>NC_080763.1:16046559-18546559 GCF_020826845.1 Diceros bicornis minor
ACCTTTGACAATTAAGATTATAAATCATACTCAGATGCTACTCAAGGTCCAAGACAACCACGTCTTCCCTGAATATGCCTGCTTTCACCTGTCTCCCACTTCTCTGAATCTGGCACACTGACCCCTGTACACCACCTATTTAGTATTTATTATCCTTACTAGCTGTAAATGTTCATAACCAATTCATGTACATGCATCATTTCTCTCCAAGTCCTGTGCTAATTCTCTAATGGTATGATTTATACTAGTCATGCGCTGCACAATGACTTTTTGGTCAACAACAGAGTGCAAATACAACTGTGGTCCCATAAGATTAGTACCATATAGCCTAGATGTGTAGTAGGCTATATCATCTAGGTTTGTGTAAGTATACTTTATGATGTTCGCATACAACGAAATTACCTAACGATGCATCTATCAGAACATACCCTGTCGTTAAGCAATGCACGACTGTATTACATAACGCCCTCAAGTAGTTTATACTTTCTCCTGGAACATATACAACATGCAATACATATTTGATTGACTAATTTTAGCTTCTTTTTATGTGACACCCAATCTACATCACTAGTTCATTTTTAAGAATAATCAAGTCTATTAATAGTTTTTCTGAAGGGCATAAGTTCCAATCTGGAGATGCCATGTTTTAGGTATGTGTAAAAGTTGGCATAGATTTGCCTCCACAGCCTTTGGCAATATTTTTTCTTGCTTTTTATTTATCAGAATAAAATACAAGCTGTACTAATTCTAAAGAACATAAGCCAACAAGTCTCTCAGCAAATCGAGCCTTTGGAATATGGAAAACAAAAAATGATCAATAACTGCCAATTCCAACAAACCTATAGAACTCTTCTCGCTCTCTCTCATCCAGCTCTGTGATGATATAGGCAAGCGTACGTTCAATCCGGGGAATGATGACTAGGGTTTAAAAAAATATATACGTGAGAACTTCAAACCTCCTTTTTTCAAACTGCCAGTGCTCATTTGTATAATAGTTACTTGTTTTTTCGAATTGTAAAATTAACATACATTTAATGCAGAAAACTTAGAAAGCAAAAACACAAAGAAAAAGAAATAAAATGAAGTATAATCCAACTACGCTAAAGCAACTATTCTAACGATTTTGGTATGTGCCCTTCTAGTGTCTTTTCTATGGACAGGTAACATTGGACCACGATATACACAACAATGAATACACTGAATTTATATGAATATATAATATTGAACCACAGATGTTATTTTAAATATAACAGCAATCCACTGTTAAAAAGTAGAGCATCAAGCAGAGAAGGCAGTAAGTTGAGATTTGTGTCAGTCACAAGGCTCTATTTAGTTGCACAGAATCTGCCTATTCTGTTTCTAGCCTGGGAACGCCTTGAGAGCTGGACTGCTACCTACCCATTTTGTTTGCTTGCAATTCCATGTACAAGGCCTGGCACTAGCAAACAGTCAGGAAATGTGTTTTCAGTTTGTAAAAAATGAGATAACTTCCTCTTTAACACTAATAGAACCCAAGCAAAATAATTTCTTTGCTGTTCAAATTTTGCTCCTTTCTTACCTTATAACTGAATAAATGTTTCTTTAATGAAAACTGAGTTTCTTGAGCAAAAAGTATTGTGTCAACACTACGTGTAGTTGTTTTAAAATAATGAAATTAAACAGATGGAAAATAAATGCATCAAATGAGAAAATTTATTTTTAGAAATCAAGGCCAACAGCTCAAGAACTGCACACAAGGCCAAAGAGAGAGGGCTTTAAAGTTAAATATTTAATGTATTCAAAAAGATATATCATTCAATCACTGGAAAGAACTAAAGAAAACACTAGGGCCCTTGAGAAACAGAATTTCACCCTTTATTCATGAATAACCAGAAATGAATAAAACATTTCATAATTTTTAACTCACCACTCTCCTCTGTAACTCCTCCCAAATCACACACACACGCTACTACCAAGGCACTAACAACACTTTCCTGTGCTACTGACTCACCACCTTCCCACTGTGGGCAGGGGCAATGTCTCATTCACCGTGCGCTAAGTGCCTGATTCCTAGCAGCTGCATAGCAAAGTGGAGTATGCACAAGTGAAGAACAAAGAGCCTCACAGCAGCTCACACTCACCATGTTCAATGGCATTGACACGCCTGTTGGTTATCTTAATAGCTTCATCCAAAGTAACAAAGGAAGTCTAAAATAAGAGGACAAATTAATAATGTAAGCAAAGAGTCTTCATAATCATGCCCTGTTCACTGGCTTCATTCAGACTGCATTTGCAGAGAACTTTTGGAAACCAAGATTACATCTTTTCAACATGCTTAAAAAACAGAAAATTCTTGTCAGATGTCCATCGAGTTAACACTATTTCCATGCTATTATAATTTGTTTACTTCAGACTCACCTAAAGTTATAAAAATGGTAAGACAAGAAAATTATGCACTGATGACCTAGATATATATTAACTGGCCACAAAGGAAAAAAAATGGCTTTGATGCATAAACCATGTTATATTTGCATTTAAATCTAGTACTGACTGTTGCTGTTCTCACCTAGCAAAGAGTGAAACTATACCATTGCACAAACATTTTGTTAGCAATGAAAAGCAGGGACAACGGTGCAGAAGCCACCATTTCAGAAGTCAAAGCATCTTTCGCTTGTTTCACATAGGTTCATGGAAACAGTTTACAGTACTAAGTGCACTAGGCTCTGATTCAAGATCTGAATCTCCCCCACTCGACTATTAGAAATCAAACTGCAGAGTTCTCCAGCTCTTCTGCTACTGACCTGCAGCGAAGCTAGTTCTACCAGTAGTTCCACTGCTTTGGCATAATTCCTCTTTAATTTAGCCAGTTGTTCCCCACCTCTGGCTAAACCAGTTAGTTCATAACCTGAAAGAAACAGGAAACATTCGTAATTAGAGAATAAATAATCTTGCCTAAAATTCCCCAAAAGAATATGTCAGAATAATACAAACATGGAAAAACAAATCCACTAACCACTGTTACATGCAAACACGAAGTGCTCATCTCACTGCCCAGACCCTGTAGACGTGCTGCTAAATAGTTTTCCACACGGATACTATTCCAAACATAACTAGAGGAGCAGCTCTTAACCAACCTTCATTGCACCAGCTTGCTGCATTAACCAATGCGCCCCATTCCCTCTGTAGCTCATCCTGCCTGATGCCTCAGTACAGTGACACTCTCTGTTAACAGGTGACTCCACAGAATGCTCTCCCTCTTTATTTGCGCTGTACTAAATACTCTATGTGAACTAATGAAAAATGAAGGCCAAAAAAAGAATATTGCTGTTTCTATGAAAAAAAGTTGATTACTTGGAAAGACTCAATAAAGATGTGCTACTACCCAAAAAATGCTGTCAAATTAGGAAAAGCTGAGACAACTTTAAAAAATTGAAAGTGAGCTATAAAAATCTAGGAAGATTCAGCATTCAGATTGTATTACAGAGTCTAAGATTTTATTCTACTTTAAAGAGACCCAAACTGGAAATTATAAACAATGCATTGTGGTTTATGCAGAAAGATAACATGGGAAGTCTAATCTGTGGAATCACAATCAAAGAAAAGCCATGTCTCTGGGGCCAGCCCAGGATGCATGGGTTCAGATCACAGGCGCGGACCCACACACCACTCACCAAGCCATGCTGTGGTGGCATCCCACATATAAAGGAAGATTGGCCCAGATGTTAGCTTAGGGACAATCTTCCTCAAGCAAAAAAAAAAAAGAGGAAGATTGGCAACAGATGTTAGCTCAGGGCCAATCTTCCTCACAAACAAACAAACCAAAAAAAGCAAATGACTGTACATTTATATATTTCTAGGTTGAAATAAAATATTTTAAGACATGTACAATGTTTCATGACTCCCTGACATAACGTTTTTTTGATTAACTGATTAACTACTGTCCTGACTGTACAGATAAGAAAGCTTCTAACACTGGAACCACTGAACTCTAAGATCTATCTAGCACCATTTTCCAGAACAAAGCTCATTTAAAGAGGAATCAGGAGAAACCAGAGACACACACTAACATAAAAAGTTTCACACTTACTGTCAGTTCCCTCATGGTAATGTTCAAATACTGGCAAAGTAACACCTGTTACACACAAACAGAGATGGATTCACAAACATGTCCTTGAAGTACTGTTTCTTAATCACTGTTTCCTGTGTTTGTTTTTCAGCAAATACTCAAAAGTCAAGAGATTGTCTGGAATTGTAACTGGTTTCAACGAATGAATGTAGGAACCTGCCTTAACTGTTCATTCCTATTCAAAAGTCAAATTATCCTGAGTAAGAAGAGATCTGGTTGTGACAATGTTTTTTCTTTCAGCTTTGAGGTATACTTAATATACCAAAAAAATGCACATATTTAACATATACATTTTGATGAGTTTAGACATACACATATACCCACGATACCATCACCACAATCAAGGTAATAAACATATCCATTACCTCCAAGATTTCTTGTTCTCTTTCCTGTGTGTGTGTGTAGTAAGAACACTCAACATGCGATCTACCCTCTTAAGAAGTTTTTAATTTCATGACACCGTATTGTTACAGGCACCATATTGTACAGATCTCCGGAATGTATTCACCTGGTATAACTGTTTATATTCACTGAACAACAACTCCCCATTTCCCCCATCCCCATCCCCTGGCAACCACCCGTTACAATGGTTTTAACATGTAAAGCCAATCAACTTGTTCTAAGTAGAAAAGAGATATTGGGACATCAAGATCTTGCTGTATAAACCGGTTAATTTTAAAATGTTACCTTTTTTCTCCAAAGGGTTCTAAAGGGTTGAAAAGCTACCTGCTACATTATCTTTCTTCGCTCGAATCTTCACTTGGGCTTTATTTACATTTTGGATAACTGTGGTGCTGCAGAAAAAGAAAAGGCCTTGATTTCTTTGAGTTTTTAGAATGAGAAATAAACCTACAGGGACCCATCGGATAATTTCAACAAGAGTGAGATGTCACAATTAAATATGTTTTGATAACTGTCTTTTTCCAGAAAAGGAGAAAAATCACTGCTGCCAGAAGGGTCTCAGAAAGTAAAAAATGCACAATATTAAAACATTAGCCATAAGAAAACAACAAAGAATGACTTTTAAAGTACGTGGATTGCTTGAGTTTTCATTCAGACATGTGGTGCATGCATGTGCCCTTTAGGGATCTTTATTCTGCCAACGTAATTTGGAGAAAACTTTCCTTCCTTCTAGGTTTGCTGTTTAATTGGCTAAGCAAGGAGTTCAATTCCTTTACCCTGGAACCTAACTTCCATCTGGCTTTGTCTGACTCTCAACCTGTTATCATAAAATAAAGTGTTTTCCTCAAAACCACCCTAAAACACAGATATACCACTTATACACTACTGATTCCCCCCTCTGCTGGAAAAGTCAATGTAAGTTGTTACCTTACCAGCACTGGCAAAAATTAAAGCCTACTACTTCAAAAGGCCTTATGGCCCTCAGGCTGTGAGACCTGCCCACCAGGTCATGCTCCTAGATAATACAAACTAAGAATGGAGGCACTGTGTCATTGGGTTAAAAGACTAAAATCAAAAACCCTGAAAACAACTTCCACCTCTTTCCCTAAACAGGCATTTGACTTCAGGAAGGCACTGAACTTAAACTGAGAAGAACAATACTTGCCTGATCTACCTCACAGGCTTATTTGGAGAATCATATAACATTTAAATTGGCAAAACCCCTTTGTAAAGCAATAACTAAACCATTTTGTATGCTTTGCAAAGGATATATTGATATGACAAAATTCATGTCCTTTAACAACCAATTCCATTCTCAAAAATTGATCCTAAGGAAATAATTTATAAAAAAAAATATATATATGCATGAAGATAATCCTGGCATCTTGTCTAATATTCCAAAAACCTGAAAATCAATCTACAACTCCACCATTAGCAGAAAAGGTTAATAAATTATGGTACATCCAGAGAAAGATTATGCAGCCATCTGAAAACAAAGAAAAATGTTTATGATACAATGGTAAATAAAAACAGACTATAAAATATTAAGTATCTGGTGCCTGCAACTATGTAACAGATACATGCGGGTGGTAATACTGACAGTGGTGTTAAGGTGATGGGGTTAAAGTGTTCTTCCTTATTATTAAGATATCATTTGTCTTTAATACTTAGATATTTTTAAATTAAAAATGGTTTTTAAATGAAATTATGAACATGAAAGCACTCTGCTTTTTCAAAACACCCCATTTAGTCTTCTTACCTAAAGTCCCCGGCTGTGAATTTGGCCTCAGCGAGTGAAAAGGCAGCTTCTCTCATCACCTCACCCATTAACATTTTAGTCTGGAAAAGCATGAACAGCAGATTCAACCAAGTTTTTAACAAGGAAAAATCATCATAATTATGTTCCTTTAATAACCATCAGTATTTTATGCCAGGTGTGATGTAAATATTGATTTGATAACAATAAAAATAAAAATTTTCAATTTTGTTTGAACAGTTTTAGTTATGGTCACTAACAATGTTGTAAACCTATGAGTTTTATAATTAAAACATCAGAACAAACACATTAAGAAATAGAAAAGTGAATCTTGACTGAAGGACCTCTTCTTCCTGAATGGGCCCATGCCAATTTGCTCAAATCTCTTAAATTCACTGCAGTGCAGTGAAAATCCTAATGGCATAGTGATTCTAAAATACATCTGCAATATTTAATGTTTGAGAATATCCAATACTTTTTTTGAAAGAGAAGAAAAACTAGGACAA
The DNA here is from genome assembly GCF_020826845.1 of Diceros bicornis minor. Lineage (NCBI taxonomy): Eukaryota > Metazoa > Chordata > Mammalia > Perissodactyla > Rhinocerotidae > Diceros > Diceros bicornis. The sequence goes on from NC_080763.1 coordinate 16,053,329, forward strand.
GTGGGTAGGGAGATGCTTTACCAAGTATTAAAAATGTACAGCTATGATAAGGAAATACATCTGGTACTGGAACAGATAAGTCAATGAAGTGGAATAGAGAGTTCAGAAACAGCCCAAGTTTATAGGGAAATTTAGTAAAAAGACCACTCAACGGGCCATCAATTTATAAAATAAGGCTAAAAATCTCGACCACCTCACATCACAACAAAAAAGAAAAAAGTCCAGAAATATTACAGATAAAGGTATTTTTTCAAAAAAAATCATAAAATAACAATATAATATATAGTAGAATATTTTCTACTTTCTAAGCATCATATGTAACCCAAAAGCCATATAAAGGAAAAGACTAACAGATGTGACCAAATATTAAGATATCATTTTTTATAAGTTAAAAGATAAGAAAAATACTAGAGAAAATATTTTTAGCATTTTACACACTAATTAGAATGCACAGGGCCGGCCCCGTGGCTTAGCGGTTAAGTGCGCACGCTCCGCTGCTGGCGGCCCCGGGTTCGGATCCCGGGCGCCCACCCACGCACCGCTTCTCTGGCCATGCTGAGGCCGCGTCCCACATACAGCAACTAGAAGGATGTGCAGCTATGACATACAACTATCTACTGGGGCTTTGGGGGAAAAAAATAAATAAAATTATAAAAAAAAAAAAAAAGAATGTATAGATATAGAACTTCTACCAAAAAATAAGAGAAGAAATTCCCCAAGAAAATCAAATTACCAGTAAACATGAGAAGATGCTCAACCTCATAAATAACCAAAAGTAATGTAAATTAAAATAAGATAGCAATTTTAGCCCACCAGATTAGCAACGAATAAAAAAAGATTAATATCCAGTTAGGAAGAATTTAAGAAAACAGGTTCTCTCATTAATCATTTGGTAGGAACGTAAATTAGTATAACAATTTAGAGGGCAACTTGGCAGTTAGCTATTAAAAATTTAAATGAACATATCCTCAAGATTCTAAGATTCTTTTCCAGAGAAATACTAGCATACATATATACGTATTTAAGAGTACCCTCCCCCACCGAAATGGTACAATTATACATTCATCAATACAGAAAGGGTTAAATTCCATTCTCCATGTGATGGAGTACCATGCAGCTATTACAAAGCACGAGGCAGATCTATACGTATTGACATAGAAAGCTGTCCACGGTTTGCTATAAGGGTCGGGGGAAGGCGGAGAGGGGCAGAAATGTTACAGAATTGTGTGTGTGTGTGTGTGTGTGTGTATATATATATATATATATATATATATAAAATAGTTTCATGTTTGTTACTGAAAACATCCATGTGTGTGGCCATATACAGCCGGGAGGGAGGGAGGGAGGAAGGAAGGACTGAAAGGTTATAAACCAAAGTGTCACAAAGAACTCCTCTGGGAAATGAAAGGACAGTTGGGGCAGTGGGGAGGGGGACATGGGAAAGAACCTTCACTTTTTTTATATACTTCTCTATTCACTGATCATTTATCCAAAAAGCATTCAATTAAAACGTACTATGTGCCAGCACTGTTCCAGGCACAGGAAATACAGTGTTGAAAAGACAAAGAGCTTGCTCTCACGGAATTTACATTCTCTAGTGGAAGTAAACAATCAAACAAGAAAATATCATCCAGGAGAACATACTGTGATAAAAATAAAACAAGTAGATGTGAAAGAAGTAACTATGGTGGTCACTTCAGATTTGGTGATCAGTAATGGCCTCTCTGAAGAGACCAGAATGGCCAGACAAGCCAGCCATAAGAAGTTCTGGGGAAAGAGCATTCCAGGCAGAAGAAATAGCTAATGCAAAGGTCCTGGAGGAAGTTGTTAGGAAGAATGTTCCAAATGAGGTCAGTGAGGCAGGCAGGGGCCAGATCAGATCAAGTGGGGCTTTGCGGGTAAAAGCAAGGAGTTTGCATTTTACTAAATGAACTAGCTGAAACTTGTTACACTTATAATAGTATTTTTACCTTTGAAAGAAAAAAAGTTTAATTAAAATAACTTAAAGAAAAATTAAAATGCCAAGGGCCATGCTGGACTTTCCTTAGATATTTCTAAACTAAATACTGTTCTAAGCAAAGTTCCTTCTACCTCTATTATCTTCTTTAGGATCTGTCGAAATCGAAGAGTTAAGGCATCAGATTTTTTCTTCAGGAGGTTTCGACCTGTCTGTGCTCCTTTTAACCGAGCCTTCATGATGGTCTGTGCCCTATATAAACAGAGTTGAAGACATTTATTCCCAACGTTTAAAAAAATAAAAATAACTCACCAAGGGTATTAAAATTATGCTTTATTCTTTGATATCACCAGAGTGAGAATATACAGCATTTGTAGCTGACAGGTTTAATTGGTTTCTCAATACTGTAGATTTCCATCTCCAGTGTTCCATAAATGAGAAGTTTATTTATTTAAAACAAAACAATTCTTTAATCAATATCTGGAATAAGTATTTATTAAATCATAATAAAATTTACCAGGAGCCCTATTTTATTATGCCAGCATAGTTTAAATACTTATTTGATTTGTAAGTCCAAACAGTATCTGTGTTTCAGTTTCCATTAAAGGTATATTAAAGATTAAAAAAAAAAAACCTGTCCACTAATATGTATCAAAATTTGAAATGCACTTACCTTCAGGATCAACAATTCCACTTTAAGAATTAATCCTACAGATTTACTTCCCCATGTATACAAAAACATGCACAAGATTAAGTATGAGTACTCTAGCCTTATTTGTAATAGCAAAAGGGTGGAAACAAGTTCAATGTTCCATTAATCATGGTTCATAATACAATGGAATGATATGCAGCCATAAAAAAAAGAGGAAGGTAGATCTACATGTGCTTCCTATATTGTATGGTCTTGGTTATGCAAAGTAAGGGATAAATGTGCTTATATAGATACAGAGAATAGTTCTAGAAAGGATTCACAAAAACTGCTAACAGTTTCCTTTGGGAAATGGGGCTGAGTGAAAAAAATGGATTTACTTTTTAGTACTATATTCTTTTGTACCTTTTGGATTTTATGCCACAACCATTTATTACTTTTTCTATTAAAAGTGTGGCATTAAAGTGTTTTGATAACATCAATCAAGACCCTAATAGTAATCATTTTATTAATCTGTAAATGACTCTAGTTAACAGATGATATATATGTAAAGACTCCTGAGAAGTGACAAGCTACCGAAGTCTCTTTACCTCCTTATCTCAATGTTTTCCCATCAGAAACCCCAATACCAAAGTCAAGAAAGCAACAGCAGGCATCAACATTTCTGTTCTTGCTACCATATGCCAGATAAAATTTAATAATGGAAAAAAAAAAGTAGGTAATAAGATCCAATAATACATTGTATAACGTAGATACTTAAAGGGATTTGTTTAAGGGGATATAATTTCATATGACTAGTGTTACAACCAACTGCAAAATAGCATGTATTAATGAACCTTTTGGCTAAATTCTTAGATGATACCAAAATCTTTTACTATACGGCAAAGGTTACTGAGACAATTCAATAGCTGGAAGGGACTTTAGACGTTATCCTAAAAGCTAGGAAAATGAGGCTCAGAAAAGTGAAACAACTTTCCTGCAGTCACTCAGTCAAAAGGCAGAGCAGGAACTTGAACCAGATTTCTGACTCCAGTGACCTGCCCAAGACTCAAACTAAGGCTCAAACCTAGGTCCACTGTACCCCAACCACGTGCCACACTGCCTATAGCATCAGGTGAACAATTCTTTGGAAAAAAACTAGCTATCAGTGGCTGATTGGCCACTTGGCATTGACTGGCCTCGCTGGAGGTCTAACCAAGTGAAGCTGGTTCAGTTTCCAGTCTGAGCAGAAACTATCCACCCCAATGTGTACATTTAACATACCATATTGTTGACACTAACCATCAGAATTTGGGCTCAAAGAGGTGGATCAAATTTAAGTCAAATGCTAGTACTGCAGATTCCAGCAAGTTTATGGTAAAAAGGTGAACTGGTTGATAAAATTGAATTTACCATGCTAATTTTAATTTCCTCCTAGGTAATGGTACCTCTGTGAAATAGACAAATTTTAATTGAGACTCAAAGACTGACCTGCCCAAGTGCTTACAGCCAGTATGTAATAGAACCTGGGTTTGACTGACTTCTGTTGACTCTAAATCCTTCACGCCTCTGTTGCTTCCACCCCAAACTTGTTTTGCCCTCACTGGTGCCCAAGTGGGTGAAAGCCCGTTTCACAAGATAAAACTGCAAGGTAGAACTGTCTGAAACAGCAGTTGCTAGTGTATTTTCTAGCCTAGCTCCTAAGAAACCTGCTCTTTTACAAGTTTCAGAGCTGCTCAGCTCTACGAAAAATGTTTGACCTTCAGCTAAGATGATGACTTTGTTTCTAGCTGAATCAAAGACATCTGACTACATGACACAGTACCTGCTGCTAAGCCTTAGGAAAATTATTTAGAGAAGCGGTTACTTCCTGCACCTACTTTTCCTCGCAATTAGCAAGCAGAGTGCTCTCAAACAGCAATTTTCACCTTCACAAACCTATCATTTTCTTGTCTAAGCTCAAAGAAGTCTATTTTCACCTTTCAGTCTCAAAGTAAAAAAAAAAAATGTTAACACTCTGACTACTATCAAAGATCAACACAGCCAGATATCAGTTAAAGCAGTGAAAACAGATTTTATTCAATAACCACTGACCGCAGGGCAAAGAGCTGAGCTCCATTCTGATTTGTGCAGAGGTGACTTGGTGTTTTAAAGGAAGAATGAGGGAGGGGGGTGAGAGGGGACTCAGGTAGAGTCAGAGAAGTGAAAATCACACAGGGTTGGTCAGTGGAAATGTGATTAGGCCAGCTGTGTCTGCTAGCTGGCAATTAGGGAAGTTAGGATTCTATCCCTCCACAGAGACTGGGAGACAGAGGCCGTATCCCTCCTGACGATTACATCTCAAAGAAATGGTTTTCAGGTCCTTGAGAAAGACACTTCTAAGTTGGAGAGATATATACATCTCAAAGGGAGAAGTAAGGATTCATAATGGTAAGCCCTTTTTAGTAAGTGCCTTAAGAATGGGAGGTCAGGGACCTACTGTCAGGTGTTGGATAGAACAAACAAAATTCTCCAGGCAGCCATGAGCTTTCTCCAGCAGGCATTTTAACGGGGCCTGGGGTCATCCTAGGAGCACAGCCTCAGGCTGCTAGAAGCCACGCTAGAGTGTGGTGGACTTGCAGTGCAGAGGTTTGGACGGAGTCAGAGTCATTAAGTGCTGGGAGGTCTGCAGTTCCTACTGCCCCAGAGTAGTCCTGTTCCTTATCCATTTCACAGGCATTGCCTCTCCCCACACCGACCGGAGTCCCGCCAAGTACAAACAGCTATTAGAAAATCAGTAGGTGAAGTTAAAAAAGAAACAAACAAAAACCCCTTCACTTCATTACCAGCTGTAGCCACCCAGGCAGAGACAAAAATCTAGGTTTGGGGTTTGAATATAACTCTTTTATTTTAAGTGCCCTCAGATTCTCTGAGAAAACGGTCAGGATGAAGACAAACAGAAACCCCGAAAGCGACAGGACCACGATCAGAAGATCTAAATGTCAGAGCCAAAACTGATTTTCCGCTCCTCACTGAAAAAAAGAAGAGGAAGAGGAGGAGAGGGCAAATAGGAACATTCTTTACTTTCCACACGTTGTCAGGCACATTTGAGAAAACTTCAAAATTTTCTTTACAAACTGGCCAAACACCTAGGGCGCTATGCTATTTCTCCTGCCAAAGAATTCAGGTCAAAAGAGAAAGATTCCAAGGCACGGATTCGTTCAAAGAACTTTTTTTGTGCACTTTCTATGGATTAATAATCAAGACCTCATCCTGGCGAGAGCTCACAGTCCAGTGGGAAACATATGTAAATAAATACCACTTTTCAACGTGTTCAGAGGTCTGAACAAGGTGCAATGATGACAGAGCAAAAGGAGTCCCTCAGAAAATCGGGACATCTTCCCGCCGCAGGTGACATTTCACAAGATCTTGGAAAATGAGTAAGGGGATCCACGATCGAATCTAACGAGCACGCTAGGGCGATTCGATTCAATTCAATTCGCAATCAGAAGGTTCTCCTAGACGCTTCCGACCGCAGTAAACTTCCCTTCTCAGAGCATTTATCAAATCTCGTTGATTGTCCATCTCTCCGCTGAACTGTGAGCTCTGTGGGCAGGAGTGGCGACGATCCATAGTTACATAAATCCAGTGCCCGGCTCAACAAGGGAGTGTGGAAGGAACGGCTCGATTAGAGTCAAGTCAGCGGACCTCCACAAAAGCCAGCAGGCCGGGCGCCCGCTCCCACGGGCCGGGGTCGCTCTGTCCAGGCTGGTTCACTCAGGAACGTGTGAGGGGGCCGTCATGAAGCCTCGCCCCGGACTCACGAAAAGGGACTGGGGAGAGCTCAGGGTCGGCCCAGGAAACAGGGACCCTGCTGGTCCAGGGCATGGAGGGACCGCGGCTCCGGGCAGGCGTCCCTGAACCTGTGAGGGCTGCTCGTCCCATTCTTTTACTTACATTCGTGACGGAAAGATTTCAATTCGGTCTTTGCCCGACATTCTGACGATGACCGTGCGGCTCGGTCCCCGGCCGGGCTAGAGTGGCTGCAACAGCCCCAGCCACAGCGTCTTCCTCTACCGGAGTCAGCTGGCTGTGTCACTTGAGCCGCCTCTCGTTGCTAAGAGGCAGCCCGGACACCCATTCTTCACTTCCGCTTCCTGTCGGCACGGTGTGCGGCGGAGAGGAGGGGAGGGGAAGGAGGAAGGCGATGCCCGGATGTTGAGGCGCGCGCACCACGGAACCGCCTCTCAATTCCGGTTCGCCTTCTAGCCCCTCCCCCTTCAGCTCCCAGGCGGCTGCGCAAGACTCTGCACGCGCGGGGCGAAAGAACAGGAGAGAGGAGTACACTCCTTCTCTGCCTCCACTTTTCGTGTCTGGTCACAGCGCCACCTCATGGTTGACTGAAACTTTGAAAGAGGATACATTCGTCAGGGACAAGGAATCAGAATGTGCTTCTTCCCCGCGCCTTGAAGGTTACTTAGTGAAAACTAAAGACAACGAGAAAACGTACTTTTCAGGTCCTCTTATGACCCACCTTCTTCCTCGTTCTCGGAGGACCTGGACTCTATGGTCAGTGACGAAGAGGGGCCGGTGTTCTCTCGGCGCACGCGTGCTGCGAGGTGGTTCCGCATGCGCGGTGGGGTTGAGAGAAGCGCACGCTGAGGATCGGCGGTCGCTGCGGGTGGATCAAGTCTGATCTCTCCGATTAAAGAGCGTGGCGCGGGACCCCAGTGCGGGAATCACACACATACCTCAGGTGACTAGTCCCCGGGATCGGTGTCTCCAAGAACTCACTTTGGTTGTGTCCGGTGACAGGGGTGGTCGAGAGAGGGTAGGCCCCGGGCTAACACTCCTTCCCTTTCCCGTCCCTGCGCGGGAAGTGTCTGGACACTTCGGCCGCCACCCGCCGGCTGTGCGTGGGCCTCCTCGCCGGCTCCGTGGCGGTCTTCGCCCGTTGCCGTGGTGTCATTGTACAAGCGGAGGGATCTCGTGAAGGAAAGTGGGCCAGGTGGCTGTACAGCTTCTTCAGTGTGCTTATAGCAAGGATGGTTGAGGTGGGGCGGCCCCGGAGAGCGGTGTCACACCTCGCCCCTTCAATTTTAACAATTGAAGCTCATATTACCTTATCTCTCGAGTTGTGCATTTCTGTAGAATGAGTCACTCTTTGAGTTGAAACTGAAACATAACTATTGAAGAGTCTATTACTCTTAGTATCGGTTTGCCGTGTTTCAGCCCCGATGAGAATAGAGTTGTAGAATTACACGCTGTGGTCTTAGAGTTAAGCGTAACTAAAAACATAAGATAAGAGAATTTTAGGTTTAAATATGTATTTAGCTTGAGGTCCCTTTTATTATCCCCCAAATTTAGGCTACTTTAATTTTCATTAAATAAGAAACATTGTTTCTTGGAAAAAAAGGTGTAGCAGAGAAGTCTGGGTTTCCCCCCCCCCCCCCCGACTGAATGTTATTCGAGGGGAGAAATCTGTAACTGTGTGTTTTTCAACAGTCGGAGAATTATTTATATAGAGCTTTACTGCCTATTCTCAGTTCATCTGATGCCAAATGACAGTTACTGATTGTCAAAAGACCTTAAAAAGAAGCACAATAATGTTTGTAGAGATGGGTGCTTTCTCTTTCAACTACAATGAAATAGATCAAAAACTTTGTGTAGCACTCCTGACTGAAAGGTAGCGTTCAGAGAGTGTAACTGGTAAGTGCTAAAGCTGAATTAGAATTAGCACAAGCGTTTTCTCTATCACTTAAAACACTTTCCTTTGGAAAGGAATGTAGACTTCCTGTGTCCATTATGGTGAGCTGACCATGCACTGGTTTAAGCAAGGAGTCCTAGCCACCGTTTCCCTGGCAAAATCACTGACAGTGCAGGGTATTTGAAATTAGCTTGAAGTTCAGTTAGTATGTTTTGACAGATGGATATTCTTTACCAAAGAACACCTACCATGTTGTAGTACTGTAACATTGAGGCTTTGTGGGTTAAAGACACTCTGGATTTAATGTCAAAAGACTTGGTTTTAGCTCCTGTTCTAGTACTTATTAAGCCTCTGTCCTTGAGGAAGTCATTTAATATGTCTTTTCTTTGGTTCCCTGTTAATTGATTGCTTCACAGGGCTTGTTTCATGGTACCTTATATTGCAATTATTTGCTTCCTAGTTTGTTTCCCACTCTATACTTCAATTCTTTAGGTAAGAGTTGTAATTGTTGTATCAGTAGTGCTTAGTGTATAGTAGATACTGCAAAAATAATTGTTTAATAAATTGTTACAAAATGGAAATAACACCTCCTTTGCCTTTTAATATCTTATATTTGTATAGCACATTACACTTTTCAAAATGTTTTTACATATATTTTGTTTCATTTGATACTCTCCACAAATCTGTGAGGTATATGGCACAAACTAGAAACTAAAGTTCAGTGGGAATACAGTTCCAAGCAACCACAGCCAGTAAGTAGGAGAGCAAGGACTGGAACCCACCTCTAGAGCTATTCCCGAAGTTCACTGTGCTACTTGCCTGACTTGAGGGCTTATTGAGGGCCAAATAAAAGAAGTCAGAGTGCTTTGAAAATTATATAAAGATTGATAGACATCTGGTGTGTGGCTTCGATTTTCCTGACTGACTTTTTAAAAGTTAGTGTTATTATTAGCAGAAATAAGGAGATAATGTTCAAACTGTATCAACCAATATGCAGGTTCTTTGTGAAATGGATTCTTTTTGTCCTTAGCTACTTTCTGTCTTTATTGTGAGTAACATACCGTCAGCAGTATTCCCTTATTTACCCTGTATGTTGCAAAGAGACTTGTACCTCCTAAAGCAGAAGCATTCCTATCTCCCTTCAGGATTCTTTTACACTATTGCCTATGGTCTTCAACCATCAAATTAAGCATTTCTTCCCCCAAATTATCAGCTTTACTATTTGAAGAAACTTGGTAAGTAAACATGGTTAGTACCTGTTAAATCTTTTAAAACTGTTTCACACATTTCCATGATATCATCTATTTTGATACCCAGTTTGAAACTTTTGTCGCTTTCAAATTTTAGTGCTTTACACACAAATATTTGACAACAGTTGTCCAAAAAAAAAGCCCTGTTTTTTCTTTTTTTTTGAATGGAACAGCCAGCTCAGCTGTTTCTTGGTGGGTAATTCTGGCCATTGAATGTCTACTTCCCTTTATTTGCTAAATCCCTGTGTTGTCAAGCTACAAGAGAAATACATCTCTGCCACTATTATTAATATGCTTCTTTATTTTGTGTTAAACAGGCTAGATTAATACCAGAAGTTTGCACTAATCTGTGATATATGCTCCAGCACTAAATATATATATTAATGTTGCTTTTTAAGATGTTTCTAATTGTAATATATTTATCAATAATATTGAGAGAAAATATAGCCTGATGAATAAGAGGACAGACTATGGATCCAGACTTCATAGATTCAAATGCTGACTATCACTTGTTAGCAGTATATGACAGAACAAGTTGCTTAACCTGTGCCTCAGTTGCTCCATCTATAAAATGAAGAGAACTAGGAGGGGAAGTGGTACCTGAGGGAGATGGGCAGTGGCCAGATCATATCCAACCCTGTAGGTACTAGAAAGATGTATAAATCAATGGAAAGCCACTGGGAACATACATGTAGGTCTAGTTAGCCGTTCTCAAACTGCACTGCAGCAGAACTCTGGTGTTCTATGAGCTGGTTGTGGATGTTCTGTCTTAAGATCAAGTAATGGCAGCCTTATTTCCCAATTAAAAAAATAAGTTAGTAAATGAGTTTTCACAAATGTTTCATAGGTCTTTAGGCCCTATTACTGCCTATCTTCTGAGCTTTGACAACAGTAAATTGATTAAGTTTAGCAGAAAAACATGAAAATCATCAACTATGATTAATTTGAGAGCTTCCTTTTAAAAATATCCATCTACTCGTGTTATGATTTCAGGCTTATGGGTCATAAAAGGAATGATGCTGAAAGTAGGCTGGGTGGATCAAAGGGCATAGTTTTAAATATATTTAATGCTTGGAAGTTAAGAGAAACTTAAACTTTACAGAATGCAGATCTATAAAGCTATTCTCAAGATTGGGTATACCTGTTCAACAAAAGAGAAGACTATTTGAGAGTAATGGGAAAAGTAGAAGCTGGAAATTATATGGTAATGATGAATTAAATTGGAGTTTGTTTTAAGAGGAAAATATTTGGAGAGGAGGATACATTTTAGTTTAATATCTTTGGTGATTAATAAATTTTTATTTTTTGTCTTGACATGTGATATTATAATTTTGGCTATGATAAATGATAGGGTATATCATTTGATATATGGTTAAAGTTAGGAATTAAGTAGTCAGAAGATTCTTCCCTTTATGCAGTGGACGGTAGCATATACAATCGTAGCTGACTTGGAGAAAGAGTAGATTTAGTTTTTGGCTGATAGGTTTATAATAGCAATGATGCTTCCCATCATTTGTTATTTCTTAAAATGGTAGTGTTAAAATAGTATTTTACTCTTGAGGTCTACCTTTAATCCTTAGGTCTCAGAGTACATTATAGATGGTCATTATTTTTTATGATACCTCTGAAACTGATGACAGAGAATCATCCAAGCCTTACAAAAATTTGGAGCAAAGTAAAAATTAAAGCTTGGTTCCTGAACGTCCATCTGTTTTCTGGTATCACATAAGAAGTTTAAAGAGATAAGAAGACTAGTAACTTCTTCCACTGGCAAGATGTGGAAAATTGACTGACATTTCTTTATTTTGACCTTAACTGAACACTTACTTGATTCTTTTGTTTAAATTGCAGAATGCCGGGTCTAAGTTGTAGATTTTATCAACACAAATTTCCTGAGGTGGAAGATGTAGTGATGGTGAACGTAAGGTCCATTGCTGAAATGGGGGCTTACGTCAGCTTGCTGGAATACAACAATATCGAAGGCATGATTCTTCTTAGTGAGTTGTCCAGAAGGCGTATCCGTTCTATAAACAAACTCATCCGAATTGGCAGAAATGAATGTGTGGTTGTTATTAGAGTGGACAAAGAAAAAGGTAAGTGAGATAAATATCTAAAATACAAATTTCAGATTTAAAATGGTTTATTTTAAAATATATTTTTTATAAATTGCCTACTGCAGTAAAAAAAAGAACAAAACACCTCCTTTTATGCTTAAACTCTTTTACATACAAAGTTGATAGAGAAGGATGCCAATTAGTCATCTAAATAAGACCTCTTAAGTTAGTAGTGGTTTAATTAGTACATCCTAGGGCTGGTTTTTGTGAGTCAGATAACTTGAATTTTATTCCCAGAGATTATCAGATTTTATTTTATTTTATTTTTATTTTTCCCCCAAAGCCCCAGTAGATAGTTGTATGTCATAGCTGCACATCCTTCTAGTTGCTGCATGTGGGACGCAGCCTCAGCATGGCCGGAGAAGCGGTGCGTCAGTGCACGCCCGGGATCCGAACCCCAGGCCGCCAGCAGCAGAGCACGCGCACTTAACCGCTAAGCCAGGGGGCTGGCCTGAGATTATCAGGATCTTGATCATTGACTTCTTGTTGCCAAACTCAGAAGACACAGATAAATAAACTAGAGTACTAGTTCATTCATATTTGTCAGATGCCTTTTTATTGATTTAAAGCTAAATTAGTAATTAGATTATTGGATGAGTGTGGAAATGGGGCAAAGGTAAATGGATTTTAGAAATATTTTATATAAGCTTTGAAAAAGCAATATACTGCAAACACATACCCAAAACTCAATATTTTTTTTAAATAGCTTTATTAAAGTATAATTTAGGGGCGGCCCTGTGGCTTAGCGGTTAAGTGCGCGAGCTCCGCTGCTGGCAGCCCAGGTTTGGATCCCGGGTGCGCACTGACACACTGCTTCTCCGGCCATGCTGAGGCCGTGTCCCACACACAGCAACTAAGAAGGATGTGCAGCTATGACATACAACTATGTACTGGGGCTTTGGGGGAATAAATAAATAAATAAAAATTAAAAAATAAAAAATAAAACACAATTTGGTGGTTTTAAAAAAAAAGTATAATTTATATAACATAAAATTCACCCAATTTAATTGTTCAACCAAAACCCATTATTATATGTCTCTCTCGTAATCAGAATGTCTGTGACCCCCCCAGATGCTGTGGGATCTTTCAGACAGTGCTGAATGAGTATTTTTTACTTGTTGGGTACCTTATTTTTGGGTTCTGTGTAAATCTTCATGTTTGTTAACACATTTTTTTCTAAACACAGTGAACAATACCGTTAAGTTTTGGGTTCAACTGGCATATTATAGTTAAGATCATTGGTTTCAATCATCTCACTGTAATTTATTGGGTGTTAGTTTAGGTAAGCAGTTACCATCATGCTTAAAAGACCAATCAGTCACCCTGATTGAACTTGTCTCTCTGAATCTCCTCAGCTATCTAGTTAATTGATACTTCTGTAAGTGATTAATTTTATACATAACTGACATTTTATTTTTTTCTGATTATAATCTTAGATGATAAACTTTGGAGACATCTTATGTTATCCCTTAGTAGTGACTACCATTTAGCACATTGATTATTCTAAATGTTTTAGATATGGCTTACTTGTAGCCCCCCCATTGTTAAACTGCTTGAAGACTGAAACTATTATTTAAACTTGTGTAAGTCTTCATATTACTGTCCTAGGAGGACCTAGAATGGTGTCTTACCCTGTATTTTCTATTATATAAAATATATACACAAGAAGGAATCACATATATTTTCAACTGCAATCAGAAAAAATGAAAAGGTATACTTGCGTAAGTATAATAGATACATGTAAAATATTTCCATAACAGCATTGTTTGTACAGTATTAAGTAAAAACAGTAAACAAAAGTCAAAATCGTGGTTAAATAAATCATGACGCATCCATGCAATTTTACAGAGAGTGATATCTGAATATTTTGATATGGAAAAATCTCCAGAGCACGATAAGAAAAAAAACAAAGTATAGAAGATCCTATAGAGGGGATCCATTTCTGCATTTTTGATACTAGAAGATTAGGTCCTGTTGGACAAACTTTTCAACACAATAGCTATAAACCCTGAACAAACGTAAAAAAAACCTCCTGAAGACAATGGGAACAACCAAAAGCAGCCAAAACTGAAGGCAAGTCGACACTTGGAAGAAAGGAACTGCACTAGATAAATTTTACAGCTTTTTGTCTGAGCACATGCTATAGGTAGCTTCAAGCAGGGCAGCTAAAATTCTAGTGGAAACCTGCAGTCTTAATGGCTTAAGAACCAGAGATGAGAGTTCTGGAAAACCACAGCAGCTGGAAAGTATTGATAGAGATTAGGGAAGGGAGAGACACAGAGGGAGAGCCCCTAAGTTTATGTATAAATTCTGCTCAAATCTCTGACTGACCCATGAACTACTAATATACAGAGTGGACTGCAAGCAGCCCAACATCATAAAAATCGAAACAGATTTCGGTTGCTTTCCACCTGGGGAGACAGAGCTTAAATCCAAAGAAGTTTAACTGCCTGCTAAAACAAAAAATCAGTATCCTTAGAGGAACATAAAGGAATTCAGAGTCTCTGCCACATATCATTCAAAATATGCAGGATAGGGGCCGGCCTGGTGGCTTAGCGGTTGAGTGCGCGCGCTCCGCAGCAGCGGCCCGGGTTCGGATCCCGGGCGCGCACCAACGCACGGCTTTTCTGGCCATGCTGTGGCCGCGTCCCACATACAGCAACTAGAAGGATGTGCATCTATGACATACTGGGGCTTTGGGGGGGAAAAAATTTAAAAAACCAACAAAAACAAAACAAAACAAAAAAACAAAATATGCAGGATACAATCCAAAATTGCTAACCATTCAAAGAAACAGGAAAATATGACCCATACAGAAGAGAAAAAGTAAGCAGTGGAGACTGACCTTGAGATGACCCGGATGTTGGAATTTGCAGATAAGGATTTTAAAGCAGATGTTATAACTGCTCAAGGATATTATGAAAAAATGCTTGTAATGAATGAACAAAATGAAATCCCAGTAAAGAAATTAGAGACTCTCACAACTAAAAATAAATTCTAGAAATGAAATGTGTAATATCTAAAAAATTCACTGGATGAGCTAATAGATGAAAGATGACAGAAGGCTGAGTGAAACTTGAAGATCGTTCATTACAAAGGAACCAATTTGAAGAACGCGGGGGGAAAGAGCAACCTATTGAGTATCAAAGGCTCTATTCCAAAATAAGAGGAGAAAGATAAAGGGCAGAAAATATATTTGAATAAATCATAGCCAAAAGTTTCCCATATTTGCTGAAAAAACATAAATTTACAAATTGGAGAAGCTTAGCAAACCTCAAACAGAATAAATATTAATAAGACCACATTTAGGCACATCAAGTTATTGAAAAACAGAGATAAAGAGAAAATCTTGAAAGTAGCTAGAGGCAAATGACACATTATTTACAGAGGAACAGTAATATAAATTACTCTGGCATTCTTATTGGAAATAATGGAGGTCAGAGCATTGAATGACATTTTTAAAGTGCTGAAAGAAAAAAATTGTCAAACCAGAATTCTGTATGTAAAGAAAATATTCAACAATGAAGACCAAAATGAAGACATTTTTCAGGTAAATAAAAACTAAGAGGTGTTATTACCAAATAGACCTGCATTATAAGAAATGGTAAAGGAAATTGTTCAGGGCAAAGAGATGTGATGCCTGAAATGGAAAAGATATAGGTAAATGTAAAACACCATTTTTTTCATATTAAATTCTTTAAAATACATTTAACTGCTTGTCTTGTTTTGTACCCAGGAGATTTTAATTTAGGGAGGTGACTAACAACATGGAGAGGCCAATGCCATTGAAAGATTTTTATTACTTAAGTTTCCCAAGAGATGGGGACATGCCAAGTGATGCAGGGCCACATGAGGAAGCACCAGTTTTGGTCAGAAGGTGGAAGGAGTGAGGGGAATGCCTAGGCCAGAGCCTTTATTAAAGTTTCCACAGGAGAGGCAAGGCAGGTCAGGGTAAACAGTTTAGGGTTGGCTAGTTGGAATAGTTTTGGCAGGCCTTGGTGCATCAGAGCTGTCCCGAGTTGTCTGGTGCCTGCCGCTGGGTTGATTAAGGGCAAGGGGAATAGTCGTTTGGTATGTGAGATTTTGATTAGGAGATGGTAGAGGGTGTGGGCTCTGGATTGCTTAGTTTGCAAGTGAAAGGCTGCTCCTGGTGAGCCCTTTGCCATCTCTAAGAATTGGCTAGCCCTGGGAGGGGGAGTCTCTGCCCAGTCAGCCAGACCACAAATGTCAGAGCATCACGAATACAGAAAATATAGTTAATACAATTGACCCTGTGATGAATGGATGCCAAACAGACAAATACAGAATCTTTTGGTTAGCTTTCATTTGGATAATTGAAAATTATTAGTTCCCCCCACGAAGGTAATAGGGAGTATAAAATGACATGATAATAAAAATGCATTTCTGAGAACAAAAATCTCTTATACTTCTTATGCAGTGTTTTGTTGATATGATTTTAGTGGGGACTAGGTGTAGGTATGCCAACCAAACAATCTGGTTGTGAAAATTTGTCACAGTGGTATGCTGACACCTGGACAGAGATAATTTTTTTCAAAATTTTCTCATACAGGGTATATTGATTTGTCAAAAAGAAGAGTTTCTCCAGAGGAAGCAATCAAATGTGAAGATAAGTTCACCAAATCCAAAACTGTAAGTTGATTTTTGACTCAAATTAATCCACTATTTGATGGGTTTAATAAACAATCAGCATGTGATGTTCCTGGCAGAAAAATTAAAAACAAAACATATTTACTGTAACTCTGTATTTCTGTTTCCAGTTATGTGTTACGTAGAAAAATAATTTGAAGACTTAATTTCAAAAGAATATGACTACAGTGTTTTTGTCTCGTGGTGTTACTATCTTAAAGCATTGCTTATGATCTGATATTCTCAAATCAGTACTGGACGTTAGTGTTTTTAAGCTGTTTTAGGTTAAATTAACTATGGGTGATTTCAGCTGATTTGGCTTGTCATAACATGTAGTTAACATGTAGTTCATGGGCCGGCCCCGTGGCTTAGCGGTTAAGTGCGCGCGCTCCGCTACTGGCGGCCTGGGTTCGGATCCCAGGCGCGCACCGACGCACCACTTCTCCGGCCATGCTGAGGTTGTGTCCCACGTACAGCAACTGGAAGGATGTGCAGCTGTGACATACAGCTGTCTACTGGGGCTTTGGGGGAAAAATAAATAAATAAAATTATAAAAAAAACAAAAAAAAACAAAAAACATGTAGTTCTTGACTTTCAATCCTGTTCTGGGATAAAGGTCACAGAGACAACCAACTGTTGTATGTTAAGAGTGAGCAAGGGTTTATAAAATGTCTGTGAATCTAGGAAAGCAAGGCAGGGGCCAGTTACTAGTTTGGGGGTTTTTTCCCCTAGTTTGTTGGGGTTATTTCTTTTTCCTTTTCTTATTATTTTTGCTGTAATTTCCTACTTATCCACAGTAAGCACTGATAAAGCAAGAAAAGCCATTTCTTCATTCTTCATCTTCTGTGTGTATTTTTCTGTTCTCTGGTCCTTTTTAGATTATCCTTCATTCCCTGGATCCTCAGTTCTTTTTTTTTTTTTTTTTTTTGGTGAGGAAGATTGGCCCTGAGCTAACATCTGCCAATCCTCCTCTTTTTTTGCTGAGGAAGACTTGCCCTGGGCTAACATCCATGCCCGTCTTCCTCTACTTTATATGGGACGCCGTCACAGCATGGCTTGACAAGCGGTGCGTCGGTGCGTGCCCGGGATTCGAACCGGCGAACTTCAGGCCGCCGCAGCGGAGCACGTGCACTTAACCGCTTGCGCCACTGGTCTGGCCCCCATCCTTGGTTCTTAATGGCACTATTTCTGTTGTTTCTGTTTTCTTTGCCCTTCTCTTGTGTCTTTTGTTGTCTTCTGCCATGTGTGTTTCTGTCCTCAAGATAAAATGCCAAGAAAACAATGTTTAAATGAAGGGAAGATTTTTAAAATTTTTCTTAACCCCAGTAAGAGAGAGAATAAAAATATAAAAGCCATCAGACCATTACCCAAATCTTTCCCTTTGTTTCATTGATGTGTTTGCTATTACTGCAGTGTGGTTTGCACATTTGAAAACACTGTCAGTAAAATCCCATTTCAATAAACTCTAGGACCTTGCCACTCAGAATGTAGTCTCTGGACCACTAGCATTTGCATCACCTGACTGCTTATTAAAAATGCAGGATCTCAAGTCCCACCAAGTTTGAGAATCCAAATTTGAGAAGCACTGCTCTAGGAAACTTCCATTTTGTCTTGTCTTCCTAGAATATTGTAAAATAGGTATGTTAGTAGATCTTCTCATCCTGATAAGATGGTAGAATGAAGTAGCCAATGTTAGTAGTTTTCCTCAGGTAATTTTCATGTGTAATTAACATGAAAACCTCCTTTCTTACACTCTTTCTCTTCGTTAAGCCCTTTTATTTTTAGGAGATTAGAAAAAGTTTGGCAGCAGTGGGTAGGAGGTGATTAGAATTGAAGGATAACTGTTAAATGATAACAGACCAAAAGAAATACTAAAATCTCAATCCTGGTACTATGCTTTCCTATGGAGTAGTAGTAATAATAGCTTACATTTGTATAATACATTTGTATAATATTTTCCATTTATAGTGTGTATTTGTATATATTTGATCTATGTAAGAGCTCTCTGCAATAAAAAGGAGCGATACTAGTATCTCCCTTTTCCAGATGAGGAAAGAAATTCAGAGGTTAATTTGTCCCAGAGTTGACCTGATCTGGGTCTTGGGATGCTAAATTCTCTACTGTTTCTACTTGTTATACCCACTTGAGTTAATTATGGGACAGCAAATATTTCTATATGGAGAAAGTATTTGTTGTGTGGCGATCTTTTATTGTTAAGGAATTATTGTGATCAAATTAACCAAAGGTTTGTTTTTATATGCTGTCTACTGAAATGTAAAAATATCTAGTTTTTTGGGCCAGCCCCATGGCATAGTGGTTAAGCTTGGCGTGCTCCACTTCGGCGGCCCGGGTTTGTGGGTTAGGAACCTGGGCATGGATCTACACCACTTGTCAGCCATGTTGTGGTGGCCACCCACATACAAAATAGAGGAAGATTGGCACAGATGTTAGCTCAGGGCGAATCTTCCTCAGCAAAGAAAAAAAAATCTAGTTTTTTTATAGACCTCTTCCCTTTGAGTTGTTGAGCTCTTCCTTTTGTGTCTAGGTTTACAGCATTCTTCGTCATGTTGCTGAGGTGTTAGAGTACACCAAGGACGAACAGCTGGAAAGCCTGTTCCAAAGGACTGCCTGGGTCTTTGATGACAAGTACAAGAGACCCGGATATGGTGCCTATGATGCATTTAAGCATGCAGTCTCGTAAGAACACCTTCTTGGCTCTGCTTCTACCTTGATATCACAGCTGCTGGGTCTAGCACACAGGTTGAGAGCCTGACATTTAATAGTACAACATCTTTGTATTAAGTCCTTGCCAAATTTAGGTTAAAATATTTCTGTGTAAAAGGCTCATAATGTGGGGCCAATCCTATATAGCCAAGCCTATGTAATTTTGTATACCATAGGTACATAAACCATTTGTTTTCATCTCACACTACTCCCTTACATATTTTCCTCTCCTGGTTTTGTTATTGTCTTAGGTGACTTCAGGACAAATAGATGTCTCATTTAAAACCGTAATCTCTTGTTTTCTATACCTCAGTTCCTTAGACCTTCAGCCCACCCACTTTAGCCAGTCTTCCATATGGCCTCACCCTGGTCTGACTATCACCAGGATTCGCTCTGCCTCCAGAACATTTAATTCACACATTCTGTTCTTTTACCACAGCTTCCAGTCCTTCCAGCTCCCACATAGTTGGTCCTACTCTGTGTCTTCTTAATTCTTATGTCAGGCTCGGATTCCAAACCTTTTTTTTCTCCCTGTTTTTTCACTCTTTCATGCCTTCTCTTTCTTATTCAGCATAGGTACACCATGGCCCATCATTTCAGCAACTTTCTTGCCAATATCATGAGCTCTTGCCCTGTTTTTCCTTCTGTTACATCCAGCTTGGATCGATGTTCCTGCCTTCTCTGCACTTGTAGACTGCTGGGTGCTGCTAGGAAAAACCATAGTCTTGCAGGTTGGTGCCACTGCATATTCATGGCCTCTAACCTCAGCTGGGCCTTCACTGCTGCCCCACATTCTCTCTGCTCCTGGTCAGTTCTTCTTCCCATTCTTAGAGTGGCTGTTTTAGAGCTTTCCCACACTCTTCCCCAGATACCCACTCCACCCCTTTTTCCTCACTTTCAGCTGGTGTGCTCACTACCTATTTTATAAAGAAAATAGAAGCCATTGCACAGAATCTCCTCTACTTCCTTCCACTATCGCAGCAAACTTATCTCCATCCCACCTGTCATTACCTCCTGTCACACTGGAGTTTGTATCCTTCCTGCTCTCAAAATAATCTTACCACCTGGGCCCAGCTTTTGCTCAGGGATCTCTCTCCATCCATTATTCCTTCTCTTGAGTCTTCAGCCTTTCCCTTATTGTTTTGCTCCATCAGCTTAAAAATAATACTCTGATTTCTCCCATTTATACAAAAAAAACAAACTTCTCAACCTTCCCTCTACTCTCTCCTGTAGCAGGCACAGTGTCCTCTCCTTTTAACAGCCAGATTTCTTCAGTTCTCTGTTACTGTCTCTACTGCTGCACCTTCCACTCCTTCCTAAGTGTTAATGCTCCATAAGCAGCCTCACTACTGCAGTGAGGTTACTCTCCCAAGCCTTGTGCTGCCGTGGGATATTGGTCCCCTCAGCCCTCAGAATGGTTGAGTGGGACCTGGGCCCATTAGAGCCTCCAGCAAGCAGACTCATTTGGTTCTCCAAATCCCTTCCAGTTTACCTCTCATGTGACTTTTTTTTTTTTATATCATGTTGTGGGAAAGGTGAGAATAATAATGATAATTATAGTAGCTGACATTTACATAATTCTTTGAACAACCTATAGTATAAATGCTATTAATTCTTATCTTATAGATGAGAAAACTAAGGCAGAGATTAAATGATTTGTCCAAGTTTGCATAGCAAGTGGTAGAGCCAGAATTCAAACCTAGGCGTTCTGACTCCATCCAGAGTTTATGCTGTTAACCATCAAGTACTACTTTGTATTTCTATCCTCCCTGACTTCAGTCCTGCACTCCTCAGTCAGTACATTTTTTAGCTTGCCATCATCATCCAGTCCCAGCTTACCTCTCCTAGCTTCCATCTCCAGCACCCCCTCTGTTACCACTCAGCCTTGGCATGTATTATTCCCTTTCCCTTAACTTGCTTCATCAGCCATACAGCGACTGTCCAAATTTAAGTAACGCTAATACTTTGCCACGTATACTTCATATTTTTTTTCTTTTAATTAAGAAATAAAATTTCTGAGATAGTTGGAAACAGTAT
Organism: Diceros bicornis minor; assembly: GCF_020826845.1. Lineage (NCBI taxonomy): Eukaryota > Metazoa > Chordata > Mammalia > Perissodactyla > Rhinocerotidae > Diceros > Diceros bicornis. The sequence goes on from NC_080763.1 coordinate 16,074,372, forward strand.
TTTACCACTCCCAGCCCATTCCCCTCACTCATCAGTGGTAACCACTATTCTGAAATTAGTGTGTATCATAAGCATTTATGTTTTTATGGTTTTACTACATATATGTATCCATAAAGTAGATATATATAAAAGCATTTCATGTATTTAAAATTTATTCTATCATTGTATCTTTGTACCTTGAATTTTTACTCATAAGGCTGTCGTTGAACAGGATTTCTCCAAATTAATAGATGTATGCCTACTTCATATTAATTCCTATGTAGTGTTTCATTGTGAGAATATGCTTTATTTATTTGTTCCTCTATTAAGAGATGTTTAGGTAATTCTTGCCTCCCATTTTTCCCCCTATTTTTCAAACAGTGCTATGATAAATATCGATATGTAGTCTCTGTGTGTACGCGTTTGTGAGTTTCTAAGGTATATACCTACGAATAGCATTGTTGGGTCATAGGATTGATTATATGTATCTTTAAATTTACTCAGTTTTGCCAGAATACTCTCCAAATTGGTTCTACAAGTTATATTCCCTCTAGCAGCATTCCTGTTTCTCTTCATCCTCACTAACATTTGGTGTATATCTCAGATTTTCTTTCCTTTTGCCAAACTGATGGATGTACAATAGTATCTTATTTTGGTTTGCATTCTGTTGGTTGTTGTTGGTTGTTGGTGAAGATAAGAACTTTCTTATGTTTATTGATTATATTTCTTCTGTGAAACATCTGTTCATCTCATTTGCCCATTTTCTGTTGGTTTGTCTTCTTGTTGCTTTGTAGGCAGGACTCATTGAATGAAAGTTGCCTCCACCCCAATTTTTTTGTCTTTCCTTCCTTAACTTGTGCTTTTGAAGCCTGATGCTTGCTTATGCCATTCGTGTTTTAATACATCATAACTTTCTTATGACAGTTCTACCTTTGCTTATTAAAGTCCTACTATTCTTAGTCATTATTTCATTTATTTATGTATGTATGTATGTATTCATTCTTTCATCCATTCAGCAAACATACCAGTGACTAAGACCCTAGTGCCTGTCTTGTGGCACTTAGAGTCAGGTGAAATGCCACTTTATCCATAAAGCCCTTCCTCGTCCCAGTAACTGAAAGTAATACCTTTCTCTCCTCACTCCCAGGGATGCAATTTTAGTTTTAAATGTTTCTCCATGATTTTGTTCTTTATTTTATTTTTTAATTTTTTAATTTAATTTTATTTTTTTTATGTGTGTGTGTGAGGAAGATTGGCCCTGAGCTAACATCTGCCAATCCTCCTCTTTTTTTGCTGAGGAAAACGGGCCCTGGGCTAACATCCATGCCCCTCTTCCTCTACTTTATATGGGACGCCACCACAGCATGGCTTGACAAGTGGTGCGTCGGTGCGCGCCCGGGATCCGAACTGGCAAATCCCGGGCCACCGCAGCAGAGCGTGCGCACCTAACCGGTTGCACCACTGGGCTGGCCCCCAGGATTTTGTTCTTTCGAAGCTAATTTTTAAGGTCCTTGAAGTGGAGACTGCTAATTACATGGAAATGTTTCATATATTATAGTGGGATGTCTGTTGTATTAGGAGATATTTTAAATTGCTTACTTTAACCAGATTTCTAAAATTTTTGTTTTAATAATAGTCACTTGGGTGTTTTCTATTTGTCATAGACTGCTAAGTGCTTTACTTGCATTATCTCATTTAATACCACAATCCTATGAGATGTACTGTTTTCATCCTCATTTTACAAATTTAGAAAGAGGTCTTTGGAAAGGCCCAAGACACATAGTTACTTAAGTGTAAAGCTAAGATTTGAACTCTGATTCTGATATTAAAGCCTGTGCTTTTAAACATTATTCTGTATTGTGTTTGGTATTGCAATTATCAGTAGAGTAACCTTGACCTTTTGTTGTTTTTATCAGAGATCCCTCTATTTTGGACAGTTTAGATTTGAATGAAGATGAACGGGAAGTACTCATTAACAATATTAATAGGCGTTTGACCCCACAGGCTGTCAAAATTCGAGCAGGTAAATGATTTTTTTAAATAATGTTTAAAATATTTTGCATGTACCAAAAAGCTGTTAAATAGTGTGCCTTACCAAAGAGTATGTTGCCACATCAACATCTATACATTTTTCTAGATCTTTTGTTGTTGTTGTTGTTTTTTTTTTGTGAGGAAGATCAGCCCTGAGCTAACATCCGTGCTAATCCTCCTCTTTTTGCTGAGGAAGACTGGCCCTGAGCTAACATCTATTGCCAATCCTCCTTTTTTTTCCCTTTTTCTCCCAAAGCCCCAGTAGATAGTTGTATGTCATAGTTGCACACCCTGCTAGTTGCTGTATGTGGGACGCCGCCTCAGCATGGCCGGAGAAGCAGTGCGTCGCTGCGCGCCCGGGATCCGCTAGTAGTGGAGCGCGCGCACTTAGCTGCTAAGCCACGGGGCTGGCCCCTATAAATTTTTCTAAATGTTTGTTTTTGATAACAGGAAAAGTTTAAGAAATTATGTTTGCTTCTACTGAATCATCATGAAATGTGTATATTGACACAAGTGAAAACTGTCATGAGTTAGCTAACCTTAAGTTAGCCTTTTTTTTTAAATGAGGGGATTTATTTTGTTTTAGTAGATACTTGAAAATATTCTAACAGTACAGTAATATCCTCCCATGTCTCTGGATTAACAGCTGTTAATAGTTTGCCATATTTCAGACATTTTTCCTATACACATATGCTGTATAGGAATGTCTGCTGTTTACATTCAGATATAAACTTTTTTTTTTCTTACAGAGATGGGATAATGCTATGCAAAATTTTCTCCAACTAGATTTTTCCACTTGGTGTGTCATGGCTGCCCTTCCATGTAGAACATAGGTATCTTTTGTTCTTTAAAATGTCTAGGTAATAGTCCACACAATGATAAACCTTAACATAAACCAGTCCCCTCTTGAAGAACACTTAGGTTGTACCAATTTTTTCATTATTTCAAAAAAAACTGCAAATTAACACCATTATACATACACACTTACCCATTTATGCAAGTGTTCTGTAAGGCAAATTCCTAAACGTAGAACTACTGGGTTGAAGGGTATGTAATTTCTAAACTGTTAAACAATTTGCAATTATTGTTTCATTCAGTCTTCATAACACCCCTTCTCTCCATCTTATAAATAAGGAACTGAAGCACAGAGAGGTTGGAATCATGAATTTAACCCAGGCATAGCCACGAATTCATAGTGTGTGTTAATTGTCTCTGTCATTTATAGTTTTATCACTCGGGCTTGATGAGGATGAGGAGATACAATTTCACTGCATATTCAGATATTTTTAATTATGAAAGTTAATAGCTGGGATTAGTTTCTAATTGAAAGAATGATGAAAGCTTTCATAAGTATTTGAATACTAGTGTACCTGCCGTATTTCTGATTTCTTTTAAGCCTTTAAATATTTTTTTGCATTTTTTGGTATAAGCATTTGAATTTGTATAATTTTAGATATTGAAGTGGCTTGTTATGGTTATGAAGGCATTGATGCCGTAAAAGAAGCCCTGAGAGCAGGTTTGAATTGTTCTACAGAAACCATGCCCATCAAGGTAAGTAGTCAGTTTTCTCCCTCCCTGCTAATTATCCACCTCAAGCAAATCAGATTTTTTTTATGGTCATGTTTCTTAACAAGTGTTATGAAAAGTGGTTTTTGTTGGTATTTCTAGGGGGTGTTTATGAGCATGTGTAGGCTTTTAGTTGTAGTTACCGCTACTGTCACAGTGAAGAGGGATTCCTGTTGGTATTTAGTGCCAGAGGGCTAGCTATGCTAAACCTCCTTTACAATAAAGAGTTACTATGCCCATAATGCTCATAGAATCTTGAAAAGGGCAACATATTCTCTCATAGTCACACACAACTTTTAGGAGTTTTGGTCTGAATCTTTAATTAGCGATAAAATTAACAAGATGGTTGTCATTCAGAATTTCTTAGAAGAATTTCTTCTATCAGTTTAGTTTAGAACCAAATAGGAGTTTTTGTGTTTTAGAGACAAATTACCCATTATGCTGGTGATTGCTATAGTTAGTTTTTCCATGGAAGATACCCAGAAGTCAAAATTCTTCATGTTCAGGATTGCAGTGGACTGTTAATATTTATTTATTTTATTTTTTTTGTGAGGAAGATAAGCCCTCAGCTAACATCTGCCAATCCTCCTCTTTTTGCTGAGGAAGACTGGCTCTGGGCTAACATCCATGCCCATCTTCCTCTACTTTATATGGGACGCCCCCACAGCATGGCTTGACAAGCGGTGCATCAGTGTGCACCCGGGATCCAAACCCAGTCCACCAGCAGTGGAGCGCACACACTTAACTGCTACGCCACCGGGCCAGCCCCTGCAGTAGACTGTTTGTACTACTGCATTAGATCACTATATCAGTTAGCTTTTGCTACATTAAAAAAACCACCCCAAATTGTTGATCTACAGAAATTGGGAGTTAAGTTTTGGGGTGACTTGTTAAGGCAGCAGATTAACAAAACAGTTCTCGAACATCCTAAAAGTTGTGTGTCTCATACTGAATTTTTGTCTTCTTCCTTAGATTAATCTAATAGCTCCTCCTCGGTATGTGATGACTACAACAACCCTGGAGAGAACAGAAGGTCTCTCTGTCCTCAATCAAGCTATGGCTGTTATTAAAGAAAAGATTGAGGAAAAGAGGGGTGTCTTCAATGTTCAAATGGAGGTGAGATGAATACTGGTTTTGCCTTGTTTTTAAAGTTTTTAAGAAATTTATGTCATCTGAATGATTTGCATTCTAAAATACCTAATGACTGCCTTTTAAAACATGAGATACATTTAGGATTATAACTCTGGTAAGCGTAAAATAATCATTGACTCAGAGGATTCCAAAAAGGGCTTTTTATACATAAATAAGAACTATCGTGGGATGGTTATTCAAGACTATGGTCACTGATGGTGTTAGGTTCTTTACCCCTCCAGGGGAAAAAAAATAGGCAATGAAAATGAGTGATGAGTTAGTGTCAGAATTTAATATGGAATGCTTAAAATTTGATCTCAGAATTAGAAACAAGAGTAGTCTCCTGTATTTTCCTCATCTCAACAAGAATGAAACCTAATTTTCATACATATGGGTGTGTGTATATGATGATCTTTCTGTGGAAAGGAATAGTAAGTAATTTATTTTGAACCCAGAAGAGGCATTTTTACAGGACATCTTTTTGTGGGTTTGAAAGATATAGCCACTGAGATTATTTTTATATATTTTCAGTTTTAGCTTATAAAAATGACAGGAGATAGGGGACCAGCCCAGTGGCATAGCCGTTAAGTTGACGCACTCCACTTCGGCAGCCCGGGGTTCCCAGGTTCGGATCCTGGGCATGGACCAATGCACCGCTTGTCAAGCCATGCTGTGGTGGCATCTCATATAAAGTGGAGGAAGGTGGGCATGGATGTTAGCCCAGGGCCAGTCTTCCTCAGCAAAAAGAGGAGAATTGACAACGGATGTTAGCTCAGGGCTAATCTTCTCTCCCCCCCACCGCCCCGCAAAAAAAGGAAAGAGTATTGCATTTTAATACACACATATTTCTTTTTCCTGTATTGTCTTGTTCTCATAAATTTCTTCCATTACTTATCTAATGGAATTTATCACTGATATGTCAGCACTCAAAAGCAGAGTTGTTAGAAAGAAAAGTGTTTAAGAGTTAAAATACCAGGCAGTAATAGTATTGAAATTGAATTTGTGAACCATTTAACTACTTCACTTTGAAATTATGCCTCTGCTTCCGCAGCCCAAAGTGGTCACAGACACGGATGAGACTGAACTTGCGAGGCAGCTGGAGAGGCTTGAGAGAGAAAATGCAGAAGTGGATGGAGATGATGATGCAGAAGAAATGGAAGCCAAAGCTGAAGATTAACTTTGTGGGAAACAGAGTCCAGTTTAAGGAACACAAAGCAGCCCTTCTTGGCTGAAAACCCTAGACTTGAAAGTTTTCCAGTATTGAAAACTTCAAAGCTGAATATTTTTTATTTCCAAGTATTTAAATGTTCCAACAGACCAAAACGTGAAATGCCCTCCTAAATGTCAGCTGTTTTCACACAGTAGCTCCAACACATTTTTAAGGGAGTGGCCTGATTTCACTAGAGACAAATCTTTAAGCTAAGAACAGTTATAAATTGGGCTTGTGATTTCCATTTCTGATGTCTCCAGATTGGCACCCCTTTGTAGTTCAGTGCCTCCATGAGATTTGCCAGGGGCGCCCAAAGCAAATAGTCCCAACCTTTCTATATAAAATGTATCAAGCAAACATTAAATAAATTTCTGGGATATTTAACTATAGGCTTCTTCCTTCTTATCACCAGTTAAAAGCATTATGAATACTAAGACCCTAATTCTATCATCTTCATTTTAGTCTAGATGTAGAAATATAAGGACAGGTGACCAAAAGATATATACAGCAGATCCTTTCAAAAGGAGGGTTTAGAAGAAATAATTTTATCTTTAACACAGTGAAAGCTGACTCTGAGGGGAAAAAAGCCTTAAAATGCAATTAAAGAGTTACATTGGTTGTGTGCCTTTTACCTATTTGAGACTGATGACAACATGTGGTATGAGGGAGAATTTATCACACTGGTCCTCGGTGGTGTACTGAGCTGCTTGCCTTGAGTTTGTAATTCAGGGTGGTAAAGTATGTTTTTTTCTTAAATGCTGCTGCTTTAATTTAGTTATTTTGAGTATCATCGCCCAGCTTTTGATTTTTTTGTTTTCAATTAAAATATTCACTAGGTGCCACTTAGAACTTCAGTTCTCTTTATAATAGAATAGGGATGTGTTTGAACACAATTAGAACAATATTTCTACATGTTGCCATTATTTTTATCTTTACAAACTAATTATTTTAAAGGTATATAGATTTAAAGGTAAATAAATAATAAATATAAAGGTGAATAAATTTCATAGATAACACATGGTTTGAAGTTAACTGCTTCAGTAGCCAGAGTGTAGAAAGTCTTGAGTTACTTTGGTCTGCTTCATAGATTGAATCTCTTAAGATACTTGAAGTACTAGATATATTAATTATTCCTAAGAATAGTTATTTAAATACTTAGAAAATTAAACCTAACCCATCCTGGTCAATCTAGGACTAAACTCAAAATTAAAGGGACTGAAAAAGAGGAGTGTATTGATGAGACAGTTTGGGCCATTTGTGAAGGTTTGTCCCTTTAATTTAGCAGACTACTAGCTTTTTAAATGCAGAAGTCTAACTTCATATGGCCATTTCCACAAGGGAGCCATGATTGCTAGCTGGCATGCTACACTGGGAATATTTAGAGGCGAGTCCAGATGTGCTCAAAACTGGCACATAATTTTCACCATTGTCTTTTTGAGGAGTCAAAAAACAAGTCTATAAAGCTTGCAGCATCAAGAATGTCATCAGAATATAACAGGTGATTCTTAAATGTTTGCTGTAGGCAGGGAAATTGAATTTTTACTGAAATTTTTTATACTTCAAAAGCCATAACTATTGAGAAATACTGGTGGCCTCCATGGTGAGTGATTTTATGCCATGCAGGCCTTTTGCTTAATTCCATAACACTTTTTTACAAATTTATGACCCTTGCCAGAGAAAAGATTAATACCTCACTGATACCATGAAGGAGAAAACTGAACTTAAAGTATACACCCTGCTGATCTAAAAATATCACTTTCAAATATGGGGACAAGAAACACACTCAGCTCCAAATAACTTGAGGGACAGGTTGACGAAGACAGTTTACCAGCTTATCCAAATCTTGGATCTTTCCCCAAAAAGCCTCTTCATTAAAAATTAATTTCATCTGTTCCCCATTCTGCCTTTGATTGAGGTCAAGTGGGTATCAACTCATATAACTGAAAATTAGCAATAGTTTAGTTCTCATTTATGCATAAATTAATTGAAAATCAAAAATGGCCAAGAAAAAATAGGAACAAACTGTTTTTCATGTTTTATAGCAAAACAGGACAAACCAGTACTTAGGTGGATAATGTTTGAATATTGAGTAGGAACCTACAGAAACATGCTAAGCACTACGTCATGCTAAGCAGTACAGTTATTACTCAGCTGCCATACTTTCAGCCATTCTTAACCTAGCTACTTTTACATCAAGAACAATTAAAATGGATTTTTAAAAATTCAAGTGCTGGTATGTTGGTGAGAGTTGTTCCCTGATTTGCCGCAATGTGATGGTTATTACTTTCCAAGGCATGAAGATTCTGATAGCTCCTATCCAGAGTGGGGTGGAGTTGTGCCAATTTGGAGTCAAGAAGCCATCAAACCAAATGCAGTTGAATTCAAGTAAACACCTGTTGATGATTTTAAAAGCAATAACGAAACGAATTCCAGGGACAGTAGACCTTGGGGAAATGCCAAATGGAAAATGGTGCTTTAAAAGGCAGTCTCTTACCATGTAAGGATAAAGTAAAACCTCATTAGCTTGGAATACCTGACCATTCAGGGCAGGTATTCCAGACAAGATGAAGAGGAGACAGTTCAAACTATTTAAGAGGACAAATTTTTACTTAAGCACTTTGGAAGTATCTACTCCCCTTAAATGTAAGTTACCTATCTTTATCTATTCATTAAAGGAAGTCTAAGCACTTGTACTTGGCAAGAATGCTGGCAGTAGCTTGTGCCAGATTACTGTATAAACTTGAAAGTAATAAAAATATTTTTAAAGATATTGTATGATACAGACTTTTCACTACTTCAGATTAACCTCCTAACTGGTGAAGCTTCTTGGTACCTATTTGTCTCAGTTAATGTTCACTTTAAAACCAAAATTTCATGCCTTAATTCTTTTGCTGTTTACATCTGTCTCTGTCCTTTAGAGAGTTCCTGCTCCTGTCCTCCAGCAGCTCCTGCTCTGCATCTCTTTCTAAATGACGTTTTTCTTAGAAAAGCTGTAATTTTACCTTTTTTTATGTGTGTGACTAATCTTTCCGAGTCCATGATTTCTTTGCAATGTATAATACTTATGCAGACATTTTTCAAAGCAAAACAATATCCTCTGAATGTTAACCAAAATTTTGCCACCATCCTCACTTTAAGATGAAGCATGTCTTAGTGACAGAGATCACTTGAGATGTTTTCATAGTCAGCTTGCATAATAATTCGTGTAGCCTCAAGCATGAGAAACCTTTGAAAACTATACAGCTTTGCACAGGAATTCTAATAGAAACATGTCAATTTTTATTAATTCCAAAGAAGGAGTTAATTGTTGACAGCATTTCAGAGAGAGCTGCCACGAGACTAGCGTTTTATTTTGTTACCACATGTCCAGTTAATGTTACAACAAGGGAAACTACTTCCGTGCCCAAGGAAGGGCTGGCTGTGATGTTGGGCCAAAGTCAAGATGCTGACGCCTAATGGCTGTTCTAGCATTTCCAGGGGAAGGAAATAGCACCACTGCTGATTATAATCTAAGGAACTCTTCACAAGTCTCACTCCAAAGCAGTACAAAATATACAAAGAAGTTAAAAGTCTTAACACATTCCCATTCTCCAGGAGATCCTGTCTGTATCCTGTAAGAGGGAGGAATCCTGGTCCCGTTTCCTCAGGTCTTGGTCACGTTAGCTTTTTGATAGCTTCAATCCACTCAGCTCGCTCAGTCTTGCTGCTGGCCTGGATGTAATAGTGTATGTCATCCTTAGTAATCACTTTGAAGAGATTTCCCTGGACATTCCCTTTAACTCCTAGGCAGAAAAAATATCATTGAGTGAATATGTATGTCTGCTTTCAGCTGGAAACGGCTGAAAGTCAACTGAGACACAGACAAAACTACATATAATGAAGTATTTCTTAAACACAAATGTATATGGTTAGCGAATCTCACCACATGCGTGCTTTCCTCTTTTCCTCTCTTCCATTCCCTCTCCCTCGCCTGTGCCTTCCGGCCTGCCAGTGGTGTGCTGGACACTCTTGGCCAACCCCTTATGCTAACCATAGATCTACAATTTCATTCACATCAAAGAATCCAATATGTTTATGTTAAAAGCAGGCACAGATTTCACTAAATTGTTTAACTTCTTTGAACCTCAATTTCCACATCCATAAAATGGGAATAATACTATCTTCCTATATTAGCTAGCTATTGTGAAATTAGTGTGATAATAGATATTAAATGTGTTGTTAACCCTTAAGCATTGTGTAAGCTATTATTCTTAGATGAAAGCTTACGGGCCAGTGAGCACAGAAACTGAGGGGAAAGAATATTAAAGACAAGGATTATTTAGTTGTATTGTTAAAACACTAAGAACACCCCACATACCCTTTCTCTAATTCTGAAATTGGCTTCAAAACTCATACCATTCATGGTCTCATTGAGAAAGCCCTACTCAGCTCCCATAGCTCAGTCCTTCATCAGCAGAGCATTATTGAGAGGGTGGGAGGGAGGCCCTGAGATCTTCAAGCCGGGATGAAGTTGCACCTTACCAGCGGGAATGCCATTATCCTCCAGAGCAGACACCAGTGAACCACGGAGAGAAAACCCACCCACTGGCCGGTTCTCTTCCTGCAGAGGATAGGAGACCTGATTAGGAATCGTGTGGATGCACAAAAGGGAAGAAGTGCACCCTCGCCTATAACCACCCTCAGTCAGGCCAACTAAAGAAGTCAGCGAGAGTGGAGAGTAGTCTGCAGTAGAAGATGAGGCAGAACTTGGACATCATGCGGCCAAGTTATATGCACCAGTAAGGAAGTCTGGGCTCCATTTCACAGCCAGCAGCAGCAGTGCCACACCCCTCCCTGGCTTTCGGCCCTCCCTGTGGTCTGGCGGGGTCCCAGGGGGCTCCTCACACTCCTTCACCCACTCTTGGTGTAGGGAGTGGGTTCCTGACTGAAGCTCAGTGAGGGAGGAACCTCCCACTCTTCACTATTTCAAAAAATGAATGAAAATCATATATCTGCCAAGACAAGGCTGACCAGGCCGACTACAAGGGCATTTTTCTTTTCTTTAGACTGGAATTAGATCAAGTCATCATGCAATAATACTTATTGTCTGAAACTCAGAATAGCAATTCTTTGATCAATTAGAAAAAAAGCGGGAAATTAGTAAATTATAGCTTAAATATTAGATGGTAAAAGAAACTTTTCAAGGGGCTGGCCCCATGGCATAGCAGTAAAGTGCACGCATTTCGCTGCTGGCGGCCCAGGCGTGCACCAACGCACCGGTTGTCAGGCCATGCCGTGGCGGCGTCCCATATAAAGTGGAGGAAGATGGGCACAGATATTAGCCCAGGGCCAGTCTTCCTCAGCAAAAAGAGGAGGATTGGCAGATGTTAGCTCAGGGCTGATCTTCCTCACAAAAAAAAAAAAGAGAGAAACTTTTCAAAACATCAGTGAGGACAAGAGATTGAGGGGGCAGACTTCATGGGCTCTTTGGACAGAAAGGGAAGAAGAGGCTGGGAATCACCAGTTAGGAGTCCCTTTATCAGCCTACCTCACCCTCCCTAGCCACACAGTAAGCTTTGGAGAAACTAAAAGATGCTTTTCCTCTGAAAATAATGCAGATCCTCTCCCATAGGAAGTGGGGGCGGGGCAACAAAAAAACCACTGAGATGCGATGAAAGAAAAGAGTGATCAGACTGCTAGCAGTAGCTTGGATTGAGGAAGGAAAGACATAGTGCAGCAGAAGTCACAGTAGGGATGCTGAGAGAAGGGAAGGAAGTAGAGCCAGCTGCCTGCTATGCTCGGAGAGAAGTGTCTGCAAGCATGGCACATGGTACCAAGTGAGCACGGGGCACTCACTTTGGAAGGGTCGTAGTAATGCAGGAAAGCCGGGTCCTTCCTCAGAACAAAGCGCCGCACCTTCCAGTTTTTCCTCTTGTGCCCCTGAGGCAAAGAAAGGTTCAAGGCTCATTGGTAACAGCTCTGAGAAATTCCTCCCACTTCCATGCATCTAATGCCAAAACTCCAAGCCAGCCTGCTCCAATAGGACTATGTCTGAAAAAGACACTGCCAGAGACCAAGGACTGCAGTGATGTGTCACGGACTTCCCAGCGCTCAGTGACACTTTAGCAAAAACACTGTCATATTTAGTTGAGTTGACAGAGCCAACGAGGGTCAGCGCTGAAGGAAAGGGGGAGCATTACCTGGACACCACTCAGGGCACAAGGAGGACAGGGAGGCAGCAGGTGTCAACTGGACTGAGGGCTCACAGGCAAACTTGAACCCAAGGGCACCAACTTTTTAAGTGTCAACTTAATCCAAAAACAAACCTACATCTACATATACATGTGCATACAAATACAGTAAAAACGACTTTAACATTCTGCATCAGAAAAAGAGTAACAAATGATCGATTATATGTTAAAGTCTAAATGTGTAAGATAGTGACATGACTCTCTTTGGTTCCACCCCCTAGATCACAAAGCTTCCTGAGCCCTCTAGTCTGGAACAGCCCAGAGTCCCTTCCACATCCCCTCCAGCTCTTCCAGGGCCTCACCACCACCCCTCACCAGACACCAGGCAGGCCCAGCAGAAGCAGGGCCCTTGGGATAGGCAGACATTTGTGTGGATGGTGAATAACCTAACAGCAGATGGGGATCTTGATATGCAAAAGGCAGGTGACAATGACAGCACATGCTCCCAGTAACAACAGGAATGGTGCTGAGCAGTGTCCATTGTACAGACGCACATTCACAGAGGGTGTGAGACGCGCACAAACACAAGGGGTGTGCAGAAGGTCCGCTTCAGTCTTCATGTTCTGGGACTCAGTGATCTTGTTCACAGAACAGCCTTTCTATTAGGCACAGGTAGAAATGCTGCAGGTGTGACTGTGACATGGCTGCCTCCCAAACACAGTTAGGAGTGGTGGCCACAGTCAGTTTTTAAACACTGAAACTACACTGCGGAAATTCATCTTCAACCTACTGAAGTAGGTGGAGAAAATATTTATTTTTTGTTCGGAAAGTGTATCAAGAGGGCATGCAGTGTCCCATAAAAGAAGGCAGAGACCCCAGGAAACCTCAGGGAGCAGAAGGCCAGCAAATGCCAAACACCAACCCAGCTGGCAATACCCCTCCAGACAAATATGTGAACTGGGCAGTGACGTAGGTGTTGTTTTTAATGTGGTGATAATTACTAGTGTGCACCTTTTCCCTGAACACCCGTGTGTCTGGGACTCGTGTGTGCACAAGTGGGCATGTGCGTGCACCCTGACTTGCTCCCTGCAGCTGCCGCTGGGCTCCCGCTTTAGCAGAATCTGCTGATAATCAGTGCCCTCTAGCAGTCTCGGCCTTCCTCCACTTTGGGGGCATTTCTGCCTCCCCCAGGCCTGAGAACTGTCCGTCTCCTTCCTGCTGCTGGGCAGCCATACCTGCTTGGCCAGATAGCCTTGTTTTACCACTGTGCCACTAAGCTCCATGGTGCTGAGACTGATTTCTTCCTTGGGGCTTATCTCCTTCTTGTAGCTCTCAGCCTAGTGGGAAGGAGAGAGCAAGGTCTCTGTTACAGAAAAGTCCCAGTTCCAAGCTACGGGGCTACCATAGGGGAAAGAAAATTCCTCAATAGAGAAACCCCACTCCCCCAACCCTAGGCCTCTCACCCATGACTGTGGCCCTCTGGCTCCCACTCTGTTGCCTCCTCCTTCCCTCTGCCCCGGTGGCAAGAGGAACCCACTCCCCAACTTACAAAAGTGTACAGGGCCGTGGAGTCATCCAGGAACTGCTCGGCCAGATCCCCAGAGCGAATGGCTCCCACGCTTCGGGTGCCTACCGGCCTAAGGAAGTTCTCCTCCATGAGCATGGAGGCCAGGGTCACGGCCTCCAGACGGTTGGCAGCAAAGCTGTTGGAGATGAGCCAGTCCACCAGGGAGGAGCCTGCATCAGGGCAAGGGCAGCACCAGTCAGACAACAGGCTACACACCACCCTCCTCCAGCTGTGACCTCATTGACCTTGACCTCCTGGGAAGCCTTAAGGCTCTACCCACGAGCAGACTGAAGGGCATATCTGCTACACAGGGCCGTGGCTGCACGTACATGTAGCCATCTCAGGCCAGCCCATTGGCCAGCAGGCAGCCCTAGCCTCGACACGGGCTGGTCAAGCACAGCTGAGTCCCGGATCACCATGCCCCAGGTTTCCACTGCCTGGCCCGGCCCCCGAGGGCGGAGGCTCACCTATGAAGCTCTTTTTGTAGGTGCTTCCCTGCTCCATGTTGGGGCTTGACCGGATTCCGCTGCTGCTGTCGCGCATCTTGTCTATGATACGACTACACAGAAGGAAGGCAAAGGAGAGGGGACCCTCATCACACTGACAAGTATGAGGGTGGGTCCAAGAGTCGCTGCTAAGGGTACAAAGCAAGTGGCAAATGGTAGGATACACGTCACAAAGAGAGGGGTATTCCGCTATGCATCAGAATTTGAGAGGTAGGGGTTTAGGACGTTTCTTTTCTTCTTGCTCATAAATGTTCTAATATTTCTATACTAGACAGGCATTACTTTTGTAGTAAAACTAAAAAGCTGTGACTTTTAATTTACAAACAAAAGAATGTACAATAATGATTCTCTATGATCTACTGCATTAAGTCCAAACTCCTCCAGCTACTTCTCAAAGTCACCCATCACTTGAACCCACTCTTATCTGCTGCTGCACCTCCCTGTCCTCACCGTGGTTTAGCAGTGCCCTAGATGCACAATCAAGATTTCAGGGCCTGGTTTGGAGTTTTTTGTGAGCCCAGGAATGGACTCATACTGCATCTTTGACAGGTATACCAGTTCTGCTGCCTGGGAGGTTAGGGGGTGCATCGTAGATGGGCTGTTGTAACAGTTTCCACGGGAACTCCTATCCTACATCCCTACTCTACAGTATCACCTCCACCACTGACCTGCTTTCCTTCTGTTCTGTGGGACGATTCCTGCCACCAATGGAAGATCTTTTCTCATTTCCTATTTATGTACTTGGTCTGGAAAGCCCCTGAGATGAGACAATGTTAATTCCCTTTTGCACCTCCTGAGTATCTGGTGCAGTGTATGGCATGCAGTAGGCACTCAGTAACTGTTTCTTGAATGAATGAGGAACCCCACAGAGCAAGAACGCAACTGCTACCAGAACATATCATTCTTGCCATCAGGCTGCAAGCAAGACCAATGACTTGGTAAGTGGAGATTCCTGGGAAGCTGTGACACAGCCCTGGACACCCTGGCAGAAACTGGAGGAAGGGTTGCAAGACACTGAGGTGGGCAAAAGTAGCTGAGGCCCCAAGAGGTTACAGAGGAGTAGGGCGGGTAGGTGGGGCCATTCTCAGGCAGAGAAAATGATATAAAGAGGACAGTGACGGCGGAAGGCCCTGAAGCACAATGGCGGTACCAGTCAAGCCTGTGTAGCAACAACAGAGCCCCCTCTCCCCACTGTGCACAGACAGAAGAGGCTGCAGCAAAGCCAGAGAGGGTGAGGGGTGGGAGGCCAGGCACTCACTGCAGGCTGATGTGAGGGGGCAGCTTGAAGGAGTTTTTCAATATGTGGAGTTGCTGGACCTTCCCTGGCTGCCCAGCGTGAATAGCCCCTGTTATCTCAAAGGCCCAGGCATCCCTTTCCTCTCGAGAACAGGCCTCCAGGAAGTACTCTGTGGATGTTCGAGTCTTCAGCTTAATGAGGAGCTGTGGGAAGAGACAGCCAGTCAGACCAGCACTCAGAGGCCGAGCAGGCAAGAGGACGCTGGCTGGGCAGCAAAAATGATGGGGCCGCAGCGAACCCAGGAAACCATGTGGTCCAGTGACTGCCGAACGCCAGACCCCTCCACCACAGCCCAGCAGGTGGTCTTGAAAGATACAATGGTACACCTCCGGTGAAGGGAGCTCACGGCCTCAAAAGGCAGCCTTTCCCTTTTGGACAGACTACTTAGCATTGGGACTGCTTCCCGGGTACTTTGCCTCCCTGCTTCTGATTCTGCCTTCTAGAACTACATAGATTAATCTCACTTCCTATGACAGCCCCTGTGCTGAAGCGGGAAACGCACGGGCTTTCAAGTCAGACTAATCTGGATGCAAATCCCAACTCTGCCACTTAGCTATGGATGCTTGGGTATATTAAGAAACCCACTGAGCTTCAGGTATGAGGATATTAACACCTACCAAGAAGGAACTGTTATTCATACCCTTTTTGACCCTCTTTTCTTGGGTCTAAGCATCCCCAAGTCTTTCACACAGTCCTCAACTGGGTCACACTCTGCTAAATGTTCTGCAGTTGGTCAATACTCTCATAAAATATGACCCATGGAATGGAACACGCTGCTCCAGGAAAGGTCTGAGGGGTGCAGGGCAGTGTGGGCCAACACAACCCTGAGGCCACATTAGCTGGGGGCAGCAACAGGGCACCGTGGACTCATACTCCACGAAGTCAGCTGGGAGTCTTTTTCATGTAGGCCACATCTCCTCCATCTTTTAAATGTACATTTAGGGTTTTTTTGACCATTGCAGGATTTTGCATGCTGACCCTATTAAATGTCATCTGAGTAGACTGGGTCTGGCACTTCTGTTGGAAAACAGAAGAATTCTATTTCACTCTGATTCTGTTTTCTGATGTGTTAGCTCCCAACTTGCTTTGCTTGCAAACCTAATCAGCATCCCTCAACTAAACGAACAGCAAAAATGGTGAATAAGACAAGCCTGGCTCACAGTCCCAACGAATACCCTGAAGCTGTTCCTCCAAGTTAACACCGATTCACTCATCCGCACAGTGGGAGGGCGAGTTCAACCAGTTCCTATACCTGTACCATCAGTCTGCAGTTCACCATTTTAATGAAAGAATTTCAGGAGAGGCTATAAAATTCCACCTGAAATCCAGACACACTCTTTTATAGCTTCCTTAATAAAATATATAGACACACATATATAATATACTTTATAACTTAGTGACCCTGCTGGCCCCTCTTGACCTGTTCCAGCTCAAGTACTCATGAACCAGGCAGATGACAATGTGTTTGAGAATTTATGTAGAATTAACATGAAGCTCACAACTCCAGTTAGCAAATTTAACTTGTTTCCTTTTTTGAAACTTTGAACAAAGTTTTCCTGTCTCCAGCCCATTCTACCAGCTCTTCTGCTCTCCACTGATCCTTAAAGATTATTAAAGGGCATCAGGTCAACAAGCTAACCTACAAACTCTAGGGTTTAATTTATTGAGAGCTAGAGTCTTAAATTCACTTAAAAATCTAGGTTTTCCTCTTAAAATCCTCTCAGTTATCTGTAAATATTTCTTCTTTGTTCAGCATTTATTCAACAAACATTTACCTAGCATCTACTATGTGCCTAGACATGGTGTTTGCTATTTTTAGGATGCTAGAAGGAAGAAGATGAAGACCCAATCTTCTACCAGGTTCAGCATTCTCCAGCAGTCCCACCCCCACCCCAACAGAAAGCTACCCCCACCTGACTTTTTTTAACCAGAGGCACCTCCAGATTTTAGTGGAAATTCTAGAATGACATCTCATTTTCGCAGCCTCCTAGCCTGGAATGACATTCAATGCCTCCCTCTCCTTTGCCCTCAACATCCAGTCAAGCACATCCTATCAATGTTTCCTTCAATAATGTTTTCTCATGTTTAGCCCTTCTTTTTGCCTTATTTCATGCCTGATTATTTTAATAGCTCGTTTTGTTTTTTTATTTGAGAAAAATTTAAAACTACAGAAGAGCAAAGAGGTTAGCATAGCGTAACAAACACCAGTAAACCCACCACCCAGAATTGACCATCATGAATATTTTCTTATACTTAGAAGTTTCGTCAACTGGTCTGGAGGAATCAAAAAAGAAAAACATGATAAGAAAGAAGAAAATTGTAAGATCTCTTCATAATGGACTTAGTAATCTTATTAGGAACCGAGCTTAGCTCCTCATTTTAGTCTTCCTAAGAGAGTTTTTATCAGTCCATTCTCACACTCAAAACCTTCAACGGCTCCCCGTTATCTCCATCTGGCCCTAGCCAATCTCCCACTGCTCTCTCAGTGAACATTCCCCTTTGGCCATACTGGCTGTCCTCATCTCCAAATCTATCCCAATCTCTCATCTTACTTTTACTCAAGACCTTCCCCCTGCCCAGAACATCTGCCTCTCTCCTCTTTCAGATCTTTGCCCAAATCACTATTCCTCTCAAAGCTTGCACCTGACCCAGACAGCCTATAAGGATGTCTTCCTCCTCTTCAGGAATACAACGTTCTCTAGCTAATGATGTTTGTACCATCATTTGGAACTCCGAATGTTTTTCAATTAACCACTTGCTTTGATAATAAAATTAACTTAAGAAGAAGCGATCTTACCATTTTCTTCCTTGACTCCTCCAAGCCTAGCAAATTTCTTGGCATATAATGGGCCCTCAACAAATGATTGATTCAGATACGTTTTTGATGGTAGGGTTGAAGCTGTCCCTGACTTTTGGAACATGCACCCCTCAGGGGATGAAAACCATCATATTGAACCCCAAAACAGCAGTAATTACTCACATTTGTGTAGTACCTCCTAGCCTACAAAGTGTTTTGACAGACGATTACCTTCACGATCCTCATCACAACCACAGGAGATAATCAGGTGTCATTATTTTATCCCATTTTATAGATGAGGAACTAAGGCTCAGAGAGGTTCAATTACTTGCCCAAGGACCCATACCTGGTACATGGTACAGCCAGGATTTGAATCCAGGTTTTTTGCTGATAATTCAGCTCCTCCCATTGCGTCCCGTCTTCACTAAAGAGGTCAGAGGTGGGAGGGTCCGGGGCGGGAGGAGATGAGAAGCAGGGGCCTTCACTTACTGGACGGTTTTCATACTCCAGGCAGGGGCAGGTGATGGTACAGCCATCCAGAAGGATCCGACCCTTGGGAGGGGTCACTTTCCGACCCCCCTCCAGCTTGTAGTACAGCAGCGTGTTCTGCCGGAGGATGAACCATCGCGCCTTCCAGTTGTGGACAATGTGACCCTGAGGACAGACAGGACAGCCCTGCTGTGAGGTGGCCAAGGGGACAACATTGTGTTAGGGAGAGGTGTCCCATAGCACAGGCAGCCACACTGTGCCGTGGAATCAACTCTCCAACAAGGGGGACAGTATTATCTTTTGTGTGTGTGTGAGTGTGTGATCAAGATCAGCCCTGGAAGACTGGCCCTGGGCTAACATCCGTGCCCATCTTCCTCCACTTTATACGGGACGCCGCCACAGCACGGCCTGACAAGCAGTGCCTTGGTGCACACCCAGATCCGAACCCGGGCCGCCAGCAGCGGAGCGCATGCACTTAACCGCTATGCCATGGGGCTGGCCCCAGTATTATCTTTTTTTTTTTTAGCCTAACATTTTTTTTATTTTGAAATAATTTCAGAGAAAAGTTGAAGAATAAAGAACTTTTTTTACATCACCATTTAAGAGTAAACTTTTAACATGATGCTCCATCACTTCTGAATATTTTATTGTGTATCTCCTTCCAGCATAACCACAATATAACCATCAACATCAGGAAATTTATATTAATGTATTATTTTCATCTATTCCACAACCACATTCAAATTTCATCAATTGCCCCAATAATGTCCTTAGTAGCAAAGGATCCAGTTCAGAATCACATGTTTTACTTTCATTTTCATGAAGAAAGCATTATCTTTGTCTGGATCTCTTTGTCATCTCTTTTGATGGAACAAAGACCATTGGCATTGACTTTCTAGTTTCCATTTGGCCTTTTTTCTGGTTATAAACTTTGAAAGAAACTGAAAACTATACAGAAGAGAAAACCCTACTACTAGGAGACAACTATTGTTAACATTTTGTATTTCCTTCCAGTTTTTACTTTCTAGTTTGTAAAAAAGTCAGGACCATATGACATATAGTTTTATCTTCTAGTTTTTGTTCTGTGATTTTCTGAGCATCTTCTCACACCATTCAACTTTTTTAAGACATATTTTTTAATGATCCCTAGATGGATACATCATTTGCCTGTCAATCTCCTGTTGTTTGTAACTGAGGTTGTTTCATTTTCACTATGATAAACAATTCTGCACTGAATATCCGTGCACATAAATTTTGATCTGCCTCTCTGATTTTTTTCCTTAGGATATATTCCTAGAAAGAATATTACTAGTCAAAGGATGTGGGCAATTTGTAAAGTTGACGCCTCAAATGGTCTACCAGTGTAAGGACCCTAACGCCCAGGCCAGGTGTGGCAGGCCTAAAAGGCAGGGGAGTTTTGGGCACTCTCAGGTGGCTCTCAGCGCCAATGGACAGGATAGTCAGATGAAGGCAGAGAGCCTGCATCTAGAACAGACCAACAGATGGGGGAACGTCTGCTGAGGAATCAGAAAGGAATGAGTTTAGCATACAGCAACTTTCTTGGCGTATTTCCCAGAGCAGAGCCCAATTAGGGTTAGGTTCTAACCAAGAAGGGTGCGGTTTAACTGAATCAGAGACCATTTCCCCGATTCTCTCATTTCTTCACCTAGCACTTATTCATTTCAAAGGCCCTTCAGTTCTCACCTCTGAGGGGCTGTGATTCTACTCCACGCTCAGCGTGCACTGAGTGCTGTCAGGGAACCAGAAGCTGTAGGAGTCACTGTGTGAGCCCTGGCCCGTGCCCAAATGCAATTTACTGTGACAACTAAATAAAACGTGTAACAAAGCTAGTCTGACAAGAGTTTCTTAATATGTCTAAGTATTATGCTACATGGTGATCAAGCTGTTCACACAGGAAGACTTATGTAGTCAGGCTGATTTTTACATTTTTGGTCTCTTCCCTCTATCCTGTTCTTAGAATCCACATGTAACGTGACAGCTGACAGCTTTCCTTGACAAGGGCAGTCATGTTTAAGGAAACAAAAAAGATTTGGCTCTGACTCCTCAGTAATTGGGGTTCTCTACTGCTCTCCACGTGGCCCAGACTCAGGTCCCCTTTCCCGATGACCCCCTACTGAGGAGTCCCTGGAGTAGCATTAGCAGTAAACTGCTGTCACACAGGGTGTGGCTTGTGTGGGGACAGGAGAGTGCAGTCTAAGCTGATGGTTTAGGGGCTGGTGTGAGGGGGAAAAGGTGAGAGGACAAAATAATCTTAAACCTTAAAACATAGGTGTTGGGCTGAATTATGTCCCCCCTCCAAAAAATTTATACGATGAAGCCCTAACCCCCCACTACTTCAGAATGTGACTGTATTTGGGGATAGGGCCTTTAAAGAGGCAATTAGGCTAAATGAGGTCACTAATCCAATCTGACTGAGGTCCTTACAAGAAGAGGAAATTTGGATATACAGAGAGACATCAGGGATGCATATGCAGAGAGGAAAGACCACGGGAACAGACGGCAAGAAAGTAGCGATCTGCACAGGGAGGAGAGAGGCTTCAGAAGAAACTAACGCTGCTGACACCTTGATCTTGGACTCCAGCCTCCAGCACTGTGAGAAAATAAATCTCTGTTGTTTAAGCCACGCTGTTGGTGGTGTTTTGTTACGGCAGCCCTAGCAAACTAAAACAATAGAGAAAGGAGAAAGGAGACTGGAAATGTTAGGGAGAAAAGTGTAACAAACAGATGTTGAGCAGAACAAACCAATACAAAGAAACTGTGCTTTCCTGGACAAAATGCTGCCTTCCCCAGAATCCCTGGCACAAAGGGAACAGGTAGGTGACCAAGTCGCTGCCAGTCCCACGCGTGGGGCACTGATGCACGTGTGGCAGCAACCAAACATGGGGAAACGGGAATTTTTGGCATGGACGGTAGTGGAAGAACAGGGTCTTCTGACACCCAGTCCCGAGTTATCAGGGACAAGGGGCAAAGGGCGTCAGCAGTGACGTTTGCACTACAAATGTCTGGTGGTACTGTTGGGTATTATCATCTGGCTGCATTGTCCCTGGAGGTATAGCATCCCAGCCAGGTCCCAAATATTCTTGAGTTACTTAATATTTATTATTCTCCGTGAAATCCCTTCTGTTCAAACTCACTTAAGTGGAATGTGTTATGAGCAACTAAGAATCCTGACTGATGGCAAAGGGATTTACTATGTAGGTGGAAAACTCGAAGCAGCTGGTGACCCTCATAAAAATGTTCAAATTCCTTGACCCGATAATTCCACTTCTGGGGATCTGTGCTAAGTAAATAATCTAGAATGTGCAAAAGTTTTTATGTATTGAGACACTTAGAGGATCATTGCTTATGATAGTAAAAAAAAAATGCAAACTATTCTAACCATGTAGCAATATGGTGCCCAGTGCGGCTGCAGTGGAGGAATTCCAGTCCTACCTGATGGTAGCAGAGGCCACTGGTGGAGTCCTCAGGTCAGACCCAGCAGTCTGAGCCTCCAGGAATCCCAGCGGCAGTGGGCTTTGACATGGGCAAAGCACTTTTACTTACATTACTTCATACAATACCTAAAAATAATTCTAGTAGATATTTTAGAAAATTTCTGGAAGGATACCCCAGAAATGTTAATAGTCGTCACCTCTAGGGACTAAGATTGGATACAAGGTGATGAAAATGGAAACTTAATTTTCATTTTTTACACTTGAGTAGTTTACTAGGTTTTTTTTTAAATAATATGCATGTATTATTTTTATAATGGAAAATGAATTTAAATTCAAATAAACAAAAATCCTGATGCGATTAGGGAAATAATTCACTCACTTATCTATTCATTCAACAATCAATGACTAATTACTACTGTACCAAGCCCTGTGCTGGGAGCAGGGATACAAAGAACAAGATTCTGACCCAAGACAGTGGGGGAGACAGACAACAACCCCACTCAGCGTGATAAATTCCAGGACAGATGATTGGTGGGGTCCCCCTTGATCCCCACCTTCTGGTATTCACACCCTGTGTAGTCTCTTCTCACGTTGTGTAAGCGTTGGTCTGTGTGACCAAGAGAATATGGCAGAGTGATGGTTTGTCACTTCTGACATTGGGTTATAAAAGACTCTGCGGCTTCAGGCTTGGGGGTTCTGTCTCTCTCCCTGATCATGCAATCTGGGAAAAGCTAGCTGCCACATTGTAAGCAGGCCCTATAGAGAGGTGAGTGACTAAGGTCTCCAGCCACCACGTGAGTGAGCCTGGAAGTGGATCCTCCAGCCAGTCAAGCCTTCAGGCAGCTGCCAGACTGGGTAACATTCTAGCTGCAACCTCATGAGAGACTCGGAGCCAGAATCTTGCAGCTAAGCTGTTCCTGGATACGTGACCTTCAGAAACTGTGTGAGATAATAAATGTTCACTGTTTTAAGATGTTAAGCTTTGGGGTAATTGTTACACAACAATAGATAACTGATATAGGGCATGATGTGAACGCCAAGGAGGAACTCAGATGGAGGAAGAGCTTAGGAGAGGGTGGAGTGGAGTTAGGTAGGCTCCCTGAGGAGCTGAAAGTGGGGCTGAGTCTTGAAGGTGGTGTGGAGTTGGCCAGGTCAGGAAGGCAGGGAAGGGAGAGCATAAAACTGCCGCCGCTTTTGGGAAACTCCGAATAGTTCTTTTTTGTTTTTCGTTTTTGTTTTTGTTTTTTTTGTGAGGAAGATCAGCCCTGAGCTAACATCCATGCTAATCCTCCTCTTTTTGCTGAGGAACGGCTCTGAGCTAACATCTATTGCCAATCCTCCTCCTTTTTTTTCTCCCCAAAGCCCCAGTAGATAGTTGTATGTCATAGTTGCACATGTATGTGGGACGCAGCCTCAGCATGGCCGGAGAAGCGGTGCGTCGGTGCGCGCCCAGGATCGGAACCCGGGCCGCCAGTAGCGGAGCACGCGCACTTAACCGCTAAGCCACCGGGCTGGCCCTGAATAGTTCTATACAGCTTGGGCTCAGAGGCCTGCGGGAAGGGATGGGGGAAGTGATGCGGGCCCTTTTGGCTTCAGGATCCATGTTGTTGATTTTGATCTTTATATTGTGGCCAGAGGGGAAACTTTGAAGACTTTTAAGGAGAAGAATGACAGCTTAGGTTCTCCTGTGAAAAAGATCACCCTGACCACACTGTGGCAGAACAGCTGAAGGAAGCGGGTCAGACTGAGGGATGAGCTCAGTTGCAGGCTGCTGCAGTAATCCACAAAACGGGAAGGAGAGCACCATGATCCCCGCTCTACAGAGAAGCCACGCCAGGCTCAAGGGCACAAGGGACTGGTCCAAAGTCACCAGGCAAAGGGGGTCAGAGGCCAAAAACACAGCGGTACAAGCTGAAAAAGAACCCAGGCCTCCCTCTCCAGGTTCCTTGCCTGTAAGTGGCTTGCTGGGGCCAGAGGCCAGCTGGACTGTGAGCGGCTCTGAGTTCCTAGAGCCCCTTTAGGGAGAAGGAGAAGGGTCCATAAGCTGGGATGGCAACCCTAGGGCTGGGCTTAAGAGGCACAGAATGTGACAGCTGGAGAGACCCTTTGAAAAAGCCTATTCTACTCCCTAACTCTAAAGATGAGGACACTGAGGCCCAAAAAGGTCTTGCCCAAGGCCCTACAACCTTGAACGAGCAGAGACGGTACCTGTTATGGGTTGAAATGTGTCCCCCAAAAGGTATGTTGAAGTTCTAACCCCCGATACCTGTGAATGTGATTTTACTTGGAAATAGGGTCTTGGCAGATACAATCAGTTAAGATGAAGTCTTATTGGATTAGGGCCACCCTAATCCAAGATGACTGGTGTCCTTATACAAAGAGGAAAATTTGGACACTAAGAGACACACAGGGAGAAGACGGTCATGTGATGGAGGCAGAGATTGGAGTGATGCATCTACAAAACAAGGAACAGCAAGGATTGCCTGCAAATACCAGAGGCTAGAAGAGGCAAGGAAGGAGTCTCCCCTGTAGGTTTCGGAAGGAGCATGGCCCTGCCAACACCTTGATTTCAGACTTCTAGCCTCCAGAACTCCTTCTAGTCTGCATATTTTTTTCTTTACTCATACCTCTTATATTTTTACTCCTTGGGTTATAACATTATAAACATTTGTAACATCTGCATAACCATAATTTACTTAATCATTTGTTTATTTGGAGGGACATATATATAGGTAGCGTCCAGTTTTTTCACTACATAGATAACATTCGGTCCATAAAGCTTTTATGGTATTTCCTTGGGATAGAGTCCTACAAATGAAATTTCTAGGCCAAAGTGTGTTAACATTGCAATGTCATTTTCTAAGAGTGCCGTTCAAGGTATGAGTGGTATGAGCAGGGCAGCAATGCCTGAAGTGTCTCAGCCTCTTCTTAAAGGAAAAGCAATAATATGCCATACACAAAAATTAACTCAAAATGGGTTAAAGACTTGAATGTAAGACCTGAAACCATAAAACTCCTAGAAGAAAACATAGGCAGTACGCTCTTTGCCATCGGTCTTAGTGGTATCTTTTCGAATACCATGTCTACTCAGGCAAGGGAAACACAGGAAAAAATAAACAAGTGGGTCTACAGCAGACTAAAAAGTTTCTGCAAGGCAAAGAAAACCACGAATAAAACAAAAAGACAACCCACCGACTGGGAGAAAATATTTGCAAATCACACAACTGACAAAGGGTTAATTTCTGAAATATATAAAGAACTCATACAACTCAACAACAAAAAAATGAACAACCCAATCAAAAAATGGGCAGAGGATATGAGCAGGCATTTTTCCAAAGAAGATACACAGATGGCCAACAGGCACATGAAAAGATGTTCAACATCACTAATTATCAGGGAAACACAAATCAAAACTACAATGAGATATCACCTCACACCCGTCAGAATGGCTATAATTAACAAGACAAAAAATAACGAATGTTGGAGAGGATGTGGAGAAGAGAACCCTCATGCTGGTGGGAATGCAAACTGGTGCAGCCACTGTGGAAAACAGTATGGAGACTTCTCAAAAAATTAAAAATAGAAATACCACATGATCCAGCTATCTCACTACTGGGTATTTATCCAAAGAACATGAAATCAACAATTCAAAGAGATTTATGGACCCCTATGTTCATTGCAGCATTATTCACAATAGCCAAGAAGTGGAAGTAACCCAAGTGCCCATCAACAGATGAATGGATAAAGAAGACATGGTATATATACTCAATGGAATACTACTCAGCCATAAAAAAGACAAAAATGTCCTATTTGCAACAACATGGATGGACCTTGAGGGTATTATGTTAAGTGGAACAAGCCAGACAGAGAAAGACAAACACTGTATGATTTCACTCATATGTGGAAGATAAAAAAACACATGGATTCGGTGAACAGATTAGTGGTTACCAGAAGGGAAGGGGGTGTGTCGGGGGGTGGGCATAAGGGGTAAAGGGGCACATATGTATGGTGACGGATAAAAACTAGACCACTGGTAGTGACCATGATGCAGTCTATACAGAAACTGATATATAATAATGTACACCTGAAACTATACAATGTTATAAGCCAATATGACCTCAATAAAATAATTAAAGTTAAAAAAAAATGGAGAAGCAGTCCTCCCCACACTGATCCCAGCTTCCTCCCTCCTCACCCTCCTTTAAAGCCAGGCCAAGGGAGCGCCCTGTGTTTTGCCTGGAGCTTTGCTTCTTTCGTGTCTGGGCGGGATTAAGAGCCAAATGCATCATGCCCCTGCCTGCCTCCCGCTTCACCCTCACCAGTGACGACTGTTCTGTACTCTGGCTTCCAGCGCAGGCCCTGCCCCGCCTCTGGGCTGTAAACCCTCCTAATCTATGGAATCCCATGGCCGCAGCCCTGCAACTTCTCCAGTGGACACGGGCTGCTGCTGCCACCAAGGAGGAAAGGGGATATGGGGGAGAGAAAACATTGAGATTGATGAGCAGGCGGGAACTGTTGGCAGGGGCAGGGGCCACATCCCTCTCCTTGCAGGAAAGGGTGTGTCTTCCGCTTGCCCCAGGGTCAGGCTCCAAATGCCATTCTTTGGGTTTGGCTGGAATGAGCTTTAGGTATTTCAGCCAAGCCCCTTCTGTGGGCTTTTGGGGCCAGACCTGTTGACTGTCCTCACTTCTCTGCACTCTGGACACCCAGGACTGGGTGGCCAGCCCAAAAGAGAACTCACATCCTTCCTTCCCTCCTTCCTTTTCTAGCCCTCCTCTGACACCATGTGGTGGTGGGGAATCATGTAAGGTAACCCCTGGAAACAGGGGGAGGCCCACAAGGGCCCATCTGAGGGGATTTGTCCTCCATAGGCCCCTGTCAGTGCCCAGCTATCCTGGCAATCAACAGTGCCCACCAAAACCCCCTGCCCAACTCACACTCTCCCTCTCACGGTCCAAGCTGCAGGACAGCAGGAGACCACAGAAATTCCCCATAGTTTGTCTCTCTGAGGTGCAGCCACCTCCACAAACCACAAGGGACCGGCCTATCGCTTTAATGGCAGTGGCACGAAGCGGGCGTGGAATTCTGTACCTGCTTGTTTCCAGTCTGACCCTTGATCCGGCATCAGCCTCTTACCACTTTTCCTGTTTACAGTTTTGAGCAAACAACACATCCGCCCTCCTATATCAAATAATGTGTAACATAACACAACTACATTACCTGTGGACCTGAAAGCCACTCGAGACTTCAGGGCTGATCTGGCCGCCAGGGGAGGTAACCGGAAGGAGAGCACCTTCATCCCTCTTCATCCATCCCCCTCCCAAAGGCCCATCCCCAGATCTATATGTCTGTGCGCTCTGCTATTGTTAGCATAAATGTTTAGTGTGAACATCACTGCTGAAATTTAAAAGAACTTTAAAATATCGAACTTCCTCTTGCAACTGCTCTTTGGTTCATTTTCTACCTTGATCCTGTGTCCCATTTTCCTCTGGACTCCTGCTTGCAATGGGAAAGGCCACGTGGGGTGATGAGAAGGACTGAGGATGGAGGTTCTAGTCCTAGCTGTCCCCTGGGGCTCTGGGCAAGCTATTTCATCTTTCCAACCCTCAGTGTCCTCATCTGTAATAGATTGATAACGATACCCACCCTGCCGTGGACGGGAAAAGGCCTGGAGTCAACCTGAGCAGGTTTGATCCTGCTCCATCACCCACTAGCTCTCAGATCCTGAGCAAGCGGTTTAATCTCCTTGAGCTTTGTTTTCCCCTTGGAGAAAGGGGGGTAATGTGGTACTACCGCCCTGTGGGACTGTAGGAGAATTCAAGACCGGTGCACAGTAAGTGCTGAAGAACCATAGGCTTCCTCCTCACTCAGGGGTTACCGAGGAGAGGATGCATTACACGGACGTGCGCTGCGAACTACAGAGCACACTTACGTTGTTTCAGTACATCATATTTAAATGCTATACTCCTCATATTGTAATACGCTGTTTTAATTAAGCTTTTCGCCTCGGTAGCCGCCACCCGCACCCCGCGTGCCCTAGCCAAGCGGGATTCTCCTCCTTGCCTATGCCCTGGCGCCTCTTTTCCATCTAAGGCTGGCCTCCAACCCCCGCCCCCGGCTCTCCGCGCGGACGTGAGCCCGGCCCGGCAGCGCCCCGCCGCCCGCTCCCGCCGCGGGCTGGGGACGGGGACCCGGCTCAGGTGAGTCGCGCCCGCCGCGGGCCGCCTGGGCAGTGGCCGGAGACGCTCACCCTCTTGACGAGGAAGCCCTCCTTGAGCACGCCGTCCTCCATGTCGCCGCCTGCACGCGAGGCCTGCGGGCCCTCCAGGTGCGCGGTCCCCGCGCCGCCGTCCCGCGCGCTCCTCCGCGCCCGCTGCGCCCGGGAAGCGCCTCCGACCCGCCGGCGCCGCCTCCCTGGCCCGCGTCCAGAGCCCGGGGCCGCGGGCCGCCCGGGCAGGAAGCCAGACCGGGTCGGGATTTCTGACCTGCTTTCCCCCCGCAGGTGCCTTAGGGTCCGTGGTTGGTCCTCAGGGTACAGGGTCAGCCACCTCTTTGAGACCTGCGCGCCCTGTGTCGCCCCTGGAGCCGTCCCCGCCCCTGCTCTCCCTGACTGGGCGGGCTGCCCCCTCCAGGTGCTCCAGCGCGCCCCGCGCCTCTCACCGTGGCGGTCTCTGCCCCTCTTCCTCCGCCCCCAGCCTTAACCAGGTGCCTGCCTGGCGCTTCGTATATTGCCCTTGAGTAATTATGGAATTAAACTGAACTGAAAGGATTTCTAGGATTTGGAGTCATCCCCGGGCTCAACGGAAATAGAGGTGAGAGAGCTGAGGGGTGGAACCAGGCTAGGAATTTATCCTGGCCTCTGGTGGGGGCAGAGAAAAGTTCCCATTAGCAAGAAGCTCACAAGTTCAAGGAAGCAGGAAGCCCTCTGCCCCCAGTATACCCCCTCCCCCCAAAAAAGCTAGAGCTGAAGATTCCATCATTAGGGGCAATTAAGGGAATGCCAAAGAACTCAGTAATCTAGATAAATAATATTTTAATGCAATATTTTTAAAAAATCAAAATTAATGCAAAAAAATCCATGATGAACAAAATATCAAAATTTTAAATGACGACAGGATCAACAATGTCCTACCAGGCCATGTGGAACCTGAAACAAAAGGAAACACAGTAATACCGGTCCTGTCCAGTAATCTTTAGGACACAGCTTACTCATTGTTTGCACTGCAATGTGAAAGGCCCCATTAGGACGGTTCACCAGGAAGGGGAAAGGCCCCAGATGCCTAATAGGGAAGAGAAGGCTCAGATCAGAAGAAAGTGCCCCAGGCTGCCTTTCAGAACCAGCCTGGAGCCAACTCCCAAACCACACTGGGCACCCCTGCCCTGGAAGTGGCCCACCTCAGCCTTCTGCATTGACAGATGTTTGGTTCTCCCAGGGAGTCCCAAGGCAATGGGGCTTCCTCTCTGTTTCAAAGGGAACATAGACTCAGCACCTTCTGAGGCCAGGCCTGTAGTGGGTGCCAGGTTTTATTTAATGCACAGCAACCCCATGAGTAAGGTTATTACCCCACTTTTTTCCAGCCAAGGAAACTGAAACAAAGCAGTTAAATAACTTGCCCAAGGTCACAGAAGCCGGGATTTTACCTCCAGGGCACTGTGATTGCACTTGCTTCTCAGTTCACAAGGTGGGAAGGGGAGGAATGAATCATCTGTGCTCTGAAACCTTGCTGGGCTCAAACCCATGACATGAGAGGACAGAATGGGGCATTTTTATCCTCTGTGCCTCAACTATGGTCTGTTATCTCCTTCTTCCTCCCAGATGCCAGGGGAGCAGGCAATTGGCACAGGCTGTTTTGGTCTTACCCAGACACAACCTCTGAGGCTTAGAAGAGGTGGCATTAGCTTTAGCAAGAGGGGTTCCTGAATGAGTTTGTGGAAATGGAAAAGGGAGAAAGATTGGTTCTCTCTCCTGGTGGTGCCCCTACCAGGAGGAAGCTAAAGCCTCTGCATACTTAGAACGTGTATCCCATCCTGGGGAAGCCCGTGGTCCAGCCCACCCCAAGTCTGACTCAGTGGACCTGGGGCGTGAGTGACGCTCCCAGCTGTGGTGGCTGAGCCACCAGCCCACCAGGGAACCACACTGACATAAGCCTGACTCAACCACAGGGAAGACGATGGAGACAGAGGAAGCAGACAGACATGGTGAACAGCTGAGACTAGGGGAAGGGGGCGGGTAAGGGAAGGAAGCTCAGGACCCAGGAACTTGTCCTGCTCTTCCAGGCAGACTCCTCTCCTCTCCCTCTCAGGGCCAAAGCTGACGTGGAAGGTTCCCTGACTCTCTCAGAAGGGCCAGATAATGTCTAGAATGTGTGAGCTGTAGAGACGTGTAAGGTCAATGTTTGGGTGTAGGTGATTCACAGCTTGAGGGAAATTCCACCATTAAAGAGTCATTCCTTTAGCTATAGAGAAGAATCCCCTGTTTAAGATACTTACAGTGGAGAAGGGTAAATCAAGGAGCCTTATTCACAATAAATATTTTCACTCAGTGAGTTTATCAGAATCACAGAATCAGAGTCTAACTCTTAAATCATCCAATCCAGACAATTTATTTTATAAATGAGGACCTCCCAAAGCCCAGAGAAATGAAATGACTTGTCCAAGGTCCTGCTGCCAGTGGCAAAGCCAGGACCAGAATACAGGCCAACAGTGTAAGTACTTTAAGGCTTGCACCCGGCCAGTGCAGGGGCACTTCCTCCAGCACCAGAGCAGGACCGCAGTGAGGGAGTAGACTGTACAGGCAGGGAAAGGCTCTGTCTGCAAAACCAGAGCAGATTTAAAACAATGTTATCTATGTTTTTTCTGACCATAAAAATAATTTGTGCTCATTATAGAAAATTTAGAAAATACCAAAAAAGACAAAACCACCCAAATCCCATCATCTAAACAGGTGATAAGTATTTTTACCTGCACATATATTTTTATTTTAAAAATTTTGAACCCTTTTATAATAGCTAATAAGCATCTTATCAGATCATTAAAAATAATTCAAGAACACAATTTTAATGGCTGCATAATATTTTACTATGTCTGTATCATAAGGAATTTAATCATTTCCATTTAGGTTGCATTTCCTGTTTCACTGTGTAAATGATGCTATGATCAATATCTCTGTACATAAACATTCTGCCACATTCATGATTGTTTCAGATAAAAGTCTAGAGCATGCTTTTAGGTTAAAGGGTATATATACCTTTTTAAAATTCTTGACACATGTCACCAAACTGCTTTCTAGAAATGTACATATGATGCCCTCACCAGCAGTGTATGATAATGCCAGTCTCAGGTGTCTACACCAGCTTTAAGTGTAGTATTTTTAGAAACCTTTGCTGATTTTATCAGGACCAGCAAAGACCATTTCCAGCTGCGTCTCTGTCAGGGTGAACCCCTACTCCCCAGGGGACAGCCAGCTGGTGGAGGTCCCCCTGGAAAAGACTCAGAACTGGGAAGTCACTGGGGAAGGGGGCAGTGAGAGGCCCAGAGAAGGGCACCACTCACAGGAAAAGGAGGGCATGTGGGGTCCTGGGTAGCCAGGAGATCACCCTGAAGGTGCTTAAAAGCTTGGGCAGAGACCCAAAGGAGGAGGAGAGGGGAGCTAGAAGTGCAGGCAGCAGGAAAAGATGCAAGAGAAATTTTGCCCAATTCATATCTTTGTCCAAGACCATCCATCAAGTTTCCTGTTACAGCCAGAAACATATTCATTCGTTCATCCATCAACTCATTTATTCATTGAGTCACTGAGCAGAAGACTCGTATTGAGCATGTCCTGTGTACAAAGGCCAAACCAGGTGGCATGGGCAGTATACAGACCCTGGCCCCAGGCCTCACACATCAGTGTAAACAAAGTGTCATTTTGATTAATGCAAATATCTCCCTTGTCTGCCGCAGCCGACAGGGCAGGCGCACCAACACGCAGTGCAGTGTTCCAGGGCAGTGCTTCCCACTCCATCTGTGGGGAAGACGAGCATTTTTCATTTCCCTACTGCGCGTGACTGGAACACAGCCTCCACCACATGCAGCTTTCCCGTGACTTCTACATCGCCCAAACTGGTCTATATTCTGCTCAATGAAGCAAGGCCATCGATTACACACTTGAATGTCATGGTGATGCCCAGCTGCCATACTAGTTTCCAAACACTTACTCTCAATTTCTGTTCTTATCTCGTCACAGAGCAGCACCAAACAGACACCCTTGAAAAGCATTGCTCTAGAGCACAGGATCTGGAATCGAAAGCGTGGGTTCAAATCCTACCTCTGTATGACCTCTGGCAAGTTACTTATCCTCTCTGAGCCTTATTTTCCTCATGTGCAAACTGGAGTTATTGGGCAAAATAAATGAGATTGTGAAAGTAAACTGTGTAGTGCAGTGCCTGGCACACAGTAAGGATTCACAATAAATTCTTTCAATTCCATTTGACCCCAACCTTGTGAGGTTAGTAGAAGTAATCAGTAGCTCTAGAGTTATGGATACAATACTAAAGCTGGGCAGGGAGTAGAGCAGGGAGTTTATATTTACCATGTTCCTACTATGTGCCAAGGAATTAACATATACTATCTCATCTAATCCTCAAAATTTCCCTGTGAATTAGGTATTATACCCATTCTGTAGATGGAAATGAAGATTCAGAGAAGTTAAATAACTTGGCCAACATCACACAGCCAGTATCTGGCTCAGTCCGGGTAAAATCTACACCTATCTGAGTCCAAGTCTTGTTCTTTCCAATACCTCGCACTGTCTCCTTTGGCCAAAGGATGTTCTCTCTTCCTGAGAAGGAACCCCATCGGCCTAAGTCAGGGGGCCCACTGTGGTAGATCGCATTACTGTTCCCGATTGTTCACTGCCCTAGCCCTTTGAGAGATACGTACTTCCCGCCCCTTAGACTCAGGATGGGTCATGTGTCTTGCTTTGACCAAGGGAACACCAGCTGCATATCCCAGTGGAAGCTGTAAGCATCATCACTTGGTTCCACCCTTGCTCTTCCCCTATGCCACAAGCCCAGCATGGCCCAGATAGGGGCTGCTGCTACACCTTGACATGAAGATGACTTGGGAAGAGAGCTGCCGCCAACATGACGGAGAAATAAGCCTTTGGTGTTGTGAACACTGAGATTTTGGGGGGACTGTTTGTTACCACAGTGTAACTTAGTGGAAAGCTGACTGATACACCACCCTGTCCATCCCAGCTGCCCCCTCACACCATGATGGATGCTACAGAGCAATGCCAGAACTACATGGCTTGGGACATCTTTCTGACATGGAGGGGTGGAGTGCCCTCTCATTAATACCCTGAACCCCGCCTCCCTGTTCCACTGGAAAAGCTGAAACACCTTGAGAGGGTTGTCACTCTCTCCAGGGTGCTCAGCCAGCCTGTGGTGGAGGAGAGCCCAGACTCCCTGCTTCCCCACCAGTGCCATCAACCCTGCCTATCCCCCAGAACCCAGCCTGGAAGGAGAAATGCCCACTGCTGTCTCAAGGGGTGGGGTGAGGGGTGGAGCAGGATGCATAGCATGACTCAGCTGTGTTAGCAGGCAGAGCTGGACCTGTTTAATGTCGATAAGGGCCCTCTCCTCCTTCTGTTCCCACTTCCCTCCTCCACTCTCTTCCCTACATGTTATTCCTGAGGTTAGACTTTCTTTTTGCTTATTTTGTGTGGGTAAAAAGAAAGGGGCAGAACCTTGGCCTGGGAATGTCTGAGGAACCCCAGCAGGAAGGGGGTGGCCATGGTGCCACGTGCAGGCCACCGTGTTTCACATCTGGTCACATCTGCTCTCTAGGCCTCAGAGGCTCCCGCCAGGCTGACCATCAGAATCACCTTCAGGGCTTTTGCCAGCCCCACCCAGGCCACCACTCACCACAATGCAGGTTGTGTACTGAACAAAGAGGACAAATGGGGGCTGAACAGCAGCTCATGCTCCCTAGGCCACAGCACCCCCCTCCCCAGCTGCATTCCCCAAAGTGAGGGGGGACTTTTCTTCACCTCAAGGCTCTGTTCACTTGCCAAGCTACATCCCAACAGGACTGCATCTGTCCAGAGTGGCTGCCTTTTTCTATTTCATACAAAAGTAGCAGAGACCACGTCCATCCCCAGGAGATTCTGATTCGTGGGAATACTCATTTTAAGAAATCTCTCCAGGGGCCAGCCTGTGGCTTAGCAGTTAAGTGCTCCCGCTCTGCTGCTGGCAGCCCGGGTTGGGAACCCCAGGGCGCAGCGACACACGGCTTCTCCGGCCATGCTGAGCCCTCGTCCCACATACAGCAACTAGAAGGATGTGCACCTCTGACATACAACTATCTACTGGGGCTTTGGGGGGAAAATAAATAAATAAATAAAATCTTTAAAAAAAAAAAAGAAATCTCTCCAGGTGAATCAAGAATTTCTGAAGGTGAGTCGGCTCTGGGAGCTTGGCCCTGGAAGATCCCTGAGCTTCTCAGCGTTCCTCAGGGAAGGGCCCCTCCAACTCCAGCAACCACGGGGTCCCAGCTGAAGATCAGCCCCCGTGCTGATGCGGGGCCCCGACTAGGGGCTGTCTGGGGGAAGTCTGCCTCCCCCAGGTGATGTGAATGGCCCGAGCTGAATTCAGGTTGAGCAGCCAGTCTCCAGCCTGGCCTGCCCCCTGCACTCTGCCAGCTCCGCCCACAGGAGGGGCTATCTGTTGCTAGGTGGAGCTGTTTGCTGGGAAGATTAAAAGAGGGTGAAGCCAGCCCCAGCAATCTCCAAAGCAGAGCTGCGAACCTACAGGCACGAGAGGGGTAGGGGGTTGCTGTGGGCTTCCTGGGGTTAAAAATGGTAAGAGATGGTGAGACGATTGAATTCGGATTCTGAGCAATCATGTCCCTTTTTGCAGTGTACAGGAGCTGCTCTAACCAGAAATTCCCAGGACTGGAGCTTGGCGCTTCGACGTGCCCCGAGCGCAGAGCAGCGTGGGCGGGCGCAGCACTGCGGCCTCGGCGCCTGCTAATTGAAAGTCCCACACTTACCCGGCCGACTAGGGCGGGGCGAGCAGGAGCCTAGGGCGCAGGATTTAAGGAGGCACGCACTCTCAGAATCGGGCGGGTGCAGAGTCGCACCTGAGAGTGCGTGCCTCCTTAAATCCTGCGCCCTAGGCTCCTGCTCTTCGCGCCCTAGTCCCGGCCCCAGTCCCGGCTCGGGGAAGGTGTACTTTCTGATTTAGCTGGCCCCTCTGACAACCTGTGGGACGCCCACCCACGCTGTTCTAGGATTTGGGGCCCTTAGATGCCCACTTCTCATAAGCAGCGTGAATTTCCTCTCACTTGAAGATCAGA
This sequence comes from Diceros bicornis minor, assembly GCF_020826845.1. Classification (NCBI taxonomy): domain Eukaryota; kingdom Metazoa; phylum Chordata; class Mammalia; order Perissodactyla; family Rhinocerotidae; genus Diceros; species Diceros bicornis. The sequence goes on from NC_080763.1 coordinate 16,109,908, forward strand.
AATTGAGGTTTTTCCTGTGCAATTAAGGATACGTTTCCAGTAAATGCAGACGTGGAAGAAAATAGCAGTGATTGAGATTGCAGGCTCTGCATCTGATCTTGTTAAAGTGCGGATCTGACGGGGGGGGGCGGGGGGGGGGAGCTGTGCCAGGCCTGAGACTTTGCATTTCCAACTAGCTCTTAGATGATGCTAATGCCAACGGTCAGGGACCACAAGAGTCAGTTACTCAGCTCCTCTAAAGGGGAGACCTTAAACCCAGGACTGGCTACACAACTTGCAGGGCCCAGTAGAAAATGAAAAGCTTGGCTCCTGGTTCAAAAATTAGGAATTTTAAAACATTGACAGCAAAGTGTTAAAACAATCGCTGGGGGGCCTGCCTGGTGGCCCAGAGGTTAAGTTCCCACTCTGCTTTAGCAGCCCGGGGTTCGCAGGTTCAGATCCTGGGTGTGGACCTATGCATTGCTTATCAAGCCATGCTGTGGCAGCGTCCCACATAGAAAATGGAGGAAGATGGGCACAGATGTTAGCTCAGAGCCAATCTTCCTCACCAATAATAATAATAATAATAAAATAAAGTAAAACAATTGCTGGGTCCCTTGCCACTGCCTGAGCCTCATAGGGTTGCCAAGAGGATTACAGAAGGCCAGCCATGTAGAGTGCTGAGAAAGCACCTGAGCATGTAAATCCTTGATACCCTTAGTGATCACTATTGCCCAGGCCTGGACAGCCTCTCCCTGAAGATGGCCCATCAGACTGCAGCTTGGGTAGACCAACCTTCGTTTCACAGAGCCCAAAACCGAGCCCCACAGCAGGAGCTGGAAGAATACATGTTGAGTGAATGGGGCGACTTGTTGAGGTCACGCTCAGGTCTCCAGACCTCCAGGCCAGGGTTCCTCCTTCTGGGCTGTCTCCTCAACAGGCAAAAAAAAAAAAAAAAAAAAGATGAGGACAGCCGGGAGGAGATACCACATCTCTCGGAAATGCTGAGGAGAGCTTGGGACTGGATGGAAGGGTGAGGGTTGGCCCTGTACGAACACGGTCCTGACCACTGGGTCCCTCACCTGTTGGACTCCTAGAGATGTGTGTTCTAGCCAGTCGGCAAGAGCGTGGAATTATGCAGGAACTGCAGAGATGCCCTCAACCCTTTACCTCTGGAATAGACCCGGGCTGCCGTGCTTTGTGGGGCCTTGGGCTGCTTTCCTAGCTTCTCCATCTCCTCCCTTATCGCCAGTTGCCGCTTCTCATTGTCGTCAGGGTGCCCATCTCCAGCAGCTACTCTATGAATTGCTTACAATCGGATTAGACTCAGACAAATAACCCAGGTGATTAAAATGGTACTTAAAATAAGGATAAATGGCGTCTGAAAGCATTAGTGCTTTCGTCATGTGACTCTATTTCAGCTTCTCCAGGCTTTTTCTTGTTCACCTGATTTCTGATTCTGTGCTGTGTTTTGCACATGAAGGAGGTTGCCAGACAGTGAATTCTGGATGAATGAATTATCGCTGTAGCAATACAGAAATTGATAACAGAAAAACTGCAGGCTTTAAACATTATTGCCATTATTTTAGTTGTCATTATTAGGATAAGAAGATGGACAGAGAATGTCTGAGGTCATTCTGAGAACCAGACCACCTCTTCACTTCGTTTTACAAGTCAGGGCAATCCAGGCTGCGGTGGCAGTTGTGCCTTCTCTTTCTAGAGGCCACCATCCGGCAGCTTATATTAAGGACAGCGCTTTGCCCGGGACCCCTAATTGCACTTTATCAGGGATGGGGGTCGCACTATGGCCAGAGATGTGAAGGTGGTGTGGCGAGCTATCCAGCCCTCAGATTTGTGTCCACCCCAAACCAGGGCACAGATCATGGCCTTCTCTTCCCTCCCTTCCTCTGACCCCTCAAGGTGTCTCGTGGTTGGTTTAGGGAGGCAGAAATGGGTGAGGCTCAGGTGTCAGCTCAGTCAGGTAGCCCCAAGGGCTGAGCAAAGTAACTGTCATCCTCCCAGAATGGTCCTCCCACTCCCTCTCTAGCATGATCCTGCCTGTCCCTCAGACCCACCTCTGTGGCCCCTCTTCTGAAGCCCCCTCCAGCTACCCCCAGACAGAGTTGTGGCTCAGCCCTGTGTGTCACCACAGCTTAATAGTAATAATAATAGTCGTAGCCACTGTCTTTGGGGCCCTGTGCTAAGTCGTCCATTAATCCTAACAGCCCTAGGTAGGTGCTGTTATTCTTTGCATTTGCAGGTGAAGAAACGGAAGTAACTGGCCAAGGTTGTACAGGTCTGACTCCAATTCTGGGCTCTCAACCTCAGAAGTGCACTCATGTAGTGTATTGTGTTCTATGGAGATGATCTTCCAAGGAGCAAACCAGCACAGAGGCCCAGTGCTCCAGGACTTCTGAATGGAATGAATGAATGAATGAATCTGCAGCACAGTTCCAGGGAGCTGCCCAGGCCTGCAGGGCTGAAATGCTCTGAGGTACCCTGGGTGCTTCTCCTTGTGGCTGTAGCCTGCTCAGGACGTTGCTGGCTCCTGGAAGTGGACTTGGGTGGGAAGCCTGTCACCTATGGTGCTGAGGTCTTTGAGAAGTAAGCCTGGTGGAGAAAAATAGAACATATTTCCCTCAAGACCAGGAACAACTTGAGAGAATGCATACTTATGAGCCAGAGACCCAGAAGCGCTCAGGGAGCGCAGACGTGGTGTGGGTCAGCCCAGGCCCAGGACCTGGAACCAGCCAGTCCCCTCCTTTTGTAGAGCAGACTCCCGGGGAGGGCCATTTGTTTCACCACCAGCTCCTTGTCACAGCCCCTGAATCAAGGGAGCAATCGGGGTTGCGTGTCTCTCTGCCCCAGGGGCTGTACACTTGCCTCTTGTAGCTTCACACCTTCTTCCTTTCTGCCTTAGAAGCAACACCAGGGAGTCCTTTCCTCCTGGGTTCCTGAGTCAGGTCTGGATTCCAGGGTTGTGGGCCTCCTCCCTGCCTCCAGCCTTGCTGTCTCACAGATAGGTTTGGGACCTCTGTGGTGAACTCTCATTCTGCGACTTTACCCACCAGGTCCAGTCCTGCAAGTGGTGAGTGTCACTGAGCTCACCTAGAAGGCCTGAAGGCTGGACCCCTGGCCTGTCCACCACCCATACACATGTGCATGTGCGCACACACACACACGCACAGACACACATGCATGCACACACGCCAACCTCCCAGTGCTTCTCTAAATGCCAGTTCATCCCGATCTGTGTCTTGGTCCAGGAGTGAGATGACAAGTAAAAGAAACAGAACTGTTTACACGTGGCCCTTTTCTCTAAGCTGGTGTTGTCCAAAAGAACTTCCTTTGCTGATGGAAATGTTCTATATCTGCTCCATCCAATACCACTAATGGCTCTTGAGCACTTAAAATGTGGCTAGTGTGAGGAACTGAAGTTTAAATTTCATTTCATTTTAATTAGAATTTATATAGCCACATGTGACCAGTGGCTAGCAAATTGGACAATGCAGATCTAGACCTCTAAGAATCACCATGCTTTCTGAACAAAAACTCAGGACCCAGGGCCTGCTGCAAGGGAATGGGCATGTAGGGCAAAATATTTGAAATTGGGACTGGACTGCTAATTCCTGGATACTAGATGTGTGCTTGAGCCCTAGCTTAGGTTTAAAAACCTCATCTTTGTCCCTCTTTTATACATTTTTATTTCTAATCCTCACAGCAACTCTATAAAGAAGATAGTCTTGCTTCCTTTTTGCAGAAGAGGCAATAGAGGCTCAGAAAGCTAAGTGATGGTTCAGGTCGTGTAGCAAGCTGTGGTTTGGCCTCGCCCCCAGGGCTGTCTGGTTCCAAAGCCAGGCTCCTCCCACTGGGCCACACTGCTTCTCCTTGGGCCTTTTGAAGGAAGTCAGTTCTTCGGAGGGTGGCCCAGCCCTCCCAAAAGCCCAGGCCACCGCTGCTGTGAGAAACTGGGGTAGGGGTCCTCTGAGTTCAGCGGCTGAAGAGAAGTTATTGTGTATCCAGGAAAGGAAGGGAGTGGCCGGCCCACCCACAGAGCCCGACCTGCACCCCAGACATCTCCCGCGCAGAGCCCACAGGTGTCTTATGGAGGAGGCCAGAGACTGCCGTGTGGGAGGTGCAATGTCCAGGGCCCTCCTCCTGCCTAAAGTTCTTTGCTTGCTGTCTGAATGCCACCAATGACAGGCTGATTTTCTCTCTCAATCTCATTCTCTCTTTTTAAGAAGAAAATATAGGAGCCCGCCAGGTGGCGCAAGCGGTAAGTGCGCGCGCCCTGCTGCAGCGGCCAGGGGTTCGCCAGTTGGCCAGGGGTTCGCCAGTTCGGAACCTGGGCGCACACCAACGCACCGCTTGTCAAGCCATGCTGTGGCGGCGTCCCATATAAAGTAGAGGAAGATGGGCATGGATGTTAGCCCAGGGCCAGTCTTCCTCAGCGAAAAGAGGAGGATTGGCAGATGTTAGCTCAGGGCTGATCTTCCTCACACACACACACACAAAAAGAAAGAAAATATAGGAGAAATTCTACAGTTGCTTGGTTTGTGGAGAGGAAAAGGGGGCTTTGATGGGGGTAGAGTCATTTGGATGGTGGGGTAGAGGGAAGGGCAGGTCTGGGTGGAACCCCAGAATAGGCAAACTTTAGTCAAAGAGCCTTGAGGACAAAGGGCTTGTGGGGGGCAGTGTGGGATGAGCAAAGAAGCAGGCGGTGGGTGGGGAACACTGGTAGGCCAGATTTTGGGAAGGCACTGAATGCAAACTTTTCAACCTGTTTAAACTCCAGTCTGCTCCTCTCAGGGCTCTCAAACCAGCCTGGTTCCCTCCTACCCCAGGGCCTTTGCATGCATGGCTCTCTGTACCACCAGCCCTTACTAGCATCTGCCTGGTTCACCCCTCCTCTTCCTTCTTCAGCGCCCAGCTTAAAGATCACTTTCTCAGGGAAGTCTTTCTGGCTCCCCAGCTGTATATTGTATATATTGTGTTGTATATTCTCACAGCATCTGCTCTTTTCCTCCATGTGCTTGGCTCAGCTTCGAAGTGTTTACTTGTGAGGATTACTATTTGATTAATGTCTTACTCCCTCATTGGATTCATGAGAACTGGGATCATGCGTGGTTTTGCTCTTGATTTTAGCCACAGCCACTTATCGTGACGCCTGGCGCCTAGGCGCCACTCCATAAATATTGGCTGAAGAAGTGAAATGAGTAAAGGTGAAGTGGGTCCCTCCACCACAGGACTTTCTGCCCCTTTCCACAAAGAAGTTGGGTTTGCCCAGACTGCTCACCAGAACTGTGATTTGTCCATCCCCAAGTCCCCCTAAATTTCCTTCTCTCATACATGGAAGAAAATGTGTTGTAATAAGTCAGTTATAATGCTTTCGGCTGCAAGTAACCAAAATGTCAACCAACTGTGGCTTAAACCCTAGGGAGATGTTTTTATTTACTTAACAAGAACTCTGGAGCTAGGTGATTCCAGAGTTGACTCAATGGCTCGATGCTGCCATCAAAAACCAGGCTTTTCTCATTTTTCTGCCCTGTCATCATCAGTGTGTTTGCTGCCACAGCAACAAACATCATATTCTCTCAAAACAGTGTCCCAAGCAGGAAGGAAATAGACAAAAAAGGATTGGGGAGGGTATCTGTTTGCGAGAGTGAATTAAAAAAATAACGTGGCCATCTGTATAAACCTCAGGATAGTACTTACAACATGGTTTTGTAGTTATTTCTATACCTATGACCACACCTCCCCAGTCTCCTCCCCAACCAGCTTCTTCATAACAGAGACTGTATTTTAGGAATCCCTTTCACCAGCCTCTAGCACAGTCCGGGCCCCCATTGTGCTTGCAGAAGGGGGAGGGGCCAGGAGTGGGAGGTGGGGAGGGCCACAGAGAGGAGACGGGCTGTGCCCGTTGCCAGAACTGGGGAACTTGGAGGGAAAGTGGGCATCAGGGTGCTCGTAGTACAGGAAAGAGGAAGTGATAATCTGACAAAAAACAAGAGAGAGTTGTGGCAAATATTGGCACAGTCAGTCGGGAAGAGAGCTGCAAAAAAGGGAAGGGCGTAGACCCCAAGGTTTGTGCCAAGGCAGCTTCCTTTAGGTCCCAAGTGTTTCTTCCGTCTCAGTGGATGTTATTTCCTCTCAGAGAGGGCGAGTGTGTGGCTATCACCCTACTCAGAAGCATCCAAGTGCAAGTGAGAACTTGGTGGGTATTTCTGATGGCTCCTGCAATAGTTGAAGAATTAAAGAATTTTAAATCCACTTCTCTCTTCTTACCTATTATGGTCCACTGGAATTGAATGCTCAATACCAGGCAGGGAAGAGAAGCTAAAATATTGAGGGTAGTTAAGAGAGAAGGAAGTGAAACCAATCCCCTGCCCCACCCCCGTCTTCCCTCCCATGTCCATTCTCAGCATCTGGCCTTCTCCCTAGTCTTGGGTCCTGATCTGCCTGAGCAGAGTCCCTGCTGAGGCTTCTGTGGCGGGTAAAGCTGACAGGGTCCGGCTGGCTTTCAGGGCACCATCGGATCAGAAAAGATGTGCCCACTGCTGTGATCCCACTTTGTGCTTGGAAGTCGGGTCCCCTGTGGTCCTAGCTCAGCTCTTGTCCCTCAGAGCAGGCCCAGCTCCCCTCCATTACAGCCTCCTCTTTCATTGCCTTAATGCTTCTCAAGTCTTGAAGGGAAGGCCATCATCCCAAACGGCTCGACTGCTTTGTCTTGCCGGGGAAACAAAGTTGAACTTTCCAATACTGGAAATGAAACCATTTTGCCCAAAACAAAACATCTCTAAGTGGTTTCTCAAAATAACACATCAAAAACCAAAACACACTCAACATCAAACATTTAAAATATTCAGTATGACTCAGATTACCTTTTCCTGTGGAAAGATAATCAAAGCAACAGTCTCTAGGTCATTCTCCACACAAGAGGGAATATTGTTGGGTCTGATAGCATCTCCGCTGAGCTACTGAGGAGGGAAGAGGATTTGAGCCTCACCCTTGGGGTTTTCAATGATCTCAGCAGAGTTAGGAACCAAAGACCGAGGACCATGGCTCGAGACCTTTGAAAGTATGGGAACCTCTGTGACTTGCCCTGTTGGAGGTTTCATTATCCGCTGCCTTCTTCACTGTAGGGACGGTCGGTCATCCTCTCCAACGGCCAAGTGTGATCACCTTCAGCAGCAGCAGAGAGAGGACAGACTGTGTGCTGATTTAGGGGATTAGTGTGTCCGGTTTTAAGAGGAACTGAAAATCTCAAGATTCCTGAGGCTTGTGCTTGGAAGCAAAAGCAGCTCAGAGCAGTTCTAGGCCTGAGGTGTGTCCAGGGAGCCAGGACCACTGTTAAAGAGGGGAGAGCGTAGGCAAGCTGAGTGCAGAGGACTGTCATTTTCCAGCTGCACTCTCTAGTCCTCTGGCTGGAGCAAGGCCCCAAGGCCCTGGAGGAATCATAATTCACCCAGTCCTCCTCAGGCTTCTCCAGGCCCCAGGACCCTTGCCTCCACCCATTAGGAGAAACTAGAGGAGTCAAGGGAATCTGAAAGGCAGCGTGTTGGAGGTGGCTGGAGGGGGGCGGGGTACGCTCAAGGTGGCTGAAGTCTGTGGCGGGTGCGGGCATACTCAAGCAGAAAAGCTACAGTCTAATATTTGTGACAGTGCCTTATAACTGCAAAGCACTATCCAAAGGCTACTAGAAAATCTTCATGTTGTCGCCACCCATTTTAAGAGAAGAACTTCTCCCCAGTGGCCACTAGGGGGCAGTCAAGCCCATACGGTTGAGATGGTCCCGGGCCGGTAAGGTCCACCTTGCTCTACCAAGGGGAGGAGGGCAAGAGGGGCCCCGCCCGTGGCAGATCCGCCGGCCGCGGACCCGGAGGCTCTGAGGCGCAGTTGAAGCGGGCCGCCTGTGTGGCGTACTTCCCTCCTGCTCTCTGAATCTGCACTCTACGCCCCAAACACACTCAGACAGAGCTCCCTGCCTGTCTCCCAGGGCCCCACCCACCTGCTCCCCCACAGGGCGCTCCTGCTGGGACCACCTGCCCCATCCAGTTTCCGTTCTTATTCCCTCGAGTTCTACTGAAATCTTGGCTAATCTGAGAAGCTCGTTTAAGCTGAACAGCAGATGAGAATTGACTGTTTAGCCCTTCCAGAGATGCTCCTACTTGAGGGGCTTTGATCCCTAATGATGATGGTGTAACTTCAGTTTCCTCAGGCCCCTGCATGGAGAGGTCATAGTAACTGTAAGACACTGTTTTTCTGGCATATTCTGCCACTGTTATGGGACCACCAAAAAGTCTCTTACATACATGTCTGAGACTCCCCAGGGGGTGTCTTACAGGAGCTCCACCCACACCCCAGACCTCCACAGTCGGCTTGATGCTTCTGTTTCTACCGCAAAATTAGAGGGGACCCCCCCCTACTATACCCCCATACGAAGGTGCCCTCAGTGTACCAAGACCAAAATGATATCTTGCTCCCCAATATCATGAAAATAGTCACAGGCAGCACTTATATAGCACCTATCATATGCCTGGCACTTTTCTCAGTACTCACATACGTTCAGTGTTCACAACAACCCAGTAGCGGGAACTATCCTTATTACCCCTGTTATACCAATGAGGAATTTGAGGCCCAGAGAGGTTAAGTACTTTGACCAAGGTCACACAGCTGGTAAGTGGAAGCGCCAAGATTCAAACCCAGGCAGTCTGACTCTGCAGCCAGGTTTTTAACCAGGACACACAACACCTCTTCAGAGAGCTCGGGAAACTGCATTTTCAGCTCTCCTCGTAACCTCAGTCTCAGGCAGACTCTTGCCCTACTCAGTGCTGCCCCTTCCTTCAGACCTCAGGGATTCCTGAGGGGGCCTGGCCTTCCTTCCTTTAATATTAGTTATCTACCAGGCTGCTCCAGCAGACGAGCTCCTTCGGCCCCTCTCCACTGCTGCCCTGGGGTCTAGGCCTCAGAGTTGGCTGGGGACAGACAGGCTTTGGTTTGGAGAAGCCAGGGGGACTTTTGGCAGCCTCTCTTATCTTACCATGTAGAGAGCCACCTCAGCCGATCGTCATGTTGGTCCCCATGGTGAGTGGAATTATCCCATTAGGGTCAAAGTGATCGTAGGGTCATAGAGTAGGAAGGAATATTAAGGCTGAAGACCCATCCTCTCATTTTATATAAAACAAGATCCTGCAGAGGTGAAATAACTTGCTCAAGTTGACAAAGCTCAACTGGGCTGAAGCCATGACTTAGAAACTAGATCGTTCTGTTAACAACAACAACATCTTAGGTTTATTAGGTGCTTGCTACGCGCCAGCTACCAACACTAAGCCCTTTATATGCGTTATCTCACTTAATTGTTTACACATCCCTCTAATCTGACTCTGTCCCACCTTCATTTTACAAATGAAGAAACTGAGATTCCAAGAGATTGAGTAACCTGCCCAAGCTCACGTGGCCTGTAAACTGATAGAACGGGGATTGCACTGAGGTTTGTCTCTGACTCCGAAGTTGCGGTTCTGAACTATTATGGTGAATAAGGGAATCACAAGCATCCTTATACAACTCTCGCAGGAAGAGAGCGAGCCTAGTTGTCTCTTGGTTGGAGCTGAGGCTCAGATACATCAGCACCTGGGGGCAGGCCACAGCCGTACATTCTAGTCCCCTCCTACGCTCGACAAAACCATACACCTTGGATGACATAGACCCAGGGCCCACCTGGGACGGAACCTGAATCCTGTGTACACTTTGGGTTCATCTATATACAGTCGGGACTAGGAAGGTAGGTTATGGGGAATAACATCAGGGCACAGGGAGAAAAGCTGCTTTAAGAGAGGGAGGAATCTGGCCTGGTGGCTCTGACTCAAAAACAGAGTGGCTCTGGTTCTGGTGAAAGCCTGCGCTGGCCTTGTGCCTGGTGCCTGGAATGTCTGAGTGCTCTGAAGGAGAGAGTTGTATGGCAAAGTTGAAAGAGCCTTCCCATTGAGAGCTCAAATGGCTTTGCTACAAGCCCTCCACCCCAAAGAAGGAAGAACGGGGGCCTTTCTCTACCGGCAGAGAGACGACCTGAGTGGAGTGTCGTGTTGACAAGCTAGTGTTGACAGTATCAAGGCGATAGAACTCTGGAGGAGGCCAGTGGTGACACTGAAGGAGTGGAGTCTTGGCAGTGAGTGGGCTGTCAGATGTGGCCCCGGGACATAGAATCAACGGGAAGGACCCAGATGAGACTTCAGGACCTTGGAGGGCCTGCTCATCACTTGGCAGGGCGTGGGGCAGAGAACTTCATTAGGTAGACCGCAAGGTTCAGCTTCCCATTCTGATCCCTTGGGGACTCCGATCAAAGTAGTCACTTCTTGCTGTGCCTTCGGGATGAGCAAAAGATCCTAAAATGCTCTGGGAAAATATGCCTTTGTCTCTGCACACAATCCTGTAAGTTGCCCCAACCACTTAGCAAGAGGGTCACTATTCTCTCTAGATTTCAGAAAGATAAATCAATGTGAAATCCATGGCAGGGCTGGACACCCAATTCTAGATTCCAAACTCTGGGTTCAAGGAAAAAATGATTCAGGAGGTGTGAGCTGCGTCGTGCCCCAGAAGCTCCCACACCAGAAGCTCAGCGAGAGACAGAGGTTCCCACTCGAGGGCTATCAGTGCCCACACTCTAGATGTCATCTTTGGGTGACATTGGAACTCGCGCACACAGTTTCATTTACTTTTCCCCTTTCATTGCACATTAAAATGTTTTTTTTTTAACATGTTCTTTTCAATATATACACGAGACAAGAAAGGGTACAGCGAGAAGTGTCCCTCCCACCCGTTCGCCGTGTCCCTCCCGCCCCACAGGCAACCACGGTTGATTGGTAACATCTGCCCAGTGCTTTACAGTTTAAACAATGATTTCCCATCAATTATCTCATGGGGAGTTGTCCCAGCAACAACTCCCTAAAATACGTTAGGCATAAATTTTTATTGTCTCCTTTTACAGATTGGGAGTCCAGCTCAAAGAGGTTAAGTGACCTGCTCAGAGTCAGGCTTCTAGTAAATGGCAGAGCCAAGATTTAGACCCTGGTGGTCTGAGCCCTTTGAATTATGCCACACTGCCTCCCTTGGCGAAAGAGTCCTGGGTTCTTAGAACTTGAAATATGCCATAAATAGTTCGCCTTCTACAGAGAGACTTGTGGTTGGTCAGGAAACAGGAAAAATCTCATCATTTCTTGAGTATTTACATTCCAGAGTGGACTGTTCATTCTCTGCTTTGGGGCAGGTTTACAAGGACACTTCTCCTCTGTGTTTTAGATAATCCTACAATTAAAAGTCAGCATTGGGGTTGCTTTCAGGCGAGACCAAGGACTCTGTGTGGACTAGTTTCCCAGGGCTCCCATAACATAATACCACACACTAGGTGGCTCAAATCCACAGAAATTTATTTTCTCACAGTTCTGGAGGCCAGAAGTCTGAAATCAAGGTATTGGCAAGGTTGGTTCCTTCTGGAGGCTTTGAGGGAGAATCTGTTCCAGGCCTCTCTCCCAGCTTCTGTTGGCTGCCGGCAATCTTTTGTGGTCCTTGGTCTGTAGATGCATCACTCCAGTCTCTGCCTCTGTTGTCACATGGCGTTCTGTTCTTTCTCTGTGTTTGTGTGTGTGTGTGTGTGTGTGTCTGTCTGTGTTTGTGTGTGTGTGTGTCTATGTCTCTGTTTTCTCTTTTATAAAGACACCAGTCTTTGGATTTAGGGCCCTCTCTAATCCAGGCATGACCTCATTCTAACTAATTACATCTGCAAAGACCCTATTTCCAAAAAAAGTCGCATTCTGAGGTTCTCTGTGGACATGAGTTTTGAGGGGATTCTTATTCAACTTAGTACATTATATCTTCCTGTTTTGTTCAGTAAATAAGGATGGCACTTCTAGAATACTCTGAGTCTTCCTTAACCCAGGAAGGTGGTGTCAGGACGATTCTGCCCATCCTACAGGTAGGGAAGGGAAAAGGGAGTAAGACAAACGGAGGTGTCCTCAGAGCAGCTCACAGCCTGCTGTGGGCTGAAGCCAGGAAACAACATATGCTGGGCCTGCGGGGTGTGTCTGTGTGTGTATCATTTTGTCTGCATGTCTTTTGGGTCAAAATACTTGTATTTTAGTGAGCATGAGAGTAAGAGTGGGACAGAGAGGAGGAAGAAGGGAGGGGAGGAGCTGGCTTATTCACAAGAATGATTCCCCCGGAAAAGTAAATAGTTGGGAATTAATTTAACTTGGAATAAGTGATATTTTTTCAAAGAAAAATGAGTAAAGGAAAACATGAATGAATGAAGAGCTACACCCTGATCCTGACTGTGAAATGTAGAGTTAAGATTACAACAAAATCTAAATTAAAGACACAGTGAGATGCATCACAGGGTTTAACAAATAAATAGTAAAACTCATCGGGTGTATGAATGGACAAAATGCCAACAAATGTTTTTGGGGAATTTAAAACAACCAGACAGCCATCACTATATTTTATCAGAGTTAAGACAAGAAAAATTGGCCAGGAGAATAGAATAGACTCTACAGAAACAAATTGAAGTTGTTTAAGGACTTGATGTAAGATGAATATGCAGCAACACAATGCTATAAGAAAGAGTCACTATTTAATAAATATCATCTAAAGGGTGGGACATCAGCATGGATTAGAATTAGCTTATATCCATATTTTCTATACTACAATACATTTCAAATGGATCATAAAAAGCCAGAGAAGGAAATGGAAAAGCCAAAGTGTTTCAACTGTGACGAGGAGAAAACATTTTGATTATTGACAAAATAGATATCAGGGACAGGATGGATGGATCTAAATGTGTTTTTAAAAGCCTTTTGTGCCACAGAATGTAATAAAGCAAACAAAAAAATGAAAGCCACAGAAGGGGAAGAAATATATGTGGCAAATAAAGCTTTCTATCCAAAATAGCTAAGGAATTGATATAACTATAAAAGGCCAGTATCCTGCTCATTTTTTGATAAGTTGTCAAAAGAAATGAGCAGACGATATGTACACAAAGCTTTACATAGGAAAATGAGCGGCCCCACTGCAAATCTTGAACTTGCAATTTGAACAACCTTTATATTGTTATAAAAATCAATTTAAATGCTAAAACTTCATGTTCAATTATTCAAATTCCCTGGAGACTGATTTAGCAAAAACTACAAAACAATTCCTATCCTTTGATTCCACAATCCTACTCCTAAGGCAATGTCTAAAGAAAATAATGTAAAAAAAAAAAATCATTTCTACAGTCTTCATTGCAGTATTATTTAAATAGAAAAAAATTAGAAAGCAACTACTTGCACAATAATTTCTAAGTCAGTGTTTCTCAAAGTGGGGTCTTTGGACCCTCTATGACAGAATCACCTGGGATGCTTGTAGAAATGCAGATTCTCATGCCACATTTCAGACCTAGTATGTGGAATCTCTGAAGGGGGCCTGGGAATATTCATTTTATCCAGCAGGCCAGATGACTCATAACTGCACTGAAATTTGAGAGCCGCTAAACCGTAAGCAAACTGCAGACCATGGGAGCGTTGGAGGACTACATTGCATCTCGAGTGACAGACCCTGTGCAGGCACAGAAATGAAGAGGGAACAATGATGACTGCAGAGAACCCCAAAGCTCACAGGCAGCAAACACCCCGGGTACGGGATGCCCACAGTCCAGTGGCCACAATGGGATAGAGTAACCAAAGTCCTCGGGTGTTCGTTACATAGTATTTTGTTCTATAGATTGTTTAAGAAATTCATTATGGTCACACAAGTTTTCATTTTTTTGGTCAAACTCCCAGGAAGGTCACTTGAGAGTTACAGAACACCTACAAAGAAATTCCAGGATTCCTGCCTCAGGTCATACCTTCCTGGATGTCACTCCCTGCCCTTTTTCTCCCTTGGACCCCTATCCCCAGTGATAAAGATCATTTCCGCCTTGGATTCGATCCAAGGCCTGGCACCCCATTAAGCGTCACCCCATTACATCCTTGGCCACGTCTAGTGTTGGCACCGCTGTGTGGGATGTCATCCTCTCGTCAGGACATTTTACTGACCACACATTTTTGCACTGAATGGGGGATGTCAGGGACTGCTTAACCGGCAGCATGCTGAAGACTGTTGAGTATTTCCTTTTCAGGATGAGGAGGGGAGACAGGTCTGATGGAGTATGTTACTAATGCAGTTCTGAGCTTCTCTGGCTCCCAGAGGGCTTATTTCCCTGCAGGCTGATCCCTGAGGCCCAGAAATGCCACCATAGCTCTGCTTCCCACAGAAGCCTCTTTCCTGGAACCTACAGATCCATTCTTGCCCGGAGCCTTGGGGCTCCTTGCCAGGATCTGTGGATGTTATAAGATACTACTGTCCAGTCAAGGTTGGCCAACCTCCCCTAAGAACACTGGGCAAATGCCCAGGATGCCAGATCAGTAGGTGCCTGTGTGGCAGGGGAGAGTCCACTCTCTACCATGAAGTAGCTGGGAGATATTGGGGGAGCCAGGCCTTGCCCAGCAACATACCCAAGATTTCATCCTTGTTGCTCTGCAGCCCTGAGGGAGAGTATAAACTCCTCCTTTCCAACTAGCACATCTATTCCCTGGCCCTGAAATACCAGACCGCACCCCTTCCTGGCTGTCTCACAGCTTCTCCCTCTAGGGGGTACACAGTCTTTGGCAGCCTTGTGTGGCCCAGTGGAAGGGGCCCCTTTTCCATAAGAGAGACCAGGCTGGAGAAAGTGTTCTATCAGGACACCAGAGTGGCCATTTGGGAGTTGTCATTCTGCTCCTGGCCTCCATCTGGCACCCCATAGTCTCACTGCCGCCTTCAGCCCTTTTGCAAGTCCTTCCCACAGGGTCAGAAACCAGCCCAGAGAGCAGATTCAGCCCAGAGAGAGGCTTTTCCAGCCTTCTGTGCAGTGTTTCCCCCTCAGGAGGAAGAGAGCAGAGGAGCAGAAGCAGGAGGGGTGAGGAGAGACACTGGGCAGACCCCTGGGATCCTATTGTGACTTACAGAATGGACCTTTCATCTTTCATCCAAAAGTATTTCCTGAGTGCCTACTATGTGTCAAATGCTATGGTAGGAAGCTACAACCGTGGATAGACAGACATGACCTGGCCCTCACGGAAATTACACTCCAGTGGAGGAGGCAGCAAATAAACAAGTAAGCAAAGTCACGGAATGACATTTATATTGTAATGAGTGCTCAGAAGGGAATTAATAGGTGCTGTGATTGAAAATAAGTGGAATTCTGCTTCAGATAAGATGGTCAGGGAAGGCCTCTCGGGGCTGAGCCTGGGTGACAGGAAGCTGCTGACAGGGAACAGCATTAGGCTGAGGGCCAGAAGGGGCACAGACCCCGTGGAGGAAAAGAGCTTGGTGTGTTCTAGGAACTGCAAGTTCATTAGGGTTGGGGTTCAGCGAGTGAGGGTAAGACCTGTGGCCTGAGATGGTTGGAGAGGTGGGCAGGGGCCAGGCTAGTCAGACTAAGTTTAGGGATTTTGATTTTCGTCTGAATGTAATGGGAAATCATTGAAGGGTTTTAAGCAAGTGACATGATCAGATTTCAATGTTCAAGCATCACCGTGGCTTTAGGTCTGGGAATAGGCTTTAGGAGCAGGCCTGGGAGAAAGGAGAGCATTTAGGAGCCCCTGCAGTGTCCAGGTGAGACTTGGACTCACTGGTGGAGTGCAGAGAGAGGTGGGGGATTTGAGACATGTTTGGGAGGTTGGGCCTAGAGGGCTTGCTGATGGGCTGGAGGGAGGGAAGGGGAGGAATTGAGGCTGAATCTCAGACTTCTAGCTTGAGCAGCAAGATGATGGGTGGTGCTTGATACTCATTTACCAAGCGGGGGAAGACTGATGGGTGGGAGCCAGGGGGACAAGGAGTGGGGGACAGGACGAGGATAAGGCTTGTCCTGACTCCAAAGTCAAGGAAATCATTATCACATGTTCCTTCCCAGCCTCTTGAGTGAGGCCTCTTAACTCTGTTTTATAGGCTGAGAAAACTGGGTTGAGCCCAGTGAATCAAGGGTCAGGGCTGAGAGATAATACCAAGGAGCCAGTTTGCCACGTGGGGCCTTCTGCTCCCAGGGACCAAGGCCTCCCCGTTTAGTACTCTCTTTCCCAGCCCAAACATCTCACCAAGGCCACTTTGAGTCATCTTGGCAACAGCTCCCAGGACAGGATGATCTGGCCCCAAGATATCTTGTCCCATCCCTCATCTCTCGTTGAGCCTCTCTCCTTTTCTGAAAATGCCTTGCTTGTCCAGTGCCCTCTCCTGGGTCAGCATCTAGAAGGTGGGTGCTCATGGGTTGGGACAGGAGCCTGGAAAGCACGGAGATTGGGGCCTGATCCTGGTTTCAGCTTCTTCCTGGTCTGGGCCCATTACTTCCCTTCTCTGAGAATTTTATATTTCTGACTGCAAAATGGGACACAATCCCTCCTTTCTTCATGAGGTTAAAAGTAGGGGCTTTAGAGTCGGAAAGACCTCAGTTAAATCCCAGCCAGCTGTGTGACCTTGGGCAGGTCACCTCTCTAAGCTGCAGTTATGCCACCTGTGAAAGAGAAATAATAAACACCTTTCCTACGAGACTCTTGTGAGGAAAAAGTGAGATTATGGAGGCCAAGTGCCTCACACCCAGAGCGTCCAGATAAGTGGTAGCTAGTGCCATTGTGTTGTTCGATACTTAAGAAGACCATCCATAAGGGGACAGGCGACAGACACCAGTTCCTAAAGCAGGTAGGAAATTATAGGATCGGGGACAGTGAGCCTTGATCTACATCCCCAAGCCTTAGACACACACATACATTTGCGTCTGACCTCTGCAAAGTTAGGAAAGTCTAAGGTCAACTGAAAATTATTTTGTTACTTCATTATTTTGTTTCTGTGCCTCAGTGCATGACCCTGATGAATTTTTCAAACAATCTATAGAACAAAATACAACATAACAAACACCCAAGGCCCTGAGTCACTCTGTCCTGCTGTGGCCATTGGCCTGTGAGTTGGCTTTTCAAATACTAAACATGTAAAGTGTTTAGAATGGTGAATGGGCTCTTGTTCATATTTTAGTAGCAGTGGCAGTAGCAATAGCAGTAGTACCGGCAGCAGCAGTAGTAGCAGTAGCAGAAGCAGTAGCAGTAGCAGTAGTAACAGCAGCAGTAGCAGTAGCAGTAGTAGTAACAGTAGCAGTAGCAGTAGTAGTAGCAGTAGCAGTAACAGTAGTAGTAGCAGTAGCAGTAGCCGTAGCAGTAGCAGCAGTAGTAACAGTAGCAGCAGCAGTAGCAGTAGCAGCCGCAGCAGCAGTAGCAGCAGTAGCAGTAGTGGCAGCAGTAATAGCAGTAGGTTTTCATCAGTATGTGTCTTTTAGGGGGAAATGTCTCTTTACTACTGCACTTCCATTCTCTCAGCTGCAGAAGGTGGAAAGGACGGCTAAGGGCTGGGCTACTACAATCCACGGACTGACAATTTTGGAGGAAGGTGCAGAGCTGAAAGATTAATCCTACCACATTAGAGCTTGAAGACAGTCCCGGGAGTACATGAAGTTCCATAGTCACCAAACTTCAGGCCTCAGAGCAGTACCAGTCTACAAGGATGTTTTCTCCAGTCTAGGGCAAGATGGGGAAAAAGTACAAAGAACCTAGTGGATTTTTCTTAAATATAAATTTACTCCATTTTTCAATTTTGTCCTTTACACTTTTGGTGTTAAAATATTCTTTCCTTTATAAAGTGTTGGTGATACTTGTTAGTGATGTGGTTATTTATGATGATTTAAACTGGCCCATGAAATCCAAATTCTGAAAACCACTCATCTTTTTACAAAAGGGGAAATGAAGTGCAGAGGGAGAAGTGACTTGCCCAAGGCCACAAGCCTGGTTTGTGACAGAGCCAGTGTGGGATCTAGGTCCCCTGATTTCAGTCTAATGCTCTTGTCACTGGACTCTCCCATTGGTTGTTTAGGGCTCTTTCACTTGCCAGTGATTGAAACCAAACTCAAACTGGCTTATGCAAAAGGGGAATTCAAGAAGAATTTCAACAGAAAAAGGAGAAATAGATTCTGGGCAGGAAAAAAAAACACTGGATGCCATTAAACCCCTGGAAATAGACCCTATCACGACCAGAGTCTCCCCTCTCTGCTTCAAAACCCATGAGTAGGCTTCCCCAGTCTTCCTCATTCCCCACCCTGTCTGCTCCAACACACACACACACACACACACACACACACACACCCCACACTACACATACACACCACACACACAACACATCACACACATGTAACACACCATGAATACATACTACACATGCACACACACACCACACCACATAGACACACATAGCACACATACCACATAACATACACAGCACACATACATAACACACACACACCACACAGACACACCACACACACGTATAACGTACTACACATACGCACCACACATACACACCACACACACGTATAACATACTACACATACACACCACACACACACCATGCATACATATTACACATGTGTACATACACACACACCACACCACACAGACTCACATAATACACAGACACGTACCACACAGCATATATGACACATACACATACACACCCCCCACACATAACACACCACACATACATACCACACACAGACACACGCACGCACACTTCTCATTCTGAGAGGCCCCTGAGGATCCATTCTTTGACTCATTCCGCCCTGACTCAAGCCTTCTCTCAGGAGGCACCAGCCCAGAGTGTCTAGTCCACTCCGCATCCAACCCATGTCACTTATTCCTCAGAGACAGAGCTACCTCCCCAGCAAAGGTCACCAGAGCACACTGTCCCCAGCAGCCTTTCAGCCATGAGTTATTAGCTGGGTAATTATGGGAAGCATCTGCATTTTCTTTCTTGTGTTGGTGATGATCTGCACATATCCCAAGAACTAAAAATAAACAGCAGGAGGTATGACTTGTTTGAAGCTGGCTCAATGTTTATTTTCTCAAAGATTGAACCTCCTTGATATGAATGTAAAGTTGCGTGAAATGGGCCTTAGGTGCATGGACTGTGGTCTGTGGTGAGAGTATACAGGTGGGCGGGATTTGCACTGAAAGTCTGAGCTGTAACATCTCTGCTCTCTCACCTCACCCACTCCCAGATCACGCCTAGGGTATGGAAGACACATCCAGCAGGTCTCCAGTCTGCCCTGATTCTATTTCACCGCCTGCCTTGAAACACTGCATACGTGGGCCCCCTTCTCTAGGCCTTACTGTCTCCATCTGGCAAACGGGCAGATGGAAGAGGAGGCAGGGAAAGACGGCAGAATATTGATCTTAACTGTTGTGGTGTCACTAGTCCCTGACAGAGAGTCCTAGTGCGGGCCCTTCTCTCTAACCCGCCTTTCTCCAAGTAGAGGGCCCGTGTTCCAGGAATAAAGCAGCCACAGGATAAAAATGGAGCATCAACTCTTACTCAAGTATTGCGGGGAAAATAAATATGAATACAATATGGAGTAGAATGCAAAATTTAGATGACATTTTTAAAATAAAAAATTAAACTGAGGGAGCCGGCATGGTGGAGCGGCGGTTAAGTGCACGCACTCCGCTGCAGCAGCCCGGGGTTCGCCGGTTTGGATCCCGGGCGTGCAGACGCACCGCTTACCAAGCCATGCTGTGGCGACGTCCCATATAGAGTGGAGGAAGACAGGCACGGATGTTAGCCCAGGGCCAGTCTTCCTCAGCAAAAAAAAGAGGAGGATTGGCAGATGTTAGCTCAGGGCTGGTCTTCCTCACAAAAAATAAATAAATAAAAATAAAAATTAAACTGAAAAGAAATATCCCAGTTGTGGCGGCTGCTGCGGGTCCAGCAAACAAACCTGGGGTCCAAGTTCCTGATCCTCTGGCCTAGAGGAAGCTCTGCTCTTCCAAGTCCAGCTCGACAAACTTCATCTCCAGGGCTCAGCATAGGGCACAGATATTTGGCCAGGGATAGAGATGATTTGAAACAGAGAACAGGTGAAGTTAGTCCTCCAAGGTCCCGGCCCTCTTCATTCCCATTCCTCCAACTAGGGATTAAAATGCATGGGCACCAGCCCCCAAACTCAAGACCCCTGGCAGTGAGCCCAGGTAGCCACTGTGTGTGCAGAGCCATCATCTCTCCCGTGGGTCCCGTTTACAAAGTGGTAACTCTAAGGAAAGGACTATATATAATTTATTCCTAACGCTCAGGCCAAGTTCTCCAGTAGGCTCAGCAGACAAAGTACCTAAGGTCCTGCCATGGTTAATTTTATGTGTCAGCTTGGCTGGGCCGTGAGGTACCCAGATATTTGATTAAACGTGGTTCTGGGTGTGTCTGCGAGGGTATTTCTGGATGAGATTGACCAGTGGAGCAGATTGCCCTCGTCGGTATGTGTGGGACTCATCCAATCTGTTGGAGGCCTAAACAGAACAAAAAAGGTGGAGTAAGGGAGAATTTGAGCTCTCTTTGCCCGACTGTATTCAAGCTGGGACATTGATCTTCTCTTGCCTTCAATCCTGGACTCAGGCTGGAACTTCTACACCATCAGCTCTCCTGGGCCTTCGGCTTGCCAACTGCAGATTGTGGGAGTTCTTAGCCTCTAATACCGAATGAGCCAATTCCTTATAATAAATCTCTTTATATATTTATATATCTATATCTATATTTAATCTCCTATTGGTTCTATTTCTCTGGAGAACTCGACTAAAATAGGCCCACAATACTTTTAGGGGCCCATGAAAATGTTCTAATTTTAATTTCTTTTAAAATCAGAAGAAGAAGATGAATATAATAATAATGAATACATAAAAATGAGTCAAGCCTGGACTATTTTCATCTTTATACCGATGTAGTCACAAAATATGATTTTTAATATATTTTTATAGAGGAATGGGCCCACCAAAGCACAAGTGTCTAAGACCCATGCGAGTCACGATGTGACCCTGCTAACGCTCCACAGTGCCCTGTTCTTGAGGGTGGGGAGTCTTTTCACCTGGGCGCTGATATCCACCCACTGGTTCAGTGGGTTGACCAAGATAGCGTTTCTATGCCTTGCACTGACCTTGAATAAGAGATTATTTTTGGATCTGTCATCTTGAGTTGTATCTAATAGAATTATGTGTGTGTCTAATTGGGATGGGTCTAAGAGCGCAGAAGGCGGAGTAGACAGAACCAGGCATACGATAGTAATAGCTTCTCCTTTGAAAGAGGATGGCCATCAATGAGCACCCCTCCCTGCTTTTACACCAGCTTTCCTCTGTGTCCTGTCCTGGCTCTTGTCTAATTGGGTGGACCCCTCTCTCCTATAGATCGGGACTAAATATTCAGTGAGCCTGTGTGATGTGTCAGATACTGCTCAGGGCAAAGATAAACAACTAGATGTTTGAAGCCTGCTTAGGCAAACAGCCTCATAAACAAGCTATTAGAGCACAGAGTACGAAGTGCTATGGGAAAACCCATCTTAGGGCTGGCCCTGTGGCTTAGTGGTTAAATGCGCGTGCTCCGCTGCTGGCGGCCCGGGTTCAGATCCCGGGCGTGCACCGACGCACCGCCTCTCCGGCCATGCTGAGCCCACGGTCCACATACAGCAACTAGAAGGATGTGCAGCTATGACATACAACTATCTACTGGGGCTTTGGGGGAAAAATAAAATTATTAAAAAAAAAAAAACCCATCTTAATTCTACCTGGACGAACCATGAAGGCCTCACAGAGGAGGGAACACTTGAGCAGGGCTGGGAGGGATGGATACGATTTTCAGCACAAATGTAGCCTCAGGGACAAGGGGAGGGCAGGCGTGTGTTGTTCCAACCTCCCATAGGGGAGAAATGGTTGGCGATGATCAGAAATATGATAGAACCAACAGAAGTTATATTAAGTGAGGTCTGCAAGTTGTGAGCCAAAATTTACAACTCTGTTTTATGAGAGTGTAAAATGATTTCTTCCAGTCAAAAAAAATAGACACAAATGTAAATTAAGAAGACCTGTCTTAGAAGACCTACCACCACCACAAAGTATTCTGAGCCCTGAAACCTTTTTACTCACCTGCAATTTGACAGGAAAAGAAGGGAAAGAAGGGCATCCCAAGCAGACGGTGTGGCACAGGCGAAGGAGAGGAGGGCCAGGTTCTGGGAGCGGCAGTTAGTCCTGTCTGGTCAGAAATGGGAGTGCAAGGATGGTGTGGTTCCAGTGAAGCCTCTACCCCAAATGAGAATCCTCACTCTTCATGGAGGAGGGTGGCCTCTTAATGATGAGTGTGACAAAGAAGGTGTCCAGAGTGTGTTTTTAGGGCTTTAAGCTGTAAACATGCTAGCTGATTTAGGAACTTTATAGTATAGTATGGTATAACAAAAAATATATATTTGGTCTCTGTCCCTGGTACCTGGCACAGAGCTCCTAAAACTCTTGGAATTTCCTGAATGATGAGTGTCTTTTGCTATTCATAACAAGCCCTTTTTTTCTTTTTTTTCTTTGCTGAGGAAGTTTCGCTCTGAGATAACATCTGTTGCAAATCTTCTTTTTGCTTGAGCAAGATTCGCCCTGAGCTAACATCCGTGCCAATCTTCCTCTATTTTGTATGTGGGTCGCCAACACAGCGTGGCTGCCGACAAGTTGTGTAGGTCCCCGCCTGGGATCCAAACCCACAAACACAGGCCACCGAAGCAGAGCGCTGGGAACTTAACCACTAGGCCACAGGGCTGGCCCATAACAAGCCCTTTTGAATACATCTGAGTTTATGCTAATGAAGTGACTCTGGGTGGGACCCTTAGCTTCAGAATGGGAACTGATCACCAGAAAGACTAAACACATGATTAGAGTGGGAATTTTCAGCTTCATCTCCAACCTCTGGGGAAGGAAGGGGGACTGGAGATTAAGTTATGAAAACTCTTGGACAACGAGACTCAGAGAGCTTCTGGGTTGGTGAACACAGCGAGGTGGTAGGTGATGTGCCCTGGGAGGGCATTTGGCTGTTCCTAAGTTGTATCTTTATAATAAAGTGGTAATCATAAATAGAGCACTTTCCTGAGATCTGTGAGTCATTCCAGTGAATTTTGGAACTTGACGGGGGAGTCGTGGAAACCCTGAATTTGTAGTTGGTCAGGCAGAAGGAAGGGTCACTTGGGGACTCCACTTGCTAAAGTGGGGGCAGGCTTGTGGGACTGAGTCTTTTAACTTGTGGGATCTGATGCTAACTCCAGGTAGTGGCAGAATTGAATTGAACTAAATTGTTGGACACCTAGTTGGTGACAGAGAATTGGAGAATTGGTGTAGAAAAACAACACACATTTGGTGTTGGAAAAAAACGCTCGTAGAGAAATGGTAATTCGCAAGGAAACATCATCAACCTGGTTTAAGGGAGGCAATTTACAAAGCAGCTCATGCACTTCACAGTTTGCTTATGGCTAATGTAAAGTTCTTTTGGCTTTGGAGCCAAGCCTATGAGAGACAGTCCACAAAAACAGGGCTTCCCAGAAAAAACTAGATCTTCTGTTCATTTTAATGGCAAGCTGGGAGGCCCTGAAATACACAAGTTCCCCCAGTCCCTGTCCTCTCTGCCACTGGACTGGTATGAGAGGACAGCTCCTGGGGCTTCATGGGCTGGAAGGCAGGTCCTTCTGGAAGGATGTGGAAAAGAAGAAGCAGGACCCCAGGTTCCAGCCTGGCTCTTCCATAGCTGCCTTTCATGCTTTAGGTAAGTTGCTCCCATCTTGGGCTTCAGTTTTCTCACCTATAAAATAGGAGGTACAGGACTTGGTGATTGCTAAGGTCCACCAGCCCTAAGAGTGAGAATCCACATTCTAACTCAGGGACGGTGCCCCAGAGATTGCTAGAGGACACAGTAAAATAGTGGACAGGGGAGTTTATCATACCGAATAACTGAATGTTGAGTAACGGAATTCTTCCGGGAAGCAAACAGCCTCCAAAGTACTCCTGCCCTGCCCGCCCCTGAGCCAGATGCCCTCCATGAAACCGAAATCAGAGAAACAGAGAGAGACAGGGTGCTAGCTCCCACATCAGCAGAGGTGTGCTCCGAACCATTAGAAGGGTGTCCTGTCAAGCACCCCACCCTTTGAAGTCCTGGCTTCTTTCCAGCATGTCCTTTCCCAGGAGGGGCAGCACGAGGTCACCCCCTACCATGTTTTCAAGGGCCTGCTCATCCCACGAACCATTAGGACATGGAAGTCATTCAATATGCGCGTGACACAGAGCAGGGAGGGAGAGCTGCTATGCTGGATGGTAAAAGCAGGATTTGAAAATATGCCCGCTGACTTGAAAGATGGATTAAAGCTAACAAGATTATGTTTGGTGGGGAGAAATGAAAATTCCAAGCTCAGATCCAAAAAGACCAACTAGATCAGGGTTGGCAAACTATGGCCTGTGGGCCTACTGCCTGTTTTTGTAAAATTAGGTTTTGTTGGGACACAGCTGCATTCATTTGTTTGTGTGCTTTCTATGGCTGCTTTCACACTACAGCAGCAGAGTTGAGCAGATGCACAGGGATCGTACGGTCCACAAAGTCTAAAATATTTGCTATCTGGCTGACCCTTGAACTAAACAAGGAAGTCCAGAAGGGGAGATTTGAATTTATAACAGTTCAAGTGAAATGAAAAAAAGAGAAAGAGTGTGATTATTTAGAATGCATTAATAGCATTATAATGTTAACACAAATAATGTATTAGATAGAGAGATCTCCTTTGGCTGTAAGTGACCAAAAGTAATACAAAATTAGCTCAGCACAGGAGGAGTGCAGTGGAGGGACACTGTGGCATCTCACAGACAACCAAGCCCCAGAGAAGGCGGGTGAGCTTCAGGAACAGTCTGATCAGGAACTTTCTCCCTGTGTCTTAGCTCTTCTGCCTATGACTGCTTCCCTCATTACAGATCAGCTATCTGTGAGTGGCAAAAAACATGGCTACAGCAAGTTTCCTATCACTAGTTTGCTAGTTTTCACCAATCTTTGCTTTTCCTTTTCTTCCTTAACACGTAGAAAGATGACACATCCCAGCCTCCCCTGCAGTTAGTTGTGAGGCTATAGGTTGAAATCTGACTGGTGAATGTGGGTGGATGTGACATGGGTCACTTTCAGGCAGAAGCCATTCAGAGCAGGCTGGCCTTCTCCATGTCCTCCCCCCACCTCTCCATTTCCCTCACCTCCTTCTTCGCAGCTAGAAGTGAAAGACCCTTAAGATGATGGAGCCTCAGGACAGAAGGATCATGGATCCCTGAATCACCACTTGGAGGAGAGCTTTCCAGGAGAAGTACCCAACCCCATCAAACTTTGCATGAGAAGGAAATAAATCTTAATTGGATTAAGTTACTAACATTTCAGGATGGATCCGTTTCTGCAGCACAGGCTATTCTATCCTGATCAATACAGCTGCAAATAGCTGCTGAGTTTTAAATCTCGCAGTTTCAGTCACCAGAGAGGCACTCAAATCCAAAAATCCCAGAAAATGAATTGATCAGAGCAGCCTAAATGTAGTGCCAACCTCTTAGCCAATCAACTGGCCTTGGGGGCGGAATCATAGGTAAACACAGCAGCCCCTACAAGGACCACATGGGCGGAGTTTTTGGGCGTGCAATTTCTGGAAGAAAGCCTGGAGAGTTGGAGGGGGCTGGAGGGGAGGGATGGCGAAGGGAGACAGTAGACAGTGGTACTGGCCTACTGAGCTGGAGTGTTGTGCTCTGATGACAGCATTTTGGGAGGGATCTGAGTCAGGATTTCTGACAAATCCGTTAGAACATATTGGGAAGAGAGGGAGTGGGGCAGTGAGGAAGAAGCCTCAAAGAACCCTGACCCAAGACGTAGAACTGAAGGAAGTGGGGATATTTAATCTAGAAAATAGAAGACTTGGCAGGGACACAGGGACTCTCTTCAAGTTGGTAAAGGACTGTCCCACTGGAAGGACCCTACAATCCTCCAAAGGTTAGGCCCAGAAGGCGGACTTGACAGAAAAGTCAGATTGCAGCCAACTTCAGGAAGAACGGTTTTGGCAAACCAGGAAGAGCTCAGACTCTCTCAGGAGGGATTGAGCTGCTGTCACGAGGGCACACCCGCCAGCTGGGTTTAAAATGCTGAAGACAGGATTCCTGAGTTCCTGGACTGGTTGTCCTACCTGCACATTCCTCTCCAACACTAAGATTCTCAGAATTACCTTAAATTAGTCACCCAGTGTGACTGAGAGGCCAAGTCAACTCTGATGTGGGGGAGGATACGACCTATCAGCACTGTCCACACTGTCCAGAAGCCGGCCTCTGCCCTCGTAGTGCTCTGGAGCTTCGGAAGAGGGCTGCTGTGGGTGCTCAGGAGACCCTGGGAAAGACACTCTTTCACTGCAGCCCTGTGGCTGACCCTTGAAGCCAAGGCTAGGAGGCAGGGCATGGCGATGTGGGGGGCAAGGAGGAGAGATGCCCAACAACTGTCCCAGTACCTTGTGGGCCGATGAGCAGAGACAACACACGCTCAGAAACAATTCACAGGCTGATAGTGGTACATGGTGTAGAATCAGGGGTCTTCTCCCCCCATTTTACAGGTAAAGCCCAAGTGACAGTGTGACTTAAGTTACTGGCAAAGCCAGGATCGGATTTCTGCTCTTCAAGGTCTTATAGGAAGCAGGGCAGTGTAGAGTGGTGGTGAGGAGCCCAGACCAGAGCTAGGCCACCTGACTCTGCTACTTACCAGCTGTGTGACCTTGGGCAAGTTTATTCACCTCTCTGTGCCCCAGTTTCTGGATTATAAGATGTGACTAGAGATAGCACCTACCTAGGAGGGCTGTTCTGAGGATTGAATTGGTTATTAATTCCAAGTCTCAGAGATCACACAGACAGGAAGAGGCAGATCCAGGATTTGAACCCAGATCTGTCTGATCCTGAAACCCAAGCTCCTCCTGCCCCCTACCCTCACCATGCTGCCTTCCTTAGCCCAGTCTCATCACTCCCTGGCTGTCCCTCAGTTTCTCCTCCTTGCACACTTCCTCCCAATACCGGGCCTTTATCCCCTCTTTCTGGGCTATCCTCTCTTTCTGCAATATTCTCCCCCCCCCACTTTGGCTCCCGGTTAATGACTTTCTTCTTTTAGATCTTGGCTAAAATGGGATCTCCTCCCAGTAGCTTCTCCTGACCTCCCTGACTAGGTCAAATCCCCCCATCAGAGATGCTCTAGAATTTTGTAGCCCTGACAAACACATTATGCTACCATTTTTTTTTTTAATTTTTATTTATTTATTTTTCCCCCAAAGCCCCAGTAGATAGTTGTATGTCATAGCTGCACATCCTTCTAGTTGCTGTATGTGGGACGTGGCCTCAGCATGGCCGGAGAAGCTGTGCGTCGGTGCGCGCCCAGGATCCGAACCCGGGCCGCCGGCAGTGGAGCGCGCGCACTTAACCGCTAAGCCACAGAGCCGGCCCTATGCTACCATTTAACTCTCACCTCTCTTACAGATCGGAAACAAGGTTGAATGAATAACTGAATGAATGAATGAATGAATACATAAATAATCGATGAATAAGTCAGGACAATGTGTACGTTAATCCTGAGAGACTATGGAAATTACTGCTTCCTTTTAAAGTCATTTATAGTAATCACTTATTTATAATAACTATCATTTATCATACATAATAAACATTGCATGAGTTCATTTGTTCGTTCATTCTTTCATTCACAAACATTAATAAAGAAACTGCTTTGGGTCAGGCACAGTCTCAGCAGTGGGACACGAAAGCAGTGAAAGAGTTAGACATGCACCCTGGCCTCTGGACCTTACATTTGGGTGGAGAAGACAGAATAAACAGACAAATAAATGCGTAAGGAAAGAAAGCACAGACTTTGCAAAGTGACTGGCTGTCACAGCCCCACAGCTGCAGGAGGGACCTTCAGAGCTTGTCCTGTCTTCTAGGATATCACAATGAGAAGGATGACACTGACTCAAGAACTACAGGAAACATCCTTGGGAGAGTCCAGCCAGTGGGCAGGGCGTGGGCCACTTTGAACTGGCTCCCTAGTACAGGCTGGGAAGTCTCTATTGTTGGTACCAAATGCCCCAAGAGCAGCAGGCTGGCTGGGCTAGGAGACGATGGAACATGGAGGCCCTGGCTGGTGGTGGATAAGGGCATGGCTTCTCTCTGGCGCCAGGCATCCTTCTCAGCTGGCCGGAGAGCTACTATTGGCTGCTGACCCCTATGGCCTAACACCCTTCTGCCTTCGTGGCCAGGAGCAGGAAATGAGAATGGAGTTGGCCAGTCCATTGTGACAGCAAGTCCTGCAGCCCTTGAAACTTGAGGAGACGGGCTGAGGTCAGCGCTCGCCTCTGCTCCCCCAGCAGGGGTGAATTTTAGGCTTCGATTCTTTGCTGCCCTGAATGAGGGACTCCTTTCAGTGGATATAGGGGTGACAGAATCAGGATGGGGACTGCTCTGGAGAGGATGGACATGGGGGTGGAGCTGGAGTGGAGAGAGACTCTTCCTTAGGCTCCAAGTTGATGGAATGATGTGCAGTTCTCTGCCCCTTATGGACTCGTGATAACACCTGCCAATTCCCTCGTTCTTTCAACAAATGTTTATTGAGCTCCTCTGTGTGCCAGACCCACATCATGCTGGGAGCTTGGGATGCAACGGTGAATAATGAGACATGATCCCCAGCCTCTCGCGGATCATTTGGGCAACATTTTGCTCTTTCTAAAGCACTTGTCAGCATCTCAGTTTATCCTCGTTATGATCCTGTGGCTCCCATGAGAGCATTAATGCCACTCCCATTGGCTGGACGGGCAAGCAGAGGCAGAGACGGGTTAAGAAATTTACTTAAAGAGAAGCCAGCAACCAGGTCTTGTTCAGTCCTTTCACCGATTCCCCCTAACAAGAGGAGTCAGGGAAGTGGTATTTTATATTGATTTTTAATGGTTTACGCTGAACACTAGGGTCTGAAAGCAAAACAATGAATTAGGGAAGGCTTCGTGGGGACCCTGACCTTGTTTTCCCCATTCACTATTTCATTTTTAGCACCTTCTTCCCGAACAGAACCAATGCCCTGGACAGGCAAGGGGATAGATCAGAGACCTATTTAAAGTTCTTGGTGTCACCACACACGTCACACCCTGGTGCCCATCTTGATCAGCCCCTGCTTAGAAGGCCTTACTGGTTGGACACAAACCCAGCTTGGTTTGAAGTTGAAAGGCCTCCTGGGTTACACATAAGCTTCTGGAGGGTTGGAGACACGGCCTATGCTTCTGTGTCTCTTCCAAGCACCAAAGAGCACCATGTTCCCCACGTAGGCTCTCAATTAAACCCTAATTGATTAGTTGATTGGGAACACCAAATATATAGTCGAAGTGCCTGGAAAGGCAATCGCCCGAATGCTGCCAGCCAGCTGGGGGCTCAAAGGACAGGTGTTTTCAGATCAATGTGCTTGTTCATCCCTAAGGCAAAGTTTAAAGTGAATGACTGAGCATTGTTTTAGAACAGTGCAAAATTGGAAACATGCAAACACCCAGCAAGAAGGGAATAGCTATGCTAACTGCATTATATTAAGATTCTCGGAGACTCTATAGTTACTAAAAATGAGAATACAATACAATACAGAGAAACGTGTACCAGGTACCAAAGTGGGAAAAGCAGAATATGAAAAGAAATATAGAAATACACATACATACACATAGAAAGATGAGAAGAAAACTTGATTATTCAGTAGCTCTTTTTTTTTTTTTTTTTTTTGGTAAAGTTCATTAAGCAAAGGGAATGGTTGTAACAGGGAAGTGTCCATCACACTGTGTGGTGTGCTGGGAAGAGTCCCTGGGCCGGTGACCGGATGGCCAGATGACCCAGGGATCTTTGTGCTGCTGGTTATGGAGCATGTGATCTTGAACAGCCCACTATACTGATCTTTGGTTTGTTGACTGTCAAGTGGGAACTGTAATACCTTAGTACTGCCTCTCTCACAAGGTAAGGATGTAAGGCCATTTAGAGTTTTTATTTATCCCACTTAGGATGATATTTATAGGTTTCCATGTGGAAATAATAATGTGTTTGACTGTGGGGTGCTGACCCACACCTGGCTAAGGAGTTAGAAAATATACGGCATATAAGTGTTATCTTTCTGAAATCCAAAAAGTCTTGTAAAATCCCATGGGTTTTGGGTAAGGAATCAGGGACCTGTGCTAAGCATATTAGACATATCATTTTATTTAACTTAACTCTCACAATAATCCTATAGAGTAAGTTTCATCACTCCCATTTTACAGATGAGAAAACTTGTGTGTATAGAGGTTAAGTAATTTGCCTTCCTATTAACATGTGGCCCAGGTCAGAGTAGGATCTTTCAAAATCCATGATTTGGCCGTCATGACGCCACCAACAGGAGTCCAGAAATGCTTGCTGGAGTGACATCTGCTTGCATTTGACTTGTGAGACTTACAAAGGAGAATATTTCTCCTAATATCTGACATTGATTGCATGCTAAGCACTCGACAAGCATTGTCTCATCTGATCTCTACAATTCTGGGAGGTGTGGACTATTATTAGCCCCATTTTCAGATGAGTAAACTGAGGCTTAGACAGGTTACATAACAGGCCCAAGTGAGTCAGGGACCTGGGATTCAAACTCAGGTCTATATCTCCAAAGCCTGGTATGTTGCATCTTTTGTTGGGTACTCAGGAAGTTCCCAGGGGAACATGGAGGGTAGACGGCCACATTCCAGAAAGACTGAGAAAGGGGATGGTTGCAAACAGTTATGAATGTGGAACAATCTGGCTCCTTCCATTTCCTTGTCTTTCCCATTCCCTTCCCCCTCCCTCCCCCTCGCCCTCCCTTCTTCTGGACAACAAGGTCAGCTGTCATCTCAAGGACATGAAATGTAAGCCAGGATTGGGTGTCAAGTGCCTTCAGCAGAGTCATAGGAAGGAAAAATATATGAATAACTAGAAAGGATGCACAGATAAGTCAATCAGAAGAAGAAGACAAGTCGTTTCTTAGGATGTCCCGGAAGGCAGAAATGCTGAGATATTCCTGCAAAAGGTGCCATCTGGTCCTGCTGGTCAGCAGGCCCGAGACCCTGGGGGAACAGATTGAGTGAGAGTCAGCAAAATAACACCTAACGTCATTTTGTTGTCATTTCTAAAGTGATCCAAGGAAGAGGCTTACTCTTTGGTGTTGAAGAGGTCCAGGCAAGGTTCTGCCTCCTGCCTTGACTCTTGGCTTTGTCCCAGGGAGCTGCTCGTGGGCAAGCCAGGGAGGTAGTGGGCACTAGCTGCCCTTGACTGTCCACCCAGAGGTGGTTGGCAGACTGCCTGCTCTAAAGAACTTCTGGGGACCCTACTGCAGAAAAGGACAGCTCCGAAATCAGATTAATCCCAATTAGATCGAGTCTGAATCCTGGGATATATACAAAATTTGAAACGTTGTGGTTTGCACTTCTGGGTGCTTTACAGTTTATAAAAGAAGGGCTTAGTTTGGGGCGCTTCCATGTTGGAGCTTCCTCCAGCTTTCAGCAGTCAACCTAAGACTCAGGAGCAGGTGCAGGGGGGTCAACAATAGGTTGTAACAGTCAGGGTCTCCTGGAGGAGGGGTGGGGATTAGACAGGAGGTATTAGTTCAAGGCCTGAGCAGCATCTCATGAAGGTTAGGAAGGGGGAGTGTGAGGGCTACAGATACCATCACAGGTAACACTCAGATGTTTAAAAGAAGTCAAGTGCATAGCAGGCATCTGGATTGTCAACATCCAGAAGGTTCTCACTGCTGTGCATAAAGTGGGAGAGGATTGGTTACAAGCCACAGAATCAACTGACAAACATAAACCAAAAAGGAATGTGTTGGAAAACTGTGAGGGGCACCTCAAGGAGTTGAAGGAAAGGCCAAAGAACATGCTCAGAAAACAACAGGGACCCAAACACCTCCCGGGATCCAGGTGGCAGGAATGGTTTATTGGACAGTCCCTGCAGGCTTGTGTTGAGATTCAAATAAAAAGGAAGAGGCTGATTGTCCTGTCTGGATATTCTTGTCCTTCCTTGGCACAGAGAGAAGGACTTGTTGAGACCGTGTCCAATGGGAGAGGGGTCATTCTGCAAAGCAGAAACTATATTGTACAGTACTTAGTAAAGATATTTTAAATTCCCACTAACTAGGGTCACCAGTTTGCCCTGGTTTGCCCAAGACTTTCCTGGTTTTGGCACAGAAAGTCCCACATCCTGCAAAACCCCTTAGTATCAGGACAGCTGGTCAGCCTACCACCAGCAGAGTGGTGTGCCAGAGCTAGCCAATGAAAAACATCTAAGGGCAATGTTATTAAAGACTTTCAGTAACAAGGATGTCTAATATTCCATTTTAGGTTGTTTGCTGTGCTGAACTGGAATCTAAAGCCCCTTCTGGTTACTCCAAACCTTCAATGTTGTTACTTTTACACTCAGCCTTGGGAGGAGGCTAGAATGTGCTCCCAGTGAATTGAACTAAACTGACTAAATTTGAACTAAATCCACTGAACTAAATCTTAAGGGGCTCAGTGTCTTGTCAAAAGTCATACCGATAGTGAGTAGCAGAGGCAGGCTTAGAATTAAAGTCTGTCTGATTCAATGCCTGTGCTGTTCCCCCACCCTTGCCCCTCTCGGAGACTCCAAGGGTCTGTGTGTGGGATGGGGGCATGAGCTCCCAGGTAGCTTCAGGAGGGCCTCTGCAGGCCCATCTCACAAAGCTTAGAATGTACCAGGTGAGTGAGGTGGGGAGAGGTGGGGCGGGGTGTGTGTGTGTATGAGAGAAAAAGAGAGAAAGAGAGAGAAGTTTGGTTTGTAAAGCCTTGCGGGACCCAGCCTGTGCAATCTACCCTAGCACAGGAATGCTTACGTAACAGGTAGAGGGAAGGGTTTGCAGAAACCAAATAGACCCACTTGTCAGTTATACTGACTCCAATCCATGACCAGGCCTCTGGGAACACAGGATAGATGCTAAGGGTACAAGGGACCCAAGGCTCTGCCTGCATCATCCCCTGCCTGGTCCTGCCCCTCAGCAAGGGTTCCCTGGGAGGGGCCAGGCCAGGCCCCACAATTCTCCTCTAAGAGCTCTCACATCCGTCTTTCCGCCCATTCCCCTCCCCCTGACCCAGGCCTCCAGGGCTTACACACTCTGAGCCCTGCCTGCCTCTCACCCCATCCTCTACCCTCCTCACTCTCTTTCTCAACAAGCTCCAGCCACACCGGCCTTTTATCTGTTCCTCGAACTATCCAAACTCATTCCCACCTTTGGGCCTTTGTTCTAGCTGTTTCTTCTGCATGAAATACTCTTCGCCTGTCTTCACATGGCTGACCCTCTTCATGATCCAGCTTTCAGCCTAAATAGCATCTCTTCCCAAAGACCTTTCGGGGCCACCCAGTCTCAAGGAGCTCCCTGTTCATTTGCACACCACTCTGTTTTAATGTCTTACAACCTGTTATTTTCCTGTGTGTTGATCATCTGTCTCTCCCTGCCTTGGTTTCCAGACATTTCATGAAGTAAGCCTGGCTTCCTGGGGACTCCATCATTCAGCCCGGGAGCCACTGCAGGTGCTCCTGCTCTCTCTGAGTTCTCAGCCTCTGCATGTGTTGTCCTGTCTACCTGGAGGTCTGCTCTTCCCCTCACTTCCCCTCACTTTGCACCTCTCCTGGCTGTAACAGACACGGAAGGACTTCCTGACCCCCTAAAGCTTGTTAATTCATCTTCTCCTAAGTCAGTCCACCAGAGTTCTCAGCACCCTGTAATTCAGGTGAAGGCCCCATGCAGGGAGAGCAGACATGAGGCTGCCTTGTTCGCTGTCATGCCACAGGCCTAGCACAGGACCTGGCGCATAGTAGGGTGACTGGGCAAATGAAAGCCTGCTGCACTGACAGCACCAGAAGAACTGAGCTACTGCCACTGGTGGGCTGTCACATGGAGAGTTTCCAGGGAGACAGCTCCCATCCTGAGTTTGCCTGAACTAAATCGAGAGCTGGGACCAGGGCTAAGTGAGCTCCTCAGTCTCTAGTTGGGCTAAGAGAAGGAGTAAGAGTGTTCCAGGGAGAGGGAACACAGGGGCTGAAGGCCCAGAGGCAGTGAGTGGGGAGCTGCCAGGTGAACTACCAGTCGTTCTCCCTGGATTGTGCAGGACCCGGGGGGGGGCGAGGAATGAGGCCAAAACACAAATGTTTGTGTAACCTCTTTGTATAAGCCTCGCTGAGGTGGCGAGCTTGATCCTAAAGGTAATGGGAAATCACTGAAGAGTCTGGAGTAGGGAGTGACATGGTCAGATCTGCATCTAAACAGGAAAAATCACAACAGCCACAGGAGGCATCTTGGGATGGAGAGCTCCATCCTCAACCTAAATCCTTAAGTTCTCTCCCGGGTCACCCCACACTGTACTTCTAGCTCTCTCTCTTAATGGAATTCCTAAATGAACACAGCGTACAAGGGACTCAGCAGAAATCTCCCTCCTTAATTCCCACAGTGTGTTGAATTGCGGCCCCCCAAAAGATATAGCCACCTCCAAATACCTGGAACCTGGGAATGTGACCTTATTTGGAAAAAGGGTCTTTGCAGATGTAATTAAGTTAAGGATCTTGAGAAGAGTTCATCCTGGATTACCTAGATGGGCCCTAAATCCAATGACAAGTGTCCTTAGAAGAGGAGGAGACACAGACAGAAGAGCAGGAGGCCATGTGAGCATCGAGGCAGACACTGAAGTGACGCTGCCCCAGGCCTAGGAAGCCAAGACACGCCAACAGCCCCCAGAAGCTGGAAGAGGTAAAGAACAATTCTCCCCTGGAGCCTCCAGAGGGAAAGCCCTGCTGACACCTTGATTTCGAACTTTTGGCTTCCAGAACTATGAGAGAATAAATTTCTGTTTTTTGTTTTTTTTTTTGTGAGGAGGACCAGCCCTGTGCTAACGTCCAATGCCAATCCTCCTCTTTTTTGCTGAGGAAGACTGGCCCTGGGCTAACATCCATGCCCATCTTCCTCTACTTTATA
Organism: Diceros bicornis minor; assembly: GCF_020826845.1. NCBI lineage: Eukaryota > Metazoa > Chordata > Mammalia > Perissodactyla > Rhinocerotidae > Diceros > Diceros bicornis. Next base: position 16,144,840 of record NC_080763.1, read on the forward strand.
TGGGACGCTGCCACAGCATGGCTTAACAAGCGATGCGTCGGTGTGTGCCCGGGATCCGAACCGGCAAACCCCGGGCCGCAGCAACAGAGTGCATGCACTTAACCACTCGCTCCACCGGGCCGGCCCCGAAATTTCTGTTGTTTTAAGCAACTCAGTTTGTGGTGATTTGTTACTGCAGCCCTAGGAAACAAATACAATTCTATACTCGAACTAAGAGCCTCCGGACCATTCACCATCAGTGGACCCTTACAAACCAGAACATCTTTCTGTGGAAGGTGTGATTGTGTAGAGGCAAGGAGCCAGACCAGGCTAGTGGTGGATGCTCCTTCTCTGTCCTGTTCACTGAAAGGACACCTTTGCCCACACCAAGAAACTGTATCACCAGAGTGAAGCAATGGACAAATTAGAGGAGCTAGGTCTTTGGCCAAGGTCCAGAGACTCTGAGAGTGAAGCTGGGATGCTGGCAGGGCTCTGTGTGGACTAATGGTTTGGAAAGAGGGGGTAGGACAGTGAGTTGCTCTATGGTGGTGGGCACAGAAATGGCAGGAATTGTTGTTGTTCAGATGGGATTCCTAGCTTCAGGTTCCCAAAGAAGCCCATGGTGCTCTGGAACATTCAGCCTGGCCTTTAGGGTGGGCTTACTGGGGCTGATAGCCTGTAAGACTTCATTCATCAAGAGTACCTTAAAGCACCCACTGTGTGCTGGCTTTGTTCTGCACTGTACGTGTCTAGGCACCTCCCAGGGCACAGTCAACGTCTGCATTTCTGGACAGTGAGAAGCCAGCCCACCTCGAAAAGCATCGGTACTCGACCTCCAGGTCTGCACTGTGCCTCTTCCCTGGGGAATCCTCACCTATCCCTGTAGACGAGGCAGGTTCCTCTATTGGAGTGCTGGTCAACGTTGCAGTGACAGAACTATCTGCGTGAACGTCCATGCAACGTCTTTCTCCCCAGCTAGCTGTAAGTGCCCCAGTAACTAGCCTGGTCCCTGGCTCACTGTCGCTGTCCGATAAGAGGCTGAAGAACTAAGCAGGTCAATTCTCAGGCCTGTATGAGTGTTCAGAAGAAGAAAGATTTCGTCTGGTAGTTTTAAATCCCCTGAGAGCACCTGCAGCTGGAGGCTCAGGCTTAATCTCAAGAGGAGGAAATAGGATCAAAAGGAAGAGGCCCAGGTCAAAGATAAAGCTGCCTGTGAGAGGGAGAGAAGGGGTTAACCTAAACCCCAGGTTGCCAGAGGCCAAAATTTCACAACCCTTGCTCCACCAGGAAGGATCCTTGTGCAACTGCTCTAAGTCTTGGCTAAGATGGCACCCCCTACCTCCTTCCTTAGAACCCCGTCTCTCCCCCAACTCTCCTCCTCCTAAACATTAATTTCTCTTTTATGAGCAGTTGTGGCGCTAGCAGTGGTAGGAACCGCAGCTATTGTTAAAATTATTAAGACCGGCTCCTCCAGCCTGTGGTGTGATGAGTCAGTTGCCCCCTTTTCCTGCACATTTTTCCCTGCTCACCAAACACAGGCAGACCAGCCATCCCTTGGATGCACCAGGGGCAGTGTGGACAATGCACCTCTCTGCGATAAGCACCCTGGGAAGGCAAGGCAAGGCCATGGTCATTCATTCACTGTTACTAATTAAGGATTAGGCTTTTGGAAAGGCTGGGCAGATTTCAGACAAAGCAGCCACAGTCCTTGGCATTAACTCTCTTGGGGCACTTCTCTCAATGCAGTGTGATCAGAAGGTCCCTTTGGATTGGGTGAGGGGTGGAACAGGGAGGTGAGGAAGGAAAGTATCAAGAAAGGAAGGCACTCATTGAATAGAGTATAGAAGGAGCCAGCCAGTTAAGAAGGGTCTTGGGTCCCCTCAGACTCCTTATTCTGAGCCCTACCTCTTGCCTTTTCTCTGAAGCTCCATAAGGTAGACGCTGTTTCAGTATGCTTGCCTCTTTCTTTCTATAAATACCTGCTCTTAGGGAATAGCCTTTTAGATTTGTTTATACTAACATGTAAATGACTGCTGGGGCTTTATGCTTGCTTATTTGTATAAGGGGAAAAGCTTCAGTCAAAGAAATGAGTACCTTCAAGTGAGTGGGGGAGGCAGAGGGCCTTCCCAATGATTCAGAAAGCACACTGTCTATTCCATCCAGAAAACCAGTGGCTGTGGCAGGGAGGCCAGGCCATTTGGGTTTAGTTGAACTGACTGAGCAACTTCTGAACCCTCCATCATCTTCCCAGAACGGAAAGTAGGAAGTAGGCAAGTGGGCAGGAGCATGGGGGTGGGGGACAAGGGACGCTAGAGCAGAGGCACACAAAGTAGGGAGGGATTACTGCCTCCACATGCACTTCTCAGGGAAAGCAGAGCTGCCACGGAGGAGGGCAGACCTCTCTTCTTCATAGCATGACTTTTGATGTCATGAAAAGGGGTCTGGCCGTACAGCTCTTTGGAGGTAATCTCAGCCTCCTCCCTCGGCCCCTTTCATCCCATGACACTTCCCAGGTCATGGCATGTTTGAGAGGAGCTCACCTCGTGAGCAAATGCAGCTAACCTGTAGCCAACCTGGATGCCACCCAGGCCTCCCCACATGCCTGGTGCATGGGGCCAAAGTAAGGCCTGGACCACGTTATGCTACCAGTGGAGAGTTGGGGCTGGGTGGAGAATTCAGGTTACCAGAGAGGGCCAGAGTAGACCGAACAGGACTAGCAAGGAGTGCCACCCGCCTTCCCAACAGGGTGGCCCCACACAGCAGGCATCTTGGTTCAGGACAGTGTGATGCCAGCCCATGAAGGCCCTGGCCTCCAGCAGCCCCTAAGACAGGGGCTCCAAAATAGAAGACACAGAGACGGGTCAGAGGCAGTCCTGACACACAAACACCAGTATATTTCATGTGCACGAATTTCAAAAGGAAGAGACAGAGACCAATGGAGACAGAGCAGGCAATGGGCGAACCAACCAGCCGGGGGTTCTTCTGAAGAGCTTCCGCAGTATGGAGACAGTCCCACCCACTTCCAAGGCCCTTTTGCAGAGCCAAGACCTGCAGCTCCTCCAGGTCTGGGGTGGCCTCAGGGTGGAAGGTAATCCGCCTGCCTTAGCCATGGCTCCTCAAGGGCTGGGCCTCTCTCCCTTCTGCATCCCCTGCGATGATGTCTGCACAGCCCAGAGCTTCGTAAACACAGATTCCCAGGAACTGACCCACTCAGCGCTGCCTCTCCAGGAGACCCATGCAGAGAGGGAGGGACCAGACAAAAGGACCCCATGGGCGCTCCCCAGGTATTATTGCTGTGAATAAGCATAGGCATAGGCCATTGTGACTCACTGGCATCAGAGGGAACAGGGCACATGTGACAGGATGCCTAGCAGACATCAGAAGCAGTTCAACCATGCAGGGCAGCACATGACCATCTGTAACTCAGAGATGCTGCCATGTCCAGTGGAGAGAGGCCCAGGACACCAGAGGTTTATAAACAGCAAGCAGACTCTCCCCGCCAGCACCCCTACTGCTTGGCAGGGCTGGGATTACTCCAAACTTTGGGTCCCTGGGCACTAAGGGATTGGGGCCCTGAAGATACCCAAAACAGCAAAAGTTGAAGTCTGGGCTGCCCCTGGTGAGCTCTGAGCCTGCAGATCCTGTGGTCAAGCCCCAGGTCATCACCTTCCTTTGCTGGGGGCTCTGCGCCCTACTAGGGATAACAGGAGCCATGGGGCACCTGGATGAAGCAGAAACACAATGCTCTGCCAATTGCCAGGCAGGCAAGTTTACTCCGAGACCTCCTGCACTTGGGTTTATAGGGCTCAGAGAGATGATGGTGCCAGGGAAAGCCCATGGGGCAACAATTGGAGTGGCCAGACCCAGTGGGCCATTCAAGGGCTTGCTCTGGCTGAGAATTATGCAGGCCTTATGCTGGGAGACATCAACATGCTGACCACCAGATTCTATCGTGGAAGGGGAGAGCAAAGGTGGGCGGTGTGGTCTAGGGGCCCACATGGAGGAGTGTTGGGGTCCGGGAGACTGAGATAAAATGAAGAGTTGGGGGAGAGGACCAACGAAACAATGACCTAGATGGAACAGAGAAGCCAGACAATATTTTCCCTCTGGAATCCCCTCTACCTGTAGTTGGAAAGCAATCTACCCGTCCACTGGAAGCCTGAATCCCTGGAAGCTCCAGGGCCCTGGAATTGGGGTCACAGTAAGGTCAAAGGTAGGGCTGGCTCCTGGAGAATGTAGTTCATCCCTGGATTTGAGGAGCCTGGCCAGGCCGCAGAGGCTAGGAAACACCCTTCTTCCTGTCCTGGACAGGGTCAACTGCACAAAGTCTCCCAGCCTTTCTCCCAATCCGGGACACCACTCCTGCCCACCCCCAGCCCACCCCCACCCTGGCTGGTGCTGTTTGCGAGGTCTAGGTGGAGCTGCAGCCCAGCAAGAGGAGATTCTCTCCACGGGTGGAATTATCACCTTTTAATGACCTATAAAAAGGGAAAGGTTAATTTCTACCTAAGAGTCCTAGTGTGGTCAAGAAGAGACTGTACCATCGGATAGGCAGCCATTCTGATAGACTCCTCCCCTCGGGGAGCTGGGGGCGGAGCCGGAAGTGGGCTGGAGTGAGGATTTCACGTGTCCACTGCCAGCAATGGACCTGTCACGGGGGAAGGCAGAGCAACTGAGATGACAACGACCATGAGCATGGCAGGGTTAATACTGTTTAAGGAGCTCAAAGGGTCAAAGCCTTGCGGGGGAGGAGCAGGGGAGGGGGAAGTCCTGAGGAGGTTTGGCTGCAGGGCTGGGGCTATTGCAGAATCAGAACTGAGGCCTTCCCACTAAGGATGCTCCAAAGACCCTCCCAAAGCTGAAAGGCCCTCCTCTTTTTCTCTCGCCCTCATTCTCCATGGGTCTCCAACACCTCCATCCCCTAGAAAGCTAGATTGCCCCTGACTCGCTTGAAAATTAACCAGTCAGGTGTCTTTACCCCTCCCACCACCACCACCCCGAATTGATTTGTCTCTAGGTCCCCATTGTGGATTCACGGGGTCCATCTTGGCCTAACTGTGCGTTGGGGGTATTATTCGTTTTCAGCTGGGTCACTGCGGGGAGGGGGCACGGAGAAGAGCACCCGAGCACTGCCACAGCCCATCAGACCAGGGGTGAGGAGGTGTTCCCGGTCACCGAGCCAGCAGAAATAGCAGAGGGAAGGCTGCAGGAGGGCGGGCAGGGTCTGCCTCAGGGTTCTATCTCTGGCGGCTGCTGTGTTGGCTAGGGAGCTGGGGATGGGGGTGGGTGGGGTGACTGACATGGACAAAGGGGCTGCTAGTGGTAAAGGCCTTGAAAATAAGAGAGAAAAGGGGGAAACGCCACCGAACACACAGGGACTAAAACCTCCAAAAGCCCAAGGTTGGTGGGAATCCAGCACCAGGGGGGCCCCCAGAAGGCCAAGGGAGCAGCGTGGGGCCCTGGGGGAGGGGAGAGGAGCCAAGGGAAGGCCTCCCAGCCCTTGCAGACCAACACTGCTGCCAAGCAGCCTCCTGGCTGCCTAGTCTCTCCTCAGGCTGCAGCTCAGCAGGCCCCCAGGGAGGTATTGGTTGCAAGCAAGCACCTGAATATTGCCTAATGGAACCAGCCAAAGCCCGACTAAACAAGGTGGGAGGGAGAGAGGCGGCCGCTACAGCAGCCCCAAGCCTCCGCAGGCCTTGCCTCCCACCTTCTGCCCGTTCTCTGAGTCCCTTAGCCAGGATAGGGCCTGCTGCTTCCAAAGTCATCCACGTAGTCCAGTTGCTGCTTAGCCACAGGCCTCCCGCCGCCAGCCTCCGAGCTGGGCTGAGATCCACGGACCCTTCCCCAAGTCCCTCTGCTGCCTCACACCCCACCGCCAACACCTGGCCACGCCCCCACTCCTGACCACGCCCCCAGTGCCCGCCCACAGTGGAGGGTGTGCGGGCTGTGAGCGCCCTACCGGGCTGAGGCCGGCGGGGGCAGGGCTTGTGCTGTACAGAAAGGGCAACCCCACCAGCTTGGTACCTTTGTCCACACGGTCCATGAGAGACCCCTGGGCCCCACCCACCAGGCCCCCACTCAGTCAGTCTTGACGTGGCCGTTGGCCAGGGCCAGGGGGCCGCCGGGCTCCCCGGGCTCGGCGTCCTTGTCAAAGCGGAGGCGGAGGGTGTTGCGGATGACGAACTGCTCCACGATGAGGGCCCCGCAAAACCAGGGCACGGCGTACTCCAGGGTGATGAGGCCCATGAAGTCAAAGTCGAACTGGGAGTAGTCCCAGGGGCAGGCGTTGAACTGGCGCAGGATGTAGCCGGTGGTGAACTCCCACAGGTAGGTCCAGAGCGTGTAGATGAGGCAGCGCACCAGCAGCGGGCAGCGGCCCCGCAGGCGCAGGTACATGCGCTCCACGATGAGGATGGAGGTGCCGTAGATGAAGAGCGCCCACACGCTTGTGACCCCCGGGAACTTCCAGTTCAAGTTCACCACGAACTCCCAGGCCGCCGTGAACATCACCTCGCAGAAGTAGCCGTGGATGGCGTACAGGTACCAGCGGGACAGCGCCGTCAGGGGCTCGGCGGAAGCCATGGCGCCGACTGGGGCCGGCTGCGGGGGGGACACAAAGGAGATAGGTGAGGGAGGGAGGGAGCCCCTCCTGCGGCTTCCACCGTCCCGCCCAAGTCTCTGATGTGACCAGACTGGAGGGGATTTCTAACCTGCCTCCACCTTTCTCTTTGGTTACCAGTCACATTCTTGACCCTACTCCATGTTCATTACTTTATTCCATATTCCTTACCTTAGCCAGGCAGGCATGAGAAATGAAAGGACGAAAACGAACAGCCCCACTGGCTTCCTCTGAGCAACTCTACTCAAATGCTACTTGGAAGGAGATGTCTTCTCCATTCCCTATAATAACTTATTTGGATTATCTGTGGTCACTGGAAGAGTTGGCTGTCCTGGCCCACCAATCACCCCCATTTCTAGGCTACTGGCTGATTTCTCACCAGGCCCATCCGTTGGGAGCCCCATCTTTTCTCCCATTTTTTCTCAAACCGTTCCTCCTCACTTATATTTCTGAGATCTTTCTAAGCAACCTATCACATTTGTCTTTTATGTGTGTGTGTGTGTGTGTGTGTGTGTGTGTGTGTTAACATGTACATAACATAAAAGTTACCACTTTAGCCATTTGTAAGTACAGTCATGCGCCACATAATGACATTTCGGTCAATGACAGACCACATATACGACTGTGGTCCCATAAGATTAGTACCATATAGCCTAAGTGCGTAGTAGGCTATACCATCTAGGTCTGTGTAAGTACACTCCATGATGTCTGCACAACAGAATCACCTAATGACACATTTCCCAGAACATATCCCCATCGTTAAGTGAGGCATGACTGTATACAATTAAGTGGTATTAAGTAATTCACCTTTTTGTGCAATCATTACCACCATCCATTTCCAAAACTTTTTCAACATTCCAAACTGAAACTCCATAACCATTAAACACTAACTCCATATCCCCTCCCCAGCCCATGGCAACCACCACTCTACTTTCTGTCTCTATGAATTTCACTACTCTGGGTACCTCATTTAAATAGAATCATACAGTATTTGTCCTTTTGTGACTGGCTTATTTCACTGAGCACAATGTCTTCAAGGTTCATGCATGTTGTAGCAAGTGTCAGAATTTCCTTCCATTTTTAAGGCTGAATAATATTCCTTTGTGATCTATCTAGATATTATCACATTTTGTTTATCCATTCATCCATTAATGGGTTGCTTCCACCTTTTAGCTATTGTGAATAATACTGCTGTGAACATGGGTGTACAAATATCTGTTCGAGTCCCTGCTTTTAATTCTTTTGGGCATATACTCAGAAATGGAATTGCTGGATCATATGGTAATTCTATTTTTATTTTTTGAGGCGTGGCCTTGCTGTTTTGCACAACGGCTGTACCATTTTACATTTCCACCAGCAATGCACAAGCGTTCCAATTTCTCCATATCCTTGCCAGCACTTGTTATTTTCTGGTTTTCTGATGATGGCCATGCTAATGGGTGTGAAGTGATAGCTCATTGTGGTCACATTTGTCTTTAACTGCTCCATTAAGTAGGGTTTTGGTGTTTAGTTTCAATGTTGAGAGGAAACCAGTGGGCTGACAGAGCAGAGAGTCCTCCCTTCTACTTCTTATTCCCTTCCCTTCCTCTCTTTTAAACCCCACCAGTCTTCAAGGCCCCATCCTGCTTCCCCGAAGACTGGCCTGACCGACAGCCTCTCTGTCTTCTCCTTGCCCTCCACCAGCGACTATGTGGACCACACATTTGGCCCTTTATCCAGTGCCATTCTATTTACTATTTTGAGGCACGTGCCCCCTTGATCCAACTAGCCTGTGTGCTTCTTGAGGGCAGCGACTCTTTTCTAGTCCTCTGTTCTGCAGCCTTGGCACAGGACTCTCCTGAGCAGGCATTCTCTAAATGACACATGTTGTTTATGTGGAGGGTGGGGTGGGAGAGTTCAGGGTTGCATCAAGAATGGGGACCCAGGGCACGAGAACATGAATCCCAGCTCTGCCAGCTGCCAGTGGACACCAGGCTTGACATCTCTGTCAATCCCCTCTCTGAGGTGGGAGAGGGGACAGAGGTTAACAAGGTGACATCTGCATCTGCCCACCTGTCTGGGAATCCCAGCCTCATCTTTCAGCTAAAGCAGGTAGTCACAATAATACCCACCCTTGTGCATTGCTTTGTGGTCTTCCCAGCACTTTCATTCACATCTTGTCGTTGGTTCTTACAAAATTAAGATTCACATGAAGGGCAGGTAGTTTTACTCCCATTTTTAAAGAAAGGCAATTGAGGCTCAGAAAGAAGTCATTTGCCCAATTCCCCAGGGCCAGTGAATGGTAGAGCTGAGACTAGAATCCATATCTCTTGATTTCTTCTTCAAAACTCATTCCACTACATACTACTACCCATCTCCTAGACATGCGTGCCTAATGTCACTCCCCTGCTCAAAAACACTCAATGGCTCCCCATTTCCTAATGAAACAGTACAGCATCCTCAGGTTGGCATTCAAGACTCTCCATGATCTCACTCCAGTCTACTTTTGCAGTCTTATTCTCTCAGTCCAGCCCTCCCTGTGTTACCTCCAGGCCTTTGCAGATCCTATCTATTGTGTTTCGTGTGCCTTTCTCCTCTTACCTCCACAAGTACAAACCCAGCTTACAGGTTACCTTCAGAACAAAATCTTTTTCATCTTCCCAGGCACAAGTCCTTTCTTCCTCCTCCAAATATCCACAGCACTTACTGTCTCTCTTTGGTCCATGATCTTCTGTTTTATACATTGATAACTTTCAGTCTCCAGCTGGAGATCTCTTCTGTGTTCTACACCTGCGTATCCCACTCCTTCCTGAACACCTCCATCTAAATGTCCCACAGGCACCTCATACTCCTTTCCTAAATCAAACTCATTATCTTTTCTCCAAAACCTGTTTTCCTCCTATGATCCCATCCTGATTAATGGTAGCACCACACACCCAGTTAGCAGCCAGAGGCTCTGCCGTCATTCTAGCTTCCTCCGTCGCATCCCCACTCTAACATGAGCTCCCTGAGAGTAAGGACCTTGTCTGTCTGGTTCAGCACTGCATCCCCAGTACCTAGAATACTGCCTGGCACACAGTAAGCATCCAATTCAAGAGTGAAGACATTCTTTATCAGTTAGCAATTGCTACATAACAAACCATCCCAAAACTCAGTGGCTTAAATCAACTCTGATTTATTATTACAGCTTACACGTCTGTGGGTTGAAAGATCTTGGCTGCAAGGATCGTGAGACTGTGAGTCCTCTGGGGGCTCTGTCCTATGCTCTGCTCCACTTGCCTCTCATCCTTCACGGAGGCTCAGTGGACTAGCCCCGGCATGTTCTTCTCATGGCAAGGGCAGAGGCACAAGAGCAAGCAAGTCCAACTGCACCAACGCTTTTTAAGACTCTGGTTAAGTCATGCCCACTAACATCTTCTTGGCCAAAGCAAACCAAGTCAGCCGTTAACTCCTTTCTACCTCTTAAATATCTTTGAAATCCATCTCCTTCTCTTCCTTCCTCTTTCTCATTACTGTTGCTCTGGTTCAAGCCCTCATCATCTCTCACCTGGACGACTCCCATAGTCTCCCAGCTGGTCTCCCTGCCCTGTCTTGCTCCTTTCCAATTCACTCATGACACCATGAAAGACTGTATACAAACAGCAATCTTCCTAAAATGCAAATCCGATGCTTCTCCCCACTTACAGCCCATGAGTGGATCTTTAACATCTCTCATTGAGAGGAAGGCTCAGCCCCCTGGGGACAGCTGGCAAAGCCCTTTGTGACCCACCTCTGCCTTAGATCCTGTCCTCTGGATCTTTACATTGCTGTTTTTGCTACCTGGGCTGCCCTTCCCAACTGCTACCACTGCCACCACCCCAGCCCATGGCCCTTGAAGCCATCATCCTCCTTCAAGATCCAGCTCCTCCTCTGTGAAGACTTTTCTAAATGCCTCTAACTCCAGCACTGTCCACTGCCCTGCCTGTTAACCTCTGCACCCAGTTCACTTCTGGGACACAGCACTCCTGATCCGTCTGAAGGCCAGCACCAGCAGCCACCTGATGAATGTTTGTTTAATACAATGTTAAGAGACAAAAAGCAGGATTCAAAACTGAATATTTAACATGATTTTGATTCTGCAAAGGCACACATACATGTAAATATATAAAACATTTAGCCACAGTCACCCCTGGATGGTAACCTCATAAGTGATTTTTATTTCCTTCTTTATATTTTTCTGTTACTCTAAAATTTTTTTCTAACAAGTATGTGTAACTTTTATACATGTTTGTATAAACATTTAAAAATGTTTGTTGAATGAATATGTGTTAGTCATCTTTGTGCCTTGTCTATAGAAGATGCTCAATGAATTTGCCAGACACACGAACCTAAGGAAACTTGAAATCGTGTAAAGTTAACACAGATTCTTCCCTCCTGAGCCATCCCCAACAACAAACCACGACTCACAGGTTTGAATAGGATGTACACCCTAACTGCCTGGGTTTGCGTCCTGGCTGATACCCCCCACCTGCAGGACCCAAGACATGTTAACCTGAGCTCTCTGTGCCTCAGTTTCCTTATAGGTGAAGTGAGGATAATAAGAAAGGCTACCTCCCAGGGTTACTGTGAGGATGAATGAGCTGATAGACACACTAGGACCGCAGCAAATGCTCAAGAAAGGGTGGCAGTCATTTCTGGCACGGAGCCAGGCTCCCGCTTTGAGCACCACCTCCTACCTGAGGCAGGGTCATGCTGCCTCTGCCCTCGCTAGCAGCCGGGCAGCCTCCTTGCCAAGCAGGTCAGGTCTTCACCTCCACCCAGCGCACCAACCCGACAGCCAAGCAAGCCTGTGAAAACAACAACCACACATGCAGACTCCAGGAGAACCAACCTCAGCTGAGTCGATGAGAGCTTCCAGCTTCCGTGTGGCCCAGGGGGGATTAAGGAAAGGGGAGGGGTCTCAGAACCAGCCCCTCCGAGGCCAGGCTTGAAAAGCAGGGTGGAATGTAAGGGCCCGCTTTCCTGGCACAGCTTCTCACACCCTCATTCTAGCCTGAACCCCCGGCAGGTTGGGGTTCAGGGGCCGGGGAGAGAACAGACCCAGGCTCCAAGGAAACTCACTGCGGACTGAGGAGGGGCCCATGATCGAGGCAGGCGGGACGGTGGCCTGGAGACCACTCTGCCTCTGCCTGGCTCGGGCCCTTTGGACTTAGGTCTGTCCACCTGACCCGCCCTCACACCCCTGGCTCCTCCTTCCCACAGGATCCAGCGGAAGGGGCTTCCTGCTCAGACGTGCTCTTCTGCAGCAGCCTGACATAACTAGTGATTCATCACTCAGGTCAGCCCCCTACCTTGATGCTGATTTTAAAGTCCTGCTCTCCTTGCCTCTTAGTCTCATCTTGGGACAGTTAAGAATAGTTTCCCAGTCAGTGACAAATCAGAGGCCCCACCCCCCAGAGCAGGTGACCTGGAAGAGCTGGACCCCCCCCAAAACCTAGGAGCAAAACCAAGATTAAAGCAGTGAGAGAGAGGGAGCAGGCAAGCTGCTGAACAGAAGAGAAGATGGAGGAGAGAGAACAGGGTAAGCCCAAGGCCTGGATTCCGTTTCTGGAATCTTCCCTACCTAGAAGAACAGGGGTAGGTGGAGGGGAAGCATACCTAGGCAAGGTCAGGCCGTGTCCAAGGGTCGTGCCAGGAGAACACGCCTGGTCCACGCAAGATGAATGGGGGAAACTGGAGGTGCTGGCTGGGGCCAGGAGATGGGGGTGAAGGCAGGGAACAGGGGCATGAGACAGTGTCATCAGCTGGGATGTCAGCTCCCACTGTGGTGGGACAGATGCTAAGATTAGAGGCAGGCATTGGCTCGGGTGGATTTTTCAGAACTCCACTCCCCAAATCCATTTCTAATAATCACAGGAGCCGTGCTTAAACTTTGAGCTAGGGCAGGCTCACCCACTCTTTGCTGGGCCCAACAGACCCCTACCCCTGCCCTGGCCTCCCCCGACCCGAGCCCTTTGCCCCGGACCCTTCCAGTACCTCCTTGCTCAGCTCTGGGATCAGAGCCCTGGGAAAGCCTGCGTCAGGAAGAACCAGCAGCTCACTGGACGTTCGCCTCTTTCTCCTGGTGACAAACACAACCGTACTGAGGACCATGACACAGAGGGGACAGCCCAGGAAGGAAAATGCAGAGTGGAGTAAAGAGGAGGAGAGGGTGGGGAAGACCAAAAGCAGGAAAAAATAGTTTGGAGAGCTGGACAGTTTCACAAGGGGATTTTGGGGAACACCATTCGAATACAAGAGCCCTTGGACGTGTTGATGAAAGGGCCCGGAACATGGAGTTCCAGCAAAGGGCCAGAACTCAAGGCGACTTGTTCAGGCAGGGCACTGCCCCTCCAAGGTTGTGTCTCACCTGTCACTCTCAGATCCTGCTGGGCTGTTCCTTGGGGTGGCAGAGAGCAGAGCGAGCAGTTGAGAGGGGCAAAGAGAACCCACAAAGTCCAAAAGGCTAGAGACAAAACTAGATGGGATGATTGCCCTTGGTTTTGCCAAAGAATCCGCTCTCATTCCAGGAAGCTAAGGTGCCACAACACAATGATTCCAGGAATTTTTGTCCACAGGAGCGTCGTGTTAGAAAATCGGGATTCCCCTTCCATGCAGCCAGGCCGGGCAGCCCTTCCGCTTTCGCCCCATTTACTTCCCCTCTCCAGGCACCACGATCACTACACTTCCGAGATGCAGAGCCCTTCCAGGGGCCCCCTGCGGGCAAGGCAGTCGGGGGGCAGCTTGAGTGACCCTGAGTCCAGTCCCCTGGTAGGCTCTGTCCTGGAAGTGAGTGGAATCAATGAGGGGTGGGCAGTTGCCTTTACCTCAGGGTGTAAGATGCAAGATCTGAGCTTCCCCTGTGGGTCATCAAGTTAGGGGATAAGGAAAACATGGGCTTGTTACAGGGCCAGAAGGGAAGCAAGTGGGGAAAAGACCTGTGGTCACTGGCTGGCCCAGACTCCACAGAGTTCCACGCTCTCTTCCTGTGGGCATCCCCAGGAAAGTCCCCTAGATGGTCCTCCTTCCACCTCCCAAGTCACAAGAGTAATAATCAGGCACTCTTCTCAGCACTTGCCATGTATTAACTCAGATAGTCCTCACACCCATTTACAGATGGGGAAATTGAGGTAGAGAAAGGCTAAATAATTAGCCTACGTTCTTACAGCTATAACAGGCAGAGCAGGGATTCAAACCCAGCAAGTCTGGCTCAGAGCCTTCACTCCCAATCAGCACATCACACTGCCCTTGAGGCTGACTACAGGCCCCTCTGAGGGCACTGTCATTTTCTGAGTATCTGCTTCTGGAAGGCTGGGATGGTATATGGAGAGACGGATGGATGTAAGAAGGATGTGAGCTTCTAGGTGGATCATCAATGAAGCTCAGAACTGGGTGTCAGAGCTACCGAAGGCTCAGCCTATTCTGAGAAGCCAAATTCTGTTCTGAGGCCAAGTTCTGGCAGGATCCATACGAAGGTCCTCCAGGGTCACAGCTGACCCTCACAAGACTATGGCAGCAGCCACCCCTCGGGGCCTCAAGGCATGTGCCATTCAAAGATCTCTCACCAGGACACATACTACCCAGAGCCTCCCTGACTGCCAGCTTGCCTCAGTGCTGCTGGGAATCTCAGATGGCCCGGCCCCACCACGGAAATGCCAGCCAAGGGCAGTGACCAGCGTGCAGGCTGCCCAGAGAAGCTGTCTGCCTGGAGCAGCAGCAGCCAGAGTGCCAGGAGCAATCATTCCACATGAGGAGGCAGGCGGGGGAGGATTTCAGAGGGCCTCAGATGCTAAGCAAATCCCAGGGGACAGGTGCAGGAGGCCAAGTGGGCTTAGGGAACGGAGTCAGCCTGGCACAGAGGTTCAGGGCTCAGGCAGCAAAGGGCACCTGTGGGCGGGGCCCGCAGGCTGGGCATCCTGTGCATAGCCTGCAAGGCTCTTCCCAGACCTCACGTGGCCTCCTTGTGGTCATTCAGGTCTCAGCTCGTTACCCCTTGGAGACCTTCTCTGATCTCCAGTCCAAAACAGCCTCCCTGTCGCTCACATCGTCCCATTTTCTTTTCTTCATAGCACTTTTACTTTCTGACATTTTGCTACTTTGTTGTCTATCTCCCCCAATTAGAATGAAAGCTCCATGAGGGCAGTGGCTCTGTCTTGTTCACTGCTGGGGAACCAGTGCCTAGAACCGTGCCTGGCAGAAAGACCCACTAATACCTGTTGAATGAATGAATGGGCCCAAAGAGGTGCAGGCCCTTCAGCACTGATGAGGGCAGGTATAAACGGCTAGCTGGCTGAGCCTTTCTCTTCTCCTCTTTCTTGGGAAATATAGCCATTTAAAAATTTTAATTCTAGCATTTTAAAATATCTTTATTATTTTTCCTGATTACAAAAGTAACATGTGCTCACAGCTGAAATTTAAACATTACAGAAAAGAATGACTTAGAAAGCAAAAGTAACCATCATCTCGCACCTTACAGAAAGTCACTACTAATGGTGTGTTGTGTATTCATCCAGATTAAATTTAGTTTTAAAAGAAGCAAATTCATGCATCATAGAAAGAAAGGCATTCATAATTCCACCAAACTAGCAGCCATTGTCATTTCCCCCTTGCAATCTTTTCTCATGTGTTTATTTTACAAGTTACCATAATGTACTTATTCTATAACCTGACATTTTCATTTAATGTATCATAATCGTTTTCCCAAGTTGTTATATTGCCTGTGTTCTCATTATTATAATGGCCGTGTAATAGTCCACCAAGTGGAAAACTATAATTTACTTAACCTAGATGTTCAACAAAGGGAGAACAATTGTTTCCTGTTTCCACTACTACAATGACACCACAAGAAACATCTTTTTAATGCCTGTAACAAAAGAATTCAGCCCTTTTCTTCTCTGGGACTATATCCTAATGAAAGATTTCTTAATGACTAATACCAGAAGTGGGGTCACTAGACGGAAGGGTACAACAGTTTTAAGGCTAATGACGTGGATTGCTCTGGGGAATTCTGTGTTATGTGGGGAACAGATCTCCCGTCTGAGTCACCACGTTCCCACTGTGGCCTCCATGGTTGTCTCTCCACCCCCACCCCACTCCCACGGTCCAGGCTCACTCACACCGCCCCAGCTATATATCAACCCAAGAATACACTTCCTGAAAGACCATCCAATTGCAAACTGATTTTGCAAGCCCAGGGTGAGTGAAAAGTAGATTCTAGCCCTGAGTTTTAAACTCTCAACTGGCAGTAGAGTCAAGATCTCCCTAAAGCTGAGAAATACCTGGTTACCCTTTTCCCTCCCTGCAAACTCCTGTGTGGAATCTAAGGCTCAAGGCTCCTGTGGACCAGCCCAGCAGCTCATAAAAGCTTGTCCAGTCAGGAGTGCAAAAGGCCTTCTGGGAGCTCTCTGCCTGCTGGTTGCCGATTCCACAGTGGGACTGCCTGCCCTGTACAGACAGAACAGCCTTTAAGCCGGACAGGCCTCTGGGACTTGGGAAAGCAACCAACTGTCATTTTTTAAAGCGTCATCAAGGAAAAGCCGGAGACTGAGGCTGGAAAGAAAGGCCATGTGAGGACAGGTGAGACTCCAGGTGGGGGCCTCTCGCCCTACATGCAGCTCTGCTGGACTGAGGAGGAGGTGCCGCTGAAATGTGGCGAAAGCATCAGAGGACTTGCTCCTCTTGAGCCCTGGTGGTCGCTTTTACGGCACCTAAGGTGCCACAAATCCCTCACCTCCCAATGCCCTGGAGGCTCTACCCAAGGCCACCTGAACTGCTCATGGCTTCCTGGCAGAGTCCGGAATCCTAGGTGAGGTATAGTTCCCACTGCACAGAAGTAAAGCCCGAGGCCCAGAGCATCCATGAGCCTACAGATAAGAAAGAGAATTTGGGGAGATGCTGGCTGTCTCCTATGTGCTGGGTATCTCACATCACTCAGGTCAGCCAGTCTGGGTCTGGCCCAGTTTTCAGAGTCCATGTGGGTATAAGATGGCTCCAGCACGTGACATGGCCTGAAACTGCTGGACACTTCCCTCCTGTTCCAGAACTGTAGCCCTGCGACAGGCCTGTGATGGGAAGCAGACTCAGCACCGGAACCTCCAGACCTGTGCCCTTGCTGCTGTGGCACGAAGGGCCTGGGATCCCCGGGAGCCTGTAACATACTCACTTATCACACCCTTGAGTGTGCGGCTCAGAACAGACATCAGGATCGCCGTCCAGGAGTGTCCCAGGTTAACCTTTGTCCTGGTGCCTGGCTGGGCCTTGGTGTCATTCTCAGCAGTGTGGGCAAGCATCAGCCCCAGGGCTCAGCCAATCCTCGGCTGGTGGGCGGGCGGCTCCCATGTGTCCCTGGGAATAAAAGAGGAGGCGTTCATTAGCTTAAATTGCCCCCAGCTCCGGGCAAGCAGGTCCGCCAGAAAGGCAGCCTCGAGGCAAACACCACAAGGGCCCGGGCTCCACGCCCAGCACTAGACACTCAGCCTGCCCAGGGCCCCTCTCCTGGAACCTGCCACCTCCTCTCTGCTGTCCTGTTTGCTCGGGTCTGGTTAATCCAGTGATGAGAGCCTGGGATGGGTCCCAGGCAATTCACACGCTGGGTGGGGACTTAGAGCTTCTTGCACCACGAGTGAAAGGGTGCACACTTGTAAATCTGAGAGGGGATATAATTTTAGAATCCAGCTCCATTCTCACTTAGCTTCAAGTTACACTCCCACCTTCACCCTGCGGTGGGTACATCTGTTCTCAAGGGCGGTCAAGAGCCTCGTGGAAGGCAGACAGGGCAGGACATTTGGTTTAGCATTTTGGGAGTCAAGCAGAACCACACGCAGAAAAACAAGCAAACCAACAAAATGGGTGCTAAACCCCTCTACCCGCAATCCCACCACACTAATATTTATTTCATTTTATGATTTTATCACTGCTATTGTTGAGGCCCTTCCTATTAATATCAGTAACTGACTACATGCTGATATAAATGTGACTTTATAATGCCCTTTGCCATGTACATGTTTTTAATAATATCCCCAAGACCTGACCATTTGATGGAGATTCCAACATTTTTTGTTTTAATATGAAGGTGATGAAGCTTCCCTGAAAACCCCTTGGATGCAGCACCATCTGCACGAGCCCGAGGACAAAGGGCAGGTCCAGCTCAGCCCTATAGCAAGACAGACCGGCTGTTCAGAAACCGAGAACAGTATGTGACTGGGGGTGGGAATTGGCACCATCCCCCCATGGTCGGCCACGCAGGGGGGATCACAGAGATGCCACACCCCGTGCTGACGCCCACAGCCACCTCCTCCCTCCTCCCACCCCCAGGCTCTCTGAGCAGGGGTGACTCGGGCCTTTGCTCCCTAAGCTGACAACTTTTGAGGCAGCAGGGGAGCGGAGGAGACGTGAAAGGGCAGGGGTAGGGACCTGAAATTCACTGTGTGCACACATGCTTGTGGGCAGGGAAAGTGTACACCCCCTAGGTCTCTCCCCAGGGGCCTCTGCACCAAGGAAAGTGAAGGGCAGAGGGTAGGAAGTGAGTGGGCTGCTGTGCTCTGCCTTGTCTCTGTCTCTCCCCATCTCCTCCACAGACAGGAGCCTCTGACTCTGCCCCGCCTGTCCATCCTCCTCCCTTCTCCCAGCCTGCCTGATGGTGGGCAGGGGTCACCCTGGCACGTACCTATCACCTGGAGGAAAGGGCTTTAATGGGGCATGTCCAACATGCACTCCACCCCCAGCACCACTCTGACCCCGTGCCTGCGGGGGTTCAATCCCACCCGCAGCACTTCCGTGGGCACAAGGGCACTTCCCCTTCCCCGGGCCCCAAGCAGGCAGCATCAACAGCACAAGCCAAAACCAAAAAGAAACAGAAACCAAAGCCCATATCCTGGCAGCACAGCCCACTGGCGCTGTAGTCAGCCCTGGGAGCCCGTTGCTGGCTGAGGTGCCACCCTGGCAGATGAAGCTGTAACAGTCAGAACAGGCTCCCTCTCGGGGCCAGCCTGGCGCTGGACACCTCCTGCTTCCTAGTCTGTAGGCTCTTCCCCCAGGGAGCTGGTGGGGGCTGGATGAGAAGGTGATCGTATAGCAGGGGTCCTACTTCTGCCTTCAAGTGCGCAAGCTGTTCCCAGCCCCCTCTGACACTCCCTGACACCCTAGAGCAGGTCCCAGGGTGCGGAGGGCATGAGGCTCCTTTGTGGACTACGTGACCTCAACCAGAACTTTTTGGAGCATATGAATGTGTGAAGAGCCCTTATAGGAACTACCATGTGGGTGAAACATACTTTTTCTGGTATATCGCTCATGATTCTCCCAAGACTCCTGCAGGGGAGAGCAGGAATTGTCACCCGCCCCCCACATTTTAGAGGTGAAACATGGAGTCTCAGGACATTAAGAGAGTTGGCCAAATCCATACATTTGATTTGAATCCTGGTCTTTGGGCTCCAGACTCACTCCCTCCCTATACAGCACGCCTTCAAACTGCTTCCCATCCCAACTCATTTTTCAGGCCCATGTCTGCACGCGTGTATCCTTCATTCAGCGTAATCTACTGAGTCCTTTCCGTAAGCTGCTTGTTTGTAAACATACAGCCGAGTCTGTTCATCTAGCCTCTCCATCAACACGCTGGGTGCTCCTGGGAGTTTAAGGGAGCAGAGACCACCACACCCTTTCAAGCCTATCCTCTCTACCTGCCCTCCTCCGCAGCCCAGCACACCCACTCCTCTTTCGAGACCCTGCTCCCTCCTTCTTCTTGTGATGCCATTGTCCCACAGCCTCCCAGTTATTCCATCACTGATGTTTCCACAGGACTGCACATCTTTCTATTGAAACATGTTGTCCCATTTTAAAATTATCATGTGTCTATTTCCCCCTCCACATGATGAATTCCTCGAGACCATGGAATTTCTGTTGGATGGATGGACAAACAAGGTGGAGAAGGGTCCAGCTAAATTCTCGGGTGATTGCACCAGCCAGTGTTAACGAAGTATAAAGAGGCCACGGGCCTTCCCTAATTTTTAGGTCACCATCATGGAAGGGCTCTCTCCTGCAAAGCACCATAAACGTTGGTTTACAATGACCAGGGCTGTCTCTGCAGACCAGGGAAGAAAGGAGGGTGCTCGCTCTCCTTTCTCCCGCCTCCAAGAGCCATCACCCAGACTGAGAGGCGAGGATAGATGGGGTGGGTGGCTCAGGTCTGGACAATACAGAAGACATCACACGAGGAGGGCTGGGGCAGGAACAGAGCGTCCCAGGCATCCCAGGAGACACTGCAGGCTCCTACGTGGGCAAGGGGCCAGGCTCGAGTTCAGGTCGGAGAATAACAATGCCTATTCTGTTATTTCTACAATGTGCTGGCACTCTCAGAAGGCACATCCAGTTTTCATGCACGTAGAATTAGTTTTCCAAAAAGGTTTAACAAGCAGCTGCTGGCAGGAAGTTCCCTCTGCATCATTCTCTCTCCTCCCCTATAACTATTTAGGGTAAGCTGGGCTTGCGTGATTGAATCTCTGCCTCTCTGACCGGAACCTAAAAACCAAATCTCCCCTCACCCCCCCCACCCCTGTCTCCACGGCCTGGAACCTAAGACTGGAGCCAAGAAGCGGCAGGGAAACACTGTCCCTTTTTCTCTCCCACTCTCCTCTTCCTTAGCGCTCCTCAAATCTCTCTCACCCCAGGTGCCCACAAAGTAAAGAGAGGATGCCCCAAAGACCCACTGGGGAACCCTCTGGTTACTCAAAGCCCCCTCGTTCTTCCCATGTGACCCAGAACAACTGCTTTTACTTGTCCCATTGTAAGACCAGCCCTGAACACAAGTGGATTTGGCAACTTCCCAAACCAAGGAGTGACCGCGCTAAGCTTCAGATGCAGCTGGAATTCCAAATCCCCCTAGAGGAAAGGCTGTATCTGGTCAGCTCCCCCTGGGGAGCAAGGAGACCCAGCCCTGGGGCATAGGGGAGGTGGGTGGAGCTAGGGGACAGGCCCCCTACTCCACTTGGCCTTGTCCTTCCATTTTGTGCCCCATCACTCAGGGCTTAGAATCTGGGTTTCCCTGCCTGCCGGACATCTTGCCACCCTGTCTTCTGTCTCACCTTTGGGACTTCTTGACCTAGGGCTTCTTGACCTAGGCTTCCCTGTCCTGTCACCCTTCTCTCCTCCTCTCCTCCTCCCCACCCAGCCCACTCTACCTTACCTGCCCCTCCCAGTGGCCCCCTCTGAAACAAACCCTGACCGCCCATCCCATACCTGGGAGGGTGGTCTCTGGCCCCATCCCTCTCCCCTTACCCTCCCATCCCACCTCCTGGCACTGGGTAGCTGCTGCTCACTGTCTGAAAGGCTGGACAGCTGCTGGGCTCTCTAATTAGCTGCCTGGCTGCTGTCCCAGAGCGAGGCATGCGTTACAGTAAAGGGCTGCCTCACCTCCCCTTCATCAATAATCCCCTATGCAGATCCCATCAGGCGGCAGCTGAGGGGCCCTCGAATCCTTGTCACGTGAGAACAGCAAGGCTCCTCCTGTCAGCCGGAAAGGGACAGAGAGTGGCCTCACAGCCTCACCGACAAAGTGACCAGGCATTTCTTTACCTAGGTTCTCCCTATTACTGCCATGGACTCAGGGTGTCCCACAGGGTACCCCCCACCACACCATGCCTTTGGAGCAAGAGGGACCCTGCCCCTTTGTTGCCTCACCAGTGGGTCTTCCCGAGGACAAGCCTGGGCACCCAGGGCCTGACTCTTCACAGCTTTCTACAGCCAAGCCACCCTAGAGATTTGTAAACAACCAGAAGCCCTAGGTCAAGAAGTCCTGTGGAGGCCGGTTTGTTTATTCGAGGTATTGTATTCCAGCAGTCAACAAATATTTCTTGAGAACCCGCTGAAGGCCAGGCATTGTACTAGGTGTGAACAAGACAATGTTCCTGCCCCCTTGGAGCTCACAGGCTTGGAGGGAGACAGAAAATTAGTAAGCAAGCCAACACATACTGTTTTCTGATTAGCCAAGAGGAGCCTGAAGGGCAGGTGCATGAGGGAAAGAATGCGGAAAGAGAGTTGTTCTGGGGGAGCTCTGACAGTTGCTGTTTGCTTCACACCTTACCCAATCAGGACGGTCCCTTTCCTTTAAGTAGCGGCCCAGAAGAAAGGCGGGCATCCACCAGGCCGGGCACTGGCTGCAGCCAGCACTTCCACGGTGACGCTTAAGGCCAGCAGCCCTGGCCCCTCACTCAGCCTCTCACTGGACAGCTCCATCTACCGCAAAAGCACTGAGCCTTGCGACATGCTCCAAATATGGCTCCAAACAGCACTTAGGCAAGAGTAATTAAAGGGAATGTTATCTCAGTTAGTCTCTCATTAGCCATGTAATTAGACAGCTGAAAATAATTAACATTCCTTTTGACAAAGGAAACAGAGGGCACGTTACATTACGATAGCCTCAAAACAGCCTGAGCAAGGCCGGGAGGAGAACTCATCACCCCCCAGTCCTGCAGGACAGAGTCAGCATCCAGGAACCCGAACCAGGTGGCCAGTCCTGCCCTGGGCCAGGCTCTCAGGTGAGATGAGGCACATGACAATGGATGCTCTGATGTATGTATTACAGATACAGATCATAACAACATCCTTGTACATACTCAGGGAAAAAGAACTTGAAGGGTATGCATGACGTATCAAGATGGCAGGCCAAGGACATAGAGGGCCTCCCCCAAGGCTCTAGAAAACAACAGAAAAGACATTTTCTAGGAAGAATAAATCCATTACAGCACCAGAAAACAAGAAGGAATTATCTGGGTTCCCTGAAGAAGGCAAATGGGAACAAACTGAAGGAGAAAACAGAACCCCAAAAAGTAAAACCATGAAATAATAAAAAAAAAAAATAATAATAATAGCTGACACTCATACAGCACATATATATGCCAAACACTGTTCTAAGAATTTTGGCATATATCATCTCATTCAACTCTCACAAAAATCCTTTGAGATAGAGACTATGATGATCCCCACTTCACAAACAAGACCCAGAGTTACATAGCTCTCCCAAGGTCAGAGTGCTTAGTAAAAGCCGGCGCTAGGATTTGAACCCAAGGAGTGTGGCTGAGGATTCTATGCTCAGTCAGAGGAGCAGTTCTGGGGGCTCCAAGTTTGGAGCCAGCAGATGGGGGCCCAAGAGAGGCCCTGAGTGGTTGGTGATTGGATTTGGAGTAGCCGAGCAAGTGGGCCCCTGCCCCACCTCTCCACCCATGCTTGTGCCCTGGACATTGAGGGAGGGGGGCAAGGGGACACCTAGACAGCTCCTGTAGTCCCTGGCAGGCACATCCCACCCTCCCGTGCACAACCAGTAGCGGCTGACTCTGGAGCACAGAATCGGGGTTCACTGAGAGGTGACCGGAAAACCTCAAAATACAAAGAGAGACATACCAAGACTCACCAAACATTTGACAAAAACTAAAACCACCAAAGAAGCACCAAATCTGAGAACAGAAGTTCTAGCTAGAAAACAAAATTAATAAAGTCAACAAAATGAAATGTTTTTAAAAGTATGATTAATATCCTCTGAGGGATAAGAGGGGCTACTGAATCCATGAACCAAAACAAAGCTGTTACCAGAAGAATGTTAAAGATCTTAGAAATGAAGGAAATACACTCTTATTAACCAGTTAGCTCTGGATGAAAGAACAGAGTGACTTCATTAAAATCTTTCTTTATATATTTCTATTTTTCTAAGCTTCCTGTACCAAACATGTATTACTTTTAGATCAGAAAAGTTATTTTTTAAAATGCCTGGCACTGAGGTAGGTGCTCAGTAAGGTTTGGTTGCAAAGTAGTTGCTTTGCAAAGCAAAAGTGGGTAGACCCTGCCCCCTGTGCCAGCCCTTGGCCCCAGCCAGGCTGGTCCACAACTCGCTGTCCTCCAGTGGCACCATCCAGACTCCCATCTCCGGGTCTCTGTGCATATGCTTCCCCTCCTGGGATGCCCTTATCTCTCATCTCTGTTCACCCATATTTGCCTGTTCTTCAATGCCCACTCAAAGATTACCCTTGCTAACGAAATGTCCCTGTATCCTACCTAACCCACCCCATCTCTTCTCTCCCAAACTCCTAAGGTCACCTAATTTTCCAGGGTCGTGGGACAGCTCTGGCTGAGCTGTCCTGTGGGGTCACAGTACCGACAACTTATCTGTCCTTTACCTTCCAGTGAGTCCGAGTCTTGTCTCCCCAACTCTACGGTAGGCTCCTTAAAGACACCAAGAGGATACTAGCCTTCTTTTTATACCCCACTGCACCCAAATAAAGCTGAGAAGATTTTGCAAGAACATTCTTATATGTCAGTCGAGTGACTGACGAATGAGCTTCTGTTGCTGGGGGGAGGCAAAAGAGGAAAACTTGTGGAAATGCGGTTACTCAACAGGGCTGGGCCCAGCACAGCAGGAGGCCCTCCCACCTGGGTGAGGCCCTCAGAAATGGGCTACCTTGTTCCAAACAACTTTGAACTCCTATCCCTTGTCTGGAATCCAGAAATACCTGCAAACCCAGAAGGGGTGGTTGGTAAACCTAGGGGTAAAATATTGATGAGGAACAGCACGTTTCTCTGGTTTTAAGGTGTCTCCCCACAGATTGCTTATTAGTAGCGAGGGGAAATTAGTCAATGCACAGTGGAGAAACTGGACAACGCCTTGACCTAGTGACCAAACAACATCACACATAAGGGGCAGATGGACATCAGTGCCTCTGGATGTAATACACTTAAAAGGACACAACATCACTCATGTATATTCCAGCCAGGAATGTGTAACCAGAGTCAAAACATGAGCGAACATCAGACAAATCCAATGGGAAGAACATTCTATTTCTTTAAAAGGGGGAAGAGGAGGCTATATTCTTCAAAAATATCAATGTCATAAAAGACAAAGAAAGGCTGAGGAACTGCTCTAGATGAAAGGAGACTAAAGGGACATGACAACTAAATGCAGTATGGGATCCTAGACTGGATCCTGTCCTGGAGAGGAAAAAATGCTGTAAAGGACATTATTGGGTCAACTGACAAAACTGGAATACCACCAGCAGATTAGATCAAGTATTGTATCAATGTTCAATTTACCGAAGGTTATGTAAAACAGTATTCTTATTCTTAGGAAATCCACCCTGAAATATTTAGAGATAAAGGGCCATGATGTAGGCAACTTACTCTTAAATGGTTTAGAAAAAAATTGGGCAAGCGAGAGAACATAAATGATAAAGCAAATGAGGCAAAATGTTAAAAATAGTGAATCTGGATAAAAGAGTATAAGGGTGTTTTGTACGATTCTGGCAACTTTTCTGTAAGTTTGAAATTACTTCCAAATAAAAAGTTTGGAGGAAAAAAACCAACAAAGGGGCCCCTTCCATTAGACAGGGGTTGGGGTAGGTGTGGAGCAGACATGGAGGTGAATCCAGGGGGGACACTGGTCCTCACATGTCTGCATCGGGCACAAAAATTCCACTTCCTCTCCCAGTTTGGCCCTTCTCTTTTCTTACTTCTCTGTCGATTTACTCCTTCCTCTCCCCAAGATCAGCAATCTTCCAGGAGGCCTCCATATTAATACCAGAGGACAGGATTATTAACCTTTTGGGTCTATTCTTAATGGTAGTTAATATTTTCTGGAGATGTTTTGACACCTGCTATGTCTACAAGCCCATAATAATGAGTCATGTTATATTTGTTCAGCCACTACCTTCTGGGTGTTACATGGTATTTCATTTCCCCAAAAAGATTTGTGGCTAGTCTTATTCATACTGCCTGACTTTAGGCCTTTAGGCCATGTTCCTCCCTTCTGAGATCTGAGGCAGGCTGTCTGGAGTGGGTGCCCCCTTTCCCACACCCCACCACGATCACCACCACCTAACTCCAAGGTAATCCCCCCCCCACACACACACACCCAGGCACAGCCTCGCTCCCCAGGCTCTGTCTGTCACAGCTGGGTGTGGTCACTTTAAATACCCCACAGCCAGACAACTGACAGTCTCTTTAAGCAGCCTCACGGAGCAAACCATCATATTGTACAAACTCATTTATTTATTATTCAGAAATCCTTATATGCATCATTTCTATGCAGACTACGCATTGCTAAGTAGGTTGGAGTATGAAAGCTGAAGCACAATAGTGGGGCTGGTTGTTTTTAAAACATTGGAAATATAAAATCTTGGAAATTCTACTGTAACATCAAACACCAGAAAACTACTACTACTAATAACTTATATTCTGACTGTGCTTTTTACTTAAGGGAGCCCTGTCAAGTTCATCTCATTATTCATGCATTCATTTATGTGTTCATTAAATAATTGCTCAGTGTCTATGTTGAGACACAGGGACATGCAAAGACCACAGAGGCAAAGACGCAAGTCTGGGCCACAGGAGGCTGACATTCTAAGTGGTCCTGGATTGCCCGTTGGCCCGCTAAACACCTGCTTAGGGTACCGCCCACCACGGGGCACCAAAGAAAATTATTTTCAGGAAGAGAAAATGAGAGAGAATCAAAAAGAAGCTATTGTGGCTTTAGCACACAAATAAATTTTGTTGTTTCTGAAACCACGATTTTATATTATAACTTAGAATTATATTCATTTATTCTTAATTACTTATGGGACCCTAAACTGGTCTGTGCTGTGGGTCTCTAAAGGTTTTAATCCAGTTCAAACAGTAAATAAGGTTGCAATCCTAGGTTCCGATAAGGGTCAAGCAGGCAACTCAAATTAGTGAAGACTTGAGAGCTATTAAGAAAGCAGGACTAACAGGACTGGTGAGAGATTATTGGGAGGGAGGGAGAGAGAGGGAGGAGTCGAGGGTGACACCCAGACTTCTGACTTGGGCAATGGCGGTGTCATTCCCTGAGAGAAAAGGACACAGGAACAGGTGTGCGCAGTGACCCACGATGAGCTGCGTGTCACATGCTCTGATTGAGATGCTCACGGGACTGTAGGCTGGAGGCAGGTCTGGGACCCCAGCTGGATGGGGCACGCACGGGGGAGCATGCTGGGGAGAAGGTGTGAGGGGTGACATTCAGGGCTGGTAGAGGATGAGGTGCTGTGAAGGGGCCTGAGGAAGGACCAAGGGTCAGGGAAGTGGGGGCAGGAGAGAGGAAGTTCGGGGCTGTGGTTAACTGCAGAGACAAGTCAGACAGGGACTGAAGAGATTTAGCTGCAGAGGTCACTGGGGGCCATTTAAGAAGGAGTGACTGCAAAGGGAGGTGACTGAGACAGTGTGTACGGATGACTCTTGTGAGAAATTTGTAAAGAAAAGAGAGAAAAGCTGCTGGAGAAGTAGAGATAAGGGAAGTGTCCTTCCTCCTTCCCTCCTTCCCTTCTTTCTTTCCTAGATAAGAGAGACCTAAGGATGTTTAAATGCTAAGAACAAACCACAGTGAGGGAGAGCTGATGGATGGAGTATACGTGGTGGGGCACACATGGATGCTCTGGCCTGTCCTGAGGTTGTGGAGGAGAGCACGGTGAGCCACAATCCCATGGGCCAGCAGAACGAGTGTGTCATTATAATCCCCTTTACAGAAAGGAGACCCAGGCATCCGGAGTTAAGGTCACACAAATATTGAGGTACTATAGCCCAGACCTAGAACACAGGTCTCCCAGTTCCTGGTCTTGGTCCTTCTTCCAGACCAGCATTCTCAATGGGGCCACCTCTGGGGTTGGGGGACCCTCTGTCAGCACCACGGTGGGTGGGGAGTGCTACAGGTACATGGACGTGGGGACCTGGAATGCTGGACTCCCTGCAATTCCCACCAAGGCCCACCAAAGAACTCTCCCATGTGACTTTGCAATGTTTCAGTGGACATTCACAGAGGTGACAAGCCCATTTATAATATTCTGGTCTAGAACCAAACTCCCTTTCTGAAACACAGAGGATTTTAACATATACTGAATTGTCCAGGCATGCCATTAAAGTGCAAATCGAGGGGATACTGTACTTGATGTTCTTTGGAACTTTACCAAGAGTGGTTCACCATCTGGGAAAATCACGTCAACCTCAGCAGCACCTCTCCTGGTATTTGAGTCACCCACACAACACACCTGTATCTGTGGGTATTTGTAGCTGTTATATTCTCAGTGATTCTATGTACAGGTTCAAGCATCTGACTCCTTCCCTCTGTCTTCCCTGTAGTTGTGCCCAAGCAATTACATATTCGAATATGTGATATTGTATTATAACTAACTGTTCCTTTATTTTCTCTTTTATATTACAGTTTAGGCATTATATTGATTTTTTTTTAAACTCATCGATATAGGCAGGTCATAATATCTATGAATTTTATTCAGGGTAATTAGGAGGCATTACGAATATATGCTAAATAAAAAGAGGGCACCATTCCAGATCGTGTGCCCTTAGAACAAAGGAAACCGTAATGCCGACGGGAATGAAGGGGTGGGCAGAATTAGGTGGCTTCAAACGATCAACCCCACAGAATAAATTCAACGGCCTTAACAGATATGGACACGAAGCTCCTGAATGATGGGTGCATGGACAATGTGGTCAACCTACAGGGCTTAAGAAAACTATTCAATTGGACACCCTTGGGAAGTTTCATTTCTATGATTAATTTAAATTATACTATATCTCAGCATTTTCCAGCATAATGACAATAGGTAGAAGACCACAAGTCATCTGTAGGGGCCAGGGAAATGAAAAATGGTTCAATGTCTGGAGCCAAAGACGTGTTTCGAGGAAGTGAAAGAAATAGGTGTCAGGCTTGTCTTGGGTATATCTTCCTTAATGGATGAGAAGATGAGTAAACAGTACATAAGAGGATGCTGAAGGATATTTATGGAAAACGCTATATCATAAGGACCACGGACAGGAATCTAGAGAAGTGATCTCAGAGGACCTCCACTAGGTTAAAAAGGCAGGCCAGAATACTTAGGACTCAGATTCCGAGATGGTCATTTAATGGTGGGGTAAAGGCAGCCTAATTCCCATAGGCGTACCCGTCACTGCCAAACAGGGACAAAAGGCAAAATAAAAAAAGATGTGTCCTTCAATCAAGAGGGGACAGCTAACTGACTCACGTGTCCTCCCCAGCCTGAGGACACTGGGGCCTGGGAAGAAAGGAAGGGAGCAGCCTGCTGGCTTGGAGTGCTAAAGGGGGTCCAGAATCAGGGCTTTCTGAGCCTGGCTCCTCCACTAAACTCACAACTCTTATCACCTCTCCTCTCAGTTTCCTCATCAAAAAATGAATAAAACAAAATAGAACATTTTAGAGTCCATCAGTGTACATTTTTCTATTGTTTTCATGTTTTTCCAGGAGCATTTGTATATTTTTTAAAAATTTGAAAACGTCAGGTCAAAGCAGCTGTAGGGATCAACAAGCAGACTGACTCTCAGATGAGCAGCCGCGTCACTTCCCAGATGAGGCAGAGGAACTAGACTCACATGGGCTCCAACGACACATCCAGATGTAGGAAGTTCATCCAAGAACCAGTTTACAAGTCTCTCTGGGGAGCTGAATCAGTCAAGGAGCCAACAGGGCCCCACTCATGTTAAGCCGAAATGTACCCAGCAGGTACCTCCCACCTGAGGACATACCAGAAGAGGATAAGCCTTCTCGGTTTAGGAGTCATTCAGGGCCGGGACGAGGGTGAGGCAAGAAAGGCATTTGCCTCTGGCACAAAATATAAGGAGGTACCAAAAAAACTTAATAATCAAGATAAATGGCATCATAATGCAATATTTAAAAAAATCAAATTGGTACACTATGGTGCCAATGAGGCGGGGTCACGTGAGGTTCTGTGATGTTGGAAGAGTCCCACATAACAAAGACCTATCCGACCCCAATGCCAACAGCACCTCTGTTGAGAAATACCACAGAGCACCAGAGTTTCTTACCCGAAACCATTGGAATTCAGAATTTTTCAGATCTTTAAAAAGGCAATGTAGAGCACATCCTGTAGATTACATAACCTCACAGCAGGGTCTGGGGCACACCCCCATTCAAACACATTAACATTTCTGTGGCCAGATCTATGAATAATCACACTCTGCAGAGTAGATAGCTAACCAACGGCCTCACATTAGTCCAGGTCGGGTTTTACCAAAAGCTTTCCGTTTTAGAATGTTTTGGATTTTGAAACCAGATAAAGGAGTATGCGTCTTAATAGCATCACGTTAGGTTTCTTATAGAAAAAAGGCAGCAGATTGGACCCAAAACTTTTGTTATAAACTCATGCAGAAAAGAGAACCGTAAAGTCCTCACTGGTGATCACCCAAAGAAGGCGATTTCTAAAAGTTGGTCAAGCCCGGAGCAGACTTACAGCAGCATTTCCCAGCAGCCAATGGACTAATATTATGAAACACCTTCTGTGTGTAAAACCTCGTGCAGGGTCCCAGGATGGAGTAAGACATACAAGATACAGGTCCAGGCTTCAAGAGCTTAAAAGTTATTGGGGACAAGAAGGTCAACATCAGTCATAGAATATTGAAAACGGAAGGGAGCTAACCCACACCCACAGTTTAAAAATGATGAAACCAAGGCTCAGAGAGGTTGGAGGCCTTGCGTAAGTTAGCAACAACCTGTTGTGGCACGGAGAAATCAGGATGGGGGTTTGCTAACCGCCCTTCACCGCTCTTTGCATAGAAGCACATAATAACTGCCAATTTAGTGATGAAATTACAAGAGGCGTGAAAGATCCCAGCTGAAGTGGTTTTGGTCAAATACACCTTTGCAGCCAAGACAGGCTCTGACTTTTAAAAGCACTTCAGTTTGGAGAGGCAGCAAAGCAGATGAGGGCCCTCCAGGCAGGGAAATAATATGAGGTACAGTGGGGGCATGTGCCTGGCAGCTTAGCCAGACATGTGGATTAGGCTCCAGCAAAGAGCACAGGAGTTGTTGGAAAAACAGGTAAAGGCATTGCATGGAGAGCTTGAATGCAAGAGTGAAGAACCTACTGTTATATCCTAAGGCAGCATTTCCCAATCATTTGCCTTCTGCCCTCATGACTTATCATGGCTGCCCACCACCCTTGTGGGAAGACAGAGGGTAGTGGTTGAAAAGAGCACACTCTGGGGTCAGATTCTTTCCTTTTGAATCTGGGCTCTGAGGCCAACTGTGTGACCTTGGACAAGCTGCTCAACCTCTCTTGGCTTCAGTTTACTCATTTATAAAATAGAGCTAATACAAAGACCTCCCTCGTGAGGGTTAAATGAAAGCGCATACCTGGCATTATAAGTACTCAATAAATGTTACTTGTTTTTAACCTTTTTAAGTTAAATTTTTAGTCAAATATGTAGTATAGCCTTATCCTAAGCAATAATATTCATGAAATCATGAGCCTCTTGTGACAGTTATGGTTTTGATGACACATATAACAAGAGGTTAAATCAAAAGTCGTCATTAAGGCACTGAGTACAAGCTGGTCTGATGCTCCCAAGCTGGTGAGAGGGGCTTCCACAGGACCACTCAGGAAACTTGATGTCTGACCCTGCAACTGGGAGGACACGGTGGACTGGCACCTGATCACCACTTGAGACACCCAAAGCATGAGGCTGGCCATCTGCTATCAGAGGAGCCAAGAGGGACGGCTGCGCTGCAGGGCCGGCCTGCACTCCTAAACTCATGCGCCCAAGAACATGTGATTGTCTCCTTGCGCTAATGTGGGCCGCAGGCAAGAGAGGGCTGGCATGAGGTCAGAGCAGATCCTATCCAAGAAGGCCACTTGGACAGACTGAAGGACCTTAGCCAAAAGAGGCTGGAGATGAATAGCTGGATTTTAGAGGATAATTTGCTCTTTTCAAGACAACTGGAAGTGAATGATCCCAGCAATCGGTGGGGGAGGAGTCTCTAGAAACCATGAACATGGCCACAAGAGAGAGAATGGGCATTAAATACCTGCCAGGCGCAGGGAGCTGGAAGCCAGCAGACAATACTGCTGGCCAAGTGAGCCCTTTCCTGTCCCTCCCAGCCCAGTGACAAAAGACTAAACGAATTAAGTACTGAACTGAGACTATGTTTGTGACTTAAAGTGACCACAGAACCTTCTACTGCCTAAGAATGACCAGAAAAGTTATGGGGCCTGACTGAGTTTTCATCGCAGGGCAGGGAAAGAACCAATCCCAGCGAATAAACTGAAGGGACAGTGAGAGACGAAATTAAGTGGCTTTATGAGGACATTCCAACAAGTCATGTATCTTTACACTCATTATGAACATAGCTATTGAAATGAAATGTTTGTCCCTGTACCAACTAAAACTATCTCTCCTATTCCCAGTGGTATGGTAACCACCATTACAAACAACTGGTATAGGGCAATAAGGAACTAAGGAAAAAGACAGGAAGAAAAGATTGGTTTGGTGGGTTCAGTGGGAACTCATTTGCTCCTCAACCTTGAAGATGATGAAATGCAAACAGAAGATGTACCAATGGATGGCAGAATCCAAGGGTCCCTGGACAAATGGCTCTGTTCAAAGGGAAGTCCAGATGGCCCAATTCCACGAATAGAAAAGCTGTGGCTCCCCAAGTTCCTAGGCTGAGCTTAGGTATGATCCTGCTCTTTCAGGTGGAACTAGGGCAGCAGAGAGGAGGCATGTTCTCACTAACACTGAGTCACTCGGAAAGCAACAGTCAAGTCCCCAGGTCCTGGAGCCCTGGGGGATCCTGGGCTGAACCAGGCCCTGGAGTTTGCCAAATCCAAGTGTAGAATGTAAAACACACACCTATGCACAGCTCCCCTGCTGCCTTCACTTGGGAACAGTCAGAGAATGAGGGAGGTGGGAGGTTTAAGTTCTAAGACCAAGATACAAGGGGTGTTTCCCATGGTTTAGGAGATGGCGAGTACACGGGAGAACAGACGCCACCTCTCTGCTGCCCTGTTTAAACAGTCAGAGGAAGAATGACCCCACCCAGTCCCATTTCACAAGAAGAGACTTACTCCAGCTCTGACTTTGTCCCTTAACTTCCTGTTTGGCTTCTTTCTCCTTCAACAACACTTCTGCTCTCCCAGCTCTGACTTCCTACAATTCCAGACCCGTTGAGTTATTCTCTGAGAAAGGACCAAGTTATCCAGATTCTACTGGATCATCCAGCATTATTGCTGGATGAGATGTTAGAGAATATCTATTCCAACATTCTTATTTTACAGATAAGGAAACTAAAGGCCAAAGGACATGTCACGTTCCCAGAGTCACTGAGTTGAGATGAGAACCCGAGTCCCCTGACCCCTAGCACAATGCTCCGTTATACACCATCATGCTACCTCTCAAAGATGGTCAGTTTACCTCCTCCAGGACACCACATCAACCTTTATTCCTCTTCCCAAACACTTCAAAATGGTAGAAGAGCCTCAGAGTTAACCTGCCTGGAACAAAGAAGGATGAAAGAGAGGAGAATCATCTCAGTGAACTACCTGGTCACCTTTGAATGCAGTAATCAGTGGCCAAAAATATTTTCTCAGAGGAACAGGAGAGTCCAATGCTTGCGGTACTTTGCAGAGTGCACCCGGGACCCCAGAGGCATAATCAGGTCTCCACAGCTGGACTCTAATGATGGGCAGGGGAAGGCCCAGAAACTAGGTGGGAGGATGAAGACTGGAGTCAAGAATCTGCAAAGATAAGCTACTATGACCAATGGCAGTAGGGTGACAGAAAGAAAAAGGCTGCCTAGAGAGCCTGTCAAGCCAGAGAAAAAATTTTGGCATCAAAATGAAATGGGGTTTATGAGATACATTCCTATGCCAAGCAGAAAGTCTGTTTCCCTTATAGTAACTCCCAGGCCATCTGGTCCACTTCCCCAATGCAGGGTACCAACCTCTCTCATCTTCCCGAACATTCATCGGGATGTTATTTTTCAAATAAGAATCTGAACTTCCATCTCGTTTTAACTAGCTGTGTTTCATCCACATCAGCACAATAGAATCCGACAGATCTCAGTGCAAATCCCAGTTCAGACACTTGCTAGCTGTGTGACATGTGCAATCACTTATTTTTCAGAGCCTCAGTGTTTCCATCTGTAAAATGGGGATAATTAATAGTAGCTATCTCATTGCTGTGAGAGAAGGGGAACATATATCAATGCTTAGCCAAATGCCTGGCATATAGTAAGCATTCAATAAATGGTGGCTGTCATTGCTATTATTGCTATGATCACTGAAGCCAGCTGAAGCTCCCTTTGTGGAATTAAGTCTCAGAGGGCTGAAATCGGCTGTCCAAAGTCACACAAGTGAGTCAGGGAGGGATCCCAGATTTCCTGATTCTGGAAGCCTTTGCCAACCACCAACTCCTACACAAACGATATCATTGCCCAAGGACCTAGAAATCTGGGTATCTGATCACACCCAAGCAGCACAGCTGATGATGTAATAAGCACTCACCATGTGCTAGAAACTGTGCAGGCTATATGAAAGCTTTAAGGCATCTACAGATCAGTGTAGGAAGGTCATCTCCTTGTTTGTGGCAGGCAAAAACACAATTACAAAACAAAAATCTGGCACTGCTGCTTGTGTTGCCCAGTGGTGACAATATTTCTCGTCCATATTTAAGAAGGTAGATGAAAGTAAGACCAATGCCCTGGCTGCCTTACTCCTGGCTTTGAAAAGGCTTTTTTGATTGGGAATGAGAGAGAGGGGGATCCTAGGGACTAGGGACTAAAATAGGTTCTGGCCAAGAACGGCTATGAAAAAAGAAGATGGGGGTTGGCAGTGGGCTAAAAATAGGTCCCCACCATTCCTCCAAAGAATGCAGTTATTGTCTACAAGGTGGGCTCCTCGCCCCAGGGCCTGTCCCTTCACTGAGCGTGCAAGCCACAAAACCATGGAGCGCCAGGAAGCACATTTTATCCGGAAGCATGAATCACCCCTCAGAAGTCCAGAAAAGAATCCTCTCTTTGTGGCCCTTCACTCTCCTTCTTGGCGGGCATCCCTAGGTCCTCAGGGCTGGTATCAAGGCCTTACGAAAACTCAGGGTGAGTGACCTCTCTGATGGAAACAGACCATTCCAGAAACTCATGTGACGGAGTGCCTCTTAAAAACTGAAAGGAAACAACGAATGAATGAACCAGCTAGAAGGCATTCATCATTCAAATCCAGCTGCAGAAGCAGTCATAAATGGCTAACCCAGTGCATTCTGAATGTGGAGCTTCTGAAGTGGAAAGGAATGGCGGAAAGTGTGCTCTCTGATTAGGCCTCCTTTTTGATTCGATCTCCTTACATTAAGTTAGGATTTGACAACGCAAGTCTTATTTTTTTAAACTGCCATGCTTCTAGAGGATGGGGCAGCAGGAAGGAGCAATCTGAGGACCCAACTCCTACCCATGTAGACTGTTTGCCCTAATTTCAAGAACGCTGTCCCTCCCAGGACACCAGCCACAATGGGAGCCAAGACTACATGAAACTCCCTGTTGGGGAGCCAGCAGAGTAAAGGATGATGGAGACCTGGATGTTCAGAAACAGGAATTGGCAATGACTTTAGTTACTCCTCAAATTGCCAGACTGGATTGTGACCAACTCCAAAGGTAGAAGCACCGACATCAGAGGAGGGTGGAAAGTTACCTTTCAGAACTGTCCTTTGAAGGAGCAGGGAGCCAATATCACCCTGTGACCTCAACTCCACTAAATTTATACATAAGGGAACTAACGTTAAAATGAAATTTGAGGGCGGCCTTAGGATGGAGGAGAACGGGAGTCCACACCTGCAAGATGGATGTGAGCAAAGGGAAGGGAGAAAAAAATTCCTTTTTACCTGGGGCTATGAGAGATTACTTATTCAGCCTCAGTTCTATCTATGGATGTGAGTGCAGGGGTAAAAACCACTTCCTTTTCCTTGGATCACAGCAGAGAGCATCTCACAGCTCCAAGTCTGAGGCAAATGTACTTCTGTAACCAAGCACGTGGGTACCTAAATTCCATCAGTGCATCTTTGTCTTGCAATGAGAAAGTAGAACCTGTGGGTCTCCTCCCATACTCGAGTCTGAACACTCTTAAATCTTAGGAAAGGAAAACTTCCCCAACACAGATATCCACATCTACCACAGCCAGCGTGCTAACTCGCAATGTGCGAGGCTCCCTCAAGGAAAACCGTAACCCAAAGCGCCGCCTCCTTGCCCTTCCCCAGAAATCAGCTTACATTTTACTTCTCAAATACAAAGCCTCTGATTTCTAAGAGCTGGTGGAGAAGTAAGCAGAAGACCTGGCCAGAAAGGCTGAATTTCTTCCTGCTCAGAACATCAGAAATCCTTCTGACATTCCCTCCTTAGCCAGGTGTTGCCACAAAGGGAGCTGCGAGTTTGCCAAGTCAGAAATTATCCACCCCTTAAAAGGAATGTTCCTGAAACAAAAAAATAAAACCCAAACCACTTTGTCCGTATAGAGGAGGGGAGGGGGGAGGGAGGAGGAAAGAAAAGGGATATAAATTTGAAAACAGCCAGGCTGTGCCAGGGTTAGATTTCCCTTCCCTCAAGGACAGCCAGATCTGATATGGCCGCTGCTGAGACCAAGCGCCTTCACTTATCTGCCCTTACACAGGTCTCAACTTCTAACATCAGGGTCCCCAGCATCATCAGAGACCCTCCTCAGAGCTTGGAGGGCGACGATCACAGATGCCTGGACTGGACACCATCTGCCAGGAAGACTCGTCCTAGGAAGGAACTCTAAGACATCCTGAGAGCAGAGGCAGACAGAAAAACACTGGCTACCTCTGTGCTGCAGCAAGTGCCTTTCTGATTAAAACTACACTTTTAAAACCAACACCGAGCTTTCCCTATCACAAAAGCTGTAATTTAGTCCTTTCCTGCAAAATGACACCTTTCCCTTTAAAAACAATATGTAAATCCGACGCAAGTGAAATAAACACAGTATAACCCTCCCTAACTCATTTAATATCTTTCACTCACAGACCCAAGGTGCTTAAATCACTTTATAAATGTAAAATTCATGCCTCATCACTTTAAAAGAGGGAGTCAGGGAAGTATCATTCTCCCATCTTATAGTCAGTACATCCCAGGAACCATCCATGGAAAAGCGTCTTCTCTCACCATTGCGGGTGGGGAGGTCAGACCTCCACATCATTATCCTCAACTCTGAATAGATGGCTTGGGATAAAGCCAATGGGGGGCTGAAGGATGATCAATTCTGCCCATTCAGAGGGGAAAGTTCCCTAGAAGTGGGGCTGGTGGTGCTCTCTGGTCTAACACCTGCATCTGACTTCAGCCACAAGTTCCAGGGCCACAGATCTAGAGCTCAGAGGACTTCATTTTCTCCTGCTGCCCCTGACTAGTCCCCAAACCTCCCTCAATCCTGTACCTTTAAGTGGCCAAAGTCTATGTTAAATCAGTTTGTCATTTCCCTCCAAGGACCAGATAAATAAGTTGGTCTAGCCCCTGTTGTCTCCCCAGTTACCCATTGCTGTCCCCAAATACAAAGCCTTGGGGAGGGGGCCAAGCCTCATCTCAGCCCACCCTCCATGCCTCTAGAGCGAGATGTCCTGGCAGGCCCACCCCTGGCCCAACCACTCATATATCATTAGCTCATGCACAGGAGCGGGCAGGAGAGTCACCCAGCAGTCCAGCTCTCCCCTCCCGGCAAGTGCCTTCTGTCTCCACAGGCAAGCAGATGTAGCTCTGCCTTCCAACCAGGGGAAAAACCTGACTCTCAAACTGCTATCCTTTCTAAGAGGAAGAGAGGCAATGGGCAGTTCTGCCACAGGATGGAAGGCAGTAGTCACATGCAACCTGGCTTGGAGCTGGAGGCACCTCGTTCCTGGAGACACAAAGTTGGGGACCGGGGACCTGGCACCTGGCCCATTTGTTATCTAGAGAGAACGACTCTACCACCCCCAAGGCAAGTCTTTCAGCCCTCCTCTTGACCCCTCTTCCTGGTTACAGCAAAGAGAGAAACCCAGGCCTCCTGATGACACAAGTCCGAAGGCCAGAGTAACAGCTCATTTGTTACTAGGTGCTGACAACACACAAGAATTGGTGAGCAGAGCCCCCAAGGTTACACTGGCAAACAGCTCCCTGGGAGTCCTGCTCTTTTCCTCCTGGGAGCGCTTGAAGTGGCATCAGAACAACCTCCTGCCACCCTAAGCTCTGTACCTGAGGCAGCAAAACATACTCCCAAGGATACGTGGAAAAAGTCCCTGGAAGGAAGGGAAGGGGGTCAGTTTCTGCCCGGGCATAAAAGAGAGAAAGGAAGACACCTGGGAAAGAGGCCAGTGTCTCTCTGCCCTTGCCGTGAACAGAGCTGTAATGGTCTCCATCCCAGCCCTGCATCTCCCACCAAGTACTGGAGATCAGGGAGGGCAGATGGAGAGCCGGCAGCCAGGGGACTGGGCTCGGACCCAGAACACGGACCCGGGGAGGGGAGGACGTCTAGGTGTGCAGTCCAGCATCACCTAGTTTTTCCATGCACCCTGGAGAGAAGGCGCCAGGGTCATCTTCACGCTTCCCTCCCATTCAGGAAAGTCCTCAACCTCAAACTCAGGAGGGTCCGTGGCTGCCTGGCTTCCACTCAGACTGGTGCCCCCCTCCGCACTCCCGAGGAGGTGTCAACCTTCCGCTGTCGGAGATCCCCGGCCGGCCCCTTCCCCTCGCATCTCCCCGATGCCCCTTTGTTTCAGGCGAGGAAAGTTGCCAACGTGCACCCCTTCCCCAACACGCCCCCCAGCGTGCCCATCCCCCGCAGGGAATCCAAGCCCGGGCGCACCATCTAGTCTTCGGCTCGCTCTGGAGCCGGGGCAGCCGCTTCGAAACCGAAAGCAAAGAGGAAGCGGGATCCGGCAGCGTCCCCAGCCCGTCGCCCCGTCTTCCCCATCACCGCACCATCGCCCGCGCCCCCCGCACTTGGCGCTGCCCGCCCCGCGCGGCCACCTCTCCGGGCGGCGGAAAGGCCTCTCGGTGGGCGTTGGGGGGGCACCTACCGGTGCGGGCCGGGGCCGCGGGCAGGGGCAGGGCAGGGCCGGCCTCCCGCCGGGCGCAGGTGCGGCCAGGAACGCCGTCTCCCCGGCTTGCTCCCGCTCCTCCTCCCGCGCGGGGACTCGAGGCGCTCTCCTGCGCCGCCTGCTCCCCACCCCCACGCCCGGCGCTCGGGCTCCCCCCGCGCCGAGTTGCCGACCGTGCCTCCCCCACGCCGCCGGCCCTCCCGCGCCGCGCCTAGCCCCGCATTGTGTGTCGGCCCCCGCTACGGCGGCGAGGGGGCCGGGGGGCTGCAGCCGCCGCTGCCCGGGCCGATCCGAGCCCCCGGCGGCGGCGGCACTCACCCATAGTACGGATGCGGTGCAAACTGCACATGCTCGCGTCTGACAGGCGCTCTGCCTCCGGCCGGGCTTAACTCCTTGCTCGCCCTCTCGCGGGCTCGCCCGCCGGGTCCGCTGCCCCGCCGACCCCGCCGCCCCCTGCCGCCTCCCGCAGCCGGGAGTCGGCCGCGCCCCGGGCGCCTGGAAGCGCGCCCTCGGCCCGGGCCGCGGCGCAGGGGGCTGCAGTGCAGAGCTCCTGGGCCCTCCCGGCCCCCGCCACCCCGCCTGCATTTGAGGTGTCTGCAGGAGCCCGGAGGAGAAGACTAGCCCGGGCCCCTCACCTCCCAGCTTGTAGGAGTTGTGGGGACTGCGTGTACAACATCCGCTGTGGGTATCCTGCAGGTCCCAGCCACCTGAGGACCACGGTCTACATGGTGTTGCAGACCCACTGTGTGCACGTTTTCTGCAGGCCATTCATTGAAACAGCCCTGCAAGGTCATTTTTATTATCCCCATTTTCAAGATGGAGAAACTGAGGCCTATGGAAGTTAAAGAATTTGCCAAGGGCAAGGCCTGAACCTCCAAGGCCCACAATTTGGTTTCTACTGCAAAGATTAAACAGATGTCCTTTCTGAGGTCAAGCTAGATTCTTTTATTGGAAGGTGGAAAATAATGGATGTCATCTGGAAAGCCTGGAGATTTTAGAATATGGAACATGGGAAATCTGTGACAAAGGGCCCCTGACCTGAGACAGGCCCCTCAAAGGGTCCTAGGTCCTGCAGAAACCCTGAGCAGGGAGTGGGAATGTAATCCAACTCCTACCCCCACGCCAAGCCTGGGTCCTGGCGCTGGCTGCCTGCAGCCAAGAGCAAAAGACATTTTAAAAAATTTATAATGCCCCCTGGGGGTGTCCTTTTGTAAATAATCTGTCCAGAGGGGGCAACCTTTTCTAATTCTCACACAGACCTTGTGTGTGTGTGCCCAGGCCTGATCTGAGAGATCTCATGGCTGCTTCTCTCCTAGCCCTCTCCCCCTTTTTATCACATGCCACAGTGACAAAGAGGTCCTAGAGGTCCAAGGCAGCAAAGAGTCTTCTAAGAAAAGGAACTTGAGGTTCATCCAACTAGGTCTTGCCCCACTCTCGGTGAGAAGCTAGTCTGCTTTCCTACTGTCTGAACCTAATCTGATCCTATGTCTTCCCCTATTGCCTGATGGGGCCATGGGTCTTCCATCAACCTCCTGTTCCTGGCCAGGATATTCAAAGATTAACAAAGGAACTTCACAAACTAGGGACGGGCAATGTGGACCAGGAGTTCTAAGCCCATACCATCCACTCCCTGTTCTTGGGCTGACTGAGTCATTCTTTCCAGAAGGAAAGTTCAGAAGGGGAAGAAGGAGTTCTGTTGGGTTTCTCAAACCAGTATAGGACATACGCAGCCACGTGGTGCCACCAATGGCCAGAGTTCTTGGCTTCCCTGAGTTAGTTTCCTCCTATGTAAGATGGAGATCATATCGCCTACTTCGTAAATATATTGTGATGACCCAATGACATAATGCACGTAAAGTCCTCAGGACACAGTAGGCCTTCAATAACAGGAAAGTGTTTTCTGCTGGGAGTAAGGCAGGGACGGGGGAGAAGGAGTCAGGGCTGCAGTGAGACATGTGGGCTGTCCCTAGAAGACTGTCATAGAGGCAGGGGACAGCCTTCTCTCAAGAACACCCTGGCAAGAAGTGGCTTCAGTTAGTCTGGCAGCAAAGCTCACCTGCTGAAGTGGGCCCTCTCCTGTGCCCCCTTGCCTCAAGGCCCAGTTCTCCCGCCCTGGTTCTGTCTGTGGCTGGCAGCTGACTCGGCTCCCTCTGGCTCTGGGAGGCAGCACTGTGCAGAGCAAAGCGTAATGCACTAAAGCAAAAGATCTGAATTCCGGGCGACTTAGCCATTTGGCACAGTAGGTGCAGTGCCTAGCACCCTCAATATTTTTAGGTCCCACAAAAATGTTTGAATTTCCTTTAAAATCAAAGACGAAAATAAACTTTGAGGTCAAAAAAAAAGTTTTCATATGTAATATTAACGTTTCCATCCTTAATGTAGAAGCCATAGTGTATACAAGCCAAGGGGCCCATTACAGAATCAGAAAAAAGGAAGAGTTAGGAACTAAGGCACAAGCCTTAGCATCGGCCAGTCTCCACTTTATCTGGCTCTCCCACAGATTTAACTCCATGATCTGGGTTTTCCTCATTCCTAAATTAGGAATCATTTCTTCCTGACAAAAATTGATATAATACCTTACGACTGACATATCTTCTCCCTTTGGGTAAGGCAGCTATTTTTATCCCCATTTTATAAATGAGGAAATCAAGACTCAGAGAGATCGTATGGTTTGGTCAAGGTTATATTGCTAGTCAAAGCAGAATGCAGTTCAAACTCAAGTCTTCTGGCATCCCATCCAAGGTCCTTTCCATCTGCACCTAGAAGATTTCAAATAAGATCAAGTGTGTACAAGGCAGAGCAGTCTGCTGCAGAAGCAGATCTAAAAAGAGCATCTGTAGCAATGAGTGGGTCCCCTGGCTATTCACCCAAAGAATGCTGAGACATGCATACAGTGTTGTGGGAATGGGTGGGGAGGGTGACCCTGGCTGAAGGTGGGCACAGTAATGGTGGTTCCAGGGTTTCAAGTATAGATTCAAGGTGGAGGACCATGGGACAAACCAAGCCCCGCTCCACTAACACACACCAGAGGATGCCAGCACCTTCTTTGCCTTCTTGTCTTGTCAAAGCAACCTGGATTTGAGTTGACTCCACATCCTAGCCAGATGCCTTAAGGCATTTTATTTAATCTCTCTGAGCCTATTGCCTCATCTGCAAAATGGAAATGGCAATAATACCCAACCCCATGGCTGCATAAATAAGCACAAATAAGATGATGCATGTTAGGTACTTAGCATAGTGCCAGGCACATAGACATAGTTAACAGTCCCTGCCACAGTAGGCGGTTAATGGTAGTTCTCCTCACATCTCTCTTCTACCACCAGGCGGGGAAAAAGAGAGTCTTTCAAGTGTCTTTGTAGTCTCTAAAGTGGCTTGAATATGTGATGTTCTTAGCCATATTTTCTGAAACACAAGAACTTCTCTACCCTTCTCCACAGCAAACCATTCATAAAGAGGCTGCTCTTGTCCACTATGAGTAATTTTCTTGATGACTTTCAAGGAGAACCAGAAACACTTCTGTATATTTCTTAGAGAGGATTTGTTCCCTGGGGGTTGCCCTCTGACCACAAGTCAGGAGAGATGTGGCTCAAGAGGGTGATTTCAGTGGAGGCCCTGGGCCCGCAGCCAGATCAGGAAGGACCTGGGTAGGAGCCGGAGGATAGAAATTGAAGGCCAAGAGAGGCTTATGTATAGTCTGTCCCAGATGCTGTGATAAGAAAGAAGTGAGGTAGGAGCAGAGGAAGCACTGAAGTCAAAGGCAATCTTGAGTTTGAAATTATTTTGGACCGGCTTTACAGGAAAACAAGGTGGGAGGGAAGAACTGGGGTAACCTCCAGGGAGCCTATCCTCTCTAACAAGCATGCAGAAATCTTTCTGTTTCTCTTAAAAGTCATCAAGAAAATTACTTACAGTGGATAAGAGCAACGCTTTACAGATGATTTGCTTAGGAGAAGGGCAGGAAAGTTCTTGTCTTTCAGAAAATATGGGCATGGTCTTGGCAGTAAGAGAGGTGGTCAAGGTAGTCTGCTGGAGTTTGAAAAGGAGGAGGCTCTTTGTAACAGCCCCTTCTTGAAATAGGAAGGAAAGAGGCTAAGGAGTGTGAACCTGTATCATTTAGGATTCTTTGGTTGCATGCAACAGAAACAGACTTTAGCTGTCTTAAGTCTCAAAGGAATTTACTGGAAGGATATGATCAGGTGGCTCACAGATTTGAAGGGAAGGCTGCCAAACAGACTTGAAAAGTCTAGGACCAGGACAGCTTTGGGAGCACAGGTAATGGGAAGTCATTGACAGTCTCCTCGGGCTCTGCTGCCAGAACGATGGGACTTCAAGCTTTTTATCACCTCTGTTCAAGTGTGGAAGAGTCAAATTTGCCTAAGTTGAGTCAGGCACCCACCTCTTGGCCAGGGAAGGGCCACCAGGATACCCTATGTAAGCTCTACCAGCACCCCACATCACGATTGCGAGGTAAGCAGTCAAGAGAAATCAACGTACTGTTGCCCAAAGGAAGAGAAAGGCTGCGATGCAGCCCAAAAGCAAATGTCCGTGACATGGGGGAAGCAGGCAGCACAGGGAATTTGTGCCTGACTCAGTGTCCCCGTAATCTTCTTGGCTATGAGAGAAGGTAAAGGGAGAAACACATAAGCCTTGAGAAAGTAGCAGGAAGCTCTGAAAAGTACCAGGACAGGAAGGCATAGACTGCTGAACAAAATCATGCTCTTGCTGGAGTTGGAATAGAGCTGGAGACAGGCAGACGTTAGACTCGGCACAGCTCTGAGCTGTGCTCAGGGACGGGTGAACTGTGATAAGGGAGGCAACTGCAAAATGTTATTAAGGATGCCCTTGAATGTTCACAAAATGCCTCTAAGGGGTGAAAAGGGTGCCAATGGAGGGAAGGGGCCTTAGGCCCCCAGGGTATGGTCAAGTTGACTGCAGGTTTATCAGGTTTGCTGTCCATATGTCCACGTGGGAAGGAGGTATGGACTTTCACAGAGCTCCCAAGATAATGTTGTGTTCCTACTTGGGGGATATTTAAAAATCGTGTCGTCTCTTCTGCAGTCATCAAAAAGAAAATGCAGAATGCGGTGGATAAGGACTATGCAGTATTCATGAACACCTTGAGCCTGAAAATGAAGACCTCACCATTCTGTGATAATGTGAATTCATCCGTAGAGCGTTAAGACACTAACGTGTATGCACTAAGACAGCCCTGAAAATTAGTGCAGGTTCATGAGACTAGCAGTAAATTAAGAGGAGGGGGAAGACAACACTAAAAGAAATCGAAGTGAAAATATGCACACGCATTAAAACTACACTACTTCATACTTTGAGATGTGGGTTTAACCGTGAAGGTTATAAATTTGGGCGGTGGGGGAGTAGATAGAGTCGATTATGAAACTTAGGAACCATGGGGAGAGCCACCCCCCTCCCCAGCTGCTCTCATTTCCCACTCAGCAGTCAGCCCAGGTGCTGGGCAAATTTGAAAGAATTTCTGCCATGAAGATTAGAAACCAAACTCCAAGCCGGTCACCTCCCCTCTGTGCCTCCCTTTGCCAGGATACAAGGAGTTTAGTCGTCTGAGGAGGGACAAAGGGGTATTGTTAAGGCGAGTCTGGTTAAGAGGAGGCTTTGCAACTAAAAGCTTTTATGCTGCTATCTAAACCATTCTCCCTGGGGGGACACTGTGTGCTTGTCCCAACTTCACTGTATCAGTTCAAAGGGAAATTTCAGCCAGACTCAGTGATTGCAGAAGGATATCTTGGGACTTGGCAACATTAATAGGTTAAGAATTTCTATCACAACATCTCATCCAAGTCCCAATTTTTGGCCCCACTACATCCTGCGATGGGTTAGAATGGGAAAATCTTTCTATTTGTAGATCTGAGTCAAAAG
Source organism: Diceros bicornis minor (assembly GCF_020826845.1). Taxonomy (NCBI): domain Eukaryota; kingdom Metazoa; phylum Chordata; class Mammalia; order Perissodactyla; family Rhinocerotidae; genus Diceros; species Diceros bicornis. The sequence continues at coordinate 16,189,202 of NC_080763.1, forward strand.
GTTTCTCCCATAGGAGATGGCTGAGAGGCAGCCCAGCTTCAGAGTTGGGGGGGGGGGCGGGGGGCGGATTGCTTCACAAGGGTTGGATAAAACCGATTTCAAGTCTTTTCACCCTTTTTGTCCTGACCCTGTAGGAGAACTCTGCCACCTTCAGGAAAGGCTGCAGAAGCCTGAGGGGTTGATGATCCCAGGGACTCTATCTTGTCTGGGGAATTTGTTCAACTGAGGTGTCCTATTAGTCTCAGATGCTAATTAATTAATAAGTATGCATTTAGTGTCTTCTCTTCCCTAGCACTGTGCTGTGGTGAGGACTGGACTCCTGACTTCAAAGCAATTGTTATTCAATTCAGCAAGCATTAATGTACCATGCACTGTGCTAATGATTTAGGGTCATACAGGTAAAAAGATTGAGGCCTATGCCTTGGAGATGAGAACAATACACAATGGTCTATAACAAAGCATTACCTCGTGCTCCTAGGGACTGCTTTAAACTCTGTACCTTCCATGTTGTGGAAGATCTGTGATTGTTTGGGTTCTGTGATGTGTCCATGACCTGACTTTATCTCTCCCACACTTTATTTGTAAAGTAAACTCTCAGGCTTTGGCTCAAAACTACCAGTATTTACAAATTTACACACTTCTTTCTGTCCAAAGACTCTCTGCCTTTCTTTCTTGCCCGCAGCTTAGGTCAAGGTCTGCTTTGTCTTATGTCCTTCAGCAAGATACAGACTTGGGAAGGGGTACGGCCACTTGTGGTGGATTTTTCCATATCGGTGGGCAGTAATGTCAGGTACAGAGCTGGGACCCCCCAGGGAATACAGTAGAAGGGTACAGGGACAGGAGGGAAGAATAGTGGGGTTTCCAGGGACACAAAGGAAGGACACAGAGGGGTGAGTGCTTTGTTCTGGAACTGCATGTCTGTGTTCAGGTGCGCAGGCTAAGAAGGGAACTGGTTGCTCAGGGGCCTCGTCTTGACTCAGTGAGTGCCCTATGGGCATTTGTATGATGGGAGATTAATACTATAGCACATCCTTGAGCTTTTACTATTTAAATCCAAATTCATGTTCTAGGAAGACACTGGGCCCAGTGAGTCCCACTCCCTGTCCTAACTGCTCCTTGTCCACCAGGCTGAATGGAGCTGGGAAGATGTCCCAGAACTCTAAGAATGTCAACGGGAGGGTCACGAGGGTCTCTGGTGCTGCAGTGAAGGAGTGTGGAGGAACGTGGGTGAGTGTGGAGGAGTGAGAAGGGGTAAATGGAAGGAAGAGGGGCCCCGGACTTTCTCCTTGAAATCATCACCGTGCTGCTCCTGCCCAGAACCTCACGAAGCCAGGCCTCTGGACTGCACTCGACCAGCTTCACGTTCCTTCTTTCCCCAAGTGGAGAACTGGCTGAAGACACCATTTCCCTTGCAAGGTGTAAAATGGGCTTGGATTAGAACTGGGCCCAACTTAACTCTGTCCCCAGACTTATGTCTGCTCCTTCAAGACCTGGACAACTGCCAGACCACAAGAACACAGTGTATAATAGGAATTCAGCAACGCTGTTGTGGTCATAGCTTAATTGCTCTGAGGAGGTAACAGGGATCCAGGCAATACCAAAAGCATGTGAGTCCTCTCTGATCTCAACATTGACCCCAACTCCCCCAGGTCCCCACTTGCCGTATCCCTCCCAGGATCTTAACCTGTTGGAGGCAGCGACTCAAAGGAGTTGGCATTAAACTTGAGGGATGGGAGGTTATGGGGGGAAAATTCTGGCTTTTGACTGGCACATTGTGGCTTTATTGAGTTAGTCATCAACTTCCCTGAATCTCAGCTTTCTACTTTACTGATGAGATCAATACTTTTAAAACATTTTAATAGCTTTATCAGAAAAATGATTCATACTCCTCGTAAAATATTCACATAATATAGAAAAGAACAAAACAGAAACTAAAAACATTACACCAAATTTCTATACCCAAAGATAATCACTGTTAATGTTTGGGAAAAAAAATTCTTTACCCAGATTTGTATCATAGATATACAAATAGTTATATGTATACAGTTTTATATAAAATAAATCATACATACTTAATATCATACATACTTTATCATACATACATAAATTATACGTACTTTTCTAGAAACTGTTTCACTTGACATTAAGTAATGACTATCTTTTCATGTCAATAAATACAATTCTTCAATAGAAATTTTAATGACTGCATAGTACATAGTATTTTATTTTCTAGATGAATCATAATAATTTACTTACTAGGTTCCAACTGATAGACATTTAGGTTGTATCTTTTTTTCTTTATTTTGTTACTATTGCTGCTATAAATATTGGGGGCAATACAGTCCTTTCAAGCATCCTTCTCCTAACACAAACTGCAAGAAATATTCAATGATATAGCTCAGGAAAGGACACAAGAATCATAAACCCCTGCCAGTGAAAGCAGGGATTTGGGGTGGAGGACAAGGCCCTAGAAAAATCTTAGTGATCTTCACTGCTATAAGCGGCTTCCAACCTTATGTATATCACTACATATGTACATTACTATTCTACTGGGTTGAGTGGCAAGAATATTCAGGGAAATTTTTTATTCTGAATATTACAATGGATTTATTTCAACACTAAAATTTTGCTTCCCAAAGAACCATGCTCTTCCCAAGAGTATCTTTTGTTCCAGAGATCCTGGGTCCATATAAGAGCAATCCCATGTTCTGCAGGGAAATTCCTGCTTTCCGGAAAAGACCATTCCAGAAGCCATCTGAGAGTTCCCCCAATGAGCAATGGGGCAATGTGTAGTGTTTGGAAGGAATAGCAGTCACATGTCACCCCCAGAGCAATGCCTGTTGGCTTTCTGTCCTAGGAATCTGTGTGTTCTGCTCCATTGCTCACCTCCCCTCTTATGTGCGAGACCTGTCTGTCGGCTCCACCTGATTCTTTTGGGTGGGCCCCACTCTGTAAAGGGAAAAAGACTAGCATTCCTTCTTCTGGACCTAGACTAGGAAATTCAGAACCCAGAAATGTGGAAATTCCTTTTTCAAAAGGTGCACTGTCCATGCCACCTCTCTGAAAACTCCAAAGCTCACTTCTACATGAGCAAAGCTTCCACTATATGGATTCCCTCGGTACTCTAAGTCAAGTAGTCTGGCTCTAGCTCTGTGTCCCATCACTCTGTCTGTGGCAGAGCAAAGATGATCCTTAACCCGAGCTTGCACTTTGTGCAGAAGAGATTCTTCCTGTCCCCTGTTCTTGTGGCGTGGCTGGGTGAGAGATGCCTGGAATAAGTGCTAAGCTAATGGTCTGTGCACTGTTGGAGCTAGATGTCCAAAGCTGGGAGGGGGGAGAATGTACTTTCCCCACTTCCCTAGTCTTTTAATATCACTAAGTGTTCCAATTTTCTTCCCTGAAACTATGCAAAATTGAACAGGAACAAATTAAGCAGAGTTTAAAGTCTCCACTTTAGGCCGAGCTTAAAGCTCCATAAACCATCACGTTTCCAGGTGACCAGAGCATGCAGTCGTCAGATCAGAACGGAACAGATTTGGCGCTAGGTGTGGCTGGGAGTTCCAACGCCGGGGCTCAGCGTCCTTTAAGAAAACAAGCCATCCTGAGCACTAGATGGCGCTGAGAGACAGCCTCTGATGTCCTGGAGGGTTGGTGGCTGGTCATGCCCAGGACTTGAAAAGACAGGTTATGTCACCTGGACTCACCCCCACTTCACAGAAAGGAGCTGGCAAAGAGCTTCCAATAGGATATAAACCTTGACTTTGCTCGTAAAAACCCAGAGCCTGAGCAGGACAATCAGAAGCCCAATGAGGTGAGGGCCTGATTGATCAAAGGAGATAACAGATCTATTGCTTTCACGCTAAACCATGGGGGGAAGGAAGGAGGAAGAGCTGCATGGCTGTCTTCTCATTCTATTCAGGTACTTTGCGTCTTCCCTTCTCTGTAATTCTGGGCACTTGTTGGCGCACTCTTATAGCAACAGCTCAGCCTGGAAGGGGTTGTGCATGTATCCCTCAAGCAGAGGGAACTAGCACTCTCAGCCCTGCAGGTAAGTCCCCACTCCAGACCATAGGCCTCTTCCAGTCAGGTGAAGCAGCTGCTTAGAGGAGAGGAGGCCAAGGGGCATGAAGAGGCTCTCCCAGGTCCAGTTTGCCCTGAACTGAGCCACCTATTCCTTGACGCTCTCCCTCCCCTACATCCTGGCCCACAGTGGTCACTCAACCAAACATGTATGAAATGTATGAAAGCAGAACCCTAGCTCGCCAGACCTCTCACACTGTGAGTTCAACTCTGAGGTGAGCTAGTGGGGGACTCAGGCAGAATTGAGGTTGGGGATGAGGTAGGGGTGGGAGGAAGACTTTTCTTTCTTTCAGCTTGGGTCTATTGTCAGCTGAAGACATAAGAATAATGGCCAGCATCTATTGAGTACTTACTAAATGTCGGTACTGACCTAAGCACCAGAGCTGGAATTTGACCTCTATGAGGAGGACCCCAAAGGCCACACACTAGCCCCTTGAGAACTCGAGTGTCTGGCAGCCACACACATGCTGCAGAAGAGGAGCCAGGGTGCCACAGCCAGCTCCCTGACTGGCCTGAGTTTCTCTGTCTTAGTTTCCAGAGCCTCTTCCCACATGGGCCCCTAGGCTGCTGTAGAACCTGCCACCTACTTGGAGCTGGTCCCTGCCCAGCCCCTTCTACCCTCTGATGTGAGCAGCCATTGTTTTCATCCGTGATGAAAGCTGTTAGAGAAACAAGACAGCTGGTTTAAAACCATGATGTTGCAAGTTCTAAAATGATCTAGAATCCCAGTTAGATGGCTGGGTTTACCCGGTCCTCATTTCCTGAGCTCCATCAGCTCCCAACTCAGCTTCCCTTTCTCCCTCCCTGCCATCTCCTCTCCCCACTCTTCGCCCTCATCCTACTGAGCTCCCCTCGGCTTGGCTCTCTCTTGCTTGGGGAGCCCACAGCTGCACTGGACAGATCACTTTGCATTGATGTATGTTATAATTACAGCAGTTCTACCCTGCGTTCTCCTCTGGGGCTATTGTTGCTCTCTGAGAAGATCATTGGAGTGTTGGAATATGATGTATGACAGGCCAGTCAATACTGGGCAACCTACAGTCCTGAAGGGCGTGAAAATACAGACGCCTGGGGCTGCTGATCCCAATGCCCAGAGTCTGAATCCATATTTTTAATCAGTGCCCCCAGGATTTTATGATGGGAGGTTAGATGGGGAATCATTGGCTGCCCTCTCATTGGAGTCCTTCTCAAGCAGGCCCTCCTTTTACCCACTCCTCTTTGTTAGCTTTCAAGTCCCTAGTCTTTGGGCATCTTGCTGGTCCTTTACCCTTTATACCTTCATTTGATAACATTTATGAGGTACCTATAATATGCCAGGCACCGGGGCAGACCCTTAATCTCCACCTTTACAACCACTCTCTAAGGAAAGCATTCTGATTCCCGTTTTACAAATGAAGAACCCCTCCCCTCCCTATTCTGGCTCTCCGTGGCTCTGGAGCCCGCAGCTGCACTGGACAGATCATTTGCAGTGATATATGTGGTGATTACATCATTTCTTCCCTATGTTCCCCACTGAGAAGAGCCAGGATTCAACAGCAGGCATGTCTGGTTCTGAAGCCTGAGCCCTGAGTTCATTGGTCACACTTGCCACACTTTGTTTCCTTGCACAGTGCCTGGAAAATGGTAAGCACTCAATAAATATCTGTTCATGAGTAACTGAATGAATAAATGAAAGAAGAGCCCACATTCAAAGTTAGGACACCCCCCCAACACACACACACACATGCACGCGTGCACACATACACACTAAGGATTCTGCCTCTGGGCCTTCTCTTTTCATTCCTACCCTTCACCTCCCTGCATCCAATCACTGCCCTCCCAGCCCCACTTGGAGGGTGACTATGAGCCTCTCCGACCCAGCCCATGGTTGCCCTGGCTGCTCCCTGAGTTTAGCAGTAGAAAGAGCCTCCTGACTTCTCTGTAACCCAAGAGCTACCAAGCTCTGTCCCTGGCTCCTGAGGCAGAAGCCTGGACCAGGATTGGCCCCAGGGCTTCTGGGAGTCTGAGGCCTCCTCCCCCTTCTCCTTTACCCTCCTTTCAACAGCAACTGAAAACCAGGCCCTGAAGGCAGAAGCAGGGGGCTTGATTTGGAAGGGTTTCAGGGAAGGAGGAGGGGTCTCCTTGGAGCCCAGAGCCCTGTTCAGAGAAAACAAGTGGGGCTGGGAAGTGGGGTCTCTAGAAAGCCCAGGACGTGGGGAAGATGAATTGCCAAACATTTCACCAGTTCTCCTAGAGTTATTCCGGTCTCTCAAGCCATCTTGCTTATCTACTGCAATCTTGAAGCAGAGAGAGCTCCTTGAGAGCAGAAACCACCTCTTGACCTACTGGAGGAGATACCTAGGGACCTAGGAGAGTATCTGGTACATTAGACCTCCAGCAAATATTTGTTCAAAGAATGAATAGCAAAAGCTACCATTCATACAGCACTTGCTATGTGCCTGACACCATACTGTCTCATTTAATCCTTTCAACAACCCTAGAAGGCAAGAAATATTATTAACACCAGTTTAAAAATGAGGAATTAACTCAGAAAGCTTAAGCAACTCCCCCAAGATTACATCAGCACATGGGTGGTAAAGCTGGAACCTGAACTGAGGTCTGGCCAGTTCCGAGGTCCCCATTCTTTCCCATGGTGCTGACCAGGAAACACCAGGTACACTCTAGGATGCTGTTATACTGACTCGGTAGGAATTTATTTTTTAACTAAATAGTTAAAGCTGTGTGGTGTGTGTATATAAACTGACTCTCCTCTCACCTCTAGAATAGTTAGTTAGCATCTGAAGTACACTAATCAGGAATTCACACCTAGAAGGTTGTTACATAAGCACTTCAAACACCATCAATCTGTACTAGAGGGCTGAATGTACTTGAGGGATGCTAGAAATAATCTTTCATGGGTGAAATAAATGGTTTTCAAAACAAAGATAACCAAGGCCTTCATGTGAATGACGTGTGAAAATCAGGCCAACTCTCTAACTCCTTTGAAGCAGGTGTGGGACGTTTTGTGCCTGCTTGCTAATAACTGTTTGCATAGTTGGCAGATTTTGGCCTTGGCCATTTTTAATATCCCACCTGTAGGAGGTTATGGAAGAGGGGACAAATGGCCCCCACTCACCTCTCATCTCCAGTGGCTGCACATATAAGAGCCAGACAATTGCCAAAGGGCCAAATCCGGTCAGACCTATTCACAGCGTGTGCCCATCCAGGTCTCATCCTCCTCTCAGACGAGTAAAAGGAGGCCCTCAGCTTCAGTGGCCCAACTGACCTTTGACTCTGGGCACACGATGGCCTTCTTCCCCTCTCCCTGCTGTCAGGCTGCTTGTAATAAGCTAACATCAAACAGAAACAAACCTTAGGTGCAGTGGGTACCATTTCTCCATGGATCCTCAGAGGAGTCTGGGGGCTCAGAGCCTTTCTAGCAGGCTTCCGAGGCCCCCAGCTCCCACCCCAGCCCTTCCCACTCTACTCCCTCTCCCACTACAGCACCAGCCAAAGATGGTGCTCAAGATGGCTTTTTCTTTCTTTGTTTTTTGCTGAGGAAGATTCTCCCTGAGCTAACACCTGTGCCAGTCTTCCTCTATTTTGTATGTGGGTCGCCGCCACAGCATGGCGGCTAATGAGTGGTGTAGGTCTGTGCCTGGGAACTGAACCCTGGGCCGCTGAAGCAGATTGGGCTGAACTTAACCATGAGGCTGGCCCCAAGATGGTTTTTTCTTTACTTCAGTTTTGCAAAGTTCCCCTCTCTGTGGTGACTCCCTCATAATCCTGCCTTCCCCTCCAGCTCTCAAATATTCTGACCTGAAGGGTAGCTGTGCTGAGGAAATAATTTCCCCACTTTACAAAAGGACAAACTGAGGTAGGAAGCAAGGAGAGGGTTTATCCAAGCTTGTAGTTGGGCATCTAACAGAGGACCTGGAACAAGTTAAAAGCCAGCTATCATAAATGAGTGAATGAATGAATGAAAGGAAGGAAGGGAGGGAAAAATAGAGGGATGTTGGCATCAGCTGATGTTATTCTTTGGATTTGGCCAGTGGCCACAGTTTGACTCTCAATCTCAGTTAGATGGAGGGCTACACAGAAAGTGCCTGAAGGTGGAAAGATTGTGGGAAAAAGACAGTGTCTCAGACATCTGAGACACCCCTAATCCCAGGGTTAAGTTAGGGGTAGGCCAGCCACAGGGATTCATCCTTGGGGTGGGGTAGCGTGGGGTGCAGTGGTTGAGAGTGACATATGAACCAGGTCTCACTGGAGCCAGAACAACTGCCTCTGCTGATTGGGGACCAATGGGGGAGGTGGTGGAGACACCAGAAACCCAACCAGAGTTGGGGGGAGGGTGGGCAGGACCTTCCCAGGCTGCCAGCATGGGTGGCTGGGGTCAGGCAGAGGAGGCAAAATCAGCAAAGAAGGCTAGTGGGACAATCTCTAGCATTAGATGGGAAACTCTGCTCTGCCTGTGAACATCCCTGCCGCCCTCGTTATTGATTACCTGCAGGCCCAAAGAATGCCAGAGTCTAGGGCTGTGGGAGTCACTCTCTCCCTGGAGCAGAGGAGGGGACAAGCCCATTCTCCTCTAGGCATCCATTCACTCTGGTAAGTACTAGGTAGGGACTAATAATAATAAATAGAAAAGCTATAAAACTCAGCTCTAAAGGACATTATTGGGACAACTGGGGAAATTTGAATATGGCCTCTATAGTAGATGATAGTACTGATGCTTTTCCTAAGTGTGATAATATTAAGAGAACACCCTTGTTCTTAGGAAGGTACATGCTGAAGTATTTGAGGGTAAAAGGTCATGATGTGTACAACTAACTCTCAAATGGTTGAGAAAAAAATATATTTTATATATATACAGAGAGAGAGAGAGAGAGAGAGAGAAAGTAAATGTGGCAATATGTTAACAATTGGTAAATCTAGGTAAAGAGTAAATGTGTATTTAATGTACTATTTTTTGCAACTTCTGAGGGTTGGAATTTTCAAAATAAAAAGTTGGGGGGAAGTTTGAGGGAAGAAAAAGAATATTGAACAATGATTGGATCCCCAAATTTATGTAACTTTATTATCTGATTTAATCCTCAGACCAACTCCAGAGGGAGACACTATGATTCTTATAATAAAGATAAGGAAACTGAGTCCCAGAAGCGCTAAGGAACTTTCCCAAGTTCACAGAGCTGGGATTGAAACAGAGCCCAAAGCAAGGCTGAGGCCACATGGAGGGGTGCGTTTGGGAGACAATGGCTAACACTTTCTTGAGCTTTTCTGTGGGCTAGCAGTGTTTAAAATCCTCCATGCATATTAACTCATTTAATCCTCCCTTTCTAAAAGCTTTGTACTCTGTGATAAATGACTTCACTGGTGTGGGTGGGAGGGAACGAAGGGGCACTCAAACACACTGACAGAAGTGTAGGTTGGTGTGGTCTCCTTTGAGGGCAATTTGGCAGCATCTATGGAAATTTAAAATTCACACTGTGTTTAGAGCCAGCAATGCCACTTTTAAGTATTAAACCATAAATACAGTCATATATGTGGACCAAGAAGTATGTACAAAGATATTCATTGCAGCAAGGTATATAATAGCCAAAGATTGGAAACATCCTAAATATCCATCATTAGGAATGCTAGGGAACCATTAAAAAAAGTAAGACATCTCTAAGTGTGCTGGTGTGTCACACAGAGAGTCAACAAATGGCAGTGTCAAGAGAAAAAAAGCAAGGTATGCTTCCTTAGTGTTCAAAGGAAAATATGAATACATATATATAAATATAAATATATAATACATATGTATTTGTGAATACTTATGTATGCATAAAATATCTTCAAAGGATATACACAAAAACTTACAATAGCAGTTGTGTTTGGGGAGGAGTGATCTGGGGGACAAGGGACAGGGAGGGAGCAAGACTTACTTTTCATTGTTAGCCCTTCTGTATTATTTAAAATTTATACTCCATGCATGTTTACCTATTCATAACGAATGAATGAATCTCCCTTACAAACTCCAGAAGACTTGCTTTTGGGCTTCCTTAGGCAACTTCCAGAGTGTCGAAGGGGATAGCTGAGGCCAGTTTCCCACAGTCTGGGGCTAATCTACCCCAATCCCCAGGAGCTATGACTCCATTTGCAAGTTCTGCCCCTGGAGTCCCACTGGCCCAGCTGAACTTTCACCCTTGGCCTCCTGAACTACCGGGACCAGCTTTCCATAGTGTCTGGGCTCTCAAATTGTGCATGAGAATTGCCTGGGGAGCTTGTCAGCTGACAATCTCCCAGCCTCACCTGTGGGGATTCAGATTCAAACCCGGGGTGGAGCCAGGGGATCCTTCACCACCACCTGGAGTGAATCTTCTAAAGCCCCTTTGGAGAAACCAGCCCTGGTGATGTTTGCCCCTGTTCAGGCCTAGACTGAGAGCCTGCAGGACTGGGCAAGAAAGGCTGTTTTGAAACAGAGCCCTCCCTGTAATATTCTCCATATTCATCTTCTTTACCCCATACCCACCTAACAAAAAGTTGTGTGTTCTAATCCCCGCTGGGTGCAGGATTATACTGGTGAGCTGAGGGACTGCAAGCCCTTGAAGAACAAGAGTCCACTGAAGACTGCCCTGCAAGCTGCCCGGATGGCAATGTCCTGTTGGCCTTTCTGGCCCCTTGGCCAGCTCCTTTAAAATAAATAATGCACACATACATACATACATACATAACCAAGCAAGTTACCCTCAGGGCTGTGATGACCTTTTTTTTCCCTTCCAAATTACAAATCAGAAAACTGGTCTGCCAGTGGGGCAGGCTGTTTGAAATAAGAATTTCTGCTCCAAATATCCGGGCATTACAGTTCTTACAGGTCCCCAGACAAATGCTGCAACCTCCTTTGGGGGGAAGGGTCTGGTCTCGCGCCCCATCCTGCGAGGGTCCCACGCTGGTTGCCAGCTGAGCAGATCCCGGGGCGGCCCGGACGCCCCGTGTGGCAGCTGGTCAGCCTCCGCAGAGAGCTGAGGGCCGGAGCCCGGGAGACCCCATGGCCCACGGGACCCCGGCGCCCCAGGGACGAGCCCAGCGGTGCGCAGAGGTGGGAGGCTGGAGCCTGCTGAGGTCATTTCCTGTGCCTCTCCGCGAGCTGCCCGCAGAGCCGAGCCGGCGCTCTGCCTTTAAGGAGCGGGCGGGGAGCGGGAGGGAGGAGGGAGCGCGGCGGAGCGTTGAATGGGGCGCAGCAAGGCGAGGCTGGGCTTTGTGCGGCCAGCCTCCGGGCACCCCTCCCGGCCCCGGCCTCTCCCCGCCCCGCCCACCTCGACCCCTGCTGCCGGGGAGCGGAGACCCGGCGGCCGCTGCGGACTCGGGCGAGATCGACGCAAGGTCAGCGGCGGGCGCGCGCGGAGGGTGGCCGTGTGCCGGGTGCGCGGCGGGGCCGCCTGCGAGCTCGCTGGAGGTGAGCAGCCCCGTGCGCCCCGCGGGCAGGGCTGGGCTTGCGGGGTGTGCGCTGGCCGGGAGGGTGTTTGGCTGGGCGGAGAGGACCGGCTCCCTCCGGCCGAGGGCGATTCCGGAGCAGGTGCCTCCCCACCTGGAACCGAGCTCCCAGCCGCTGGGAGCGCTGGGAGCCGCGAGTCAGGCTCGGAGGACCCGCACCGCGAGCCGAGGAGTAGCCTTTCTGGGGAGGATCGGGAGTTTGGGACCGGCTCGGATCCAGTCGCTCCCAGGAAGGGCCCTGGGGGCGTACTTGCGGGCTTTCCACCGAGGTGCCTGTCCTCTCGCTGGCTCTCACCTCTCCCGCTCCCCTCCCCACGTCATCTCAGCTTATCATTTCTGTGATTTCTCGCTGGCTCTCTTGGGAGTCCTAATGGGCCGGGCTCGACTCCTAGAGGCAGGTCAGCCAAGCAGAAAAGAAAACAAGTTGGGCGCCGAATGACACCGGGAGCTTTGTGTCCTAGGAGACTTGGAGAGGAATCGGTCACCAGGAACCAGGGGGCCTTAATGGGGGTGGCAGAGGCAGTGACGACTCTCATCTGGGAGTATAATCCGCTCCCTATTGGAGTTCTCCCTGCCAGGACATCTCCGTAAGTTTTTACTAAGAATCCGCTTCATAAAACTCTTCCGGACAGAGCCTTAGTTCCAGCTAAAACTTCTGCTTGAAAGATCATTTTGATAACAATTTCAGTGGAAAAGTTATTGATTCCTTCATCAGACTCTTTGGACTGTCTTCTATGAGCCAGACACTGTATGTGGTAACAGCACTTAACACTTTATAGAACATCAATTCCAGTGTTTCTGCATAGTATTAATCCCATTTGACAAAGGAGGAAATGGACTCAGAAAAATTGTGGTTTGCCCAAGGTCGTGTAGCTAAAGAGTGGAAGAGGCAAGACTCAAACTGAAGTCTCCTAAATTCCAAATGTGGGGTTTGGTCCACTATCTGCCACCATCGCTCTGGTACACTGCTGAGGGGGCCTGCCCAGCGCTGGGTTCTCATGGGGTCCACCCTGTGGTCTCAAACTCATTGAAACTAACAGCTGAGCTGAGAAAATGTAGTGCCCCTTGTGCCCCTTAAGAAGTCACCAGCTAAGGGGAAGAAGTATGTACCTCCCACTCTCCTCGCCTGTGGTGTGGTGCGCTCTTCTTTACTATTCTCTTCTCTGAGGCTGTGTATCTGTGTGGAACTTGGTGCTCCTTATGGTTGAAGAGTGCTTTGTACATGCTGACGTTAAGGTGCCAGGATTCCCTCACTCATGATCGGTGACTTCACAGCAGACTGGCTGCTGAGCCACCATCCTGCCTTCTCCCACCAGCCCAGCTGAGCCGCCTCTCCCTTCTGTTGAAAACTAATTCAAAACTGACCTCCTCTGTGAGGAAACAGGCACTTGTTGCTGGCTGGAGTATGAATTAGAATAGCCTCAGGGGAGGGCAAGTTGGACTATCTGGCCGTATAAAAATGTACGTCACTTAACCCTACAATTCCATTTCTGGGACTTTACCCTTCAGATATACTCTGATGTGTATGAAATATGATGTATATTCATTGAATATTCATCACAGCATATTTATTTTAGCAAGAGGTTTCAAACAACCCAAATGTCTGTCAATAAGGGACTTTTAAATAAGATCACGTTAGAGCCACACGATAGAATGCAATAAAGCTGTTAAAAAGCGTGGAGGGAAAATGGGGCAGATATGTATATTGCTACAGGAAGATCTCTAAGTTATATTGGTGAGTACAGTGTGTGTAGTGTGCTACCGCTTGTGGATGTGTATGCAGCATCTCTGTGAATGCTGTATGTGCACTGAATATCTCTGAAAGGCACAAAACCTCGTAACAGTGGTTGTCTCTGGGGAGAGCTATGGCTGAGGTACGGGGGTGGGAAGAAGCCTTACTTTGCACCATATACTCTTTTGTTCAGTATTCAGAAATAAAGAGGTAAAATCATTAAAAAAAATCCCCAGACCTCCTGTCTGAGGTGGATCTAGTGGTGAGCACATCCGTGGGCCACATCTCCCTGTATGCCCGGGACACTGTTGGTTTGCCTTTTGTTTGTTCCTAGTAGCTTTCATTTATTGAGTGCCTACTGTGTGCCAGGCTTTTGTAATATCTCCTTTAATTCCTGAAAAATTCTGACATAGTGTGGTCTATGAAATTGCCATTTTTGAAGGTCAAAAAATGGTTGGATGTTGACAATTTCATATGATTCAACCTAATACTATTGCCCTCCTTTTCAAATATTATTGCCGTCAATTTCAAAATGGAACCGAGGCTCAGAGAAGTTAAGCAAATGGTTTAAGTTCGCAGGATTAATTAGTGGCTGAGCCAGTGTTCAAACCCAAGGCCTGTTTGGCGCCAGAACACGAGATCTTCGGTTGTACGCTCTGCTGTTTCTCTTTACCGGTTTTGTTCTCAAGGGATGTTATTCCTTGTTGTCCCAGTCCCTTCTGGTGTTTAGATCCCTGAAGGCTGGAACATGCTCACCTTTTTGCATCTCCCCCAATATTGTGAAATGTGATGCTCAGTACCCCAAAGAGGTAAAACGTATGTTGTTGGCTTGATCAGATGACATTGTGAGATCAGAGGGAGCTGTGCCCCTGTGTCCACTTACCCTCCCCCCAGCTCCATCCCCAGAAACAGGGCACAGAGCTCTTCCTTTCCCTCAGCTGGGCAGGTGGCCAGCCTAGTCTAGCGGAGCACTTTTAGAAGATGGTGGTCGCCCATCACTAGCAAGTAGAAATCACAAAAGGTGCTCAACATGAATGAGTGAATCATAGTGAGGGGACACAGGAGAGCCCGGTGGAAATTGTACCAGAACAGAGTCCCCATTACCTTTTGATGCCTCCTGCAGCAACCTCTGACCTCTTTCTTTTAGGCTCATGTATTGATTGGCCCCCTTGCAGGGAAGTTCCAGGATATTCAGATGTTAGACCTGAGCCTTGCAAGCCACAGGATCTTTATTCATCTTTATGTCCCCATTCTTGCACATAGGAGTCACTTAACACAAGTTGGTTGAATTAAATTTAATTTCAGCATTTTGTCAATTTCTGGTCAAATCCCTAAAGCTGCCAGAGCTAGCCCAGATCAAGTTTGTGTTTTCTCTGATATAGGCCCAGAATCTGAAGTCACCTAAGGACTTACTGTGCCCTTTTTTCACCACCCCTCCTACCTGCAGCCCCTGTCTCCGAGACACATCTCTACCGACCTCTGTGGCCATGGCAGTGCGGGGTGTTGGAGGACTGAGGGAGTCCCAAAGCAGGTGTCGAAGCCATGGCAATCACTTGATTCTCACCTGCCAAGCCGTTTAGCATGCTGGGCACTAGTGGGAATTAAGAGAACCGGGTTTCACACGAGTTGCCATGAGGTGGAGGCACCTGGGGGTTTAGTGTACTAGTCTTCCTACTTCTTATGTGTGTTTGAAGCTTTCCAGAATAAAAAATGAAAAAACCAGTGGAGCTGGGTTTTGTCCTCCGCTCACATCCTTTCTTTCCTTTCCCCTTCTATTTTTGCCATTAATGTTGTGTCTGTGTTAGGCTAGCCTGGTAGCATGAGGCTCTGCCGCCACCACTGACGCATCTTCATGGAAAGAGGCTGTTCTGTATGTTGGGAGATCAGGATTCTTGGCCCAGCTCTGATTCTACTTAGCTCTGTGTCTCTAAGCAAGTCACAGATGCAATGAGGTTTCTTATCTGTTCATTATGAATAATATCACTTGTCCTACATCTCAGGGATATTGAGGGGATGGGAGAGAAATAATGCCTGTCAGTCACAGTGCTTTGGAAAGGTAAGAACCATTCTATAAATTCATTTCTGCTCAGCCTTGCGCATCTTGACAGGAGGTACAAGTACAAGGTGACTTAGCAGATGAGGTTCGGCTTACTGGGATCTTCCCTTAACATCCTGTGTTTTACAGCTGCCGCTCTCACCACCTGCTTTTGTCGGAAGAGCCTCTGGGCCTTGTGCTTGGCAGCAGGCTCCTTGCTCCAGATCCGTTTCCAAACCTCTTAGCTCTCGTTGCGTGCCCAGACAAGCCTAGTACAAGTGCCAGCCCCCTCGCCAGCAGCCCCAAGGCAGGGAGAAGATTAAGCAGAGCGCCTGATCGGTTCAAAACCGTGATGTCATGAAGATGCTTGACTGGGGACAGCACTTCCTACAGTCTAGGTATACTCGCAGATACGAGGGCTCGGCAGAGGCCAGTGACATATTTTATTTCCAAGGTCCCTGGAGATTTTGATAATTTGGGTTTCTTCTCTCCCCATGGGATCTGAGCTGCAGCTTTGACAGTCAGTAAGAGGAAATTAAAACTCACCAAACTCTTTTAACGCCACAAAAGGATTAAGTTTCCTTGCCCCTTGGTTTTACCTGGGTGCTTATACTGCTAATTCTTAGCCCTGGGCTAAGTTGCAAGACTCTCAGGTCCCTGTTTCAGACCTGCTGCTTTTTTTTTATTTATACCAGGAAAAGCAAAATTCCCTTAAAGGACAAAGCAAATCAAACATGAAACCTCCCCGCCTTCTCTGGAGGCCCCACAAGGTTCTGTTTTGTCTTTTCAGCTGTGATCTTAGCTCAGAGAAGGTCATGTTTTGTTTTTGTCTTTTGTCTTCCTGCCCGTTCCAGTTGGTCCCAGTCCTTTGAGGTGGGGATTGCTGGGAGGTCACAATGTTGGGATTGTTTGGGATGACAGTTCTGGGAGAGCAGGGCTGAGGTCATGTGTCCAGTGTTCTGAACAGTTCAGAACCGAAAGACTCGGACAGCAGACCCATCAGTGGCTTAATTGTTGGGCCTTTCTCCACAGGTCTACTGACGCTGGTTTTTAAACAAAGAATGAGGACACGTGATAAATGCCTGTGCTTAGGGAGGTTGTGGTGTCAGAATATTTGAGACCAAGATGCCCTGGAAAATCTGGAATATAGGTTCACCTTAGTGCCAAGGATCCTGAAAGATCCTACAAAATATTTCTCTCTTTCTCAACAATCCACCTCACTCTGAAATCAGAATTCTTTCCAGTTTTTGTATGGGTAAAGAGCACAGCGGATGTGAACAAGGACTTGGGAACGAGAATCCCAGCCCCACTACTTACTGGCTGTAGATCTCTCTGTATAAGTCCGTTAGCCTCTCAGTTCCTCAGTGTCCTCACCTGAGAGTATGGACAGTAGTGTCCACCCCTTGTCTCATGGCTTGTCATGAGGATTAAAGAGGCCACACGTACCTGGCATACAACAAGGACTCAATAAATGATAGCTATTTGTGGTATATAATGGGAGAAGGATACTTGTAAAAGTCAGATGTGAGGTAGGAAGCAATATTGGTGGTTAACCCATCAAGGACGGCTCACCGGTGCACCAGGGTACTATTTGGCCGCCGTACAGGAGGTGGCTGGGTTTTCTGAGGCCATGTGGCTCCTGAAGAAGGGAAAAGGGATTTAAAAAAACAACAGATTTTTATTATGGAAAATTCCAGGCATATATTCAAGTAGAGAGACCAGTATAAAGAACCCCATATACCTATCACCCAGCTTCAAAAATTATGAACATTTTGATAAATCTTATTTCATATATCTCCCTCCCCCCGACTCCTCAGCCCCTACCATGAAGTGTTTTAAAGCAAGTCCCAGACATGATATCATTTCACTTGTAAGTCATATGTATCTCTAACAGATGACATTAAAAAAATATTATTAACCTAAAAAATTAACAGTTATCCCTTAAAATCATCTAATACTAGGATTACCGTTATGTCAGAGTTTGGGACAGAGCAAAGTGATGCTTGTTGCCAAGTATATTTATTAATAGCGCCCTAGAAGGGGGACTTAGACAATCCTGATGCTGGGTATGTCTTCCACCCTTCTCTCCTCTGTGCTCACTCTCTGCTGTCTCCTCTCTCATGCACATTCCTACATCCTTCTTCATTTTGTCATTCCTGACCTGGTTTTTCTTCTCTTAAATATGTCCAGGAGACATCTGGCTAAATTCCCCTGGCTGGGAATGTTATAGATATCTACTTGATTTGTTCTGAATTTGTATAAAGTGTTTTCCAAAGACTTGTGGCTTTCTCCAGAGGCTGCAGCAAAATATCTACCAATTTTCTGGTTTGCATTTTATAACTTGAAAGAGTGAGAATCTGTTCTAAAGCAGGATGATTCGATGACAACAATGGACAAAATCCCAACTTAATAGAAAATTGTCAAGGAAATTCAAAGCATTACATTTTTTTTCCATTTTTCCCTGTCTTATGTCTACCTAGTTGTAGTAGAATCAGAATTAGACTGGGAACCCGGTTTCTGCCTCCAGTTAGCTCTGCGATCCCAGATGAATCTATTACCTAGTTTAAGCCTTCCAGAAACACCATCCCCTTCCTCGGTATAGCCCGCCCCCCTTTGCCTGCTCCCATTGATCTGCATATTGATTAGCAATTGTGACTACATTGTAACTTTGCAGTTAAACTTTCTTGAAAAACTCAAAGACAAGGGGGACCTCTCTTAATTACCTTTGCGTCTCGAGGGCCTGGAACAGTGTCTGGCACATAAATGTTTGTTGAATGGGTAAATATTTGTTAAATAGATAATTGAATGAAAAACAAATGAACCCTGCTTGTCACTCTGTAAAAGTGAGACTAGGTTCTCCTGACGGTGTCTCAGGTTTTGTGATTTCCTGAGGTTGTTCAGCTAACTTGAGACGGAGTGGAACACCCTGAGCTAAGAAAGGTAGCAGTGGGACAGAGGGAGAGCAATGGCTAACTTACCTTCCCAGGCCTGTTTTCTGTTGTCCTTTCTGCTCCTCCTCTCCCCACACAACTCCTCCCAAACACTTATTTACCTCTTCTTCTCTTGTGTGCTGGTTCTCAGGGCTCCCTGGAGCATCCAGAAGTTGACTCCATCATGGCGGAGCTCAAGGTGGAGACCCAGGCCAGCGTGGACTGGCAGAAGCGCTGCCTGGCCCTGGAAACCCAGCTCTTCCGGTTCCGCCTACAGGCCAGCAAGATAAGGGAGCTGCTGGCTGACAAGGTGAGTCCTGGAGAGCAGGAGCTGCCTACCTCACCGCAGAGCTCTGTGTCAGAGAGGGAGAGTGGGGGAAGGTGGACTTTCTCTCTTTAAGTTTTATTTTATTTATTTATTTTTAATTGAAATATATTTGACACATAACATTGTGTAATTTAAAGTGTACAACAGGGGCAGACCCGGTGGCGCAAGCGGTTAAGTGCGCGCGCTCCGCTGCTGTGGCCCCGGGGTTCGTTGGTTCGGATCCCGGGCGCGCACTGACGCACCGCTTGGCAAGCCATGCTGGGGCAGTGTCCCATATAAAGTGGAGGAAGATGGGCACGGATGTTAGCCCAGGGCCAGTCTTCCTCAGGAAAAAAAGAGGAGAATTGGCAGATGTTAGCTCAGGGCTGATCTCCTCACACACACACACACACACACACACACACACACACACACAAGTCAGTTGCCAAAATATAAAAATCTCACACTTTAGGGTGTACAACACGTTAATTTGATACATTTATGTATTGTGGTATGGTTGCCATTGTAGTGGTAATTAGCACCTCTATCACATTACGTAATTATCATTTCTTTTTAGTGGTTGGAATAATTTAAGTTCTACTCTCTTAGCAAATTTGATCATTATAATACAATGCTGTTGTCTGCATTCACTATACTGGGCATTAGATCCCTGGGGCTTATTTACTACTCATTACAGGAAGGTGAACTTTTAATAAGATGCTTTCCACACTTGCAAACTGAAACACAAGGTAGTTTTGTTTTTTTTTTAGAGACCGAAATCAAAGCAGTTTACTAAGCTGTCATCCTTCATTCTTCCCTGCTCTGCTTCTTTGCACGGCACACCAAAGAAATGAGACAAATCTTCTTGGTTCTCTGTCACCTCTTGAGTCACGTGTGGCTACAGTGGAAGTTCTATTATTTCCCTAACATTTCTTCTTCAGTGTGGGGCAGGAAGATGTTTTAGGATACAAGAATGGAAATCCTCACCCTCCTGCTCATAGGAGCTATGGAAGGCAGCCTGGTTTCCTGGTGACAGGGTCACAGGCTTTAGAGCCAGAACTGCCTGGCTCTGCCACTTAGTATCTATGTGACCCCAGGCAAGTCCCTTTACCTCTAAGGCAGGGACACAGTATCTACCTTTTGGAGTTATTTTGAGAAGTGTATCAGGTCACATATATAAAGGTTCTGGCATAAATAGTAGGTCTTAAATGGCAACAATTACTATCTTTACAGGCTTGAGTGGGCTGGTCTGGGAAACTGACCACTATTTGTAATGTTTCTATGGGAAGCTACATTCTAAACAGCTGACTTTCAGAGGCATTTTGGAGCACAACCCATCTAGAGAGTAGAGACCTGCCTTAAGAATATATATGTATCGGGCCGGCCCCGTGGCTTAGCGGTTAAGCGCGTGCGCTCTTCTACTGGCGACCCGGGTTCGGATCCCAGGCATGCACCAACGCACTGCTTCTCTGGCCATGCTGAGGCTGCGTCCCACATACAGCAACTAGAAGGATGTGCACCTATGACATACAACTATCTACTGGGGCTTTGGGGGAAAAAAAGGAGGAGGATTGGCAATAGATGTTAGCTCAGAGCCGGTCTTCCTCAGCAAAAAAAAAACAGGATTAGCATGGATGTTAGCTCAGGGCTGATCTTCTTCACACACACACAAAAAAGAATATATATGTGTCTTAACTGAATCAACTATTCTCTCTATAGTTTTGGTTATTGTATCCATTGTTTAGCAAACCCTTCTTTCATAGTACAAAAGTAAAATTCAGTCCACCCCTATCCGAGTAATGTCAGAGTCTTGATTAGTAAAGCCTGAATAAATGACCTGTTTTATTGATAGCCTCAAACCTGGAGTCTGGGAAGGCAAGTTATTGGCATCACCTCTTCATTTCCTCTGCTGAGGGGAGTGGCCTTGGATTAGCCTGGGCTAGAATCGTGAACCTTGGGTCTGTTGGCATTGCTGTCTCTTAGTTCAGGCTTTGCAGAACAGAGACCAGCAGGGTTCCTGTGAATTTGGTTTAGGTTCTACTAATAGAAGGGGCAGAATTCAGCCCCTTAGGGAAAGGGAAGCAGGCATTACACAGTGGTCCTCAAAGGGTGGTCCTGGGACCACCTATGCCAGAAACCTGGAGTGCTTGTTAAGCATGTACATTCCTGGGCCCCACCCCTGTCCTCCTGATCTGAGTCTCCTGCTGCTAACAATTTGCATGTTGAACAAGCTGCCAGAAACTGGTTTCATACACTATCAAGTTTGAGAACGTTGTCTTAGGATATGGTACTTGGGGAGGTGTGTGAGGGAAGGAAAGGATGAGTAGGGATCTAGACCAGCTGGTCCAAAACACATATCAGAGGGAAGAGACTTCTGTTTCTAGTAATATGGACAACAGAATAACCTAAAAAGACCACTATGAAACACCTAGAAATACTGGGTTAAATATTTAAAATATCCTTCTCAGTACAGATCTGTGCACTGAAAAAAGTAAGAAGAATCCTCAGCGAGGCAAATGAAGAGGAAAAACCTGAGTAATACTCAGCTCTGGCATCTGAGTGGGATAGGGTGTGTGGCTGGCCTCTGTTTAGTAATGAAAGCCTTCAGGTTTGAGTTTTAACGTCTGTGGGAACAGAGATGAGGTCTGGCCACTTGGAAGCTAGAGTTGAAACTGAAACTTCCATGTAAAGTCAGCACTATCAAAGGGGGGCTTTACCCTAAGTAAAAAGGTAGACAAGGAAAAGAAAATCATCCACCAGCACAAGGAGATGACAGAACTTCTGCTGTCATCTCCCTGTATGACAGCTTCTCATACTTAGCAAGGCTCTGGACAGAAAAAACAAAAACAAAGAAAAAGAAAATGTTCCCTGAGAACCTGATGATGACATTGGTTTAACATTAGAATTTGTACTGTCTGTGTGGATTAGGGACCCTAAGTTCTGGGCCAGTGATACACCTGGGAGACCCTGTAGGAACCTCCTTGGTTGAGAAACAAGACCTCAACCGAGATCACACAGGATCTCCATGGGAAGAAAAAAAGCCCTAGTGAAGATGAACATATGCTCCACAATGACTAAATACTTGAGAGCATAATTTACAATGAGTGAGACTCCGTGTACACAACAAACAACTGGACCAGACCCCCCTCAAGAACTTCTAATAATAGAACTGTTGGCAAGACACTATAAAATAAATGAATTAAAAACTATTGAAGATATAACGAAGTAATTAAAAACAGGAGACAAGAAGAAAACACGATCCAAAAAGATCAGGTAGACTTGAAAAAGAACCAAATAGAACTGCTTGAAGTGAAAAAATGTTTTCATTGAAATTAAATGTTCAATGGATAGATTAAACATCAGATTGGGAACTATTGAAGACGGACTTAACGAATGGAAAGACGGACCTGAGGAAATCATCCAGAACGCAGCACAGAGAGAGAAAGACACAGAGGCTGAGATGTGGAAGCTAGAATGGCGAGATCCTATATAAGATTCCAGAAATGGAGAAGAGAATGAAGGAGAGGCATTACTCAAAGAGATAATTACTTAAAAGTTTCCAAACTTGGGCCGGCCCCGTGGCTTAGCGATTAAGTGCGCACGCTCCGCTGCTGGCAGCCCGGGTTCAGATCCCGGGCGCACACTGACGCACTGCTTCTCCGGCCATGCTGAGGCCGTGTCCCACATACAGCAACTAGAAGGATGTGCAGCTATGACATACAACTATCTACTGGGGCTTTGGGGGCAAAATAAATAAATAAAATCTTTTAAAAAAAAAAAAAAGTTTCCAAACTTGATGAAAGACATGAAGCCCCAGATTCAGGAAGCAGAATGAGTCTAAGTAGGGTAAAAAGTTTTTAAATCCATGCCTACTGTCTTAGCTAGATCATAGGTTGGCTGCTGTAAGAAAGAATCCCAAACAACGGCTTAAACCAGGCAGATGCTTATTTCCTTCTCATGTCACGTTCCAGGCATAATCAGTCTAGCTCTAGGGTGATGTCTGCTTTGTGTTTGAAGATGGTTTGCCCTGATCTCCACATTCCAACCCAGTCTCTTTAAGTACATGACCCAGAGGTTACATTCATTCCTTCTGCTCATATCCCATTGGCCAAAACTTATTCACCTGGTTATACCTAGCTACAGGGAAGATTGGAAACTATCATTTTTATTCTGGATAACCACGTGCTCTGCTAAAAGTTGAAGGTTCTATTTATATGAGGGAGAAGGGCAGAACAGATACTGGGGAACAATTAGCAGTCTTTAAGTCTAGAATAATAGTAGTAACAAATACAGTATATAACTTTCAAATCAGTAGAGCAGGGAAATGAAATAAAGTCTATTAAAGCCAGGCAGAGAAGAGAAAAAAAGCGTATAGAAAAAAAAAAACAGAGTAAACAGAAAGTACAAAATGCAATGGTAGAAATAAATCCAAATATATTGGTCACCAGGAGACATATACAAGAATGTATATTGCAGCATTGATGTATGAAAAATTGGAAATATTCTAAATGTCTATCAACAGGGGGATGGATATTGAATGTATTTCTATGATGGAATACTACATTGCAAGGAAAAAATAAATCGAATAGAGCTACATGTATATGATCGATAAATCTCAAAAACCAACGTTGAACAAAAAAGGTCAGAAGGATATATTTAGAACAAAACAGTTTATATAAAACCTGAAAACAGTACTATCTGTTGTTTAGGGATATATACAAATGAGATAAAAATGTAAACACAACCAAGTCCAGGGGCAATACCAGAAAGAGAGGAGTAACATTGAGGATAAGTACTCAGGAGGCCCCAGCTATCTGCAGTGGTCCATTTCTTAAAAACGTCAGAAGCAGCTTTGACAAAAATTGGGATTTGACAAAACTGAATGGTATATACGTGTTTTAAAAAAATTATTCTCTACATGTTTCTGTTGGCCTGAAATATTTCATAAGAAAAGATATTTTAAAGTGCTGCCCTCTCTATTCCCCAGGGGCCTTAAACCCATGATAAATAAACAGCTTCTTTCTCCACAGCCCCTTGGGCCTGGGTAGGTTGAGCTTTCATAACACTGGCCCCTTCTTCTCCTCCAGGCCATCTTTGATTGTCATGTAACCAGGATGCCCTCCCATAAAAATGTTGGGGGCTCAGCATGTAACTTGGTTAAAGAAAGGGGAAGCAGACTCAGGGCAGAAGAGACTTGGGGTGTGGGAGGGGAGAGGGGACAGCAAGAAATCTTGACTAGGGTTCCTGGGCTGGGAGACTTAAGTAAGGAAGAGGGCTGGGACATTAGCCCAACACCGGACCTCTTGGCAGGAAAACTTAAGGCCATAAACACCATGTTGCTCAATGTTGGGGCTGTGTCTGCCACCTTCAATCATCCCCAAACCAACAGGACAGGTTCAGCAGTTCACTAGAGATCTTCTCCAATACGTCAAGGTAAGTTTCAGATCACAGGAAGAGATGACTCAGGTTTCTCAGGAGAGCTCCTGCTGGGGCTGAGCCCTGGTCCCTGCTCAGTAGCTCCCCAGAGAACTTACTTGTCAATCATCGTCGGTACCCACCTGCACCCAGGTGAGCCAGGTCAGCTGGGTCCCCTCTGGCAGCCCTCTCACTCACCTGCCCCCTCCACCTCTCTGCACAGCTCACCTGCCCACCTGTGGAGATTGCACTGCCTGGATGACAGTTCACTCACTGCTGGCTGTCTGCAGGGCAAGCCAAGCCTGAGTGTTTCCCGAGGGACCAGCCCTGCCTGGGATCAGATACCACCTAGTGGCTGCTAAGGCTTGGAAACATGCCCTTCCTCTTTCGCCACCGCACAGCCTACTCACACCTGCCTCTCTCCTGCGGAATTGCCATTCTAGACATGGAATAATCTGTGCTAAAAAGAAAAAATTTTTTAAAGAAAAAATGTCAAGGCTACCAGATAATCCCTCACCTGAGGGTAAGAGAGGAGATGGAGGGTGAGGAGAGGGGACAGTACTAGACCTTGTTCCTGCTGTTACACTTTTCAAGGTCTGGTGTGCCGTTGTCACCATTGTCATGGACACCCAGATTGCCAGGGCCACCCCTTTCTGGAGCCAGATGAATTGTGGGTTTACTTTTCATCCAGCTCAGGAGTCGAGGCAATGGCTATTGTCTTGGAGTTTACGCCTTGCTCTGCTCCCTGGGAGCCATTTCCCCTTGGTGTGCTGCAGAAGTCACAAAGGCTGGTCAGATCAATTTAAAACTTGATACTGTTCTAAGAGGCCGTATAGATCGATATTAAAAGTCCCTTGGACTTTTTTCATTCTTGCTAAACTTGTGCCTCAGTTTTCCCATCAGAAAAGTGCGAATGTAATATCTATCCGCAAAAGAGCTTTGTAGGAATTATCATGATGAACACACAGCATTAATATTAGAACTAATGCAAGTTTAAAATTTTTTATTCATTTACTCCCTATCCACTTCCAAAAGGGATTTAAGTTGATTTATTTAAAAAGAAGAAATAATGTAATAAAACATCCCTCATTTTTTAGCTTGAATATTTTTAATTGAAGTGGCTTTTCCCAAGTCCCATTCCAGTGGGACCGTGTACACTTCCTCTTTTGTAGAATCCCTTACTAGTTTCTCCAACCAAGGGTTTGAAATGCGGTAACTCAGTTTTATATTTATATACCAAAAATTTGTAGTTCAGCGCTTTGTTTTTGAATGTATAAATGGCTCAGTTCAGTCCCCTTCAACAAGAAAACAATGAATATTGCTCCTCCCCCTCAGACTTTGGATTATACAGAGGTGGCGATTCACTTAAGGCACCGGCTTTGCAATGTATGGATAGAACAAAAGGCCTAAAAATATATATCCTTAAACACCTCAGAACTTGTGAAAGGCCAGGTCCTGTAAAAGGAGAATAGTAGGGCTGTCAGGACTGGTTGGAAATATGTTGAGGTCTGCATCAAGTCTCACAGCATCGGCCTTAGCAGATCTCTGTGCTGACATCTGATTTGCTTTGGGAGCAGATTCCTTCTAGAACTTCTATTCACTGTGTGTGAGCATGCGCACGTGTGTGTATGTGAGTGTGTGTGTGTGTGGAGAGAGAGATTTTTTATTCTCCTAACCCCCCATTTTTTATAAGGCCCACTAGGATATTTCTTAGGAACCATAGTATTGACAGAGCTCTGTACTCCTGTAAAGCCATTGGAGAAGCCCTGTGCTGATGGGGGCTGGGCTCCAGGATGCATCCCTGGAGTCAGCTTGTGGCCAGTCTCATGTTTTTCAGAGTGTGTCTATGGACCACCTGCATCAGGATCACCTGGGGTTTTCTTTTCAAGCACATTCTTGGTCTGTGCCTCAGACACACTATTAAAACTTCTGTGGGCAAGGCCCAGGAATCTGCCTGTAACAAGCTCCATGTTGATCCTTATGCCCCTGAGAGTCTGAGATCTACTGCCACGAACTCCTGCCACGGCCTTGCCCCTGGGCCCCAGTCACTTGTCCTTCTAGTGGACGCCTTGAGCCCCATGTGCCCCCAAGGAGATTCTGGGCTGTGGGGGAGCAGTGGAACCCACAGATGAGACTTGGAGCCCTTTCTCTCCGGCCTCTTCTGTAGTCAGACATCAGGGCGCCCCACTGTCGTGTATTTTGTACATTTGGGAATAAACATATGATTTCAATTGAACAAAAGATCTGCTACTAAAAAAAAGAAAAAGTTGAAAATGATTGTCTTTGATGACAACAGAGTTAGAACCATTTGATAGCTAAAACTGGGGGTTGCAAACTCAAATGCTTGCAAGTGACTTAAATAAGTGAGACAGGTGGGTCCTGGGCAGAATTCAAGAGAATGTGCTACAGCCAGTAATTGCCATAAGAACATAAGAACATAACCCCATCGTGTCCAGATCTGAGTTTTCAAGAGAAGCTGGAAGTCTGGGATTGTATGTGGAATCAGGGTTTCTACGTGACATGTGAGATTTGGATGTGAGACACAGTGGCTAACAGTAGAGTAGACTCTGGAGCCACTCCTCCTGAGTTTGAATCCTGCCTCTGCCTCTTAGCTGTGTGACCTTAGGCAAGTTACCTAACCTCTCTGCGTCAGTTCCCTTATCTGTACAACAGGGATAATAATAGTCGCTGCCTCCTAGGATCAGGATGAAAATTACATGAGTTAATACATGTAAAGTGCTTAAACCAGTGCCAGACACATAGCAGGTGGCTTTGTTTAGTTATACCTGTGTCAGCTAAATGCCCACAACACTGTAGGTTCTTATAAGACACTTTGTGGGCTAGTGGTTGGCAACCTCTGGCTTAAAGCCATTCTGTAGATGGACCATAAGTAGGCTGACCATATAATTTATCATCTAAACTGGAACATTTTAGAGAGAGAAAGGAAGGCTCTATTACTAGTTATTCGGGGACGACAGGTAAGCACCAGACTGTCCCAGGCAAACTGGTCTCCCTGGTCCTAAGCGCCCTCTCTGTGTATGAAAAACCAGCAATTAGCTTATGTCTGTAAACTGCTCAGTAAGTGCCAAGTTGTGCACACGAGCATTACGTGAGGCATCTTGTGTGATCTTCACAACAACCCTTGGAGGTGGAGACTCATGACTCTTCTTTACTGGTAAGGAAACTAAGGCACGGAGAGGATAGGGAACTTATCTAAAGCCACACCAGTTGGGAGCTAGAGCCTTAGTGCTTACCTGTACCGTTCTCTCCAGTGGGTGCAAAGCAGTGGTAAGAATGTTGAACCTCCTTTGCAAAGGGATAGCTGAGACTGAGCATGGCGAGGCTCTCAGCTCAGGCCACTGCTCAGCACGCAGGACTGTGCTGTCAGTGCAGGAGAGCGCCCACTGCTGCTGCCCCATGGGGCTGATATTTCACAGCATCATCGAATGTGACAAGGAGCTGTGGACACGGGGATTAAATACCAGCTTGGTGCCAAGTGCATTTCATCAGGTCGTTGCAGCCAGTTCTAGGGCAGCTTCTGAGTCTCCTGTGCGAGTCGCAGCTGGTGAAAGTAGATCCCGCCTCAAAGTCAGCCGCCTAAACCTGACACCTCCTTGGCTGGACGTCACCCCAGGCCCACAGGCCAAAAGGACAGCTGAGGACACAGTCCTAGGGAACCCTCTGAGAGGAGAAACGGAACCCAAATAAAGGATGGCCCACCCATAGTGGAAGCGTTTCAGAGCTCCACGTGTGGCTTTATGCACGTGTAGAGAAGACTGATCTGCCGTCGTGAAAAGTGTTGATGCTGTGGTTAAAAGAAGAGTTTGAAAACTCTAAAAGTGACGTTCTGGCATAGACACACCTGGGAGTATTCCAATGGCAATAGAGAAAATATATTTTCATAAAAACGGAGGGAAACGTGATGTTAAAAATATTCTCTTCAAACAAGGAAGGCAGGATGTCGGTAATTGTTGGAGCACAGCGACGGGTACGTGGATGGTCATTATACTCTTCGCTTTTAAAAAAGTTCCAGATGTTCAACATGTTTTCAATATTCAGACATTAGTTTTAGAGAAAAAAGAATACTCCAGCATAAAGGTGAATACAAAATGCTTTGAGTCTCCAGTGTCCTTGCTGGGAAGATAAGAACGGCTGGAGGGTCAGCAGCAATGAGGCCCGCATGGCAGCCGGCCCAAGGCGGGGAGGAGGCCTTCCTTTCCATCTGCTTCGGTGATAGCTTACTTTAAAGGGATGTCTAATATTAAAATCTTGAGGGAAAAATGCTCACCATGTTGTCAATAGTGGAGTGATTTCTAGCTCAGGCCAGTGTCATTGACCACTCTTGACCCAAATGGAAATGCCCAGCTGGGAGGTGGGACTCAAATATATTCTGTTCTTCACTCTTAGTTTCTCCATCATTTTTATAAAATAGGAAGACAAGTTTTTCTATCAAATGAAGTTAGAAAATATCAGTCAGTCGTCACATATATCAGGCAGAAGGTCACAAATATGAATGATCATTTCCTATGGAAATTCTATGTCTTCTGAGCTACAGAGCACGTGTTCAATCTAAATGGTCCAGCTGAAGGTTAATTGAGAAAACTTGTCAAGAATCCAAAGCCATTTCATTGTATTCCTAAAAAAGTAAATGCTCCCGGTAATTGTATTAGTTAGAGTTGTTTCTGATGTGAACTAGCTTAAGCAAACAGGGAGTTTATTGGGAGGATCCTAGGACAGCTCACGGAACTGAAGGAGCTACCTAACAGTCATGACTCGGTGAAGTTTGTGCACGTTCTCCAGTGCAGCCCCAAGCTCTCGTCTCTGGTCTCTCGATCCCAGAGTTCAGATTCCTGGGGAGAGAGAACCGGACTTGTCCAGTCAGGTCTGGTGCTGAAGGGAGAGTATTATATGCTGCTAACCTGGTCACTGGGAGCCACTGCTATGTGTCAACCAACCCTCCCCTGCCCTGCCACCAAGTAGAATTCTCTTTGTGCTGGGCAGCCACCCCTGTAACCATAATGTTGGTTTATGCTGTGCTGTTATCTCCCCTGCAGCTGCAAAGCAACTGTTTGAAGGGCAAGGGACTCCAATAAGAACGGCCTGAGAACTGTTTGATTTTGGAAAGGCTGTCTGGCTCTAATTGATGCCTGAGTCTGGCCAGAACCAACCCACTCTCAGGCTTGAGTTACGAGGTTTGATCATGATTGTTAAACCCAAGAGAGGAAGGAAAGAAGCGATGCAGGCATCCTTGGCCTGAGCACACGAATGCCTGTCAGAGGTGGTCCTGTCCACTGGAAGCCCAAGGGGCATTTTTGTCCCATGGGTTGCAAATCTTGAGTTTTACTTGGGATCCTCGGATCTTTTCAAAGGGAATATGTACTGAAAGCACCTGTATCTCCTCGATCCCAAGAAGGAGAAAAAAATGGATAAGGGAAGGCTGCCCTAAGAAAACAGGTGCCCCAGGTTCTCCACATGAACTACTCCCAGGTAACTCTCCTTTCACTGCCCAGCACCACGCTGGAGGGCTTCTTCTCTGCCATCCTTTAATCCAGGAGGGAAAGCAGAATTCCACCTGAGAAGGTGACAGATTGGGAGAGAAGGAATTAATTGCTCAGTTCACTGGTAGATATCAAGCCAGGGTCCAGGCCAAAGGGAGAAGGTTGAGTAGCTGGAGAAAAGGCCAAATCTGCAGAGATGAGGTGGGTGTGGGCTGGACCGGAGTTTGAAAGCTAAGCCTGTCCAGCCTCACGGAGGACAAGGCTGGGATATTATGCCTCTAGCGTATGTTTAATGTGTACCTGCTGCCCGGGGGCAAAACAGGGTGGGGCAAGAAGCAGTTGACTTGACTAGGCCGTGACACATGGGGTTTGGTGGGAGAGTTGGATGTATGACTCTGCTCTGCTCCCTCAGAGCCTTGTGTGATGACGTGTGGTTTGGGCAGTGCACGGCCGAGCCCTGACCAAGGGGAGGATGGGAGCTGAAATCCAGCCCACATTCCACTTGCCAAGCCGTGAGCGCGCGAAGCCGCAGAGATAGATGCTCACAGCCCACGGCCCACACGGCATCTCCGCACCTTCCATTTGTAAGAACATTGGTCCCTTTGATTGGGCCAGTTGGCATGAGATTCCAGAATTGCCAGGTTCCTCAGACCTGAATGACACACCTCTACTGGTAGCAAGATAGGATTTTTAAAAAATTGTCTTGAGCCTCTCTTTCTGTTTCTTTAAGAGTAAAGAAATCAAATAAGGTGATACCTGTGAATGTCATGTACTGTCAGAGGCATCTTTGACAGGGGGTGAGGAAGTATTTATCCCTAGCCAGTGAGTTATTCCAGGGTGGGAAGGAACATTCTCTTACTGATGACATGATGGGGGCCCATGTGGGAGCATGTTCCATGCCAGGCACATGGTGAGCAGTGGCAGGGCACTGCCTGCAACCCAGTGCTGAGAGGAGAGGCCTCAGGGAGGGGAGGCTGAAGGCAGGACTGAGGGCGGGCTGCCTCAGGAAGAATGGCGGTGGCACCGCTGCTCCTCCCTGAGTCTCCTGCACAAGGGAGAAAAGCCTACTAACCTGATCCTTGCTCAGCAGAGAGGACAGCAGCCCTGGGCTCTTCACCTGCCCCGTAAATTCAGGATAAGGGAGCCGAGGGTTACTAAGAAAATATTTACCCTGACACCCTTGAGCCGCTTGAAATGGGCAGTTCAAGCCCAGCCTGTGTGCAGTGTCCGCACAATTCGCTCTCAGTGCCTTGATGCCGTGTTTGTGGTAGGAACACTGCACCTGCATCTCCCTTTCTTCTGTGGTTGAGCAGATGCAAGAGCTGGAGCAGAGGCTGCTGGAGGCAGAGCAAAGAGCAGAGAACGCGGAGACCCAGGTAACCAGGGGAGGGCATTGGTGGGAGAGTGCAGGGGAATGACCATTGGCCTTTTCTGACATGTCCCACGGACACCCGTGGATACAGTCATCACTGATAAGCTCCTTACGGGGACAAGGAAAACGAGTGGTCACGTGTTAGACCTTCTAAAGAAATTAAGGTGCATGGAGCTTTCTATGAGCATTGAGGAGTCTTCGGGAAAGGGTCAGTGCAGTGAATACGTGAGTGGATATGTCCAAATAGGCTAGGTTCTGCTGAGGTAACAAATTAAGTCTGACATCTCAGCGATTTATCACATTTAGTTCTCACTCGTGGTCCCTCTCCACTGAGGGTTAGGCAGGGATTCTGCTTCACACAGCGATTTGGGAATCCAGGCTAATGGAGCTCCCCATCGTCTAGCTGGACCGTCTGGAACATGCAGCTTCCTTGGTTGCCACGGCAGGGAAAGAGAGCTGTGTGCTTGTGCACCAGCTCTTAAATACTCCAGCCTAGAAATGACGTGTCATTGCACTCTGGCCCAGTGCCTGGAGAGAATCCCATGGCCCTCTAACTACAAGAGGTCTGGGAAATATTAGGGCACATGGACAGTCGATGAGCTGCAAATGTCTCTGCCACAGTGAGGTTGGAGCAGTTCCTCTCCAGGGCTGTTTGTCCTGCCCAGCTTGTCCCTACTGGGGCCCACCCGAGTTAGATGGCCAACACTCAGCTGTTTCTTCCTTGTCAATTCCTTTTTTTTGCCCAGATGAAGCTTAAAAATTGGTCATTGAATTAATTGGCCCCAACTGCCCTGGGTGAGGGCTCTGCCTGGCAGTCACGGGCTGGGGCCTCAGGAAGCATTCCATCCCACGTTAGTGGCCATTTCACACACCACATCCCAACCCTATGAGACTATTGGTACTTTTCAGGTGGGTGTGATGGAAGAGAAGGTGAAACTGTCCAGTCTGAAGAATGTGGACTCGGCGGGCAGCCTGCACCGGAAGTACCAAGAATTGCTGAAAGCCATGCGGGGCAAAGATGAGCTCATCGGCCAGCTGGGGGAACAGCTGCAGAAGCAGGTAGTGGAGAAGAGCTAATGTAGAGCAGAACGCCAGTGCCCTCTGCGGCGTCTGCACCACTTGGCCCCGGCCTCTGCTTGAGCCCTCCAAGGGTGGGGAGCTCACTCTCTCATGAGGATATTCTTTCATGTGGAGATTTAATTACTGGAAGGTACATTAGGAGCCAAGCAGGGGATATAGTGGGAAAAGGACCTAGGAGGCAGACTGCTCTAGGTTTGAATCCCACCTCTAGCACCAGCTGCTCTCTGACTGTGGGCAAATTACTGAAGTCGCTAATTTTCATTTTACACATCTATAAAATAGGGGTGATAATACCTTACGGGGCTGTCGGGAGAATGAACTCAGGTAATCTGTGTCTAGTGTCAGACACGAGGTCGGTGCTTGGTAAGGAGAGCTTTTCCTTCTCCACCCTGGCCTTGTGCCCTGCCAACACGTGGGACAGGACACTTGCCTGTAGTCTCAGAGCAGCACAGAGCTGGACCATCAGCGTTGGTCAGCTGCTTGGCCAAAGTTTCTCAGTGAACCTGAGTCAGCAGAGACCAAAGTGGCCACTGCCTCTGAAAAGCAGGGCCTCTCGTCCTGAGCACATGGGAGCCCAGGAGAGGCCACTGCCCAGCATTCCACCTACAGTTAGCACCTTTGGTCCAGAGAGGACATCTGGAACATTCCCTACCAGTTCCCTAAGCCCAGCCTCCTCCCCTTCACAATCTCATTAACTTCATCCCAATTCTTTCCCTTCCCTCTGCCATTGGCCTTACCTACCCAGCTTTTCCTGGTGCCAGAGCTCCATCATTTCCAGCAGACAACCCCACAGTGTGGCCAGATGACTTTTAATTTTCCACATGTACATTTTCTGTGAAGGTCCCAGCTAATCCTGGTAGTACCTTCTCACCGTCATGGACAAATTCGTAATCATTTATCAGCATTCACCAAATATTTCCTTTGTGGGATGTGCCTTTGTATGCTGCAGGGCACCATGTGTTCCTGAAAAATCGTGGGAAAATAGAATTTTGACACATGGAATCTCTAATCAATTTTCCATCAATTCTCTCTCTGCTAATATCTTCTCTTTTGAGTGGTTAGAAGTGGCAGCATCCTGGGCATTGGTGGGTAAAATGATTCTTGTTAAAGCTTAGGTCAGAAAAAAGTCATTTTACAATAATAATAAGTCAAGATCAGAATACAAAGAATGCTGTTCTACAAGTCAGTAGACCTGGTTTTAATCCCAGCTGTGCCACGAACTGACAGAGGCAAGTCATTTCACGCCTCTGGGCCTCAGTTTCCACAGCCATATAAAGAGGGTATCAAACTAGGTTAGGAGTCGGCAAACTTTGTCTGTAAAGAGCCAGAGAGTAAGTATTTTTGGCTTTGTGGGCCGTGTGGTCTCTGTTGCAACTACTCAACTCTGCCATTATAGGGAGAAAGCAGCCCTAGACAGTACATAATGAGTGGGCACGGCTGTATTACAGTACAACTTTATTTACAAAAATAGGTGGGGGTAAGGGGGGTAGAGAAAACCAGGTGGAGGGCTGGATTTGGCCTGTGGGCCAGTTTGCAAATCCCTAAACTAGATAACCTTCAGGTCCTTCCAGCTCTGAACTACTGCGAGTCTGCCATTTTCACATTCCTCTCTCATTTCCACAGCCTCCCTGGTTTGGATCTCATGTCCCTCATCTTACAATTATTAGGCAGTTTTCCCTACAAGTGCAACCAGGGTCATTATTGCTGGTCTCTAAACCACTCAGCATACACCTGGTATCCCCAGGCTTTATAGATCAGGGGACTGGTGCTCACTGTGGACCTGGTCGATTACCTCTGCCTCAGGCTCTATGCTGTGCACTTCCTCTCACTTCATCCTCAGACTGGCCCAGGGTGGGAGACGTATCATCCCCCCATTGTAGAGATGACCATGCGGGCCCAGAGAGGTTAGGTTTCCTGCCCAGTGTCCCACAGCAAATAAGCCTCAGAGGCAGGATTACAGCCTCGTTCTATCCTAGGATGCTGTTCTTCAGATGCAAACCTCCCTTATACTCTTTTGATTATTTTGAGGGAAATGCTGCACTTATGTGCTAATTCAGCTTTTTTGTTTTTTAACTGTAAAAGTAATTCATGCTTATAGTCAAAAATACAAAAAGACTAGAAGGGTATAAAATGACAAGTAACATTTTTCCTCTGTCCCCAGTCCTTCGTTTCCCCTCCTCACTGTTCACCGCTGTTCATTGTGAATGTTTCTTGTATATCCAAGCACGGCATTCCATTTTCACTTTATTTAGCCAAGCTCTCATTTGTGGGCAGTTAGCTGATTTTTGGTTTTGAGTTTTTTGTTCTTGTTGCTTTATCAAATAATATTGCAACTAATGACTCCTAAGCAGTGGGTTTGTTAGGTCAACGGTATGTACATTTAAATGTTGACAGATAACAAATTGCTCCCCAAAAAGACTTTGCCAACTTGTATGAGAGAGTTTGTTTTCCAGCATTCTTGACAATTTGGGATAATATCAAACTTTTAAATAGTGTTAGTGTGATAGAGGAAAATGATGTCTCCCTTTTATCTGCATTCTTAAAATTATGATTGAGATTTCACAGCTTTTCGTGGGTTCCTTTCCCTTTCTTTCTTTTTCTGTTGACTTCCTGTTCATCTCCTTTGCATATATTTGGATTGTTCATTTTAAATTAGCCTTTTGTACATAAATCATTTGTATAGCAAATCATCCCCCAGTTGGTCTTTTGATTTTAAGGGATTCTTTTTTTTTTTTGTGGTCAGATAGTAATTTATAGTGATAATATATATTTATTAGTCTTTTCCTTCATGGCTTTTTGGATTTGTATTTTGTTTAGTAAGGCCTTAGCCACTTTAAGAATGTTAAAAAAATCTAAAAGAATTAATTTTTTTTCTATCAGGCCACCCCCATCCAGTCTCTTGGTATTTCTTCTCAGGGCTTCTCACCTCCGATTATTCAATAAAGCGGTGACTGCCCTCTCTTTGTTGCAGAAGCAGATGAGAGCTGAGGAAGCAAAAATTGTTCAAGAAAAAGCTGCAAAGATCAAGGAATGGGTGACGCTCAAGTTAGCAGAGGTGAGTAGAAACCTCGTCCTGGGAAGCCTGGGTGGACGCGTGCACGGGGTTGCCCCCTCCCTCAGTGTTTTTCTGCCTCCCCCTGTTTGTGGGGCCTTGACCGACCTTGTCAAGCATTTGCCCTTCCTTCGGCGTAGGCGCTGAGACCGTCACTGCACTCACCCCGTCCTTTGTGGCCGGGTCTCCCGAGGGCTCCGTGTTAGCTTTGTGCTGGGCAGAAGGAAGAGTCTCACTTCTCAAGAGTCCCATCCGTTTCCTTCTGAGGAGCACACGGTCCTTCCCATCCCCCCTCCCCTTTCTCCTCTGTCCTCTCCATTCTTTTTAAAATTTTAAAAACATACATGATATTTACCATTTTAGCTGTTTTTTAAGTGTACAATTCAGTGGTATTAAGTACAATCACAATGTTGTGCAACCATCACCGCTGTTGATTTCCAAAACTTTTCATCACCCCAAATAGAAACTCTGCACCCATTAAACACCAACTGCCCCTTCTTTTTCCCCCACCTGCTGGTACCTTTATTCTACTTTCCAGCTCTGTCCGTTCGTTTTTGTAGTTTATCCCTTGCTCCAACTTTATTTAGGAACCTTGAGACTAGAAGCTATGGTGCTACTAACGAAAAACAAAAAACAGCCTCTTGCTAAACACAAGGACAGGGAATTGAAGTTTGGAAAAGGGTGAGCACTCACCTTTTCTTCCCCTGTTCTGACACAAGTGGGTCTCACCTGCAGGGGGTATCGGCTCATTTTGCCTTCCATCCCCGTCTGTGGATGCACGTTTCAGGTCACCTGCTAGACTACAAGCTCTTGGGGACACAGCTGATGCCTGGTTTACCTCCAAATTCCGCAGCTCTAGCCAGACACAGAAGTGCCTACTGTATAATTCCATTTATATAAACCTCAAAAATGGGCAGAACTAAACCAGTGTGTGTAGGGATGCATACTTAGATGGTAAAACCCAGAAAGCAAGAAAGTGGGTCTCGTGAATTTAGAAGAGTAGTTGCCTTTGTGGGGAGGAGGGACTGTGGTTGGGAAGGGACAAGTCCGGGATGTTAGGAGTGCTGGCAAATTTCTATTTCTTAACCGGGGTGATGGTCAAAAGAGTATTCATTTCAGAATCATTTGTTAGGCTGTTCATTGATGTGGTATGCAGTTGTCTGTGTGTGTGTTATATTTTGCAATTTAAAAAAAAAGGTTTAAAATAACTAGCAAAGAAAGTTCAGGGGCTTATTTTATTCCAATAAAACCAGTTAGCACAGAGGGAGGGAGGAGGTCAGCACTCCCTGGGAGGGTCAGCACTGGATTGGTGGGGCACCATGTGTTCTTTTTCAAAGATTTGTTCTTTAAAAAGGATTTTCATCTTATTTTGAATTCTGTGTCTGAACCTGTAGGCTGAGAATTCTAAATCTTCATTTTCCTTTTTTGCCTAGCTTGAGATGGAGAATCAGCACCTGAAAAGCTATAATCAGCGCCTGGTAGAGCAGGTGGGAGCCCTTCAAGATGCGCTAGGAGGTAAGCAGGCTGGGGTGTGTGTGCGCGTGTGTGTGTGCGCGTGCGTCTGAGTTGAGGGAGCTCTCAATATGCCTGTTTTTTCCCCCAATCACAGCTCTTCAGATTTCACCTTCGGCGAAGCTGCTGGTGGCCCCCCAGGGAACCCTAGAGCAGGATTCTGTCCCTTCAGGGCCAGGAACCCAGCTGATGGGGCAGGACAGTGGTCCTCAGGCCCAGGGTGCCCTGAAGGCAGCTATTCCTACACCTTCTCCAGGTATTCTGCAAAGCAAGGACTCTGTTCCTAAAGCAGGAAGCCTCTTGGAAGATTCTAGTGCCAGCGTGGTCCATCCTGGGGAAATATCAAAGGCCAAGACCCTTCCACCTCGTCTGGGAAGAGAGGGCTCTCCTGGCCAGCTATGCGTGAAGGCTCACACCCCCAGACATGGTTTGGCTTCCTGGGGTGAGGGCCTGGTCACTGCTCAGGGAGGGACGCTCCCTGGGACAAAGACCTCTGCTAGGGAAGGTGGCCCTGGCAGCAGCCTGACCCTACCCAAGGTGCGGGCTCCAGGCACCCCCCGGGACAGCATCCAGCTGGCCAAGCGGCACCACAGCCAGCCGCAGGTGGGCCCCGGGCGCTTCAACCACGTGGTGAGCATTGAGATCGGGACCCTCTCAGCCCTCCACCCCTCCAGCCTTCCCGGGGTGGAGGCCCAAGCCGAGCTCCAGGAGGACCCAGAGAAGATGGAGATGGAGGACCAACCCCCAGCGGGGAAGATGGAGGAAGGAGAGAGCCCAAAGGCCCCCAGAGCTGAGCTGGAGGAAGTGGATTTGGGGAACAAACCGCCCACACCCCCCCTGCACCGGTTTCCATCCTGGGTAAGAGGCGCCCTGGGGGCTGGGCAGAAGGGCAGAGCTGGCTGTGTGAACACTGTTCATTGAGCACAGCCTCGTGCTGGGCATAAGACGAGGCTGTCATCGTCATGGCCACTCTAGGGGGCAGGTACCACCAAGCTGGCCCAGACCACCCCACTAGTGAGGGGCAGAGCCAGAGTTTGGAATGACTGGACGGTGGCTGGCTGTCATTTCCTGAGAAAGCGCTCACCGTGTGCTACACACCAAGCTGGGTGCGTGGTGCACATTTCTCATTTAGTCTTCATGACTCTGAGGTGGTGCAGTGTGGTGGCTAAGAGCACAGGTCCCAGAGTCAAACCATAGGGTTGAGTTGCTAGCTATGTGACCCAGGGCAAGTTACTGAACCTCTGTGCCTCAGTTTCCCTCTCTGTAAAATGCGGATGATAGTACCTCGTTTCTAGGGTTGTTGTGAGGATTAAATGTGTTAATAGTAATAAGTACTTGCAGTGGTGGTTCATAGTAAGTGCAAGTAAGTGTTGGCTATGTTGTTGTTTCTGTTTTCTTTTTTTTTTTGTCTGTGTGTGTGTGTGTGTGTGTGTGTGTGTGTGTGTGTGTGTGTGAGGAAGATCAGCCCTAAGCTAACATCCGTGCTAATCCTCCTCTTTTTGCTGAGGAAGACCGGCTCTGAGCTAACATCTATCGCCAATCCTCCTCCCTTTTTTTCCCCCAAAGCCCCAGTAGATAGTTGTATGTCATAGTTGCACTTCTTCTAGTTGCTGTATGTGGGACGCGGACTCAGCATGGCCAGAGAAGTGGTACGTCGGTGCGCGCCCGGGATCCAAACCCAGGCCGCCAGTAGCGGAGTGCGCGCACTTAACCACTAAGCCACGGGGCCAGCCCTATGTTGTTTTTTCTGAGCCTTAGCTTCCTTACTTGTGATATTGGATAAAATGACATGATGTCTGGTGGAATTGCTTCAGAATCAATGATCTGGGGTGGGGGTACTGATGGAACAAGACTGGCCACGCATTAACCTTTGTAGAGTTGGGTGATGGGTACATGAGGTCATTCTCTGTTCTCTTCTCTCCACTTTTGTGTCTGTTTGACGTTTCCCATGATGAAAAGTTAAAATAAAAGTGGGGAGTGGGGTGGGCATTACTAAGGTTGCCCAGGTCAGTGGTGAGGCTGAGATGAGATAAGGGGGTCGAGTGCTGAGCACAGAGCCAGCCCATGGGCAGGACTCCTTCCCTGTGTGAGGAGTTAGGTGCCGTCTGCTTTTTCAGATTATGAAGCTGCTGTCCCCACAGACTTAGTTAGCTGCCCCAGGTCACATAGTAGGTAGTGGGGGGCCAGGCTCTAACTAGAGGCCCAGCTTCCTCCAGAGCCCGGCTCTGCCCTTCCAGCTGTATTGTCTCTTAGGGGACATCAGAGAGCAGATGTCAGCCTCTTACTCGTGGTCAGACCCCAGGATGCTGCTGTGGTGTGAGGCAGTGCCATGGGGGATGTCTGAGTGTCAGGCTCCTGGCAGCACAGCGAGTGGGGTCTTGGGGCTGGCACCACCCCACACCACTGCCTGGGAGGCCCCACCTTTTCAGCAGCACCTTCCAGGGTCTCCTTTTGAAATGCTGGTAGTCCAGGGAGCCTCATGGGCCACGTCCTTAGCAGTGATCGCTGACCAGCGCTGATTGCTGCAGGGACCTGGATGACAGAGATACAGCCACGCCTGGGAGGGGGCCTGGGGGGAGGGCTAGGAGGTCCCCCAAGACCAGCGAGTCTTCAGGCCATGGGCTGTTGACCTGTCCCTGAAACTCCTGACCCCCAGAAAGGAAAGGTAAGGTAGGGGGGCAGTGGGCAGAGAGGGAACAAAGGGGCAGATGGGGCACAGGTGGAGAGGCTATTGAAAATTGAGGAGGGCCAGGCCGTCAGAACCATCCCTCTTCTTGCTCTTTGTGGTCTTGTAAACCCAGATGCTCTGGAATCCTAAAGCAGAGGTGGGCAGTGAGGGAGCATTCGGCAAGGGATGTGGCAAGAGGGCTCAGCTCCCTCCCGTCCCTGAGACAAGATCCTGTCAGTTTAGGAAACCACAGTGGCCAGAGAGCCCGACCTCGCTTCTCAGGTGGGACCAGCTAGGCAGTACCATGTGGGAAAAATCCAGACTGAGAATTCAGAGAAGGAGATTTCTCAGTCCGAGGGAGTCAGATATACTTATTTGCCAATTTAGAGTTTGCAGAGCCCTTTTTCTGTTGATCCTCAAAATAACCTTGTGAGTTAGGTGTCAGGTAACCTTTTGTAAAACGTTTGTTTTACATATTTGTTTAACCTAAATCCCTCATGCTTCACTTTCATTTCCTCTGTAAAGTTAGAGGCCTGTCCTTGGTTGAATTCCACGACCACTACTGGCAGGAATAATCTTTTTATGCCTAATTTTACTGCTTGGACCCAATTTATCTGCCCTACAAAGCACAGGAATCCCCCTCCCCACCCCATGTCCCTCCTGGAACACCCTTCTTCACTGCGCCTCGACCTCTTACCTCCCGATCCCTCCACTTACCTCAGGATCTCATCCCAGCACTCGCCAGCCCCTCCCTCTCTCCCCCAGGTGCCCAGTGCCACTGCCCCCCTCTGGGGCGACATCCCAATAGCTCCCAGCCCCCAGCCCCCAGCCCCACTGCCTCCCTGAGGCAGGCGACGTTCCCTCATCCTGTGACTCACTTGTCACCTTGGTTTTCCTTTTACCTTGAGTGGATGTGAAGAGATATGGAGGAGCAGAGGTGGGGCCTCGTGGGTCCTTTGGGAGCATCAGAACCATCAGAAAAGGTCCCTAGGCCCTTGGGTTTGCTTCAGACCCAGGGACGCCCTGAGGAGTGAGGGAAGAGTTGAAGGTGGGCATTCCCCGTCGATGTGTCTTCTACTGCGGCTTTCTGGGGTCTGGGTGAGCCAGACATGCTAGGTTGGCCCTGAAGCCTAACCGAGATGTAACATTATTACTGTGGGAATAAATGTATCCCAGGTCCCAAACAACTGGCTTATAAGAGGGCGTTTCCTTGCTGTGCGGCCCTGACTTCCTCATTGTCACACCCCAACTTCTAGAGGTGGGAGCCTGAGGCCCAGGGGCCTCTACAATGGTAAGATTCAGAGAAACAGGTCACTGACCCCTCTCCTCTTGAACTTCCTTGCCCCGAGGGAAGGGTGGCAGCGAGAGAGGGAATGAATATCTGTTGGGCACAGATTATATGCCACTTGTTAAATGTTTACATTAATAATTTCATTTGATTCTCGCAGTATCCTGAAAGGTGAGTATCATTACCTGCCTTTTAGAGCTGAGGCAAATGAGGCCCAGAAGTGATGTAACTTGTCTAAGATTGCCCAGCCAGTAACTGGCTGAGCCTGGATGTAGACCCAGGTCTGCCCACTCCAAAGCCACAAAAGGGGCTCAGGTGAGCTCAGTCCTGGGCTCTGCCCATCCTGGGACCTCTCATTCCAGGAGAGCCGGATCTACGCAGTGGCCACGTCAGGCATGAGGCTCTCGGACGCGTCTCCCAGAAATAATGCCACCTGCTGCAGTGAGTTCCCAGTGAAGTGCCGTGTGGGCAGGGTGGGCGTGCAGGGAGGAGACTCTGAGCAACATCCAGGGCCAAGGTCACCTGGCACCCTGTTCCGTCCCCCAACAGGTGAGGTTCAGGTGAAATTACGCAGCCAAGGCTGCCTTGGAGAGAAAAGAAAGCTGTGCAGTTCAGCTCTTCACCTGCTGGGTGGGAGTGGACATGAGCAGAGTTGTAGCAACTACAGAGCTGGGAGGGACTTGAGAGGCGGGGTCCTCCAGCCCAGCCTCCCTCCTGCTCTGGCTTCCCTTCTGCAGTGCAAGGGCTATGGGTGGGAGGAGCCCCCAGTGGCTTGATTTAGATGAGTGCCCTGAAGGAGCCGCATCCCCACCCACTGGCTCCTGAATCACGGCCCAGCCACAGAAGCCCCCCAGTGATGTGGGAGCCCCATCGTCTCGTGATTTGTAACACATTGGCAAGAGTGGGACTGAAGAAGGCCTGGGCCCCTGTGCTGAGATCTGTCACCCGCTCTGCCTCCCGGGGTGCTCTGCCCGTGTCTCTGTTCCCCCCCGCCCCTGCTGAGTTATGCCGCCTGGGTTAATCTCATCCCTCTCCCTGCCCCTCCAGCTTCAAGCCCTCCTGCCCTTGCGTCCCCTGGGCCTTTCTCTGGCCTCGTCTACAAGAACATCACCGTGCCTGTGTACACAGCCCTGAAGGGGGTAAGAAGCTTCTGTCCGAGGAGGGGGCGTCCCCATTCAGAGAGGCCCCTTGTCCGTGCAGTGGCTGGAGTGGGGCTCTAGGGTCAGGCTTCTGCACACAGCTGACTCTGAGCAGGGAGCTCAACCCACATATGTCATTTTTATTTTTATTGTTTTATTAGATTTCTGTTATAAATATTCTACATTTATAAAAATTTGAATCAGTATGATTGTGGGCAAAGTAAAAAGTTAAGGGTTAAACCTATGCCTGCTCCATCTCTCCTCCTTATCTTCTCACGTCAGTCCCAGAGGGCAGTGGGGCTCCTTCCAGGACTTTTTGTGTGTATTCAAACGTATACTCCTGTAACATCGCTACAGATTTTTAAACAAAAATCAGATATAACTACAACATGATGTTTTCGTATGCATTTTGTCTCCTTTAGTTATTAGGAGTTTTTTTTTAAGTAATTAGGAACACAGTTTATAAAGTTTTTCTTTATTGAAGTATAGTTGACACATTATTGGTTTTTGAAATCATAAGAGTAATACTTTGTAAAACTTTTTATAGAAGAATAAAAAGCCAAAAGTGAAATTTCTTCTCCCTTTTCCCTAATTCCTAACCCCAGAGGCAACTGTCATTAATGGTTTGGGGTTTATTCTGTAAGGCCCTCTGCTGCAACTACAAAGTCTACAAGTGTTTACAAGTATTCTCTCTGTCTCTGTCGCTGTCTCTCTCACATGCACACGTGCATGCATGCACACACACACGCACACAGAGAGGGTCATGTTATATGTGTCATTCTACACCTTGCCTGTTCGCCCAACCATGTGTCAGGTCTTCCTGCCAATCTTCCACACACAGCGCTGCTTCCCCTTTTAGGGCTGTCCAGGACCCTTGGTGTAGATGCCCCATTAACTACCTTAACCTTTCCTCCACTGATTGACAGTTCAGGTCATGTCTCTATTTTTCTCCATAATAAACGTTGCGATGAACGTTGCTGTGCAAATATATCTCTTTGCAGTTACATGTATGCATTTCTGTAGGACACAATTCTAGATGTGGAATTTATGGGCAAATGATATGCATGTTTTAAACTTTGACATTCAGTGCCAAATTATCTTCTAAAAAGGCTTCATCACACTACAGAGTATCCTTTTCTGCACAATTTCACCAACATTGAGATAATCAGTCTTTTTAAATATTTGCTGATGAGATGCTCTCTTGTCGTCCTCACACATTTTTAAAGCTCCTATCTCACGCTTGGCCCTTGGCGTGGCTTTCTGGCCCCCTAGTGGCAGGAAGCAGGGGTCACAGCGGTCAGGTGTTCAGCCCCGCTGGGGCAGCTCCTTTCCTTTTGGGACCACAGAAGATGGTGTGTTGGGGAGGGAAGCCCAAAGAGAAGCATGGAGGTGAGGAGAGAGGAGTAAGATCAGGAAGGGATCATTGTCTGTTGGGAGCCCCCGCCGGGTGATGGTGTCCATGTGCCCTGGAGAGGCTGTGTGGGCCACACCCTGGGTACCCAGAGCTGGAACATAGGGGCAGGTGAGATGGGGCTTGTTTTGCAGCCTGAGCTGCAGTGGGGAAGGGGCTTGTCTTGCAGAGAGCCATACAGATCAGCACTGTGCCCTTCGTGGATGAATCCTCTGAGTCTGATGATGACTGCAGCTCTCAGGCGAGTTTCCGAACTTCAGTCCCCTGCACTGAGTCCAGGAAAACCAGCGGACTGGGCAGCCCCCGGGCCATCAAGAGAGGTATAGAGAAGGGGAGCATCAGGTGTGTGGGGCAACAAGGGGTCCCTACCTCCTCTCATGGGCAGTCGTACATGGGGGTCCTCGCTTGATCTCTGCCCATGACCCCTCAGCCCCAGACTTGGGGGTCCTAGGTGGGTGAGGAAGGCTCTGCTGCTCCTGGGGTGTGTGAGCTGAGGGCCTGACTCCTCTCCCTTGGTCAGGTGTCTCCGTGTCCTCCCTGAGCTCTGAGGGCGACTACGCCATCCCCCCGGATGCCTGCTCCCTGGACAGTGACTACTCAGAGCCTGAGCACAAACTACAGCGTACTTCGTCCTACTCCACTGATGGGCTGGGGCTGGGCGGGGTGAGCTGGGAGCATGGCCCCACACCGACGGGGGCTGAGGTGGGCAGGGTGGGACCAGACCTCCAGCAGAGGCTGCCTGGGGCCCTGAGCACAAGACACAGGTAGCCGCTGTGTGAGATGAGGGGTCCCTGGGATTGGTGAAGGGAGGGAGAGGGCTGGGGGCAGCCACTGATGTGAGGCCATGGGGAGTGGGCTGGGGGTTGTGCAGTTATGGAGTCAGGCACCCACAGACCCCCTGGGGGGAAGGAGGAGGAGCCTACTGAGCTCCTCATCAAACCAGGAAAGGCCAGTTACCGTGAGCCCACTATGGCCCCCCAGCCCCAAGAGGAGTTTTACACGTGTTACCTTGTTTTAGCTCCACGCTAGCCTGGAAGGCTGAGAGCTAACATTTCCTGAGTTCTTACAGTGTGCCAGGCACCATGCCCAGTGCTTTTCATGCACAGTCTCATTCGTCCTCACAATCCTCTCAGGATTATTACCCCATTTTATGGATGAGAAGCCTAAGGCTCAGAGACATGCTGTTACACGCCAGAGCCAGCGGTAAATGCAGCTCTCTCATGCCCCAGCCCTTGCTCCACA
Source organism: Diceros bicornis minor (assembly GCF_020826845.1). Classification (NCBI taxonomy): domain Eukaryota; kingdom Metazoa; phylum Chordata; class Mammalia; order Perissodactyla; family Rhinocerotidae; genus Diceros; species Diceros bicornis. The sequence goes on from NC_080763.1 coordinate 16,233,418, forward strand.
CCACTGTGCGCCCTGCCTCCATCTCCCCGCTCCATGAACCCCCCGCCCCTGCCTGGCTGATGTGCCCATTGTTCCCCAAACCTCTCTCCCTTCCCTGCTGCCTGGAATGGCCTTCTTCCTCCTCTCAGCTCGTCTTTGAAGGAAAGGCTGACCTTTCCTTCCAAGGCCAGTCAGGCCCGGCTCTTTCCTGAAGCCCTCCCTGGCCGGCCTCCCGCGTGTAGCCCCTGATCTACCGCCTTCTCATGGTCAGGTGTTGTCGTCTCCAGCCAGCGTGGGACCCCTTCCATGGCAGGACCACCCATGCTTTATTTAGTCCTCGCTGAACCCTTAGCAGGGCATGGTGCCCTGGAAATACACATAGTTGGTACTCTATTTTTTTTTTAATTGATGACAAAGCAGTGATTCAGCTGGGCCATTTTGGCCTGTGTAACATTCAGGAATACTTACCTGGCAGGGGAGATACCACGATCCCCAGTGATTTCTGCTTTCCGTCCACCCCTCTTCTCCTCTATACTTTCCCACCCATGCAGGAGTCACTGGAGAAGTCGGGCTACCTGCTGAAAATGGGGAGCCGGGTGAAGACGTGGAAGAGGCGCTGGTTTGTCCTGAGACAGGGGCAGATTATGTACTACAAGTCCCCGGTGAGCCCCTCCTCCCTCAGGACTGTCATCTAAAGGACCCCACCCCACACCCAGCACTGTGAGAGGGGCTGGAAGAGGGGCAGTGTGGCCCATGACCAGAGGGCAAAGGTCTGGCAGGTGGGGGGAGGCAGCCTGGCTGGGCACCCCAGGGACCATGGGCACCCGAGAGTCACACACGGGGACCATGAGGCTGGTCTCTGGTTCTCACAGTGAAATCAGGCACTAGGCAGTCAAAGGCACTTCTAGACGAGTTGGCTTGGTGATTCCCTCTTCCTTCAGAAGCTGAGTTCTTCTTATGCCTGGTCCTATAAAAGAACTGTTCCCAAGCTGCCCTCATATTATCTGATTGTTTTATTTTATTATTATTATTTTTTTAAATACTACCTCCCCTACTTTTTTTTTTTTCCCCCCAAAGCCCCAGTACATAGTTGTATGTCATAGCTGCACCTCCTTCTAGTTGCTGTATGTGGGACGCGGCCTCAGCATGGCTGGAGAAGCAGTGCGTGGGTGCGCACCCGGGATCCGAACCCGGGCCGCCAGCAGCGGAGCGCACGCATTTAACTGCTAAGCCACGGGGCCGGCCCTATCTGATTGTTTTAACAGGAGAACCCATTGCCTCCTCTGCCTCCTTTCTGGACTGTTTGGAATTAGGGAGCCTTGGATGTTGGGACCTAGTTTGACAGGACCTCCCTGGAGAACCAATGTTAATGTTTTAAAGAGAACAAAAAGGCCTGTCTCTTGTGCAACTCCAGTTGATTGATTGTGGCTGTCTAGAACAACGTGTTAAGGATTTTGGGCCTGTATCGGTCAGTGAGCAGGCATGCTCTGATTGATTAGTAATGTCTGCAGTGGTACTGGAAAGGCTAATGGTGATATATATGCCACTGATTTGCCAAGTTGGTATAAAGGATGTAGTAGAAAGAATTTAAGGGCTTTATGGATCAGTAATAACCTGATGTCTTCTGACTCAATTTTAAAGGCTCAGTCTGTCCTTTTTGAGGCCTGGGTCAGACAGACCCATGTCTCTAATCATTGCTCCATCTAGCCTGAACCAGGATCCAGAACAAGTTACCCATCATACCATAGCCCAGGAAAGCTTGGCGTTTGCCCTTTGCCTGTGACCTGGAATAACATATGAGGATAATTGATGTGCTTTTTAAGGCTCCAACCTCTTTTCTCCCCGTTCCTTTCTTTACAGAGTGATGTCATCCGGAAGCCTCAAGGTCAAGTGGAACTGAACTCCGGTTGCCAGATTGTTCGAGGGGACGGTGCCCAGACATTCCAGGTGAGCGTGCTCCTAGCAGCTAGTATTTTAGACAGAAGAGGTGCTAGGTTTGGATATGGCTGTGATGGAGACAAAGATGTGGCAAAATGGGTGTATTGTGTGAAAGACACTACATCAACATGTGGATGTGATCCTAATTCGTGGGTACAGGAAAGGAAGAGGAGACCCTGTGAGAAATAGGGTGAAGGTAGGAGAGACGAGGAGAAGAAGATGAGGAGGAGAAGAAGGGAGGGAGTACTTGGGGGAAGAAGGAAGGCTTCAGGGGGCTTTGAGCCAGGTCCCTATTATTCGATCCTTCCATCTCCCCGCCCCTGGCCCCTAATCCCTCCTCCACAGCTCATCTCTAAGAAGAAAACCTATTACCTGACGGCTGATTCACCGAGCCTGCTGGAGGAGTGGATTCGAGTACTACAGAGCCTGCTAAAGGTCCAGGCCATTGGGCCTCCAGCCCTGCCTCAGGGTGGCACCAAGCCCACCGTGAAGGGCTGGCTGACCAAGGTATGGGTGGGGCTGGTAGGGGAGAATGTGGCCTCCTGAGAGTCGGGGGAGCCAGGAGCAGGAGTGCCAAGGGGTGATGGGTCCGCTCCTTGCACACAGCTCCTTTCTCCAGGAATTTCTTCCCAGTGATTAACTGGTTGGCCTCAAGCATAGTCTAACCACATAGGTGATGGTGAATGATTCTGTGGAAACAGGGATCAGGGTTGTTAGAACAACAGCTCTTCTCAAGACAGAGGAGGGAAGGGAATGTCTTGTGCCCATTTTGAGGTCATTAGGCGTTGCTCCCCACCCCTACCTGTACCCACCATGCCTCAGTATGAATAGTGGGAGGTTGCTACCTAGAAAAGGTAGGTGTGGCCATTCAAACACTTCCAATATCCCAGGCCTGCCCTAAAGACATTTTAGTTAGGGCTCTTCTGGTTGCCAGGAGCAAAGAAGCACTTGTTAACCCCAAGAAAAGGAAAGTTAGCAAGGGAGCACACGAAGTAGGCCAGAACGCCATCAGGAAGCAAAGCTGCTAGTATGAGCAAGCTTAGTGCTCAAGGGCTCTGTCTGCCTCTGCTTCCCCACTCAGTCTGTGTTACGTCAGTCCCCTCTGCGTGTGCACTTGCTGTTCGCTTGTGATTTACCCTCGTCCACCATGGCCCTTCCCTCCCTCTCGGCATCCTTACAACTCTAGCCTCCACGGACTAGCAGGTTCTTCCCATGTTCACATCCCTGGGACAGGACATCTGATTGGCCTGGTTAATCTTTTAATGGCAAGTGGCACAAGGATGGATGGGTATCACATAGTACCTAGGGTGGCCCCTCACTGTGAAAGGGCTGGTTCCCTTAGTAGGCAGTCTGGGTGGCATTTCCACAAGAACCTGGGTTTGACCAAGGGTTTTGACATCTGCCTTTCTGTGGCTTCTCTTTGCCAGTGTTGGATTTACTTCTGGGGTCACCTGGTTCTAATATTGCTGGTTCATTTCTGTCTTACAGGTAAAGCATGGCCACTCCAAGCTGGTCTGGTGTGCTCTTGTTGGGAGAACCTTCTACTACTATCGGAGCCATGAGGACAAGGTACATCCTGGCCTCCCAAAAGCACCCACTCTCTGCTTCCTCCAGACCTCATTCCTGTGGCTCCACGTTATGATGGAAGGCCCCAGCTTAACCCTCTACCCAACCTGACCCCACAACATATACAAAGGAAGCTGACTGGATCCCTCCAGAGTGCATGGTCAGCGTGTATGTACGTTCTGCCTATGTGGTCTGTCTGTGCTTCTCCAAGCAAGCCTCAGCCAGGGAGCTGTAGTTTCCCCCTCCCCATCCTGTCACCTGTCCACGTCCATGAACTCAGCCATAAAGGGCCTGAGGGTCAGAGAGAGGAGACTCCCCTGTCCCCTGCTGGCTCCCATTCATGGAAGGCTTGTGTCCACAGCGACCCCTGGGCCGTCTGCCTGTGCGGGACTCGCGCATAGAGGAAGTAGATCGATCCTGTGACTCAGACGAGGACTATGAGGCTGGAGGAACTGGGCGGTTGCTTTCCTCCCACTGTACCCTGGTGATCCACCCCCCGGAGCACAGCCCCACCTACCTCCTCATTGGCACCAAGCATGAAAAGGTAAGGGAGGGCGCGGGGCCCCATGGCCAAGCTTGGACCTGTGGTTCTGATCCTCCCTTCTTTGTTTCCCTCAAGTTTCTCAAAATTCAAGTTTATTTCCCTCCTGGACATTTTGGCAACCAGTATTCCCTGATTGGGAATATTCCTTATATTGAATTCACTTCCAGTGACCAACATCTCTTCACTGGGGCCATAGCATAGAACCACAGGCTTAGAAACTTGGGTTCATGTTCACCTGATCCTGAGTCTTTCCTCTTAGAGACTGGTGGCCTTGACTTTTATCAGCCAAACCAGCTTGCCCCCACCCTGGGCTCAGCCCCTTCAAGGAAGCTTCCTTGGAGCTCTTGCCTCCATTCTCCCCACCCAGCCCCATCAGATGGCCTTCCATCCTCTTCCAGGATACGTGGCTTTACCACCTCACGGTGGCTGCCGGTGGCAGCAGTGCCAAGGTGGGCACTGCCTATGAGCAGCTCATTGGAAAACTGATGGATGGTGAGGGAAACCCAGGTAATGCAAAGGTGGCCATCACTGCTTGGGTTGGAGGGTGGTGCCTGGGTAATTGTTGGTCAAGAACCCAAAGAAAGCACAACTGTACCCTGAAGCTGTTTTAAAACTAAGCGACAGAAGGGCATTCCCAGCCCAGGCTGCAAGGCCCCTGTCTCTGGTGAGGGTAATGAGGTGACCAGTCTGTCTGGGAGAGTTTATCTGGGAAGCAGACTTTCCAGAGACCTGGGTCAATGTTTTACTTTGTTCGACTTGCAGCTTTGTTGGCTGGGCAGAGGGTTGAGGAAAGGAAGCAGCTGGTTAATCTCTAGTTCGAGTTTGTTAATCAATAAATGAAGCCTAAATTGGGATCAGGCCAACCTAAGCCTGAGGCATTTGGGGTCTTTATTTTGCTACTGATTCTCAGGACCCTGAGGAACTAACAGCACACACCACACACAACCCTCTCCTGCTGCTCTGCAGCTTGTTTATTTCAGGGTAGTACCCACGGTCCTGCATCCAGACCTTCCCTGTACACACGTGCTTGCACTCAGATGCCCACAGCCTTACACACTCACCCCTTTGCAGCCCCACGAGCAAAGCAGTAGGCGCCTTCATGTAAGCCATGCGTGTGAGTGTGCTAAATGCAGTGCACAACTGCATACCCTACACTGTGGATATAAACCCAGCACAACCCACATATCCAGGACAGTTAAACCCTTGTCTTCCCTACAGATCAAAGTGGGGGCGGGTGGGAGGCGAGTTCTCTCCTCAGTGCTCACTGCCACCTCTCTGGTGCTGTGCTCTGGGCAGACTCCCCCCTCTGGAGGCACCCCATGCTGTGCTACAGCAAAGACGGGCTGTACACCTCCCTCACCACCCTGCCCTCCGAGGCCCTGCAGACGGAGGCCCTCAAGCTCTTCAAGGTAAAGTGGGAGCAGAGCCCAGGCCCACCTACTGAGGGCGCCCTCGCCATGTGCCCAGACTCTGCGTGGAGCAGTTCTGCCCACCATGGTGGTACCCAGGTGGAAGAGACCCATGCAGTTAGGGGGAAACCCACAGAGGGATCTGAAGAGGAAGGGAAGGAGACTCCCACAGGGTCCCTAACACATCCTTGATGGCAGGGACACCAGAAGCTCAGACTTCATTCACGAGCCCTTGGGAAACTCCAGTGACTCTCCTTGCGGAGCCCCCCTCCTCCTGTAGCGAACAGCAAGAAAGGCCAGGTTTATGTTGCTTCTGGACCTGAGAGATTCTGACCTATTTCAGAATGTTCTTTGTGCCCGTCTGAATATTCAGTTTTTTTAAAAAAATGAAAATGTCTTGCTTATGTAATGGAAACATTTAAGGCAAGATTCTATCCCAAAGTAGCCTTCTCAGCAAGCATGGATGCTCTCAAACAGTGACGATGCTCCCTCTTAGAAAGGGCTGCCTGGGGTGAACTGGAGCCTCCCCGAGCCCTGGGGGGGGCCCAGTCTGTCCACTGTCACAGAGGATGATAACGAAGGGACTGTGCCCACCGTTATTTCCCTGCCAGTCGTGCCAACTCTTCATCAATGTGCCTGTGGAAGCCGCCTCGGTGGACTACCACGTGTCCCTGGCCCAGACAGCGCTGCAGGTCTGCCTCGTTCACCCCGAGCTGCAGAGTGAGATCTACTGCCAACTCATGAAGCAGACCAGCTGCCGCCCGCCTCAGAAGTACTCCCTCATGCAGGTGGACATCCCCAGGGTGGAACAGCTGACAGGAGCCATTGGCAGGGGCTGCCCGGGATGAGGGAAAGGTGGAAGGAGGTGATCGGGCAGGTATCCTGTGAGCCTGGTAGCCGGTGGGTAGCCTCAGTGTTCAAAGCTGCCTCAGTGCAGCTGCCCTCTCTGTTCCCCTTCTGGATGTGTGTGCACAGCCAGATTGTGTGACTGCTACTCTGGCTAAAGCCTGACCAAGTTGGCCACGCCAGTACCCACAGAAGGTTCAGGGCTCTGGTTTGGAGAAAGAAGGCTGAAGGCTCTGTTGCTCAGGACTGTGAGGGCCAGTGGCTGCAGACCCAGCACTCACCCCACGCTCCTTGTTCCCTGGCAGTGCTGGCAGCTCCTGGCTCTATGCGCCCCACTTTTCCTGCCTCAGCACCACTTCCTCTGGTACGTTAAACAGCAGCTCCAGCGCCATGCAGATCCCAGGTGAGTGAACATCACTTCCTCTGCTCCTCCAGCACTACCCGGTGTGGCATGATTGAGAGGGACGCAGGGGGGACTAGGATGGATCTGATCACCCCTGCCCTCTGAGATGTGCTCTCTGGTCACAGAGACCTCACCCATCACTGTGTTCACAAATGGGCACATGGAGATCTGGGCATGCCTGGGCTTCGCTGCACACCAGTCCTCGTATACATGGATGTTTTGTGGGGGCTCTGATGTGAAGCTAGAATGCCCCCAAATTGTCCCCAAGTTTCCTTCTCTGTTGCTTTTCTGGCTTCTGGAGAAAATATCCATGCCAGCAACCTGCAGCATGTAAGACCTGAATGACAAATTAACACCCCAGACCCAAGTCTTCATGGCTTTTTTCACAGTCTGCCCAGCTGCAGGTTTGTCCTGGCTGGTCTGGGTAGGGAGCAGGGTGTCAGGGTGCAGGGATGAGTGGATTCCCTAGTAGTCCCTTTTTCCTTCACCTGTCTTTTTAGAAATGAAACCGGCCAGTATGCCACCTACTGCCAGCGGGCAGTGGAGCGGACCCTGCAGACTGGGGAGCGGGAAGCCAGGCCATCACGCATGGAAGTCGTGTCCATCTTGCTGCGTAACCCCTTCCACCACTCCTTGCCCTTCAGTATCCCCGTGCACTTCACCAATGGGACTTACCAGGTGAGGAGGCTGGGCATGCTGCCTGTCCTGAGTCTTCTCATATCACTATCCTAGAGAATACCTTTGAGCCACGTGGGTGCTAAGCCTCCTTAGGCTTGGCAGATTCTTAATAGGCAAACTAGCAAAAGGAAAGGCCTGGGATTTGGGGGTGGAATTGAGGCCATTAGCACTAGTGTAGAGGGAGAAGGGAGCTTGAATCACAAAAGTGCTTCACTGTTTGGTGCCTGAAATAGTTCTTTTGAACCCACTGCAAGAATAGGGAAGCTGAGACACTGACCAAGAAAGTGGCATGAGAAAGGGCCTCCAAAAGAGTGACAGAAAAGGAGGAGCAGAGCTTATGTCTGACCCCAGCTTACAGTGGGCAGGCTCATCCTATATGCGCTCACTCTCTGCATGTGAATACGGAAACCAACTTTCTTTGGCTTTTGCATTTGCCCTTGCTCCTTTCAGCCAAGTTTTTCCACCTCCTGGACTCAGACTCCCCCATTAGTCCTAGTGAGCCCCTCTCAGGAAGCGCCCTCTGGGACTAACGCCTCTCCCCTGCAGGTGGTTGGTTTTGACGGCTCCTCCACAGTTGATGAGTTCCTCCAGCGGCTGAACCAGGAGACAGGGATGAGAAAGTCATCCCATTCTGGCTTTGCCCTCTTCACGGACGATCCTTCTGGCAGGGACCTGGAACACTGCCTGCAGGGGAGCGTCAAGGTGATGGCCTCCCTGCTAAGCCAGCTGAGCACCTCCTGAGCCACCTCTGGGCTTCAGGATTTTGATGGTGGGGAAAGAGCCCGTCTGGCAGGTGCTTGTCTGTTCCACAGCCTGTTTGGTGCTGAGCCTAAGGTGCTCCCCTGGCCAGCGTTTCTGTGCCATCCGAAAATGCACCCGTACGGGCAGAGAAAAGTTGTCTGTGCCTTTGTCTCTGGAGAGAAGATCCCCATATCCCTCCCTCGAGTGGCTGTGCAGCATCCAGGGGAAAGCTGCTTCTCAGCTCGGTGTTGGAGGGACAGGGAGGCACTTCTCAGAAGCAGCCCCAACTGAGCCTGCTGCCGTATACACATGCACAGGCGGACAACTGTATGCCCAGACCCGCGGGACGTCGTCTTGTACACTGGCACCTGTTTTACCGTGTATGCTGTGCTTACAGGGTCAACCACATTTTAAGGAGGTAGATCCTTATGGTACCTCTGCAAGTAAGGGCCTTGAAAGGGATTTAAGGCCTGTCTTGCACATATGTGGTCTGGGATTAGGGCCCCAGTGATGCTGAGTGTTTGTGGGAACGTGCTGTAGCCCTTGATGAGCGTGAGTGTTTTGGCTCCAGTGTCTGCTTTCTTCATGGCAACAGGACAAAGGCTTCTATAGTCTTTTACCATTGCCTGGAAGAACTATGCCACATTTCCTCTTTGTTAATGTCAGGTGTCTGTAAGTCTTTGGTACACAGTAGACCTCTGGGTCTATTTGTTGAGGAGGAGAATAGCGGTCAGGGGAATGGAAATGGAGCTGGTGATATGAGGCCATGGTTTTTGACTGAGGCCTGCCTAGCCTCTGGGGAGGCCCCTTCAGATGTCAGGGCCAGCGGGGGCAGCGTTCTATGCTCTGCCACTCACTCCATGCCCAGGCTACACCTCTCCACCTGTCTATGAGGGAGTTGTAGGGACCTTGGGTCCCGGCAGCATGAGGCCCTACAGGTCAGCCTCCTGATGGATGACAGTCACTCAGCTCTGCCCTGCTGCTCTGCCAGAGTCCAGCCCTGGCTGGACATTGTTCCTCTCATCAGGGGTTTTTCTGACTTTCCTCTTTTGCCTCTTCAAGATCTGCGATGCCATCTCCAAGTGGGAACAAACCCTGAAGGAGCTGCACTCTGGAAAGTCTGAGGGTGGCACACGTGTTGTGAAGCTGATGTACAAAAACAGGTCCTGAGCACTGCCTGAGGGTGGGGCCAAGCATGAGGGCTGCTACTGGAGTGCCATCTGTCATTTCCCCAACTGAATGGCCTGTCCTGGACAGGCAGGGGGGTCCACAGATATAACACTGCATGGTGGTCATTAGTTGGGAGCACAGGCTGGCTCTGCTGATCCTCTGTGAGACCCTGGGCAGCTCAGGCTCTCAGGCTGTGTACTGCGGGTACGCACACATACACACACACACACACACACCTGCTAAGAAAACGGACCAATCTCATGGGATGGCTGCATGTGTTAACGTTAGGAGAGTGAAATTTTGTATGAGCACTAGATATTTAAGGCTAAAGAATAAATAGCTCCTATACCAATTCCAGGAAATACAGTAGACATCCTGACTTTTTATAAATTTGAGTAAGAAAATTCCATTCCACATATGTCCCCAAGCTAATTGTTTCCATTAGTCTCTTGGAACCTTAACTCATCCAGTTCCCTATTAAGCTGTGATGCCGGTACCAGATTCCCCTCACCAAATCCCATAAGTGTAATGGTATATTCAGAATTAACCATGTGCTGCTTGTGCTGTGAGAACTGATGGCCCTGTATCTGCTCTGTGTCATGCTTGGTTAAATTCTTCTGGAGGCAAAAGAAAATAGGCTCACAAATGGTATAAAGAGTAGTTTCTTTCTTTGGAAATCAAGATAAACAGATGCAGAGATGGCCTCATCCGTTTGGGATCCACAGCTGAGTCTGGCTTCTCATTCTCTTCCCTGTAGGCTGTACTTTCGGAGTCAAGTCAAAGGGGAGACAGAAAGAGAGCGGCTGCTGCTCGCCTCCCAAACTAGTGGAGAGATAGTGGCGGGGAGGTTTCCTGTCAACAAGGAACTGGCTCTTGAGATGGCTGCCCTAATGGCCCAGGTAAGGTTCTGCTCAGGAATCAGGAAGGTCAAGATACCACCTTTGGACTCACAGGTGGAATGCACCATGCAGCCTGAAACAGAGATTCTGCAGATCCTGTGGTGCACGAAGAGAGGGCAGCCTTGTGGTTCCTGGCTGTGGAGAGAAGCCGACTCCTTACCCAGCAGAGCTCCTCACTGCAGATATAGGCTACGTGCAGAACTCCGGACTTGGGGTCCAGGGACCTGGCTTTGAGTCCTGTCCGCCTTCCTGCTGTGAGATCTTGGCCAAGTCACTTCACTTGTCTGTGCTTTAGTCTCCTTTTCTGTATACTGAATACAAAAATGCCTTCCTGCCTGCCCCCACAGGGTTGTACTAAGTATGCTACTTAAATGATGTATATTACATAATGTTGTGGTAAAATTTGTACTTATAACAAACATTATAAGTACAATTAGGAAGAGGAACATGCATTCAGACTTCGACTCTTCTCCCTCTGACCTTTAGGAGGCCATCTTGCCAAAGGTATCTGGGATACCTTCATGGTTCCCATGAGAAAGAGTCTGGATCTACATGCTGAAGAGGAAGGGGAAATGATAATTGTTTTGTTTTATAATTTTATTTATTTATTTTTTTCCCCCCAAAGCCCCAGTAGATAGTTGTATGTCATAGCTGCACGTCCTTCTAGTTGCTGTATGTGGGACACGGCCTCAGCATGGCCAGAAAAGCAGTGCGTCGGTGCGCGCCCTGGATCCGAACCCGGGCTGCCAGCAGCGGAGCATGCGCACTTAACTGCTAAGCCACGGGGCCAGCCCGGAAATGATAATTGTTGATCTTTATAATAATAAACATTTGTTGAATACTGTATAGAGGGCCCTCTGCTAAACATTTTATGTGTATTATCCTAGTTAGTTCTCATTCCCACTCAATAGATGAGGAAATTGAAGCTCAGGGAGGTTAAGTAACTTGATCAGGATTACAAGGCTGGTAGTAGAGCTGGGTTTGAGCTGGGTGTCTGTCTCCACAGCCCCTATTTGGAACACTCTGCATACTCTAGGATCTATAGCATCTTCAGTCCTGTATCTCATATTTTTGGATCAGAAGCCAGAATTTCCAGTTTTCCCTTGTCTCCCACTGATTAACTGTGTCCTTGGATAAGGCACTTAACCTCAGCTGCAAAACGAAAGTTGGTCTAGACAGTCTAATATTCTAGGACCCTAAGGTTGTTTCTCTAGCATCTATAAAACTTGAGATAAAGAGTCTGTTCACAAGAAGTGTTTTTCACATCCATTCACACCACCCCAATAAAGTAATGATTTATTTCCCCTCTCCAACTGCCCCGCCCCACCCCATCCACCTCCAGATTCTTGACTGGTCCCTCCATGTGCTTCTACCACAGGTAGAGTACGGGGACTTGGAGAGGTCCATCCCACCAGGCCCTGGGGGCACACCCCCTGCCAAGGCTCAGCATCACCTCCAGCAAGTCCTAGACAGGTTCTACCCAAGGCGCTACAGACACGAGGCACCCCCTGAACAGCTGAGGTAGGCTGCAGGGTCTTGGGGGAGTTGCTGTTGGGGAGGCACAGGCTGCAGAGTGGGGAGGGCCTCAGAGCTGTGATGAAAACATGTTGGCACTTCACTGGCACCTTCTCTCCATCCGCCCCAACCAGGCACTTGGCAGATCTGCTGACCACAAAGTGGGTGGCTCTGCAAGGCTGCTCCCCTCCTGAGTGCATCCGCATCTACCTGACAGTGGCCCGGAAATGGCCTTTCTTTGGTGCTAAGCTCTTTGCTGCTCAGGTAAGTGCTGGTGGTTTCCAGAGGAAGCAGTGGTTACCACGCCCTAAATTTCTCGTGGAGCTGCTGTTCCCATCTGGTCATGTTTGAGCCAGTCCACTCTGCAGCGCCTGCCTGCACACTACTAACCACCAGGGGTCACTATCTCCACCCATTTCTGCCTTAAGCAGATTTCCATGGTCCAGAGCAGAGTTGTGGTCATTGCTTATGCGCCAGGATTATTTCTGGGTGACCCTCATCTTTCCTTTTTTGACTTCTTTCTCAGTGCTACCCCTGAAAAAAAAGATAGGATCAACTAATTCACACACAAGGATTCAGACTTGATATGATATCCTGCTTACGAATGCTTCCATCTTTAAAAAAGTTTGAAAGATAGAACAATGTATAATCTAAACAAATACATCTCTACTGACTTAGCATGGTCACAGGGGACTCTAACTACACAGGCAACAGTTAATGCGTGAAGGCCAGGTGGCTGATAGTAATTTCAGCTGGAACTTTTCTTCACCCGGTGTCCGGTGTGCATGAACTTTATACATAATCACAGATGGTATCCTGTCCTCGAAGTTGGATCATGATCCTGTTCACTGAAGGTAGAGTAGACAACAGACATTCACGCATTCATTCAACAAAGAATTGTTGAGCTCCTATCGTGTCTTGGGCATTTGTGCTAGTTGTTTGAGGTTATAGGAGGTGAGTAAATCAGACACAGTCCTTGCCTTCATGGAGCATCCCATTTAATGGGGGAGATACACATTAACCAAATAATCATACATAGTTTCTCTCTCTAAATATATATAAATTGTTTTACAAGCTGTCACAAGTGCTATGAAGGAAAAGTACAGGGGTTAAGAAGGCATGTAACAGGGGGACCCAACTGGTCTGGGAGGTTGGGGAAAGCTTCTGGAAAAGATGGCATGTCTGTCCATCTCTCTCCCCAGCCTCTTGGGGAGGAGAGAGGGAAAATGGATTGCCCCGCTGCAGCCCACACTGGGAAAATTAGTCATTCCAGGAATTGTCCACCAACTGGTCACTGTGCTCCCTGGTAGGGCGTTAAGCCCATACGATTGCATTCTTGCTTTCCTATTTCTTTTACAGTTCCTAGAAAACTGGTTGAAGCAAGATGCACTTCAGCTGGGAGAGACCTTGGGTGAAATACTGTCAGCTTCTGTGAGCTGGGAGAAAACAGCCTGTTCTCTACGCCCGTGACAGAGCTGCTAGGGCTGGCCTTTGTTCTGCAGCACAGACCTTCCCAACCAATGTCCTGTGGCAGGATGGGCTATCGGTCCTCCAAGAAAGTGATCCCCTCCCACCTGGAGATAGTTAGTAGGTGGCCAGAGCCCCAAGTCCAGATGTCTCCTGTCTGTTTACTCTAGCATGCTATATAAATACCATCTTTTATGTTTTTCAAGACAAGAAAAAGGTTGGAAATCACTGCCTAGCAGATCCCTGGATGTGCCTTCTTCCTCAGAAAGTTCTTATGGTTCAGAATCTAGCTGTGATATGTCTGACGGGATTTTCCTGTTTCCCCAGCCTGCACAGCTCTCTTCCAAGGAGAATGCTCTGGTGTGGATTGCTGTGAATGAGGATGGTGTCAGCATCCTGGAGCACAACACTATGGTATGGAAGGATGAAGGCTGGCTCCCTGACCCCTCCTACTCCTGAACAGTGTCTTTTCTTCCCTCTGGACTCAAAGGCCTGAACTAAGTGACCATGGTTGCACCCACCCACCCAAGCACAGCTGTCCTCCAGACACAGCTTATAGACATTCATGATGTAGATCTCTAAATTATGACCACTTCCGAGTTCTCCCTTCCTGGTTAAGGTTTCCTGTGCCAGAAGAGACAGGGACTGCTGGTTCCCAGCTCAGGAGGCAGGTGAAAAGTTTCCCCAGAACTAAGTGGCTCTTTCTCACAGCAAGTGCACGTCACTTATCCCTACGCTTCAGTGATGACCTTTGGTGGCTGCCGAGATGACTTCATGCTTGTGATTAGATCCATTCCAGACCAGAGCTCTGGAAAAGGCCACACTGAGAAGTTGATCTTCCGGATGGCTGCTCCCAAGGTGCGTCTGACAGCTGCTAAAACATTTTACTCTGATCTGGTATAATGAGGTGGGCTTGGAGCTTAGAGAGGAAGCTGGAATTATGACAGTACTCTAGAAGGAAGGGCCCTGTCTCCAGTAAAGCTTTTGCGTTGTCTATGTCAGTACTCCAAAGGGTTCAGGTGGACTTGCATCTCACTAGTCACTGTTGAGCGGGTAGATGAGCAGCTGGCTGGGGAGGGAACTCACTCTGGTCCACTGCTCCTGTGTGCTTCACATTACCCTTTTTAGTTCTCTCAAGCCCTAGCCATGCAGGCTCGAGTCGGTGCCCACTCTTCCCCTCCTTGCAGCAAGGCCCTGGGCCAGGGCAGCTTTTTCCTCAGGTGTTCTTACTTTATCCTGGGTTCTGCTGTCGCCAAACTAGTCACAAAGTGGGACAATCTGCACATGCTCCCCCTTCCTTGTGGTCCAAAGACCTCTTCTGCTTTCAAGACTTTGTTCCTTCTCAGTACAGAGAATGCTGACTAGCAAAAATAACAATTACAAAGACTCTGAAACCTAAATTCTGATTTATAGTTCCTGACTCCCTTCTGAGAGTAACTGGAAACCTTGTTTTAACCCTAAAGTTGGAGTTTGCCAAACCTCTTCCTCCTTTTAATACCACCTCTGTGAAAGGAGACAACATCCAGACCCCTTCCTCCGGGGAGGCCCCTCCCTGGCCTGGAGATAGATAACCAGAGTGGAACGTTGCTCTTCCTGCTCTCAGGAGGGCACTGTGTATCTCAGAGGACCTCCAGACCCACAGGCGCCCATTTCACTGCGCCTCTGACCCTCACGGTAATGATCCCCTTTGGACATTTTCTCCTGGGTGGGTATTTTAAGAGAGAAAGAAACTGAAGCCCAGGAAGGTTATGTACCCAATATAACAGCTAATAAGTGAGAAAGTGACGATTCAAGCCAAGGCTAGTTCAATTCCTGTTTCTCTGTCTCCTTAGATTGCAGAGGCTACCTTCATCATGGCCAGCTACATGAACCATTGCTCTGCAACTGTGAACCCCCCGACCAACGCGCCTGCTGCCCGCCAGCCATGGGAACTGGATGGACGACAGTTCTTTGCATCTGTTCCACGAGCTGCCAAGAGGCCAACGTTGCTGTGAATATTTCTCCTACCCCTCCCCCCTACCACCTGTGCCTTCTGTGTCCTGGGGAATGATACTACTGTGATGGGTCTAACAGCCCTCTCCCCAACCCCGCCCCAGTTTGTTCTGTGAAATGTCTTTTTCAGTGTCCATGAAGCCTTTACTCTCTAGGTGCCTTATAGTGTTTCAGGACCCAACTTTTAAAAATCCAGACCCAGTATAAAAACCACTCTCTTTTTCACAAGAATACTGAGCTCTGGATGCTGCCTGATTCCAGACACAAACACCATGGTCCTGTTACTGGTTCCTGAGGGTGTCAGTGCTATAAGTCAGGGCATTCTGCACTGATCCTCTCAGGAAGGCTGTTTTTTATATTGTATATGGTCCTTAAGTGGGGATTTATACTTGAAGTTTTCCCAACATCCCTGAACAGGATAGGACTAAAATTTCCAATTCACCTGAACTCTGACAAAAGCCTAGAACTCACTAAAACTGCACTTCCTTTCCCAGATGGGAAAGGTGTTGGCGGGGCTTGAGAAAAAAGAATAGACTCACTTTTCCCCTTCCCCTACTGTAAACAAGTAGGTGTCTGTAGTTTGTAGTGCCTTCTCTGGGGCAGCAGCTCCTATTATTGCAGGACAAGCTGCTGTCCCTGCCGAGACTGAAGCTACTCTCCCTCACACTTTGCTACAAGCAAGGGCAGGAGACAGGTCCATCCTGACCTCTCCCTGTCTCATTTAATGACTGGACAGGGCTCAGTGAAGGCTGTGCTCACTACTGTAGGACGAGGTGGCTGTCACTTTTTCCCCACTCTTTGAAAGACCAAGCAAATGTGCTCTGCTTTTGCTGCTCTGTGAGGCCACCAAAGATGAGTCAGAAACAGAGGACCCCCTCCAGGCTCGTGGGCCTAGCTCTGCTCTTCAAGACTTCTGGCGAACTTCCGCTGGGAATCAGTTCGAGGGCAGAGGGCACTTATGCGCTATCTGTCCTAGCCTAAGAGCATCAGGCAAAGGAAACGGAAAGTTTCCTTCACCTTTTGTCTTCCTGATGATACCACTACCCCCCATCCCCAACTGAGACCTTCTGTTAAGTCAGAGGAGATGATCTTTGTCTCTACCTTCCCCTAACAGAGAAAAAAAAGACGAAAGAGTTCATTCATACTCTGATCTTCCAACACTGGAGAAACTGAGTTTTATTTCATAGCTCTAAGGCAGTCTTACCATTTGTCAATAAAGTGCTGAAAACTGTATGTTTATGGTTTAGCAGTAGCATCCAAGAACCAAGCCTTTAACTCCAACAAAGTGTCTGTTGTTGCACACTGTGAAAACTGCAAGGCTGGAACTAGTTTATCTGAACACCTCAGCAGCTGTAAGCTTCCCCTCTCACCCTTTAAACTGATAAGCATGATGAAAAAAGAAGCACAACAGAGTGTCTGCCTCTTTTAAATGAACCTGACTTTGCAAGGCTGGCAGTTTTACAGCTGTCTCCGATTTCTGTTCCTGCCTCCTCCCAGGATTTGGGATCTGAGACATTTCTACCTCGAACAAGTCACGTGTCCCACAGGTTCCTGAATAATCCCTCTGGGGCTGGTGTAAAAGGCAGAAATTACAGCTCTGGTTTTGTAGTATCTTGAGTGTCCCTAAGGCCAATGAGGATATTATCTACTTGGGAGTTTAAAAAAGAAAAGGATCCCAAAGAAAAAGTAAGCGAGAATGGAGCTGTGTTCATACTGAATTTGGGGGTCAAGCTCTTTCACTCACCCTCTCTCCTTCCCAACCCTTCAGGAATCCTCCTTCAGTTGATTAATTTGATACAGAAGAAACTGCCTTATAAACAAAGCCTTCTATAGTTTGTGTGTTGATCCTTGTTTAACATGCCTGGAAACCAAAGTCAAATTTCTGTCTGGCCTTTTGTCTCATCCCTCTTGGGAAAAGCAGTTTTTGAAACCATAGACAACGCTGAGTAACAGAAGGGTATTAATGTGCTTGACACCCATGACTGAAATGCCATGTTCATGTCTGTCAATAAAAAGCAGCTGTCTGTGAAGCAGGCAATTATCGTGTATGTCTTGGAAGATCTGTTTATTAAGAGAGTTGTCATAAGTTAACCCTGCACAGAACACAGGAACTGGGTGGACAGAGACTAGTCTTTTGTAGGACATTTCTTCCTGCTAAACAGTACCTGAACGACTTTTTTCCCCCCTAACTTTTATACAGGGATACTAGGCACTTGGAAATGATCTTTCTCAAGAGATCTAATGTCAGTTTCCCATTGTCTTGTTCCACAAATTTCAACAAAAAGTAAACTTGAATGTGCTTAGGAATTTTACAAAGTGCTTTGTCAACAGTACTTTTGACATATACCTTTCTTAAGGTCTCTCGTCAGTTGGTAAAGTAGGCAAAACCTTACAAGGGGAACACTAAAATACAAATAAATACTTGGGTCAACATCACATGATGAGTTAGGTTTCCAGTCACCTGCTCTATGGCTCTGAGATCCACTGCATCCATACTGGTTCCTAGGACTGTGTCCACCTGATGGCTTAGAATACAGAAAATAAACCAGCCACTATGGCTGAGGAGTCATCTCCCATGGAAGACAGTACTGGCCTTCTGAATGCTGGGACTCATGGGCTTGTTGAGGTGGCTTTCTGGTGTGCCAGGATCTCCTGGCAGCTCCTGTACACTTCAATCAAGCAGTCCAGCCGGGGCTTCGCACTCTGAATTCCAAAGGGGAGAAATGAAGAGTCGAGATGAATGGAAGAGAGTGCTTAGTGGTGCTGCATCCATGTGCACCCTCAATCTCTCACCCACATCAAAGGGTCTAAAAACGGCACGGGTATGCACTCAGAGAGGCAGTTCAGGCCTCACAGCACCTTGCTAGGAGGAGTCCCAAACTAGGCCCACAGCCTAGCCTGTGAACTGTGCAAAGCAGGCACTCAGAAGACAGTTTTTAATCTGTCTAAATTTCATGATCTCCATCTAAGAGCAATCAAGAGGAATAACAAGGACAAACTCTCTCAGGAAATGTCACAAGCTGTGAAACAGTCCTCAGAGACAAGATGGGCAGTTTAATATGTAAGAAAAGCCACAGAATGGGAAAAATATATGTGGAAAGCATATTTAATAAAAAGTTTGCTACCTAAAATATATAGTTACAAATGCATAATTAATATCTAGATTCTATTTGACTAATAGAGGAGAGGAAGAGTTTAAAACAAGTGGAAATACTGATAGGTAATACAAGGCAATAAGAAAAGTCTCTGTCATTTAAAGAGATACAAATTTAATAACTTTGAAGTCCTTTACCTACATACTAAACTAAAAAATAGCTAAACCCACTGTTAGCCAAGACTGTAGAAAAACAACTACAAATTCCCAGAAGTATGGTAAAGTTGTCCAGTCTCTGGAGCCAAATCTGAAACACTGCAAAAATCTATGAAACAATTCACAAGCTTTAATAAAATAATTGAACTATAAGGCAAAAGAATTTTAGCTTAGCTTCCTTAAATCCTTTGTGAAAAAAAGGGCAGAAAGGCAGAGTTAACTGCATAGGTATACTCTATATACCTATAAAGTAATTCATTATAATCATGTTTGTATAAGCGTTTTTTTGTAAAAGCAAAGCAAAAAATAACCTGGACATGATTTCAAAAACTAGCAGTAGAGTGGCTAAATAAACTGATACTCGACAGGATGATATAATTATTTAAAATAGTAAGTACAGTGGCCTTTGTAGATGCATGAAAATATGCATATTAGATTTAAAAAGCAAGACAAAATAGTGTATAACAGTATGTATAGATCAATAACATCTGTGTAAAATATTGATAGACTGAGTCAAAGTAGATGAATCGTGATTTATGGGTAGAACTTACTATATATTTATTTTTTCTCTAAAATTTGTATAAATTGGTAACATTTCTAGAAGCCTATATTTGCCTCAGAAAGGAACTTCTGAAATAACTAAAATCCTCCCTAAAAATAGCTGTCAGGTATCCTCAAATACTCTTCACAACAAAAGTTTACATTCCTACTGAACATAAGTAGCAGTGGATATACAGATTGGGGGAAAGGTGGAGGATTTCTTGGAAAAGAAACTTAAGAAAAGTGTTCTGTGCTCACCTGGAAGACAGGTACTACTTGAGATATCCCATGTGGTTCCAGTGGATCCTTCAATAAAATGCAGAGGTAGTAAATGACCTTCTGCTGTAAGAAAATAAACCAAACAGCAGAGATCTAAGTGAAACTCATTCTGTTTTCTTTTTCTTCAAGGGATAGCTCAAAACTTTTTCATAAATGGTTATCTCTAAGTAGTAGAACACTTGATAGCTTTTGAAGTGAGGGAGAAGTATATTCTCATTCTTTAAATGAAAAGAGACAAAACAACAGAAACAACAACAACCAGAGATGATTTTGAAGCTGGGTTAGAAAATGAAATTGAAATGCTGACTCCCTATCCATGAAAACCTGCTGCACCTCTTTAAAAATAAAGGGATGTTTCTTTTCCATATAAGTTTCACTTTTATCATTCATAGACATGCCAGCTAAAAAGGAAACACTACAAGTACTAGAACAGAGAGTCCTCAAGGTTAATTCTGTGACATCAAACACTTTAGGTATTAAGACTCAGTTTAGATCCAGGCATACCCCGTGGGCTACCTCCTCCAGAGAGGCCTGTAATACTTACCACTTAAATACTTACCATGTAAATAGCCTCATTAATGACAACATCCTTCACCTTGCCCATTTCAATGAAGGTGGTACTTTCTTTGCCTGAGGCATAGGATGAAGTCATCTGGATGCCAAGGGAATCAATGATTAACAGAGTCTCCTGATCAATCTTCACGAAATGGAGGTAACCAAGCAGGCCTAAGAGGGTGATGAAGATGGCAGCAGAGAGGATCATGCTGTTCTAAAGAAAGAGCCAGACACAGGCGGTAAGATTACTAAATGGTCCTCCGCATATATCTCTGCTGTTTAATAAGTCAACTCCAGGCAATGCAGAAAAACGCCTTTGTTCTGCTATGAGTTGAACAGATGGGAGGAACATGTATGGCGGAAGAGGAAATCACTTTTATTTGGGCTCTGAAGTGCTATGAAAGCATATGATGAAATACATCCAGACAACTAATGGATACGTCTGGGGAGGAGACCCTCCATCAGCAAAACCTCCACCATCACACCACTCTCAGAGATTTTTCTTCCAAAATTGCAACTTAAGGACTCAGACCTTTTCTTCTCACACTCCATCAGCAAAAGTTCAAAATCATAGACTGAACAGTAAAATGCTTAGTACAGTGTAGCAGATAACACTCAACAGCCACTCCTCCTTCCTATTAGAACTTGGAGTGAATCATGATTGGTTCCCACTCCTGCCAATGATTAGTTTCAAAATGGACACATGACTACTCTGGCCAATGAGATGTGAGGGGAGGTCTTCTGGAGGGGCTTCTGGAAAACTAAGTCCATCTTAAAAAGAGATCTAAGGAAGGGAAGGTCCCTTCGGCCAGAGGTTTTGATGCCTGGAACTACTATGGGCTCTGCCAGACCATGTGGAAAGCTAGGCTGAGAACGAGTAGAGTACACCAAGGGTGGAAGAGCAGTAAGATGGAAAGAACCGAAAGCAACTAGTCTCTTACCCCTAGAGTCCCCCACCTCCTGACTTCTTGTTTTGTTAAATAATAAAGATCTTATCATTTAGGGCTCTTTTCATTATTTTGGGTGGTGACTACCTGATGTCTTAAGGCTGACTGACTAGCTGATATGACTGATGTGTTAAAGGCTTAAAAAATGGTATTTATTCCTTTGATTCTAAGACACATTTACAACCTTTTAACATTTCCGAAGCTCAAATGTATTTTTCTATTGATGTATGTTTCTTTCATGTGGCATTTTTTTCTCTTTTTTTCCCAAAAAGCTATTAATTAGAAGGATGGCACAGGAAAAAAATCATTGATGACCTAGAATCAAAAGAGATTCAGTAATTATGACTGTGATTCCTTGAGGGCAAGCAGTGTCTTATTATTCTTTGTTACTGACAAGACACCCTCCTTGACATAACTCTAGTCAAGCTCTTCTAAGCCCCTGGCCTTGGCTTCCATCCTTGTTTGGCCTGCAGTGCCCATCAAGTTGTAGCAAGAATCTTGCTAAATCAATTTAGAGAGAACCCTCACCCTTGGTATCTGATCAGCCTGGCCTGCCTTCAGCAAGAATCCTGTCAAGTCAGTTTAGCCAGAATCCCCCTTTACCTCTGATGTTTCCTTACAGTAATTTTCCATCCACTGACCCCTATCCTGCTCCTTGGCTATGAATTCCAACTTGTCCATGCTGTATTCAGAATTGAGCCCAATTCTATACTGAGGTCTCTTTTTTCCTACTGCAATAGTTTCTGAATAAAATCTGTTTTTACCACTTTACTGACCGGCTCTGGTTTTCTTTGACAGTACCTTTCTACTTTCTTCTGCCTAACACATAGTATTAGATCAGGAGTCTGCAAACTATTTGGGCCTGTGGTTCACCTTGAGCTAAGAATGCTTTTTACAATTTTTAAAGGGTTGTTAAAAAAAAGAAAAAGAAACAGAAAAATATGAGACAGAGACCTGTAAAGTCTAAAATATTTACTATTCGGCCTTTTAAAGAAAAAGGTTGCTGACCTGTGTGCTAGATAATTAGTTGCTGATTAATGAATGGGGGATGGAGAAATCTATGTGCTGCGTCTCTGATGATCCAGAAATATCTACTTTGAGTTACTTAAATGCCTAGTATCTAGTACAGTGTCTTGTACATAGTCTGAAAGCATTATGGAAGAATGGAGAGAAATAAAATTCAGTTCTGGCCCTCAGAGATTTATTAGAGGCAAGATTAATACATATAAAATACTTCTGGAGAATACTATGATACTGACTGAAATGCCTAAGAAAGGATTAAAAGAGAGAGCCAGAAAGACAAAGACTAAAGCACACAGGAACATCCTATGAAGACTTCCAAGGAAGCAGAATTTAATTGGTGCAGAGAAGGTGGTGGTTATTGACAGATATACTAAATTGAGAAAAGGAAGGGGGGAGAACATTCCATATTGGAATAAATAAGGAAAAAACCTGGAATTTTAATAGAACAGTGAATTCAAAAACTGGAGGGAGGGCCGGCCCCATGGCGCAGCGGTTAAGTGCGCGGGCTCAGCTGCTGGCGGCCCGGGCTTGGATCCCGGGCGTGCACCGACGCACCGCTTCTCCGGCCATGCTGAGGCCGCGTCCCACATACAGCAACTAGAAGGACGTGCAACTCCAACATACAACTATCTACTGGTGCTTTGGGGGAAAAAAAGGAGGAGGATTGGCAATAGATGTTAGCTCAGAGCCGGTCTTCCTCAGCAAAAAGAGGAGGATTAGCATGGATGTTAGCTCAGGGCTGATCTTCCTCACAAAAAAAAAAAAACTGGAGGGCAAGAAGAGATGAAGAGCAGTAAATGTCTAGGGGATTTGATTCATATCAGTTTTTTAATATGGTAATCTCTGCCCAAAACTTCATTACTACCTGCATTTTTTATACTTCATTTTTCTGTCTGAAATTCTAACAATTCAATATTCATCTGGGTTGAAGTTAAGCCACATGTTTTAATGAATTCCTTCATCAGATTTCTTCTCACTCCTAGCTGAGATTCATTACTCTGACAAACAGTTTTGAATAGGGGGAAAGATAAGAATTTTGGTACACAGAGCCCTTAAGAAGTGTTGCAGTGGAGTTTAAAGGAAGATGAGGTTACTGAGTCCTAGGCACTTGATGGGGGTAAGTGGGATATACCACGATGAGAGAGATGAGTACAAAAGGGAGGTGGATTAATAACAAACTTCTCCTAATTAAAAATTTTGTCTAAGCAAGTCCTCCCCAAGGAGGAGACATCATAATATGGTAGAAAAGAAAGGGTTTCAGAGTTAGACAGCCCTGGGTTTGAAGCCCAGGTATGCTACTAGCTTTGTAACTTCGGAGAAGTTCATTCTTTCTGAGCCTTGGTTTTCTTCTAAGGTTGAAATGGGGCATTCAGTAAAGCAGCTGGCATGTAGTGGGCATTTAATAAATATCTGTTCCCTCCTCCTCACATGAGCCAGAACAAGTTAGTATTAAAATTCAACTATATTATAAATTAAATCTTTTTTGTGGGAGGGGGAAGGACTGTCCTGGCAACTTAGCCATTTCAACTGACTTATGAACAAACTTTTAGATACAATTTGGTACAAATTAGGGCAGTCTTAATTCTGCATACATCTATGCTAAATTACCACGCTCTGAAAATATGCTCTGATGGCAAAAAAGCTAACGGATGCAGTAATGGAAACAATATGCAAATATCCTGCTGCATTTAGCTCTGGTCAGATCACTCCTAGAATAATATATTCAATTCAGGGTACCACACATGAAACTAAACTCATTCCGAAAAGGGCAATTAGGATCATTCTTTTTATTTGAGGGCTGTCACAAAGCTCCTGCATGTGACCCTCACAATACTGTGAAGGTGGCATGGCAGATATTAATTCCACTTTAGAGATGTGAAAACTGACGCTCAGAAAATAGGAATGAGTCTGAAAATTGAGCACAGAAACCACCCATCTCAGAAATTTCATAATTCTTTAGAAAGTACTTAAAGTTGGCGAAGGGGTTTGTGAAGGGAGGGTAAGCTGCCTTGAAAAACAAAGATTACGAAGAAGTATAAAAGCTGCTATCAAGCTCTTAAATACCTTGTGTGTATGTGTGACACACACACACATTCTGGAGGCAAAGACAGTTTCTAGAAGACTATATAAGATATTGTTAGCAGTGATACCTCTGAGTGGAAGAGATGGACGAGTACGATCCACTTAACAGTTCTCTGAACTCCTGGAACTGAGTTACTGTGAGCATGGACTATATAGGGCACGTGGAAGTTAGCCTGTCGTGCACAGACTAGATGTACGCGGAGTGGAGCCACAGAGCAGAGCGGCGACCCCGGAGAAGTGTAAAGTACAGAAGCACAAACTTCGCTCAACGTAATGAAAAGAGCAGCGAATGGCGTCCCGGGGCCAGCGAGTTCCCGCCCTCTGGCCCTACGACTTTAGGAGGGTCCGACGAGAGGTCCGGGCTCGCCACTAAGACCCCAAAGACCCTTCCAAACCCAAGCCCCCGACTCCGACCGCGGGAAGGGGCCGACCGGCCATTACCTCGTAGAGGGTGAAGAGTCCGTAGGCCGCTAGCCACACGGTGCAGGTGACAGCAGTGAGCGAGCGCAACGAGAGCCGAGGGCAGCTGAGGCAGAACTCCCGGCAGGACGGGGAGTAGTAGCGGCGCTGCAGAGCCAGGCGACCGCCGCAGATATCCGAGAAGCTCTGCTCGTCCTCCATGACCCGCTCGCCCCCATACGGTCAGGCCGCGCCGCTCTAGCCCGCCCGCCGCGTCCTCTCGCCGGCTCTGGACTCACTTCCGGAGAACGGGTTTGGCCACGCCCCCTCCCCACGCTCCGCGCAGCCGCAGTGGCACGCCGACAGCCGTGGAAGGGTATTCGGGGTTCTGTTTTCGCGCCTGGGCTCGCCCAGGATTCTATGATTGTCTGCTCTAGAGGTTCGTAGGGGGCCAACAATTCAGCGGTCAGGTTAAAACTGCTATTAACGTGATTTTGCTCGACAAACTGGTTTCTGTTTCTAAGGCAGAGTGCGCCCCAGGAAGACAGTCCACAGGTATTCATTCGTTCCACGTACTCATTCACTCATTCCTGCGCCAGGTAGTTTTAGGTGCTGAGGATTCAGAGGTGAACAATATTGACAAGGTTCCTGCTTTCGAGTAGTTTCCTTCCTAGTAAGAGAAATATGGAAATAATTTCAGAGAGTTCTGTTGGCAATAATATGACCGGCGGGGGTGGCTTGGGGACTTTCGATAGGGCAGTCGGGAAAGTCTCTATGAGGAAAGACACTGGAGTACAGGGATGAGGAGCCAGACTGGTCCGGGGGAGCTCTGGAGGAGAAATTTGCTAGGAAGGAGGACCAGGAAAGGCAAAGCCCCCGAGGCTGGGACAAGGTTGGCTTATTGGAGGAATCAAAAGGTCAGAGAGGCTGACGCATGGGGAATGCAGTTGTAAGCTGGGGAGGCAGGTAGGGGTCAGATCCAGGAGGGTCTTGTAGGGGCCTGGTAAGGAGTTTGGATTCCATTGCCTGGGATTTCTCTTTCCCAAACCACGCGTGGAGCACTGAGTAGGCAGACAAGTCCTGGCTGGGAGTTTAGCAAAAGTGGAAGATGCAAACGGCATGGATAATAAAATTACTAAAATGAGTAATAGCAGCCTGTGAGTTCCCTTTTTTTTTTACTTCGGATGTGACCTGAGAGTGGTTGTGTGGCTTGTTAAAAGAGTTATGGTGCTTCAGCCCTGAGGCGGCATCATGTATTGAAGAATTGATCCGTTTGTGTATGAAGATAAATGTCATAACGGTCTCACCAGCTTTAAATCTCGCTGATGAAAGTCAGGTTTAATTTCTCCATTTTCACCCAGAATTTTGTTCCCCTCTTTTTTTCTAAAAGATTTTCTTCAAATATTGCTTTGTTTTCCCAATTTTATTTCTGTACCTTGAAACTTACCAAGCAATACACCCCTCTCATTTTTGTAAATATCATGTGATGGTTTTTGTAATTATAAAACTGATGTTTGCTCATTGTGGAAAATTTGAAAAATACAGAAAAGAAGAAAAATTTAAACCACCCATATTTCCACGAGAGATAAGCACTATCGATGTTTTGGGGAAACCTCTAGTCCTGGAGTTCTTAACCTGGGCTCCATGGATAAAATCAAAATTTCATCTTTCGTTTCATTAACTTCTAATTGAAATTCAGCATTTCTTTTGCTTATGAATGTAGCAACAAACCAATTAGTAATACTTGTGATTTTTGTCACCAATAGAAATCACAGATATTTTCATTTCATAATAATTGTTAGTTATATCAAAGTGTCATTTCCACTCATCATTACTTCAAAATTGCAGTAACTATTAGACCCACTACTAGGGTCTTGTTATTTAATGTGTCGATGGAGACACATATAACTATAACATTTTTAAAATATTTTGATAACTATATTTTAATTCAGTTTTCTTTGTACTCCTATGTATTTGTTCATTTTGAAACATTATTGTGATAAGGAATCCCTTAGGTTTACCAGACTTACGGAGGGTCTGTGGCACAAAAAAGTTCAAGAACCTGTGCAGGCTCAGAAGTTTCACAACTGTAGAGTCATAGATAGAAAAAAAGACACCTAAATATACTTACTTTTTTAAATAATTTGGGATAGTGTGGTAATGTAATTCCAAAATCTTTATAACTGCTTTGCTCTGTCAGATCACAGCGTCATCTTAACTCTGTTATGCAGTTTGGCACCTCAGTAGAAATGGAAACCTATGTATTTGCCATTTACCTAGATGCCAACTGGGAAATCAAGTGACAAGCTCTCTTGACCATGACTGTGTAAAAACAGCAAGGAGTGATTCTTTTAGCTCTCAATGTTGGATTCCAAAGTATTCCCCAGACTCACAAGTTCAGTGGAATATGTCAACAACGAAGTGCAGCTAATGAAAAGAACTTAGACTTAGCAGTTGGCAAGTTTCTCCAAGGAGGTTTGATATCTTTTTGCAGGGTCACTGAAGGAGTCTCACAACTAATTCTCTAGTGAATTCAGTTGTGGAGAAGCAGAGAAAGGAAGCATGAGAAACATGTGTACGCTTGTATTTGTCAAAGTAGGCTAACTGCTATTTAAAAACAAACACCTCACAATTTCAGTGGCTTAACACAAATTTTTATTTATTGTCTGTATGCTGTTCCACTTGGGTGCTCCTGGTCAAATGACTCATAATTTTTTGCCAAGTGGTGATTCAGAGACCCAGTCTCCTTCTATCTAGTGGCTACCCTTCCTTGGGGCCTCCTATGTTCCTCTCCATTGGATCCTTTACATCTGGCCAACAGATGAGGGGCAAGAATGGAGGATCATGCATGGGATGGTTTTATGGCAGAGCCTTCCACCCACATTCCACTGGGCCAGAACCCATTAACATGGCTATACCTAACTTCAGAGGAGGCTGGGAAACACGGTCTGTCAGTATGCCTAGTGGGGAAAGAGAAACGATTTGGTGAATAACTAGCCAGTCTTTGCTGCGCTTTCCAGAGTTCTGGCTACAAGAACCAGGGAATATATTTGAGTGCATGGAGCATTGTGATGGCAGTACACAGGCAGTACACAGTAATCTGACTTACTTTTGATAAGATGGGTAGTTATTTCTACAGTTGAAGTTATTCTTAGAACCTGAATGTCTATCAGTATGAATAGTAAGAAAAAATCTAATGAAAGAATTCAGTTAACTTTTTACTTTTATGGCCCCTGCTGGGTTCTTAAAACTCTTCTTTAGAAACTTCTTTTAGTATTTGCTTACACTTGTGGATTGAGTACTTGTTCTAAGAATACTGTCTTATACTGTAATTTTTATTCTATATACTTTTTTATGATGCAGCATTCATGAGTGCTGCTATTGTGTTAACTGAGAGTGAGTCTCGTCTTCAGGGCCACTTAACCCATGGGGAGAAAAAGTAAAGGCCCATATAAGTAAAAAATTCCAACTAAATAGGGTTTTAAAAAGATAGATATAACACCTTTCATCTTGTTTAGAATTCCATTTTGATTTATCCATATAGTGTTTATGAGTGTATCTCTGTGTAGCTTTTTTAGTGGTTGCTCTAGGTATTATATTATATATACACGACTTTATTAGAAAAAAGTCTTCCTCCTGTGTTTCTCCTTTAGTCTCACACTACTACCACACTACCAACAACCAGCTGGGTGTCCTACAATTTAACTCAATTCTGACACTATCTACCTGGAGATAGTGTCAGATCCCACAGTTTAAGGGCTCAGTCCAACAAGACTTCCCCCACAAATTCAGATGCCAATTGCCTTTGGATGCCAATTGCAAGTAGTAGGTCCCCAGGTTCCCCACGACATCTGTCTGATATGGCTACAAGTTGGAGGTTCCCATGCCCTTGGATTTGATTGTTTGCTAGAAGAGCTCACAAAACTCAGGGAAACACATTTTCCAGTTTATTATATGGTAAAGGATATGATAAAAGATACAGATGAAGAGATACATAAGGTGAGGTATGGGAGGGTCCTGAATGCAGGAGTTTCTGTCCCCATGGAGTTGGCGTTCGTCACCCTGCCAGTATGTGGATGTGGATCCTACCCCATTTATAATTGCCTTAATATTTCCTCTACATTCATTGAGAACCACATCAGACTGTGGCATAATTTTCACTTCAGCCATCAAACATAATTTAGAAAACTCAAGAGGAGAGAGGAAGTCTATTGTGTTTACTCATATTTTTGCTCTTTCGATTTTTTCTTCCTTTTTTTTTTTTAAAGATTTTATTTATTTATTTTTTTCTCCCCCAAAGCCCCAGTAGATAGTTGTATGTCATAGCTGCACATCCTTCCAGTTGCTGTATGTGGGACATGGCCTCAGCATGGCCGAAGAAGCGGTGCGTCGGTGCGCGCCCGGGATCCAAACCCGGGCCGCCAGCAGCGGAGCCCACGCACTTAACCGCTAAGCCACGGGGCTGGCCCATTTTCTTCCTTCTTGATGTTCCAAAATTCCTTCTCTTATTTCCTTTCTGCTCAGAGAACTTCCTTTACCCATTCTTTTAAGGTAGGTCTGTTGGTGACAAATTCTCTTAGTTTTCCTTCGAGAATGTCTTGATTTCCCCTTCATTCCTGGAGGATATTTTTATTGGATATAGAATTCTGGGTTGACACTTTTCTTTCAGCACCTGGAAAATATTGTGCCACTTCTTTCTGGCCTCCGTGGTTTCTGATGGGATATCTCTGTCATTTGAATAATTTTACCCCTATAGGTAAGGTGTTGTTTCTCCATCACTGCTTTCAAGAGTTTTTTCTTTGTCTTTAGTTTTCAGAAGTTTGTCTATGATATATCTTGGCATGAATTTCTTTGGAATTATCCCGTTTGGAGTTTGCTCAGCTTCTTGAATTTGTAAGTTTAGATCTTGCCAAATTTAGGAAATTTTCAGCCATAATTTCTTCTTTTTTTTTTTTTTTTTCAGCCTCACTCTCTTTCTCTTCTCCTTCTGGGACTCAAGTGACACTATTGTTAGGCTTTTTTTGTTATAGCCCTATAGGTCCCTGAAGCTCTGTTCATTTTTTTTTTTTTCAGTCTATTTTCTTTCTCTTGGTCAGATTGGGTAATTTCTATTGTTCTATCTTCAAGTTCGCTGATTCTTTCCTGTGTCTTCTCCATTCTTTTGATGAGCCCATACATTGAGGTTTTTTATTTTAGTTATTATATTTTTCAGTTCTAAAGTTACCATTTGGTTCTTCTTGATATCATCTATTCTTTACTGAGACTTTCTATTTTTCCATTTGTTTGAAGTGTGTTTGTAATTGCTGTTGAAGCATTTTTATGATGACTGCTTTAAAATCCTTGTCAGATAATTCTAACATCTATGTCTTCTTGGTATTGGCATCTGTTGATTGTCTACTGTCATTCAAGGTGAGATTTTTCTGTTTTCTTGGTATGATGAGTGATTTTCTTTTTTCTTTTTTCTTTTGCTGAGGAAGATTTGCGCTGAGCTAACATCTGTGCCAATCTTCCTCTGTTGTGTATGTGGGTCGCTGCCACAGCATGGCCGCCAATCAGTGGTGTAGGTCCACACCTGGGAACCAAACCCATGAACCCAGGCTGCCAAAGTGGAGCATGCCAAACTTAACCACTAGGGCACTGGGCTGGCCCCCTGATGAGTGATTTTCAGTTGAAACCTTGGCATTTTGGGTATTATGAGATTCTGGGTCTTATTTAAACCTCCTATTATAGCAGGCCTCCACTGACACTGCTCCAGTAGAGGAAGGGGGCACTACCACATTACTGCTAGGTAGAAGTGGAAGTCTAAGTTCTCCAGTTGACCTCCATTGACACCTGGTGGGGCGGTGTTCCCTGTGACTTCTGGGTCGGGATGGAAGTCCAGGCTCGCACATGTTCTCCATTGACCACTGGGTGGTGCTGGGGGAAGCAGTTACCACTAAGCAAGGATGAAAGTCCTTGCTCCCTACTTAGCCTTCTCTGATACCCCTGTGGTGGCAGGGTGGGGCACCTCTTTATAGTGTGGCAAGGTGGAAGTCTACATTGCCCACTTGGCCTTTACTGGAAGGAGTGAGGGTGGGGCTGAAATTTTTTCTGTAGTGTTTGGCTGGAGTAGTTATTACCTAAAAGTTTTCTGTCTTATTAGGTTGTTCCTTACTTTGTCCTTTGGCTAGAGGGAGCAGGTTTTCTGCAGGGCATTTCCCGGTTGCCATGTTCTCCAGCACCCATTCTGGAATATCTGAGGCAAAAAGAAAACCCAGGGAACATACTGCTGTGTCCTTCCAGGATCCCTAGCCAGTCTGCCTCCTTCGCTCCACTTTCAGAGTCTTTTGTTGGTTTTATATAAAATGTCCAAGGTTTTAGCTGTTGTTAGTGGGAAGGATAGGGAAAAATATGTCTACCCCATCTTTCAGACGGGGAATTCTCCTCATCTGTCCATTTAAAAAAAAATTTTATTGAGGTGTTATCATTCATTCAGTACAATACAATCTATGTCTTACCTTTTCATACTCTTAATGGTGTCTTTTGATGAACAGAGGTTTTAATTTTAATGAAGTCTAATTTATCAATCTTTTCTTTTGCTAGATTATGCTGTTTTATGTCCTGTTCGAGAAACTTTGCCCGCCTCAAGTTCATGCAAATATTCTATTCTTTTTGTTTCTTAGAAGCTTTATTATTTTACCTTTCATATTTAGCCCTATGATCTATTTTGAATTAATTTTTGTTTGATATGTGGTAAGGGTCAAGGTTCTTTTTCTTCCCCAGCATTATTTGTTGAAAAGACCATCCTTTCCCCACTGATTGCCATGGCATCTTTGTTGTAAATCAAGTGACTACATTTGTGCCAGTCTGTTTCCAGAGTCTTCTATATTCTGTTCTTCTATTATGTCTTTCCTTGTGCCAATATCAACCTGTCTCAATTACTGTAGTTTTATAGTAGGTTTTGATTTCTCATTGTGTTGTCTTCCAGCTTTGTCCTTTTTCTTCAAGATTGTGTTGGCTGTTCTAGATACTTTGTATTTTCACCAAAAATCCTGCTTGGATGGCATTGAATCTATCAATCAATTTAGGGAGAATTGACATCTTAACTACATTGAGTCTTCCAGGCCATAAACCTGTTATATCTCTTCATTTATTTAGGTCTTCTCTAATTTCTCTCTGCAATATTTTGCAGTTGTCTTCCACATCTTTCATTAGACTTATTTTTAGGTATATGATGGTTTTTGATACTCATAAATAATATATATTTTAAAAATTTTATTACCTATCCATTTTTAATAAGATGTTTATTATTTTCCCAACAACATCAAATTGGAATTTTTATAAAAGAAAATACATCCATAGTCTTGCCATCTAAACAAATAAATTATTTTTCCAAGCTTTTGGGTCCTTTTTTATGTTTTAATGTTTTTATTATTGAAAAGATGATGTAATATAGAAAATTTTTGAATAAGAGAAAAAGATTATACACGATCCTAAAAACTCTTCCATTTTACATTACTTTTCCATCATTGTCTCTTAGTTTTTGCACTTTTTAAAATTATTGCAGTCATAGTATGCACACCATTTTGTAAATGTTAAAAGATAAACTGAGGCATATTAAAAATTTTTAGAGTTTATTTGAGCAAAAATCAGTTTGAATAGGGCAGCACCAAACCGGAAGTGGTTAGGAGAGCTCCACTGACAGGAGCTTAGGGGAAAGACTTTTATAGAGAAGAGGCAGAAGCAAAGCAAGGAAATTATTTGTTTGGCTGTAGCTTAAGGTTGCGTTATTTGGAAAGCCTAGTTAGCTGTTTGTGATTGGGTGTCCTTCGATTTCAATTTCCTAACCTTGAGGCATGGTTTGCTTATGTAGGCAGCCAAGGTATTAGAACAACCTCAATCTAATGGCCTCATTTAAATAATTTAACAGTAACTAAAAATTAATGTTTTGGCAAACATTTTCCATATTTCCACAGATTTTATAAATACCACTTAAAATAGCTACAAAGTGTTCCATCATGTTAATCTACCATAATTTACTTAGTATCACCCTGTTGTTTTCTTATCCAGTGAAAATGGCTAGTAATTATTTCAAATAAGGAAGAATGACAGTGGAAAAAATAGACAGCTAGAGAAGAAAGGAAAAACAGACACAGAAATAGAAACCTACAGAAACAGATAACAGAAAGCAGAGACTTTTTTCATGGAGCCACATCCCCATCTTGTGGCATTCTAGGATAGTAAAGCTCAATATATTCCATTGAAGTCAAGGAACACACCTGGCTTTTATGTGGAAGTTTTCTCTCCCCTTATAACATCAAGATACTTCATATCCTTGTACTCTAAAGGTTTTAAAATGGAATAAACCAAACTTGTGGGAAAGTTTAGTTAAGATGATGGATCTAGTTTGATAGACAAAGGTTTGACACACAGGTTCGGTTAGACCATTACACTCAGCTCAATTACATGTGGTCAGTAGCAACGACTTAAGTGTTTTGATCAAGCCACAACTCTGTAGCTTAGGAAATAAGTTACCCTCATGTGAAAGTTTTTCTGAAGATTTAAAAGGAAAGGTGAAAGAAACCTGGTTAAATAAAGCCTTGCTATTCAAGGTG
Source organism: Diceros bicornis minor (assembly GCF_020826845.1). Classification (NCBI taxonomy): domain Eukaryota; kingdom Metazoa; phylum Chordata; class Mammalia; order Perissodactyla; family Rhinocerotidae; genus Diceros; species Diceros bicornis. Next base: position 16,266,294 of record NC_080763.1, read on the forward strand.
TAGTCGGTAGACCAGCATCAGCATCATCCAGGATCCTGTTAGAAATGCAGATTCTTGGGTCTTACCCCAGACCTACAGACTCCTAATCGGAGTTTAACAAGATCTTCAGGTTATTTACTTGCACATTAAAGTTTAAGAAGCACTGAAAGATATAATTCTTAATACTGGATTCTCCACCCTGACTGCATATTAGAATCACTTGGGGAGCTTTTAAAAACTATGATGCCTGGGTCCATCCCAGATAATTAAATAAGAATGGGCAGTGGGGAGGGAGGGTATGGACATGAGTATTTTTAAAAAGCTCCCTAGGTTATTTTTAAGGAGTTGCCAGCGTTGAGAACTGTTGGGAGGAAGTCTTTTCCTCTACTATCTTAGGTTCCAGTGGCTGGGGGCCTGCAAATTAGCTAATTGACAACAGACATTAACAGGAGAAAAGAGAGTTGCTCAATAATGGGTAGCTCTCTGAATAGCCAGAGGTAAAGCTATATACACCAACTTCACGAAAGGGGAGGGAGATTAGAGCTTCATACTTCAGAGTATGGAAAGTTCTATTGGGCTTTTTGAAGCTGATTGGCAGCTGTATTCACACTTTCTGGTGCTAAAGGTCAGTCTTTTCCCAATCAGAAAACTCCTTCCTTCTCTGTGTCCTTCCCTCCTTATTACTCCCTAACCTGTAGCTAAATACCATCTATTTCACCTCCATGGTACAGCACTTTTAACCTCTGTCCGTCATCTCCCTGACTGCACTAGTTAACGCAGTTCTCCCCTCTAGATGCTCTCTACCACATTACCTTATTTATCCCACATATCAATACCTACAATTCTCTCTCTCCAGGATGGCTTGGACTCCATCTGTTTATCACTGCATCCCCAGCTCCTAGAACATGATCTGACACATAGTAGGCACTCAAATATTTATTGAGTCTCCCCTCCACTTCCATCACTCAGGTTCATGCCTCTTAGCTGAAATCACTTTTCTCCTCATTCCCCACACACACCCCACAGATTCTTCCTGGAAATTCCTAAGGCTCAGCTTGAACGCCAATTCCATGAAATCTTCCCTGTCCCGTATAAGAATGCTAACTCCATCCTCGGAACTTTCATAGCATAAAGAGATATGACTCCTCTTAATTCTCTTAAGACACTTACACGTTCCATTTAATATATTCATTCAATACAAATTTATCAAATACCTCTCATGTACCAGGCACTGTGTTAGATGATAGTAAGACACCATTCCTGCTCTCAAAGGAGCTGCTCTCAAGGAGAGAGAGTCCTTTAAATAGGCAATTATAATTCAGAGGCTTAAGTGAACCATGGCAAGGGTAATTAACACCCTCGATCAGTCTTGGTTTTGGATTCTGCTTTTGACCGCTTACTGTGTGACCTAGAGCAAATTACTTAACCTTTCTAAGCCGTGGGTACTGTATCTTAAGTGGAAATAATAATAGTGCGTACCTCATTGCCTTGTGATGAGAATTAAATAACACTTGTAAAGGGTTGAGTAGGTACCTAACATATAGAAATCAATACATAACATTAGTGAGTACTATTAGGTCTAACTCAACTTTGGAGGATCTGGTAAGGCTTCCCAGAAGAGAGACTTCGAAACTGAAATCTGAAGGATAAGAAGAAATTAAGTGAAGGAAAGAAGGGAGGGAGGGAGATGAGAGGTCCCAAATAGAAAGAACAGTCAGGTGCAAAGGGCTTGAGGCTTGTTTTCAGTTTGGAATCTGAACAAAGGAAAAAGTATTCTGGGCTCCTTTGCAGCCTCAGCCTCCACTGGCACTAAAACAGATTTCACAACTAAGTTTCATTTGGACCTTGATGGCAGCCATTTGTCTGTTTTCACATCCCTATCACTGATCAAGGCCCCTAATAAAAACCCCTCTGTGTGTGTATGGCAGAGGAGGTGAGGAGTGTGTGAGGGGCTCAGGTGGCTGCCTCCACACAAGGCTGTGGCTTGGGCAGGCAATGAAACCAGTCATTTACTCTTTTGGCCCCTCCTATATTCCCCTCGAGCCAGCCTTTCTACTGAGTTCAGGAAGCCCCATTGCATGGTTTACAGACGCTATGTTTTACCCTCCACAGAACTCATCCTTTGCTTCCTCACCTTAACTGTATTCTAGGGTTATGATGTTTAATTCTCCTGGCCCCAGGATGGAAGAGCAAAGCAAGAAAGAAGGGACCAAATTTTCCCAACTCCCTAATGCAGATTTAGAACCGCTAACTCTCTGCCTTTGTGTAAAAGATTCTTCCTCGGGAGTCTATGCCCTTCAATGCTCTGGTCTGGCCCCGCCTGCCAATCTGACCTGATTTACTATACCTTTGCTCTGCATATTTGGGCTACACGGGCATTCTTGCTCTTCTTCTGACCCACAAGCGTGTTGCAACCTTAGGGCTTTTGATCCTGCTGCTCCTGTAAGCCTGGAAGGCTCTTTTAGAACTTGTTATGGCCAGCTCCTTCTCATCGTTCAGGTCTTTGGCTCAAACTTCAATTTGGAGGCCTTCCTTGAAAACCCCTCTCTAAAACAGCACCACCTACCCCGTTACTCAGCTTTATTTTCTCCACAGCATTTACTACTATGTAAAATTATCTACCTGACTATTTTCCCCACTAGAATGTAAGCACTGGGAATGATGAGATATTATGTCTTCATCTCTATCAACAGCACATAGAACAATGCTTTGCACACACTAAGTGCTCAGTAAATATTGGAATTAATTGAATGAATGAATACATTTTTTAAGTGAAAGAAATGCTCTAAACTTGAAAGTCTAAACGTGTGGTTGGTGAGCGCAACTCTTCAGTATGTAAAAGTAGAAGTCCAGAGAGAAATATTTGCGGGCTTCCATTTACCGTATCAGAGCCATAGACCAAAGACCACGAATAAGGACTTCATAAGAATCGGGAAGGTTTGTTTATTATTTACCAAGCTCTTGCTATGTGCCAAGTGCTGTACTCAGGAAGGGATAAAACAATGAGCAGAAAGAGTCATGGTCCCTGCCTTTGAGAATTTGCAGTTTAGTCTTGTCTGAGTTCCCTTGGATTTGCAGTAAACAGTGATGTGCTGGAGCCTGCTTTTAGCTGCCTGCAAGACCCTATTGTTAAATTTTCAGGAATTTTGCGAGCCAGTTGTTAAACACTACCATGATTAAACGTCAAATTATATAAACTTACAAGTAAATTATATTAAAAACGAAGATAATATACACTCAAAACTTATCATTGCCTAATTATTTTACTATATCTTACTATTACTGTATTTATGCTCTTGAGGTTATTTATGTTGATTGTATCTGGATAGTGAAAAATATTATATAATGAGCACCTTTTCCCAATTCCATGTTCAGTGACATCACAAGGTAGGTTGAAATCAACCATGGGGGAGTATTTACACCATGGAAATTGGCAAACACCACAACGAGGTCCTACCTACTCAGCCCCCAACACACACACACACACACACACACACACACACACACTCCCAACAACCTCTTAAGGGATGGAATATGTGTTGGCAGACACTGAATTAGAGGCAGAATCTCTAGGTCCTCCTGTAAAGGAAGAAGAAAAGCAGAACAAGCTGGTTAGGATCTAAGGAAGGGTCCTAGAGCTATGCTATAACAGAGTACAAGTTTCAAAGCAAATTTCTAAAACTTAACTCATTCTTTTATGACTTTTATAACTTTAGAATATTATCTTTAATAACTTATTTTGAAAATAAATGCCTATTTTGAAAATAAAAGCAGACCACATTTTAACTTGGGTTTTTTTTAATGAATTATAAAATATTTCAGACATATAGAATTAAAAATAATTTGAATTTTAAAGGCTAATAGTAACATAATCTACTGTTCATTCCCCTGTTGCACAATAATGTGGAACTAGTCATTTACCTCTGACTAAACTATAGGTAGTGGAAAACCACTGAAAGTGACATGCAGGATTAATGCAGAAAGGTCAATCTGGTGAGTCACAGTAGGTGCTCAAGAAACAAAAGGTTTTTGCAGTAGTCCAGGAGAGCCTGGACTCATCTGTGCCAGTATCAACTTCAGAAAACATAGTAAAGGAAAGAAAATTGGATGTGGTGATGGACAAGAAAAAAGTACGAAAATACTGTACTTCCAAGAATCTGAACAAGCGTGATAGTATCAGTGACTGTGAACCCCTGACCACACCCCTTCTGCTCCCCACAGCCCCCCACCCTGGAGAGCTTGTTAAAACTTAGGTTGCTGGTGCCCCACCCCCAGAGTTATTGAGTCAGTAAGTTCGGCTGTAGGGCCCAATAATTTGCATTTCTGACAAGTATGCAAATATTGATGCAGCTGGTCTGGGACTACTCTTTCAGAATTAATGCCTTATATTAATGCCCTGCTTATTTCGCTAAGGCGTCCCAGACACCTCTTTGTTAAACCAGCAGGGGGAGACAGGTATAAAATTTATCCTCTAAAAATAAACTGCCTTATAATAAGAAAGTTCCTTGGAGTTATGCTCTTGCCATCGAGACTTCTGAAATATTTTGGAGAGCAGTATGTAAATTGGCATCAGGTGAAATAATTTTCAGGTGTTTATGTAACAATTTATTTTGGTAGGACTAACGCCCCGATTCCTGCAAGCCATAGCGTGATGGTTAAGAACTTGGAATCTGGAGTCACACAGCTCTGCCACTTACAAGCTATGTGACTGTGGGAAGGTTACTTATCTTCTCTGATCCTGCTTCCGCGTCTTTAAAATGGTCACTACTTTATGGAATTGTTAGAGGGCTAAAAGTTCTTAGAATTTTAGTTGGTCGTTATTATTATTACTACTATTAAAACTCTTAGTAGTTACTTTCAGCTCTTTAGTCTCCCTAAAATTTAGAAATAGTTCAGATATGTTATGTTTGATTTTTAATAACCAGTGCTTCCGTTATTCATGTAAAGAATTGAAACAGTCAGAAACGTAATTGCTTTGTAATTCCTAACCTCCTCATCCAAAATACCTAAGATAGGTGGGTTTTTATTAACATGCCGGGCCCAGAGAGCTCTAATCCATATTTGATCTCCTAGCCTTCGATGTCCAAAGGTAGGGTAAGCGTGTTTTCTGGACCCTGAGCTCTGAGATGGAACGGACACGGATGCCGGCTTGGTCTTGGCAAGGCACTCACGTGAGGTCTGGCCAGCCCAGGTCCAGCCCAGCCAGCCCTTCGGTAGAGCGGGCATCTGCTGGGCGTGCATTTGTGTGAAGCGAGTCGCGATCCGCGAGCCTGTGTGTCGGTTCACGTGTTCCGCCGAGTTCGCGAACTTTGCGGGGGCCGGCCGCTTCCCTCGAGGGGACACACCCGTCCGTGACCGCGCTCTTATTGGCCAGATCCGGACATTGGCCTTATGGCGTCAGCCGCAGGGGCTCGTCCTGGGCGGCAGAGCCCAGGCCAGGGCGGGGTGATGTCAGTGGAGGCGTGTCCTGGCCCCGAGGGGCAGTGGGCGTGGCCTGCGGGAAGGTGTGCTGGGGGCTGGTTGGGGGCGCGGGCGGCGCGGCCTGGGCGGGGCCCGGCGGCGCTGACGCCACTGGGCGGTGCAGCGCGGCTGGCGCGAGGGTAGGTAAAAGCGGCCGGCGGCGGCGCTCACTTCAGGCGACGAGCCGTACGGAGCAGCCTCTCGCTGGGCGACGTCTAGCGCTGTCCATCATGTCCCTGAGGAGCAGCCTCCCGCGTCTCCTCCAGACGCAAGTGCATTCCATCCTGAAGAAGTCCGTCCACTCCGTGGCTGTGATCGGAGCCCCGTTCTCAGGGGGACAGGTGAGAACTGGGACCTGGCACTGTGGGGTAGGATCCCCGCCCCTCAGAACCTGGAGAAAGCGGGGGTGAGGTGGGGTGGGAGGAAGGGGGAGAAAAAGAGAGGGGACGAGCTGGTAGGTTCCCGCCATTGGGCACCGGGAGAGCACATGGGACTTTCTCCGACAGAAGATGGGGAAGGAGGGAGGGGATGGAGAGCACCCTGTTTGCGATGTGGGCAGGGTCAACGGGCTGGCGGGTTTCCGCGGCCTCCCCCGGAGGAGCGGGAAAGTGGTGGGTCCCAGTTGGGGTGATGGAGGAGAGGGAAGGAGGGAGAGGATTCCATGGAGCGATTCGAGGAGGAGAAACCGGCTAGAATCCCCAGTGGAAAATCGAGGGAAAAGAGATAAAAGAGAACGACCGAGGATTTAAGCCTGCAGGGTCCATTCTCAGAGCATTAACTGGGCAGGAAATTGGCGCTGGCCTCTCTAGCGGCGGCAGGACGGGAGGGGCTGTTTTGTTCTCTCTTCAATGAAAGAAACCTGGAGTGGAAGAGAGCTCGCTGGTCGATAAGCCCAGGCTCGGGCTCTCTACACATACACACCCGATCACCAGATCCTGACCTGGCTCAGCCCCTTCCCCTGTCTTGGCCTCCACTTGCCCTTCCCACAAGGGGCTTGGAAGATTGATTTGATTCCAATGATTGTTGTTTTCCCCTCCTTCCCCGTGTAAGTGTTTGAAATGACCAGACCTCAGGTGAAAATAATAAAAGGAAGGGCTGATGCTGTCACAGGTTTTCGGAGGGATCTGTTGGGAACTAAGTATAGTGTAGCAGATTTCTGTATTTTTGTGAACTACAGTGGTCTTATTTTCAATCATTTTCCTTCACATCTCACTGCAATTGATGTGACAGAAAAGAAAAGGAGTGGAATATGGTCCCGCTGCTGTAAGAGAAGCTGGCTTGATGAAAAGGCTCTCCAATTTGGGTGAGTGGCTGGATTTTAGATGTCTGTGCAGGGCTGGTAACAGACCAGTGCAGAGTCTTGTCTCTGACTGCATAGTGTCGGCTTTGTACTTGGGAAGTGTCTCTCATCCCCCCTTGGATTCCATCTGCAGCTTAAGATCTGTTGAGGAGTCTCAGGCAAAGTCTTGTTGCAACAGAGTAAGGGTGTGGAAGGCAGGGAGGTGGAGTGAGGCAGGGCCTGGAACAGGCTGCTCAAGTCTACAAAGTGGTGCTAAGAATGCTAGCCCCAGCTCTAACTGCACTTTCCCTGTAAAATTCTAACTTTTCTAACTCAATCATGAGGTGCTTATGATTCATCAGTCTAGCCAATTTCCTCTCTTTAAGTCATTCATTTCCTCCCTAGGGTTAATAGTTTTATATTACTGTAACCAGAGGCTTAGATCAGTGTTTTTCAAACTTCCCTGATTATGAAAATCACTTGGGTTACTTGTTAAAAATACAGATTCCTAGGGTCCTCCATGGAACAGTCTGGTTATTGGTGCTGAGGTGGGACCCAGACATGTGCATTTTCACAAGCACCTCAGGTAATCAGAAGTAAAGTTGCAGTCTTGTAATTAGGATAGTACTCTAAACTTACAGAGCCAGAAGTAAATCTGACCCAAAGATAAATGCCATTTGTATAGTAGTGGAGAACCCTTCTTTTAGTAAGAGGGCACCAAATTCCAGTACCTTTGTGGGAGGAAGGTTCTTCCTTATATCTAACTCAAATGTTTCCGGCTGCTGTTGAAGGCCATTTTCCATAATAGGACTATTCACATATCCTTTCTGGAGCTTTAAGTGCAAAAGGCACAGCAGCAGGGAGCTGTAGATCCTGGAGATAGTAATAAAGAATCTAGGTGAACTACAAATCGCTTCCCCATTCTTGCTTTGAAACCTGCTCTGCTGATCAATGAGTCCATTCCAGAGGTGTGTCATCTCGTTCCAAAACACAGAGGAGTGATGAAGTCACCAAAATCACCTTGAATTGAGGCATCCTTCATGTGCCTCTGGCTACATATGGATTTGATATCTTGGGTTGAATACTCAAGACTCTTCTCTGTTAAATAATTGCAGTTCCTTCTTCAATAGGGTCTCTTTCTTAATCATTTTAATAACTCTCTAAGGTCACCACCAAAGATGAAAGATAAGATTTAGTCTTAATGTGTCACAAGTTACCCAATGGGAGGAGGTTTTTATTCTCGCTTACAGATGAGGATACTGTCCCTTTAAATCAGCTGTACATGTTCTGCCTTTTTAAAAGCATCATTTTACAGTGAAGACAACAATCTCTGATAATCACTGTTTTTTCATGCTGGATAAACCTCTGAGGCCCATCTGATAAATTGGGCCTAGCATTGCTCCAATTGCCTGCTCATTGCTCAGTTCTGTCTTAAGAGACTCCTGAAAAGAATCAGTTTCAGCCTCTTACACAGGAGACATTTATAACATTCAGCTGAGGCTGCTGAATGAGTGGGAGGGGCACATTAGTAGCCTCTTCTCTTACTCCGGCTTTATAGACCTCCTTTCCTGTCACAGCTCATGGTATTTTTCCACTCCAATCTGGGGAAGCTGTTCTCCCTCAGATACTATTCCTTCTAACATTTCCTCTGTAAACTCAACCTAAAGGGACGGTGAAGCTTCAGTTTATTTGGTCTTCCCTTTCGTTTTTTCCAAATATATTTAGTTTTACGATTTACATCCCTACCCTGTAACTGATTGGTAGCCCAATATACCAGCAGTTAGAAATAGAATCTCATTGCATATTAATAAGATTGTGGCACTCATCAGATTTCCAGCATGTGGTTTTGGCTCATCTCCAGGAATATGCTGGAGAAAAGTACCAAGAGAAGTTTCAGTTGCTCCATTCTGAAACAGTACCAAAATAACTAAGTCCTTTGAGCACTTTCGAATAAGCAGCATGGGTCAAATATCAAGGAAGAGAAGACCCATGGAAAGGTAACTTTTACAAACCCTTTGTCCTTCTGCTCTATGTCACAGGCTGTCAATGTTGCCATGGCATCAATTAAACTTCCTATTTTCTTGAATATATTTGACTTAGTGTCTAGGCATGTTTTTCCCTTTCCCTGGGTTTAGTAAGGACACTCAATGGTTCCTCTCTCAGGTAACCAGTTAATTTTAGTACATAAAAAGAGCCTGTGAGAAATGAAGAGACAATTGCTCTGGCAAGGCCCAGCTGCTGTGCCTCTGCTCCTGATTCTGGTTAGCTCAGATAGCTGTGGTAATTTGCCCTTTTTTCTTCAGAAATAGAATGAGTGTTCTGTAATGAAAGATAGCTGTAAACTGAGATTAACAGTTTGAGGTCTTTATCATTGTAATTATGGTAATCTGACCCAGCTCTGATACAGAAAATAGGTGACAGCCACTGGAACAACAATCTAAATTTAACATGCCCATGTGACCAGGCCAAGAGTCCTAGAGTTCAGGAAGCCAATTGGGAGCTATTCTGGTTCCCCTCAACTAGGCTAGGGACATGGATTCTTCCTGTTTCATTTAGTGCTCCATCAGATAGCAGAACCGGAATCTCTTCGGTTGAGACCCAAGAATCTGGTCTGCTTCAGCAAGAACCGCTAGAGGGCCTGAGATAGTTGTTTAAACCTAAGAATCTGAGATATGAGAGCTGTTCATTTGGAACAGATCAATAGGTGAGTTCAGGGATCTGTATTTGCTTTCAGTGGTTGAAGAGAATGTTAACAGTCAAGAGTTTAGTTGTATGATAGTGATGCTTCAGCCTGGTTTCCATCCTACCAGTCCACTGAAACTGCCTTGACCAAGCTTACTGATTTGTCAGCCTTTATTTTGGTGGACCTCTCTATTACACAACTGACCATTCTATTCCTGAAATATTCTGTTAGCCAAGACTCTACTCTCTCCTAAGTCTCCTCTCTTCCTGGACTCCTTTGTGGGATCCTCCTCTTCTTCCCAACCCTCAAATGTTGATGTCCCCAGGGTTCCATCCCTGGCATTTTCTCACTGTGGATGCCTCAAGTGACCAATCTCATCCACTCCTACCTTACTCTTATAACTCTGCTCCAACTCTGACCTTCCTCTAGAATGCCATGCCTGTTCCTCCAACTTTGTTCTAAGTAGCCTCATCTCACTCTCACAGGTGTCTCAAACTCAATGTTCAAAACAAAATTCATCATCTTCTCCCTCAAATCTGCTTCTCTTGCTGTCTTCCCATTGTCTGTTTTACACTATCACTCATTATGTAGTTACTCCATCAGTTCTTTCCTCCTTCCCTTTTGTCCCTTACATCTGTTGATTGCAAAGTCTGAGCCCTCCATAATGGTACTGCTCTAGTTCTGTCCTTTTCACACCTGGCCTCACTTTCCAATGGTATCTCTTGTCCCATTTTTGCCTTCCTCAGTTCACATTCTTCGCTGCCACCAAAGTGATCTAAGACTGTATTTCTCCTTTGCTTAAAGTCTTTCCATGTCTTGCTTTTACATGTATCCATGCTTCTCAGCTTTGTCATTCATAAACCATCTTTGCTAATTTGCCATATTATTTATTTTGGTGTTTTTCTCCAAATTGGCTTTAAAGCTTCATACTTTGAAAACGTATCCTGCCCCTACAAGAAACAATGAAATCTCAGGGTTGTGCTAGATACATTTTTCTAACACATTTTCATTTTAATAGTTTTACATTTTGCTATTTGTCTTTCAACCACTAGTGGTACGTGTTCCACACTTAACAGCCAATAGGATAGGTCCTCCATAATTCGACTCGCATCTACCTCTTTAGACTTATCTTCACCCACATTCCACCTCATTTTCATTGCAGCTAGGGTTGTGGGCTCTTGACCTAGGCTCCACCAACAGAAGCACCCATCCTAAACTTTGATTTGAAATTCAAGGAGAAGGGGCAGCAAAACTCATTCTGTGACAGGCAGTGGTAGCAGAAGTTCTAGCAGTAGCTTCTCTCCAGCGTCAGTGGGGTTACCCACAGCAAGCCACAGTACCTTTCCCTGGTAATGGAGGCGACAGCAGCAATAGTGTCTTCAATGGAACATCCTACAAGTGTGACTTTTGGGGCCATTATTCCTGGCAATGTGGTTTTTAAACCAGATTTTGGCCCTTTTAAAGATTCTGGGAATTACCCAAATTAAACAAATTGCTTTTCTGCTGAGATTAGCCAGAATAGGTTTCCACTGCTTGCAGCTGAAAGATCCTAACTGCTAAATCAGTTTGTAAATTCCAGTGAGAAATAAATTGCCATGTGGACTGGAATACTCAAAGCCCTCTCTCCCCAGGCCCTTGATAATAAATTCTTGTTCTTTTGTTTGCTTTTTTTCTTAGTACTTGACATAATCTTCTTGTAAGTTAACATATAACTCATTAGGTTAGTGTATTTGGCCGTTAGTTAATTTAGGACTATATTTTAGTCCCTTGGGATTTTAGCAACTCCCTGTTCTCTTGGTGCTTTGATTTTTGAACCATCATGTTCCTTAATATGACTTCTGAAAATAGCAGCCTAAAGCTTTAATTAAAGATATCTTCAAGTTCTGGGCATACCTGACAGTAGGAAACAGACCTACCTTAATGTGTCACTGTGACTTAAAAACCATTCAATGCTCTATATCTTAAGCGTGGTGGCAGTTACAGGACTGTATGTATTTGCCAAACTCATTGAACTTAAAATGTGAATTAATATAAAGTATGCATCAAAGCTGTTTAAACATCATTTTCAGGTTTATTTTTCTTAGGAGCAGCTTTCAGTCACTGAAAACTATAAAAAGTTCATTCACTAATTTGTATATTCAAAAATTTGAGTACTAAGTTTTAAGTACTGGGAATACAATAGTGAACAAAACAGAAATCCCTGTTATCATGGAACTCGCATTCTAATGGGGGGGGTCGGAAACAGACATAAGTAAAACATACAGCATGTCAGATGGTAATGAGTGTGACAGAATGGTGACAGCAAGGGATGAGGGGATAGCCAGTATTGGGAATAGGGTAAGCATTGCATATGTAGATAGGCAAGCTGTCATGTGAGCAGACCTCTGGGAGGTGAGGAAAGGGACCATGTGCATGTCTGAGGAAAGAGCATTTTAGGCAGAGGGAACAGTAAGTGCAAAGACCCAGAGATAGAAAGGTGCCTGGCATAGTCGGGAGACAAAAGGCTATTACTGAGCTCTAGCCTGTGATTGCCATGGGGGAAGGGGAGGACCTTCTGTTCTCTTATCTCCAGTTTTTCAAGAAAAGCCAGAAATCTGGATTTTTATGGGAGATCTGAATTGTTTTAAGAAAAATGTGATATATCCATACAATGTAATATTATTGAGCCATTAGAGGAATGAATTGCTAATTCGTGCTAAAACATGCGTGAACCTTGAAAGCATTATACTAAGTGAAAGAAGGCAGACACAAAAGGCCACATACTGTATGATTCCATTTACAGTCATGCATTGCTTAATGATGGGGATAAGTTCTGAGAAATGCGTCATTAGGTGATTTCGTCATTGTGCGAACAACATAGAGTGTACTTACACAAACCCGGATGATATAGCCTACTACACACGTAGGCTGTATGGTACTAATCTTATGGGACAACCATCCTATATGGGGTCCGTCGTTGATTGAAACGTCGTTATGTGGTGCATAACTATATATGAAATGTCCAGAACAGGCAAATCCATAGAGGCAGAAAGTAGATTAGTGGTTCCCAGGGGCTGAGGGAGAATGAGGAATGACTGCTAATGGGTACTGGTTTCTTTTTGGAGGATGATGAAGCTGTCCTGGAATTAGTAATTTGCTAATGCCTTAGCAAAAGCATACATCACTGATGATGTCCCTGAACATAGGCAAACCTAGTATAGACATTATTGGGATTTGGCAAACTTCAGTGTAACCATATCTCTCCTGCTTATAAAGGCAGCAAAGAACTTAACTTCTATCTTTTATTTCAAAGTTGTTTGATATCTAACATTCACCATGTTCTAGACACTGTGCTAGGCTCTTGCTATTATGTCATTCTTAATCTGTTAAAAGTAAATTATGACACCCATTAGGATGGCTAGCATCAAAAAAACCCAGAAAGTAAGTGTTGGCGAGGATGTGGAAACATTGGAACCCTTGTGTACTGTTGGTGGGAATTTAAAATGATATAGGCACTGTGGAAAACAGTATGGCAGCTCCTCAAAAAGTTAAAAATAGAGTTAACGTATAATCCAGCAATTCCACTCTGGGCATATATCCAAAAGAATTGTAAGTAGGGTCTCGAAGAGGTATTTGTACACCCATGTTCATAGCAGCATTATCCACAATAGCCAAAAGGTGGAAGCAATCCAAGTGTCCATTGATGGATGAATGGATAAGCAAAATGTGGCACATATATACAATGGAACATTAGCCTTAAAAAGGAAGGAAATTCGACATATGCTATAACATGGGTGAACCTTGAGAACGTTATGCTAAGTGAAATAAGCCAGTCACAAAAAGACAAATACTGTATGATTCCACTTATGAGGTACCTAGAGTAGTCAAATTCATAGAGACAGAAGGTAGAAAGGTGGTTGCCAAGGGGCTAGGGAAGGGGGAATGGAGAGAGATTGTTTAATGGGTACAAACTTTCAGCTTTGCAAGATGAAAAGAGTTCTGGAGATGGAAGGTGGTGATGGTTACACAATAATGTGAATATACTTAATACCACTTAAAAATGGTTAAGATGGTTATTTTTATGTGTATTTTACCACAATTTAAAGTAAAAAAATTTTAAAAAATCATTTGGAATAGAAAATGTATTAAGAACAAGGAAGATCACTTGAGGTTGTAGCTTCTTCTCTTAGGGACATAATGCAGTATTGTTGAAAAATTCTTTTCAACTTGTTATTTAGCACATTGTTTTGATCAGTAAATAAAAGCTGAGAATGGGAAAAAAGTAAAGTGTGGCCTGAAGACCTTAAGCTTTCCCAAGGTCATACAGTCAGCAGTAGAAGTGATTGACAACCTCATTTCTTGCTATATACACCCTGACCCCTCGACTGGTGCTGTCAGCTGCCTTCTCAACTCTTACCCATGTTGAAGAAACTCAGAGTGGCACCATCATAAATGTATGGTCTCCAACTTCTGAAAATCCTGTTCCTAGTGTATCCCCTCTCACATCTCCCATGACAGCTATTTCAAATCTGTACCCATACTCCTCCAGGCCCTGTTGCTCCAACTCAAGTATGAACTCCCTTAACTTAAGCCCTTCTCCCCATCATCCCTCAATTAGTTGTATCGACAAAGATTCTTTTACACTTTCCTCCAGAGGATGAGGGATCCAGTCCTCCTTGTACAGCAGTCCTCCCTTATCCACGGGGGATACGTTCCAAGACCCCCGGTGGATGCCTGAAACCACAGATAGTACCAAACCCTATATAGACTATGTCTTTTCCTATACATACATCCCTGTGATAAAGTTTAATTTATAAATTAGGCACAGTACGAGAAACAACAGTAACTAATAAAATAATAGAATAATTATAACAGTATACTGTAAGAATATACTAATAACCAAGACTGTTACTAAGTGACTAAGTGGATAGTGACTATATAAATGGATAGTCACTATAGTGACTAAGTGACTATAGTGTGGATACACTGGACAAGGGGATGATTCACTTCCCCAGTGGGACGGAGCGGGATGGCCCAGGATTTCATCATGCTATTCAGAACTGCACACAAGTTAAAACTTATGAATTGTTTATTTCTGGAATTTGCCATTTAATATTTTCAGACCACGGCTGACCTCAAGTAATGGAAACTGCAGAAAGTGAAACTGTGGATAAGGGGGGGACTACTGTTATTAGGTAGGTACGGATTGCACGTGATAAGAGCCCAAAATAAGAGGTTTAAGAAAAATAGTTGATTTCACTTTCCAGTAAACAGAGTCTAGAGAAAAGTCCAGAGCTGGTTTGGCATCTGTGTTCTGTGAAGTTCAGGTCTAGATTCTTCTCTTGCTGCGCTATCAGCAAGGCCTCTATCTAATGGTCCCCGATGGTTGTGGCCTCATTTCTGGCAGCAGGATGGAAGAATGAACAAAGCAGGCAAAAGGAGAACTTGTGCTTTCCCTTAAGGAAAGTTCCCAAGAAGTTGCTGCAGGATACTTCTGATTATCCTTTGGCCCCAACGGGTCACATGGCCATAGTTAGAAGGGAAGATGGTGAATTTAGTCTCTATTCTAAGAGGTCATGCTCCCAGCTAATAATCCTGTCTCTGGAAGAAGGGAAGAGCAGAAGTGGACTGGTATAGCTCAGCCACGCCACCTCCCTGTGCTCTCGACCCCATCCCCTCTGCCTTCTGAGGGTCCTTATTCCAGCAGTTACCCCTTCTCTCCCCTTGTTTCTCAACTTCTCTCTACTAGCCTGTCCCTTCAGTAATTAAGTGTGCAAGCCTCACCCACCTGCCATCCCCTTGGCCTTCTGTAGCCTTCCAGCTGTTGTCCAATTACTTTGTTTCTCTCAGAGCCACCATCCTGGCTTCCCCACTGCCCTTTCACACTTCAACTTGCTATAACCTGGCATCCTGGGCCATCATTGCAGTGATGAAACTGGTTTTGCTCAGGTCTCCAACCTCCTACTTTCTAATACACTGGACACTGTGACATTCACCCTATTCAACACTATTAACCATTCCTTCCTTATTGAAACTGACTCTTCAGGTTCCTTTGCTTGATCTTCTGCTGCCTACTCTTTACATGTCTATGTTCCTCAGGGTTCTGTCCTGGATCCTCCTGCTTTATGCAGTCTCAGTTGGTAGTTTGTCCATTTCCATGGCTTTCCTGTCACCTGTATGCTGACACCTGCGAAGATTTATCCCCAACACTTAACTTCCCCTCCCAGCTCCAAACCTGTATACCAGCTGGCTTCCACGTATCTTCTTTTTTTAACTTTTTATTGTGGAAGTGTTCAAACATCACCGAAGTAGAGAAGGTAACATAATGAATTTGATATGTCTATTGCCCAGCGTCAATCATTGGTACATGGCAATGTTTTTCACCCCACCCCCATACCTCTTAAAGCAAATCAAACATCATATCTGCAAACATCTGCAAATATTTCATTATATATCTTCAAAATACAAGAATTCTTTAAAACTTAATCACATACCATTATCACACCCCCAAAGTAAGTTAATATCAAATACCCCATGTTGGGGAAATATAATAATTAAAAAAAAAAATCTCCCAACTGAGAGAACCTCTCCACAAAGGTAGTAGAGAGAGGAAGCAATTTATTATCGAATAAGCATTATATCAGGCAATCTGCTAAGAGATTGCAAAGATAAAGAAATCTCACTCTTATATATAGCCAAGCAGTGCAACCCATTACATGTTTTCAAGATAAATAACTAGTCCTTCAGTAAGAGGACTTAACAGTACCTTTTGTCACATGGAGCTTATCCTAACTTGATCATGGAAATTGGAGTGACTGCCTATGTTAATTGATTGGCTTTATCTGGAGGGGAAACAGACTTCTCATATCTTAACACAGGAGGTAGCTCTGCAAATTGGAGCAAGGGCCCACCACCTGTGTTCACCGAGTTATCCTCTTACTCTCCCACTGGAATGGGGAGATGGGGTCCCTAGATGTTTGCATTTCAAAAAGGTGGTTCCCCTGCTTGTGTTTGAACCTTCCTGGCAAGAGGCTCATTTAGTCGTTATAAAGATTTACATACCTTTGAAAAGGACAGAGAAATTCTGAAACAAAAGGCAGGGGAGAAGTCTTTTCCCTTATTTTCAACAGGGGTAATTAAGTCTTTCCAGTTTTATCTGCCCTTACATCAGTTAACGTTCACATTGCCCGACTGACTTAAACTTTTTTTGTTTAGTTTTTACAGTTTGCGTTGGGATTCAAATAAGGTCTATATTGATTGATATCTCAGATCCTTTATAGGTCCCCCCCTGTTTTTTCCTTCTTCCTTGCAGTTTATTTGTAGAAGAAACTAGGTAATTTGTCTGTAGACTCTCTGGATTTTGCAGTTCGCATCCCCGTGGCCTCCTATATCATGTTCTTTTGTCCTCTGTATATTTCTTGTAAACTGGTAATTGGATCTAGATCCTGGTCAGATTCAGGTTCAATTTTTTTTTTCCCCGGCAATTCTTCACAGGCAGCGGAGTACACTTCCATTAAAAGTGATGTTATCAGTCATTGACTATTACCTAGAATTGATCCATTAACTTGTTTCCATGTATTTCCAACAGAATAGTCTCTAATACCCCAATGCCACCATATCCAAAACTGAACTTACCATCATCTCCACTCCCTTCCCCTCTGTCTTTCTCAGCTCTGGCCGCAGCAGAGCTAGAGAGCTGGAGGGCAGACCCTTTTCTCTCCTCCACACCCCCTCTAAGTATTGCTGGAATCTGTCAGTTCCCTCCCACCGCCTTATCTTTACAGCCCCCCTGGAGAGCTGCTCTTCTCCTGGCCAGTCCATTTCCCACAGGCCACCAGAGCACCACGGTGCAGATTTGATTTGTTACTTCCTGATTTGAAAGCCTTAGTAGCTGCCTACTGAGTTTAAGATTTGGGCCCTGCCCCCTCGTCCTGCCTCATCTCTCCACAGTCCTCCCTGTTGAACCCTGCGCTCGGGAACTCTGAATTGTTTTGTAGGGCTGAAGGTGTTATGTGCAGCTTCTGCTTGGTAAGCCTTTCCCCTTTCCTCTTTTAATCCTGGCTAAAACCTTCAAGATTCAGATACTGGCTCTTCTGAGAAGTTCTCCTGGCTCTCCTTGGGTCTGAGTCAGCACCTTCCTCTGTTCCCAGCACACCTGTGCACAGCTGCATCACAGCAGTTAGCACTGGATGCGCTTTCCCCGTCTGTCTTCTCACAGGGCTGTGAGCTCCTTGAAGCTGGCAGCATACCTTATCTTTCTATCCCTAAGACTTAGCAGCGTGCCAGTCAACTTTTGTTGAAGGAATAAAGGGGGCAGAGCATCCTAGCTTTCTCCTGTAACTTCATTCACATCGTGACCTGTAGCGTTTTCCTAGATCACTGTTTCTTTTCTCTAAAAATGATGGCTCCTCAGAAGCCATCTGTTTTCCCAGACTTTTAAGAATGTATGACTCAGGGGCCAGCCCGGTGGCGCAGGCGGTTAAGTGTGCACGTTCCGCTGCGGCGGCCCGGGGTTCGCCGGTTCGGAACCCGGGTGCGCACCGACGCACCGCTTGTTAGGCCATGCTGTGGCAGCGTCCCATATAAAGTAGAGGAAGATGGGCATGGATGTTAGCCCAGGGCCAGTCTTCCTCAGCAAAAAAGAGGAGGATTGGCATTGGATGTTAGCTCAGGGCTGGTCCTCCTCACAAAAAAAAAAAAAAAAGAATGTATGACTCAAAGAATAATATCATATACCAAACTGTTTAACTCTTATGAGGTGTTTGGCTGCCAGTTGATGAATTTATTCAAGCTAAATGTTAGTGGGTGATAATGGCTAGTTATTACCCGCTTTTGAAACATGTTTGTGTTTGAACCAGGACCTACCTGAGTAGCTAATGATGACTGCTTCAAATAAGGCTGACCTCTAGTTACTTCAGACAGATGGTGCATTATTCCTTTAATATCTAAAATAGCACAGTGCAGAGGCCCAGAACGTGAGGGATTACTGTGGTTGGTTTAATAATTTAATCCTTGAATAAATTTACTTGTCTCTCTCTATTAATGACCATCTCTCTTCATAGTGAGGGTGTATTATGATAATAGGTGTGGCAACGCTCAGATTTGAAGAGAAGACAGACAGAATCTTCCTGGCTCCCTCCCCCACCCCAAGAGGCCAGAACCACAGAATAGGAAGAGAAGCAGAAAACACCTTCCGTGTGACCCAAGAATTGAGTCACAGCAGGGCATGGCATTGTGGTTAGGGCGTTCAGAGAACTGGTGTTCCAAGATTCAATTGGCTTCGCCTTTATATTCTTTTACAGGGGATGTAGAAAATTCAAGCTGTGTGTGAGAGCTGGACTCTAGGCCATTTCAGTGAGAAATCAGTGGGCCTGTGTTCGTTTGCTACTTCTCACCACAACTCTCTTTTATCAAAATGACACAGTCATACTACAAACAGATTTTGGGAAGTCTTAGGTTACACAACACCATCAGTTTCAAGGAAAAGAAAAAGGGCAGGGTGGGGAGAAAAACCACAAAGATGCCTCATCCAGTTGAATGAATATGTAATCCTTAGCCTGTGTTGGCGTTTCCTGGTACCTCGTTTAATTCTCGTAACAACTGTGTGAGGTAGGACAAGCTTAGAAGCTAAACTTGGTTGGAGATCTTGACTCTCCTAGGAAGTTAGGGGCCAGAGGTCAGGGATTCTTTCCTTTGCACCTACCATGGCACTTGACCCATTGCAGGCTGTCTTGTGTGCACTTGGCTTTTAGCCCAGAGTGGTATGGAATGTGGTCTGTCTAGTTTGAGGTTCCTTGGGAACACTCCCCAAGATGCTAGCCCAGGGTCTGGGGCAGGGAGCTACACATCAGGACTGTTAACTGGCAAAGCTGTCACTAGCCTGATGTGTTTCCCTCCAGATCCTTTCTGGAACAAGGCAAGGTAGAGTATCAAGAATTTGAAAAAGAAAAAAAAACATCGCACATTTTAAAGAGCAGTACTTTATCTCCAGGGACTGTCGCTTCCTGTGGTCAGATATTGGAATAGCTTGAAGTTTTGTCAGCATGTTAACAATAGATCTTTTTTCAGAGAAGCTCAATAGTCTTGTTCTGAATGAGGGAAAATGGTTACGTTGCAGTGACTTATGAAGCCAAAGGAACCCTCCTTTTACCTCCACCCCTGCCTGTGCTGGAACCAGGCTGCTAGGGTGCTGTCAGCTGACAGCCTGTCTGAGAAAGTCTGAACTGGCTCACCATGATCTGGAGCTGCTTAGAGGGTTGACATGAGTTTGGTTCAGAGCGGCATACATTACCATGCCTATCTTCAGATGATGATACTCGCTATTCTTCTTAGGAAAGAAAGACAGGACAGATGTAGCTGAAGAACCAATTAGCAGGAAACATGGTGTTGCAAGTCATCTCAGTTACATGTCTTGAGCCAAAATTTTGAGTTTGTTTCGTATTTGGATTTTTTACTCAAGGATCACATTCATGCAAAGGCATCTGTTAACACCATGTATCATTTGATCTTGAGGTGAACTCGGGTGTATTAGGTGGACATGTCTGAAATGACTGGCCTGGACGCCCTGGGTCACCTTCCATCCTGGAGCTCCCAGTGCCACTCTCCCTGCCCCTGTCTTCCTCAACCATTGTCTTCACTGCCTCTGAGAGCACCTTCCTGTTGCACAGGCAACAGGACAACAGAGTGGGGAGGAAGGAGATGATGTGAGCATTGGTTGGAGCAGTTTTCTCAGGGACTCTGAAGAAGTGAACTAGAACAAATATATGTACTTGCGTGATGTGATTTCTTTCCCTAATGCACCAAACCTATTTTGGAGACTAGGTCTAAGGAAGCAAAGAGCTGATTTTTAGATACCTCAGCACACCATGGTTCTTGAGGTTATATAGCCTCTGGGTGTTAAATGCACTAAATAAAATTCAGACCTCTGCATTTTATTGATGGTAACCAAATGAGTTTACCTTAAATAACAATCTCTTCAAAGGTTATTACCCAAATCACATTTTAGGGATAACAGAAAAATTCTGCTTACTTCAAATGGCCTGATTTAACTATCTTTTCCTAGCTTAGACCTAGTTAGTAACATTGCAACTTTGTTTTCAATAAGCTGGTTTTCCAAGTACAACTTCAAAGTTCTAAGAATTAGCAGGTCCATTCCTTTAAAAGACTGGGAATTCCCTTTGCCTGGGGCTAAATCTGCCATATACAATATTTGAGTCTATAACTTTGAAAGCCGTTAGTATTAGCATTCTCTCAGCAACAAATGAGATCTCAGAGTCTTTGTTTTTCTCCAGGTTTCACTGACTTGTTATTCCTGACAGATCATAAACATTCCATCCTCTTCAGGGACGGTTTGAAAAAACTGTACACTAATAGACCCCTAGCTTTCCAAGTCTATATTCTGCCAATGGGCTACCTGTGGCTCCATCGACTTTCCTTTGTGCCAGCCCACTTCCAAACCCATCTCTCTTGACTAGCTGGGAGCCTCGGGAGCAGCTGGGGCTACCTGTAAGTAGAAGTCAGAGCAGTAGGGAGAATGGGGTGCCTTTATGCTATCGAAAAATACCTGCTCACTCATAACGTTGTTTTATTTGAGTCTCTAACCAAAGGGTGGTTCAGGCTTTCTCTAAAGAGTTAAAGCTATTTAACTTTGCTGAATTTCTTCCTCCAAAGTATATGGATAATTAGCAGAGGATGTGAGGATTAGCAGCTATCTGTAAAGCATCTAGCACAATGTGGTGTGTGCAGACAGTCAATTTTGTTCCTTTTCCTTCTTTCCTGTCACTGGCTTCTTTCAGGAATTCACTAGTAATCAGGGCCCTGAAATAGAAGTGCTGTTTACAGATATTGTTAAGGTGAGGTAGGGCTGTTTTGATTTCTTCCCCACCTGGTTGCATCATGTTGTTGATGCACTTGTGTCCTCGTTCAACCCTGATGGAGCCAGGATAGGTCTATGAAGGCCAAAGATAACACCTGGACCTAAAAGGTCATAGTAGTGTTCAGTGCATTTTTATTACCAGCACTGGGGAGAGGCAATGAGGCTGTGCCAGTGTATACAGAGCTTTACTTTTTCCCACTGCAAGTGAAAAAGGAGAGCCCTTTCAAGTTGGTCCCAAATCTGTTTGTCATGAGAGCTTCCTTGAAGTTTCAGGTTCATTTTGTCCTACAATGCCTTCTTAAAAGAGAGGAAAGAGCAGCAATGAAACATTATGTATGTCTCACCTGACCTAGACTTGCAGATGAGCTGACCTGAAGCACAAAATGTTCAAGAAATGGACAGCTCCCTCAAGCATGACAGGAAGATATTCCTTCCATATTATGATATTTGCTCTTTTCACTATTACTCTAAGATTCTTTAAAAATTAGACCATTTCTTGTGCCTTTTTTTTGTGTGTGTGAGGAAGACTGGCCCTGAGCTAACATCTGTTGCCAATTCTCCTCTTTTTGCTTAAGGAAGATTGTCACTGAGATAACATCTGTGCCAGTCTTCCTCTACTTTTGTATATGGGATGCCGCTGCAGCACGGCTTGATGAGTGGTGTGTAGGGCCGTGCCTGGGATCCAAACCTGCGAACACCGGGCTGCTGAAGCAGAGTGCACGAACTTAACCACTATACCACCTGGCCAGCCCCTCTTGTGCCTTTTGAACTAGAAGAATTTGCCACAGCACTCTGATACAATAATAGCTTCATTATTACTCAGTTCATCTTGCTCTTACAAAAAATTAACCTCCCATCAGCCTCCCCACTCCTCAAAAGCTCTGGCCTCTGGGTTACAATTCATGTTCTCTACAACCTCACGTTGCGTTGCTCAATATGCAGACCTCTCATTTCTATTAAATTGCTCAACTGTTTCCAAACATGGCATGTACATTTCTTCTTTCAGGCCCTTGTTCACTCTTTAGGAATCCTAGGTTCTACTCTGCTGGTCTTTTGGGTGCTACAACGTTATTGGTACAGTAGGCATTAGAGGAGAAAGCTCCTAAGAGGCTATGTCAGGATGGCATAGTATATTTGCTGATTCAACTCTGTAATGAACAGAAGACTACATTCTCTGAATATGGAATAGTTAGGATTACCAGTAGTTAGGATCAGCGACATAAGCTTTAGTATTTTGAGTTCTTAATCATGTAAAGATTATGGCAATAGAATTTAAAAGTACTCATTCTGGCAGAGATGGCTAGTTGTCCACCAGAATCCATTCTCATCCTCTTCTAGATGTAAGTTAGATCTGCATTTGCTGGCCAGTGCCATGTGAGCAGGAGTGATGTGCCACTTCTAGGCCAGAGCCTTTAAAAGTAGAGTTGTGCCTTCTCAATGCTTTCTTCCTTTCCTGCTGCCTTGAACCTGGGGACACCTAACCTTAGCCACACAGATGGCAAAGCCCTAGGTATGGCAGAGCCACAAGCTAAAAGGAGCCTGGTCTCTGAATCATTGTGTGAAGGGAAGTCTCCTGCTGACCTAGAATATCCACCCTGGATGTTAAATGAACGAAAAACCAATTTACTGTGCTTGAGCTATTGTTTTGGGGAGGGTGCATTACAGCAGTTTAGCCTACTCTAACTAACAACCTTATTGAAAAGAATATTATGGATTATGCTTATGCATAAAGGTCTGCAAGGATAGAGTGTCAAGCCTGGAGAGTAGGATAGGGGATCTTTACCATTAGACACTTCCTTATCAATTTTACAGAAAATTTCTGTTGCCAGTAAGGAAAGAGAACAGCAACAACAAAAGATAGCAAGCCAGTCTGGTACAGATTTGTTGTAGGAGTCATTCCTTGTCTACCCCAATCCTCACTGAATTTCCTTTCACTCCTTGAGCACTCATTGTCCCTCGTTGTTACCTGGCACTTCCTGTGGAAATTAAAGAGCGGAGTGGGAGTCATACAGGGTGGGCCACTAGGGCAGCACCTCTCAAAATATTAATCCCTTCAGGTACTCTGGCCCTCAGCTTTGTGGATCCAGGAACAGAAGTCTTGATGTGTGCAGAGCTTATCAGGCTTTCAGACCCAGAGACTCATGCTAACCATGATGCACAAACCAAAATGCTCATGCATAATTATGGTGAGCAACAGTCCTTCCAGCATCCACTGTCAAGAAGCCATCTGGCTGGTATGAGGGCAACTGGGAAACTAAGTGAATAACCAGAGGGCTGCTTAGAATCGGAGCAAAGAGGAATCAGAATCAGAGCAAATGGAGTTGGATAATCTTAGGAGAACCCAGCATCCAGACTATGAATTAATCTGGTGGTCCACTCCACAGAGTTACACATTTAATGACCAAAAGCCTTTTATGAAATCCAGACTCTCTTCCTCGGAGAGTGTGGCTGTAACACTGCCGAATTCTCTTTAGGTTCCGTTTTTAGGCTTTCTGCAGCTTTCTTCTGATAAGTAAATAATAGTGAGTCAAGTATTGTTTACTGTCACACCATCTGCGTCTAAATCCTAGATTCCGTGATTGGACTTGAGTGTTCCACAAGTTCTGTCACTTATCCACTGGGTTGATCACTTTAATTCCCATATATTTCTTACTGGTCATGTGAGGCTTAAATGAGTTAAAGTAGTTTTCAGAAGTTAGTTAATATTAACATTATTTAATTAGGTTATAAACCTTTTCCAGTTATACACCTAATATTATAAAACACCAGACATGCCCTGGTATCTTATACCTGGTAAGAACCTAAATGCTTGATGAGGTTTAATGAGATGCTGAGATAAACATGGACATAGAAGTAGCAACATCCAAGTGTAGACACTGCCATTCAAATCTGTCCGGCCCAAGATTGTGTTGCCAACAATGGAAGACCTGATATTGACTTGAAAGTTACAGCTTCATTTCTCTTAAATCTAAAGTGTCCTCCCATATTTTGAGATTTGGTAAAAGTACATAATGACTTTACTCATGGCTTTTTTCTTTCTTTTTAAAAGATTTTTATAGATGTTTTATTTGGTTATTTTTTCCTTTTGGTTCCCAAAGTCTTTGGCCTATTATCATATTATTATTCTCTTATCTTCAACACCTTCCCCTCTTCTTATTTAACTGTCCAGATCTTCTCTGGTTCTGGATTTTTTATTTTTTTTGGGGGGAGGAGATCAGCCCCGTGCTAACATCTGCCAATCCTCCTGTTTTTTTTTTTAGCTGAGGAAGACTGGCCCGGGGCCAACATCCGTTCCCATCCTCCTCCACTCCACATGGGACGCCGCCACAGCATGGCCTGCCAAGCAGTCCGTGGGTGCGCGCCCCGGATCCAAACCGGAGAACCCCAGGCCGCTGCAGTGGAGTGCGCGCACTTAACCGCTTGCACCACCGGGCTGGCCCCTGGTTCTGGATCTTTTAAATGATTATTTTTTAAAATGCAATAACTGGGCCAGCCCTGTGGCTTAGCGGGTAAGTGCATGCGCTCCGCTGCTGGTGGCCGGGTTCGGATTCCAGGCGGGCACCAACGCACCGCTTCTCCCGCCATGCTGAGGCCATGTACCACATACAGCAGCTAGAAGGATGTGCAGCTATGACATACAACTATCTACTGGGGCTTTGGGGGGAAAAAATAAATAAATAAAATTATTAAAATGCAATGACCAAAAGATACATACAAAATTCTAGCTGCAGATGCATCTTACCTTTAATTGAGAATGGGATAAGGTTTTCTGCTCTGCTTCCAATATCCGTTTTGGTGTGGTGATCCCTAGGTTGGGCTTATGTTTCAGGCCATTGCTTCTTATATTTTTAGATTCTCTCAGAAGTCTGGCTTTGGATTGAGTTTGGGTTCAACAGGTAAAGCTCAAAACTGTACAACTAAAATTCAGGATGGGTCTGTGCTGGTCTTGATCCACATCTTTAACACAAATCTCTGCAAATATTATGTATCTCCTATAACCACTTCTCCCTCCCCCTAGTTTGGACTCCAGTTTGAGAAGCAGGGCCTTAAGGATACAATGTATGGTAATATTCTGTTCTCTGATAGTTCAGATCCCTTCTTGATAGAGGTGGATTATTTAGTCCTCACCCTAAATGTAGCATCCAACCAATTTATTGATAGAAGTGGTTAAGATTGAAAGACTAGTACTTACGCTAAAGATAAAAATCACCCAGTGGTGACTGGTGTCATAATTCCCTGGAATATGTGAAAGCTAGGTGAGAAAATATTATAGCTTACTGTCAGAATATGTCACTAGTTCCTTTCTTAAACTATTCTTTTAAGACAAGTTTGTACCTTTATTGGTCGAACGGGCTACTTGAGGAGGATGAAGTGGGAGGAGTGGCTGGCCGCGAGCCGGGCTGGCCATGCTTCATGGGCTCGTAGGTGGTGGAGAACTCGTCAGGTAGTGGCTGATCACCTCGAGCTTGATTTCCACCGGGTGAAGGTCTTGTGGTTGTAGATGCCCACGGTCTCTGGCAGTATGATCCTGTCTAGCAGGTGTGCATTGACCGCCTCTGGCTTCTCCGTGGGCGGTGCCTCCTGCTTGGCTCTGCGCAGGCGCTGGGGACGCTGTGCAGCTGCGTCAACTGCGTCAGCGCGTTGAAGGTGCGCGCGGGCGGCTGAAGCTGAGGCGGGTCCGCGCCTGCTTGTGCTCCGCTTTCGCCGTCTTGTCAGTTCTTTGGAAAGGACTCACAAGTTCTTCAAGTGTCAGAATCGAGAGATTCTTTGGGAGACAGACTGCATAGTCAAGAACATCCACTTTGAGAGCAGATGGCCTGGACTTGAATCCTGATTCTGGCGCTTAGCAGTGTGACCTTGGGACCTTGCTTCCGCTTCCTCTTCTATAGAATGCCATGTTTTAGTTGCCTAATAGGATTGTTGAGTCTTTAATAAGAAATTATGTTGAGGAGTTAGAACAGTGCCTGGGACCTTGTAAGTAATAAATGTTAGTTATTTCTCTTACTCTTAGGATGCTTTAGGTCCTCAAATTGGCGTTTTATTAGAAAAAAAGTTTATAACATGAAAATTTCTACATACATATTTTTGTCCTAAAGTAATAGTATTTAATTTTAAATCCTGTTGGTTCCTCTTGGAACCACTCTAACTCTGGGATATCTGAGGTCTAATTGCTACCAATTTTGTGATTGTCAATTAACATTTCTGGTCTTTGCTTTCCAAAACCTAGCTTCTTTATCTGCAAAATGGTGTTCCTAATGGGATCTACTTCACAGGATTGCTGGGATGACTGAGATAATCTTGCCACAGTCATGTGACATTTTGAATTTTACTGTGACAACATGAGTATGATGTGTGAACTTTGTCACAAGTTACTTGCGACCCAGACCAGTAAGAGTTGGAATAACATACAACTAATCTTGTCCTCCCCTGTTTGTTTCCAGGTTGCCACCTCAAAGACTTTGGAGATTTGAGTTTTACTCCAGTCCCCAAAGACGATCTCTACAACAACCTGATAGTGAATCCTCGCACAGTGGGCCTTGCCAACCAGGAACTGGCTGAGGTGGTTAGTAGAGCGGTGTCAGGTGGCTACAGCTGCGTCACAGTGGGAGGAGACCACAGGTAAGCTGGGAGCCTAGGGGTGATGGAGGGGCTGGATTGCATGGTGCTTTGGGCTAATCAGTTAGCTTCCTAGTCTCAGTTTCCTCACTTAGAAAAATACCCTTCAGAATTTTTCGGGTATGATGTGTGTAATAGCATTTTAATGTATAAGATCATAAGCCACTGGAGGTGCCTGTGGTTTTCTTTGAAGGGCACATTGTATAGTATGAGGACAGGTTCAGAGGAAGATGAATCAAAGTTTTTAGACACAGTGTGTTTCATGCTTCTCTCTCGGAAAGCTTTCTTGAGAAACTGTCTTATGACTTTCATTTGGCTATTTGGGAGAATTGGAAGGATCCATCAATAGGCTGAATTTGGGCTTTTTTTTTTTTTTTTTAATAGCATTTCTGCTAATAGGTTTGTTCGAGACTCCCCACTTGGCATGTGAATACATCCTCTGCCTTCACAGTATTGACCCTAGGTGACTAATGCAATAGATCTTTCCTCTCCCAGTGAATCAGCATGTACTTTATTGAGCACTGTCTAATGTGTTCTCAAGCAGTGTTAGGGATTGTGGGACACTTGTAATCTATTAGGACTAGATGAAATAAATACACATGGAATGAGAAAAACATTGAATTCTACAGAATTTCACAGAAGGAAGCAATCAGTCTAGGGTAGAGTAGTCAGATTTCATAGGGGAGTGTGATTTGAGCTAAGTAATGAAAGTTTTTGGTAGAAAAACAGCATTTAAGTACTAGGAGTATTGAGCACTTCTTACATATTCTCAGTTAATCCTCATAATAATGCCATGAGGCAGATACAGTTTTATCTAATTTACTGCTGGGAATACTGAGGGACAGAGGTTAGATGACTTACCTAAGGTTTAGAGCCAGAAAGTAGCAGAGCTGGGATTCAAATCCAAGGAGACCTGTATAGGCAATTAATTTCTATTTTGCGATCCAATCTGGCAACTTTCCCTGACGTGCTCAGAGCTTTTCAGATCACTTAACAGAAGTTAAATCTGTTACAACTGAAAGGCAGGTAGATTCCTCATTAGGAATAAAATTTTATGTAGAATAAGAAAGTAGTCCCTGGTTCTCTACTGAGATTCAATTAAATCAACCAGAGGGTAGGTCCTCCTTCCTTTTAGCTCAATGCTGTCTCTCCAAGTTCCTTTATATTGTCTTTCTTCTGGTTGTCTCACTACTTGGGGACCGCTTATCAAGGTAATTATCATAGTCCTTGGTTTTTCTTTTGTCTATGGCTATCTATATTGCAGCCCTGTCACTGCTACTTCCTGTTCAGTGCTAAATCTTAGGCTATCTGGAAGATTCTAGAAAGGAAGGATGAGAGTATAACCTGAACAGCTGCTGAACATTTTAAAGGAAGAGGCATTTTTAGGTCACTCTGCTCCTTTTACATAGAACAACATGCCCTATTGCCTTAATCATCAAATCAACTCTGGCTTAAACAGGCCAAGATTATTATCTTTATCTTATAGAAAAGGAAACTGAAGTCTAGAGAAATCAGATGACTTGTCCTAGATCACACAGCTCTTCCTGAAAAAAACCTCAGTATTTTCACTTAATCCACTGCTTTTAGCACTAGACCATGCTCTCTCTCAAAAACGCCCTATGGGGGACATAGAGCTTAAAATGCTGTCTCATGCTATACTGACCAAGATGGCTGTAGTTAGTTCCTAAGGTGCTTGGGCTACATTTCCCATCTACATAAATTCTTTGGTTACTGGGAAGCTGGGCAGCTTTTCAAGCATGATTTCATCAGCTATATTCCTACAGTTGAGACAGGATAGTTGGCTAATGTTAGCAGAGACCAAGGACAAGGAAAGGCAAAAAACAGAAACACTTAATAATATTTGAATGCCATGCTGAAGTATATAAGGTAACATGCAAATAAACTTCTTTTTATTTGAGGATCTAAATGAGGTCTTTCTTTGGGTTGCCCTATTACTTTAATGTCTTTAACAACTTTTGACTTTTCGTTTTAGGAGGTATCACATAATCTTTCTAAAAAGCTATAATGCTAATTTTTATTCTTAAAAAATTAATATAACTGATTCTTTGAAAGTAATAATTAGATTTCCCTCAATATTTGTGAGTTGTTACATATAGACCACATCATTTAACTGGATTTCATTCACTGAACAAGTATTTGAGGTCCTTTTCTGTGCCTGGTCGAATGGATCAAATTATGGGGATTTGGGGGCAGCAATGACATCTGTCACACTACAGGGATAACAGGTAGTCAGCTTTCAATCTTTAGAGCCTTCCATTTCTCCCTAACTCACTCAAGGTTAATCTTTGGGAACTACAGCCCTAGGGACTCTGTCTCATCCAAATCCAGCCTCAGTCTGGGGCCCTGACTTTGCCCTGAGGACCAAGAGTGAGCTGTGCGTTGGCTGAGGATGTTTACCGGTGATGTTTGCAAGCAGAGGGCCTTGAAGATTATTGTATTTGTTCTTTGTAGCCTGGCAATTGGTACCATTAGTGGCCACGCCCGGCACTGCCCAGACCTTTGTGTGATCTGGGTTGATGCCCACGCTGACATCAACACACCCCTCACCACTTCATCTGGAAATCTCCATGGGCAGCCAGTTTCATTTCTCCTCAGAGAACTACAGGACAAGGTCAGTGGGAAGAAATGAAAAGAAAGTTGAATGACTTGCAGGGGTTATCCTGGGGCTTTGAAGGTCTCTAGTTCAGTAAGATTTCTGTGGAGGATGGGTTGACGGTGGTGACAGAAATGCTTACCTCTCCTTCATTTGTTCATCAAACATTATTATGGGCCAGGCAGTCTGTTAGATGCTAGGTGTATAAAGGTAACTAGGACATGGTCCCTGCTCTTGGGGATGGGGGTGGGGTCATAATCTTGTAAGAAAGGAAGGTGGTAGTGGGTACTGACTCTAGTGGTTGATCCACCCACACCCTGAGGACTTCTTGGTTAGAGGGTCCCAGGCCTCACTCTTAGACCTATTGGTCTAGAAGACAAGTAAAACCAGGCTTACCTCTAGGTAATATTTTCTTAGACTGTTCAGAAGACATGGAGTCCATGTTGGGCACAGACTGGAATCTGTATATCCCTCCCCTCTGTGAGGGACCAAGTTAAACCAGGACAGTACAAAGGTTATTCATTAGGCAGAATTCATGTTTTGGCTGTCGGCAACTTGAGATGGCAACTGGGTTATGTTTCAAAAATCAATCTGTAAACAATTCAGTAATATGCAAAGAGGTGGAAAAGGGCTAATCAGTATTCCCGCTATTTAGTTAAGTTAATGAGAAACAGAGCACACCTTAGGAAAAGAGATTTTTTTATTCTTCTTGAGAAAGCTGTACTGTGTTCTGCAGTTGCCCTTGTGAATCATTTCCACTTGTATCAGTTCTCTTTTCCAGATCGGGTGTGTCTTGTGTTGCTTTAAGCATATCCTGTGGGAGAAGAAAGCAGACTGTATACACCGGGAAGCATATGGTGATTATCTTGGTGAGACCAGGAAGCCTTGATGAATTCTGTTCATTCTTCTCTTCATAGGTACCACAACTCCCAGGATTTTCCTGGATCAAACCTTGTGTCTCTTCCTCAAGTATTGTGTATATTGGTCTAAGAGATGTGGACCCTCCTGAACAGTAAGTTGATACATTAAAGTTAAGCTTTGGGCCTGTCCTGGCCACTTATGTTCCATTTGATAGGTCATTCCTTGCCTTAACGTGTTGTAGGTCACTATAAAGATAACCCCCACACACACATGCATTTGATTAAAAATGCTCTTTAAACTAAGGACTCCTTCCTTTATATCTCAACACAGTTTTATTTTAAAGAATTATGATATCCAGTATTTTTCCATGAGAGACATAGATCGACTTGGTATCCAGAAGGTCATGGAACAGACATTTGATCTGCTGATTGGCAAGTAAGTAACTACAATGAATGTCTACTTCCAGGTCCCAGTGGGAATAGGGGAGACTCCCAGTGGGCAGCACACTTAAGCTACTATCCTCAAAAGACAGGCTATTCTTTTAAAATAAAATCAAAACATGTACATTATAAAAAATTCAAATAGTTCAGAAAGGGAGAATATGAAACATAGGTCATATTCTTCCTCTGGCATTGGGAGGAGGGTTTCCTTGAAGTGACTGCCCAGATCTTCTCTCTCATGAATTTCTTTTGAGATGAGAAGCATTCCTTGTTCCAAATGTCCCATTCTTCCCAGCCTCACTAATGCTTCATGTGGAAGGAGTTTTGTATTAAGCAAATCTTGGTTATGTAGAAAGATGGCAGATGAATGCTAATCAAATGCTAGTTTTAAGAGCACTTTCCCAGTGCTGAATCTTTACTTCTGGGTGATTAATGTAATTAATTGCTACCTAGTAGTATGCCATTTCTTAAGCTGTTAAGAAATTTAGTTATTTAGTATATAGGTATTTGTTGTATGTTAGTTTCAGCCATTGGACACCTGGGCTAAAATGAGGTTAGAACTGGGAGATAAGATTGCAGACATAAAATCAAGAGTTAGGTTCAGCTGCTGTCATACTCTGAGAGAATAACAGCAACTGTAATCTAGATCAATCCAACTTAAATTAGAGTCTTTCAGAGCCCAATGTCACATGGAAGTGAAGAATTCCCTCTATTGACAGTTGTTAATGTAAGAGGCTCTAATGCCAAGGGTAAGTCATAAATATAAATTGGAGTTAGTCTGTCTGAGGCATACAGAACAAATGGCAAAAATTATGAAGTAGCGTGTAGGAAGCTAATATGCTAATACTAACTTCCAGAATAGGAAACCTGCTGTATAACAAAGTACCAGGACTAACAGCAACAAAATCAGGAGTTGCAGCTGTAAGAAGGATGAATGTCCAAGCATAACCAACTGACTCTTCTCTTCTCCTCCTTTCAAGAAGACAAAGGCCAATCCATCTGAGTTTTGATATCGATGCATTTGACCCTAC
Organism: Diceros bicornis minor; assembly: GCF_020826845.1. Lineage (NCBI taxonomy): Eukaryota > Metazoa > Chordata > Mammalia > Perissodactyla > Rhinocerotidae > Diceros > Diceros bicornis. The sequence goes on from NC_080763.1 coordinate 16,298,111, forward strand.
ACTGGCCCCAGCCACAGGAACCCCTGTTGTAGGGGGACTGACTTATCGAGAAGGCATGTATATTACTGAGGAAATACACAATACAGGTAAGTAGTGATCAACTTGTTAACTATATAAGTAAATATGCTGAAGTCTCTGGCCTGCCGGGGGATCTTTTCTGTTATTCCATATCGTTGCAGACATTGTTTTTGCTTAAACTTTTATAGCTAAAAGTCATGTGGTAAGGCTAATAAGGGATAGTCAGAGGCACGTTTGGACCTGGCTCATACCAAAATATGCTAAGGTAATATTGAATAAAAAATTGTCTACTTAAAATACTTATTAAATACAAGATTAAACTGCCAAACTGATATCGTTTTTTGTATCTTTGTATCTGAATTGTCTGAAGGCAGATTAAGATTAAAAAGCAAGGCCAAGTAGCTATAATTTTTGCCCTGACATTAAGAGGTTGGTTTATTGGAAGTTGGGAATGTGGAGTTAAAGCTTCTCTTGAAGGTATTTTAAAGTTGGATAGTATCTTGGATCCTTTCATAGAGGCTAAGTCATACTCGAGCTTGTTTGACTGGTATTTTAATAATGGGGATACTTGAAGATGAATTGCTGACAGACAAATTAGTAAACTGAATGCTACATTATTAAGAGTGGCTACAAGGGGTTACTGTCCCAAAACTCATACTTGTTTCCAGTTTCCATTTCTGTTAGAAAGCTTCTGGTTTTAAGGCTACTTTAAATGACTTCTCATTGCAAAATTTAAACAACTACCACATGATACTTCAATACCATCTCATGAAATTGGGGTCTAAATAGCATAGAGACTCCAGACTGAAAGGTCCAGGGCTATAGAACACCCTTGACTATTTGGGATAGATAAGGAAATTGAGAAATGGTCTCCCTTGGTCTGGAGCCTCCTAGAACATTAGGCACTACAGAAAGGGAAAAATACTTGTCTACCAGATCTGACAGTGGCAAGATAGTTTCAGTCTCACACCCACAATCTTGGATGTTGTCAGCTGTCCTTGAGTTAGTGGCCAGTGAACCTGGAGTTCAGTCCTCCATTTTGGTTCCAAATGATACCACTTAAGAGCAGGGATTGGTAACCTCCAGTACATAGATGGGGCAGTGGTCATACCTTGTCCCCCCTCCCCTGCTGTAATATTATTCTGTTCCAAAAAACTGTCATGACACTGTCAACTAGATACATAAAGCAGTTTGCTTAAATGAATTTACAGGGTGGCAGTAGTCTGGAAACATGGGTAATATACATTTTTAATAGCTCAAACTCACTCGATTACTTCTGGACTATACTAAAAGCCCAGGTTTAGTCAGTGGAAGTCAAACACACAAATCACCAGAGACACAGATGCATGCGCAGGAATTGGTGGAAATGCTACGGTAATGTGCCTGCTCGTTGCAGTTTTACACAGTGTACTGAACTATGCATTGCTAATAAGGGACAACACACTGAACTGATGTAATGGCATTGAGCATATCACGTATTATAACATCAGTAAACCATTAGGTGTATTCACCCATTTTTCCAGGCTTTATGGCCACCCTAAATATTCTCAGATACTTTTATTCTTGAATACTAGTTCAGATGATTCGTAAAGAGAGGGATTAACTTCACCCAGAATAACCAACTAAAAAGTTAAATACCTCAGAGAATTAGGGCATGTGTATGTGTTTTTAGGAGCCAGGGGAATGGGTAGAGGGCAGGTTTGGATAGGTTCTTCTGGCCTAATCTTCCCTTCTGAAACCCTTTGGTACAAGTTCTCAAGCCCTCAGAGAAGGTAACTGGAGTCCAAATTAAACAAAGTATGGCTGAGTCTTCCCTTGACCAAGTGCGCAAAATACTAGGTCAGTTTGATGGGAGACCTAAAAACTGTGTCAGACGTGGAACCTGCCCTCAGAGCTCAGAACTGCAGGGGTGAAGAGTAAGATATGCAGTAATAACTATACTTGAGTACTTGGTACCTTAAGATATAGAGATGTAGTGTCAGTTCAAAAGTGGGAACAGAGTTCTGGCTAGTGAGAAGTGGGAGATCTCTTCAGACAACTACAGGCAGGCATCTGGAAGGTTCCTAATAATACTGGAAATGGCACATATTTTCCCAACAAGTAGGTTGGAAACTCCTTGCCCACTACCCCACCCCCTGCCCTGCCCCACGCTGTTTCCTTATCCTATCCAGAAGGCCTGACAGCTATGCCTGTTATGTTCGTTCAACAGAGATGACTGATTTTATTACCTTAAAGGTTTCTTTCAATCCTACTTTAGTATACCACTGTTTTAACTTAAATTCATGCCCAAGACGATGAGGTATAAGGGGCTTCCTGACAGTGGATAATTTTATAGTACAAAATGACCTGTTTTTACCTTGGCTTGTTCTGTCTAGACGGGATGACCCTCACTAAAAGTAGCAGCTAAGGAATTTTCTGAGGATTTGTCATACTTTGTTCTTTCAGGGTTGCTGTCAGCACTGGATCTTGTTGAAGTCAATCCTCAGTTGGCTGCTTCAGAGGAAGAAGCCAAGGCTACAGCAGGCCTGGCAGTGGATGTAATTGCTTCAAGTTTTGGTCAGACAAGGGAGGGAGGGCACATTATCTATGACCAGCTTCCTACTCACCAGATGAATCAGAAAGTGAAGAACGTATGAAAATTTAGGAAATACTGCGTTTGTCAAATATACGTTTGTCATAATGAGCATTCCGGAGTTGTGAGGCATTTGACTGCACAGATACTAAAGGTTGTCTGGGTCAATATTGCCTTAATGAGAACATCTGTGCATTCTCACAATTGTAAAGTTTCCTTCCCCTCTCCACTTTGGTGACCAATAACACTATTGTAAATGTATTTGGTTTTTTGTAGTTCACGGGGTATTAATATGTTGATGTACTATGTAAATTTAAAGTCATAAACAGCATTTATTACCTTGGTATAGCATACTGGTCTTGTTGCTGTTCCTTCACATTTAAGTGGTTTTCAGTCTTCCCTCCCTCCTCCCACAGTCTGGTTACACAGTGCATCCTTGAAGCATTAGCTCACAGCAGCAATATGCTTATTCCACATGTTTGTTTAACGCCATTCATTCACAGGGTCGAAGTTCTGGTCCACAAGCCCTTCCCTGTAGGAAGTTCAATGCTTGCGAAAGAATTTGTAATAAACCAGCCCTCCCAGGATGGCTAGCTCCAGTAAGATGACAATGGAAAGCAGCAGCTTGTTGGTTGTCACTCTATAAAGAGAAGCAAAGTGGGGAGTAGTCAGAAGTCTGGATAACCTTAGTTCTTGCCATTCTTAATACTTAGGGGTTTGACCTGGGGCCAAGGCTCAGTACTATGAGGCAGACTGAATTTGTTTGATCACACAGCCACTCAGCAAAGTATTTATACGGTTTTTTAGCTGGTAAGTGACAACTCAAAAGCTTGTTTAGCTGTAACTTAGGGATAACACTATCTGCCTCACAGAAATCTTAAAAACTGGGACAATAGATACCAAAACATAAAAATGATTTCTCGATTCTAAAATGTCTGTCTTCAAATAGTAGTTACTTCTTCACTTTAAAAATAGCTTTCCTAGGAGGGGCTAGTTAGAAAAATAATACATATGATAAAGTATACCATTTCTGAAACGAGGTCAAATCATATTTCAAAATAGGAGAAATACAGTATTACTATCTAACCACATAAAGCTGCATCAGTGACATGCCACAGCTGTGAGCATATGTTAGGAGAAAGGTTTGCGGCAAACTCGCCAGTGTTGAAGTCCAGCTCAAGGATGGGTCCTTCCTTTGGATAAGTAACTAAGAGCTAAGAGCTAGGTAGTGCCTTTCAATCTCTTAGAAACTTCTTGACCTTCTTATTCTCTCTTCCTCCATCAACCCAAATGGGTATCTTGATAAAGGTAGTATAGCAGCTTCAAAAAATATACTCTTTTGTTAACACACAGAATCTAATCTCTGGTTTTCATGTTCACTCTAAATTGAAGGTTTCCCCTATTCCACAAGGAATTTACTAATGTTTAGCAGGAGAGTGCGCCCCTAGTTCCATGGCTCGTTATAGTTTTGTTTCATGCACACTACCCACTTACCTCAAATTCAGCCTCAGTGGCAATACTTCCCTTCTGCCCCTAGTTTTGTTGCTGTCAGCACGTATGTCAAGAGTTTTTTTTAAAACTCAACTTTGTGCTAACAAGGCAGAACTCCCAGATAAAGGGGTGACTCCCGTGAAGAGCAAGCAGAGCCAAAACCAAGTACTAAGGAGTAGCAATGAAAAGTTTTCTAATCAAGTTTTTAACAAATACATTTCAAGAAATATGAAGCTCTATTTTTCCCATGTGCAGTCTTCTCTAAGGAATGTAAGCTGGGATTAAAAGTCCTTCCCATGGCCAAACTTTCCACTGCTCCAAGTCAGAGCAGTATATACTTTCAACAAAGGATTTTGTCTTGGGATATTTAACTATACAAGAAAATGTTCTTTATTTCTTCTGCTTTATTAGGACCTTCACAAGTCACTGTTTAAAGCTTTGACATTCTTGGTTGAAAGACATTAAAAGAAATTAATTTTGAGACTCTTTAAAACTTACTTTCTGGACATTGAACGGAGAATCTTTCGACTTTTGCTCAAGTTCTCACTTGTGTTTACCAGCTGAGAAGAGAAAAGAGCAGTTATTTCCCCTTCTTTCAAAAGGACACACTGTAGAATTTGAACATTCCTAAAATGACAGTGGGCATTAAGGGGTATATGTTGAAAAACTCCAAGAAATCAAACCAATTTAAATGATGGCCTCTGAGTATAAGTAGAAGAAACTGGAAAGAACAAGACACTTTAGTACTCATCAAGTAGGCTTAGGAATTATTATATCCAAGTTCGCTGTGGGGGACTTCTGAGACCAAGCTAATCCTTCACTTTGGCTACTCAAAACAAAGGCTTCAAGCATACCTCACCAATAACTGTGAAGCAACTGTAAGCAACTTAGGCTTTGAATTTCATCAGCCAAACTCCAGAAGAGCCTCTTGCATTAGTGTTTGTTTTTATAGGCTGGTGGATTACCACTTTGGGATCTGGTTATTTTCTTTTTTCTTTATCTCTTTAAGAGACACTTAAATTGAACTGTGAAAGGAATTAATCTTTGTTAAAAAAAAAAAAACAAAAAACTTGATTGCCTGTTACTAATCTAGATAGCTGGAGGATATTTCAGCACTGCCATCTGTTCCCACCGCCCAGTGGCCTTGGTAAGTTGATCTCTCAACTCATTCCTTGGCCTTTGAATTCAACCAATCCACCTGGTATGTTCAAAAGTCAAACTACACAATCTCTAAATAAGTTGCTTTCTCTATAGCTTACCTTGAATTCAGTACTTTATTGTGAATTTTCACTGAGGAGAGAAGGGCATCACTGATTTAAGAATGGAGAATTGCAGCTATTAAGATATATGAGGGGCCGGCCCGGTGGCGCAAGCGGTTAAGTGCGCATGTTTCACTGCGGTGGCCCAGGGTTCTCCGGTTCGAATCCTGGGCGCGCACAGACGCACTGCTTGTCAAACCGTGCTGTGGCGGCGTCCCATATAAAGTGGAGGAAGATGGGCATGGATGTTAGCCCACAGCCAGTCTTCCTCAGCAAAAAGAGGAGGATTGGCAGATGTTAGCTCAGGGCCGATCTTCCTCACACACACACAAAAAAGATATATGAGAAAATCATGTCAAATCCCCACAATGAGCTAATCTTTTCCCATCCGAGTCTTGCCCACAGTATCTGTTTTTCAGTTGGGATTTGCCTCATGCTATTAAGAATACAACATTCTATTGGCAAGTTGTACTGTTTTTTAAATTCCTATGCAGATGAATGGAAGGGAAGAAATGAGTTGTTTTTCAGAGCCTCTTAGAGTGATAGCAGGTTAGAGGCCCCAATAGTCATCATTTGGCTTAGGTATTTCCGCTTTGTTCCCACAATGATCCAGCTTATCTTAGGTAACAGTAAAGAGTTATAGTCCAGGACTGAACCTCTATAAATTGCCGCTATTTTATGACATGTGGAAAACAGCCTTGGCTCTAAATGACAGGAAACCTAGAATCTTTTAAGTAGATGATGTTTTCATAAAATTAGCAGAATATTTCACTAGATGTATGAGAAATAAAAATATGACTGGGGGGGCCGCCCCCGTGACCTAGTGGTTAAGCTCGGTGCACTCCACTTCGGCTGCCTGGGTTTGGTTCCTGGGCAAGGACCTACACCACTTGTCAGCAGCCATGTTGTGGCAGTGACCCATATACAAAACAGAGGAAGACTGGCACAGATGTTAGCTCAGGGCGACTCTTCCTCAGGAAAAAAAAAAAAAAAGATTGGTAGTACAGTAATTAATAAAAGGACAGAGTCGCTACAATCTTAAATTTATTTAAAATTTATTTGAAAATATTAAATAAAAGCAGGAATTGGGTTTCTTCAGTTTTTTTTTTTTCCCTTCAATAACCTCTAAATCTTGGGGCTAAAATAACTTCCAAGAGAGATCTCTCAGCCCAGCAAACTAATAAAAATTGAGAAAAGCATAAGAACCTGAAAGGTCACACCCTGAATTCAGAACTGCTGTAGCTTTTGTCAGTAGCAAGGCATTGGAGTGGAATGGGCACACCTACTTTCCCCACTCCTGCTCCTTCCCTGTCCGCCCTGACTTACTCTACTCTTGGTACGCTCCAGCTGGTCACGTTGCTCCCCTAGCTCTTCTATGATTTCCGAGCCAATCTGGTCAGTCTCTGTGGCAATCCGATGAGAGCGTTCAATACTCTGGGTGGCCCGGTTCAGGCTGTCAGTGCCTTGCAGAAGCAATGCCCTTTGAGACTGTAGTCGATTCTGACAGGAGTGTGGAAGGGAAATGTTAGATGACTTCCAATATAAATTCATTGCTGGCACATTCATTATGACCTTTCTTATGTAAGAAGGGATATATGGGATATAGTATGCAATAATTTTCATTACTTTTAAGACAACCAAAGATGCTAGTGAACTATAAGATCCTGTTCAAGGTCAGACTAAAGCAGAACCTGGAATCCAATATAGGATCACAATATTTCCCACTCTACTGCTTGTTATACTTAAGTGAGCCAAGAAAAGGATTAAAAACTTCAAGCATTTTCCCTGTGTTTGTGATGAATTTGAACTGGTTCATGTGCTTTCTGCACTAGCCACTTCTGAGAGGCAGAGGCCCAGATATGGGGTGCAGAAGCTACCTGAAAATGCATATAGCTTATAACTTCAATAGTGCAACAAGCAAACCACTAAACTCTGCAGCCCTAGACAGAGTAATTCACTGAAGATTCCTACCTGATTGGCACCGAGGGACTATGAATGAGCTATTCGTTTTCAGCACATACAGAAATCATTTAGAAGTCTGAGACACTACCACAAGCTAGAAAAAACTTAAGTGGCTATACCCTTGGTAAGCCCCAAAACAATTTCACCTCCAGCCAAACAGAAAACAAAAACTCTGAAGTTGCCACACTGGAGATCTGCTCTCAGGGCAGGAGGTGTCTGGGGCCAAGTAAACTGCCCTAATTTTCTAAATCCCCACCGCAGTTTTTAACTCCACCTATAATCCTAAGCACAGAAGGCATGAGGAGAGAAGTAGCCTTTGTCAGGCCAGAATTCACCACCACTGAAAGAAATGGGTGCAGCTCTAAGTTCTTAGCTATTCAAAGCATGCACGCACACACACATTCAAAAAGGGGCCTCTCTCAGGCCCTATCACTGAGCAGGTGACTGCCAGCACTAGACACCACCATCAAGAAGCCAAGGTGGGTTCCCAGATCACAAGTAACAAGAAGTCTTGTCACTTCATATATGGCATAGAGACCAGCGGATGAGGAAACCACTGAATGAGGCTGAAATAAACCCCAGTTACTTTAGCTTGAAAGAAGCAGGAAAAAGCCTTTTTTAAAATAAAAGATAAGGATTTTCAACTGATCAGGCTGAAGAAAGAACAGGAAAACATAGTAGGATCACATAAATCAACCCTAGACTGGCAACAATAATTTTACTGAAGGTGGTATCTATATCTAAGTTTATTATTTCTGAAATGAATAATTTTAAAGCAAAATTGTTTGGACTTATCTCCTCGTTTTTTGCTTTTGGTTTTTTTTCATTAACAAATGACCAAAGTCACTTTACACCTCTCATTTCACTTTAACAAGCTCCACCTGCCTGTCTTTTTCCAGTCTCCCTTCACATGTGAATTATGAAAATTATATATCATTCTCAACTGCTCCAGTTTTGATATCAGCAATGTCAGGCCAGTATCATCTGAATGTCTCAAACTATAATCAGGATGCATCAAGAAATAGGATTTATTTGTTTAAAATTATACTATTAGCCTTTCTACACATGTGCAGTCTGCATTTGTGGGCCCCCTTCCATTTCTCTCCCACGCTACTTGCCAGGCTATTTCTGTTTTGTACTGTGGAACATAATAATGCAACACGATAAATTTAATCTCTGTGAAGTTTTTATTCCTTTAACTATCTAGCTTCTCTAGATAGTTTCAAAATATAGATTTTTCAATTTAGTATAATTTTATAAATCAGAATACTGGAGGCTAGAGAAAGCAGTCTGACTCACTTTCCATTACAACAGAGTAAGGTATCAGCCCCTTCTTGAGAAGCATGCTGCCTTCTCTACTGTATGTAGGCTGTTGGGCCATCCTGATATAAATGTAAAGGAAAGCCTGGTTAATTTTATAACAATACTCTGATAAATTAAAAATGTAACTGAATTTTTTGGGCATACGTGAGAAAGAAATTGGATCAACAGGTCAGAATACAGAGTCGAGATACAATAAGAATAGGTAACACTTGTATACCACCACTACAGACCAAGCACTGTTTTCTATGTAAGAGATACAAAGAAATCTAAATAAGCATATGGTTTGGAAATACCTGCATTAAATACAGTAGAGGTGGGTACCCAAGGGAGGAAGGAACTGGCTGCAGGAAAGAGGATAAGGTGGGGAAAACAAGAATCTAGTATGCACTGATAAGATGAACTGTACTCCACGATATGGTTAATTCTTGTAACATAGGCTCTTAAGGGGAAAAAAAACAGCTGAAGCTTACCATGTGCTCATTCTCTACAGCATATGTGCCATATTTCATGTCTCCTCGGCCCCCAGGTGTGGCTGTCAAAGGTGTGCTTCTCACTTCCCGGTGGAGTTTGGCAAGGTCCTTTCGGTAGGTTCGAAGCTTAGACATCATAGGGTTCCGGAAAGATAGGGGCGCATAACGTAGTTCCTCTTCCATCTCTGCCAGCTAGGAAGGCAGAAAGTAGTGAGTAGATGACTTGGTTCTTTTCTCTCTCATCTGGGCATATGCCTAGTTTGGAATACTCAAACCACAGACAACCCCAAATAAGTATTCAACCATATGCTCCCCGAGGGCAGGGACCACACATGACATGTTTGCCTCATTACGCTGAATGCTTGGCACAGTGCCGAGCAAGCACAGAACAGGCATTCAAAAAATATATGATGGGGGGCCGGCCTGGTTGCATAGTGGTTAAGTTTGCGTGCTCTGCTTTGGAGGCCCGGGGTTCATAGGTTTGGATCCCGGGCATGGACCAATGTCCTGCTTGTCAGGCCATGCTGTGGCGGCGTCCCATATAAAGTAGAGGAAGATGGGCACGGATGTTAGCCCAGGACCAATCTTCCTCCGCAAAAAGAGGAGGATTGGCAATGGATGTTAGCTCAGGGTTAATCTTCCTCATACACACACACACACACACACACACGATGAATGAGGGGAAAAAACAAACAAGCACCTTATAGTTTAGGAAATATTTTTACATGCATTCCCTCATTTAATCCTCACAACAAATCAATAAGATAAGAAATACTACTTCTGTTTCATACATAAGACTTGAATTCAAAATCTTCCAGTTCTCTTTTCAGGATACCAAGTTCTTTACCGTTATGGTTCAAGTGCTGTCATGAAGCACTTGGAGGTTCTACTCTACTACACATGATAGGGGTTTGGCATCAAGCTTCCTCCCTTGCTCCTCCTCTTTCTGAAAATCAATTGCTTATCTCCATGTCAGAGATAACCAGGGGTCCAAATCAGATTTCCATTTTTCTGGGATAAGTAAAATGTAACACCTGACATGTTCACAAGAGGCCATAAATTATTTTCATCTGCCTGGGATGGCCAGAGTAGGATTGGTTAATTTTGCTAAATTCAGAGAAAGAAAGTATCTAAGCACCAAACAAAGAAACTGATATTAGCTAAAAGATTTTTAAAATACTACTAAGATGTTAACCGAAAAAGAACACTGGCTCCCTAACAGGTATCATGGATATGCCCAGCTGTACACAGGTATTAAGAAAAGTTTCTAGTACTCCCATTATGAAGGAGATAGCTTCCACAGTCTAGTGGCCTGATCCTTCTTAAAACAGATGTAGAACAGAGAAAAGGATGCAGATAAGCTTAACTTCTCAGAACTTCACTGGGGTAGGAAAGTTGTTCTTCAACCTGCAAGAAGAAAGTTCTCTGGCTTAAAAAGAATTTTTCTTCTCAGTCTACTCTGGGGTAGCAAAAACTAGGGGCAACTATTTCTACAGGGTACTACCAGGGACCTGGATTTTAGCCCCAATCTCCTGAAAGGGTTTGCTGAAGCTAGAGCATAATGTTATGGAGACAGAACAACTTTTTTTTCTTTATTTAAAGAAAAGCCACAAATCAAAAGAGAAGCAGTTGTTAAGTTGCTCAGCAACCTGGACTAACTTCTGACAAGCTTTGGGTCCTGACTGGGAACTCGTCCTGTTCATGCATGCTTTGCTCAAGGTACCAAATCCAGCCATTATGCTGTCTTTTAAAATAGAGGGGAATGCAGCTAGAACGACCTCTGAGCTACATTTTCTGTGACAAAGTTTAACAAAGAAGAATAACTGATCTTAATGGCCAGTTTAAAATGAGATTTTAAAAGACCACTCAGGTCCTCACATCAGGAATGTATTATCAAAGACTCATTTCAGGAGAGTCTTCAAGCTTTACCCATTTGTGTTTGTAAAACCCCCTCAACATGCATCCTCATCAACTGGCCTCATTTAGTAAGAGAGAATCAAAATCAAAATCAATAGATCAACAGTTAATCTGTGATCAGGTCATAAGCTTTACTTCTGGAAAAGACCAACACTAGGTAGAAGAAGAAATAAGGATTTGCTCCCTGTTCTCACCGTTTCATTTGCTTCCTGTTGCTTTTCATCAAAATCTCTGATCAACTTCTTCTTCTCTTCTGGAAAAGATGGACAAGTTTCAAATGCTCAGTCCTGCTTCCATACATTTGTGGAGGCCATTCCTTCTGCTTAGAATAAACTCCCCACTCCTTCCCTGATGGGGGCAGTAGTACTTAATCACCCCTAAAAGGCATTAGAAATGTATGGGAACTTGTTATCACAATGACGAGAGGGAGGGTATTGGCGTTTGTGCTCAGGGAATAAGAATATCCCCGCATGGAACAGTCCTGCATAATAATTATCTGGCCCCAAAGGCCAATAGTGTCCCTACTGAGAAACACTACAGATCTAAGTTAATCACTGTCAACCTTTCTTCTCCCATCTAACAGAGGGACCAAGCACACGTTCATCAATAAGAATGTTTAACAATCCTGGTTCTCGAAATCCCTGTGCCCACTTTCACTCTCCTCTGTGAATCACTTCTCTATATTAACCCTTATCCACTGCTTTTCTGAAAAACAAATTCAAAGCCCACCTACTCTGTTTGCTGGGAGGCTGCATGGTATGGTACATGTTTCTTGGCCATAGGTGGTACGGGAAATGATGTAAACACTACTGACTCATACAGTGAGAAAGTCATTCCCCTTTGAATTCTCTTTCAATCCTTCACATCGTGTCATTTTGGTGCTAGTATGTCTTTAATACCTAAAAATTACCAGTCTCCCCTTTTAACAAAAAATAGAACAGGTTTCAGCTTCAAAGCAATAACATCTAACTAAAACAGCAGTGTTTCCCTTCACTGTATTCTTTCTGATCATTTAGTATAGGTTCTACAGATTTTCCATTTAAAGTAGTGATATAAAATTGCCTTTTTAAAATAACTTTTGTATTAAATAAATGTATCTTACATGAAATAAGTTGATGTAAGGAAAATGATTAAGTAAAAGTAAAAATGTACTTGGACACGGCAAAAATAAAGGGAGTACTGGCATGCTGTCACCCAGTAAACACTTGTATAGGAGGAGCTGCTGGTGAGTAAAGGGGGTGAGGTTCAGGTCCTAGCTTTGGGCTTGACTCAAGTGTAAGCTTGGATAATTCTCTTCATCTCTTTGGCTCCTGACCTCCTTCCTTGGCTATAAAATGAGGAGGTAGGTCATCCCTTTATATCTAACAAGCAAAAATTAGCCCTATCTACGAGGAGCTTGATTTTTTAAAATCTATATGTCGAAATGAAAGTTCTCTCCAGAAATCTACACATAAACTACTTATTACCACAAAGTTACCATTGCTTACAATTTTTTTGTGTGTGAGGATGATCAGCCCTGAGCTAACATCCATGCCAATCCCTCCTTTTTTTGCTGAGGAAGACTGGCCCTGGGCTAACATCCGTGCCCATCCTCCTCCACTTTATATGAGACTCCGCCACAGCACGGCCTGACAAGGGGTGCGTCATTGCGCGCCCAGGATCTGAACGCGGGCCGCCAGCAGCAGAGCGTGTGCACTTAACTGCTACGCCACAGGGCTGGCCCCACTTACAATGTTTTTTGAACTCATCTTTTGGAATTACCTTCACAATTTGGAGATGAAGTCTTTTTTTTTTTTAATTGTAGTAAAATATAAAATTTACCATTCTGACCATTTTTAAATATACAGTTAAGTGGCATTAAGTACATTCACACTGTTGTGCAACCATCGCCACTATCCATCTCCAGAACCTTTTCATCATCCCAAACTGAAACTCTGTACCCATTAAACACCAACTCCCCATTTCCCTTCCCTCCAGACTCTGGTAACCACCATTCTACTTTCTATGTCTATGAATTTGATTACTCCAGGTACCTCATATAAGAGGAATCATACAATATTTGTCCTTTTGTGTCTGACTTATTTGACCTAGCATGGTATCTTCAAGATTCACCTATGTTGTAGCATGTATGGGGACACAGTCTTTTAAAGGTATGTATTTTTCATTCAATATGACTCCTAAATACAAGCCAGCACTTCCATTAACTGAAGAAAGAGCAATCTTTTCCAATGCCAAAGAAAATAGCTGAGTTGGGTTGCTGGAGGGATGGCACATGGGTACTCTATATGCTGCCTGAAGATTTTCTTGGGTAATTTTATTTACCCTGATTTTCATCTTAAGCCTCAACTTTCTAACCCAATCCCATAGACGATGTAATACCACTGTAATGCTTTATATGGATTTAATTTTGTTAATTACAACACTATCTAGCATGTCAGTTGTCTGCTACTTTTTAAGTGATCAGAAATCATTTTGGATATGCACATTCTATATTCTCAACTTGAGATCAAGCTCCTCCAGAACAGGGAAACTTACTTTTTCTTTTACAAGTTCCATAGCTTCTAGAACTTTAAACCTGGTAGGGTGGTTCCTTAGATGTTGCTACTGCCTGCAAGAGCAAATAACAACGCACCCTTTACTACTATGCCTCGTTCGTTGTCATGTGACATTCCCTTAACATACACAAGGCACATATTGCTCAAACCACACCGCTCACAAAACCCAGGGTTTGTGGTTTTTTAAAAAAAAAATGGAAGGAAGGTCAGCTATGGCAAATGGTCTGCATCTTGACCATCCATGATATAATAGAAATAAGCACCACAGCAGCTGTTATGATCCCTGAGTGGGCTGTGTTTTCAGCTACCAGCAGTGAAATAATATCTGCAATCAAGAATGGCTACTTCCATGGAGAGGTATCATATTATTTTGTAATAAGCTGTCACAAAAGTGCTGAGTGTCATCACTCCTCTAAATAGGCACATCTCCAAACTCAAGCACACTCACTTCTGACAGTATGAAGTATTCTACACAGAAGTGCATTCCCTTCCTAACTCGGATTTTTCATGATGTCTCCTCCTTTATTCTTCCTTTGTTAAAGAATATGAAAATCTGTATTCTTAAGAGGCAAATTCTAGAAGTATTCAAAGAAAGTGGCTACATAAATAAAAGTAGGGGGAAAAGAGGTAGCCCACTGAATCTGGATCCTTTCACTAACTTCCCTGCGTGATTCTGTTATTCTCGGTCTTTTTGGAGTTGGAATACTCCACTCTCTACCTGATTTCATAAGACATACATTCTTCTAGGGGTGCTCTACAGCTTATATACTGGTAAAAGAAATATGCTCCCTTTGAAAACAATTTGAAGAACTTCACCAATTATGAGATCCTTTATGGAATCCTAAAATTAAAAAAAAAAAAAAAAAAGCCTTTGAAATCATCCCTTCTGATGATGAAGCCAGGGAGGCAGATATTTAAAGGTTCAAAAGAGGGTGAACACTACCCAACTGAGAGGTATCAGGAGCTGCTGCTTTATGCTTTAGTCTCAGAAGTGTGAAACCAGTGAATGTTAGAGCTGAGATGGGCCTCAGAGATCTAGTTTAACCTCATTTTACAGTTGAGGAAACTAGAGCCTGGAGAAACTGCCTTCCCTAAGGTCACAGGAGAAGTAAATGTGTGGCAACACTAGGTCTAGAATGCAAGTCTTCCGACTTCCAATTCAATGCTTCCATACATTACAGCATTGAGGGGCATTTTTGTGCTCCCAGGGTAGAGCCTTTACAGGTAAAATCTCTTCAGACCCCTTAACTTTTTAGGGAGTTAGAATTACCACTACAATCAACTATAACACAGCAGGACTGCATACTGGGTAGAATGGACATGAGAAAAAAAAAGTGAGCCACTCCAAACAACACTATAGCCCATTCAACATGTCTTCCCAAACCAGTCACATGTGAGTGACTCACTCCGAGACTGACTCTGTTTGTAAATTGGGTGGATGACAGCACCATGTCCTAAACATGGAATAAAACAGAAGCAGGCAGCTCTGAAAGAGAAGCCTACCTTAATGTTTAACCATAGTGGCAGCCTCTCTTCCTTATAGGCAGTTTGAATTACCAGCTCAAGAATGACTAACCTTGGCCCATTAGAGCTGTGGAAATAACTTCGGTTTCACCAGGATCTTTAAAATATGTGGTTAATTTGCTTTTGGTGCCCCACTGTGGCATTTCTAGGACCTACATCCTCTATTTGGAGACCACAATAGTTTACCTGATCTCACACCACATAGGAGGTAAACGCATCAGATCCCTCTAAGCCTGTTTCCTCATCTGTAAATAGGAAATATAACTGTACTGACCTCGTAGCGTTGTCTGAAACGGTTAAAAGAGATAATACACACAACAAGCACTTAGCAAATGCCACGCATATTAAGGGTTCAATAAATAGTAACTACCATTGCTTTTTAAAGTAAATCGTTAGGTAGGAAAAACTGAGAGCAAAAACAAAATTCACCAAAGAATATGAAGAGTGTTGGAAAAAATAAAATTCTGTAGTCAGTGACTAATTGGTGTTTACCAACCTGCTGCATATGGTCCTCCATAGTGATTTTTTTTCTGGTTCCCAAAATAATGGGGTCTCATGTAGAGATACAGAAATTTAAGTGAATTAAAATGGAAAATTTCAATAATTTTACAACCCTCATTAAGACATGTGGAGAGAAGCCTTCAGGTGCTACAAAACCAAAACCAGAAATCATGACTATAGGCACTTACTGTATTAACTGGATAAGAATTCACAGCACTCTGAGGTACTGGGAGAGACCTCTTCAAATGCTGAAAAAACTAAGACTAGAAATTATGGCTATAGGCACTTAATGTAATATTAAATGAATTAATAATTCTTACATATGCTAATGGATTGTCACTGCCATACAAACTTCCTAAAATAGAACACACTGTCTCTGTTCTCTTATCTTTTAATAGGTATATATATTCATTTTAAAAGTGATGAAAATGTAGAAAACATGGTAGAATAGAAATAAAATCACACTCAGTTTCAATACCCAATCATATATTATTAACATTTTCTTCCCAACAATTCACAGTATTTCTACAACCATTCAACAAACATTTATGGAGCATGTAGTATGTAGTAGGCACTGTTCTAGGTGCTTAGGATACAAAATAAACAAAACAGACAAAATACAGAGCTAATGACGGAAGAGGAGGCAACACTTTCAAACTCTTTTATAAGGCCAGCATTACACTGATAACAAATCCAGACAAGGACACCACAAGAAAAGAAAATTATAGGCCAATATCCCTGAGGAACATAGATGCAAAAATCTTCAACAAAATATTAGCAAACTGAATTCAACAATACATTAAAAGGATCATATATCATGATCAAATGGGATTTATTTCAGGGACGCAAGGATGGTTCAACATCCACAAATCAATCAATGGGCAATACACCACATTAAAAAAATGAAGGATAAAAACCACATGATCATCTCAATAAATGCACAAAAAGCATCTGACAAAATTCAACATCCATTTATGATAAAAAAATCTCAACAAAATGGATGTAGAGGTAATGTACCTCAACATAATAAATGCCATATATGACAAGCCCACAGCTAACATCATACTCAATGGTGCAAAGCCGAAAGGTTTTCCTCTAAGATCAGGAACAAGACAAGAATGCCCACTCTTGCCACTTTTATTCAACATAGTATTGGAAGTCCTAGCCAGAGCAATTAGGCAAGAAAAAGAAATGAAAGGCATCCAAATCAGAAAGGAAGAATTGAAACTATCACTCTCTGCAGATGACATACTACATATAGAAAACCCTAAACACTCAAAAAAAAAACTGTTAGAACTAATAAATGAACTCACTAAAGCTGTAGGATACAAAATCAATATATAAAAATCTGTTGTATTTTTACACACTAATAACAAACTATCAGAAGGAGATATTAATGCCGTTTACAATTACATTAAAAAGAACAAAATATCTAGGAATAACTTTAACCAAGGAGGTGAAAGACCTGTACACTGAAAACTGTAAGACACTGATGAAAGAAACTGAAGAACACACAAACAAGTGGAAAGATATTCCATGCTCATGGATTGGAAAAAATTAGTATTATTAAAATACCCATACTACCCAAAGCAATCTACACATTCAATGCAATCCCTGTCAAAATTCCAATGGCATTTTTCACAGAAATAAAACAACCCCGAAACTTGTATGGAACCACAGAAGATCCCAATTAGCCAAAGCAATCTTGAGAAAGAACAAAGCTGGAGGCATCACACTTCCTGATTTCAAACTATATTACAAAGCTATAGTAATCAAAACAGTATCATACTGGCATAAAAACAGACACAAAGATCAACGGAACAGAATAGAGTCCAGAAATAAACCCACACATGTACGGTCAATTAATTTATGACAAAGGAGCCAAGAATTTACAATGGGGAAATGTATTAGGAAAAACCAGTCTTTCCCCATCCTATATCTTTCTCTCCTGTATAGGGAAACACCCAGTCCTTCCTCCTGTGTGTTTCTTTCCTGTGTGTCTCCTTTACTACTCACATAGAACACTTCACTTCTGGTTACCAAATGTGCATGGGGTTTTCCCCACACCAAGCAATTCTCTGTGACACCAGCTGGGTGTCCCACAAGTCAACTCAATTCTGACACTATCCACCTGGAGATAGCATTAGATTCCACAGGCGAAGGGCTCAGTCCCACAAGACTGCCCCGCACCCCTTCAGATGCCAATTGCAAGGAGTAGGTCCCCAGGTTACTCACAACTTCTATCCAATTTGGCTAGAAACTGGAAGTTCCCATGACCTCCTCAAGTCTGATTAATTTGCTAGAGTGGCTCACAGAATGAAGAAAACACTTATTAGTTTTACCAATTTATTAAAGGATATGATAAAGGATACAGATGAAGAGATACACAGGGCAAGGTCTAGGAGGGTCCCGAGTGCAGGAACTTCTGTCCCCAGGGAGTTGTGGTGCATCATCCTCCCAATGTCGATATGTTCACCCACCTGGAAGCTCTCCAAACCCTATACTTTGGGGATTTTATGGAGGCTTTCTCAATAGGCAAGATCAATTATTAACTATTTCCAGCTCCTCTCTCCTCTCTAGAGAAGTGAGGAGCAGGGCTGAAAATCCAAGCTTCTAATCATGGCTTGGTGTTTCTGGTGACCAGCCCCTATCCAGAAGCCACTCAGGAGCCCATCCAGAGCTGCTTCATTAGAACAAAGGATGCTCCTAGCGCTCCTACCACTTAGGAAATTACAAGGGTTTTAGGAGCTCTGTGCCAGGAACCAGGGGTAGAGATCAATAGATACCTTTTCTATTATCTCACAGGAAAGGATTCTCTCACAGGAATGGGCAATAAATGGTGTTGGGAAAACTTGACAGCCACATGCGAAAGAATAGAATTGGACCACTATCTTACACCAGACACAAAAATTAACTCAAAATGGATTAAACACTTGAACATAAGACCTGAAACCATAAAACTCCTAGAAGAAAACACAGGGGGTAAGCTCCTTGACATCCTGTGCAATGATTTTTGCATTTGACACCAAAAGTAAAGGCAACAAAAGCAGAAATAAACAAGTGGGACTACATCAAACTAAAAAGCTTCTGCATAGCAAAGGAAACCATCAACAAAATGAGATGGCAAGTTACCAAATGGGAGAAATATTTGCAAATCATATATCTGATAAGGGGTTAATATCCAAAATATATAAAGAACTCATAGAACTCAATAGCAAAAAAACAATCTGATTAAAGAAGGGGCCAAGGGGCCGGCCCCGTGGCTTGGCGGTTAAGTGCGCGCACTGTGCTGCCAGCGGCCCGGGTTTGGATCCCGGGTGCGCACCGACACACCGCTCCTCTGGCCATGCTGGGGCCGCGTCCCACATACAGCAACTAGAAGGATGTGCAGCTATGACAGACAACTATCTGCTGGGGCTTTGGGGGAAAAATAAATAAATAAAAAATCTTTAAAAAAAAAAAAAAAGAATTTATAAAAAAAAAAAAAAAAAAAAAGGGGCCAAGGATCTGAATAGACGTTTTTCCGAAGAAGACATATAGATGGCCAACAGGTACATGAAAAGGTGTTCAACATCACTAACCATCAGGGAAAGGCAAATCAAAACCACAATGAGATATCACCTCACACCTGTCAGAATAGCTTTTAACAAAAGCACAAGAAATAACAAATGTTGGCGAGGATGTGGAGAAAATATAGAGCTTGTGTTCTCTCAGTGGCTTTCAAACGTGACATGCATCAGAAATCCGCTGGAGGGCTGTTAAAACAGCTACTGATTCACTAAGTCTTGGGTGGGGCCCAAGAACTGGCATTTCTAAAGAGTTCCCAGATGATGCTGATGCTGCTGGTTCAGGGACCACACTTTGAAAACCACTGTTCCAGTGAAAGGAAGACAAATAATATACTCTAAACGTCATAAATATGTCAAGTGTCTAGCATGTTAGAAACGCTCTAGAAAAAAAGAGAAAGCAGAACAAGATAAGAATAGTTGTATACAGAGCTGGTATTCTTATGTTTTATTTAAATAAAATATCCAATTTCCCATATAATAGTAACAACAGCTAATCACTCTTACTATTGCCAGCCACTATTCTAAGGGCTTTACATATATTAACTCTTAATCCTCACAAAACTCCTCTGAAATACTATGATTTATCCCCATTTTGCAGGGGAAACTAGTTAGGTTAAAGTAAGTTGTCCAAGGTCACACAGCTACTAAAGAGGTGAATCTAGGATTTGAATCCAGGGAGTCTAGCTCTAGAATACTTGCTGGTAAATATTACACTATACTGCCTCTCAATTCACATGATATCGTCTTCGTAAATGTTGTTTTTAATGGCAGAAGAAGAAATATCTTGTCAGGCTAGAACTGACATACATTATGCTCTCAATTCTATAAGGACCCTTGAAGTTCTCATCCACAACCCAAACAAGCCTGCTTCTACTCTTATATTTCTTATGTTCGTCAATTGACCAAGGGAGAAAATACAGACACCCTTGAATCTTTCTCCCTCCTTCTCCATGTCCAATCAGTCTGGTTAATTTCTGCCTCAGACTCACCTCTTGGATTTAGGATTCTCTAGATTCCCATGTTATCTAGATGACTCCCTCAAAGGCTCCTAACATGGTCCCCTGTATCCAGATTCTTGTGCTTCTCTTGCATCCTCTACTCAGCCACCAACATTCTCCTTCTAAAATAAACTCTGACCATATTAGTCAGCTTCTTAAAATCCTTTACTAATTCTCCATATCAAGTCCAAATGTCTCAATGTTACACTTAGGTACCTTCACAATCTGGCTGTGTCTTACTTTCCTCATCTACTACTCTCCCACACATAGCCTAAGCTCCAGTCACAGCTGTGAGCATTCAATTTCTATTCCTTTGTTGCCTCGTTCCATTTCCCCTCTGTCTGGCCAACTCCCATCCAATGCCTCACACTCAGTTCAAGGTTCTCCTTTCTGTGAAGCTTCCCTTTCTTCCCCTTTCTTTTTGCTCCCCCACGCCCAAGTTAACCTTTTTTTAATGGTCTCAAAATTATTTTAGGGCTCATCACACACTTTCTTGTAAATTTGCTCCCATTGAAGGCAAGAACTCTTGGAACTCCTCAGGGCCCAGAACAGTGAGTGACATGTAACAATTCTCAATAAATATTTATTGAAAAATGACTGAATTAAATTAAAGCACATAACCTAAATGCAAGGGCTGTATTATGTACATTATTCAGTGCCTAATAATTCACGATGGAAATTAAATCTCTGGAAAGCTTATGGAGTAGTCTCAGAACTAGGAAAAAAAAAGGATTCAGAGATGAGGCCCAGTGTGTTTACTTAATAAAATTCAATTTATTCAACAAATATTTATTGAGCAGTATGAATAGGGAAATTGAAAGTTGCTGAAATTCTTATTATAACCTGGGAATATGTGTGTTTTACATTTACTTACCCATTAAACAACTAAGTCTGTTACCAGCAACTTGTGTTAGAGTATTTTGTACTTGGGTAGGAATTCACACCTTTTTGATCATCCTCTTTGTACGAATGAGAAGGTTAAGTAGATGATGAAGGTGAATATAACTAATTCAGTTTTCTATTTTTCAAAATGGAATGCCCTTTTGCATTATTTAGCCTTATAGAAATGGACAGTGCAAAATTTAATTCAGCACCAGGCTGAAAAAACTGTCTCTTTTTCCACCTTGTAAATCAGATCTCATCACTCTCCTGCTCAATATCCTTTAATTGCATCCCATTGCATTTAGAAAAAGATATAAATCTTTCACCTTGGTCTACAAGGCCCCACACGATCTGGCCCTGCGAACCTCTCTCCAGCCTCATCTACTACCACTACCTGCTCAGTCCACTCCAAACACAAGGGCCTTCTTGTTCTTCCTAGGACATACCAAGCTCATTTCTGCGTAAGGACTTTTGCAGTGCTATTCTGTCCTCCTGACACTCACTTCTCCCAGAGTTTTGCATGGTTTACTCCCCTCATTCAAGTCCCTGCTCAAATGCCGCCACCTCAAAGAGGCCTTTCACAACCACCCTATTTAAAATTAGAGCTCCCCACTCCCAACTCTCTATTCCTTTGCCCTGCTTTATTTTCTTGTATTGCCCTCAACACTGCCTCTTAATATTTATATATTATCATTGACTCATTAGAACGGGGATTTGTAAATCTTTTCACTGTAATCTGAAATATTATCAGCATCCAGAACAGTGTCTGGCACACAGCAGCCTCTCCCAGTAAATATGTTAAACAAACGTATGAATTTCATTCTCACTGGAATCATTTAATTCATCTGATCTTGGGTAACTCACAGAACAAACACTCAAGCTCTGATCCTTAAGTAAAAACAATAAAACAAAATCTTATCTGCCTTGACATCAAGATCTGTTTTTCCGAGGCAAATAACTGTGGCAGGTCTTCCTGTGGATTTCACTGCAAAACTCTAGCTTCTCCAGGCAAAGCTTGCAGCAACCTGTATTTTGAAATCAATTTTGAAAAGGGGCAGGAAATAGTCTAAACAGAAAATTCATAAGAGGACCATAGCTAGACGCCACAATCCTGATTTTTAAGACCAACCCCCAAAATTGATATTTACCAACCCCCAAAGTTATGACTCCTCTGGGTTCTTAACCCTTTTGGTGCTACGGATCCTTTGCCAGTCTGGTGAAAACTACGGACCTCTCTTGAGAATAATGCTTTTAAGTGCATAAGACAAAATACAGAGAGCTAAAAAAAAAAACACAATTCTACTGAAACAGAGAACCGCAGATGTAAGGTTTCCTATGCTCTTCTTGCCACAGTGCAAATGAGACGAGAAAATTTTGAAAGCTATAGGAGGATTAAGAGGGAGAGTCCCAAGGAGATGACACTCCGGCGTCCACACCTGAGCACCCTAAGTGGCTGCAGGGAGATCCTGGGCGCCAGGACCCAGCCAGCCCTAGGGGGCGTGTCTGAGGACGAAGAGCAGAGAAAAGGGCCGGGGTCTGGGACTCTTGCTACAAGGGCGCGCGGAGCCGAGTTCCCCACGGCTGGGCCCGCCCCCGCCTCACCTGTCCCGGCAGTGCCCAGGAGCCGCACCGGCACCCCTCGTAGGTCTTCATGGAGGCCGCGGAAGATCTCGTGCAGTTTCTCGAAATGCTCCGAGGAGGTGGCGGAGGTGGCCATGGCGCAGGCCGCGTTCTAGCAGCGGCCGCCGAGATTCTGGGCACGGAGCCCGCTGCTACCTCGCGGTCAGCCGCCCAGCGCCGCAGGCATCACGGCGACCGCCGCCACGGCCGCCCTGAACGAGGAGCTTCCGGGGCCGCGGCGGGGTCCTCCCGCGTCGGAACGCCCACTCCCTTCATGCCGTCACTGTGGGAGCGCCGGGCGCGAAAGCCTGACGGAAAGTCCGGCATGCTGCGCTGCCCAGGCGAGTCCTGAGGGGGCAGCGGCGCGCCGGCGGGAGCGACAGCCCCGGGGCCCCGGAAATACCCAGTCCGGGGTTGGGGAGAGCGCCGCAGCGGGAAGGACTGTGGGGACCAGCGGGACGGGCAGCGCGGCCGCCTCTCTTCAGGGCCCCGCCTTCTGGCGAGGGGGAGGGAACGCTGCAGTGCATGCCGGGGGCTGTAGTTCGTAGCGGAAGACGCTCCGACTCGGAGGTCACTGGTTGCCCGGGGCGGTGGCTCTGGCCGCGCAGCGCCCGCCGGGGATGACGCTGACGCACAGCGGTTTGGTATCAGTGTGCTTCTGGACGTTATCTTCCTCGTCGGCGCACTGTTTGGCCACCCTGACTTCCTCGGTTCACGTCCTGACTAATGTTAGCTTTCAGCCCTGGAAAGATAGCCGGGCCGGGTTCCCGCCTGCCCTCGAGCGGTGAAGCACTTTTACTGGGGAGGTCAAGTGACCAGGGTCACATGCTTTCAGAAGTGGTCGCCGGGCAGTGTGACCCCCAAAATACGCCCTCAGCCTCTAGCGGCCGGGCTCGCCTGGTGCATTTGTTCACGCAGCAGGTGTTTGTTAATGTTCAGCGTAGTCATTGTGCAGGGGTCTGGGCATGTGTTAGTGAAGAATAATATATAATATAATGTGGTGAGCAAGGCGGACCCCTTCGTCAGGTCTCTTTCCGCAAGTTGTAGTGTTAACAGTTACAAAGTCCTTACCTGCACTCCACGTTTTCATGGTTCAAGTGGCAGGAAATTCCTCATGCTTTGCCTATGGAACCGGTTCAGAAATGTTTGCTTGGCAACGGAATACTTAAAACTGCCCACACATATTAAAAGACACATGACTGCTCAGGGGGAAATGATTTTGTGATTTATATCTCCTGCATCCTTATTTTTATTAGACTGAGTTCATTGACTATTGATTCAACAAACTTTTGTTGAGCTCCTAATATTTATTGAGCATAGAGAGACAGCAGAGTCTGAGGTTGTTAGTGGCAGTGTATTGTGATATGTCCCATAGCATTGTGTTATAGAAGGGGCAGGTACAAAACGGAGAGAGAATAAATAGCCTGGGATGGAAAAAGTGACCTTACAAGATAAGTAGAAAATGGGTGAATGAGTAATCAAATCACACAACCAAAATTAATGGTATTTGAATTGAGACTATACTCTGGCTGGACTCTGGGACAAATTATCCTCAGAATGAGAAATGACTGCGTAACTGTAATAATGAAAAATGTTTTCTTCTTTTGACTATAATTAATTGTTTTCTTCTGTTGACTCTAATTAAGCTTATGTTTAATTCTTACAGTTTTTATTCTGGTAAATAAAAACATGATAATCAAAAAATGTTTATTTATCATTGACAGTTCTATATAAATCAGGTAAAATATTAATTCAGTTATTCTACTGCACTATTATCAAATTTTTCCATAAAATAACCATTTCTAAATATATAATTTAATGGTCAAAACAAGTTCAACAAAAGATTATTAATTTACAAATACACAAAGACTGTGATCCTATAACTCTTTTCCCCACCAAAGTGAACATATAATTGTCAGTCCAACAAAATCACAAACTTGTATTAGAAAACCATACTCCCAACAAGTGATGGGCACATTACCAATTCCTCAGACATCCTTTGACAGCATTACTTTTGATAAAAGTTCTCCAAATATGATGTAGACTTTTAGAAAATAGACATTTTAATCTTATTAAGATAATGAAATGCCCTGAAAGATTAGTAAATTGACTGTAATTACCAATATCAGTCCTTAAGATAATTTTACTGACTAAAGAATTGGGTTTTTTTGTTTTATTTTTGTTTGTTTGGGGTTATTCTCTGCCACATTGGCTGACTGGTGCGTGTTAAGATAGTACCTTGTCAGTCTTACTAACTCAAGTGCTCATCCTCAGTTCTTCTATAGCTGGATATTACCATCTGTAGCTGGGGTTTCTCTTTTTAATCCTTAACTAAGCCCTTCAATGCATGCATTATCTTCCAGGATTCTTCTCTTTCTTGAACTTCTTCCCTGCTACCCATGTGCTTCTTGGTGGGTTAGTTACCAGCATGCACAGAGTCTGCTTCCCTTTGCAGCTCTATCCATTTGTATCCAAGTCTAGATGACACTGGTTTGCTCCATCGCTATCATGTACCTGCACTAGGGTCCAGTTTAATACTGTTCCCTGGTGGCTGTTTTGAATTTTGTGAAAATACTCCCAACTGCATAAATACAGAAAGATATACGCAGTGACAATCACCAGATAGCCTTTCCTTTCTTCTGGTTTTCTAAGAGAAGCTAAAGCATGAAGGAGGAGGCCTCCACGGGTCTGGGGTCAGTAACTGAAGTAGGTGGCCCAGCTTCCCATACTGCTCCTTTCATTACCCCCTTGCTGGCCTGAGGAACAGCAGGAAAATGACAATTTAAATAGATTTTTATTTCTGCCTTCCCCCAAAACCCCACAAACTTCTTAGAAAAGGTAGCTCTTCTGTGGTCTAGGCATGGGAAAGTGTCTTAACAGCACTGGTTCTAGGTGGACAGAGATAAAACCATGTCACAATCCAGATTCAGTTAAGAGTTTCCTGAAAGAATCTAGATGTTGGCATCATGATGGTTTTCTTAAGAGGTGAGGGACAAGCCCTGCTCTTGGGCCAAGCCACTGTGACTCCTGGAGTTCAGCTGAGGCTGCAGTGTGGCTCTCTTGAAGTGAAGGTTGGTTGGTTGGGAAGAACTTCATTGTGAATAGGGAGGGTAGAAACTAGTTCAATTTGCCATAAAGCAGCCCTGCCATAGCTTAAGTTCTCCTAGGTAGTAGATTTCAGAAGGAGAATATGAGCTTTCAGGTCATATGAGGGTGTACTTACCCTATGATATCTTTAGTAACTCTGGTAGTAACAGTAGCAAAGTAAACCTGGACAAATGCAAGGTGTTTAGAAGAATCTGGCAGTGTACCCTGGACTTTCATCAGACATCAAGCAGGAAAGGCTGGAAGGTTTTCTCTCTTTGTGCTCAAGGTTTTGGCCATCCTGAAGGAGAAACATTCTGGCAGGGAGTACTGAGTAGTCTGCTGCACGCTGCTCTTGCGTCCAACTGCCACCACCTGTCAATCCCTAGTGATGCCCAGCAGGTCACAGCTGACGTCCCATAGCCGCCTTGCTATTGTCTCATTACGAGCCTTGGCAGAGACCCATGCCACATGGCACTCACTGGAAGGGAAAGAGAGAGGCTTAAAGCACAGGGTTGAGAAGTCTGCTCTCTGCCTGGGATAAGGAATAAGACAGAAAAAGGACCCAGGGATGACATGACCTTTAGGCGCTTCACAGGGCCAGTGTTTGTCCTCTCTCTTCATTCTCCAATCTTTACTCCAGAGAAAATGTAATTACCATTTTAGATCTCACTAGACCACCTCTGATCACAATGCTTTGTTTGATATATAATGCATATCATTTAGTCTTTATATTCTCCTTTGTATGTATATATTTAACTATAATATCAGTGCCAGCCTGACACCTGTGCTTGACCATCTTGTTCAAATAGGTCTCTGGGGTCCATTCTAGAGGACCTTGTATAGTGTCATGTGGCTGAGATCTTGCTATTTACATTGGTCACAGATGCTTGGAGTGGTAAAAAAAAAAAAAAAAAGCTACTTATTTCTGGTCTACCTGAAGTTATAACTATTTTAAAACTTGAATAACAAGTAAACCCAGCTTCATAAACAACAAAAGAAGGAAAAGATGAGAGCAGAGAAGAAATGGTAACAATAAGGTACCAGGTATTTCATACACCTTCTCTTCATTGCTATAATTCTAATTATTTTTAGACCCCATTACATGCAGGAGAGGTATTCCAACTCTGCATCGCACAGAAAATTTTCTCAAGGATAATTCTTTTACTCCTTTTTGTATTCTCTGCATTTGGTACACAGTAGGTATTCAATTAAGGGCTTTTTTTTTTTGGTGAGAAAGATGAGCCCTGAGCTAACATCCATGCCAATTCTCCTCTTTTTTGCTGAGAAAGACTGGCCCTGAGCTAATATCTGTGCCCATCATCCTCCACTTTATATGGGAGGCCGCCACAGGATGGCCTGACAAATGGTGCATTGGTGTGCGCCCGGGATCCAAACCCGGGCCGCCAGCAGCGCAGCGCGCGCACTTAGCTGCTACGCCCGGGGCTGGACCTGGCTTTTTTTTCCCCTAAATGACTGAATAAATAGATCACAATCTTTGAAATCATGTGAGAAGCAATTTTAAAAACTATACTATTTCAAGAAAACTGCTTCCTGGACATTCCAAGCAAATTCTGAAGGTGAAAAGGAGAGCTGGTACATCTGAAATAACCACATGAAGCAAACTCCTAATACCATGTCCATTAAGACAGTGCTACTCAAAGTGCAGGCTGTGGACCAGCAGCAGGAGCATCATCTGGGAACTTGTTAGAAATGCCAGTTCTCAGGCCCCACCCCAGACCTGCTGAATCAGAATCTCTGCAGTTGGGGCCCAGGAATCTATTTGCAACGAGTTCTCCAGACTGTTCTTAAACATACGAAAGTTTGAGAAAAACCACTTAAAGATACCTTTGTATTTAAAAAACAAGCCTTATAAGTTTAGTACTTCTATTTAAGGCAACTCACCAGCACAACCAGCACAACATAACATTTCTGAGTGAAAAGACCATCAGTGAGAACCAAAAGGCTCTGCATGACTCTCTGGAAATGAGTTGGCCTCTGTAAGCTTCTGCAGCCTCCACTGCACTATGCCTTACACTCTTCGTAGGTTTATGGTGAAGAGCGAATGACACAATGGACATGAAAGTGCCTTGTAAGCTATGACGTGCTGTAAAAATTATTCAAATACTACAGTAAAAGCTTTAAGTATGGTTATGGCATCGGCACAGTCACAGGCTGATATTTCCAGTGGGATTTTGGTAGGTATTAATCAGTAGGGGTAAAAGATTGTCTGACCAATTTCAAAACTTTCTACAAAGACACAGTAATCAAGACAGTGTGGTACTGGCATAAGTATGGACATATAAATGAATAAACGGAATTAAAAGTGCAGAAGTAAACACTTACATTTATGGTCAATTGTTTTTTGATAATGCTACTATTATGGACTGATTTGTGTCCCCCAAAATCCATATGCTGAAGCTCTAACCCCCAATGTGACTATATTTGGAGATAGGGCCTTTAAGGAGGTATTTCAGGTTAAATGAGGTCCTAGGGTGGGGCCCTAATCCAATAGGACTAGCGTCCTTATAGTAAGAGGAGGAGACACCAGGAGTGTACGTGCACAGAGGAAAGGCCACGGGAGGACACAGCAAGAAGGCAGCTGTCAGCAAGACAGGAAGAGAGGCATCACCAGAAACCAACCTTGCTGGCACCTTGATCTTGAACTTCCAGCCTCCAGCACTGTGAGAAAATAAATTTCTGTTCTTTAAGCCACCCAGACTGTAGTATTCTGTTATGGCAGCCCGAGCTGGACTAATATAGCTACTAAGACAATTGAATGGGGGAAAGAATAATCTTTTCAACAAAGCGTTCTTGGACAATTGGATATCCACATGCAAAAGAATGAAGTTGGACCCCTACATCATACCATATACAAAAATTAGCAAAAATGGATGATAGACCTAAAAATAATGCTCAAAGTATAAAACTGTTAGAAGAAAACAGTAATATATCTTTGTGACCTTGGGTTAGGCAATGGTTTCTTAGCTATGGCACCAAAAGCACAAGTGGCAAAAGAAAAAAATTGATAAATTAGACTTCATCAAAATTAAAAATTTTTATGCTTCAAAGGATACCATGAAGAAAGTGAAAAGACAAACCAATAGAATGGGAGAAAATATTTGCAAATCATCTATCTGATAAGAGACTTGTGTCTAGACTATATAAAGAACTATTACAACTAAACAATAAAAAGACAATAATCCAATTTAAAAATGGGCAAAGGGGCCGGCCCCGTGGCTTAGCGGTTAAGTGCGCGCGCTCAGCTGCTGGCAGCCTGGGTTCGGATCCCGGGCGTGCACCGATGTACCGCTTCTCCGGCCATGCTGAGGCCACGTCCCACATACAGCAACTAGAAGGATGTGCAGCTATGACATACAACTACCTACTGGGGCTTTGGGGGAAAAAATAAATAAACAAATAAAATTATAAAAAAAAAATGGGCAAAAGATTTGAATAGACATTTCTCCAACAAAGATATACAAATGGACAATAAGCACATGAAAAGATGCTCAACATCATTAGCAGGAAAATGCAAATAACAACTGCAATGAGATACTACTTGATACTTACTAGGATAGCTAAAATCAAAAGGACAGATGATAACAAGTGTTAGCAAGGATGTAGAGAAATTGGAACCCTGATATACTGCTTGTAACAATGTAAAATGGTGTAGCCACTTTGGAAAACAGTCTGGTTGTTCCTCAACAATTAAATATAAAGTTAACATATGACTCATAGTCCAGTGGAATTCCACTTCTAGGTACATAGTCAAGAGAAATGTCCATACAAAATTTGTACATGAAAGTTCATAGCAGCATCATTCAAAAAACCAAAAAGTGGAAACAATCCAAATGCCCATCGACTGACGAATGGATAAATAAATGTGGTATATCTATAAAATGAGATATTATTTGACAATAAAAAGGAATGAAGTACTGAAACATGCTTTGGCATGGATGAACCTTCAGGACGTGCTAAGTGAAAGAAGCCAGTCACAAAAGGCCACATATATATGATTCCATGCATATGAAACGTCCAGTACAGGCAAATCCATAGAGAGAAAAAGTAGATTAGTGGTCAGGCAGAAAGAACAACCAGCGCACGTGCAAAGGCTTCAATCAAGACAGACTTATTATTATTTTTTTTGTGTGTGAGGAAGATCAGCCCTGAGCTAACATCTGATGCCAATCCTCCTCTTTTTGCTGAGGAAGACCGGCCCTGGACTAACATCCATGCCCATCTTCCTCTACTTTATACGGGACGCCGCCACAGCATGGCTTGATGAGCGGTGCATTGGTGCACGCCTGGGGTTCCAAACCTGCGAACCCCAGGCCACAGAAGCAGAGTGCATGCACTTAACTGCTACACCACCCAGCCGGCCCCAAGACAGACTTTTTTTACTTTCATTTCTTGATAGTGGTCTACATGGCTGTTGCTGGATCTTCAAAATGCTTAAAACTGAGAATCCATGGCACTGGAAAGGCTTTTCAAAAGTCAATTTAATAATCATAGATTTGAGGCTGACTTTCTTTAAACCACTCAGTCAAAACCAAGAAACGGTTCTTTCTCTCTCTCTCTCTCTCTTTTTTTTTTTTTGCTGAGGAAGATTGGCCCCGAGCTAACATCTGTTGCCAATCTTCCTCTTTTTGGTTGAGGAAGACTGTCCCTGAGCTAACATCTGTGCCAATCTTCCTCTATTTTGTATGTGGGACGCGCCACAGCATGGCTTCATGAGCGGTGTGTAGGTCCGCCCCTGGGACCTGAACCCGTGAACCCCAGGCCGCCAAAGCAGAGCACGAAAATTAACCACTACGCCAGCAGGCCGGTAAAGGGCATTTCTTTTCTAAAATCTCCAAGGAAGAAGAATCCAGTCACTCTTGGAAAATCACTCCAGCATACAAAACTAAATAATCTATCTTCCGGAACTCAAGACCCACATTTCCAACCGTCTCCTATACATTTCTACTCACATGTCTTATGGATGACACACTCAACATGTACAGAGCCAGGTGTATTACATAGTGGGCAATTGTTACTCTTTGGTTGAACATCCATTCCACATTCTTCTGGCAATAGCAACCTGATTTCTTTCTGTGGAAGTACCTCTTCCCTTCGGATATAATTTGAAGAGCCCATTAATCAAGTGCCTGCCTGTCCTCCTCTAGCCAAGGGAGTGGGGGTGAGGGGATGAAAAGCAGAGATCGTGGGGAGGAGGGAGATCCAATGCTTCCTCCCTGCAGAGTGGCTGGTGAGCAACAAAACAGACTGAAGACAGCTGGTGTTCACTCGCTCCAGCAGCACTGCCCCGGCCAGCCAACTGGCCACTCTGACTGTTCTAAGCCTGCCTCTTCAGTCTTCCCTTTTGACCTACGAGTACCCTCATGTTTTCATAAATTTCCTTCTTGCTTAAGTTAGCCAGAGTCCATTTCTGCTGCTTTGGAATCAAAGACCCTAAGCTATACACATTATTTTTCCATGTCTGTTGTCTCAGTTAATGTCACCATCGATCTCCCAATAACTCAGGCTTCAACCCTGGTCACCAAATTCTCCCCAAACCCCTCACTCAACTGGTCATCAAGTGGTAAAAATTCTGCCTCTTCAGGGCCTCTCTCACTTAACCATTCTTTTCATTCCAATTGTCATTATCCTAAATCAGGAACTCATGATCTCTCACTTGGGGTATTTATTCATTCATTAAACAAAGTCACCAAGGATGTTCTTCTAAAGCTCAGACCAGATTATGTCTCTTTCTATTGAAACAACTTCTGTGGTTCCTCTCTAAGTCTGGCATTACAGCCTTTCATGATCTGACTGTCTATCTTTCGTTGCAATCTTAATTTATTACAGCTCTTTCTCTAAAATTTCATGTTATTTCCACAAAATCTTGAAGGTGGAGGTAAAATCATGTTAAATTTTTGATCTTATGTGATATCTGTGATTTGCTTCAAAATAATATGGAATGAGAAAAATATGGGAAAGCATAGTGAATGGGGATGAGGCAGGACTGGCCATGAGTTAATGGTTGTTGAGGCTGGATTATGGGTATATGAGGACTCAACACGCTATTTTGTCTATTCCTGTGTAAACTTAAATTTCTCTACAATATATAGTTTTAAAAGTCTTCATGTATTCGAGAAGGAAGTCTATTGATACTATTTCAGTCCTGAAGGCAATAGAGAAATATGATTCTAAATCTTTTTTTTTTTGCTTGAGGAAGATTCGCCCTGAGCTAACATCTGTGCCAACCTTCCTCTAGTCTTTACGTGGGTCACCGCCACACCATGGCTTGATGAGTGGTGTAGGTCTGCGCCCAGGATCCAAACCCGCGAACCCAGGCTGCCAAAGCAGAGCGTGTGGAGCTTTAACCACTCGGCCATGGGGCCAGCTCCTCAAAATCTTTTTAATGTAAAAAAATAGAACTAGGAGTCCAAAAAGGAAGAAAGACAACTGGACTAACATAAAAAAATGTAGGAAGAAAAGAAACAGCTAGAAAGCATAATCATCAGTATAAAAGATGGCATGAATAAAATCTAGCAGTTACCACAAAAAAATGTGAATGGGCCAGAGTCCCCTATTAAAAGATAAAAACCCTAGAGTCAAAAGACAAAAGCTGTGTTGGACAACGTATTTTTTTTTTTTTTTTTGTGAGGAGGACTAGCCCTGAGCTAACATCCAATGCCAATCCTCCCCTTTTTTCTTGAGGAAGACTGGCCCTGGGCTAACATCCGTGCCCATCCTCCTCTACTTTATACAGGACGCCGCCACAGCATGGCTTAGCAAGCAGTACGTGGGTGCGCGCCCAGGATCTGAACCTGCGATCCCTGGGTAGCTGCAGCGGAGTGCGCGCATTTAACCGCTGTGCCACAGCGCTGGCCTCAGCAATGTACTTTTTAAAAAGGGTATGGCATACCAAACAAATGCAAATTATTTCCTTTGGGCAATAAAATTCCATCTTCAAAAATAGATACATTCATACCTGAAATGATTCCCACTTAGAATCTCAAGACCTTCTGTTAATGCACAGTATAGGCTGGTCTGGGCTCCCTGCTGAGGAGTCTTGATGAAAAAGGAGAAAAGCCACCATATCCATCTCATGACAGATGAGTGCCGAACCAATTCAGAGTCGACTGTGCCGGGGTGTACAGAATATGTCGTAACGCCAGAGCCTGATGGGGGTGCCATACAGAGAGGAGAAGACAGGAGGTGATGTTGCTGAATGGCCAAAGAGTGCAGAGGATGTGATTAATCATTGACCCCATATGGACTTCCTTCCCACGGTGGTATCACAAGCACTCCTCACAGTAAGTCATACCTCCATTTCACAGATTAAGATTAAGGCTCAGAGAGGCTGTTAATTATTAGGAAGCAGCAGAGCCAGGACCTGACCTCTTAGCAGCACTTAACATTTTTGACCACTTTCTTCTTGTTTTTTTTGTGTGTGTGAGGAAGATTAGCCCTGAGCTAACATCCAGTGCCAATCCTCCTCTTTTTGCTGAGGAAGATTGGCCCTGGGCTAACATCCATGCCCATCCTCCTCTACTTTACGTGGGATGCCGCCACAGCATGGTTTGCGGTGCGTCAGTGTGCGCCCAGGATCTGAACCGGCGAACCCCGGGCCACCGCAGCAGAGCGCGCGCACTTAACCGCTTACGCCACCGGGCCGGCCCCTCTACCCAAACTTTAAATGTTGGAGTTCTCAGGGCTCACTAAACTCCCTCTCTATAACTTTATAGCATTCACATTTTTATCTATGGTCCAAACCACTCCTTTGAACTCTTGGCTGACTATGAGACACAGTATAATGTGGTCATGAAGGGCATGGACTTTGTAGTCAGACTGCCCAGTTTCAAATCCCAGCTCTACCACTCATTAGCTGTGTGACCTTGGGCAAGCTCCTACTGTCGTGACTCAGTTTCCTCATCTGTAAAATGGGGATAATCATAATACTTGCACCTCACAGGGTTGTTCTGAGGATTAACTGAGTTCATACGTAAAAGAGCTTAGAATAGTGTCTGGTGCATGGGAAGTGCTAAATGACACTTATGCATGTGCTATTTCAGTTCCCCAGTTCTTTACCAGAAACCTTGGGGCCAGATATGTTTACAAGTTTTTTTCTGATTTTGTAAAGGTAATACTTTAGATATACTATTACCTATTCTTCTAGTACAGGTGAGGTTTTGCTGCCAAATCAGTTTTGGTGTTAAGCTTATGAAAAACATGAGTTTTCAGGCCTTTTTGGATTTCAAAACTGCAGAAAAAGGACTGGGACCTGTATTACTTTCAATTTGATGGCTATTCTTTTTTTTTTTTTTTTTTTGGTGAGGAAGATAGGCCCTGGGCTAACATCTGTTGCCAATTTTCCTCTTTTTGCTTGAGGAAGATTGTTGCTGAGCTAACATCTGTGCCAATCTTCCTCTATTTTGTATGTGGGACGCCACCACAGCATGGCTTGATGAGTGGTGTGTAGCTCTGCACCCAGGATCCAAACCCACGAACCCCGGGCCACCCAAGTGGAGCGCACAAACCCAACCACTATGCCACTGGGCCGCCCCCTTGACATCTACTCTAAATGACCCATAGTAATGCAGACTCAGAGGTCCAAAACTGACTTCATGCTTTTAAGGCCAAACCTGGTTATTGCAGTGTTTCCTATACTCCCAACCAGGGAGTATAAGCAGGCACGTGGGAGCAATTCTTAAAGATTCCCCACCTCACCTTGCATATCCAATTAACAAGCCCTGTGGTTTTCCCATCCTAAATACCTCTCAGGAATGTCTACTACCCTCCATCTCCACCACCCTAGTCCAAGTTACCCTCATTTCTCACCTTGACCACAGAAATCGCCTGCTGCATCCACTCCTGCCTCCATTAAAAAAAGGCTTTCATTTTAAAGCTTTGCCATTGCTCTTAGAATAAACACTAAAATCCTTACTGTGGCCTTTAAAGATTTCACCTATACCCCGCCAATTTCAGCTCAGACCTCAATTCTTCTTACTTTCTACATTCTAACATAATAGCCTTCTGTTTCTCAAACTGAGCCCAGACCTTTGTTCATTCTCTTCCTTCTGCCTGGAACATTCCTCAGCTGCCTCACCCCACCCACAGTGTAACCCATTTAATTTCTAATCATCGTGCAAGGGCTCAGCTTGCAACTCGCTTTCTCAGAAAAGTTCTCAGGATCTTCCCTGATCCCTCGGACTGAATAAGATCCCCTCTCAAATCCATTAGAGGTCCTTGTACTTCCCCTTTCTAGCATTTATCACAATTACAATTAAACAACAACAACAAAAAGGAAACAATCTAGATGTTGTTAAGGAAATGGATAAATAAACTAAGGCACATCTGTATAATGAAATACAATGCAACCAACAAAAGGAGTGGGGTGAATCGCTATGTACTACATGGAAAGATCTCCAGGACACTGTGTTGGAATTTCAGTCCCTAATGTAAGATATGTACATATGTAAATGCATAAGAAAAGGACAGCAGAGGGTCATATCAAGTTGTTGATGGTGACTTCTTGAGGGGAGAAAAGCAGGAGGTGGAGAGGGGGGAAGAAGTGAAGGGGGTTTTTCACCTTTAACTCTACATGCTTCCACATTATTTGAACTTTTTTGCGTGTGTGTGAGGAAGATCAGCCCTGAGCTAACATCCGTTGCCAATCCTCCTCTTTTTGCTGAGGAAGACTGGCCCTGGGCTAACATCTGTGCCCATCTTCCTCTACTTTACATGGGATGCCACCACAGCATGGCTTGACAATCAGTGCGTCGGTGCATGCTCGGGATCCAAACCTGTGAACCCTGGGCCGCCAAAGCGGAGCGTGAGCTTTTAACTGCTATGCCACCGAGCCGGCCTCTATTTGAACTTTTTACAATGAGAATTATTCATGCATTAGTAGACTGATTTTACATGTGAAAGTTGCATAATTACTTGTTAATTGTCTCTTTCCTCCATTGGATGTAAACCAAATCAAGGAAGAGACAGTACCTGTTTTGTGACCACTCTATCCCCAAGCCCCTTACCCAGGGCACAGAAAAGCACTGAATACATGTCAGTTGAAAGGGTGAATGAATGACTCTTCTGTCATGCCCAGGTTCCTTTCATTGCACCACAGCTATTTCCCACCTAATCCTCACATCTATCAGGCTTCCTCACTCGTGTATCCTCTGCTTTTATCTGGGCCTTACAGCTGGGCCCATCTCTCCACCTCCAGGCCCCTTTAGCTCCCTGACCAACCCTTTGGGTAGTTCTCACCATCCAGTTACCCTGATCCATCCTGAGCTGATAAAGGATGTCAAGCCCTAGGCACAGACTGGGCATAGGAACTGAGCTGACCACCAGCTTCCTTCTTCCCCATCTTACAGCTGTCCATGTGGTTTGATGATTCTGTTCCAACAATAGGGCTCCTGTGTCTGATTCCTTGAGCCTGAATTCTGCCTGCCTCAACTCCTAAGCAACTCTAATTGTCCGCCTTGGATTTCCTTTGTCTTTATTGGAAATCCAGAGTACACAGTGCTAAGACCTCTGTTTATTTGTGACTGGAGACTCCCCTCCTCAAGGATACATTTCCCGCTATTTGACCCTTTGCTGTTAGGGAGACCGCTCCCACCATAGTCCAAGCACCTGTTATATCTAGTTGTATCTAGTGCCAGTTCAGGTCACTCCCTCCTACCTAGTCTCACTATGAGCATAAAACCATGACTTGCTCATGAGGCCTGAATGAACTAGGACAATAACCTGTGAAGTAGTCCCATTTTACATGAGGAAATAAGTCTTGAAAAGTTAAGTAATGTGCTATAGGTCACACAGCCAGTAAGTGGTAAAGCCAAGCCTTCACACTCAAAGTCAGAATCTCCCCGTCTCCTGCCAGTCACCTCCAATATTAAGTTGTGGGCTGCTTATGAAAACTATACCCAATTATAGTCATAGAAGAAGGTCCGGTCCAGGGGAGAGGCTCTATTCCTGTGGATTTTAGCTACTTTCCACTGACTCATGTCTCCATATTCATTTCTTCTAAGCTTACCTTTTAGCCTCCGGGCCAGCTCCCGAGTGAAGAGAATGTTGGCTAATTTGCTGTGACAATAGGCCAGACCTGCACTGTAGAATTTCTCACCCTGCAGGTTATGGAAATGGATCCTTCCCAGGTGATGTGCTAAGGAAGACACATTCACTACCCTTGATGGGGCAGATTCCTTCAGCTTCTCTAGTAGCAGATGGGTCAGGAGGAAGTGACCTAGGAGAAAAACTAGGATTAACAGGGTTCAGGACCAACGCAAGGGTGAAGAGAGTCATCGTGGCAGCGCTCAGCTGTGGGAGGCAGAGAATGCAGGAATAAGACTTTTGGCGTCATTAATTCATTATCAACGACAGAACAATTCAGTGAGCGCTGAGGGAATGAGGAACAGCCAAAGACATGAGACATCTTTCTATGAAGTAGGTCTGGAGTATGTGCAGTCCCATCTATTCCAATTTTGATTAATATCACTCTTAAAGAGCACACAGCCTCTGTCTGATGCTGGCCACAAGGACCACTACAAAGAAGCAACACAGCCCCCAATCCAAACAGACCGTTCAAAAATGCCTCAAGGTAAATTGAATCTAAAAAAAAAACACTGAATCTGGAGCACAGATTAAAAAGTGGGTGGAACCTCAGGCGGGCTTTAGGTTTATTCCTCACCTTTCAGGCAGGACCATTCTATTCATTATCTACTTATGGTCTATTATGGCCCAGAGGTCCAATCACACAACAAAGAAGACTCAATCTGACCCCTAAGTTTCCAAGGAGAACTTTAGGTTCCCTCTAGCTTCATGATGAGGCCAGATTCCTTACCCAAGTGGTTGACTCCCATGTGCATCTCAAAGCCGTCCGCTGTCTTGGAGTAGGGACACATCATCACTCCCGCATTGTTGACCAAAATGTGGAGATGCTTTTCCTCTGCAGGGAAGAAGAGACACAGTGTGGGAGTGGCCAGCAACAGCTGTTACATCTTAGAAATCTGCCTCACGCCCAGGCTTTGAAAATGTGGATGCAGGACTTCCATCTTTCCTGTTTTCCCTTCATACTTTTTTTTTGTACTGTTTTTCATTGCAAGACTTTAGTTGAATCCTACATACTTTTACAACAGGGCAAAATTCCATCTTATCCTACCAAACGGCCTTTCCAACCTTTCCAATTCAGGAGCTACTTACTCACTGCTCCTGGGAAGTGTTCTATCCATCTCTTCCAGTAACAAGACTTCCCAAGCTGAATGGGAAGATTCCAAAGCACGAGAAGGGAGGATGTTCTGTATGCACCTCTGCCACTGGGAGACAGGCCCCAAAAGAAATACTAGTTGTTACCTCTTTCTTGCATCTGCCAACTTTCTCTCATGGTTTATTTTCTCATGTAGTTTGTAACTTCTGACTATGAGCTCATATCAGTGGAAGCTGTTTTCCTTAGGAGGCCTAGATCCCTGGGTTATGAGGGGATATGCTTACAGAGTGTTCTTGGATTTGCTTTTCATGTGATACTATAGGGGTTGATGTTAATTTCTCAGCTCAAGATTCTTGCACCATTTGGTGGTGTGAATGAATTCCCCCCATAGACGATGCCAGCTTGAGGTTCTCATTTCTTGCAGATGATCCATCCATGTCCTAAGGAGATGATAAACTTCTTCTTCATGGCCCTGAGCTGGTGGCCTGGGTTTTTTTAAGCCCCTATACCATGGACCAGATGGCATTTTGTGAATCTCAACCTTATGTGGAGCCTCAGATACAGCTCCCCAGCTCTCAAGGGCCTGAGGCCTCATCTCCTATCCCTGTATGGGTATTTAGACCCCAGACCCTAAACTCTACATTGAGTTCTGATACTCCCGTGAGATTTCTGGCTTTAGTTCTTACAGACTGCTATGACTTTTTGAATTCACTTTTTGTTTCTGCCTCTTGAGTATGTCCCTTTGTTACTAATGTGTTCAGCTATGAATCAAAAGTTTTGGGTTATATTTTATCTAGCATTTCTATGTATTAGAGAGGGAGTGGGATCTTTTCCTTTTAGGTAAGTCTGCCATGTTGATTGCAAGACCTACAGCAATCTCTGGTTCTACACTTACCTGCTAAGAAGTCCTTAGCAAAGGCTCGAATAGATTTAGTATCAGCCAAATCCAGTTTTCTCACCAACACCTGTTGGTTCCCTGTCACGGTCTGGATCTCTCTGGCCACCAGTTCGCCCTTTTGCACATCCCGGCAAGCTAAATATACACGGGCTCCTGTCAGCCAACATATAAAAGAG
Organism: Diceros bicornis minor; assembly: GCF_020826845.1. NCBI lineage: Eukaryota > Metazoa > Chordata > Mammalia > Perissodactyla > Rhinocerotidae > Diceros > Diceros bicornis. Next base: position 16,337,126 of record NC_080763.1, read on the forward strand.
ACAAACTGTCAGCTGTTTTTGAGTGGGCATTATAGACCTAATATTGAGGTTGAATGTTATCTTCCACTGTTTTTTGTTTTTTGGTGAGGAAGATTGTCCCTGAGCTAACATCTGTTCCAATCTTCTTCCATTTTGTATATGGGATGCCACCACAGCATGGCTTGAGGAGTGGTGTGTAGGTCCGTGCCCAGGATCCGAACCCACCAACTCTGGGCTGCCAAACCGGAGCGCACAAACTTAACCACTACCCCACTGGGCCAGCCTCTTCTACTGTTTTTTTTTTTAAAAAAGAATTTTAGGGCCGGCCCCGTGGCTTAGCGGTTAAGTGCGTACGCTCCGCTGCTGGCGGCCCAGGATCGGATCCCGGGCGCGCACTGATGCACCGCTTCTCCGGCCACGCTGAGGCCACGTCTCACATACAGCAACTAGAAGAATGTGCAGCTATGACATAAAACTATCTACTGGGGCTTTGGGGGGAAAAATAAATAAATAAAATTATAAAAAAAGAAAAAAAAGAATTTTATCCCTACTTCACAACAGAGATATCTAATGAGCAAATCAGGAAAGAAAAACAAATCAATAATATTCATTAAGTGTCTATTATATGCAGAGCATTGTACGAGGTGCAGACCAGCAAATCAGTGGGGCACTTAGAATGTTCTTGAATTCCAAGATTGGAAGGAAATAATGAGAACGGTCATCACTGTGAGGGGTAAAATGACAACAGCAGGAGGGAATTAGAAGCATGTGTACTTGCCTCTTTGAGCCAGCTCTTTGGCTGTCTCCTTCCCAATGCCTGTGTTGGCTCCAGTGACCACAGCTACCTTCCCGGGAAGCTGGATGGTTGATGTACACACCCCACTGGACAGCATTTTCCTGCAGACAAGGAGAGCTCATCAGTTCTTCATTCTCTTTGTCTCAGCCAGAGGTTCCTGCAACCCACTGCGTCTTCAGATCCCAAGGCTGAGGTTTGCTTTGGTTCCTTCTACTGCTATCCTTTTAAAGATTTAAGGAAGGTTGAAGGAAAGAAAACAAAAGTTTTCTGCTCTTGTACAAGATTTTCTTGCTCAAGAGTTTTCTGCTCCTGCTTAAGGACAAAAGTGATTCTACTACAAGGGAAAACCTTAGAGCTGCTCCCTGCAGTACAAGAACTGGATGAATATTTGATTAGCCAGGCTCCTGGCCTCGCCTGAGCTCTTCCATAGGCTTAGGAAATCACAAGACTCAGCCAAGAAGAAGAAAGAGCTGGTCTATTTATGTCAATCTGTCCATAACTGGCACTTTATGGCCTTGATAAATAGTTAATCCAACATGAAAAGTTAAAATCAGGAAAGCTTGTCAACTTGGGACAAAAAAATACAAAAAAAACCACAGACACAATTAAAAACAAGACAAAGATGAAACCAGTAAACAGTTAGCCATTGATGATTAGGCAGCTAGTAACTAAAGTTTTTTTTGCAATTACTAATTATAGCTTTAGGGGCCGGCCCTTGGCTTAGCGGTTAAGCACATGCGCTCTGCTACTGGCGGCCTGGGTTCGGATCCCAGGCGCGCACCGACGCACCGCTTGTCTGGCTATGCTGAGGCCGCGTCCCACATACAGCAACTAGAAGGATGTGCAACTATGACATACAACTACTGGGGCTTTGGGGAGAAAAAGGGAAAAAAACCAAAAACTAATTATAGCTTTTAGCTGTTCACCCACCCACTGTTAACTGTGCTGCTCAGGCAATATACCATCTGACTCCCACTAGGTTCCTATAGACAACATCTCCCTGGCACCTGGGTCACCATGATAAGAGATGTTTGAGCTGTTTTTCAGGAATTAGGACCCCCTTGTCCAGTTCAGGGTGGTTGAGACCACCAACCCATCAACTGGGCCTGCCCAGGTGCCGGATAAGTGACCTTTTAGATGTCAAGAGGCTAAAGACTCCACCCTCAGGATATGCTAATACCACCATTTTGTGAAGATGCGTCCTACAAAGAGGCATGAAGTCTGACTACACTCGCGCAGATCACCAGTTACCTTACTTCTCCTTACCACCAATCATCTATCCCCACACATCAGACCACCTTGCCCCCGACCCCATAAATATCCCTGAGTCCTCATTTTTGAGGTGGCGGATTTGAGACTTATTTCACTTCCTCACTTGGCTGCCTTGTTATTAAAACCCTCTCCCTGCTGCAATTTCATTCTTTCGGTGATTGGCTTTCTGGGCGACAGGCAAAAACAAACCTGGTTCAGTAACAAAGAAAAGACGTAAATAAGTAAAAAGGGATTCAAGTCCTGGTTTAATTAATTAGAGTCCTTGTTCCTAAGCACTATACTATCCTGTTTTTCCAAAGGAATGAATGCACAAACAGGTATTAGTAGGCCTCAGATTGTTCTTTTCCTTGCAAATCTTGGGAATCAATTTAAAAGAATCTGTTGACCAGGAGATGCACTTTTTTTTTTTTTTTAAAGATTTTATTTATTTTCCCCCTAAAGCCCCAGTAGATAGTTGTATGTCATAGGTGCACATCCTTCTAGTTGCTGTATGTGGGACGTGGCCTCAGCATGGCTGGAGAAGCGGTGCATCCGTGCGCGCCTGGGATCCGAACCCGGGCCGGCAGCAGCGGAGCGCACGAACCCAACGGCTAAGCCACGAGGCCGGCCCAGGAGATGCACTTTTAAAGAGCATTTCTCCCATTTTCATTGAACTTGGAATTGCAAGGTACATACTCCTAGCTACTAAAGCTACTGGCTTAGTGCAAATGGGCCAATAAGGAAGCAAACTAACTCCTGGTGCCCACCAACCACTACCTTTCTCCTCAGAGAACAAGCCACCCTGCTGTTTCCCACATCCCTTCAGCTTTAGCTCCAGGAGCAACAACATACCAGGACCTCTGCTCAGCTCTTCCTTCTCCTTGACCAGCAGAAATAAAAGACACAATCAACTATGAAAATCCAGCTCTGGCCTAGCCCCCACGACCTAACTAGGTGGTTGGGGATACGACCCTTGGAGTAAAATCTTCCTTAGAAAAATCTTGCTGAGGTATGAGCACTATTTTCAGTTCAGGTTCAACTTTTCATTGAGATTCTATGTGGATAAGAAGATCTTGTGGTGCAAAGAGATAAAAAGCCGCGTTTTCATCTGATTATGGGCACCCATGTGTGCCTAGAAGTGGAAGCGCTGGGTGTTCAGAGCGGAGGGAAAATACAACTGGAATAGTGGCACGAGGGAGGCGGGGAAGGAGGAAAGAAGAGGTGAATACAGTTAACAAATTGTTGAGTGTGATCTAGCGAGCCTTCAACACCCCGACCTAACTTGCCTCCTCCACCCGGAGGAAGGAGTGTGTCTCTTCAGTCACTGGTCCACCGTCACTACTGGTGACTTACCCAGAACCAATCAGCAGGCTGCCTGTTGTACAACTCGCTGCTGATTCTCTGGGGCACTAAGCCAGCCATTGGCTGGTGTGTCACCTGGTCAAGAGCCCACTATCCTCACCCTCTTCGCCCCACCCCTAAACCCAGGGGCATGACAGATCCCCCGGATGCTCCTGCTCCGAACTCTGGATAAGGTTCATGATGCAACCCTTTCATTTCTCTCCTTTGCAACATCTTTCCAGAGAAAGAGTGAATCTAACAGCAACAACAGAGCGAGCAATGGGGCTGCGGCTGCAGATGTCACGATTCCCATCTACAGACAGTTTCAGAAGCAAAAAGTCGAATCGCTCCCTTGCACTTCAAAGGATGGAAGCAAGAAGCTAGACGGGGCTGTTTTAGGGAGCCAGAGCTAAGGGAAAAACAGTCTTGAGGGTTACATCCCATTTTAGGGTCTGAACACTCAAAGCTGTAAACTTAAGTGTTTGAAGTAGCCTCGCACTCGGGGTTCCCTGGAGCTAGAAGCAGGGGCTGCTTAGACGGAAAAAAGGGCCAGGAGAAACAAAGCAGGGAACCCGGGACTACAGCCTCTTCTCAGGGCCTGGGGTCTCCTAGTCTCGCCCTCCCCACATCCACGGCATCTGGACCTACGCCGATCAACCCAACTCCCAAGCCTCCGCCTACTTGGAGCCCTCCAGGGAGCTTTCCTTTTCCTTCTTTTGAAGAACAGAGCTTCGGTAAAAATTAATGTCCCCCTGAAGACTTCTCACGAGAGGGCAATACATTTCCACAGACCTGATTTGGGGTGCAGCGATGTACAGCAGAAGGGGGAGAAGGAAGAGCAGGAGCAGGACCCCAATCATCTCGCCGGGAAGGAAGCTGCAGATGCAGGAGCCGAGCGAGAAGTCCCAGCGTGCTGGCCGACCGCGGCTTCTTTTCCCAGACACGCCCTAATAAAGGACGGCAGCCCAGAGCAAAGCCGTCTGGGAAATGTAGTCCAAAGCCTAGCGTGGACTAACCGGCGGTGAGTGTGCTGTTCCCAGGTGCTGAAAGAAGTTGAACCGTGCACCAGATGCGCAGTAGATCCCCCACCATCTAGGGTCTGGGGCCTTTGGGATCATCCAACCACCTCTCCCACAGCCCTTCTGGCCACCAGGGTTCTCGTGAAATCTTCCCTGTCCGCTATCTCCCGGTGCCAAAGTTTAGACGCTGCTTCAGTTTTCCCCGATCGTGGTTAGGCAGTAACCGCATTGTTTCTCCTGGAGATCAAATACTGGCGTCTGGGAAATGTTGTAAGGCCGATTACACAGGAGAAGAACGGTTGGAGTCTGACAGTTGGTAAGGGAGGGGGAGGTGGGAATTCCTCCTTAGGGATTCAGTCATCCAGTCCAGCGGAAGCGATGGATCCCTGAAGCCATCCCCAGGAATCACTTTATTGTGTCTGTTTTGAATTATAATGGTAACTATCATAATTTTCCCGGTGTTTGAGTGTTAATTGATAATAGAATGTGGTTTTCTTGATGACTTGGGTTAATTATATTAACTCCCAGAGTAGTAATGAATTTCTCAGATTAGCACAGTTGGTTTTGCCTATTCATGAAAGTATTTAATCCCGTCTTGAATTAAGGCCATGAAAATTCTCTGGCAAAAAGCAGGTTGCCTGTTCAGTCATTCCTTTCAGCTCTGCCGTCTGAGGCCCGTATCTGGTTTCCAGGGGGTGAAGGTGGGGGATGTTTTAACAAGTCAATGTCTGTGTGTGATTCCTGCCTGCACACAGTAATGTATTCTGGTTCTTCTGGATAATTCATTTCCATTTGATGGAAAGACGCGTGTTCCAAGCTCAATGTGAACCAATATATTTTAGAGCAATTGGAGAGAAGAGGGTTTTCTTTACAGATACAAATTTCTACTGATTTAGCATTAGATTATCTAATAATCATCATATTTTGTCACATGCTCATTATTGTCTTACCTAATATTTGTATAGCGTTTTACATCTTTATTAAAAGCCTTTCATGGCCGGCCCCATGGCTTAGCGGTTAAATGCGTGCGCTCTGCTGCTGGCGGCCCAGGTTCGGATCTGCGGCATGCAGCAACGCACGGCTTCTCCAGCCATGCTGAGGCGGTGTCCTACATACAGCAACCAGAAGTGCAACTATGACATGCAACTATCTACTGCGGCTTTGGGGAAAAAAAGAGGAGGATTGGAAATAGATGTTAGCTCAGAGCCAGTCTTCCTCAGCAAAAAGAGAAGGATTGGCATGGATGTTAGCTCAGGGCTGATCTTCCTCACAAAAAAAATAAGTAAACAAAAATTAAAAAAAAAAAAAAGACTTTCACATGGTTTGTTCCTTATTTGTTCACTCATTCATTTGATGAATGTTTATGGTATTCCTACGATGCACTAGGCACTGTGCTGAGATCCATCAGGCGTTACTGCCCAAAAAGGGGGTTCGTCTGCCTGCCCCAAGACATGTCAATAGTTCAAGAGGCAAGGTGGTAGGAGAGAGAGAGCTTTAGTACAGCTTGCTAGCAAGAGGGAAGATGGCCAACTCATGTCTGGAAAAGAAAACCATCTTACAGAACAAAGATTACAGACCAGTTATATAGGGCGCTGGTCTCTGGATGGAGGAGGCATCTGGTCTCTGGGTCGGGGCATCCATCTGATATCCAGGTGGGCCAGTCATCTGGTCTTAGTTCCTGATAGTCTTTGGTTTTACTTGATATGCATCAGAGACCAGAGCAACACCCTCTACCCTGATCTTTTAGTTGTCCTTGATGATAGCTATCAGCATAGACTCTCTGTTCAGGTATCAGCACATTCCTAAGGAACTCAAGAGAACAAAGTTTCAATTTATAGCAGCTGGGAAGGGCCATGAAATCCACAGAGCATGTCTGGGCTAGTTAATCAGGTCATTCAAAGTTACAAATAAGGTTTCTTTTCTACAATATGGCTTCCCTTATGTCAACCTTGTGTTGAGCCAGTATCACAGGGAGCCAGGCAGAAATGACCTCTGCCCTCTTAGAGTTCGTGGCCTGTCAGGGGAGACCTTAAACAAGGGATCACTGTGAATCAATTGTGGTGAGGCTTATGAGGGAAAATAGAGAAAGCTTTGGGAGGTCATACCAGGCTGCCCCTCCTGGTCTGGAGATCAGGAAAGGCTTCTTGAAGGAAATAACATTTGAGCTGAGGCCTGAGGGAAGGTCAGTAGTGTTGACACAAATAATCCATAACCAATCTATAAATTAAAATTGGGGTGAGTTTATTATGAGCCAAATTTTTTTTTTTTTGAGGACCATATAGCCTGGGGCCTTCCTTACCCAAGGAAGGAAGGGCACCAAAGAAGTGGGGTGTACAGAGTGGTTATATACCATCAAAGAGCCTGTATCACATATGATTGCAATGTCCCTTTTACAATAGCCAGGAGATTGTCCTGTCGGCACAGTGATTGATGGACACAGCAAGTATCAGGTCTACTGTCTCAGATGGGCATGGCAGGTAGCAGATCTGTTGTCTCGAGTTGGGTGGTCACAGGATGAGCGCAGCAATCAAATCTTAGCCTAGGGAGAAATGCTTATCCTTAAGGAAATGCCAATGTTGGGGAAGTTGCATCCTTATCTTAAGGGCATTTGTTCTTGTCTTTGGGACAAGGTAATTGCTTAAAGCAGATATATAATGCATGTTCAAAGGCCACGTCAGGCCCTTTTGGAAAAACAAGGTCAGGCTGAATTAGTTTTACACCAAATGGCTTCCTTATATACTCCAATATGTCCTATTGCTTGCCATTTATTTATCAGGAGTTAGTGGGAAAGCAACATATAAGCAACAGTGCTCTGGGCAGAGGGAAGAGCCCACTTGAAGGCTCAGAGTAAGAGAGAGCAGGGGGTGCTAGAACAACAGAAAATATTGGTCTAGCTGAGGCATAGGGGCCAGCAGGAGGTCAGAAATGGCAATAATAGCCAGTGCTTATATAGTGCTTATTATGCACCAGGCCCTGTCCAAGTGCTTTATATATATTAACAACCTTAATTCCCATAACAACTCTATAAGGTAGGTACTATAATTTTCCCTCTTTACAGACAAGGAAACTGAGGCAACAGCAAGGTTAAATAAGTTAGCTCAGGCCATAGCTGCAGAGCTGGGATTCAGACTTAAGCAGGTTAAGGGCTGGCCTGGTGGCATAGTGGTTAAGTTTGCACGCTCCACTTCTACGGTTTGGGGGTTGCAGGTTCGGATCCCAGGCGTGGATCTGCGTACCACTCATTAAGCCATGCTGTGGCAGGCGTCCTACATAAAATAAAGGAAGACTGGCACACATGTTATCTCAGGGCCAATCTTCCTCAGCAAAAAGAGGAGGATTGGCCACAGATGTTAGCTCAGGGCTGGTCTTCCTCTCCAAAAAAAAATAAATAAACAGACTTATGCAGGTTCTATCCAGAGTCTGTGCCCTCAACTACTGAGCCATGGTGCCAAAAGATGAGGCTGGGGATCCCCCATATGTATGCACATTTGCACATCAACACAAATTTGCATGCAATTTCATCCATAGAACTCAGATTAAAAACCATTGGTTAAATCCAATAACTGAAGATGGGTAAGGAGATGAGTCGCTTAGAGAGGCTGTGACAGAAAGCAGAGAGGAGGGTCTTGAGGAGCACTAACATTACGGGATAGATAGAGGAAAGTGAGCCTGGAAACAGACTGTGAGAAAGGGGACAGAGAGGTTGGAGTTGTATTAGACTGGGTCCAATCAGTTTAGAGAAACCACACAGTAATTCGAACTGGGAAAATTTCATATAAAGAACTATTAACCATAACAGGGGATTGGAGTAATGAGGAACTGGCTAGTACAGGGGTTATTAAACTTTTTCTATAAAGAAAAATAAGTATTTTAGGCTTTGGGGGCCATATGGTCTCTGTTGCAGCTACTCAACTCCGTTGTTGTAGCGTGAAAGCAGCCATAGACAATACGTAAATAAATAAGCGTGGCTGTCTTCCAATAAAACTTTATTTATAAAAACAGGCAGTGGGCTGGATTTGGCCTGTGGGCCACGGTTTGCCTACCTGTGGGCTAGTAAGAAGTAAAGAGAACTCTAAAGAAGATAAATAAAAAGAGCAGACAAAATAAAAATATAATAGATACAATTTAAAAATTTTAATAGTAGATATAATACAAATAATACAACGCAATATATAATAGCTACTACTCTGGTGTCAAGGAAGAGACTCCTTCCACTCCCAGACAGACCCGACCTTGCTGGAGAGGTACAGGGATAGTACACCGAATGGCTGAGAAATCTCTATGGTGCTGCACTAGTGGAATTTGCTGGAAATCCACTGTTTAGAGTGCCGGGGAAAGCTATCCACAGGGAGGTGTCTTACTGGAGGCAATCTGCTCCAAAACCACCTGAGGGGGCAGAGAAGGCTGCTGGAGGAAGCTGTTGGCCACTGAATGCTGATGCCAGGCACTGGAGAAGCTGTATGGACCTCGGGATCCAAGCATACTGCAGAAGCCTGCAGAGCTAGCCGACCAGAATGAGGAAGCAAACTCCTTTCCTTCTGCAATGTCTCTGCGGTGCCCTCTATTGACACAGCTTAACATTGTTCCAGGTGGCAAAGAAAAAACTACTTCAAGAGTCTATTTCCACTTTCATGGAGCAGGCAAAGAGGATGAATTGCAGCTGAGAGGCAATAAATCGATAACTGGCGCCAGAGGGAACCCAGAGAATGTGTTGTAATAGAATGTGTTAAAAAGATGTTTCAAGACATAGGTACTTAACAATACCAAAAGCGCAATCCTAGAAGAACACGTTGAAAAGTTAGACTTCATCAAAATTAATAACTTCTGCTCTTTGAAAGATAAGACTGGGAGAAAATACTTGCAAATCACATATCTGATAAAGGATATACAGTCAGAATATATACTTTTAAAAACTCACCAAACTCAAGATTAAGAAAACAACCCAATTTTTAAACTGGTCAAATGGTTTGAACAGATACTTCACCAAAGAAGATATACAGATGGCAAATAAACACATTAAAAAATGCTCAATATCATTAGTCATTAGGGAAATGCAAATTAGAACAACAATAAAATACCACCACACACCTACTATGATGGCTAAGATAAAAAAGACTGACCATACCAAGTATTGATGAGAATGTGGAGCAGCTGGAACTCTCATACACTGCTTTTGAGAATGTAAAATGGTACAAGCACTTTGCAAAACAGTTTGGCAATTTCTCAAAAAGTTAAATATAAGTTGATCATGCACCATCATATGACTCCTGGGTAATTTCCCAAGAGAAATGAAAGTTTATTTGTACAAAGACTTGTATGTGAATGGTCATAGAAGCTTTATTTGTTATAATAAGAAAACAACCCAAATGTCCATCAACAGGTGAATGGATAAACAAATTATAATATATCCACACAATGAATACTACTCAGCAACAAAAAGGAATAGACTTTCAGTGCACCCAACAGCCTGAATGAGTCTCCAAGTCATTATGTTGAGTGAAAGAAGCCAGACAAAAAAGAGTGCATAGTGTATGATTCCATTTATATAAAATTCTAGAAAATGCAGACTGTAGATTATAGATTGTGGTGATAGAAAGCAGATCAGTGGCTTCTTGGGGATGGGAGGAAGTGAGGAAGGATGAGAGGAAGTGGGGAGGGATGGGAGGGTTTTACCAAGGAGAACAAGGAAACTTTTGGGGGGTGATGGACATGTTCATTGTCTTGACTGTGGTGATAGTTTCATAAGTGTATACAAATGTTAAAACTTATCAAATTGTATACTTTTAACACGTGCAGATTATTGCACGCCACTTATACCTCAGTAAAGCTGTTAGAAATAGGAGATGTAGGTACCAATCAACAGTGCCATGCTACTGAGAAGTCAAGCAATATAAGAACTGAAACGTGTCCACGGGATTTAGCATCGTATAGCATTGGTGACACTGTGGAGAACAGCTTCAGAGAGGTGGTGGAGTGGAAGCCTGATTGGAGTAGGCTGAGGAGTGAGTGGAAAGTAAGAAAGTGTAGCCAACTTTTCAGGCTGGGAAGGAGAGAAGAGGTTAGTATCAAGAGGGGTGGATGGGATGGTAGGAACATTTTTAAAGAGCACAGAGGAAAAAGTTAAAGATAAAGGAAAGATAGGAGATAAACGATAGAGTAAGGTCCCTGAAAAAGCAGGAGAGGTTGGGCTAGAGAGAAACTCCTTTTAGGAGGAAAGGAAGATATGATGAGCATGAATTCAAATAGACTTCTAAACTTGGTATCAGAATATTGAAGAATTTTCCTTCTGACGGCCCCTATTTGTGTGTGTGTGTGTGTGTGTGTGTGTGTGTGTGTTAAAATGCCAGGATACATGCTGAAATCGGGACAAGAAGTTTAAGAAGGGTATGTTTGAAGGAATGTTTGAAATAATCATTGTGGAGATTAGGTTAGTGGTGATTAGGCAAGTAAAAAGGATTGACAGTTTTGTTGGAGGCCCTGGGTGATGTTGGTGGCTATGTATTTATAATGGCAGCAACGTGCAAGGCGATGTGAGTTTTCTCTAGCAGCTCTCATCAGCCAGCTCCACAAGAGGACAGATGCATGGGTTCATCCAGCGTTGGGGTTATCAGCCTTTTGCGGCAGAAAGACAAGAGGGTTAGAAAGCTGAGGATATTGGCAAGAGAATGAGTGAAGCGATGAGTATGAAATGTTAGTTGGATAAAAAAGGAAGTGATGACAGGAGGAGCTGATAGTGGTCTGGATGTCCTTCTGGGTTGAAATAAGTGCTACAGTGGGATTCATGCCACAGGAGAACTAGATGAGTAGGAGGTGCCGGAGGAGGGTGGGAGGTCTGAATGTAGGACTTTCAAGGTGGATGGTTCTAGGTGTGGCCAGACTGAGAGGCAGGGATGAGGTAGAGGAGAAGGTTCCTGGAGATGAGGAGGTCAAGGTCTTGAGGGTCCAGGGAGTTGCTGGCTCATTTGTAAAAATAATGAAGTCACCCGGATGATGGCAGTGTTAGGATGAGAAGGCTGAGAACCAGGCACCAAAGTCTTCAGTGAAAGAAGAGACATGGCAGGGAAGTCAATCCAGGACAGGGACAGACAGGGGCAGCCTCATGACTTGAGCCTCAAAGCAGCAGGGGCTTCACGTGAGGATGGAGTAAGGGTCTGGAAGCAGGAGAGGGATGTGGAGAGGACAGTGAACCTACCTTCCGGAGGCTGAGGCATGTGGGATGTAAGAGAATAAACAGCCTCCACTTCAGAAACTGCAGGCAGAGAGGTGTCCTTAGGACAAAGCCAGGCTTCAGTTGAGGCTGAGAATTGGGGGGAACATTAGATCTACAAAGGCTGAAGATGTAGTGGTGTTTACTATTCAGGAAAATGGAATTCCAGTGAGAAGCTTGGGAGGGAGGGGATTGTGGGCTTGGGTCAGGGAGAAGACAAATGGGTTTATGTTTGGGAATGTTCATACAGCAACCCTGTGTGCAGTGTGGTATGTTTGTTCTTTCAACATCCAAGAAAATTGTCAGTGTTGACACATTGTGATAAGGGCTGTTATACAAACAGCACAGGGTATTTGGGAGTACAGAAGTGGAGCACTCTCAGGTGAGGGGCACAAAACTCCAACCGATGAAGGAAAGAGATAGTGAAGAGGCCAGGAGGAGAGACAGTTGAGCCAAGTTAGCCCACAGATGCGGTGGAGAGGGTGATCCAAGGCATGGGTGCAAAGGCACATGATGTGATGGAGCTCACAGTGTTCTAAGAACTCGGACAAGGCTAGATCAAAGGATAGGTATGGGTAAGGGATGGTAGGTAAACTCAGAGACACAGGCAATGTTCGGATCATGAAGGGCCTTGTGCGCCAAGCTAGAGGTAGAACTTTATTCTGAAAGCAAGCCAGTGATTAGACTTTGGGCCCTACAACATCTGGATCCACTTCTGATGATGTTTCATTTCGTAAGCTGGATGGTGAATAAGTGTGTGTATTCTTTATATTATTCTCCATACTCTTTGGTTTACCCAAAATAGAAAATAGTAAGACATTTTTAAGTAGTCTAGGAGGCATTTGTTTTCTGTCTCTGTCCTCCTCCTGGTGTTGGATGACTGTGACTCTCTCCAGTTGCTTGGGTTGGCAGAGGCTCTGGGCAGCTGTGCCCCCTACCTCCTGAGGACCTCATCACAGTGCAGGTCTAAGGCCTGGGCTTTGGGGCCCTTTTTTATTTAAAAAAATTTCCCCAAGATTTAACTGCAAAAACCGCTTATCTTCTTTTCTACTTCACATCCCATTGCCCAGTGCCCAGTGTATTCTTTTCCTAATTATCCTCTATAGGAATGAATCACAATTCATTTCTGTTAGAACCAAAATCTTTTCAGTACTCACAAAGCTGCAAAGAATTAAATTAGAATATTCTAGAATTTCATAACCAGAGAGAGATTACTATAAATTCAACCATATTCACCACTATTTGTTGCATGTCTGCTTCTCGCAAACCTTAGTTCTAGGTTCTGGCAGAACACAAAGATTCAGGCCCTGTTTCTGTCCCTGAGTGGGAGAGACAAGAATTTGCCTAAGCTACAAGTCAAACTATTATGGCTGCCTTAAGGTGGAGGTAATTACACTGTATGGGAGCAAGAGAAGAGAATGATAATTAGGGTGGTTGAAAGCTTCAGAGAAGAGATGATATTTAAGCTGGAGCTTAAAGATGATCAAAGACTTCTTCAGCTGAAGAAAATTTCCATGATGTTAGAAAGTTAGAAAAAAAAAAAAGAGTAAATATGGCAGTGTATTCCAATTTTTCATTCTGAAATGTTAGGTTTCTTGATTTTCCATGACAAAAGTTGTGTGTGTTTCCAACATTCAATGTGAAAAATTTTAAACATTTATAAAAGTTTAAAGAATATTAAGTAAACATCTAGTTATTCATCACCTAGATTCTACATTAACATTTTACTATATTTGTTATCACATATATAAAATAAGTATAATAAAATGTCTTCCCTCTATCCATCAATCCATCTTATTAATGCACTTCAAAGTAAATTGCAGACATCAGCACACTCCTCCTTTAAAAATTTCAGATGTATATCATCAACTAGAGTTCATTATTGTCTATGGCTTTTTCTTTTGATGTAAAATGTACATACAGTGAAATGCAAAAATCTTAAGCACACATTCACTGAGTTTCAACAAATGCATAGATCCACTTAACCCAAACCTCTATCAAGATATAGAACATCCCCGTCTCCCCAGAAAGTTCCCTGATGTGGGGTGTTTTTGAAGTCTATATGTGCACAGATCTCAGCCAGAGTAGACTAATGGAGTGATCAGAGGTAGACAGAATTAAGCTGAGAGAAGGCAAAAGGTTTAGGAGATGGCCAGCACCCCTAGGCCCTGAGAAAGTACTAATAACCAATCACGAGCAGTATGCAAGTTAGCTTGGTTAGACTCCAGCTGAGTCAAAGGCACGGGATAACTAAGCAAAACATTACTGTGCTCTAATCCTTTTCCGTAATACACATACTGAAGTTGTATCATCCTGTTATCCTGAAGGCCCTACGTCCCGGAGGGCAGTGGTTCTCAGACAGAGTGATTTTGCCCCCCATTGGACACTTGGCAATGGCTGGGGACATTTTGGTCGTCACACGAGGGTAGCGGTACTGCTAGCATCCAGTGGTGTGAAACAAGTTGACAACAGTGACTCCATTTTGTACCTTGGACTCCATCTTGTTAAAAATATGAAACTGTGCTGACCTTGCTGACTTGCCGAAAGGAAGTTATTTGCTAAGAAAGGACTTTCTGAAGGACTCTGCAAAAAATATACTTTTTCTGGTAGCAACAAGATGTCTTTGAGTAAGCCAATGAACTGTAACATAAATTTACCCTCCCTAACAAACAACTGAGGTGACTGTTCTGAGCTCTCCTTTTTGCTAATAAAGATTCCTGACTTTTACTCCTCAGGGGGACACTTTTCTGGCTGCTGCCAGAACCTATGTTCCCTAAATTACAATTCTAAGACCCCAAATAAACGCTGTCCTTTTGTTTGGTATATTTGTTTTCTTTTTTTGGTATATATTTGTATATATTCAGTATATATACTTTTTTTGGTATATTTCCTTTTGTTTGGTATATACTTATCTCCTTTTGTTTGGACATATTTGGTATCAGAGATGTGGGATCTGAAGCGACTTTCCACCTATTTCCGTTGCTGCCATTGGTTTCGAGCAAGGTACCTGTGTGAGCCTCTTGTGCTCAGTCGTCTACCTAATGGCCCCGGGCCCTAGTAGTAAGTCCTTTCAGTTTCGAACCTCTCGTCTTGGTTGAGGTGTTGGCTTTTATCCTGAGTGTCTTTTGGAACTGGTTTAAGAGAATTTATTGTCTCTTGGTGACAACGTGCTTGTAGCAGGAAGTATTCAGTCTAAGACTGCTATCGGGACTCAACCCCTGTTGAGCACTCCTGCTGGATTTATGTTTAAAACTTATGGGCCCTCTGCATGTAGATTTTTAGAGAAATGGTACTGGTATACCAAGGATTTACAACTTAATTGTTTCAATGAGGCTCATTTGAAATAACTAAATTAGTTCATTTGTGTGCATGGTTGGAAAATAAGAGATCTAAAACTAAGCAAGTGGAATGGGAAGCTTATTTTAATTGGTATGTTGAAGCTTCCTGGCAAGTCACCCATCCTGTTCACAACGGGGGGAGAATACATGATTTCAGGTGTTTCAGACCAGCTGTTGAAAAACAGGGCTCCTTATAGTAAAGACCTTTTACGGAATCCGAAGGCAAGATAGGTTCTACCTGGTCCATGGACTAGGCTCTTGTGCCTTTCTGGAAATGGGTGAACTTTTGGATAATTTGAAATTGTAATGGCCATTCTCGGGAAACTTCATTTCATGTAAGTCTACCTTACAGGGCACCCTTAAAAGAGAGGATTCCAAACCTTTTAGAGACAATGGAATGCATTATTTGATTGGTATGCAGAAGCTTCTAAAAGACAAAATAACTTCAAAAACAGCTCTAAAAAGAATCCTTGGGCCAGCCCCGTGGCTTAGCAGTTGAGTGCTCGCGCTCCGATGCTGGTGGCCTGGCTTCGGATCCTGGGCGCGCACCGACGCACCGCTTCTCAGGCCATGCTGAGGCCGCATCCCACATACAGCAACTAGAAGGATGTGCAACTATGACATACAACTATCTACTGGGGCTTTGGGGGAAAAATAAATAAATAAAATTATTAAAAAAAATGTTTAGAATCCTTACAGCATGAAAATAAATTTAAAAAAAATATTTAGTAAAAATCTTTGGCCATCTGAGCAGGTAACCTTAACTTTCTCTGTCTGCCAGAAACACAGTTTGGATCCAATTGTGCTTTTGAGTTTTGTACCTGAGACATGGCCAAAATTTTTAAAGATCTCTGTTTGTGTCTGTCTGTATGTCTATGTAAGTATGCCTATATAAATATATATGATATTTTTCTACCTCTGGACAGTATTGCCAAAATTAAATGTTTATATAAGTTAAGTATTCCTTAAGCTCTCAGAAATATAGAAACTAACCCAAATGTTTTAAGTTCACATGATCTGAGATAATCTTTGATAAATAAAAGATAGTTTGTTGGTTGGTTTAATAAAAACAGGCATGTCTTCAGAGTTATCAATATTGAATGTAATGCAAACATACAGCTTTTCTACCTGAGTTTACTAGTCAAATAACCTCACGCTATTTCTCCTACAGAATTTGTCAACAAGAAAAATAATTTAAGATGATGGTTAACTATTTAATGTTTAATCCAAAAATAATTGTTAAAAACAAGTGTTTAAATAAATGTAAATAAGATAAAAGCTTATACCAAATTAAACTAAATAATGGATATTCATTTAATATCTAAATCATTTCTGGATAGGATGGTATACTGAGACATTGATTGCTAAACATAAGTTTATCTCATTTTGGCTTTCTAATTTTTTTGTAGAGAGACCAACAATATTTGGGTCTATCAATAGATATATTTTGTGCCACATTAAAAAGTTTGTTGTGGGCCGGCCCCGTGGCTTAGCTGTTAAGTGCGCGTGCTCCGCTACTGGCGGCCCGCTATCGGATCCCGGCATGCACCCACGCACCGCTTCTCCGGCCATGCTGAGGCCGCGTTCCACATACAGCAACTAGAAGGATGTGCGGCTATGACATACAACTATCTACTGGGGCTTTGGGGGAAAAAAGGAGGAGGATTGGCAATAGATGTTAGCTCAGAGCTGGTCTTCCTCAGCAAAAAGAGGAGGATTAGCACGGATGTTAGCTCAGGGCTGATTTTCCTCACAAAAAAAAAAAAAAAGTTTGTTGTAAGAGAAAAATGCTTCTAGAAATTGTGAAATGTGTTTATGGGTTTGCTAATATACTACAGAATGCTAATATATGATAGACCGTTCACAATTGCCTGCTTCCTAGTTTTCACTGGAAAGGAAAGATTACAAATAGTTTTTAAAATATGGAAGAAGGGGCCGACTTGGTGTCATAGTGGTTAAGTTCACACGGTCTGCTGCGGCGGCCCGGGCTTCTCAGGTTTGGATCCCAGGTTCGGACCTATGCATCACTTGTCGAGCCATGCTGCGGCAGTGTCCCATACATACAAAAAGTAGAGGAGGACTGGTGTGGATATTGGCTCAGGGACCATCTTCCTCAAGCAGAAGGAGGAAGATTGGCAACAGATGTTAGTTCAGGGCCAATCTTCCTTACTGAAAAATAAAATAAAATAAGAGATGGAAGAAGAGCTGAGAATACAAAATGAACGAAAGAGAAAATGTCAGAACACTTAAAGTAATAAACGTAAATTAAATTCCGTCAAACTGTGTGCATTGATGCTTAGAGAATGCAGGCAAAGCAGCAGGCTCCCCTTTGAAAGATGAGAAGCAATGGAACTCTCTTGAGAGCTTTCTCCTACTACAGAAGGATTTACTATAACATCTTATTTCACACTATGGTCATAGACCATTGATAAATTATGATTAACATTTCTTTAAATAGAAAGGTTTAAAGCCACGGCCCCGTGGCTTAGCGGTTGGGTGCGTACGCTCCGCTGCTGGCGGCCCAGGTTCGGATCCCGGGCACTCACTGAGGCACTGCTTCTCCGGCCATGATGAGGCCACGTCCCACATACAGCAACTAGAAGGATGTGCAGCTATGATATACAACTATCTACTGGGGCTTTGGGGGAAAAAATAAATAAATAAATAAATAAAATTATAAAAAAAAAGAAAATGTACATGGTATTTACATTTATCAATATAGATAAATGGATAATATATATCAATTTTGTCTATAATTCATAGATAAATTTGTTATATATGTAAATAAAATACTTCACAAAATGCAAAATAGAATACATGTATGGCGTATACTAAAAATAGGAAATACATGTCAGTTCATTAAATTTTTATTTCAGTTTACTGAAATAGTTTCAGTTTCAGTAAACTGAATAGTTTCAGTTTACTGAAAAAAGTTTTATTTCAGTTACTTACATGGTTTTATATATGTAGGTATATGCTAGACTGTAGTATACACTATGTTTCTTGCTGTGGAATGATCCAACATGTGTGAAAGCCACTGCTCTTAAACCATAGTAAACTGAGCCACAGAAGGGTCTATGTGGTCAGATGGAGAGGCCAACACAAGACAACCACCCTTTCTGGCCTGTACACACACAGTGATAACTCCTGAAGGCCAGGCTGTAACCACTCTCTGATGGGCTCATACTTGGTTCCTTGTTTTTTCAGATTTACAGCCAGGCAGCAATCTTTGTTTAAAAGTACTTCCCCCATTTCTTTTTTTTTTTTTTTTCCCCTTTTTCTCCCCAAAGCCCCAGTGGATAGTTGTATGTCATAGCTGCACATCCTTCTAGTTGCTGTACGTGGGACGCGGCCTCAGCATGGCTGGAGAAGCGGTGCATCGGTGCGCGCCCGGGATCCGAACCTGGGCCATCAGTAGCGGAGTGCGAGCACTTAACCGCTAAGCCATGGGGCCGGCCCTCCCCCATTTCTTATAACTACTTGCAAGGTTGAGCATGTTGGTGGTGGCTTCTCAGGTATTTAAAGCTTTGCCATCAGTTTAAAAGTCGTTGTTCCATCTTTCAAATTTTTATCCTCCCTACTCAACTTAGAGCAACCCTCTTCAGCAATAGTGTAGGAGTCCTGTTGCCTCTGTCTGTTCTGTCATTCCCAGTTTAGCAGAGCAACAACAGGATGAACCCATAGAAAGTGAATCTCATACTGTAATTTCCATAAAGCATATGGTTTATTTTAACTATATTATGTAGAAGGAGTTTATATTCATTTAATGTAATGCATAGGCAATTACGCTATCTTCTAAGAGTAAAGCTGTGATTATTCTGTAACAACTGCCTTACATTATTTCTTTTCTAAATAAACTTTGTAAGTTTTTGAAATTGAGAAAATGACTGTATATGAAAAGTAAGCAAGGAAAGTAGGATATGTGTTTTCAGTAAGAGAAGTTATGAAGAATGATGATGCATTTTCATTAAAAGAAAAAAGAAAGTAATTCTGTCCTAAAATAAAATGATTCTTCCAAAATAAGAAAGATGAGGATAGGACAAAACCTAAATAGACAAGGAAAGTTTTAGAAGGTTTGTGAAAAAGAGATCTTTTTTTTCCTTCCTTTTTCCCCACCAAAGCCCCAGTACATAGTGGTGTATAGTTGTAAGTTCTTCTGGTTCTCCTATGTGAGCCGCTGCCACAGCATGGCTACTGACAGACAATTGGTATGGTTCCCTGCCCAGGAACCAAAACTGGGCTGCTGAAGCGGAGTGCACAGAACTTTAACCGCTAGGCCATCAGGGCTGGCTCTGAAAAAGAAATCTTTAAAAAGAAATTTTAATGTGTGCTCAAGCTGGCTAAGATTAAAATGAATTTATTTAAAAGTGAATTTTAATATCAAAAGTAAACTGGGGCAAAATTAGAATTTGGTTTTACTCTCTATTAAAAGGACAAAGTTGGGGCCGGCCCGGTGGTGCAAGCGGTTAAGTGCATGCGCTCTGCTGTGGCGGCCCAGGGTTCACGGGTTTGGATCCCGGGTGCACACGGATACACTGCTTGTCGAGCCATGCTGTGGCAGCATCCCATATAAAGTAGAGGAAGATGGGCACAGATGTTAGCTCAGGGCCAATCTGCCTCAGCAAAAAAGAGGAGGATTGGCATCGGATGTTAGCTCAGGGCTGATCTTCCTCGCAAAAAAAAAAAAAAAGAAGAAAGTCTGCTCTTCATAAGAAATTGTGATCAAAGTTTCTTTACCTTTAATGTAATCTGCCTAGGAAACAATTCTGTGTTTTGTCTTTATCAGGTCTTTGATATGACTTAGAAAACTGAGTTTTCTCAATATTAGAAGAGCTGGGCTTTTCTTGGAACTATGTAACCTTCTGTATTTGCCTTTAAAATTTTTTGTCACTTTGGTTAAATGGATAATTAAGTTTCGTTTCTTAAAAATCAGTGAGCCTTTTTGATTAATTTTTTTTTCTTTTGGTGAGGGAGATTGACCTTAAGCTAACATCTGTGCCAATCTTCCTCCACTTTGTACGTTGGACACCACCACAACATGGCTTGATGAGTGGTGTGTAGGTCCACGCCCAGGATCCAAACCTGCAAACCCCAGGCCTCCGAAGCTGAGCGCACGAACTTAACCCCTATGCCACTGGGCCGGCCCTTTGATTAAATATTTTAAAACCTTTTTGATATTTTTGACAAACTTCCCCCACAATCACATTTTAAATAAAGTCTTTTTGACTTGAGAGATATTAAACTAATTAGGCTCATTTGATATGTTAAATTACATGGGAGGTATTGTCAAATAAGAAGTAACTCTAAGCCTTCTTTACATTGCGCCTGTATAGGTATATGTTATAAGTGTTCCAGAAATCATGTAAAATTCCTGGAAATCTGGTATGTCCTAATATAATGTTTTCAAGCATAACTCCAATTATTATCTTAAAATGTTATATGTCACAAAAATAACCAAGTCCCCTTGCCCATTGCATTACAATGAACACTCATCAGATCATTAATAATGGGGATATTTAAGTTTTTGTCATTTATGGACAGTTATTGTTTTTCTCTGATGCTTTGGCAAAAATTGTGCCTGCAGAAGTGCTTCATCTTTAAAGAGAGTCACAGAAAAGACTTTGACAAGTACTCTAGAATACAGGTTTCTGATAACTTTAGGATCATAACACTGAACTGGGTGGGAATTTCTAAAATCCTAATGGGAAACTGATTGCTTTAATATTTTGTTTTCCAGATTTAAAGGACCCTTTTTTCTCCTTTCCTTTAAGCTGTCTATACCTTACAGCAATTTGGTAAAGTGTATCTTTGCAACAAATTTGAAGCGTTTATCTTTTTCTTCCTACCTGATCCCTCCAGAGTTCTGAAACTCTTATTAAATATTCTTATTTTCATGACAATATATGTATTTGCATAAGTTCAATGAGAATCTGTTCCCCCATTAAAGGGATGCCCAATGCACCTAGTTCCTGCTTCCTTTGATCCACAGCTGATAAAACAGGATATACTTCAATTTTGCAAAGGCCTAATCAAATCCATAGAGAATAATCATACTTTGGTAGAACAATCTTTCCAGAGGGCGCCCCCAGGAGACAAAATCACTAGACATCATAATCTGCAGCCCAGAGCTTTCATCTACTGGAAAAGACACCTCTAGAAAGACTTCCTCCAACCTTAATGGAAAGGACCTTATCAGGTAGTGTTAACCAACCTGTTTGCATCGCCAAACTCCGAGGTATAAACTCTTGAATTCACATGTTACATCTAAAAAAAAAAGCACCAAACCCTGACTGGACCTCCACACCAACTAGTGACCTGAAAGTAAGCCTTCCAGGAATTGAAGTAGACGACAGCTGAGCAGACAGCTTTCCCAAGATTCTGGACCAGGCCTATATATTTTTATGTCCTCTCCCATCAAACAATTTGTCATTCCCTTTGTACTTTTCTCTTAATCATCCTATTGGGAAAACTCTTTTATCTATTCTTCTATGTACTGAAAGCACATGACCCCCATTTTTAATTTGTATCTTCTTCTAGATCTCTTTACACAAAGTAAAGAATTCCAAGAATGGGTGTATGTTTGGCATCTTAACCTAGAAAGCATCCCACAGATCATTTGGGAGGCTGGACATGAAGAATTGTTGAATTGAGGTATTTGGGCTATTATTTGTCCTGATAGGTATCTTGTTGCTCTTTGCTCTAATGCACACAGTAGGAATTCTTAGGTGGTGGTAAAACCCTGTGAAATCAGAAGAACTCACTGCTGTTCTACTGGTTATTGCCTTATGGATCAAACCTCTTACCTAGTTGACATATCAGACCACATTTCTTTAAGTTCTTCTTAGAGTGGCTTTTATTATTAGCGATAATTTTGACTCTCAGGTTGGCCTTTTATTTTTCCTTGTAACCCTCATTACTAACTGTCATGCCTTATCACACCCTTTTGTTCCTACCCTGCAGAAACTCTGATTCCGCAAACAGCACTGATTGTTAGATCTGTGCTAAAGCAAATAATACTCATGATACACCTGAGTTAGTGGCTTGGCCACTATCCCTACAAAGATGGAGAAATTTATCTGGTCAAAATGCTGGCTTCTCCTCTGGGGTTTTTGAATCCACCTTCCACTCTGGGAAACAAGCCCCCAATGTTACCACCTTCCACTGGGTACCTCCTGTTCATAGGGGAATACTTCTCACTCAGATTTGGATACTGACCAAAAACACAGTGTTATTTCAAAAACATTAATGGAGCTGGCAAAACTTTAGGTTACCTTCCACTGAATGTTTGTAACTATATACTCTTATATGATTCAGGTGACGGAATTCACTCCTTGTTGGAGTCTCTATGACTACAATGTAATTTCTCATAACGTACCCTTATAGTGGAGCACTGAGATCTATAATGGAACTGGTCACTGGAAAGCAGATGTTCTCCCCCTTAATGGAACAATGTAGAGAATTGACCAAAAGTCCAGAGAATGGTGGGAGCTTATTTCTGCCTACCTGTTAACTGGAGATTCTCTATATCTTAGCCAGAATTTGACTTACAACAATAAAACTCATTTGCTGCTTCAAGTATACAAAAATATAAAATGCTTGTACAATCAATCACACAATTCCAGTAAAACAGATTATCATGTACTTTGTGAGGATGATTATATTTTTGACCATAAGGTTTCTTCCTTGAAAACTAATAAATGAGTCTGGGCAAGTGGACCTACTTATGCCTTGTCCTTAGAACATCTTGAATATTTCTTCTTATGTGGCACAAATATTTACTCCACTCTCCCTATGAAATGGAAAGGGCAATATGGGGTTGCTGCTCTTGCCCCCAGTGCCACCATTAGACAGATGCTTCCCTCTATACTCACATACCAAATTTAGGATCCTTCTCATATCGGTTAAAGAGACATTGGTGAAGCTAGGACAGCTGTAATTTTGAATGGATGCCGACCCATAACTCAATTGTAGATAGAAAGGGGTTTGCTCATTCTTTCGCCAGAGCATTTTCCCCTTGGTTCAGACTAATGAATCTTGAAAAAGCAATCTGCAACCTTTCTATTGTCACGGCCACTACTTTCAATGCTTCTGTTCAAGTACTTGAAAATCAACAAACCCAAACTGAAAGCCTGGCAGAATTTGTCCCACAAAATAGAAGGGCACTGGATATCTTAATGACCCAACAAGGAGGTACTTGTGCCCTACTGGGAGAAGAATGTTTTTTTTATGTTAACCAATCTGGCGAGGTTGATACCAGCTCAACACAAGGTTGACATAAGGGAAGCCATACTGTAGAAAAGAAACCCTATTGTAACTTTGAATGACCTCTGATTAACTAGCCCAGATATGCTCTGTGGATTTTATGGCCCTTCCCAGCTGCTGTAAGTTGATAACTTTGTTCTCTTGAGTTCCTTAGGAAAGTGATGACCCCTGAACAGAGAGTCTATGCTGATAGCCATCATTAAGGATAACTGAAAGATCAGGGTAGAGGGTGTTGCTCTGGTCTCTGATGCATATCAAGTAAAACCAAAGACTATCAGGAACTAAGACCAGATGCCTCCCCGACCCGGAGACCAGCCCCCTATATAACTGGCCTGTAATCTTTGTCCTGTAAGATGGTTTTTTCAGACATGAGTTGGCCATCTTCCCTCTTGCTTGCAAGCTGTAATAAAAAGTCCCTTCTTTCCTAACACCTTGCCCCTTGACTATTGGCTTGTCTTGCAGCAAGCAGAAGGTGCGCCTGGGCGGTAACAAGGTGACATAAGAACTAAAAACAATAAAGAGTAATTTAAATTTGTTGGTTGAAATAGGACACATGCCATGACTTGGGGATTATTTTGACCTCTTTAGCTGGAATAGGGTCATGGTTAAGTATGGTATTACAAACTGGATTACTGTTGTTAATCTTAATAATACAAATAATATGCATCGTTACATAAATCAAGTGCTTACTAAAAATGGCAACCTCTGCTGTAACTTACTCAACTACACAGCTTATGTTTGCCCAGATGACCATGTTAGATGCTCTTCATTGAGACGGATTTTATGGATCAGAAGGTTTAGAGGAAATTGCTGTCGGCTTTTTCACAAGACCCCCCACCAAGGGACTAGATGGAACCAGAGCAGGTAATCAAGTCACTCCAGCCTCAAGGGACTAATGTTGCTCTGTTGTTTTCTTCTGGAATAAACAGGAGCAAAAGGGGAAAATGGGAAGTGAATTGACAACAGTGACTCCATTTTGTACACATGAAACTGTGTTGACCTTGCTGTCTTGCCAAAAGGAAGTTATTTGCTGAGAAAAGACTTCCTGAAGGACTCTGCAAAAATATACTTTTTCTGGTAGCAACAGGATATCCTTGAGTAAGCCAATGAACTATAACATGAATTTATCCTCCTCAACAAACCACTGAGGTGATTGTTCCGGGCTCTCCTTTTCGTGATAAAAACTCCTGACTTTTACTCCTCAGGGGGACACTTTTTTGGCTGTTCCTGGAAACTGTGTTCCCCGAATTGCAATTCTAAGACCCCAGATAAATACTCTCCTTTTGTTTGCAGTTGCCTTTTTTCCTAAGTTGACAGTGGGTAAAGGCCAGGGATGCTGCTATACATCCTCCAATGTACAGGATAGCCCCTTACAGAAAGAATTATCTGGCCCCAAATGTCAATGGTATCTGCTGTAGGTAAGGGTCACTGACCCATGGGGGGAAAATCAATAGAAGTTACATACTGGCAGCAATCTTTTTTTTTTTTTTTTTGAGAAAGATAATGGGTCTGTTTCGTCTTTTAAAATCAAGAAAAAGAAACAATCATTATTATCGGGTAAATCAAATACAAAAAATGTGCTTCCATTTTGGTAAAGTTTGGGGTAAGGACATGGGAAGAGACAGCAAGTTCCTCGTGGCTGGATATAGAAATATCTATGTGGTGCTGCATAAGCCCTTTTAGGGAAGTGGGGGGAAGATTGGATTTGTGACCTTCTACTTGTCTGTCTAGCTCCCAGAATTTGTGATTTTAAAACTAGGGGAGGGAAGGGAGAGAAATGGTGGTTTGTACTTTTTCCTCCTGCTCTGATTTGTAAGAGGATCCTTTCTAGAGTAACCAGGACAGGGATAACCAGGTGACCAGTGCAGTGTGACCCCACCTGAATTCAGACCATAGGTCAAATCCTGAGCAGTTTCCCAGCTTCATAGCACATGATCTCTTCACAGCATTCCCTTCTGACCTGTGATTTACCAGTGGCAGGAAGAGGGCCCTTCCCAATGGTGTTGCAAGTGATGAGAGCTTCCTTATCACTGAATTTCAGATCCTTTCCTGCACTGGTTTTTGTCTCTTTCTCTCTATGACTGTATCTATGTCTGTCTCAGGTTGCAAGCCCATAAAAAGCAGGTAGCAGATTGGTCCGTGGTCCTTTTGGTGTCGATTACAGTAATGAAGTAGGTCATGATGATGGCTTTGCTCATGTGGCAGCACAGGTTTAAGAATGTCTCAATACCAGTTTGAGCAATAGCTTTGTTTTGTGATATTGCAATAATTAATTTAACAAAAATAAACAAGTTAGTTGTTTCAAAGTGATCTAGGTCTTTTTGCTTAAAACTTTAATTTAACTTTTTTTTTTTTTTTGGTGAGGAAGATTGGCCCTGAGCTAATATCTGTCCCAATCCTCCTTTATTTTGTATGTGGGTCACCACTACAGCATGGCTTGATGAGTGGTGTAGGTCCACGCTGGGGATCTGAGCCCATGAACCAGGGGCACCAAAGCGGAGTGCGCAGAACTTAACCACTATGCCACCAGGCTGGCCCCTAATTTAACTTTTAATAAGCCATAGGTTATAAGTTCACAAGGTACAAAAGAGTACATTCAGTGAAAAGTACTCCTTTTGCCTCCTCCGCCTCTTCCTGTCCCCCCGCCTCCTAGAGGCAACCATTGTTGTCCATTTTTTGATATCTTTTCTGAGATCGTCCATGCATATACGATATACCCCCCCCATCTGCATGACATATGTTCCAAGACCCCCAGTGGATGCCTGAACCTGCAGATAGTACTGAACTTGATATATACTATGTTTTCTCCTGTATATACATATTTGAGATGCAACAGCAAAACTAGCGTGAATTTCTTTTTCCTTCTTCACAATTTCATGGATAGAAAATTAATTCTTACTGTATATCATAGCAGCCTCAGCATATGATTTTTTTTCTTTCCTTATTAAGTGGAAAACTTTCACCTTTTCACTTAAAGGAAGCACTTTATGGCTTCCCTTTGGCATACCCGAATTGCCAGCATCACTACTCATGCGCTGTGGGGCCATTATTAAGTAAAATAACGATTACTTGAACACAAGCACTGCGATACCACTGCAGTCAATCTGATAAATGAATCCGCTATTAAGTGACTAACGTGGCGGAGTGGGTAGTTTATACAGCATGGATACACTGGACAAAGGGATGATTCATGTCACCGGCGGGAGGGAGTGGGATGGCGCGAGATTTCATCATGCTCCTCAGAACAGCGAGCAAGTTAAAACGTATGAATTGCTTATTTCTGGAATTTTCTATTTAATATTTTCAGACCACAGTTGACCATGTTTAAGTGAAACCGTGGAAAGTGAAACTGCGGATAAAGGGGACTACAGTACGAACAAATATATCCATATACTCCCTCCTTTTTTTAAACAAATGGTAGCATATTATAAACACTCTTTTGCTCCTTGCTTTTCCCCTAATATGTCTCAAAGATTGTTCCATATCAATATGTTAAAAAAAGTATTTATTCTTTTTTACAGCTGTATAGTATCCATTGCATGGCTGTACTATTGATGGACATTTAGAAGGTTTCCAAACTTTTGCTATTACACACAATGCTGCAATGACAGCCTTATAAATACATGAAATGGAATGTCTAGGTCAAAGGGTACATACTTTGCTTTGTTAAATGTTACCACACTTCTCTCTGGAGGCTGTAACCATCAACTTTCCCACGAGCAGTGTATCATTATTTCTTCACAGTCATCGGTGGACCATGTTATAATCTTTTTGATCTTTCCCAATCTGATAATTGAAAAGTGGCTCCCACTGCAATTTTAATTTGCATCTCTTATTATGAGTGAGGTTGAAGAGCCACTTGTATTTCCTTTTCTGTAAATTGTTATTTCAGTTGGGTTGTTTATTCTCTTTCTTAGTGATTTGTAACAGTTCTTTCTATACTAAATATTAGCCTCTTGTCTACAGTACATATAATGAACATTTCCCCCAAGTTTCTCTTTTGTCTTGCCTTGTGTGTGGTGGTTTTTGTCATGAAGATTTTTTTTGTACTTTTTTTTTTTCAATTTCTGGGTTTCCTATCTTATTAGAAAGTTCTTACCACTCTAAAATTATTTTAAAATTTGTCTAATGGTTCTTCTTAATACTTTAATGGTTCCATTTTTCATATTTGTATCTTTGATCTATTTGAAATTTTGGCGTAAAGAGTAAGGTAAGAAGCAAGTTTACTTTTTCCCAACTGGATACCTAGGTATTATAATACTTTATTGAATAATCCATCTTCCCAACTCCCACACTGATTTGAAGTAGTGTTTTTATCATATCTAAATTTCCATATTTATTTGGGTCTATTTCTTGGATTTCCATTCTGTTCTATTGATTTGTCTGTCTATTCACCTTCCTATACCACACTATTTAAATTATCATAGCTCTGTAACATAGTTTCACATGTGGTAGGACTAATCAATCACCTGATGGTGGTCTTTGTATTATAATATTTAACATGTTTTTAGCAAACTGTTTGTGTATTTCCATAATTATAGATGCCTTATGTTCCTTATAATATCTTCTCTTTGCTGCTCCAGAGCCCTACATGGTTTTCTTTAGGGCTCTCTGCCTCCCAGACAAACTCAAGATAAGTTGAGTATCATCTCCACAAATGCAGGGGATCTTGGTTTTGATTCGGTAGCAATGGGGAGCCCAGAGACATTAGTAGAAAGACACCCAGATTTGAGGTTATTAAATGTACTTTCCCTTGCATGGCATGACATTGTGTCTGTATCTCTGGCTGACCCGAGCCCTGATTACATGGGGTGGGGAGGACTCTAAGCATAAAACACCCGCAGATCTTGTTTTCACATATAATCTATGTGGTGTTGCAGGCCCGGTGTCACTAGGCATGAGGGAAAAAGACTCTGTCCAATCAGCAGGGCCATGTTGGCCCAGTGGACATCAACTTCTAGGAGACAGACATTGGGGAGCACCAGTAGCAAGATCTCCTCAGGGGCTTCTGGTCCTTTGAGGTCTCTGCAGTGACATCGTTGCAGTAAACTGAAGCCAGAGCTAGAGAAGTGGGAAGAGATGGGAGAAACAACCTTGGAGTCAAGAGAGATTCCCCTTGGGAATTATCTGATCACTCCTTGTTCTGTTCATCAGGTCCATGAGATTCCGAAGGGGCAGGAACTGTGTCTTTGGAGTACTTGGCACAATGCATAGCACCAAGAAGTTCTCAGGAGGTATACCTTAAAGAAGGATGAGTCAATGAATGGGGGAGTGAGCACCTGCCTGCCACAAGAGTCTTCTTTCATCACACATGTCTTCTTGGAGCCTCCTCTAGCTTTACAGGAAGGAGCAGAATTGAGCCATGACTCTTGGGGTCCTGTCTTGATTTCGTGCCTGTCGTCCTCTCCAGAAGAGAAATGCTCAGTGAGCAAGGGCTGTGAACTCTACTTATCCTCCTCTCATCCCCTCACACACCTCCAGAGGGCTCTGAGAGTTTCTGTTAGCTTTTTTTCTTGTATTTCCCTCATCTTTAATAGCATTCAACTGAAACATCACCCTCATTCATTACCTCTCTCTTTTCTACACCAAACCCTCGAGTAAAGCAAGTCGGATAGTGAGGGAGAGAGGAATCAATACAGCTAATCATAACAGCCAACTCTCATGCAGTGTTTACTATGTGCTAGTTTCTGTCTCAAATTTTCTACCTAATTAATTAATTTAATACTCAAAACAGGTAGGTCTATATTTTTTATCACGCCCATTGTACAAGTGAGGGAACTGAGTCAACAGAAAGGTTTAGTAACTTGCCCAAGACCATGGAGCTTGTAAGTTGATCCCCTGGGATTTGAACCAGGAAGTCCACTCTATAGCCCATGCGCGGAGACACTGTACTGTTTCCTTGGCACGTACATGTGTGTGTTAACTTCGTTGAAGTGTAACATTAAACTCTGAAATGTGCACAAATCAAGTGGATGACTCAATGAATTTTCACAAAGTGAGCATACCTGTGTAACCAGCACCCACCTCAAAGAACAGAACACCACCAGCCCCCCAGGATTTCCAACATGCCCCCTCCCAGTCTCTACCCTTCCCCACCAAAGGAAACCACCCTCCTGGCTTCTCTTACCATTCTTCTAGGGGTTTCTTCCTAGTCTATTTTAATTACACATGTATTTCAAGTATCATGGTGTCTTTTGCTAAAGTTAAAAATATTCTATCCTGCATGAGGAGAGGTGGGGGGGGATGGGAGAACACATTCTCTAGATAAGCAATAATTGAGGGTGGGAAAGTTGGGGGCAGTTTTTCCATTTCCTCTCATTCTCTTTGCCAGTAAGTGTGAGGTTCTTCTCTTTCTTCCGTCCTCCTCCCCCAGGACTACATCTCCCAGCAGGCTGTGCTCTGACAGCTCTCGGATTTAAATAGGATTCTGGGCTACGCTTACAGCTAGGCTGTTGCTGAGCTCCCCGGAGAGAGAGGAGCTAGAGGAGGGAGAAGAAGCGAGAAGCAGCCAAGAGTTGGAGCCAGACCAGGAGCCTGAGCCAGAGTTGGAGTCGAAGTTGCTTTTGCTAAAGCAGCAGCAACTAAAGAAGTTGAAAAGATGCTGGTTATCTTGGGACTGCTCACCTCCTTCCTTTCTTTCCTGTATCTGACAGCTCCATCCATCAGGTTTGTCTTAATTCAGTAACTCATATGATATTTTACAAAGCCCTGAATTGGGAGCCACGGAGCTTGTAAGCAGGTGAGTTCTTAGCTGCTGAAAGAAGAGAAAGGGATGGAGGTCAAGGGAGAGAAAGTCAGGGCAGAAAAGGCAGGAAGGAAGGAGGTAGTTATGGAAACCATGGTGGAAAATGAGAAGGCAGCACCTGGGGCTGAGAGAAGGGGCTGGTTTGAGGTCTGATGCTAGTGGAAGGCTGAGTGGATAACTCTGTTAAGTAGGTTGACAGACAACTTAGGTGGGAGTCCTTGCTCTGTCACTCTATTCCCTTGGGTTTCTCTGAAGGTCTCCCTTTCTTTACTGTTCATAGTCAAGGTGGTCCTGCTGGGTTACCATGGGTGGTCATTGCCCAGGGACTCATTGTTAAATACCAGGCATTTGGGGAAGGAAACAGACTCTCTTCCCTTTGAGACTACCCTCAACTAGTGTTTTGGAATGGTTCTTTTGCTGTGAGATTTCTGGAGATGTCAAAGAAATGTGTGTTCTGAGTATAGAATTTTAAAATTACTGATGATAAAGAAGGTTAAATGGACATATTAGGGACAGAGTGTTGTGCTAGGTCCTGGCGTAGACACCTGGGTTCAAATTCCATTTTTACCACCATTAGCAAGTGACTTGAACATCTTTGAGCCTCAGCTTTCTCCACTGTAATATGGAAGATGTAACAGAATGGCTGAGAGGATTAAAATAAATTCCCTGTGGAAAGTGCTAGTCTAGTGCCTGGAAGTCGGATGGTGCTCAGGGAATGTTAGTTCTGCTCCCCTCCCGTCCTGTTTTTTGGAACTTGTCAAGTCAACTTTATATGAAAGGATGCTGTCTGCACAGAGGTCTGAACAAGGGAGGTTTTCTCTCCATGCACTGATGGCTAGAGAACTCTCAGTAGGATGGCAGAGCCTCTGAAGATGCTGGCTCGCTAAAGCTGGAGAGGAGCCCAAGAGCCGTATTGTATACGGGACCCCTGGAGGTGCTGTTCAGCACTTACTCACCATTGCTGCTTATTGAAGACCTAGGGCTCAGGACCACCGATTCCACTAATGCTCGTCACCCCTATTTTTTTTTTTCGTGAGGAAGATTGGCCCTGTGCTAACATCTGTTGCCAATCTTCCTCTTTTTTTTTTTTCTTTCTTTTTTCTCACCAAAGCCCCAGTACATAGTTGTGTATCATAGTTGTAGAGTCGTGGCTCTTCTATGTGGGATGCCACCTCAGCATGGCTTGATGAGTGGCGATTAGGTCCGTGCCCAGGATCCTACCAGTGAACCCCGGGCCGCTGAAGCTGAACCCGTGAACTTAACCACTTCGCAACCAGGCCAGCCCCACTCATGTTTTTAATGCAGGCTAGAAGAGGTAGCTGTCCTCTGGAAACCTCTAGAGATAAGAGCTAGACATCTTTGTTGTCTAACAAGGTCTCCATTGGCCCTGGCTCAAAGAGCACTTAATCTGTTTGTCCAGATGATCATTTGTAGCTTCTGGGCACATGACCTTCCAACCTGAGCAGGGGAGCCAGAGACTCCCTTACCCACTGGGAAAATGTTGTCCCCTGAAGATTAGCTTCTTTTTTTTTTTTTTGTGAGGAAGATCAGCCCTGAGCTAACATCTGTGCTAATCCTCCTCTTTTTGCTGAGGAAGACCGGCTCTGAGCTAACATCTATTGCCAATCCTCCTCCTTTTTTTTCCCCAGAGCCCCAGCAGATAGTTGTATGTCATAGTTGCACATCCTTCTAGTTGCTGTATGTGGGACGCAGCCTCAGCATGGCCGGAGAAGCGGTGCGTCTGTGCACGCCAGGGATCCGAACCCTGGGCCGCCAGTAGCGGAGCGTGCGCACTTAACCGCTAAGCCACCAGGCCGGCCCAAGATTAGCTTCTTTAGGTCTTCTGACAACAACTGAAAGAAATCCCTCTTTGAGGCTGAATGGATTTTATGGCTCTCAGTCTGGGATTGGGAAGGATGGTGCATGAATGCGTTTGTTTCCCTTGCCTATAGGAAGTTCTTTGCTGGTGGGGTTTGTAGAACAAATGTGCAGCTTCCCGGGAAGGTAGTGGTGATCACTGGCGCCAACACGGGCATCGGCAAGGAGACAGCCAGAGAGCTCGCTCGCAGAGGCAAGTCCTTCCACTTCCGTGTCCACAGGGCAGTGCCTCCTGCCTTTCTCACTGGAGGTTCTGCCCACATTTCCTTGTCCTTCCCCTTGGGCTTGGAGGCTCTAACAAGGAATTCAAAAAGCCTGGGATTCAAGTCCACCTCTGACACCAACTTACTCTGTGGCTTTAAACAAACCTTCCTTCCTCCCTCTCTGCTCCTTCCCTATTACATAAAGTAAGGAAAACAATGATGTCTGTGTAATATTGGTCCAGTCAGTGATTCTGAAAGGAGATACTAAGCAACACTAAATATCAAAGTGTAAAAACCAGTGTTCCCAGCCTGGGATTAAGCCACAGCAAGGAGACTGAGCAGTACTACTCGTGAGAACGCTGAAGGGGCAGTATAGCCACTCACTGCTTAGGGGTGGCTGGGAGGAGGCTCTGTCCACCAGTCCCAAGCTCACTTACTATACTGTTTTTCAGTCCAGGATCTAAACACATTGCTTCTCTTTGTTTTGAGGAGCCCGAGTATACATTGCCTGCCGGGATGTACTGAAGGGGGAGTCTGCCGCCAGTGAAATTCGAGCTGATACAAAGAACTCTCAAGTGCTGGTACGGAAACTAGACCTATCCGATACCAGATCCATCCGAGCCTTTGCTGAGGGCTTTCTGGCAGGTGAGGCCCTGGCGGGTAGCTAGAAAAGCAGACGCTTGGTGTGAGAGTGGCTGCTCCA
This sequence comes from Diceros bicornis minor, assembly GCF_020826845.1. NCBI lineage: Eukaryota > Metazoa > Chordata > Mammalia > Perissodactyla > Rhinocerotidae > Diceros > Diceros bicornis. The sequence goes on from NC_080763.1 coordinate 16,369,848, forward strand.
CCCTGGACGATCTCTGAGCCTTACATCAGAACCATCATCCATCCCAGTGGACAGGTTCTGCCACATCAGCCAGCGGGGCAGGGAATTGGCAAGAGGATGGCAGGTGGACAAGCTTGGCAGGATCCTTATCGTCTTTTTGCCTCAGCAGTGGGAAGGTTGGAGGTGTCAGCTCCCTGTCTGGGCTTGTACCTTGGCATCAAGGTGTGGCCCTGATGCCACTCTCTTCTTTCATCCTGAAAATCAACCTTCTGTGGCCACATGCAGTAAAATGAGGTTGTGCTGCTGCCAAAATTCTGCATCTTGGAAAATGACCAGCTTCTAGCAAGGACTATGAAATTCATGGGGGACAGGGACCGTGTCTATCTTGTTTTATCACTGTATGCCCAGTGCTCAGCAGAGTGGGCCTGGCCCAGAGTCGTTACTTGGTGCACATTTGCTGCATGAATGGATAAATAAATGAATGGTGTCCAGGAAGATATCAGTAACTAAAATTATAAACCTAATGACAGTGGTTACTGAATATCACCGAGATACGTCCAAAGGCAAAGAGCAAATTCTCAGGACTGCGACAGGCAGCTAGCAGACTCCTTTGTAACTACAGGGTCTCCTTGGTTTTGCCCTATAGAGGAAAAGCAGCTCCATATTCTGATCAACAATGCAGGAGTGATGATGTGTCCATATTCCAAGACAGCTGATGGCTTTGAAACCCACCTGGGAGTCAACCACCTGGGTAAGTGTCTTTGAGTGACTGAAAAGCAAGGCATACCCCATCTTGTTCTCTGTGGAGAAATGACCCTATACGAGTGCTGAGAAGCTCCAGTGGCCCTCACAGAGCCCAGAATTCCAATAAATTAGACATATTGGTTTTTTGTTCACTATCCCTCTCCTGACCAGTACAAAAAGGTGAGATCCTTCTACTCATACCATTAAGAAACCTCAAAACTTGGGAGATATCAGGAAGAATAATGTCCTTCTTAGATGGGGCTGAGGTAGTGCAAGGCTTGCCAAGCAGGGCCAAGTGTAGGGGGTTCCGGAGTCTGTGTTTGGCTGGAGGGGTCACATCTATAACTGAGGGCCAAGCAAGCCAAGCATTGGTCCATGGAGGAGGCAGTTCTTGAGGACTTGATGTATGAGAGAGTCTGGGGTTCAGAGTCCAAGGTGATGGCTCTAGTGAGGAGATCATGGGACATGACCTCTGATCCTAGGCAAATGTTATTTTTCCTAACTATTCCATCCTTCCTTCTGTATATGAGTGTACCTGGGCCCACAGTTGTGTGATCATGGCCAGAGGGGGGGTTGGAAGCCAGCAGGTGGCGTTTCTCCTGACTAGGGTAAGGGCAGAGGTACAAATACGTACAGATTAAGTCTATATTCCCTTACCTATCGTCTAGCTCTGCCCTTGCCTTGAGGAATCCACTAACTCAGACCGACAGACCTTTAACACTGAGTTACAATTGGCATCAAAATTTGTTCACATCCAGAAGATAGTGAGCTAATGCTGAAGTCCTGTCATCGGCTCCCACACCCTGAGTCTGGGCTGCCACTGCACTCTTCAATCTCCCCTGCTGGTTCTCCTCGCAGGCCACTTCCTTCTCACTTACTTGCTCCTGGAGCGGCTGAAGGAGTCTGCTCCTGCACGGGTGGTGAACCTGTCATCGGTGGTCCACCACGCTGGCAAGATTCGCTTCCACGACCTCCAGAGTGAGAAGCACTACAGCCGGGGTTTTGCTTATTGCCACAGCAAGCTGGCCAATGTGCTTTTTACTCGTGAGCTGGCCAAGAGGCTCCAAGGTAAGTCTGGAGAAAGGGCCAGGGTTTAGATAGCAAAAGCATAGTCTTCGGTCCAGATTAGAGATTCACAGAAATTCTGAAGTCAGAATGTCAAACAGGCACATTTCAGTGGCAGCTCTGTGCACGAAGGAGAATGAGGTTATAAATAGAATAAAAACAGAGTTCTTACCCTTGAGAAGCTTAAAATTGAACAGTTAGGAATCTATAAGTTACCTTACATTTATGTCACATCGTATCTCAATCTATGAACTCATTTGATTTTTCACAACAACCTCTTGCAACAAGCAAAGCAGATGTTGTTATTACTATTTTATGGGTCCAAACTGAGGTCCAAAGAAGTGACTGGCCCAAGAATATATGGCAAGTGAAGGAGTCAGGACTGGAACTTGGGTACTCTGCTGTAAATCCAGGGTGCTTTCTTATGTGTGCCATTAGCTGAGATTCACCCAGGAGCTGAGCTACAGAGCTGCCACTGCCTGGAGTCAGGGAGTGAGGGCTGGATGTCAGTCCCCTGGGACTGAGTTCTTGTTCTACCACATACTAGCCACATGTGCGTATGGACATGCCCCTTTAACCTCCCCCGAATTCATCCCCTCAGCAGTAAAATGAGGTGGGACCGCTCTTAATCCTATGATTCTGTGCTCCCTTCGAGTTTTCAATGAGCTGCTGGCTTTGACATCTGCAAATCTGGGGGACCATTTGCTACAGTGAATAAGCCAGAGTTTGGGAACAATGGTACAGAAAATAGAATGTAGAAGAATAAGGTAATCATTAAAAGAAATAATAATAATGACGATAATAATTGAGAGATTTGTGTGCGCCATGTACTATACATGTCTTCATGCATTTACTACAACATTCCTATGAGGTAGGTGCTATTATTTTACCCCACTCTGCAAATGAAGAGATAGGCACAGATACATTAAGAAACTTAACCAAGCAAGTTTCCTAGCTGAGCCAGGATTCAAATCTAGACAGCCTCGCTCCAGAGTCCATGCTCTTTTCTCCACATCAGAGTTCAGACCGTGGCCCTGCAGCCTGCTGGGTATGACCTTAGGCAGTTTACTTAACCTCTCTGTGATCAGAGCTCCATTTCCTCAGCTATAAATGGACATCTTAATATTGCCTACCTCACAAGCCTCTTTGAGAACTAAATGAGATAATGCATGGAAAGCATGTAGCACAGACCCTGCACATAATAAGTACTAAAAATAGTGGAGGCCCCAAGAGTGTCTTGGGGGCATGTTAACCCCCACTATCTCCACCAGCACCCCTCAATCTACAACTCATAAAATGTGCTTGTCTGGCAAATGCAGCTCAAAACAAGGTCCCAGCCTACTACCTTCCAACCAGGTTCTTCCCCTAAGCACCCCCTATAGTAATTCCAAAGATACCACCCTCAGTAATTGATACTACGACTACTACTACATATTGTTGTTTCTATCATTAATACTTAAGCCAGAGAGTAAAGTTGACATTGAAATAGACGGACCTTCAAGCAAGCACTCCTTTTGGAGCATAGAAAGTTGGAAGGCTGTAGATCTTTCCGGAAGACATCTATGACTTACTAGTCAGATTCTACCTGGTTAAGAGTGTCATCTTTGGAAGCCCAGGTTCCATTTCCTGAGTCCCTTCTTCTCACTTGTGCATTTTGCTGCGGGAGATGAGCTGTTTCCCCAGGCTTGCAGTGTGTCCCTGGTCTAACTGTGCTCTCTTTGCCCTAGGCACGGGGGTCACCACCTACGCAGTGCACCCAGGCATCGTCCGCTCTGAGCTGGTCCGGCACTCCTTCCTGCTCTGCCTGCTCTGGCGGCTCTTCTCCCACTTCCTCAAGTCCGCGCGGGAGGGGGCACAGACCAGCCTGCACTGCGCCCTGGCTGAGGGCCTAGAGCCTCTGAGTGGCAAGTACTTCAGGTGCGTGCAGGCAGTGCAGGTTCTCTCCACCAGCTGTGTGCCTGGTGAGGCACAGGGCTCCCTGGGACCCCGAGTGGCCAAGTTTGTGCCTGATAGTGGAACCCAGGTTTGGGTTGGGCCTGGAAACCAAATGCTGTTAGTACTTTTCCAAGGGAACTTACATTAGACACTTGGCAAGAGTTGCTTTTATATACCTGCGTGCCTCGTTTCCAGGTGAGGTTTGTAGCTTTCTGAGAGCTGTTAGAGAATACTGTGCCTGTTGGTTATGCCTTGGAAAGAATATTAGCAGAGCCTCTGGGTCCTTTTGCTCCTCCTTGAAGCTTTTGGCTGACTTCTTTCATGAATCCTATAATACCACTTAACGCAACGCACCGGGGCAAGATCACCTCTCTTCAGTGTGAACTCTGTCTCCCAGTGCTGCAGGACTGGCACTAGCTGTTGGAAGATAGAAATAGACGGTTCAGTGTTGAGTCTTATCACAAACTCAATGGGCAATCTGAGTTTGGGAGTAAAGAGAAGCTCAGGATTAAATCTCCTTTCCATTCCATGACTTGATCCAGCCCGGTCTGGTCTTCTGTCCCTCTTTGCTTAAGGCTGTTCATTGGTGCACCGTTTATTAAGTGAAGCATTGGGAATTACCTCACTGTCAAACAACAGGGGAATGAATAAATGATAATAGCCAATGTTGCTCAAGGTCTTACAAAGTGTTTGGCACTCTTTAAGTGTTTTACATGTATTAATTCATCTAATCATCATAAGATAGATAATAAGATAGTAAGATGTAGATAATATTATTATCCCCATTTGACAGATGAGAAAACTGAGGCACAGAATAATTAAGTAACTTGCTCAAGGTCATATAGCTTATAAGCGGTAGACCTGGCTCTAGAGCTGTGCTGTTCAATATGGTTGCCACTAGCCGTATGTGGTTATTGAAATACGGCTAGTCCAAAATGATATGTGCTGTAACTGTAAAATGTACACCAGATTTTGAAGGCAAAGTATGAAAAAAGAAATGTAAAATATCTCATTATTAATTTTTTATATTGATTACGTGCTGAAATGATTTGGCTATATTGGGTTAAACAAAATATATTACTAAAATTAATTTCACCCATTTCTTTTGCTTCCCAAAGTATACTTTAAAAATTTTACTAGAAAATTTTAAATTACATATGTGGCTCACATTTGTGGTTTGCATCATATTTCTATTAGACAATGCTACCCTAAGAGTCTGGGTGTTTAACATCACTGCCTTAAATATGTGATAAAATATTAGACAATCACTAAATAAAATATTTTCAAATAATATTTAATTAACAGGAAAATGTTGGTGATATAATATTGTGAGAAAACAACAATATAGAACTATATAATTATTCATTGTAAATACATAGAAAACAGTCTGGAAGGATACACAGCAAACCATAAGTAGTAGTCACTTCCAGGGAGTTTGAGGAAGAGTCAGGGGGAGTGTGAAGGAGGATTTTAACCTTTTACCCAAGGTATTTCTTTATTATTTCAAAAAATTTGTAGATCATATATTTATTTATTACATATACAACTAAAATATACGTTTTTTGGGGTTTTTTTTGCTGAGAAAGATTCGCCCTGAGCTAATATCTGTGCCAATCTTCCCCTATTTTGTATGTGGGTCACCGCCACAGCATGGCCACCGATGAGTGGTGTGGGTCTGCGCCCAGGAACCGAACCCGGGCTGCCAAAGCAGAGTGCGGCGAACTTAACCACTAGGCCACGGGGCTGGCCCCTAAAATATACATTTTTAACAAAAGAAAGATATCCTCCCCAAACTAGATAAAGTATGATCCCAGTTTTGTATAAAAGAAAGAGAGAAAGACTATACATCTATTTTTACACAAAGCACACAAGAGTGTAAGGAAAAGTAATTAAATAATAGACTTTCCTTTTTGACAGTACTGCATTTTCCAAGTGTTGTACAGGACTTTTATAATTAGAAAAAAATACTACTTAAAGAAAAACACGGGGCCGGCCCAGTGGCACAAGCGGTTAAGTGAGCACTCTCCGCTGCGGTGGCCCGGGGTTCACCGGTTCGGATCCAGGGCGCGCACCAATGCACTGCTTGTCGAGCCATGCTGTGGTGGCGTCCCATATAAAGTAGAGGAAGATGGGCATGAATGTTAGCTCAGGGCCAGTCTTCCTCAGAAAAAAGAGGAGGATTGGCATCAGATGTTAGCTCAGGGCTGATCTTCCTCACAATAAAAAAAGAAAAACACCATGAGCACTGTGTTCTGCCCATACCCCCTCATCTAGCCCCCAGGCCTCTGCTGCCCCCAAAACAAAAGAAAACAGGGGTGCTTAGTCTAGGGTTCATGGGGCACAGGTGGGTCTGTGGATAGAATTCAAGGGATCTGTGAACTTAGATGGGAAGATTATTTCGTCTTTAATTTCAGTCATCTCCATGTGAAATTTGGCATTTCCTTCGATTACGACTGTAGACAATGAACTGCAGGAGTGGTTGTGATACCTGTGAGTTTGTCACCAATAAAACTATAAATATTTTCTTGTCACATTTCGTTGTTGCAGATATCTCAGAATGTTACTTCTGCTTGCCACTACTTTGAAATCCAGTGGTTATTAGACCCAGTGCTAGCTCTTGTTATAGAAAACATTAATAAAGAAGCATATGAATTACTATATCATGAATTTGTTCTTAAAATATTTTAAAAATGCATTTCAATACAATTAGTTTTTTTCATCCCACATATTTTATACATTTAGAAATCTATTCTGAGAAAGAGCCCATAAACTTTTCCAGACTGCCAATTTTCACTCCTGGATGTTCACACTCTTTCTCTGCCCTCCAGTGACTGCAAGAGGACCTGGGTGTCTCCAAGCGCCCGAAATAACAAAACAGCTGAGCGTTTGTGGAACGTCAGCTGTGAGCTTCTAGGAATCCAGTGGGAGTAGAGCTGGTGGAAGAGCCATAGCTTTATCAGGCCCAGTCCACACCATAAAGAAAGCGGACGAAGAAGAAGGCCCACCCTGAAAGAGTGTTCTCCTGGCTGACTGCTGTTGCAAATCCTGCCCTGCTCTGGTTCTCTTGACCCTTCTGGAAATCTTTACACACCCAACCCTCTGGTGAGGCTGGCTCATGGCATGAGACAGTCACACTTAGACAGCATTCTTCTCCAAGACTTGCAGAGTCGGCTGCCCACTAGGGCCAGGAGGACTGGGCAGATGCCAGGCTGGGCATTGGGACGGCAGAAGAGCCTGGGAAATTGGGTCAATTTCCTCAACAATACCAGAAATGCCAGCCAGCATGCTCAGCTGAGGAGACAGCAACATCAGCATTACATATTTTCAGAGACTATAGACTGAAACTCTCGACTGATCTCTTTCCTCTGTGAAATGCTAGTCACTGCTCTAAAGTCTGGACCAACTCAGGATTCTTGGCTTAACCTTGGCCAACTTTGGCTCCTTCTGCTGAGCATCCTGGAGCTACTGCGTGAAGCCAGACCTTCGCATTTTCTTTTTCCAATTCTTTTTTAAAAATTAAAAAAAAATGTTTTTTTCTAGCTTTGTTGAGATATAATTGACATATACTATGTGAGCTTAGACCTTCTCATTTTCAAACATGTAGATGGTTTCTTTTTCTAAAGAGTTCTCCTTATGTCAATTTTTAGAGAAAATAAAGACTGTACACTCATCTTATTGCCTTTTTAATTTTCTCAGAGTAGCAAGGGAGAGATGGAACAGAGTGGGGAAGCCAACCTTCTAGTTTACTGAGTAGTATCTCATCCTATCCACCCACCCATAACCTTCTTATAATATTACATCTGAGGGCAAAATAAGATGATTCAGTTGAGTATTTTCTCAAGTTTCTTCCAGTTCTCACATTTTATCATCTAAGAAGTGACAGGAGAGACTTAAATTACACAGATGCTGAGCTCCACTATAAAGTAAGTCCAGAAGTAGTATAAGACTTCATTTAATCTGATATATAGATGCAGGAAAACCAAGCCTTAATACACCCTCTACCTAAAATCATAGCTCTTCTCTCTCTTGGCCCCCTTGCTCTCCTATGCTGCAACCCCAGGTGATCTGCTTCTTGCCTCACGTGCAGAAGGTCACCAAGAAGAGGCAGGCTGATGTGCCTAATCTTTCAGCCAACTGACCCAAGAAGTCATCTTACTGGTTCCAGTTCTAAAGCATCCAAAAGGCATGCTGTGATGAGAATGCCCTTTCCTTCCATAGCAAGTAGACTTTAAAAAAAAAAACCTCTTTATTATGGAAATTTCCAAATAGACAAAAGTAGACTAACAGTATTGTGAATCCCCATGTATTTACCTGTCATCCAGCTTTAACATGGTTATCATTTTGTCCATATTGCTTCATCTATTTCCCCTGTAGGGGACGACGACTATCCTCTACCCACTCTGGGTCCTTTCTGGCTGGGCTACAAAGGAAATTGACATGGGACCGAATAGCAGGAGAAAATCAAAAAAAGCTTTATAACATGTATACATGGGAGAGACCAGGGAAACTGAGAAACTTGAGAAATGGTGGAGGTTCTCATCATAAATAGCATATTCAGGTAAAGACAAAGGAGGATGTTCAGGGTGGGGGGAGTCAGCTATGGGAGATTACCAGAAAAGCACAGTAAACAAGAGTATGCAGATTTAAGTCCTCGGCTTTCGGCTTTCGTGTTGATAAAAGTTTCTAGAGATAAGGTCATCACCCCTTCTTCCCAGTACAGAGAGGGAGATACCTTTATAAATGGAGATTTCCCTTACCAATGTAAATGTCTCTTACAAAGGATAACTTCTACTTTTACTTGGTTTTCAGAGCTTTGATAAGAATGGGCTTAGCAATGACCCTCCCAGTCTATCCATACCCAGCGTTATCCATGGTGATGGCCGGTCCTGGGGACAGGCCTTCTATCATAAGTCCTTTTAGACAGTTAGTGCGAGATGGGGGAGGTCAACATTTCTTTCAGAGAAAATAATAAAGGTAAAGAGACATATTTTGAGGTGGCCAATTCTGATCCCCCACACCCCATGACACTTTTTTGGGGGTGGCGTGGGATATTCTAAAGGACATTCCAGACATTATACATTCACCCGTAAGTACTTTAATATGTGCATCTAAATAAAAACCTTTGTTTTTTATAAGACAACAATACCATTATCACTCCTAACAACATTAATAATTCGTTAATATCATTTAATACCTGAGATTTGTTTCTCTGTGTTAAAGAACAAAGATTCAACTGAGTAAATTTAAATCTAATGGGCTTTATTAAACAATTCACAAATTGGGCAGCATCCCATCCAGCAAACAGGAGCTGCAAGGAGTTGTATGAAATGGAAGATTTTTATAGGCAGAAAGAGGGCGGGACAAAGAAGTTAAAAGAGCGGATTATTTCAGGCAAGGTCACCTTCCCTTAGCGGGAAAGGCAGGGAGTCTTATCAGGCAGATTACCTCACTAGTGTTGATCAAAAAATTCCAGATCAATTGGTTTAAAGTTCCACTTCTGGGAGAGGCTGCAAGTGCGATTAGGTTAGGTATTAAGTCTTGGTGGGGCTTAGCATAAGTGACTCCATTTTGAGCCTGTTGTTTCTTTTTAACACCTGGTTATCTCACAAATGGATTTTTACTGTTGGTTTGTTCAAATCAGTGAGAGAGAAATGGTCCTTCTGAAAAAAAGAGGAAGTCTTTCTTTCCAGAAACCCCAGCAAATGTCCTTGTGTTTGAATGAATACTGGTTCCCTCCTGAACCAATCACTGTGGCTAGGCATAGGCTATGTTAATTGGCTTAAGCCAATCACTACCCACACCTGAAGCTGGGGTCCATCCCACCAACCCCACCCAGTGGGCAAGAAGAGTAGCCAACATAAAGCACTTATACTAATTAGGATTAGCTCTCCTCACAAGAGCCCTCAGAGGTAGGTACTAGTGGTATCTCCGTTTTACTGATGAGGCACAGATAAATTAAGTAGCTTGCCAAAGTTCACACAGCTGACAAGTGGTAGAGTGAACCCAGGTACTCTGACTCCAGAACCTGCACTCTTGATAACCATGCTCTACTGCTTCCCATGGTGGAGGAAGAGACAAATTTCTCAAGGAAAAATCCAGAAACGTGAATGGGCAAAGGGTGAGGGGAGGAATAATACGAGGGAAGCAACCAATATATGTTCACTATTGGGACCTGTGATCTGTGCCCCATAGGCCGTTGGGTCCAGTGGAAAGCCTGGTGAAGAATGAAGGGAAAATAGAGAAGAGGAATAAAAACAAAACAGGAAAGGGCCATTCAAGGATGGGAGACAGGGCTGGTGAAGAGCATGGAGGGCATTGATGATCCTGGATGTCTCCTCTGGGCTGGAGGAACAAGCAAAACTCAAAAACTAGGAGTGTGGAATGTGGAAGGCAAGTGTGCAGGGCTGCTTTTCCTGCAGCAAGGAGAGCAAGCAGACCATGGGTGCCTGAGTGAGGATTCACACCTGTGTCCCAGTTTAGGAGACAAGCAGTGTAAACATTGAGGCAAAGGGGAGGGGTTAGGGCGGGGGCATGTTAGAGAGGGCTGGTTGCAGGTAGAACAAACAAAGCCATGTACGGGCTTCAAGGAGCTAGCTCCAGCTGCCACATCCAGGCAACACCCTGGCATTAGTATTGGCATTGGTATGGGTGGCACAGGGTTCTTGAGTAAACCTGCTCACAAGCCTGGGTTCCTCCACTTCCACACATCCAAATATAGTCGTTTTTATTAAATTGGAATCTTCTCTCTATAGGACATCTTTTTCAGAGAGAACATAATGCTAGTACATTCAAAAGATTGTTCCTTAAAATATATGGAATCCTTACATTACTTGTGTTTGGAATCCTTTGGGCTACGACATTTTATAAACTTTTCATGTTTGCCAGACTACTTGCTCGTGTGCTTGGCTTAATGAAGGTCATTTGATTCTTGATTAGTGTCAAATATCTGAAATCTGAAAAACCTCGTTGTATATTCTCTAGGATATTCAGAGACCTTGGGGCCAATTGCTGGGGCAGGAGGCTGATAGCCTCAATGTGGAGTACAGGGGCTGGGGAATAGCAAGGGAGAAGGGCCTAGAATTTAGGGCCAAGACGGCAGCTTGAATGTAGGATCCTCAGGGTCTGTAAATATTAGGAGGAACCCATCTGAGTTGGGAAGACAGACGGAAAAACGTAATTTGAGTGAGAATCTGGCACCCAAGAGGGAAGGACTTTGTTCTCCCCTCCCTGGCCTAATGGCCTTAGGAATGGTGTTTGGTGGAGAAATCCTTCCCCTTGAGTTTTAGGGTCGGGGGACATTCCCTGCGTTATTACCTAACCCTGATCTCTGGAAAACACAGAAATTGCCCCAATTCTACTTCCCTAATCATAACTTCCATACTGTAGATCCCCTTCCTTCTTGAATAATGACTCTATTTGAGGCATGCATCATTTCCTGCCATCCTCGACAAGTGGCACAGCTCAGCCAGCTCAAAGCAGTACAGGGCTGGGAGTGGTTACTCCTAATCACAGTGTTATACTGCCTCTCATTTAAAGAAGTCTGTGAAATATTGTTTTCCAAGGAAAATATTTTAAATCTGAAGTTTTCTATCCTATCTCAAATTGTTGAGGGCATTTATACCTAACAGTAGTGACACCAAATATGTGAGAGCTGAGCAGCAAAGAATGCCAGAAAAAAAAAAAAAAGGTATGAGTTTTGATTTTACATGTTGTTGGTATTTTAAGAATATTAAACAATAGTTGTTCTCCTTGTTCAGATTTCAGACTCCATCATTTCTCATGGCCTTCAGGTGCGCCTATGAGACTCAGCCTTCCTCAGCACTACTCTTTTAGAATCATCTCATGCTCAGGCTTCATCTTGCCTCTCTATAGCTTCCTGCCCAACACCAAAAGTGTTGTCTAGTCTGCTCAGTCTGGGCAAGGAACAAGTGCCAACATTGCCCTCTTGTCATGTTTCCAGAAGAGACTTGCCCCAAGTTAACAACCAAGCAAGGGAAAGGTCTTGGCCCAGCACAAATAACACCGGGAATCCAGTGGCTAGTCACCATTCAACCTTCCCATTTTTCCTCCTTAGATTCTCCCATGACCACAGTGGCCGTTTCCTTCCAGAGTACTTGTGCTATGGATGTGGCTTCCCGCCTGGCACAGTGCCCCTTAGGATACAGGAGACAAGATCCTGGATGATAAGGGCTCAGGAGTTACAGTCATCTCAGATTTCTCTGCTCCTTAGGTGCTTTCTCTGGCTGCCCCTGGCCCACTGCCTTCACTATTCCTGGCTTGTCTTATGCTCTGAGACCCTTAGCTAGCCCAAGGTGAGGAAAATCCCCTTTCTCTTTGGCTGACTGAGACTGGCTTAAATTTCTTAAAAATAAAACTTGTCTGGGAAACTAAAGGAAAAGGAGACCAAAGAGACATATGAAAGTCAAGAAGCAAACAGTTTCAGAGCACAGATTACCTAAGTGATGACTAGCTGCCACAGATTACCTTGGCTGGCACCTGGATTTTGTCCAAGTCAACTCTGTGTTCAGTGTTGCCATGCCCCCAAGCCCTGGAGGATCTACCTTGTGTATTTCACCTCTTTTAGTTACAAGATAGTCACTCACTTTGAGCAGGATTAGGCTAAAAAACATGGAATATTTTGCTCATAAATTAAAGGAAGGGTAGACACTGAAAAGTGGGAAAGGGCAGGGATGTATCTCAGAAATGACTAGAACTCAAGCATCATGCTCCCTGCCCTATAATATTTGCCTTTCTCTGGATGTGGACTTTACTTCAGAGTAAGTGGCAAGAAACTCGGCTGTTGAAATTTCTCAAGCTTCACATCTTGTGTTTTCTACTGTTGAAAACTCTCAAGCTTCACGTCTCATGGTTTCTACTGTTGAAAACTCTCAAGCTTCACATCTCATGGTTTCTACCATTGAAGAGGCACTGCAGCTATTTTCTATTTTTAGTATTTAAAAAACCTCAGGTTTGGCTTGGGTCACATGCTCACTGTGACACATTCAGCTGTGTAAGGGGAAAGAGTCATGTAAGAGTGTGACAGCTGTAGGGTGGTGTTTCAAATCAGTGAGAAACACGTGGTTTATTCAATAAATGGTGTCGGACAAATAACTATCCAAATAAAAACATAAAGTTAGATTCCCTACCTCACACCATTCATAAAACAAGTACTAGATGGATTAAAAAGCAAAAAAAAAAAAATGTAAAAATCTTCAAAGAAAATATAGGAGAATATCTTTAAGCTCTTAAAAGAGGAAAAGCCTTTTTAAGACACGAAAAGCAAAAAGTATATGGGAAAAGAGGGATATATCTAAAAAACACAGGAAAAATAAAGTTAAAAGTCAAGTGATATTGGTGAACATATTTATAATTCAGGTCAAGTATCCTGGGAAATAGACTTTGAGATGGACATTTGCACACAGGAAGTTTGTTGGGAGTACTCTTGGGATCAACACCTATGAGGGAGTGATGGAAGTAGGATTGGGCAGAGGGCAAAGTTGAGCTGTAGTGAAGTCACAAGAGAGGCTTAGATGATCCCAATCCCACAAGGAGCTCTGGAACTTAGTTGTCCTGAATTGAAGATAGGAGGTTGGCCTTTATACCCACACATTGACCAATCACTGGATGTGGGAAGCTACTAGGGAGGCAGCATGACCTGGGTGAGGCAGCCCTTTTCAGTGAGGGCAAGTTCTATAGAGAGACTCAGCTGAGAGCTCTCAGCTACCTATACTTCCAGCATCTGGGGGAATGGGTGCTTCATTTCTGAAGTGGGGAATCTGCTTGGCACACCACAGCCCCTGCTGCAGTGACATATCTATATATCTATATATCTATATATCTATATATAGATATATCAGACGAAGGAATAGTACCCATATTATATAAAGAACTTCTACTTCTTGACAAGAACAAGACATAGTACCCAACAGAGTACTTTGCAAAAGATATAAACAGGAAATTTGCAGAAGAAATAAAAATGGCCAGTGCCTTAGTAGTTATCAGGGAACTGAAAATTAAAATAAGATGCCATGATATCATTTTTCAATGATCAGATTGTCAAAAATTAGGAAGCTTAGCAAATGTTGGCAAAAATCTAAGAAACAGATATTTTTATACGCTGTTGGAATGAACGGAGGAAATGGTAAAGCCAACTCTACTCAGCAATTTTGCTCCTTAATATCTTCAATAACATTAGCATATGTGTGTAAGGAGGCATTTTTTGCACTAGCAAAAAATTAGAAACAACTTAAAAGTCCATCAGTTGGGGAAAAACTCAATAATCATTGGTATAATCATATAATGGAGGAGTGTACTTGCTTTGGGGGTAATTACTCCAAAAATAATTATATTTTAAAAAATATACACACACAGGGGCTGGCCCCATGGCATAGTGGTTAAGTTTGGTCCATTCTGCTTCTGTGGCCTGGGTTCACAGGTTCGGATCCCGGGCATGGACTCACACTGCTTGTTAGCCATGCTGTGGCGGCAACCCACTTACAAAATAGAGGAAGAATGGCACAGATGTTAGCTCGGGGCTAATCTTCCTCAAGCAAAAAAAGATGAAGATTGGCAATAGATGTTAGCTCAGGGCAAATCTTCCTCAGAAAAAAAAAATGTATATATATACAGTCACATATGTATGCATACACACATATATTGTTGGATAAATTGGTGAATTACAGAATGATGAACGTGTGCAATGTGATAAAATTTATACTTTAAAATTACATACTTATAAAATGATACCATATATTTTCTATGGATACATATATAGGTATGTAAAAGCACAGAGAAAGGTCTAAAACCATCATACACAACGAACACATAAGAGAGATTGCCCCTGAGAAGGCTTGCTGGGAGATAATATTTCAATTTTTTTTAAAGTAGAATATTTTCACATCTTACTTGGAAATTAAAAATTAATAACTTCAGCAGATACTGCTGACTGCCACTGTCACTGTCTGTGACTCTGATTAACTTATTGTAGTGTTCTCAACCCTAGCTGTATTTTAAAATATATAAAATGCCAATGCCTAGGTCTTACTGCAGAAATTCATATTTAATTGTTCTATTCTTGGGCAAATATTTTTGAAAGTCCTGGGTGATTCTGATGTGCAGCTGGGACTGTGAACCGCTGGTCCAAGATAATCATGGTGATCACATTTCCCTTGCAAGTGATTGGTTATGGAAAAGGTATGTGCCTCAGTCACGGCCAATGGGATGTGGAAGGAGTTTCTTTGGTAGCTTCTGGGAGAGGCTTCCTCACTGATCCAAAAGCAAGACACATGAAGAAATTTTCTGACTGCTTCTGTTGGATGCTGTCATAGCTGAATGTGATGTCTGAATCCACTGCAATTATATTGATGCGTGAGTGGAGCTGAGCTGGCCCAAAGACCAAGCTCACATGCTGAGGATGGAGGAGGGAAAGATGGAAAGAATCTGGCTTGCTGATTATAAGTAGTGAGTCAGTTCTAAAGGCAAGGGAAACAAAAGAAAGCTAAAATAAACAGATAGGACTACATCAAACTAAAAAGCTTCTGCACAGTGAAGGAAACCATCATCAAAACGAAAAGGCAACCTACTGAATGGGAGAAGATATTTGCAAATCATATATCCGACAATGGATTAATATCCAAAATATATAAAGAACTCATACAACTCAACAACAAACAAACAACATGATTAAAAAATGGACAGAGGACCTGAATAGACTTTTTTCCAAAGACGACACACAGATGGCCAATAGGCACATAAAAAGATGTTCAACATCACTAATTATTAGGAAAATGCAAATCAAAACCACAATGTGATACACCTCACACCTGTTAGAACGGCTATCATCAAAAAGACAAGAAATAACAAGTGTTGGAGAGGATGCGGAGAAAAGGGAACACTTTACACTGTTCATGGGAATGTAAATTGGTACAGCCACTATGGAAAACAGTATGGACATTCCTCAAAAAATTAAGAATAGAACTATAAGATATAGAAACAACCTAAGTGTCCATGAATGGATAAAGAAGATGTGTTATATATACATAAACACACACACACACAATGGATACTACTCAGCCATAAAAAAGAATGAAATCTTGCCATTTGCGACAACATGGATGGACCTTGAGGGTATTATGCCAGGTAAAGTCAGTCAGACAGAGAAAGACAAATATCGCATGATTTCACTCATATGGAATCTAAAAAAAACAAAACAAAGAGCAAACAAAACAAAAGCAAAAACAAACTCACAGATACAGAGAACATATTGGTGGTTACCACAGGGGAAAGACGAAATGGGTGAAGGCGACAATTATATGGTGATAGATGGAAACTAGACTTTTGGTGGTGATCATTTTGTAGTGTATAAAGATGTCGAATTATAATGTTGTGCACCTGAAACTTATATAATGTTATATACCAATTTTACCTCAATTAAAAAAAATAAAGTAGTGAGTCACTGAATTAACCAAGACTGGAGATGCCCTCCCTTGAGGCTTCTTGTCACATGATGCAATTAATTATCCTTATTGTTGATGTCTATGTTCTAACCTAATACTATTATATTGTGCTGAGCCATATAAAATTGCTGATAGTCTACCATTTTTTATCTACTTTTTTCACCATTACTGCTGGTCTAAGGCAGATGCCTTCCTGACCTACTCTCATCACCTTTAATTCCCTCATCTGTGGAAATTTTGACATCTGTTTCATTATATTTTTCTCCACTCCAAAGATCTTCAACTTCCATTAATTTCAGCATCCACAGGGATAACTGATCTAACATCCTAGCACAGTCTTAATAGTGCTGGTATACTTCCACGGGTGTTCACCCAAATTTTAATCTATGTGTACAATCTATTTTTTTCTACATATGGCTATATATCTCTTATCCAAAACAATCAGCTGAGAAGATCATAGAACATGACAACTTGTTCTGAAAGGAGAAGTAGATTAAGTAGGAGTAGATTGCTGTAACAATGATAAATTTTAGTGGCCTTATAAAATAAAAGTTTATTTCTTGTTAATGTTATAGTCCAAGGCAGGGATGGGAGCGGGAGGGTGGCTCTGCTCCATTCGGCTTTCATCTCAATAAAATCATTAATTATCAATTATTATAGCTGTTATAATCATTCAATATTTTGTGTTTTAATGGCAGTAGTTAGTCAACTAAAGGATTAAAAAAACACAAAATGTAATTGTATTCAAAGTATATGCAATTTAAATATATTTTCATAAAAATGTAAATTAAAGAAACGCAAAAATAAAAATTATTTTAAAATGTTTTAGGTCATTTTTCTTCTACGATATTTAAATTATCTATCAAAATTAAAAGGCAAAATACATTATAGCTATGAATATCAACACTTTAAATCAAAATTATTCAAATAAAGCTAAATACTTTGTTTTTGAAAATTTAATTAGTTCTATGAATTTTTATAAGAATAAAACTATTCACGATTCTAATGTTCAATGTCCATTTAGTTGCCGATGTAAACAATGGTTACCATACATCATGCATGTTTCCTCTACTCCTACAGGTCTATCAATTTGAAAGTAATATGAATTGTTTATTTAGCCTTCATATACAAGTGTTGCAAACACACACATTGGAATACGAAGATAGACAAGAAAACGGACGCTCCACACTACTGAAAATGATATCCATTTTAATGCAAGTATCTGTTACACTCATGCTGAGAAAGGATTTGACAAGTTAACTAATTTGTCTTTTCTCTTCCTTTCTCCACTCCAACCACAACCTCCTACTCCTCCAGCTTTCTCCCTTGCCAATTGCTTCCTCTGTTCAAATCGTCTCTGCACTCAGAAGCAGCAGCACCATCGACACACCTTCAAAGCGTTTGGATGCAGTCAAGACATGCTCCCCTGGGGCTTAAACAATGTTAGTCGTGAGAGCAGATATTTAGGGTGTCAGGTTGTGTTATGCCAGAACTGAGCGCCAGAGCCTAAGTGACAGAGATGTCCACATATTATTAAATAAATTTACCATTTTCTTGCACATTTTTTGTGAAATGTAGGGTTTTTTAAAGTGCATGGCCGAGGAAAGGAGCTCTTCTTGCCTGTGTCTAGGGGCATTACTGTTTATATAGTCTCGACATGGCCACTGGGGGCCCAGCCCTGGGAATTCCCAGAAAAAAGGGCCCTTCCATGTGCCAGGCCCATGTTTATCATAGAGGTTTAATGTCAACCTGGTATGAAAGAAGGATCAAGTGGTTACTGAACATATGAGCATTTTTGCCTCATATCTGAGAAAGTATGATTAGACAGTAACTATTTCAACTCAAATAACAACATGGTCCTGTAGGAAGATCAAGTGAATGTTGTGATAACTGTGGGTCTATATGGGTTGCCCAAAGCACTAGTATTTGAAAGCGTGCCGCATGTCCACTCAGACTCAGCTCTCTGATCTCCTCCTCAGCACTGGCCTTCTTCTCCACTCCTCTTCAGCCTCTCATTCCCATGACAAGGACCACACCCGGACACCTTGGCATCATATGAAACTGCTGCTCCTCAGATATCTTAACTTCCAACATCTCACTCCAACCACAACCTCCTACTCCTACAGCTTTCTCTCTTGCCAATTTCCTTCTCCCATTGACAGCCCTGTCAGGCAAAGGCCAAGCATGGAGCAATCCAACCCTGTGATTTCTGTATGTCAAGAAGGCTGCTGGAGAAAATCACTCAGCCTGGCACACTGGAGCCACTATCAATCTCTGGTCACAACGTCAACTGGGCTTCAGCACTGCCTGGTCACCTGTTCTTCCACAGTCAGGGATGGATTCAGGGAAGTTTGTACAATTTGTGGGACCATCTTTAACAGAAGAATACAAAATTACAGATACAAAATTAGGTATAAAAGTGGACATTGATTTAGAAGGATAAAAAAAACACCATGAGTAACTAGATCCTTGGGAATTTAAGGTCTTCTGAGATCTCTTTAGGCGATTTACCAGCAATGCTTGCATAAAAATGCTTTCTGATAGCAAGCTGGCTTCCCTTCCCCACGTAGAATACTACAACTCCCAGCAACACCCTTTACTCACAGGGGCCCAAGGAAGCTTCAAAAGCTTCAAAAACTGCCTCTGAGGTTACAACACCTAGTTTGTGTCCTCGCCATACTCTCAAGCCACTCAACCCACCAGCTCCCTTGAACTGTTAACAGGTGATTTCTCCCCTGACTTCCTAGACAATATGGAAGCCATCAGTCATAAACTCTGTCAACTTTCTGCTACAAAACCAGCAAACTAACCTGTATCCCACACATACTTTCTTTCTTTCCACCACTTTTTACAGCAGAAGAGGTATCACTGCATTCACTTTTTAATCTTCATATTGTGAATTTCTCTTAACAACTGTCTACCAGTTTCATCAAAGATAGAGTTTGTATTTCTGATTGTTGCCCTCCTTGGCTCTTTGGGGGTGGTTTTCAAAAGTAAAAAGAGCCATTTGGAAACCAGAAGTCAACACTTGCTCCTTTGACTTCTATGACCTCCCTTCTCCTGGTTCTCCTCCTCCCTCTGGGACTTCTTTTCAGGTTCCTCTTCCTCTGCCTGCCCCTTAAATTGTAGATTTCCCCAGGCCACTATCAGATCATTATTTATTTAAAAAAATGATAATAAGCACTGACTATGTTCTAGGATTGTTGCAAGTATGGGCAAGATGAAGTGAACAAGATAGATCCTGTTCCTGCCCTCACTACAAGGAGACACGGCAGAAGTGCCCGTCCAAGAGATCAGAGAAGTCTTCCTGAACCAAGTGGCATTCAAGCAAGACCTGAAGGATGGGTTAGCAGGTGGAGAGAAGGGAAAAAATGGTCCAGGCAGCAGGCTCAGAAGGAGCAAAGAATATACCATATCTCAGAAACTGAAAGCAGGGGGACAGAAGGTGAGAAATGAGAGGTAGATAGGGATCTAATAAGAGATGGCCTTGTCATCCCTGTTAAGAATTTGGACTTTATTCTAAGGACTATAGGAAGCCTCAACTACTGCCCAGACTTGCTAATATCTCTGCTTCTACTCTTTCCCCTGACTAACCCATGCTCCATTTTGCAGCCAAAGTGACCTTAAAATTTAAGTCACATTGGGTTGGCCCAGTCGCTTAGTGGTTAAGTTCACATGCTCCGCTTCGGTGGCCCGGGATTTGCAGGTTTGGATCCCAGGCATGGACCTATACACCACTCATCAAGCCATGCAACTGTGCGCCCCACATACAAAATAGAGGAAGATTGGCACAGATATTAGCTCAGGGACAATCTTCCTCAAGCAAAAAGAGGAAGATTGGCACAGATGTTAGCTCAGGGACAATCTTCCTCACACACACACAAAAAATTGTCACATCATGTCACTCTCTTGCTTAAAACCCTCTGGTGTCTTTCTATTATCCAGTGGATTAAATCCCAAACTCCTTAACAAGTTTACAAGACCCCACACACATGACCTGGTCACAGCACCCTAACTAAGGTCCAGTCAGACATGACTTCTTTGTTTTCTCTCAGATGCTCTGTCATCTCTGGACCCCCAGACAAGCTGTTCATTCTGCCTGGAACCTCTTCTCTCTCCCTCTACTTATATCCTGGACATCACGTCTGCTGGGAAGCCTTCACTGACCTCCCTCAAGTCCATATTCAGTGTTCCTCCCATGAACTCTCATTTACACCCTGAACTTCCTCTCATATAACATTTAATAGGTAGGACTATAGCAAGTGACTGGGCATCTGCTGTGACTCTGTCAGCTCCAGGAGCACAGAAACTTTTTATATTTTGATAATTTTCGTATCTCCAGCACGCAGCTCACAAAATAAGCTTTACCAATATTTGCTGAATAAATCAGTGAATGAAAAAATAAAATAGGGGATGTATTCAATGTATTCTATGATCATTTCTAGCTCTAAAAAATTTCTGTGGTTCTTTTTTAAAAAATTATTTTATTGAGGTCATATTGGTTTATAACATTGTGTAATTTCAGGTGTCCATTATTATATATCAGTTTCAGTATAGACTTCATCTTGCTTACCCCTAATAGTCTAGTTTTTATCCATCACCTTACATTTGTGCCCCATTACCCCCTTTGCCCTCCCCCCCCACCCTCTTCCCCTCTGGTAGCCACTAATCTGTTCTCCTTATCCATGTGTCTGTTTATATTCCACATATGAGTGAAATCATACAGGTTTGTTTTTGTCTGTCTGGCTTATTTTACTTAACATAATACCCTCAAGGTCCATCCATGTTGCTGCAAATGGGACAATTTTGTCTTTTTTTATGGCTGAGTAGTATTCCATTGTATATATATACCACATCTTCTTGATCCAATCATCAGTCGAGGGACACGGGTTACTTCCACTTCTTGGCTATAGTGAATATGCTGCAATGAACATAGGGGTGCATAAGCCTCTTTGGATTGTTGATTTCAGGTTCGTTGGATGGATTCCCAGTAGTGGGATAGCTGGATCATAGGGTTTTTCTATTTTTAATTTTTTGAGGAATCTCCATACCATTTTCCATAGAGGTTGCACCAGTTTGCGTTCCCACCAGCTGTGTATGAGGGTTCCTGTTTCTCCACATCCTCTCCAACACTTGTTGTTTTTTGTCTTGGTGATTACAGCCATTCTAACGGGCGTGAGGTGATACCTTAGTGTTGTTTTGATTTGCATTTCCCCCGATGATTAGTGATGTTGAACACCTTTTCTTGTGCCTATTGGCCATCTGTCTATCTTCTTTGGAGAAGTGTCTGTTCATTTCCTCTGCCCATTTTTTGACCGGGTTGTTTGTTTTTTTTGTTGTTCAGTTGTATGAGTTCTTTATATATTATGGAGATTAACCCCTTGTCAGATATATGTTTTGCAAATATTTTCTCCCAGCTGGTGGGTTGTCTGTTCATTTTGATTCTGGTTTCATTTGTCTTGTAGAAGCTCTTTAATCTGATAAAGTCCCACTTGCTTATTTTTTCTTTAGTTTCCCTAGTCTGGGTAGGCATGGCATCTGAAAAGATTCCTTTATGACCCATGTCAAATAGTGTTATGCCTATATTTTCTTCTATGAGTTTTATAGTTTCAGGTCTCATCTTCAGGTCTTCGATCCATTTTGAGTTAATTTTTGTGAATGGCGATAGCAGATGGTCCACTTTCATTCTTTTGCATGTGGCTGTCCAGTTTTCCCAACACCATTTATTGAAGAGACTTTCCTTTCTCCATTGTATGTTCTTAGCTCCTTTGTCGAAAATTAGCTGTCTGTATATGTGTGGTTTTATTTCTGGGCTTTCAATTCTGTTCCATTGATCTGTGTGTCTGTTTTTGTACCAGTACCATGGTGTTTTGATTACTATTGCTTTGTAGTATGTTTTGAAGTCAGGGATTGTGATGCCTCCTGCTTTGTTCTTTTTTCTTAGGATTGCTTTAGCTATTCGAGGTCTTTTGTTGCCCCATATGAATTTTAGTATTCTTTTTTCCATTTCCGTGAAGAATGTCATTGGGATTCTGAATGGGATTGCATTGAATCTGTAGATTGCTTTAGGTAATATAGATATTTTAACTATGTTTATTCTTCCAATCCATGTGCGTGGGATGTCTTTCCATTTCTTTATGTCATCATCAATTTCTTTCAAGAATGTCTTGTAGTTTTCATTGTATAGGTCTTTCATCTCCTTGGTAAGATTTATTCCTAGATATTTTATTCTTTTTGATGCAATTGTAAATGGTATTATCTTTTGAGCTCTCTTTCTGTTAGTTCGTTATTAGCATACAGAAATGCAACTGATTTTTGTAGATCGATTTTGTACCCTGCGACTTTGCTGTAGTTGTTGATTATTTCTAATAGCTTTCCAATGGATTCTTTAGGGTTTTCTATATATAAAATCATGTCATCTGCAAATAGTGAGAGTTTCACTTCTTTGTTGCCTATTTGGATTCCTTTTATTCCTTTTTCTTGCCTAATTGCTCTGGCCAAAACCTACAGTACTATGTTGAATAGGAGTGGTGAGAGTGGGCAGCCTTGTCTCATTCCTGTTCTCAGAGGAATGGCTTTCAGCCTTTCCCCGTTGAGTATGATGTTGGGTGTGGGTTTGTCATAAGTAGCCTTTATTATGTTGAGGTACTTTCCTTCTATACTCATTTTGCTGAGAGTTTTTATCATAAATGGATTTTGTATCTTGTCAAATGCCTTCTCTGCATCTATTGAGATAACCATGTGGTTTTTATTCTTTGTTTTGTTGATGCGATGTATCACATTGATTGATTTGCAGATGTCAAACCATCCCTGCGTCCCTGGTATAAATCCCACTTGGTCATGGTGTATGATCTTTTTAATGTATTGCTGTATTTGGTTTGCCAATAATTTGTTGAGGATTTTTGCATCTATGTTCATCAGCAATATTGGCCTGTAATTTTCTTTCTTTGTAATGTCTTTGTCTGGCATTGGTATCAGGGTGATGTTGGCTTTGTAGAATGAGTTAGGAAGTGTTCCATCTTCCTCTATTTTTTGGAATAGTTTGAGAAGAATGGGTATTAAATCTTCTTTGATTGTTTGGTAGAATTCTCCAGAGAAGCCGTCTGGTCCTGAACTTTTGTTTTTTGGGGGAGGTTTTTGATTACTGTTTTAATCTCTTTACTTGTGATTGGTCTATTCAGATTCTCTATTTCTTCTTGATTCAGTTTTGGGAGGTTGTATGAGTCTAAGAATTTATCCATTTCTTCTAGATGGCCCAATTTGTTGGCATATAGTTTTTATAGTATTCTCTTATAATCCATAATCTCTAATTTTCATTATTTCCCTCCTTCTGCTGACTTTTGGTTTTTGTTCTTCTTTTTCTAGTTTTGTTAGGTGTAGTTTAAGATTATTTATTTGAGATTTTTATGGTTTGTTGATGTAGGCCTGTATTGCTATAAATTTCCCTCTTAGTACTGCTTTTGCTGCATCCCATAAGAGTTGGTATGTTGTATTTTCATTTTCATTTGCCTCCAGGTATTTTTTGATTTCTCCTTTGATTTCTTCATTGATCGAATGGTTTTTTAGTAACATGTTGTTTAGTCTCCACCTATCTGCGACTTTTCCAGCTTTTTCTTGTAGTTGATTTCTAGTTTCTTAGCATTGTGGTTGGAAAAGATGCTTGATATGGTTCAATCTTCTTAAATTTATTGAGGTTTTCCTTGTTTCGCAACATATGGTCTATCTTTGAGAATGTTCCATGTGCACTTGAGAAGAATGTGTATTCTGCTGTTTTTGGATAGAATGTTCTGTATATATCTATTAAGTCCATCTGATCTAGTGTTTCATTTAAGGCCACTGTTTCCTTGTTGACTTTCTGTCTGGATGATCCATCCATTGATGTAAGTGGGGTGTTGAGGTCCCCTACTAGTATTGTGTTGCTGTTAATTTCTCCCTTTAAGTCTGTTAATAGTTGCTTTATATACTTTGGTGCTCTTGTGTTAGGTGCATATATATTCCTAAGTGTTATGTCCTCTTGGTGGAATGTCCCTTTTATCGTTATATACTTCCCCTCTTTGTCTCTCATTATCTTTTTCATCTTGAAGTCTGCTTTGTGTGATATAAATATGGCAACACCTGCTTTCTTTTGCTTACCATTTGCTTGGACTATCATCTTCTATCCCTTCACTCTGAACCTATGTTTGTCTTTAGAGCTGAGATATGTTTCCTGGAGGCAACATATTGTTGGGTCTTGTTTTTTAACCCAACCACCCACTCTGTGTCTCTTGATTGGAGAATTCAATCCATTTACATTTAGAGTGATTATTGATATATGAAGGCTTAATCCTGCCATTTTATCTCATTTTCTGGTTGTTCTGTATTTCCATTATTTCTTTTCCCCTGTGTTTCCGACTGCCATTTCAGTTTGGTGGTTTTCTGTGATGGTTTTCTCAGTTTTCTCTTTATTTATGATTTGTGGCTCTGCTCTGATTTTTTGTCTAGTGGTTACTATGAGGTTTGTATCAAAGACCTCATAGATGAGATAGGCATTTTATGGTAGCCTCTTATCTCCATTAGCCAAAGCAGGTTCCATCTCTTTCCATCCCTTACCTCTTCCCTTTCTGATTTATTGTTGTCACAAATTATTCTTTTTTGTGTTGTGTGTTTGTGATTAAATTGAAGTATTTATAGTTATTTTTGATGCTTTCCTTCTTTTTATTTTTTATGTTATAATAGTGTTTGCTAACCTATTCTGCCAGAGAGCTGCAATTTTCTGATTTTGTCTGTCTACTTATCTCCTTGCTCAAAGGTTTGTAAACCTTTACCTTTTTGTTTCAGGTAGGAGGGTTTCCTTCATCATTTCTTGTAAGGCAGGTCTAGTGGTGATGATCTCCCTCAGCTTTTGTTTATCTGGGAAAGCTTTTATTTCTCCATCATATCTGAAGGATAACTTCCCTGGATAGAGTATTCTTGGCTGAAAGTTTTTGTCTTTCAGTATTTTGAAAATATCATTCCATTCTCTCCCAGCATGTAAGGTTTCTGCTGAGAAATCCACTGAAAGCCTGATAGGGGTTCCTTTGTAGGTTATTTTCTTATACCTTGCTGTCCTTAATATTTTTTCTTTGTCATTGACTTTTGCCAGTTTTACTATTATATGCCTTGGAGAAGGTCTTTTTGCAGTGATGTAAATAGGAGTTCTACTGGATTCATGTACTTGTAAGTTCAGTTCCTTCTCCAGGTTTGGGAAGTTCTCAGCTATTATTTCTTTGAAGAAGCTCTCTGCTCCTTTCTACCCCTATTCTCCCTCTGGAATACCTGTAATCCTTATGTTACTTTTCCTAATTGAGTTGGATATTTCTTGAAGAACGTCTTAATTTTTTAAAAATCTTAGTTCTCTTCTCCACCTGAAGCATTTCTATATTTCTATCCTCTAAATCACTAATTCTGTCCTCCATAAGATCTGCTCTATTTTTTATGGTTTCTACGTTATTTTTTATCTCATTAGTTGTGTTCTTTATATCCAAAATTTCTGTATAGTTTTAAGAGTTTCGATCTCTTTGGTGAAGTATCCCTTCTGTTCATTAATTTTATTCCTGAGCTCATTGAAGTGTCTTTCTGTGTTTTCTTGTAACTTGTTGAGATTATTTATAACAACTATTTTGAATTCTCTGTCATTTAGATTGTAATCTTCTGTGACTTGAGGATTGGTTTCTGGAGACTTGTCATTTTCCTTCTGTTCTGCAGTGTTACTGTAGTTCTTCATGGTGTTTGATGAACTGATCCTCTGCCAGTGGCAGTATCTGGTCGCAGATTCCACCTGCCATAGCTGGAGGTGGGGGCAGGAGCTGTGGTTTCTGATCCCACCCTGTCTCCTGGTAGTTATGCTGGTCTGGCCTCTGTGTTCACGCAGGCTGGCTGCAGTCACTCTGCGAGTTGTGCTCATATGGGTGGGACCTCTGTGCTTGGTGAGCAGGTCGCAGCCCGGCACTGTGCTCAGCAGGCAGGTTATGCTCACATGGGTGGGGCCTCTGAGCTTGGTTAGTGAGTCCAGCTGAGCTGCTGTGGTAGGTGGGAGGGGCAATTTTGCCCACACTGAGCTGCCACCACTCAGGCAGTGTTTGTGCGGGCGGGGCCACCTCAGTATGTGGGTGCTCCTGCAGGCTTGCCTACTACTCCAAAAGCGTTCTCATGCGGGCCAGGCTGCCCCGGCCTCCACTCACAGTCTTGCCTGCTGCTGTGTGAGGATCTGTGACCTGGCTTGCTGCCTCCAGGGTAGGGGAGGGGTGTGCTCACCTAGTTCCACTGCTTCCTGGATATCCAGTCCACCCATCTTCAGATATATGGCTCTGTGGGTCTCTCAGGCATTCTGTTGTGTTGTGTAGGGAATCCTCTGTTAGTTAATGAATGTCCATTTAGTTGTAACTTAGAGGGGAGAGACAAAGAGAACAACTCACTCTGCCATGATGTTGATGTCACTCCTCTATGATTTTTTTTTTTTTTGCTGAGGAATATTGGTCCTGAGCTAACATCTGTGCCAATCTTCCTCTATTTTATATGTGGGACACCACCACAGCACGGCTTGATAAGCGGTGTAGAGATCTGTGCAGAGATCTGAACCAGAGAACCCCAGGCCACCAAAGCAGAGTGTGTGAACTTAACCACTACGCCAATGGGCCGGCCCTCACTATGGTTCTTTGTAGGTGCTATCTGTTGCAAGTGTCTTAAGAACAGTTTAACAATTTACTTCTAAAAAAAATAGCAGGAGCCAAATTTCCATTCTTTGAATTCCTGATTCCATTAAGTTGAGGTAACTACTGTATTGGATTTTTTCTCAGCTCTAAGGTTCTTAAAATACCAACACAGAGGGCCCGGCCTGGTGGCATAGTGGTTAAGTTCGCATGCTCCACTTCAGCTGCCCAGGGTTTGCAGGTTTGGATCCCAGGCACGCACCAATGCACTGCTTGTCAAGTCATGCTGTGGTGGCACCCCACATATAAAGTAGAGGAAGATGGGCACGGATGTTAGCCAAGGGCCAATCTTCCTCAGCAAAAAGAGGAGGTTTGGCAACAGATAGTAGCTCAGGGCTAATCTTCCTCACCAAAAAAATAAAATAAAGTACCAACATAGAGATGAAAAGTATCTTTTCAGCTTTTCTTTAAACATGTTCAATCTTACTCATTTTCTGTACAAAGAATTTTTTTCTCTGTCAGGAAATGACTTCTATATTGGAGGGGTTCCTTAAATGAGCTATTCCCATTGGTGCAGTCCAATTCAACGGTTTAGTTAAAGTTTATTGAGAGCCCATCATGTGCCAAGATCAGTCCAGGGGATATAAATATGAATAAGATGCAGCCATTTGATCTTGAGAAGCTTACAGTCTGGAAAAAGGCTCTTGACTAGATAACTTCAAAATGTTTCACTTTCTCCACTCTTTCTGGTTGAGGACATGCTAAATTCTACACATTTTAATTCAACAAATCTTTATTTACTGGTAAATAATGCACAAATAATTTATAGGTGACTCAAAGTTGAGCAAGAGATGATCCTTGCCCTCAAGCATCTTATGGTCTATGAGGTAACCAACGATAAGTACAAATTGGCTGTTTTTGTCAAGAGGGCAGAATAGGAGAGCTTTATGTGACACAGAAGGGTTAAGGGAGTAAGAGCCTACATCCACTGGGGAGGGCCAGAGAAGGAAGTGAAGAGTCAGGAAAAAAAAGCTTTTCAGCAGAAGTGCCATTTGAAGTGGGTCCTGAGGTCCAGATAGTAGGTACCTAATATAAGTGGAATCATGTAGTATTTGTCCTTTTGTGTCTGGCTTATCTCAGCATAATGGAAAGACAATTTTTATGTAGTCAATTTTGTTGCTTATGTGTTTTTTAAAAAACCCTGTAACAAAATAAAAAAGCCATTAAAATCTAGAAAAACATGTCTACAACATAGATGACAAACAAAGGTCAAATTCATAGAGACAGAAAGAACGGTAGCTACCAGGGGGCTAGGAGCAGGATGGGCTGGATAGAGAGTTAGTGTTTAATGGGTACAGAGTTTCAGTTTGTAAAGATGAAGAAGTTCTAGAGATGGAGAATGGTGATGATTGCACAACAATGTAATGCCACTAAAGTGTACACTTAAAAATGGTTAAAACAGTAAATTTTATGCTGAGTATATTTTAACAACAATAAAAAATTAAGTTGGATTAATTTAGGATTCTGAGGTTTGTACCTGCTTAGAAAAGACTTTCCATACCTCAAGATTATAGAGAAGACTCTTTATTCTTCTAGAAGTATTGTTCATTAATATGTAGTTGGTAGGAGGTGCAACTTTTGGATAGGTATTTGAGGTGAGGAAAACAGGCTTCTGCAACTGTCATGGAAGAGGTGACAAGGACCTGAAGTAAGGTGATGAATCAGAAGGACCAGGTTCTTTCTACTGGGAAGGTAGGATGATAGGACTTGGCTTTCAACTGGATATATGCTTGATGTATGTGTGGTACTTGAATGGTTGTTGAATAAGGAAGGGGAAGAAATAGTCAAGGCAGAGAACCTCTGAAGTTTCTAACCCAGGCAGCAAGCACAATAGTAATAATAACATGAATTAATATAATATTCACTGAAGGAGGAAGATCAGGTTTGCGGAAAAGGATTTGTTCCATTTTGGATGTGCAAATATTTTTAGGTGCAGGTCAGCCATGCGAGTGAGTTCTGATGTGGAAAAGAGTTAAGGGGGACAAATTTGGTTTAGAACTCAGCCAATCAAGATGATTGCTGAAGCTACGGGATTGTATGGGAGAGAAAGTCAAGAGAGAATGGATAGAACTTGGAACATTTTCAGCCTTTAAGCGGGATGAACAGGAAGGATAGCCAGAGAAACAAATAATTTGTAGAGGAGATGGCACTCGAAATGGGCTTGGAGAAAGAGTTTTGACAATGGTAGACTGGAGGGTGGGTAGTATAGGTGGTGAAGAAAGGGTTCCAAGCAGAAACAACAACATGAAGAAATAGGGAGCAGGAAAGCACTCCACCAAAGAAGCCATTCAGTAACCAGATGTTAAATGAATTTGTTACACAATTGGAAGTTTCAAAGATGGGTCAGTCAACATTATCACTGTGGAAGAGAGGATGATGACCAAGAAAAGGCCATTTCCTTCAAGGTTACTGTGACTATTGGTAGTTGGTTGCTTGGGTATGAAAAGAGTCTAAGAGCCTTTAATCTACTTTGCTTAAACTCCAGCCAAAAATATCTGGTAAACTTGGAGTATCTCTTTTTTCTAAACTCTATTCTAGATTTAGATTCAGTGTTTCAATTTTCTTTGTTGTGACACATCTTTGTGCCATATCCACACCAGGTGGTTTTCAGGTCTATTTTCATAAGTACTTTTTTTTTTGTTGTGTTTGAAGTTTTTTTCTTTTTTTAAATGAGAAATTGGGTGAGATCATGTTTCTGGGGAAAGGAGATAATGGTGGCAATGCCACTGTCCTCAGTTCAAGTATCATAGTACAAACACACACTCCAAGAGGGTGGCAAGAAAACAATTTAAGCCAAGATTGAGTTCAACTTTCCCCAAAGACTCTACACCTGGTTTCAAAGATTCAGTTTTGGGGCCGGCCCGGTGGCGCAAGTGGTTAAGTGCGTGTGCTCCGCTGCAGCAGCCCGGGGTTCGCCGGTTCGGATCCCGGGCGCGCACTGATGCACTGCTTGTCGAGCCATGCTGTGGCGGTGTCCCATATAAAGTAGAAGACAGGCATGGATGTTAGCTCAGGGCCAATCTTCCTCAGCAAAAAGAGGAGGATTGGCATCAGATGTTAGCTCAGGGCTGATCTTCCTCACAAAAGAAAAAAAAAAACATTCACAGTTTGGTTGATAGTAAAAAGATATATAGAGTTAAAGATTTTATTTATTTTTATTTTTTCCCCCAAAGCCCCAGTAGATAGTTGTATGTCATAGCTGCACATCCTTCTAGTTGCTGTAGGTGGGACACGGCCTCAGCATGGCCGGAGAAGCGGCGCGTCAGTGCAGGCCTGGGATCCGAACCCGGGCCGCCAGCAGCGGAGAGCGCACACTCAACCGCTAAGCCACGGGGCCGGCCCAGATATATAGAGTTAAAAAAATGACAAACTGCTTTCAAAAAAATTTCAGAGAGCCATTTTTCATCCATCAGACTGGCAAAGACCTAAAGTTTGGTAACTTGTTGGGGCCAGGGTGTGGGGCAGCAGGCACTGTCCTACACTGCTGGTGGGAGAGTTAATTGCTATGACCTCTTTGGAAGGCAACTGGCAATATTTACCAAACGCACGTATCCTCTGACCCAGGGTATTCTGGACAAGACAATTCATTGCAGCATAATTTGTAGTGGCAAAAGAAGGCAACCACCTAAAATGTCCATCAATAGAGACTGTTAAATAATTATGGCATATCTTCATGGTGGAATATTTTAGTCATTACTGCTTGTTTATGCATAAAATAGCTTGGAACTATACACTAGAGACCTGGAACACTGGTGGCCTCTGGGGTGGGACTGGGCTGAGGGGACAGAGCCGGGAGGGACTTTTCACCTACCTTCTGTACCTGATGAATGTATAACCTATCTCCACCCCCGACCAAAGTAAAGCAATAAGTTTCCTGGTGGTAGAGAGAACATTAATAGTTTTTAACACACAGGAAACTTGAGATAAATCTTAACCAAGGAGACATTAGCTATGATGGGAATGATTTAGAGAAGTTTGAAGAGTTGAAGGCCATCTGATCTTGCCCATCCACCTTTTCTCTCCACACAGAAAACAAGGCAAAAAGGAAGGAAGGGTGAGAGCCAGACAGCACAAAGAAGTCACGAAGCCAAGAAACTTGTAGGACAGACACTTTATTGTGGATTGCTTGTGGTAAAATATTCAACCCTTCAACATGTGCATTAGTTTGTTTTTTGCTGGAGACCACAGCATGATGCTCAAAGGCCTTGAGTCTCATCTTATGTCAGTCTAATCAATGGTTGTCTATTTTATAGTTCAACTAGGTAGAGCAAAAAGTCAGGAAATTCTCGTCTTAACACCCCAAATTAAGGGCTGCAAGATGTGCAACCCACTCATATAAAGTGCTTATGTTCAGTGCAAAAAGGGCAGACTCAGAAGGGCAAGCAGATGCTGGGGAATGAGGTTTCCTGGGAGACAGATGCATTCTATGACTCAAAGAGGAAAAAGCCACTTGTCAAAATTCCCCCCAAAAGGATCTAGTATTCTCTTTGCAGTCTTTCCTCTCTCTAACAGGACCAAAACTTTGCATCTGACAGATGCCCATAAGAGTTATTTTACTATCAAAAAACCTGCTTCAGGGTTTCTCAGCACCAGGGATACTTCAGCTTCCAGTTCCTGTTTGTCTCAGCAGCAAACGTGAGATCCACAGGCTGAGCTCCGGCCGGGGTGGCTCAGAGCTGCAGAGCTTCTCTAGGCCTCTTATTTGCAAATCCAAGTCACCGGCTATGACGGATGCCTTCTAAAACGTCATCACATCTCGGTGGGAAAACAAGCCAGTGCTTATTAAAGGAGCACTTCACCTCGTTTTCTACCAACTGCACAGGATCTATTCATTGCCCCCTTGTCCTAACTCTTGTCCACAGGCCAACCTCCAAAGCCAACCCTTGACCCTCTGTTATGACAAAGCAGCGCACTGCCTTCTCAATGACCCTGGGTCTCTGCAGATCCATCCTGCTGCCCTGAAGAGACTGAAGCAGGAGAGATGTGGAAGTGGTTCCTAACCAATTTAAGTGGCGCAAATAGGACTGTAACCCAAACAGGCAAAGTCTAGCCTTTCAGTCCTAGGATCCTGGCTACTATTTCTCTCCCCAGACTCTCAAAGAGGGGGCCATACTCTCATTGTGCAGCAGGGATAGTCAAAAAGGCCGGCTCTGTGCTTGCAGGCAGTGGCCTGCATTCCTGTTCGGAGAAGTTTGCCTTGCTCTCCCTGCTGGATGAATGTGATGGTGCCCCTCTTGCCCATGGGTGGGGCTCCAGACCTGATTACTTGTATGTGCACCCACAGCTTTCAGATGCTGGCACCTGAGGACACTTCCGTTCAGACGACCTTCTGAAGACTCACAGTAACTCCTTGTGCTTGTGAGAGGAGACACTTGGAACAGTTTTAATCCATAGGTAGCACTTGCCCCAAGGCCATCTCTGAATTTGGGGAAGGGAAGGAAGGGAAAAGAGGCAATGCTTTTGGTGCTGCTGTATAATTCCCCATAAAACCCTTCTAGCTGCGAGGAGCTACTGGAGTGTCTCCACACGGAGGGGCTGTGTACAAACAGGAGGACCCGGGTTAAGAACCAAAACGCAGGGCAGGTTTTCAGAACGGCAGAAGTCTAAAGTAAAGTGCCTCTTTACAGTGGGGAGAGTTTCGTTTGTTCGGAAATGCTTGGGTGTAAACATGAGTGCACAGGAGCGTGCACACACACTCACTCGCTCTGAGGTAGAAAGAACTGGCCATCTCCAGACAAACACACACAGGTTCCACAATTTTACAGAAACATGGCACTTGCGTGAGAGGTCCTGTCCTTGCCCAAGATGGCAAGTGGGGTCCAATCCAGCTCTTTCCGGCCTGGGGCAGCCAGGGAAGTCCCACTGCACAGCAGGAAAGAGGTGGAGGGCCTCTCCATCACTCCTGTCCCACAGGCCCCGTGGCCCACAGTCACTTCCTGGAGCCTGAGCCATGGGCACCCCGGCTGTGGCTCGTCAGAAGCCACTGGGCGCAGATGTCTTGCACGACTGCATCCCCGCTGCTCTTGGCGGCCTGCTGCACCTGCTGGACGAGGACCGTAGCCCGTGAGTGTTCTTGCTTCACGGCAATCAAGTAGGCAGAACGCAGTTTGCAGCATGTCAGGTAGGCCTGAACCTGGCAATGGGGTAAAGGAGACAGTGGAAAGGAAACCATCACCGATGAGTCACCAACAAACACACAGAGCTGCGTCAGAGAGCTCGGGCAGATGAGGTCTCACTTCTCACCTGCAAAATTAATAATTAGGTTCTTGCCTTTTATTAATTATAGCAACTCTTTAAATATTCTGGCCCTAAGCTATTACATTGCTATTTTATAGAGTAAAAAGTTATTACAGGGGCCAGCCTGGTGGCATAGCAGTTGTTCACATGCTCTGCTTTGGCGGCCCAGGGTTTGCAGGTTCGGATCCCGGGCACGGACTGAAGCACTGCTTGTCAAGCCATGCTGCGGCGGCGTCCCACATAAAAATAGAGGAAGATGGGGGGCCGGCCCCATGGTGTAGCGGTTAAGTGCACGTGCTCTGCTGCTGGCGGCCCGGGTTCAGATCCCAGGCGCGCACCGAGGCACCGCTTGTCAGGCCATGCTGTGGCGGCATCCCATATAAAGTGGAGGAAGATGGGCACAGATGTTAGCCCAGGGCCAGTCTTCCTCAGCAAAAAGAGGAGGATTGGCATGGATGTTAGCTCAGGGCTGATCTTCCTCACAAAAAATTAATAAATAAAAGATAAAAAAAAATAGAGGAAGCTGGGCATGGATGTTAGCCTGGGGCGAACCTTCCTCAGCAAAAAGAGGAGGAATGGTATCGGATGTTACCTCAGGGCTAATCTTCCTCACACAAAAAAAAGTCATTACAATTAAGCTAAGAACTTCAAAAAGAAGAAAGCAGGCTGGCCACTGGCCACTGGCCACTCCCTCCGAGGCACTCCTCCTCACTATCCCAGCTCTCCAGCTTCCTCCCAGCTTCTGAGTCAGCACTGTCACTGGCCACAAGTTGTGCTTTCAGTTATTTGGGTGATTACTTGACTGATGTCTGTCTCCCCGACTAGACTTTAAGCTCCATGAGGGCAGGAACAGTGTCTGCTTTTTCTACCCCTTGCATTCCTGGTGCCTAGCACAGGGCCTACCATGTAGTAGGTTCTCAACAAACATGCATTCAGTGGGTGAATGAATGCATATTCAATGCCTACAATGGGCTCACAGATCCCCCTTCTCTATTTTTATGTTTTCAATTCTGCTGAATTTAAAATCTTTTAACAGGAAACTTGGGGAAGAAAATGCATACACACAATTAGAAAAGATCTAACTCCAGGGCGACTTGTTTGGATCAGAGGTGGCTCAGTTTCGGGTGTGGAGGGGTGTCTCTCCTACCCTCTGGACACCCTCTGTCTCATGAATCCTCAGTGTGGTGGAGACGAGAGCCCCTTCCTTTCCTGGCCCCGACCTCACCAGCCCCTGGCTAGCCAGTGTTCTGGGCCAGCGAACAGCAAGGCCCTCACGAGCTGCCGCGGAGCTTCCACTAGCAGCTGCCTTTCTGCTGTGACAGTCCTCTTGGTGGTTGGAGGTGACTCTTCTCCCTTCCTGTTTCAGGGCTCCATCATCTTTTTTGTTTTGGTCACTACAGTCTTCCATTCCTAAGCTCAATTACAGATAATCTTCTACAGCTAGAAGATGTCGGGCGTGTTCTGAGCTCACTAAAAGTGATCGAGTCCTGACGTTAGCTCTCACCCAGGCCTTCTGCTCCACTTAGCACCTGCTGACATTAAATATATATCACAAGTTGGCAGGCAAAATTCCTCCCTAGAGAAGGAGGGCATTTTGGCAGAAAGTCTGGATTAAGAACTGAAGGAAGCTGGGTTTTGGCAAGGGTCTCATGGCCTGAGATCACTCAAGTGCATTAGAATAGCTGCTGAGAGAAAAAACTTGAAAAAGTAGTAATGACTGTCTAGATTTTAGTGCAAGTCTTTCCTATGGACAAACCCTCTGTCCTGTTGAGCAGGAGGCTCCCTGAAGGCTTGGAAAAGGACTGTAGTCTGGGAATCAGGGAACCTGGGTATCTGGTCTGGCTGTCAGGTTCTCACTCTGGTTCTAGAAAAGTAATTCTCCACATTTCAGAATTCAGTATTCCATCCTTTCCATAGGATCTCATTAGGATGTTGCAGAAATAAATGAAGAAATATTTAGAACATGTTCTCCCTAACTCCTTAACTGAAGAATGGCCTGCAAATTCAGTCCAAGGATTAGCAATCCTGCCACGGGGAGCAGCTCTGTGGTGTGTAAGAAACTGTTTGCCTCACATTCGTTTTCTTCATGAGGGACTCAGCTGCCAGATCATTCCACTTCCGGTGGCCAGGGCAGTCTGGCTTGGTTTTCCCATGCCTCTCCTGGCCCAGGAGCTTTCCTCCAGATGGCAGGTGGATTGAGCCTGTGGTGAGCCACAAACGAGAGCAGCTGGCAGCAGCTTTCATTCTGGCTGGCACTCCCCGCAAAGACAACGTGAAACAAAGGTTCACTGACTTCCTCCCACACGTGGAAGAGCTCATGGGCCTCAGGGGAGAGGCTTGTTCTGGAGAATGAGACACAATGGGCATTTGTGGGTCAAAGGGTTGGTTGATTCAGTCAACCTGAATCCCCACTGAGGGATTCCCAAGGGCTCTCTGAGAGAAGACCTCCACAGGAAATGAGATTCAAGAGCAGCCTAGGACATGTTTGTCTTGGGGACAAAGAAATGGGAAGGCAAAGGCTCATGTAGTCAATGTTCACATGTACCCTGTCTATTTTCTCCCTTCTACACTCCCATCTGGTCCCATCTCCACCTCTGGATAAGAAAGAGCTGAGATACAGGTTGTATGGAACTGCCAGGGAAGCAAGGGATAAAGATGACAAGGGAAGCCCAAGGTGCTCTTCATGGGTATCACTGGAGTTTGGAGACAACTCTGCTCACCTTGTTGTCATCATTGTGTATCGCCTGGATCAGGCCCTCCAGCTCCTGTGCAGAACAGAAACACAGCAGTCATGAGAGGGAGAAGAGCTCCCAGCGCGGCAGCCAGGGCCCAATACAGTCTCAGCCCAGCTGTTCTGACTCCAGAGGGGGATGCCTGCCCGACTCTTCTTTATAAACTTAACTCCTGCTATAAAAGCAACAAAGGAAATATAGTGATAACACTAAGCTTGGGAATTTGAGGAGGAAGAACAGCTCCCAAGAGGCCTGTCCTTGGCCTTCATGAACGGATGTGACTCTCTTCACCCCACAAAGAAGCCACAGGGGGACAGTTTTAGAGGCAACATGCTTCAAAGGCCATCTGCAGGGCCACCCTGCCCTCCTCTACAATCACAGGGAGAAACAACTCCGTCGGCCCACAGACACTTCCAGGTGCAAACAACATTAGACAATGGGATGTTGAGGGGCACCTTCCAGTATAGAGGTTATCACCATGAACTTTCTTTCCAGGGAAGGATTGATTAGAGTGAGGCCATTGTTATGGAGGTATCAGAAAGATAAAGGAATATTGCAGTTTCAGGTACATTATGGGGAACAGAAAAATAAAGAGCGGGATGTGAAGACACTGAAACGGATGGAGGAGCTGAGAGGTATGGGAGTCAGCACACCTGGGGTGGAATTCTCTTGAATGCTTCCAAGCAGTTGAGGAGGATGGTGTCCCCATCACTTTTGGCTGCCATGCCTGACTCACTGACACACTTGAGCAGTTGTCGGATCTCACCGTATTTCTCCCTCTCCACCAACTGCCGAGCGGCTCTGCAGTAGGTCATGGCAGCATCCAGCTGGAAGTCCTAGAACAGAACATGGGGAGATGGGCTTAGGGTGGCAGGGGACATCAGCCCCAGGAACGAAGGCAACAT
Organism: Diceros bicornis minor; assembly: GCF_020826845.1. Taxonomy (NCBI): domain Eukaryota; kingdom Metazoa; phylum Chordata; class Mammalia; order Perissodactyla; family Rhinocerotidae; genus Diceros; species Diceros bicornis. The sequence goes on from NC_080763.1 coordinate 16,406,627, forward strand.
TTAAAAAGCTCCCACTACACTTGGTGTAGATAAGCCATATTGATTGCAGTCACAACAGAAAACATACATATAACAAACAAACAATAAGCAAAAAGTTCCTCTTTGGAGTTAGGCAGCCATTTAGGAAGCATCCATAAAAATCATAACCTCAATATCTAAAATGGTAGATCTGCTGGCTGCCATGTCATTTTCTGAAAATATTCTAATAAAATTCCCAGGACTAGTTTATTCTCTCTCTAATGAGTCACCTTTCTCTTGGGAAAGGGATATTGGGGGCTGGTATTTGCTGCCCGGGATGCTTGGTGCTCCATTTAAGAGATGCCTTAGTTTTTGGAAACAGACCATCCACCAAAAGACTGATGTGCTGGAATCTACCGGATAAACACTTAAAGCCTGGTCTGGGACCATCTTTGCTATAGGGTCGGGAGGAGCTGCTGCTCTCCCTGCCTACCAGGTATATCTGTGTACGGAGAGCTTTGCCCAAGTGAAAATGGGTGGGAAGAAAGAAATCTGACCAATCGTTCATGAAGCCATTGATCCTTGAGACATGTATGCGTTCAAGACCCTGCCTGCCCAGAGAGTGACGGTCCTTACGGGGTCTGTGTGTAACTGTGTGGTGGGGGTTGGTCTGGAGAGACTCTGCCACTTGTGGTTTCAGTGCCCTGCTCCAGCCTCTGCTACAGCACCACAGACACACCTATGTCCTCTTATCACAAGCAACAGAAAATGTACTCCCAGACATTTTCTGCCAGCTACTAGACAGACAGAGAATGGAGAGGCAGCCCTTGCTGCCAGCGCCCCAGCCTGCTGCACAGAAAACACTCCCTCCTCACCCCCAGCCACCTCCTCCAGCCCTGCGAGGGCAAGCAGAGGCTCTGCAGGGACACGGCTGTGGGGAACTGTCCTAGATCTGGTTTCAGGTATTGATTGATAGCTGTTGACGAATTTGTCATTGGTTACTTGGTTTTCGGCAGAGTGGCCTAGAGTCTTGAATATGACCCAGTTCTGTAATAGCCACCTCCCTGATTTCATCCTTTATGTACATAAATCTGCTTTTCTTGGGATAAAGGTTTTCTTAAGAATAATCTCCCCTGGAACTGTGACCAGGTGCTGATCACCTTCAGCATAATCTTGAGTCATCCCAGTCATACCTGCAGAACACGGAATGCAATTCCAAAACCATCTTCTACATTTTTCCCTCCTAGCATCACCTGAAAAGGAGAGGGAAATAGGCTTAGAGAAGCAACAATTACTGGAGTAGGTCCTCAATCAAGAATGAGGGCCCCCATTTATTCAACAAATATTTGTTCAGAATCCGTGAAGTGCCAGGCACCAGGGATACAAAAGTAATCAAATGGACTTGATCTCCAGCCCTCGTGGCTCACATTCTAGTGGGGACGCAGCCATCAAACAAAGAACTGAAATAATGACTAAATGACTACAATTGTGATGAGGGTCCTGAAAGAGAGGAACAGTCCAGTCCGCTAGAGGTCTGAAACATTGTATGTACCTTGCAGGCAACATCCATTTTCATATGGTTATTTCCAAACAGGGTTGGCAGAGGCAAGGTGGAGATTTGAGAAGTCCCAGCGCTTTCACACCGATGTAAGAACCTGGTCACTTCCATCTGCAGCTGAAGTGTGTTCATGTGCCTACGGTGACAGGAGATGCACCATCTAGCCTCCTGAGGGGCTTCAGGAGGGACTAGGGCCGAGCAACTGAGAGATCACAATAAGATGGCAACGGAAAAGGCAAAAGACATGATGCGGAGGGAAAAGCGATCCAAAATACCCTCTGAGCAGTTATGATAAGACAAAAACGGGTAGTCTAGTGGTGCCCGGTACAAACTCATAATAGTTAAGATGCTCCATGGAGCTGGATAAGGTCCTGTCCTTGAATCAGTAAGTATTTACAGAGCATCTATGTCCTGCTAACAACAACAGAGGTCACGAGAGACGTGAACCCTGCCCTCACAGAGTTCATAAGCTAAAGTAGAGATGAATCAGGAACAAACTCATAAAAAATATCTAGCGATTGGGCCTATGAAGACAACAAATGGTAGTGGTGGAGCATTTACTTTAGATGTTATGTTCTAAGCAGAGGGATTGGCAAGCCTAAAGGCTGAGAGGAGGGAAGAACTTGGTGTGTTGAGGAACCCTCAGGAGGCCAGCGTGACTGGTGCTCAGCAAGGAAGAAGAGAGTAGCATGAGATAAAGATGGAGATGTGGGCAGAGGCCAGATAACACAGGACCTCCTCTGCCTGTTATAAGGGGTTCGGAGTTTAGTTTGACTGTACCATGTTATCCCAATCCTCCCCCCCTCCTCTTCTCCCACAAATTCCTTGAGACACTGCCATCCAGGAATGATTCAGGGATGCGGGAGAGCAGCTTTATCACCAACAGACAGACACTCAGTTCCAGCCCTTCTGCCCCACCCTAAGTGTTCCCTGAACCCCGAGCTACCTTGACACATCAGCTGTGGTCATCTTCTTTCGGAAGAAGGTGGTTTTCTTCCTTCTAGTGCCGTGGGAGGCTTCTTGGAGGTAGATCTTCAGGTGGTCCTTGGCCTTAAGCAGCCACGAGAGCTTCTCTCCTAGTTCCGTATATGTCTTTGCTTTGTGAGTGAAGAACCAAATACAGGTCATGGCAGCCCGGACTTGGTCCTAGAAGAGGAAAATGAATGTTCAGGTCAAAGGAGACCAGGGAAGCTGGAGGGTGGGAGTGTGAGAATTCTGATCTAATTCCTGGCCATGGAGCCTGGTTGCCACTACCCACTGCCATCAGCAGCTGTACAACGATTTTGTATCAGTTACTCCTAGGCCCAAGAGATCCTAAAGGGAACCGACTGGCTGAGCTCTTAGGCAGGACATTATTCCACCACAGAAGAGATCTTAAAAAGGATACTTCAGATTCTACATTTAACTTGGCTTCACTCTTACTTTGGCATTAAGTAACTCAATTTCTCTGTGATTTAGCATTGGCAACCCTCAGACAGATTGGGAGAAACCTGTTACCTCTCCCTTCATGCATCTTCTCTAAAAACACTTCTCCATCATTCCTTATGAATTCTGCATTCATGCCTCATGCTTATCTTGAAACTGCCACATACCTCTTTTTCACCTTTATATTCCTTAAATTCTGAAGAATGCCATTACTGATAGGATTAAAGTTTGCCTCTGGGATGAGGATGGAAATCCTCATATTATTTAACAATGCTAGAGAGCAACATGGATTTGCTCTAGGCTGGGTTAAATAGCAAGGCCAGGACCAAAGGGCAGTCTTGTTCCCTCATCTTATGCAGATTCCCCAAATGGCAGGGGGTCAGTGACAGAGGTAGAGGGCAGGAAGGGGCTGCTATTACCTTCATAAACTGCTGCAGCTCGTACAGAACGTGGTAGTAGTTCTTCTTCTGTAAATGTTGGCAGGCAGCAATCAAGTACTTTCCCCAGCTCTCCAAAGTGGGATCAATGGATTCCAGCAAGTTTTCCAAGGTGTGTAGCTTCCCACTTTTATAGCTTGGCTGGAAAATGCCTTCTATGAAGACTTCTGGAGGACTCTCCTGGAGCAGAGCAAGGCAAAAAGTCAAAAGTGCCACACGTACTAATCCCCTTGCTTCTGAAGCTCATCTGTGGTTCGGAGACCCTGAGTCATAAACCACCATCCCATACTCATAGAAAAGAAAATCATTTGGGCATTCAGACTTTAGACTACGAGTAACTAATGGAGGAGAGAAAAGGGTGGCTATAAACTCAGGGTAGTGTAACCATGCCAGCCTTGTAGCACTGGGCACATGCTGTTTAGGAGTAGAGAAGACCTGGGCTCTGAGAACATCCACAGTGGGCGAGGACTCCTTTCCTGATTCTGGCTGTTCCTAACTGAGAAACCCAGACCTAACCTAAAATTTGTAGGATAGACTTTAAGAAGCAGGAAGCTCCATAGGAAAGGTGGAATTCCTCAAAAGAGCAACATCTTAAGAACTTCCATTTCATCCATTCATCTATCCATTCATTCGTTCATAACTGGCACCAGGCCAGGCACCTAAAGACACAGAAAAGTAAAATACAGGCCTTCTTGGTCCAGAAAGAAAGACACAACTGTAAACAAACAGCTGCAGTCCAGGGAAACAAATGCAATAACAGAGCTATGTCCTAGTACAATGCAGTGAAAAAGGAAGAGGTCATTAACGTTGCTTGTGTGTTCTGAGAACGCTCGACAGAGAGGGTCTGAATGGACCAATAGGAGTTTTCTAAGAAAACAAGGAGAGGCAGGGCATTCTAGGTAGGGGAAGAGCCCAGGCAGGCTCATGGGGGTAAGAAAGTGCATGGAACAATCAGGAAAACATAGTAATTCGGTAAGTCTGGAATATAAGGAATAGACAGGATTTGTGAAATTAAACTGGAGAAATAAGGGGGCCTGATCCTGGTGGGTCCTGTATGCTAAGGAATGGGGACTTCATCCTGTGGCCATGGGGACCTACTGAAGGTCTTTTACAGAGAAACAACATGCATTATGAATGCCATAAATAACATGTGTTATGTTTTAGAAAGATCACTCTGGGGCAGTGTGGCAGTTAACGGGGTGAAAGAGCAGGGAATAAGGCTAGCAACAGAATACCATGTTCTAGGCATTCAGTCACAGTTTTCACAATGTTTTTTTCTGTTGTTCCCTACCTGCTTGAGAATTAAGGTAAGAGATTTCAGTTCAAGGGCAACTGCCATTACAGGGGATAAAAAGGCGGCTTCTTTCCTAGCTCCGACAAATGTAAACAGGGGCAATGCTGTGATCAGCTTATACCAAGATAAGTAAGTAAGCAGCTTAACTCTCTGGACTAGGCATCAGTTGGAAGAAACAGAACTGGGTGATTTCCATGCTCCATTTGTGCTTGGGAGAAGCAGCTTGACCTCAAAACTCATTTGGAAAGCGAGGAAAAGGAAAAAAGTTAGCAATTAAATTCCAAATAACATAACTTTTACATTATTCTTGAGACCTGGTTAGTAGCAAAGACACACAGTCAGTAGCTAAGGCAGCTGAGAAGACATTTTTCTTTCACTGTCCTGTAAGGGTGTGGTTTCCATGATTCTGAACTGTTGACTTCCTGTGGAGCAACCCTAGAAGATGTCTATTTGTAAACGTTCATTGGCTGCCATTTTGAAATTAAAGTACACCTTGGGCTCCTTTAATTTTATAAGAAATTTGGTGCGAATCAGCCAACTCCCCAGGAAGTTTTCATGGAACATTCAGATAAAAGAGGGAATGCCAAAAGGTCATGGTGAAACAGAGTCCTGACTTTGGCTCCAAAGAAATAGTCCACTTCAGTGGTGCCTTTGCTCCTGTGGAAGGAGGGCAGAGGATGTCAGAGGGAAAAAGGAGAGCACATTCTCCTTTCATTAGATATTTGAGGCCCAAATACAGGATCTATGCCATGGGTGCTTCCTGGCCCTTGTAGTAACAACTCTGAGTGGACGAGCAGCTGGGTCAGCAGTGGGACACAGCCCTAGGGCAGGTGGGAAGTGTGTGGAAACAGAGAGAGGTTAAGCAATTTTCCCAAGGTCACACCTCTTATACCAAGCATCTCATTCCAGAGACCATGCTCTCAACTACTATTTGATTCTGCTCTAGGTTTTGGGAGAAGGGAAGAAATTTGTCATTGCCAGTCAGAAGGTTAATTTGGGATCCAGGTTAAGACTTATTGCAGCACACTCACCAAATTGTGACTTGTGTAGACAGAATTTTCCATTTTGACCTGACTCTGCCAGAGATGATCTCATAGCTCAACACTGGGTTAAGTTCAAGGGGGATTATCACCACCTTTAAAGCGGAGTGGGCCAACCTAGGTGGGCAAAGCAGGCCCTGCCCTTGGAGAGCTGTATTTGCGTGTCCCACCTTGTTGAGGAGGTGCAGCAAGGCTTCCCGCAGGCAGCTGTGCCTCACGTAGAAGCTGATGATGGCCAGGTGGGTGCTATAGTTATGCAGGTAGAAGAGGCATTCTTGGTAGTAGGTGTTGTTCATGATCTTCCCTTCAGGAATCACCTCCAGAGACAGGCTCTGGGTCCGAAGGGTAGATTCCAGTTCTTTCAAGGTGGCAAAATAATCATCATCTTGCTGACAGGAAAGGAGAGAGTGTGAGGGCAAAATGGAACTCAGTAAGATCTCAGCAGCCTCTGAAAATATTGCTTTCAAAGAATATTTAACAATGTGGGAAAATGCTCACAATACAGTTTTAAGGTAGAAAAACAGGCAGTATTATAATATGTAGAACTTATATTTAATTACTAATATATAGACTATATTACACATATAATTCTATACATTGTAATACTATATAACACCAATTTCATTAAAAAATGTGACATAAATTCACCAAAATCTATATACTACTTAAGTCTGGGTATGGGATTATACATGATTTTTATCATTTAAAAAGTAGTTTTCTGTAGTTTGCTTTTTAAAAATTTGACTCTGTATTACTAATCTAACCATATATAGTTACTTATCTAACTATATATAATGGAAAGAACAAAATTCAAACGTGGCAGCTCTGAGCCAGGACCGCCCCTCTCAGCTGAGCGGAAGCTGATCCTCTCCCCAGGTCATTCCTGCTCTGGGCCTCCTCCCTGAGCCGCCCCTCCGCCTGCTGTGCTCTTACCAAGGACAGCAGTGGCCTCGCTGTGGACTCCAGGTACTCAACCACATCCTGTACCAGTCTTGAGCCATGACTCAGCTGATTGAGGTCAAAAGGGGGCTTAAGACAGCGACTGAACTTCTCCCGTGCCGCAGTGAGGTTCCCAGCTTTGAGGCAGGCCATGCCCCAAGCATGCCATGCCCCAGTGGTATCAAGCCCCATCTTTGTAGAGACCTGGAGGAAGAATCTTTAGTGAGAGGCACCTACATTAAGGCCTGAGAGTCCCAGGGACCTATTCTAACCCCTTGTTGCCAATCACTCCTCCCCCGCTGCACCTGCCCTTACTCCCACCTGGGAAAACTGGTCATGCACTTAACACTTCCCCACAGCCAAGGACAACTGAGAGATGGCAATCCCTGTTTGCAAGGCTAGGCAAAGGCAACTCATTTCAGTGGGGCAGAAATAAGCTTTGTCTTTGCCTCACCTCAACACCCAGTTGGTAGTATTCAGCTTCCAAAAGCTGGTTCCTTAGCCTGGTTACTGCAGCTGGCTGCAAGATCTGATCCAGGGATGGCACATGGCGATAGGCAGCAGCAACTAAAATATTCAGGACATCTACCTTGCTGATGTAGCTGCAGGGAGGAAAAGGGCAAGGCAATGAGGCTCCACAGTCTTACCTAGAATAGTTGCTGCTTAAAGGTTTTCTATTTCATTTCCAACGTGAAATGTGACAATGAGAAGTGAGAGGTATGTAGACACTAAGAGAGAAGACTCTGGAGTCAGACTCTGAATCCCAACTCCCTAACTTAGCAGCTCTGTGACCTCGGGCAGGTTAGTTAACCTTTCTCTGCCTCAATTTACTCAACCGTAAAATGGATATAACAACAGGGAGTTTTAAGGATAAAATGAAATAACCCAAGTAAAAGGGCTTAGGATAGTGTCTGGAACTTTATAGGCATGCATCAAATGTTAGATATTAACACGCAGGTGGGGATGCTCAGGACTTCTATGTGAAGCAAGGCTTTTACATTGAATGTTGGAGGCTCACAAGTTATCTGTTTGCGTTTTGGTCCTTTTGAACCTTGCTTGCTTGAGAGAAAGCACAGAGACTACATCGATGGCCTGCACTCCTGCTCAGTACAGAGGTCACATCACTACTATGCCCTGGAGGTGTTGCCAGGCAGGGACATGCTGGCCCTTCACTTTGATTCTAGTCTCTTGGACTTGAAATCCTCTCCCTGGGCTAAGAATAGGCTCTTGTCACAGCCCACGAGGCCTGCTGCCTTTGATCTTACTCCTGACACCTGATGGCTGCAAAAACCTTACAATGACAGATGGCCCAGAGAGCTGGATCATTCTGTCCAGTGCTGCCTCAAACAGGCCTACACTCCAGGTTCTTGAATCTTGTATCATAATTCTAGCAAAAAACCGTGCGGATCCTGACTTGTCCACTGGAAGGGATTTGGTACATCAGTGATTCTCAACCTAGTGGGGATGGGGTAAGGGAGAGTATAGTATGTGTAAAAGCAAATTCAGTATCATAATGTATTTATACATTTGGAAAATGAAAGATTTGAAATAGGTGGTGTGAGTTTTGTTTTTCAACATTCATTCATTCATTTAGTTAAATGTCTATCACAAGGAGGTATGAGTTCAAAACAGTAGACAAATACTCTGCAAACCAGGAATTCTAAACACACATGCGAGATGAATCCCCTCCCATCAGCAAAGGAGCACATAGGTGGTGCTTCTCTAGAGTGGGTCTATCTGAATCCAGGCTGGGGGAGAAGGAATGCATCATCTGGAACCACTGCTGTAAACTGTCAGAGGAGCCCATGGCACCCTGGGGTGGCCGAGAATCGTCCTGAAGCGAGGACTGCCGTAATTTCTGCTGCCCTCAGCCTAAAGCAGATAGTTCCCCATCCACATGAGATTCTGAAGGAAGTTCAGGACTTGTTATTAAATTTGTTTTTCCTCCCAATCTGAGTATCTTTTTCTTTTCCTTTTTTTTTTTTGCGAGGAAGATCAGCCCTGAGCTAACATCCATGCCAATCCTCCTCTTTTTGCTGAGGAAGACTGGCCCTGAGCTAACATCCGTGCCCATCTTCCTCCACTTTATGTGGGACGCCGTCACAGCATGGCCTGACAAGTGGTGCAGCGGTGCGCGCCCGGGATCCGAACCTGGGCTGCCAGCAGCGGAGCGTGCGCACTTAACCGCTACACCATGGGGCCGGCCCCTCTTTTTCTTTTAATAAAATTTTATCTCACATACATTACTGGTATTTGAGATATATTTAGATATATTTTTATTATTGCCTTAAAGCTTCTTTCATGTTTACTTTGTTTTCTACCTTTTATTATCTGGAGTGGTTTCTGTTTTTTTCTCCTCCTTTCTTCCATTTCTGGTAACTTGGTAGATTTTTCTTTCTTTTCATGGTTATTTAAAACACTTTACTTAACATATTAGCTATCTATTTCTTTATTTATCAACTTGAAAAATGATGTAGCGTCTACTGCTTCTGAATATAAAAGTGAAATTAACTCCTTTATATTAACTCCTTCCACTTTCTGTCTGAACTCCTCTGCCTTTCTCAATCTTCTGGTTTTTGTTAATAAAAATAATAAAACTAACTAACATTTTTGGAGTACACAGTATGCACCAGGCTCAGTTCTTAGATCTTTACATGGATACTCTCATTTTATCCACATAATGGCCCTATAAGTATTATTATCATCCTCATTTTATAGAAAACTGAGGTCCAGAAGGTTAACAGACTTGTCCAAGGCTTCAGAGCTAGGAAGCGGTGACGCTGGGATTCACTGCTCTCTGGTGAGCTGGTAGGTAAGTACTCTGAGTAAGCACCTGAGGCACCTACACTGCAAAGAAAATGATGCTCTCTGCTCCCTAACGTGGCTAGGACTGAGTGCTGGGAATACACACCATGAGTCACACATCTAGGTGGATAAGCCAGGAATTAAGAGCTTTCATTGTGTTAATGAATGGAGGCTGAGCAGGTTATGCAGGGACCTGAGGCTGAATCATACCTTTTCCACAGATACTTCTTTATGACTCAGACGCCTGCCTGTGACACAGGGATAGACCAGTCCGCAGACCAGTCCCCAGACCCTGAGGCCACAGTCCGAATTTGGTCAAGACTGGGGTAGAGTTTTGGTCAAGGCTAAGCACTGCACATTTTTCTTTAAAAGGACATTTCTTTAAAAGGACAAATTTCTTTAAAAGCCAGAAAGTTCCACAGAGACTAAACGTGGTCTCCTAAATTGATTTTAATTATAAATTAACTAAAGTTTTTACTTTCTTTCTGACTGGGTATAGCTAGAGAATACTCAGCTTTGAGGATCCACTCATGGAAGGAGAAGGACACAGGCTGTCAAGGTAGGGTGAGGAAGACCATTTGTGATCTGGTAACAGCATTTCATCAACATCAAACTGAGATGCAAAACACTTCAGCATGTCTTGTCAGAGAGGATAGTGAGGCAAAAACTCATGGTGTGGTCAAAAAAATGAATGACAGAAATGACCACCATGTAAAAGATCAGAGACTCATTTCCACTTACCTGTCACAAAGAGCGAGGTCCTGGCTCTGGCCGGCCTTGACGAACATCATCTTGGCACTGAAGAGCAGCTGCTTCATAATGTCTGTGAGCAGCCCCGCATCCACCTCGGGGTTGGTGAGGCCCTGGGACAGCCTGCAGCAGTGCTCAATCAGCTGGTGGCCACAGGAAGTGCAGTCCCGGTGCAGATTCATGATGGCGATGCACAAGGAGGCGTTGGGGGCCTAGCCAGGGTGGAAGAAGAGAGAAACACAGTGAGTCCAGGGGCCAAAGCAGTCTTCCAATGTAGTGGGATGGCAGGAATTCTTCCCATTTCACAAAGCTTGAAAAACACTGGAGGAAGGAGCCAGAATTCCACAGCAAAGCAGAAGAGGAACTAAACAAAGTTCAGATGTCTCAAGTAGCACGACCGAAGCTCTGGCTGCTAGGTTTTGTCACCTTACTGGGAAGAAGGCAGCTGTGTCCATGTGTTACCTACTTCTTGGGAACGTAGATATGTCCCCTCCTTTCTCCAGTCTACTGTCCCACTAGCGCAGGTCCTCCTTATTGCTGGCTTGGACTATGACTGTCACCTTGCTTAGCTGACCACCTGGAGAAGTCTTGGCTTCAAGCCACTGGACACACTGCTGCTAAATTAATATTCCAAAAGCACACTCTGAAACCTTTCATGGTCCCTGATGCCTAATGAGAACATATTCCTTACTGCAGAATTCAAGGCCCTATACATTAACAGCCTACCTTTTACTACTTGTCTATTAACACCCTATGTTCCCTCCAGATTAAACCATTTCCAATTCCCTAATCATGTCCTGCAATATGTGACACTGTGCCTTGCTCAAATATTTTAGTTTTGCATTCTTTGTCTTTCCCGTATTCTCACTCCCCTCACAATCCCCAAATTTCTGCTTGCCAAAATTCTACTACTCTTCCAAGGCTCATCTTACATGTTACCTCTTCCATGAAGCCTTTCCTGATCTCCTCTAGTGCTTTCCCAAGATGCTCCTTATTTTCTGTCTTAATGGGCTTTACTCGTCTTAGCTGCCATATGATTGCAACTGAAAGCAAGCCAAGGCCAGGCTGTGTTCACTTTTCTCTGAATTTCCTGCCATACTACTGCACATCATAAAGAAACTCAAACACTATACTACACATCAAAAGACTTCAAATTTCATTGCCATTACCTGCTCATAGTAAAATTCACTCCGCACCAGCTCATTTTCCTCCTCATTCAGATCCAAAATCCATTCCACCTCAGCTGGCTTGGAGACCCTCACCACAGATGAGAATGGAGGGCTTTCACTCTTGGAGCTGTCTGGTGCTGAGGAGAGAAATGCCATTCACGTGTCAGTCACTGGCCGGCAGTCCAGTCTATCCAGTCCAGTGAGCTAGTGAGAGCTGCAGGCAGATCCCTGCCTGCTAGCTTAGGGCCCTCTCTCTCTCCCTGGTCCCTTTCATTTCCTTTAGGAGATCACATTGGGTACCCCAAACTTTCTTCCCCAGGGAAGACCTGGGATGAGCGTTACAGTGTTTGTCATACAACCCTGTTGCTTCACAAAAGAAACCCTGAAAGGTATATGCTTCTCAAATGGAGGGCTGAGCCATTGGCTACTCTAAAAACTAACTGCTGGGGCCGGCCTGGTGGCGCAAGCAGTTAAGTGCGCGCGTTCGCTGCGGCGGCCCAGGGTTCGCCGGTTTGGATCCCGGGCGCGCACCGATGCACTGCTTGTCAGGCCATGCTGTGGCGGCGTCCCATATAAAGTGGAGGAAGATGGGCACGGATGTTAGCTCAGGGCCAGTCTTCCTCAGCAAAAAAAGAGGAGGATTGGCAGATGTTAGCACAGGGCTGATCTTCCCCACAAAAAAAAAATAAAATAAAAACTAACTGCTCTAGAAGGATAGAGGCCAAACTATTACTAGTGATTACCTAGGGGGAAGGAGAGAGCATTGGAGGTAGGATGGTGGTGATGGGAAACCTAGGGGTTGGGGGAAAGAGCAATAACCTACTAAAAGTTAAGGACCAAATTCTCTGGTTGCTGGCCTTCTCAATGCTGGAAGCTAATGGACCAGTGTGATAGGTTAATATGATGATAAACTTTAAGGGAAAGAGCTTGAGAGAAACGCCAGAATCTTCTTTGGCCAAGTTGGATTGAACTGCACTGAGGGAATCAGTGCAGCTGATACGCTGAAGGTAGAACCTACTTGAGCGTATACATAGTCACAGGGAATGCGACTCAACTTTACCTTCTGCTTGTCCTGGATTCTCCTCTGGCACACTGGAACAGAGAAAGAAAAATGAAATGCCTGAATCCCTCTTCCTCCTCTTTGTCTTGAGCTTGGTGTATAGCATTGACATTTACTCTGTTACCCAAGTGAGAGATCAAGGAATCACCCAAAACTCTTTCCTCTCCCTCACCTGTCACAGCCTATCACTCACCATTTCCTGTCCATTCCATCTCCTAAATGCCTCTTTAAATGTCCCCACCTCTCTTTTCAGCCCTGTCTCAGAGAGGGCCCTCATTGTTGATTGTTAGAGCCTTTGCAATAGCTTCCCAATTGGTCTCCTTGATTCTGTCAAACTATTCTCTACTTTGCAGCTACATCAAGCTTTGAAAAATGCAAATCTGATCATGTTATGCTTCTGTTTAAAATTCTTCAGCAGCTCCTCAGGGTAAAAATATTCCACATTTGCAGTTCAGCAGACAAAGCCCCTTATGACCTGGCCTGGCTACCTCTTGAGGCACTGGACTGCCACCCATGACCTGTGCTCAACCCATAGAAGTCCTCCCCACTCTGCCACTGGCTCTAGTCAACTTCAGTTGGTACCACCAAGCACAAAGTCTTGATGTCACAAGCCAGAGCCCAAGTCTATCGCCTACACGAGGAGCCTGCTGGTCAACCCCCTGCCCATGCTGCCAAAGAGCAACTGCCAAGCCTTTGTGCCACTGCCTAAGCCCTCCCTCAGCTGCCAGCCTCTAAGTCCAAGCTATGTTGGCCAGAACCTTAACCCATCACCTGCCTATTTACACTTCCTCAAATGACCCACATTTTCTCCTGTCCCTACCTTTGAAGTTGTTACTCCCACTTCTGGGCACGCTCTGTTTTGGTTTCTTTTCCTACTAACTTCTTATCCTGTAAGGCTCAGACCAGGTGCCACCTCTTAGAAACTCTCCTGCCCACTAGGCTAAGCTGTGTGTGTCTCCACCACTGCACTTATCCAATGGCTTTGTGCTCTGTTTTTTGGCTGTCTCTCCACTAAGATGGGGCTCCTTGAGGGCAAAATGATTACTGCCGAGTGATTGCTGAATGAAAGAATCCCCATCAATACTAACTGCTCATTTCAAATCTCAGCAGTATGGCATGTGGGTAATTCCCCTGAACTCCATCCCAAGGGAGGCAGTGGTACGCCAGGGTCACAGAAACTGTAGTATAAGCATGGCACATATTCCTTCCTACGAGATCAGTAATCATCATGGTAAACAATGACAAAAAAAGTTCATATGAAAACAAACACAAACATACTACGGAGCTACCGAACAGAATGTAAACTCTACTTAAGTCTGTAAGTAAAACACGAAGAATTCAAAGTAATGTTGCTTTTGGATAGTTGCTTTGGCTCATATTCCCAGATGCTCTAGGAGTCTGTTTCACTCTCCTTTGGTGCTAGAAGCAGTGGAAAAAATTGAGCAACACTGAGCCAGCAAACACAGTCTTGATCTGACTTGCTAGAGGTATGAGCAGTTTCTGAAATCTGTCACCAGCTGAAGTGTGTAGGAAGTGGCGGGGCTCTTCTAATTGTGGATGACAAGCCAGGATGACTAGTTAGATTAGGGCTAATGCAAGAGGTGCCCAAAAGTCAACAGGTATGAACACGTCCCTTTGAGTCCAGCTGAGACCAACTGAAGCAAGAGTGGCTGGGAAACAGGTGAGGTTGTTGGTGAACTAAGATCAGTGGCCTGAGTCAGGGCACCGGCTGAAGAGCCAAGTGTCCTCATCTCAGAGACAATATCATGTAAGAGCCTTGAACTCTGCTTCCTTCATCTGTACTTGGTCAGAGGAAGTTTCTCTGACCAAGGGCAAACATTTCACTGTAGACTTCATGGCATTTCAGTGTGAATGTTAAATTAAAACTTTTTGTAATTGTTCCAGATTTGAGACACTCTCCACAATGAGACCCCTAGGAGTGTAAGGACCTGGAGGAGGGTGCAGTGGTCAATAATAGTAGCAGCCTCGCTGCAGGACACTCACTCTTTGTTGTAGTAACTATAGCACTGGTCACACACGCGAGTAGGGTTCTCTCTGCAGCCTTCCACCACCATTTTCTTAGTGGAGCAGGAACTGCACACTAGCCGTCCACAGCGGCGACAGTGATGACGCCTGTTAAACTGAGGAGTGCCGTCGGGAAGAGAAGGAAGAGGGAGGAAGACAAGGTGAGATTGCAGGACCTGTGAGTGTACCTATCAACCCATTCATCCTTGCTATCAGCCACCTGTGACTTATTAAGAACACCAGGTGCTTGGGCCTCTACTGAGAAAGAACACACCAGTCCTTGCCTTCAAGAAGCTGACATTTAAAGATATTTCTCAGTCAACGGGCAAAGAACTGCCCAAGTCAAGGACAATTTTGTAATAGCTCCTGACAAGTTCTACCTGTTGGTGGAGGCAACATGTAAAGACCCAGCAAAAAGTACTGGGGAAGAAGTGACCTTCTCAGCCAATGCAAGTCACATTTCTACATGGTACTGACGATGATGAAAAAGTGTCCTTTTTCCAAAGTGCTTTTACAAGTGCTATCTCATTTCATTATAAGAGGTTAACAGACATATTACACCTCTTTTATAAATAAGCAGCAAACAGACACAGAGAAATGACATCATCATTGTTTTCATCAGCACTGAGCTAATATGCCAGTACTGGCACTATGTTAACTCAGGTACTATGTTAAGTGTGGTAACATTTGTTATCATAGTTAGTCCTTACAGCTCCATGAGCCAAATAATATATCACCCATAGTTTACAAGTGAGCATCAGAGACTGAAAAAGTTAACAGTCACCTTGCTAGTAAGAGGCAGAGCTGGGATTAGAACCCTGTCTCCAGAGCCAGCACATATGACTACTACCAGGTCACCTGTCTTATTCTGAACAACAGGGGAGCTAAAACAAGATCTCCTGATGTTTGGTGATTCCTCCTGCTATAGTACTCAGCCTCTTTTTAGTTATTTTATAAGAATGGCAAAGATTTTAGGATTTAAGGCTACCTGAGGGTGTCTATCACCCGTCCAAATCCGGAAAATACATTCTGGTCAGGTCAAAGACAAGCCCAAAGTCTTAGATTTGTAGTTCTTCTGAAAATACCAATATCCTCTTGAGGACAGGAGGTGACCATAAACTCAGGCTCATGAACCAGAGTTTTCCTTTAATTTCTTCTGCAGGTAGAGCTGGAGACTGACGCTGCTTACCATGGTGAAGTGCTCCCTGCAGCAGACCATGCAGATGCTCTCGCTCTCATCTGGTACCCACTGGTGCCTGGCAGGGGGTGTTGCTGGGGGCACAAACTCCACTGGGGGCTGACTCTGCGGGAGGCTCCTCTCCCTTGGACTGGGAGAATGTACAATGGAGACACCTGGGAGTCAGAGCCAGAAGTCAGAGTAAAACGTGATGAACAGTCCAGCTAATAAATGAAGGAAGTAGAGAATTAAAATTTCACCATTTTACAAACTCCTGAAATAACAGATCCAGTTGATGGTCATCAGTGACTGACTGCATCACAAAAAGACAGACAACTGGACATTGTGCATCTCCTGATGGAAGGCACACAACCCCCTATCAAATATACCTACCAAAAAATACTAAGCCTGAATGAAATCAAGCTTCTAGATCAATCTACCAGTGTACTGGAAATACAGCAGATGGAGACTTAGATTGCCACAGGGTGGCAATCAGCAAAATCCAGCATGTGGGAAGCTCTCCAGGACAAATGACCTAGTTCCCTCCAAAAATAAAAAAGACGTAGAGGAGCCTATTGATTAAAAGTGATTTAAGAGGTATTTTAGCCAAATGCCATGTGTGGACATTATTTGGATCTTGATTCTAGAAAACCCAATTCTAAAAAAATCTTTATGAGACAACTGGGGAAATCTGAATACTGACTGGATAGCTGATAATAACAAGGAGTTGTTAATTTGTTTTTAGGTCTGATAATTATGTTATGGTTTTGTTTTGTAAACGTCCTTACCTTTTAGAGATATATACTGATATATTTATAAACGAAATGATATGATATCTAGGATGGCTTCAAACTAATCCAGTAGAAGGACAGGGTATAGATGAAGCAAGAATGGTCATCAAGAGATGATAATTACAGTAGCTGAGTAATGGGTACGTGAGACTTCATTACACTTTTCTGTCTACTTTTGCGTACTGGATATTTTCCAAAATAAAAAGCTAAAAAAAACCAAGAAATAAACCAAAGCTGCTCAGCTGCCTCGCAGACGAGTGAAGCTGCTAATGCACCGTACGCCTGAGCCTTTCCTTCGGGTCTGCCGGTTATCCCGAAGCATGGCTACTTCTCCAAGCAGGGCCACGAAATGCCAGTCTTTGCGTTAGGGTATCTAAGGAGGTTTCTTGCCCCCTAGCAGAGCAATGTTGGCAGGTCACAGAAAATGAAAACTGAAAAATACAGCGACTCCTCACAGCACCCAGAAGAGGAGAGGCTATAGATCTCTCCCAGGATCCTACTCCCCTGACCGCTGGCAAAACAAACACCTGCTGAGCTTCTCCTGAGTGCAGGCCATTGTGCGAGGGGCCAGAGACTGTGGGACAGGAGCTGTGGTGAGAAGGCACAACCAAGACATGGCTGAGGCCTTCAAGGAGCTCGCACCCTGTGTGGGTGACAGACATAACTAACTAACGGCAGCATAGGGGCAGAATGAACACAAGCACTAAATACAGTCGATCTTCCTTACTGGCAGATTCTGTATTTGTGAATTTGCCTACTTGCTAAAATGTGTCACCCCCAAAATCACTATTTGCAGTGCTTTTGAAGGCATGCACAGAGCGGCAAATAATTTGAGGCGCCCAACATTCAGGTTCTCATCTGAGGTTGAACAAGGGGGCATTGTGCTTTCTTATTTCAGCTCCATACAGAGATGACCAGAGGATGGGGACGGTAGGGGACAGTGTGGTGCAAGAAGCTCTGACTCTGGGGCTGGCTGGATAGGGTTGGAATCCCAAACACTCAATAGGCACTCATTAGTGGGTGGCCTCAGGCAAGTAACTTGACCACTTCTGAACCTCTTTTTCTCTTTTGTAAAATAAAGAAAACAGAATCTACTAGGATGAATTGTTTTCAATTTAGGATTATAATCTATGTGAGATATATATATATATACACACATCTATGTAAATATTTTCCCTAGGAGTAATGGTTCAGGATTCGTTAATTCACTGTTTGTGGGGACTTTATAGATACATGACCGCAAATAATGAGATTTGATTGTGTGTTGAATCATTTGGGATTTACAAAGCTGGAATGAACCCAGAAAAATAATTAATAAGAATGTTGTAACTGGAAATGAAAAAAGAGACAAAAGAATCAGAAAGTCAGAATAAGGTAAGGTTGAACTAAAAAATGGGTAACTCTCAGAACCTGTTCTTACCAGGAGTAGCAGCAGAAAGGAACTCTGCTGATGGTGATCTAGACAAGCTCTCGAGGTCTGAAGCCTGACTGACAGCTTCTTGGAGGTGAATCACAGAATCTGCAGAGAGGGAAAACGCTGCCAAAACGTCGTTCTACCATAAACATCTTCACTCCCTGTGCTAGGCATTTAGTTCCAAGCCCTGCTGGCTTCGCTGTCATCCCACGATTCCACGAGGTTTCAAAAGAAGGGTAGAGGCACTTCTAAGAAAATAGCGAGCGTACTTCTTAAACTCCTCAAAAACAAACTATGTTTGGGCGCATGAGGTAATGAAGTAGATGCTAGGATTTTACAAAATAAATCTAAAAATGCCAGAGGGAAGTGGAAGACATTTAAATGATGGTCCTGGAGGGTAGGGAATAAGAAAAAAAAAAGCTGGCTGGGAACATCAGCCCACATTTATTTCATCTTCTTCTTTCTAGAAGAGGCTGAGTCAGCTCACATAGTAGTGATATCTGACGTGACCCTGGGAATACAGCACACCCTCAATACACAACGATGGCACTTAAGAGCCCACTGCACTAAGACCAGACAGAGACCACCTTCAGCATGTTTTGTTTCCCAAACCTTTATGTTATTATGCGAGTGGTGGTTATCTATTATCCTTTAATTCTGGTTAGCCGGTTGCTTCCTCCAAGACAAAGATCTCTCCAATATAATAAAGAGCTCTCTCTCCTCTGGTCTCATTCTCGATCAGCTCAAAACAATAAAAGAGGAGAAATTAAAACTAAGGATGTAGGGGCCGGCTCCGTGGCTTAGTGGCTAAGTGCGCGCGCTCCGCTACTGGCGGCCCGGGTTCGGATCCCGGGCACGCACTGACGCACTGCTTGTCCGGCCATGCTGAGGCCGCCTCCCACATACAGCACCTAGAGGATGTGCAGCTACGACATACAACTATCTACTGGGGCTTTGGGGAGAAAAAGGGAAAAAAAGGAGGAGGATCAGCAACAGATGTTAGCTCAGGGCCGGTCTTCCTCACAAAAAAAAAAACTAAGGATGTAGCATGGTATTTCTTCCTCCATGTAGAACCCCCATCGAGGATGTTGGCAGTTACCTGATCGTTTCTCCCTCAGAGGGTACGGGAAGTCCAGGGCTTTCCCTGCGTATCTGGAAAGCAGCGAGTCAACCTCGTCCATGGTGAAGCCAATCTCCTGCCTGGCCAGCAGCTGGTGCAGAGTCTGCACAGCCACAGTGGCCCAATCCACTTTCATGTTCATGAGAAGCTGCTCCAGCATGAGCAGGGGGTTAGAGGACAAGTGGGAATAGCTGGCCCGGTGCTGCTCAGGCAGGGTCAGCAGAACCTGTTTGTGGGGTAGATCCATAGAGTAAAGAAAATAGTACCCAAATTTCAGAAGAAAGCTGAGATTCCTACTGGGAAGAAGGAAGGGTGTCAGAGACCAAAGGCACATGGCCAAGTATTGAAACTGGCTAGTAGTCTTTTAGGAAACAGGCTGGACTCCCATCTAAATCCTCCAGGTGGCAATCAAGAAGTACCCCAAGTAGCTTCACCACAAGTACTCCACTCTGCCAGCTGAGTGAGGAAACAGCCACAGGCAGTATGTAAATGAATGCACATGCTTGTGTTCCAATAAAACTTGATTTACAAAAGCAGGCTGAGGGCTGGATTTGGCCCACAGGTGGTAGTCTGCTGACCCCTGGTGTAGACCCTCCAGGCATGGCTGAGCTCTGCCTGATCCTTAAAGCCACCATTCTGTCCACTTGAGGCTTTATTAGAATGAGCAGTCTACGATAAGATTTTAGCAGTGGATTGCCTAAACCTGGCACCTCTAGTGTCCTGCAGGTAAACAACAACTCTAGACTCTTTCCAGAGGTTACCACTAGGCTTGAAATATGTTCACTGGCTCTGCTCATTGCCACTTTTCAAGGATTCCCCCATTTAGGTACAGTGCATCAGAAAAAAAAAAAAAAGGTGTATCTCCCTTAGGAACATTTAGTTGAACTCTTAGCACGTGGACCAGTGGTCATATTCACGGCTCTCCCAGTACTCATTCTATTTACGTGGCAAGTTCTATATTCATGGGGTGGTATATAAGACTGCCAATCAGAATCATTAGAAGAGCGTCAGAGGGCCCAATTCTCCCCAAACCCTCCTTCACTAGATTACTTTTTCTACCTTATAAAGTCTTCTATTATTGTCTCCAAGGTTACGTGCCAAAGGTAAAGATTTATTACCTTACTACCTAGGCAATTAACCCTTTTCCTTTAGCACAGACTAGTTTATCAAGCAGTAATTTTAAATCCTCACATCAGAATCTCTTTGGAAGGTAGCTAGGCCCTGTCCCAAGAGATTCAATTTTAATTCACCTGGGGTGGAGGTCAACGACTGGTATTTTTAAAAAGTCCAGGTGATTCTAATACATGGTCAGAATTGAGAAGCACTGATATAGCAGACGCCAGAGAAAGCATAAAGAGAACTTAAGAGGACCAGGTAAAATTCACTTTGGAGGGGCCGGCCCGGTGGCGCAAGCAGTTAAGCGCGCACGTTCCACTGCGGCGGCCCGGGGTTCGCCAGTTCGGATCCCGGGTGCGCACCAACGCACCGCTTGTTAAGCCATGCTGTGGTGGCGTCCCATATAAAATAGAGGAAGATGGGCATGGATGTTAGCCCAGGGCCAGTCTTCCTCAGCAAAAAAGAGGAGGATTGGCATTGGATGTTAGCTCAGGGCTGGTCCTCCTCACAAAAAAAAAAAAAAAAAAATTCACCTCGGAGGCAGGGCAGTAAGAGAATGACAAGTCCTAAGGAACTCAACTAGGATATGGTGGGCTGCTAGGGTAAAGATTTTATACAGCACAGGCCAAGGATGGCAGGTGCCTAGAAGAAGAGCCATTGAAAGGGCAAGTTCTGCAGTGGGAGCTGGGCCAGCAGACTCTCCTGCAGGCACGCTGTCCCATCACTTTCTTTTCCTCCTTACCTTGGATCCCATGTACAGTGCCTGGATTTCACGGTGTCGGATGGCAGTCAGTTCTCCATAGAAGTGGGTGGTGAGGTAGTTGGCCAAGAAATGAGAGGTGGCCAAGCTAGGGTGCTGGTCGAGGGATTGCTCTGTGACCTCAAGGCACATGGTGGGGTCAGGAATTCTCTGCAGGAGCTGTTGCAGGAGAAGCATAGAAGGTAGGCCTATAGAGGAACTCTTAGTCCAGCCTTGTTCGGTTTGAGAAAGGAGCACTTAGGTTTATTCATTTTGAATTAACCCCTCTCCACACTCATTTTTCACCACTCCTGTAGCTTCACAAACAATGCTTTGACAGGACCAGAGTTCAGCAGGAATCCTGGACCCAGCTGCCCATCTGGCACCTAATGCACGGCTGGGCACCTTCTGCTCAAGATGGGACACGAAGGGGCAGACCTGATACTGCAAATGCTTTGCACAGGATTCAGCATGAACAGAGCCGTCTGATTTGACTAACCTTCTTGTCCCTCCCCGAAAGAAAAATGAGAAGAGTTGGAGGCTTACTTGCAGAGCCTTTTCATGATCTCCTTTTTCTAGAAGGTGTAGAAGATGCTTTTGATGTAAGCTGATTAAATGTTCTCTTGGAATGGGGTATAGGCAGCCCCACTCCTCACACAGCCCATACTCCTGGAAGGAAACACGCACATTCAATCCCTTTAAATTAATGGCCTTGTCCCTTATCTAGCTTTTGCCTGGTTTTTCTCAGCAGTCTTGAGCCTGCTAAAGCCCAACGAGAGCTGCGTAAGTGCTGATGGCGACTTCACTGTGGGATTACAGTGGGATCATAAACTCAAAAGACTAGAGTGACAAGGTAAGTTACGAAAATGATTGAAGTAGGCTGACTGTTAATGGTATCATTTTCATCTTAGCTTTACTATAAAAAAGAAAAACAGACAACAGACAGTGACTGACACTTGGTGTTAGCCCTGGGGAGATACAGAAGTGGGGAAGACTGAGAAGACTGTCCAAAGGAGACAGTGCCTACTCAGCTCAGACTGTTGTCATATGGATGTGCAGGCCCAGTGTTGCCAGACTTTAAAACATTCAAAAAAATTTTTTTAATTAAAAATATTTCCTACTTTAAAATGTTGGCAATGAAATCAGTATGAAACAAATAAAAATTCTGCAGACCAATACCGCATGGGCCAAACATGTTGAGGGTTGGATTCCATCCACGTCCCTCCTTGCTAGCTGCCCCCCAATTTGTAAACTCTGGACTAAAGTTTCAGAGAATGGAATTCCCAGGGCTTTGTCCAAGTATCCTAATACGGTGGTGTCTGGAATGTCCTCCTCACAACTCTGTCTGGGGCCGCCTTGTTCAGGATGCTTCCTTGTTTCTCAGGCTACATTAGTGCCCTGCCTGTGCTCCCACCACAATCTGGGCTTACTTCTGTCACTTGATATATCGCAATCACCAAAGGATATGTGTCACATAGCCCCCCCTTCCCAAAATGTGAGCTGCGCAAGAGCAAGGACTAAGCTTAATTATCTTCATTTCACCACCATCTAGCACAGTGGCAAACAGGCAGCCAATAAAGGTTTCCTGGATGAATGAACATCTGAATGAGTATTTCTACATTTTGAACTATGGTATATCAGCTCCTTAAAAGGTAAATAAAATTCCATTTAGCACTCAAATGTCTAATAAACACATGAAAAGATATTCAAGGTCATTAGAAATCAAGGAAATATGAATTAAAACAATGATGAGATACCATTCTATTGGCAAAAGGTGAAAAGTTGGACAACACCAAAAGTTGGAAAGGATATGGAGCAACAGGAACTGTGCGTGGCAGTATAAGTGGGCAACCGACCTGAGGAGTGATTTGGTAATATCTTAGTAAGGGTGAGGATGCCCATGCCTGATGACACAGCAACCCCACTGCTGAGTGTGCACTCTGCGCCTAGTGTATACAGTGTAGAAAATCTCATGTATGAACATAAAGGTGATAGAACTAAAGAGTCTATTGTATTATTCTCTATACTTCTCTGTCGGCAAATTTTACAAAAAAAAAAGAAAGAAAAAAGAATGTGATGTAATTATAAAAAAATGTGGACACTGATACATGGAACGGGGTCTACACAACCAGCTAAGGAGTTGCTACTCTGAAAAGAGGAAGAAGGGGAATACCACCCAGGAAAATGGTACCTTTGCTTCTAGAATCATGTTCATGACAGTTGATGGGTCCTCAGCACAACAGTTCCTCAGGGTCTGCCAGTCACACCATACGGGGGTTGCCTGCAGACCTAGAATCTAAGGAAAGACAGGAAGCTATCAAACCTCACTGCAGCTTCTCCCTCCATGAACAAGTCACTGGAGCTTCCAGGCATGGGCCATCCCTAGATCTCTGTCCCAAAGTCAGGCTGTCAGAATTTGCCAGGAGAGAGGAGGAATTAGAGCAAATGGTGCAAAGACTGGAGAGGCGAGTGACCCTATCTAGAAGTATAATCAGGGAGCAGAGCCAGAGCAGGGAGGCCAGGATTGGGGCCTTTCATTGGTGAGGACAATTCTCAGAGGCTTCTGTGCTTCACAGCTTGTTCAGTCTTCCGGGGTCACTTGTCCCATGCCCCTTCATCTCAAAACTCTACCCAAGATATTCTTCTGGCTTGAATGCTCTGTGGGATCACCTTTCAGGCAGCATTTTAGCTTTGCATGAAAACTGCTGAGGCAGTGGAAAGAAAATCTTTTCCACCTGTCATTTTCACCTGCCCTGGTGGGGCTCTGCACTCTGTCCAGTTCCAAGTACACATGGAAAAATGAGCATATATTTTATACTGTCATGTAGCTATACCACCTAAATCTGTCTCCCTGAGCCTCTTGATCTTGAAGATAACACGTATCCCACAAGAATCTTTCACTTTTGAAACTGTCACCTTCATGCATCCTTTTAAAATGGCTTTTGAAATTTAGCTGAAATTTAAAACAATTTATTAAAAAAGACATTGCAGACAAAAAACATACACAAAGCTCAAATATACATGTGAAAGAGGCTTTGTGGACTGTAAAGCATTTCAACGTTAATTTTGTTATTATTTTTATCCATGTTTGATGCACATATATTGAAAATTATAGGAGTAAATAAAATAGGAACCAGATAGGAGGCCTCCTCGCTATCCACGTAAGAGCAGAAGCCAGATGCAAAGCAAAAGCCAGATGCAAAGCAAAAGCCAGGCCTAGATTTTCTGTTTCTTAAAATCTACCATCATATGAGAATAGGCTGGAGTTGGTAATAGGGTGAGAAGCCTATTTCCTTTCTCCTGATCCCAGGGCCCATACCTTCTGATACACCTGCAGTTCTGCCAGCTTTCTCTGTAGCTCACACTTTAGTCCGTCTTGGACAGCTGTGTCTGAAACACAGTAGGCCAGGATCTCCAGGCATGACTCCAGTGGCCACCTGTTCACAAACTGTAGGGTCAGTCGACTTCTCAGAGATGCATCCTTCACAGGAAACAGGTACCGCCAACCTTCTTTGTCTACAAGACAAAAAGATGCCTAGAGACAGCAAGCCTGGCCCTGGAAGAGCTCAAGATCCAGGTTACTTCTTAAGAGAGGGGCTTTGTTCAATTTCATAAAGCAGGAATTTGGAGGATCCTTAAGATCCATCTGACTTGAACTAGTTTTTATACTTGGAACCATCATATGACAAGGAGAAATGCTATACCCCTATGTTTGTCTTTTTGCAAACTTGATCATAGCCATGAGACTTTCAGAAGGGAGAGAGGGAGAGAAGAGAAAAGAGAAGAAGAAGGAAGGGATGAAGGAAGACAGAAGCACAGATGAAGCTCTCCATGTTCTGGCATGCTGCACATACAGTGCTCTTTCAGACTCAACTGTCAGTGGAACTTTTAGCTTTCCCTGCAATTTCCACCCTGTGTCATACATAACTACTTGAAAGTTGAAAGTAGTTTCAAACTACTTGAAATTAGTTTCACTCCCTTGATATCTTTGGCCATTTTTATTTAGTAGCTCTCTTTCTCCCAAACCCATTTCACAGAGCTGAAAAACACGCCAAGCAATTAAGACAGCACAGCCAATCAGTGGATTTCTCCCCTTTCCCAAGGGGTGATTTTCTCTTTTCCACGAGGCAGCCAAGCCTCCTACAGGGACAGCACACCTGACTCTTGCTCCCCCTAGTGGAGTCTTGTAGGTCACTGGCTCTCAACTCTGGTTACACATGAAAATCTCCTACAGAGCATTCAAAGTAGGGGTTGTCATACAGGCCCACTGTCTGGTTTTATAAATAAAGTTTTATTAGAATATGGCCAGGCTCATTTATGTATGTATCGTGTATGGTTGCTTTCATGCTATAATGGCAGAGTTGAGTGTTGCAACTGAGACTGTTTGGCTTACAAAGCTCTTCATAGAAAAAGTTTGCTGACCTCTGTTTTAAAGTAAACACTTGCCTGACCTCCACCCTGGGCTTCTGGGGCTGGGGCTCAGATGCTTGTAGTTTATAGAAATTTCCAACGATTCTGACATGCAGGGTTGAGAATATCGGTTACGAGTGCCTGTTCTAAACTTATATTCTAAGCTCTACCCCACCACTTATATCCTGGGTAAGCTTCCGATCCTCTGAGCCTCGGTCATCTCTCAGTATTGTGAGATTATGGTGGCACCTTTCTGTAGAGTTCTCATGAGATCAAATACAATGATACACTCAGTGAATGCTAAATATTATTACCACTGGTGAAGGGGAGGCAGAGCTTTCTGCTCACCACAAGCTGCAGCACAGCTCAGGACTGCATCCCGTATGCTGCTCAAGTCGTCCGCGTCTCGCCCATACACCTCAGTGAGCTGAAGGGCCCGGGGCCAATCTCTGGCCACCAGGGCTTCCTCGAAGGCCTCAGTGAGCACATCCAGGGCAGTAGGAGAATGCAGGCCCAGAAGAACAGTAGAGAGACTGGCCTGGCCACAGAGACTTGCTGCCAGACTCTGCCTCTGCTCTGAGGACCCTCGTAAGGGCTCCCAGGCAGCCATGAGGGAAGCCTCAAGCATAGGGAACTGTTCTAGGAGGCGCTCACACTCCTGGGCTACTTGCTCTGCAGTCAGAGGCACCTCCCTGCGGCCACGAAGCTCCTTCCATGACAAGCTGGGCTTGGTGACTTTTGCCCGCCAGGAAACTCCCAGACAGGCCACTGTAGCCAGCAGCTTTGAGCGGGACTTAAGGAAGGCCAAGGCAGAGGAGGTAAGGGCTGGAGGTGATGACTCCCTTGGGGAGGAGCAGGGCTTTCTCTCGAATGCGGGAATCTCAGCTGGCTTTGGGGAACTCAGGGTAGAAAGTGGGAGGTCCTCCAGGCAGTGGGAGGTGTGCAGCCGGGCCAGGGCGCCCAGGTGGGTCAGAAGGGATGATGTCTGCTGGCTTTGCCGGGAAGAGCAAAGGGCAAGGGGCTCACAGCAGCAGTTGACGATGACCTGTGGCACACTCAGGCTGAGACCCTCTCGGGCCAGAAGGGCTGCCAGCCTGGAGAGAGAGAAGCAGAGGGCATGCAAGGCCTGAGTGCATACACACCACCATCACCCAATCTCAGAATTTCTTTATACTCACACAAGCAAATGTAAATGCAGGCTCTTTAACCGTTTCTCTCTCTCTCATTTTTTACCCAAAGGTAGCCTATTAGGCACACTGCTCTGCCCTTTGCTTTTTCACTTAACAACAGGACATGGATAACAAAGGGATATGGAGATCTGTCCACATCCCTTTACAGAGAGGCTCCTCAATCTTTTTCACAGCTACATAGTATTCTATTATGTAGATGAACATAATTTAACTAGTCTCCTATTAGTAGACAATGGATTTTTCTGATCTGTTGATATTACATATAAGGCTATAATAAAATGACTACACACACATCATTTTAAACGTGTACAATCGTGTTGCTTAATGACGGGGATATGTTCTAGGAAATGCATTGTTAGGTGATTTTGTTGTTGTGCGAACAACATAGAGTGCACTTACACAAGCCTAGATGGTATAGCCTACCACACACCTAGGCTTTTGGTACTAATCTTGTGGGACCACTGTCGTATATGTGGTCCATCACTGACTGAAACGTTATGTAGGCGCATGACTGTAAAACAAAGGTGTAGGATAAATTCCCCAATGTGGATTGCTAGGCCAAAGAGTATATGAATTTCTAATTTTAGTAGATACGGACAAACTGCCTTCCCACAGGGGCTGTACCAATTTATATCCCATTAGCAATCTATGAGAATCCCATAGCCTAACCAACTAATGTGTTACCAAATTTTCAGATTTTTGCCTATTCATAAGTGAAGATTCACCACTTAATTTTATATTTGTAACATAAATGTTAGAGGTGGCAAAAGAGAAAGAAATTAAGCACACTGAATTTTAACATAGCTGTATAACATTAAATGCAAATTAAGGGACAAATCTGGAAGAAATTCCCACTCTCTGCACTGAACCCAAGCACAACCCCACTGAGCCCTTGGTTTCCTTGATGAAACAATTAGGGAGGCCCATGCTTGACTCCCACGGGGTGGCTCTTACCTGTCTGGGGGAACTTGTCGCTCAAGCAGGAGGTGTGACACCAGTTGGGAAGAGCTCTGTTGCAGGAGAACAAAGGGATTTCCTACCTTGACCTCCACGTGATCTGCAAAGGTAAAGAAAGTGACCTTTGTTTGCAACACTGACTGACACAGTTCAGAGCCCTGTTTTCCAGAATCACTAAAAAAGTACTACAGTGTCAAAACGAAGACTACATTGAAAGTCCTCCTGCTGATATTTTCCAGGTAATGGGTATTCTCAACATGACCCTGACCACAAGTTTATGCTTTACCACTGCTCTAAAGACTTCCAACCACACACAAACTTCAGTGGGCAGGTCTAGCCACAAACAGCTCATCCTGCTCTCTTCAACATGACTGAAGTGCATGCAGTACTTGCTCTGTGGACTCAAGTAAGAATCTGGCACTCATATCAGAGACTTGATTCCTCTGCTGTGTCCTCATATCCACAGTGGTCTGAGAGAGGTATTTCTGAATCATCAATGCCATCAAAATTCATTGAGTACTCCCATGTGCTGTACAATTGTACTAAGCATTGGGGAGACAAAGATGAATAAAACACAGAGATGAATGAGAGGACCTTGTAAATCTGTGTCGTTGGTCACTGCTGGACCTAGAACCTCTTTGTTTTTGTTTTCATTTTGCTTTTGTGAGGAAGATCAGCCCTGAGCTAACATCCATGCCAATCCTTTTTTTTTTTTTTTTTGCTGAGGAAGACTGGCCCTGAGCTAATATCCATGCCGATCTTCCTCCACTTTATGTGGGACGTCACCACAGCATGGCCTGACAAGCGGTGCGTCGGTGCACGCCTGGGATCCGAACCCGGGCCGCCAACAGCAGAGCGCGCGCACTTAACCACTACGCGACGGGGCCGGCCCCCCTAGAACCTCTTAATTGAGCACCTTCTTCCTTGCCCTAAACACTTGCAGGCCAGTCATGACTCTTATTTCCTCTTTCTTGCTACTTACCAGGCTCAGAGCTCAAGCTCTGAAGAAGAACCACAGCCAGGGTGCTGCAGTAGCTGAAGAAGGTGCCCAGGTACTCAGTCTGCCTGCTGCCTGTTGGGGCCTGCCTGCCCAGGTTCTTCTGGAGGAGCTGAGTCTGGATATGCACAGGGTGGGCCTCTGCCTCCAGAGCTTTCTGGGCCACCTGCTCCACCAGGGAAGAGAGCGGAGTACTCCTGGGCTCTGAGAGGAGTTAGGAAAGGAGAAGGGATGCAGGTTTTAGTCTGTGCATCCAGCTTTGGGTCAATTTCAAACACCATATGTGAACTGGGCTTCTGTACACCCCACATGGGGCATCCTATAGCCTGGGTGTTACATTTACAAGGCAGCTATAAAATCACAAGTTGGTCTTCTGTACAAGTGATTCTCAGCCAGGTAGAGATTTGAGTCTGGAGAAATCAGGGTGGATAGTTCTGTTTTCACCCCAATGTCTCTGGGGTGGAATGGATTTACGAAGAGCATAGCAACCTTTTGGGGATGGGTTGATCAATATTTACTGAGTACCTTCTAGGTGCATTTCTCATCAAGAATGAGAAAAATGTATCAGGTAATGGAGTGTTAAGCATCCCGTCACTTGAGAGGCGAGGAAACAGGTGGAATAGTTATGAAACATGCCCGGCTAACTAGAGGGCTGGTAGAGCCCAGTTCAGGAGTCTTAAGCCTCTGCTCCAAAGGGCTCCTTCGCTCTCAGCTGTTTCCTCTCCCCCGTTGAGCCCTCAACTGCTCCCAAGCAGTTGGGTCCACACCTGGCAGCTCCAGTGCTTCTCTCAGCGACTGAAGGACCTGATCCAGCTGCTGGGAGAGGGCGGTGTGGCTGGCAACACAGTCCTCAGTTAGGCTGGGCCAGCACATCTGGAGAAGCTCAGCAACACTGCACCGTGGAAAACCTCCTCCTTTTTCTTCTACACTCTCTATGGAAAGTAAATGAGAAAGAAAAAGTGAAGTCTGATGCTGACCTAGTGTTCTGAGTCCACGAGAAAAAAAAAGGGGAGAAAAGCAACTCACCTGATTTAGTTTGCCCAGTTGACATAAGTGAATAATTGAGAATCTTACTTATTTGCTGAAGAACAACCGGAAAACCTCGAATGCCATCAGCATTGAGGAGTACATGGTCTAGCCGTCGACCTGGGAACAGATGAAGGAAGAAGGAACGCAGGAAAAATAAGGTACTTTCAGATTGATCTCAGTCCTCTAGTCGATTGTAAAGTTTTATCTTCTCCAATAGTAAGGAGGAAATAAAGGCCGTGCCATTTTGGGTGAAAACCAGCATACCTTGCTTATTCCATGCCTGAGGTTCGAGGGCTACCTCTGGCAAGATGCCTCAGCTGTCAACAGCAGCAGACCCAGAATCTCTGGCACTCCTATGGAACTGCTGTCCCAAGCCACTAAGGCACTTCTTGTGGATTTGCCTCGGTACTGCCCTCAGCCGAGAACTTGAGCTGGGATCCTGTCTTCTCTAATTGTTTGGAGTGGTATCTGGACACCCTGACTACATTTTAAACAACTCTATGGACAGAGATTATTCCTTATATCCCTCCTATACCCCCATATACTTGGGATAATCTGGAAACACAGTAGGTACTAAATTAATTCCTAATTGATTGACATGAAACCATTTCAGCTATTAACAGCTTGGATAATATCTCCATTCATTTTAGAATGTAAGTACTAGATGAGCGGGAGGGAAATTGATAAAAACAGCATTGTGTATGCCACAGTATACTTTCTGAGAAGGACTATGTGAACATTAAAGGACTTTTATATCAACAGCTCAGAAGTGACTTGGAGGGGTGTGCGGAAATGAGTTAACACAGCAGGCCTGAGACTGCTATCCTTAGAAACGCCTGCTTGGCAAGATTGGCCCTTGGCTGGTGTCTGCAAACTTGACTGGTCAATGGTTTCCTACACTGATATAAAACTTTCCCTAAATGATCAGAGTGGTACACTATGCCTAAACTGTGTGTAAAATGTGGTTTATGCTGAATACCTGCCTTCCAAGAGTCTGGAATTTTCGTTCATGCTGGGCAGAGGGTGCCTTTGTCACCAGCCCCCAATAAAAACCTCGAACATTTGGTCTCTAATGAATGTCCCTGTAGACAACACTTGACACTTGTCACGACTCATTGCTGGAGGAATTAAGCCCATCCTGTGTGACTCCACTGGGAGAGGACTTGCGGAAGCTCATGCCTGGTTTCCTCCAGACTTCACCCCGTGAGCCTTTGCCCTTTGCTGATTTTGCTTTTAGACTTTTGCTGAAATAAACCTTAGCCATGAGTATGACTATATCCCTAGTCCTGTGAGTTCTCCTAGCGAATCACAGAACCTAGAGGTGGCCATTCGTATCATAACCTAGTCACTATTCCTCCCTCCATATTACTGAGAAAGAACACGCTTCTTTCTCCCTCACTGGTCAGTCCTTCCAACGTCTGGTATGTGTATCAAGGATGGGTGGGGAGTGGAACTTTGCCTAATTCTTCACATTCCTCTACCTTCATTCCTCCAAGAATTCCATATACACATTCTGCCATATTATTAACCTCAAGGTACAATTTTCCCTCCAACTGTGATCCCCTAAATTTTCCCTTAACCTGGTTTACAAACTTGAGACTGTCCCAGGTTTTAGGTTAAGTGGGGTTCACTCAGGAGAGGGCAGGCAGTCTAAAGGTACAAATTCCATTTATACCACTTTTGAATATACATTTCCCCCTTGAATTTATCAATAAACCAGAAAAGAATTTCCTCAAATGCTTGTTGACTGCTATATCTATTAAGAAGGCAAGGCTCTCAACAGACTGTATTTATGCCATCAGATTGGACACGAGGAAACTAACTAATAATCCTTTCTCCCTGTCCCTCCTGCCCTAGTAAGGCCTTTCTTCTTGCACAATTTATTGAGTATTTCAGAACCCAGCTCCTCCTTTGAGAATTAAGGGCTGAGGCCAAAGCAGCCTACTCACCCCGGCTCTCAAGGCTGCTGTTCAGACGTCGCTCAGCAGTTTCCAAGAGCTGCTTGCAGGTTTTCCAGAGCTGGCACTGCGAGCAAGCTAGGTCAAATGCAGCCATGGCGGAGGGACTGAGGTCCTCCAGGACCTCTCTCAGGGGAGCAGTGGGCTCTGTCAGGGCACTGGTTATCCAAAAGTCCTCCTGGAGCGTGGGGATGGGGTCCCCAGAGGTGCTGAGCAGCTTGTCGGTCACGTCAGAGATGGAGTAAAATACCATCCCTGGACACCCAGCAGTGGAGTAAAAAGCAAGAGGTTAAAAGGATTCTAACTACCACTTATTACTATGAAAAGTAGTTATTTAAAAAATGTTTGAGGTCCTTCTGCACAGGATATCGTCCATGCAGATTAGTAGCACCATTACAGCCCCAACGGTATGGAAAGGAAGAACAAGAGAAACTCATAACGGTTGAGCTGATGAGGGCTTCTTCCAAACAGGATCTAAAAGTAGGTAGGGAAAGAATGAGGTGGATCTGTGTGTGCTAATCGGAAAAGATCTCTAAAATACATTGCTAAAAAAGCAAGTTATAAAACAGTACTTGTTGTAAAAGCCCATTTATATTAAAAACAAAAAGGATGTACATGTATTCTTTGGAATAGCTACAGAAATATACCTGGGAGAATACAGAAGGAGCAACGTGTGAGGATACTTGATGTATAGAGCTCAGACCAGTAACTGATGTGAAAATGTGGGACAAGATCTCACTGTCAAGAAGTAGCAAGAGGTTGAGCTTTTTTGTAGTGTAACCGAGGTTGTGCATTGAGACCTGTGAATCCCAGGCCATAGGTGTTTGCACATCTTCACTTTACAGAAAAGTAAAAGAATATGCTTTATCCCTGAATAATTACATGTGAAAGAAATAAACTCCAAATCATTTCCAAAAGCCCAAGATAGTGGCCATCAATACACATGGTAGAAAGAGCATTCACACTCTTCAGTTTAAGTCACACAGGACAAGCTTAATGGAGTAGCTCAGGTAAGCAGATATATGACCACTGTGGTCAGGGAAGTTGGGCACAACTAGAAACCGATTCTGAATGTCAGGATAGCTGTTCTTCCAGGCAAGTGTCCTGCTCTGGATTTCTGCTCACCTTCATGACGAGCCTACGATTTGGGTGGCTTTTCCCCTGATGCCCTCCTCCCCCAGCTACCTCACCACCTACGGTGGCAACAGGGAAGCCTGACCTGCAGCCGCAGCGCTGCCAATGGCCTGTAGAGTTGAGCGGCCACTGCCTGTTCTTCGAATGGTGCTGCTACCCCCATCTGAGTTCTGGTTTTCAATCTTGTGCTCTACTCGGGCCAGTTCCTGGATCACCTCCTGGTAGCGCTCCACAAACATCAGTTCCCCTGAGCTGGGCGAGGATTTGAGGTTGAACGTGAACACCACCTGTCACAGGAGAGGAAGGAGTATGGGTTGTGGCGGGCCTACTGAGTTGAGGGATGTCTAGAGATAAGAGATCTTGCTGAGCATTAGACCATGGCCCCCAGACACCTGCTTTGTAGGGTGGAAGAGCACTGAAAATTAGAAGAGAAGATCGAATACAGGAATAACCCATAGAAGCCAGCAGGAGCGCCACCAAAGCCCCAGCAGAAAGTAGGCAGAAGATGTGGGCAATTTCACAGAGACAATGCATACGAGTAATTCACAGAAGAAAAATGTTTTCCCTCACCAGTAATGCAACATTAACATCATTTTGCATCTAGCACAATGACAAAGCATAAAAATAAACCCTCAGGGGTTGGTGGTAAAATGAACTGTCACAACCTTTTTTGAAAAGCAATTTGGCAAATCTATAAAGCTATAAAAATGTTTATATTCTTTGACTCAGTAATTTTTATGAGAACCGTAAGGAAATGATTCAAAAGGCTTAACGCCTAAAGGTGATAATCTTGCCACTATTTATTACAACTATTACAAGGTTGAAAATAATCTAAATGTTGATTATTAACAGGTGAATGGTCAAATGCAGCTACTTGATCAGATTATTGTAAAGTCACTAAAATCAGTTACAAGGCAAATGCTTATATTATAATGTAAAAAAGGCACATATAAAGTTTTAGATTCAAAATAATCTCAACTATATAAAAGTCATATATATCTTGGAAAAATATTGGCAAAAAATATACTTCATCTTTAATATTGTTTGTTCTGAACAATAGGATTAAAAGTAATTTTATTTTCTTGTTAATTTTTTTGGTATTTTCGTATAATACACACAACTTATTCTGTAGCCACGTTTATAAAATAAAGCTTTTATTAAAAAAGAAAAGAAAATATCAAAGCCCCAGGAAAGGAAGAGAAAGTGAAGACACTTTGGGGTCAAGCATCAGGCAGTTCACAGCTGACCTCCTCTGGATTTGGGTGTAAAAAAGGCTGGCGAGGGTCCTATCCTCCCCAGAGGGTCAGAATTATCACTATCATTAAAGTATGGGATCTAAAATGACCAGAGGAAGTTAAGCAAAGATTATCCCATCACCTAGATTTCTCCTTGATTTATTCCTCAATAACTGAACTCACATGAAAGGAAAATTCTGACCAACACAAGTGTCATAAATATACCTAGAGAGTTCTAAAAAATTAGAATAGTAGGCTTTTATGCTATTAAATTTAAGCAATAGAAGAGGATTCTTGTATTTCTCATAGCTTGTACATAATCCTTTTAACATTCCCATGAGGTAGGTCAATCAGGTATTATATTTAACTCCAATTTTCAAATGAGGACATCAAAGCTCAGAGAGGGTAAGAGTCTCTCTGATTTCTACTCAATGCACTTTTCCCTACACAACGTGAACATTCTAGTTTGCTAGCTCCGTATACGTCTTATATATTGAACTGGCATTCTATTTATTATTAAAAATTGTCTGTGGGGCTGGCCCGGTGGCATAGTGGTTAAGTTCGTGCGCTCTGCTTCAGTGACCCAGGGCTGGCAGGTTCGGATCCCAGGTGTGGACCTACGCATCACTTGTCAAGTCATGCTGTGGCGGCGTCCCACATAAAATAGAGGAGATGGGCGCAGATGTTAGCTCAGGGCCAATCTTCCTCAGCAGAAAGAAGAGGATTGGCAACAGATGTTAGCTCTGGGCTAATCTTTCTCACACACACACGAAACTCTCTGCATCATGACTTATAACTATATAAAAACACGTACGTGTTCAGAGAAGAAGTACAAGGAGAGAAACAAAAATATTTCAATGTTTTGAAGTGGTGGGATTGTGGCTGAATATTTTATCTTGTTAAAACACTGTTTATGTTAAGAAAACAAACAGATGATTCAATAGCTTAAATATCCTCCAGGCTGGGTCTTGAAATCCGCAATGCTGAAGACGGGGCTTGATACATTGAAACTCCCTCCTGCTCCTCCAGCTCGATGTGGCCCCTCAATAGCTCCCAAGTGGCTCTGCTTGCACACGCATCTAGCTTTACCTGAGGCCCAGTGGGCTCCAGCCAGCTGGGGCTGACTTAGCATTCTTTACCATGACAAGGTATGACCAAGGCTCCTAACACCCGCTGCACAGGTACTCTCCTCACCTGATGGGCTTCTGCAAAGTTCCCCCGGAGGATGCAGGATGCCAGAAGTGACTCAGGTGGGGAGAACATCATGGGGATAAGTGAACTTTGAGGTTGGGGCTGTAACCGGCCATCTGGCTCATTCCTCCCAGACACAGTGCTCAGACTTCCCTCTGTTGGGACACAAGAATGTGGGGTGGCCAAGAAAGCAATAGAAATTGAGAAAAAACTATACTGTTGTCACTTCCCACTAAACTCCTATCTCCTCAAAGTCCTTCCCTAAAAGGTCTATAAATGGGTCTTGATTTTTCCTCAAATGAAGGGAAACCTATGCTATCATCTTTGAATACAAGACTTTTGTACCAACTACCTTCCTTGGGTATTCACCTGTTTCTCTCTGCTGATGGGCAACTCAACTGACAGTGACACAGCCCTTTCCCTTTTCCCCACTGAAATCTCTCTGGTCGGCTGCAGAACCAACCTTCCTGAACACAAGCATGAACAGCTCAGTCCGGGTTTTTACACTATGGTGTACAGCAGCTCTCTATCAGGGCAAAACTGCTTGAAGTTGGCAACTGGTTGGGACCCCCATACCTGAAGTACTTGTGCTCACGTCACTATTTGTACTTTCCAGGGATGGATTGGAACCTCTGTCTCGGCCATCTAGAGGTATTAAGAAGAAGAGAGAAAATCAACCATCAATGCCTCATAGTGTATAAAGTGAGAAGTTGGCTTGAAGGCCAAGATCTGGGTAGTTAGTGAGATGATAATGGGTAACTGCTACATCTGCTGCTCCTTCAACAGCAAAACTCAAGTTCCTACAGACCAAAGGTGAGGGGTGTGCTTAGTATGGCCCCAGTGCTCATCTGGGTAGTAGCTTATACCAGTGATTTCCAACCTCTGGGTCTCAGAGCCCCAGGAGCTTTCAAGTTACTTCTAGGGGTCAGTGACCGCCATCTGCTCACTAAGCACTGTCAATATTCTGAAGAAATTAAAGCACAATTATTATGACCAGGAAGAACTGGGGTGCAAAGGAGGGTCACAAAATTTTCTGACATAGAAAAACGTGTCCCCATCCTTGAAAAGATGGGGAACTGAAGTATAAGACCTGGTCTGCCAAAGACCATGATATTTAAAGCCCCAGAGGAAAAGCTTCTCAACATCCACTCCCTGAAGTGCTAGGGCTTGCGATGGAGGCTCATTATTCCTTAGTCTGGTCATTCAAGGGCAATACTGGCCCCATGCAAGGGAGTCTCCTTGGCTCACTGTGTGGAAAGGAACAGACAGCCGTAGAAAAGAGAGGATGGATTGTGCATTCTCGGGCTCGATGGGTCAAGTCGATGCAAATGTGCTTTTTGACTCAAACCAATTAACTCAGCAGCTTAAGGGCCTTCGCAACTTAGCCTTGAAGTTCTCCAGGTCTCTCTCACGGTATCCTCCCCCCTGCCCAGTATGCTCACTTTTCTCATTGCCACTTAGCTACAGCTTACTCATTCTTCTGAGCTTGGTTCAAGAGTCAACTCTTCCATAAAACTGTTTCCCTGACTTTTGTTGGGTATGCTGATCTCTCCTTCTCAGAGATTTCTTCTGTTTCCAGGCAGTGCCTCAGAGCAGTTTAAGTTTTTCATGTATACTGTCTACACAGGCAAATCATAAATTCTTTGAAGGCAAGGTCCTGGTTTATGCCTCATTCACCTCCCTCAAGATACATAAGAAAATCTTAGGAATTCCCTGGTAATTATTTAAAAATGACACCAAAAGCCATAATGGAAATTTGATTATCTAAAAATTTAATGCTCCTGTATTAAACTCCTTTCGAAGAACTCACAACCAAAGTCAAATGACAAAATGGGGAAAAAATTGTAGCACATAAAAACAGAATATTTTCCTTAATGTATAAAGAGCTTCTTACAATTCAACAAAAAAGACAAACTCAACAGAAAATACAGACCTTAGACATGAATAGGCAGCTCACAGAAAAATATGTGGCCAATAAATATATGAAAAGACATTCAGTCTTAAACTAAAAGTTAATATTAAAACAATGATATACTATTACTGTATTAATCACGTTGGCAAAGATTTTTTAAAAATCTGATACTATTTGCTTTTGAAGAATGTATGTGCAAATAGGTACTCATATACAGTTGGTGGGAATGTAGATTGGTCTACTGTTTTTTTTAGGCAATTTGGTAATATCTATATTTTATATCTACATACTTTTGAAATTCTATTTTACTGCTAAGGACTTATCCTATAGATATACTCACACGAGTATGCACAGACGTATGAACAAGGCTATTTACTATAGCATTATTTATAATAGTAAAAAACTGGAAACAATTTAAATGTCCACAAAAGGATACATATGACAATGGAATACTAAGTAGCCTTTAAAATAGTAAGTCTTCAATATACAGTATGCTACAACTGTATATATAAAAGGATATAAGTCAAAAAAAAAAGTTACAGTTCTCAATATATATAGTATATACAGTATGATGCACCTCTATATATAAAATCATATATACTTGGATTGCATGGAAAATTTCTGGAAGGAAACTATTAACAACGGTTACCTTGGGGGAGTGGGACTAGCATGATCTTAGATCACTTTTGTTTGTCTGTTTGGACCATGTACTTTATTTTAAAGAATATTAGACAAGTGGCCATATCCCACTTGCCTGGTGCATGGGAACGAGGCATGGGGAGAGCTCTTCAGATTACCTGCCTGGTTTCTTCTTGTCCGACGAACCCGGCGGAGACTGGGGTGCTGTGTGGCAACAGGCCGGTATCTTCGGGACGGCTGCTCCTCTGAAACAGCAAACCCAGCGGGTCATACGAGAGAGTGATCAATTTTGATTTGACCCACCTCCTGGGGTAACAGGTAGGGGAAGATCTGCACTGGGCTGTGAGGCATGGGTGTGACACTGGTTGCTATGGTGATATGCCCTGAGTTATGGTGTGACTCCTATGCACTCCTCGCTCTCCCATATTCCTGGGCTTTTTCTCCCTCCCCACATTCTGGACCCACCAGTTCTGCTATCTCCTCTCACCTGAGCACTGGTTGCTTGTTACCACCTTGTATCTCCACTGGGCCTCAGAGAGAACCTGGGAAAACCGGTGCAGGCGGCTCTGCAGTCCATCTCTGCTTCCCGAGCAGCTCTGGGCTTCTAGCAGCTTTGGGTTTTCAGGGAGGCTGCGGCTGCTGAGCTCATCCAGTTGCTCCTGGAGAAGCCTGAGGAAGGCCCCTATTGCAAATTCATCAGCCAGGAACCCACTGATACCACTAGTAAAGTGCTTTAGGTCCAAAAAGCTGTGCCCTTGAGGCCCTGGGAAACTATCTTTTGGCTCTGTCTTCAGACAGCTTGGAATGGTATGAGCAAGGCTCCTGGGGACTCCCAAGGAACCACGTTCTGACTTCCTCTCACGCTGTGCTATGTGCTGAGGGCTCTCTGATGGGGACTCCAAATCCAATGGGCCCTTCCCCTCAAAGTCATCATCCTCAGCATAGTCCTCAGGCAGGTGAGGCTCTGGGTGAAGATCGGCAGAGGTGATAAGGAGCAATGAGAAGATGTTTTCTAGAAGTTCCAGGCACAAAGAGTCAGGAATACTGCACAGATACTGTTGACACCTGGCCAGGTATGTTGAGAAGAGATGTGAAGCACCTAAATAAGCATGCGTAAGAGGAGAGGCCAGAGAAAGAGAAGAAAAGAGAGAAAATGCAAATATTAGAAACAATACTTGCCAGACTCAAACATTCTCACAACTTTAACTAATTATTTTTTTAATGACTAAGGGAATTGTGGTTATAGTCAGAAGAATAAGAGACTATTCGGCCATGTCTTTTCACGATTTGCAGAAAGATTGTGCTACTTTAACTAAAAGGACAGCTTACTGAACACTTATTATTTTGTTTTTGTTTTCTTAACATTACATTATTCCTCATCTCTGAGAAGCACTCCATATTTTAGTTCTTAGAATGAAGGCAGCATGGAGACTCTATACTCCTCAATTCTATTTTCACTCATTGTTACACTAAAGGTGATCACAGGCTACCTGGACCTCTTCAGAAATACTCACTGGTCAAAAAATGACCATGCTCAGAGGTGAAGGTCTATTCCAAAGCTACAAGGGAGAGAGAACTGACCACTAGTCACAGAAGGCAAGTTAAGGAATTATAAGTTTATTAAAAACCAGAGGTTAGGACATTAGGTTGGTATCTTTCACACTGTAGGCTGTGAAATTGACTTAGACTTAAAAAAATGAAATAGAACAGAAACATAATCAAGGGTGTGCTCCTTTGGAAAGGTAAGTATAGTTTCTTAAAACATTTTGGTTTATATATCACTTATATACACATATACA
This sequence comes from Diceros bicornis minor, assembly GCF_020826845.1. Classification (NCBI taxonomy): domain Eukaryota; kingdom Metazoa; phylum Chordata; class Mammalia; order Perissodactyla; family Rhinocerotidae; genus Diceros; species Diceros bicornis. Next base: position 16,445,895 of record NC_080763.1, read on the forward strand.
CATACATATATAAACACACAAATTATATACCTAGGTGCAAACTGGAGTGAGATGTGAAATGCTATTTTTATTGTGGATTGTAGTCAAAAAAAAAGCATTTGGAAAACACTGTACTAGGTGATCAGACTCCATTAGAACTTAGGCAAATCACTGGCTTTCTCCATGTCCTTTTGATTCATGGAGGCTGATAAATGGATGAAATTATTCCTGGGCATAACACAACCAAGGCCACTACTCCCGATCCTGGTGGAAAAGGGCTCTCACACAAAGAACTTACTGGGACAGGTTGCTACCAGCTTCTGCCAAGGATGAGAGGGAAGCGCTGTACCTGGGGAGGAGAGAGAGTCATTCGCTGGCTCCACAGCTGAGGCCAGGTCCTCAGAGGAACTGTCTTTGCATTCCTGGCACTGGGAGTGCTGGTGTGAGCTCACACAGAGGGCATAGATGGCATACTTCATGGCACAGAAGCTCTGGTAGAGTGTCAGGTTCTGACACTGGCTCAGGTGCTCAGGGGTCAGGGCATCTGCAGAATCTGAATTATAGAGAGAAACAGGCAGAACTTCAGAGCTGGTTCTTTCAGGCATGGGCTGCAACTACGGCTGAAGCAAAGAGCTGGCGTACTTCTAGGTCCCCTAAGTGTCCCTAAGTGTTCTCACCCTTTCTCCTTCCTGTCAATTTGATCACCGTCCCTTCCAGGCCTTTTCCTCTGGTCAATATCAACTTTCAGTCCCTTCCATTTAGTTTTTCCCCACCAGCCTCCCTTCTCCATGTCTGTTCGACATAGCCCTTATGGCTATTTAATAGGTCTTTTCCTTCTATATCTTAAAATAGTTGTTTTTCCTTTTTAAAAAAATTAAAACAAAGTAAATGTTTAGTCTACCTAGTACCACATTATCCAAAAGGCAGGCTTAAAATGTGTTTAGACTGAGTAATGAGAGCACAGGCAACAACAACAACAACAAAACAATTTGATATTTTTAAGAAAGCACTGAAGTAGACATCATGGGGAAAAATCACAAACTGCTGAAATTGCTTGTACTTGTTCAATAATCTATGATTTCTCATTTAAAAACTTTTTGAACTTTAGGAGGAAGGGAGGGCACCATAATCTTTACAGCGTCTCTAAACATCTAAATTTGGCCCTAATTCTTTTCATAGCAAAACCACAACCTGCTCAAAAAAAAAAAGCACTAAATGTAGTAAAGCAAAAAGAAGAAAAAGAAAAATCACCCATGAGCCTCCCAGCAAAACACAATCACTGTAATATTCTGGTTTAACCCTTTTCATAGTTTTGCATGTGTGTGTGTATGTTTAAGTGACATGTAATAACATTCTATATACTACTGCATTTTCCTTCTTCTTAGAGATCCATTAAGTACAAGCATTTGATTATGCTTCTTCATAAACTAAATTTCTGATGGCTGCATATAGTCCCACTGAATGAATCCCTTACCTAGGCAAATTCCTCTAGGGCAGGGCAGGGCAGGGCATTGCAATAGTTAGGGATGCTTTGCTAGTATGATGTTGCAATAAGCCCCTTCATGTATAGGCTCCCTAGTGATTACTTCTAGGAAGCTCAGCCTTGCCAAGGTGAGGGTAATAAGCAAATGAAGGGCAATATTGCTCTAGGCTCCTGGCCTCTACACGGCATTACCGCCCAGGGCCAGGACCTGCAAGCACTTGCGTGACCCTGAGAGCGAGTGGCTCCTTCAATTTTGTACCCTAGATGCTTCTCTTGCCTCACCCTAGTCCCCGCCCTATTATTGCTCCTCTTTGCCTTTTCCACGTTCAAATTCTAAGTGTGGGGCCGGCCCCGCGGCTTAGCAGTTAAGTGCGCGCTCCGCTACTGGCGGCCCGGGTTTGGATCCCGGGCGTGCACCGACGCACTGCTCGTCTGGCCATGCTGAGGCCGCGTCCCACATACAGCAACTAGAAGGATGTGCCACTATGACACACAACTATCTACTGGGGCTTTGGGGGAAAAATAAATAAATAAAATTATTAAAAAAAAAAAATTCTAAGTGTGTCCTGAGTCACCAGGGATCAGATATAAAATACTTCTTTGGAAGCCTTTTCTACTTGTATGTAGAAAACAGAGAGTTCCAGTTCCTTTAGGAAATCTGCTAAACAAGTTGCCTACCTCTCCAGAAAAAAAAAATAGAATGTAGTAACACTGGTTTTCCAGTTAGTGGCAGGTCCTTCTTAAAAGTAAATCAAAGCAATATCCAGGCTGAGAATTATCTACTACCATATGAGAACATTAGTTTCTCTCACAGGTGAGTGTCCCTGGCCTGTGTGGCAGATTGCAACTACACTACGATATGACTTGAGAGCAAAAAGAGCTTGTTAATGGGGATTTGAATTTTAAGCAAAGATCTAAGGTTAAAACAAGGCTTTGCTATTGTTTCAGGCAAGTCTTTCTTCTAAACCTCTTTATTTGTTCAAGAGAGTATGAAGAAGATATGGGAAGGAAGGAAGGCACAAAATGTACTATGAAAAAGTTTATGAAGCATGGAGACACTCATCAAGAATTTGCATAAACACTGCCAATGACAATGCGGTGAATTCAGAGGACAGTTCCTAATTCTGTTTTACTGGAAGGAGGGTATGCTAGTCATTCCTGAGATGGTTCCATGAGGACAAGCGTTCCTACGGGACTGCACTCATAGGATTCCCTACACCACACCAAGAAAGGGGAGGAATGTCCCTACATCCTACAATCTGATTGGAGCAAACAGCAGTAATTTAAAGGGCACCTGCTGGACCACCCATCTTCATAGATTCACATCTAGATAAATCTTGTGCTGGAAGAAACATGTGTAAGATTGTCCTAAGAGAGAACCCTGCCCAAGTCACTCCATCACCAACTCACCATGCTCTTGCTGGGGGTCCTTGGCTGGCACCTTCTGTAGGAGCTTGAGAACATCTTCCTCCCTGAGGGCTGGAAGGTTTGTAAGGTGATGGAGAGAGTAGAGCACTGAGTGGCTGTCTCCACCATATAAATGACACAAGAGCTCTCTCTTTGGTATGGGGTTGCTGAAAGAGACAGTTGGGAGGAAGGAGGCAGTTTATATAATTGCTCTGAGAAAGACCAATCTCAATTCCCTCCTGTTCTTTCTCTCTGGCCCATGACACCACAGGTTTCACTTCCCCAAATACTAAATTTTAGTTGGTCTGGGATAGACCAACCTCAGGGAAGTACATCCAACAGGTCAGCTCTATTTGTGTAGAAAAAAACTAGAAACGGCCTACAGATTAAGTTTCCCAATTTCTGTGTTCTTCCCAGCTCAGAACTGACACAAGCTTCTCTGGCTTTACTTTGAATAAGGGCCCCTCGCTACTTCCCCCTCTGCCTACTCTCCTTCAGGAAGTGCTGGTGAGGTGGGTAACAAAATAGGAACCCAGATGTAGGGAAGACCTAAGGCTAAGTTATCAGGGAAACATGGCCTCGCACACAGTCCAATAAGCAGTTGTTGAATAAAAGTGTGATCCAGGATAACACATGGCTCAGAATGTGGCCTGGGTCACTTTGGGCATGTTATTTAACACCTCTGGGCTTTGGTTGCCCCACCTTTAAAATGAGGATAATATTGGTATCTACCCCATAGGATTACTGTGAGGCTTAAGTGAAATCATCCACGTAAAGAGCTTAGAGCAAAGCTTCCCATATAGTAAGTGCTCAGGAAATGTGAGCTATTGTTTTTTTTATCATTGTCATCCTTCAATTATCCTCTAGTTATGACCTTATGGCTATGATGAAGATAATCATCACTTATATTTCTTTCCTGGTTTAATAGTTGGAGTAATTATTAATTGCTGGTCACTTGCCAACTCACAACATGTTCTGTGGAAGACGTCTTGAAATGGCCACACACACAGAGCAGAGGGTCAAGTGTGCCCAGTGGCGGGAAGGGGCTGTCTGCACAGGGCCATACCTGCTCTGCTGAACACACCACTCCAGGACCTCCAGGTGAGCCCACAACCCATCACAGGCATCCCTGAGGAGTTTATCACAGCCTTGGTCCTGTGTTGACATGGGAGAAGAAAGAGATGCTGATTCAGGCACCTGGAGTCAAAGATGGTGACCGACTTCAGGACCCTGTGTTCTACCTGAGCCCAAAGCCCCACAGCACTTACTTCCGGTGCAGCTGGGAGTGCAGAGTGAGAGTTACCTGGGTCCTGTGGAGTGTCTGGAGTAGCCTCTTGGCTGCGGCTAGGCTCTGGCAATGTGTCCAGCCCAGGAGCACGAGCAGTCGACTGAGAGGCCTGAATTCTCTATCTAGTAGGCAGCCAAGACTTGGGAAGTCTTCCTCTTTCAACAGTGTTAGTGCTGTCACCTGTAAGCCAAAGGAGGCTGCTATGGCAGCTACGTGGACTAGCAAGAATGAGTCCAGCTGGCTGCTCATTAGCCTAAGAAGCCTTTTTAGTATAGCAGGGAGATTTCTGACAATGACAGACGGGGCCAGTTGAATTAAAACAGTTCAGAAAACACTAGGCTATAAGCTCCCTGAAGGCAAGGACCGACTTCTGTTGTAACCCCAGATCCTGGCACAGTACATGGCACACAGAATGAGGTTAACAGCTATCTGTTGAATTAGGCTGAAGCTCACCTGCAATCTGGAAGAAGGCAGAGTAATTCAATTTCCCCATCAGCTAGGCAACATATTGTTGCCACTGTCTTTTCTTCCTCATACCCTTCGGAAAGCTCACACACATCCAACATTTTAGTTCCTGCTGAGGGACTGATATAAAAGGACTGCAGTTCTAATTCTGAAAGATACTGATTCTCAGAGGCCTCTTTCCCCTGGCACTGTGGATGGCCAGAACCAAATGACTCACCACTAATTAAACTGCTCTGTGTTGGATAAAGGAGTGGGAGAGAAATGAGGAATGAAAAAGCCTAGAAAGAATCCCTGGGTACTTCTGTGATGGAGAGTAATTAAGTTTGACTTACCAGGATCTGCTCGAGGAAGTGCTTGCTGTTGCTCAGGCAGTAGAAATAGACCAATTTCCAAGCCTGGGCTGGGTCAGGATTGGAGAACAGGGCCAGCATTGCCCGTTCAGGATCTAGATGATCCGGTGAGACTGAAAATCAAACCAGAAAGGGTTACTGGGGAACCAGGAGCTCTTCTTTCCTAATCTAAAGCCCATTTGAAACACCAACTGATGTGAGAGTGCACTCTTTTAAAAACTTAAATCAGGGGCTGGCACGGTGGCGTAGTAGTTGAGTTCATGCACTCTGCTTTGGTAGCCCAGGGTTTCTGGGTTCAGATCCTGGGTGTGGACCTACACACCACTCATCAAACCATGCTGTGGTGGTGTCCCACACACAAAATAGAGGAAGATTGGCACAGATGTTAGCTCAGGGACAGCCTTCCTCAGGCACAAAAATAGGAAGACTGGCAACTGATGTTAGCTCAGGGCCAATCTTCCTCACCAAAAAAAACACAAACAAAAAACTTAAACCAGGTTTTCTACACTTCTACCTTAAAGACTCTTTACTTCTCTCAGTAGCTTCAGAAAAGCTCTTTCCTGCTATTGGTACTACTTTATTACTTTTTTCCATCACTTCATCTTGGACTACAAAATCTGTGCTTTTACAAAAGCACATCTTACCCACTTTTGCTTAGCCTCTCCCATTAGATTTCCTGAGCAACATGGAAGGCATCAGCCTAGAGGGACTTCAGAGAGGTCGGGCATAGTGGAATTACCAACACATAAGGAGAAGCAGCAAAGGGAACACACCTTTTCCCGAGGGTGTGGCCTTCGGTGACTTTTCTGTGGCCTTCTCTGCATAGATATGGCCATACAGGGATACCAGGCCCCGTCCAGCCCTGGGCAGCAGGCAGCTGAGCATCCGTTCCTCCTGCAGTGGACTCCCCTCAGTCCTGCAGGCCTCCAGTAGTTCCTCACACAGGAGACGCAGCTCAACCCCGAGTGGCTCGGCAGGGCAACGCAGAGTCCGCAGGGATCCGTAGATGGCATCTACTATCCCAGGGGGCCCAGCAGCAGGGCCCTGTAAAGTTCGCAGTGCTTTTCGAATGAGGTCCACCAGTGCCTTCTGCAGAGGCCAGCCACAGAGGCCAGTGCCATCGTCCTCTCTAAGGAGGAGCTCCAGCAGGGCCTGTGCTGGCTGGGGAGTCTGCCTCAGAAGATCCCAGAGCACAGAGACAGCTTCTGAGCTGAGCCGAGGGGTCCAGCTTTCACGCCTCTGATTTCCGTCAAGCCCGGGGCCTACTGCATCTTGTGCTAAGAACTCACAGAGCTCCTAAATAGAGGATGAAGAGGGGGATGGGTGGTGAGCACATCTAGAATGTTATCATTTGTACGCCTTGATGTTTTCCTCTTTTCAGTATATACATGCATGTGAGTATATATATAATAGCAGCAGCAGCAAACACTTCTGTAATAATTACCATGTGCCAGCCTCTTTACACAGAAAAATCAAATTAATCCTCATGGTAACCTTAAGAGGAAGACACTATTATTAGCCTCATTTTGAGGATATCCTCAAACAAGGATATTGAGGCAAAGAGAGATTAACTCAATCGCCCAAGGCCTCCATGCTCAAGCTAGTCCCCACCCCTGCCTACACCCCCAGCCATTGCCTCCAAAATGTGCACTGTCAACCTAAATCAGGGACTGCAGACTCACAGACCAAGCAGGTGACAAATGGCATAAAACATGCCCATCTCAAGGCATTTAAATTCAATTTTTAAAAGAACATTACCAATTTTTAACCTTGATCTAAATCCTAGCCATGCTTCACGGTATAGCTCAATCCTTATCGTTCCATAAAGCCTTCCCCAATACCTCCAACCCGCACAACTCTCCCTCTTTATTGGGCTTTCAGTGTACTGAAAATTAGTACCATATGGTTTAGTACATAATTGTCTCACGTGTGTATTAGTCATTCTCCCCAACTAGACTGTAAGCCCTTAAGGCAAGAACCTCTATAGCCTATAATTTGTTTGCAGGGTGGGAGTAGAGGGAAAGGGGATGGCGAAGTACGTGATTTCACACACTTGAGCACCATGTTCGTGGATGGCACTCAGGGATGCTTCTTCATTAACTGCCCCCAAGATGGTCACAGGACCATGAGTTCTTGACCTATTACAGTGAAGTCCCTACTTTAAATCCTACTGTAAATATGTCTTTAATTAGCTGGTGGCAAGGTCATGAGGAAAATAAGTATTGAGCCTTAGAGCATACCTCAGGCACTAAGTATAGATAGTTAAGACTTAGTTTGAATCTGCCCGCAGAAGGTTGTTGTGAGGAATACCTATAACATATTCAGTGCCCCTGTTCTAGAAGAAGTAGTCAAGAAATACTAGTTCCTTTCTCCCTTTACATTCCCTACCAAATACCGGTGAAAAAGTCAAACACCTAGTTTAAATCCAAGTAATGTATTCCTTTTACATGAAATGAAAGAAATCTTTAATCCCCAGCTATACTTAGTATTTCTGGACAATCCACCTCTAGGAATTCTAAAAATCAGATAAGGTTACCTTAACTCTAAACTCCCCTCAGAGGGGCCTCTACCTAGCCTGGTCTTGCCTGAGGACAGAGTATAGCCAACATTTGGCGACCCGTTTCTGGTGGCTCCCTGGAAGCAGAGCTTGCTGAGTGACTGTAACCCTGGGCGGATGGCTCTAGGGCCCTCTCTCACCTTGAGGATGTCCTCTGGAATGTCACCTGGGAGGTCTTCTGACAATAAAAGAAACTCAAGCTTTCTCCGGAGAATAGTTGGGAGTAACTTCTAGAAGGATCATAAGAAGGAAGCATAGAGATTAGGCATATACTTTAGTCAACAAATTACAAGTAAATATTTCCAGTTAGTTTTATTTCTGCTGTTTCTCTAGCATATAGTACTTTTAACCATTAAATTCCTGGATATGTTTTCAGATACTATTCTTTATAAATGAAAACAGCTAAACTCGGATGCAAACTCCTCTTAAATACTAACACTTAAATCCCACTCTGATCAGCCTCAAACTCCAAGGTTTGCTCATTTCATGTGATTTTTTTCTGTCACTTAAAGTCTTTCTCCAAGAATCTCCCTTACAGTGTCCAAAATGCCCAGTTATGGGTAAGCCTGGGAAGGAATGGCCCACGTGATCCCCTTTTGGTCCAAACCTCTGTTTTCAGTATTCATTATCAGTTGGAAAATAAAAGTAAAGAGAAAGAGATCTAACGTTTATTGAACACTTATTATGTGCCAGGTACTGTGTGCCATATTTTCACATATTTTTAAAATCTCATTTAATCTCTAAATCAAACAAACCTGTGGCATAAGTATCTATTTTAAAAAATAACCTTTACTAAAGATGAAATGGTTAGGAAGTATTTTCCAATTATTTCAAGCATGAAAAGGAAAAAGTGATCCCAGTATTTGTTAATGAGACACGCCATCAGAGAAGGATAATGTAGAAAGGAAGAAAAAGGCTCTGATTCTTCCTGTACTTGCTTGTCTCACGATCACTTCCCCTCAGCTGGTCCTTAAAACTAAAATTATAGTCTCCCTTTCTCCGGACACAAATATAAAGATTAAAGTCTGAGAGTAACCCTGACAAACCTTGCTTTAAATTAGAGACATCTGCAAGTCATGCAGCTGGTTAAAGCTTCCAGGAGATGGGTTTTATTGAACAGTCTCCTAACTCAAGGCAAGAAGCACCTGCAGGATTGTGTGTGTGTGAGGAACCAAAACTACACTTACTTTATTCATGTGCCACTCATCACATCAGAGGCTAACATGATCTAGTATGTTCTTGGTCCAAAATCCTGTTTCTTCTTACCATGCCCTTCCCTAATGAACCTATGCCATCTAAATGCTTGTATGATGCTAGTGATTGGAAGTTGGTGGAGAAAATTCATGCTGGGAAGCTGAAGGTTAGTCCTTCTCTTGAGAACTAAGAGGAAGGAATAGATAAGGCCAGATAGCAGGCCTTTAATAAAAGAACAAGTCTGGTTAAGATTTTAGGACTTTCATCTAGAATCCTAAAGACTGATTAGCTTATATTTATTTTACTGATGAAATTACTTTAAGCACACGCCGGGTCATAAATGACTAACATTTCTAAAACAGGCAAGAATGGCTCAATGTTTCTAAGCACAGACTTTCTTACTATAAAAGCAAAGCATGTTCAATGTAGAAAAATTAGAATATACAAAAAGGCAAACGAAGATACACACAACACCCCCCCGCCCCGAGATCTTCCCACTGAAAGAGAACTACCATTAATACTGTGGTCTAAGGACATTCAGACCATTTTCTACAGATGCGTTACCAAATGTACTGTTTACTGTTTTTTTTCTCACATAGTAGAGTATGGGCATTCTTCCACCATCATTGAAAATTCATTTACCACATAATTTTAATAGTGGCATGGTATTTTAAAAATAGATATTGTAAATATTAGATATTCCACTTATTAACTAGTCCTGTATTGTGGACGTGCAAGTTGTTTCCAGTTTTCCTCTATTAGAAGCAGCATGGCAGCGAACACCTCTGCAGTTAATCTTTGCTCACATGCTTACACATGTAGAGATAACTCACTACAAAATAAAAAGGCAGAAGGCAGGAATGAAAGAAGGAAAGGAAAAATGGAATCAGTTTTAACTAATAATTAAAAAGCAAGCTTTAGGCAGAAGGTGGAAGACTGGAAAAGGACAGCCAGCCAGCAAGGAAGCAAGACAAGGCCTACAAGATGAGGGTCACTCCAGGATAAAGACTGGCCTTGTAGAACTACTGTAAGAATACGTTTGAAGTCTTGATCCTTTATACAAAGTTTTAAAATTCTCCAGGGTCCTTGTATAAAGTTTAAAACATTCCTGCAATTGTTTAAACAACTGACGCACTGGAGCTTTAAGGACCAAATGATCTTTGGTGCTGGGAAAAACAAGAACGACTCTCAGTCTTGTGCTAAAGAGCCAGGGAAGTGAAATCCACCGCCTGGTCTGGTTGAGCAACTGTCCAGAAAACAAGAAAACAATCAGCCATAAAGTAAGCAAATACCCTCTATTGAGGGGAAAGTTCATCTGGCTTGACAAATTCCATGTTTGTACTGGAAAGATCCTTAGTCAGGAACACAAGACATATTTTTCTTCTTCTCTTTGTAGATACTATTGAATATTTTAGCTCAACTTTTCTCTTTTAGATCTGAAACTATAGCCAACTCTTAATCACCCTGGGGTTGATTATTTTTCTATTTTCCTTCTCTTTCTTCCCTCTCCTGCTAGTCTTTTTGCCATTTCTCTTTGCTAGATAATTGGCAAATTATCTATGAGAATTTGATAATTATCAATTATCTCTGAATAAGAGCTACATTTAGATTAGTAATTTCTGTTACTTTTTGACATCTGTGTGGATAAGGGTAAGTCTCAGGCAAAACACAACTAAAGACAAAATTCTGATGATTGAGGGGAATAAAGAAGAAAATTAGGCTCAATTATAGACATTTTCAAAACAGAATTTTTGGTTTCTTACTTTTAAGTCCATGAAGGCTAAAAATAACGTTGAGGTGGAAAAAGCAGAGCCCTGGGGACTCGAAGTCAGAAGATCTTGGTTCCAGCTCTAGTTCCACCAACTAACTTTATGGTGTGACTTGGGGCCAGCCATTTCTCTTTTGAGTCAGAGGTTTCTCACTTAAATCTTAAAGTCTTAGGTTTAATACAGAATTGCCTCAGAGAAATTTCTTTAATAGATATCAATTATCTGATAATTATCACATACTTCTAAAAAGGCTTTTAATGGAAATTTTTCTTTTAAAAAAAAGCACTTCCTTACAAGTTTTCTTTTACTATTAATTTATTTTGTTTCTTATATTTGGTAACTTTTAGTTCAATTTATATGAGTTATTAAATTATTATTTAATGAGGTTTAAATCTATTAGATTTCATTGTACTGGGCTAGTTAAAAGAACCAGGTTTCAGCTCAGCTCATTCTCCATTACTTGAGAATTATGAGGTTCATGCTTTATTTGCTACTTGTCACTATCACTGAGTCCTGCAAAGTTCTGTTCAGGCACAAGACACACAGTGGCATTTAACAAAATGGTATCACCTCAAACAGTATTACATGCCAATGTATGGTAGTGAATTAATGAATTCAGGTAAGGAGACAGCAATAAAATTTAAGCCATTCTCACTGTCAATTCTGAGAGAGGAATATGACAAACCTCATAATAGAGGAAGTAACAGGCAGAAGGGAAATCTCATAATTACTCCCAAGTTCTTCTCAGTTCCACCTCAGGAGAAAATCTGAGATATAAACCTACTTACCTTTTCCCCCAACCATTTTTCCAGTATCAGAAGCCAGACCCAGGCTAATCTTTGAGGGTTGATATCCTGTCCACATCTGAAAAATGTCAAAAGAAAGAATTTCTAAACAAAGAGTTTCTACTAGCCTTTTCTCTTTTGTGATCCAAGATTTAGATTTCACTGCTCAGTCTGTTTAAAACCTGAACAGGCATGTCACTGTCCTAATGAGAAACTTTCAAATATATATATGACAGATCAATAAAACCAGAAGCAAGACAGAGCTGGCAGCTTTCATTTAATAAAAAGAAAAAAAAAAGTCTGAATCCTATCTCCATCTGCCTATTTAGTCTTTATTATTTTTAAACAAAATAATATTACATAGAAAACCATAAAAGCAAAGCTATCTAAGGTATATTCTTGAAAATAGAAACTGAATCAAGTAGTATTAAGGAAAAAAAGGAACTTGATAAAAGTTTATTTTTAACTACATGCTAAAACAGCATTATAGGAATTTATAAGCCTTTCTTTGAAGTTAGAAATTTATTTATTTTTTATTTTTTTTAAAGACTTTATTTATTTATTTTTCCCCCCCAAAGCCCCAGTAGATACTTGTTTGTCATAGCTGCACATCCCTCTAGTTGCTGTATGTGGGACGCGGCCTCAGCATGGCCAGAGAAGCGGTGTGTCAGTGCGTGCCCGGGATCCGAACCCCGGGCCACCAGCAGCAGAGCGCGTGCACTTAACCGCTAAGCCACGGGGGCCAGCCCCTGAAGTTAGAAATTTAAATGAGACAGTAACTGCCTAGAATCTAAATTTAAGGAAAAAAAAATAAAGGAAGAAAAGAATCACCTAAGTCTTCACTCTACATGTGCTAATACAGTACTTAAACCATATAAGATAACTGCCAAAGTAAGGAAAAGTGAGGGAGAGACTGGACAGCACATTTAACTTGTATACCATTAGTTGTTAATAGCACTGCCAGGAAGAACTTCATTAAAAATTTAGATAGAGAACAGTGGTTGCCAGGAGACAAGGAGGGGTCCAAATACAAAGAGGTATTCTCAGGGAGTGAGCTAATTCTTTTGTGGTGATGGAACAGTTCTGCATCTTGATTATAGTAGTAGTTACATGAATCTATACATGGATAAAATTGCATAGAACTACATACAAAAATGAATGCAGACTAAAAAATGGTGAAAACAGAATAAGGTCTGTAGTCTAGTTAACAGTAATATGCCAATGCCGATTTCCTGGTTTTGATATTGTACTATAGCTATATGAGATGTCACAATTGGGAGAAGCTGGGGAAAGAGTACTCTGTATTATTTTTGCACGTCTTTTCTTGTGTGTGAGGAAGATTAGCCCTGAGCTAACGTCTGTTGCCAATCTTCCTCTTTTTGCTGAGGATTGGCCCTGAGCTAACATCCACGCCCATCTTCCTCTGCTTTATGTGGGACGCCACCACAGCATGGCTCCACAAGCGGTGCATCTGTCCGCGCCTGGGATCGGAACCTGAGAACACTGGGCCCTGAAACGGTGGGCAAACTTAACTGCTACGCCACCAGGCCTGCCCCTATTTTTGCATTTCTTGTGAGTCTATAATTATTTCAAAATAAAAAGCTTTAAGTGAATTCACTTCCAGTCCTTTGTTAAAGCTACAACAATATCTTCAATTTCATAAGCAAGAAGAGAGCAGGGTTTGCTTTTCTGGAGTCAAAGAAAATGCTTTTCAATGCAGTTCCACTATTTACTTTAATGATAATAAACAAGAAAGGATGGTTTCAGGCATATTTTGCTGGCCAGGCTTAAATGCAGTTCTAGATGATAATTCAAAGCCAATATTGATTAAGTAATAGACATGTACTTTAGACGTAAATTTTCAGAGCATGTGAAATACACTGTCTCTGCTAATTCTTCAGAGGATAGTTGAGTGAGGCACATTGATGAGAGCCCAAATATCGAACCTTGTCTCTCCTGCCCTGTGACTGTCTGGCAGGAAGAGAGCTCTCTTACCTTAGCTGATTTGGACACACGACCAGCGCCTGAAGTATATCTTCCACTTTCTGTGGGATATCCCCTTGTGCCTCGTGTAGCTGAGGTACACATGCCTGTGCCAGCTCCCATTCTCCTCTTCGAAGGCACTCACAGAAAAATCCAAAAAGCTGCTTCTGGGAAGCAGTTTCCTCTTTTCCAAATGGATGATGCATTTTCCCAGCACAGAGTGCAGGGAGATAGAAAGAGATGAATTACGCAGAACACATCGTCAATTTTCTAATTCGTGGAGCATCTCCTAGAAACCATGTCCACCAGAGTGAGAAGAAACAGAAGGAGCTATAATTAAACAAACAAGCAACTACTAGCCCGACTGGGAAAGGCGGGACTTACTTTCCTAACTATCGTTGTAACTTTTATTTGACATGTTACTATCTCTTTTTGAGAAGTTCACATTCCCCAAGGGGTAGATCTCATCGCTCAAGGAGCAACCAATATTTAATTAACATTAATCGTCGTATTAGCCCGGGGCGCAGACCCATAACTCCACTTCCGTATTTCCTCCTGGACTTTATGCACAGTCCGGCTCCAAATCCCCAAGTCGTCGCCTCCTTAAGGATGAGAAATTCAGTAGGGACCTCCCTAGTTGGAGCGCTCTCTGAAGGCAGACGATTGAAGATCAGGAGGTGAATCTGTGTCAGAACTGGAGGGCGGTGGGGGTTGGGGCGCAGGGACGCTCCCTTACAGGGGTCGTGGAGAGCGCTTCCACCCTCTCTAGGGTGCCATACACTCACCTGCTCCCGGCGCCCAAAGCAACTGAGCTTCCACCGCAGCCATGTTTGAGCCGAGTCAGGTGACATCCCATTCGGGAGGTTGCGGGGGAGGGAGGGAATGACGACTGACGGCGGCTACTCCTATTGGTCAATGGAGAGAAGATGCAAATGAAGCGCCATATTAGTTTACGTCGCGTGACGCCACCCCTTTGGACTGGAGAAAGCTAGGATGCTCGGAAGGAGTAAATCAGTTACCTTGCTAAGGACCGTCCCTATAGGTTTTGACAGCTCCTCTACTCAACACTTTACGTTGTGCGTTTGGCGAGAATAGATGTGTCCTTTGATTTTTTTTCTTCCGCTCTCTTTTCTCTCTAGCCTTTGAAGTCAGCGTTTACTGAGCACCAACTTTTGCCAGGTCCTGGGGATACCCAGAGCAAGGAGACCTGGATCCTCCTCCATTATTATTCTATCCACGTGGGCTCTCTTATAATCCCAGAACCCTACGTACTGAATGCCCATTTTTCTTCTACTTAACTCCATTTATTTGCTCATTTACCTGACAACCGTTAATTGAACAGTGTGCTAGGCCCTACGTTAGAAGCTGAATAAGTCGCGGTCCCTGTCCTCAAGGAGCTCACAGTCTGGTGAGGGGTGAGGTCAATAATTAGGATATAGTGGGCTAAATTATGAGAGGTAGGCAAAGGGAAGATGAGAGCAAAGAATGAGCAAGAGCTTTTCGCAAATATAATAATCTGAAATCGACTCTTAAAGTAACGGCTTACTAGGTTTCCTCATCACAGCTGCTTTTATTACCGACCCTTTTATTTGATTTCCTTCGTGTTCTTCAACTACAGAGTCTCACGTTTCCCCATTATGTGTTTTCAGTTTGAGAAATTTCATTCAGCATTTACTAAACTATTTCACCACCAAAAGATGGTGAAAAAAGCAAACCGAAACAAATCAAAAGCTCTTTTTCAAAACCTCTTCTATGGTAGGTGGATTCTCATCTATTCCCAGAAAATTAACATGCCTCTCGGGTTCATTAAGCAATTTTTAAATGTAGTGACAAAAGAAATAAAAGAGAAATTTCCAAGCAAAGTTTTTCCTTGCTTCCTACTCTGCTTGCTGATGTTCCTCCACCGGATTTTGATTAACTACTGCATTGAGAAACTGACCTGAACTCACAGATTTATTATAGAGTGTAAACTACAATTCCCAGCAAGCAGCGGAACCGACCTGGGCCTTTGCCTACCTCTGATTGGGTATTTTTCCAGGGTGACGACCCAACCAGCACTCCGTTTGTTGCCCCGCAGAGCTTTCCGCGGGGAACTGTGTGAGGGGTGGGGAAAACTTTGAAAGTTGGATGCTGCAGACCCGGTACTGGAAAGTTTCCTGTGGGGGGCAGTTGTGGGGAAGTGGGGTGCGCTCATTGTTTCCCGCTCGCTCCCTGGGCCCGTGGGTATTGATATCGGGGGAGAGGAGAGTCACTCTTGGGTGCAGGCCACGCCCACTTAGGCCGGTAGGGATCTCAACCAGAGCCCCGCCGCGGATCTGGGGGCTTCTGGCCTGCTTTTGTGGGGGATGCTTGGAAACTGCTCGTTGTTGGAAAAAGCTCTTTTTAGGGGGTTATGGGGCGATGTTTTCGCCTCTTGATGCTTACCCCCTCCTCCCCTTGCTAGGCAGGGGAGCCCGTAATTAGGGGAAGTTTAGGGTCTGCCCCACTTCAGGTGGTGTTCAAAGAGAGGTAGTTAATAGCCTGGAATCTGGAGTCAGATCCCTGCGTTCGAATGCGGACTCCACCATATGCTAGCTGTTAGACTTTGCGCAAGTTTTCCAACTCAATGCCTTAGTATTCTTAATCTGTAAAATGGGGTAAAACATCCGAAGCGCTTGGAACAGTGTCTGGCACGTAATAAGGGCTCAGTAAATATGAGCTCTTATTGTTACTTAACAGTTTTCATTGAACATCTAACATGAGGACTTTTCTTGTTGAGAGTATTCAATCTCCAGGGTTGAATATCTTTCCTTACCCCCTATATTTGGGCGCGCGCGCGTACACACACACGCGCACACACACAGACACACACAGAGCAGGAACTCAGTCTCAGGTGGGAGAAACAAACATGCAAGCCGTGGTAATACGTTAATAAGATGATCGAGCAAATATGTACAAGATGTGATGAGAACGTTGGAGAGCAAGAGACTGAGTTGAGAGAAGGCTTTGTGGAGTAAAGTCATGGAGGCAGGATAGCGCGTGCATAACCTACGAATATACTGTTGTGGCTGGAGAGCAGGTCATGTGTGAGGTGCAAATGATGTTTTGCTGAATGAATTGATAATGATCGTTAACCGTGAGCGCTGTGTACCAGGCACCATCCAAATCCTTTAACCTTCACTACGTTCCTGTGAAGTAGATATGTGAATTACCTTTGTTTTTACAGGTGAGGAAACTAACACTGAGAGGCGAAGTAACTGCCAGGAAGGCCAGGATCTGTCTTTGCAAACCGATGTATGAATGAGAGGGAAGTGTGGGACCAATTTTTAAAGGGTCTTTATGGGATCCTAAGGAGTGTGGAATTTATCCTGTGGTCTAATGGTTTGATGGGCAGTTTTAAAGGATGTGAGTGACAGAATTGAGCAACGTTTTAGTAATCTGGCGGGATTGTGGCACTGACCTGACTTTTGCAGGCCAATTTGGTGCGTCTTCCTGTCTACATCCTTAGCACATTTAAATACTATGACACTACTTATTGCATGACTCTAATTATTTGTGTATACATTTCTTTTAATCTTTTGCTGTGAGTTCCCAAAGGGGAGGGAATAGGCTTAAATGATTCTTGTATCCCAGAGCTCAGCAGAGTGTGCACTTAAGTGACAGTGGAAGGAACAAATGAATGGATTTTTTTTGGTGGGGCAGGGAGTGACCAGAGGCAGTATGCAACAGACCAGGCAAGTGATGGGAGTGGCCCAATAGGGCAGAGAGAGCAGAGTTGGTCATTGTTAAATTCCAGATGGTTTGGCGTTAACAGTTCTCCTTTTTGAATGAATTTATCTGTCTAAATGGTGTCATTACCTGGAACTACCTGATCTCTAAAGACACTAGGCAATGATAGAGCAAATGTCACTTGGTAAACTTTCTTTTGAGGAAACAGAAATCAATACTGACAAATCCTATTGAGAGAAGTGAGAGGGATGCATTTTGTGTTTGTGGGAGGTGTGTGTGTGTGAGAGAGAGAGAGCGTGTTTCAATTTGAGAGGATTTAGATGTTAAATAGAAATTTGGGCCACGGTATTGGAAACAAATATGTACATTCTTAGTGTATATTTTTGTTCCAATGTTACTCCTTTTCTGATAATTATATTGCTTTATCCCCTGGGACAATGAAGAGTTCCTATTTCTGCTTATCCAGAGGATATTTTGCTACCCGAGTGAGTGAGATACACTGCCTCTCCTTTGCATGCATTATTAAGGGACTCACAGTGATTCTGTTCTAACCCTCTGAAGGCAAACATTTCATGAGCCTCCTTTAGCCCTAGGGAGGTTCCACAAGAGTGAAATTTAATTGTATGTGGGAATGTGAGCAGCTAGTATAATAAAAAACAATTTCGATTTGTAAATAACACCTGGAATAATAAAATCTCATTTGATTCAGAGGTTTGTTCTGACTCATAGAAAAAAGGAGAGGTTAAATATGATTATGGACTTGTAGAGTATAATGGGTAAGAGGATAGGCTTCAGAGTCAGACTTGCTGGGTTCAGATTCTGAATCCACCATTTAC
Source organism: Diceros bicornis minor (assembly GCF_020826845.1). Classification (NCBI taxonomy): domain Eukaryota; kingdom Metazoa; phylum Chordata; class Mammalia; order Perissodactyla; family Rhinocerotidae; genus Diceros; species Diceros bicornis. Next base: position 16,463,699 of record NC_080763.1, read on the forward strand.
TTTTCCTGGTGATACTGGAATAGCTAACCTTTCCAGGCTTTAGTTTCTCATATGTAAAAATGGGACCAATAATCAACCTTCGGTATAGGGCTGTTGAGAAGATTAAATATGATAATTTATGTACAGCTTTGAAACTGTGCTGGTAACTGGTAGGTGCTCAATAAACTGATCGTTAGAGTGGAATGAAAGTAAATACTCATTAGGAGTGCTGTTTGGAAATATGCCTTGAAGGTTAATTAAACATCCAAATAAACTTTATAAATGCATTGAAAATCTTAAGATGCCATACAAATGTGAAGTGGTGTTATTATATTCATGCAGTAAGTATCAAAGAATTGTGTGAAATGCACATTCTTATGTTGCCTTGTTTTTCTGTGTGCAAGTTTGACAAATAATTGTCTCTCCTATTTAAAACATTTAGGAAGATTCTATAGCCTTCCTTTATTTTATCAGTAATATTTTAAATACTATACACTTCATTTTGCATATGGAGAAGTTTGAAGACTTTTTAATTGGTAGAATGTTTTGGATAGCCCATCTACTATCACTTATGCTATTTTCTGATGTTTTTTCAAGGTTCTTTTTTTTCTGCATCTGGAGGCATGGGTAGCAAGAAACTGAGACGAGTGGGTTTATCACAAGAGCTGTGTGATCGTCTGAGCAGACATCATGTTGTTACCTGTCAGGTAAAATGTATTTAGTTTTTCTCAATGAGAAACTAAGTGCAAATTAATTTTAAATTAACTCTTTAATTTAACAAATTAAATTTAGCAAATTAACTCTTAAGTAAGCCTTAAGTAGCTAATAGTTGAATTTTGAAAGCTTAGATTTATTTAAAAAAAAAGATAAATGATGGTGCTTCTCCATAGGCTAATTTTAAATAACAAGCCACTTAGGTTGTATTTCCAAATGTGATTTCATTTATCCAAATACGGTGTTTTTGTATTTTGGAGGAGGAGAATGCTCATGGAATGAGGTGAAGTACACCTGTGCCGTTTATTTGGGATTCTAGAGAAGTTTTATCTGCTTAAAAGAAATTTTGTAGTTACATGAGAAATGTGACTGAAATGAGGAGGTGATATTCAAAATGGATAATTTCTCTTAAAAGCAAGAGGAATTAATAGTTAGGATCGTTTTCCTATTAATGGGTTGAGAGAAATGTATAGAGCAGATATTTTTTCAGTACAATAGGGAAGCAAATCCCTCTTAAGAGATTAAATAAGATTTAAGGTTTTATTTTAGGATTTAATCCTTAATAAGACAGACTTTCAGAGCATGCTGCAGTTTTTAAAAAATTGCTTTGTGTGCAATAACGATATCTTTGGTTCCTCTGTTATACAGTTAGTAAGCCTCATGTTCATACTTTGAAACGCTCCTAAAAGTATGAAATTTAACGTTTCATTCCATAGTCCATTTTATTCTCTCTCAATTATCAAATACTTCCTCTGAATGATCTCATAGTTTAGGAAGAAACTCATTTCAATCTGACACTTCCTGGGCATCTATTACTGCCCAAACTTTTTGAGGTGCATGTGTAGTATATACACCTGGATTGGATGCTGCTGCTAGGTGATGTCACATGGTGTGTCCTCTGGTATGTGCCAACTAAGTTGGTTAATTACAATGTAAGACTATCATCATGTCTTTTAGTTAATGCATATTTAGGGGGAGAATACTATAAGGAACACATAAATCTTTGATCTGCGTTAAATTTCACTTTTTTCCGCATGTGAACAGTATCAATTGAAATTTTCTTTTTAATTCCAGTATCTTTATTGCACATATATATTTAGAATGATCTCTTTATGTCTCTTTAGGACTTTTTATGTCTTTCCCCGCTGGAGCTTATGAAAATGACTGGCCTTAGTTATCGAGGTGTCCATGAACTTCTGTGTATGGTCAGCAGGGCCTGTGCCCCACAGATGCAAACGGTATATATATATTTTTTGATTTGATTATGATTTTTATTTTGAAATGATTCTTTATCTCATTTAAAATTTGTTTGGGAGGAGGCAAAAGCAAAAATAGAGATCAGTACATCAAAAATATCAACCCTCACATCATAATAGAGTTAGTTCTCTAATGAGAAGGTACATGAAAATTTTATGTAGCTTATAAGCTCATGGGAGACAGTTCCTAACTGTGGGAATTAGGGGGCAACAGGAAGTTTTTTCTCGGTAGCTGTTTTTAATGATGTTAGCTGTTGATAGTGATATTTCAAAAGGTTATCTTTCTCTTTTGTTGTTTGGGTAGGATTTGCGGACCTCATGGTTAAATTATAATATACTCTTAATATAATACTAACTTTTACCACCATCATTTACTCTACATCGTGAAGTACACATATTGGACTTGCTTATTAACTGAATAAATAATACTTAAAAATTTATCCTCACTCTTGAGAAGAGTTAAAGTCTTTTATAACAAGCCCTCATCAAGTTATACTCTTTTTCATACTTTCTGTCTCATGACTTTAGCTTTTCAAAATGTGGGTTATGTGCATGGTGGAAAAGACCTTGTTTTCCCAGAGTAAGAGTTGCCTAAAAGTCTGTTCAGTGCTTTGCAAATGTATTTATTTATGTGAACTGTAAATTACTTACCTTACTATCTCATATTGAAGTTTGGTAACCATTATAGTATAGTAGGGTGTAATTCTATGAAGGAGGAAGGAAGGAATGTTAGAGTCATTTAATACTTCTGAAACAATGAACAGATAAAGTATTTTCTTTTGTTCAGATTTAGCTTGTGGTCTAAGGAAAATACCTTACAGGCAGAATAGTCAGAAGAATTAGAATCAGAGTTAGAGATGGGCATTGGTCTTAGCTTTTGCATTGATCTCTAGCTTTGAACAGCTCACTTTGTTTTATGGGAGAAGTTAGAGGGTTAAAATAGCATGCGATGATTCTGTGACGAGGTTCAAATTATTACTATTTTGAAGGTTGTAAAACACCAAGAAAACCTTTTCATTTGACCATCTGTCATTCTACTTGGTCAATATCTATGGCATATTTCCATTTAGGTAATTAAATAAGAAAGTGTGGGCAGAAAATTCAACTTTAGTCTCCACTTCCATCACCACTTTCAATACCATTCCAAATGCCAATTCAAGAAGTCATCCTTCTCCTTTGTTGTATATTCACTCTTGTAGCATTCTTTAGCTTTGAGTCTTGCCTTCAACATTGGCTTAGCCTTAGTTCGTTCCTTCAAGCAAGACTTTTTTTTAATTTATTTGTTCATTTATTCAATCATTTATTCCTTTAACCAATATTTATTGAGTGCCAGCCATGTTTCAGGTACTTTGTCAGGTACTGGGGATATTGTAGTGAACAAGATTGATAAGGTTCCTGCCCTCATCTAGCTTACTGTCTAGTGGGAGAAGTCAGACATTAAACAAAGAATAACATAAATAACTAGTTAATTGTAGTGGTGATAAGTCCTATGAAGGAAGAATACAATGAGCTTTGAAAGTTAATAACAGAGGACATTACTTGAGAGGTCAGGAAGGGATCCCTCAAGGAAGTGACACTTAAGCTGAAACCTGAAGGATGAATAGGAGAGAGATAGGCAGAGGGGTTGGGAAGGGAGGTGAGTGGGAAGAGTTCACAGGCAGTGGGAGGAATGAATGCAAAGGCCGGGTGAAGAGAAGGAGAACGGTGCTTGTATGGTAATGCACCCAGGCTGGTGTGAATGGAACATAACATTGGGGAAGAGAGTGGCGAGAGATGAAGCCAGGGAAGTAAGCAGGAGTCAGGTCACTAGGGCCCACAGACTATGTTAAGGATTTTGGACTTTATTCTGAGAGCAATGAGAAATCATAAAAGGGTATAATCTAACGTGTGTTTTTAAAAATTCAGTCTTGAACGTAGGAAAATGATTGAAAAGGATCAAAAAGATATTCATGAAGACTGGTTATGTATCTATTACTGTATTCCAGACAGGAAGTGATTGTGACATGGATTATCAGTGTGGTGTTAATGCAGATGATGTAATGTCAATTAACATGAGTGATATTTAGGGGGTAGAATGAGTAGGATTTAGTGATTGTTTGGCTGTGGGTGCTGATGAGGGACAGGAAGGTGTCAGAGATGATGTCTTGATTTTTGCTTTGAGAAACTGGGTGGTAGCATTTCCTGAGATAAGGAATACTGGGAGAGGATCAGGTTTGAGGGAGGCGGGTCATGAATTCAGTTAGTACTTGTCTAATTGAAGGTGCTTGTGAAGCACTGAGTGGAAATGTGGAGAAGGCAGTTAAATACATGGACTGCAGCTTGATGCAGAGGTCTGCATTAGAAGTATGCATTTGGGAGTCATTGGTGTAAATATGATGGTCAAAGCCACGAGAATGGATGAGTCATTGCCTAGGAAGTATGTACAGGAAGAAGGTAAGTATTACCCAAGACAAGTCCTGAGTGAAGCCAACATTTAAAAACAGATTAGACAATGACGAGTCTGAGAAGAAACAACCACCAAAGTAGAAGAAAAACTGGTGGAGTGTCATATCACAATATTCCTCTTTGTTTCATTGATGTACATACTGTTACTTCTGAAGTCTTGTTCTGTTGGTTCATTTTATTATTTTTTTGAGTCACCAAATCTATTATTCTAGTAATGACACTTATAGTTGCAAAGGAAGTACTTTAATGTTAACAGATTGGGCTGCCTTTACATGTTTGATAAAGTGTCCCCACACCCACCCATGTTGCTTGATAGATTGTAGACAATATTCTGGTATTTCTAAATCAAATGCAAAGCATATGCCTTTTACTGTAGCTTTTCTAGCTATTTCATGTGCCTGAATATAGCCTTAAAAAAATCTGTGGTAATCCATGGTTTCACTGATCTAAGAATTCAATAGGTGAGATGAGACAAGAGTGGGCACATTTATGGCTCGTAAATATTAATATGCTGGTCTTCCTACATCCTCACAAAGGCAGAGGACCCTTGGATTTGAGACATAGATTTATTAAATTGTAAACTTTAAGTAGGCAGAAACTATGTCTGTTTGGTTTACCACTGTATGCCCAGAGCTTATCATAGTTTATGGCATGCAGTAGGCACTCAATATTTGTTGAATGAATGAATTATTACAGTTCTGTGGTTTGACCTCAGTTTATTTGGGCAACTTAATAAAATAGTAGTAATTTTTAATGTTAGAGGTTGTAGAGAGGTAAGTGTTCTTATACGTTGCTAGTGGACGTGTAATCGTATTAATCAGAGCTGCAAAGAGCCTTTTTCCAAATCAGATTAACATTCACAGGTTCTAAGGATGTGATGTGGATTTCTTTTGGGGGGATCAGTCTACCACACCTACCTTCAAGCTATTCCTCGCAAACCAACCTCGGTTTGAAATGGTAACTTGATCACGTCGCTCCTCGCTGCTCTCAGCATAAAGTCCAAACTTCAACACGGCTCTTCAGGATTTGGTCCCTGCTTGTTTTCTCCAGCCTCATTGCTTGCCACACCACAAACACACTCCATCTTTCAACCATTCTAAAAAACTCTTTATTTTTTGTTAGCTTCCATTTCCTCTCTTTCTTGCTTCTTGACCTTTCTTTGTACATTCTGTCTCTTTGGCAGGAACATGCACATTTCCTTTGCCTGTCTAACAGCTGTTTCAGATTTTAGCTTAGATGTCCTGATCTTCCATGAAGCCTTCCTGAATCACAAAATGCAGATCAGGTACACTGTCTCTATGTCTCCGCTTTCCCTATCACGATCTCTCTTATTAACTGTATTGTAATTGCACAGTTTCTAGTCCTAATTTCATAGTCCCTGGTTGACTATAAGTACTGTGAGGTCAGGGGCTCTGTCGGTTATATCATATCCCCAAGTTCCTGACACAGAGTAAATATTTGTCGAACAAATAAATAATAGAGGAAAAAAAGATGGATTGGAGTTCTAGCTGCTAAAATTTGGAGGTTTAGAGTTGGTTTATGTTTTTGAATAGATATGAAGGTTGAAAAGAACTTAATCTTTTTCTTGTTCAGGCTTATGGGATAAAGACACAAAGGTCTGCTGCTCTCTCACCAGCATTCTTATCTACAACCCTTTCTGCTTTGGATGAAGCCCTGCATGGTGGTGTGGCTTGTGGATCTCTCACAGAGGTAAAGGAGAAACTCTCAAACCTTCTACTGACCTATAACCTTCAGAGCCACGGGAAAAAATTTAGTAAAAAACATAAATTATTTAATGAATATTAATCTACATTAAATGATAAGTACCTCAGGGGCATGGTTCTCCAGTCAGTACCTAGCACAGTTGTTTTGATGTACCCTACTCGTACAATACATCAAAAGGAAGATGTTCAAAAAAATCCTTGCTGATTGAAGTCTGCCTAGGTTGCTGTTTTCTTCCAACTAGAAAGTGATGAATATTTTGAAATAATGTGAAACAATTTGGAGGAATTCAAAAAGGATCACTACTTTAGTATATTAGGAAAGAAAATTTGGAATTTTATTAATGTGGGAAAATTATAGTATTAAACTGAAGTGAGCAATTTTTACTTCCTGCTGTAGATAAAATTTGGTTCTATGAAGTAATAGGTTGTTGTATTAGTTATATATCATTGCATTACTCCAAAACTAAGTGGCTTAAAACAACAATAAACATTTATTTTGGTCTCTTTGGGAGTGGCTTAGCTCAGCAGTATTGGCAAGGGATGTGGTATCTGAAGGCTTGGGGGGACTGGAGGCTGTTTCCCAGGGGGCTCACTCACATGACTGGCAAGTTGGTACTGGTTGGTGGCAGGAGGTCACAGTTCCTCCCCAAACAGTTTCTCCACAGCCTGCTTGAGTCTCCTCATGACACAATGGCTGACTTCCCCCAGGGTGAGTGATCCGAAGGAAGGCGCAATGGAAGTGGCAGTGCCTTTGAAGATTTAGCTGCAGAAGGTGCACACCATTACTTCTGCCACATTCTCTTCATTAGAAGCCAGTCATTAAGTCTAGTCCACATTCAAGGAAAGAGAAATTAGACTCTACGCTTTGAAAGAGTGTCAAGAATTTGCGGACATGTTAAGGCCGCCACGGTTCCTTTCCTGGAAAACTGCATTGGTGTGCTTACTGGTCCTGATCTGGTGACTCGATAGACTACGTTTACCAATACGCTAGGGGTATTGATTTACCAATACACTAGAGTTCTAGGGGCATAGATACTTTAAGCTAACTTCTAAATAAGAGATTCTTACATTCTGATAGTTATAAATTTAACTGTAGATTTTTTTCCTTGTAATAGTATCTAAAACAGGTTATAGTACAGATATATACTATACATAGTATGTATACTGTGTATAGTATAGTATCTAAAACAGGTTTAGAGGGCCGGCCCCGTGGCTTAGCGGTTAAGTGCGCATGCTCCACTGCTGGCGGCCCGGGTTCGATCCCTGGCGCGCACCCAAGCACAGCTTCTCCGGCCATGCTGAGGCCGCGTCCCACATACAGCAACTAGAAGGATGTGTAGCTATGACCTACAACTATCTGCTGGGGCTTTGGGGGAAAAAAATAAATAAATAAAATAATTAATAAATAAATAAATAAATAAAACAGGTTTAGATACTATACTATTTTAGATACTATACTTTCTTTTATTTCCTGTTTTCCAAGAAAGATTTAAAAATTTGTGTTGTGCCATGCCCAGTAGATGCCTATTAGATAGCTGGTAAATGAATGAATGAGTGAATTAATCTTAAAAAAAAAAAAAAAAAAAAAAGAAAAAAAAGAACCTGCTGTTGCAGGGTACTGCCACCAGATGGTGCCAGAATCCTATTTTACATAATCTTTTTGTCATCTTGTTAGACTTTTGCTCAAATAGGTTTATAACAATAGTGATCCACAGTTATAAACTTATTTAAATAGCAAAAAATTTGAACTTGAAGAAGATTAACCAACAGCTACTTTTTGTTTTTTAAGTTTTAGAACAATGTTCAATATTTTTTCACTTAGCTTTTATCAATTCATTCTGAATCCAAGTGGTAGTTACAAGCCATTTAGGTGTTTTGTCATGATTTACTTGGCTGACTTAGAATATAAACACCCTGACTGCTTGTTAGTGGCAAGTTCTCTACTTTCTGTTCAGCTACAGGTAACCTCTTCAGTCTTTTTGGGATATTGCAGCTGAGTACAAGGAGTATTTCTGTTTACCTTTTATTAAAAAACAAAATTTTAGTGTATATTTTATGTATATAAGATTAAATATATGCTGCATGTGTAAGTTATGAGCTCTTATGAGCTCTTATGAACCCAATATAAGAAACAGAACAATGCCAAAACCACTGAAACCAACTGTGGGCTCCTCCCTAAGCCTATTTTTGCCCTTCTGTTGGGAGGTAACCTCCATCCTGAATTCCTGTCATTCCTCTACTTTTTTTCCCTGATAGTTGCCTAGACCTATAGTTTTCCTTTACCACCTATATACATAGGAAATATTACATTTTATTTAGTTTTGCTTATTTTTGAGTTCTATTAAATCATATCTGTGATTAAATCATATTGTATCTCTTCTGTGAATTGCTTTTTTCACTTAATACTGTTTTCTAAGATTCATTCATGTTGTACATAGCAAGAATATAATTCGCTTTCACTGCTGTATCATATTCCATTTTGAAAATATGCCACAATTTATTCATGCCTTCTCCTGTGAGTGATCGTTTGGGTTGTTTCCAGTTTGCTGCTAATATAAACAAATCCTGTGAAAACTATTGTACGTGTTTCCTGGATCACATGCACAGGAATTTCTCTAAGGCAGGGACTGGCAAACTCCTGCTCGTGGTCAAATCCAGCTCGCTGCCTATTTTTGTAAATAAAGTTTTATTGTATCACAGCTAAGCTCATTTGTTTACGTTTTGTCTGTGGCTGTTTTCATGATACAAGGCCAAGTTGATTTAGTTGTGACAGAGACTTCATGATCTGCAAAGCCTAAAATGTTTACTGTCTGGCCCCTATCTAGGGTATCTTACCTCGGAATAATTTGCTGGTTATCAAGGATGTGCATATGTAACTTTGCAGAATCAGGACAAATTGTTTTGCGGAGTGGTTGTGCCTGTTTATGTTCCTCTTGCTCCTTGTCTTCTTGCCTTGGTATTATCAGACTTCTTAATTTCTCCCCATCCTTATGATCTTAATTTCTATTTTCCTGATTACTAATGAGCTTGACTATCTTTTCCTAAATCATTTTGCTGTTTTAAAAAATAATTTATTAAAGTACAATTTAAATACTGTAAAATTCAACTATTGTAACTATAATTCAATTATTTTAGTAAATTTGTAGTAAATGATCACCGCAATCCAGTTTGAGAACATTTCCATCATCCTAAAAAGTTCCCTCATGCCCCTTTATAGTTAATCCCGCTCCCATTCTCAGCCCTAGGCACCCACTGATCTACTTCCTGTCTCTATAAATTTGCCTTTTCTAAACATTTCGTATAAATGGGATCATATGGTATGTAGTCTTTTGTGTTTGGTTTCTTTCACATAGCATGATGTGTTTGAGGTTCATGTTGTAGCATGTACTAGTAGTTTGCTCCTTTTGATTGTTGAAAGTATTCCCTTGTAGGGCTATGGCATATTTTATTTATCCGCTCATCAGTTGATGGGCACTTGGATTATTTCCAGTTTTTGTCTATCAGGAATAATGCTGCTATGAACATTCATGGACATGTCTTTGTATGGATCTGGGTTTTTGTTTCTTTTGGGTAGATTCCTAGGAGTGGAATGGCTAGATCATATGATAGATATATGTCTAACTTTTTAAGAAACTCCCAGACTATTTTCCAAAGTGGCTGTACTATTTTACATTCTCACCAGGAATGCATGATGGTTCATTTCTCCAAGTCCTCACCAACACTTAGTATTGTTTATCCTTTTTTTTTTTTTTCCTGAGGAAGATTCACCCTGAGCTAACATCTGTTGCCAATCTTCCTCTTTTTGCTTGAGGAAGATTCACCCTGAGCTAACATCTGTACCAATCTTCCTCTACTTTTTTTTTTTTTTGTGAGAGAGATTGGCCATGAGCTAACATCTGTTGCCAATCTTTCTCTTTTTGCTGAGGAAGATTGGCCCTGAGCTAACATATGTGCCCATCTTCTTCCATGTGTATATGGGACACTGCCACAGCATGGCTTGACGAGCGGTGCGCGGGTCGGTGCCTGGGATCCGAACCTGAAAACTGCGGGCTGCTGAAGCTTAACCACTGTGCCACTGAGCCAGCCCCCAATCTACCTTTATTTTGTATGTGGGTCACTGCCACAGCATGGCTGCCAATGAGTGATGTAAGTCTGCTCCTGGTAACTGAACCCGGGCCACTGAAGCAGAGCGTGCTGAACTTAACCACTAAGCTGCAGGGCCAACCCTTATTGTTTACCTTTTTGATTTTAGCTCTTGTAGTGGATGTGTAGGGGTTTTTCATTGTGTTTTTAATTTGCATATCCCTAGTGATTAATGATATTGAACACCTATTCATGTGTTTATTAGCCATTTATATATTTTCTTTAGTGAAATGTCTATTCAAACCTTTTGCCTATTTTTAAATTGGTTGGTTGTTTTCTTGTTGTTGAGTTATAAGAGTTCTTTATATGTTCTGGATACAAGTCCTTTATTAGATATATGATTTGCAATTATTTTCTTCCAGTCTGGCTTGTTTCTTCATTTTCTTAATGGTAGCTTTTGAAGGGCAAAGTTTTTAATTTTGGTGTAGTCCAATTTGTCAATTTTTTTCTTTTATACATTATGCTTTTGATATCATCTCTAAGAACATTTTGGCCAAGGACAGAAAGATTTTTGCTATGTTTTTTTCCTAGAGTTTTATAGTTTTAGTTTTTATGCTTAGTCTATGATCCATTTTGAGTTCATTTTTGTGTGATTTATTTTGAGTTAATTGGTAGAATGAATTGTGGAATATCTCCTTTTTTTAATATTCTGTGATAGTTTGTATAAGATTAGAATTATTTGTTCCTTGAAAATTTGGTAGAACTTGCCTGAAAAATTGTCTAATCCTGGTATTTTCCTTGTGGGAAGATTTTAAAAAATCAAGTCAATTCCTTTAATGATTATAGGACCAGTCAGATTTTCTATTTCTTCTTGAGTAGTTTTGGTGAATGATATTTTTAAGGAATTTGTCAATTTTCTTTAAGTTTTCAAATTTATTGTCATAAAGTTATTCATTGTAGACTCCTTGCTTTTAAATCTGGTTTTATATATGTTTTTATCCCCTTTTCCATTCCTAATATTACTTACTTTGTCTTCTCTCGCTCTTTTTAAAAAATCTGGTCAACAGTTTGAGTATTTTATAGTCTTTTCAAAGAACTATACTTTTTGTTGTTGTTCTTTGCTGGTCCTCTCTATTTTTTCTTTGTCTTCTATTTCAGTGATTTCTGTTATTTTCTTATTATCTCCTATCAAATTTTATTTTTTCTGGGATCATTCTTTTTACCCCCCTAGCTTCTTAAATTGCACATTAATTTTCTATTAATCCATTAATTTTCAGTTTTTCTTGTTTCTATTCTAAGCTTTAAGGCTATGAATGTCCCTTGCTGCATTCTCTTTTGATATGAAATGTTTTCATTTTCTTTTAGTTCTAATGATATTTTAAAATTTTCATTGTGATTGCTTCTTTAACTCATCAGTTATTTGGAATTTTTGAGTATCTAAATTGTTTAATTAAAAGTTTCTTTTAAACTTTAGATTGTTAACCTAATTGCATTTTGGTTAGAGAAGCTTGTGTGAAGAATGTCCTTGCTCTGAAATTTTCTGAGACTTGTTTTAAGGTTTAATATATGATCAACTTTTGTAAATGTTCCATGTGTGCTTGAGAAGAATGATCATTTTCTAGTACTTGAGTAGTCTGTATATGACCATTAAATTAAGCTTATTTGAGTTGTTCAGGTCTTCTTTTTCTTTACTGATTTTTTTTCTCAGCCTGACCTAATACTAGTTCAGAGAGAGTTGTTAAAATAGTCCATTATATTGTTGAGTTGACAAATTTAGTTGTAGTTCTGTTATTTATTACTTTGTATATTTTGAGCCTATTTTATTATGTTTAAATTAACACATTGAGAATTGTCATGTATTCCCACAGAACTGAACCATGTACTATGGTTCTTCTATGTAGCACTTGTCACTGTGAACAGTTTTACTGTTTGTATGATTCTTTAATGTACGTCTTCCTCATTGGAGAATAAATTTCAAGTGGGCAGGCATTATGTCTTTTTCTTCTTTTTATTACATCCACAGTATTAGCAGATGTAGAAGGTACTTAATAAATACTAGTTGAATGAGTGGATCTGTTTTCATTTATTTACTTTTTAGCCCTTACATAGTGCTTGTTTACTGTAATGCTTTGGTTCCCACGGCCTCTCCTATACTCCACCCTTTGATCTTGCAATCAGCCATATTTGAGGAACTTCTAATGTTATTGCTATTCCAGGGTACAGTATTTATTTTCATTTGTATGCCGTTTGTTTTTTCAAATGATCAAATAGTACATTTAAGGAATATGATTTTTTTCGACTTGATTGATTTTTTTTTTTTTGGGAAATTTTTATTGTACATTATTGTTTATCAATCACCATATAAGTGCATCCCTCCACCCCTTATGCCCACCCCCCACCCCCCTAGCCCCTGGTAACCACCAAAGAGTTCTATCTGTCCGTGTGTTGGTTTATCTTCCACATATGAGTGAAATCATGCACTGTTTGTCTTTCTCTTTCTGGCTTATTTCACTTAACATAATACCCTCCAGGTCCATCCATGTTGTTGCAAATGGGATGATTTTGTCTTTTTTTATGGCTGAGTCGTATTCCATGATATATATGTACCACATCTTCTTTATCCAGTCATCAGTCAAGGGACACTTGGGTTGCTTACATGTCTTGCCTATAGTGAATAATGCTGCGATGAACATAGGGGTGCATAAGCCTCTTTGGATTGTTGATTTCAGGTGCATTGAGTAGATACCCAGTAGTGGGATAGCTGGATCATAAGATATTTCTATTTTTAATTTTTTGAGGAATCTCCATACTGTTTTCCATAGAGGCTGCACCAATTTGCATTCCCACCAGCAGTGGATTAGTGTTCCCATTTCTCCACAGCCTCTTCAGCGTTTGTTGCTTTTTGTCTTGGTGATTATAGACATTCTAACGGGTGTAAGATGGTATCTTAGTGTGGTTTTGATTTGCATTTCCCTGATGATTAGTGATGTTGAGCATCTTTTCATGTGCCTATTGGCCACCTGTATATCTTCTTTGGAGAAGTGTCTGTTCATTTCCTCTGCCCATTTTTTGATTGGGTTGTTTGTTTTTTTGTTATTCAGTCGTGTGAGTTCTTTATATATTATGGAGATTAATCCCTTGTCAGATATATGGTTTGCAAATATTTTTTCCCAGATGGTGGGTTCCCTATTCATTTTGATCCTGGTTTCATTTGCCTTGTAGAAGCTCTTTAATCTGATGAAGTCCCACTTGTTTATTTTTTCTTTTGTTTCCCTTGTCTGAGTAGACATGGAATTCAAAAAGATCCCTTTATAGCTGATGACGAGTAGTGTACTACCTATATTTTCCTCCAGGAGTTTTATAGTTTCAGGTCTCATCTTCAGGTCTTTGATCCATTTTGAGTTAATTTTTGTATATGGCAAAAGAAGATGGTCTCCTTTCATTCTTTTGCAAGTGGCTGTCCAGTTTTCCCAGCACCATTTATTGAAGAGACTTTCCTTTCTCCACCGTATGTCCTCAGCTCCTTTGTCAAAGATTAGCTGCCTGTAGATATGAGGTTTTATTTCGGGACTTTCCATTCTGTTCCATTGATTTGTGTGTCTGTTTTTGTACCAGTACCATGCTGTTTTAATTACTATCGCTTTGTAGTATGTTTTGAAGTCAGGGATTGTGGCGCCTCCAGCCTCTTTCTTCTTTTTCAGGATTGCTTTAGCTATATGGGGTCTTTTGTTGCCCCATATGAATGTTAGTATTCTTTGTTCTATGTCTGTGAAGAATGTCCTTGGGATTCTGATTGGGATTGCATTGAATCTGTAGATTGCTTTAGGTAGTATGGACATTTTAACTGTTTATTCTTCCAATCCAAGTGCATGGAATATTTTTCCATTTCTTTATGTCATCATTGATTTCGCTCAATAATGTCTTAGAGTTTTTATTGTATAGGTCTTTCACTTCCCTTGGTTAAATTTACTCCTAGATATTTTATTCTTTTTGTTGCAATTGTAAGTGGGATTGTCTTCTTGAGTTCTCTTTCTGTTAGTTTGTTGTTGGTATATAGAAATGCAACTGATTTCTGTAAGTTGATTTTGTACCCTGCCACTTGGCTGTAGTTGTTGATTATTTCTAATAGTCTTCAATGGATTCTTTAGTGTTTTCTATATATAAGATCATGTCATCTGCAAACAGCAAGAGTTTCTCTTGTTCATTGCCTATTTGGATTCCTTTTACTCCTTTTTCTTGCCTAATTCCCCTGGCCAGAACCTCCAGTACGGTGTTGAATAAGAGTGGTGAGAATGGGCACCCTTGTCTTGTCCCTGTTTTCAGAGGGATGGCTTTCAGTTTTTCCCCATTGAGTATGATGTTTGCTGTGGGTTTGTCATGTATGGCCTTTATTATGTTAAGGTACTTTCCTTCTATACCCATTTTGTTGAGAGTTTTTATCATCAATGAATATTGGATCTTGTCAAAAGCCTTCTCTGCATCTCTTGAGATGATCATATGGTTTTTATTCCTTGTTTTGTTAATGTGGTGTATCACATTGATTGATTTGCGGATGTTGAACCATCCCTGTGTCCCTGGTATAAATCCCACTTGATCATAGTGTATGATCTTTTTAATGTATTGCTGTATTCGGTTTGCCAATATTTTGTTGAGGATGTTTGCATCTATGTTCATCAGGGATATTGCTCTGTAGTTTTCCTTCTTAGTGTTGTCTTTGCCTGGCTTTGGTATCAGGGTGATGTTGGCCTCGTCGAATGTGTTGGGAAGTGTTCCATCTTCCTCTATTTTTTGCAATAGTTTGAGAAGGATAGGTATTAAGTCTTCTTTGAATGTTTGGTAAAATTCTCCAGAGAAACCAACTGTTCCTGGACTTTTATTTTTTGGGGGGTTTTTGATTACTGTTTCAATCTCTTTACTTGTGATTGGTCTATTCAGGTTCTCTATGTCTTCTTGGTTGAGTTTTGGGAGGTTGTATGAGTCTAGGAATTTATCCATTTCTTCTAGATTGTGCAATTTGTTGCATATAGTTTTTCATAGTATTCTCTTATAATCTTTTGTATTTCTGTGCTATCTGTTGTAATTTCTCCTTTTTCATTTCTAATTTTATTTATTTTAGCCTTTTCTCTTTTTTTCTTGGTGAGTCTGGCTAAGGATTTGTCAATTTTGTTTATCTTCTCAAAGAACCAGTTCTTTGTTTCATTGATCCTTTCTGCTGTTTTTTTAGTTTCAGTTTCATTTATTTCTGCTCTGATTTTTATTATTTCGCTCCTTCTGCTGACTTTAGGCTTTGTTGGTTCTTCTTTTTCTAATTCTGTTAGGCATAGTTTGAGGTTGCTTATTTGGGCTTTTCCTTGTTTGTTAAGGTGGGCCTGTATTGCTATGAGTTTCCCTCTCAGGACCACTTTTGCTGCATCCAATATGAGTTGGTATGGTGTATTTTCATTTTCATTTGTCTCCACATATGCTTTGATTTCTCCTTTAATTTCATCAATGATCCATTGGTTGTTTAGTAGCATGTTGTTGAGTCTCCACAGCTTTGTCACTTTCCTGGTTTTTTCCTTGTAGTTGATTTCTAGCTTCATGGCATTATGGTCTGAAAAGATGCTTGTTATGATTTCAGTCTTCTTAAATTTATATAAGCATGCCTTGTTTCCCAACATGTGGTCTATTCTTGAGAATGTTCCATGCAGACTTGAGAAGAATGTGTAATCTTCTGTGTTTGGATGGAGTGCTCTGTATATGTCTGTTAAGTCCATTTCATCTAGTTTTTTGTTTAGGTCCATTATTTCCTTATTTGTTTTCTGTCTGGATGATCTGTCAATTGATGAGAGTGGGGTTTTAAGATCCCCTACTATTATTGTGTTGTTGTTAATATCTCCTTTTAGGTTTGTTAATAGTTGCTTTATGTACCTTGGTGCTCCCGTATTGGGTGCATATATATTTAAAAGTGATATGTCTTCTTGGTGGAGTGTCCCTTTTATCATAATATATTGCCCCTCTTTGTCTCTCATTACCTGTTTTATCTTGAAGTCATGTTTGTCTAAATATGGCAACACCTGCTTTCTTTTGTTTGCCATTAGCTTGGAGTATTCTCTTCCATCCTTTCACTCTCAGCCTGTGTTTGTCTTTAGAGCTGAGATGTGTTTTCTGGAGGCAGCATATTGTTGGGTCTTATTTTTTAATCCATCCCACCACTCTGTGTCTTTTGATTGGAGAGTTCAGTGCATTTACATTTAGGGTAATTATTGATATATGGGGGCTTGTTGTTGTTATTTTATTACTCTTTTTCAAGTTCTTTTGCATTTCTTTTGTTTCCCATCCCATGTGTTTTGGACTACCAATTCAGTTTGGTAGTTCTGTATGGGAGTTCTCTTAGTTTTCTCTTTCTTTATCATGTATGATTCTGTTCTGATCATTTGGTTAGTGGTTACCATGAAGTTTGTATAAAACATCTCGTGGATGTGATAGTCCATTTTTTGACGGCCTCTTATACCCTTAGACTAAGTCGATTCGATCCCTCTCCTCTTCCCCTTCTAAGTTATTGTTGTCACATCTTATTCCTTCTTGTGCTGTGAGTTCATGTTTAACATGATGAGGTTATATTAATGCTTGGTGCGTACATTCCCTTGATCTTTGGTTTTATAATTAAGTGTTTGCTAATCTATTTTGATAGAGGACTGTAATTTTTCTGGTTTTGTCAACCTATTTTCCTCCTTGTTCAAAACTTTGAATCACCTTTCTCTTTTTTTTCTCAGGGATGAGGGCCTTCTTGAGCACTTCTTGTAGTGGGTGTCTTGTGGCTATGAACTCCCTTAGCTTTTGTTTATCTGGGATAGTTATTATTTCTCCATCATATCTGAAGGATATTTTTGCTGGATAGAGTATTCTTGGCTGAAAGATTTTGTCCTTCAGAATTTTGAATATATTTTTCCACTTTCTCCTAGCCTGTAAAGTTTCTGTCGATAAATCGACTGAGAGCCTGATAGGAAATCTTTTGTATGTTATTTTTTTTGTCTAGCTGCCCTTAATATTTTTTCTTTGTCGTTGACTTTTGCCCGCTTTACTACTGTATGCCTTGGAGAGGGTCTTTTGGTGTTGATATATTTAGAAGATCTATTTATTTCATTCACTGGTATTTCTAGCTCCTTTCTCAGGTTTGGGAAGTTCTCAGATATTATTTCTTTGAACAAGTTCTCTGCTCCTTTTTCCCTCTCTTCTTCCTCTGGAATACCTATTATCCTTATGTTGGATATTTCTCGAAGAGTTTCTTCATTTCTTTTTAGTCTTAGTTCTCTTTCCTCCTCATCTGGAGCATTTCTGCATTGCTGTCCTCAATATTGCTAATTCTTTCCTCCATATTGTCAACTCTGATGCTTAAGGCTTCCAGATTTGTGTTTGTCTCCTCTATTGTGTTTTTCATCTCTACAGTTTCTGATTGTTTTTTTTTATAGTTTCAATCTCTTTTGTGAAGAAACTCCTGATTTCATTGAATTGTCTGTCTGTGTTTTCTTGTATTTCATTAAGCTTTTCTATGATGGCTGTTTTGAATTCTCTGTCATTAAGGTTATGCATTTCTGTGCTTTCTGGGTTGATTTCTGGGTATTTGTCATTTTCCTTTTGGTCTGGAGATTTAATATACTCTTGCATGGCGCCTGTTGGTGTTGGCTTACTTTTCCTCATAGTGAAACTATATGGTCACAATTTCCTCTTGCTACTGCTGGGTGGGGGTCAAGGGCTGTGTATTGTGGCCCGCCTCAATCCGCGGGCACTCTCATCGGCCCCTGGCTGATCTGAGGTGTGGCTGAGTGGAGGCTGCTGGGGGGGACGCGTGGGAACAGCTGAGCCTGGAGCACAGCTAGGCCAAAGCAGCTGGGGCTTGCGTGCAGGTGGATTGAAGCAGCTGCAGCTGAAGTACTGCTGCACCAAAGAAGCAGGAGCTGGAGCGCTGCTGGGCTGAAGAAGCTGGAACTGGAGTGCGCTGGGCTGAAGAAGGAAGAGCTGGAGTGCCGCTGGGCCAAAGAAGCTAGAACTGGCGTGCGCTGGGCCAAAGAATCTGGAACTGGAGTGCACTGGGCCAAAGAAACTGGAACTGGAGTGTGCTGGGCTGAAGAAGGAGGAGCTGGAGCACCACTGGGCCGAAGAAGCTGGAGCTGGAGTGCGGTGGGCCGAAGAAGGAAGAGCTGGAGCACCGCTGGGCCAAAGAAGCTGGAACTTGAGTGCGGTGGGCTGAAGAAGAAAGAGCTGGAGCACCGCTGGGCCAAAGAAGCTGGAACTGGCATGCGGTGGGCCGAAGAAGGAAGAGCTGGAGCACCACTGGGCCAAAGAAGCTGGAACTGGAGTGCGCTGGGCCGAAGAAGGAAGAGCTGGAGCACCGCTGGGCCAAAGAAGCTGGAACTGGAGTGCGGTGGGCTGAAGTTGCTGGCGCCAAGTCATCTGGAGGCTGTACACAGACCAAGCTGAAGCAGCTGGAGCCAGGCGGGGCACGGTCCAGCTGACAGAGCTGTGGCCGTGGCATGGTGGAGCTGGGCAAGCTGGGACCGTGGCTTGGTCCAGCTGGAGCAGCTGGGGCTGTGGTGTGGTGGAGCCTAAGCTGCAGCTGCCTCTGGTGCGGGGGCGCAGGCTTGCCCTGCTGCTGGTCGGGCCCGGGCACCTGGGGGACACTGCCTGTGGGGGTGGGGCATGGTCATGCTGCCCCTGTTGGTGGGTCCCGGGTGCCTGGGGGCTGCTGCCTCTGGGGACTGTGCTGAGCTGAAGCGCTGCTGTGCTGAAGCGCCAGTCGGGTGGGCTGAGTGGGGGAGGGGTGCTTACTTTTGCCTCCCTGATCTCCGAGGTTTCTCGCCTCGCTGTTGCTCTCTGTTCTCCTGAGGGGCTAGCTTGTTGAAACTACCCTCGCAGCAGTTCTGCTCCCTCCATAGGGGGTCCTCACAGGCTGCGAGGGGTCTTGGAGAGCACTGATTTTCACGTGGCGAGCCGCACTCCCCTCCTGCCAAGAGCCACGTGGTCTCAGTCTCTGGGTCGCAGTCCTTGGGGAAGGAAGGGAGCTCCTCTTACCTCCTTCCACTTACTCTGGGGATTCCAGCACCTCAGTCCTTGGGTGTACGGCTGCTTGGGTGCCTCACACGTCCCCTGTGTCGTGTGAATAGCTTCTGTTGGAATATGAATGTCCTTTTTGTTGTGTCTTAAGAGGGGGAGAGTTCAGTTGGGGAAGCTCACTCCACCATGATGCTGATGTCACACCTTAATTGATTTTTTATTGATGAACATCAGTGATTCTTTTCTTTTAGGAGTTCTTTTTCTTATATGTTTTTAAAGTTGTATATCTCTAATACCTATATGTATATGTCTACATATTTATATGTTTTTTGTTATATATTGCTGTTTAACAAATCATTCCAAAGCTTAGTAGCTAAAAACAGCCGTAAGTATTTATTATCTCACACAATTTCTGTGAGTCAGGAATTCAGGAGCAGCTTAGCTGGGTGTTTCTGGTTTTGGTCTCTCATGAGTCCATAGTCAAGGTATTGGCTGAGGCTGTGGTTATCTGAGAACTTGTCTGGAGCTGAGGGAGATGCTTCCAAGATGGCTCACTTAGATGGCTTGGAATTTGGTCCTGGCTGTTGGCAGGGGACTCAGTAATTGGCCGCATGGGCCTCTTCACAGGACTACTTGAGTGTCTTCATGACATGGCAGCTGACTTTCCCTAGAGAAATGATCTAAGAGAACAAAGTAGAAATGGCAATGTCTTTTATGACCTAGCCTTGGAAGTTATATACATATCATCACTTCTGCTACATTCTGTTACTCATACAGAGCAATCTGGTGCAGTGAGGGTGGGGGGACTACAGAAGGACATGAATACCAAAGATGAAGGTCATTGGGCCCTTCTTAGAGGCTGGCTATGACTATATGTATATGTGTGTTTATATATGTATGTATGCATATATGTGTGTGTGTGCATGTATAATTTTTTAAAAACTTGAATATATTACCTCTCCATTCTCAGAAACATTATGGTAGGCAGAATTTCTAAAATGGCCTCCCAAAGATGTTCTGCCATAATCCCTGGAACCTGTGAATATGATGAGCTGTCACTCCCATGATTATGGGTTGTTATATGGCACAGTTTACTTAGGATAGGGAGATTATCCCCATCGAATCACATGAGCCCTTAAAAGAAAGGGAACCAGAAAGATTCAAAACAAGAGGAGGACTAGAGATGCCATTGCTGCTTGGAAGATGGAAGGGGCCATGTGGGAAGGAATGTAAGTGGCGTCTAGGAGCAGTGAATAGCCCTCAGATCATAGCCAGAAAGGAAACAGGGAGCTCAGACCTACAACTGCAGAGAAGTGGATTTTGCCAAGAACCTGAATGAGCTTGGAAGTTGATACTAACCCCCAGCCTCCAGATAGGAGCCCAGCTCAGCTGACACCTTGATTTTGGCCTTGTGAGACCCTGAGCAGAGAACCCAGTCAAGCCCATCAGGACTGCTGACCTACAGAACTGTGAGATAATAAATGGGTGTTGTGTTAAAGCTGCTAAGTTTGTGGTAATTTATTATATAGCAACAGAGAACTAATACAGATATCAATGGAGGGAGGTGTCTAATTAATTGCCTTGCACGATCTTTGCTTCTGGTTAGAAGTCAAACCTAGAGTCCTGAATATCAGGTAGAAGTTAGGTCTGGTGGAGGTGAGGGATAAGGCATCTGGTTGAATAAACTTAGACTAGATCTGGAGATGACTGAGGGAGAAAGAAGAAATCTGGAAACATTCTGCTGTCATTTTTATAGCTTCTTTTTCCTGACTCTAACTTCAAAATCCCCTAATCTATTTATCATCAGTTTTGATTTATGTGAACTTCACTGAATCTGTGTAACTGAGTAGTTACAGCACCAAGATTAAAAGTGGAACTAGAGAAGTACTACTCATGCCAAAAGCAGAAGCAACATAGGAGAAATCAAAGAGAAACCAAGTCTGCTGAATCACCAGTGGGAGTGAACTGCAGGGCTTTGTCCCTTTCCTTGAGAACATCAAATTCCTTACTTATGGAATACATAAACAGAGAATCCTGCATCTGTTATAACTGAATATTGGTAGTAAAGATACATTTGAAGTTTAAACTTTAAAACTTTGCATTACATGGAGATCAAACCGCGTAATGGTAGCTGTCTCGTATGAGATAATATAGATCAGATCAGTGTTTCTCAACCCTTTTTTTCATTATTGCCCCCTAAGGAGCCTTTTCAGACATTTTTTCCTAATCACCCCCACCCCCACCCAACATGAGATTTTAATACCACAAATATGCTGTATATCTGTTTATGTACTTTATGTATATCTGTGCTTTATACATAAAAAGAGTAAAATTCCTGCCCTCCCCCATCAAAACCAAGCTTCACCTTTGGGGTCAATATCACTCCTGCTGAGAATGCGTGATAGAGATGCTAATGTGACTAGGTAAAATTAAGATTGTATTTAAAGGGATCATCAAAAAAAGTATTTTCATATTGTAATCTAGAGATTACAGGACTAGAGAACTGGTCCAAACTCATATCAACAAAAAGAGATGTAACATCTGCATATCTTAATTCAAGAGAACCTCTGGAAGAGTAAACCTGTGAAGCACTGCCAGATCTTTACAACATTTAACAGTGATGAGTATACCCAGATCCCTGCTCTAAATAGTAAGAAACAGTGTAGCACATTTCTAAATTAATTGTATTTCCTGAGTCATTTCTATGATTTGTTCATTATTTAAGGAGACCAGGTGTCCTCCTTGAGTGGGGCAGTTTTACTTTGGGAGTGACTATCGTACTGTCCCGTAAAGGTAAAGGCAGGATACCAGAGTCCTAGTTTGGCAGAACAGTTAAATATTGCAGTTCTTTTTCTTTCTCATTGGCAGGGTTAGCGGTGGCCTAGAAGATCACAGGAGATAATAAGGCAGGGGTTGGAAACTCAAATGACTGCAAGGGCCAGGCATGTAATAGAGATGCATGAGCAGTGACATGTGAGACCTAAGTGCTTTATTAGTCAATTTGGGTTGCTTACACTGCTTACAACAGCAGCAGACATTTATTTTTCTTGCTCATGGATCTGCGGGTTGGCCAAGGTGGGTCTCATCTCCTTCAAGCTGCAGACAGCTTCAGGTCTGCTCCATGTGCAACAACAGCAGTAGGAAAACTAGGGAGAGATTTCTAATTGGTGTTCCATGAATATAGTCTGCTGACATGACTTGTTTATCCTGCCCAGTGTTTTGAAAGGCAAGATAATCAGGCCTCTGTCCTAATACAGGAGTTCAGCACATGTGGTTGATTGGGTCGTTGTCCCCAGTTCTTCACTCACTCCCTGATTTAGAAATAAACTTCTTTCTCCATAAAGCTTTCGTAGAGTCTTTCTAACAGCACATATTACATGATTATTAAATGAGTGATTATTCCCCTTGCTACTGTTTGATTTTTTTTTTTTTTAGTGATGCAGCTTGGGGTACTTGCCATTCCCATGTCCTCCTGCTTTTTTCTGCTCCGTTTCCCCCCCTTCTCTTTCTGCCTCCCTTTCCATTTACTTCAAAAACAGCAGTAATCAGTATGAAATAAGAGTGAGTGGAGAGAATCCAAGATATAAAATCTTCCACATGTTGATGTAAAATAATTTAAGGTCAAGGTTTCTTTCACAAGGCAAAGTGCTACCTGGCCTCTCTGAGATTGCTTTTTTTTTGGTTTTGGTTTTAGGATTTAGAGAGTCAGTCACTTATTTTTAAGATGGATTCTGTAGGTCTGAAGACCTGATCATATTCTACGTATTAGTAGAGCAAGTGGAGACAAGTAGTTAGATGCAGGGTGGGGGCGGGCGGTCATTAAAAGATGATCTGAAGTTTCCACATTCTCTTTTCTCAGATGAGAGCCAGACAGTCCTTAAATTTCCTTCTGCAAAGTATTGGCTTGGCAGATTGCCCCATCCTGTCGCCCCCATCTTGAATGTGGGAGAGTTAACTTGCTAAGATTTTACGTCCTAGCAGCTCCAGGTTTCACATTCATCTCACCCATTTAATCTCATTGAAGATGAAAATGAGTAGGCTTCATTTTTACTTTAGTACAATTAGGCTTTCTTTTCTTGGGCATAATTCTCTTTCCTCTTCAAGCCAATTATTAATATTTGCTTCCTTGTTGATATTCAAGTGATCTTCCCTACTGGTTGTTTTCTTTCAGTTCTTTTACATTTCTCAGGCAGAGTTGAAACTCAGGCTCTACCTAGATGAAGCTAATTGTATTTTACTGGTGTCTTCTGTGTGTAAATGTTGTATTTAGCTGAGTTTCCAAGAAGCAAATAACTTAGACTATTCTGGTTTGGCATGTTCTCTCTTTCTAACCACCATTGGAGCTGAACCTGGGAACTGAACACAACTTGAAATTTTGTGGTTTGGCTGTTGGAATTCAGAGCTAAACTATCTGAAGCTAAAAATTATTAATGTTGAAATGTTTTAACCCACTAAGTAAACCTGAAAAAATAATGAAATTTAACTCCAGCTAGCCCATAAAAATTATGTATAACATAATTTTTTTGAGGCAGGAAGAGAGGAAAAAATGTATGAAGGGGATCTGAGATTGCTAAAGAATTAGAAATTAGTTATTGGAGTTTAAAGTAAATGTTATTATCCAAATTCCAATGCAAAGTAAAACAAAAAACAAAAAAACCCACCAGAAAACCCACCAAACAAACCCAGAAATCTTATAATGTTATTCACATCATATTCTACTTTTCCCAAGTCTATACTGAATCAGTACGTAAAAATAATGAAGTAGGAAAAATGCCAGTTGCACTTGTTTAACTTTTCAGATATTTTTTTCCATATTTTCTTTGAAGATAGGATAATAAGATAATACTTTACATTTTCATGGTATTTGATACTTTGCTGAATATTTTCATATATATCATCTTAATTAAAATGATGACTTGTTTCACCTTTTCACTAAAAATCACAAAGTATTTAATGAGTTAAGCTCATTAAATCTTAGAACATATCTAAAACCTGGCATGTAGAGAGTATCTATAGAAAGGCAGTCCTCTGTTCCACCATTAGTTAAGCACTCTGAAGTGTAACCATGTCTCATTTTCAAAATCCACTTTCAAATTTTACTGACAGAAGTTTCCTTTGCTCTGATTTCTGAGGATTAATTTGATCCATGTTGTCTTTGATAACAATAAAAGGTCTGTGAAAAGTGTCTGGGGCTCTTTAAAAGTATCAGTCTCCAAAGCAGAGTATATAAGATGGTCCCTTAGGTTGTGGGAAGAGAATATTAGAACTTTTATTGGTATTTCAATCTAAAAAATGAAATAAACCTTAATTAACATTTAATAAATGGATTGATATTGGCATCCTCACTTGGTCTGTATGTCAGACTATCACATGTCAGGTATAGTCATGAGAAAAGAATACAGAAGGTTGACAGAGGCACCCTGCTTCTACCTTTATTTTTGGCATATTGGGATGAATTATAGTTCTACATGTACCTAGTTAGGTGGGTTTATGGATTTAACTAAACCAAATCTCACAAAACAGACAAATGGCATAAAAAGTTTTCTGAAAAGAAACTGTATTGAAGACAATGCCAATATTGTGAGCAGAAGTGAACCACATGCACATAAAAGTCAGAGCTGTGATTCTCCTATGACTAATGGAGTAAAAATCAATGACAATCTAATTCCATCTGAGGAGACATCCAAAAAACTTGAAATTATAAAGAAGACAGTTATATAAATGGAATATATAAACATATAAATGGAATTATATCCACACACAGGACGGGAAGACAAACTTCCACAAGTTTTTCAGTGATGTTTAAAGTCATGTGATACATAATTCAATATCTAGAAAAATTTCACTAAAATTAATGATAGATATTGAAAACCTCTTTTGGGTTAATAGCAAAAGACCAAATGCAATACATTATTAATAAATAACGTTAGAGGCATAGTCGTTTTTTCTGTTACAGTAAAATGGATGAAATAAAACATAGGAAACAACGTGGCAACAACTTAAATGGATTTGTTTGTGAATAAATACTTTCAGAACATGTATAGAAATCATTACAGACAATTTGAAGCATCAAGAATTAAAGCAAATTATTCAGTGTGGAAGGATGCTATATAATTAAAGTACAGAAGTTTCTAATGTGGCTCAGGTTATTGTATTAGCTGATTCTGTTTCAGTAGTGAAATACATGAAGAATTAAATTTTTTTTTGTGCTATGAAAGTAAAGATGTATCAGGAAAGATATGTTCTCAAAAATAAGTGACTTATTGAATATAAAACAATGTTTCTGAGGGAATTTCCTGGGAGTAATGGTGATGTTATGACTTGATAGGGGTTTAGATTGGATATATGTATGCATTTGTTGGAACTCATCAAATGGTACACTTAAGATATGTGCATTTCACTGTATGCAAAATTTACCTCAAAAAAAAAAAAGAATCATATGTATTAAACTCAGGTTAATGATGTATTTGCTAAACTTGAGGGGAAAGTATGTTGATGTTTTTGACCTACTTTGAAATGCATTAAAAAAACTTAAGATGGATTGATGAATGGATAGAGGGATGGATTGATGGGTAGATTAGTAAAGTGTAGTATAGTAATAGCAAAAACGGTAATTGCAGAGTCTAGGTGGTGGGTATATGGATCTTCCTTGTAAAATTCTTTGAACTTTTGTGTTGCATCATCTTTAAACAATCTATAGCAACATAGAAGTTGATGTCAGATGTATGAAGAGTGCTTCAGGACAGTATCAATGTTGTTAATTTTTATAAAAACCTGGCTGGTAAATTACAGAGTCTCCATAGTACTCTGTAATGAGATGAGATGGGACCATGAAAATCGTTTGAATCACCAGAGCTTCTTTGGTTATTTCACGGCATAGATTGTAAAAAAGTTGTTGAATTTAAAGATGGGTGAAACATTTTTTTAAATGAAAAGATAAGATATATCAATTTTGCTGACCCTTTTTGTATGCCAAGTGGCTGTGTAATATGCTACATATCAACCAACCAGTCATCAAACAATGGAACACTCTTACTCCATCTCTTCCAAGTAAAGCCTGTGTTTTTACAATGAGTAAGGAAGTAACTGCCTTTTTAAAGACAGAGATTAAAATACAGAGAGAGTGTTTTTTAAATCACTGCTTGGAAATATTTCTTTTATCATGTGATTTTTGTTGTCAAAGAAGTATGTGTCTTGTGAAAACTTTGCTATCTGCACACTTTAAAAAATTTGTAACACTATTTTCTATGCTATTGAAAAATCTTCCAAATAAAGAGTCAGTTGATTTTGAAACCAATTGTTAAAAATGTTAAAATGCAATGTCTTTCTATTAGTTTGCAAGAATAATTGATTGACATGAGGGAAGATAGAAATTTATTAGCCAAAAACTTTTACTAATTGATGGGAGGTATTAAAAAATGAAAATAGTGATTTAGGAAATAGAATGAATGATATATTTCTTTAAGTCCTTGCATTTTTGCATTTATCTCTTTCTCAACTGTACAGCCATTGCAATTAAGTACTGAAATAAGTAGAACTTAGTACCTGACATTTCAATCACTGAATTACAAAATATTTAAATCAATATTTAAAAAGAATATAATTTCATTTGTTATTGTTGTTATTGTCATTGCTCCACTAAAGTGCGGATAACTTTTATGAGTGAAAAGATCTGTACAACTAATAAATAAGTATATAAACTAATTTTAAATGCCTATAATTTTTTATTTTTTAATTCCTATTTTATGTATGTTTTATACTGCATAGAACATGTTAGTAAAATAGTATAATATAATAAATATGCATATATTGGAGGATCATACTAAATTTTTATTTGTTTGTGAAAATATGTAATCAAAGAAGTTTGGAGACCCCTTTTCACTGATCACTCGTGATCTGGCACACTATTACTGGCAGCAGCACTTACTTATCCTTAAAGTCTAAATCATTGTTTTAGAGGTTATAAATTAGCACATAGTTTCTAACTGGTGAGCCTTTGTTTTTTACTGTTGAGCCTTGATGAATGAAGTTTATCTTTAGTCTAAATGCTAAAACAGTAGTTCTTAAAGGGTAGAGCAGCATCAGCATCACCTGGGACCTTATTAAAAATGTAAATTCTCAGGCCCCATCCCAGGCCTACTGAACTGGAAATGCTGGTGAACAGCCTTGCCAAGTGCCTCTAATGCTCACTGAAGTTTGAGAGCCACTGGCCTACATGGTTTAGACTCGTGGATCACCCCTCCTTGTATCTTCCTGCTCATGACATATCTGAGACCATTTCTTCTTAACTACAGTATATCTCAGTCTTAGCTCAGACTTTTTTCATCTCTACCTGAGATTTTCTTCTCTCCTCCCTCCCTTCTCTTCTTTTCCATTCTTCCTATTGTGAAAAATTGTTCATTAATGTTATTTTCAAAAGGGATAGTGTTTTGGTTCCTAAAATTTGGATGCTACAGCCAGTGTGACAAATAGCGTATATTTAAAGGGGATATTTTTAACATTTTCAAATTAATTTTTGTTAACCACTTCCAGTTGGACTTGAATATGCATGTGATTAATTTATTATTCTTTTCCATCTATATCCTCTTGATTTCAAATTTTATAATCTCTAAATAGCTTTCCAACAACTAAAATTTCAAAACATACATTTCAAAGTAAGAATCACCTAGATTCAACAATTGTTGAATTTTATTACTTTTGCTTTTCTCTTTTTCTGCATAAACACAACACAGTTGTTTCACTGAACCATTTGTAAGTAAACTGTATATGTCAGTACTCTTCACCCCTAAATACTTTACTGTTAAGAATAAAGATCAAAGTAGCTTTTAATGGGACTATTACAAAATTATTCTGAAAGCCCAATTCATACCAAATGCTAAACCCGTTATTAAATCCTAAATATTTTCAAGATCCTTCTATAAATGTCTTAATGAGGAAAAGGTATAGAACTCCAAGTTGTGAATGTATAAATGAATCCTCCAGCCTTTCTCAACCAAAGTTTTTCATCTGAACTACAGAACACAGAGGATGATTTGAGTGACTATTTTCTCGTTTCTCCCAAGGATGGTACATAACTAGTACCAATCCAGATACATGGGGGAAAGATTAATTCATTACATACGATGGATGTATTAGAATGTTCTTTCCAGGAACTCAGGTTAGTTCGACTGTGTATGTGGCAAGTTCTTAAGAGGATTTTGCTTTGAATAGCTTGTGATGTTTATACAAATATCTTTTTTTTAGATTACAGGTCCACCAGGTTGTGGAAAAACTCAGTTTTGTATAATGATGAGTGTTTTGGCTACAATACCCGTCGACGTGGGCGGATTAGGAGGAGCTGTTGTGTACATTGACACAGAGTCAGCATTTAGTGCTGAAAGGTAGGCGATTTCATTATTTTCCATTATATTGCTTTATTTTTGTAACTTATATACAGCATGTAACATTCACAAATAGGTTAACATTTACCTTTTTTTTGAGAACACAGAATGCTAGATACTGTGTTAAAGGAATTTTCCTTTTAAAATTGACACGGGAAACCAGTTTCTTTTTGTCGTTTCTATCCTTTTCTTATTGGTTTAAGTGGGGTTCCTGGATAAGCTGTGTTTTGCAGAGAGTTAGGAAGAAAGAAATTCAAGAAAGAGAGGGAGGAATGTAAGTAGAAAATGGAGAAGTTGGAAAATTAATAAGAAAGACTAAAGGTAAGCTGCTTTGTAAGTAATTTCTAGTTGGAAGTGAAATGTTAGTGAATGGAAAGAGTGCAAATTTCAAAACAATTTTTGATTGAGGAGTATTTTACTTTAATCTTTGAGATAGTATGGTATAAAATGTGAGAAACACACTGGTAAGTAGGAATATCCATGCTTGGAAGGAAAATATTTCCTTATTTTGGCAAGGACCTTTAACATTCTTTGAGAGAGGCATTCAGTCTTTTGTGTAATTCTATACACCTGAAGATAAGTCTGGTCCCCCCCCCCCACTCCTCCCCTGCTCTGATTGACATTCATAAGCAGGAGTGCTTTTACATTGGAGACTGATTCAGTTCTGTTCTCTTAGCCATAGTATAGGTATAGTCTTGTGAGTCTTTTTCTAACTGTCACTATGAATCAGATCTCTCCCTTATTTCTCTCTAAGAGTACTATTTAGATCAAAGGGTATTACCTGACCAGATAAATTCCAAATGGATTATTTCGCCTAGAACTTATTTGCTTTGTTCTACATCTCTTGGTTATCTATTCTTTCTAAGTATATGCCACTGGTTTGTCAGCTCCTTGAGTTTGTGTTCTATTTTTGTTTCCTCAAGGCCAGATCCAGTGACTGACACACATTAACTGCTCAGAAAATGTTTGATAAATTAATGAATTGACAAGTATTACTCTCAGATTGTGAAATCCAGATACCATTTCCTACTAAAAGGAATGAGGTTCCTTAGGAAATGATTGATCCTAGCTTTGGAGCAGGAAATTTTTAGGATGGTCTGAAACATCATATCAGATAGCAAGGAAGCTATCAAAGACTAGGTAGGGCAGTGTCAGAAGGATTCAGGAGTCAACCTGAAGAGGTCTCACTGGCCAAAGATGATACAGATTGACTACCAATAAGAATAATAGTGGCAATGGATTAAAACACATGAAGTATGTTTAAATCCATGAGTCTATAAGATTAAGAAATGAAAAGCAACTAATTGATCGCTATTGGAGAATTCTGGAGAAGCAGCTCATTTTGAAAATGAGTAGAAAAAAAAGAAATTAAGCATCTGTTTTCCCTTTTCTATATAAACTGTATTACTGAGTAACAAATAGGTCTTTTTATAGAAGTATTTTAGTAATAAATGAAGAAGGAATGATGGGATATCACCAAATTACAAGCCCTAACAATTTAATGGATCTAGGATGTGAATAGTGTGATATAATAAGCAATATATATTTTGTCTTCATCCTGGTTCTTGGAAAAAGAGCTTCAAAAACTTTTGGAATTTCCCAAGTGATAGAGGTGAGAGAAGCATCATTTGTTATTCATAATTATTCCCTTTCCATCACACTTCAGTTTATGCTAATGACCTGACTCTTGGCAGACCCTAGATAGCTTCATATGGGGGCTGGTTTCCAGAGGATCCAATTGTGTGATTATAGGTTTGTAACTTTTAGGCTCCACTTCCCCCCAACCTGTGAGGAAGGGAGAGGGGCAGGAAACCAGGTAATCACTAATAACCAATGATTTAGTCAATCATGCCTATGTAATGGAATCTCCACAAAAATCTCTAAATGATAGGGTTTGGAGAGCTTCCAGGTTGGTGAACACATAGACGTGTCGGAGGGTGGTGTGCCCAGAGAGGTCATGGAGGCTCTGTGTTCCCCCATACCCTCAATACTTTACTCTATGCATCTCTTTCATTTGTCTGATCCTGAGTTGTATGCTTTGTAATAAACTGGTACTAGTAAGTAAAGTGCCTTCCTGAGTTCTGTGAGCCATTCTAGCAAATTATTGAACTTCAGTAGGGGGGCGTGGGAACTCCTAATTTATAGCTGGTTGATCAGAAGTACCAGAGGCCCGGGACTTGCCATTGGTGTCTGGGGGCAATGGGGGCAGTCTTATGGGACTGAGCCTTGTGGAGTCTGAGCTAACTGTTGGTAGTTAGTGTCAGAATTGAATTAACTTGTAGGACACCCAGTTGGTGTCCACAGAGAATTGAAGAATTGCTTGGTGTGGACAACCCACACATTTGGTGTCAGAAATGTTGTGAGTAAAAACAGTTCATAAACATAAAAGGTTGTTAGCATCACAAAAAGACAGCCAGTCATTGTGGTACCTCCTGATAGAAGAGTAATCAAACCTGAATGTGATCAGGCCTTCAGTTTACAACATCTATAGATCCAACTACCAGTTTACAATGTATACAGAGAAGAGGGGAACGTGTTAAACTACATCAGAGGGATACAATCAGAAAATCCAAACTGGAAAATGACCGAACAAACAACCTGGTTTCTTTAACAAATAAATTGTAAGATTGAAAAAAAGAGTTGGAAGAGGAACCTTTAAATTAAAAGAGACGTAAAAGATCTATTGCTCTCATCACATTGTACACCTTAAACTCACACAATGTTATATGTCAATTATATCTCAATTAAGCTGAAAAAAAAAAAAAGATGTGTTGATCGGTTGCAATGTGATGAACTTATTTGGATCTTAAACAAATAAGTAGTAAAAAAAAAAAACCAACAGAAGCATAAACATATGAGACCACTGGAAATCTGAACACTGAAATATATTTGATACTAAAGCTGATAAAGACATTGGTTCACTCAGGTGGTCCAAGTGAAAGGTACTCTTTAAAATGCCAATGACTGGCCTTCAACTAACAAGCCAAGTAAGTATTAAATAGCCAATTAGGTAATAAGTAGCTAATGTATAAATAGCTCTTGCAAAGGTCCTGGGGAATTTGCTTTGCAGAATTGAAGGATTAAGTTTATTCTGATAACAGCAGTTCAGTTCACTGTAATTAGATTCCTGCTTTCTTGTACCACATACAAAACTGAGTGTAGGATGTCTTCTTAAGGAGTAAACTGTTGCATGATTCCATTGTTATCAATATTACAGTTCAGAGTAGGTTGAAAATCTTATCAGTGAATTGGGTGAAATCCAGCATAAATACAGTAGCAGGTGACTAGTCCAAATTAGTTTGTGGAGCTTTTTGTTTGTTTTTCTTTGTCTTTGCATATAGCCTTAATTATCTACTTTTTGCATCCTCCATATTTACTTATTTTCCTTCATTATCTTTTCCTGCCTATGTGTGTATTAGTACTTGCCCCCAAGGCAGGTTGGAAAATTAAGAGGTAAAATTTTAGTCCATTTGTTGGAATTATGTTGGATAATTCACAAGGAGCTCTTATGAAGGTCATTTGAGGATAGATGTTGAAATTTGTTGTTTTTACTTTTCTAGTCTATTCTCCACAAGGCTTGAAAAGTGTCGTCATCTGGCTACTATATGGAATGCATTTTAAGGTCTGGTTATAGGGTCAGGTGGAATAAAAAGTACCAGTGCTCTTTTGTATAGATGCCAGACTTAGCATTCTCATACTACCTTCTGGAATTTGTCATGGTGGGTCAGAGAATGGAGCTGGCTATGTTCTGCCTGGTCACATTTCATTTGTGCTGTTACAGGACTGCTTGAATTCTATTTGGATTTATTGGGGAAGGTTGGTCAATCGGTTAGGAAAGCGTTCTGCTGCAAGTAACTGAATACCCAAAGAACAGTGGCTTAAACAAAAAGAGGTTTAGTTTTTTCATATAACAAGAAGACCTGAGTAGCTGGTTGCTGGCACTGGATCTGCTGCTCAGTGATGACAGGGAGACCTAGGGCTGGTACATTTTTATGCATCGTATCCATTCTGTGCTCAAGTCAGTGGGAAGGGAAAGGGCCAGCTATGTCTTTTATCAGGAAAATATACTTTTTTCAGAATAGCCATCTCCTTTTCTCTGCTGATTTCCTTTTTATCCTCTGGAATCCTCTTGCAGATTTCTCACTGGGCCACCCCTATATGCAAGGGAGGATGGTAAAGTAAGGAGAAAAGATAGTTGATGAGTTGCCTGAGGCTGGTTAACATTGCTGCCTGAATAAGATTGGGGTTCTCATACCAAGGGAGAAGTGGGAATGGATAGTGGTGGGTAATTAATAGTGTCTGCCACAACTGGGATAGTTTCTAGACTTAGAGAAGAGGTAAAGCAGGAGAATATGAGACTCAAAAAGGAATATCTGTGACTCTCTGTATGTCTCTGTATGTAGCATTGTCTCCATTTTGTGCTTACAAGCAAGTAAATGAGAAAGTGAATTGAAGGATTAATATGAGGGATGATTAAAGGATTTGCATATAGAGAACTTAGGGTAAGTGATACAAAGTGGCAAATAATTTCTGTCAATAAATTGCTAGATGTATTACAAAGTTTTTGTAATCAAAATAGTATGGTATTGGCATAAAAACAAACAGACAGATCAATGGAACAGAATAGAGAGCCCATAAATAAATAAATATGATCAATTAATTTATGACAAAGGAGCCAAGAATATACAATGGGGAAAGGACAGTCTCTTCAATAAATTGTGTTGGGAAAACTGGACAGTCACATGCAAAACAATGAAACTAGACTACTATCTTACACTGTACACGAAAGTTAGCTCAAAATGGGTTAAAGACTTGAATGAAAGACCGGAAATCATAAAAGTCCTAGAAGAAAACATAGGTGGTAAGCTCCCTGACATCAATCTTAGTGATGATTTTTTAGATCTGACTCCAAAAACAAAGGTAACAAAAGCAGAAATCAACAAGTGAGACTACATCAAACTAAAAAGCTTCTGCACAGCAAAGGAAATCATCAACAAAATGAAAAGGCAACCTACTGAATGGGAGAAAAAATTTGTAAATCTTATATCTGATAAGGTGTTAAAATCCAAAATATATAAAAAACTCATACAACTCAATAGCAAAAAAAAATCTGATTAAAAAATGGACAGAAGATCTGAATAGACATTTTTCCAAAGAAGACATACAGATGGCCAACAGATACATGAAAAGGTGCTCAACATCACTAATCATCAGGGAAATGCAAATCAAAACCACGATGAGATATCAGCTGTTAAATAAGGCTCTTATCAAAAAGACAATAATAAGTGTTAGGATGTGGAGAAAAGAGAACTCTTGTGCACTTTTGGTGGGAATGTAAATTGGTGCAGCCATTATGGAAAACAGTATGGTTCCTCATAAAATTAAAAATAGAACTACCAGAAGATCCAGCAATTCCACTTCCAAATTTATCCAAAGAAAATGAAAACACTAACTCAAAAAGATATAGGCACACCCATGTTCATTGCAGCATTATTTACAATAGCGAAGATATGGAAACAGCCTAAGTGCCCATCGATGGATGAATGGATAAAGAAAATGTGGTATATATGTGGAATATTGTTCAGCCATAGAAAAGAATGAAATCTTGCCATTTGCAACAACATGAATGGACCTCAAGGGCATTATGCTAAGTGAAATAGGTCAGATGGAGAAAGGCAAATACCATATGATTTCTCTTATATATGGAATCTAAACAAAACAAAACAACAAAGCTCACAGATACAGAGAACAGATTGGTAGTTGCCAGAAGCAGGGGCGGGGGGTGGGCAAAATGGGTGAAGGAGGTCAAAAGGTACAAACATCTAGTTATAAAATAAATAAGTCATGGGGATGTAATGTACAGTATGGTGACCATAGTTAATAATACTGTATTGCCTATTTGAAAGTTGCTAAGAGAATAGATCTTAAAAGTTCTCCTAACAAGAAAAAAAATTTTGTAACTATGTAGGGTGACGAATGTTAACTAGAATTATTGTGGTGATCATTTCACAATGTGTACAAGTATTGAATCATTGTGTTTTATACCTGAAACTAATATAATGTTATATGCCAATTATACCTCAATAAAGAAAAAGTCTTATATAAATTCTTTCAGAGAATAAAAAAGATGGAAAAAAAAAAGAATAAAAACTATGATAGGTATCGTTAAAAATTTTTAAAAAATAAGAAAATACAGGTTCAAATGTGCTTTTTTTTTTCTTGCTGAGGAAGATTTGCCCTGAGCTAACATCTGTCACCAATCTTCCTCTTTCTGCTTGAGAAAGATTCACCCTGAGCTAACCTCTATTGCCAATCTTCCTCTGTTTTGTATGTGGGTTGCCGCCACAGCATGGCTGCTGATGAATGGTATAGGTACGTGCCTGGGAACCGAAACAGAGTGCTCCAAACTTAACCACTAGGCCACCAGGCTGGCCCCCAAATGTACTTTTTATGTTGAGCCAAAGTAACCCTCTGTGAAGCTAGCTCTATTCCATGAAACATGACAAAATAAGGCTAATCTTTCTACCACTTGTCCTTTGAATTAGTGATTCTCAAATTTGCACATTGGCGTCGTCTGGGGAGCTTAATTACTGATGCCTAGATTCCACTAGCAAAATTCTGATTCGTTTTGTTGGGGATGTGACTTGGGCATCTAAAGTTTTAAAAGCTCCCCATGCGATTCTAATACGCAGACAGGGTTGAGAGCCACTGTATTCGAAAAGAGCGATTTTGTTCCCAACGCTTTTAATCTTCTCTTTCCAAAACTAATTCTTCCCTTTTACCTCTATTATTATTCGTATGACATAATTTCCATATTCCCCCATCATCTTAGTCCCCTGAACATGCTCTGCTTAATTGAAGTTGATCTTTAAATGCTGAACCTAGAAGTTCTCCAGTACTCTGACCAGTGCAGAATAGAGTTATCTTTGTGATTTCCTATTTTTTGCAGATTGAATTGCATTAGTGTTTGAGTAACCATGTGACGCTGGTAGCATATGGTGAGCCTATAGTCCACTAAAGCTCTTAACTCCTTTTCACATGAACTCATGCTATACCATGAATCTCCAATTCTGAATGTACAAAGTTGACTTTCTGAATTTACCTTTTTTTTTGTGAGGAAGATCAGCCCTCAGCTAACATCCAGATTTACTTTTATCCCAAATAAATTTCATCTTGTTAGTTTACTTTCATTTGTTCTATCTTATTAATTTTTAAATGAGTCGTAATTCAACTATTCAGTACATTATCCCAGGGCCAGGATTAGGGTGAGGCAAGTAAGGCACTCACCTCAAGGACAAAATTTAAGGGGCACCAATTCAGGAATGGAGACAAATAAATTTTTTTTCAGCTTTATTGAGGTATAATTGACAAGTAAACTTGTAATATATTTAAAGTGTCCACATAAAAAATGGCTAGATATCTTTTTATCAAGAAGGAGGGAGAAAACAGAGGAGGAATAAATAAAAATTCCGTAAGTTTAAAATGTATAAAGAAAAGAAACTCTTCCAGGTGATGTACTTAAAAGCACTTTGGAAAGATTAATTATATTTTTTAAAGCGAGACACTAACTAGCTTATTTATACATGTCTTTGAGAAGATAATCTAAAGTAATATGTTCATCATAGACCAGCTGTGTCTCCAGCCTGCTTAATAATTAGATAATAGTATAGTCTGATGCCCTTGGGTACTCAGGAACTGCATTGGGGTGAGGGGAGTGCTAAGCAGGCAGAGTTCTGGATCTCCTCCTTCTGACTGATTCAGAACAAGTTTGTTTTTTTTTTTATTTTACCTGTTGGACTTATGCTTAAGATCTGATATAGTCTTAGACGCTATGTGCTTTTATATACCTTGAGAATATGGCTAAATAAATTAACCTAGTAACCTGTCTGTGGAAATTTTGGCAACCATGAGCATTCCAGTATACATGAATTGAATGAATACTATATTATCCCTACTGGAGATAATTAGAAAAAGATGGAACTGGAGGTTAAGAATAAGAAAGGAAGGTGATATGAATGGTAAATAGTAATAGAGGTTTCTGAAATAAAACTTTGGGAGAAATAAAATGAATAAATGAAAATAAAGCTTGGTCTTAGAACTGCAAATGGATATGTGTGTGAGGAAAACTGAGAGATCTGGGGAAGCAAGAGATGGGACCCAGGACCCTAGAAGGTGGGGATTGGGGGAGATGGTTGAAGAGTTTCTAGGATAGAAAATGGAAATTAGTCATAAGTACTTATTATTGCTAAAACAAAACTTTGGAATTTTCTGGAATTTGTGAGGAACTAATAGATTCACATTATTGTATTTAATAATACTACAGTGCTGAGGAAATACATATTGAATTAATGAACAGGAAAATATTACATATGTACAAGAAACTTTGAGAAACCATAAATTTACATTTCAGCACATTTGCGATATTATATTTCGACTAGAATTTTGGAAAACTTTTTTTTACATTAAGCATATGTTTTATTTCAAGTTGGCATGTGGTCACTAATGTAAAGCTTTTAACCTTCATTTTATACAAGAGCTGTGAAGTAACAGGGGGAACTAATAACAAAAACCTTGATCTGAATCCAGTCTTCTCCACTTCAGTGAATGGTAATTCCATTCTTCCAGATGCTCATCCAATTAGTCAAGAAATCCCTTCAGCTCCTCTTTTGAACTATATTTTTAGTTCAGTTGCTTCTAATCACCTGAGCTATTGTCTAGGTCAAGTCACCAGCATCTCTTATCTGGCCTACTGCACTGGCTGATCTTGCTTGCACCCTTGCCCCATCTGCAGCCTCTTCTCCATTTGGGAGCTAGAGGTGATTCTTTAAAAAAAAAAAAGTCATCAGATCATGTAAGTCTTGCTCCTAGGTTTCCCATTTTACTAAATAAAATCTAGACAAAATACCACAAACCTAAGGATCTCATGTGATCTTGGCCCCTGGCTAGTCCTCTGACCTTATTTCTCTTTATTCTTCTCTTACGTCCTGTGTTCTGGCTACATTAGCCTCCTCATTTTTCCTCACACACACCAGGCATCTTGTTACACTTTTGCACTTGCTATAATTCTCTCTTTCTATGTGCTGTTCCACTGGATATCCATAGTTCATTTTGTCATCTCCCTTAAACCTTTGCTCAAATATCACCTTAATAAACAGGCTTTCCCAGACCACCCTACATAAAATAGCACTTGCTTCCATCTGTCACAGTCTCTTGCCTCATCCTGGTTCATTGTCTTTAGAGCCCTTACTACCTGGCGTGTAGTATTTATTTGTTTGTCTCTCTCAGTAGAATATAGTTCCATGAGGGAAAGGTTTTGTTTTGTTTTGCTGTTGTTGTGCATTGCCATATCCTTAGCACCTAGAATAGTGCCTGGCATATAGTAGGTCCTCAATAAATATTTGTTGATTGGATGAATTTTTTTTTTTTTTTTTGGTGAGGAGATCAGCCCTGTGCTAACATCTGCCAATCCTCCTCTTTTTTTTGCTGAGGAAGACTGGCCCTGGGCTAACATCCATGCCCATCTTCCTCCACTTTATATGGGAGGCCACCACAGCATGGCTTGACAAGCAGTGCGTCGGTGCACGCCCGGGATCCAAACCAGTGAACACCGGGCCACTGCAGCGGAGCTCACGCACTTAACCGCTTGCGCCACCGGGCCAGCCCCTGAATGAATGACTCTTAAGTGTATCCTTTGAAAGGAACACTTTTATAGAAAAGATGTCCACCAGATGGCATTGCTTTCAAACTTTATGTAATTAATGTCTGGGAGCAAAAGATAAGTCTTTTCTGTTGTTTGTTCTAATCAGAAAAGATCTTTGTAATGAAGATTGTCACAGGAAATTGCTATGATTAATCTGAGGCATATAGAATACTATATTTATATTTGATTTTTGATTTATATATTTTTAGACATCTTTTCTAAAATAGAAAACATTTGGAGAAACTTATGGGAAATTATAGGGTGTTGGTATGTAAATACCATTTGGTACAGTTATTTAACATAGTGACTGTGACTAAAGTTAGTTCATGTCTATAGATTGACCTCCTTCCTTCTGAGGGGCCTTAATGGGATGAGAGAGCAGTAATAAGTTCCAGAGCCTTTCACCACTCAGGCCACTAGTTGAAATCCAGCCTAGTGTTGGAGGAAGAAAATCATTATTTTCTGTCAGCTGTTCAGTTGTTGCCAGTGAGTTAGGTACTCTCAATCTGGTTCCTAATCAACTGAGTGTCCAAATTTTGAAAAACTTCATGTTTCTGGCAGATGTTGCCATACCTAGCCTACTAAAAGTCAGTGGGTTCCAAGTGTCAGAACTTTTTAGCTGACTTTTCTGACTAGCACTAAACTCAGCAAATAGTTGCTCTAATCAAGAAATTTACACATTTTCCCCAAACCTTCAAAATCTGCCTGTTCTGCCTTTGCCAATGTCATCTCATTTCTGCTTGCTTTCATCACTTACCTCATTTCCTCCTTTTTTTCAATCCCTATTCCTTTCTCAAGCACTTCTCCTGAATGGTCATTGGATCCATTTTATTCTCACTCTTTACATATCTTTACTCCTAAAGTAATTTTTCTTTTCCTGTTCAACCAAATGATGCCTTTTCTTTTCAGATTGTTTGAAATATACTTTTAAAAAGTTATTGACTAGTTTTCTTTTATTTCTTGCTTTTTCTGTTTTAGATTTTTCTCTTTCATTTCTGATTATCGCATATGCGAGGAACTTATTTTGTTTATATCTTTAAAGTTCTCAGCCTCTTCTTGGAACTCATTGACTATCTAGAAATGAAATCACTGTTCTTTTGTGTCTTTGAATGGAATGTAAAATATAGGATGATTTTAGTGTTTACAGTCCTTCCTTCCAGTCCCGCTTGGATGGTTAATTACTGGGATGATAAAGTATCTTTTTAAATAGGAGACAGTTAGACTCAAAGATTTGGATTTTTACATTTTTAACCAGAAATACTTGAAATTTATAGTACTGCTCTCCATGTCTTATACTATTAATCATGATAGTTGCCTCTGTTTTAACTTGTTGCTCTCCTACACTTAGCCTACCCCATGTATTAGATCTAGCTTTGAGGTCAGCATTCAGTGTTTAGAAAACCATTTTTTGTTTACTCAGGAAATATTGGACACCATCCGTTTGTTTAGAAAATAATTTCCTGTTTACCAAGGAACTATTGGATAGGATTTTGTATATATTAAGTTTTAATTCAGAAAGCATATTTTTCTGGCCTGAGACATGGAGACTTACTGATATCTGATTATTAGCATGATAATATTCTATATTTGTTCAAATATATTTCTTTCATTCACGAAAATGAAGCATTTTTCTTATTTACTAAACATATCTTACAGCTGCTAGTCAAATTATCATTTATAAAAAAACATATATATTCCCAGAAAATAAACCTCAGAGACATTGTTGCTTGCTCAACATTAGATGAGATCTAAAAGACCTTGCTGGTCTCACGCTCTGACTGCTAACCTCTCTCACTGCTTATAAAGGAAGCAGCTTACATTCCAAGATTGTATATTAAGCTGTTTTGTTTATACCTGCTCTATTGATAAGGCTTTTTGTTCTAGTGTTACTTGTGGCTTATGAGTTTCTTAAGTAAAATTCATTAGAGGTTCAGCAATGTGGCCTTAAATATCATTGACTATTTTCGCTTGTGCTGTTTTTTTCCCCACAGACTGGTTGAGATAGCAGAATCTCGTTTTCCCAGATATTTTAATAATGAAGACAAATTACTTTTGACAAGCAGTAAAGTTCATCTTTATCGGGAGCTCAGCTGTGATGAAGTTCTACAAAGGTACACCATTTTAGATTTTGGTATTTTAGTAATACTTTGAAGATTTATTTTTTGTTTTTCATATTTTCAGCTTCTGAGTGAAAAAAAATTCCTACATATTAGGATTATGGGAAATAATTATTTCACTGTTCTTCTTTACTTACGATAGCCTATTGGTTGAAATATTTCTTTAAAAACGAAAAACGCAGGGGCCACCAGGTGGCGTA
Source organism: Diceros bicornis minor (assembly GCF_020826845.1). Lineage (NCBI taxonomy): Eukaryota > Metazoa > Chordata > Mammalia > Perissodactyla > Rhinocerotidae > Diceros > Diceros bicornis. Next base: position 16,504,330 of record NC_080763.1, read on the forward strand.
GTGGTTAAGTTCATGCGCTCCTCTTCGGCGGCCTAGGGTTCAAAGGTTCTGATCCCGGGCGCGGACCTATGCACCGCTCATCAAGCCATGCTGTCGCGGTGTCCCACGTACAAAGTGGAGGAAGATGGGCACAGATGTTAGCTCATGACCGATCTTCCTCACCAAAAAAGAAAAAAATTAAATGAATAAAACGTGTTAAATGTAATTAACTAAGTGGTGTATTAATTATCTATTAATTACCCCAAAGTTTAGCAGCTTAAAACAGCAAACATATATTATCTCACATAGTTTTTGAGGGTTAGGTGTCTGGGAGTGGCTTAGCTGGGTGTTTCTGGATCGGGGTTGCTCAAGAGTTTACAGTCGAGGTGTTGGCCAGGGCTGTAGTCACCTCAAGGCTCAATTGGGGCTGGAGAATCTTAGAGAATTTCAAGGTCACTCATGTAGTTGCTGAAAGGCCTCCCTCTTTTCCTGGATGTTCCTCACCGTGAGGGCCTCTCCGCAGGGCTACTTATAACATGGCAACTTACCTCCCCCAGAATGAGTGACCTGAGAGAGTGGGCAGGTGAGAGAGCCCAAGATGGAAGCTGTATCTTTTATAAACTACTCTCAGAAATGATGTACCATCATTCCCTGGTACAGCATGGGAGGGGACTCAACAGGGGTGTGAATACCAGGAGGTGGGAGCAAATGGGAGCCATTTTGGAGACTGGCTACCACAAGTAGTTTTACTCTACAATTGGAGCTTTAGCAGTATCATAGGAGAACCAAGGCATGAAACTAAATGAAAACATTTTGGTCTATTTCCAAAAGAGTGTAATATGTATAGAAGAGCTGAAAGTAAGTTATGTTTATTGCATACTTGCAATCATTACTGTAACTTAGGGAAGAACAATTTGTTGTTGTTGTTGTTTTAAGTTGGTTAACCTTTGCAATGCCCTATTTTTTTATATCTTAAATTTATCCACTATTTTATAAATCCTGCTTTTACAGGATTGAATCCTTAGAAGAAGAAATTATTTCGAAAGGAGTTAAACTTGTGATTATTGACTCCATTGCTTCTGTGGTAAGAAAGGAGTTTGATACACAGCTTCAGGGCAACATGAGAGAAAGGAACAAGCTCTTGGCAAGAGAAGCAGCTTCCTTGAAGTATTTGGCTGAAGAATTTTCAATCCCAGTAAGTTTTTCTTTTTCTCTCTTTTTCTTCTTTTCCTTTCTTTCTTTTATAGTAAGTTCACTGACTCATAATATCAAGTAATATAATTAGAAGGAAATGTAAAACAGATAACTTTTTAAAGATAGCACAGTCTAATTGTTATAGCAGATATCACCATCTTCTTAAATTTGTTCATTTTTTTGAGATTATTTTATCTTTTTCACAATTTGAGCCTGGAGCAGATTTAAATGTTGTTTTTAAAAGTTCCTAAAGTCACTCCTTTTCTTTGTTCTCATTGTTTACTCTTTGCACATGTTTTCTATTACTTTTGTCACACTGAGATAAATATTAAGTGTGAAAACTCCATGAAATTGCCTAGGTCTATTTCTATACAGTTTTTTTTTTTTTATGGCAGTAGATGTCAGTTTTGTAAGTATTTTAGGTTTAGATATTATGTTACTGTGTTCAGTGCTGTTTGTACACTGTAGGATTTGGTTTGCTTCAAATGGCTAGAGGTTGACTATTATGGTGTGTTTTGAGAGAGAGTAATGAAAGTGTCAGTAAGGAACTCTTGAAAGATTACTGTTGGCGTGACGTTCAGTAGTGGGAATTATGATCGGGAGATATGAAGATGAGGGTATATTGCAAGGGTTTGTGGTGGGTAAGTTATAAAACATGTGTGTGCTAAGTTACATTCCCTTTAGCAGTGTGTGGGAGAGTTCTGCTTGTTTTGCAGCCTCACCAACATTTAGTGTTGTCAGGCTTTTCAATTTATCCATGCATCATCTCAACCGAAGATAAGGGAATTCCTTAAACTGAGATAAAATTTAGTTAAGATTTTATAATGTTTAGATTTGTATATGGAAGATTAAAATCTTGGATCCTGTTAACATAAAGAATATGGACCAGTACTGTAAACTACTACATAGCCTTTGAGATTTTAGACCCAAGCAAGCAGTGAAGGGAGAACAAGTGGCATACAAAAAGTTCTACAAATTTTAATGGCTTTTTAATTCATATTTTGGATTATATGATGTAATTCCTGGTGAAGTCAAGTGCTGTAAAGTTTATCCTGAGTGATGCTCATCTTTAAATTTTATTGTAGTTGCTTAAAATGATAAATTTAAATCCTTGTTTTCCCTGGTCACGGAGAATTTAAAAATATTTTATGGAGTTACTTGATTGAGTGGAAAAGTTAGTATATATGCTTATTTTATTAATTCATACTGTTGCTTGACTTAATCCTGTATAAAATATGAAAATTCACTTTTTAAAAATTGTATTTGCTTTTAAATAGTAGTTGTAGGCTAATGCTTTTCAGTTTTTTCTGAGCTGATTTATTTTCCTGAGTGAAAAAGGGGCTCTGCTTTTCTTTGTTTTAATAGAACGCTCTGAAAGAATAGTTACTTAAGTGTCCCTATATCTCCCTATCTTTACCTTTGTTTTTCTGTTTAGAGATAAATGCAGAATATGTACTTAACTTACACAGCATAGTGTGGTATTGATTTTTGTGACAAGTAAGTATTGGTTTTAGAAGGCTTTTGAAAAATACTTCCTTTAGGAGGGGTCAGAATTTTCCCAGCTTAATTACCTTATTTAAATGGAAAATCATAGATTTTTAAGCTTTTATACTATACTTTGACTAGGTGGCTTCATATTGAGCTAAGTGTTTTAAAAAGTATGTTGTTGTCTGCTTCATTATACCTTTCAAATTAGCAGACCTTATGCCTCCTTGTAGTTTCTTAAACATGCCAACAAACATTCTGCCTCAGGAAGTGTTTGCTATTCCTCAGCCTGGAATATTCCTCCTCAAAACATCCATATGATGTATTCTTTCCTGTCACCTTATTAGTGAGGACTTCCCTGACCATGTAAGTGTTAACTACACTCCCTGCCTCCTCCTGTCTCTTACTATGCTTTAAGTTTCTCCATCACAGTTTTCATTCTCTAATGTGTTATGGCATGTTTATGTTTATTGCTTGTGTCCCCTCCACCCCATAGAGTGGTTATGGGGACTCTGTCTACTCTGCTCACTGCTTTATTCTCAGTGCCGGGAATAGTGCCTAACACATAGTAGGCACTCAGTACATATTTTTGAATGTATGAATTGCAGATACTGCTTTTCATCTTGGACTTGAGTTAATTTTGTATATATTGGTACTGAACTTAAATTTTAATATTTGTTTGTAACCTTATTTTGATCCTATCTTAATATTGTGTATTATTTCTAATAGTAATAAAATATAATTTTAGATGGCGAGATGTCTTATCATATAGGAGCTATTCTCAGATTATGTTGGTATCTTGTAGGAAGAAAAAGTATTCTTAAACTTGGAAAAGGCTTTAGAGATCTAGATATAGTATCAGAGAGCTAGGAAGTAGAAGAGATTCTATCTCAGTTTAGTAAACTATGATGAGTGAATGTCTGGTGGCCTCTGAGGTTTGGGCGGGAAACTAAGCATTCCTGTGGATTCCTGGCTGTGGATCTGAGATGGTGGATAGGGCCAGGACCATGCCTGGCATTTCAACACTCTCTAGATAGTTTTTCATTCAAATAAGAGTAAAGAGTAAAACCAATTTGAGTGATGGAATGAGTACTTTATTGAATTTTAAAATTTCTCTACAGTGAACATGCAATGCTTTTAAAATATAGAGAAAAAGCTTAAAAATATAATTTGTACTTGATTTTTATTGTCGTATTATATGTATGTTTGTATACATATGAATGTTTGTATGCAAGCATGTCTGTGTGCATGGAGATTTCAACTTCCTGTCTCAGTAATTGATAGAACTAATAGATAAGAAAGTCAGAAGACCTGAATAACATGATCAACCAATTTGATCTAATGGACATTTACAAAACATTTCACTCAATGCCTGCAGGATATGCATTCCTGTCAAGTAAACATGAGATATTTGCCAAGATAGACCATATTCTGGGCCATAAAATAAACCTCAACAGATTTAAAAGATTGAAATAGTACATAGTATTTTTTTTGTTGTTGTTGTTTTGTAAGGAAGGTTGGCCCTGAGCTAACATCTGTGCCAGTCTTCCTCTACCTTGTATGTGGGTCACCGCCATAGCATGGCTTGATGAGTGGTATAGGTCCATGCCTGAGATCCGAACCCTTAAACCCCAGGCCGCTGAAACAGAGCAGAGTGTGCGAACTCAACCACTGTGCCACCAGGCCAGCCCCCAAAGTACGTTTTTTGAGCATAAGAAGATTAAACCAGAAGTCGATAACAGAGACATATGTGGAAAATCCCCAAGTATTTGGAAATTAAACAAAAACTTCTAAATAACTCATAGGTCAAAGAATAAATCATAACAGAACTTGAAAAATATTTTGAAGTAAATAAAAATGAAAATACAACATATCAAAATTTGTGGAATGCAGCTAAATCAGTGCTTAGAAGGAAGTTTATATAATTAAACGCTTATACTAGAAAAGGAGATGTTTCAGATCAATGACCTAAGCTTGTAAAAAACAGAAAAAGAACGAATTAAACCCAAGTAAGCAGAGGGAAGGAAGTAATAAAGATAATAGAAATTAATGAAACTGAAAACAATAGAGAAAAAAGTCAGTGAAATAAAAAGCTGATTCTTTGAAAAGGTCAATAAAATTGATAAAACTCTCCCCAGACTGACTGAGAAAAAAGAGAGAAGAAACAAATCAGCAATATCAGGAATGAAAGAGGTGATACCACTATATATCCTACAGACATTAAATGAATAATAAGGGAATGTTATGAACAACTTTATTGCAGTAAGTTTGATAACTTAGATGAAATGGACAAATTCTTTGAAAGATGCAAACTACCAAAGCTTAGGAGGAAGAAATAGATAACCTGAATAGTCATATATCTGTTAAAGAAATTGAATTTGTAGTTAAAAATCTCTGAAAGAGAAGTCTGGGTTCAAATGGCTTTACTGGTAAAATCTATCAAACATTTAAGGGAGAAATAATATCAATTCTATACAAATCTCCCAGAAAATTTACAGGAAAAGAAAACTACAGACCAGTATCCCTCATGAACATAAACACACAAATCCTTAACAAAATATTAGCAAATTCAATCCAGCAATAAATAGAAAAGATAATACATCATGACCAAGTAGAACTTATTTCAGGAATGTAAGGTTGATTTTGAATGCAACATTAAAGTATAAAATTTACCACATCAACATATTAAAAAAAAGATCATTTCAGTAGAGGCAGGAAGGAAAAACAATTGACAAAATTCATCACCTATTCATGATGAAAACTCTAAGCAAACCAAGAGTAGAAGGTAACTTTCTCAGCCTGATAAAGGACATCTACAAAAAACTTACAGCTAACATCATACTTAATGGTGAAATACTGAATTCTTTTTCTTTTTTTTTTTGGTGAGGAAGATCAGCCCTGAGCTAACATCCATGCCAATCCTCCTCTTTTTGCTGAGGAAGACTGGCTCTGGGCTAACATCCGTGCCCATCTTCCTCCACTTTATATGGGACGCCGTGACAGCATGGCCTGACAAGCGGTGTCTCGATGCACAGCTGGGATCTGAACCCGGGCTGCCAGCAGCAGAGCACATGCACTTAACCACTACACCACAGGGCCGGCCCCCCTGAATTCTTTCTTCCTAAGATTGGGAACAAGGCAGATGGCCCACTCTTAGCATTTCTTTTCGACAATGTACAGTAGATCCTAGCTCATATAATATGGCAAGAAAAAGAATTTAAGTGCATTCAAATTAGGAAAGAAGAAATAAGCCTATCTTTATTCATAGACAATATCATATTTTTGGTGGAAAATATCAAAGATTCTGCCAGAAAAAAGCGCTACTAGATCTAAGAAGTGATTTTAGCAGGGGTAAGAGTCAATTTTGCAGAATAAGAATCAATATACAGAAATCAGTTTTTTTTTTTGTATGCTAGCAATGAACATTTCAAAATTGAAATAAAAAACCTGTACCATTATAAGAGCATCAAAAACATAAAATGCTTACTGATAAATATAACAAAATATATGTGAGATTTTTATGCTGAAAACTCTAAAACATTGATGAAAGAAATCAAAGAAGACCTAAATAAATGGAAACATACCATGCTCATGGACTAGTGACTATTCAATAGTGTCAAGATGTCAGTTCTCTCCAAATTGCTCTATGTATTCAGTGTACAATCCCAATCAAAATCCCAGTAGGCTTTTTGGTAGAAGTCAACAAGCTGACTATGAAATTTATGTGGAAAAGCAAAAGATTGAGAATAGCCAAAATAATTTATAAAAAGAAGAGTATAGTTAGGGTCTCATACTCCCTGATTTTAAGACTTACTGTAAAGTCATAGTAATTAAGACAGTGTTGTATTGGTGATAGGATAGACACCATATCAATGGAACTGAATAGAAAGTCCAGAAATAAACCCATATATTTAGTCAATTAATTTTGAACAAAGATGATAAGGTAATTCAATGGAACAGGGATAGTTTTTTAACAAATGTTGCTAGAACAACTGGATATCTGTATGTAAAAATAAAGAAACAAAGAAACCTTGACCAATTTCTGGCACCATTATAGAAATCGAACTCAAGATGAATCATACACTGTAACATAAAACCTAAAACTATAAAACTTCTGGAAGAAAACATAGGAGAAAATCTTTGTGGCCTTGGGTTAGGCAAAGATTTCTTAAATGACACAAAAAACACGAACCATAAAAAACATTAACACTCTATTCTTTGAAGACACTTTTTAGAAAATGAAAAGATAAGCCACAGACTGGGAGATAACATTTTTACAACTCATTTGTTAATGGCAAATAGAAATATAAAGAACTATCAAAACTCTGTAACAAACAAGCTAATTTTGAAAATGGGCAAAATATTTGAATAAACACTTCAGCAAAGAAGATACACAGATGGCAAATAAGCACATGAAAAGATGCTCAAAGTCATTAGGGAAATGCAAATTAAAATCACAATGAAATACTACTACACCCCTATTAGTATGGCTTAAAAAACAATGCTGACAATGCCAAATGCTGACGAGGATGTGGAGCAGCTGGAACTCTCATACCTGCTGATGGAAATGCTAAATGGTATAATAGCCACTTTGGAAAACACTTTGGCAGTTTCTTATAAAGTTAAGCATATAATTTAACTAAATGATTCAGCAGTCTTTCTCCTAAGTATTTATTTACCCAAAGAAATGATATAAATCCACGCAAAAAATTTATATGAAAATGTTTTTAGTAGTTTTATTCATAGTCACCAAACACCAGAAACAACGTGAATGTGCATCACTTGGTGAAGGGATAAAGAAATTCATATAATGGAATACTACTCAGCAATAAAAAGGAACAAACTGATAGAAACAACATGGATGAGTCTCAAAAGCGTTATATTGAGTGAAAGAAGCTAGACTCAGTGGCTACATTTTGTATGATTTGTTTTACAACATTCCACAAAAGGCAAAACTATGGAAATGAGTATCAGGTCAGTGGATGCAAGGGCTCAGAGTCCGGGTGTGAGGAGATTGATTCCAAATGGGCGTAAGGAAATGTTTTAGGATGATGGGAATGTTCAATATCTTGTTTGTGGTGTGGCTACATGTGTGTGTAAGTTTGTCAAAATTCATACAACTGTATACTCAAACAGGGTGTTTTTTATTGTACATAAATTTTACCTCAAGAAACAACAACAAAAAAGCAAATGAAGCACTTATGCTAGAGGATCGCTTATGATTCTTTCCTTTCTTCTCTGGTCTTACCTTTCTGTTACCTCAAGGAAAAGAAAATTACCAAGTTTGTTTAATCAGGGAGCTTTATTTCAGTAGTTCAAGCTTTGTCCTAACAACCTTCCATTTAAAAAACTACTGTTGTCTTCAGAACTCGTGGAACAGTATCAAATTGTTGAAGTCTTATTTTGTGTTGTATTATAATAACCTCAAAACAACTTTTGTATGTAGTTTTTTTCCAGTTGAGTTGAAGCAGCAAGTTGCTGAAGACTTGTAGGTAAGAAACATAATCTAACCGATCCTTTGCCTCCTGCTAATCCTTTTTTTCTGAAACATGTTTTGTTTTTTTTTAACCAGTCTTTTTGTCTAAGTTAATCATATTTGGACAGTTTGTGAACACTGCCAGCACATTAAAGACTGCTGGAAATATAGTAAGCCTTAATGAAAATGCTGAGGCAAATTTAAAAAAGTCTAAAAAGTCTCGGTTTCAGCTCAGATAGTTTTAACCTCAAGAGTTATATCAGTAACTTGTAATTTAAATTCATGCCTTCTTTCTGGAGATGATTTGTGTATTTGGAAGCACGTGAGAGCAAATGTCCTCCCTCAAGGTTGAAGAAAAACCGATCTCTCAGGTCTTATTTGTTCTTTCTTCATCAATGTTGTATAACAAGATGTTATGATCTCAGTCAAGATTTAGATCTAGATATTTTATTTTATTAGTTTTGTGGAAAGTCACAAAAAAGAAGCACTTTGGTGCAGTTTATATAGGGAATACTCTTTACTAACTTTTTTTTTAATGGGGTGAGGAAGGAGTAGTATATAGCATGAAGAGGGGAAGACTGTCCTCTACCCACTCTGGGTCCTTTCTGGCTGGGCCACAAATTAAATTGACATGAGACCAAATAGCAGGAGAAAATCAAACAAAGCTTTATAAGATGTATACATGGGAGAAACTCAGAAAATAGAAACTGAGCAACTTGTCATTCTGACTAAGTTGCTCGCTTAAGTATTTTTCAGCTCAAGATAAGGAGGGTATTGGAGTAGTGGTTTTGGATTTCAGAGGGGAAGAAGACAATTCACATGGAGATGGAAATGCAAATGTTTGTCAGACAGCTCTTTACAGGGCCGCCTATAGAGAATGTGGCGGAGAGACAGAATTTTTGATAAGATGGGCTTGTTGGTGCCTTTCTTATTGCACCTATTTTACATTATACTACAGCCATCATATGGTAGTGGCTCCTTCCTCGAACAGGCCTTTTATGTTAAATTCTTTAGGCAGTTTGGGAGGGGAAGGTCAAATGTTCTTCAGAGAAAATAATAAAGGTAAACAGATGTATTTTGAGGTGGCCAATTTTGATCTCCCACAAGCACATAGAATTCTAAGTTTTAGGGACTTTTAGGATCCCCAAAGGTTTTAAAGTTTTGACATTCAGTGCCCATGAATGACTTGAACCCGCCTCTTTCAAAGTTTCTAGATGTTCAGGTAATAACTCGGGAGAATATCCAGAGGGTGTGTAAGCTACAAGAGACCAAGGCAGGGCCGTTTTTCCCTCTGACATTTTATTATGCTAACATCTTTTTAAAGCTTTTTCTGATTGATCACAGTAAGGAATTACACAGCTTTTCCTTTTATGACATTTGTGAAATATTTGATTGACTTGCACCATATTTGGCACACTAAGTATATCAATATATCTGAAGCTTCAGTTCATGTTCCTGGCTTAAAACAAAATGGTAGCAGATACAAGTTTTCAGTTGACACATTGTCTATTTTTACTACTTAATTGAAATTTTACCATAGTTATTTAATTTCTTGGGACTTCACAGATATGATTCCTCTAAAAGTTTAGGTAATAGAGAATAACATTTATGTTTATCCCCTTGATATTACTGAGATGCCAAATCCTGTCTACGTATTAGGTGTATTTGATTAGATCCGTTAATTTCATTGTCTGCAGAAGAAGACTTTGGTTCAATATGGGTAAAGTCTTGCAGCTTTGCAAAGGGGCAGGCTTGTCCTTTTTAAGTGTATTTAAATCAGGAAGCGTTTATTTTATAACATGGCAGGGTAGGGAAAATTATTAAATATTAAAAATATTAAAATTATTAATATTAAACATTGATACAATATTTAAAATTATAAATATTGTAATAAATAAATATTATAAAATATTTAAATAAATATTGTTTAAAAATACAATAAATATTGATACAATATTAAAAAAATATATAGTGTCCATAAGTCTGGTGCTCCTAATTTATTGATATTGTTACAAGAGACATAAACACTTGCTCAGGAATATGCAGTGGAGGCAGATAGGTTTGATGGAATCACCAAGTTGGAGTTTTGCTGCCAATTGTGTTCCCACAAATTCCAACACTTCCTCTCCCTGCACTGTGGTGCAGTCCTATAGTCTAGCCCTCTTCCTCTAACAAGAAACAAATCATTTACACCATTTCAACAAGTTTATTTTCACCATCATCTTTGATCTCTGGCTCATTTGCATTTTAGACCTCTTATCTCCACTTGCTGAGGGGAAAGCCTTGTCTTCTTGGTTACTGATCTCCAAAGCAGAGTGTGCATGTGGTGAATGTAAGATGATACATTGGGTTATTGGGGTAAGACACTAGAAATATCCATATTTACTTTTTACCGTGTACTTTTAAAACTTCTATTTTATGTATGTTTTTAAACATATATAAAGAATTAGAACAGTAGACTTATATATCCTTTACTACAGACGCTTACATAAGGGGTAAATTTTGTTTTGATGTGTGATCAGTACAGGCAACCATTGCTGTGGTTCACAGAATTTCTGGTGAGCAAATAGGGGAGATAGATATATAGCTTTACCGGCCTTCTGTTGGTGAAAATCATACTATGCTGACATCTACCTCAAAGATAGATTTTACTTGCTGGAGAGTTTTGGGTTCGAAGAATTTTCTCCTCATAGACTTTTACAGTGTTAGAAGCAATGTCAACAATGTAGTTGACAATAGTGTTTCGCATGGGCTTTGAAGTCAAACAGATCTGGGTTAGAATTCAGACTCCTCCATTTACTATCTATATAACTATCTGAATAACTGAATTACTTTTCTGTTTTTCATTTTCCTAATGTATAAAATGGGAATAATAAATGCCCAACCTTAAAACAGTGGCATAGTGCCCATTTTTCAATAGATCCTTGGAAAAGTTAGGGGATAGTACTTTAAAAGTATTTCCCTGATAGTAGAAACTGGTTGTTCTCTTGAATTAAATGTACTTAGCACAGAGCCTCACATACAGCTTAACAAATGATTAGTTGAAAAAAGCTGTAAGGGGCCCTTATATCTAATATTTAACATCTTCGTTTTACAGATGAGAGAATCTTATTGTCTTATCTCACTTTCAGAAACAGTAATGCTTTGTTTCCCACTTGTTTGCTGCAGGTCTTGCAGATGCCAGTGAGCCCATTCTCCTTTGTCCTATTAGCTCATCTGGGCCAGGGATCAAGAAACTCTTTCTGTAAAGGGCCAGATGGTAATATTTTAGGTTTTGCGGGAAACTACTCAACTCTGCCGTTGTAGCATGAAAGTAGCCATAAATAATTTGTAAGCAAATGGATATGGTTGTGGTTCAATAAAACTTTGTTTACAAAAACAGATGGGGGGCCAGGTTTGACCCATAGGCCATAGTTTGCCAACCCCTGATCTGGACCCCTCTCCCTTCTCCCTCAGCTCAGGACCCAAGACTGGTGCTACCACAAGCCCAGTAGTTTAAAGAATTAGGAACAAGGGTAAAAGAGCAGTCTGCTCATAAAAGCAGTGTTTTTTCAAACTGGTTTAAGGCATTGACCCCTTTTAAATGCAAGTAATATCCTCATGAACCCAAATTGCTGACTTCAGTTTTATTATAATATCACAGAAATATGTAGAATCATAAAACTAGCTAATAACTCTTCATATTAAATCACTATGAAAACATAAAAGTGAGTTGCATTTACAAATAGTACAGTACTATTCAAATTAATTATTCCAGTGTTATGCATGATAATTTGTTAACTTTATTGTTTACAATATAAATATATTAACTTATGGCACAGCTGTTTTGAATTATATATATATATATGTATATATATATATCCACTGTAGTTCATGTGATGGCTCAGCTTTCTCACCTCTTTTCTCCGTTCGAACTACAAACCTTCTTCTTTATTTTATTTATTTATTTATTTTTTCCCCCAAAGCCCCAGTAGATAGTTGTACATCATAGTTGCACATCCTTCTAGTTGCTGTATGTGGGACGCGGCCTCAGCATGGCTGGAGAAGCGGTGCGTCGGTGTGCGCCCGGGATCCGAACCCCGGGCCGCCAGCAGCGGAGCGTGCGCACTTAACCGCTAAGCCACGGGGCCGGCCCCAAACCTTCTTCTGTTTGGGAAGTGTGACATCATTTGGCTCTCACCTGGGCATGAATTCATTTACATTTTAAGTCTGCCGTTGCTCTTTTCTCTTTAGTCCCTGACAATTAAGGTGGTACTATGTGACATCACTTGATTGAAAACAGACATTTATATCTTGTGGCAGTTTTCAATTATAAGATGCCATACTAATATTTTGAGGCCATCATTGAAATGAAAACATAAAATTAAAAAATTCTCAGAGAGAATTTACAGACCTTTCAATGTGTTCACAGACTGCAGGTTGGGAAACACAGTTGTCAAGTCTTGTAGAATCTTTTTTCCTGAAGTTTATGGGGAAGATGTAAGGAGCGCTCTGCTTTTGGGATGTAAGAGGCAGAGCCTGTGTCTTTTTAAAGTGTGTCTGTGCGGGTATTGGAAAAAACAGTAGACTCTAAAACTGTTTATAGATACTTGATGAAAATAACATAAGAGAAGAATTTAAATATTGCCTGTATAAAATAAATTGTGGTTATGGTTATTCATGTTCCCTGTTTATCTTTGTTTTCTAATTACAATACACAGAACAGTTATTATACATATTGTAAATTATGTATCAGATTAAAATAATAGGATTTTCTTGCCAAAAAGGACCTTAAAGATCATTTAGATTAGCCCCTTCAGTTTACAGATGACACTGAGACTGAGAGGTGACCTGACTTGTTCAAGGAAACTCAGCATAGGAGAGGACAAGTAGTGGATAGATTGCAAGATTTTTCAGATGCCAGTTCTGGATATTTTTCTACAGTAGGATTTTCTTTTTTCTGAGACCTACAGAATGATAGTGGACAGGATTGTGTCTTCTGTTTCTCTGACTTCCAGGGCCTAGTACTATGGATGAGTAATATTTAGGAAGTAACAGCTAATAATAAAATTGCAATTAACGCTTATGAAAATATAATTAGTACATATATATTTACTTCCATTTAAATATTTTCTTTATCTTTTTAAACATAATTTGAATTTTTTATGCTTGCTGCTGAAATTCTTGCCCTGATTTTATATTGACTTATGTAGTACGCCATGTTAACTGTGTTCTTTTTGTTTGTTTTGTTTTCCGTTGTAAAGTTTTATAAACTATTTGAATAAAGGAGAATAAAAATATGTTGCTTAGATAAAAGGGCTTTAACTTTCAAGATGCTCCTTTGATAATGCTTCAAACTGTATTTTTGAACAGGCCAATACAGATGCAAAAAAATGCACAGCATGCCAAGATCTAAATATTTACTGTTTCAGAAAATTCAACAAGTTAATTTCAATTGTTGGTATATGAGTAGTATTGAAATTTCTTGTCCCTTTTCCCTCTATCTTCTTCTACCTTCATTTCTTGATGTTGTGCAAATGGTTTCCAGTATCAGGGAACTAGTACTAGTTAATAGTATATAGAAAAGTGGTATATCAAGTAAAATTTGGATATACGTTTATACACTTTAAGAAGGAAAAGTCTTATTTTCATTGAAAGTTGTTAAAATCTAAATTATTTTACTGAGATGTGATTATATCCAGTTTTTCTGTTGTTGGCGTCTGTGTTCTTGATTTGTGCCTTTTGAGAATATGCATTGCTCTAATTTATTGCATAACAAGGTTTCTTTTGAAAATGTTCATAGAATGCTTAAGGCTGTTTAGAAAAAGGAATTAGAGTGTATGTATTTCCTATTTTCTTATTTTAAAGACATAAGTGGAAATCGTTTAAAAATCATTACCAGAAACTTTGTTTTAAGTGAGGCAAATATTGTAAGGTTAAACTTTTTATTATTATTTGACAAAAGCATACAGATAGGTTCTTTTTTCTCAGTTTGATGGTAAACTTAATATGGGCCAAGATTTCTTTTCTTTAATCTTGTAGGATTATACCTTATCTTAGATGCTAATAAACATTGAAAATTAAAAAAAAAAATAGGAAACTAGGGCAATGCATTAAAAATAATTAATGTTTTGTTAATTACAAAATTGGAATATTGTGTTTATGACTTGTGAGATAGAGGAAAGAGTGTATGCACTCAATTTTGACATTTATTCCTATCATAACCATAAAACTTCAGGACTTGCAGGAGCCGGCCCAGTGGCGTAGTGGTTAAGTTCGCACGCTCCACTTTCGCGGGCCCGGGGGTTCGAGGGTTCGGATCTCGGGCATGGACCTACGCACCACTTGTCAAGCCATGCTCTGGTGGTGTGCCACATATAAAGTGGAGGAAGATGGGCATGGATGTTAGCCCAGGGCCAATCTTCCTCAGCAAAAAGAGCAGGATTGGCAACAGATGTTAGCTCAGGGCTAATCTTCCTCACCAAAACAAACAAACAAAAAAAAGATTCAGGACTTGCATCTCTGTGAAAGGCTAACGAAGTTACCCTGATTGTTAAATAGGAATCCTAGACTCTAGGTATATATAAATAAGCTATCAAAACTCTTGAGTTATATTTTGTTATTGTGTGATGTTATTGTATGATTTTCCAGAAATATATAAGTTTTGGTTTACTTTGATGACTTGCGTATTAATTAATGGAAGCAAACTCTGTAGAACTTCTATGAGGTAAGAAAAGTCCTTTACATTTTTTTTTCTTTTCCATAAGCGCCTTTGGTTTGCTCACTTGTGTTTGAAATCAGATTGTTCTTAAAGCTATCCTTTTATTCTTCAGGTGGCTGAAACTCACACTCTAGACTAAACCTTTATTTGATCAGTCAGTGATGATAATTCTAGAAAAATTATACCTTTCTTTTGTGTAGTTCTTTATAATTTATAACACTTTGTTTTTATTGTTGACTCAAGCAAAATGCTAGAAAAAACTTAAAGGTTAATGAGTAAGTGATTGGCTAAATTAGTGGTGGTACACCCATGCAATAGAATATTGTGCCATTATTAAAATGAATGATATAGCTTAGAAATGCATTCACAGGTTGTGTAGGAAAGGATTAAGTCAACTGGCCTGGGTTGCTCAAACCTAGCACATTGCCAGAAAAGGCTTTTCTTCAAGACTGGCCCTTGGCCGCCTCCTGGAAGATGAACTCTGAGACCTTGGAATATTCTGCCTAATAAAAATGTTTTTGTATTCCTGGGGCCTTGGACCACTCAGTACCAGTTGGATCAGATAATTTATGCAAACAATCCAATTTATGGTGAACACCTATTTTGCTCTGGGGACTGGAATGTGAGTTGCTAAGGTCAGTCATGCAGGCCCTGCGTGCCTTGTGACTGACCCCCAATAAAAACCCTGGACACCAAGCCTTGGGTATAACTTTTCTGGTTGGCTTCACTTCACATGTGTTGTCACACATCATTGCTGGGAGAATTAAGCACATCCATGAAACTCCATTGAGGGATGACACCTGGAAGCCTTTGCCTTGTTTCTCCTGGACTTTGCTCATGCTCCTTTTCTCTTTGCTTATTTCATTCTGTATCCTTTTGCTGTGATGAGCAATAACTGTGAGTGTAACAGCTTTTCTAGTCCTGTGAGTCTTTCCAGCAAATCACTGAGCCAGAGAGTGGTCTTGGGGACCCCCAACACAGAGGGGCATCAATAAATAAGTGTAAGAATATTTATGGCAGGTATATTTGTAATTGCTCAAAACTGGCAAAATTTTGTTATTGGTATTGCATCAATCTTAATTTATCAGTTTTGATAGTTATACTATGGTTATATAAGATGTTAACATTAGGAGAAGCTGGGTGAAGGGCATATAGGAACTCTCTGTAGTCTATTTGCAACTGTTTGGTGAGTCTAAAATTATTTCAAAATAAAAAGTTAAAAAAAAGAGGAGAGTGGATTGGAGTCCTTTTGTATGCGTAAATTGGCTCTGGAATCTCATAAAGAAACTCCACTGGTTGCATCTGGAGAAGGAAGATAGGGGCTGGAAGGGGACTTACTTTTGATGCATTGGATCTCATCCGTTTAGTCACCTGGTCATATAGGTGTCACCTAATACCTCTTTCAGTTTAAACACTGCTCTTCATCTTACAGCAATCTAATTGGCTCCATTTTCAAAACATATTCAATACCTGATTACTTCCCACCACCTTCAGTGCTATCACCTTGGCTCCTGGTGGGCAAGAGTACTGGCTTTGGAGTTAGATGTTGGTTTGAATCATAGCCTCACTGTTTGCTAATTTTATGACCTTGAGTAAATTATTTATCCTAGCTCCAACTTTCAGTTTCCTGTTTGAAAAATGGAGATGATAATATCTGACTCATAGGGGTGTGAAGATTAAATGAGATAATGTCTGTAATGTTCTTCGCACAATGTTTGACACATTCAGTAAAAGGTAGCCATTAATTATTAATTTTAGTAGTTACCTCATTCCAGATGCTTGGTGTATTTTATCTTTCTCTTCCTCATTTTTATTCACAAGGCTGCAAGATCCTCAAAAGGAAAAATCATGTCTTACTCACTGTTGTATCCCCTTCTAGCTGTTTTGTTGATGGATGGTTACTGACTGAGCCCTCCTATACCTGATTAACTCGTACTTATTCTTTGTATTGCAGCCTCTCTTCCTGTTTTTCTTTTTAATTCCACCCTCAGCAATTGTATAGAAAATTCTGTGCTAGGCACTGTGAGATCATGAAGATGAATAAAACATAGTCTTTGCCCTTAAGGCTTCTATAAATAAATTAATCGTAGGAGACAGATAGCTCTCTGTGGTATAAAGGAGAATAAAAGTATCTTGTCTACTCTTCTTTTGTTTCTAACAGCTATGTAAGTAACTTGGTACCCCCTTCTCTGTTCTTCACTTGGGACTATAGATTACATAGAGAGAAGTAAGAGAGAGAGCACAGACCTTCATAGACTCTAGTTAAATTCTTTATCTTGTCTAGGAGGAAGATGGGCACAGATGTTGGCCCAGGGCCAGTCTTCCTCAGCAAAAAAAAAAGAGGAGGATTGGCAGATGTTAGCACAAGGTTGATCTTCCTCACCAAAAAAAAAAAAAAAAAAAGGTAGAAGAGAAAAAAAAAAATCTCACTCTTTATCTTGTCTAACCTTGACCCTTACTGCCCATTCTTATTTAGAAAGAGAGTGCTCTTTTGGAGACAGACAGTTGCTGATTTAAACTGATAAAGTGTAAGTGTAATTCTAAAGTTGTGTTGCTAAGAAAAGGTTAGAAATAAAAGCAAGTTGCAACTCTTAGTCTTTAGTGTTACTTTACATATACTACACAATGCGTTGATTTGTTTGAGGAATTTTCCAGTTGAGGATCTTAAAGTTGTGGCTGAGTTGCAGACTTCAATTTTCAAGTGAGAACAGGGATGCAGAGAAATGAGGTGATTTATCTAAGACTGCTCAAGAAGTTATTTGCATAATTGAGTTATATCACTTGCTACTTCTCTCCTGGATTATTACTGTGATGTCTTGATTGGTCTGCTTATCTCTTCTCTGTTGAGGTACATACCGTTGCTACATAATTTTCCCATAGTCTGTCTCTGCTCATATCCCTCCTCTGTTCAGAAGTGTTGCACTGTATTACTTATAGAATAAATCTACTAGACTATAATCACTATGAGGGCAGAGAACTTACCTGTTTTGTTCACACTTGTGTCCTTTGCATCTAGAATGGTGCATGGCACAAAATACTTGCTTCAATTAATATTTGTTGAATAATTAGGTCTAAATTCCTGATATGATATTCAGAGTTCACTTCCGTCTGGCTCCAACCTACTCCTCCCAACTTTTCTCTTCTGTGCAGGCTGCTAGTCTATCCCTGCCTCCCTCTGTTTATTTGAGCTGTGGATGTCCTCCCCTTTCATCTCTCTCTTTCTAAATTTTACTCATCTTTCATGTCTAAGCTTGCAAGTTTTGTTTCTTCCCAGAGGTTTTTGTACCACTCAATTTTAGCCCCAGGCGATTCTACCTTCTTTTGTAGTAAACATGTGTTTGCTCTTAACTTTTTTTTTAATTAATTTTTTTACTGAGGTATAATTGACATATAACATTGTATTGGTTTCAAGTGTACAACATAATGACTCGTTATTTGTTTTATATTGTGAAATGATCACAATAAGTCTAGTTAGCATCCATCACCAAATATAGTTAACAAAAAAATTTTGTTTTCTTGTGATGAGGGCTTTTAAGATTTACTCTCTTAGCAAATTTCAAATATGCAATACAGTATTATTAACTATAGTCAGCATGCTGTACATTACATCCCCATGACTTATTTATTTTGTAACTGGAAGTCTGTACCTTTTGACCCCTTTCACCCATTTTGCCCACCCCCCAGCCCACGCCTCTGGCAACCACCAATCTGTTCTCTGCATCTATGAGCTTGGTTTTTTTGTTTTGTTTTGTTTTTGTAAATTCCACATATAAGTGAGATTGTACAGTATTTGTCTTTCTCTGTCTGACTTATTTCACTTAGCATAGGGCCCTAAAGGTCCATCCATGTTGTTGCAAATGGCAGGATTTTATTTTGTTTTTTGTGGCTGAACAGTACTTCATTGTATATATATACAATGCTTTCTTTATCCATTCATCCATTGATAGACACTTAGGTTGTTTCCATGTCCTGGCTATTGTAAATAATGCTGCAATGAACATGGGGTGTATGTATCTTTTCAAAATTGTGTTTTTGTTTTCTTTGGATAAATACTCAGAAGTGCAATTGCTAGATCATATGGTAGTTCTGTTTTTAATTTTATGAGGAACCTCCATACTGTTTCCATAGTGGCTGCACCAGTCTACATTCCCACCAGCAGTACACAAGGGTTCCCTTTTCTCCACATCCTCACCAACACTTGTTATTTCTTGTCTTGTTGATCATCGCCATTCTAACAGTTATGAGGTGATATCTCATTGTGATTTTGATTTGCATTTTTCTGATGATTAGTGATGTTAAGCATCTTTTCATGTACCTGTTGGCCATCTGTATGTCTTCTTTGGAAGAATGTCTCTTTGGATCCTCTGCCCATTTTAAAATCAGATTGTTTGGGTTTTTTTTGCTATTGAGTTGTATGCATTCTTTATATATTTTGGATATTAACCCCTTATCAGATATATGATTTGCAGATATTTTCTCCCATTTAGTTGGTTGCCTTTTCATTTTGCTAATGATTTCCTTTGCTGTACAGAAGCTTTTTAGTTTGATGTAGTCCCACTTGTTGATTGCTGCTTTTGTTGCCTTTACTTTTGGAGTCAGATCCAAAAAATCATTGCCAAGACCAAAGTCAAGGAGCTTACCACCTATGTTTTCTTCTAGGAGTTTTATGGTTTCAGGTCTTACCTTCAAGTCTTTAATCCATTTTGAGTTGATTTTTGTATATGATATAAGAAAGTGGTCCAGATTTATTCTTTTGCATGTGGCTGTCCAGTTTTCCTAGCACCATTTATTGAAGAGACTGTCTTTTCCCCATTGTATATTCCTGGCTCCTTTGTCCTAAATTAATTGACCATATATGCATGGGTTTATTTCTGAGTTCTCTATTCTGTTCCATTGATCTATGTGTCTGTTTTTATGCCAATACCGTACTGTTTTGATTACTACAACTTTGTAATATAGTTTGAAATCAGGAAGTGTGATGCCTCCAGCTTTGATCTTTCTCAAGATTGCTCTGGCTATTCAGAGACTTTTGTGGTTCCGTACAAATATTTGGATTGTTTGTTCTATTTTTGTTAAAAATGCCATTGGAGGGGCCGGCCCTGTGGCGTAGTGGTTAAGTGCACGCCCTCTGCTGCTGGCTGCCTGGGTTCGGATCCCGAGTGCGCACTGATGCACCGCTTGTCGGGCCATGCTGTGGCGGTGTCCCATATAAAGTAGTGGAAGATGGGCATGGATGTTAGCCCAGGGCCAGTCTTCCTCAGTAAAAAGAGGAGGATTGGCGTGGATGTTAGCTCAAAGCTGATCTTCCTCACACACACACACCCAAAAAAATGCCATTGGAATTTTGATAAGGTTTGCATTGAAATCTGTGGATTGCTTGGGGTAGAATGGACATTTTAACAATATAAATTCTTCCAATCCACGAGCATGGGCTATCTATCCATTTATTTGTGTCTTCTTCAGTTTCTTTCATCAGTGTCTTATAGTTTTCAGTGTACAAGTCTTTCACCTCCTTGGCTAAATTTATTCCTAGGTATTTTATTCTTTTTGATGCAATTGTAAATGGGATTGTTTTCTTATTTTCTCTTTCCGATAGTTCCATATTAGTGTATAGAAATACAACAGATTTTTGTATATTGATTTTGTATCCTGCAACTTTACTGATTTTATTTATTAGTTCTAACAGTTTTTTGGTGGAGTCTTTGGGGTTTTCTGTATATAATACCATGTTGTCTGCAAATGGTGACAGTTTTACTTTTTCCTTTCCAATTTGGATGCCTTTTATTTCTTTTTCTTGCCTAATTGCTCTGGCTAGGACTTCCAATACTATGTTGAATAAAAGTGTCAAGAGTGGGCATCCTTGTCTTCTTCCTGATCTTAGAAGAAAAGCTTTTAGCTTTTCACCATTGAATATGATGTTAACTGTGGGTTTGTTGTATATGGCCTTTATTATGTTGAGATACGTTCCCTCTATATCTACTTTGTTGAGAGTTTTTATCATAAAGGATGTTAAATTTTGTCAGATACTTTTTCTGCATCTATTGAGATTATCTTATGATTTTTATCCTTCATTTTGTTAATGTGGTGTATCACATTGATTGATTTGCGGATGTTGAACCTCCTTGCATCCCTAGAATGTATCCCACCCGATCATGGTATGTGATCCTTTTAATGTATTGTTGAATTCTGTTTGCTAATGTTTTGTTGGGGATTTTTGCATCTGTTCATCAGGGATGTTGGTTTGTAATTTTCTTTTGTTTTGGTCTCCTTGTCTGAATTTGGTATTGGGGTAATGCCAGCCTCGTACTAATAATCAGGTCTATTTAGATTTTCTGTTTTTTCATGATTCGGTGTTGGAAGGTTATGTGTTTCTAGGAATTTATCCATTTCTTTTAGGTTGTGCAATTTGTTGGCATATAATTGTTCATAGTAGTCTCTTATGATGCTTTGTATTTCTGTGATATCAGTTATAACATCTCCTCTCTTGTTTCTGATTTTATTTCCTTGAGCCCATTCTCACTTTCTTGCTCTCTCTCTTCTTTTTTTTCGTGGATCTAGCTAAAGGTTTGTAAATTTCGTTTATCTTTTCAAGGAACCAGCTCTTAGTTTCATTGATTTTTTTGTATCATCTTTTTAGCCTCTATTTTGTTTATTTCCTTTCTGATCTTTGTTATATCCTTCCTTCTACTAACTTTAGGCTTTGTTTGTTCTTCTTTTTCTAGTTCTTTGAGATGTAAAGTTAAGTTTTTTATTTCATATTTTTCTTGTTTCTTGATGTAGGCATTTATTGCTATAAACTTCCCTCTTAAAACTGCTTTTGCTGCATTTCATAAATTTTGATATGTTGTATTTCCATTTTCATTTGTCTTAAGGTATTTTTTGATTTCTCCTGATTTTTTTGTTAGCCATTGGTTGTTTAGTAGTATGTTGTTTAATCTCCACGTTTGTGAATTTTCCAGTTTTCTTCTTATAATTGATTTCTAGTTTCATACTGTTGTGGTTGGAAAAGGTGCTTGATACGATTTCAGTTTTCTTAAATTTATTAAGATTTGTTTTGTGGCCTAACATAATCTATCCTGGAGAATGTTCCATGTGCACTTGAGGAGAATGTATATTCTGCTGCTTTTGGATGGAATGTTCTATATATATATGTGAAGTCCATCTGCTCTAATGTGTCATTTAAGGCTGATGTTTCCGTATTGATTTTCTGTCTGAATGATCTATCTGTTGATGTAAGTGGGTTATTAAAGTCCCCTACCATTACTGTATTGCTGTCTATTTCTAGAACTCTTTTGGTCTGTTAATATTTGCTTTATATATTTTGGTGCTCCTATGTTGAGTGTATATATATTTACAAATGTTACATCCTCTTGTTGGATTGGCATCTTTATTATTATATAATGCCCTTCTTTGTCTCTTATTACAGTCTTTGTTTGAAAGTCTATTTTGTTTGATATAAGTATAGCTAATCTAGCTTTCTTTTGGTTCCCATTTGCATGGAACCTCTTTCTCCATCCCTTTGCTTTCAGTCTGTGTGTAGCCTTACGTCTGAAATGAGTCTCTTGTAGGCAAAATAGAGATGGGTGTTCTTTCTTTATCCACTCAACCACTCTATGTCTTTTGATTGGAGAATTTAGTCTATTTGCATTTAAAGTAATTATGGATAGGTATGTGTTTATTGTCATTTTGTTAATTGTTTTCTAGTTCCTCTGTTCCTTTCTTCTTCTTTTGCTCTCTTCCTTTGTGGTTTGATGATTTTCTTTAGTGGTATGCTTAAATTCCTTTTTCATTATCTTTTGCGTATCTATTATAGGTTTTTGTTTTTTGATTACCATAAGACTTACATATAACAACCTATATTTGTAACTGTCTGTTTCAAGTTGATAACTTAAGTTTGAATGCATTCTAAAGCTCTACATTTTTACTGCCCCCCATTTTATGTTTTTGATGTCACATTTTACATATTTCTATCATGTGTATTCCTTAACTAATTATTGTGGTTATAGTTATTTTTACTACTTTTATCTTTTAACTTTGATTGTCTTAACCTCTAAGTTAGAACTTTAATCATTTATTGCCTTGCAGTGTCTATGTCTGCATGTCCGTGTCTGAGCCCCGCAGTTATATTAGAAAACTCTCTGAAAACAGAAATGTCTTTTATGTTTTTTCTATAGCTGCCTATATTGAATAGTGTCCATATTTAATAGTGTCCTATATTGAGTAGGTGTCCAAAACGTATTTGTAGAATGATTGTATCACTTTTTCTAGTTATGCAATTTCTGAAATGCATATCTAATTAAGTGCTTACTTCAATTCTTACACTTCTTAAAGGAAAACATTCTAACATTCATTCTAAAAAGTGAAAAATACTTGGGAGGTAAAACTTTGGTGTCTCTCCCCACTCTCCTTTCAAAGTAAATGCAGAGAATTTTCTGATAATTTGAAAGCTCTGTACCTTTAGTTTAGTATGATGCATGAACTTCTGTGAGACACCATCAATGAAGATTTTACGCAAAGAGCTGTGATCACCTAAGGTGGGAATTTAACAGTGCTCTGTATATACTGTTACTTTAATGCCTTGTTTAAAAGTTTAACGATGTCAAATGATATTCTGCTTTATGATTTTCTACTTATCAAAGGAAGGCATTGTAGACAAATTGGATTTTGTGTTGAATGGAATCTAACAGCTCACTGTTTAATTAAATTCAGACTTTTTTTTTTTTTGGTGAGGAGATCAGCCCTGTGCTAACATCTGCCAATCCTCCTCTTTTTTTTGCTGAGGAAGACTGGCCCTGGGCTAACATCCGTGCCCGTCTTCCTCTCCTTTATATGGGACGCTGCCACAGCATGGCCTGCCAAGCAGTGTGTTGGTGCACGCCTGGGATCCGAACCGGCAAACGCCGGGCCGCTGCAGCAGAGCGCGTGCACTTAACCGCTTGCGTCCACAGGCCGGCCCCATGTTTAATTAAATTCAAATAAACAATTTGAAATACAATCTTGGCTGAAAGAGAGGGTGGTCAAAGGATACTATCTTATGTTTTTTAATCAAAGATAAAAATTGTTTCTTTGGTTGATATTGTTGTATGCCCTTTGTCTTTCTTGAATACGTCCATTGGTTATTACACTTATCTTCTAAGTATATGTTGTTGATGTCTTAATTTTACACTTTTAAAAGCTTTGTCTTTTTTAAAAAATATTTTATTGCTTTTTTTTTTTGAGCTTAATTCTTTGAGGAGCTTAATTCTTTGATATCCTAAAAATCTTGACTTCTTTTTGGAAGTTTCTAGTCTTATCATTTCTCTTTTCCATCAGTTTGTTAAGTCAGTAAATTTATTTCTCAGATAGTTTATAATTTTAATAGAGTTTGAAGTCCTAGGGAAAGTTTTAATCTTAAAACAGAAAACAACTTTAATTACACCAGTTAGAATGTTTTCCTTTATTGAGTATAAGAATTGAAGTAGGCACCTAATTAACTTTGTAAGATTTAAAAGAATTTTCCAAACATTTAAGAGTCTATCTAAACACATAACATCTATGGTTTAAAAGTTTTATCTGTCTTCCACTACAGCTAAGATAATTTAAAATAGAGGATATTAAAAGTTATGTATTTCTCATTTGAGCAGTTTGTTCCCTCTCTCTTTTTTACTTTTTGTTTATCCTTTTTATTGAAAAAAAGATATAATCTAATCAATTTCACGTTTTCCTGTTTATTTTGATTCTCTTAATGTTGATTCAGTCTCTGCTGGGAAATGTCTTATTAAAAGTAAAACATTTAAGCCAATTGGTAGCTCTTTAATCCTAAAATGATTTTAATGGTTATAGGAGAGAAAAATGTGTGTGGTTAGGAGAGCAAGGACCCCCGTTCTTACTATGAATGGTTTGAAAACCTAAGTTCCTTTAAAAATTAACTTTTGGGGCTGGCCCAGTGGCATAGTGGTTAAGTTCACACACTCCGCTTCAGCAGCCTGGGGTTTGTGGGTTCGGATCCTGGGTGTGGACCTACATACTGCTCATCAGCCATGCTGTGGCAGCATCCCATGTACAGAGTGGAGGAGGATTAGCACAGATGTTAGCTCAGGAACAATCTTCCTCAAGCAAAAAACAGGAAGATTGGCAACAAATATTAGTTCAGGGCCAATCTTCCTCACCAAAAAAAAAAAAATTAACTTTTGATCATAAATGTTTGAGTTTTGAAGTTCCCTTTAGGATCAGGTACCTTATTTAGTATGTCACGGTTTGTATTAATTGTTTTACTGACAAAAGTAAGTAGTTATTAAATTGTTCTAGTTTATTTAAATAATCTACAGGCTTGAAAGGCTGTTAGTAATAAATAGTTGCACCTTATTGAATACTTACTTTTATTCTAGGTATTGTAGTGAGTACATTTCAAACATTTTTTATTTAATGCTTTAACTTTGTGAGGTAGATTATATTATTCCTGCTTTATAGTTGGAGAAATTGAGGCTTTATGTGGGTTAAATAACTTTCCCAGTATCATATGGCTGGTAAGTGGAAGGAACAGAGTTTGAACTCAGATCTGTGGATTCCAATGCATGTGTTCTTGATCACAATGGAACACTACTTCCTTAGGCAATAGTAAAAATCATTCTGCTCTCTTGCTTCTTATTGTAATACTAAAAGCTGTTCAATACTCGGAATTCTTTCTTCCCACTGAAGAATTCTTCCCACTGAAGAAAGAATTCTTTCTTCTTTTTCAGTGGAAAGTCTCATACTTTGCTTTACGCTTTGTTGTTTGAAAGTGTATCTGTAGAGGTACTTCTGTGTTAGTGGCATCAGTATTTCAAGGAAGAGAAAGACTTGAATACTTGCAGCTTTGATTGCTTTTTCACCTACATAGGAATCATGCGTGTATGTTAAGAGTATGGTTGATGCCTTTAATCTGCCAGTGAATATGCTAAAGATTTGTTGGGATTCTGTATTCTCAAGCCAGAACTGGTAAATTTGTAGCTTAGGTCCTGTGATAAGTATGCAGTTTTAGGCAAATAATTCCTAAAAACTTGTACTGTGGTCCCTCTTGGGGACCATCTGAAGCACAGACAGCCTCCTAAGATGGTGCTTCGAGGTTTATTGGAGACTCAATATGTGCTGTGACTGGACAGGCACATTTTAGTTTCATAGCATTGCCAGATGTGTCCAGTAAAATTGGCTGTTCATGAATTTAATTAAAAGTTCCTAGGAACTTACACCTTAAGGTAGTTTTTATAAGCATCATGACTCAAAGAATCTTTAGTGTATTTGTTTGAGGGAGGGACAGTTCTGACCTGAACTGGAATAAAGTGATGCTTGTAGTTATGAGGAACCAAAGTACAGTTTTTTAAAGAAATACTGAAAATGTTATAATGTGAAAAGTTTTTTTTTAATGTTCCTAGCTTAAAGTTACTAAAGTTGGTTTCGTTTCTTAGACTATATTGTAATGAATCTCTTTTTTGTTTTTCTTTGTGATATTTAGCATAGTTTACTGGGTTGTCCAATAACATGAGATTGGCCTACCCTACAGCCTTAGAAATGACAGTTCTCTGTCCAACAATAGACCTCTCCTTTCACTTTTCTCTTCTAATCTTTGGGAATCACACTTTGAAGAGTAAACATTTTATAGAAACAGCATGATGTAGTAGAAAGTACCCAGAATTTCAAGTCAGAAGATATGAGTTTAAGTACAAATGCATTTCAACTAACTATGTGATTGTGGACCAGTCAGTTCTCCTTTCTAAGCTCAGTATCCTTATCTGTAGAAAGGGGATAAAAATTCGTGTCTCATAAGGCTTAATATTATTATCTAATATTAATAATATTAGTAGATGAATAATAGTAAATATATATTGCTAGATTACTAACCTTATAGAGGTGTTTACAGGTTACAAAGTACTTTCATGTATACTAGTTTTATAGGAAGATTACCTATCTGTCTGTGAAAGGACTTTGTAAATTCTGAAGCACTATGTGAATATTAGTTCATATTTTCCTAACCAACTGAACCTGAATTAGTGGTTGTTTTCAGCTTTAGTTGTTTGAATGATGAATCAAGGTGTTCTAAATTTAGATAATGCATGTAACACAATTTCTATTTAGCTAAAATAAAAGTTTTGGAATATTTTCTGACTAGTGTTAATATTTATTTTAAAATTAAATTGCAATAAGGTCTGGTTTCTACATTATTCTTATTATTTAAAGAAATAGAGTTCGTGACTCAGTATAAATTAAGAGTGGTCAGGAATACTTGGGGGCTAGTGTCATTTGGGGAGCTACAGTGAGGTCCTGCTCCACTAAAAGTAAGTTTATCATTTAGTGATAAATCAGTGTGATTATTTAAAAATAAATATTTAGCACTTTATCTTTACAAAGTATCCTGCAATTGTTAATTAGCCTACACCGATGTCTATATAAAGGGCTGGGCAATTGTCTGTATTGGCCACCTTGGTGCAGGATTTCCAGACACCATTGTGATGACTCATTCTAACTCTGGATTCAGTTGATATTTGTGTGCATAGTCTAAGGGATTTTCAAAGCTTGTTGGATTATTCAATTGCACCAACATTTTCCCAGAGAAATTAGTCTGGGAAAAACTCCAGGAAAAAATTATAAAACCTTTTCTGTGCAGTTGTTTCAGAACCTCACAATTTCTAGAACCTAGAACCTCCTTCTAAAGTATAACCTAAATATTTCCCTTCAGAAGTTAAATAGCTAATATTTTTAGAGCAACCACCATTTAAGGCATTTTGCAATGAAATAATCTCTGCCTTCAAGACTCTTATATTCTATTACTGGATATAAAACATATATTTAAGAAAAGATCAACGTGATAGAAGGTAGTGGATAATAAGTATTAAGTAAGTTGTTGTGGTCTGTACTGTTAGTTGCCTACCCAGTACTCATTTCCATCTTCCCCTTGTTAATAGAACCCTGATTGTGTTTTGGTGGTAGTGTGCCCACCTTAGCTAAAACTTCCTGAAAATCATGTTCCCTGATTTCCCAGATTCTTCTGCAGCTGAAGGTGGCCATGTGACCCAGTTCTGGCCAATGATATCTATTTTAGTTCTCTTTTGCTGCTTAATAAATTATTCCAGAATGTAGTGACTTAAAACAACAGTTATCATTTATTACTTCTCATGTGGGTCAGGAATCCAGATAAAGCCAGTGGAGGTGGAGACAGCTTGTCTCTGCTCCATGATGTCTGAGGCCTCAGCTAGAAGACGTAAAAGACCGGGGGCTGGAATCCAACAAAAGCTCATTTATGCTGTTTGGCAGTTAATGCTTGTGTCTGCTGGAGCCCAGCTGGAACGCTCACACATGGTCTCAACATGGTCACTGGGTTCTAAGAGCTTCCCAAGAGAGAGAGCTCCCCGAAGCTGTATTCTTTTTATGACCCTGCCTCAGATCCCCAGATCTCATGGTTGTCAGTCTTGAACATGCATATTAGTCACCTGGAGGGCTTGTTAGGGCTGACTTAATGAGAGAGATGGAACCTGGGATAGATCGGTAAGACTTGGACAGTTAGGATTAGGGAAGCAATTTCAGGTATTACAAATGGTATGAGCAAAATACTTGATAGCAGAAAAAGTGTAAAGTTTTGTTTTTTGGGGTTTTTTTGTTGTTGTTGTTTAGAACTTCTATAAGTAAATCAGCTTACTTGGAGCAGACATTTTTACTGCAGATGGGAGATTAGGTTAAAAGGAAAGTGATAACTAGATTAAGGAGATCCTTGGAGGCCAGAGAGAGAAATTTCTTTTTTTTTTTATAGGTAGGTAGATCTCCAGAACTTATTCATCTTATAACTGAAGGCTTGTTCTTTTTGACCAACATCTCCCCATTTCCTTCACCCCAGCCCTGCTAAACACCATTCTACTCTGTTTTTATGAGTTTGACTTTTTTTTTTAAGGTTCCACATATAAGTGAGATCATACATTATTTGTCTTTCTCTGTCTGACTTATTTCACTTAGCATAATGTCCTTCAGTTTCATCCATGTGATGAACAAATGGCAGAATTTCCTTTTTTCTCATGGCCCAATAATATTCCATTTTATATATATACACACACACACACACACACACACATATACAAATACATACACACACACTATATGTATACACACTACATCTTCTTTATCTATTCATCTGTCAACAGAACTTAGGTTGTTTCTTTATCATGGCTATTGTGAATAATACTACCCTTTAATTTTTTACATTTCACTAGATTTGTGTAGTGCCAGATTTGTGCAGTGACTTGGATTAGGTACCAATTAGAATTCAAGTTGAAAAGCATAGACCTACATTTGAAGATAGCCTTTGATAGTGATTTATATTGTGCATCATAGATCTGATTTTAAAATAATGGTTCTTTCTTTACAATGTTAGTGTTGAATAAAAGATAGAATCCTTTATAAAATAGTGAGCTGAATCTGTAAAATGATCACATTCCTTCAGTATTAATAGTTGTTTAAAAAATGTCTTATCTGTTAGTGAAGTATAACTAAGATGTGTGCCAAGTTTTTCTTAGGAGCAACTGTTGTGCAAGCTTTGAGCCCTGATAGTTGACTCCAGCCTTTGCTTTCTGTTTACTAGCAAGGAGTGCTTCTTACAGAGAACATTACATCTCCTGAGTCTAGGAGTTCTGTGAGGTAGAGCAACATTAAGGATCAGATCACACAGATCTCATTTTTGGTATTGCTTTCAGGGATCTCTGATGCAGTTTATGCGATCCTGATTTTTGTTTAAACTAAATAGTTGATGTTTGGCATTTGTGACATATGTAGCTAAGTCTTTTTTCAGACATTTTTCTGCATAAGTTGTTCCTCTTTATTATTAGAGGAAAGTTATTTTCTTTTAAACAGCTTTATTCTGGTATAAGTTACATACCATAAAATTCACCCTAGGAGATTTTGCTTCCTTGAAAAGATTAATAGATTCAAGACCAAAGACCACATTTCTTCATCTATTCATTTATTCATTTATATGTCCAACAATATGAATTCATTTTTTACTTTACTGCTAGGCTACTATATATCCTGTTGCCGTTATTATTCTTATTATACTATAATTTTAGACATCCTGAAATAAACTTCTTTGTCATTTTATATTGATAAAGTATTTTGAAATTATTTTTATAGTTATACTCTAATATGAATTTGAAGGGGTTTAGAAAGCTATCTTACAGAATGCAGTAAAGATTTTAAAGATGTCCCAATATAATGGGATTTCTAAAAGCAGGAAGAGTTGATGCAGTGGATTCAGAACCAAATGATAGCACTGGTGGGATGAGGGAGGAAAATATTCATTTGTATTGGATGTTGTTTATAGCCTACTAAGCATCTATTCCTCTTTCTTCCTTTCTGGTGGATCCATGATTTTTTTTTTTTTAGGATTTCTCTACTTTCATTTAACCAATATGCATCGGGAAAGCTGATCCCACCCTCAGTTCAGGGGTGGGCCTGGTTGGTCCAAGGATTACCCACTCTTCCTTGCCAGTCAGTGGTTCAGGGATGAACACATGACCTAATTCTGGCTAATAGGATGCAGGGAAAATCTTAAGCTTTTGGGAATGTTCTTGCTTGCTCTTAATAAAGATCCATGGGAAGCCACTCTGTGTCTTCCACAGGACATGACCAAGGAAGCATGTGGCCCTGATTACTATTATCAACCATACTGGATCCAAGAAGGTGGAGCCAACTTTAGGACGAAGCTGACATTTTGGATAGGAGAGCAGAGAGAGAGAAAAGCTGTGGGTCCTTGATGACATTACTGAACATTCTTATCTCTGAGTTTCCAGATACGTTAATCTATGTATTTCCTTATGGTTTAAGTCCTTGGTATTGAAATTGTGGTCCATGGACTAGCAGCATCAGCATCACCTGTGAGCTTGTTGGAAATGAGGACTTTCAGGCCCTACCTTGTCCTGCTGAATCAGAATCTCCATTTTCATAGGATCCCCAGATGACTCATGTGCACGCAAAAGCTGGAGAAGTGTTATTTTAAGCCACTTTGAATTGTTTTGTTATTTATTTGCAACCGAAAGTATCCTGATAGGACATCCTGGAGTTTTTTCTCTAAAGAGTTACAATCTCCTCCACGCCTGCCATATAGAAGTAATGAGGGAGAGGCACCATTTCTGATTGTAATAGAAACAGTATTTACTGGATCATGATACAAAGTTTAAAAAATTCTCATCACATTTTGACCAATGTATGTTTTTTTGGTTGTTTTTTATAGTTATTTTTAGATGAAACCTAAAATGATAGTTCTTACTACTTGTGGTCAAAAAGACCCTAATGTTATTTTTGGCAAGTCGGGAGATGTGAGCTTAACTGTGCTGGCTGAAAACCAGCACTGAGAGTTGCATTTTACCTCCGTTAGGATTACCCATTCCTGTTCTCTCCTCAGCTCCATTCCTGTTTGAAATGGACAGAGTTTTGTACTGCATTTCTATTCCAGAACCATCAACCTCTGTGCAGTGACTCTTGCAAACTGCTGCCTTTTATACCAGATGTGTGTGTCAGTTACATGAATAGAGAAAAGAATTTCATTCTCCTGCTATAAATTGTAAATTATCTGTGTATATGAGGGTTAAAGATAGCATGAGTAACTTAAATCCACTAGCAATCTAGGAATTTTATTTGAGAATTTTTTTTCTTTTTATGCAGAGTTATACGCAGCATTCCAAAAAAGCAGAACATAAAATTGTACTTCTTGTTTGCCCATTTTTTTAGGGGCCTTAATGAGCTTGTGGCAGAATAAATTGGATGATTCAGTTCACAAGTTAGATTATCCTTTCTGTAATTGAGAATGAACTGTACATATCTGTGGCATGCTTTACAGTGAGAATTACCCAAGGTCTATATTTACTCAGAAAGTTCTTACCTTTAAAAGGAGAACTTTTAAGGGAAATGCAACTATGCTGATTGATTTTGTTACTATTTGTTGAGCTTTTACTATGTGCTAGGCATTATTGCTAGTTACTATGAAAATTTATCTCTGGTATTTACAGTGACCCTAAAAAGTAGATCATTTTATCTCCATTTTAGTCATGATAAAATTGAGGCTAGAGAGGTTAAGTAACACTTCCAAGATCATATAGTTAGAGCCCGGGACTGGTGCTTCCAAGCTCACTCAGGCCCTCAAGGAGTTTAAATTCTACTGAGTGGGAGACTGACACGTAAACAGCTCACTGTCATACAATGCGAGATGAAGTAAAATTTAAAAATAGATACAAACAACATTTACTGAGAGCAGAGAGGAAAAGGGGATTAATTCTGACCAGGAAGCTCAGGAAAAAATAATTCATCTTTCCTCCTATTTCTCTTAATAGCCTTAATAGGATCCTCCTGATTTCTCTAATGTTCTTAATGGTATCACCAGTTTTTCAGTAATCAAGACTTAAAACCTTTGACGTTTTAATTTTCTTCATATTCTCACATTTCATCAATCTGTAAAGCCTTTTAGTTCTTAATAGAGTTTCTTGCTATCTCCTACTGTCCATTCCCACTGCTATAATCCTAGTTTTATCTATCATTATACCATCTAGGCCAGTGGTTATCAACATTTGATGCACCTAAGAATCAGCTCATGGTGCTTTGTCAAAGTGCAAAAATTTTGATTCATTGATTTGAGGTCACAGGTGATTCTGATGCACATCAAAGTTGAGAACCACTTATCTAGGGCAGTAATCCTCAAAATCTGATCTGGGGACTCCTTTTGGGGTTGGGGGGACGTTCCCTGGGACTCTTTCAGGATGATACAAAGTCAAAACTATCTTAATCGTTATACTAAAATGTTATTTGCCTTTTTCACTGTGTTGACATTTGCACTGGTGGTGAAAAAACAATGATGGGTAAACTTGTAGTGCCTCAGCACAAATTAAGGCAGTGGTACCAAACTGTGTTAGTAATCAATGCTTTCTTCACTGCCATACACTTGTGAAAAAAAAAATCTAGTTTTGCTTAAGAATGTCCTTAATGAATCAGTAAAAAATATTAATTTCATTAAATCTTGCCCCTTGATTGCATGTTTTATTATTGCTCTATTTGATGATGTGGTGAATACTGCTAAAGCATTTGTGGGTTCTGAAGTACAGTGGTGGTCTCAAGGAGCAACACTTTTGCAGTTGTTTGAGTTGTGAGCTAAACTAGTTGTTTTTTTCATGGAACTCCTTTTTTATTTGAAAAAAATGACTGGTAGACAAACTGTTGTTATTAGACTTTGATACTTGGCAGAAATTTTCCCAAAAATTAACAAACAGAATTTTATCATTGCTAACGATAAAAGTTGTTTTCAAGCAAAAATGAAAATATGGAACACTTTGCAATACTTAAAAACTTTTCTGATGGAATTAATGGTGTTTGAAATGTGTTAACATTGGGAATGTTTGCATAACCAACATATTCCACATTACCAATGCATGGTATTATAAAATCATGCATGGATAAAGATTCATTCAAAGTGCAAGGTAGAACAATGGATTTTAATGTAACAGAGCACAAAAAGTTCATTGATATAGTTTCAGAGTCCATGTTGAAACTAACCTTTATTTTACTGTATTTTTTGGTGAAGAAGATTGGCTCTGAGCTAACATTTGTTGCCAATCCTCCTCTTTTTTGCTGAGGAAAATTAGCCCTGAGCTAACATCTGTGCCCATCTTCCTCTATTTTGTATGTGGGATGCGGCCACACATGGCTTGATGAGCGGTGTGTACATCTACACCTGGGATTTGAACCTGCAAACCCCAGGCTGCTGAAGCAGAGCACACAAACTTAACCACTACACCACCCGGCCAGCCCTGAAACTAGCCTTTAAAAAATGACCACTTGTTGAGTTTTGGTGTGCTATCAAGGAAGGATATCTCTAGTTATCTGAAAAAGCCATTGAAACATTTCTTTTTCCAACTATGTATCTGTGTGAGGCCAGATTATCTTCAGATACTTTAATCAAAACTACACATTGCAACATATTGCAGAAATAGATATGAGAATCTAGCTGTCTTCTATTGTGATTTGCCAAGATATAAAACAGTACCGCTCATTTCATGAATTTTTGTTTTGGAAAATACAATTACTTTTTATAAAAATGTGTTGTTTAAGTTAACATGCAATGAGTTTATTATTGTTATCTGAAAATAAATGAATAGATAAGTACATAAGCACTTAATTAGTTTTAATTTCTAATATGGTAAATATCAATGAATGTAACTCACATATAAAAACCTCTTGGGGAACCTCAATAATTTTTTTTTTTTTTAAGATTTTATTTATTTATTTTTCCCCCCCCAAAGCCCCAGCAGACAGTTGCATGTCATAGCTGCACATCCTTCTAGTTGCTGTATGTGGGATGCGGCCCCAGCATGGCCGGAGAAGCGGTGCGTTGGTGTGCGCCCGGGATCCGAACCCGGGCCGCCAGCAGTGGAGCGCACGCACTTAACCGCTAAGCCACGGGGCCGGCCCCATCCTCAATAATTTTTAAGTGTAAAGAGGTCTGTAGTGGGTTGAGTGTCCTCCAGAAAGGTGTGTTCAAATCCTAATCCCTGGTACCTGTGAATTTGACTTTATTTAGAGATAGGATCTTGACAGATGTATTCAAGTTAAGATGAGGTTATACTGGATTAAGGTGGGCCCTAAATCCAATTATTGGTGTCTTTATAAAGGAAAGAAGAAGGAATTTGGATATAGAGACGTAGACGAGACACATAGAGAAGAATGCCTTGTGAAGACAGGGCAGAGATTGGAGTGATGCAGCTACAAATCAGGGAACAGCAAGGATTGTCAGGAGCCACTAGAACCTGGGAAAAGGCAAGGAAGGATTCTTCCTTAGAACCTTCGGAGGGAGTGTGGCCCTGCCAATTGATTTCAGATTGCTAGCCTCCAGAATTGTGAGAGAATAAATTTCTGTTGGGTTAAGCCACTCCATTTGTGGTACTTTGTTATAGTAGCCCTAGAAAACTAATACAAGGTCTTGAGACCAAAAAGTTTGAGAATCTCTAACCTAGGCTATTATAATTAGCTACCCATCTCTCTTTTCTTCCAGATTTAGTCCTGTCAGTACATGTTGCTCACAGCTGCCAGATTACCTATCCTAAAACAATTAGTATGCTTCTCTGATTAAGAAAATGTCAGTGGTTCTTTATTACCTACTGAATAAAGTTCAAACTCTAAGTTTGTGTTCAAAGCCATCTATAATCTGGCCCTAAAATACTTTTCCAACCACGTGTCCCACATTTTCCTAAAATATACCCTTTGGAATGTTAGTTTGAGTGTGCATTCAATCATGCATTTGTTCGTTCATTTGTTCATTCAACAGGCAAAAATACCCATCCTCATTGAGTTTTTATTCTAATACTATGTTGTCTATTATGGGCTATTCATTTTAAATTAAAATGAATTAAAACTAAAAATTCAGTTCTTTAGTTTCAGTGGCTACATTTCAAGTGTTCAAT
Organism: Diceros bicornis minor; assembly: GCF_020826845.1. Classification (NCBI taxonomy): domain Eukaryota; kingdom Metazoa; phylum Chordata; class Mammalia; order Perissodactyla; family Rhinocerotidae; genus Diceros; species Diceros bicornis. Next base: position 16,539,602 of record NC_080763.1, read on the forward strand.
GGCTACATGTGACTAGTGGCTTCTGTATTGGACAGCATAGATATAGAACATGTCCACATTGTAGAAAGTTCTTTTAGATAGGGCTAGTCTTATAAATAGTCCTCTCTATTCACCTTGCCCTGAAATCGCCTTGCATTTTCCTCCCTCTTCAGCACTCCTAATATGCCCCTCCCTGCACTGGCTCTCTGCCCCACAACCCCCATACCTTTTTTCCAGTTCCCTGGCATGCTTTCCTTCTTGTTAGTTATCAAAATCACCCTTTGGTTCTGACTCAAATACTACTTTTTTTAAGATTACTCTAGCTGATATAATCCCTTATTTCTATTTCTGTAACACAAATTTTATTCTGTGATATGTTTGTCCTGACCTGTATTTGCCACCTGGCATGTAGGAGGGACAGTTATAGTCTCTCTCCTGCTAAGCTCATTGAGAGTAGGAACCTTGTCTAATAGACTGGGGCATACTAACCGTCATATAAATAGGAGAGAAGAAAAAAAAAACCGGACAGATGAAGCAAATGTTCAGTGAATGTATTAATTTTAAAATCTCAATTTATACTAAAAAATCCTCCCAGGAACCTCTATAAGGTGGTTAGGATGCCTTAGGAATAAGAATTATATTTCTATAGTTTTTTTTTTTTTTGTCCCCTGTTTCAGAACCCATCTGCTAGGTTGTCTGCTAGGTCTGTCTTCTTGGATGTCCCATAGGCTCTTCATACTCAATATGTCCAAAACTGAACTTCAGAGGGCGTGAGTGGCTCCTATTGGCCAAAGATGGGAAAATTTGAGTCTCAAAAAAAACAACAAAACACACGCACACACAGTTGAAATACATTTAATACGTAAAATTCTATATATCATAATGATAGAAGGAAAAATATCCAACATCTCACTTGAAGAAACTAGGCCCTAATTCCTTAGTCTGAAAATTGGCAATTTAAAGGAAAGAATTCAGCAGTTACCCTATCTTCTGTATTAACTGTACTTCAAGAAAATCAAGTAACTTTTTACAGAAGGATTTCAGCTAATAAATATGGAAGGAATGATAGAAGATCATCATTTTGTGACCCCTAGAAAAAAATTTTTGATTTAGAGAGTAATCACCAATGGGTGAGTTTTGAATGAAAGGTTAAATATGATTGTGAATATTTTGTTCCTTTACCTAAACATGCGTGATGCCCCTTTGTCTAAATATGTGTGTCCCTTTACCTAAATATGCACCTAAATAGTAGAAGGTCCTTCAATTTGAGTTTTCTCATGATTAGATGTAGGATATGCTGTTTTTGACAAGAATACCACCTAAGTGATGTGTGTTCTTTTCAGTGTGTCATATCAGAAGGTACGTGGTACTGATTTGTTCTATTACTGGTTACGTTCACTTTGATCACTTTGTTTAGGAAGTATCTGCCAGGTTTTTCCACTCTAAAGTTACTATCTTCCCCTTTGGAATTAAAGTGTCTTATGAGGAGATACTTTGAGACTCTGTAAATATCCTGCTACTCCTCAAACTTTCACTCTATTTTAGCATCCATTGATGCTTCTTGCCTGAATCAGTTATTACTGTGATGGTTGTCAAATGGTGATTTTCTAATACGTTCACTTCACCTACATTTATTAATTGGCTTTCTACTGTAAGGAAGAGGTTTCCTTTTTCTCCATTTATTTATCTGTTTATATATTTTTATAAGCATGGACTCATGGTTTTTTTTTTATTCAATGGGTTATAAACCATTACTATCATTATTTATTTTGATGCTGACATTTGACCCAGATTTGGCCAGTGGGAACCCCTTCAAGCTGGCTTCTATGTCCTTTTGAGATTTCCTCAGCATTCTTTGAGCACTTTCTTACTTTCTAACATAAAACTACGTTCCATGTTTATCTTGTCCTTTCTCAGCCTTAGCTGTAGAGTCAGTACTTGTTCCTTTTAGTAGAGAATAGTATTTAGAAACCAAAATCTGGGCACTTGGTGTGCTCATTGATTCTAGGTCCCCTTAACAGACAGAACTAGGAGAAAAAAGTGTGTGTGTGTGTATTTATGCGCGTATGTAACTATTTCTACATTTATGTCTATATCTCCACCTATTTCATTTCTATCTATATAAGATCATGAATTCATACTAATACTTCCAATTCTAATCCAAATTCACAGAGTTCATTCTATTCTTCCCCCTTTCCACATTTGTACTTCCCATCTCCAGTGGTGAACAATCTGACTCCCATTGTTCACAGTATATTTACTTATTTACTCAAACATAGAATACATAGAAAGTAGTTTCAGAAATGCTAACCTATACCTGTGGAGGAAAACCTCCTGCTATTTAGAGTTTACAGTTTGCATGGAGTTAAAGAAAAAATCTTTAGCCTGAGGGAATATAATTCAAATACTGTGTTTAAAAGTTACTTTGGTCATTCTCTACCTACCCCCCCCCCCAGTATGATGATGTTATACTTTTGAAATATAGTTCTGTTAGTATACCATTTTAGGGTTTTTCCCCCACCCTGGTTGATTTTATTTATGCATTTATTTTTAACATAGTTCTAAAAGTTAGAAGTATTCAAAAAGGTATTCTCAAGGAAAAGTCACTTGCCATTCCTTCTATCCCATTTTCACCTGCTCCTCATTCCATCCTGTTCTACATATCTGTCCTATCTGCCTGTCTATCCAGCAGATAAACAATCTCATAAGTTTCTGGTTTATCCTTCATGTGTTTCTTTTTGCACAAAAGCATATGCATGCAGATATTATTTCCCCTTATTTCTTATGTACAAGGCAGCATACTATAGATACTCTTTACAAAAATTTTTTATTGAGATATAATTCACATATGATAATATTTAACCTTTTGCAACTATCATCCCTATCTAATTCTAGAACATTTTCATCACACCAAAAAGAAACCCATACCCATTGACAGTCATTTTCCACTCCCCCATCCTGCCAGCCCTGGCAACCACTAATTTGTTATCTGTCTCTATGAATTTGCCTATTCTGAATATTTTGTATAAATAGAATCATACAACATATAGTTATTCTTCGGTACTTGGCTTTTTTGCTTAACAGTATAACCTGCAAATAACTCTATATCAGTTAATAGACATCTTTCTCATTCTTTTTTTTTTTTTTAATATTTCACAATAATTTTTTTTTGATGTTTTAATGGTTTTTAACATTGTGAAATTTTGGGTTGTACATTTTTGTTTGTCCATCACCACATATATGACTCCCTTCACCCCTTGTGCCCAGCCCCCACCCCCACTGCCCCTGGTAACCACAGTACAGTTTTCTCTGTCCATGTGTCTGTTTATATTCCACATATGAGTGAGATCATACAGTGTTTGTCTTTCTCTTTCTGGGTTATTTCACTTAACATAATATGCTCCAGGCCCATCCATGTTGTTGGAAATGGGACGATTTTGTCTTTTTTTGTGGCTGAGTAGTAGTATTCCATTGTATATATATACCACATTTTCTTAATCCAATCCTCAGTCGAGGGACACTTAGGTTGCTTCCACTTCTTGGCTATGGTGAATAATGCTGCAATAAACATAGGGGTGCATAAGCCTCTTTGGATTGTTGATTTCAGGTTCGTTGGATAGATTCCCAGTAGTGAGATGGCTGGGTCATAGGGCATCTCTATTTTTAATTCTTTGATCTCCATACCATTTTCCATAGAGGCTGCACCAGTTTGCATTCCCACCAGCTGTGTATGAGGGTTCCTGTTTCTCCACATCCTCTCCAACACTTGTTGTTTTTTGTCTTGGTGATTATAGCCATTCTAACGGGCATGAGGTGATATCTTAGTGTTGTTTTGATTTACATTTCCCTGGTGATTAGTGATGTTGAACATCTTTTCATGTGCCTATTGACCATCTGTATATCTTCTTTGGAGAAGTGTCTGTTCATTTCCTCTGCTCATTTTTTGGTCGGGTTGTTTGTTTTTTTGTTGTTCAGTTGTGTGAGTTCTTTATATATTATGGAGATCAACCCCTTGTCAGATGTATGTTTTGCAAATATTCTCTCCCAGCTGGTGGGTTGTCTGTTCATCTTGATTCTGGTTTCATTTGTCTTATAGAAGCTCTTTAATCTGATAAAGTCCCACTTGTTTATTTCTTCTTTAGTTTCCCTAGTCTGGGTAGGCATGTCATCCGAAAAGATTCCTTTATGGCCAATGTCAAATAGTGTGTTGCCTATATTTTCTTCTATGAGTTTTATAGTTTCAGGTCTCACCTTCAGGTCTTTGATCCATTTTGAGTTAATTTTTGTGAATGGCGATAGCACATGGTCCACTTTCATTCTTTTGCATGTGGCTGTCCAGTTTTCCCAACACCATTTATTGAAGAGACTTTCCTTTCTCCATTGTATGTTCTTAGCACCTTTGTCTAAAATTAGCTGTCCGTATATGTGTGGTTTTATTTCTGGGCTTTCAATTCTGTTCCATTGATCTGTGTGTCTGTTTTTGTACCAGTACCATGGTGTTTTGATTACTATTGCTTTGTAGTATGTTTTGAAGTCAGGGATTGTGATGCCTCCTGCTTTGTTCTTTTTTCTTAGGATTGCTTTAGCTATTCGGGGTCTTTTGTTGCCCCATATAAATTTTAGTGTTCTTTTTTCTATTTCCGTGAAGAATGTCATTGGGATTCTGATTGGGATTGCATTGAATCTGTAGATTGCTTTAGGTAATATAGACATTTTAACTGTTTATTCTCCCAATCCATGTGCATGGGATATCTTTCCATTTTTTTGTGTCATCATGGATTTCTTTCAATAATGTCTTGTAGTTCTCATTGTATAGGTCCTTCACCTCCTTGGTAAGATTTATTCCTAGGTATTTTATTCTTTTTGATGCAATTGTAAATGGTATTATCTTTTTGAGCTCTCTTTCTGTTAGTTCATTATTAGCATATAGAAATGCAACTGATTTTTGTAGATTGATTTTGTACCCTGCAACTTTGTTGTAGTTGTTGATTATTTCTAATAGTTTTCCAACAGATTCTTTGGGGTTTTCTATATATAAAATCATGTCATCTGCAAATAGTGAGAGTTTCAGTTCTTCGTTACCTATTTGGATTCCTTTTATTCCTTTTTCTTGCCTAATTGCTCTGGCCAAAACTTCCAGTACTGTGTTGAACAGGAGTGGTGAGAGTGGGCAGCCCTGCCTCGTTCCTGTTCTCAGAGGAATGGCTTTCAGTCTTTTCCCGTTGAATATGATGTTGCTCTGGGTTTGTCATAAATAGCCTTTATTATGTTGAGGTGCTTTCCTTCTATTCCCATTTTGTTGAGAGTTTTTATCATAAATGGATATTGTATCTTGTCAAATGCCTTCTCTGCGTCTATTGAGATGACCATGTGGTTTTTATTCTTTGTTTTGTTGATGTGATGTATCACGTTGGTTTGCGGATGTTGAACCATCCCTGCGTCCCTGGTATAGATCCCACTTGATCATGGTGTATGATCTTTTTAATGTATTGTTGTATTCGCTTTGCCAATATTTTGTTGAGGATTTTTGCATCTATGTTCATCGGCGGTATTAGCCTGTAATTTTCTTTCTTTGTATTGTCTTTGTGTGGCTTTGGTATCAGGGTGATGTTGGCCTCGTAGAACGATTTAGGAAGTGTTCCATCTTCCTCTATTTTTTGGAATAGTTTGAGAAGGATGGGTATTAAATCTTCTTTGAATGTTTGGTAAAATTCACTGGAGAAGCCATCTGGTCCTGGACTTTTATTTTTTGGGAGGATTTTGATTACTATTTCAATCTCTTTACTTGTGATTGGTCTATTCAGATTCTCCATTTCTTCTTACTTCAGTTTTGGGAGGTTGTATGAGTCTAAGAATTTATCCATTTCTTCTAGATTGTCCAATTTGTTGGCATATAATTTCTCATAGTATTCTCTTATAATCCTCTGTATTTCCGTGGTATCCATTGTAATTTCTCCTCTTTCATTTCTAATTTTATTTACTTGAGCCTTTTCTCTTTTTTTCTTAGTAAGCCTGGCTAAGAGTTTGTCGATTTTGTTTATCTTCTCAAAGAACCAACTCTTTGTTTCATTAATCCTTTCTACTGTTTTTTTGGTCTCAATTTCATTTATTTCTGCTCTGATTTTTATTATTTCTCTCCTTCTGCTGACTTTGGGCTTTGTTTGTTCTTCTTTTTCTAGTTCTGTTAGGTGTAATTTAAGGTTGCCTATTTGGGCTTTCTCTTGTTTGTTAAGGTGGGCTTGTATCATTATGAGTTTCCCTCTCAGGACCACTTTTGCTGCATCCCATATGGTTTGGTATGGCATAATTTCATTTTCGTTTGTTTCCAGATAGTTTTTGATTTCTCCTTTAATTTCATCAATGATCCATTGGTTGTTCAGTAGCATGTTGTTTAATCTCCACATTTTTGTCACTTTCCCAGTTTTTTTTTCATGGTTCATTTCCAGTTTCATAGCATTATGGTCTGAAAAGATGCTTATTATGATTTCAATCTTCTTAAATTTATTGAGGGTTGCTTTGTTTCCCAACATATGGTCTATCCTTGAGAATGTTCCATGCGCGCTTGAGAATAATGTGTAGTCAGCTGTTTTTGGATGGAGTGCTCTGTATATGTCTACTAGGTCCATCTCATCCAGTTTTTCATTTAGGTCTACTATTTCTTTATTGACTTTTTGTCTGGATGATCTATCCATTGATGTAAGTGGGGTATTAAGATCCCCTACTATTATTGTGTTGTTGTTAATGTCTCCTTTTAGGTTTGTTAATAGTTGCTTTATGTACATTGGTGCTCCTATGTTGGGTGCATGTATATTTATAAGTGATATGTCTTCTTGGTGGAGTGTCCCTTTTATCATTATATATTTCCCTTCTTTGTCTTTCTTAACCTGTTTTATCTTGAAGTCTGCTTTGTCTGATATGAGTATGGCAACACCTGCTTTCTTTTGTTTGCCATTAGCTTGGAGTATTGTCTTCCATCCTTTCACTCTGAGCCTGTGCTTGTCTTTAGTGCTGAGATGTGTTTCCTGGAGGCAGCATATTGTTGGGTCTTGCTTTTTAATCCATCCTGCCACTCTGTATCTTTTGATTGGAGAGTTCAATCCATTTACATTTAGGGTAATTATTGATATATGAGGGCTTAATGTTGCTGTTTTATCACTTATTTTCTGGTTCTTTTGCGTTTCCTTTGTTTCTTGTCCCATTTGTTTCGGACTGCCAATTCAGGTTGGTTGTTCTGTCTTATCACTCTTCTAGTTTTCTCTTTGTTTATCATATGTGGTTTTGTTTTGATTATTTGTTTAGTGGTTACCTTGAGGTTTGTATAAAAAATCTTGTGTATGAGATATTCCATTATCTGATGGCCTCCTATTCCTTATAGTAAGTCAATTCAACCACTTTCCTCTTCCCCTTCTAAGTCGTTCTTGTTATACCTTATTCTATCTCGTGTTGTGGCTGTGTGTTTACAGTGATGAGGTTAAATTTATTTTTGGTGAATTCCTTCCTTTGATCTTTTTTTTTTTTTTTTGTGAGGAAGATCAGCCCTGAGCTAACATCCATGCCAGTCCTCCTCTTTTTGCTGAGGAAGACCGGCCCTGAGCTAACATCTATTGCCAATCCTCCTCCTTTTTTTTCCCCAAAGCCCCAGTAGATAGTCGTATGTCATAGTTGCACATCCTTCTAGTTGCTGTATTTGGGACGCAGCCTCAGCATGGCCAGAGAAGCGGTGTGTCAGTGCGTGCCCGGGATCCGAACCCCGGGCCGCCAGTAGCGGAGTGCTGGCACTTAACGGCTAAGCCACCGGGCCAGCCCCTTTCCTTTGATCTTTGATTTTAGTATTTAAGTGGTTGCTAACCTATTCTGGTAAAGATCTACTATTTTTCTGAGTTTATCTACCTATTTTTCTCCTTGCTCCAAGCTTTGTATTCCCTTTCTCTTCTTTTTTTCAGGCCTGAAGGCCTTCTTGAGTATTTCTTTTAGTGGGGATCTCGTGACCATGAACTCCCTTAGCTTTTTTTTTATCTGGGAGAGTTACTATTTCTCCATCATATTTGAAGGATATTTTTGCTGGATAGAGTATTCTTGGCTGAAAGTTTTTGTCTTTCAGTATTTTGAATATATCATTCCAGTCTCTCCTAGCCTGTAAAGTTTCTGTTGAGAAATCCGCTGAGAGCCTGATGGGAGTTCCTTTGTACGTTATTTTTTGTTTTTGTCTAGCTGCCCTTAATATTGTTTCTTTGTCATTGACTCTGGCTAGCCTTACCACTAGGTGTTGTGGAGAGGGCCTTAGTCTGTTAATATATTTAGGTGACCTGTTGGCTTTGCTTACTGGTATTTCCTGCTCCTTCCCCAGATTTGGGAAATTCTCAGCTATTATTTCCTTGAATAGGCTCTCTGTTCCTCTTTCCCTCTCTTCTCCCTCAGGAATACATATAATTCTTATGCTACATTTCCTAATAGAGTCCGATATTTCTCGGAGACTTTCTTCATTTCATTTTAGTCTTAGTTCTCTCTCCTCTTCCATCTGGAGCATATCTGTATTCCTGTCCTCTAAAATGCTAATTCTTTCCTCCATATTGTCAGCTCTGTTCTTTAAAGATTCCAGATTCTCCTTTATCTCCTCCATTGTGTTCTTCATCTCCATTAGCACTGATTGGTTTTTCTTTATGATTTCAATCTCTTTTGTGAAGAAACTCCTAATCTCATTGAATTGTTTGTCTGTGTTGTCTTGTATTTCGTTGAGTGTTTTTATGATAGCTATTTTGAAATCTCTGTCGTTTAGATTATGGATTTCTGTGTCTTCAGGGTTGGTTCCTGGGTGCTTGTCATTTTCCTTCTGGTCTAGTGATTTCATATATCTTTGCATTGTGGTTCCTGTGTTGGCTTTGTTTTTCCTCACCCTAGAAATCTCTGCTTGCAATTTCCACCTGCTGTCACTGTGTGGTGGTAAAGGGCTGTGTAATCTAAGCCCCCTGCACTCTGCTCCGGTTTTTCTGCTGCAATCCGTGGTTTTTCCGCTGTGATCCGCGGGTCGGATGGTTTGGTCTGGTCTGGTTGGCTGAGCTGCAGGGTCCGGGTTGCAGGGGTGGGGGGGCTCTCTCTTTTGCCCTCTGGGTCCCTGGCATGGGGGTCTTCTCCTTCGCACCTCGTTATCCGCTCTCTGGGGTGCTCAGGTGTTGATGGTAGCCCTGTGGCTCTTCTGAGTCCTCTGTGTGGGAGTTTCCCACTGGCTGAGAGAGCCGGAGGGCCACCCCTCCCCCCTCTCTGGGAGTCTCTGGGACTGGGATCGCTGATCTGATGGGGAGGGAGAGGAGTTCTCCTTACCTCTCCCCACTTCCTCCGGGGGCCCAGCACGTTCCACTCTCAGATGTGCGGCAGTGTGGATCTTTCCGATCTAGCTTTTCACTGTCTGGGATTCCATTGTTGGTCTGTGACTGTTCTTTTTGTTGTATCTTATTGGGGGAAGAGTTCACGGGAAAGCTCACTCCTCCATAACGCTGACGTCACTCTCCTCGTTTTTTTTTACAGTTATATCGAAGTCCATTGCCTAGATACGCCATAGTTTATTAATTTATTCAACCACTCTCCTATATATGGACATTTAGGTTATTTTCTAGTATTTGGTGAGTACAAACAATGCTGCAATGAATGACTTTGTGCATATGTATGTTAATATTGTTGGAAGTATATCTTCATGGTAATTTCCTAGAGGTGGAATTGCTCAAAGGGTATACTCATATGAAGTTTTGTTAGTAATTGCCAAATTTTCCATAAGGATTGTACCAATTTACATTCACACCAGCAATGTGTGAGTGCCAACATAGTGTGTTATTATACTTATTAATTTTCCTATCTGATAGCTAAGAAATGGTATCTCAGTGCATTTCTCTTATTAGGAGAGAGGGTGAACATCTTGCCTTATGTTTCAAGGCCATTTTTATGTCTTTTATGTAAGTTTTTGATTTTTTTGCACATTTTTCTTTGGGATTTTTAGTCTTCTTTCCCTTGATTTTTAAGGGTTTAAAAAATTTATTAGTGATATTAGTCCTTTATCTGTGATGTATTTTACATATATTTTATCTGTTTGTTAGTTGACTTTTGTATTTTTTTTTTTGCCATACATAAGTTTTTTATTTTTATGTAGTCAGATATATCCATATTTTCTTTTAAGGTATCTGGAATTTGAGTCATAGTTAGAAAGCCTTTTCCTTTACTGAGGTTAAAGAGGGAGCCACTCAGGGCCGGCCCCGTGGCGTAGCGGTTAAGTGCACACGCTCTGCTGCTGGCGGCCCGGGTTTGGATCCCAGGCGTGCACTGATGCATCACTTGTCAGGCCATGCTGTGGCGGCATCCCATATAAAGTGGAGGAAGATGAGCACAGATATTAGCCCAGGGCCAGTCTTCCCCAGCAAAAAGAGGAGGATTGGCATGGAATGTTAGTTCAGGGCTGATTTTCCTCACCCCAAAAAAAAAAAAAAAAAAAAGAGGGAGCCACTCATGTTTTCTTCAAGTGTGCACATACAGTTGATCTTCATTGTTTGTGGATTCCATATTTATAAATTTGCCTCCTAAAATTTATTTATAATCCCCAAATTGATACTCTTGGTGCTTTCCCAGTTATTTGCAGATATACGCAGAGTGGCAAAAAATTTGAGTCACCCAGTGCACATGATCCCAGCTGAGGTTGAACAAGGTGATGCTGGGCCTTCTTTCAGCTCTCGTATTGTAAGCTAGTGTTCTTTTCATATTTATGCTTCTTGTTGGTGATTTTACTGTTTAAAATGCCCCCCAAGCTTAGTGCTAAAATGCTGTCTTGTGTTCCTAGGCACAGGAAGGCTGTGGTGTGCCTTACGGAGAAAATACGTGTATTGGATAAGCTTCATTTAGGCATGAATTATAGTGCTGTGGCAGTGAGTTCAGTGTTAATGAATCAACAACATACATTAAATAAGGTGTCTTTAAACAGAAACACACTTAGAACAAGTTATGCATTGATCGGTTGATGAAAATATGGCAACCAGAGGCTTGTGGGAACCTAACCCCGTACTTCCCCTAAGAGCAATGATTCGGTATTCCCTAATTCAATGTTCATGGAGACTCTGTAGAACACAACTGCCACAAATAACAAGAATCAACTCTAGTTTCATTTTTTACATTTTGATCTCAGATCCTTTTGGGATTTATTTGTGTGAATGATTTGATGTATGGCTCTAGTCTTATCTTTTTCCAAATGACTAAACGGTTGTCCCATCACCACTTATTTATTTTTTTAAAAAATTCGTCTTTGTTCCAGTGATTTAAGATGCCACCTTCATTATTACTAAGTTTCTATGTGTATTTGGGTCTGGTTTTGGACTGTATTCTATTTCCCAGTCTGTCTATTCATGACCTAGTACTATATGTTTTAATTATAGAGGTTTTATATTATGTTCTAATGTTTGGTAGGGCTAGTTCCCTCTCATAGCTTTTCTTTTTTAGTGTTTTCCTGGCTATTTTTGCATGTTTATTTTTCCATATGAATTTTAGTATCAAGTTGTCTGGCTCCCCAAAAAAGGTTATTGGTATTTTTATTAGGATTGCATTAAAATTATGTTAATTCAAGCAGAACTGACAATTTTATGATATTGAGTCATCCTATCCAAGAAGACTGGATATTTTTTTAATTTGTTCAAGTTTACTTTTGTATCTTTCAAGAGTGTCTGATAGTTTCCCTCGTGTAGGTTTTGTATGTTTCTTGTTAATTTATCCCTAAGTATTTTATCTTATTTGTTGTTATATTAAGTAGAATTTTCTCTTTCACTATATCCTATAACTGTTTAGTATGCTTGTCTATGAAGGCTATTGTTTTCTGTATTTTAATTGTATATCTTGCAACCTTATTGAATTCTTTTATTTCAGGTATTTTGTATTATTCATTCTCTAGAGTTTTCCATGTAACCTATTATATCATTGGACAATAGAGGTAATTTTACTTCTTTTCAAATTCATAAGCCTCTTGCCTATTTCAGTGGCTGATACTTTCAGTTCTGTGTTGAATAGTAGTAGAGATAGTGGGCATCCTTGCCAATTGCATCTGATCTTAGTGGATATGTTCTTAGTGTTTCTTTATTAAGTAAGATGCTGGCTTTAGGACTAAGCTATATATTATATTATCAAGTTAATGAATGATGCTTTAATTTTAATATAGTAAGACTGCTAGAATAATTTCTAACTCGGTGCTTGGAAGATCTTGGTGTCTAAGTACTAGGGGGAGGAAATGGAGTTGAAATGGACAGAAGTAGGAAGCAAATAAGAAAGGAAAGTCTTTGGAATGATCAGAAAAACTGCTCAATGAGAAAGAGGATGCTGTTCTTAATGATATATTTCATTATTCACTTGGTTAATCTAAGACTGAAGGTCTGTTTGCAGAATAAGCTAGTAGAAATAATTCTAGAAATATTGTATCCACTCTGTCTCTGCCATCTTCCTGGACTTTGCTAGCAGCTTGAGTGAATAAAACGGTTACTTATATGGTTTTAACCCTGAAAATTGATCTTTGTCTCATTTCTGAACTTCTAGCTTTTCCAGAAATAAGTACTATTTGCAGTGCTTCCTATAGCAATAGTAAATGTTTGTTGAATGCCTTGTATTAGAATTATTGGTGAATGCCTTATATTAGAATGTATATGTATGTATATACACACACACACATACATATACACACACATATGTATACACACACACACACACATATGTTTTTTCCCTTACTAGTCTGCGAGTCTAGCTTTTACTGAAATTTAATCCAGAGGGCTCAAATGGTTTCATCAGGACTCATTCTTCTTTATCTTGATCTTTCTGTTCTACTTTCTTCAGTGTTACCCTCATTCTGAGGGTCTACTTTTGGCAAAACAGCTTTAGACCTGTGTTGTCTCTTCTTTGTAGTTCCTGTGCAAGTCCTTGGGGTTCATTCTGGTTGGACTAGCCTGGTCATATGCCCACCACGGCCGGGAGGATTTGTTACTCCTGCTGGCCTGGGTGGCACACTCCATCCCTACTGGTGGGGGTATAGCCCCTCCTAAAACACATGGTCTGAGAGTCTGGAAGGGTAATTTTCCAAAAGAAATGGGATACATTTACCAGAAGAAGGGAAGATTAGATGTCAGTCAGACAAAAACAGCAACTGTTTGCTACAATACCTGAGTAAGGTTTATTGGATAGACTTGAGTATAATAGTGAATAAAAAATTTGTGGTGCTTTGGAGAAAAGAAGGGGCCTGAACGAATTCTTTGGGAATAGACTCCTTACTGCTTGCTTTCTCCCCTACTTTGGCAGTAGCTTATTATTTTTTCCAGAACTGGTTCCTCTGGCTTTATTGGCTTCTGTCATCCTTGCTGGAGGGAAATGATGTCAGGTAAGTAGTGAGTATGAAGGAAAATAAGCACAAGGGTCCTGTTTTCCTGCAGCTTTAGTCCTGCCTACCAGACCTACTGCCAGAGACACAAAAAAGGCTCGCCTCAGCTGTCCTCTTGACTTTAGGGGGTGAAATGTGTCATTCTTACATAACACATGGAATATTTATCACATTACATGCTCGTACCACAGGAGTTTGATTCTCTTTGTTAGTATTGTCTAAAGTTACAACATGTAAAAAACCTCTATCCTTACTTTCTAAGTCTGCCAATACAAAAAAAGTAATATTTCCTTTTGGAGCCTGAAGCTTTTTTCCTCCCTACCTCTTATTTAAGCAGAATATATAATTTAGGCATTTGAATAGGAAGAGAGGAACTAGCCAAAAACTTTTCAATCGTCCAGTTAAAATACATAATAGCATGTGTTTAAAGTAAATCTTTGGAAGAAAGATTGGAAAATCCTGGATAAAACTGTATACTGTATACCTCAAAGGCATGCCTTGCTAAGTAAAAGTGGGAGGAAGCAGTACATACCCTACGGGGGGTCAGAGATTCTTGGACTTAGAAGTTTCTCTGGCAGCCTTGTTCCCATTTAGGTAGTTAAAGGGCTCAAAGTCTTCCTTAATCTGCTGGCTTTTATGTTGAGTTGTATGCCATCACATTCTATAGCCTCACAGATTTGCATAAACACTTTCCCTCTGAATTTATACAAAGGAATGTATTTTTTCCTTTATTAGAAATATACGAAAAAACACCCCAAACTTGGAAGTCTATGGGGGATTCATCTCATTTTAATCACAGACATGAATGAGGGGCAGTCTAACTTAAACATGTGGACCTTGGTCCCAGGCCAATGTGGGTTCTAACCAGATTTTTCACGTTTTAGATGTATGTCCTTAGACAAGTTAATCTCTGTAGGCCTCATTTCTGTCATATATAAAATAGTTATTCGTTCATTCAACAAATACTTATTATCGGTTACTCTTCTAGGTGTTGGGGATACAACAGTGAAGAAAACAATGAAGAACTCTTCCTTTGTGCAGCTTACATTTTAGTGGGAGGAGAAGCAATAAAGAAAAATTGTCTGTTAAAAATAGTAATTGCTGTAAGATAAGTAAAAGTAGAGCAGGGTCAGGGAGAATTGGATTAGGGAAGAGAGCAGGTGCAGAATTATGGTAGTCAGGGTTGGCACTATTGAGAAGGTGACATTTGAGCAAAGACTTGAATGACGTTTTAAAAGGCTCACTCTGGTTGCTGTCTAGAGGATAGACTGTAGGGGGTTCAAGCTAAAAGCAGAGAATTGTTAGGAGGCTTCCATAGTCACCTAGGTGAGAGATGATGGTGACCTAATCAAAGTAGTAGCACTGAAGATGATGAGGAATGGTTGAATTCTGTATACATTTGGGAGGTTCAGCTAATAAGATTTTCTGATGATTTGGTTATGTTGCGTGAAAAAAAAAAGAAGAGGCACCTAGGCTTTTGGCCTGAGGAACTGGATGGATGGAATTGTTTTAACTGACAAGAGGAAGATTGTAGGTAGAGCAAGTTTTAGGGGGAAGGTGAGTTCAGTCCTTTCTGTATTGGGTTTGAGACGTGTGTTAGGCATCTATGTACGGATAACGTTATCTACCTACAGGTTGGTTGTGATGATTAAATATGGTGAGTATAAGTCACTTAGCACCGTACCTGACATAATTATCTCTTTGAGATCAGAGAATATGTTGCTACATGAGACAAGAAAGAAAGGTTGCAAAAGGGATGTTCAGGGGAAAAAAGCTCATAGAATATAATAGCAGAACTTTTTAAAATAATAGATTGGAAGATTCAGGAAATACCACAGAAAATAAAAGTCAAAGAGATGCAAAAATATTAGAGAAATATTAAAAATAATAGAGATCCATCTAGGAGGTCTAACTTTTCTAATAGGACATTCAGAGAGACAGACCAAAGAAAATGGAAGGGAAAAAATTATCAATGAAACAAGAAAAATTTCCGGAACTGAAGGACATGAGTTTCTAAATTGAAAGTGCTCAGCACTATGAATGCAGGGAAAAAGAGACATATTATCAGCACTTTTCAGAGCACCAGAGAGTATAAAAACAAGTCACAAAGAAAGCAACAGAGATTAGCAGAATGTCAGACTCTTCAAAAGTAACACAAGAGTCCAGTAAACAAGAGAACAATGCCTTCAAAGTTCTGAGGGAAAATGATCACAAACGGATTTCTGTGTCCAGCCAAACAGTCAATCAATTATGAGGACAGAATAAAAATACTCTTCAACATGCAGGGTCTCAAAAAATTTATCTCCTATACATCCTTCCTTAAGAAGCTATTGAAAGATCAAAAAGAGAGGTAAGACATGAAAGATACATGAAAGAAAAAAGGAGACATGAAATCCAGGAAAATGAGGTATAACACTGGAGAGAGAAAAAGGAAATTCTTGGATAATGGTGAAAAAAAGTCCAGGATGATAGCTGAGTAGCAGGTCTAGAGATGACCAGTACAGATTGGAGCAAGAGGGGTATAAGATCCAGGGAGGAGGCCTCTAAGAAGCAAACTGAACTCTTAAATGATATGTTTGACCATTCTGAAATAGTTTCATAGTTCTTTCAAAGAGTTAGGGAATAAACTCTTCCTACTTTAAAGGAGCTTATCCTGTAGTAGAGGGTACTCACAAGTGAACAGGCAATTACAGTATTCTGTGAAGGTTTGTAAAGTTTAGTACTCTGCTCCTAGACCACCCATAGCTGGAATGGAGGCTTAGAAATCTGGTGTTTAGCTCCTTGAGTGTCTGTAATTGAACCGGCAAACCAAAAGCTTGGGGCTGACTGATGGGTTAGCCAAAGAATAGTCCCTGCCACACTCTAGAAAAGAGCTTTTTTCTCTTCCTTTTTCTTTTTCAGAGGATGGGCAGGGGGAAACCATTGTGTATTATTAGTTGAAAGAATTTAAAGTTCATATATATGTTTATAAGCATTTATCTGTTTTTATTTTTGTATGTATGGCACTATCATGTTTATAAGAACATCTTGTTTTTAAAATGACTGTGGAGCAGAGCAAGGGGAAAAAACTTTCAGTTGTTAACTTTGGTGTAGAAATTAACTGAATTTCCTATATAATAATATATTTTACCCTCCCAAGATGACTTATATCCCATTGACATGTCAATAAAGGAATGTTCTCTCAATATAATGATGGATTTTTTTTCTTTTGGAATTCTTCACTTTATATAAAGTTATTTTGTAGTTGGGGAGTGATTAAACGCAAATTCAAATTTTACTGTGTAAAGAATGCTGCCTAATTAATTATAAACCTATTTGGTCTAAACTTTGCATTTTTTCTTTTGTATACTTTGGCTATAATATAAAATGTAGCAGTTTTGTCTCACATCAGTATTTCTCTCATGAATATGGAACTATGTTTATGTCTCATCTAATTTCTCATTTGGTCAGTTAATACATACATAGATAAATAGAGCAAGTACATAAAGAAAAACTGCAAGGGGAGAAAAAGATAATCTAAATGAAGATTATTACTTATTAATATTCTGTACGATTTTATGGTGGTGAAGTCCTATAATATATGCTCCTCCAGGGGTCTGGGAACATTAGTTAATCCACTCAACAACATCGTAGGGTATTTGCCATGTGTCAGGCTCTGTGCTAGGTCCTGGGAATACACGCCAAGTTAGGACATCATTCCTGCCTTCTAATAATTCTTAGTCCCAAAGAAAGAAATTTGACATATAAACAAGTAAATGTAACAAATATAATAAGTAAATGTAGTAGAGGGTTAAAAGTGCTATGGATGATATTTACCAAATGAGTAAAGAGAAGAGGTCAACCAAGAAAAGTATATATTAAGAAGACAAATGTGGAGATGTAGTATTCTTGGTGGAAATGGCAAACATTTCTATTGGTTTGTGGCATAGAGTAAGAGGACAGGCTAGGGAAACATGCGAGAGCTGTCTCGTAGGGCAGGTGCGCTACACTTAGGAGTTTAATCAGTTCCTCCCAGAAGAGTGTTTCTCACATTTGTGTTAGTATAACAATCACTTAGAAAGTTAAAACAAACACAAAGTTAAATTCTTAAACTTCCCCAGATCTAGAAAATCAGAATCCTTAGAGGAGGGCTGGGAATCTGTGTTTTCAATAAGTGCCCTGGTAGTTCTTATTGTAACCAACTTATTGAGCAAGTCCAGTTTATTAGAATATAAGCAAGTATTGTTTCCTAAATTTTCTAGTCTATGTGAGACTTCAAATAAGAGCACATTCCACAACTTTCCTGTGTGTGTCTCAGTATGTGTATGTATATATGCATGTATATTTTGTTGTTATTAAAATAGCCTAGGCCAGCATAAAACTTTGGGAAGTATATCCTCCCAGTGCAGGCTAGAGCTGTGACTCATGCTGCTTGTGGTTTAGCTCAGAGATACTGTGTTTCTTCTCCCATTTCGAGATCCAGGGCCTCTATGTTGGCAACAGAGTATGGGAATAGGAGAATTAGAGGTCCTCAGAGTAGGGAGGAGGGCAGTGTTCTAAATCTTCTAGTTCTGCTGGATATTGGTGGCCTCCCCCAATGTGGTGATCTTAGTATAGATGGTTATTTCTTTAAGGTAGTGTCCAGCGTCATCCTGACCTCTTCTGTCAGTGCAGACCCGCACAGAGAAGGGTAACCATGACTTCCCCCACCGTCCCGGTTAGTGCTCCATTCTTCACAGGGTGAGTGTACTCTGGGCATCCCCTTTCCCCATCCTTCTTTTACTTCATGCTTCTGCAATTGGGGGCATTAGAACCGTAAGACCCTCTTATGTGCCCTCCAAGGGTCATAGTCCTTTTCTTACCAGGCAAGCTGCATACTCTACAGTCCTTTTTTGGGAGTTAGGCTTCGGGCATGGACTACTCCAGCTAGTCCTCTTCTTTCAGAAATCTCCAGACAATTAGCTACATATATCTCTATGTTCAGGTGCTTATAGGTTCTGTAGCTCAGCAAGCAGCCAACTTGAGACTAAGCTGCCAGTCTCACCTTCTTGCAGACATCTTCACCTCCCAATCTGTATGACCAGTTCTCTTGAAGTGCCCCCTTAATGAAGCCACCCTCACAAGGCCAGAATTCCAGGCTCTCCCTTGCTTTGCCTTAGTTCTGTCCTTGGGAGGGTTGGTTGAATGTGCCAGCCAGTTTTGTTATTTCTTAGCAAACCTTGGGGGAGATATCTGGAAATGATTTTCAGTGCTTTTCCTCAGATTTGGGCATTTACTGTCTCTTGCTCTCAGCTGCGGGCCCTCGTCACTGATTCTGGGACGATAGGAAATGCTGCTTAACATCTTGTTAGATTATGATCAGGTAAATTTAGGAAACATTTTGCACGTAGAGGAAAATATGACCAGATTTGTATTTTATAGTGTTTAAAGTGTAATTTAAATAAAAGATCTCGATGGAATTGTACCTTTGCTAATTCTACCAGAATTGAAGTAACATAATTTGTCTGCTTTAGGGTAAGAAACAAAGTAAATATATGTATGACTATGAATCTCTATAGAGTATCAACATCAGGAACTTCTGATAAGTTGGTTGTAAATATGAAGGGACATGGGTTCAGTATATGCTGAACAGAAGACCAGTTTGGCACAACAGAAGAATTGGAATTCATTGATGTTTCTTAGTTAACTTGCAGGTTTTCTAGTTTTATTATCTGGTACTTTCTGGATAAAGGCTTAGACCGGTAGGTGGCACTTTTAGAAAATGCTAATGCTCTATCGCTACCACTAGGATCAATCTAGCGAAGCAGTGGCCAGTGACAACAGCTAGTGACAGTCCTAAGATGTAGGTTAAAATAAGAGAGAAAGGAAGAGAAAAGAAGTAGACGGGCAAGAAAAGAGAAAAGGAGAAAGTAAACAGGTATATTGTGAAGGAAGTAGTAAAATGCCATCAATAATTACCTCTGGAAAGTGGTTCCTATGGCATTTGTTTCTGGTTCATTTCTTTGGTTTTTCGTTTATTTGACGGGTATTTAGTGTGGGTCAGGGAATCTGGCTGAGAATACTGTGGTGAAGGAGATGTTCCCTCTACGCTTTGAGAGTTTATGGGTGAAGGGAGCTTAAAATATCTGAGCTTCAAATCTTGACCCCCTTTTTGGAGAGTATGTTAAATAATATGGAAAAGAATACTTTTTAATTTTAGTTTTGTTTGTTTCATATCCTCTGTTTCATTCCTCTATCAGAGAAAATCTTTTCTGGATTTAAAAAAAATTTTTATTAATATGCTTGAAAATTAACTCCTCAAGGGCTAGTTTCAGGAACCCAGAGAATGCCGTTCATTACTTGGCTCTTATTAATAGGAGGTCATTATAGGGTCAGATAGGAACCTTAGGAAGCCATCTCCTGATTAGAGTCTACAACCTTCCTGGCTCTTTGTAGAATTTAGGCTTCTGCCTTTCAAGACTTTCCTGACAACGTCATACGCCCTCCTCCACTATAGCACGTCACCTTCGTTGCCAGTTTACAAGGCATTCTGTGTTTCTCCATAACAGTCAATTCTTTTATGGTAGAGTCTATGTTTAATTTATGTAATCCCAGTGTTTGGCAAGTGTGAATACTCGATAAATTTTGGTTGAAAGAATGAATAAATCTTATTAGTTATAATGTACTTGATATAGGATAGGTTTGTATAGGAATTCTTTCTGAGAGAGTTAATTTTTGGATATACCAAAAAGACCTTCCTTTAACACTTTTCACATATATGAAAGTACATAAGCAATTACTTTTAAGCATAAGATATAAGTGCACTTTCAAAGATAATCAGAAGATGCACCAGTCGTAAGATAGAGATGAATTTGGAATGCCAATTCTGTAAATACTACTCTTAAATTTTATTGTGGATTTTGTTGCTTTGCCTTGGATAAATAGCCCAGCTGTAGAGTTCTTATTTCTTATTTCTAAAATAATAGGGACTAATGGCTCTGATTACAGTCGGCCCTCTATATCCACGGGTTCTGTATTCTCGGATTCAACCAACCACCGCTCGAAAGGCCTACGATGGTTGCGCCTGTACTGAACATGTGCAGTCTTTTTATTCTTGTCATTATTTGCTAAACAATACAGTATTAACAACTATTTACATAGCATTTACATTGTATTATGTATTATAAGTAATCTAGAGCTGATTTAAAGTATATAGGAGGATGTGCGTAGGTTATATGAAAATACTACAGCATTTTGTATAAGGGACTGGAGCATCCACAGATTTTGGTATCTGTAGGGGTCCTGGAACCAATCCCTTGCGGATAGCAAGGGATGACTGTAGTAAATACTTCAGGCTCTAGGGCCTGGTGAGGACTTCATCTTACAAAGATGAACATTGGAGCTAAGTCAAGGTTGAGTAGAGGAGTAAAAGATGGGAAGAGAGGGATTTCACTGCAGACGAATTCTACATCAGAGGTTAGTGTCGGTAGGTCAACATCTATTTATTTATTTATTTGTTTGTGTATGTATATATGTATTTTTGGTATTTGAATATATATATATATTTTTGTATTTGAATATTATATATTCACCCTGAGCTACCATCTTTTGGCAGTCTTCCTCTTTTTTTGCTTCAGGTAGACTAGCCCTGAGCTAACATTCATGCCAGTCTTCCTCCATTTTGTATGTGGGATGCCTCCACAGCATGGCTGATGAGTGGAGTAGGTCTGCGCCCGGGATCTGAACCCATGAACCTGGGCTGTCTAAGCAGAGTACACGGAACTTTAACCACTTAGCCATGGGGCTGGCTCCTACAACATCTATTTATTGAATGCCAGAGCTTTCATATGCAAGAATATATATTAGAAAATAAATGTATCATTACAGACCTCAAAATGCTTGCTATTGTATAAGGAACACATTACAAAAGCTTTCAAATAACAGAAATGTTTTTTAAACAACTTCATTGAGATATAATTCACATACCATACAATTCACCCTTTTCAAGTGTGTAATTCAGTGGCTTTCTTTTTTTTTAGCATATTCACAGATTTGTGCCACTATTACCACTATCTAATTCCAAAACATTTTCATCATCCCAGAAAGAAACCTTGTACCCTAATAACAGTCACTCTCCATTTCCACCTTCCGCCAGCCCCTGGCAACTATTTTCTCTCTCTGTGGATTTGCCTATGCTGGAAATTTCGTAAAAATGGAATCATACAATATAGTCTTTTGTGACTGGTTTCTTTCTCTTAGCATAATGTTTTCAAAGTTTATCCGTGTTATAGCATGTTATCAGTACTTCATTCCTTTTCGTTGCCAAATAATATGCCATTGTGTGGATATACCTCATTTTGTTTATCCATTCATCAGTTGATGGACATTTGGTTTGTTTTCGCTTTTTGGCTGTTATGAACAACATAGTTATGAGCATCCATGTACAAGTTTTTATGTGCACATATGTTTTCATTTCTCTTGGCTGTATTCCTAGGAGTGCAATTGCTGAGTAATGTGATATGTCAATCTGTGTTTAACATTTTGAGGAACTGCCAAACTATTTTCCAAAGTGGTTTCACCATTTTATAATCCCATCAGCAATGAATGAGGGTTCCAGTTTCTCCACATCCTTGCCAACACTTATCTTTTTTTTTGCTTTGTTTTAATTACAATTATCCTAACTGTGGATATGAAGTGGTATCTCGTGGTTTTGATTTGCATTTCCTTAATGGCTAATGAAGTTGAGAATCTTTTCATGTACTTATTGACCATTTATATACCTTCTTTGGAGAAATGTCTATTGAAATTCTTTGCACATTTTAAATTGGATTGTTTATCTTTCTATTGTTGAATTGTAGAAGCTCATTATATATTCTGGATAGATGTCCCTTATCAGATATTTCATTTTCAAGTCTTTTCACTTTCTTGATGGTGTTCTTTGAAACAGAAATATGTTTTATATATATGTCAATGCAGTATTTCTACCATGATGAAATGAGGTGGTTTAGATTTATTGCAATGTGTGTGCTTGGTTATATCAGGTGGGTTTCCATGAAGGGGATGAACAGGATGTTGACAATTATCTTTTATTGATACTCAAAGCTGTTCTCTAAATCAGTATAGAATGCAATTCTAGGAAGCCAAAAAAGAGTGAAACTACTAAGAGTGAAGCACCATGTAGTATATAACAGACTTTCTTACTGTCTTTGTGTTTTCCTAGTTTCAAACTAGTAGAGAAATGCTAGGAGTTGGTATGGTAAGAAAAGAATAGTTGTTTTCTTCTTTTGTGGCTCAGGCAATATACACTCTTAGAGATACAGCTAAAAAATAAAACAAAAAACAATAAAAGACCAACTGGGTCTACCAGGGATGACAGTAATTCTACTTTGTCAAGTCACCATCAGAGAAATGCCCTCACAATGGATCAACATCATAGTGCTACAAGCTGTTGTCTTTCTTTGGCTTTAGGTATAGTTAGAGTAACTCTTTTGCTACAAAACTTATATTTAGGTGGGGGAGAGGAGGTAGGTGGAGAAAATGGAATGTGTCTTTGTCATAGTCTGAGTGGAGATGTTTTTCCTGTTAGTAATTGAGCAGGTGGACTGCTTTGATGAACATGGAGTGACACGCTGAAATGGTTGTGACCAGTTGCCCATCTTTTTGACCAGTCTCTCCCAGCAGCTCCTTTGAGAACATTGTGAGCTTGATATCAAAGTACAATGGTGATAGTGAAGATATTTTTGAAGGTGACTGGGGTAAATTAAGAAATGGTTATATCTGGCAAATGATAGGCAGAGATGAATGATTTTTTCTTTTTTGCATTAAGTATTCGAAATAGAACACTAAGAACCTTCTGAGAAAGATGTTTACTCTCAAGGTTTTTCCCTGAAATGGCCTGTCAAAATCAGTATGGATTCTTGACCAAGACTTCTCAGTTGTATTATGAGAAAAGATGTGGGTTTTGTAAAGGAGCCTGGCATGTGCTGCACTGCTTTTTAATTTTTTAAATTTTTATTTCTTACAATATAAGAACTAATTCCAGATAACATTTATGTGAACAGTTCCCTAAACTTTGCTTCCTAAAGTGTAACTATTAAACCTTTTGGATTAACAATGCAGTTGTCTCTTAGGAAAGATCTTTTAGATTGATGTCCTGTGACTGGTTTATGTTCTTCAGGCACATTCTCTCCTGACTTCTCTCCACACCCAGACAGATACTTTGGATCTTCTTAGTCTTAATCTTGTGCTCTGATCAGAATGAAGAGATGAGTCAGAGAATTTTTTTAACATTAATACTTTTTGGGGAGGTCACACAGCATAATTTTGAATCTGAAGCGGCATTAACTGTCAGCTTTGCTCTTCCAAGGCTGATGGACAGATTTGTCATCATGAGCATATTGCATAATGGTGACATAATTGAGGGTGTGGGCTTATCCTTTAGAACACAGCCCCCAAGAGACTTGTGTTCAGTACATAATGTAAAGATATTTTAAGGTGGTTGTGAAACTCTTTACTGTCAGAAGGCAGGGACTTCTTAGTCAATTTGTGTATAGTTTACTTTGTACACGGTGCTGTCCTTGAATTGAAAACAGTTGGCGCCTCCATGTCTTATTGGCATCTGTGGTTAAGCATAACTCAAATACTATTAAATTAAACTTTTGTGTGATAATGTGCTCTCCTAGACTAAGGAGTCAGCACTCTATAACTCTTGAGGAAGTACATAGTCTCATTTGACAATTTCACTGCCACCTAGGATTTTATCTAGTGTGTGATGAGGTGATGTAATGACTGTTATATTGATTCGCAGTTTAGGGAGATAATTGATATACTTGGGCCTGGGGCCTGGGAATAAGAGATCCTGTTATAGAAGAAAGGAAATTATCAAAAGAGCAATATTTGTTGTTGACCAGCTCTGACTATGTAACGTTTAAAGCATTTGGGCTCTAATTTGAAAGATTAGTTGAAAAATAATTATTTGACACTTTTTCTGTGCCTATCACACTGCTACTGTCAAGTTAGAGAAAATAATACATAATTCCTGATCTTGAGGTTCTTACCTTTAGGGGAAGATAGACGTAGAGGCAGATGCTTTTTTTCACACATTGAGGTAAGAACTTGACCCTTTTTGTTCCTCCCCAGTGTGGAGTCATACACAAATAACAAATACATTTTGAACACTCCATCAGCTGCAGTAAAAACTATTTTTATAAAAGGCAAGAGTAAAATAAATGCATAATTCAGACTAGTGATGACCACAGGGAGGGAGGCAGAAAGATGGGATTCAGGACGGTCCCATGCATAACTTCATTGGTATTGAAAATATTCTAGTTCATAAATCGGGTGATGGGTTCGTAGATATTGTATATTATCATTATGCTTCATAACGTATGTAGTATATATATTCTTTTGTATCTATCAAATGTTACATAATTTTACAAATTCAAGGTATTTCAGTAAACATTTCCCAATCTTAATTTATTAAATGCTTTTATTTAAGAAAAGTCATGGGAGAAAAACTGAACTGACTCAGTTATCCAAACTTTTTCTCTGTCTACTATCTATTCATCCATCCATTTTTTACTTTAATTTTTGAAACACAATGAAAATACTTTAGAAGTCTTTTCACATGACCTGAATGTCCTGTTTCCCTGTCCCCTAAGGTTCTATGTACTCTGTCCAGAACCCAGTTTGTAGGTCAAAAGGATTCTGTCTGGGCTGGCCAGCCAGGCGTTTAAGTATTCATTACCTGTGTGTGTGTGTGTGTGTGTGTGTGTGTGTGTGTATTTAATTATGTTTGTGCATGGCTTAACTAGGGATTTTGAAATCTTTGTAGGGTTTTCCTATTTGCTGGGCGGTTTTAGAATTGAGGGCATCAGTAGGGAAAAAAAACAAAGAAAAATACTATTTCTTCTTTCATCTATGGCCCATATTATACAAGTGTTCACTGAAAATAGCACCAATTTTCTGGGAAAGGTCATGACTGAGACTTTTCTTACCCTTTACCCCTACTTTCCAATTCATGTTTCCTTCTTACAACGTGGTCATGTGCTTGTCCAAGTCTGGCTTATGCACAGTGTAGAATATTTGTGCAGTTTTGTTTTTTAAGCCCTACACTGTGCACATGATGCACTATTTAATTTGGAATGAGCTCTGAGTTTAGTCACACGTGCTTCTTGTGGTGTTTATCTTGGAATCCACAAGTAGGAGGGAAGTATTTTTGCATTTTATACATCTGGACATTGTTCCTGGTCCTCCTGCGACTTGGGAATTCTGTGGGGCAAAATCCAAAGAACAGTATTAAAAATAACATGGAGTTATAATGACATCTGAGTAAAAACCATTGAGAATACCCTTCTGATCTCAGTAGAGTTTGATTTTGGTGGTGAACTTTTTCAGTTGTGTGGTTAACTGCTGGCCTGAGTAGATTGCTGGGTTTATAAGGTTACTTGATACCCTTGCATGTAGGCTAATGGGCTGCCAGACTTTCTGAAAGCCTACAGCAGATTTGGCTTTATTAGGGGAAGATTTTGCCTTGATTTTTCATGGGGTAAGATGGGTAGAGTAAATTCTGCTCACTGCTGCTGTGTCTCTGCCATTCTCTTACGTCACAAGCACCTTAAAAGACCTGTGACAGTCTTTCCATTTACTCCCTTGATCCTGCCTCATTCCATCCAGCTTAAAGCTGAAGGTTGATCGCCAGAACACCTCAGACGCTGTGTCAGGACTGGCGGGGGAGGGTGTGTAGTAACCTTATCTTTTCCCTGATTACATATGAGAAGTTGTTGTTTTAAACAGGATTGGACATGGTATAGTACAGTACCTCCTCCTTTTGGCTAAGGGCCTGCTAGAATGGAAAAAGTGGGAAAGGATGTACAGAAATCTTGCTGCTCTTTGAGTGAGTTTGCATATGGACAGTATTGCTTTTTGGCCCCAATCTAGTTTTCTTTCATTCCCACGTCTCATCTTTTATGCAGCTGCAGAAAGCAGGCTGGGAAAGCAGAATGAAAGCTTCAAGCAGATTTGCACTTGAATAAAAGAAAGAGTGATTTCTCTTGTTCAGAGTACAGACCAGTTTGAGGAGAAAGCTGTTTACTTTTTCACTTTCTGGGTAAGGACTGTTTGCTTTTTTCCCTTTAAATTTTATAAAGAGGGGAAAAAGCTAATAAAGTAGTTGGACCTACTGCTTATAGTTCATATAGAATTTTCACATGTGCTTAATAAGTTTTCTCATATGATTATAAAAGAAGTAAATAATTGGAGGGCAAAGGTCAAAATTCTGTTGAGGCTTTAGAATCAGTTGAATGTGAGGTGATTTGAGTGCTCGAATAAAACAACTGAAGTAGGAGCTGTTTCTCTTGCTGGTTTCTTTGGCCTTTTCTTTGGGAATCTTTTTTTCCCCTTTACTTTTGTAAAGTGTTTTGCAACTTTCAGCTAAAAAAAATATCCATCAAAGTTTAAACTTTTAGCAAATAAACACATCCTTGTACTATGATGGGAATCACAACATAGTAGAGAATGGCTTGACTTCAGCTGGAGAGAGGGTATTAGTAGGAACTCCAAGGGTTGATACCAAGATCATGCTTGTTTAATGTTTTAATGACTCCCAAAGGAAATGGTGAAATCTGCTGATGACACCAAATTGTTTTTGCTGATCCAAACAGGGATTTCTGGGAAGCTTAAGAGTATTTGAAATAGTGGAAGAATTGGGCAATGTGGTGGCAGATGCACCGAACTCGAAGTGAAGGTTTATGCGAAGCAGCAGGAGTAACGTCAATATATTGAAATTACAAAGCCTGCCAAGTCCTCCAAGAGGAAGACTGTGGAGTCCCTATAAAGGACTTGGCTTTGATTCCTCTCGTGAAAGGAAAACTTAGGACAAAGAACGTTTTGATGTATAGAAAATGAGAACTACTATGGCAGTAGTTGTTATTATAAAGTGTAGTGATTTAAAAATATGGTGTTTCAGTTTCTTTCTTTTTTAATGCCAGCAGTAGTACATCCAAATAAATACTGTGTCCCTCGAAATGGTCATGGAAGATTATATACTCATTTTATGCATGCTCATTTTTTGGGGAATAGCTCCTAGTACATTCTTTTGACTGTTTTCTGTGGTGGCAGGTCATCATTTTTTAAGTTATTTTTGAATTTTGATATAGCCAGCAGTCATTTAGAACCAAATGTGATGAATAAAATGAGTGATCAGACCAAATAGATTTTACATATGTTAAATATAAAGTAATAAAACTAATTTTCTTTTATTGCCTCCAAAATTTCTGAAGGAAATTATCAATGAGAAATAGCAAAAATATTTGTGTAATAGTAGTATTAAAATAAGTCCTTTTTTTTCATCTTTAGATGACCTGCTTTGTTTTTTCCCCAGCTCTATTGATGTATAATTGACAAAGAAAATTGTATATATTTGAGGTGTACAATCTGGTGATTTGATATATGTATACATTGTGAAGTGATTACCACAATCAAGTTAATTAATACATCCACCATCTCACATAGTTACTATTTTTTGTGTGTGTCGAGAACACTTAAGATTTACTCTCTTAGCAAATTTCAAGTATACAAAATAGTGTTATTAACTATAGTCATCATGTTGTACGTTAGATCCCCAGAACTTACTCATCTTATAATTGAAGGCTTGTACCCTTTGACCAGCATCTCCCCATTTTCCCCACCCCAGCCCCTGCTAACCACCCACCATTCTACTCTCTGGTTCTCTGAGTTTGACTTTTTTAGATTCCACATATAAGTGGAATCATACAGTGTTTGTCTCTCTCTGTCTGACTTATTTCACTTAGCATAATGTCCTGCAGGTTCATCCATGTTGTTGCAAATGGCAGGATTTCCTTTAGAATAGGTTCTTGGTTGATTTATTTCACAAATGTCACTCATTTAAATATGTAACTTATAGAGGCATGTTAAAACACTGATTTTATTACATTATAGACACACTATGTTTATAAGTGACACTCTCTTTTTAGAATTGTTAAAATTGTCCCCCAAGTGTACTCTTAGGGAGGAAGCAGGAGGTTGTGTAGTAACTAGAGATTCCTTTAATGCATTGATATTTTCTTGCTAAAGCCTGCATCTATGTAATGAAAAAGACCCTTGGGTTAATAAATAAGATAGCCACTGTCACAGGAGCTGTGGGCTGGCCATCTGTGTCCATCTGTCCCTCCATCCCTCTATCCATCCATTCACTTTAAAAGAACAGTGTTTCTTTTACCTCAAGATACTTGGTTTTATTTGCATGGTGGTATATACACGTGAAACTAACAGCAGTCATTTGCACCAGTGTCAGTGGAGTTTTCAAACTTTGTCTGTAGAAACTTTATTTTGATTACGTTAGAGTGGGATGGGAATGGTGCTGAATCCTTGCCTTCTCTTTTCCCCCTGAATGAGAATTTCTGGAGTAACTTTTGAAAACCACTGGTCCAGAGAATAAGTTATCTGGAGAGTCAGAAAAAAGTTTGTTACAGAAGTAGCTAGGGAGGCTTCCTTTATTTCTTCCTTACTCTTCTGAGATTATTAAAACAAAATTGAAATTTTCCATTTACCGATCCTGTTTCCCTATTCTGAAAGTCAGTATAAGTGCAAAATCCCCCACATATTTAAATTTTTGATGGAGTTTTGCCTTCATAGTTCTCTGTATTTAAACTCCTAAAATAAGAGAAAGGTCAGGAGAACTTCTAATCCTAAGAGCAGGTGGATAGTCCAAGAATAAAATATGTCTTAAAGCTCCATGGTTCTAAATGTAGGGCCCCAGACTGGCTGTGTCAGAGCCATTGGGGAGAACTTGTTAAAAACAGAGGTTTCAGGGCCAGCCCCAATGGCCTAGTGGTTAAAGTTAAGTGCGCTCTGCTTTGGTAGCCCAGGTTCAGTTCCTGGGCGTGGAGCCACACCACTCGTCTGTCAGTGGCCATGCTGTGGCGGCGGCTCACATAAAAAAACAAAGAGGAAGATTAGCAACAGATGTTGGCTCAGGGTGAATCTTCCTCAGCAAAAAACAAACAAACAAACAAACAAAAAACCCAAAAAACAAGAAACAGAGCTTTCAGATTCCAGCTTAGACATATTGAATCAGAATCTCCAGAGCAGGGCCCAGGTACTTTAACAAATTCTTCTCTGCATAAAATAATACCTCCTAAAAACAGATATATATTAAAAAAGCCTAAAAATAGAATGATGTTAGAATGTACTGAAAAAAAGCATGATGTAGAGTTTGTCCTATGCAATTCTGATGACGGAGTGTGATTAGTAATTATTTGAACCCGCTAATAATAATAGAAAGCTTGGTATCGTGATTAAGAGATGGGTTCTGGAGTCAGAATGTCTGTGTTCAGATCTTAGCTTCATCACTTATTAGCTGTGTTACCTTGGGAAAATATTTAATAATTCTTCTGTGTCTCAATTTCCTTATCTGTGAAGTAGAGATAATACTGACAGCACCTGTCTCAAAGGGTTATTGTGAAGATTACATGAGATATTGAGTGAAAAGCACTTAAAACACTATTTGGCACACAGTAAACCTTCAATAAAAATTTGCTATTCTTATTGCTTGTCCTCTAATGTGTAGCAGTAAGCATTTTGGCTCTACTGTGATGCTTTTTATGTAGGGAG
Source organism: Diceros bicornis minor (assembly GCF_020826845.1). Lineage (NCBI taxonomy): Eukaryota > Metazoa > Chordata > Mammalia > Perissodactyla > Rhinocerotidae > Diceros > Diceros bicornis. The sequence continues at coordinate 16,569,555 of NC_080763.1, forward strand.
TTTAGGCCTACTTAAGACGAAAGGGAAAAAAAGCAGGAAAAATGATTGCTCAGATACAAGAATGTGTATGTGTGCGTGTGTGTAGGTAGGCATTTACATCTAAGTACGTTGTATAAAAAATATACAATGGGAAAAAAGCACACTCTCTTTAATTTCTTTGGAATAGGATTTTAAAGTAACAGATTCTAAATTTGCTACGTTTTGCATTTCTTCAGCACTCTGCCATAAAACCTACAGAAGTGATGTGATCCTAGCAAGACACAGTAGATGGCGCTTTAGACTTAGTTTTTAAAGAAATTAGTACTAGAAGGAAAAAGAAAACTAAAGCACATTTTAATTGGCTTTTTTTTCACCACCAAAACAATTTCATCTTAGAGTATGCGCCTCTAAGAAGTAAGGATTTTTTTAACAGAGCTGGATAATAATTTTAGCAAAAATAAATCTCCCAGTGCTGTGTTTGTGCCAGGTTTGTCACTTGGAAAGTATTAGTTGTGTTTTAAGCCACAAAAATATAAGAAAGTTATTTTCTTTCAGAACATTGCCTTATTTATGAGTTTTTTTCCCCTCCGTCTCTGTATTTAATATTTCTGCTTCTAGTTTTTTTTACCCTTTATTACGATTATTTATTTTATAAAAATATAAAATTAATTTGAGTCGCATCAATTTATAATATAGTCATATTTAAAAATTCAGTTATATTCATTTTAATAGGCCTTAAACTATTGGTCTACATTAAAGGATAGTTATACTACTTTTGATACTACTATACTGTGCTTTATGTACTTGATCTTATTTAATCTTAGTAATAGCTCTATAAGGATTATTATTCCCTCTTTTTAGATAAATAAACTGTCTCAGAGATGTTTAGTAACTTGTCAAGCTCGCATACGAAGTGGTTCAACTAGTAGCTGCTTCAAGAGTTTCATCAGTGCATTAAAGTTGTATTTTTTGAGCACCTACTGTGTGCCAGGTGTGCCAAGCACTGGGCACAGTATAGCGACCAAAACTGACCGGGGCCCTGCCCTTATGGACCTTGCAGATTATTAGATGCTTGATAAAGTCTCTTTGAAATGTACAGGATTGAGAGTAAGTCATGGAGATGCAAAGACATATTTCAGAGTCACTGTGATTGTTGCATAGGCCAGGGAGCCCTTTCACCAAAGAGAAAGAATCATATCTAGCTTGAATGTATTACTATATTAAAATATTGATTTAGGTATACTCATTGTAGCCAAGGGAAAAGGAAGATCTCCCTTTTCTCTCCAACTCTTGACAGTTAAATCATAAAATCAACAATAAAAAACAACATAAGCTAAACTGTCTTCTAGATAAGAATCAGGAAGAGTAAGGAAAATATGAGTATACTAGAATGTCAAAATTTTCCATTGGTTAAATGATGTTAAAATATCTAAAGCAAGGAAGTGTCAGTCAGTAGTGGGAGTCTGAGAGAGTAATGTAGTTTGTGCACAATAAAACCATGGTAACTTCTAGATAGCTTCACCTGTGCCATTTGATGAAACCTTTTTGTGTACAACCAGGCTAGTGATACCCAGATTGCCAAGTACCTGTTTCATATTGGGACATTTAACATTTTTCTTTTAATTGATTTTTCTTTAAAAAGTTTCACTCTATTATTTTTGCGTTGATCCCAAGCTCCTGTGATATAGAAAAGTATGTAATTGATGAGGAAACCAGACCAAAAGTTTTAAATTGAGACTCATGACTAGGCATCAGTAAGTTCATAGAACTCCTGAAATTGTGTGACCTTTTATGTGTGTGTACTTATGAACGTTACTCTGGGAAGAAAGTCCATAGCTTTCACAAGATTCTCAAAGAGTGCTATGAGCCTTAAAAGGTTACGAATTGTTGTAATTGGGACTTGACCTAATTTAGGGGTCTGCTAGATTCACTCCAGTTCAGGATCGTGAAAAGAGAGGTATCTTCCCAAATAGGCATCTTGGAGAAGGAGGGGTTGTTTTGGTTCCTTTTAGGGACTGCAATTTTGGGATTCTGAGTGAATTTGGGATTTGAAGGTATGTGTTTAACAATAGAGTTTTGAAACTCTCAGCTGTTAGTAGGGTATCCTGATGTGAATTCAGCGATACCTTTTGGGGAATTTGAAAGTACTTCTTTCCAATCCAACCTTTTAGTCAGATGAATGGTTATTTTTAGAACATGAAATAGAAAGGAGTAGGAGAGGGAAAAAGTTGTTATATCTTCTTAGTGGAATAAACAACTGAAGAAATTAATTCCTAAATCTTACATTTCATCACAGGTTAAAAGAGTTCCTTTAGATCAGGCAAAAGTCTTTGGTATAAGTCATTTGATAATTCAAATTGATTTTGTACTTTTTTTTGACACAGGTTTAAGTGGGGGAGGGGATGCGTATACTTCTCTCTTCCGTATCACCGGTCTTATCCTAACCTTTGCATATACTCTGCTGAAGAGCAGGTAGTTGTAACTTAAACTTACAGTTATTTATTTCTGATTAAGCTGTTACCTATGGTTCTAGATGGTAGAATCAAGAGGTAAAATTAGATTTCTTAAATTGTTGTATTTAAGTCCCTTATTTTCATCTAATACTTTTTGATTAAACAGTGATCTCTTAATACTAGCCCTGCACACATAATAATAGGGTATAGTGAGGATTAGACTAAATAATAAATGTAGTGTTTAGTGCAGCATCTGGAATTTAGTAAGTGCTTAATAAGTATTAGCGGTTGCTATCATTATCACCACCACCACCATCATCATCACTGATAACATATATGTTATATATCCTCACGACTGAATGTACAGCATAAAGCGTAAACAGTAAAATCACCCAAAGACATATAGGAATGGGAAGGTCAAGTTGATTAGCCTCTTGTTTAGAGGAGCAGATTATTCTAAGGGTTAGAAGAGAGTTTCCTGCAAGGCATATTTATATTTAGCTTTCCTTCATGGTTTGAGGGTAATATAGATAGTACTTTTGATGTGAGAAAAATATAGTAATGTCGTCCAGTTGATTGTAAGCTTCACAAGCGCAGGGACTGGGTTTTATTTATTTTGTATCTTTAGCTCCCGTTTTAGTGTCTGGCCCATGGTTGGTGTTCCATTAAATATTTGTCTTCATCTGTCTAAGTTTTCTTGTCTCTTCTTTAGTTTCCAAAAATAGTTGCTGTTTCTATATTAAGAATTTCTTATGAGAGAGTCAAATCAGTAATGTGATTTAGAATTATTGATTAAAATACAGATGTTTTTTGGAACAAGCCTGTTTTGTTTGAAGCAAATTATTTGGGAGACAAGACTTAATTTAACTTAAGAACATTCAGGCTTAAGACACTTTTTGTAGAAAGGCAAATATTTGGTCTTAAAACCCAAAAAAACTTTATCTTCATTCGTGTATGTATCAGGCAATCACTAATGTTTAAAACTTAAGTTACCTTGTGTACTAGTGTATTTATGGTAAAGGAAAAATCTGCTGCCTAAAAAGCAATGTCTTCAGTAAGATATTTAAGAAACACTCTTCACTTTACTCTTGTATTTTAGAGAACTTTATAGAGCCCCACAAGGCATTTACAACTATAGGAAACATGATATTTTTCAGAAATGAGTACTGATCGTAAAGAAGCATGGCTGCTGTGACAAAATTAGGTAAATAGTTGTTCCATCTGTTAAGAAGCTCTCTGTCTTTTGGAGCTGTATTTAGCTTAAGTACTAAATTAGACATATAGGTTATTATTTTTATTGCATACTAGAGTCCAGACGTATATAGGCCCAAAGAAATTTGTTAGAGTCTAGAGAAACATTGTAGATATGACCCTTTTAAAAAATGGACTGTCGTGAGGCTTGGTTGGTTCTAGAATCACCTAAAGTTGAGTTCAGATTTGTCACAGAAATATTGTTTTGAACTTGTTTGGTCTTAGAAATGTTGTTTCCCTATTTCCTACAAATAGACAGTGAACTCTGGGCATCTACTGGGACAGAGCAGAAATAGTACAGATATCTTGCAATAGGAATTGGGATCTGGAGACAAATGCTACTAAACATTTAGTGTTACAGTATTTTTGTTTTGGTAGCAAATTTGCTTATAGTATATGCAATTTGTAGCCTGTGGTTTGGTATCCATTGAAATGTACTATCACTCATTTAGTCTGGAGTTGGGTGAAGTTTTTGTAATAACATCATCCAGTTGTCAAAGGGCTTTTGGTCTTTTGCTTTCTTCTATGGTAGTGTGCTATCGTCAAGTGAAATTTTTATGAACATTTTCAGAAGACTAGAAATTGAAAATTAAGTTATTTATTAACCAAAATAAGGCAGCTACCTTTAGCTTTTAACGTAGCATCCATTTTTTTGTGAAGCTTATTGTCTTCTTGGTTGAAAAGACTTCGATAGAGACAAGTAAGAATGGTCAAAAGTTTTGAAATTGGACAGTTGGGACCTGTCTTCTCTTGATCTTATGATCACAAGAGTCACAAAAGAGTGGGCTGCTCTATCAATAGGCGAGAGTTCCAAGTTTATCTGAATTTAGAATATTAAATTATATTTTAACCATAGTAGCATGTTTTTTTAACTTATGTAAATCATAATTGACTTTATACTATTCTGTTGTTTTATGAGGTGATCTCATGTGGCTACAAAGTTTATAGTTAACCCTAAAGGTTCCTCATTCTCATAAGGGCACCTTCTATAGCTTAGTGTTTAGTTACAAAATAAACCACATTTTTTTCCTGTCTTATTAAAATGAGGGAACCATTTTCTAGCATATGGAAACATTTCTGCACCTCTTGTTGCTTTGAGCAAATAACCCTATGTGCTTTACAAATGTTGGTAAAAGCAATAGATATTTCCAAATGCGTTTAGAATAGTCGAACTAATATACAGGTATTAAAAAAAAGTTATTCATTAGGATAAATGAAGATCAGAATGAATCAAGTCTTAGTCACTCTTTCCAGTGTTTTAATTCCAGAATTTCTTTAATTTTTGTTGCTACTGTAATACTAGTATCATCACAAAAGATTCAACAGTCGTCTCCTCAGGTAACCAAATGTGGCCCAAACCAAAGGTAGAAAATGCTCTCTGGCTTCATTTATAGAGAAAATGATAACTGGAAGTTAAAAAAAGTCCCAACTTTTGAAAGTTTCATTTTAAAGTATCATTGTCAATAACAAAGTATATACTAGTGTGAGATTTTAAGCAGATAAAATCTGTGCGTGGAAGAATGAATGAAGTGTTTCTGCAATATTAACAAATGATCAGATATATGGGAGAAGTAATATTAAACTTTGTCATTCATTCTGACAGTGTACATGAACGAGCCAGAGCGCTTATAAAATACAGTAACAGATCACTGCAATTAGATGTGCATCTGCACTCTAAACATGTTCCTAAATGACATCTTGAAGTTCAGCCCTGTCCAAAAACATCTTTTGAGGAAGGACAGATGGTATGGCTACTGTCCTCAAGAAAAAGAAAAAAAAGTGACAGTACAACCTTATGTTAAACTTAATGAAGTAAAGTAAAGATGTGCTCTGAAAAATTGGTGAGGAGGAGGAGGAGGAGGGGATGAGGAGGAAGAAGGAAATAGAAATAGAAATAGTTGAAGATATAGGGTGTCTAATATTGGAGGAGCACTGCATGTAATGAGATTTTTGGCAGAGTACAACTTCACAGCATTCTGAGGATTCTAAAAGCAAAAATTGCTTTTTCAACACGGAACTATTTCTGAATCAGATGTTCTTTGGCATCTTAACCTGAATGTCTATCATTACATCAACTGTTTTGTGAGACTTCATTAATTCAACACACATTCTAGTCTTGTCTACTCCAGGATACTGTGCTAAGCATTGCAGAAAGAACAAAATGATTAAGATATTGTTTCTGTCCTCAGAAAACTTATTATCTAGTAAGAGAGAGCATAAATATACAAACATGTATAGAACAAAGCAGAATGAACCATCCAAGAGGACTCTGTAGACAGACAGATCCCATCCTTCTGTCAAGATGAATGCTTCATGAAGGAGGGGCGTGTGAACTGGATGTGTAGTATGTGCAGAATTTGGACAGATTAAGATGGGATTGGGGTAAGAGGCTTTTGGCAAAGAAAATAGCATGAACAAAGATGGAGCAGAGGTGGAGATGTAGACATATTTAGGAATAGGGAGTAGCTGTATAGGGTAAGGTATAGATGTTATGGAAGAGAGTGGTGGGAGATAAAATGGGAAGTAAAGCTTGGAGCCAGGTCATGGAAGGTTTTAAAAGTGACCCGAAGATTTTGATTTTTATTCTCTAGTCAGTGGGGAGTCCATGAATGCTTTTTAGCAGTGACAGGGTAGGAGCTAATAGCTTTGCTTTAGGATGATTAACTGGAAGGATATAGTGAAGTGGGGAGAAACCAGAACTAAGTATTGAAATTAAGAGGCCATTGTAGAGGCCCAGATGAAAATAAGGGCCTGTCATAAGGCGTGGCAGTGGAAATGGAAAAGAAAGGAGAAACATTTGGTAGGCAGAATCAGCAGAACTGAGCCATGACCGTATGTAGAAAGTAAAGGAAAAGAGAGAATTCAAGGAAGATTTGCATCTGGGTAACTAGGGCAGTGATGGTGCCATTAACAGAAGGAAGAATATTGGGAGGAGGAGCTAGTTTGGGGAATTAAGAAGATTAGTTAAATGCTTGAGATGAATGTGTAGGGGTGTATAAGAATGGTAAGGAAGAGAAGAGAAGAAAAGAATTGAAGATGAAGCCTTAAGAAATACATACCTTTTGGGGTTTGAGTAGAAAAGAAGTTAGCAAGAGTGAGCAAAGAAAGGAGAAAGAAATCAGGACACTGTGCTATTAAGAGGTCCCTGTCATGCTGTGTGACCCTGTTTTACTGCAACTGTTGCAGTTTCTGCTGTCCCTGCAGTCTCTACTCTACTCCTCCAAGGAGTTTTCACTGTGCAATCAATGGCCTTTCTGCCAAAGAAGAACCCCCAGAATTTCTGGGAAATTGGTTACAGTAGTCCTCCAACTCAAGTTAATTCCATTGTTCTTTCTATTTAAACATCACAGAAGCTGTTATGACTGATAATCAACAGAATGGTATGAGGGATCAGAGGCTTACATTCTCAATGTCAAGAGTATATACCATTCCAGAGCTCACCCTGTAGGTGAGATTCTATGTGCTAATTCCTCAATCAAGACAGACCCAGTGAGTTTGTTGCTTCTTCTCCGGGATCTTATGAGTGAGGGAAATGATAGTAGGCATTTTGTAGGTGTAAATGCTGGCTGTCATGTTTGCTCTCTAGATCAGCATGTGACTTTGAAACCAAGAGGCGAAAGAATTTTAGTGAGAGTTTAGTTAATGATATCATATGTTCCACAGAGGAGGAAATAGATGAGGATTAAGAAAAGACCACTAGGTTTGGTAGTTTTGAGGTCACAGATGGTCTTTTAGAAGATAGGTTTAATAGAATGATAGGGGTGGAAGAATCCAGGAAGTTAAAGAATAAGTACATTATAAAGAATGAACTTAACTATTGTAAACTACTCTTTCAAGAGTTTAGGAGATGAATGGGAGTAGAAAGATGAAATGTTAGCTATAGGAGCACTAGGGTGAAAGGAAGTCTTTTCTTTTTGTTTTTAAATGGGAAAATGAACATATTTGTAGGCAGAGGTAAAGGAGCCTTTGGAGAAAGAGAGAGAGAAGATACTAGAAAGTAGAGGGTTGCTTGCTGACTGACAGATCTTGGAGGAGTCTGGAAAGAAGATCAAGTGTATGGGTGGAGGTATTGACGTTGGGAGGGAATATTTAGAGATCAGAGGAGAAAGAAGAAAGAGATGGGTGAAGGTACAGGAGAGCTTCCTGGGAGAAAGGACAGATGCTGAAGGAGGATATGCCACATGACCTCAGATGTCTCATTAGAGAAGGGAAGGCCATTTGCTAGGAATGAGGAGAGAGGAGAGAAGATGTGAAGTGGCAGTGAGAAATAGTTAAAATGAGATACAAGTTGAATTTCAGTGAGGACACAATTAAGGATAGTCAATTTTATTTCTTGCCTTTCTCTAGTAAAATTCATGCTTTTTTTTTGCTTAAAAGGACAGAAGAGGGGCCGGCCCCGTGGCGTAGCAGTTAAGTGCGCATGCTCTGCTCCTGGTGGCCCGGGTTCGGGTCCCGGGCACGCACCGATGCACTGCTTGTCAGGCCGTGCTGTGGCGGCGTCCCATGTAAAGTGGAGGAAGATGGACACAGATGTTAGCCCAGGGCCAGTCTTCCTCAGCAAAAAAAGAGGAGGATTGACGTGGATGTTAGCTCAGGGCTGATCTTCCTCACAAAAAAAAAAAAAAAAAGGACAGAAGAAAGTTCCATGAAAGTCTGCACTCAGAAATCTGAAGGATTTTATTGTCAGCTGATTCATGCTGATGCACATATCTTGGATCCAGAAATGTAAATGATGATGGTACTGTTACTGCTTATGGCTGGATCACAAAAAAGCCGTATTCACTTAGGACTTGAAGGTACTTTCAAGTGTTATGAGAAAATAGAATCTCTTCAGGGACTTGTTCTAGGAATGTAGCTTGGGATTTCGCCAAGCATATCTTTTCTGTCACTCAACGGCATGGTTTTGCATGACACAGTGTCTGACTCCTCTTATTTCTGATTTCTTCTGTTTCATATGAAAGATATTTCTCTAGGTTTGAAAATACACCAAATCAAGAAATAGCCTAATGTGTAAAAGATGTTTGACTCAATCCAAGAAGACTTTTAATTTTCAGAATTTATGATGATAAAAGTGAAACATTAAGTATAGATATTGCTGATAGTTCAGAAAAATGAGACATTAATTAAATTCTATGTGGCTAACATTAATTGTATGTAGTGAAGTTGACAAACATCTACAGAACAAAGCGGACTTGAACCATCTGAGAGGACTCTACAGAGTCAGATAAGACGGATCCTATCCTTTTTTGTCAAAAGGATGAAGGAGAGGCATATGAACTAGACAATATAGTACATGTAGAATTTGGACAGATTAAGATGGGATTGGGGTAAGAGATAGGCTTTTGGCAAAGAAAATAGCATGAGTAAAGATGGAGCAGAGGTGCAGATGTGGGGTGGGACATATTTCGGAAACTTCTTTCGTTAGTTCCCTTTCTGAAGGTAAAGACTATAGGTAGCTGCTTGATCCTGTGGAGGACACTCAGTCCAGATAACATACATCTTTTTTTGTTTTGTTTTACTTTAATGGTAGTTGACCATTTTTTAGTTTTACCTGCTACTCTTAAACTGGAAATGAAATAAAAGAGACAACAGTCTTTCAATTTGAGCAGTTGGTATCTCCATTCAGTTCAACTGAACAAGATGATGATGAACAAGATAAAATTCTTGCCCTCAAAAAGTGCATACTCTGTTTGTTTAACTTTGGAAATTTTAATTATTTGAGCAAACTGTGCTTTAACATTCAATATATTAAAACAATATAAGCAAACCAAGTCATGCATAATATTTTATATTCCCATTGTGATTCTAGAGCTACAGTGTCCAATATGTTAACTATAGCCACATGTGGCTATTAAAATGAATGAAAATTAAATAAAATTAAAAACTCAGTTGCAGTAGTTACACTTCAAGTGCTCAGTAGCCACACATGACTAGTGGCTGTTGTACTAGAGAGCACAGATACTCTCTTCTGTAATAATGGAAATAACACTTCCATTATTACAGAAAACTCTGTTGGGCAGTGCTGCTCTAGAAGTATAGAACATATTTTACTTGTTTTGGTCAGGTTGGCTTCATCTCTTTAACAGATCTTCATTAAATGCCTACCATGTGCCAGCTGTTGTGCTAGAGCCAGGGGATAAAGAAAAGTCCTAGTTCCTGCCCACATGGACCTTTCAATCTTGTGGAGGATAGAGATAAGTTAACAGGTGAATAAAATAGTGCCACTATAGGAAGCCACTCTAGGAGGAAAAATCCAGGAAGCTGTGAATGTATATAAGGACAAGTACAGAAGCAAAACTCAAGGTTTATCTCTGGGGAAAGGTGAGTACGTATTGGTGTGGTTAAGTTGGAGTTAGTGAAAGGATGATCCAAGCAGTGTAAAACACTTGGATGTAAAAGAACATGGCACTTTTGAGGGAGGAAAAGATGTTCACTGTGACTCGAGCCCAGATAATCTCTAAGGTCTCTTAATTCAGTCTTTCTTTTTATGATGTAGTTAAACTGTTTAAGAAACAGACTGTCTCCTTTTTTGCAGCTGAAGGGAAAAAGGCCTCTGGTCCCTCCCACTATTTGGGGAGCTTTTTATATCTATCTTGTATCTCTAGATCCCACAGTTAGAGGAGGACAAGAAAAGGTGAAAAGAAAATAAATTGGAGAAAAGAAGGAGCAAAGAGATGAAGGTGGCCAGAAGTTTCAGACAAATAAAACAGGTAACATTTGATGGGGAATGACCGTTTATAACACTCAGATTCCCTGTCTCTAATCAAAAGTTCAGATAACTGTTTCAGAAGTTCATGTCCCCAAATGGTTAACTTGGTATCATGAAGTATATTATGTGAGAATATTTTTGATAAGGCATTTAAAAATTGAATTTCTATCCTGATTCTCTTCATTAGAAATCATAATAGAATTTTCTATGCTATATTTTCGTGAGTCTATGCACTTTTAGTGTATGCAACCGGGAAGAAATTTAAATGCTATTATTTCATTTCTGTAGGGCAATAAATAGTCACTATAAAATTAAAACCTAATTACTTGAGAAGTCAGAGACAGAGTAGGATCACGACACAAAAGAATTGTATCTTTACTCAACTCTCACCAATTCCAGAGATTACTCTATGTAGTATACAAAATACATTGCACATAATAAATCTCTCACATTTTGTAAATATTTAGCTGTTGTTGATTTATTTCTGCCGTACTGGCAGCCGTCATGTCTCCGTTCTACATTGTGAAAGTCTGTTTGTGTGTCTGTGTCGACATCATCTGCTCTAGCATGGAGGCTTCTGGAAGGCAGGGATCATGTCTGTTTATTTTGCATAATGCTTAGCATAGAGCTCTGTACATGAAGCTTTATTTTTATTTGATGATGATGATTTTCTTTATGCATTTCTTTCCTTTCCTGTCTTCAGATTGGCTGAATCTTCTGATAACTGTTAGTCCAGTAGAACACAGAGAGGTAGAATTAACTGTTGGGTGCCTAGTCAGGCTGGGCAGCAGAATGTCTCACACAGCTCTATGAGGTCTTATGCCACCACCAAGGTACCTTCTTGTAAAAAGATGAAAAATATAGAGAAACCACCCACGATGGTTTTCATGAAGGAAAATTTGGTGTCTAGTTTTACCACCAAGTGCTTGTCAAATAAACTTGGTATGAAATCAAGACTGAATACAGTAAACAGAAAATTCAGATAAAAGCTACAGTGAAAAAAGATTCCTCTTTATTTTCATCCCTATTCTTATTTGGGACAGTCTTCTGGAATAGTGTTGGGGGTTGAAAGTAAATTTGGTGAAATGGAGCTGGAGCCAAGCAAATAAGCTCTCAATACTTTTTGAAGATGCTCCAGCTCTTGTTTTAGTAAAAGCAGATTTTACTAGTGTATCCTGCTTCAAAGTGTCCATCTGTTGTAACTTGCATCACTAAATTATAAAACTGAGCATCCAAAGTCGTTATGTGGACACAACTATTAAGTTTAGTTTTCTTTGTTAGAATGTTCCAGATACTAAAAAGAAAATTCCTAGACTGTTAAGACAACTTTTTAATATTTCCTTGAAAACCTTCTTTTCCCCCTTACCTTGCCTTTTCTGCCCTTTTTAGATTTATCATGAATTTTTCTATTATATTTCAAGGAACCTTCAGGGGTTACTTGCTATATCTTTTATTGTAGTCAGTTTTTTATGTTACTTTTTTTTTTTTTTTAAAGCTATTTGTATTTATTTATTTATTTATTTTTGTGTGTGAGGAAGATCAGCCCTGAGCTAACATCCATGCCAATCCTCCTCTTTTTGCTGAGGAAGACCGGCTCTGAGCTAACATCTATTGCCAATCCTCCTCCTTTTTTTTCCCCCCGAAAGCCCCAGCAGATAGTTGTATGTCATAGTTGCACGTCCTTCTAGTTGCTGTATGTGGGACGCGGCCTCAGCATGGCCAGACAAGCAGTGCGTCGGTGCGCGCCCAGGATCTGAACCCCGGGCTGCCAGTAGCGGAGCACACGCACTTAACCGCTAAGGCCTGGGGCCGGCCCCTCAGTGTAGTTTTGATGGAGAAATTATCTGAGGTCTATACTTGCTTAATCTCTGAAACAGAAGAACAGAATCAGTCAGGAAGAAATTAGGAGAGGTTTTCACTTACATCCACCGTGTATCTCTCGATTGTATGCTGGTGATCAGAATGCCTACACAGCTTGCTTTCCTATTTTTCAAAGACTACCATTACACATAGTTTGAGGAAGAATATTATTCTTGGAAAGTTATACATTTTGGATCATTGATATAAAGATGTTTAGTTGTTGGCTGGGTACCTCAGTTCTCTTAAAACTTATAGCTATTCTGTCAGAAGCAAACATCTTGGAAACATCATAATATAGTCAAAAGATACAATCCTACCAATAATTGGCTTAGACAAATTATTTCACCTCTCCTATTTTCAATATTTTTTTTTCTAGAAATACACTTTTTTCCCTAGAAATACATATACAACATTTACATATATGTTTATGTGTCTATCAACATCAGGGTACAAGTAATAGATATGTATATTGTGAAAAAATTTAGGAAATTTAGATAGGCAAAGAGAAAAAAAATCACTGACTAGAACAGAAAGCTATTAAAATTTTGATGTTTGGCTTTTTGTGCTTTAATAGTACATGTGTATATACACACACCCATAGAATCACACGCAGTATACATATACAACTAATAAATTTTGGGCCGGCCCTGTGGCTTGGCGGTTAAGTGCGCGCGCTCCGCTGCTGGTGGCCCAGGTTCGGATCCAGGGCGCGCACCGAGGCACCACTTCTCCGGCCATCCTGAGGCCGAGTCCCACATACAGCAACTAGAAGGATGTGCAACTATGACATACAACTATCTACTGGGGCTTTGTGGGGAAAAAATAAATAAATAAAATCTAAAAATAAATAAATAAATAAATTTTTAAAAATGTGTCCATATTGATGAAAAATAAGATTGTAGAGCTAAGGAAATGAATTAAGGACTAGAACAACACCACTGAAGAACTAATAAGTGATATAGAACCAGTAAGGAATAGAACAGAGTCGGCTAATGGTTTAATGGTTTGGAGCGAAAGCTTGAAATGATCACAGTAAACAAAGGGGTAAAAGATAGTTGAAAGCAAATTGGTTAACAATGATAGCTATGACACAAAGATAAGTCACGAGAAGGATTACTGGTATCTGTGAGGAAGAGGACCCAACAAATGGAGGTAAAAAAGTATTTAGAGAATTGATACAGCAAAACTTCACTGAAATGAAAAACTGAATCTGCAGGTCGAAAAGACATAAAATACTGAAATTGGTAAAGAAGAATCAGTATCAACTCATATCCTGATTGTTACTGAGGAAAGACTTCTTCAGTCATTCACGCAAAAGCAGTCATTCATCTACAAGGGGGAAAATTAGACTGGTCTCAGACTTCTCCACAACCATGTGCAATACTAGAGGAGCAGTGTCAACAAAGTTCTAACAAAAGAAAGTATGACCCAAGAACATTGAAGCTGTCGTTGAGAAATAAAGGCAACAGGCATATAATCCTCAAATGTGAAAGAACCCAGAGAATACAGGAGTCTCCCCTTATCCTCGGGGATAAGACCCCCAGTAGGTGCCTGAAACCATGGATAGTACCCAACTTAACATATACTATGTTTGTTCCTGTACATACATGCCCATGATAAAGTTTAATTTATAAATTAGGCACAGTAAGAGATTAACAACTAATAATAAAATAGAACAATTGTAACAATATACTGTAATAAACATTACTGTAGATCTTAGCAACCTCAGCATACAATCTTTTTTCTTTCCTTCTTAAGTCAAAAACTTTCACCATTTCACTTAAAGGAAGCATCACCTTTTCAATTAAAGGAAGTACTTTATGGCTTCTCTTTGGCGTATCGGAATTGCTGGCATCACTGCTTTTGTATTGGGGCCATTATTAAGTAAAATAAGGATTACTTGAACACAAGCACTGAGATACCATGACAGTTGATCTGATAACCGAGCTGGCTACTAAGTGACTAATGGGTGGGTAGTGTATACTGCGTGGATATGCTGGACAAAGGGATTATTCACATCTCAGGCAGGATGGAGCAGGATGGTTCCAGATTTCATCATGCTACTCAGAACGGCTTGCAGTTTAAAACTTGTGAATTATTTATTTCTGGAATTTTCTATTTAATATTTTCAGACTACGATTGACCATGGTTAACTGAAACCGCGGATAAGGAAGGACTACTTACTGTATAGCATCTGTGAGATCTTCCTGAAAAACCTACTTGTTAAAATTTAGCCAACCAAGAAATGAATCAAAATAAAAACTGATTGTGACTATTAAATATAAATCTAGGATTTAGAAACTATAGAAACCGTGGTAACAGAACAGAATGTAAATGTTATACATCATGGCAAACTAGAACAAAAATTGGGAGGTAGGTGGAAGGGAAGTGGAAATTATTAATCTTCTTATCTTTAATAGCAACAGTTCAATCAGTACTATCTAAAATTTAAAATAGTTTTAAAGTAAAAATCTACTTTTTATAGTTTTTTATCATTTTTCTTAAACTTAGAGGGATTTTTTTTACAGTTAATGTGTTTTGAGTGAAGAAGCATTTATCTAAGGTTTAAAATTTCTTCAGTTTCATTTTAGCTTCTGTTAATTTCAAGTAAAATTAAAATTGGTATTTTTTAATTTTTAACAGTGAGTGTAATCTTATCCCAGAAATAGTATATTTATTTCTGTTCATCCATCTCTCCTTCTGTATATGTGAATAGCTGTCTGGAATGGTATTCACTAAGTGTTAATACTGAATATTTCTCGATGGTAAGATTTTGGATCATTTGTTGCATTTTCATTTTATATTTTGTATTGTTTGAATATTGATAGTGAGACTGTTCTAGTGAAAGTAATATAATGAATTTATTACCCTGAAAAATGGATTTATACTTATACACAGTTTTTTTAATACACAGTTTAATATCCTCATTTCTTTTTAAATTTATTGTGACCCTTTTTCTCTTGCCATCATATTTAATAGCTGCATGGTATTTTATGGACGTGTTATATTTCTTCTTCCAATCCTGATCTCAATTCCTTCATCTGTAATGACAGAGTTGGATTAGACTAGTAGTTTGCGATCTTTTTCTTTAAACTGTAGAAACTTTCTAATAAATAAAACAATTTATAACTCTTGGAACATAGTTTCAAAGCTGTACAGATTAGGTAATTTCAGAGGTTTATTCCATTTTACCACAAACACTAGTTTCTTTCTTAGGAGTATTTTTTGAGAGACTGCTTTCCATGTGTTAAAAAAAAATCAGGTAATAGCCATGATCTTAAGAGATAGAATTTTAAAGTGAAAGGCAAGGGCCTTTAAAAACCATTCCGTCTATTTCCCTAACTTTTAGATAGAAGGAAACCAAAATTAAGTTGCTTGACTAACAGTCCACAGCCAACTGAAATAAATGAGACTTGAGCTCAGATCTTCTGACTTCCTCTGCTATTCTTTCCTGTTCAGTACAAGTAAATATATATATTTTTAAATGATGGGCAGGAAAGATACAATTTTATCTTAACCTATTTCACATGTAGACTAACTTGTAAATGTCAGGAAATAGACTTAATTTATAGTGTATTTATTTTCTTCCTCATAAAAAGAGATCAGCAATGCAGGCATTATTGAACTCTTAAGTTCCAGGAGTTAGAAAGGAAAGTGAGTGGGATTCTGGCGAGGAAGAAAGCATTTACTTGTCAAAGATTTGGAATTTACTGTAGTTACTGAGATTAAAATAAAACTAAAACTTGCCTTGGCAGAGGATTAAAAACAAAGCAGCTCCAAAGTGTGTGCACGTCATGAAGAAGATGCCATTTTCCCTTCAGACGTCCAAGGGGGAGGAAAGACTGTTTCTTTGTGTTGCCAGAGCTGATTTATTTAGTTATGATTTCAATATGCCTACAAAGCAAACCCCAGAAAACATTGCACAACATTAGCCAGAACAAATGGTGCTTTTTTTCTATATCCCCCCACCTTAAGGTTTTTTAGTGGTTTTTATTTTTTTCAAATTGTTTAAATGGCTTTGATTATGTTTGGCTATAGGGTGTGGCAGGTTTTAGAATCTTAAGTGGTAGTACAGGTTCCTGAACAAGAAAGAGAATTAAAGGTGATATGACTTGATTATTGGAATGTGTAGAATGTAAAGTCATGAGAGGTATTATGGTCTGCCGCAGGCTGCTCTTAGTAATAGACCTTGTTAAAAGCCCTATTATTATTGGAAATTTATTTTGGAAACTACTAAAGAAGAAGTTTGACAGAAAAGTAAAACAAACCACTTTGTCTCATATTTCCTTTCCACATAGGCACTCTGAAGATGCCTCCATTATCAGGTCTCCATTATCCTGGGATAGGTTAGTATTATCACCATCCTAGCAAACCTGAATTAAATGCACATGGCATTGCACTAGGCACAGCACAGAGAAAATTAGCAAACAAGATCCTTATCCTTTTGGAGCTTACTAAGAGTTGATATCCTAGCTTGTAGTTCAACAAATCCCAAACTCATTTTTCTACATACTCTCTAAACATCCCCCTGCCTTCCTGTATTCTCTATGCTCTTTAATGGCCTCCCCATCCTCTCAGCTGGAAACCTCCCATTCATCTTGAGTCCTTATGTTCCCTTAGTCTGCACAACCAATCTATCAACAAGTGCTGTCTCTTCTATCTCCAAAATTGCTTTTGAATATGTTTGTTTCCTTTTCTCCATTCTCATAGCCATTGTCACATTCAGGCCCTTTTTCATCTTTCATTTCAATTCTTAGGAGAGCTGCTTATCTACTTTCAGGCTTTCCATTTTCCAATCCATCCTCCATACTGCTGTCAAATCTCTTTTTTTAAAGACAGATCTAATCATATCATTCTCTGGCTTAAAAACCTTTGATGGGTCCCCATTATGTTCAAGGGATGAAGGCTAAACTCCTTAGCTTGTCATGCAAGGATTTCATAGTCTGGCCCCAGTCTACTTATTCTCCCCTCATTTTCTGCCACAACTTCCCTCCCGCCCCCACTCTCTGTTGCCAAACATACATATACATTTACTCTTGGCCCACCAGCTTCCTCATAGTTCCCCTAGCTTGCTATCTCCTTGTGCTTTTGATCATACTGTTCTTTGCTCCATGCGTACAGGATCCTCTTCCCTGACTGATAAACTGCTGTATGGAGGAAAGGAGGAAACTCAGATTTTACAAAGAATACTCTTGACAAAATAAGACAGAAGAAACAAGCCATGTGCACAGAACCAGGCAATAGGTGCAACCATTAGAGCAGAGTTCAGATTAGTAGCTGCAGACTACTTTCTGCTAAGGCCATCTAGGAGGAATGACTTGATTCCAGAAGGTACAGGAGCCAGGGCCATGATGAAACTTGTTTGTAACAGTATTAAATGAATGCCTCCTTCCTATTAATACAGGTAGTCAGGAGCCAGCTTTTATTTTTATAGCTGGAGGATAGAGGAAAAGAGCCATAGTAGATTCCTGGTGTGGTAGTTAAGTTCAAGAGTTAAGAGGAAACCCATTACCCTCATCTGCCTGTTACTTGCTACCTTATTTCATTTTCCAAGGGAGTAAAGAATGAATAGGAACCCACAGGACTAAGAGCCTTCACACTGAGGCATTGTTAAGAGTCAACAGGATAGAGCCAGAGATGTGAGTTTAAGGAGTAAACTGAATGAAAGAAAGCTCTTCAAGTTCATGAGGGAGCAGAGGCCCTTCTCACGCTTGTGCCTAGGCATGCTTCTACTTAACCTTTGCATATTCCTGATTAACTTTTGTCCTTTTGTACATTTCTGGCTCTTTTTTAAAAATTATTTTTTTCATGTAAGTAATATATTAATATATTCAAAACACTCAGAACATCTATGAAGGCTACTTTGACAGTCCCCTCACCACCATCATCCCCAATTCCAGTCGCCTCCCCACCAACACCAGAAAATGAGGACTATTTGCAGTTTGGTGTCTGTCGTTCAGACCTTTTTCTCTACATTGACTTAGAGATAGATGTATGGGTAGATAAACAGGCTTATGAAAGATATATAGTATTGCTTTGTGTGTGTGTTTGTGTGCGCTTTCCCCACGAAAACAGTATCATGCTTACTGACTCTTGTTTGACAAACTTGCTTTTTAGATTCTGCAACATATCTTGAAGATCTTTTCATATTAGTACATACAGATGATTTATCACATTTTTTCAACTTCTACCACGTAGCATCATCTTTAGGGCTAGCTTGACTTTTTCCTCTTCTCTTGGTAATTGCATATGGACAATTAAAAGGTAAAAGAGAAAAAAATACAGCAAGCAAGTATTGATTCTGATGCCAATTAAATAAGGAAGAAGCTTGCAATTGCTGGGTGGTGGAGGAATGTTTTCCTTAAAAATTAGACTGTATTAGAAACACTGTTGGACCCAGTTCAAAGGATGTCATTGATATTAACACCCTCTCGGCTCCCGTTGCCCTACCCCACCTCCCAATTACTGGCATTGCTGGAAATTAAATCTAACCAGGGCTCTTTGCCGTGTGTGTACATCTGGTTTTCCCTTTTCCATATGCTTAAGTTCTCCCTCCTCGATTGCTTCTGTTTAGCACTTAATTTAAATTCTCAAATTAATTCAAGAAGCAAATTTGAAATCTGTAAAATGAGGGGGTTAGATGATCTTTTAGGGCTTTTACAGCTCGAGGATTCTTTTAAATTATAGACATAATTTTATTTCAGAGAATGCATTCTGATAAATTGAAACTTTTCTGTGCTTGATTTAGGTTGTAGTTAATTGTGAATATAAGTAATTTAATAATATCGAAATAGAAGAAACTTATGCTACTTATTTGTCACTCTTCCTTGAAGAATATTTATAATGATCACTTAATGTTCAAAGTAAACCACTCAAAGGATTTCATAACTGTCAAGTATTATTACTACTAAACTATAGGCTTAATTAGATTGGACTACTAGTATCTGAATTTTTTTTTTTACTATATAAAGCTAAGAAGTATAGGATTGAGTCAAAGTGAATGGGAGGTTCTGAGAAAGCACTTGTGAGATGTTTGTATGTATTATATGCTTTTGAGTGTTTAAAGACTTAAAAGGTACCATCTTATACCAGGAGCAAAGGGTTAGGAGTCAGGAATTGGGGAATCAGTCCCAGCCCATCACTGACTCTGTGACTGCAGGTCATTCCGTGCTCTTAAATTTTCCCATCTGTAACATGTCATAGATTCTTTCTGACTCTTAACTTACTCAGGGATGTTTTGTGAAATAATAAAGATAACCACTGC
Organism: Diceros bicornis minor; assembly: GCF_020826845.1. Taxonomy (NCBI): domain Eukaryota; kingdom Metazoa; phylum Chordata; class Mammalia; order Perissodactyla; family Rhinocerotidae; genus Diceros; species Diceros bicornis. Next base: position 16,589,071 of record NC_080763.1, read on the forward strand.
CAATTATTTTGTGCTCCTCGGTAAAGATTCTGTATAAATTAATGACAGCAGTAGGGTGGTTATTGCATTAATTAAGTTCTTGAAAGTGAGAGAAGTACCCAGAATAGGTTACCTAAAATTTTTTGTTTATCATTTCTCTTAGGCCAATGAAGAACATTCTATGTTAGGTAGAACAATGCTGAAAACTAATATAAAAGTAAAGGTTTGTAACATTGTAGGAGCCCATCCATGATGTTGATAGCTCTTTCCAACTGTAATGTTCTGAGTCATTTGCTGCCTTTTACAAAAGTTAGCAACCCACCTTTTAGTTTAGTTTTTTTTTTTTGAATATTTGTAATTTTATCTTTGTTCAAATATTCTCCATGAGTTTTGTCATTTAGATAACCTTGGAGTAGAAAGTCATATCTGAAATTTGCCACTTTACTTGAATTCTAACTCTTTCTGTGGAGTCATGGTGTCAGGTTCTCTTTCTAAATTCTACTTTTCCCCTTCTTGTGATTGGTTGCTTTTTGTTATAAAAACACATAAGAGACTCTTAACCTCCTTGAAAAATACCTGTTATTCTTTTGGTTGATGCAAAACACGAGTAAACTTCCTTTTTAAAGAAAAAACAATTGTCGACAAAGGAGATACTTATTTGAGGGAAGAGTTTAAAGAAATGCATTCTTGTCTCATTGTACTTCTTTCTAAATTGATGTCATCCCAGGGGGTGTAAGAATTCTTTCAAAGCTTAATGTCCAACTGGTGAACAAAACTGACACTGGATTGCATGAAGTCCAGTCATGTTTGCTGTGTATTTTCTGCATCTGGAGACTATTCTGTTATGATGTGAAAAATTAAGATTACAATTTTTAAAGTATATATTTCATAATCAAAGTGTTTATAAACACATATGAAACTTGTTCAACGTATAACTGTGCTGAAATGGAGTGGTCATGTTTATAACTCGGTAGGTAAACTACTCTGGAATGCCTCAGACCTGTCTCAGCTGAAGCAAGACATTTTGAACTGATGTAAGGAAGGGTCTATTTCCCTATTCAACAGTTTCATATGGATTTAAAAAGATAGCTGGTGTTTGGTTAGTTCCAAATTTAAGTTTCTTATACTTCTTATGCCAGTAGAACATCTTTTCTTTCTAGCTGTAGATTTAGTAGAGTTGCCCTTGGAATATGGCTTTGTAGGTTAAAAAAAATTACCTTTTTGATTCCTCTGGAACTTAAGAATTTGAATCAGTCAAGTAACCAAGAAGGGCAATTAGGGAGGATACCATTGGCATGCTTTGTATCTCTGTTATTTTTCCTTTCTTTGCCTGCAAACTTAAACTGAATCGCAGCTTTGTACTTAAAAATAAATTACTATTAAAATAAAGGCAACTTGATAGTGTTACAGAAAATTTGGAAAATGGAGAGGGGAATGAACTGTAATATATAGGATTTGAGCTGGATCTTGAAGAATACATACTTCCTGATGTATTCCAGACTGCCCCTTGGACATTTTTTGTTCTGTGTGACTGTATGGGTCACTTGTATGCCTGTATGGGTCATCCTGCCTTGGTGGAAGGAGTTGGATATTTATTCTCTACTTACAGTATAATCTTAACATGTGGACTTGGATAAGTCACATCACTCTGCCTTGCCTTAATTTCTCCATCTGTGAAATGATAATGACTATATAATTTGAGATTTATTTAATTCAGTAGAGGCAAACCTTTTAAAGTTGTAGAGATGACTCTCACTGTCAATGGATTTAAGATAGAAGATAGCATTGTCACATTAGTGCATTCTTCTACCTTTAAGAATGGAACCACATCTTTGCAAGGAGGGCATAAAAATAATGATTAGGCACCCAAGGTGGTTTGAGTGCCTTATGCATGTTCTAGCTGGCAATAATCTTAACCATCTTGTATTCAGCATCTGGTTTATACATGAGACCCCTATAATTAGCCAGTAGTACCTCTTGGCCTTGTCTTTCAGGAAGATTTATAGTATATCTCAGGTGGTGTCAGATAGCAGGCAGAAGACTGAATAGCTAGCTCTCTTAATTTAGAAAAATTGGGTCTCCCTGATACCAATATTGTTAAAATAAAATATGATTATAAAAAATCGTTTTCTCTTTTCATTTGACATGATTGATAACTTTACTATCTGAACAACCTAAGAAGCTTAAGCTTCTTGGGTGTGGTTTTCGAGTCATAGGAAAGCTGGGAAGAACCTAGGTTTTAGAGGGGATAGAGTTGTGGTGTGTTCTGGAGTATTATGCAAGGAAGAATTATTAGGCCAGGTGCCTTTCCTGTCTGTACCTGCCAGAGTGAAAAACTGTAGAGGCAAGAGTTTGTCTCAGTAAAGTTGTCATATGTTCTCTTCCAGGGCAAAGTGACTTTTAAATACATGCAAAAGTCCAAATACTTTATGGGTAATCAATATCAAAAACAGGTGAGTTTGTTTTCTGATTGGTTATCAAGTTGATACACACTCCTGTTGCTGTGTTCTGCTTAAACCATAAATATTAGAGAAATCTTGTTAAACAGGATTTTCTGAAATGAAGCCTGTTAATTACATCAGACCCTTTGGTTTTATGTGAAACTATTACCATGGCATGAATTGAGAGCTGATTGTGGAACCCACTCATTTGGAAAATTCTTTACCTCAAATTTTGCTTCAAATCCATGACTTTTCACGGGAAGGGCATGGTGAGGGGCAACAGTAGATTTCTAAGCCTAATTCTTTCCCTTAAAAATCTCTTGGTGATCAAATTGCCTTGTATGAGTAGATCTCAACAAGGGTTTGGGACTGGTTAGTTTCAGGACATCTTATCTAAACATTCTTCTAGGGATAGGTCTATGCTGGCTAGACCCATAGAAATCAAAATTATCAACACAGTGATGACAATGTAATTAGCCACATCTATCAGCAGTGTGTAATCAACCATATCTGAGGCTGCTGAAAGGTCCACTGTGGTAAAAATTCTGGCTCTACCCTTGACTCTCATTAATGACCCTAAGGATTTAGGTCTGAACTCTGTGAGGCCTTGAATCTAACCTGGAATCTACTCTGTACTTCTAGATAAATAGTGTGCAAAATTAGGAAACTAGATCAAAACAAAACTCACTTTACAGCTAGGATAAATTATGATAGATTGAGAAACTGGCAGTGAAAAGTTTTAGTGAATAGGACCCTAAAAGGAAGCTTAAATCAGTGCTTGTTGCTGCATTCAGGCTTTTTTTTTTAAACTTTGTCTAAACTGCTAAAGTAGATTTTATGTAAAGTGTTCATGCTAAATATTTGCATTATATATTCCTATTCCTTTGTACTTCCCATTTGATGCGTTTTCAAACTGTGGTTTGCTGGAGGGGAAAAAAACCCCAAACCATGTAGGACAAATTGAATTACAAACCTAGTGTGGTCCTTTAACTCAATTACATCTAATTTGTGTTATTTTAATCATCCTGGGTGGCAGCTGCTCTGCGTGAATGTGCACCAATATTTTCAGTGTAAGAATTTGTCCTGATTATAACTTCTTAAGATTGGTGGTAGCCTATTTCTATTTTAAGGGGCAAAGTTATAGATTAATTTGGTGTATCAGGACCGTTTTAAAATTAAAAATTTAGTTTGTTCTTTAAATTGACTTTTAAAATATTGAGCATCTAATGTTTATTTTAAATGTTATTTTTTTTATAACTTCATTTCTTATTTCTTATACTTCTACTTAAGTTTCTCCTAAAAATATCCTCTTAATTACTTTATTCAGGCAATTTTCAATTTGAGGCCACGGGAATACGGAACTTTAGATTTTGATATACCCAAGTAAATATTTTGAAATTATAACCCAAAATTTGAAATGATCTGGAAAGAAAGACATGAAAGAATATGGATTTAGGATTGTTCAGTTCAGTATAATTGAGATGGAGCTTTCAGCTAGAATTGAGTCTGAATTTACAGTTGAATTTACAGAAATGAAGACATTGATACTCAAGAGACTCATGCAAAAGCTGACACAGAAACCACTTATATGAATGGTGTCTAACAATTGATACTAACTTGACCTTCGCTCATCTTTCTGTCTTTAATTATTATTTTTGTTTTGTTTTCTGAGGATTCATCTTTTGAGCAAAATACCCAGTTTAATTCACTGAATATTACTAACTTGGATAGGAAAAGGACACTTAATTGTCGTCTTAATATTAGAGGTGAAATACGCAGAATATCAATGCAGAAGAGAACATACATGGCAGAAGGGCCTCAACTAGTTTTCTAAGGTGGACAAATGGGACAATGCTAAGTATAGAGTTATTGTCCAACAGAGACAGGAATGGAAGAAAAATCCTAATTCCTCAAAAATGATCTAAGATATATAAATATGTTTGGAAAGACATTGTCTTTCTACAACATTCAGTAATTTTCACTTAGCAACTGAACATCTGCTATGGGTTGGGTATTGTTCTAGGTACTGAGACTTCAAAGATGAATAAGCAACAGGTCTCAACTTTGGAGGAACTTACATGTAATGAGGATGGTGAACATGTAACAATGATTTATAGCACCATGTGGCAGGTGATGTGATAGAGGTTTGAATAAATTCAAAGCTTCTTATTTTGTTATAGGGTGAGTATAGGACTAAAGTTAGGATATTAGATCAAAACAGGAGTGTAGTCTTTTAAAATACTCACTACTATATGTGAGACTTATACGTTTCACTAGCCATTTATCAGTTACTAGTTGACCCATAGACTTAGGAATATAAGTTGTTTAAATTTGTGGTGTCTATCAGCTGCCTACACTACTTCCCTACCATTCTCTTCTTAAGGAAGAAAGTAACAATTTGATCACCATTTATTCTAAGCACTTTTTTATATATTACCTCATTTTAATTAGTTGTGGACTATTGTACACTAAGTTCAGTAACTTTTTTTGTGTGTGTGAGGAATATTGGCCCTGAGCTAACATCTGTTGCCAATCTTCCTCTTTTTGCTTGAGGAAGATTATCCCTGAGCTAACATCTGTGTCAGTCTTCCTCTGTTTTATATGTGGGTCACCGCCACGACATGGCTTGACAAGTAGTGTAGGTCTGTGCCCAGGATCTGAACCTGCGAACCCAGGCCACCGAAGTGGAGTGTGCTGAACTTAACCACTACGCCACCGGGCTGGCCCTAATAACTTTTTTAAAACTTTTACCATCCTATATTCCTCTTTTATAGCTGACCCTGACTATCTGCCTATCTACTGCTAGGAATTTTTTCCCGCTAGTTTTCAATGGCAGTGTCTTTTTTGGTTCCCCTCCTGCCTTTCTAACCTTACATGGTGTCCCCTTTGCTGGCTTCACTTCTAAATTAGTTATCCATTGCTATAAAAAATTACCCTAAAATTTAGTGGCTTAAAACAACGAACATTTATTATCTCACAGTTTCTGTGGGCCAGTAATACCATATCTGTCTTATTCACATGCACATGATAAACATTCAGACTTTCAATAAATACTGTTGAATGCTTCATAAATGGATGCTGTTATTCTAGTTGAGGTTCTCACCACTTCACACCTAAATGGCTCCACCAACTTCTTTGCTGGCTTTCAATCTTTACCCCCATGCTACTGTTAAACCACCCTTTCTAAAGAAATTCATGCTGCTGCTTCCCTGATCAATAACCAGTTGTGACTCTCATTGGCCTAATGTTTAAGTTTATATTGGTTTTCTTGGCATTCAGAGCATCACCCTATTTATTCAACTATGTTTCTTAACAAACACCTACTTTACTTAACTTAGTTATTTATACCTTATACCAACCAACCCCTGTCCTCATTCCTAATACTGTGTTCTTTTTTACTCTTTTCTTGCCTTTATTACTGATTTTCTTCCTCACCTGTCGTGTTTACTCTCCTTGTTTTTTCAAATCTGACTGATTCTCGCTTAGCTCAAATCTCATTATGTTCCTTCCACCTTTTTCTTAAAGCTACTTTGGACTTTTCTGGTCCACTCTAGTTTTTAATCTGTAAATTCCTGTTATAGTAATGCTCGATACCAAACAGTGTATTTCTTTATCTTTAGTTTATTTGAGTTAATTTCCCATCCCAACTAGAACTCCAATTATCTAAGAGCAAAATCCTTTCACTTCTTTCATCTCTATTCTACTGTGCTCTAAGTACATGTTGGTTGACTGAAAATTAGAAAACTTGACTCAACTGTAAAAAATCCTCTTTGTGATGCTGCTAAATGAGTTATAACTCCCAGAGCCATAAATGAGGATGAACTGGGACTTCAGAACAGTTTGGAACTACATTTCATCATTTTTCTTAAGAAGCATTGCTATATGAAGTGATTAATTTAAAAAAATATTCCCTCTGGCCAACTATCAAAACTGGCTTTTAGCCTTGAGCTATCAAAGCAAAAGTTTCAGAGTTGCCTGGAGCAGAACAGGTATTATGTAGCAAGCAATTCAAGGTCTCTGATCCCCAGTCTGCTCCATCTATGGGCCTGGTCAAGCACTTTGGCATAGATAAGTAGAACAGAGAATGTACTTTTATCTTCTTCCTCCTGAAAGTTGCGTAGATTTGATTCACAAAGAAAGGGCAATAATTGAAATTTTGTGTCAGCATCTTCTCATTCACCTAGAAAAGTTAAAGTCAGTTAATAATATTAACCAAAATACAAGTACACACACAGCCTGAAAATAATGTTGGGACTAATTGTGTTCCATAAAATTTCTGGTATGTTTTATACAAGCCCTGGAGAATGAGGCTTGAGAGCCAATGGGAAGTAAAGCCCCAGTTCTTTTGGTTACTTTAAGTTTAGATCTGTGCTTTTGCTGAGATAGAATTCTATTCACATTATTAGTTTCTACCAATATTCCTTTGTATCCTCTTATTTTTTCTCTCTCTTTCTCTACCTTTCTGTTCCTCATTTTCCTCCTAGAGCCATAAATAGGATGTTTGGTCATGGTTAGAATGTAAGAGGAACATTCAAATTTTCATTATAGCTGACTCAAATTCTTTTTAGGTTTGTATTGTAGGATTTGTTTATAATATCAAGTCTGTGATTTAGGTTATTATTTGCGTATTTCCCTGTGGTTAAATTAGTGGTGTTTATATAAAAAAAGGTTTTTTTCCCTTGTTATTTGTTCATGTAGGTGTTTCAGCCAAGGTTCCTGTCTTTAGCACTGGAATATTTGAATTAGAGATATTAAGAAGTTGAAAAGGTTTTACCTCTTGATTCTTGCCATTTATCCTTGTAGCTAATGACTTTTGGATACGTTTCCTGGAGAAGATAAAGAATATCAGTTGTGAACTTACCTGGTTACTGCCCAGATCACCTCAATTCATACATCCTGCCTCTGCATTCCTTCTTCCTCTAGATCCCCTGCACCTGTACGGGCTTCCTCAGAAAGGCCAATCCAGTGATAATAGCTCTGACTGTTACGTCTTTTAGTTTTCTTCTTTACTCATCCCATACTTCTCCACATATCCTCCACTTCCCTAACCAGTGGGGAACCTTCAGCTATGTTTAAAGGTAAAAGAGGTAAAGAAGTGGGAGGAGAGAGAGAGTGAGGAAGAGGCAGAGACAGATGTGAAAAAAAGTCAGGAAGAATTGTGAGTGTAGTCCTCAAAGGACTCGACTGCTTTTTTTAACCGCTGCCTTATTCTGCCTTGTTCCTGTTGCCACCACTTTAATATTTCTAAAAAGAGTTTAAAATAAAAATTAAACAAATTCGTTTGAATTTTAGTCCTCAACACTCAAAAGTGCTTTTCTAAAAATCTCCAGTGATGTCCTTAAGATCAAATCGCATGGTTTTTCCTTAGTCTCCATCTTCCTTGATCACTCTGCTGCTGTTCAAATTTATACAAATTTATACAAATTTGAACATTCCCTTCTTGAAAAAAGGAAAAGACTTATTGAATACAACTTTTGCCACATGAAACCTTGTCTAATCAGCATCATTTTGAGAGTGCACATTTCATTTGATGGCATTTGCAAATTATCCCCCCTCTATCAGAACTCGCAATATAAAAATGCTTCCATATGTTAAAAGCTAGTCTACTCATTTTGCTGAAGGAGAAAAAAAGAAAAATATACTTTACTGACTTGCTGTCTTATAAACATGAAGCTACAGTGTGGGCGGATTTGGTAATGGCAGCCCCTCAGAATTCGCTGTAAACAACTCTGCAGCCCTGAGGCTTCACTACTGTTCAGGATGAGTGTGGAGAGTTGTTTTCGCCCCATGAAAGTAAATTATTAAAAATGCGATTGTGATTTGTATATGGTTCTGAAATATTTAAAGACAGTCAAAACATAGTGTTAAACTCTGATTTCTAACAGATTTGAACATTTTAAATAACTAAGTACTTTTGCTTTCAGACTCTTTGGGTATCGCAAGACATTTATTTCAATAGCCGCTACTCTGATCTGGCCCCCAAGCCCTTATGCCTGGATTCTAGCGATAGCCTCCTTCCTGATCTCCCTAACATGAGTCATTCTCCCTTTTAACCCGTCCTACCTGGTGCTGTGGGATAATCTTTCTTAAATAACATTATGCCTTTTCCTATCAACTGATCTCATTTATCCTAATCTCACCAATATTTCCCTCAAAACCTGATTTACACTTTCCTTTAATTAGTCTTTGTGATAATCCCATCTGGCCTTGTTTTTCCAGAGTACTTTTCAACCAAACTCCTACTCTGTTATATTTATGTTGATTTATTGAAGATTTTTTTTTATTGTTGTATGTATGTTCTTTCCTTCCCAAGTGGATGTTAGTGTGATAGAAGTACTATTGCCTGTTTCTTTTGCCTGGAGTCTAATACACTTCTGTGGAAACAATGGATATTAAATATATATATATTCTGTTGCTCAAGGTTATCGAGTTAAAAATCGTGGCTATTTGCTTAAATCACATAAATGATCAAACAGAAGAGCTGAGTGATGGTACCTGCACAATGCTTAATATATATTAAAGACTATAAAATAAATCCTACTGAAGTCAGTACTTTGTCTTCTTTAAAGATTTATTGCTTAGCTTTTAGAATTGATGGTTTTATATTTAAATAGAGAAATAGGTCTGAGGTTCATGTGATTATAAATAGAAATTCATTATTTCATTTTTATCACTGTAGTATCGTGCACCAAAAACTATTTTAAAGAACAGCTTTGAAAAAGGAGATGAAGTTAGAGGACTAACACTACCTGATTTCAAGACTTATAAACCTAGAACAGTCAAGACAATGTGGTATTGGCATAAAGATAGAGAAATAGATGAATGGAACAGAATGGAAGGTCCAGAAACAGATCCACACATAATTGAGCAACTGAATTTTGACAAAAGTGTAAAGGCAGTTCCCTGGAGTAAGGCAAATATTTTTAAAAGACAGTGCTAAAACAACTGGATATTCACATAAAAAATGATTCATATCAAACAGTATATAACATTAATTCAAAATGGATCATAGAATTACATTAAAACCTAATTACATTAGGTTACATTAAGTCTATTACATTACATTAATTAAGCCTATTATGTTAGACTTACATTAAAACTGTAAAACTCCTAAAGGAAAATACAGAGAAAATCTTTGTTACCTTGGGTTAGGCAAAGGTTTTTTACATATAACTCCAAAAGCATGATCTATAAAAGGACAAATTGATAAATTGGACTTCATGAAAATTAAAAATTTCTGCTCTTCAAAAGAGAATGAAAAGACAAGTCACAGAATTGTCTGTGGGAGATAATATTTGCAAGACATATATGATAAAGAACTTAGAATATATAAAGAACTCTCAAAACTCAATAATAAGAAAACAAGCAACCCAACAAAAAACAGACAAAAGGTTTGAACTGATCTTTTACCAAAGAAGGTATAAGATGACAAATAAGCACATAAAAAGAAGTTCAATATCATTACCTATTAGGGAAATGCAAATTAAAACAACAAGATACCGCGTCTATTGGTATGGCTAAAATTAAAAATATTGACCATACCTGGGGTTGACAAGGATGTGAAAGAACGGGAACTGTCATGCCCTGCTGGGGGAACATAAAATGTGTAACCACTTTGGAAAACAGTTTGGCAGTTTCTTTTTTGTTTTTTTTTTCTTGAGGAAGATCAGCCCTGAGCTAACATCCTTGCCAATCCTCCCCTTTTTGCTGAGGAAGACTGGCTCTGAGCTAACATCTGTTGCCAGTCCTCCTCCTTTTTTTTTTCCCCCCCAAAGCCCCAGTAGATAGTTGTATGTCATAGTTGCACATCCTTCTAGTTGCTGTATGTGGGACGCCGCCTCAGCATGGCTGGAGAAGCGGTGCGTCAGTGCGCACCCAGGATCTGAACCCGGGCCGCCAGTAGCAGAGCGCGTGCACTTAACCACTAAGCCATGGAGCCGGCCCCTCTATTTTCTTTTTTTCAGCTTTATTGAGATATAATTGACATATATAACTGTAAATTTAAGATATACAATGTGTTGATTTGGCAACATTTATATATTGCAAAATGATTACCCTCATAGCATTAGCTAACACCTTCATCCTGTCACATAGTTACCATTTCTTTTTTGTAGTGAGAACATTTAATATCTACTCTCTTAGCAGCTTTCAAGTATATAATACAGTATTATTAGCTATAATCACCATGCTGTGTGTTAGATCCCCAGAACTTGTTAACCTTTTAACTGGAAGTTTGTACTCTTTTACTAATATCTCCCTATTTCCCCCACCCCTCAGCCTCTGGCAACTACCACACTACTCTCTGGCAGTTTCTTAAATGTTAAACATACACCTATTATATGATCTAGCCATTCTACTTAGCTTTTTACCCAAGAGAATTGAAAGCATATTTTCATACAAAGACTTGTACATGAATATCATAGCAGCCTTATTTGTAATAGCTCAAAACTGGAAATCACCCAACTGTCCATCAACAAATAAATGAATAAACTGTAGTATATCCATACAAGAGAATACTACTCAGCAATAAAAAGCAATTAATTATTGGCACATGCAACAGCATGGATAGCTCTCAAAATAATTATGCTGAATGAAGGAAGTTAGCTCCCCCCCCCTCAAAAAAGTACATACTATATGATTTCACTTGTTTAAAATTCTAGAAAATGAAAACTAATTGTACTGATAGTAGATTAGTGGTTGCCTAGGTATGAGGGGCAAGGGAAGAGGAATGGATTACAAAGAGGCACAAGGAAACTTTTGGGGGTTATTGACATTCTCACTATCTTAATTGTGGTGAAGATTTTGCAGGTGTATATGTAATTCAAAGCTTATCGAATTGTATTCTCTAAATATGTATAGCTTTTCATAGCTCAATAAAATTATACCCTAATTAAAAAAAAATGTTGTAAAGAGGTGTTAGGGGTGCAATTCAGCATCAGAAGCAACATCATTTAACATATACATTAGCATATTATAAATATATAAATAAAATGTATATATTTATAAACATAAATATAACAACATACATTATTGAAGAGACCCACATGTTATCTACCATCTTTGGTTTTAGGGAGTTGCTAGAATATTATCAAAGGAGAAGACCATTTTATAAAGGAAATTATTATACCCTGACCATCCAGCAGTCATCTTTCATTCTGCGTAGAGGATCTTTACAGCAACCGTGATAACAATAAAAAAAGGAACAGCAAGCTTTACTCTTTAATTCTGGTAGGCCATCTCAATCTTTATCTAAATATCAATATTTCCCTCCTTTCATTTTCTTGATAAATCCGTATATTTTGCTGCTGCTTCTCAGTGTATTTTCTTAAACCACATTATTAGTAAAATGGGGAATGGATCCATAGAAACCATGTAGTACTGTTACATGATATTGGTTAAGCAACTCATTTACAAAATAATTTGGAGAAGGAAATTATTGAATTTTATCACAAGTGAGAAATGAGAGCCAAACAATTTAGTGGTTAAAATAAGAGTCTAATAAATCAAGTAGAATTCTCTCTGTATTTCATATATTGTGCTTATTTTCTCCATTATGAAAGTGAACTCAGATTCATTAGTCTCTTTATTTAAAAAAAAAAAAAAAAAGGAATTCTATGTAGGCCACCTTATGTCAACATCAATATGAGTAAAAGAAAAGAATGAGTTTATGCTCAGGTTCAGAGACAGCACTGGGACAGCTCTGCACTAACATGTAACAGTGTACAAAATATATACAAATTTGTTACTATTTTCTCACTGCAGACGATCACCAAATTACAAAGTAGCAGACAGTTGGGATGATTTTTACTTTCTATGTATAATGATGTTTAAGAGATACTTAAACTAGATTTTAAAGCTATGCAGTGATTTGTGTAAGATGAACTTGCAGAGCTATTATCCCTTAGCTTTTTAAAAAAGTTCTCAATTATAGTAATAAGCATACCATATCAGCTATTTGATTTTTTTATATTTGGAGGAAAGAGTGTAACCAGCTGGCAATTGGGATTTGAAACAACGATGGCAAAATAAGTAGTTTGTGCTGAAAATCGTTAGGTTTATCTCTTGGTGGAAAATCACCTTGGTGGATGGAAAACAACTGAGATCTGTAGTTATATAATTTAGGCAGGTAAAAAAATTAGAGCTAGGCTTTTATTAAGGATTTAGTTTGGTTCTTAGAAGTTATGGCAATTCCTGATGAGTAATTTAGTAATAACTTATGTATCTTCCTGAATTACTTATGCAACACACTGCCGGGTATTAATTATTGTAAACATTGTTGGTTTCAAGACTCCTTCTTACTCTAAACTTTGAAAAGTTTCTCATTACCTATGTATGTTGTTCCTCCTGAGTTTTATATTCAAGACCTTTCACAATCCATCACTGAGCTCTCTTTTAACCCATTGTGTCACTGCTCCTCTGTATGAATTGCCGAAGTTTCTATGATTTTTCTACTTCGTTGCCTTTTGTCTGTCTTCGTTCGGCCTGGACCCTCTGCCCTTCTTTCCTCTCTATTTACCCCTCTAAGCCCTACAGTGCTCCAGATGCCACATAAGTCAAACCTTTCCTTATCCATACATATTATAAATGCATCTTTTGTGCTTAGAGTTGTCCGTGCCAGTGGTTACCACGGTAGGGGCAGGGGGAGAGGATGCCTAGGATGCTCCATGTGGTGCAGGGAGAAAATATTACAACTTTACAAATATTTTTATCTCATCATAGTTAATTTTTATTTTTTTGTGTATGTTTTATAATGTATATGATAAATTAGTACCCAAATGGAAGTCATAAAGTAATTAAAATACAGATAGTGAGAGGGTGCATGGCTAGGATGTTTCACTGATAGAACACACATCAGAGAGTTAGGAGACCACTGATCTGTGTATTAATCCTATATCTTGAATTGTCAGGTCTGTTTCTTCCTTTGTAAAGTTAGGGCTAGGATTGGATTAGATAATTTATAGGACTTTTTTAGCTTAAATGTTAATTTAGTTAAAAAATTTATTTTGAAAGAATTTTGAGCATACAGAAAAGTTGCAAGTGTGGTATAATGAACTCCCATATGCCATTCACATAGTTTTATCCATGGTTAACATCGTGCCACATTTCCTCCTTCTCTCTCAAATACACATAAACATATATATCATTATACTTTTGTTCAGAACTGCTTACTAGTAAATTACAGAGGCTGTGACCATTTACCCTAAATACTTGAGCATGTGTCTATTAGGAACAAAGACACTCTTTTACAAAACCACAGAATATTGATCAAATTCAATATTATATTATTATCTAGTGTAAGGTCCATATTCAAATTTTGCTTAGTGTCCCAGTATGACCTTTATAGCTGTTTTTTCCCCAGGTCTAAGGACTGGGGGATAAGAATTTTATTATGTCTCTTTAGTTTTCTTTACTAGAGGATTTCTTAGTTTTTCTTTGTCTTTCATGACGTTGATATATTTTGAAGAGTTCATGCCCTTAATTTTGTAGACTCTCTCATTTGGGTTTGCATAAGTGTTCCCATTATACCTTGATTTTTTACTTTGTTGTAGTTTAATTCTTTGTGTGTGTGTGCACACATGTGCTATGTGATTGTGTGTGACTCCTCTTGTCCAAACTATATTGTAAATTCCTTGGACACAAAGATGATTCGTCATGTTCATTTTTGTTCTTCTCACTTCCAAGCACATATAATACTTTGCCTATAATAAAAATTAAATATATTCATAATTTAAAAGTCCTTTTATATTCTGTAGGTTAAAAGAATGCTTTAAAACATACAGAGAAGGATCTATCAGATTAATTAACTCTCAGTAATTAAGGATGTCAAAGAATGCCATGATAACAATAGAAGCATTATGTTTTATTGAGTCATGAAGGAAATTGGCTACTACAATGTGTAATATAATATGGGCATGCACAGAACATGGTGAATCCTGTACTAATAGATATGTGTTATTTCTTTTCATCATTCCTCTGAGGAAACCCTGTGCAATAATGTCTGCCCTCTTTTCCATATACAGAGCTCCAAAATAGTATTTGCATCTGACCTGGTATTTCATTGGGCAGTGAAAATAGCGTGAAAGATCTTACACTTTTAAAAATAAATGTCTTAAGATTGGAAATATCTAAAGTTGTCAAGAAAAGGTCTTTTATTATCCTTTCATTATCAACTAAGCAACATTATAAGAAAGTGAACTCATCTAAAGTTTTAAGGCAAACACAAGTTAGAAGTTTTCCTTTTTGAGGTCAGCATCTGGAAAGATGCATTGTAGCCTTTTAGTGACTCTGATTTCCCTGAAACGTATCACTTATATAAAGGTCCATAGTAAGCTTGAATTTGTTATTTAGGATTTTTAAATCAGTAGGCTTTTGAGCTCTTAGAACGTTGTTTTCTTTTGATGAAGAACATTTAATATACTGGTTTTCTTAGTATTGACTTTCATAACTATCCTCTGGGGCAATTATTTTCTCAGTTGATTATTTATCTCTACAGGCCTATTCTAACTCTACATTTATCTGAACTTACTGAATAACTCCTCATTACTCAGCACATACTTTAGTGAAGATATTCTTGGGAGTAACGGCTGACATTCTCCATATTGTGGTTTGTCTGTGTGTATGTGCCTGTGGATAACTTGGCAATCGCTTCCTCAGCGAAATAGCAGTCAGTGTGGTTCAGCCAAAGTTTAGCGGCATGAAATAACTGAAGTGGGAGTTTTTTGTATAATACAGAGTGATACTATCCTTAGTTCTTTCTTATTGAATTGCTCAGGTAGTAGGTAGTATTTCATTGCCTTGGAAGTTATTAAAACAAAACAATACAAAGCAAGCAAAAAAACAAAGAAAACCCAACAACCACCACCAAACAGGAAATACCAGGTAATTCAGATGATCTGCTTTCTTGCCACGGTATGAAGCCAAGAACTCTTCCTGTAACTCAAAAATGTATGCTTAGATCAGAATCTGATTTAGAGAATGAAAAACAACATTTTGTCTATTTTTTCGAGGATCAGGTTTAATAGAAAACTGGTGATGCACTAATCTTTTCACACACGTGACTTGAGAATATTTCGTGTTTGTCAATTTTAAAAAAAATAGAGTATTTTGAGGCTTGTCTCTACTGCAGCAGGAAGAGGCACTGCGAGTCATTGAATTATGTGAATTAAAGGCATGATCAAGAAACAGTCCATTGAAAATGATGGCCCCTGCAGTGTTAAAAGTGCTTTGATCTTCTGTTTTTACATGTTGAGTTTATCTTTAATTGTATGTGACGACATTTAATTATTATACACTTAGACTATTATAATATGGTTTGTAAAATGTAGTTTGTACTATGTAACTTCAGCACCGTTTTTCTGTAGTTACGAGTTTGCAGAGAGATGTTTTAGTTTGGTTTAAGTGAAAACTATTAGATTTCTGAATTAGTAGACACTTACAACATGTAAAATATTTGGCTGTCAGGCAAAGTATGATTCCTGTACAATAAGGATTATCGGTGGCTCTGTTGGCCCAGTGTCTTATTTTATAGAGGTAACAGAATTATGTGTGGTTATTATTTCCACTAACCGGATGCTTGACTTTAGGCAAATCACTTAAGTTCTCTGGACCTTTGAAAAAATGAAAGCCTTAGACCACTGATATCCCAGCTTTTAACTCTGGAATTCTATGATTCTGCTATTCTGTGATGTCCATGATAGACATAGCGCAGAGTACAATGGAAATTCCTGGCACATTTTCTAAAATAAAGATGTTTTTAAAATATTGCATGAGTTGATCTTTGACCTTACATTTTGATATGGAAATGAGATACTTAAAAAAAAAAAACAACCGCAATGACTTTTTCATCTTGCTGGGGAGGGTCAGTGGGTTGGTGGGCAGCCGTACTGTAAGGCCACAATTGTAGAGAGAATTTTCATTTGGAATTTCCTGTTTTATGCCATCACCTTAGCCTTGAGGGTATGATGTCTCTCTTTGAAATTGCCTGTCTTGCTTGTATTTACATGCCGAGCCCTGGATTTTTCCCGATTTAGGCAGTTATATGCCTCACCTATGAAATGTCCTTAAGAGTTTGATCCTGATTCTGATTCTCCAGAAGAAATTACAAAATGATTGTTTTTTTTTAAATGGTAGCCAGATGTAGTGATTTGACTTTTAATACCATTTAATCAATTTTGCCAATGTTCCTAATGGGGCAATCAGGCAAAAAACAAAAGCAAAAATGAATAAACAAACAAAAGCCTTTAAGTCTAGTGGCTATTTAGGGACTATCATTAGGGAACATAATAGTCCATGTGTTTTTATCCTGAATTTTGCTTTTCTTTGTCGTATGACCAGTTCTTTACTTGCTAAGATGTCTTCTCTTGTAAGAAACCTGCTGCTAACTACAGGTAGGACCCTCTAGAAACATGCATAGAGGGCCGACCCCGTGGCTTAGCATTTAAGTGCGCGCGCTCAGGTGCTGGCGGCCCGGGTTTGGATCCCAGGCGCGCACCGGCGCACCGCTTCTCCGGCCATGCTGAGGCCGCATCCCACATACAGCAACTAGAAGGGTGTGCAACTATGACATACAACTATCTACTGGGGCTTTGGGGGAAAAAATAAATAAATAAATAAAAGAAAAAAAAAAAAAGAAACATGCATAGTGATAGGTCCATAGTAGAAACTCAATAAATATTTAAGTGAATTGCAATTTCAGAAACATTTTCCAAACATAAACCTGAAAGATTTAAAAGACTGAATTAATGCTTGCAGTTATGAAGCTTCTTAACAAATGGAAGAGTTATCTTTGTAGGAAAAATGAATTGTATTTTTTTCTTCATTTTTAATTGACCATAAGATTCATTACTTTAAATTCTGATCTGTCACACACAATTATTGGGTATGATTATTTACTGCCTAAGAACTAAGCGTTGGTACTTTGATTTGAGTTTTTTACTGAAGAATCATAGTATGTTTTATCTATAAGTACTTTGGGATTTTTTTAAGCTAAAAGCCTATAAATATATATAATTTGTAATAAGTAAGTGACAGTGAAAAGCAAAACTAGAAAGATATGACCGTACAGCTGCATCTCAAGCTACTCTCTGCTCACAGACTATTGCTGTGTTAAGATTTTAGCATTTGTTTCCTTTAGAGAGGGTGGAAAGGTGAAGCCTTAATATAAACCATTTCAAGGTAGTTAACTCTATACCACATACTAATGGAGAAGAAAAGTAGTACAGATAAGTCAAAACAAAGAAAAGCAAAATAATGATTGCTCTTCTTTATTGGTATAAAGAGCATGGGAAAGACAGGAGCTGGGTGGGCTCTTAAATCTGGAAAACCCATTGTTGGTGTCTTTTTTCCCTCTGCCTCTGCAGCTTCTCAGGATCCCTGGAACTTTAGGCAGAAGGATGGGGTTGGGGTGGTGGTGGTAGGAGAGCACAAATCACTGAGCCTAAGGCAATAGCATCTGTAGGTACTCTCTTTCCTGTTCCCTACAGCTGTTGAATGTGAAATGAATCCTCAGTAAAATTCCAGATTAGATGATTTAGCAGGTGGTAGTTCAGTAATAGGAAGGAAAAATGTTGATCTCTAGGAGCCAGCCTGAGTTTATGAAAAGATGTTATAGTAGATTAACCTAATTTCATTCTTCTTTGGAAGGTTATTAGACTGTTAATCACACAATATGAGTGTCTGAATTTTATGCAGCTTTTTGACATGGTCCATCGTGTTATCATTGTGGGCAAGATGGACGAGAGTGATATGATATGATAATATAGTTATGTTGATATGTAACTGGTTGAACAGCCGCCTGAAAGAGTGTTATTTAATGGAAAGAGTGTGAACCTGGAAGGAAGGCTCTGGGATCCTACAGGAATCTGTCTTCAGCTTCGTGTTGTATTATATGAACAAAGAGTTAAAAGTAAATATAGTTGGCACTCTGATCACCTTTGTAGATAACACAATTGGGGAAGGATGGCTGAAATTATTAGATGATAGAGACAGACAGAAGTCAAAAAAAGATCTAAACATACTGGGATGGTGGGCTTGGCCAAGAAGATAACATTTACTGAGAACAAATTTGTAATGTAACATATTATACTATGTATTATAGAATGGGGGAGAAATGGCTTAGATATAAGGGTAGGAAAAAAAAGACTTAACATCCTTAAGTTAACTGAAAACTCAGTATGAACAACTTTGTTATGTTCCTTTTCAGAAAACACAGTATGATCTTAGGCCACATTAACAGAATGTCTAGAATAGGGTTGATGATA
Source organism: Diceros bicornis minor (assembly GCF_020826845.1). Lineage (NCBI taxonomy): Eukaryota > Metazoa > Chordata > Mammalia > Perissodactyla > Rhinocerotidae > Diceros > Diceros bicornis. Next base: position 16,607,750 of record NC_080763.1, read on the forward strand.
GTCCTGCTTTATTCTATGTGCATCAGACTATTCTGTTCTAGATTATTGCACTTTAAGAGTGACAAGCTTCAAGCACATCCAGAAGAAAATGGCTAGAATAGTAAGAGGATTTTTCATCTAAGCAAGCAAGGAAAGAAGGAATGTTAGCCTGTAAGGGGTCATAATAGCCATCTCCTAAGACATATTTGATGGGCAACCCTACAGAAGAGAGGTTAGAATGAGACTGTGAGGCTCCAGAATGCAAAGTGACAACCAATGGTTAGATTATGTTATATGGAGAGAGATTTCGGCTCCATGTAAAAGAAGAGTACTCTGGTCCTTAGAGGTGTCCAAAAAAGTGGAATGGACTACATTGGGAATTAAGTAGTGAATTTTCCAGAGTGCTTCCGAATTACCTTCTGGGCCTCTGGTAATAGAAGAAACTTATTCATCAGATAGGGACTAAAATGAGTTGATTTCTAAGATATAGCATGACTTTTTTTGGTGATGTATTCCCTATTTGTTTACAACCAATCTTAGTCCCTGTCATTTGGTTGAGAAGCAGAGAATGTCTTTGACCATAAATTGAGAAGGAGGAATCATCTGTATATGTTATTATCAAAACATGCCTGGGGCCGGCCCCATGGCTTAGCGGTTAAGTGCACGCGCTCCGCTGCTGGCGGCCCAGGTTCGGGTCCCGGGCGCGCACCACCACGCCACTTCTCCGGCCATGCTGAGGCCGCGTCCCACATACAGCAACTAGAAGGATGTGCAGCTATGACATACAACTACTGGGGCTTTGGGGGGAAAAATAAATAAATAAAATCTTTAAAAAAAAAAAAATGCCTGTTGCCTTTCTTCTTGTCTACTCACTCCTAAAAATATGTTTCTGAAATTAAAAGGACTTAACATAGGAGTTTAGAAGGGAAAATAATGTTGTTTTTCCAGGAAACATTGTTTATATCTTTGACACATTTTGATTAGCACCAAACCCAAGATGATCATATGACAGCTATTAGAAGATAGTACTATGAAATGAATGCACACAGACACATCAGAATAACCAGGTTCATTGGTTTGTTCACTCATTTGTTCTTTTACTCATTCATAATTTATAAATATTTTTTGACTACGTGGTAAGTGCTGGACACTCTGCTAGGTGCTAGGAAGTTGATATATACTGTAATTTTTCTGATCAAAAATCTGTTAATAGGCTCTGTTTTTTTAATAACTTGCCAGGAAACACTTATTAAAATAATAAAAAAGTAATCGTTCTTTATTTTTTATATTTTATGATATAAACTACAAAGAAAAGTATAAAAGAAACCCTGGAAGATCTTGAGTTTAACTCTGTATGTTAACTATTATACGTAGTCATACAAAAATCACACCTTTTGTATACATCATCAGTATTAACATTGCTTTGAAACTGAATTCTGAGGTAGAATTTGGTTTTTCAGGGTTCTTTTCATTTAGTGTCAGAGATTTGTGTATTTTCTTCTTTTCCTTTTTTGGACTGTTAATTTCCATGTTGCTCTTTGAAAGGAAAAATAAAATATTGTGTAAGTATTTAAAAATACATCCTAACCACTATTTTTTGAGGACAGAAGCCTTTCTTGCTCTCTTGTTTTTAGCCAGTTTTAATTTCAGTGTGCATTATTGCTAGGTAGACAAGAATGATCTTGAAAAAAGAAAGCTTTTGAAATATTAAGCCAACAAAGGTATTGCCTGCAGGATAAGTTAATGGTTCAACATATTCACTGGTTATGCTGCCAAGTTTTATCGTTAATTTATTTTAGTATAAGGTGGTTGTTTTCTGTCTTTCATCTTAAAAGTACACCTATTAACATTAGCTTATAAATCATTATCATACCCAGGTAGGGTAGATTAGTAGTATCCAGTTTTACAGTTAGAAATAGAAAATGAGAAGCCAGTGCTCCTCTATGTACTTATAGCCAAGCAGGGTTTAAGGCAGGGAGGGGTCCTCAGTGGTTGATCTTTAAGTCATCTATACATGTCTAAGACTGTTGCTATTGCCATGTTGTCTTTCTTTGAAGTTTTCCAAGATTCTTTGGTGAAATGTTAGCTCCTGCCCATCAACCTTCCCATCCCCAACTTAGAGTCTTCCCTGACAATTCTCATAATCATCTCAAGATTGCAGAGAAATGGAAGAGTTATTTGTACATTCATGTTCATAGCAGCATTATTCACAATAGCTAAAAGGTGGAATCAACCCAACCATCAACGAATGAATGGATAAACAAAATGTGATATATACGTACAATGGAATATTATTCAGCCTTAGAAAGGAAGGAAATTCTGACATATGCTACAACATGTATGAACCTTGAGGACATTATACTGAGTGAAATAAAAGCCAGTCACAAAAAGGCAAATGGTATATGATTCCACTTATATGAGCTATCTAGAGTAGTCAAACTTGTAGAATGGTGGTTGCCAGGAGCTGGAGGGAGTGGAAATGAGAAATTGTTTAATGAGTATAGACTTTCAGGTTTGCAAGATGAAAAAGTTCTGGAGATTGCTTGCACAACAATATAAATAATACCTAACACTACTGAACTGTATACTTGTACATGGTCAAGATGATAAATTGTATATAGTATGTACTTTAACACAATTAAAAAAAGAACTTTCAAAAATATTTCAAAAAATTAGCTAAGTAAAAGCATTCCCTTTACATTAAAAAAAGTAAAAAAGATTGCAGAGAAATGAAAACAACAACAACAAAATAGCCCTCCACCAAAACAGACCGGTTACAGAGGGTTTCTGGCTTTGACCTTCAGGATTTGGGCTGTAAGACAAACTCACTAAAGGAAATATAACTAAGTCATTTACTCCACATGTGCAAAACTGAACTTAGGATCTTTTCCTCCCAAGTTTGTTTTTGTTTCTTCTGTCCCATGTTAGACATATGAATATCAACCCACACTTCTTTTTTTTCTTTTACTCTCCAAATACCATTGATGGCTAAGTCCTGCAAATTATATCTTCTTCACCTTTCTCTTAGTCTGCTTTCTCTACATCACTGGTACAATTTATTCATTCAAGAAATACTTTGTTAGAAGCTTCTATGTGCCAGACTGTGTTCTAGTTGTTTGAGATTTATCAATGAACAAAAAAAAGATCCTTATGCCCATGAAGCTTGTGGGGAAGACAGATAATAAAGAATAGATCTAAGTGTTAAATAAATTATGTAGTATTTCAGAAAGTGTTAATGTCATGAAAAAAGAAAAAGTAGGATAGGATTGGGGTTTGGGAGTGTAGAGGATGAGGAGAGAGTTGCAATTTAAAAAATGGTGATCCATATAGACCTCATTGATAAGATGAAATCTGAGCAAAAACCACGAAGAGATAAGGGAATGAGCCATGAGAATATCTGGGGAAAAGCTTTCCAGGTTAACGGAATAGCCTGTGCAAAGGCCGTAAGATGAGAGCGTGCCTGGTGAGTTCAAGGAACACCAAGGAAGCCAGTACATCTGGATGGAGAGAGCAAGGGGAAGAGCCATTGGAAATGAGGTCATAGAGGTAACAGTGATCAGCTGATGTAGGGCCTTTGTGGGGCATTGGATGGATGGATGTGTTGAGCAGGGGAGAGACACCTGATTTATATTTTAAAAGAGTCACTTTGGCTACTAGGTTGAGAGTGGATTGTATGAGCAAGGGTTGAAACAGAGAGACCAATTAGGAGGTTGTTGGGATATTTCAATCAAGAAATGAAGGTAGCTTGGATGAAGTGGTTAGTGGTAGTGGAGGTGGTGAGATGAGGTTGGATTCTGGATACTTTGAAGATAGGGCCAATAGGAGTTTCTAATAGATTAGATATAGGGCATACGAGAAAGAGTCAAGATAAATCTAAGTTTTTTTGTTCTGAGGAACTGCGTTTCCCATCAACTGAGATAGGAAGCCTGAGGGTAGAACGAGTTTAGAGAGAAAGAACAGGAGTTGAATTTTTGGACTTGTTAACTTTGAGATGTCTCTTTGATATCAATTCTCATGTTCTTCTCTCTTTCTGGAATACATTGTGTTTTTCTACCTGTATCCCCAAATTCACTTATCAAAAACCTGGATATCTTTCAAATCTTAACTGAGGTATTACCTTTGGGTGAAGGCTTTTCTGTGGTGCTCACCTTCAAGCAGAATTGACCAATTCCTTCCTTGCCACACTACAGCCAGTGTGTTATTTTGTTAAAACCCCTTATAATATATTATCACTATTATTTGTTTATCTGTTTGTCTGTCTGTCTCCCTTATACGCTTCTTGAGGGCAAATATTCCTAATTCCTCTGTATGCCCAGACTCTAACATAATGTGTGACACATAGTGGTGCCAAACAAATGCTTGTTAAAAGGTGATTTTTTTGCTTTAAACAGTCAATTATCTTTGAAGGAATTAAATAAATGAGGAAAAAAGTCTTTTATATTTACTTTAACATTAAATGTTAATATTTAAATTTATTTTATAAATTTGTTAAATTAAAATTTAAAATAATATTAAATAGACATAAAAAGAATTTGTAAATAATGATTTAATATTTGTTAATAAATATTAAGTATTAAAACTAAATATTAATATTAAATGCCACATATTTAACATTTCTGGTATTCTTCATTCCTTTGTGTAGATCCAGGTTTTCACCTGGCATCATTTAACTTTGTCCTGAAGAATATTCTTTAACATTTCTTATAGTGAAAATGTGCTTGCAATAAATTCTCTCAGCCATTGTTTTTCTGAAAAAAATCTTTATTTTACCTTTATTTTGCAAGGAAACTTTTGCTAGATATAGAATTCTAGGTTGATAATGTTTTGTGTTTTTCCTTTTTGCACTTTAAAGTTGTCATTCCATTGTATTCTGGCTTGCATTGTTTCTAATGACAATTCAGTGGAATTCTTAGCTTTGTTGTATATACTGTCTTTTTTTACTGCTTTAAAAATTTTCCTTTTTATAACTGTTTTGTAGCATTTTTGTTATGAGGCGCCTTTGTGTGGTTTACTTTATGTTTATTTTGCTTGTCATTTATTGAGCTGCTTTTTTTAATTTTCCATCAAATATGGTAACCTTTGGCCATGAGTTTTCCAATGCTGTTCTGCTCCCTCACTCCATCCATGGTACTCTAGTTACATGTTGTTAAACCAATTGATGTTGTTCCACAGATAGGAAGCCTTTGTTAATTTTGTGTTTGTTTCTCTCTATGCCTCGTTTTGGATAATTTCTATTGTTGTGCTTCAAGGTTAGTGATCTTTTCTTGTGTCTAATCGGCAATTAACGCCACGAATTTTTCACTTCAGCTATTGTGTTTTTCATTCCTAGAAGCTCTGCTTTTTTTGTTTTGTTTGTTTGGCTTTTTGGCATCTTTCATTTCTATCCTTATTTTCATGATTTCCTTTACATCCATGAGCATAAATTTCGTTCTTTTACAGTCTTTATCTGCTATTTCTACATCTTTGTCATTTACATGTCTTTTATTTACTAGTTTTTCTCCTGTTTATGGGTCTCATTTTCTTGTGTCTTTGTGTGTCTGATAATTTTTTATTGGATTCTGGATATTGTGAATGTTATGTTGTCGAATGCAGAATTTTATTGTCTATCTATAAATAGTGTTAGGCTTAGTTATAGCAAGTAGTTTGAGTTGACTACTACTTTTGAAGCTTGTTAGAGGTGTCTAGAGTTGTCTTTTCTTAAGGCAGTGGTTCCCAAAGTATGGTACCTGGACCAACAGCATCAGTATCACCTGGGAACTTGTTAGAAATGTGAATTCTAGAGCTTTGCTCCAGGGTCACTGAATCCAGAACTGTGGGGGTAATGCTAGCAGTCTGTGTTTTAACAAACCCTCTGTGTTATTCTGATGCATTCTGACTTTTAAGAACCACTACTCTAGAGCTAGTTTAGCTTTGCTACTAGGGTGTGACTCTTTCGGAGTCTCTGTGCCACGCTCTAGATAGTCATTGAGATCTCTAACTGGTCAAAATGTCTCACAGCCTTGTATGAGTTCTGGATACTATTCAGATTACCACTTATGGTACTTTGCTTGGTTTTGTGGCATTTACTCTATGCATGTGCAGCTTAGTTTTTTTTTTAATTGATGTTTTAATAGTTTATGACGTGAATTTTTTTGGTTGTACATTTTTGTTTGTCCATCACCATATACATGTCTCCCTTCACCCCTTGTGCCCACCCTCTACCCCCATTGTCCCTGGTAACCGCAATACAGTTTTCTCTGTCCATGTGTTGGTTTATATTCCACATATGAGTGAGATCATACGGTGTTTGTCTTGCTCTTTCTGGTTTATTTCACTTAACATAATACCCTCCAGGTCCATCCATGTTGTTGCAAATGGGACGATTTTGTCTTTTTTTATGTCTGAGTAGTATTCCGTTGTATATATATACCACATCTTCTTGATCCAGTCATCAGTTGAGGGACACTTGGGTTGCTTCCACTTCTTGGCTATAGTGAATAATGCTGCAGTGAACATAGGGGTGCATAAGCCTCTTTGGATTGGTGATTTCAGGTTCGTTGGATAGATTCCCAGTAGTGGGATAGCTGGATCATAGGGTATTTCTATTTTTAATTTTTTGAGGACTCTCTATACCATTTTCCATAGAGGCTTGTGCAGCTTAGTTTTAACCCATAGTCTCAAGAGGACCCCTGTGCAGATTTCTCGAGCTCTTCTCTGCATAGCTCTTCTCTTTAGTACTCTGTCCTACAGATTCCATCCCTTTCCTCCTCTTTGAACTCTACTCCAACTCAAAAAAAACGTCTGTACTCTGTTTGGGTTACTAGTCTCTGTGTTGCATTCCAGAAAGGGCTTCCAGACAGATATCAGGGGCAGTCTGGGGGCTTACTTTGTTCATCCCCTTTGCACAGGGATCACATTCCTACATTGACTTTTTGTCCAATGTGTGACAATAATTTTTTTGTATATTTTGTCCAGTTTTCTCATTGTTTGTAATAGGAAGACAACTCTGGTCCCAGTTACTCTATTATGCCTGGAAGCTAGGTACTTATTTTTTATGGTCATGAGGTCACACGAGAGCTAATTATATGAGGAAAATGAACGTTGCATTAATTTCTTCACATTGTTTCTGGCACTACTAGAGTATTATATATATACCACGTGTTAGACACTGTGCTAGGGCAGGAGGATTCAAACCTAAGTAGGATAGGGCCTTTGCCTTTGAAGATCTCTTAACCTAGAGGAGCAGACTGACATATAAACAACTCCTTATAAGTCAGTCTATGGTGAAGGCTATAATAGAGGCAGCATGAAATTATATAAAGACCATGGACTTTGGAATCAGATAGGCTTCATTTAAATCTCAGCTCTATGACTTAACTGTTGTGCTGTGTAACCTCTCATAGCCTTAGTTTCCCATCCTGCAGAATAGAGGTAATAGTCCTTTGTGGGATGTTGAGAAGATTAAATGAGATTCTTTTATAGAACACTTGGCATATAGTAGAGGCTCATTAAGTGTTAGTTTCTTTCTCCTTAGAACACATGTAGGAGGGAGGAACAGTAATTATTACTGTAAAATTCTTCAGGGAGGAAATGACATTTAAATTGTGCCTTGAAAGTCAAGTAGAACGTTTGATATATATTAGATGGGTTCCAAGGACATTCTACTTTTAAAGAACTGAATGAGCAAGGGCTCAAAGGTATAAAAGGTATGGAAGCCTGCAAATATGCTTATGAAAGTTAGCATAGTCCAGAGCCTTAAGAAAAAGTTTGGATGCTAAAAAATAAAAAAATAAAAAAAATCCTAGTATTAGGAAAGTAAAAACAAAGAAAAGAAGTACAAACCGAAAATCTAACCCATAGTAAAAGTATACTTCCTTAGGCCATTCCTATTTATTGCCATGACTAATAAATTTGGGAAGGCCTGTGGAAAATTCCTGTGGGCTGATATTTTCCTAACCACTATTCAGACCTACTCTAAGTTGATATTCTAAGCTGATCATTTCATTAATATTAAACTCCAGAGCATGTCCCCAAGTTTCCAAGAGTTTTCTGAATTGTTTTTCTCTGTTTTCTATTTCCTTGGGTTACTTCCATTTTTTTCCCCCTCATCTGGTAAAAATTGATTCCCTAGGTTTTCTAAGTGATTGATAATGTGAAAGTACTAAAAAGGCCTTTCTTAGGGCCGGCCCCGTGGCTTAGCGGTTAAGTGCGTGCGCTCCGCTACTGGCGGCCCAGGTTCCGATCCCGGCTGCGCACCGACACACCACTTCTCCAGCCATGCCCAGGCCGCGTCCCACATGCAGCAACTAGAAGGATGTGCAACTATGACATACAACTATCTACTGGGGCTTTGGGGAAAAAAAGGAGGAGGATTGGCAATAGATGTTAGCTCAGAGCCAGTCTTCCTCAGCAAAAAAAGAAGAGGATTAGCATGGATGTTAGCTCAGGGCTGATCTTCCTTACAAAAAAATAAAAATAAGTAAAAATAAAAAGGCCTTTCTTAGATTCTAGAATGTCTGTCTGTGTTCACATTTAGTAGGAATACTGTCAAGGGCTTAGTAAAATATACAAAGAATATATTTTCTAGATTTCTTTTGGTAGGGGATTCTGAACTTAAGCATTTTATTTCATTGAGGTTAAGCTTTGTCCTAATGAGGGTTTTTTGTTTTGTTTTAAATTATTACTTTTTGCACTGTCTATTAAGAATAAGATGGCTTCCTGGATTGAATCTGCTTCATTTCTCCAGTGGATAACTTTTATCTGACCTTTAGATATTTATTCTAGTATTGTTTTGTTTGGTTTCTGAAGCTCTGGAATGTTTTAGAAAAAATAAGGTGCATGGAGAAGAGCTGTTATCCTTGAAAATGATAAGACCAGAAATGGGAAAAACAAAACCCAGTATCACCCTTGAAATCTAGATTTCAGTTTTTAAAAAGTCCTTTGCCTCTGTCTCTGACACCAATCATTTAGAAGTCTGTGTCTCTCCTCTGTGATATGTTCTCACAAAAAATCCTCTTGTGTTCATACTAGAATTACACTGAGTTCATAAATTAAATTGAGGAGAATTTACATATTTAATATTGACTTTTCTCGTTCATGAAAATGATTTATTTTTCTGTTTATTTAGGTCTTCTTCAATAATATTGTAGAGTTTTATCCCTAAGTATCTTATACATCTTTTATTAGATTTATTCACGGGTTTTTAATAGTTTTTTTAAAAATGGGAGTTATTTTTTATTACATAGTGAAATTGGTTGTTGCCTCAGAAAATTGATTTTTATATATGGATTTTGAGTCCAGCAAACTTGCTTTCCTTGCTTATTAAAATGGTTTGTAGATTTTCCTGGATTTTCCAGGGATAGAATCATATCGTATGCAGTGGCGATTCTTCTTTCCTTTCCAAATCTCATACCTCTTGATGCTTGAATAGAAGTGGTGATAGTGGGACCTTGTTTTGTTCTTAAGTTAAGGAGATTCCTTCTAACATATTTTTCATGTTAGAAAGTTTCTTTTTGTTGATGGATTGGTGGATATTTTTTAAGGTACTGAATCAATATAGAATTTTACAAATGTTTTCTCTATATCTACCAGGATAAATCATATGGGTTTTCTCTTTTATTCTGTTAATGAAGTGAAATATGTTAATGGATTTTCTAGTGTTAAACCATTCTTGTATTCTCAGACAAACTCTATTTGGTTATTCAAAAATAATATATTTCTAGATTTCTTTCGTTAGTATTTTGTTTGGGAATGCCCTGAGATTTTTCTAATATTATACCTTTTAGATCATAGAATAAGCTTGATAGCTTTTCCTCATTTTCTATTATCTGGAAAAATTTATATAACATAGGATTTATTTCTTCCCTGAAGGTATGGTAAACCTTATTTTATACCCTCTGTACCTAGTAGAGTTTTTAGGTGGGAGTTTTTTGTTTTGTTGTAGCTTTATTTATTTATTTATTTATTTTTAATTTTTGTTTATTGCAGTAACATTGGTTTATAACATTGTATAAATTGCAGGTGTACATCATTATACTTCTATTTCTGCATAGATTACATCATGTTCACCACCCAAATACTAATTACAACCCATCACCATATACATGTGCCAAATTATCCCTTTCGCCCTCCTCCTTCCCCCCTTCCCTTCTGGTAACCACCAATCCAATCTCTGTCTCTGTGTGTTTGTTTATTGTTGTTATTATCTACTACTTAATGAAGGAAGTCATACGGTATTTGACCTTCTCCCTCTGACTTATTTCACTTTGCATAATACCCTCAATGTCCGTCCATGTTGTCACAAATGGCTGGATTTCATCGTTTCTTATGGCTGAGTAGTATTCCATTGTGTATATATACCACATCTTCTGTATCCATTCATCCCTTGATGGGCACTTAGGTTGCTTCCAAGTCTTGGCTATTGTGAATAACGCTGCAATGAACACAGGGGTGCATGTATCTTTATGCATTGGTGTTTTCAAGTTCTTTGGATAAATACCCAGCAGTGGAATAGCTGGATCATATGGTAGTTCTATCCTTGATTTTTTGAGGAATCTCCATACTGTTTTCCATAGTGGCTGCACCTGTTTGCACTCCCACCAGCAAAGTATGAGAGTTCCCTTCTCTCCATATCCTCTCCAACACATGTTGTTTCCTGTCTTGTTAATTATAGTCATTCTGACGGGCGTGAGGTGATATGTCATTGTAGTTTTGATTTTCATTTCCCTGATAGTTAATGATTTTGAACATCTTTTCATGTGTCTGTTGGCCATCTGTATATCTTCTTTGGAGAAATGTCTGTTCAGGTCTTTTGCCCATTTTTTAATTGGGTTGTTAGTATTTTTGTTGTTGAGATGCATGAGTTCTTTATATATTTTGGAGATTAACCCCTTATCAGATGTATGGTTTGCAAATATCTTCTCTCAATTGTTAGGTTGTCTTTTCGTTTTGTTGATGATTTCCTTTGCTGTGCAGAAGCTTTTTAGTTTGATGTAGTCCCATTTGTTTATTTTTTCTATTGTTTCTCTTGCGCGGTCAGACATGGTGCTTGAAAATATGTTGCTAAGACCGATGTCGAAAAGTGTACTGCCTATGTCTTCTTTTAGAAGTTTCATAGTTTCAGGTCTTACATTCAAGTCTTTAATCCATTTGGAGTTAATTTTTGTGTATGGTGTAAGGTAAGGGTCTACTTTCATTTTTTTGCATGTGGCTATCCAGTTTTCCCAACACCATTTGTTGAAGAGACTTTATTTTCTCCATTGTATGTTCTTGGCTCCTTTGTCAAAGATTAGCTGTCCATAGATGTGCAGGTTTATTTCTGGGCTTTCGATTCTGTTCCATTGATCTGTGTGTCTGTTTTTGTGCCAGTACCATGCTGTTTTGGTTACTGTAGCTTTGTAGTACATTTTGAAATCAGGGAGTGTGATACCTCCAGCTTTGTTCTTTTTTCTCAGGATTCCTTTAGCTATTCGGGGTCTTTTGTTGTTCCATATAAATTTTAGGATTCTTTGTTCTATTTCTGTGAAAAATGTTGTTGGAACTTTGACAGGGATTGCATTGAATCTATAGATGGCTTTAGGAAGTATGGACATCTTAACTATGTTAATTCTTCCAATCCAAGAGCACGGAATATCTTTCCATTTCTTTGTGTCTTCTTCAATTTCTTTCAGCAATGTTTTATAGTTTTCGGTGTACAGATCTTTCACTTCTTTGGTTAAGTTTATTCCTAGGTATTTTATTCTTTTTGTTGCAATTGTAAATGGGACTGTATTCTTAATTTCTCTTTCTGCTAGTTCGTTGTTAGTGTACAGAAATGCAACTGATTTTTGTATGTTGATTTTGTATCCTGCAACTTTACCGTATTCGTTTATTACTTTTAAAAGTTTTCTGGTGGATTCTTTAAGGTTTTCTATATATAAATCATGTCATCTGCAAATAGTGACAGTTTCACTTCTTCCTTTCCAATTTGGATCCCTTTTATTTCTTTTTCTTGCCTGATTGCTCTGGCTGGGACTTCCAGTACTATGTTAAATAGGAATGGTGAGAGTGGGCATCCTTGTCTGGTTCCTGTTCTTAGAGGGATAGGTTTCAGTTTTTCACCATTGAGGATGATATTAGCTGTGGGTTTCTCATATATGGCCTTTATTATGTTGAGGTACTTTCCTTCTATACCCATTTTATTCAGAATTTTTATCATAAATGGATGCTGTATCTTGTCAAATGCTTTCTCTGCATCTATTGAGTTGATCATGTGATTTTTATTCTTCATTTTATTAATGTGGTGTATTACGTTGATTGATTTGTGAATGTTGAACCATCCATGCATACCTGGAATACATCCCACTTGATCATGGTGTATAATCTTTTTAAAGTATTGTTGTATGCGATTTGCTAGTATTTTGTTGAGGATGTTTGCATCGATATTCATCAATGATATTGGCCTGTAATTTTCTTTGTTTGTGTTGTCCTTGTCTGGTTTTGGTATCAGGGTAATGTCGGCTTCGTAGAATGAGTTAGGGAGCTTCCCTCCCTCCTCAATTTTTTGGAAGAGTTTGAGAAGGATAGATATTAGGTCTTCTTTGAATGTTTGGTAGAATTCACCAGGGAAGCTGTCTGGTCCTGGACTTCTATTTTTGGGGAGGTTTGTGATTACTGTTTCGATCTCCTTACTGGTGATTGGTCTATTCAAATTCTCTACTTCTTCTTGCTCCAGTTTTGGAAGGTTGTATGATTCTAAGAATTTATCCATTTCTTCCAGATTGTCAAATTGGTTGGCATATAGCTTTTCATAGTATTCTCTTATAATCTTTTGTATTTTGGAGGTGTCTGTTGTAATTTCTCCTCTTTCATTTCTGATTTTACTTATTTTTGCCTTCTCTCTTTTTTTCTTGGTGAGTCTAGCTAAAGGTTTGTCAATTTTGTTTATCTTTTCAAAGAACCAGCTCTTGGTTTTATTAATTTTTTCTATTGTTTTTCTAGTCTCTATTTCATTTATTTCTGCTCTGAATTTTATTATTTCCGTTCTTCTACTGATTTTGGGCTTTGTTTGTTCTTCTTTTCCAGTTCCTTTAGGTGCATTGTTAGATTGTTTATTTGAGATTTTTCTTGTTTGTTGAGATAGGCCTATATTGCTATAAACTTCCCTCTTAGAACTGCTTTTGCTGTATCCCATAAATTCTGGCATGTAGTATTTTCATTTTCATTTGTCTCCCGGTATTTTTTGATTTCTTCTTTGATTTCTTCGTTGACCCAGTCGTTGTTTAGTAGGATTTTGTTTAATCTCCACGTATTTGTGGCTTTTCTGATTTTCTTCCTATAGTTGATTTCTAATTTCATACCGTTGTGGTCAGAAAAGATGCTTGGTATTATTTCAACCTTCTTAAATTTATGGAGACTTGTTTTGTGGCCTAATATGTGATCAATTCTGGAGAATGTTCCATGTGCATTTGAAAAGAACGTGTATTGTTCGGTTTTTGGATGGAATGCTCTGTATATATCTACTACGTCCATCTGTTCTAGTGTGTCATTTAAGGCCAGTGTTTCCTTATTGATCTTCTGTTTGGATGATCTATCCGTTGGTGTAAGTGGAGTGTTAAAGTCCCCTACTATTATTGTGCTACTGTCTATTTCTCTTTTTATGTCTGTTAATAATTGCTTTATATATTTAGGTGCACCTGGGCCGGCCTGTGGCTTAGTGGTTAAGTGCGTGCGCTCCGCTGCTGGCGGCCCGGGTTCGCATCCCAGGCGCACACCGACGCGCCGCTTCTCCAGCCATGCTGAGTCCACGTCCCGCGTACAGCAACTAGAAGGATGTGCAGCTATGACATACAACTATCTACTGGGGCTTTGGGGGAAAAAAAAATAAATAAAATTATTAAAAAAAATATTTAGGTGCACCTGCATTGGTTGAGTAGATATTTACAAGTGTTATATCCTCTTGTTGGATTGTTTCCTTGATCATTATGTAATGCCCTTCTTTGTCTCATTTCACAGTTTTTGTTTTAAAGTCTATTTTGTCTGATATGAGTACTGCTACCCCAGCTTTCTTTTCATTGCCATTTGCATGGAGTATCTTTTTCCATCCCTTCACTTTCAGTTTGTGAGTGTCTTTAGGACTGAAGTGTGTCTCTTGTATGCAGCATATATATAGGTCTTGTTGTTTTATCCAGTCAGCCACCCTATGCTTTTTAATTGGAGCATTTAGTCCATTGACGTTTAAAGTAGCTATTGATAAGTATGTCCTTACTGCCATTTTTTAAGGTTTTTTTTCCTCAGTGTTTTAGTAGTCCTTCTCTGTTCCTTTCTCCTTCTATACAGAATTGATGGTCTCTTTAGTTTGACCTCTGTCTGAAAGCTCTACTCTTTAACTCCCCTCCTCCCTCATTTTATGTTTTTGATATCATATCTAACCACTTTTTTGTGCATTTGTATCCATTACCCTCTTATCATGGAAAAGATAATTTTTCCTATTTGTGGTCTTCTCTTTTCCCCTTAAATCAGTCCCTTTAACATTTCTTGTCGCACTGGTTTCTTGGTGACAAACTCCTTTAGTTTTTGCTTGTCTGGGAAATTTTTGATCTCTCCTTCCATTTTGAATGATAACCTTGCTGGGTAGAGTATTCTTGGCTGTAAGTTTTTTCCTTTTAGCACTTTAAATATATCGTGCCACTCTCTTCTAGCCTGTAAGGTTTCTGCTGAGAAGTCAGCTGATAGCCTTATGGGGTTTCCTTTGTATGTAACTTGTCTTTCTCTTGCGGCTTTTAGGATTCTCTCTTTATCTTTAATTCTGGACATTTTGATTATGATGTTTCTTGGTGTGGGCCTTTTTGGGTTTATCTTGTTTGGGGCTATCTGTGCTTCCTGTACCTGGATGTCTGTTTCCTTCCTTAGGTTAGGAAAGTTTTCATCTATTATTTCTTGAAATAGATTCTCTGCCCCTTTGTTTCGCTCTTCTCCTTCCGGGACACCTATAACATGGATGTTAGTGTGCTTAATGTTGTCCCAGAGGTCCCTTAGACTGTCCTCACTCTTTTTAATTCTTTTCTCTTTTACCTGTTCAGCTTGGGTAATTTCTTCTAGTCTTTCATCCAGCTCGCAGATCCATTCTTCTGTATCCTCTACTCTGCTTTTGAGTCCCTCTAGTAAATTTTTCATTTCCAGTATTGTATTCTTCATTTCTGATTGGTTCCTTTTTAATTTTTTTTCCCCCCAAAGCCCCAGTAGATAGTTGTATGTCATAGCTGCACATCCTTCTAGTTGCTGTATGTGGGATGTGGCCTCAGCATGGCCAGAGAAGCGGTGCGTCGGTGCGCGCCCAGGATCCAAACCTGGGCCGCCGGCAGCGGAGCATGCGCACTTAACCCCTAAGCCACAGGGCCGGCCCTGATTGGTTCTTTTTTATATCTTCCATTTCTTTGTTGACATTCTCATTGAGTTCATCTATTCTTTTCCCCAAATCAGTGAGCATCCTTAACACTCTTTGTTTGAACTCTCTGTCAGGTAGGTTGCTCATTTCTGTTTCACTTAGTTCCTTTTCTGGGGTTTTGTCCTGTTCCCTTACTTGGAATGTATTCCTTTGCCACCTCATTTTGCCTCTTTCCCTGTGCTTGTGTCTACGTATTAGGTAGGTCAGCTATGTCTCCTGCTCTTGGATAGGTGACCTTATATAAGTGATGCCTTAGGAGGCCTGCTGTGTGCTTCTCTCAGTTCTCAATGTTCCAGGGGTGACCCCTATGTGGGCTACGTGTGTCCTTCTGTTGTGGCCTGTTTGCTCTCCCTGTAGGCGCCCAGGGAGGCCGAGTTATGCTCCTGGCCAGCTGTTGTAGTGCTCAGCTGCTTGTAGTTGTTGTGGGCCCTTCAGTCTCTTTATCTGGTGTGGGCAGCCCCAGCACAGTTGGCTGCAAGTTCTAATACCACATTTGTGTTGCAGTATTTCTTTTAAGTGAGTAGGCCCCCAGTGTGGCAGATTGTTAGGCTCAGGGGCTTACAATTGCTATAAGCCTCCAGCCTTTAGGTCTCTTGTCAGCTCTCTGAGGATTGCAGCTGGGTGGGGCTGGCCTTAGGCACGGGAGCACCCAGTTGTTTCAGGCTTTGGAAGGTGGGACAAATCCCCTATGTGAGTCTTTGAGAAGCACAAGTCTTCTGCAGCTGACAAGCCCTGCCACCCATAGGTCCACACACACAGTCAACACAGTCCTGCCCTGTGTGCACACCCTGACCTCCTGAAGTGGACCCAGTCTCTCCACGGTGGGAGCCCCACACACTCCACCACTGCCCTACACTCTCCACCTGCTCCTTGTGTATGCCCTGCCCCACTGAAGTTGGCTCAGTTGCCAGGCTGCAGAGAATCCAGTCATGAATCTATGCAGGCCCACAAGTTGTCTGAGGGCTTGTTGTTGGGTGGGGCCAGTCTCTAGGGTGGGCTGCCTGCCCTTGCTAAGCTGGATTAAATCGGTGCTCTAGTGGGTGGGGCAGACCCAGGCTAGCAGGCCCCAGGGGGAACTCCAATGGCGTCTGTGTCAGCATGCCCACACCAGGCCACAACAATGGCTGCTGCCAATGTCCCAGTCCCTGGAGAGCTCTCACCTCTCACCGAGATGCACTCAGGGCCTATCAGGTGAGTCTCTTTTCGCCAAAGCACTGTGTACCTTTCTTTCTGGTGATTTTAGGCTGCTTTCTGCAACGGGTGAGTTTGCACGTGGGCCCTTTAAGAGCCGGTTTTAATTTCTTTGTGAACTAGCTTTTCTAGGGGTACTCCCCAATGTTTTAGTAGCAGTCAAACTCAGATATTATGCCACTCGTCTCGATTGTGCTGGGTCCACAAAATGCCCACAGCAGCGGCGCTCCCCGGCTCAGGGCCCCTCTCCTCCAGGGAGGGCTGCGTTCCTGTGGGCTGCTCCCTGGTGGCTATGAGGCACTGTGGCTTGTGAAGGCAGCGTTTTTCCTCTCCAGAAGGGAGTTTCTGCCTCTTCCACCTCAATTAGGATTGTCCTTTGTTGCAGGAGTTCCTCTTATCCAGTTTTCAGTTCTGTCTCAGGGGTAATTTTTCCACGAGTAGTTGTAAATTGGCTGTGTTGGCGGGAGGAGGTGAGTTCGGAGTCTGCTTACGCCACCATCTTGACTTCTCTCTGTTGTAGCTTTTTTTAAATCGAAGTGTAACATACATATGGAAAAGTGTACAGATCATAAATGTACAGCTCAATGAATTTTCACAAACTGAACCAATCCGTGTAACCAGAATCCAGATCAAGAAGCTAAAAATTACTAGCACCCCATAAGTCCTTGTTCTGTGCTCTTTCATCCACTGCCTCTCCTCAGGGGTAACCACTACCCCAATTTCTAAACTAGAGATTAGGGATTTTTTGTTTGGTTGGTTTTGAATTACATATAAATGGAGTCCTACAGGATGAATTCTTTTGTATATGGCTTCTTTTACTCAACAATATATTTGTGAGATTCATCGTGTGTTGTGTAATTGTAGTTTATTCTCTTTGCTGTGCGGTATTCTATTGTGTGATTATTCATGCAATAGCATACACTACATTTGTTTACCCATTCTACTATTAATGGATTTTGGTACTTTGGATACTTTCCAATTTGGGGCTAATATGAATAGGGCTACCATGAACGTTCTTATTTATATATATATAAATATATATATATGTCTTTTGATGAACATATTTACATGTTCTCTTTAATCTAGGAGTTGAATTATTGGGTCATAGGGTTTGCGTATGTTCAGCTTTAGTGGTGTTGCCAGTTAAGTTGTTGAACTAATTTACATTCTTACCAGCAGTGTTTGAGTTCTGATTGCTCACATTCTTGTTGGGGCTTCATGTTTAACTATTTTATTTTAGCCATTCTAGTGAGTATCTTGAGTATCATAGTATGCTGTTAATTTGTCTTTCCTTGCTGACTAAGTACAGTAAGTACCTTTTTCATATGCTTATTACCCATTTGTATAGTCTCTTTGGTGAAGTGCCTATTCAAGTTTTTTTCCATTTGGATTGTCTGCCTTTTCCTATTGATTTGTAGAAGTTCTTTATATATTATAGATACCCATCCTTTGTTGGCTTTATGTACTGCAAATAGCTTCTCTTATGGGCAGTTTTTCTAATAGTTTTCTAATAACTATTAGAAAATTGGTAAATTAGTTTTTCAATTCTCTAATAGTTATTCAGATTTTCTATTTCCTTTTGAGATCATTTTAGCAACCTTTTTCTAGCATATTGTTGATTTATCTGTCTGTAAATCTACTGATATGAGGTTTCAATTATTTTAGAAAATTATTAGTCACTGTCTCTTTAAATAGTGCATATTCAAGCATATGTGAGTATGTGTGTGCATTTTTAACATAACTGGTAGCATGCTTTACATACTGTTTTGTACTTTGTCTCCTTCACTTAAAAATATTTCTTGGGGGGGGCCAGCCCCATGGCGCAAGCGGTTAAGTGTGTGCACTCCGCTGTGGCGGCCCAGGGTTTACTGGTTCGGATCCCAGGTGCATACCAATGCACTGCTTGTCAAGCCATGCTGTGGTGGTGTCCCATATAAAGTAGAGGAGGATGGGCGTGGATGTTAGCTTAGGGCCAGTATTCCTCAGCAGGAAGAGGAGGAATGGCATCAGATGTTAGCTCAGGGCTGATCTTCCTCAAAAAAAAAAAAAAAAATTTTTCTTGGAAATCCTTGCTTTTCAATATATAGAGAGCTTCTAATTTTTAAAAATAACTTTATATATTTAATATTATTATGTGATAATTTATTTACCCAGTCCCCTAACGATGAGTGTTTGAATTATTCAGTCTTTTGCTATAATAAGCACAGCTGCAATGATGATGAATTCATAAAGTGGAATTTCTTGTCTCATAAAGTCCTGGGCTAGTACAGTATTAACTTTTATGTTTATTTTTGTTTGTTTGTTTTTGAGGAAGATTGGCCCTGAGCTAACGTCTGTTGCCAGTCTTCCTCCTTTTTTTCCTTTTTTTCTCCCCAAAGTCCCAGAAGATTGTTGTATGTCGTAGTTGTCCTTCTAGTTGCTCGATGTGGGATGCTGCCTCAGCATGGCTTGATGAGCGGTGTTAGGTCTGCGCCTAGGATCCGAACCAGCGAACCCCGGGCCACGGAAAAAGAGCATGCGAACTTAATCGCTATGCCACCGGGCCGGCGCCTATTTTTCTTTTTTTAATTTTAATAATCTTTTAAAAATTTAGATATAATTCACATGCAATAAAAGTCACCATTTTAAAAGGTTCCATTCAGTGCTTTTTTGGTATATTCAGAGTTGTGTGAGTATTACCACTATCTAATTGCAGAACATTTTCATCATCCCCAAAAGAAACTCTGCACCTATTAGCAGTCTCCTACTTTCCCCCAGCCCCTGACAACCACTACTCTACTTTCTGTCTCTGTATTTGCCTACTCTGGACATGTGATATTTTAAATGGAATCATAAATATGGTCTTTTGTGTGTGGCTTCTTTTACTTTGTATAATGTTTTCAAAGGTTCATCCATATTGTAGCATGTATTAGTACTTCATTTCTTTTATGGCCCAAAATATTCCATTCTATGAGCATACTCTATTTTAGTTGCTGGACATTTAGCTTGTTTCTATTTATTGGCTATTATGAATAAATGCTCCTATGAATATTTGTGTGCAGGTTTTTGTGTGGAGATATGCTTTCAATTTTCTTGAGTCTATACCCGGGAGTAGAATTTCTGGGTTATAAAATCCCTCTATGTTTAACTGTTTTTGGAACTATCAAACTGTTATCAGCTGCACCATTTTACATTCCCACTAGCAATGTCTGAGAGTTCCAATTTCTCCACATCTTTGTCAGGACTTGTTATCTTCTTTTTTTCTTTTTTTTAAATTATAGATGCTGTCCTAATGAATGTGAAGTGATATCTCATGGTTTTGATTTGCATTTTCCTAAAGACTAATGATATTGAACATCTTTTCCTGTGCTTATTGGCTATTTGTATATATTCTGTGGAGAAAGGTCTGTTCAGATCCTTTGCCCATTTGTTAATTGGGTAATTTGTCTTTTTATTGTTGAGTTGTAAGAGTTCTTTAAATATTCTGAATACAAACCCCTATCAAATTTATGATTTGCAATTATTTCCTCTCAATCTGTGAGTTGTCTTCTCACTTTCTTGCTAGTATCCTTTGAAGCAAAATTTAAAGTAAAAATAAAAAAAATTTAAAATTTTAATGAATTCTAATTTGTCTATTTTTTCTTTTGTTGTTTGTGCTTTCAGTGTCATATTTAAGAATCCGTTGGCAAATCTGAGGTCATGAAGATTTACTCCATATAGCTTTTACATTTTACATTTGATTCGTTTTGAGATTTTGAGGTAATTTTTGTATATAGTGTAAGGTAAGGGTCCAACTTCGTTCTTTTACATGTGGATATCCAGTTGTCTCAGAATTACTTGTTGAAAAGACTATTTTTTCCCCATTGAATGGTCTTGGCACCCTTGTTGAACATCAGTTGATCATAGAGGTATGGGTTTATTTCTGGACTCTTAAATCTATTCCATTGATCTATATATGTGTCCTTATTCAGTACCACACTTTTTAGTAAGTTTTGAAATTGGGAAGAGAGTCCTCCACCTTTGTTCTTTTTCAAGATTGTTTTGGCTCTTCTGGGTCCTTTGCATTTCATATGATTTTTAGGATTAGCCTGTCCATTTCTGTAAAAAAAAAAAAGGCAACTGAAATTTTGATAAGGACTGTATTGAATCTTAGATCAATTTGGAGTATTGCCATCTTAACAATATTAAGTATTCAAATCCAGGAACGTGGGATATCTTTCCACTTTTTTAAATGTCTTCTTTAAATTCTTTCAATAATGGCTCTTGCCACTTTTATGAAACATTGTGCTAGAGGTTCTAGCCAGGACAATTAGGCAAGAAAAAGAAAAAAGGCAACCGGATTGGAAAGGAAGAAGTAAAACTGTCTCTGTTTGTAGATAACATGATCTTATATATATAGAAACCCCTAAAGAATTCCCAAAAAGGAAAAAAAATATTAGACATAAATGAGTTCTGCAAGGTTGCAGGATATAAGATCAATATACCCAAATCAGTTGTATTTCTGTATACTAGCAATGAAAATGTGAAAATGAAATTAAGAAAATAATTCCATTTTCCATAGAAAGAAAAGGAATAAAATACTTAGGAATAAATTTAACCAAAGAATATTGTTCTCTTCTGATTTCCACTTTTTTACCTCTGGCATTTGGAGATTTCCCTTGAAGCTCATCTATAGTTTTAACACAAAAATCTCCACATATCTTATCCAATATTTCCATATGTTTGGAGAGGAGAGAGAGTAACTGTATATCTACGTGTGGTTAGAGAGTTCTAGGTTAGATCATTTCCCCATATTGCTGGAATTTCATCAGTAGATTTTCTAGGTGTAAATAGTTTTTGGTAGCTCCAATCCAATTATAAGAGAAAGGAATTAAGGACTTTTTCCAGCATAAATTAAATGGAGCAAATTAATAACAAAGTGCTGATGAATATGATTACATGAAAAATTTAAACATCTCTATATTACAAAAACTTTAAAGGCCAACAACAAAGAGGTAGAAATATTTGTAACATGTATGCTGATAAATGGCAAATCTCTCTCTATATGAAGTGTTCTTTTAAGTCAATGAGAAAAAAATGCTAACCCCTAATAGAAGAATGGCCAAATAACATTAAAAAAAAGAGAATTCACAGAAGAAATACAAGTGGCTAATAGAAAAAAGAAAAATATTAGCTTCATTAATGAAATAAATGCAAATTAGAATAGTGACATTATTTTTTGCCTTGCCTATTTTTAAAAAATATAATGCTTTTTTGTGGGTATAGAGTGAAAATCTCAGATAACTCAATAGTGGAAATGTAAATTGGCATTACCTTTGTGGAGGACATTTGACAACACTTATAAAATTTGATATAAGATATTTATATAATTTAAACTAGTAGTTTCACTTCTTGGAATTTATCCTGAGAAAATAATCATTACTTTTAATATAGATTAAGTAAAATGATATTCATTCCAGCATCATGTTTAATGGTATAAATTTGGAATCAACAATAGAGAGATGGTTAATTGCATATAGAATATTTTACCATTATTAAAATTCATGTTTCCAAATATGGACAAATTACTCTTCTTGTAATGTTAAGTGAAAATATCAAGACACAATGTCATGTAAAAAGTATGATAATGGTTCTATAAAAAGCAGCAGTCACCAACACAACAGTCATCAAACATGTACACACATATACATATAGAAAAAGAAATACCTCCACATATTGGAAAGAAATACCCCTCATATTGACAGCAATTATCTTTGGGTGATGGAATTAAAGTTGATATTTTCTCCTTTATATAGTTCTGAATTTTCCAGATTTTCAAGAATAAATATATGTTACTTTTTATTTAGGAAAAAAAAATTACAGTAATTATGAATAAGATGTTTTCACACAGATTAAACAGATTATTATGGCATGGGGAGAATTTTTTTCCATATGGCCCTGGGAGTTTCTTCCTTCACTTTATGAGTTGAAGTGCTGACAGTTGTGAACTAGTTTGCTAAGTGATAGGAAGCAGCTTTAAAAATTGAAATATTTTAAATCCTAAGGATTTACAATGAAGAAAATACTTGGGCAAATAGTGTCAATAAGTCCTGATGTGTATTGCCAGCTTGTCACCAGTTGGGTTAACATCTGTATGATGATAACTTTGTTATTCCTCCCTCATTTATTATAGTCTCCCATCCACCCTTCACCAAGCCCTTATAAATAGCTCATTGTTGTAGTAATAAGCACTAGTTCTCTCTCACTCCAATCTCTTTCAAAACCTATGATTTTTACCTTTAAATGTTATATTTTATTTATTGTTGTGAATTTTTTAAATGGGATTTCCCTAAATAAGGAGAGCCATCTCCCTGGTTTTAGGATCATGATGTCTTTAATTATAATGGAGTTTTCATGTTATATCTAGAGTGGACATCTGAGTTAATTCAACCTTATTTTGTACCTCCTGTGTGGCATTGTACTGATATTGAGGTATAACAAAGAATAGACTATGATCCTTGTCATTCTCTGGTTCCCAGTGGAGACTTGATAGGGTTAGGGAGAAGATGGCACAGTAATTAAAAGAGTGAGCTACACTTTATGGGTTTAAATGCCTGCTCTATAATTTACCAGCTTGTTATTTAAACTCTCAGTATCCTCATCTGTAAAGTAGAAATAATAGTACTTTCTTCCATCACTTCATTGAACTTTTCACTTCTAAGACATTATGGTTTTGTTCATTTATTCACAATAATATAAAATCCTGGAGGACAATAACTTTGTCTGGCCCCCTCATGTATTTCTAGCATCTAGCAAAGGGTCTGCTGCATAATAGCTCACAATAATGCTGTTCCTTCTCCTGGGAGCATTCTTCGTACACATTTGCACATAGCTCATTCTTAAGCTTTATTTAGTTCCCTGCTCAAATATCACCTCAATAGAGAGGCATCTCTTCTATAAAATGCATCCTCCAATTTTTCTCTATTTTATCCTGTTTTATTTTTCTCCATAACACTTAACACTACTGATATTATATTGTATTTCTATCTTTTTTCTTGCTTATTGTCTGTCTTTTCCACTAGAATTTAAGATCTATGAGTGCCAGGACTTTGTTGGTTCAGTCCTTTATCCTCAGGTTCACACCAGGCACATTAGGCTCTCAAATGTTTATTGAATGAATAAATGAATAAAACTGTTGAATAAATGAGTGTATAGGTAAAGGAATGTTACTTACTTTATAGGGTTGCTATGAAAATGAAATGAAAAAATTCAAGTGTTGCACCTCCACAATGATTGATACAAGTAGACACTTAATGTTAGCCATATAAGTTAGCCGTAATATAGCTCAGAATTTCTAATTCTTACCACAAATTTGCAAAATTAGTATTTTTTAGATGAGAGAATTGAGGCTCAAGATATGTTCAAGGTTTAGTAAGTTCTGGCTGGTAAGGGCTGTATCTGGGATTCAAACTTTAATGTGCCTTTTTCTATAACTACTTTTCACTCTGCTCTTTTCACTCTGTTGTGTTGCTGTTAAAAAAATCAAAGGAGGCTCATGGGGAAGGTAACATTTGAACTGGCTTTGAAAGATAAATGGGAGTTTGCTTGGCACACAGTAGGGGGGGCAAGGGTGTTCTAAGCAGAGGAAACAACATGAGTTATGACACAAATCATGGTTGTGCAAGGGCACTTGTGGGAACTAGCTCCCAACTATGAAGAGCATCAGCAGAATTTTTATAACTGGGTTGGTATGGACACTATGGCTGTCAACCTTGTCAGTGGATTTACAAGTCTTAATGGGTCTGTCTCAGTGCAAAATGGTAGCCAGTAGACACCTGTGGCCATTTAAATTTATATTAATTAAGATTAAAGTAAAAAATCAGTTCTTCGATGCTCTAGCTGCATTACAGGTGCTCAATAGCCACAGGTGGCCAATGGCTACCATTTTGGGCAGTATAGATATGGAACATATCCATCGTTGCAGAAAGTTCTATTGAAACTTTCTATGTAGCATTGTTGTAGACAGTTAACACATGACTAGGTAGAGGACTCTAGCAAAACATTTATGTAGAGGAGGAGAATAGTGAATAAAAAAGAGCTTAAAGTTCCCCAAACTACAAATGCTTTAAAAAACAGAGTAGGAAGCAGTTATTGGAAACTCTACTCTAATCAAGCTTAAAAATGCCAGTTAGGCTTTTATTTTTCTTTATAGATGAAAACTTCAGTCTATTTGGCTTGGGTAGTGATACAAAGCCAAAAGCTTCAGAAATCTTGGGAAATCACTCCATGGATATTGATTTAAAACCATCTAATGTGACTCCACCCCCCAGTTAGCCTGGCATGCTGAAGCAAATGGAGTCAGAAACTCAGGATAGCCAATCTCTGATCTAAGCTCTGAACCCTTTAGACTGATCACTCATTAGGTAAAGAATTGACTTTACCTAAGGATCTATAATCATCTTCATATTTACAGAAGTTTATATGCTGGCTCTTCTCACTTTATAAAAACTTCACATAAAAACTCAAAATATCCCTATGAGGTTGGCTTTATTTTCTCAGATACAGAAATAAGAGTGCAGACCAACTTGTCCAATCTCATATAACGAGGAGGTGGCAAAGCCAGTATGCAGTCTCAGATTTTCTGGCTCATAAGTCAAATGCCCTTCAAATCACCTTTATAATAAGGATACATCTCTTTAACCAGGATAAAAAGGAATGTAAAACTCTTATGACCAAAATGAGAAGAGCTAAGATGAAAGGTCGGATGAGAGGCCTTCCAGAAGTGACTGTTTTGGGAACAACAGGTTGATCCTCAAAGTCATTGGAAGTCACCAAAGTCCTCTCCTTAGAGTAGTAAGAGAGTAGCATGATGAAAGCAGTCTGCTAAAACTTTGTAGTTAACTTGATTTGCTCAATTGAGGAGCAACTGGGTGAGAGATTATTTTTGATGCTGGGAGTCTGATGAAGTATTACAGGTGAAAGATGACCTGTGCTTGGACTTTCTTAGTAGAAAGAGATTTAAGGGAGGTGAATTAAGATACATTTTGAGGGGCTGGCCCCATGGCCTAGTGGTTAAGTTCAACGTGCTCCGCTTCGGTGGCCCAGGTTCAGTTCTGGGGCGCAGACCTACACCACTCATCGGCGGCCATGCTGTGGCGGTGACAAAATAAAAGAAGATTGGCACAGATGTTGGCTCAGGGCTAATCTTCCTCAAGCAAAAAGAGGAAGATTGGCAACAGATGTTAGCTCAGGGCAACTCTTCCTCAGCAAAAAGAAAAGATACATTTTGAAGAAAGAGTACACATTATTTAGCAAAAGTACCATTCTTCTGACAGTCACTCAGGCTTAAAATGTTGGTCTTTCCAATTCTACTCAGGATTGATTGTGTCATCCTCTGGACTATGATAACGTCGTTTATACCTATATTATAATATTCATTATGGTCAAACTTCACTATCTTTATGGACATTGTCTGTCTGCCTTTCTAGATTTTGAGCACCTTGAGAGCTGATCTATTTTCGTACTTTTGAGTGCCTTGCACAAAGCAGGGTCTCCATAAATGTTTGCTGAACTGAAACTAGTCATCTTTGACCATTCTTTCTATCTTATTCTCATACTGAATAAATTATCGGTTTGTGACTGTTTATTTTCAGGCTCCCTCAATCTATTCATTTGTTTCTATGCCCATTTCTACTTCCCCTCCCACCACTCTAGTTCAGGCCCTGGCCAGCCACCTGTTTTGTGGACAAATGAATAGTTTCTTAATTTTGTTTTGTTTTTCCTCCAGTCCTTCAACTCTCTAATCCTGCACAAGACATCTAGATTACTCTTCTTCAAATATTGCTGTTACCATTTCAGTCTTTTTCAGTGGCTTGCCATGATCCACTGAATTAATTGCAAATCCTCAACTTGATATGCAGAACTCTATATGTCTAATTGGAACCTACCTTTCCACAACACTAAGGTAAGTTTTAAGGAAGCGAGTAGTTCATTGAGTTGCTTATTGATGTGTTTATTTTTTTTAAGATTTTATTTATTTATTTATTTTCTCCCCCAAAGCCCCAGTAGATAGTTATATGTCATAGCTGCACATCCTTCTAGTTGCTGTATGTGGGACGCGGCCTCAGCATGGCCGGAGAAGTGGTGTGTTGGTGCGCGCCCAGGGATCTGAACCCAGGCCGCCAGCAGCGGAGCACGCGCACTTAACCGCTAAGCCACGGGGCCGGCCCTATTGATGTGTTTAGATGGCTATGAGATTCAAAAGATTTTAAAGACATACAGCAACATAAGAAATGACTTGAAAACAATACAAATCAATATATAATCGGCTGCTTGACCATGTGATTAGTCCACAGATGCTATAGAACTTCAGAGAAAAAGATCATTGAAACCTTGGGTCATCAGACATATAGCTTCATTGGAGAAGCTGTTAGTTGTTTGGGGTCCTGTATCATTTATTCATTTTGTT
Source organism: Diceros bicornis minor (assembly GCF_020826845.1). Taxonomy (NCBI): domain Eukaryota; kingdom Metazoa; phylum Chordata; class Mammalia; order Perissodactyla; family Rhinocerotidae; genus Diceros; species Diceros bicornis. The sequence goes on from NC_080763.1 coordinate 16,634,749, forward strand.
TATTTGGACCAAATCTCTCCCCGCTTTTCTAATACAAATATGTAAGGTTTGAGAGTATTGGGCTCTGTTTTGTCGGTATAAAAATATTTCCTGTGTCAGAAGAATTCAGATGCTTATAAGTAGATATTCTTGCTTAAATTATTATTTTATTATTTATTATTATTTTAAATGTTATTGGGTTCCTTCCCAGTACTTTGAAAATATATATACCTGAGCTTTTTCTTCTATTCAGCTTCTACTGTGGAGACTTAGTTTGAAGTCATATTGGAATAATTTGAAGAAAAGTAAGATTTGGCAGATGTTATAGCATTTGAGTATCTATCATAAAATTTAGGTTTCATACTGGGTATGGCATTGTTTAAGCTCAACTAATAATAGAGTTTGTCAATTATGTAGTAATATAGGTTCAAGAGTGCTATTTTTATGGGTGATAGATTTTTCTGTATGGTTAGTTGCTCTATTTTGTTTGTACTGAATACAAAGAAATTTGTATTCTTTGTCTTTTGGATGATCTTTCGGATGAAAGAAAGGTAGATAGTCGTACACAATAGTAAAAATATCAGATGCCTTGAAATAATACTTCTAATTTTCCAGAGATTTTAAAAATGGAGGATATAAACTGGCAAGCTGTGCCCTTTCAGTGCTCTCATTGGTTACTTTTCTCAATGACTTTTAACAATTAATTCAGCAAGGCAACACGCTTGTATAAACATGACATGACCAACACCTTAGCTACTAGTAATCAACTCCTGTCTATTCTTAGTCTGTAAAGAGGGCTATCAACCTATACTTATTATTTTTTACTTTTGCATTCCTAAGCAAAATGAATAAAATTTTTTATAAATGAGTTTATTTCCTCACTCATTTCAATTTCTAAGGGCCTTCTGATTTACAGGCTCTCAAAAATATTTCCCCTTCCAATTTGAATTTAAGTAATTAACTTCTTCCTAATTTGGAAGCTCAATTTGAAAACTTGTATGTTTGATAGGGCATTAAATTGGGCATCTTATTTTTAATGAGATCATGTAACTTCAGTTTTGGATGATCACAGAAGTGTGTTCCGAGTAGCATCTTTGTAGCTTTGAGGAAACTGGAAAACAACTTTTCTATTAAGATTGTGATTCTCCTTGACAGTCAGTTTAACTGCATTTAGGTACTGGCTGTACCAATTCCAGTTTAAACAACTGGACTCTGAACCTGTTTTTGTTCTGATTAAGAAGTTTATTTATATGTTCGGGAATACAGAGGCACAACCTGTTAACAGCTATAAATTTGGTTGATTAAGCTGTGTGTAGACAAATTTACTAGGGGGAACTGTTCCCTAAAAATTCCAGTTCACTTACATATGAAGGCAGTCTGGCTATTTCTTACTAGTTTCCATCATTTCCTGCCAAGAATAATAAACATTTTCTTGCAAAGGATCGACACTAAAGATTAGAAGTGTGTTCAGTGTTTTATCAATCACACTGGGCTGTCATGAGTCTTGGTAAACAAACAGAGAGATGTGTATGTAAATGCCTGGAGGAGCAATTAGACCCTAGAGAGACCACTTCTTTCAGACAGTATTCCAGACCTTTTCAAAGTAGGTGAATGTCAATTATGAATAGACGTTTATTGTAATGGAAATTATGGATGTTTGGGTCTACATTTTCACTTACCAACAGTTCAAGGAAGCTTGTGGTTCTAGTGGATAATAGTAAGCTGGAGCCAGAAATGATATTTTCTTAATTTAGTATAAGTGTAGATGCTATTATAAGTATTATAATAAAAATGGTTTTATTAATTTAAACTTGTAGTATTCGGCATTTCCCTGTTGTGGTCTGTCAGGCAAACTATGGCCCAGGGGCCAGCCCACAGCATGTTTTTATAGTACCCACAAGCTAAGAATGGTTTTACATTTTTAAAGGGTTGTAACAAACAAACAAAAAACAAAGAATATGCAACATAGACTATATGTAGCCTTCCAAGACTAGACTGTTATCTGGTCCTTTAAGAAAAAGTTTGCAAACCCCTGGTCTATTTTAGCAATAGTCATGAAAATGATCCATTACAAGGATCCAAAAAGTGCCATCTGAATCAACAAAGCAAGATGAAAATACGTTTTTCATAATTTTAGTCTTAGGGTATTTTGTTTCTGATTTGCATGTAGTATATAAAATAGAGATAATACCAGTACCCTTATAGGGCTGTTAAGAGCATTAAACCATGGCTCTTGGCAGTGCCTTATGCGTGGAGGACAGTAACTGTTAGCTGTTGCTGTTGTTATAATAATATGTTGGATGCCTGACAATTGTTTCTACTTTGTTTTATGTCTCTCATCTGTTTTATCTCTGCTCTATTTGCATTTTGTTGAATTTAGTAAGCCACTTCAAAATCTTTTTGATTTTAGTTGAAATGCAAATCTTAAGTATAGCAGTTTTATTGTTCCTGTTCCTATGGCTGTGTAACAAAGTACCCCAAAATTTAGTGGCATAAAACAACCAGTTATTATGCTCACAGATTCTGTGGATCAGGAATTTCAACAGGACACAGCAGGGATGGCTTTTTTTTGTTCCACAGTGTCTGAAGCTGGAAAACTCAAAGGCTGGGAGCTGGAATCATCTGAAGGCTCGTTTGTTCATGTCTGGCAGTTGTTGCTGGCTGTTGGCTGGGAAGCTCTGGTTCCTCCCTACCTGTGTCTCTCCTGGTGATCTCTCCAAATGGACTAGTTTGGGCTTCCATAAGTGGGGTCTCTGGGTTCCCCAGAGCATGCGTTCCAAAAAGAAAGAGCCAGGCAGAAGCTGTATCCTTTCAATGACATAGCCTTGAAAATCACAGAACATTTCTGTACTGCTCTGTTGGTTACAAAAGTCAAAAGTCCACCTGGGTTCAAGGGCAGAAAAATAGACTCTACCTTGTGATGAGAAGTGGCAAGGTTCTGGAAGAGCATGTGGAACCAGAAATATCGCTGAGGACATTTTGGAAATACAATTTACCACAATTATATCACTTTATTTAATAATCACTTATGTAGCACTTTATCTATGTGTCAAGCATTATTCTAAATACTTTACAAATATTGATTCATTTAATCCATAACAGTCTTATTTTACAGCTGAAGAAACTGAATCAGAATATCAGATTAACTGGAATATAACCTTCACTGACCTTGATGGATAACAAAGAAGTTACTTTTTAACTTGCATCGTATTATCTATTTAAACATTTAAAAATATTTCAAATGCATATTTCTGTTTCTTGTATTAGAATGGATTTAAGAGAGGCACAGTTTCTAATAAGTAATTTCGTAAATGAGTACAGTGATCAGACCTCCAAGATTACGTTCTTATGTATTCTTAGAGCTGGGGTATGATAAATAGGTTGGTATTTCTTCATAAAGCGGTGCCAAATGAATCAATAAATTATGAATAATATTCTGTTTGACAACAATCTTGGACTAACTTACCAAACTTGATCGATTGATTGATTCCAATGCTTTTTATGGAAGTAAATATAATATCTTAATTTTGGTGTGATAATCTTACCTAATTGCTATCTTTTCCTTCATTGATGTTGAAACCACAAGGCTTTATTGATAGGGTCATTGATCTTTTAATCCCCATTGTCATGAAGCTATTTTATCAGGGGCAAGGATTGCTTCCCCACCCTCTCCCTTTTTCTTTTCTTCTTTTTTTCATTAACAGTATGAATGTTTGTTTGACATATTTCAGGCCCTGTTTTTTTTCTTTTAAACCCGTTGATTCTGCCTTGGAGATTTAGCAGTCTCTGACCAACTTGTTTAGAGGCTTTTTGGTCTTCTTTGTCCCTCAGAACTCAGTTGTGCTATTTTAAGGGTGGGCCAAAGTGACTTTCACCCTGTACATTTGTGACACAGTTATACTATATCTCCTAGGCTCTGCATATATAAATATATAACAAGTTTAAGTACACAGATAAGAAAAGGGTATCCTTGTTATATTATCAAAACTCAGAGTGTCTAACATCATTTTTGAATATTTAAATATTTTTCTTTCCAATTGGAAAATTTAGGGTGTTCTTTAAAAACAAATACTATTTGATTAGGAGTATGTGTAGAAATTTGCATGATCAAAATTTGTCAAGTTTGAGACTCACTTATTTTTTTAAATTTAGAGATCTAAGAGAGACCTGTACTACTCTGGATGTGAATGAACTGATTACATTGACTGGGATACATAATTTAGAAGCATACATTATTTTTTTTAAACTTGGAAATAACATAAGAATGAATGCAAAATGAAGGAGCTCCATGGATTCGGTCCTATCCTGTCTTGCTTCTCACTCATTCATTTGAGAGATGGTATGGTGGAGTGGTGAAGAGCAAGGACTCTAGAATTAGACTGATTGGGTTTATATTCCAGCTTGTCCGCCATCTGTGAGATTTTGGACTAGTTGCTTAATCAATCTGTGACTCAGTTCCCTTGTCTGTAAAATGGGTGAGTTCTCTCATTGGTAAAAATTGCACCTACCTCATAGTGTTGTGAAAATTAAATGATTTAACATATGTAAAGTGCTTAGGACAGTGCTTAGCACATTGTAAGCTCACGAATGTGAGCTCTTATTCATTAATCCATTCTTTCGCTCATTCACTAAAGAAATGTTATTGCACAAAATTGGAGTTCTCTGCCTGATGCACATAAACAAGCCAATTAATTATGGCATCAGCCTTTGGGAAAAGAGATCAGCTTTATTCTGTGAGATCAATCTGCAGGGAGACAGGGGGCGTGTGCCCTCAGATCTGTCTGCCTGATTCAGGATTTGGGGTGAAATTTAAGAGGTTAGGGAGAACAGGCTGGCACATGGAAATGCTGGTGGGACAGGTTTTGATTGGTGGGCTTCAAGCATTTATGGTAAGGTTTTAAACATTTATGACAGGGTTCTAAACATTTATGTTGGGTCTCTAAACATTTTTGATGAGGTGGGGAAGAAATTTTAACACCAGATCTTCCTGAATGAGGGGCCCCTCACTTCTGATAAGAGTCCACTTTCAATTTCCAGTCGTGTCCTGGTCCTTGAGTTCTGTGGGAAGGAGGATCTTTGGTTCCGAGGTCATTTCAGGTCACGATTTTTTCTTTTGCACATGCTCTGGCTACATGACTTTGCAGATTTTCTGAAAGGCAATTCTTCTTCTTTTTTTTTTTTTGTGAGGAAGATCAGCCCTGAGCTAACATCCGATCCCAATCCTCCTCTTTTTTGCTGAGGAAGATTGGCCCTGAGCTAACATCCATGTGCATCTTCCTCTACTGTATATGGGACGCTGCCACAGCATGGCTTGACAAGCGGTGCGTCGGTGTGTGCCCAGGATCCGAACCTGCAAACCCCGGGCCGCTGAAGCAGAGCACACCTGCTTAACTGCTTGTGCCACTGGGCTGGCCCCTGAGAGGCAATTCTTTTTTTTTTTTTTTTTGTGAGGAAGATCAGCCCTGAGCTAACATCTGCCAATCCTCCTCTTTTTGCTGAGGAAGACTGGCCCTGGGCTAACATCCGTGCCCATCTTCTTCTACTTTGTATGGGATGCCACCACAGCATGGCTTGCCAAGTGGTGCGTCGGTGCCCGCCCGGGATCCGAACCGGTGAACCCCGGGCCGCCGCAGAGAAGCGCACGCACTTAACTGCCTGCGCCACTGGGCTGACCCCTGAAAGGCAATTCTTAATCACTCTGTTGATAAGAGGTGGGGTCAGTTGAGCTGGTCCTAAGGGGCCACAGTTACAGAAACATTTATTGAACATCTACTACGATGAGGATACAAAGATAAAGAAAGCTCTGCTCTGGAGGTATGAGTGGTATAGTGGGGTGGAGGTATATAATAGTCATTACAACATAGCATAGTGGGGAGTGTTATGTTATAAAGCAGATATGTAAAAGTGCTACAAAAGGAAGAGAATGGAGTTTTGATAGCCTTAAACAATCATTTCACTTTTCTATGACACTATTTATTCATCTAAAAATGCTATATCTTTTGTGGACCTTTTAAAATTCTTCAGCAGTTCATAATCTCTCCTTTCTTTACATCCCTGTGTCATTTTATCTTATGGTATTTATCATTTTTTATCTTGTTAAATCATTATTTGTTCATATCTTATCTTCTCTCCTTGAAGACTTAAACATGTCTGTATCACTGACAGCCACTCAACACAGTGCTTTTCAAAAATACTTTATAAACATTTACTAAGTGGCTCAAGTAGTAAAACTGATTAAAATGCTTAGATGTCAGTCTCTGCTTCTGTCTTTTTGAGGGCTTTTTAAAGGTGTAGAAAGGTAGAAAAATACGCAATTTGAGGGCAAAATAAATCAGATACATGTAGAGCTCACCATCTGAACAATCAGGTTAATTCTCCGGCTTCTTTAGGGGTTAGAAAGCCCCAATTTGTAGCATTTTCCAATTGCCATGATATGAATACTCCCACTATGGCCAAATTCATGCTACCAACACAACAGGACTGAGTGTGGAGTTGGGAAAATATGCACAATTGAGTACCATCATATAGTAGTATTCCCACCATATAGATACAGTAGGTAGAAATAACTTCGAGCAAAGATAATAGTAAAATGTAGTGACATAATTAACAAATTATCAGTTTTGAGTATTTACTGTCTTTGTTTTAATAAAATCTATTTGTACATTTACAAAATTTAATTTTTAATGATGTCTGTATTTAACAGCTGGCTTAGAAAATTCCTGAATATCGAACAGTCAGCACTTGTGAACCAGTACACGCTGACTCGACCACATCTCTTTAGCCAGGTCCTGCTGTTTGCTGATTGTATGACTTTGGCTAGTAAATTCACTGCTAGAATCTATGCTAAGGCAATTATCTGTGAATCAGAAAAAGCACAGAGATATTCATCATGGCATTATTAACGTAACAGAAAGCAACCTAATTGCTTAAAGTGAATTGTGATTAAGTGAATTCATTGGAATGTTTCCTGGAATTAAAAGTGACTGCTTTGAAGGCTTTATAACAACATGGGAAAATGCCGTATGTTTAAGTGAAAAAAAAAGTAAAGAGTGCTGAATATCTAATTTGTATAGAATGATCAACATTTTTAAAAAATATAAAAATATGCTAATTAGAAAGAAATGTTAGTGTTTAGAGATGGTGAGGACATGGCTACATTTTTTTTCTTTATCCTTTTCTTCATTTTCCAAATTTCCAGTAATGAATGTGTCTTATATTTATAATGAAAACATAATATTGTTTCTGACACACAACCAAATTGTAATTAATAGCTCTAATTTTTTGTTGAATTAAAAGGCATTATCAAAGTATCTTTTCTATTTTATAAATTAAATATTTTCCTCTAACAGCCAATAGAACATACAAATTGAATTTGCTTTTTAAAAATCAATACTGGATTCATTTTTGCCCCTCGATTTTATGTATAGGCTGTCATAGATTTCCATGGAAATTTTTGAATTCTTATAAGTATACATGAAAAATTTTTTTAAACTTCAGAATTACCTATTTACAAAACTGCTTAGTAGTTAAGTAACTAGCTATCACTTTAAGAAAATTGAAGATATATTGTTCCAAGATTGAGGCTGGGTCCTGTGTTCCACATTCCTGTCTAACCTATGCATTGTTAAATTTTTATTTGATCATTATAGCTCTTCTTACTTTGTGAAGGAATTTCTCAGACCTTTTCAAATTATCTTCAAATACAAGCAGATAATCTAATTTCATGCACTTCCAGAAAATAGTTTTAACTATTTTCCCTGTTCCTTTTTAGTCAATAACTGGTTAACTTTAGTAGACAATTTAGAAAAGCTAGGTTTCTGTGTAATTTTTTTCCCCCAAAGATTAAGATGTGATGAAACAAATCACCTGTGGCATACCTTGTAGAAGGAAAATGCTTTTTTGGTGACTTTTTTAAAGGTACTAATTTAAATGTCAAAGCAAGTTCTATTAAGGTTTTACCTTTATTCCAAGGTTGTAATGTCTCTTACCACTTTATTTACTTGGTATGGATGGGTTTCAATGAGGATTTGGCTTAAAGGTAACTCTCTATATTTTTATGGGGGAGAAATTGAAGCATTTCATGATCTCTTGAACTCAGTGATCTCTCCCTCCTAGGAACTTCTAGTACTTATTATTTCTATGTTTTTGTCATATACTGTTATTCACCTTTTGAATTATTCAGCTTTTTATTTGTCTGGATTGCTTCTCTAAAGTACCATAAACCCCTTGAGGCAGAGACTTGTGTGTGCCATGGAGTATAATGGGTAGTGAACGTTAGAGTAAGTAAGCCTGCATTCAAAGTCTGACTCTTCCACTTACCAGCTATGGTTCCTTGGGTAATTATTCTTTGGCCCTCAGGCCTCTTATCTCTGAAATGAATATAATAATCTCTAGCTCTTGGGGTTTCTGAGAAGATTAGAGATAAAATATATAAGGTTCCTGGCATATAGTAGGCATTCAATAAATGATTAGTTATTAGGTATTCAGTAATAATTGAGTGAATGACTGTATATTAGTCTGCTTGGGCTGCTATCACAAAATACCATAGAATGGGAGCTTTAACAACAGAAATTTATTTTCTCACAGTTCTGGAGGCTGGAAAGTCCAAGTTCAAGGTGCTTGCCAATTCATTTTCTCTTCCTGGCATGCATATGACCACCTTCTCCCTGTGTCCTCACATGATGGGGAGAAAGAGAGAGAAGAAGAAGCAAGCTCTTTGGTGTTTCTTCTTATATGGGCACTAATTCCATCATGAGGGCCCCATCCTCATGACCTCATCTAAACCTAATTACTTCTGAAAGGCCCCATCTCCAAATACCATCACATTGAGGGTTAGGACTTCAACATATAAATTTTGAAGGGACACAATTAAGTCCATAGCAGAGGCTTCAGGGAAATTTTGATTACTGAAACAGCCATTAAACATATAGAAAAAAATTAATCATAGTCAAAAAAGTTTAGAGAAATTGACCAGCAGATTGTAAAGGAGTCTTACAAGGAAACTAAAAAGGAGGGAATAAAGAGATGGGAGCAAAATCTACAAAGTATTGATTCAATGGAAAAAAGAGTTTCAGAAAGTTGGCATGGTTGACAGTGGCAGATTCTATAGAGAATTTACATGGAAAGAGGGTTGACAATTGGTCATCTTTGTATTTGGTCATCTTTATTATTTACCAGTTTTTATTGGTATTCTTTTTGTGATCATTAGTGACAAAAGTATAGGACTAAATATAAGACATGTTGGAAGGAAAATGATTTAGAAGGTAATTGTATCAGTTAAGATTGGGTTGACTGCATATAAAAAAAAAAGAGATGTCTAGGTTGTAGCTCCCTCATCCTTACCATGTTGCCTCATGGACCAAGATGGCTGCTAGAGCTTCAGCCGTCGAGTAAGTATTATAGCTAGCAAGGAGAGAAGAACAAGAAGAGTGTACCCCTTCCCTTCAAGGGCACTTCTGGGAAGTTGCACATAGCACTTCCTCTGACTAAAATTTAGTCACATGGCCACAACTAACTCAAGAGTGATGACCAGGAAATACTGTCTTTTGGTTGAGCATCACAGTATCCAGCTAAGAATTGGGATTCTTATTACTAGGAAGAAGGGGAAAATGGGCAATGAGGGACAATTAGCTATCTATGCTGCAGTAATCATTTTTATTTTTAAGTATTGCAAAATTTATTAGGTGTTGGCTTTTTTTCCTCCATTCTAAAAAAATACATAGAAAATTTGAGTTGCTGGAGATCACTCATGGAATGTATTTTATTTACTAGTCCAGATCTAAAGAAGGTAATGAGCAGATATATGTTAAGTGAAATAAGCCAGAAAGACAAAGACAAACAGTGCATGATTTCACTCATATGTGGAAGATAAACCAACACACGGACGGATAGAACTGTTTGGTGGTTACCAGGGGCTAGGGGGGTGGGGGGTGGGCACAAAGGGTGGAGGGATGCACTTATATGGTGATTGATAAACAATAATGTACAACAAAAATTTCACAATAAAAAAAAAAGAAAAAAAAAAAAGAAGGTGATGAGCATGGCACCTAATCCTGTTTTTCTTTTTTAATGTTTAAACTGTCAATGTCTTTTTAAAAAATTGTTTGAAATTACTTTAAAAATTACACAAGAAATGCAGTTCCTCTTAGAAAAGAATCAGAAAATATTGAAGACTAAAAAGTAGAAAAGAAAAGCCACCTACAATTGCACTTATCCAACATTAACATTTTTAGTGTATAGCCATTCACACTTTTCTGTGTTCATATGTAAAAATTCATTGCTTTCATGTAATGGGTACAGAGTTTAAATTTGGGATGATGGAAAAGTTCTGGAGATGGATGATGGTGATGGTTGCACAACAATGAAAATGTATTTAATGCCACTGAACTGTACACTTGAAAATGGTTAAAATGGTAAATTTTCTTATTGTATATTTTAGCATAGTAAAAACACATTTACTCTTTGCGAAAATGAGATCATACTCAACATCTTATTTTATAACCTGCTTTTTACACTCAACAATGAAAAGAGGACACCTTTCTACATAAATAAATATATTTTTGCACTGTGATTTTTGTGGCTGAATATTTATTTTATCCTTTGGATGTACCACCTTTTATTGAGGGCAGCATTCAGGCAAATAATGCTGTGTTAGCCCTTTCCTTTTTAAGTGGATTCACAAAGAGCTTTGTGATGCATGGCAGAGGACTTGGGGAAATAACCAGATGGTGGAAACTGAAAACCCCCGTGGGTCTTTAAACTGTGTCTGCCTTGTTCAAATGACTCTCTAAATAAACTGCTTTACTGTTCTGATGTCAACATGGCAGCTTTGCCTTTTTTTTTTCCAAGTATAATTTTTAAAAAAAATTTGTCTAAAAGGATGTTTATTCCAGACCAGTGGTTCTCTTGGATTTCTTCTCTACTGTGTTAATGTCATATTGCAGGAATCAGGGCAAAAGAGAAGCATAGATGGAGAACATCACATCTTGAGAAATGGTTCCTTTGCACAAGGATCAGATGCCAGGGATGGCAGGCCTGTCTGAAATTCCAATATCGGTAGCCACTCTTAGGAAGGTTTCGTCCTGGGTTGAGCTCTGGCTTTCCCTTGAGATACTCTTTTTCCTACAGCCCTCCTGAAAGGATGCTCCTCATTTTCCCACACCTTCACTGTCACAGGGTCATTGTCCTCCTAAGTCCTCCATACCACTTTTAGACCATTTCTTCACCTGCTATAAAATACTCTGCTTCTGTGAGGATGCTTTTGCTACAACTGTTATTTCTTTTCTGTGCTATCACTGTCCCCAAACCCCCTCTGCTTGACTGTCCGTCGTCTTGTACCTCCATTTCTCCCATTATTCTTCTTCCAATTCCCTTGTCTCTCATTTTTTTTAAACCACATCTTTGATACTCTTTTCTTCCATGCCACTTTTCTACCCACTTTTCACCTCTCTTCTGAAATTCAGACGTTTTCCTCTCTGGCCATAATTTCTTTATCTTTCCAGCTTATGCACCAAATCTTCAGCCTTATGGGGACTTGCAATTATGGGACAAATTCCTCACTATTCTTTCTCTTCAGTTTAGATTCCATGGGCAATAACTCTAATTTCTCTCTTGTCAACTTACTAAACACTTGCCCCCCATTATCAGTCATATCTGCCAGGGAAATTCCCAACTATGGGTGACAAATGTTGGAGAAAAATACAGAGTGAGACAGATTAATGTCACTGTAAATACATGGGCACCCATCTCATCTGCCCCCTCCGCATTACCTAGCAATCCATTCTCCACGAGAGTGCGCTTCCCCTGGGGCTGCACCTTCCAGTCTCAGCTTGTGTCCACTGCCTCAGACACATCTTCCCCTGAGTACCTCATGTAAAGCAATTCTCCCTAAACACTCTCAGTCACATTACTCTGCACATTTCAAATGTGAAATTTTTTTATTTGTTTACTTGTTTATTTTATGTGTTCCCCTACAAAACTTAAGGATCATGTGAACAGGAAACTTACCTTTCTTTTTTTACTGCTGCAACCCCAGTCCCTAGAATAGTACCCAATACGTAGTGGGCACTCAAAAAATTTTGTTCAATGAATGAATGACAATTTCAGTTATTTTCTACTCTTCTCAAACATCTCACTCATTAATTCTGTGTTAATACTCAGCAAATGACTACTTCCAAGTCAAGAGGAAAGATAGAAATCCTCAGATGGAAAACTCCTTCCTCATCTGTCATCTAAAGTATAAACCTTCCCACATGGTTATTTTTCCTCTGTCCCTTCTGTTATGAAAAAGGTTTTCCTTCATTTCCTAAGGTCTGGGTGCCATCCTCTTCCACCTTAGAGGGATCTTGCTTGTTCTTTTATCCTGTCTCTCTCCTAAATCCTGTATGTAGCCTAGTGATTGTGAGCATGGACTTTGTAATCAGACATACTTGGATTCAAATTTGAGGTCTGTTACTATGAAATCTTGGACAAATTATATAATATCTCTCAGCCTCAGTTTCCTTGTGTGTTAGTTGGGGATAATAATACCTATGTTATAGGGTTATTGTGAAGATTAAAAGAGATAGTATCTTTAAAGTGCTAAATGCTGTGGCTGGTAGCACTCAAAAGAAAGATCCTTATATTATTATTACCTCCCTTTCTACTGGCTCCTAAGTTTACTAAGTTCATCTTTAAAAACTATTCTATTTCAACTACATATTTAGCACTCTCTCTTTCTTCCTCGTCACACCTATTCACACCTATTCTCCACTTTTTGCTTCCTGCTCATTTTGGAACTCACTTCAGTCTGGTTTCCCAAGCATTTCAAATTTTATCCCCAGTCCTAATCTCATTACTTTCCTACCCCTCCTTCTCCGAGCCTGTTCTGCCTTCAGCTCCCAGTGGTTCAAGTCAGAAACCTGGAAGATATCCTTGTCTCCTTCTTCTCCTTTCCTCCCTATATTCCATCACCAAGCGGAATGCTTATAAGTCTACCTCCTAAATATTTCCTAAATTTTTCTACATCTCTTTTTCTGTGGATGTCAGCATTTCAGTCTTACAGGCTTGTGACAGTAGCCTTGTGTCAGTCACCCCTGCACCACACTGTTCCCTACTCTATACTGTAGCTGGAGTGGTCTTCTAAAAAATGCAAAGCTCGTTATGTTATTCCCTTTCTAAACGTTCCGGTGACTTCTTATTGCTCTTAGGACAGAGCCCTCCTTGATCAGGCCCTACTTATCTCTTCAGCTTTATCTTGTGCCACTGCTTGCCTGTCTCTGCCCTAGCCCTATTGAATTTAATTTCTTTCTGTTTGTTCAGCTCTCTCTTGCCTCTGAGCTATTTCACATACTGTTTCTCTGCCTCTTTCATCATCCCTCTTTGTCTAATTTCTGCTTAGTCTTCTGGTGTCCACCTAAATTTTACTTCCTCAGATGGGCCTCCCTGCAGGCTTGGTGTTCCATATTACCCTATCGTCATCGTGTTTGTTACATGTTGTAGTTCCCTGTCTCCTCTCAAAATCCCTGAAAGCAGGATCCATGTCCTTTTCGTCAGTATGTTCTCTTCTGCAGTGCCTAGCCTAGAGTAGACACTCAGTGAAATTTTGTTAAATGTTGTTGTTAAATAATTAATTAAGTGAGGAGAAAAACCATCCTGTATCACATTTGTTAAGTTTAGAGCTGCAGATGGTGTTCCTGTATTTACCTTTGAATATTTCTTGAAACACAAGTAAATTTGGAAAATAATAAGACTCCTTTTCAACACATGCTCTTATTTTTCTATCCTCATACATTCCCTTGTTTTAAAATATTTTAATGTTTGTTTTTATTCTGTACTACCAACACCAATTTTTTTTCTCATTTGGATGCTTTTGAGTGTAAAATGCTACTTAAAATCAGCACTTCTGCCAACTTGCACTCAGTTTTCCAGCTACATTTGGATGACATTTCCGTGAACGATTTCACGAAGTTTTTCAACTAGAAGTTGAGTTTAAATCATGCAGTCTTCAATTCAGTGCTTCCTAGAAGATAATGAAGCGCACTGAGCTGTCTTGTTCTCCAAGGTAAATAGAAAGCACTAGGAGGGCAGAGGGCTGTGGCTTAGACTCTTTTGGTCCCTTCATAGCCCCTCCTGCAGGCTGCTGCACACCTGGAGACTGCTTAGGGGGAACCTGTTGATGGACTAGTGATCCTCTCCTTCCTATTTACCTCTGGGCTGAAGTAGGCTATGGAGCTGAATCAGCCCTGACAGGGAAAAATGAATGCTCTGGAAAGACCTGGGTAAATGTAACCTGCTAGCTAAAAAGCATTTTCTTCAAGTTTATTTATGAAAGCTTCATATTGGAAGGTAGTTAATAATGATTGTGTTGTTCCTAAGAAAGAAGTCCTCTTTTCAGAATTGGAGATACAAATGGATCACTATACATTAGTTTTCCTTACCTTACTAATATGACCACTATTTTGACTATTTGATAATGTAGTCTGGGGGAGCTTTTGTTTATTTTTAATGTATCTTGGATCAAAAACATAATTAGAAAAATTTTACAGGGAAATATTCCTAATCTTGCAATTACTGGGCCTTTCATGCCACTGGAAGATAGAATTTGTCAGAACTCTTTTCAGACCGAGAGCAGATTAGACTTTTGTTTTTAGATCAATAAGGATTATTTGCCTTCTTAAAACTATAAGAATGTTAGGAAGATAGTTTATTTGTATAACCCCATTTGATACAAAATTACCATCTACTAGAGTTACTTAAATAATGAATGTCCCTTATGCACAGTTTCAGGCAGACCCAGATACCAATCTTAGCAAAAAAGGTAAATCTGTTGTTTTAAAGTCCCCCAGAAGAAGGTTATAGTAGACAGTTATGGAAAAGTCCTTTAGGGAGAAAGAGTAAGCCATTCCATTTTTTTTTTAAATGGCAATTTTTTTAAAATGGCAACTGTTTATACCCAGAGAACCTGGAGGGCCCATCTAAAGAGCTTGGGATTCCTAATGTTGCAAATTGGGCCAATTTACTGCCTTGGATTTCAAGCAGAAGCAAGAAGAGGATATGACTGAAAGGAATTAGCTTCGGGCCTCCAAAGTTAAAACTATTCTAAATCCATGTCGGGGATAGGTCTGCCTCCTGGTTGCAATATGATCTCTGATTCTTTTGGACTCTGAAAATTTAATTTACCCAGTTCTTTTTCTTTATATAAATTAAACTGTGGAGAGTTTATATTCATGGATTTCATCATTTTGTCTCTTATTTCCAGAGTCTGACTTTTTTTTCTTTTTTCTTTATCTTTTTAAAAATAACTTGTTTGTCTGTTAGGAAGGTTGGCAGGATGTCAGTTTGAAAGTGTTTAAAAATGAGCTATTTTTGTTTCATGTACATGCTCAGATACTCTGTTAAAACATCAACTAATATAAGGAAAATTAATTCAGGTCTTTAAAAAGTGCAGAAGTACTTTCTCACAAATTAATAGATTCTGAGTTATATTCTTGGGTGGGATATGAAAATAAGAAAACATAACTTTACTCTCTCCTTGTTGAGTACTGATACGCAAGCAAAGCTTACCTCGTTACTATTTTACAACCCAACACTCCAGAAGGTGGATTCTAGCTACTATTTTTAAAGTTAACTCTATTTCTATGGGAAAAATATATCCAGAGTTAGATAGGGAGCAGCAATCAGAACTGTTTCCCCATCTCACCACTTCCTTTTGCTTGATTGTGGTAGGAAGGGTTGGGGCAGCAGGAGCTGCCACTGATACTCTCGACACTGAGAGGGCCATGCCTTCCTCTGGTAGTATAGAAAATACTGTACCCTGGTGAGACGCCCCATGGCAGAGAGGGAGGAACACAGACATTTGCAGGAAGATGGACTTGGGCACAAATCCCTACTCTGCAATTTACTTGCTGTTTAGTCTTAAGCAAACCACCTTTTCTGGTGCTCTTGAGAGATTAAATGAGTTTGAAATTGAGAGTGAGAAAAAATATGACGTTTTATGTTCATGATCTGATTCATCTGGTAGAGCTGTGCCTCCTGTTTCAGAGCATAAAAAGGCAGGCGCAATCTTCAAAGGTCTATTACTATTATTGCCCTGTTGTTATTGACCTTGATACCAATTTACTAATGACGTAGACTAAGATTTATAACAAAACATAGTGTCACATTCAGGTATCTGTGTAACACAAAGAAAATATCAGAATTAATTAAAGCTAGAAGAATTAAAAGTGATCTACCATTCTTTCCTAGAAGATGATAATGATTAAAGATTGGTTATATGATAGATTTCGAACCCTAAGGGTTAAGACTGTGGTGAAAGGAACAAACACAGATTATGTCAAGATGTAGAAGTTTTGCTAAGATTGTTTATATACGCACTTATTCTCTCCCTTTTTGCTCTGTGTGATTTCATGTCACATTATAAATCTCTAAATGCTGCTCTGTTGTCATATAGTATGTTAGTATCTGGTATTTGAAATGTGTGGCTATTGTGTTGTCTAGGAAAAAAAAGAAGTAAACTTTTACCATCATTATACATCCAGTAGTTAAAAAATAGAAATGATATGGATTACAGACATGAGATCCTTTAGAAAGAAAATTCAATTGAAACCATTGTGCCCCGGTCCTTAATAACGTAAATGCAAATACTGGCATATATCCAGAAACTAAGGTTCAATTGAGTGCAATTGTTTCATCTTACAAAATAATTTTCCCACCAAGAAATCTTGGCAGCCATATTGATGACTTCTCATGAGAGAGGCAGATGGGACTATAAAGAGGCTGAAATCTATTTTTTTTTTAAACTAGCTTTCTAATTTCTCTGTTTTTTTTTGAATGTCGGGAGGAGCCAGGCCTAGAAATCAAGCACCCTGATTTTTCCTCTGGTTTTCCAACCATGAGTCTACCTACTCAAGCTGTCTCTTACCTGCTCAGATGTTATAATTTGTAGTGATGGCATAAGTGGCTGAAATAAGTGGAAAGTGGATATGATCTAGATGGAAGTTTATGGGCTTACTTTCATAGACCATTTTTGCCTAGAAAATAAATACGAAGGGTTACCAGGCATTTTCCAGGGATCAGTGGTTTATCTGTTCCTTGTGTTCCACCTTGACTTAGCATTGGTATCTCAGGAACCTCTAAAACCTCTACTGCCTGTGTCAGAATTTACTTATTTATTTTTCCTGAAGAGATCAACACTTTTATGGGTGTTATTTATTGTAACCTTACAGTATTCTGGGGAGCTAAGTAGAGGTTACGTGGCTCCATCTTTATTTTTAAAGCCAAGTGAGGAGCAGATAAATCTGTTCACTAAGGTTACAAAATGAGGCCGTGGTAGAGGTAGAAATAGACTCCTTAGAAACATCTCCTAATTCTGGCCCTTACGTCTAAGGTGCAGTGGATTGTCTGGCCTTTCTCTAAACAGGCCTTTGACGCTTAGAGTGTGTGGAAAGTATGTGCTTCCGTCAAAGAGTGTTGCTGTTTAGTTATTCTTTGCCTGTTAACGTAATGACTAGAGGACTGAAGAAAATAGAAGGAACACCCAGCCTTCTTTCAGCCTCTGCATTTTGTACGTGTGAGCTTTGGACAGAGTGCTTTTATTCCCTGGGATTACTTTTCTGTCTTTATACTCGACTTAGAAAGTTTTTTTTCTTCAGGGCACTGCTGATATTGAGAAGTTTGGGAGAAATAATTTTTTTTTATTAAAGCTTTCTATGTGAAAATTAGACTTTTGAAATAATGTATATTCCAATACTAGGACTACATGGAAAGAGGATTTGGGGAGAAAACTGTAAAATTCTACATTTTAAACTGTAGGTTTAGTGCCTTTTTTTCCTTTTTATCTGAAAGTCATTGCAAAAATGGATTATATTTAAAATTGCCTTAATTCAGCAATTTATATTGCTATACATTAAAGTTTTTTAAAAACTAGATTGCTTTATAATAAATATTCTGCTAAAATAATTTTTCAACTATATTTTCATTTGAATATTTATTATTCAATGGTTGTATAATTTATGATTTTAATTGTTGAACTTCTTTCTTTTGAGTATCCATAATGTTTATTTGGAATTTTTAACAAGGCAGGAGTTATTTTTCTTCTTTCCTTTTCTCTAAGGGCTGCTTCTCAAATTAACCTGCATGCCTAAACTTGTGTTATAATTCAGAAGGAACAGTGGAATCTATTGCATATAATCTTTTTGTAAAGCTAGGTTAGCACCACTGTCCTCCTGATCTCTTAAACATTGCAATTTTGGTAAACTCTTCCATGTGCCCCCAGCATCTCCAATTTGTGAACGAATCTCACTATACTTATCCCTATTGTGTACGTCTACATGTTTGTTTTGCAGTGTAACAACACTTGACAGTTATAAATTTTTCCATATGCTCCATCTTGTAGAGATAAACAATGTGTGTGTGCTGTACATTTCCCCCAGCTTTGAAGACTTTTGAAATAAACAATTCCGGAGGATATTACAGTCGGTTTTGGAAAGTTGTTCACACAAGCATATTCTCCATGAAAGGGAAGGCAGTTGAATTTTCACCCTTTAAGATTAACTGGATAACTGAACTTTTCCAAGGGACTGAGAGCAACTTAACTGCTTTCAGTTTTTCAAAGATTTACCAGGCAATGCAGACCTGTTTTTGAAAGTCTTTAAAAGTGCTAGTTAACATCATAAATGACCACTTCGTGAAAGAAATTCTCTGATTCTCTGCGCCATTGATTTTGGTAGAGGGATTAGTGAAATAGCTTTGGATTTCCTTAAAATTTCCCCTGTTATCTTTTACAAATTAAAAAGTTGGTATTGGCACATAATGATGGCCTTGAAAGCATTTATCTTTGGTGGTGGTTTGTCTATAGAAAGAATCTTTATGATTCATTTATAAGCAGCTATTTCTTTTATTTTTGGTTCCCTTAGGAAATCAAGTCTTTCTGACCAGTTTTATGTGTGGAAATTGATGCAAATATCTTTATTCTTAGCTTGATGTCTTTTTTTACTGAAACAAATGTCTATTGCCTACATTTCTTTCCCCTAAGATGCAGAAGTGCTTTTATTAGTTGATTTTCTAAACTCTTTGGGACCTAAATGTTTCATAAGTTTTCTATTGTTAACTACGAACTTGGCTATATAAAAAATACTCATTGCAATATCTGTAGGTTTATATTTGTTGTTGTTATGTCTTTAACACACAAAGTTTATCACATTTCTCTAAGAGATTTTTAACTTAGAAAATTCAAAATTGATAAGTAAATCTGGTGGTATTAGCAACGATGTGTAGGATGTGGTTCATGGCCAGTGGTGTGCTGGAGCCAGCCCCTACCGGCTCCTGAGAGCCAATGATTAAATTTTCAGAAATTTTGTGAGTTGGTTATCATTTGAAATTAAACTATATAAACTTACAATTAAATAAGTTATATTAAAAACAAAAAAATACTCAAAACTCATTACTTCATAATTATTTTTACTGCATTTTACTATTATCTGTACTCTTGAAGTTATTTGTGTCTATTGTATCTGTATTGGAAATACTATATAATGGCGTACACTACTACACATCTCTTCCAACTCCGTGTTCACTGACCTCATGTTGGTAACTTGAAATCAGCCATAGTAGAAGTATTAACACCATGGAAATTGGCAAACACAAAAAGTCAGGACTTGATTTATTGTTTTGTTAATGTCTAGACCTAAGAAAGTGTTGGAGAAAATGTTAATAATGCAGATTGAACTTAAAAGTGTGTCGTGTCTATAGCCATTATATTATGAATAGCACAAAAATCATGAGATAATATTCTTCCAGTATTTGAAACCATTATCCAATTCACCAAAGAAGTGGTTCACATCGTGGACAAAAGAGTGGGTGAAGTTCTGACCTATGTCTGTATTCACTTTCTTTTTACTCATTAACTTGAACAAAACCATCAGCCAATGACAGCAGAATTGTAAGAATGCTATAGTGCTCCAGGTATGCTAGACATCAGATGCTAAATACATCAGGAAGCCTTTTATAGTTCTCTTTTGGAAACCATGCTACTCACAAACGTGCTGCCTCTTTTCCAACTCATGGATGACTTCAGAATTCCTCTCTTTGCTCTAAAGGTTGTTGTTAAAGGGTATGACAAATACATTTGTCAAGTGTTCAGTCATCCACATCCATCCCTTTGACCACAAAGTACCTTAGGATGGTGTTACAAAATGTTTGTGGGAAAAGAGAAACATTATAATACTGGATTTATGAAATCATAGCTTTCCTTCCTTGAAGCATAATTCTATTATTTAGTGCACTGTTGGGAGGTAGTTTAGATTGATTAATTTATGTATCAAAGGGGAAAATGGCTTTATTCCATGGAATTTGCTTTCCTTAGCCTTATGGATAGTTTGGTGATCCACGATAGCATAGTTATGCAACATACACAAGTAAGTATGGGTAAGAAGATTGTTTGGTTAAAGTGTGGTTTCTAAGCCTTGTGATCAGAATGTTAAAATACATTCAGAACTCTAGCACACACCTGCTTCTTATAATGGGATAATCTGGTCAAGCTTCTGCCTTCAGAAACTTAGTAACCCTGTGTTAATTGATGCTTTTCAAACTTTAGTTAGAGTATCACCCTCATCATTTTTGTCATATCCATGTACCTCTTGTACCTTTATATACTTAGTAATTTTTCTTTTTGGTGGGGGAGATGGCCCTGAGTTAACATCTGTGCCCATCTTCCTCTATTTTATATATGGGACGCAGCCACAGCATGGCTCGATGAGCAGTGCATGCATCTGCACCCAGGATCTGAACCTGTGAACCCTGGGCCACTGAAGTGGAGTGTGTGAACTTAACCACTACACCACCGGGCCAGCCCCACTTAGTAATTTTTTAAATTGACTTTTTCTTTTAAACTTAGCTTTGTCTTAAGTGATAATAGCCATGAAATCTTGAGTTTGAGGTAACGGTTATTTTTTTTTCATAATTCCTATTAAAATATTGCCTAACAATTACAATTTTTAAAACTTTGTCTTTGTACCACTAATGGTGTGTGTCCCACACTTTGGGAAATATTGTGCTAGTGATGGTAATAACTAGGCATTAGGCTAAGTAAACTTGCTTATTCCTCATGTCAACTTTATGAGGTAGGCTTTGCTATCTCCATTTAATAAAGGAGGAAACTGAGAAATTGGAGAAGTAACTTGACTAGGGTCACGAGGTAATCCAGAATTTACCTAAGATCCATATTTACCCTTGTTACAGCGTGGTTTGTGGACCAGCAGTATTAGCATCACCTGGGAGCTTGTTGGAAATGCAAAAGCTGTGGCCCCACTCTTGACCTAATTATCAGAATCTGCATTTCAACAAGATTCCCAGGTGATTCTCATGCACATTAAAGTTTTAGAAGCCTTGATCTAGACTCCAGAGCATTCTGCCCCCTATGAGAGAAGATGGATGACTCAGTCGTTGATTTGGCTGGTTCCTTTTCTCTCTGCAGTGTTATTTCCTTCATGCCCTACTGCTCTGAGCTACAACTATTTTTAAGAAACATGGTCTTGATGGGAAGGTAGGAGATAATATTCAATCATTTTGATTATTTTTCTCTCCTCAAGTCATCTTTTGTCAGCTTTCCTTCTTTTCTTAATTGGGGTAACAAGACTAGGCTGGGAACTTAGCATTTTCACTCTTTTCTCTCCTTTTCTTCCCCAGCATCCACAGATCAAGGTCTTGCCCTTTGGAATGGCCCAGTGGTTCTTTTCCCGCCTACTCCAAACCTACCCAGGTCCTGAGCACTGTCTGCAGAGCTACAACTAATTTTCAATTATTCTTGGATGATTTTATTAGTATGTATACCATCCTGCCTCTTGGCGTCTTTCCTTCTCCCTCCAGCTGTCTGCTCTCAGCTCTTTTACTGCTTGCTTTTCTTTTTACTAAGGTGTGCCTACCTCTGCATCTGTTTCCATTCTACCATGCATCTCACTCTTGCTGTTGCTCTCTCAGTTGTGACTTTAATACAAGCAGCAGCCTCGGGAGACCCCATAAAGACAATCTTCTGGAGATGATTGAAGAGCTGGGAATTTGATGATTAGCTCTGGGAATATCAGGAATGGCTGTGACTGACGAGTGCAGCTGGCTGTAAAGTTTGAAGTATTCCAGGGCGTCATGAGCATTTCATCAGCGTATTGTCTTTGTGGTTTCTTCATAGAGTTTCCCTGTGAATCCTATGCCTGGAGGAGTCTGCAGGGTTTCTAGACACCACACCCAGTTTGTACAGTTACAGGCCCTCTTTCTTAGTATTTATGTAGTTGTTTATTCACTCTCCAAGATGACTAGTTATATGAGATGAGTAGGTCAGACCTATTCATGAGACCAGAGCTTGCCTTCTTGCTCACTGGTGGCCACATACAAGTCATAATAGTATTTCATTTTCTTAATTTCAAATAGTGTTAAAGGGGAGTTGAGTCATTTGAATTATAAAAGGTACTGAAAGAAAACTATATCATTCATTACATTTTGTAAAGTGAGAAACAAAGAGGAATAGTTGTTTCTTACCATAGTAATTTCAGACTCTGAAAGATTTGTTTATTAGCTAACTTCAGACACACCTATCCCAACCCAGATTTTTTTAATGGTCTTCAGCTTTGCAATCATTTAGAACTGAGGTTTTTTTCTCCTTTCTGCCACATTTTTTTGTACACACCCTTCTTCCCTCTCCTTTGCCATACTTTTGTTTCCTTGAGAAAAGGAGAGTCCCTCTTAGAGTGTAGAATAAACATTTCTTTGTGAAGTGTGACTTATTTGTGCTTTAGGGGTTGTCAGTGTATACACAACAGAGAAGGTGATGGAGGCTCCCAGGCATGCCAAGTCAGCACTTTGTGCGTGTTCAGGCCACAGAGCACGTTAAACAGGCTGAAAAAATTTTAACAAGTCAGAACATTTTACAATTTCCATATTTATCAAACATGTCAGGGGATGGGATCACAAAGCCTTCCAGGGATTAACTGCCTCTAGGACCTGAACTGTTTTATTAAGATGGAGGAAGCCAAGTTCTCAACACCCCACGATTTGCTCTAATAACCACGAGAGTTAGAACGTAGGTGATCCTTGCTGAATGAAAGGTAATCCTGAGGCTAAAATGCTCCTTGAATGGAAAAAAATTCTTCTCTCAACAAATGAACTGTGTATGAATCTATGTGACAGAGCTTTGGAGTTTGAAGTTTATTTACCTAGAGCTTCAGTTTTATTAATTCTTTGATTGGTGGTTCTTGACCTTTGCTACTCAAGGTCTTAGAAATAAAGTAAGTAGAAGATGTTCAGAAACATGCAGACATTCTCAAAGAGGGGTGGCCAGTGGCTTTTTGAGACTTGGCAAAGCATCCTAGAGTTATTATTTGTTTTCAAAAGTTTGGGGTTTGGCAGATCCTAAGATGCATTTTGCCAAGCACTTTCCTTTGGATTTTAGTACAGGAATATCTTGGGTGGAATTTACTTGCTTTATTGGTAATTCATTTGCATTATACCAATCAGAATACTGTTTTGGAAAAGATATTTGGCAACTGAGAAACGTTAGGAACTCTACAAACAGTTTTTTAGTATCAGCTTTTTCTTAGATGGGGATAAAAATGGAATTCAAGCCCCGAATATTTTCAGTAAGATTTGGAACTTGGAATTTTTAAGTAGTAGTTTCCAAATTTGTCTGTATCACTTTTTCCACAAAAGCAAACCAGACTCTACTTCTCTGGCTGGATCTGCAAATCTTTAGAAAAGTTGCAGAGCTGATCTGCAATCTTGGGCCAACACTAATTTGAAAATTAATGTTAAAAAAAGGTTTTCTACATGTAAGTAGAGAGAGCAACCCTCTCCTGGAGGAATAAGTTAGAATTAAAACAGAACAAAACAAAACAAAGCAGCCCAAGGAGACTAAGCATAGGGTAGATTTTTTTGGTTCTAAAGCCAAATTACCAGGAATGGCAAAACCTCTGGGAGGACTTAAGTTATATAAGGTGCCATGAGGTAGCTTTTCCATTACAGTTTGTAGAAAAGGTTGTAAAAGAAGGAAGCATGCCGAGACTTCACAAATGAGGACTAAGCCATAAACTTTTTAGAGAACAGGGATAGCACATGGCTAAATATGGCACTGAGCTTCTGACTGTCCATCAGGTTGCAAAAAAGCATGGTAATAAAAACAGGTTTCTTATTGTCTACTGTCAGCCTCCTATCTTTTGTAACTGGCACAGAAAAAGCAGTGCCAGCAACTTGGGTGACTACTCACTGTCTCCTTGAGAAAACAATAGTGCAGATAAGCATCCAGAAAGAGAAGGAAGAAGCCTCTTAAACAAATTGACGTGGATGTCTTCACATTCAAATGATTTTGAAACCAACTGGTAGGAAGTGTTGGGAAATTCACCAGTTGCAAGCTGGTATAAGGAGGAGACAGTGATATAGACTTTTATTTTCTTCAAAAGGTTGGGTGCAGGAGATTATAAGCATATCATTGGGCTAGTGTTGATGGTCTTCTTCTCTCCCTTATTCCATGTGTCTTATAAACTGTTTAAAATGCCAAAGAAGCAAGATCTGTTTTGAATCCTTGACTTTATCCTGGCACTGGTTTAGCTGGTGAGATCCACACTGGTGTAGGTCTACAATGTTTTATTTGGGCCAACTTTCCATGTATTTCTTTAAGTAATTTTAAATGTTCCTTTCAGTATAAGAAAAAATTCATGATTTTCTTCTTAAACTCTTGTCCTGGTTACTGTAAAACAGACAACTCAGTAAAGATAACCTTTTTTTATTTTTTCCTCTTTCTCTACCAGTCTTTTCTTGTCTCTCCTTCTTTCCCTTTCTTACTGGTTATAATCTAATTAGTGAGTGCTTATCAGTGACCAGTGGGAACATTGTGACATTTTACTGTTTGCCGAACTGCAATCTCTTCCAGCAGGCAGGATTTGTGTGAAGTTGAGAGGAAAGGATGGATCCCATGAGTCTGATGCTATTACTTTTTAGAAAAATGAAATGATTTGTTACATTGTTGAGGACATGCTTTAGGTTTGGATAATAGAGACTATAGGTAAACATTTTAAGGGTAGCTCTTGTTTCATACTTCTTATCTCCCAAAGTGTATTTTATACCATAGAGGCTAAATAAAAAAATTATTACTGATTTTAATTTGGTTAATTTTTGAGTATGAAGGAAGATAATTTAATTCTGTATCTTCATATGTAATCCAGGAGTGGTGAATAATATTTTCTACCAAAAATCCCTTAACCTTACAGGAAACGAAAACCAATGAAGATCATATAAGTAAAAAGTAATTTAGTTTTCATAAGTCATTTTTTTTAGAGAGAAGAATAAAATATTCTGTACATCTGATTTGAAATTAAAATCAAAGATCAAAGCATTCTCTTAAGTATATGAAATAATAATTAATGTGAAAATACCTTAGCCCTGTATTTATTACTGTTCTACAGTGGGTATTAGTGACTGGGGGACAAGCCAGGGTGTAATATGGGATAGGAGAAAAGAGAGTGTCTTAGCTCAGGCTGCTATAACAAAATACCATAGACTGGAGGCTTAAACAACAGATATTTATTTCTCATATTTCTGGAGACTGGGAAGTCCAAGATCAAGGTGCCTACAGATTCAGTTCTTGGTGAGGGCTCCCTTCCTGGCTTATAGACAGCCACCTTCTTGCTTTGTACTCACATGATCTTTTCTCAGTGCGTGTGGATGCGTGTGGAGAGAGAGCAAGGTATTTGTGTTCCTCTTCTTATAGGGGCACTAATCCCATCATGAGGGGCCCACCTTCATGACCTCATCTAAACCTAATTACCTTCTGAAGGCCCCATCTTCAAATACCATCACATTGGGGGTTAGGGCTTCAATATATGAGTTTTAGGGGGACACATTCAGCCCGTAACAGAAAGCAAGATATGCAGGCCCTCTAGGATGATGATTTAAACTGCTTAAAAAGAAAAGCTTTGTAGATTTGTTAAAGGTTTAAAATTATTATATTTTTAAAATATAAATATTTTAGTTCTTCAAGCCTGGAAGCAGGGGCTTTCCTCAATTCTTCTCAGTTTTTCTCTTCTTAGATTTAGCAGCAGCACCATCAGAAGCCTGGGCTTCCTCCTATGGAAATTGCAGAATACCATATCTCATTGTAGAGAAAAAGGTTCTGTGGAATAGCTTATTCATCTTGTAGCCTATTAGAACAATGCTTCTAAAAACCTTTTAAAACCATCTACAAACTTTGTGGTTTTTCATTATAAAATGCAATTAATTATTGATACTTATCTACAAATCAGATAGAATTTAGCTGCAGTCCAGTTTAAGCTCATTGGATGAAAGATCTTCCATTCCAATACAGTGTTTGTAATATGTGTACTTGTTAAAAAGTTTAAAAAAATAGGATAGTAGGATTCTGGGGGATTTTTTTGATTCTAACATTTTCTATGTTTCTACCACTTTAAGAGGCCATGTCATATATAGTACTCACTACAGGAGACTTTTATTATAATATGTCATGTATCTACATAAATAAGATTTCTACTTAGAAGTAAGCTTCTTTAGAGTCAATTTTCGTTTGTTTTTTGTACATTTGAAATTTTTGTTCTTTAAGACGAGCAAGCAAAAGTAAGAACAGTGGGTAGACAACTTCCAAAGAAGTAGAGGGAACAAGTAGAAGGAAAATAAAGTTTATGTGAAGAGGTGTGGCCTTGTCATTAAGGGAGCCAAGGTGTTCAACAGAAGGAGAAGACAAAATTCTGTCAGTCTCTACTTGCCAGGGGCAGTAAATTCCTTGCCTGGCCCCTCTTCTGTGCAAAATCCTGTTACTATTAGATATTTTCATATTATGATTATAAAAGAAATGTGTGCCCATTGTGAGAAGTTTGAGAAGAATGAGGAATAAAAGAAGAAAGAGCAACCACTTAACACCACCACCCAGAGATAATGACTCTTAACATATTTTTTCATGGTTGCACAACTTTATTAATTTATTTATTCACTTTTTTCCCAGCTTTGAGATATAATTGGCATATGACACTCTGTAAGTTTAAGGTGTACAATGTAATTGTTTGATATATGTATATATTGAGAAATGATTATCACAGTCAGGTTACTTAACACATCTATCACCTCACATATCTACAATTTTTTGTGTTTGTGGTGAGAACTTTTACAATCTATTCTCTTAACAACTCTCCAATATACTGTTCAGTGTTGTTAGCTATCTATAATCACCATGCTGTACATGAGATCCCCAGGATTTATTCATCTTAAAACTAGAAGTTGGTACCCTTTAACTACCTTCACCCCTGCTCCCCCAAGGCCCTGGCAACCACCAATGAACTCTCTGTTTCTATGAATTTGATTTTTTTAGGTTTCACATATAAGTGAGCTCATATAGTATTTGTCTTTGTCTGACTTATTTCATTTGGCATAATGCCCTCAAGGTCCATCCATGTTGTCACACATGGCAGAATTTCCTTTTTTTTAATGGCTGAATGATATTCCAATATATATATCTCAATATCACATTTTCTTTATCCATTCATCTGTTGATGGGCACTTAGGTTATTTTCATGTCTGGGCTATTATAAATAATGCTACAGTGAACATGGGGGTGTAGCTGTCTCTTTGAGATAGTGATTTCATTTCCTTCGGATATATGCCCAGAAGTGGAATTGCTGGATGATATGGTAGTTCTATTTTTAAATTTTTGAGGAACGTCCATACTGGTTTCCATAGTGGCTGCACCAATTTACATTCCCACTAGCCATGCACAAGAGTTCCCTTTTCTCCTCATCCTTGCCAGCACTTATCTCTTGTCTTTTTGATAATAGCCATTCTAACAGGTGTGAGGTGATATCTCATTGTGGTTTTAATTTGCATTTCACTGATGATTAGTGATGTTGAGCACCTTTTCATTGCACCTGTTGGCCATTTGAAACTCTTCTTTGAAAAAATGTCTATTCAGGTCCTTTGTCTAT
Source organism: Diceros bicornis minor (assembly GCF_020826845.1). Taxonomy (NCBI): domain Eukaryota; kingdom Metazoa; phylum Chordata; class Mammalia; order Perissodactyla; family Rhinocerotidae; genus Diceros; species Diceros bicornis. The sequence continues at coordinate 16,662,672 of NC_080763.1, forward strand.
TTTTTTCATTGGATTATTTGAAATTTTGCTGTTGAGTTATATGAGTTCTTTATATATTTTGGATATTAACCCCCTTGTCAGATGTGTGATTTGCAGATATTTTCTCCCATTCAGTAGTTGCCTTTTCATTTTGTTGATCATTTCTCTTGCTGTGGACTCTTAGCTTTGTAGCATGTTTCTTTCTGGTCTTTTTCTATGTAATTTAATATAATTCAAATCATCCAGAATAAACACTATCTTGGCCTGCTATTGTTTTCATTGACCAGTATTTTGTGTTCTCATTCTGAGTAATTACAATGTGCCAGGCACTGTGTTAAGCATTTTACAAATATTGTCTCCTCTCATTAACACTATGAGGGTAGATGTTCTTATGCCCTGAGCATATGATTCAGGGAATGTCTGTAAATGAGTCTGCTTCTTTAAGTGTTCACTGTTTAGAGAGAATGCAGACAGCAGGAAAGAAAGCTGGACATTTTTGATGTATGCTTTTTTTTTTCTCTTTTTCTTTTTCTCTCTCGCTTTCTCTCTCTGTTTCTTTCTGTTTGAGGTTTTATTTTGAAGAGAAGGAAAAGGAACCTGTCCTCTTTAAAGAATGAAATATTTTTAACTGAAACCTTATCTGCAGTGTTCAGTGTGTCAACAAGTTCTAAATTGTGAGAAGTCTTATCAGAAGAAAGGCTGCTTTGAAAATGATATGGACATATTTGTTGGGTGTTTACTCCTCTAGTGCCTAGATGAAGTACACAAGGGAGTAACTGTGGATTTGACAGTATTTAGTTAGCTACATAGTGAGTAATCAAAACATTCTTTACACATTTAATAGGAGGTTAAGATCAGCGTATGCAGAGTTTATATGATAGAAATGAAGCAAGGAACAGGAACTTGGACACTTTGTTAGCTGTTAGACCTGCTGCTCAGACTCTGGGCCAAGCCAGTACTTCCCTGTAAGGTGCCAGGACACAGCAGGGATAGAGACTGCACTGATGCTTGTCCCAGAAAACCTGTCCAACCAAGTGCCTTTGCTCCTCCACCAACACCCGGGCCTCTCCTTCTTTTCTTCTCAGAGTCACCCCTTGCCCTTTCCTTTAGCTTCTAGATTACAAACAACCCCCGAGTTACCAGGTGCAGATGATCTGTGGCTCCTGGAGCCCGAGGTCTTCTTGGAATTGCTATTAAGACTTTGAGATTTTATAGCAAGAAGTTCCAGACAATCCTTCAGAGTGTCTGCTGCGTTCGCCCTTGTCTGTGTATCACCATGGCCAAGGTGCTGATCCAGGCCTTCGTTTCTCCAGCAGCCTCCTCACCAGCCCTTTTGCTGCTTCCCTCACTGCTTACCCTCTTATACACCATCTCCAGATGTATCTCTTTAAATCGTTTCTCTCCTGTCATTCCTCTGCTCAAGAATGCCTTGAGCATCAAGCCTAAATCTCTCAGCTTGTCCTTCGAGGCCCTCTCTAATCTGGCCACCCTGCCTGGGTACTTTTATTTCCCGCTCCCACATGAAGCTTCCTTTGCAGTCCATTGTGTGCATTTCAGCCTATGTAGCTTTGATCGTATTTTTTCACAGGCCTGGAAAATCCATACTTCTCTTTTTAGTTTATTCAAATCTTTCTGATCCTCAAGTCCTATTTCTTCTAAGTGTTTCCTAATTCAGTCCACTTAGGTCTTTCCTTTCTTTCTACTTTTCTTATAGACAGTATCATAGATGAAATTTTTGACACATGTATTTTTCTTTTTTGATAACTCAGTATTTTTAGGAGAAATATAAAGGGGTCAACTCACTAGCTTTCGAAACTAAGCAGAAAACTCCCTTGAAACTTAAGGCATTTTGACGTGTAAATGGTACACGAACAGGTAGGCAAATTACATGTAATAACCAAACTACAGACTCAAGCTTTGTTGAACATTGTAGAAAGATCTGGTTTCAATGCATCTCACTCTGCTTCAGCCTCTAGGGCAATTAGGACATTAACTGTCGTCTTGAGGAAATGAGTTATAAGCAGCACTGTGACATCTGGGCAATTCTATACCAGAAATCTCTTAAATTTTCTTCTTAAGTTCAGCTTGGGTAACATCATCAAGGTGTATTTCTTCAGCTGCTAGTAATAATTAATTAACAATAATAGTCATAATTAACATTTCACATATCTAACATATAGTATGTGCCAACCACTGTACAGTGTACCTGAGATGGAATTTAAATATTTTTTTCTTTTTATTGATGAGGAAACTTACCCTTAAGAGCAGTTAACTAACTTGCCATCAAGTGAGAGGACAGAACCTTGCAGTTGGTCTCGTTACAACTAACTATAATCACTCCCTCCATTCAGTCTTTTCTTTCTTTTTAGAATTTAGAATTTAGAATAGTCCTTTTAGAATTGGGAAGCTGGAGGGCTGCTTTTAGTTTAGATCTTTAAAGTGTAGTTTTGAAGAAACAAAAAAGGCTCTTTCCCCCTGAATAGTTCTGAAAGCTTGAGTTATGTATGAAAGAATGTTCTCTTGAAATTTATTTTGGAACCTTAGGAATATGGACCAATTTATTAGAAATGCCTAAGTAAATCTATGACATAAATAAGTTGTCCACCTGCCTTTGCTTTATTCTTAGGAATGAAAGAATGTATGACTCAAGCAGAACCACTTATGCCTCATCACTGACGTCTATGTTTTTGGGTCACCAGGATGCTAGCATAGGACCTGGCGTATAGTAGTGCTCATTAACTATAAATTGCCTGGGTAAATAATGGAATGAATGAGTTGATTAACTGTAGAGACTGAGAATGAGAAGATAGAATGGTTGTTCTAGAAGTGATTGCTCCCCTTCAGCTAAGGATTATTTAACTCTGGGCTGTACCATCAGTAGTCCTTGTAAACCAAAGTCAGACTCCTCTGGTCAAGAAGAAAGAACCTTTTGAATTCTCAATAAAACACATTTTATTCCTAATTTTCCTATAAGTACCTGAATGTATTATCTTGAATAACTCTAATTAGGATCCATAGATACCTTAGATTATTTTAAATCTTTAGTTTCCTCCAAGAGTTCACCATATCTGACAAATACACTCATAAAATTCTGTTGGTAAGTGTTGATCTCACTTTACTCTGAGTTCAGGTTGATATATGTGTGCAGTGGGTAATACCAGCATTTAGGCTGATAGGTTGTTCACATATATATATTTATATCAAAGGCTGGAAAAATGTTTTTTATAGAGTAGAAACCATAGTTCTCCCATTCAGTGGTCCACTCTGTTTTGTGTCTGATGTATTTGTAGTCATGGGGAGGCAGTAGAAATTTGATTCCTAATGAGGTTCCAAGCTCTGTTCTTTCTTTCTAACTTGAACTTAGAGTTTAATAACTTAAGAATGAGGTTCATTTGTTTAACAAATATTAATTGAATGCCAGCTCTGTGCCAGGTTCGGGGCTTTGAGGTTGCAACAGTGAATACGACTAACTTTTTATTTTGACATTTTACATTGAAGTTGGAAAAATATTACAAAGAATCTAGTATAATACCATTCACTTAAATTCTCCAAATGTTAATGTTTACCACAGTTGCTTTGCACACACACACGCACATACTCTTTTATTTTTATGAACCGTTTGGAACTGAAGACTTGATGTCCCTTTATCCTTAGATGCTTTCATGTATGTTTCCTAAAAACAGGGACAATCTCTTATATAACCATGATACAATTATTTAAATCAGGAAATTAACATTGATATAATACTATTATCTAGTCTATAGACCTCATTCAGATCCTTCTTGTTGTTTCAATAATAGCATTTATAGTGAATTAAAATCTCTGATCATGTGTTGTATTCAGTTGCCATGCCTCTTAATCTTCTTTACTCTGGAGCAATTTAGTAGTCATTCCTTGTCTTTTACAACATTGACATATTTGATGAGTACAGGCCTGTTTATTTAATAAAAAGTGCTTCATTTTGGGTTTGTCTAATGATTACTTATGGTTAGATCCAGGTTATGCGTTTTGGGCAGTAATAACACAGAAGTGATATTTTGTCCTTATCTATTCCTATGAAAACTGTGAGTTCATACTGATAACTCCAATTCCAGTTCAGTACCCCAGGGTTCATTCTATCAATCCTCCTTTCCATATTTTAGCTTCCTTCTTTGACAGTGAGAAACTGGCTCCATTATCCTCAGTATATTTACTTATTTACTCAATCCTAGACTACAAAGAAAGCAGTTTCAGAATTGCTATCCCATACATCTGCGAAAAGGAACCCTACTGACTAGTATTCAGTATTTGTTTAGAGTGGGGTTTTTTTGTTTGTTTTTAGCTTAATAAATATGGCTGTATTTATTATAGTGGAAATACTGTGTTCAAAAGTTACTTGATTTAGTTTTCCATCGTCTGTCCCCTTCTACCCTTCGTCAAGTGTGTATTTCCTTTGAAATACAAGTTTACTTCATTTGTTTCCATTTATATTTCACTTTAGAGTTTTCTCCCATCCTTATTGATTGTGTGTGTGTAAAACATCAACGTTTCCAAAAGTCAGAACTGTTCAAAAAAGTATTCTCAGAGAAGCATCAGCTCCCATTCCTTCTGTCATCCCATCTCCCCATCCCCTCCTGTAAATATCTAATCTCTCTCTCATTTCTTGTTCATTCTTCTTCTGTTTCTTTTTGCAGATATTTATATATTTCTCATTTGAACAGATACTTATATATTTCTTGTTTCCTCTTATGCAAAAATGTAGCATACTATAGATAGTCTTCTGTACTTTTTTATTTGATAATATATCCTTAAATCATTCTGGATCAGTTCATAGAGATTTTCCTCATTCTTTTCTTCAAACTGCATAGTACTCCATTGTGTCAGTATATCATAAGGTGGCATTTCTGAACCACTTGTGTTGAATTGGTTCAATTGTATTGAATGTACTTTTTCCTCTCAAAGTTGTAATCAGTTTGAAGAGCTAGTTGGGTTTTGGTGGTAATAGTATATTGTAATAATCTCCCCAAACTCAACAGTTTAGGAATAAGCTAACATTCCTGACAAGTGAAAAGACTTGGCTAAATAGGTAATGATTTGGGGCCTTAGTTTCCTCATCTATAAATATGAAGGCATTGGTCTAGGTGATCTCTAATGTCCTTTCCACCTTGAATATTAAAAAAAAAACCCTGTGATTTGTCCAATAGAACTAATTTGAAGACATGAGCATATTTTTAACCTCTTTTTTAAAAAATTGAGATATAATTGATATATAACATTGTATTAGTTTTAGGTGTACAACATAATGATTTGATATATGTGTATATTGCAAAATGATTACCACAGTAAGTTTAGTTAACATCCATCACCACACATAGTTAAATTTTTTTTCTTGTGATGAGAACTTTTTTTTAATTGAGGTATAATTGACATATAACATTATATTAGTTTCAGTTGTACAATGTAATGATTTGATATTTGTATATATTGTGAAATGATCACTACAATAAGACTTGTTAACATTCATCACCATACGTAGTTACAAATTTTTTTTTTCTTGTGATGAGAACTTTTAAGATTTACTGTCTTGGCAACTTTAAAATATACAATATCGTATTGTTAACTATAGTCACCACTACATCCCCAGGACTTATTCATCTTACAACTAAAAGTTTGTACCTTTTGACCACCTTCATCCGTTTTGTCCCCTTACCCCGCCCCCCGCCTCTGGCAACCGCCAATCTGTTCTCTGTATCTATGAGTTCTCTCTTTTTTTTTTTAGATTCCACATACAAGTGATATCATACAGTATTTGTCTTTCTGTATGACTTATCTCATTTGGCATAATGCCCTCAAGGTCCATCCATGTTGTTGTAAATGACAGGATTTCCTTCTTCTTAATGACTGAATAATATTCTAATATATATATATCTCAATATCACATTTTCTTTATCCATTCATCTGTTGTTGAACACTTAGGTTATTTCCATGTCCTGTCTATTGTAAATAATACTACAATGAACATAGGTGTGTAGCTGTCTCTTTGAGATAGTGATTTCATTTACTTCGGATAAATACCCAGAAGTGGAGTTGCTGGATCATATAGTAGTTCTATTTTAATTTTTTGAGGAACCTCCATACTGTTTTCCATAGTGGCTGCACCAATTTACTTTCCCACCAGCAATGCACAAGGGTTCCCTTTTCTCCACATCTCTGCCAACACTTATTTCTTGTCTTTTTGATAATAGACATTCTAGCAGGTGTGAGGTGATATCTCATTGTGGTTTTGATTTTGCATTTCCTTGATGATTAGTGATGGTGAGCACCTTTTCATGTACCTGTTGGCCATCTGTATGTCTTCTTTGGAAAAATGTCTATTTGGATCTTTGCCCATTATTTAATTGGATTGTTTTTTTTCTATTGAGTTGTATGACTTATATATTTTAGATATTAACCCCTTATCAGATATATGATTTACAAATATTTTCTCCCATTTGGTCGGTTGTGTTTTTGTTTTGTTGATGGTTTCTTTTGCTGTATGGAAGCTTTTTAGTTTGATGTAGCCTCACTTGTTTAATTTTTCTTTTGTTGCCTTTGCTTTTGGTGTCAAATGCCAAAAATAAGCACCAAGATCAATGTCAAGGAGCTTACCCCCTATGTTTTCATCTAGGAGTTTTATGGTTTCTGGTCTTATGTTCAAATCTTTAATCTATTTTGAGTTAATTTTTGTGTATTGTGTAAGATAGTGGTCCAATTTCGTTCTTTTGCATGTGGCTGTCCAATTATTCTAACACCATTTATTGAAATGACTTTCCTTTTCCCATTGTATATTCTTGGCTCCTTTATCATAAATTAATTGGCCATAGATATGTTGGCTTATTTCTGGGCCTTCTATTCTGTTCCATTGTCTATGTGTCTGTATTTATGCAAATACCATACTATTTTAATTACCATAGCTTTATGATACCGTTTGAAATCAGCAAGTGTGATCCCTCAAGCTTTGTTCTTCTTTCTCAAGATTGTTTTGGCTATTCGGGGACTTTTGTGGTTTCGTACAAATTTTAGAATTATTTGTTCTATTTTTGTGAAAAATGCCGTGGGAATTTTGATAGAGATTGCATTGCATCTGTGGATTGCTTTGAGTGGCATGGACATTTTAACAATATTAATTTTTCCAATCCCTGGGCAGAGAGAAGCTTTTCATTTATTTCTGTCTTCTTCAATTTCTGTCATCAATGTCTTATAGTTTTCAGTGTACAGGTCTTTCATTTCCTTGGTTAAATTTATTCCTAGGTCTTTTATTATTTTTGATGTAATTGTAATGGGATTATTTTCTTAGTTTCTGCCTGATTGTTTGTTATTAGAGTATAGAAAAGCAGCTGATTTTTGTGTATTGATTTTGTATCCTGCAACCGACTATGTTGTTAGCTGTGGACTTGTCACATATGACCTTTAATATATTGAGGTACGTTCCCTCTATACCCCCTTTGTTGAGAGTTTTTATCATAAATGGATGTTAAATTTTGTCAAATGCTTTTTCTGCATTTATTGAGATGATCATGTGATTTTTATCCTTCATTTTGTAAAGGTGGTGTATCACATTGATTTTGTGGATGTTGAACCATCCTTGCATCCCTGGAATAAATCCCACTTGATCATGGTGTGTGATCCTTTCAATGTATTGTTGAATTCAGTTTGCTAGTATTTTGTTCAGGATTTATGCATCTAGTTCATTAGGGATATGGCCTGCAGTTTTGTTTCCTTGTAGTGTCTTTGTCTAGTTTTGATATCAGGGTGATGTTGGCCTTGTGAGATTTTGGAAGTGTTCCTTCCTTGATAAATCCCTTGGGGGATGAATGGTTATTGATTTACTTATGTATTTATATATGATATGAGTATCCAAGACTCTGATGATACTTGCTGATCTGCAGATAAACAGTATTAGTTTATATCCTTTACGGCCTATATTAAGAGAGAGACTCTTTTTCATCAAAGGTAAAAATTCTCCTCTAAAAGTCGTTCTGAAAAGAGGTTAAAATGCCAACAAATTGGGCAACCTAGAAGAAATGGATAAATTCCTAGAGACATATAACCTAGCAAGATTGAAGCAAGATGAAATAGAAAATCTGAACAGACCAATTACTAGTAAGGAGATTGAATCTGTAATCAAAAGCCTCCCAACAATCAGAAGTCCAAGATCAGATGGCTTCACTGGTGAATCCTATCATGTGAGGTAGAGAGCAATCATATAATAGCAGCAGCGAAAGATTTAATAGACAATGCTAGATATAGAAATCTTGTTGAATATTTAAAAATATAAGATCTTTATATCTTTATTAAAATATGAGAAAATAACACACGCGCTTTCTGGATATTTATAATGTCTACTAGAATTGGGTTAGAGTATTATCCTTTGCCAGTAGATGCTGCTATCTGATACCATGTCCTCTTAACAACCAGAATATTATATTCCTTACATTCCAGGCCTCAAGTACTCTTAAAAAATTAGTTCCTGCCATTATCTAGTTTATAAAATTGAAAGTCTATATTTCAAGTTTATTGAAAATGAAGGTCATTCTAATTATCTTGAAAATTTTAACATTATAAAAACTTTTCTTTTCCTCCATTTTTCTCCTTTCCTTCCTTTCTCTATTTTTCTCTTCAGAGTTTACATTTTCCTTCTTCAATAAAATTTCTCTTTGTCTATAGTGTTATTACAAGTAAAGTGACACTTGACTTTGTTTTGGTTTGATATTGCTGCAGCAGAAGCATCTGAGTTTCCTTCAAACTTCATTCCAACCTTGGCTCTGATTTTGTCAGTTGTGAGCACACAGATATATATTATTTGTGTGTGCGTGTGTGTGTGTGTGAGGAAGACTAGCCCTGAGCTAACGTCTGATGCCAATCCTCTTCTTTTTTGCTGAGGAAGACTGGCCCTGGGCTAACATCCGTGCCCATCTTCCTCTACTGTATATGGGAGGCCGCCACAGCATGGCTTGACAAGTGGTGCATCGGTGCACGCTCGGGATCCGAACCTGTGAACCCTCGGGCCACGGAAGTGGAGTACGCACACTTAATCGCTGCGCCACGGGCAGGCCCCAAGCACATATGTTTTTTGAAATAGATATTGTATCTCACTTGAATATTTCCTAAGACTTACAGCACTAAAAAAAGCTAGATAGAAGAAAATATCATTAAGTATTGGTGTGAACCTCAATAGAGAACTTCCTAAGCCTAAGAGCAATGGAAGAAATAAAGGATTAATAGATTTATGTGTTAATATATTAATATATACAATATATTTAAATATAAAAATAAAATCATAGATTTAAAAGGCACACTTAAAATTTAGTTTTGTTTTAAGATAATGCCTAATGTTGTGTATTATGTGGGCACTCTCATAAACCTCTGATTGGGAATATAAAATGGTACAACTTTCCTGGAATGTAACTTGGTGTCATAATATCAGGAGTTTTGAAATTGCCCATAGACTTTTTTTGACCTCAGGATTTTATTAACAGAGAATCTATCTTAAAGAAATAATCATACATATATATAAATATTTGTATGTAAAGATATTTACTACAATATTATTTACTGCAATATTATTTATAATTAAAAATAGAAAATAATCCAAATATTCCACAGTTATTAAATATATTATTGTATATTTACACAGTATGATATTATGAAATCATTATGTATTAAATCATTATAATGTTTACAAAAGAGAATTTAATGATGTTTTAAAATGCTTATGTTATAATGGTAATTAATAAGACAGGAAAACAAACTGCATATAACATGATTTCATATATTTCAGAGAGAAGACTTGAAAGACATACACCAATGGTTGTGAATGATTTTTCTTTCATATTTTCTATGTTTGAAATGTTTTTCTTTAGAGATCACATGCAATTTTTATAATAAAAATAGCTAATGCATGTTATTTCCTAAAGAATGTTCCTTCCTTTTTATCTGGTAGATCAATCTATGGACTTGTAGTATATTCCAAAAGAATAATCAGAAGTACAGAAAGATTATTCACTAAGGCATTCATTGTCATATTCATAATAGTGAAATTTTGAAAGCAAACTAATACTATGAGAATTAAGGAGAGTGATGGTTCAGTTATAGAAAAGGATGTCATGTTTGCAAAGAATTTGTAATGGCATGAGGAGACATAATTAAGGGGAAAATTTACCAATTATACATACAATTGAGATCTCAAATCCCATTAGTAATGCATTGAAAAAAGTATGGAAAGGAGTACAGAAAAGTGTTCATCTTTCCGCTGGATGGGTAATGTGATAAATAATTTAAAAAACTCTATTTTTTCTGCTTTTCCATTTTTCTGGAAAGAAATATAGTGTTTTAGTTAAGGGAAAAGCATTGAAAAACAGACTGATAATAGAGAATTTTGAGATCACATTTGATGCGAAATGTGACATTAAAAATTTCAGATGATTAATTCTTCAAGCAGTGTATTGCATGTTCCTAAAAAGAAACAAGACCAGAAAAAAAATGGTCACAAATTTCTCCCATTGCAGTATGCCTGCTCCTTTGCAATGTGGCTTTGCCATTCTTCCCACCCGGCAACTTGATCTATTTCTCCACCCCCTTGAAGCTGGGCTGGACTTAGGACTTGCTCTGACCTATAGAATGTGACCTATAGAACTCCCTTTTTGTGAGTTCCAAAGCCTAGGCCTCAAGAGGCCATGCAGCTTGCACCTTCCTGCCGTGAGGCTACCACGTAAGGAAACCAGTTTAGCCTACTGGAGGGTGAGCTTACATGGAGGGTAAGAGGCCAGCACCAGCCTCCAGGCACATGACTGAGACTGTCTCAGACTTTCCTGTCCAGCCAGCCTTGCAGCAGAATGCTTCAGAAGTGAATCCAAGTAAGAGCAGCAGAGTAACCCAATCAAGGTAAAAAGACTATTACCTAAGGTGATTTAATATATTTTGTTTATTCATATGGCAGAGCACACTCATTTACCAAACTTTGTGAGAATATCTTCCAGGTACAGAGCAAAGTACTGCACACTCAGGGACTATCTGTAAAAAGAAGGCTTGATCCCTGCCCTCAGGGATTGTAATATCTAGTAGGAAAGATGAAAGATGTTCACAGAGAGCTGACAAAGTTAATTTATTTTAGGTGACATAAAAGAATGGTTAAGTATTCTCAAAGTTCAAAGGGAAAGGAAAAAAATCACTCTGGGAAGATCAGAAAAGACTCTATGGAAAAGGTGGAATTTGGATGGGCTCTTAGAGTAAGTCTAATTTCGATAGTTAGAGGTGGAAGGGCATGCATTCCAGGCAGAGGAAAGATATGATCAAAGAAACAAAGGTGAGAAAACGTGGGAGCAATTTTTAGATCCGTGAAAACTCCCTTTTGAAAAGAACAGCTTTTTATAGCACTTTAAATTTACAATTTAGTGGTTTTTAATATATTTACAGAGTTGTGCAGCTATCACCAATATCTAATTTTATCACCCCAGAAAGGAACCCTACCATCAGTAGGTTTCTACCTACCATTAGTAGTCACCCCCCATTTCTCCCACTCTCCAGACCTTGGTAACTACTAATCTGTTTTTCTGTCTATATGGATTTGCTTATTCTGGATGTTTCATATAAATGGAATCATATAATACATGATCTTTTGTGACTAACCTCTTTCATTTAGCATAATGTTTTAGTATGTATCAGTGCTTTATTTCTTTTCATTGCCAAATAATATTCCATTGTGTGGATATACCTTTTTTTTGGTTGTTTGTGAAGAAGCTTGGCCCTGAGCAAACATCTGTGCCAGTCCTCCTCCATTTTGTGTGTGGGACGCCACCACAGCATGGCTTGATGAGCAGTGTGTAGGTCCAAGCCCGGGATCCGCATCCGTGAACCCTGGGCTGCCGGAGCAGAGTGCCTGAACTTAATCATTACGTCACTGGGCTGGCCCTGGACATACCACTTTTTTTTTTTTTTTTTGGTGAGGGAGATCAGCCCTGAGCTAACATCCGTGCTAATCCTCCTCTTTTTGCTGAGGAAGACCGGCTCTGAGCTAACATCTATTGCCAATTCCTCCTCCTTTTTTTCTTCCCCAAAGCCCCAGTAGATAGTTGTATGTCATAGTTGCACATCCTTCTAGTTGCTGTATGTGGGACGTGGTCTCGGCATGGCTGGAGAAGCAGTGCGTCCGTGCGCCCCTGGGATCAGAACCCAGGGCCGCCAGTAGCGGAGTGCACACACTTAACCGCTAAGCCACGGGGCCGGCCCCATACCACTTTTTATTTATCCATTCATCAGTTGACAGACATTTGGGTTGTTTCCACTTTTTGGGTATTATGAATAATGCTGCTATGAATATTTGTGTACAACTTTTGTATGGACATGTTTTTAATTCTCTTGGGTTTATACCTAGGTGTGAAATAGCTGGGTCATATGGTAACTCCTCGATTGTTGCAAGCCTTTGGTTAATTTCCAGAGTTCTAGAAGAGTTGATTTTGACAATTTTGCCAGCATTCTTGTTGCTTTTATGAATGAGCAGATTTTCTAAGATCCTTCCACTGCTATTCTGGAATTGCTTTTCCTGGATACTCCTTTTTGTTTGTTTGTATGCCATTAGATGGGTTGGTGCCAGATATTAGTGAGCCTGTTTCTCTTTTTTTTTCTTAGACTTCTGAGCAGGGGTATGACCTGCTGCGCCCTGGTCAGAACTATGCCTTAGAAACTGGAGCAGGATATACAATGTCTCCGTGTGTTTAGGGGCACTTTTTACAGACCGATGAAAATAATTTTGTGGGGAAAGCATGGCAGCATGACACGCTTGATGGACCTGGGGATATGGAAGGAAATATTGAGGGCAATATCAAGCTTTGCTATTGTTTGTTTAAAATTGGGCTTCTGTGTGTCAGTTTCCTTATCTCTAGCTGGGATAATATTACTTCTCCATCCAAGAAACGTTCTCTGGGCACAGAGGCACTTTTTCCATGCCTTTTCTTCACAGATGGGGAAGCTGAAAATAGTTTCTTTAGTCATCACATCTCAATAGTCATGGACAGAAATCAGGTATCTTGACAAGTATTTTATCAAGTGTCCTATCAAATACAGGTAAGAACGAAGGAGCTGGGGAAGTTTAACTTGGAGAAGAGTGAATATAAGGTGGTAATAGGACCTCTCTCTTCAAAAAGCTAAAAGATTGGCACATGGAAAGCAAAATAAATTTATTTAAATTTCTATAGATGACAGAACTAGAACCAGTGGATCAAAGTTATAGGAAGCCATACTTTTAGCTCCTTTTAAAAAAGGACCTGACAATTAGAGCTGGCTTCTTTTGTTCAAAAGTAATTAGCATGAGCTACTTCTTAGGTGAAGGAATTCCTTGTCAAAGGAATTTCTGATTGGGAGAAAGTTTGAAATAACACATTTAAGGACCATTCTTGAAGAATACGTGTAATATTTTTCATGTGTGTAACAGCTGTGTAGAGAAGTAACTTGCCTCAGATTCTTGCTTAAATAAACTCGAGTTCATTTCTATTACTTACTACCCCAAAGTGAAAATTTCCTTTAAGAATATAAGGGACCTCTCAGAATTCGAGAAACAGTTGTACAGCTAGACCTCAGAAAAAAAGAACTAAGATAGCTTTGAGAATCTCAGAAGAACCTTTGTTTTAATACTCTGCTATTGACATGTTTAACTTCCAAATACCAGTTTATGTGCCTCTAATTTCGAATTATCAAATGAGACGCTAATTGCCTTAGTTTGAGTTATGAGTCTACCGTTGATCCAATCAGCTATAGCTGAGAAGTAAGGGTCATATTATTAAAAAAAAGGTTAAAATGGGCGTAGGCATAGGCTTTCTCCTCTGGATGGTGGTCAATAGCTCTAAGAAGAGAGATGGAGTAAGTCATGGGCTAGACAATCCAGAAGATATTTATTACATTTCCAAATATGTCAATGGTAGAAGTAGGACTAGGATTTGGGCTGTTTGAGTCTGTTTCAGACAACCAGTATTTATTATATAACTATTATATGCAAGGCACCATGCTAGATGATGGACACAATGTAGAAATACATGATATGGTCCCTGTCCTCAGGGTATTTATATCTCTCTGTCCAGTAAACTGTTCATTATTTAATAGGTTGTCTTGCTTAGGTTTCATTTTGGGAGGACTAACCTACTGCTTATGTAGAATGGCCCCATATAAACTTGAAAAAGTTTCAAGTTGGATATTGAAGACATTTGCTTTTTCTAAATATCCACACGTAATATTTGTGTAGATTAATCCTAAAAGACTGTCATAAGCTCAAATTCCAAAAACACAAACAAAACACCCAATCCCTTCTCCCCAAACAAGCAAAAATATGAGCTGTATATCTTAAATTGCTAGGAATATATTGCATTAAAATGTGTGCTTATTCTTATATATACATGAAGTGGAAGATAAATGTTTTAAGTGTCTGTGAGCTGCCCAATATCCTACGTATGTCACGTATGATTCGTACACATGATATGCAGATATTATTTGAAGGATTATGCATATTCTAATCTTTATATTCATTATTTTGAAGGATATTTATTTCAATTGAATGGCTAAGGCTATTTTATTATTTCCTCTCTCCGTTTAAGCTGCATTTAGGTTTGCGGTGTTTTAAGGGTATAATTTCTGGTTTACATTCAGCTCTTATTATTCTTTCTACCAATGGAACAGTTTATCAACAGAATATGATAAAGTAAAAATAATATGATAAATATGTTAGGTTCTAAGCCCTTAGCCTTTTTTTTTTCTTCCTAAATAATGATGAAGATGGTTGTCTAGGGAGAATGTCATATTAAAACCTTATAAAGATAATTAGTAGCTGACTTATTAGTAAATTGTTTGGATGTTTCCTAAAAGACCAACTTTAACTATGATGCAAGAGATATTTGATTTCCACTTCGATAGGTCATTGGCTTTATCAAGAGCCTATATTTTACTTATAACTTGGTCTATTTAAAATCCTGAATTTGTTTTAAATGGCTGTCTAAATTTTCATGCTACCAAGAAGTTAACATACTATACCTTCTTGTTTTTGGAATCTCTCTGGTCTTCGAACCTGACCAACTTTGCCATGGATATTTCTCAGAGCCTGTTTTTTCCAAAATAATCAGTTTCTTTTTTGGAGTCTAGTGTGTGCATTTTAATTAAGTTGTTTCCCATTGTTCACATATTGTTAACTTTCCACTCTGCCAGTATGATTTCAGGAAAGGAGCACTTAGGGCGTATGTTCAATCTAAACTTCGGCAGGTAAATTATTACTCACCGTACTTTTTTAATTTCGTGTGGTCTTGGCAAATTAAGCTTAAATTGTAGTCAAAATCTGCTTACAAACTTATGATTCCATTGATTTTCATAATGTTTGTGGCCATTTAAAATATGTACATCAATCCCACAGAGATCTTAAGTTCTACTTCATAGCAATATTTAGTATTTACTTTTGCCTAAATTCTGATTTCTTTGAGAAAGCGGAGGGTACCATAGTTGTATTTTCCCCATCATTATTAGTTGTAGCTTATAATATTACTAGCAGTGTAAGTAAGTATTTTAGAATTAACATAAGCCTGCCTATCTCAATGAAATCTAAATCTTTTAGTTGATTTTTATTTTATTGTGCTGCATTCAGTGGGTTCCGCATCCGCACATTCAACCAACCTTGGATTCTGTACTGTGTTTATGATCCGCGGTTGGTTGAATCCAGGATGCAGAGTCCGCGGATATGGAGAGCTAACTAAGGGATTTGAGCATCGGAAGCTTTTGATAGCCCCGGGGCCGGGGGGGGGTGTGTCCTGGAACTAATCCCCCTCGGATACTGAGGTATGACTGTATCTGAATATTTAGTCAAAGTGCATTAAAAACATAAAAAGGAAAAAGACAAAAGTTTTTCTAAAGTGTTTTTTTTCCTCACTGTATAGGATATTAGACTATGTCTATGCTATTTTAAAAGGAATTTTATTCATCCCTGTTTCCAAAAAGATTTCAGGTGTGCTTCTCTCGCTCTCTCTCTCACACATACACACACCACACACCCACCCACCTCCTGGAAATCAAGGAGCATGTCTTTTTCCTCTTTCTCCCCCCTCTTTTACACCTGGCTAAAATTATATTCTGTATACATGAAAGTGATAATTATATATTACCTTGTGGTAATTAGATAGTACAAATTTCCTGAAGAACAGGCAGGAACAACAAATGGGGTCCTTCTGTGATAGGGAAAGATTAGAACAGTGGAGTATGACATAAAGAGACTTAACCTTAGTCTTCTTAATCATTACTTTGGTAAACTTGTAACTTTTTGTTCTTCCACATTGTTACTTTTCTGCTTCATGCCTTGATTTTCCTATTTGCAAAATGAGGATAGAAACAGTTGCTTCCGGTTTACTTTGTAGAGAATTTAAGGATGAATGGGCCAGTGTTTCCTTCCCCAGATGTATCAACTTAATCTTATTTGTATATTTTCTGTCCATACTTCTGATTCCATAATGTTCAATTGTATATATATTTTCCATTCTTTTATTTACATTCTTTTGCTTCTCTGGGATTTTTCAAAATCAAAGCATGTTAATCACATTCCATAATGCACTTGAATACTCAAGATGCTTTTCAGATATGGGCAAATGTTTGAATAGCTGCATTTGTTTTTGAGTGTCTTTCAAAACCCAGGCCCCAGACCACTGAAGGGTGTATGCAGAGGGGTGTCCTCAATCTGAAGTGCAGATAATTTCAAGGTGAGTGTTTCAGACTTTTCTGAGAGCCTCTTTCTGGTCTACTCAGATGCCTTCTTTTCTTTTAACCTAGATGATCGTTTATGAAGCAGTGCCATGACTGAGGGTTAAGTTCGATGGTCTCTTCGAGAGCATTAACGGAAAAGTCTAATTTCTCAACTGAAGAACAGATATTTTACCACAATGCTCAACATTTATGTGCCTGGTCTGTGTGATACTGATTGAGAAAAAGAAAAATAGTTTAGTAGTCAATATCTGGTCTCACCGTCACTTAGAGATAAACTATTAACAGTTAAATTTCAACATAAGAACAAAAAGAAGGCACTGAAACTTAGACACAAGCTATTCATTGGTAGAATTTCGGTTAAGGTCAGATCCAAAGTTATGCCTAACCATTTATAAGGGTGTGCAAAAAACTCGGCCCTGATCTGATTTATGAAGCCCAGTGAGAGCAAGTACTTAGTTGAAGATCCAAAAGTTCTTTAGCACTAACATGACTTGGAAAAAATTATCTTGTCCTGGTAGATTTTGAAGGAGTTAACAATTATAAGTCTCTGTCACTTTAATATGGCTCTTACAGAATTAAAAAAATTTTTTTCCTATAATGAGATGACTAAAGGACGTAATTGTTTAGTACTGTTTGAGTACTAAAGCATGTCTTCCAGAGAGCGCAGGTTTTCGGGTGGCATAACTGATACTGAGTTGTTTTTTTTCTCTTCTGTCAGAAGATGGCCAAAGGTTCAAATGCTTCTTGAGTCTGCTCCTAGAATGTGTAGGCAGGGCTGTGGTCCCAGCTTGGCAGGATATGTCATAATAATGACGTCCTCAACTTTCTTTTGGCTGTGGCCCCAAGACGTGTGTCCAGGTCACACAATCACACCATTAAACAATGGAGGTGTTGTTTAGAAGGAGAGGAGCTAGGACAGAATCCTATTTTTTGGCATTGAAATGTGGAAGCACCTATGTCAAAACTTGTTTCTGTATTTATATGTATTTCCTAATGATAGACAAATAAGTCAAAAAAGTCTCATTTTTTCCCTTTTTCATAATTAAGGAAAATAAGCTTTATCAGTAATCACTAATTAAACCTTAATATTGCCTCTTTTTCATTGCAAGAACTATACTGATTTGAAGAGAAAGTTATTAAGGAAAAAGCTACTGTAGATTTTTATGTTAATGGCTGTTGTGTTAGGAGCTCTTAGCAAAACCATGTTAATGGAATGTTGAGGCACACATAGTGACCTACGTATTAACAGAACTTACTGATTTAGAGAGTGATAAGAAATTTTTTCCCGTAATGAACAATCATGCAACATTTTGGCAAATAAGATTTTTTTTTAATTTCGGTTTTATTATTTTGGAATAGGAAATACATCCACCTGGTTCAAAATTCCAGAGATACCCAGAAGAATACAGGAAGAAGTCTTTCACTCACTCTTTTCCCCAAACCACCCTGTGAGCCTTCTTGAAGCCCAGCTCCTGTTACTAGTTTCTTTTGTTTCCTTCCATAAATATTTTATGCATGTAGAAGATATATATGTATGTGTATGTATAGATGTATATGTGTGTGTGTATATATATACAAACAAAATAATTTTCCTTTTCACACAAATGCTTGCTTACTACTATTCTACATCTTATTTTCCCTTAACAATGTATTGTTATTTTCACTTGACTATATATCTTGAAAATCATTCTGTGTTGGTACATAAAAAATTTCCTTCTTCTTATGGTCTCATGGTATCTATTGTATGGGTGGAATGCAATTTTTTTTATCTAGGCTCCTACTAATGGACATTTAGGTTGTTACCAATCTTTTATTTTCATTAGCAATGATTAATGTTGCCTTCTGCTTATTTTGCACTTTCAAATTCATTTCCTGCTTTTATCAGGGCCTAGATATTGGTACTAAGAACTGAGAGCCATTTGTTCTGTTCTGACACATCTGAGGTATTTGTATATAGACATCTGGGTACATGTACACACTGCTAAACTGTCTAGTCTCTTTCCCCAAGGTACTCACCTAAGGTAAAACCTATTTGTTGGAATCCTTATGCTGTACAAGTGCTGGGTCCCAGCTCCTATTGGCAAACTAGAGAGTTCCAGTTACTAACCTGTGATTTCAGTTACTATGACATATCCTATGTTGCAGTTAGAAGAGATAACCGTTATTTGGTGAGACTCAAGCGGTGTTAATAAAAACTGAATCTTTGATAAAGTAGGGTTAAGAAAGTGGGAACCATCCAAGATCTTAGGGTGAGATGAGTACAGATAATGGAAGCAGTTTTACTCTTTGATTTCAAGGTCTCCGTATGTATTTCAGCCTACATCAGATAGTTCTCTTCAGGCCACAGCTGGTACATTTAATGGTCAAAAGCTCTTAAGGTGGTAATCAGATACGGTAATTAGACAACAAAGTCATTGAGCAGGTTTATTGACCTACGGCAGGTTACTCTAAATCTTGACGGTATCATATGAAACACAAAAATTGTCATAGCAAGCAATGGCGATTGTGATATTCAATCACTGGAGTATTGTTTTCCTTTAAATTTTTCACTTGATGAATCATATCATAACTGCTGGTCTTTTAGCCTCCTCTTCTGCATTTTGTGCAGAAAATGCCTTTTTTTAAAATGAGGTAAAATAGTTAATAAAAAAAGAAGCATTAGAATTGTTATATATTGGCATTGGTTTTATGTTACTTGATTAAACTAGAAATGGAGAATATTTCTTATTTCTTGTTAGTAAAAAAATCAGTTTCTATTCATGCAAGCAAAGCATCTTGATTAAGGTGTTTTGTTTTTGACGTTGTTTTGTGAGAGAAAGATAAATAATTACACTTATTTATTTTTTATCTTAGGAATATGAAGCGCATCAACAAGGACAACAGACAATAAAACATACTTCCCAACTATATTATGATTGGTTAAATAGAGTGGAGAAAATAGAGAGGGCGCATGAGGAAGAGACAATCCTTTTGTTTCCCAAAACCAAGAAAAGCAATGATGCAACATTGTGTGTGTATGTGTGTGTGTGTGCACGCACACGCACGCCTGCCCCTGCATAGTGGGGTATTTTGTTGTGTTTATTTTTGTAGTGAGTAGAGAAAGAAAGGGGCCTTCAATAAAGAAATGAATAAATCTTATTAGAACTTGTTATAAATATGTACTTTTATTCCCAGAGCTAGAATGCTAGCTAACCTATCATTTTTTTGTGTGAGTGTGTGAGGAAGATTAGCGCTGAGCTAACATCTGTTGCCAATCCTCGTCTTTTTGCTGAGGAAGATTGGCCCTGGGCTAACATCTGTGCCCATCTTCTTCTACTTTATATGTAGGACGCCTGCCACAGCATGGGTTGATAAGCTGTATGTAGGTGCACACGTGGGACCGAACCTGTGAACAGCAGGCCGCCGAAGTGGAACTTCACCACAAAGCACATGAACTTAACCACTGTGTCACGGGGCCGGCCCCATAGCTAACCCATCATTTGAATTTTATCTCCATTTTTTTAAATTGGAGAAACCCATTAACTTTTACTCTAGGAAGTGGAATGTATCATATCTCATTTTACAGAGGAAATAAACAGGTTTATTATCTTATTGTGACATCCTAAGCTTGTGGCATTTAGAAATAGTGCTACTATGGTAGTGCCTTACTGATGTAACTACAGACTTGGGCACTATTGACATTTTGGACTGGATAATTCCTTGTTGTTGAGGGCTGTTCTGTACATTGTAGGATATTTAGCCACGTCCTTGGCTTCTACCCACTAGATGCCAGTAGCAACCCCCCCGTGGAGGACAAAATCGTCCCCAGCTGAGAACCACTACTGTAGACCTACGTGGTGATCCTACACAGCAGGTTTAAATGTGGATCCCAGTCCACAACATTCAACAGTCTGATGCATTTCCCCAATATTTGTGATGTGGAGCAGTAAAACAATACAAAGGCACAAATTTGGGGGCACTATTTTTTTTTATGAAGACCACCACTCAATTTTGGGGAGATTTTTCAAGAAATATTAAAGCTAGCCCTTCGGCTCTGAATTGGTTGGTTGATTGGTTGATTGATCAATTGATAATTCATTCATTCAACAAAAATATATTGAGCCCATGCTATGGGCCAGTCTCAGTGTTGGTGATATGTTCTTGTAGCTGTATGTCATGAATTAGTGGGTAGTAAACCTGCAGGTAGAGCAGTTAAGAAGTTGTTGGGTATAATATAGGTGAAAAATGATGGTTGCCTGGATTTGAGTAGTGACAGTGCGATGATGAGAAAAGATTTTATAGGGATATTTAGGAGGTAAAAACATTAGGATTTGGTGATTTATTCGAGAAAGGGAGGAGTCAAGAATAATTCCCAGGTTTCTGGCTTAGTTAAAAGGGTGAGTAGTATGACGTTCATTAAGATGAGGAATAGAGTGGGAAGAACAGGATTTTTTTGGGAGTAGGGGCAAATATTGATTTCAGCTTTTGATATTTTCAATTGGAGGTGCCTTTGAGACATCCAAGAGAATGGGCTAGACAATGAACTTGGGAATAGCAGGGATCATGTCTGTTTCAGTCCTCATTGTATTCCCCGTTCTTTGGATGGTGCCTACATTTCTAGGAATGGAGACAGGTTTAGGCTGGATATATAGATTTGTTATTCTTCAGGGTATAGCTGGATTGATTGAAATCAAGGAAGCAGATGAAATTGTCCAAGGAGAATGACTATTAGGGAGAAGAGGGCCTAGCATAGCAACATTCTGGGAGGTATGTTCAAGGAACTGAAGAGGAGGGGCTGCAGAAGTATGAGGAAAATCGGGAATGTATGGTCTATGGAAGCCAAAGGAAGAGAGAGTTTCAAAAAGGAGGGAGTGTTTAATGGTTTTGAATTCAACTAAGAGGTCAGGTAAGATGAAGACTGAGAAGACGACATTGGATTTTTCAACTAAAAAGTATTGGTGAATTTTTGAGAACATTTTTGATAGACTGCTGGGTGCAGGAGTTCAGTAAATTTGGTTAAAGAGTAAGTGGGAGGTGAGTGGATGGAATCAGCAGGTATAGGTCATGCTTTCATGTATTTTAACTATAAAGAAAGAGACTGAAAATAGTTTTATGAAGGAGGTATGGGCTGGGCGAGGGCATATGGCCTTGAGTGTGTTTAAATGCTGATAGGAAGGAGATGAGGGAGACATAGAGGTTAATATAGGAGAGGAGAAAATGGGGATGGGAGCAATTTGAGATGGGATGAATCCAGAGCACAGGGAGAAGGACTAATCTTAGATAGGGAAACCCTTCAAACTGGAGGGATGTTGTTAGTAATGGAGAAGGTCCATATTCTGCTGGGATTAACTTCCAGTCTTAGGGGACATTTCAGGGCATTATACTGAAGGTTCAGAGTGACAGAAGCATTAAGAGACTTCTGGCAAAATCCGTACCATTTCTGAATTCCCTAGGATCCATTGATCCCCAGAAGTTCCATTCATTGAATGGCTCTCTTTATTTGGGTAGCAGGCATATATACCAGAATTGGACTCTGAACCTATGGATTAGGTTAGGGCTTGAGGTCCAATTCTCGTCTAAATAATCAGAGTAGCAGGGTGTTCTGAGACCCTCTGGAGACTTACCCAGGTGTCAAAGTACAACCTGGAGATCACCTACAGCCAGTCTTCTTTAATTAGCAAATATATCATTCTCATTATGATTCTTCATTATTACTAATCTATGTGAGGGATTGTTGATAGTAGAAAACTCTGGGTTATCATAGTATTAAGCTTAAATTATACTGTTCAAATGTTAAAGGATTGATTATAGCTCATTTTATTCTGTGGTTTAATAGAAAGGGTAGGCTTTGGAGCCATAAAAAAACTAGATTCAAATCCAGGCTCCATCACTGACTAAGCTTATGTGGCCTTGAGCAAGTCATTTACTCTATAATATCCTCATGGGAATGCCTAGTAATGTCTAACTTGCGTCATGGTTACAAAGATTAGAGGTCATGCATATATACCAGCACATTGTTGATATTAAATAAATAGGAGCTGATATTATTTTTAATTATTTACAAATAATTAATTATTTACTATTACGGGACCTTTAGGAAGCGTACTCTGAATTTATTGGTAGAATTCCAAATCAAAATTGAGAATCTCAAGAGAGATTAATGGTGATGTTCTTGGTCTAAGTTCTGGTAGGCACAGAAGTTTTGTGACAATCCTGAGCCAACTAAAAACATCTTTTATTGGCCTACATATCATCATAGTAAATAAAGAGAAAAGAGGTAAAATTCTAGATTTAACGTATATGGAAGTAAATCAAATTTGTATTGGATCTCTGTTATATTCCATGAAAGTATCTCAGAAAATGTTATTTTTTACAGATTTAGCCTCTTCAAAAAATCCTATGTTTAATAACTCCCTTTTTCCCCTCTTTTTCCTCTTCTTCCTTTTCTTCAGATTATTGAGAACTTTCTCATGTTACAGCATTTGCTGCCATCAGTCATGCCAGGAAAGCTTGTTGTGCACCAGAAATGCTGTGGGATGTGTGCGTGAGAGAGAGAGAGAGAGAGAGAGATAGGGGGAAGGGGTAGAAAGGGATGTCTAGGGTAATTGTGCTGGTGTTTTTCCCTCCTTGAGAGAAGCTTCAGATATCTATTTGGCTCTGGTTCAGTTGCTCTATGGGCGTAACTGAAGAAGGGGGTTGGGGAGGGGGAGAAGACAATTAAAACCTTGAACACTGTAAAGACCCTTCTTAATTAAGTGGTGAGGATGGAAAAATAAAATACCTTCTTAAGCTTTATTTCTGTTCTCCACTTAAAAATCTGCTGAGGGACCAGAGTTCATGTCCCTTAGAAAAGATCAAGTTGTGCAAAATAACACTCTGAAAATAAAGTTTTTATGAACTTTTCAGAGAAAGCCATCTTTATTTGATTTCCCTGGGCCCCCTTCCTTATCCTCCTCCCCACCCCCACCATCACTCTAACACTGAAGCACCCAATTCTCGGGAGTATTAATGGAGACAGTTCAAGTATCTAACTGCCCCATTTCCTTTGTTCAAGTTGCTTTTGGTCTTTGCTGGGAAATGCTCTGAAAACTGAACCGGCTACTAAACACAAAGGCCGACTGGTGTTGTCCCTCCGGGTAACGCACTGTGTGATTTGTTCCCACCTCCTGTTCATGACTCATTAGGCCCTAAGTACAGAAAAGGTTGCTCCTCTGGAATAAAAGGAATGCACCCAGCTCGGAGTCCTTTTGCGCCTTTTCCTGTGTTTTATTTGGGTGCACTCACAGTTCTCTACCTTCATTAGTGACCTGGTCGGGGGCTGGCACAGTGCTGAGACTAGCCTGTGCTGGTTCCCTGGGGTGTATCGGAGTTCTCAGAACTCAATACCCTACTATAAAAATAAAATACTGTGCTTCAAATGACCTTTTGATGGAACAAAGCCACACGTCCCAATCTGCTTGGGCTTCTCAAATTGCCATCCTTGCAGAGAGCCTCTCCCACCCCCAACTTTTTTCCCTCCTCTGAATGTGGTTCTTTTGGTAGCCTCTGTGTCAGGTAAATGTGTGTGTGTGTGTGTGTGTGTGCGCGCGAAAATGCAGGCTTTGGGCAAAGATCCTTTGTATTTAAAGCACACTTCAGGATACTAGTTTCTTGTGAGAGATGTAGGCAGCAGATATTTGTGGGCTTTTATGCCCCAAGTAATATCATTTCAGATTTATATGTAAAGTTTGGGAAAGTACATGAAAACTAGGAATGCTATAAAAAACTGAGTTATATATTTGTAATTCAAGTTGTTTTTCTTAATTTTCCGGAGGGACCAAATTATTGTCTTATTTAAAACCCAGGCACCTGGAGAACTCTCCCTGGCTCCAGAGCAACATGTGTGTGTGAACTTAGTAATAAAGCACTACACTAACATGAACAGTGTCCATCAAACCTTTCTTTAAAGCACTTGGAGTACTCAGAGCATGGGCCTTGTTAAGCTTCCTGCATTTATATGCTGTGATTCTTGGGAACTGATTACTTATTTTAAGGCAGCATGGGAAAATAAAAATAGGCACCTTTTGTCATTAAATGACCAGTATAACCTTAGGAAACTCAACTCTCTTATCCTTTGATAGTTATCATATCATAGCTACAATAACAGGGTAAGATGTGCAGTTTTAATAAATTGTTCTAAATTCCTTAAAGTCTTAAAGTACATTGCTATTACATTTGAATAATAATATTCAGACTGTGTGAGATATTTAGGGGCTTTGTAGAGAGTACTCAGTTATTTAATAAAAATTCCTTTTGATTCTATAGGAAAATAACATACATTTGCAAATGTGAGATGTTATTTTTGTTTTGTACTTTAGGCATGCTCTAATTTTCTACAGAAAATTTATGATAGACTCTTTGTTTAAAAACGTTTATAGTGGTAAGAGATATATATTTTCATAGTCTGGATCCACACAATTTTATACTGCATAAAAAAGAAGTGGATTGTGTCTTCCTTCCTTCCATACCACTAACAATGGTGTGAGAAACATCTTTGTACTCTTGGGGTATGTCCTCAGGAGTAGGATTGCAGGGTCATCGAGAACATACATTCTGAAAGTCACTAAGTACTGCCAGATTGCTTCCTGGAAAGGCTGTACCAGTCTATATCCCCCACCAACGATAGATGAATGCTCTTCTTCCCCACATCCTTGCCAGCATATTATAGGTTTAGACTTGCTTTTTTTCCCCAAACTGATGGGTGTAAAGTGATATTTCATCTTAATTTGCATTTCTCTGATTTCTGATGAAGTTGAGCATCTCTTTATATACTCCAGAGCCATATATATATATACATGGCTTTTTACTATCATGATTTGATTGAAGACTTTGTGTTGATGTAGACCTTAATTTTGAGTTCGTCAAATATATCACTTTTTTTTTAATCTTACAGTTTATGTTTTTAAGATCCAGGGCCACCGAGTTGCTCTCCGATCTGACACTTTTTCTGTTAGCCACCTTTACATTTAAGCTTTAATTCAACTAGAGGCACCTTTGGATATAGCAGCACTGTTTGAGGTAGCAGATTCATTCTTTGGAATATAATGCAACAGTTTAGTGTGAACTAAAGGGCTATACTGCATCATGGATACAGTTTGCAAAGAGGATTTAGTGAAAAATGAAAGAAACCTCTGTATAGCACATTACCATTTATGAAAATTTTAAAACGTATATACACAAAACAACACTTTGTATTTTTCAAACAATCCATATTCAAAGACGGATACCAGACAATTAAGTGTTTGCTTATGTTGGAGTAGGGGAGAATGGGGATTGGAGAAAAAGGAGAAAAACACAATAAAATTAAACCAAGAGAAAGGCCTTCCATAGACTGATGGTAATAGTGTCCTCTGTATTGGGAAGTGTGATCAGCCCAGGGGTCTGGGGATGGGGTGTATATAATTTAGGAGAGGTGACCAGAAAATAAGTTAGGTGACCAGCCAAAAAAGATTCATTGAAGGAAAATAGAAATAAAATATTTTAAGTGTTATAATTTGTAAATGAGATGCCTGTAAAGGATAAAAAAAAATACCCCTAAATAACTACATCTGGTCGTGCTTTTTTGGCTTTTAACGCGTTTGTGGGAGAACCAGGAATTTCTCTTTTGTTCCTTAGGTGAAGATAGCTGTAAGAAGGAAACAGATGTTTCTTTTCAAGTGCATGTGTGTCCACCTGCCCTAAGACAAAATGAGTAGTTGCTATTGAGAACAGGCTCTGGTTATTTTTTTATGTTGCTTGTTAAATTAAAATTCTTTTCTTGGTAAGTATAGGTTTATAATTAAGTCATTTATCATAAGTGTTTGTTTGGTTGCATCTTAAATTTGATGATATACTGAAGTGATATGTGGGTGGTTACTTAGAAGTTAGATGAATGAGTTATTTTATTGGCCTTTATCATTTGATGTATAGATTCTTCCTATTTATAACAAACATTGAACTGATTCATTATATGCAGCTGAAGGAAGCAAAAAAGATCTTGGTCTAGAACTGTGTCCTCAACTTATCTTCAACCTACCAAACACTTTCGAGGAATATAATACACTCCCATTAATACAAGTGGCGCTCTCTTGGCTCCATACTCAATTATGTTATAGTATAAAGAGGTCTTCCTTTGCCAGATATAGATTCCATATTTCCCTCCCTATATCAGGTATACTATTTTTTGCTGGAGTACTTCTGTTGATGCTCTGCCCCATTTCCCCTCATTTATTTTATGTCCACATTCTCAACACTATACTAACACTTTATATTTATTATCTCATTTATTCCTTATTACAGCCTGCATATTATATATAAAGGAAACAGACTCAGAAAGGTTAGTGATTTTTCTAGGGTCATACAGCAGTAAGTAACAGAACCAGGCTTTGAAGCCAAGCATGACTCCAGAGCTTATCTTTTTTCTACCTGACTACATTATATTTTTCATGGGCTATCTTCTACAAAATCCATGTTTGTGTAGAGTGTGATGTCTTCATTAGACTCCTTAATTTTTTGGCGTGGGGGGAGGGATTTAAAAAAATTCTGATGTCCAGGCCCCACCCCCTGAGCTTCTGGTTTCATTAGACTGGATCGCCTCCTTAATCTTTTAAGAGGACTTTAACCTACCCTCTCCTCCAGCTATTGCTGAAGGATGTGGGCACATTTAATTTGCACCACAGAAAATCTGTATTAGGTTTCTTTTAGAGATTAGAACTTTTGAACTCTATGCTGTCCAATTGCTCAAAAACCTACTTCTGAAAAGTGATATTTATACAATATTGGTGTTAAATAACTGGCCTTCAATGATAGATGTTATAGCAAACAGCTGGGTGAAATTCGCTATTCTGTCTGTGATTGAGTTTTTATTGAGGAGGCCGCTTGTTATACCACACCACATCATCTTTGAGAGGACCTGGAGATGAAATTCCTCTCAGATCTCAGGGTCAGGAAACATTGATTCATTTTCTAAAAAAATCTTGTGGCTATTATGAATCTTATACTTGATTGTACGTTGGTTACTAGGAAGGTCAGAGCCAAATTTGCAGACCATCTCTAATAGCTGTGGAGGAATAAACAATATGCATTTGTGTGCTAATCTTAACTCCTGGCATCATTTTCCTATATTTGTTCTTTGTTGATCTCATGTTTTTAATTACTTATTGTATTTGTTTTGAGTGTATTTCATAAACTGTCACCAATCATTTCATCACTAGTGATGAATATAAATATACAAATAACATTTGTAAGGTCAATTGAAACTTTCCTGACTTGATAGTTAAATCACATCCCTGTTAGGAATGTCATATGTACACATTCATCTTCCCATTTGTTTTTCTTCTTTCTTTCACTTCCTACTAATTTTCCATTGTTTACGATGGATTTCTCTTTTGATTAACATATTAGTGGAATTTCAGTGGTGCTTTGTATTGTTGAGTATCAACATAAAGAGTTATTTTTCTGAAAAATTAGTCTTTTAATTTGTATTTATCTAAGTTCACATTTTTTGTAAAGGTATAAATTTAATTTTTATGAAAACATAAAGAAATTTAATTTGATTGTTTTCATCTGAGGATAACAGTAGGGAAATTTGGAGTCTCCAAGGAAGCCATTAGAGAAGTTTTTGAGAGTTTATACAGAACAAAATGATTTTTTCAGCTTGTTCTCATGAGGGTAATGAATTCCCTCTCTATTGCCTAATGGACATCTCTAATTGGATGTTCAACTGGTGCTTTAGATTGTCTGAAACTTTACATATAATTTTCCCTCCAAATAAAGTTACCTCTGTAATTTCCCCCTCCCTCTTCTCCACTCCATTTCCTATTTTTGGTGAATGGCACTATTTTGCATCTAGTCATCCAAACCGTATGCATGGCAGTTATATGAGACTCCTCTCATTGGTCACCCAGTTCTTTATATTTTGCCTACTTCACAGCTTTAAAGCTGGCCCTTTTCCATTCCATTGCTATTACCTACTCCAGGTGCCTTGCAGATGACCTTGCCCAAGCAGGCACTCTGAATTCTTGGTTGAAGAAATGAATGCATGCAGAGATAGATTGTCTTAGTTTCATTGCTTCTGTCTGGACTACTGCAAAATCCTATCTTACTGCCTCTATCTTGGCCCCTTCTAATGTTTCAACAGTGATATTCCTGAAATTCAAAGTGGATCCTGTCATTCCTCTGCTTAAAACCTTCAATGGCTCCTTCCAGCTTCCAGGATTAAGTATAGTTTAGCATCAAGGCCCTTCATACAAAGTCCCCTGCATCTTTCTGGTCTTACCTCCTGCCATCTCCCTCTACTGACCATGTGGTTTCATCATGTGGCTGCATACTCCCTTTCCTCCCACATGCTATTCATTTTGCAGAACCTAACTGAAGCTTCACTGCGAGAACTTGACTGACTCTGCCAGTCTAGTTAGATGCCTTTTTTCCTTGCTTTCATATCCCTTTATGCACAGTGTCATGAGACATCCCATGTTAAACTGTTATCATGACTTCTTTATGCAGGGGCCTTCTCTTAACATAGGTTCTTTACTCCTAGACATTGTCCAACATTTGCTGAATAACCAATAATTGTTTATTGACTGACTGACTGAATATGGAATAGAATAAGTCTGTAGGTTATAATCCAGTCTAACCATTAATTCATTCAGTAACTATTTGAGTATGTATGATGTGCCAGATATTATTTGAGAGGTTCACTGCAGTGAACAAAAACAGTACCTACCCAGAGAGTTAAAGAGTAAGCAAATAGGTATACAGTGTTGGGTAGTGTTAAGTGTTATAAGGAAAATGAAGAGGGATAAGAAGATTCTAGAGCATGTGGTCAAGCAAGGCATGTCTAAAGAGGAAACCTTTGAGCAGAGTCCTGAACGAAGTGAGATGGGAGCCATGTGGCCATGGTGGTGATGTTGGTGAGGGGTGTCCTGGGCAGAGAGAATAACATTCCTGAGCACCTGTTATGTACCAGGCCCTGTTCTAGGGGCTCCTGAGACAGCATGAACAAGACTGTTAAACATCGCCATTGTTTATTGTTTAACTGTGCAGTCTATTCTTCTTCATATTATATATCATACCTTCTTTAATTGCTTGATTTTCTGAAATTGAAAAATCCCAACATGGGGCAGTCCCTTTGTTCTCCCTAACTGCTCATCCCTTCCTACCCTTTTCTCTCGGAGGAGAACCCATAGATTTTTATTGTTTAGAGGCTCCTAACACAGTAGGATGCTGATTCAGGGGACAGATCCCCAACCTGTCCATATTTAATCATAGAGTTCAGGGATGTGTGAAGTGTCTTAGGCTTTTATGTCTTTGAGTTGACCCGAATTGTGGATTAATATAAAATTACTATAACTAGATATAGATACCACCGTTTCCTTTTTCCAAGCCACCAACCCAGCCCACAACCCTGGATAAAACCTTAGACCCTTTTGCCTTAGTAAGACAAGAAATCATAATTTTGGATGCTATTCCTTGCTCTATGACCTGCTTACTGCATAAGTTAAGTCTGCTCTGTGGCAGTGTCCCATTTGTAAGTAGGGCACCCTTCCAGTTAACTTGTAAAAATCTGTGTTTAAATAAGCTCCCAAGCCCTGCAACAATAGGAGCTCCAGAAACGTAGAGTCCAAAGAGAAAAAATGAAGGAACGTTTCTGAGACGACTGTGTAAATTTGCAAATTCCTTGTCCTCTGGTGGCAGCTGACAGGTGGAGTGATAACCTAACCAAATAACACTAGGGCCATTGTGATAGGAGGGAACTTAATATTGTTATTGTTCCGCTGAGATGAAATGTGTGTGAGGCCATGCCAGCTCTTGTATTGAGAAAGCCCAGTCGAGCGGAAGAGTTCTTGGTGTCTGTGTTGAGAGCTTCCCAACAACTGAGGAAAACCGATTAAATCTGGAAGGTGGCAGCTCACTCTACAGGCTTCTCCAGGCACCTTTGAGGAGAATCAAAGATAAATAAATACCACATTTTATGAGAGGAGTGTGGGGTGAGAGGGAGTGCCTGGATAGGAGTTAAAGTTTCAAAGGGTGGGGGGAGTTCTCGCTTTCTTCCTGATCAGACTCTTGTCTCATGACCTCGTTCATGCTCGGGTTAGAGCCAGCCCTTGTAAACATGTGTGAGTTAGATAGGAAAGGAAGGAGATAGAAGTGTATTTCCAACGACCTCAACTGTAGAAGGAAAATGATCAAATACAAATTTCTTTATTAGAAAAAAATGGCTTTTAAAACTATTTTACAAATCATATTGGATGCCCACTTGTCTATGAAACATGTACAAACTCTGGCCTGTTACACAGAAGTTTAATTTTGAAAGTCTGTAATTTCTTCAGGAAAAGTTTGACTTTCAGTGTGGCCCCTGTTCCAAGCTCAGTAAGCTACCTCGAGGTCAGGTGGCACTTAGCTCCCCTATTTACTGGATAGGGACCTTGGTCTCTTATCCCTCCATTGTGCCTTACTTATTTTTTTTTCTTTATGAATAATTTTTACTCGAGCTTGACCTACTTCGAAGAGGCTATGGATATTTAATTGGCTAAAATAATTAATTATTTTCATAGATTTATAGAGCTTTAGAGATCATTTGGCCCAGAGGCAGTTAAGTGGCTTGCTTAGGAGCATTCAGCTAGCAAATAGATGTGCAGGGACTCTACCCAGATGCTGACCCCCAGTATTACTTTTTTTCCTATACCTATGCTTGTCTTTTGAGCTGCCTAGGGTTCAACATTACATATGGTGGAGAGAACTACAGCAGTTTACTTTATTGACTTATAAAGGATAACTCATAAAATAATTAAATGAATTCCCTGTATAATTCAACACCTCATATGAATCACCGTAATAGTTTCAATCTCTTTTTCCATCACACCTTTTATGAGAGCAACTAGGAAATAAATTACCACATCGAGTTTCAATTTGTTGTGTTTTTCTTCCAGTTGTAGAGAACATGGTGATTAAAAAATAAAATGAAGTAGCCCTAAGTTAGGCAACCAGAAGGTGAAGAACAAAACCAAAGGTATTAGATTATTAGGTGCCAATAACCGAGATTCTAAATTATTACTCCTGTGAGTATAGTATGGCTTGCTGTGACCATTGTTACAATGTTTTATGTCTGTCTCCACAACCTGCAGTAGTGCTCCTTCTCTTTTCCTCAGTGTGCAAAGTTAATTTAAAACGTTAGTACAAATTGATGAAGGGAAGCTTTTCTAGATCTCCTTAGAGGGTAGGCTGAATAAGGAAAAGTCTTTGCCCCAACTAGAATAAAGGAGAAGAAAATACATTACTGACTACTTTTATCAGACCACTTCAGACAGGGAGCAAACACATTTTTAAAAAATCAATAATAAAAGGTATTAGTATCAAATAACTCCTCAAAGGAAAAATGCTTTATGGATGAAAAATATGGTTAATTACTCCTGTAAAAATGTAGGGGATTTTGAAGGTTCAATATATTTTGCTCCCTGTTAGAAGCGATAGTTGGCGTTTGTCAGCACTAGTTGTCAGTACTTGTTGTCAGTACTTGTTGACGGTAGTAGATGTGGCTTGCCCAGCCCATCCTCCTTCTGTCTTTGTTTTAGGGAATAGCACTCACCCATCATAGTCTTCAGAGGGCTGAGGTAACCTCCTTCCACGTGACAATAGGACTGTTTATGTTGGAGACAGATCCCAGAAACTCAAGGTAACAACATACACAGAGTGAGAGAGTGTATCCGGGAGATTTTTATTTGGCATTTTTACTGCTAACAATCCACAGAAGTTTTAGTGTTTAGTGCCAGGTCAGGCTTAAGGGGCAGTTTCTATTTCTGTGTGATTTTGAAAGGTTTAAAGAATCAGCAAAAGATTATATAAGAGATAATAGAGAATGGAGATTCTGGCTTCCAGAGAACCTTGCAAAGAGAGGAGGGAAGGCAAATAACTACTTTTAGGTTTTTTATTTTAAATTAAAAGAATTCAAAAAGCACAGTATGTTCTTTGGTTCTTTGAGCAAGGCCTTTGTCAAGAGTCTCTGAAACCACTCCCCTCCCCAAACCAATAAATACTTTTGTGACCAATTAAAAAAGCAGGTAAACTGAGAAACGAAGCACTTGGAAGATAAGCCTAGGGCCCCATGGTGTGACCAAAAGCAAATTCTGTGTCTTAAAGCTCAGTTATCTAATCTACCACTCTATTGCAGATTCTACTAGCAGTCATTCAGTAAAGTACTTTTCATCACTGCCCAGAGCCTCGCTATAAACACGGTGGCTTTGGAACAGGGTTATCTCTCCACTGTTGACATCATGTCTCTGCTCACATACCAATTGGGTGAATATTGGCCCACATGATTTCTGTAAGTGGATTACAAGGAATCCACGATATATCTCATTCGCTTTTGATGAAACCAAGAGCTTTCCCTCTTGATCTTCTTAATGAGATATCGTTATTCGGTTTATTACGCAGGGTGCAGGTAGGGGCTTGTTAGTTCTCTGAGTTCTTAGGCGCTCAACCAAGAAAATCAAATCCATCATTTTACTGTGCTTGCACAGGAGTTAGCTAAATTCATAGTGTTTACACTTTATTTTTACTTGTTTACTTAAGACTACAGATGTGAATAGGGCTGTTGAGTCTGCCCAGGAGACAGAACTGTTGTTTTGGAGGAAACTAAGAGAAATCTCTCCTGTTGGAGTGAAAGGTTGAAACAGTGAGAGAGACTTTAATAGATTGTACCTTCTTCACTTGAAACTAAACTTCAGGATTTTTTTTTTTTTTTTCCATTTGAGAGAGATGTTCTAAGATCTATTAGGAGACAGTAATATCTTTAAAATCATGCAGACAAATACCAGAGCTTCTGAGTGAGTGGTAAGTTAGGAATAGCACTGGTAGTAACTAACTTTGGACAAGTTACCCAATTAACTGAGTTTTAGTTTCCTGAACTATAAAACAAGAAGATGGGTAAATGCTCTCCAGAGTTGCTTTAGGCTCCTAGATTCTCTAATTACTGTATTATAGTCATACACAGATAATAAAAAAATTTATACATAGGCATGATTTTATTTTGTATTAAAGAGATGGTTTATATTTGTCAATAGTAGAATTGAAATTTCTTTTGTGTATGTATAATTGATTATACATGCATGGAAATGTCTATGCATTGGTTATCTATGCATGGAAAATTTCAGGTTGTTAACAGGAAACAGTTAACAGTGGTTTCTTTTGAGGAGTAGGGCTATGGGTCTGTGGGTAAGAGAGGGAGAATTTTACATTCATATTATACTTTTGTTTGCTAATTTTTTGTACTAAGTCCATGCATTGTTTAAAAATTTAAAAAAATAGCTTTATTACTTTTAAAAGGACAAAAGGAAGACTTTCAAATCATTACAGAATGCATACCAGGATAACAATATTTGGAGTTTAATTTCAGGCTCCAAATATTTTATTTAACCTTAAAGTGTATTTGAAGTTATAAGTAGATTTTTGCTTTCATTGTAGTAAGAAAGGTCTTTTAAATTGTGTCTATCAATGAGAGTAGCTACTTTTGTATAATTAAGCAAGCAGCCTTTTAAAAGCATATAAGCAAGGTTTAACAATGACAGGATTATATAGCTTCTATTTATTTGGTCCTCTAAAAGATCTTATTATTTCTTTATCCTATCTGTGACAGTTTCTAGAATCATATTCCTTTGATTTGCAGCAACGGTAATGAAATAGAGGCGGAAAAAAATTGGTTTTCAAATCAATTAGTTAATAATGACTAGTATCAAGTTTAGAGTGTTTCAGAGTCTTATTGTCATGTCTTAAATGCAAAACAGTAGCACCCTCTTAATCTCTTTAGAAGACAAAACTACAGGAAATGAAAATGCAGTTTGTTGAAACATCAGAAGGCGTTTTTAGAGGCTGCATATGGCAACTAGACTTGAATTTTGGTTTAAACATTAGTTTTTGTCCTTTTTTCCTGTTTTTACAGATTCTTCTATGAAGTGTTGAGAAACTATAAGACCCGGAAACTAGATATTTCTAGCCTGGCGTATTTGTGGGCTTCTTTTTATTTTTCTTTTCTACTTTTCTTTGTTTTTTGAAATAAAGAACTTTAAAGAAAATAAGAACCTAAGGAACATTCCATTCTATTTTTGAAAAATTGAAGTACCTTCTTAGCACTGTTAATGTATTTGTTATTATAATCAGTATCATATAGATGTGGTAGGATTTTTATTTCCAGTTGTTGTATCAAACCTTGAACATTTCACCCTATCTGGCACAATGTTTTCTAGCCTTTCCTATATTCAACAATAGCAAGTAAGCAAAGTTTAATTTAAAGATGAACTGCCATCTTGGAGTTGCTAAAGTTTTCCTTTGTTCTTGTCAGATTTGCCTTACCTCTAGCTAAATTTATTTGTACTCCCACTTCATTCAGACCATGGTACCACTATAATATGGTTTACGTATTACTTTATTGGAGCATTAGATTATTTATGCTAATGTTGACAATCTCATGATAATGATGACAATAGTAACTATTGCTGCCACTTATTAGACCTTTATTTTTGCTAGATAATACATTAGACATTTTGTTAATTCATTTAACAAATATTTATTGAGGACTTTCTATGCCCTAGGCATTGATCTAGGGGCTGAGAATATAATAGCCAGTAAGACAAAGTTCTAAGGAAGCTTGTGTTTCATGTGTTGTTTCTATCTACATAAAATCCTGCAAGGTAGATATTATCTTAGTTTTATCAATGAGAAAGCTAAGGCTTGAGAAAGAAAACAAATTTTCCAGTGTTCTGTAGCCTGTAAGTGACCAAGTTTTAGTTTGAACCTGTTTTGTTTCATTTCAGTTTGTACTGTGCTCCATTCTGCTGCCTCATGGTAGATCAATACTATTTCCTTCTTCATTAAAGATGTTTATAAACAACTGAGATTGGTCTTAACATGCTTGACTATGGATATCATCAAGCTGACAGGGATATAGGATAGGAGATGAAGTCCATAAATAATTATTTCTTTTTAACCTTGGTGCTTCAAGAAAGCTAGAAGCGACTCTAAAATGTAGTATTTTGAGCATCAAAAAGAATACAATACTTAGGAATAAATTTAACCAAAAAAAATTGCAAGATTTATCCACTGAAAACTATAAAACATTGTTGAAAGAAATTAAAGAAGCATAAATAAATGGAAAGATATCCCATGTTTATGGATCAGAAGACTTAATATTATTAAGACAGAAATACTCCCCACATTGATCTACAGATTCAACACAATCCCTATCAAAACCCCAGCTTATCCTAAAATTCATTGCGACCCAGAATAGCCAAAGCAATCTTAAAAAAGAACAGAGTTGGAGGACTCACATTTTCTAATTTCAAAACTTACTACAGAGCTACAATAACCCAGATAGTGTGGTGCTGGCATAGGATAGAAATATAGATCAATGGATTAGAATTGAGAGTCCAGGAGTAAATTCTTTCATTTATGGTCAATACAAGGATGCCAATTCAATGGAGGAAAGAATAGTCTCCTCAATAAATAGTACCGGGACAACTGGACAGCTACATGCAAAAGAGTAGAGTTGAATGCCTACTTCACACCATATACCAAATGGATCAGACTCTTAATTCTAAGATCTAGAACTCTAAAACTCATGGAAGAAAACATAGATGTAAATCTTCATGACCTTGGATTACACACTGGTTTCTTAGATATGACACCAAAAGCATAAGTAATCAAATCAAAAATAAATAAATTGGACTTCATCAAAATTAAAAACTTTTGTGCTTCAAAGTACACCATCAAGAAAGTGACAAGACAACCCATAGAATGGAAGAAAATAATTGCAAATCTTGTATCTGATAAGGGTCTAGTATCCAGAAAACATAACTCATAACAACAATAAAACGAGAAATAACCCAATTAAAAACAGATAACGGATTTGAATAGACATTTTTCCAAAGAAGATATACAGATGATCAATAAGCACATGAAAAGATGCTCAATAGCATAGTCATTGGTGAAATACAAATCAAAACCATGAAGAGATAACCACTTCATACCACTAGGGTGGCTATAATAAAAAGACAGACAATAAAAGTGTTGGCAAGGATGTGGGGAATGAAACCCTCATACACTGCTGGTGGGAATGTAAAATGGTACAGCCGCTTTGGAAAGCAGTTCGGCATTTCTCAAAAAGTTAAATGTAGAATTACCATATGATCCAGCAATTCCACACCTAGGTATATGCCCAAGAGAATTGTAAGCATGTCCACACAAAAACTTGTACATGAATATTCATAGCAGCATTATTCATAATAGCCAAAAAGTGGAAACAACCCAAGTGTTTATCAGCTGATGAATGAATAAACAAATGAAGTATATCCATACAATGGAATATTTGGCAATAAAAAGGAGTAAAGTACTGACACATACTGCAACATAGATGAACCTTATGTTAAGTGAAAGAGGCTAGTCACAAACAGCTACATATTATATGATTCCATTTGTATGAAATGTCCAGAATAGGCAAATCTGTAGAGGCAGAAGATAGATTAGTGGTTGCCAGGATCTGGAGAGAAGAGTGGCAGTGACTACTAATGAGTATGGAGTTTCTTTTGAGGGTAATGAAAGTGTTCTGGGCTTAGGTATTGATGATGATCGCACAACTCTGTGAGTATAGTAAAACACACTGAATTGTATACTTTGTAAGGGTGAATTTTATGGTACGTGAGTTATATCTCAATAAAACTGTTACATGTATTTAAAAAAACCCTATTATATACTTTGGTTTTGAAGGTTTGGATTCAACTTGGATTATCTGTTTGTGTCTGTGTTTTTCAATTTGAGTAGTATGTAATCTATACTTTTGTTACCCATGAGGACCTTTAATCTTTATTTTTATCGTCTATTGCCTTACTATATACCAGCTGGCCTTATTACATACAAGCAAAAACTGATACAGAACAA
Source organism: Diceros bicornis minor (assembly GCF_020826845.1). NCBI lineage: Eukaryota > Metazoa > Chordata > Mammalia > Perissodactyla > Rhinocerotidae > Diceros > Diceros bicornis. The sequence goes on from NC_080763.1 coordinate 16,700,313, forward strand.
TATGATATCATTTTTGTTTATACTTCCTTCTTGATCCCTTTTTAAAAACCCTTAACTTTATATTAATTTTCAAACCAAGCATGGCATATTGTTGTAATTAACGTCACTTGGAAATGTGTTTGTTTTCAAGAGTACAGATTTGACTTAGAAACTGCTTTTCCTGCATTCTCTGTTATTCATGGCACTTGATGGCCACACAGTTGAAATGCTCCCTGGCCAGAGCACAAGATTCTTGGGGGGTCAGTGTAGAAATGATTCATGGTTTGATAAAATGCAGGCAGGTTGAATATGACTTTTATAATGTGGCTGTGAGCCCAGCTTACGGTATGAATTTGTACATGTTTCTTTCTTTTGTAAACATGGAATTGAAGTAGGTTTTATTTTTTGAATGTTCTGGCATGGTGCTAGTGAGAAGTTGTGTGTGTCCCACCCAAAGCATTATATAACAGGAAGCAAAGTTTTCTGAGAGAAATAAGGAACTTGGTAGAAGGAAGATAAAATCTTTGCTGGGGGACAGTTCTTTTCCATTGATATTCCCAATACATTTCCCCAGGGTGTGCCTGGGGATCCTCTGCTGTAGTTGCTAGACAGTATTCCCTCTTATTCAGGGTGATTGGATAAAGAAACCAGTTATTTGGGGCCTGGAGTATAGACAGCAAGGAGCCATGGGTCTGAATGTGGTGTCTGGCCCAGGCATACTTGCTAGTGATGGCCATATGGGCTGGGCAGGAAAGAGTGGGCGGCAGTACTTGATAATACAAGGCATTGGCATCATCAATTTCACTTCTGGTCTTCTCTTTTAAAATAGATTGTGTTTTAGCCTCTTGTCGAATTGACTGCTAAGTATCTCTGTAGCCATTGCCTGCCAAGTCCTTGGCTTACGTGGAGAAAATTCTGTAACACAGCTTCAGTTTCCAGCTACATTTGAATTGTTAATTTTAATCAGCTCTTTCATGAATTGGTCCTACTCACCAGCAACTTTCCCTTTTTGCCTCTTATTCTTTCTGTCCAATTCAAGCTATAGCAACCTTCAAATTCAAGCTATAGCAACCTTCAAATTAAGCTCCCTTAACCCCTGACTAACTTTGTAGTTGTTGCTTCCAATAGCCCCATGGGGAGATGGCATATTTTTAAAAATTTTCTTTTCTATTCTTCAAAACCGTTTTGAACCTAGATTAATAGGTGATCCATCTTACTTAAATTAGAATTGATTGTTCAGCTTTTAAAGGTGGCAGGAGCGGGTACCTTAAATAATAGCCATTTGTTCACCTGCATTTCTAAAAAAAAAAAAAAAATGGTTTCATGCTAGAAAAACATTTTAATTATCACACCATCTTGGAGTTAAATGGAATCTTGAGATATCATCCACCATCTTCTTCCTAAGAGAATGCTTTAGCTAAAAACATCCTAAGAAATTACCAATCTTAACTAATTAAAAAACAAAACCTCTTAAAGAGATAACTCATTCCAAAGTTTACCAGTTTTCAATGTAATTTCACTTCAGAGAAATTTGCGCTTGAAAATTTTTTTAATTGATTTCCTTTGGCAAGGTTAATTCCATTTTATCATTTATTTTCCCTGTTATATTAGGTAGATGTTGAATATATTCACCCTCAATCTGAAGCAAGTCATTCTTCTCTACTTTACACTATTTCTCCCCCAAATAGGGAAAAATCTCTTGGACGAGTGGCTTCATAGCCACCCTTGAGTTATATGTCCCGTGAGTTTAAGTTGTGCTTGGACTGAACATAGAAGTCTGATTTTATTACCTGGAGAGATGCTGAGACTTAAGTACTATTAATAGATTAGTCTCTCTAAGGCCCAAATTCAGCTGAAGTTCATAACTAGACATCTGCTGTTTCCAAGGACTATCACATTCAGGAGCCACCGAGAAATTGGACATGTTAAGTTGAGTGTGTCTTCTGTGAAAGGTGGAGGTTGACAATAAGGGTAAAGCTGTGTATAAGGGACGGCAGGCCTGTTCTTTGAGGCACCCTGTGGTCTTCAAGATCCTAGTGAGTTAGAAATTCAGAGAATGGTACAAGGAGCATTGGGTGAGGGGGTGAAAAGAAGTGGAGGATGAGGAGATTCTTAACTGTGCTGAAAGAAATCGAAAGTGTTCACACTATTCCATAATCCCCCTTCTTACTATTATTACTTGGGTGAAAGGACAAAACTGAATTCCCTTCCTTTTTCACATCTGTCTCAAAGTTGTTTCCTACATTGGGTGGAAGGGAAGTAGGGAGGGAGCAAAGTGGCATTACTTAGTTTCTTTTCTTAGGTCTTTGGGTGCCAAAATCTTATTGATGGTCAGTTCAGGTTTTAATGAGCAAAAGTAGAAATAATAATTATTACCAGTTATTGAACACAAGAATTGTGCTAAGCACTTTAAGTACATTGTTTTATTTAATCTATACAACTATAATATAAGCATTTCTTTGTGTTAATACATGTAAAACACTTAGAATAGTGCCTGAATTATAATAAGAGCTCAGTAAACATTGTTGTTAATACCTATTTTGAGATAAGAGAACTGTATCTTTTTTGTGTGTGTGTGAGGAAGATCAGCTCTGAGCTAACATCCATGCTAATCCTCCTCTTTTTTTTGTTGAGGAAGACCAGCTCTGAGCTAACATCTATTGCCAAACCTCCTCCTTCCCCCCCTGCCCCCCCAAAGCCCCAGTAGATAGTTGTATGTCATAGTTGCACATCCTTCTAGTTGCTGTATGTGGGACGCAGCCTCAGCATGGCCGGAGAAGCGGTGTGTTGGTGTGTGCCCGGGATCCAAACCCGGGCCGCCAGCAGCGGAGTGTGCGCACTTAACCGCTAAGCCACAGGGCCGGCCCAGAACTGTATCTTTTAATAGCTTTGGTAGAATTTGAATCCATGGCTGTTAAACTCTAAAGCCCATGCTCTAAACTGTTGTGCAATATTGTGTCTCTCTCTCCTTCAAGAACTCAGCTTCCTTTACAAAAGTCTTCCCTGATATTCTCCTGCATATGCATTTTAGGATCATACTTGTTTTGTAATTCTATATTCTGACTTGTTCCAGTTTGTGAGTCCTATATCCTTTTTGTCCCCCCCTCTACTTAATTCCTAGGGAAGTTCATTCTTCAAATTATCAAGGTCTGGACCAAATTTATTTAGTGAGAATGTAGAATTTTTCTTACAAGATTTTAAAAGGACAAGTAAGATAATTACATGAAAGGATTTGTTTAGGCTCTTTTTTCATGGTAGGGGGTGGACCAAATAACCTTTGGATTACTTCCACTTGTATAATTCACCATTTCGTCAGGACAGCAACATTTCAGGCCAAAGTTCAACTTTTTTTTTATGATTAAATTCTTTTATCGTCGCCAGGAAACTAAAGAAAATGAATTCTTCACAGTATGCTTGTGCACGCAACTTGAAACGGTTTGCACAGCAAATGAAATTAAATCAAAGACAGCTGTTTGGGAAAGAGCTGTCAGAAACTGATTGGGTTCTATTAGAGGAGAATAGAGGCTAGGAATAAGTTTTCAGAAACAGGATATCAGTGGTTTGAAAAGCAAGCAAACTTACATACACAAAAGCTCTCATGTGGTTGTGCTGTTGCATGTCTCTTCAGTTTATCCATCTTAAATTATTATTTGCTCTTGGTCAGTAGGTGTCTGCTTTCAAGGCTTCTTTTCGCATATCAAATGTGCAGCAGTCTGTTGTTTTCTGAGAAGTAAATACAGCACAACCCCACTACAATGCCATTCTGAGTTCTTTGGCTTTGGTTAAACTGCAAATTCAGTAATGTTCACCAAACCACTTCCTTTACCCAGTACCTCTTCGTTCTTGCCAAAATACAAAAGGGGGACTACCTTGGGCAGGTTGCCAGAGGTGCCACCAGGGTCCCCTGAAATGGCTGCCAGCAAGAAGCAGTTATATCTCATAATAGACTCAAAGCAGATGGTCACCTGTGGTGATAAGCATTACGATGTTATTAAGCCTTTGATTTGTGACTGTACTTTGTACTTTCCAGGCATTCAAGTTATGTTCCCTGGGTGATGCTCCCCCTTACCCCCCAAAACCCCATTGCTCATTGTTTGGGCATGTGTTCCTATAACTTACCCTAAAGCCCTGCTCCCACTAAAAAGCTTCACTCTGCTATCTTCCAACCCTCTTGCTCATAGAAGGATCTCTGCTAGGCCCTCCAACGGCAGTTACAGTGTTACACATGGAACTGCCTTTAAAGGAATTTTTGTGTAGCCTTTTGGGGTTTTACTATTGAAGCATAACCTTTCCACAGCATAACCTCATACAGGACATCCAGTTAGCATTCAAAGTTAGGAATCCTAGTATAACATTGCACTCATACAACCTTAGTCTCTGGAGCCTTTCCTTACATTGAATTTTTATGTTTTCGACCCCATTTAACAATGGTCTCTCGTACTTCATTGTGGCCCAATATCAACTGCCTCCCTTTGAGATCTCACTTGCTATTCTCTCAGTGCCTTCTTTATTTTCTGATTCATAATACAGGTCCACAGCCTCTCCCTTAGCTGAGATTAGGGAATCACATGGTTCGTAGTGTGCCCATCTACAGCCCTCCCTCCCCGTCTACCTACCTTATCACAGTGTAGATGGGATCACTGCTTCCAGAGTATCTGAACCGAGCTCTCCAGGAGACTAGCAAATGCACTATATCTACCATATCCAGCCTTGCCAGCCAAGCACATGGACACATTTTCAAACCGAGTCACAGGAATGTCCTGGGGATCCCATAGTTCCCCATTTATAAAGTTACATTTGGAAATAAAAGATTAAAATGCCAGTAGTCCCTAATTGAGACTCAGCATTTTCTCTGACCGGGAGAAAAGTGCTAGCAAAATAAGTACATCTTGATTATTTTCCCCACTTCCCTGATATGATTTACGTATAATTTATATGAATGAGCTAATGGCCTCCCAGTGATCAGACTGTAACTCCTACACTCAGTATAACTTCCACAAAGTAAGTGGGCAGGCACCAGGTCAGAGACACCAGTAAGGTTCCCCATATTTAAAAAGACATTTAGTGAAGCAGAGGTCATTATTGAAAGTAAGCCATGAATTTACCAGAGATTTTGTTGGTAAGAATATTTGCTGCTTAGTTCTGGAAGTGCTTCTGGTTAACTCCTCTGAATGCTTCGTTTTCTTCCTGTTTAAGCTTCAGAGTAGACACCAAAAATATTCCTCTTTACGATCAGGAAGTTCTTGAGCACTCATTCTGTGAGAGTCATGGCTAGGAATGACAGGCTATGGAAATTAGGAATATTCTACCTCTTTCTCTGCATCACATAAAGAAATCATCAGACTTGTCCCATTGTCACCTAGTTAGAGGCCATTTAACTATTGTATAACTTACCTTATATAATCTGCCCCAGCTTCCTGTCGCATTCATTCAGAAAACATTTATTGAGTACCTGTTATGTGCTAGGACTGATGTCAGAAAAATTGGTAAGCTGTGTCCCATGCTCTTGAGAGCTTGTGGTCTGTCTGGTGAGCGGTGGTGAGGAGAGTGTTTTTCTGAGTGTCGATATGATGATTACTTGCTCTTAAAGGCATTTATGTCAGTAATAGGCCTTAATAATATATTTCTTTCCTTCTTCGTTTGGCCAATACACTATTTATCTCCTCCACAAAATATGAGGAGCCCTTTTTTCCATCTGACCCCAGACGAGATGGCAAAATGTGCATAGGGATACGTGATGACACAACTTCAAACATACAATTCTTTATGCAGATAGTCTTTCTGAATTCTTGGCAAATTTAAATTTTTAATGCTGTGAGTCTTAGCTGTAGTAATTCAGATTTAATTATTATGTGACCAAGCTGGAGTGATTGTTTCTAGTGCCGCCATAGGAAATCAAAGGTGACAGCTGGGCTGCAGCTGTGTCCCAGCTGGTTCTGTTGAGCCGTATTCAGTGGGAAAAGTGGTGGCAGCTCCCCAGGCTCCCCAGCTCCAGGACATGGTCTTTGTTCATCCAAGGCAATACCTGCCAGATGCTTTGGAAGCCAGTGCAACTAACACTCAGGAAGTGAGACTTCAGTAAAAAGGTATCAAGAATATAGTGCATGTTTAGTGGGCATGTCACCATCATTTACATAGAAAGAATATTTACCTTAGATTATTAGGCAATATTTCCCCTAAATTACAAAGACATGCTTTTAAGGTTGGCTGTCTTAAAGTTCTCTGAACTCTTATAAGATTTTGACCTTTGATGTCTAATTTTTGCCTGGAAATATTTTATAGATTCTATTGGGTAGAATAGCATACTTATGTTTAAAATATATTCAGTTGGTTTACTGATTTTATTAATTCTCACTGAAATTTGCATTACCTACTTTTAGCTTTCTTGGAGGAAAACTATTATTTGTAACTTAACTTAGTCAATATTGTCCCTATTGTAAATGATACTAGAATAAAAGCTGACATAAAATTTTTGCAATGCATAACAAATGAGTGCCTAATATCCATAATATATTCAGAATTATACAAATCAATTAAAGAAACCCCATAAGAAAAATAGGTAAGAGTTTAGAACAAGTAGTTCATAGATGAAGAACTACAATTTGCCAATAATAACCTCAATAATATGTAAAGAAATGCAAATTTTAGTACATTCTACAGGAACGTTCTTTCTAATGCATTAAACTGTCAACAGAAAGGTGTGATACTCAGTGAGACCCGTACAAATAAGAAAAGGTTCCTTCAGCCAGGCGTTGTTAAGAGTTTCTCTTGGGAACGAGTTTCCACTCGTACAGTACGAACAACTTCTTGTTGAAGGCTTTCTCACATATAACACTTTCATACGGATCTCTTCAGTGTGGAGTCTCTACTTTATAATTAGATCTGATTCCTGTGAGAACACTTGATCACTTTCAAAAAACTAATGGTTTTTCTGTCGTGTTTGAATGCTCTGATGCACGCTAGAACTGATATCTGGCTCTCAGAGTAACTGGATGAAGCCCTTAGCATGGTCACTGCATTGATAGGCTTATTTTTAAGTATGAGCATTCTGAGGTTTCTTCACATTTGATCTGTTAGGGAAGACCTCCCCACAATTAGTTCCTATATAGGTTTTTCACCTGTATGAATTAAATGATGCAGTTAAAGATGTGATTTCCTAGCAAAATATTTCCCACACATCCATGAGGTTTCTCTGCAGTATGAATCTTCTGATGAGTAATCAGCTCTGACTTCTGTCTGAAGGCCTGCCAACATTCAGTACAGACATGAGTTTCTCTCCAGTAAGAATTTTCTGATATGAAAGAAGTCTTAATCTTTTGGTGAGAGTTTTTCCACATTCAGTACGTATGTACTTTTTCTCCTGCATTAACTCACTGATGCTCTAGGAGTTGTGGCACCCATGCTTATTTTACTTTTTTATCCTAAATACTTGTGATCATTGTTAGTGAGAACCGTCCAATCCTGAGTCATGGCAAACCGTTCAGCCTTATTGAACTACATGCTTTGCACCAAATCATATTTTTGGTGTTTTATATCTGAATCTATTAAGGTGGAGTTGGATTATTTTCTGTTACATAATGGAAATTATTCCAAGTTACAATATTGGGAAACCATTTGTTTTATACTGACCCATTTATATAGATTGGATACTAACTTGCTGTAATGTTATTCCTTCAGTTATGCAATCTGAGTGTAATACAGTTGAATGACAGTTACTTTTCATATCTACCATCTTAGTGTGATAGTCACTCTTTCAGTTGAAGCTTTTGAGGGATGTACTTAGCATTTTGTCATTAAATTTGGACAGTTATGTATGTTGGTTTCTGTGTTTTATTTTGTAATATATCAACATTTTAAAATTATTACACCAAGAGTATTTGTTTTCTTAATCTTGTTACTCTCATTGTGATGAGTTTATTATTATCAAAATATGGGCTAAATATTAACTCCTGTTTCATTGTCATGGGTTTAATATACAAGTAGAAATATTGATATTTCTCTGTCTTCCATAATATCCTTTTTATGGGACATCAGTTAATTATTATTAATTATTTAGTTAATTATTATTACATATTTTTTGGAAGTACTACTTATTGAGTGCTTGCTACAAAACACACTATGCAGACTATTTCGTATACTATCTCATTTAATCATCTTAGTAATTTTTAGTATGACACTGTTTTCAAGTAGGTGATAGTTTCAGACTGGCTAAGTAAGAGCATGAGTAGTGGTGATTTGAAGTGATTCACTGAGAAAACGTATAAAACTAGAGCAACAGAGGCTAAATTATTTAAATCTTGTTCAGGTATAAAATTTTCTTTTAGACTTCATAGGATTCTGCCCTTTGAATAGTGAGAAAATATGGGATTCTGTTTAAGCAGAGAATTTGTCAGGTAATTAAATTGTGAACTTTTAATTTTTACTAACTCTGTAGGTCATTACATTTCTATTACCGTCTCCAACTGGAAATGTTGAATGAATGTGCTTTACTGTTACTAAGGTGCGTTTTGTACATTCACAGGCTTAGAGCATCTGTGAATACTGCTTGGTTTTTGGTTAGTTGTATTTGTTCCTGGTTCTGCATCCTGTTGAATTGGACTTTGCTTATGTAAAGAAATGTCTATAAAGCCACAGGCAAGTAAAGTTGGAATTTCTTCCTTGGGGAAGTCTGAAGTGTAGAGTTATAAGCAAATATTAAGGTTCAAAGTGGGCAATATAATGAGAACATTCAAGAAATTAGTAAGTATTTATGTAACACTTCATGTTTGCGAAATGTTTTACAGACATATTCATTAATTTACATAAGTCCCTTGGAAGGTAACAATGTTATTACATCAGTTTTATAAGCAAGACAGGCAAAATATAGGCAAATTAAATGTCAAAAAGGAAGAGAAATTAAGACTGATTCTAAAGCTTGGGCCCATATCTTCTACTATATTGCTTCATTAGGAAAATAAATAAAATGCTTCTGTTTTGTTGTAGACTTAGGCATAGTACCCATTTGGGTAATTGTTTATAAATATTTATATAATTTAATATATATATGTATTTTTTTTTTTTTTTTTTTTTTTTTTTTTTGGTTATGTGGCTCAAAGGCCTTCTAACACAAATTCCAGTGAATGGATATCTGAGCTTATTAACTGATGGATAAGATCCCAGGTTATAAATTCTCCATAAAATGTTGCAGATGTCATGAGCAACAGATTGGTGAATATGTCTGGTGGATACTCAGTATTGACCTAGGTAGAATACACTGTGAGACCAACAGAGGTATGACCTGGGAGAGCAGACCTTGTTGACCACACACTGCCTGTAGGCTGCTGAATTTCTGTAACTGTACTTTTCTTTGTACTTTTCTTAACCTCCCCTGCAAAATAGCAAATTTCTGCTAAAGAGTAATAAATTTGCTCATAACCTCAAAAAGGTAAAATGAGAAGATCTACCATAACAGATTAAAAACTCACTCAGACTCTTGCATTAGAAAGCAGAGACATGATAAATTATTGCATTCAATTAACTTTTCTTTCACTTACTGAGTGCACAAAAACTGCTTTAACACCCTGAGGTGTGACCATAAGGTAATGAAGAGTGATTTTTTAAAATAAATATACCATAAGCTACACTGTTTAAATGACTGCTGTTCTTCAACATAGCCACTCTTTACACTAATCCAATGATGCTGTCATTGCAAAAAATATTTTTAGAACTCGTCCTGTTGAATTGCCTTTAGAAGCCATTTATGAGCTGTAAAAAAAAAAAAAAAAAAAAGTCTCATATTTACTTAGTCACACCACATTTTTTTAATCAAGTCCTCCCCTGCAAAGAAACTTATTACACAGATAGATTACTGACCAGGCTTTTTTCTACATTGATTTTTCTTTTCTTTTTTGTTTTCAAAATCAGTTCTGTTCTTAAAAAAATAAAGATTTGCCATCAACGAGGATATTTATTTTTTGACTTTTTATTTTGAAATAATTTAGACTTACAAAAAAGTCATAAGAATAGTACAGAGAGTTCCAGTATATCCTTCACTCAGCATCCCCTAATGCTGACATCTAACTTAAGCATAGTGCAGTTATCAAAATCAGGATGTTAAGGTCAATAAAATACTATTTGCTAATCAACAGACATGACATTATTTAAATTTGTCCAGTTTTCCCCACTAATATACTTTTTCTGCTTCAGGATACAATCCAGGATCCCACACTGCATTTAGTTGTCATGTCTCCTTAGTCTCTTCTAATCTGTGACAGTTCCCAATAAGAACATTTAAAAGAAAGGACCCTCCGTCCCCCCAAAAAAGAAGAAAGAGCCATAGACTCAAAGATCTGTTTCTGTCACTGTCTTGCCAATTCTTTCTTTCATTTATTTGATTTGTTGAGAGCCTATCATGTGTCAGAGTTGTGCTGATTGCTGCAATAAACAGAAGAGTAAGATATGCTTGGGCACAAAAGAGGCCACAGTGCATGAAGGCACAGAGCTATCCACAACCATGGTGCAGGCGTATATGTCGAACTCTGTGGATTTTTCCTGATGCTCAGAGTCACTTGCATTTCTGCCTGCCTCTCCATTTCCTCTGCCAACACCTTAATTCAAACTCTCACTACCTCATGTTTTATCTATTATCTATCTATTCCTAGCTGGTCTCTCTAGCTGTAATTCCCCTTTGCTTTCCAATTCACTTAAAATACTTCTTTTTATATATCATCTCTCTGTTCAGTAATTCTTTGTAGCTCTCCCCAAGTTTAATTTCTTAATGATTTCCCAATTTCTTAACCTGGCAGGTCTAGTGTTTCTGTTAATCACTGGGACTACTCGAATATCTTCCTAACTGGGTGCTCCATATCTGCTCTTGTGTAGGCAGAGTGATCTTTTCAAAATGCAAATCTGATCACAGCACGCTTCTGTTTAACCCTTTCAGTGGCTTCCCATTGTTCTTAGAATACCTATTAGATCTTGTGTGATCTGATTGTAATATTATTACCTTATAGGGTTTTAGGAAGGGTTAGATGAGTTAGAACTCATAAAGTGCTTATTAAAGTGCCAAAATGTAGTAAGCAGTCATTAAAAATATATATTCTTATTTAGTTGTTTTAATCAAGAATAGATGGTGAATTTTATAAAATGCATTTTATTATGTATAGAGGTGATAATATAATTTTTCTCTTTTGGTGTTCTAATATGGTCAATTATATTAACAGATTTCTTAATATTGAACTATCTTTGCATTCCTTGTATGAACCCCATTTGGTCACGGTGATATTCTTTCAAGGTGCTGCTGGATTCTTTTTGCTAATATTTTATTTAGAATTTTGTATCCATAATGAGTAAGATTTATCTGTAATATTCATTTTTTATGCTAATTCCTCATTCTCTGGTCCTTCTATTAGATATCTTATTTCCCTGTTATAGCACTTTCTTGCTACTATAATTAAGTAATTATTTGTGCATTTGTTTGATGTCTGTTTTTCCTGCGAACCAAGTCTGTTTCGTTCACCACTGTATCCCTAGCACCGAGCACAATTCTGAGAGCACAGTAGGTTCTCAACAAACATATATTTATTGAATAAATGAATGAATTAATTAGTAATAATTAAAGGGAATAAGTATATTTTTGTGCAGTGTTACAATTGACTTTTACTCTTTCTAGTGTGATAAGGGGCTGTGTCATACTGTACAAGTGCTTTAAATTTAACCAATTCCAAGCAGAGAAATTTTAAAGAAGTAGTGGCTCTTTTTCCTATTTCCTTTGGTCTTATAAATATTGAGATTTAATAAAGAAGTAATTTTATAATTTTATAGTTCCTTAACTACAACACTTCTAATTAGGCTATAATTCTTATTTAAATAAGAAACATTGCATTTACCAAGATAAATGGGGCAGAAGGCTGAAAAATATAACCCTTTGCTACTTGTTCTCAAGACTCTGACCATTTAGAACTTCTTGACTTTTTGTTTTTTCTAACACTTACTTTTTAAAGGAAAATTTTGTCTCTTAGGGATAACCCACCACTGGCAATGTTCATATAGAAGAGGGAGAACCTGATTGGCCCAGATCAGCTTTTAGGTTGGTAAGAGGGCACTGACCAACCTATGAATTGTGGATCCTTCGGTCAAGTTAGTACCTTTTGTGCACTTGGCTGAGACATGGAGTAGGATCATATGGTATAAACCATGGCTGCTACCCCTCAACAGGGTGAAGTAATATCCTTTAGAAGCATGTAGGCAGGCAGGTGCCATAAAACATGTCTACTACAACTTCTTACTACTTTGAATCATTGGAAAAGTTTCATAAATACTCTGGCTTTCAGTTTCTTCACTTTAAAAATAAGGCTAATAAGCATGTCTGCAAAGTTACTATAATGATTAGAGATAATATATGTAAAATGCCTGGTGCACAGTAGTACTCAATAAGTTATAGCTAGTATTATTAATCTACTATGAGATAATGATAAAAAGTGTTCTGATTTAGAAGACACAAAAGAAATGTCTCTAACTTCCATGGGGTAAAGAGATAATATCATGAACTAAGAGATACTAACTTTCTTATAACCCATTCTTCCACATCCATGTTTCCATTATACCACTTTTAAAGGAACGGTTATAGAGAATTCTACTTCTAGCAATATGATAGAAGGTGAGTACATTACACCTTAAAACTCTGGTTAAAATATAAAATCTATCTTTTCAAAACATGGTTCAGCTAGAAATAAAGTAAGAGCAATAACTGTAGGCCAGAAACAACCGAAAAAATAACATTTCTCGGAAGGAAAAAAACTCAGGAGGATTTTTCCCTGAGAGCAACTGCCAATCCTTAGTGAATTAGAGCCTGGGTTCTAATGGGCACACGACACACTTGGAGTTGGGTGAATTGGAGACAAACCTGGGGTTCAAGCAGGATAAGAGGTTAAATGGGGGACCCTTACGTACCGCTGAGACTCCCAAAGTGTGATACCCTCAATGAGTAAACTGGAAAAACCTCACCCTGAAGCATGCCTTTCTCAGCCATGGCTCTGGATGGTTCAGGAAAAGAAAAGGATGGAGGAATATCCTATTCATCCATTCATTCTTCATTCAACAAATATTTATTGAGTGCCTATTCTGTGCCAGGCACCATTCTAGACACTGGGCAATAAAGATCTCTGCCCTTGTAGGAATTTCTAACCAAAATTTGGCTAATGTGGGTTTAGGGCTAGAAATTTAAAACATTTGTATGGCCTGAAAACCTGCAGATTAAAATTTGATATGAAGAAGTACTGGTTTGGTAATGTCCCTGGATTGGCAGTGTTCACAAGCATCTGTGATGTGAATGCTTACTACATTCTAGGCACTTTTCTAAGCACTTTGAGTTCTAACTCATCTAATTCTTCCAAAAACTTTATGAGGCAATGATATTATCTTCAGAAGCACAAAGAGGTTAAGTAACTTATTTACTCAAGACCATACAGTTTATATATAGAAGAATTTAGTTTCAGAGTCTGTACTTTTAACTACTATGCTATATTATCTTTCATGTAAGGATACTTTTCTCGTATATTTATGTATATGTATGCATATATCTCATTCAAGAGACCAACATCTTGCTTAACAGGGAAACACTAAAAGCATTACCTTAAAGTTTATTAAGATAATGATTATCTCTATCCCTACTATCATTAAATATTGTTATGAAGATACTAGCCAAAAGAGTCTTGCAAGGCAAATAAATTAGAAGTAAAAATAATTGGAAAGGATGGTACATTAACCCTACTTTCTAACTAATATGACTGTATATCTGGGAAACCCAAGTTTTCCAGTGGAAAACCATTGAAGATAATCTCTGCATGAGAAAATCTTTTTCAAGTATAATACAAAACCCAGAAGTTATGAAAGAAACTATAAATTTAAATACTTAAAAAAAACAAAATTTGTGCATAACAAAAAATCCATCAAAGCAAAGTCAAATGACAAATGAAAATCTGTTGAAGATATCTCACACATATCACAGACCAAGACTATTTTCTTTACTGAATAAAGAGCATCTGCAAATAAGTAAGAAAACAATGAACAACAATCTGGTAGAAAAATGGATAAAAGACAAGGACAGACAGATCACAGAGAAGTAAACACAAATGAGTTTTAAACTTAAAAAAAGATGTCCAACTTCACTCATAATAAAGATTAAGTGAAATAGCATTATTTACCTATCAGATTGTTGAAGATAAAGAAGTTTGATCAAAACCAATTTGTCAAGGGTTAGAGGAAGCAGTGGTCTTATACTTTTGGTGGAATGATAAATTGATACAACTTCTGTAAAGGACAATTTATAAATTTAAATGCATGTATCCTTTGACTAAGCAGTTTCACTCTTAGGAATTTTCCAACATTTATACTTTCATTTTAGGAAAATGACTGACATAAGCATAGTTATCGCATCATTATTTGTAATAGTAGAGGATTGGAAACAACTTTAATGTCTATCAGTAGGGGATGATTAAATATATTATGGTACACCATGGAATATACTAGGCAATTTTTTTAAAAGAATGAGTAAGTTCTACAGTGGTATTGGAACAAAATCCAATACACTCTTAAAGAAAGCAAAGTGAGAACAGTGTGTCTAATATGCTACCATTTGTATAAATTACCCACACATGCACATATGCATAGCCTATCTTTATAAGATTGTTTCTGGGGAGAGGAATTAGTGCCTGGAGAAAAGGGAAAGGAGAGAAACTTCCCTTTCATTGCAAGTCCCTATATATTTTCCGTTATGTTTAGGCTTTGCCTGTTCTGTAAAAATAAAATTAACCATATAAATGTCAAGAACTTAGTCTTTCTAAAAGTGAGATGATATCAATTTATGGTTGCCTTTCAAGATGTTATTGAAAAGACCTTCATGCACAGGAAACTGCATGGAATTTCATTTATCTATCTTAGAAGCATGAAGAGCCTGTGATTTGACTCTGTTTCTGCAGGAGCTAATACATCCAAAATGATACATTAGCTCCCTGGGCTCTGTGATTATATATATATATATTTTGTGTGTATGTGTGTGAGGAAGATCAGCCCTGAGCTAACATCTGATGCCAATCCTCCTCTTTTTTTTTTTTTTTTTTGCCAAGGAAGATTGGCCCTAAGGTAACATCCATGCCCATCTTCCTCTACTTTATATGGGACACCACCACAGCATGGCTCGACAAGCAGTGCGTTCTGCGCGCCCGGGATCCGAACCGGCGAACCCTGGGCTGCTGAAGTGGAGCACACGCACTTAACCGCTTGTGCCACTGGGCCGGCCCCTGGGCTCTGTGATTAAGTGGTCCATAAGTCAGAGACCTGTGATGTGCTATTTAAATCATTGGGCAAATAGATGTTTGGCTGCGCTGGGGGCGGGTTGGAACTCTTTCCCCATTTTTTAAAAAGATATTTAATTTTGTAATGGTGGCACATTGTGTGATAAGCACATATGAAGATTGGAGCCATCATTTTGGAAATGTCCTTAAAAGGATGGAGGGAATATAAACTGATAATCCCATTCAATAGTGCAGGTCTAGCCTTGTTTTCCCATTCTTAACATGGTCACCTCAGGGTGACCCTGAGGAAGCAGTTTTATCACATTTGACCTCAAGCCTTTGCATTCCTAGTGGAGGAGCAATCATGTTGGTACCTTTCTTATTCAGGGAGTGGCAGATTAATGAGACTTTGGGTAACTTCACACTTTTAGCTAGACAAAAAGGACTTTTTTGTGTGTGTGTGTGAAGAAGATTGGCCCTGAGCTAACATCTGTGCCCATCTTCCTCCATTTTGTATATGAGATGCCTCCACAGCATGGCTTGATGAGTGGTGCATAGGTCTGTGCCTGGGATCCGAACCTGTGAACCCTGGGCTGCTGAAGCAGAGCATGTGAACTTAACCACTATGCAACCGGGCCGGCCCCCAAAAAGGACTTTTATATACAAGATGGTATGATTTTTAGATATTTCATGTGACATCTCTATTCTTTGAGGCCATATAAGAATTTTTCTTAAGGTAAGACAGTGAACTAACACCTTGATGTCACTGAGTTGGCAAACTTTTTTTCATTTTGAATAATGAATAGGCCTTACAAGTTAATAATAAAGAAGACAGGTTTTCTTACTCTCATTTTAATGATGAGATAAAGGTACAGTTGAAAGAGATTATATGACTTTCTCAAGCTCTCATGAGAAATGACAAAGCTAAATTTTCCCATATAATGTCATATTGGATGAGAAATGTATCCTTATTTAAAATATGACGTCAGTGAGTCATATGCTTTATGGAGCTCTCACGCCAGCAGTAACATTACTGAGCCCTATACGAGGCACATGGCAAAGTGGTCTGAAAATTGGATGCGGCTCTAGCATGCGTTTACACAGCGTTCAAAGCAAAATTAATTTTCAGTCAAGCAAGTGGAACTGCAGAATTTGAGGGAGTGAGAAACGAATTGTCTGTGTTCACTTCTTTTTTTATCCTCTCATTTTCTTTAGTTGATGGTCTTCTCAAATGCCAGAGACCAGTCATGGTTGCCAGATGACTGGGCTCTGCTGGCTCATCAAGGGGCTGCGGCAGTGCTTGTTTCCATGAGAGCTGGAAGAAAAGATGCAATGGAAAAAGCACACGCAGTTGTTCTGAGTAGCTGGCTGTGTAATTCTCAATGCCCTGTGTTCCTCTAAATGTGAACTTAGTCTGATAACTCTTAGAACTGGAACTTCGTGAATGCAAAGTATGGTTCGTGCAAGCTGAGCCTAAATGTTTGTGAGCAGTGGCAGAACACTTTGGTTAATTTATACACACACAGGTGTGTAGGGATAATCTGTCCAATTTGACTTTGGTCAATTTGATTCCAAGAGAACTGGATACTCCTGGGAAAAGACAAAAGTGCCTTATTTCTGAAGATATTGTAACCATTTAGGTACTTAAGACGTGTTTTTTTAAGGTAAATCCTTTTTTGGGTGATCAAACAGTTGGTCTGAAATATTATATGATCTGCCTTGAATTTTGATGGTAGGCTCTGTTCTTAGAACTGTAGTTCCATTGAAGCCCGTTTTCATGGTATCATCTAGAAGTATAATAAATATGATAAGGCGTCAAGGTCCCAAAGGATCATGTAAAAACAGAGGCTTTAAAGGAGTTACCAAAATGATACCTGCAAAGTCAAAGCAAGACATGCCCCTACCTGATCTTCATAGTGACTATTGGTATTTATGTTGATGGGAACTCGAATTCAACTTGATGTTTTCCCATGGATTCTCTGGTACTAGATCTGACATGAATAACTTGGCTGCAATAATTGTAGTCAAATGGAGGTTGAATTTTATACATCTATGTCTTACAGCCATGCAGTTTCTTTGGGTTGATGATAATGTGTTTTTTTCCATAGTAATAAAAAAAATCATTCTTTTTATCAGTTTTTAAATATTCATATTTAGCTCTTAATTTGTGTGGCCTAGTTTCCCGATCACTTTCACTGCCTTAGTTCTGTTGTTGTGCATATCGTTTTTCTGGGGAAGCAATTTAGTTCTTGTTATGCCAAAAAACATCTCGCACGCAGCAGTTGCAAAATTACTTTCCTCCTTTATGGATTATTCTATATTCAAGTCTTCTAGTCCTAAATTACTGTCAGCAAAGATTAGAAGCAGCAGTCAGAAGTGTTCTACTCCTTTGAACAATTATATAAAACTATATCTCCCCTCCACCCCCCACGGGTTTTACACTGTGACACCTCTGATCAATATGGGGTTGCTGCAGGACTGGAGAAGAGGCTGTGCAAAGACTCTCTTGACAACAGAGGTACTTTTTACTTCCTTTGTGCCTGAACTGCAGCATGTGTTCCACACCCAGAAGTGAACAGCTTGTTTTCCAATCAAAATGGATTCTTCTGTAATTCAACCTTTTTTGGAAATTAGGTACAATTTCCAAGGTATATGTTTTGAGGCCTTTGGGTATTTAAACCATTTCCTAGTCTACTTTCCCAGACATAAAAGATACCATGTGTGAAATATGTGGAATGAGAATGTCAAGGTGTTTGGGTGGATTCTTTCTGCAGAAAATATATTTGATTATTGCAGGTTCTCTGTAAAGACTTTAAGATAAGTAAAGGAAAGTCTAAAAGCACCTCTTGAGAACTGAAATCATTTATGTCTGATGGTATAAACAGAACCTTCCAGAGTATAAACCAATGAGCCACCCCAGATACCACCTCCTCTGGGAAGCCTTTTTCAATGCTCTTGTGAAGGGAAAGTAGTCTTCCCTGCTCTGCTTTTCCAAAGCACTTTCCACTTCCATAAAAGTACTTATCTCATATCTCAGTCTCCCTTGAATTATATTTTTTCGTTTCTCTCCCCATCCACCATTGAAATCAGGGTAGAGATTTTGTCTTATTCATGTCATATTCCCCCACCTTCCACAGGAGACCCTTGAATGTAGCCATAGATCAAGCATCTGCCCTAGCCCACCTGGTTTCCTCCACTAAGAAGGTCTGTTCACTCCCTCGCCTCTACTAGGATTATGTTGCTCTCAAGGCACTATTCACACTCTATTCCAATGACTTGTTTATATAGCTGTTTCTTCTATTAGATGGCAAATTCCGTGGGGATGCAACTATGCCCTCCCTCTGTATTTCCCCAGGGCCTAGCATAGTGCTGGGACACAGAGAGTACTCATTAAATTTCTACTGAATGAATGTTGAACTTATTGAGTGAACAGTAGCCTTGAGTTATATGAATGGGAAAGACAGGGGCCCATTTTCCAAAGTTAGCTGTACTACTACTACTAAGGCATAAATAACAATAACACATTACAGTACATATACATGCCTTAGTGCTTTTTATCCCTAAGTACCAAAGAAGTACCATGAGTACCAAAGAAGTATTCAGCTTATGTTCATATCATCATAACAGGAAGGATATGTTGCTTTTAACTCTTACTTTAAAACCGAAAGGTGGTAATCTGTCACCTCTTAGAAGGTTAAATAGAATTGATTGTTGTCCTTTTCTCTGATCTGTAACCAGATTTAGACTTGAATTTGAGTTTTCATTGTATCTATTGATAGAATTGCCTGTTAATTAGTCTGCCTCCCCAGGATGTCAGCTCCTGGAGTACAGGCGCCATGCCTCTTATCCCCAGGTTCCTAGCATAGAGCCTGGAGGGTATGGAGGGTGGTCAGTAAGTGTCTACTGAATTGAATGTAAAAGTGAGAGAGTGACCGAATTAGAAAAACCTATACAAATTCTTTATCTTAGCTTTAAAGCGCAAGTTCTTTCTACTGCTTGGGGAGAATCACTGGGACCAAATGGCTTTTAAGAGAAATGTTGAAACCTTGCGAAGATGGTGGTATTTACAAGCTAGAATATGAGTCTGGTGTTGATTGTTCCCAGATTCTTCCTTAAGATTAAGCTTTATTTTTTTAGAAGCTTAATCCTATTTGTTTCCCTATCTTCGTTTTAGATTCTCACCTAGAGAAATAGACTTTCAGAAAAGGTAATATGAGGAGAAATCAGTTAGATCATAAGAGTAAAGTTTCTCAGCAATCAAATTTTCTGTAATTTTCAAGTTGAATCTGACAGAAGTGCAAGTTTCATTAATAAAGGGCTTATAGATCCTGCTCTGGATCTCTATTCTCATATGAGATAAATTTGGTATTAAATACACAGTTCTTAATAAATTATTCCCTTATCTTAAAGTGGCATTGAATAATTTTAATTTAAACCCCTAACCTAGTTTTGGTAACCCTCTAGTTTTAAAAGTTAATATGGGGGCCGGCCCCGTGGCTTGGCGGTTAAGTGCGCGCGCTCCGCTACTGGCGGCCCCGGTTCAGATCCCGGCGCTCACCAACGCACCGCTTCTCCGGCCATGCTGAGGCCGCGTCCCACATACAGCAACTAGAAGGATGTGCAACTATGACATACAACTATCTACTGGGGGGCTTTGGGGGAAAAAAAGGAGGAGGATTAGGCAATGGATGTTAGCTCAGAGCCGGTCTTCCTCAGCAAAAAGAGGAGGATTAGCACGGATGTTAGCTCAGGGCTGATCTTCCTCACAAAAAAACAAAACAAAACAAAACAAAAACCTTGTCGTTAAAAAAAAAAGTTAATATGTCATTGAAATAAATTTTTCTTTACTCTCAAGGTAACTTCCTAGAGATGGAAAGGTATCTAGTCTTTTCCACTTCTTGTCAGATATTTTATAAACTAAGCCACTTGCAGTATTATATACTACTTTATATCTTTCTTTCATTATCAAGGTCACTGGTCTGGCTTCTGGAGGAATGTACTGTGAATGAGAAAGCCACACAATGATCGAGCTGCAGGAGACCTTAGAGATCATCCATTTTGAGCTCTTCATTTTACATATGAGGAAACAGGCTCTGAGATGTTAACTGACTTGCTTAAGATTACACAGCTAGTCCATAGTAGAGACTAAACTGGAACCTAAGTCTTTTGACAGCTTATCCAAGACTCTTTCTACTATGGCTTATGAATTTTCTTTATCTAGTGAGGCAAGATGCTCACTTCTAGGCACTTATTGCTGAAAGTGGCTATCAGAGTTGTATGAGTTGAGAGCTTTGGGTGGCAACACACAGCTAAAATGTAAAGACTTAAATTCATTACATGATTCTTTAACTAGAGAGCTAGACACTAGGTACAATGTAGATGCCATAGGGGAACAGCCGTGAGGTGCTTCTCACTAAATGAAGGAAGTGAGGTTTTTCCTTAGAGAGTTAAACTAGAAAACGGTAAGTACAGGATCACAGAGGATATTTACACAACTGTCTTAAAGAGTATGATGCCAAAGCAAAAAAGACAACTGCAAAACTAAATAGCATGTATTAACATCCCAAAGAAAGAGTGTGTCAGTCAGAAAATATGTTGGTCAGCTGTTGAAGCACAGACACAGTCGAATCGCAGGTAAAGGTTCCCTGTTCCTACTTAAGCATTGTGTACTACAATGGTTCTCAAACTTTAGTACGCTTCAGAATTAGCTGGAGGGCTTGTTAAAATACAGATGCTGGGCCTTATCCCCCAAATCTTATGGCACAAGAATTTGCATTTCTAGCAAGTTCCTAGATGACTCTGATGCTGGTTGGGGAATGACGTTTTGAGAATCACTGGTCTTTAGGTGTATTAATTTTCTATTGCTGTGTAACAAATTATTAAACTGTAACATCTTTAGCAGCTTAAAACAACACCTATCTATAGCTCACAGTTCTGTAGGTCAGAAATCCAGGACAGCGTGGCTGAGTTCTTTATTCAGGCTGAAATGAAGGTGGGCTGGCACATCCTCATCTGGAGCTCAGGGTCTTTCTCCAAGCTCATTCCTGTTATTGGCAGAATTCATTCCCTTGCAGCTATAGGACTGAAGTCCTGTTTTCTTGCTATCAACTCTAGCAAGAGTTGGGGACTGTTCTCAGCTCCTGGAGGTCGCTCTCAGGTCCATACAGGCTGCCTTCAAGGGAGAAAATATGCTAGTCTGGCTGACTCAAGTGTTCCTGTTCTATATAGTAATTGAATTTCTCTCAGAAGATTAATAAGTCAGTATTCTGATCATACACATCAGCCGTTATGAACTTATTTAATGTGGATCTTCTCTTAGTATAAGATCTCATTCTTGCTGTGTTTAATAGATTGAGTTTTGAGACTGATTAGCTGAGATTCAGATCCTAGATGAAGAAAAACTCACCAAAATGAAAACCATGTTGGGTTGCAGACTGGGCGGCCAGTCTGCTCTCCTAGGTATCATCCTAGGTATCTCCTAGTTCTCTATTGCTTTCCAATGGTACCTGTTCTTCAAACTTCTCATTATATAGCATATCCTAGATTGAAGCCATGATTAAAATTATAATGGAAAAGTTCTCAGAAATCTGAACAAAATGTCCAGTGGTTTTCCTTTAGCCAGTCTCCCCAAACTCTCTTTGTGTGGGAACTGATTCTTTTACTGAAGCCTTGAGATTTCCGAGCAATATGAAGTTTCTGAACTGAAGGGGGATCCTGAAAACAAAATTATGAAAGGTGAAACAGTGGCAGCTTCACTTCATTTCCCATGAGAATTCCTGCAAACATCAGAGAGGAGGGCACAGCAGTTGCAAATGGTTGAGAGTTAACAAAGAAGGCTTTGTCATCTACTGGTTTTTAATGCCTGGTCTATGTGCCTGATTGTGTATATGTGTGTGTTTTTTACTTCTGTTTGCCTAATTTTGTTTCTTCATCCCTTAGGAAAAGTCTAGCTTTATTTATTTGAGTATCAATGGCCGAGAGGTCCTTGATACAAATTTAATTAGCTGATTCTTTTATATCACTCAAATATCCAAATATAGAATTCTTATTTCCTTTAGTAAAGATCGATCATCAGGATTATTCTTAGTTCTTTCCTTTGTCAGATCAAGATAGTCTTACATTGTCAGAGAATAAAACTCAGTCTCTATTTGAGTTCATTCCTAAAGTCAGTGACAACCATCCATAGAACGTTGGTTTATAGTAAACCTTTGTAGGTTAAACTGAAATGAACTACATGAATCAAACAAACTGAAATGTTACTTAGATTTTAAAAAACCCACTATATAACTTAGGGCAGGAAATATTTGGTTTTATAGAAGTTAATAAGAAAAAGACTTAAAATTTTAGTTGCCTATAAACTCAAAATCTGCCATCAGTCTTATACACTTGTGGCATGGACTCGGTAGCTGCATTAACATAAGCACTTGTCCAGATCCAAGACGGACGTATTATCCTTCTCTCTGTCCTGGTCAGACCACCTTTTGTTTAACTGTTCAGAAAGATTTTGATAAATGAGTTTACTTAGGAGGGATCAATCAGATTAGAGATTGGAAGTCAAGACACATGAAGTAATACAGTTCAACAGACTGAGATTACTTAGCCTAAAAAAGAGAGAACTTTTGGGGTTTGATTGCATAAACTAACTAGTTAACTTAAACAATAACAACCTCATGGGAAGAGTATCAAGAAGCTTATGGAGTCAAAGAGAAGGTGGAAGAATCAAGCTTAGAAAGGACAGGAGCCAGAGCAGCTTAAGAGGTCCCAGTAAACTTGGTGGTCATATTCTTCAGGGCTCCACTGCCAGACTGATCCTGCTCTAGCACCTTTCCATTTTTGTCAAGATTCAAAACCAGGGAGTCTAGCTTGGGCCATATGCTCACTCTTTGCTAAAGGAAGGCAGGACACCGTGACTCACAGTCCCACCAGGCTACATTCAATAGGGTAGAGGTAATTTCCCCCAAAGAATTGGGGTGCTATTATTAAAATAATAGAGAAATGTATGCTGTACAGTCAAAAAATAACAGATGTCCACAAGTTATGTGATCATGATCTTTGAATGTTTGGAGAAGAGGTGAGACTTGGTACAGATGTAGGGCAATGGTTGGAATGTCAACCATTCCATTATTGTGTTTTAGCTTGAGGAAGAGCATTGTGTGAGAATGTTCTGTGAGAATGTGAGAATCATTGTGAGATTATGGACCTCCCATTTTTATTAGGATTCTTTTGGTTGCATGTGGCAGAAATTTGACTTGCACTAGCTTGGTAAAAAGAGAAAACTATTAGAAAATACTAAGAATATCTCATATGAACAGAGAAAGGACTGACCAGCCAAACTGTGGGCAGGGCAGACATCCCAGTGTGCCTCAGAAAAAACTAGAACCTGAGACTCGAATGCAGCTGGCCCTATTTCTTTCTCTCATCTCTGCTTCTCAGTATTGGCTTCATTTTCTTTCTCTGCAGACTCTCTCTCATGTACATCACATGAACTGTGGCTGCTAAGAGTGCCTGAGTTTCACATCTCACAATACTGCAGAGAAACTTGCTTTCTCTGTCACATTTAGTGAGAAAAATCTTGGGAAAAGGCTCTGGTCCAGTGTGGGCCAGGTGTCCAACTCTGGGCAAATAAACCATGGCTAGGAGGCAGGACACTCCATTTGGTTCAGGTGCCTTCTCTGGACTGAACTGGGGTATGGGGAAAAATTGGCTCTTGATAGAACCAGAGTTGAGAAAAGCAGTTCACAGAAGAAAGAGAGATGCTTTTGTCGGAAGAGAATGTGGTGGGCAGGCAAAACAATAAGTGTCCTTTACTCTGTCACTGTATGTGTTCAAACAAAGGTTGGACCAGTCAGAGATATTATAGAAAGGATTCTTATGTTGGTGGGAATCTGGACTGGAAGACCCTTATGTTCTTCCTAACTTGGAGATACAAAGATTCCCACTGCTTTCTAGATAAGGCAGGTACATAATGGTTTTGGGTTATATCTGAAATTTTCTTTTTCTCTGTATTTTAACTCAAGGATTACTTTGGTTGAAAACTAGGGAATATTTACCTAGCTATTTTTTTTTTGAGTTTGAGAATGGAGGAAAATATTTTATTATTTAAAAATGAATGTCCGGTGGAGGAGGGGTCTTGTATACTTACAGGAAAAATGGGAACTAGGGACTTAAAATCACATAGATTACCTTCAAAGGGATAGAACACTCTTAAATCTAAAGGATTTGTTTTAAGATCATTTGGGTTTTTTTTTTAACTTTTTATTTTGAAATAATTATAGATTCACAGGAAGGTGCAAAGAAATGTTCAGGGAGGTGTCATCTACCCTTCACCCAGCCTCCTGTGATGTTCGCATCTTGCATGGCTCTAGTATGATATCAAAACCAGGAAACTTACATTGGTATAATCCATAGAACTTACTCAGTTTTCACCAGTTATATATGCACTCATTTGTGTGTGTATGTGTATGTGTTTGTGTGTGTGTAACTCTATGCAGTTTAATCACTTGTGTAGCTTTGTGTAACCACCACCATCATCAAAATACTTAACTGTACCATTACCATAAGACTCTCTATAGTCACACCCCACCATCCCCCATTCCCTAACTTCTGGCAACCACTAATCTGTTCTCCATATCTATAATTATGTTATTTCACAAATGTTATATAAATGGAATCATGCAGTATGTATTCTTTTTAGATTGACTCTTTTCACTCAGCATAATTTCCTTAAGGTTCATCCAAGTTGTTGTATGGATATATAATTCATTCCTTTTTATTGCTGAATATTATTCTATGGTATAGATGTACCATAGTTTGTTTAACCATTCACCCTTTTAAGGATATTCAGATATTTCCAGTTTGGGGCTATTATGAATAAAGCTGCTATGAACATTCATGTACAAGTTTCTAAGTGAAAATAAGTTTTCATTTCTCTGGGATATGTGCCTAAGAGTGCAATCCTAGGTTGTGTGATAAATCCATTTTTAGTTTTAAAAGGTCCTGTCAAACTATTTCCAGAGTGGCTATTCCATTTTAGAGTCCCACCAGGAATGTATGAGTAATCTGGTTTCTTTACATCCTTGTCAGCATTTGGTGTTATCACTAATTTTTATTTTAGCCATTTTGATAAGTATGTAGTGATATATCATTGTAGTTTTAATTTACATTTTTCTAATGGCTAATGATATTGAACATCTTTTCATGGGTTTACTTGCCATCCGTGTATCTTCTTGGTGAAATATCATGCATATCTTTTTGCTCATTTTCTAATTGGATTGTTTATTTTTTAAATATTGAGTTGTGAGAGTTCTTTTCATAGTCTAGATACAAGTCCTTTGTTGGATATGTGGCTTACAAATATTTTATCCCAGGCTGTAAATTTTCTTTTCACCCTCTTAACAGGGTTTTTTGCAGAGCACAAGTTTTAAATTTTCATGAAGATGATTCTATTTTTAAGTCATGAAGGAATAGATTTTTGCGTATTTGTGATCTAAAGAATTTTAAATTGCCAAATTATTTGCTCAGCTTTCTCCTTTCTCAGCTCAGACATGGTTAAATTGAAATGTTTTTTCTCTTTAGTGGTGTTTTAATTAATGAAGAAAACGAAAATTCAGCTCTTTTAAGGAAGTAGTTTCAGTAAGATTTCATTACAGTGAAATGATTCATTACAGTGAATGATTACAGAAATCATTAAGATTTCATTACAGACAGAGGACATGGGATTCTACTTGTACCAGTGACTTTTGCAAATAAAGACACCTCACATTACTAATATTTTCCTCTCCACACAATCCCAAACGTACCAGACAGTGCAGCCACATTCCATGTGCTTTGTTTATACACATTTAGCTTTTGGCTTCTCCTTTTGGCAGTCCATTTGTTCATTCCACAAATACTGCACACCTACCAGTGTGTCAGGATTGTGCTAGGTTCAGGGTTATAATGGGAACAGGATAGACATAGGTGCTGCCCTCATGGAGCTTACATTTTTGTTCTTATTTCTTATTTTTATAAGTTTGTGTTTCCTGTGAATGTTTCACTGATTCAATTAAATAACCTTATTTCCCATCTCTTGTTACAGAATCTTTCTCACTCATCCCAACTGCAGTGCGTCCAAATCTCAGTGAATGGTTTTAATGGTTTGGGAGTGGCTGCATTCCATTAAAATGAAAGCCAAGCCAAGCAAGTAATACTTGCAAGCATACACATGAGAATATGTCATGAGGAGGAAAATCCTCATATTTAGTTACTTTCTTGCCAATTGGGGAAATTTTTGGCAGAGCCTTAAGTTACCTTAAGAGTGGTTTAGGATTTTAAGTACGAGATCTCAAAGGCTTCCATTCACCATATTCTATAAAATGAAGCCTGGCCATCTGAATGAGCCAGTTAATCTAATGCCTTTTGCATAGTCCATGGTTTTAAAAATCCTGGTCTTGTATCATTTATAAAAACTGTGATGCCATGTTGGTTTTATGGTATAAATGAGACACTTTTTCTATCTGTAAACTGGCTGACCTGTTTGTAGTCTGGCTAGAATATATATTTTTGTATATATTTAAGGCTAAAATATATCTTTTTTTATATATTTAAGTCTGGCCTAACTGTAACTTGCCCGGAGAGAAAATTATAAAATAGGATCTAAACTGTGTTAGTTCAAAATCAAAATTAGTTAGGAAAACATTTTAGTGAGTTGAAAATTTAATTTTAAGTTAAATTCTTTGTTATGCAGTAGCCTTTAATATTTTGTTTGTTGTGAGCAGGTTCACATATGACAGATCGCAGATCAGCCATGTTTTTTAAAGTTCATTGTAACAAACACATACTGCTGACTCTGTTCTGGGCATGTTTTATACTCTTTACAGATATTAACTAATTAACTCCTCATAATAAACCTATAAGATAGATAATATTATTAGCCCCATTTTATAGATGATGAAACTGAGGCACAGAATGGCTATTATGCCCGAAAGTACCAAAGTCAATTCATAAGCAGCAGAGCCAGGATTCAACACCAGTCCATCTGGCCTTAGAGGCTATATGCTCTTAACCACTACACAATAGGCCTATATTGTGGTTTATCAGGTATTTTTCCATACAACACAAGAAGGGCATCAAACTGAGATTTTCGTATCTTTGAAAAAGCAGTACAGAAAAGGAAGTAATATATATAAGTTTTTGGTGGCAGGAAATTCTAGGTGGACCTAGAATCAGAAGATTTGAGTTCCAGCATTACCAATACAAGCTGGGTAACTTTGGGAAGACATCTATATCAGTTTTCTATTGCTACTGTTAACAGATTACCACAAATTTAGTGACGTAAAAATACAAATTTATTTTCTTAGGTTTTTGGAGGTAAGAAGTTTAAAGTCAAGGTGTTGGCAGGGCTGCATTCCTGCTGGAATTCTCAGAGGAGAATCTGTTTCCATCACATTCTAAACCAGCTTTATCCGAAGACAGAAGAGGGACTATCTCTTGTGAGACTTTTTTAGAAATAAGTCTCACATAAAAAAATGTCTCATAAAATTATTTAGAAATAATTTTTTAGAAATAATTTTGGGAATCCTTTGCCAAAAGCCACTTGACAGACTTCCCCATATGTTTTATTGACCAGAATTCTGTTACATGCCCATTTAAAAATCAGTTTCAGACAAGGTGAATGGGATTACCGTGTTTGACAAGATCCCACGCTATCCAATAGAACTTTCTTTAGTGATGGCAGTGTACTGTATCTGTGCTTTCCAAAACGGTAGCCACTAGTCACATGTGGCAATTCTTGAGCGCTTGAAATGTAGCTAGTGCAACTGAGAAACTGAGTTTTTAAAATTAAATTTAAATAACCATATATGGCTAGTGGATGCCGTATTGGGCCACATAGGACCAGATCAATCATTTGGTTGATGTGATGTATCACGTTGATTGATTTGTGGATGTTGAACCATCCCTGCGTCCCTGGTATAAATCTCACTTGATCATGGTGTATGATCTTTTTAATGTATTGTTGTATTCGGTTTGCCAATATTTTGTTGAGGATTTTTGCATCAATGTTCATCAGCGATATTGGCCTGTAATTTTCTTTCTTTGTATTGTCTTTGTCTGGTTTTGGTATCAGGGTGATGTTGGTCTCGTAGAATGATTTAGGAAGTGTTCCATCTTCCTCTATTTTTTGGAATAGTTTGAGAAGGGTGGGTATTAAATCTTCTTTGAATGTTTGGTAAAATTCACTGGAGAAGCCATCTGGTCCTGGACTTTTATTTTTTGGGAGGTTTTTGATTACTATTTCAATCTCTTTACTTGTTATTGGTCTATTCAGATTCTCCATTTCTTCTTGGTTCAATTTTGGGAGGTTGTATAAGTCTAAGAATTTATCCATTTCTTCTAGATTGTCCAATTTGTTGGCATATAATTTCTCATAGTATTCTCTTATAATCCTCTGTATTTCCGTGGTATCCGTTGTAATTTCTCCTCTTTCATTTCTAATTTTATTTACTTGAGCCTTTTCTCTTTTTTTCTTAGTAAGCCTGGCTAAGGGTTTGTCGATTTTGTTTATCTTCTCGAAGAACCAACTCTTTGTTTCATTAATCCTTTCTACTGTTTTTTTGGTCTCAATTTCATTTATTTCTGCTCTAATTTTTATTATTTCTCTCCTTCTGCTGACTTTGGGCTTTGTTTGTTCTTCTTTTTCTAGTTCTGTTAGGTGTAATTTAAGGTTGCCTATTAGGGCTTTTTCTTGTTTGTTAAGGTGGGCTTGTATCGCTATGAGTTTCCCTCTCAGGACCGCTTTTGCTGCATCCCATATGGTTTGATATGGCATGTTATCATTTTCGTTTGTTTCCAGATAGTTTTTGATTTCTCCTTTAATTTCATCAATGATCCATTGGTTGTTCAGTAGCATGTTGTTTAATCTCCACATTTTTGTCACTTTCCCAGTTTTTTTTTCATGGTTCATTTCCAGTTTCATAGCCTTATGGTCTGAAAAGATGCTTGTTATGATTTCAATCTTCTTAAATTTATTGAGGCTTGCTTTGTTTCCCAACATATGGTCTATCCTAGAGAATGTTCCATGCGCGCTTGAGAAGAATGTGTAGTCAGCTGTTTTTGGATGGAGTGCTCTGTATATGTCTACGAGGTCCATCTCGTCCAGTTTTTCATTTAAGTCTATTATTTCTTTATTAACTTTTTGTCTGGATGATCTATCCATTGCTGTAAGTGGGGTGTTAAGGTCCCCTACTATTATTGTGTTGTTGTTGATTTCTCCTTTTAGGTTTGTTAATAGTTGCTTTATGTACATTGGTGCTCCTATGTTGGGTGCATATATATTTATAAGTGATATGTCTTCTTGATGTAGTGTCCCTTTTATCATTATATATTTCCCTTCTTTGTCTTTCTTAACCTGTTTTATCTTGAAGTCTACTTTGTCTGATATGAGTATGGCAACACCTGCTTTCTTTTGTTTGCCATTAGCTTGGAGCATTGTCTTCCATCCTTTCACTCTGAGCCTGTGCTTGTCTTTAGTGCCAAGATGTGTTTCCTGAAGGCAGCATATTGTTGGGTCTTGCTTTTTAATCCATCCTGCCACTCTGTATCTTTTGATTGGAGAGTTCAATCCATTTACATTTAGGGTAATTATTGATATATGAGGGCTTAATGTTGCTGTTTTGTCACTTATTTTCTGGTTCTTTTGCATTTCCTTTGTTTCTTGTCCCATTTGTTTTGGACTGCCAATTCAGTTTGGTTGTTCTGTCTTATGACTCTTCTAGTTTTCTCTTTGTTTATCATATGTGGTTTTGCTTTGATTATTTGTTTAGTGGTTACCTTGAGGTTTGGGCAAAAAATCTTGTGTATGAGATAGTCTATTATCTGATGGCCTCCTATTTCCTTATACTAAGTCAATTCAGTCACTTTCCTCTTCCCCTTCTAAGTCGTTCTTGTTATACCTTATTCTATTTTGTGTTGTGGCTGTGTGTTTACAGTGATGAGGTTAAATTTATTTTTGGTGAATTTCTTCCTTTGATCTTTCAATTTAGTATTTAAGTGGTTGCTAACCTATTCCGGTAAAGATCTACTATTTTTCTGAGTTTGTCTACCTACTTTTCTCCTTCCTCCAAGCTTTGTGTTCCCTTTCTCTTCTTTTTTTCAGGCCTGAGGGCCTTCTTGAGTATTTCTTGTAGTGGAGGTCTCGTGGCCATGAACTCCCTTAGCTTTTGTTTATCTGGGAGAGTTACTATTTCTCCATCATATTTGAAGGATATTTTTGCTGGATAGAGTATTCTTGGCTGAAAGTTTTTGTCTTTCGGTATTTTGAATATATCATTCCAGTCTCTTCTAGCCTGTAAAGTTTCTGTTGAGAAATCCGCTGAGAGCCTGATGGGAGTTCCTTTGTATGTTATTTTTGTTTTTGTCTAGCTGCCCTTAATATTGTTTCTTTGTCGTTGACCCTGGCTAGCTTTACCACTAGGTGTCGTGGTGAAGGCCTTTGTCTGTTAATATATATAGGTGTCCTGTTGGCTTCGCTTACTGGTATTTCCTGCTCCTTCCCCAGATTTGGGAAATTCTCAGCTATTATTTCCTTGAATAGGCTCTCTGTTCCTCTTTCCCTCTCCTCTCCCTCAGGAATACCTATAATTCTTATGTTACATTTTCTAATAGAGTCAGATATTTCTCGGAGTCTTTCTTCATTTCTTTTTAGTCTTAGTTCTCTCTCCTCTTCCATCTGGAGTATATCTGTATTCCTATCCTCTAAAGTACTAATTCTTTCCTCCATATTGTCAGCTCTGTTCTTTAAAGATTCCAGATTCTCCTTTATCTCCTCCATTGTGTTCTTCATCTCCATCAGCACTGATTGGTTTTTCTTTATGATTTCAATCTCTTTTGTGAAGAAACTCCTAATCTCATTGAATTGTTTGTCTGTGTTGTCTCGTATTTCGTTGAGTGTTTTTATGATAGCTATTTTGAAATCTCTGTCATTTAGTTTATGGATTTCTGTGTCTTTGGGGGGTTGATTTCTGGGTGCTTGTCATTTTGTTTCTGGTCTGGTGATTTCATATATTTTTGCATTGTGGTTCCTGTGTTGGTTTTGTTTTTCCTCATCCTGGAAATCTCTGGTTGCAATTTCCACCTGCTGCCACTGTCTGGTGGTAAAGGGCTGTGTAGTCTAAGCCCCTGCGCTCTGCCCCGGTTTTTCTGCTGCGATCCGCAGTTTTGTTTTTTTTTTCCCCGCTGCGATCCACGGGTCCAGTCGTTTGATCAGGTCTGCCGCAGATCGCTTGGTCTGGTCTGTCGCGGATCACTTGGTCTGGTCTGCCACGGATCGCTAGGTCTGGTCTGGTCAGTTGAGCTGCAGAGTCCGGTTTGCGGGGAGGAGGGAGCTCTCTCTTTTGCCCTCTGGGTCCCTGACGTGGGAGGCTTCTCGTTTGCCCCTCTTTATCCGCTCTCTGGGGTGCTCAGATGTTGATGATAGCCCTGTGGCTCCTCTGAGTCCTCTGTGCCGGAGTTTCCCACTGGCTGAGAGAGTCCGAAGAGCCACGGTTTCCCGCCGAGGGCCGCCCCTCCCCCCTCTCTGGGAGCCGCGCGGACCGGGATCACTGATCTGATGGGGAGGGAGAGGAATTCTCCTTACCTCTCCCCACTTCCTCCGGGGGCCCAGCACGTTCTGCTCTCAGATGTGCGGCAGTGTGGATCCCTCCGCTCTAGCTTTTCACTGTCTGGGATTCCGGTGTTGGTCTGTGACTGTTGCTTTTGTTGTATCTTGTCGGGGGAAGAGTTCACGGGAAAGCTCACTCTGCCATGATGCTGACGTCACTCTCCAGATCAATCATTTGGGACAGAATGGATGTTGGATAGTCAGCCAACTACCATACCATGCTCAGTGAACAGGTGGTATATTTGTCTTTAGAACTTCAAATAATTACTGATCCACCTGGGAGGCTCTTTTGGAGACAGACAAACCAAATACGTAAAACAAAACCAGTACACATGCTTACAAGGGTAACAGCGGTAGCATCTCCTAGGTGAAGGGGTAAGGTGGGAGATCATGGTATGCCAGCATATGCCAGCGTGTGGCATGGTTCAACTAATAGGGGAGCTTTGATTGGGATATAATTGGCTAGGAACTCTGCTGGTGAGAGACAGGCTGCGTCTCCATTAGGAAGCTGGTTTGTTTTGCAGTGTTGTAAATAGGGAATGACAGTGCTTATTAATGTATAATTCATGCCAAAGCCTGCCTGTCTTGGAGGTTGTACGGCTAGGGAAATACGTAGATGGCATCTGACAGGATCCATCCATCCAATAAATATTTATAAATCACTTGCTATGTGCCAGGTACTGTTCTAGGTACTGAAAAGATAGTAAATGAGACTAAATTCCTGCCCTCATGGAACTTAGTTGTTACAAACAAGTAACACATTTCAAACTGTAAAAGTGTTAGGAAGAAAATAAAGCAAGATAATAAGATAGAGTGAATGAAGTAAATTTTAACAAATGTCTAGATCTATGACTTTCTTGTCAAAAGCTCAGGTGTTTTAAGTTTTTCCTCTGGGAAGAGGACATTTGGTTTATAGACTTATTTAGTTTCACAGCAAAAAAATAAAAGGGCTCTGTTTGGATTAACTATTGGCCAAAAGAAAGAAAAATTAAATTAGTTCCTGAGAAGGCAGTGTATTTCTCTGCTGTTTGAAAATTAAATTTTTCCTGAGATGTTGTGGTGAGCCTTGCACGGCCCCATAATAGGACAGAGTTTATTTCTAGCTTGATTGTGTTCCTCTATATCCTTTGCCTTATCTGGAGAACTTTGGCTATCTTAAGTAAACTTCTAAATCCAGCTTTCTCAACCATAACATGGGATTATTAATAATAATTACCAATCATATGGATTCTGGAATGATTAGCCATTATCAAAATAATTATAAAATGTTTTATAAAGTTGTAGACCAAAGGAAACATTAAGCATTTTTCGTTAAAATTGAGCAAGTGATTTGACCTCTCCGGGTCTTAGTTTTTCCAATGTTAAAACAAAATAGTTGTAGTATTGTCAAGAATGTTAGATAGCAGATCCTCTCTTTCAGTGCTAGTAGAAATAGAAATTGGTATAACCTTTTTGGAGAGCCAATTGGCAGAATAATTTTAAATTCTTTAAAATGTACATACCTTTTTGTCCTAAGGAACAGAATTGAACAAGTGTTCAAAGGTGTTAGTTTAAGGATGTTCATCATACTATTGTTTATAATGGCAAAAGCCAATAAACAAATGTTGAACAATAGGAATTTGGTTCAGTTATGGTGCATTCCATGGAGAATTCTATGCAGCTACTAAAGATGATGACAGTATTAACAGATATTAATAGAATTGGATAGAAATTCACAGTGTACTAGCATCTGTGGTGGTCTGTGCGTCTTCACTTTGGGCTACTGCAATCAGGGATAGTAATAATGGTCACTTTTTAAAAAAATCTAGCAATAATGGCAGATAATTATTGAGCACTATGGGGTCCCACACACTATGCTACGTGTCAAAATTGACTTAGTGGAGCCATTTTAAAATGGAATCGGAGCTGCCTTTCCAGAGAAACTGCCTTGCTGTCTTGAACCTTGAACTGGGCCAAACCTTTGGACTGCACCAAAACAGCAATTGTTTGAGAAGTCAGCAGGAGAATGGATAGCCTGATCACAAAGACTGATCTTGTTGTGATCTTGCTGCCTTTCTGAAGATAGAAGCAATAGTCAATCAATGTTTAGCCAAGACTAGCTTTCTGCCTCCACTCCAATTCAAATTCTTTGTAATACAACTTTCCTTCTTTGCCTTTAAAAGCCCCTGACTTGGGGCTGGCCTGGTGGCGCAAGCAGTTAAGGGTGCGCGCTCCGCTGCGGCTTGGCAAGCCATGCTGTGGCGGCGTCCCATATAAAGTGGAGGAAGATGGGCATAGATGTTAGCCCAGGGCCAGTCTTACTCAGCAAAAAAAGAGGAGGATTGGCAGATGCTAGCACAGGGCTGATCTCCTCACAAAAAAAATAAAAAAATGAAAAAAAAATAAAAGCCCCTGACTTTTACTTCCTAGCAGGACACTATTTGAGTTTATACCTGAATCCATGCTCTCCAAATTGTAATTCTTTGATCCCAAATAAACGTTTTGCCTCTTAAACCTCTTAAACTTTGTTTTTGAAGGTCAACATAACGCTTTGCTTAATATATATCTCATTGAAGTTTCATATTAATCCTAGAGTAAGAATCATTTGGAAACTCATTTTGCCGATGAAGAAACCAAGGCTCAGAGAAGTAAAGTAACTTGTCCAAGGCCTTAAATTCAGAGATGGCAGAGTCAGAATTTGTACCCAGCTGATTGACTCCCAAGCCTGCATTCTGAAACCCTGGGCTGGACTGCCTCTTTGTAAACTACCTGTAGGTTCTGCATGGGGTAACCATCACATGTATATTGTGGAAACTCCTTCATATCCTTTCCTGTAACCACACTCTTATTTGAGAGTACCTTGGCCTGAGTATGTGGCAGAGGAAGGAGTGATTCACCCTTTAATACAGAAGTCACCGAACTCCAACCCATGGGCCAAAGCAGCCCGCAGCCTGTTCTTGTTAACCAGGTGTTACTGTGACGCAGCCGTGCTTATTCACTTAGGTGTTGTCTGTGGCTGCTTTTGCACTACAGGGGCAGAAATGAGTCGTTTCAACAGAGGCCATATGACCTGCAAAGCCTAAAATTTGTATTATCTTGTCCTTTACAGAAAAAGTTTGCCAACCCTGCCTTAATACATTAGGAATCTGTAAGGATGTGTGTCCTACTACAATGCCCACTTTTCTTTCCCTAAAGAGAGTAATTTTAAAAACAAAACAAACCAGTTTTAGGGTTACTGTCCTGCAGTAATACAGGCCGCAGGCTTACAGGCAGTTGCTAAAGGGTTTTCCGAGGAGGTGAACAAGAGCGGTCTATTTCAGGACTACTGAAGGCCCTCTGTGCATGGCTGACTGGCATTCTCTATCTGGGCCTTCCTTGCCTTGAAACTCTGCCTGTTGCTGCTCCTCTGAGATGGAATGTGTATTCACAAAGGAGGCACTCCATTAGTCATGGTGCATTTCCTGGGCCCTGGAGACATGGGCATGACATCACCAAGGACCAATGAGAAAGGATCTCTGTAGCACAAGCCCTCAGACCTCTTTAGAGGACTGTAGACTGTGTGTTCTGTCCCTAGCCCTCAGGGTGTGATTTGAGACTGCCTTCCTCATCCAGCCATATTCTGGGCACAAAAGTTTAGCTTCCAGACCCAAGAGGCCAGAACAAGCTTGCAAATCTGCAGAGCTGGAGGCAGATTCCCATTTAGTACTTTTTTCCAGGGCTCAGGTTTTTATTCCCACAGAGTTTTCCACTCCTAATGACGTTACTTCATGTGGTGAAGGGTGGGTGGTGAAAGACGTAGTCTGCATTAGATAAAAGACACTTGGCAGTTAAAATTTCTGGATAAGTATAGGTTGGTAGCATAACAAAATCAGAAGCATATTTTGCCGTTTTGCTACATTGCTTTTGTGTAGTTTAACATAATAAAACAATGTCTTTTAACAGCAAAGGCTCCCAGCAAAATTAGTGTGGCTTAGAATAGGGCAATTACCAAAGGAACTTTACTGAGGGATTAGTAACTCATTAAATCTTTTATCTTCAAGAAGTAAAGAAACTTTTTTTTTCCCAATTCTCTTTTCTTAGGATTTAAGCATTTTGGATGAAAACCTCCTTCTCTCCCTCTCTCTCTCTGCTTCCTAATTTATGTATTTATTTATTTATGAAAATGATTTGTGTAATTTAGTCTCAGGGATAACTTTGTTAATTCTATGTACCAAAAAGTTTATTGAAAGACTTGTTTTCTAGTTGGTAATAGCTCAATCTTCTGCTAACAAGCCATAATTGTAGAATTCCCCCTTTAAAATTATTCAGGGGAATTGAGACTCAGGACTCAATGTGAGATTACTCTGGGCACACTTTTATATTTCAGGAATTGAAACCAAGAGGTGAGTTTTCCAATCTTTGTAGGCAATCTATGGTTGAATGAGAATGATTTCTTTACTATTTTTTCATGTTCGAATTCTTTTTGATGCAGTCTAAGAGAAATTGGGAAACACAGCCGTTTTTGTTAGTATGTTTGTCTGTGGCTGCCATAAACCACAGAAGATGCCACCCCTACAACCATAAAAAAAAAAAATTCCGTGTTGTTTCTGCAAGATGAAGGTGATTATTTTTTTTTCGTACTTATAGAGACTTTTTATTTAAAAAATCGCTTGAAAACACGTGAATTGCTATTTCTTAAGAACAAATATACCAGTAATTAAAGGAATTTCCTCTAGAGCTATGTAATATACAGTAAAAGATGGCATTTTTTGGCACTTCGGAGATCCTCCCTCAAAGATCTCTATGCAAGGTAAAACATTGATTATTAAAATTTCAAAACATCTCTTGGAGATATTCTAAATGTGTTTTTTTTTTTTTTTGCTTTTATAGATGGAAAAACTGAGGTACAGAAAGATTGATTCTTCAGCCTTGTGTCATTCAGAGAAGCAGATATTGAATGCACAAATCATTCTTATCAAAACCCTTAAGAGGACGTTCCTCTGTCTTTACATAAAATTGTTCTTGTTTTCCTTTGACACCTTCAAGCTTTGTGTCGTTGACAGTGCTTGTTTTCACAACCCTTGGATTGAGATAAAGAAGCAGGTTAATGTAGCCTAGGCAGAAATGGAGCAAGCCCTGAAAGGGGGTCAGTTACCTAAGCGGTAAAGGTGTGGGGCTGGGGGCTCCAGGAACTCTGCCACCGCCTCAGTTTGGGCAAAGGACTTAATTCTCCTCAACCCCATCCCACAGTTTCTCCCACCTGAACTAATATTTGCCACCTCTCAGAGGGTTGTGACTACTGAGTTTAATGTTAATAAAATGCTTTGAACCTTTGGGAAGAAAGGTCTTGTGTAAGTACACAATTAGTATTGGCCCCACTACCACTCACAAGCTTATTGATCGGGCAGTAGGCACCCTTGGATTAAGTGAAACAGATCCCTCTTTTGGTGAGGACAGCCTCTGGAATGAGGTCTGCTGCTGCCTTGAGAATATGCACCTGGTCTGCAATGGTGAAAGCCAGGTGATCCTTAAAGCAGCTGCACAGTAATGTCTCCTCATCGCTTCTGTGTCCTGCTAATTCGGGGAGCAGCAGATGCCTCCCTTGGAAACCCTCCCAGAGTGTTGGCATGCCATGCTGATCATCTCACTAAGCCCTAAACTTGTCCTGCAGAAGAAATCTCTTAAAAGGCCAGTCCAGAATATGACAGCGAGAGGTCATGACAGATAGTCCGATTGGTTTGTGAAAAGTTAAGGATGAGTCATGTCACTCCTAAAGGGATTGGCATCAATTTATTGCCCAAAACCAAACACTGAAGGAAGAAAAGCCTTTAGTCTCATTACGGAACCCAGACAAAAATCCCACTTAATCCATCTTGCTTTTCCTTTTCCTCCAACTCAGCTGGTGTGCAGGTGTAGGGCAGCTTGGCAGAAGCTTTGAGCATTTGGAAAAGGGAGTCATTACTGAAAGTCACTGACACACACTTCCCTTGGAATGCTGCTGATGTCATGGAAAACTGGGACCTTAGCAATAACCCTTAACAACCAGAGCTACAGTAAACAGTAAATGTTACCTCCACCAAGGCATTGGTTTTTAAAGAGTTTTAACAGGCTAGGGCTTGCCAGCCACAACTCATAAAAATGTTCTTATAATTTTATCCTACTCTCTGATAAATCCTGAGGTTTCTCTGCCACTCAGGGATGCAAAGCCAAATTCACATCAGTTTCGAGGTCCACTAATCAGAATTTACAGCACTTCTTTCCCAGTCCTCTTCATACCCTGTGCCATGCTTATGGGGTTAGGCTTGGTAGATTTAATACTTTTTCAAAGAAGTCTC
Organism: Diceros bicornis minor; assembly: GCF_020826845.1. Taxonomy (NCBI): domain Eukaryota; kingdom Metazoa; phylum Chordata; class Mammalia; order Perissodactyla; family Rhinocerotidae; genus Diceros; species Diceros bicornis. The sequence continues at coordinate 16,738,493 of NC_080763.1, forward strand.
TTGTCTTACTGAGTTGCCTCAATTTCTGGTCATGGGGTGAATCTATGCGCGCTACGTTTTGCCTAGGATTTCATTAGCCTAGTGGTTAACCCAGTCTGGTTAATTTGTAGCCCTCAATTTATAGGTTATATTTCTACTAATTTGAAACAGTTGGGCAAAGTGACATCCTGTAGTTCATACTCTGAACTGGGTACATAGTAAGAAAACAGGTAGCACTTGCTATCATGTAAGACTGTTACGAATGGTTGCTGTCAACAGTTTAAGAAAGTAAAAGAAGACACAGAAACTAAGAGATCAGGAGGAATTTTCTCCTATGATTGTCTGTCTTTTAAGACAAGAGGTTAGAGGAATATTACTATATAAACCAAACCCAGCGTGGCTTCTTTTAGACCTGTCCACATGGTGGGAAGAAGCGGAATGCCAGCATTGCTTGTGCAAGGCATTGTCGTGGTGACCATATAATTTATCATCCAAAATGGATACTTTTGAGAATGAAGGCGCTTTACTAATAGTTACTCTGGGACAATAGGAGTAAACTGGGACTGTCCCAGGCAAAGCAGGCATGTGGTCACCCTCATCATTGTGCCAAGACCTACCCAGCCTAAGTCTTTTGAGGAGGCAATCTTCACAATGCCAGAGAGAGTAGACCCATTCATGCAACCTGGGTGTCTCAGTTACAAGAAAGCAAGTCCACTCTTGGAATTAGTGGGCTAGATAAGGGGCTCTGTTACTGTAAGATTTCCCTAAGTTAAAACCTCAAGTGAAGTAAGCTTGAATTCATACTCTTAATTTACCCGGTTTTGAACATTACTTTTATTGCTATAGACCAGTGGTTCTTAAAGTGTGGTCTGAGATCCGTGGGGATCCCCAGAGATCCTTTCAAGGGGTATGTGAGGTCAAACTATTTTAATTATAATATTAAGGCATTATTTGCCTTTTTATTCTCATTTTCTCACAAGTGTACAGTGGAGTTTTCTATAGGACATATGAGGTATCATATTGTAACATCTTAAATGAAGAACCAGATGTCAGAATCCAGCTGTCATCTATTAAGCCAGACATTAAAGAGATTTTCAAGAATATAAAACAATGCCACTCTGCTCAGTAAATTTTTTTGTTTTAGAAAATATATTTTTCATAAAAATATATTATTTATATTAAGATGTTATGAGTTTATGGGTGTTATTAGTAAATGAATTAACAAATAAATGCTTTAAAAATTCATCAGTTTTAATTTCTAATATGGTAAACATGTCCCTCGTAAATACTCTATGAGTCCTGAATAATTTTTAAGAGTATAAATGGGTCCCAAGTCCAAAAAGTTTGTGACCTGCTGCTCTAGACCTTTCTCTCCCCCAGGAAGGAACATGCTGGTAAAGTGAGATGATAAATTCCCTGATGAGAGAGACCAGCTTTATTCATTATTGCATCCGCTACAACACCTAGCAAAATGCCTTATATTCAGTTAGTGCTCTGTATAAATACAGGTAAACAAAGCTCCTGTGACAACTCTGAAAAGTTACCATGTTCTCTCATGTTTGGGTGTTACATTAACATTATTGTTTGGTTTGTTTTAAGTCTTTGTCTTTTGATATTTAATATGTTCTAGTACTCTTTGTTAAATAATCTTATTTTGACGTAACAATAATGATGGTGTCATTTTTCCTTCAAACAATTTAAGGAATAGATCAAATTCTCACATGAAACAAATATGTTAGATAAGAAAACATAATAATAGAAGAGAGACTTGTTGCCTTTTTTTTTTTTTTTTTTAAACCAGGCTAATTCTTGTTTATCCTTCACCTCATGTGTCACCTTCTTCAGTTAGCCTTCCTGGGCCTTCCCAGGCTGGCCTATTACCCCTCCCGTGTGCTTCCACAGTATCCGTTATCAATGGACATACGATTCTGGGTCATTCCATTCACATTCTGGTTTCCCCCAGTTAACTCTCAGGGCCTCTATGTCAGAAGTTCTGTCTTTAATCTCCTTATTTCCAGAATTGAATTGTGCTTGGTATGGGGTAAGCACTTAAAGAATATCTGTTAAGTGAAAATGTACAGAAGGAAGAAAAAGTTAGCTAATTTAACTAGTTAGTGAAATGTTCTCCCCACCCCAAATCAATAGAGGACATTTATTACATCTTTAAAATATCACAAATGGGTCTTAGGAATCATCCAGCATCTTGTTTCTGTAGCTGTACAACTTTTAGATCATCTGCCTGCTGAACTGTTCTTTTTTCAAAGACATAGATACCATCCAAAAATTTTCTGATATTCTTGTTTTTAACTATCGTGGCTTGTCGAATCAAAGCAGCTGAATGTAACACAAGTTCAATGTTGTTTCCTCCAAGAATTAACTCATCCTTCTGGGCTTGAGATACCCTGTGGATGTTTTTTTCACCCAGGAAATTTTGGATTCCAACAAGAGACCTATTCTCCTGAATAAGGACATTGATGTGGAAGTGAGCATACGTGGACTTTATCTGGTGACAGAAGCACAGTGTGATGCCCTTGGTCATGTTCTGTACATGACTCCAGATAGTGCGAACCATAGCCAGTCCTTTCTAGTTCCTCACCATTTGTCAGCCTGGAGCCTCTTTTTCTTTCCAAGGAGACTGAGTTCTACATTGATGTGACTGAAGTCCCTCACTGGGTTCCTCTGGGGCGCTTCACAGTAACTATGCTTCCCTTCAGAGTGATGTTGACATTTTCTGCATTGTTGACAGTCTGATTGTTGAGAATGGTATTCATTCTCACCATGGCTGCGGCAGAGGTGAAGTGTTTTTTTTTTTTTAATGTCATATACCATGGTTTCCATAGTACTGAAAAAATTTTTTAGTAGAATAAACTGCACTTTGAAAAAACAAGATAGATTGCTTTGTTATGAACTTACATGTAAACTGATGTATATCCACCTACCCTCCACACTCACAGACTCCTTTTCAGAGTCAGAATCTTTTTTTTTTCCCTCCCCAAGCCCTAGTGCATGGTTGTATATCCTAGCTGTAAGTCCTTCTAGTTCTTCTATGTGAGCCGCCGCCACAGCATGGCAACTGATAGTCAGAATCTTTTAAGCCTTTAAAGGTCACCTGTTTCCGAGAATGTGATTTTTTTTCTCAATATCAGAAATTATTTCCATTGGCAAAAAGGGAAAAATCATGAAATAATTTTTGTAATACAAGTTCAGTTTTGTCATAAATAACATTTCATTCTTATAGTTTTTTAAAATTTACTTTCGAGTGAAAATATTCTCTTCTGATTTTTAAATTTGTTCCTTAACCTAGAAATACTACTTTTTAAAATATTTGGTTAATTTAGTTTAAAAGATATCTCCAAGGCCTGAAATCAACCTGCTACTTTGTAAATCAACATGGCAGGATAAACTGAGGCCACAGTTTATTTGGGTAGTAGCATTATCCTCATAATTTAATAGTAGTGACAATTAATATATAATACATGAAAGCCCAAATCTAAATTTATGAAACTAGTTTTTAATGAGTCTTTTCTCTGAGTGCTATTAGTTACAGAAGTCTCCAAGTTTCTTTCTTTTTCTTGACATCTAACATTTTAGATAATTACTTAGCAAACTTATGTGAATTTTTGATCAGAAAGCAGAGAGAGAGAACGCATCACGATTCTTTATCAAATCCTCCCTAAAAAGGGTTTGGTGGGGGGAGAGTAGTGTGTTGTCTGAGATGGAGTCCTAAAGGCACACTGGTTTGTGTGGACAGGGCACTGGTTGGATGGGCATGGGAGAGCTGGATACTTGTCCTGACTTGCTACTCTAAAAGTCAGTGTGATTTCAGCAGGTCACCTTACTTCTCTTAGCTGCTATTAGTTTCCCCATCTGTAAAATGAGGCTGGATCAGATGGTCCCCAAGGTCCTTTGCAGATCATCTAATTCTATAGTTTGTTTTGTCCTCTGTCAGAATTTCATGTTCTTGAAGTCCCTAGTTGACAAATACTGTGTGGGAGGAAATGACACAGGCTTGAATAACCAAAATGGATTTTGTCCACACTTATGTGCTAATCCTTAAAGAAGAAGAAAATGCAAACGAGCCAGAGGCCAAACATGAAAATGGTGACAGTGAGGAAAACATTGAAGCAGACAGCTGAAAGCTTCGTTTCCTGGCCTGCCTGCCATGAGAAAGGCTGAGCCTGCCAAATCCTTCAGGCAATCAAGGCCAGAACTTTGGCTAGCTCTTATTTTGAGCTCCCCCCATTCCACACACATAAACCATACAGGAAAATTGTCTCTCTCCCTTTGTATTTTGCCTTTTGGCTCTCCCCCTATTTATGCCAAGTCCTTCCCTAATGCCCTTCCTTCCAGCTGTCACTATATTCTGCCTGTTGCTTTCTGGAGCTTTAAAAAGCAGCTGGAATCTTCCGTTGGAGGCATGGGGGGTGGCCTTGGTCATAGGGTGTTGTTAGGGTGTGTAGACTCTGTCTGAACCAAGTCACTTTTACCTGGTTATAGGCAGTTTGAATAGTGTTCTGACTCTCCTTCCTTGGCAAATTCAGAACTGATGGCTTGAATTTTTCTCCGCTCCCTTCCTCTTTGGGGAGGTTGCCCCTCCCCTAACATTCCTCAGCCTTTTTGTCTGCGAACATCCTGTGGAAGATTTGGTTAGTCTTAGGTTCTTTTGCCAGGTTGCTCATCTTCTTTTTTTTTTTTTCGTTTTTCCACATAAGACATATTTATCTATTGGGAGAGCTTAAGATGGATAACCAGAGCCTCTGTACTCTCTCACAAGCCTGGAAATTTGACCCCTTCTCATCTCTGACAGTATATCCCAAACCATTAGGTCTCCCAAGGCCCAGAGAACTCTTGGCCATTTGCTGTCTGTCCAGCCCCAGCTGGTGGAGAGCTCGTTTTGGTGTCCTTTCACCTCTGGCCTGTGATATTTTCCCACGGAGCTTGTCTGCATATATCTCATATTGGCTTTTAGTGATGGCAGCTGAGCAAAGAGGCACTTGGTTCTCATCATTTTAGAAAACCCAGAAGAATCAGGAAATCTGATTGAAGAATCTTGGCTGAATATAAGGAGAAGCCATGTATTATGAAGGTTTTAATTCATTCTGTGCACAGGCTGACTTTACTGGCCTGAATATTGAAAGCAAAGCAAAACAAAAACCCTACCCAGTCACTGTCTTCTGTAGTAGAGCATTGTCTTTTGTTGATGAATAGAGTTTTTTTTATATACAATGGGTTGTTCTTCTCCACCACTCTTTCTGGAAACTCCATCAACTATCTTGCCCTATACCTGGCAGCGCCAACCCACACTTCTGTTTATATAAGAGGAACCCTATACAGTCCTCAGAACTTTGAGAAAAAAAAACAAAACTCAAAGTGTGTCTCTATTTGGCTTTGTCTAATGCTTTCTCATGTCTGTATGTATTTTGTATTTTATTTCAAATAATTTAAATGTTAGTTGATGTTAAATTCATACAAGTGAGTCTATTTGATAAAATTCTTCGGTGATAGGATCTTGTTTAACTTTATATGTACTATATAAAATCTTTTTATTCATACTGGGAATGTAATACTACAAAGCTATTTTTCTTTCATTTCGGCCTATTTTCCTCAATCCTGAACTTGTTTGGCTGTATTGTTACTAATGGCCAATTAACCCTTCTGTCACTCATCCTTTCCCTTAGTCCACGTTTTTTGCGTAGTCTATAATTCATAGAATCATAGTATGATAAAACATTGGTGCTGGAAGGACTCTTAGATGTTATCTACCCAAACTCTTCATTTTATAGATGAGAAAAAGAAAGCCTACAGAAAGAACATGATTAGGTCAAGGTCACATATCTGCCAGAGCTTAGGCTCACAAGTGTTTTTCCACTGTACTACCCCAGGCTCCATGTGTCAGGAATTTTCCAAAGCACTAGACGAGTAATAACTACTTCAACAGAAAGGGGGTGCACCCTACTGGAAAGGGCACAGGTTTTGGAGCCAGACAGATTTGTTTGAATATCTTATTCTGCCACCTACTGGCAGGGTAAATTGGGCAACTAACTAAAGCTTTTGGAGACTCTGTTTCTTCCTCTGTAATATGGAAATAATAACAATGTTTAGGGATATTGTGAGTATTGAATAATGTAATCTATATAAAGTGCCTGTTATACATATTGTGTTCAATAAATTATGAAAATCTGATCGTAGGAAAATGTTAGCATATGTGTAAATAATAATTTAAAATAAGTATTTTATAATTGGCTATTTTGAGCCTCTTTTATTCAAGAGTACTCTCCTAAACTAGCATTAAAGTATGAATGGAGTGAGTTGTCTGGAAATGAATTCCTGAAAGTTATTTATATCATGACTGTGATTCATACATTTCTGTTTTCTTTATGACTTTCATCTGTATTGAGCTACAATTTATCTTGTCCAAAAAATTTTTGTACAAGTTAAACTCACCCACAGAAGACATCTGGAGTGTCCTTGGGTTTGGCCCCTGCTTTTCATTTAGCTTAAATACTAGGATATAAATCTAGAATATAATCTATACAGAGTGTTATATTCATATTTTTGAGAAGTTTGAGATATTTAGTGTTATTCTGAAACTCATTGAACTGTGGGATGAATGGCTTCGATGTAAAATTATATGTAGCTGTTTGGAGTGTAGGTAGAAGTTATCTTATGTTCAATATAAAGGGGCCCAAGATTGTCCTGTTAGAAGGAAGCAGAGCTCCATTATTGAACCTCATAGTATGCGGAAAAGGAATGAGTTAGGAAACAAAAGCTAAGATTGAATTAGCAAAGGCCAGAAGAAACAAAAGAAAGTTTGAAAGCTTCAAAAGAGGTGATTCCGGAGGAATTTTAGTTGAGGGCCTCTCAGATTGTAGAGATGTCGTTGGCTGACTGGGATGCACTTAAGCTTGGAGTGGATGGAAGGACCTTGAGAAACTAGACAGAAAGAATTTTGCTTCTCTAATAAAGAGAAGGCTCAGGAGAAAGAGCTTAGACTTAGATTTTAGACAGAAGTTAAGTGCAGCTAGAAAGAGGCACTATGTGCTTGCACATAGTGGGTCCTCCTTATGAAAACCTTGATTGCCAAAGGACTTCCACGCTCGTAAAATTTGGTCCATAGCTATGGTTAAATACATAAAGCTGTAAACACCCTTAGGGTTTTCTTGATTGCTTTTTCAGTCAGGTGAAAGAGAGTGTAGCAGTGATGGAGAATGGAATGAATGTTTCTGTGCCCGTTTGTACCTAATGTCATATATTAGATTAAGAGCCTTAGGCCAGCAGTTTCTTAAAGATAAAAGCAGGCATAATTTTGAAAGGATATTGGCCAATCAAGTATGGCCAGGAAGTAGAAGGTGCTATTTTGCTGTATTTTGGGTTCATCCAGATAGGATCAAACCAGAGGAATTTGGCAAGCATTGAGACTCACCACTTAGAACCGCACTGAAATAGTTGTGGTAGCAAAAGAATTTCTCCAGGAGTCTTATTCCACTTGAGGCATAACAGCCAGAGATTCCTGGCCCTTGAGGGGAGAGTGCCAAACTTGATAAATTTTAGAACAATCAACTGAAGTCTATAAACTCAGGAGAAATAGTTCAATTAGATGATACTTGGACTATGTGTTTCCATAATTTTCATACAGAAGACATACTATGAGTAAACGTGTCCTGGAATTCACTGTTTAAAATTAGCTTTTCCCTAATCTCATGTCCTCCCACTGAAGTTTAATATATTGCAGTTTAATAAATGAGAAGATTAAAAAAGAATTTAACTTTAAGAACTTGTGTTTAGCGTCTTCTGTATTTTGCTTGAAATTCTGACGTATTAACCTTGCCATTTTTAAAGCTGGCTAAGAGCTCTCCGCGAACCTAAAATTTGCCTTCCTGTTTAGTCATTCTCTGAGCCTTTTTTTTTTTTTTTGGTGAGGAAGATTGTCCCTGAGCTAACATCTGTGCCAATCTTCATTTTGTATGTGGGACGCTGCCACAGCGTGGCTTGATGAGCAGTGTGTAGGTCCGTGCCTGGGATCCAAACGCATGAACCCTGGGCTGCTAAAGCAGAGCGTGTGAATTTAACCATTACGCCACTGGACCAGCTCCTCTCGGAGCCTTTTTATACTCTAGCCAAGTAAACTACACCTGCCACTACACTTCATTATCATCAGTGTTACTTATCCTTTGTAATCTGACATCTATCCCTATATTGTCCAATTGTATTTCCTTCAAATGACCAGTCTACCGCTTTACATACATTTGGTTTTCATTAAATATTTTTTGTTTAATGATGAATGAAGAAGTAGTTCTTTATATTTTGAACAACTTACTATTATGGAGAGAGACTTACAACACATTAGGAAAGTGTATAGTGGTATCTCATTGTCGTTTTTAATTTGCAGTTCCCTAATGACATATGAAGTTGAGCATCTTTTCAAATGCTTATTTGTCATCTGTATATCTTCTTCGGTGAGGTGTCTAGTCAGATATTTTACCCATTTTTTTAATTGGATTGTTTATTTTCTTATTGTTAAGTTTTAAGAATCCCCTGTATATTTTGGATACAAGTTCTTTATCAGATATGTGTTTTGCAAAGATTTTCTCCCAGGCTATGGCTTGTCTTTTTATTCTCTTAACAGTGTCATTTGCAAGAGAGCAGAAGTTTTTAGTTTTAATGAAGTCCAACTTAACAATTTTTCTTTTGCGGATAGTGCTTTTGGTGTTGTATCCAAAAACTCATTGCCAAACCCAAGGTTTGCTTTACCTAGACTTTCTCCTATGTTATCTACTAGAAGTTTTATAGTTTTGTGTTTTGAGTTAATTTTTGTGAAGGGTGTAAGGTCAGTGTCTAGATTAATTTTTTTTTCATGTGGATGTCTGGTTGTTCCAGCACCATTTGTTGAAAAGACTATCTTTATGCATTGAATTGCCTTTGGTCCTTTGTCAAAATTCAGTTAACTGTATTTATGTGAGTCTATTTCTGGGCTCTCTGTTCTGCTCCATTGATCTAGTTATCTGTTCTTTCACTGATACCACATGGTCCAGATTACTGTAGCCTTATAGTAAGTCTTGAAGTTGGGTGGTTTCAGTCCTCTGACTCTTTCTTTGTCAATGTTACGTTGGCTATTACAGGTCTTTTGCCTTTCCATATAAATTTTAGAATCAGTTTGTCCATGTCCATAAAGTAACTTGTTGGGATTTTGTTTGGGATTGCATTGAATCTACAGATCCAGTTGGGAAGAACTGACATCTTGACAATATTGAATCTTCCTATACGTGAACATGGAATATTTCTCTATTGATTATTTCTTCTTTGAATCTTTCATCAGAGTCTTGCAGTTCCCCGTATAGATCTTGTACATATTTTATTAGGTTTTTACGTAAGTATTTTTTTTGGTGCTAGTGTAAATGATGTTGTGTTTTTAACTTCAAATTCCACTTGTTCATTGCTGACATATAAGGAAGCAATTGACTTTTGTACATTAAGCTTGTATCCTGTCTTTTTTTGCATAAAGTATTTTTATGATTCCATTTTACCTCCTTTGTTGTCTTATTAGCTATAACTCTTTGTTTAGTTATTTTTGAGGTTGTTTGAGGATTTATAGTATACATCTTTAACTTATCATGGTTTATGTTTAAGTGATAGTATAAGAACCTTACAGTAGCCTTACAGTAGCTGTCATACATTTTACTTACACATAGTTATATATAAGTTATAAATCCCACAATACAGTTTTGTTTAAGCAGTCAGTTACCTTTAAAATATATTTAGGGGCTGGCCCCGTGCCCTAGTGGTTAAGTTCGGCGCGCTCCGCTTTGGCAGCACAGGTTCACGAGTTTGAACCCCGGGTGTGGACCTATACCACTTGTCAGCCATGTTGTGGCGGCCACCTGCATACAAAATAGAGGAAGATTAGTACAGATGTTAGCTCAGGGCTAATCTTCCTCAAGCAAAAAAAGAGGAAGATTGGCAACAGATACTGGCTCAGAGTGAGTCTTCCTCAGCAAAAAAAGAAAAAAATATATATATATTTAAATAAGAAGAAAAATACCTTGTATTTTTACCCAGTAGTTACTATTTCCAGTGTTCTTCATTCCTTTGTATAGATCCAGATTTCCATCTGATGTTATTTTCCTTCTGCCTGAAGGACTGACTTTATCATTTTTTATAGTGTAGGTCAGCTGGTGATGAATTTTTTACCTTTTGTATGTCTGGAGAGGTCTTTATTTTACCTTTGATTTTGAAAGATAGTTTTTCTGGGAACAGAATTCTAGGTTGGCAGTTTTTTCTTTTAGTTTTTTAAAGTTGTTGCTCCACTGTATTTTCACTTTCATTGTTTCCAAGTTGAAACTACACTTCTCATTGTTTCTCTGTACATAGTGTGTCTTTTATCTCTTGTTCCTTTTAAGTTTTTCTCTTTTCATTGGTTTTGAGCAATTTAATTATGATGTACCTATGTGTAATTTTCTTTGTTTTCTGTGCTTGAGGTTTGTGGAGCTTTTTTGATATGTGGGTTCATAGTTTTCATCAAATTTGGAAAAATCTTGGTGATTATTTTTTCAAATGTTTTTTCCTTCTCTCTTTACCTCCTCTTCCTTGAGGACTCCTATTACACATTTATTAAGCCATCTGAAGTTGTCTCACAGCTCACTGATGCTCTTTTCATTTTTGTTGATTTTTTTTCTCTCTGTTTCATTTTGGATAGTTTCTATTGTTACATCTTCAGGCTTACTAATTGTTGTCTATTTTTGTTGTTACTAGTGTCTATTGTCACGTCTTCAAGTTCTGCAATGTGTAATCTACCATTAATCTCATCCAGTGTATTTGTCATCTCATACATTGTAGATTTTATCTCTAGAAGCTTGATTTTGGCTCTTTTTAGTATCTTAACTTTTCAAACATATGGACTGTAGTTATAATAACTATTTTAATGTCCTTATTTGCTCATTCTAGCATCTGTGTCAGTTCTAAGTCCGTTTCAGTGGTTGATTTTTCTCCATATTATGAATCTTTTCTGCTTCTTTGCATGTCTGATTATCTTTGATTGGGTGCCAGGCATTGTAAATTTTATCTTCTTGGGTGCTGTATATTTTTGTATTCCTGTAAATCTTGAGCTTTGTTTTGGGATGAAGTTAAATTACTTGGAAACAGTTTGATCCTTTTGGATCTTTTAAGATTTGTTTCAGCAGGACCAGAACCATTTAGTATAAAGCTAATTATTCTCCACTATCAAGACAAGACCCTTCTGAGTACTTTACCCAGTGCTCCATGAATTATGAAGTTTTCCAGTTGGATTGGTGGGAATAGGCATTATTCCTGGCCCTGTGTGTGTGCCAGGCCCTCTTCTCTCTATTCCTCTCAGATTGTTCTTTCTCTAGCCTCAAGTAGTTTCCTCACATGTGTGTACTAATCACTACTCTGCTGAATATTTGAGGGGGACTGTCCATAGATCTCTCTTGTGAACTCTAGCTACCTTGTTCTTCCCAGATCCTCAGCTCCATCTCCTCAACTCAGGGAGTCTGCCACACTCGACATGGGTTTCCTCTCCCTGCACCACAGCCTGAAAATTCTTTAAAGGCAGTAAACTGGGGCAATCATAGAGCTGTCCTTGTTTTTTCTCATCTCTAATGGATCATTGACCTTCATTGCCTGATGTTCAGTGTCTTGCAAAAAAAGTTGTTTTATATTTTGCCTTTAAATTTTTTTTTGGTTGTTTTAGGTGGTAGGGTAAATCTGGTCCCTGTTTCTCCATTTTGGTCAAAAGCAAAAGAGCTTCTTTTAAGTTTTCAAGGGTGCTTATAGAAATGACCAATAGCAAAACAGAGAGTCTTCAACTGAAATCTGTTATGTTTCATCATAAATTGAGAGTTTGGAAAGAGAATTAATCTCAGCATTACCATTATCTATTCTTCCTCCCACTCACATCCTTCACAAACATTTGCCTAACAAAATTCTTTGTACACATTGTCAGCCACATCAATGGGTAGATTATTGACTTTGGGGGGAAAAGATATACACAAGCCCCTAGAATTATAAGTTGCATAGGACACATTATATAAAAAGGAAATGATGCAAAGGGAACTGAGTTGGTATCATAGTACAGTATTATTTTAATTTCCTTATATCAGTAAATAGCTGTGAGATTTTTGTTTTCATTTCTTTTGCTTTGTTATTTGTGCTTCACTGGGAGGCCAGTTGATTTTTGGCGAGAAAAGAAGCAGGAAAAAATACCAAAAAGCTAGAGAAATGTAGATTATCTCCTTCCTGTTCTTACAACCCCTATAATGTCAGCCAAGTCAATAAATGTTTGCAGAAATCCAACTAGAATATGATAAGGTAGTTGCTGCAATTGCTTTCTCCTTTTATAGATAGTTTGAAAAGTAGAAAAGTTCATGGCAGTGATTAGAATGCAATTGTGAATCTAGGGTGCAATTCACAAGCGTGAGTTTCAGATTGACTAGGCCCTCACAGCAGAAAGAGACCCTTCTAAGTTTGACCAGTAACACACAAAGACTTGGAGTTCATCTGCCCAGTTTATGTGGCTAATTAGCACTTAGAGTTTCTTCAGTAGAGGCTAGTTAAGTAAGAACTAGATAATATCTTGTAAGATCCTTTTTTTTTTTCTGTCTTGTACTTCTTAGAAGAGGGGCTTAGACTGTTGAATTGGAACAATTAAATAGACTTTAAAATGAAGGCCTGACATGCTGGCTGCTTGCCTGGTCTGTTGGGGCAACTCTGGTTCCAGGGAGAGAGAATGCTTTTTTTGTTTATTTGTTTGTTTCCAGACCATTTCTTGCGTCATCACATTTTTTTTGTGAGCCGAGTTTTTGAGGTTGGTGATGTTGAGAGAGCCTTTGGAGAATGGAAAGAGTTCATCTCCACAGAGAAAGGCTTTTGTATTCCAAGTTTTAAAATTTGAGAATATTTTTCTGTTACATTGTTATTCCTAGTTTTTTGATGCTTCTTTGTGGGGGGAGATTGGTCTCCCCTCTGTTTATCAGCTTTTAGATGGATCCCTCTTTTAAGTTAAGAAAGTGCTTTAGAGAAGCTGTTTCTCTTGGCATTTGTGAAACTCACAACGGCATATCTTGCTTGCTCTGCCTGGGTTTTAGTTTGGCACATTGTGCCTGCAGTATATCCAGAAGGCTTAGGGCTTTTTTTTTTATTATTATAAGTTCTATGTTTATTCATATTTAATTTCACTATAATGGGGTCATTGCATAGTGAGTGATATTTATTCATGAATATGTTTGAACTATAATGAATTATGATGATCTTCATTTATTTACAAATTTCCTGTGGTTAATAATGTACCCAAGGCTATTCTTGACAATTTGAAAACTGCAATTTTGATAACTTTTTTTTTTTCTGGTAAGATTTTAAACTGTTTTACATAAAGGTATATATAAACTCTTGTTCTGAATTGAGATCTCAGTCTGGTTCCATAGCATCTCTGAGTGAAAGAGGGTGTTGAAGTTTATAAAAGACTTACTTTTGGTGGTGGAGGTGGTGGTGCTGGGAAGGTGGGGATCCAGGAGGAGGAGTTAGGTATATAAATATTTATCTAGCATCATTATGTGCCAGGTGCTTTGCCAGACAGCTATATGTTATCCTTTTAGAAACTGCCATTTCTGAATCTCAGAAAATGGCCTGACTGATTAGGTGGGATTTGGAGAAGAACTAGAAAATCTTCTTCCTATTTTTTTAACCTCAACCTATAAAAGCATGCTATTAAAAGCTCATTTAGTATGAGTGCTTCCTTTTTTCTGTGTCAGATTTAAACTTTTTCTATAAGCTAATCAATAGAGAGATGATTAACATTTTTAAGCATGTTATATGAAAGAGATGGCATTATGAAAAATGAGGACACTACATAGAATTAATAGAATGAAAGTTCTGGAATTAGGTAGTCTAAGAATTTTAGAACTAAAAATAATCTTAGAAATCACTTGGACCATGTATTTCCTCTGATAGGTTAGAAAGCTGCTGTCCTCGAACGCATCAGCCTTGCCCAACTGAGCCGGTTAGTGCACATGTAAGATGAGAATCTAGGTTGCTTAACTGCCAGTTCACTATCCTTTCTACTATATCCTAATTCTGTTTTCTGCCTGATTTTAGAAGCAGCAATCCACATGAGCTCTACATCCTGAATCAAAACAATAACAGCAATAACAAACTATTATATTTAAAAATATAATTTAAACCTATTTGTTGGTTTGTTGGTTTATTTATATTTGGGTTGTCAAAAGTGTTAGGGAACCAGGTGTTGGGTAGATCATGGCCTCTAATACTATGTTCAAAGTTGGAGAGAAGTAACTGGACAAGAATCTCCTTCTTATATAAACTTTTAAACTATCCATTTGAATGTTTAGGTAGTTGCAGTCTAGGTAGTTTAGATAGTTGATGGTCCTAGAAGACATTGCTCAGGCCGCAGCTGGCTGTTCTTGAGACCATAGAAAGAAAGAGCCTTTGGCCTGATGTAGCCCATGAAATTAATAGGCAACATTTAGGGCAACCTAACTCATGCAGACTATTCTCACAACAGCCTTCCCACGGCCTTTTTTTTCCTTCCCCCACCCCATCCCAACCTGTCTTGACGAAACGCAATGAACAGGAACCACTGTATGGATCGGAAGGAAAATGTCTTAAATATATGATGTTATAATGAATGGTAAGTGCTATGAAAATACTCTGTAACTGAGTTGGAAGTTGCATCATCCGTGCCTGTGGCACTATGGACTGGGCCCAAACGGTATAATTCTCCAGTGTAATACTGAAGTAAGTTTTGCATCTGCTAAGTAAATATTTTAGATTTCAAACCTATGAAATGGCAAGCGATAATTGTTCAATTCCAGTGAACCACAGGTGCAGTTAATTTCCGTCCTTCTTGCTGTCTTCTGTAGGGAGGCTGAACAACTAAATAAAGAGTGTGTTCTTGTAGGAATCTACAAGGTGAGCTTTAAAGTCAGTCTATATATTTGAATGCCTACATATTATATAGCACTGCTTTTTTAAAAGTACAAACTCCTTAACAGAGTATTATAAGTCCATTTCATTTAGAGAAAACAATAATTTTCATCCACATATATTGTAATAAAGACAGAAATGGCATATCGTAATGACGGAACAGGGGGAGTCAGAAAATATGGATTTATTTTTGCCGTTGTTGTTGATTCTTCATTTGATCTGGCTTAAATCATTTCCTTTTTCTTTTATTTCTATACCTGCTAAAGGTGAATAATAGTACTTTTGTTCGCCACACAGAGGTGCTGGGAGAATGAAGGATAAATTCTCCCAAAGCACTTTGAGCTGCTTAAAAGAAAGACGTATTTAAACAAAAGTTGATTCCATTTTCTATATGGTTATTTTTTACATTCAGATACCACAGTAAGTGTTAGAAGAGGCTCTAAAGTTTTGGTTATTTTTCATAATTTCATTTGTAGCTAAGGAGGTGAGTATAATTGTCTGCATTTTACAAACAAGGAAATTAAAGCCCCCAAAGGTTTGTTTATTTTTGGGCTTAAAATGAATAGCCCTTTATGAGAATTGGGGGAAATTAGTAGGAGTATAGATGCAATAACATTAGCCATGGGTTGATAATTATTGACACTGTTAATGGGTATATGGGGGATTATTATACTATTCTGTATATCTTGTCTATGTTTGGAATTTTGAATAATAAAAAGTTAAAACAATATATTGATTTAAAAAAAAGAATAGCCCTTGTTTTTATTTACAAAGTCATTTAGAAAAGCTACCAAGTCCCTCTATCTCTCAGGCATGGAGAATTCTTTATTTCTTAGGGTTCAGCAAAAATATTGGAAAAAAAACTTATATGCATGGACCTGAGTGCAGACATTTTAGTTTTTCATATTCAGTTTTTATATTCTATTTCCAATACTTTCTAAACCACTTGCTACTTTTAGCACTTTTAACTTAATATGCTATTTTTAAAGAGTTAATAGACTACTTTTTTTTCCTTACTCTTGTTCCAGATGCTCGACACCTTCTCTTTGTCATTGTCAATTTTAGATTTCCATTTTCCTATTTCTGGAAATTGTTGGGAATTATAAGCCGTCACTTATTAACCTGATTACTTTATGCTTCAATAGACTTGTCAGTGGGTGGCCATGTGAATTATTTCAGCTTTTGGAGACACAGATCAACCATGCTACCCTATACCCAACAACAGAAAGCTGCCGACCTCCCCACTGTAGTATCTTATAATGGAATGGCATTTGAAACATGTGAGAGCACTCATACTAAACAAACAAAAAAAATCACCCTTAACCTGGTTATTTTCACTGGTAGACTTGAATGGTTAAAACTTGTCATTTCATAAGCTCCTAGATAACACAAAGGCTGAACTAGAAATACAACATATTTGATGTTCATTTGTTTTTAGGCATCAAAGGAAATCAAATTTAGAATGTAATCATAGAAATTTAGAGTTAAGAAAGATCTTAATAATCATCTGGGATAGCCCTTTCAGTTTATGTATGAAAAAACTAAGATCAAAAAGCCCAAGGAATTTGCTCAGTTACACACCTTGGTACTGGCAGAGCTGGAACTTGAACTTGAGTTCCTTAACTTTCAATTCAGAGTTCCTAACTAGGCTGCCTCTCAAGTGCATTTAGGTCCTTGATGTTGTTTGTGAATACTAGATACGTCTCTGCTTCTTATAGCTTAGAAATTGTACTTTATTTTGCAATGCCGTGCCTAGCCATATTGGAGCCTGAGGCAAAATGAAAAATCAGTGATACTGATTCTGTCTTTGTTTAAAACTCTGTTTTCTTCATCATGGATTTTTGGCAATAATTTTGATTTTTAAAAATATTGCATTAAAATATTATTTATCTTGATTACTGAGTTTTTGGTAGGCTCTAAAATTTTGTATATGAGGTAGGTGCCTCACTCCATTTACCTGAGCCCTAGCCCTGCTGTTTTGATTTACTTCACTAACTCTATAAATCCCTTCTTTCAGCCTTTTGGCAATAAAGTAGAATCAAGCTACAGAACCTTTATATTCAAAGCAAACCCTTACTGTTGGCCACCTAAAAATGACGGTAACAAAGAAAACAAACTCAAATTTGCGTGTGCTGTTCATTGGCCTGATTGTGGGTAACTTAAAACATAGTAATTTTTGGTTCCATGAATTTAAGCTCTCTTAGAATGTCTAACAGTTTATTGAAAAGAGCTCAAAGCTAAGTCATGGGTTCTATTGTCTGATTTTTCACTGTATTGTGTTTTGAGCTCTTATATAATTGTGTTTGTTTTGATTTCTATAAATTGGGAATCAGGAGAAGGAAGCTCTTTATAGGCCTATTGGGTTCATTATTTTACTTGGTCTTCTCAACAACTGTTTGAGATAGATAACTTATTGGACAGAACTCTTTTGGTTCCAAGTGATAAAGCCCAACTCACACTGACTTAAGTTTAAATAAAAGGGAATTCATTAGCTAACATAACTGAAACATCTAAGCAGTAGATCTGACTTCAGGTATTACACATCATTTCATCAGGGCTTGGTCTCTCTATATCTCTTGAATCTGTTTTCCACTGGGTTGGCTTTTCCCAGTCAGAAGCTTCAGGCTTATATCATACTAGCTTAGCAATGTCAACAGAAAGGGAATGAATCTTTCCTATTTGCTCCAGCAAAAACCTCAGGATTGGGTGTAATTGGCCCAGCATGGGTCACATGCCCATCCCTGACCCACTAATTAAGGCCCCGGGGATGCAGTTATTTCCTTGCCTAAGTCTGGTTCACATGCTGGAGCAGAGGCTAGACTGAGCATGGAAGAGCCGTTTCCCCTAAAGGAAGAGAGGACTTCTTAACCCCTTTCCCATGAAAGAGATGATGGACAGCAAAGACAAATATCTACTAGGATGTTATTATTCCCATTTCATTAATGAGAAAGTCTAGGCTTAATGTTCACAAAGCTACTCAGCTAATAAGTGACTGAGTCCTAATTTTGACCCAAATCTACCTAACTCTAAACTCTTTTCTCCACACCCTGTTGTGTCCCTGGAATACCATGCTCCTTCTCCTAAATGAAACTGTGATGATTGCCATCCTTTTATAGCAGTGGTTTTCAACTGGGGGTGATCTTGCCTCCAAAGGAAATTTGGCAAAGTCTGGAGACATTTTTGGTTATCAGAACTGTGCAGGGAGGTTGGAGGGGTGCTACTGGGTAGAAATCAGAGATGCTACTAAACATCCTACAGTGCACAGGATCCTCACAACAAAGTGTACATCCTCACAACAAAGAATTACCCAGCCTAAAATGTCAACAGTGCGAAGGTCCAGGCTATTTCTATTATCATAAATTTTGAAAGAAAGATGTAATACAGAGCAAGATTGAAATAATTCAACCATCTAGGTACAATTAAGTAAACTCAATTCAGGCAAACTTTGTTTTATTCTTGTAGCAGCCAATTTTAGAATACTGAATTCTCTTGCTTAATGGGTAAATTGAAATAGCACATAGGTTCATTTTTTTTTTTTAAATGGCATAATTTTTTCATGCGAAAGCCATATAAATTTTCCTTAAAATGTAAATCTAGGGATATTTTAAATCAAATACTGAATTCTTTTAAGACAAATATATAAGTTTATCTTGGAAGCCTTTTAAACATTTCAAAAAGAAGATTCTATACTGGGGGAAATAATTATTTTTAAAACTCTCAGCCAAAGCATTTTTTAAAGTTATGATGATAATAGGAGATGTAATGTACTAGAAAATGTACAGAAATTTTCTTTCTATAAGCAAGTGCTTTGTGAAAGAAAAATGAAGGCAGAAGAGTGCATTTAATGTATTATAGCTGCTAGTTATGGAGTTTGACACTTTGGAGAAATCTACCTTCTTGTTTAATGACATAAAAATGTTTGAAATGTCTACCTCTTTGAGACTGCAAGTGGTTTCTGAATTGTGCAAATCTGAATAATCCTAGGAAAGCTGTGCTTCTGTGTCAAACCACAGATAGTATTCCAGTGGAATGATTGAATGATTAGACGGATACTACAGATGGCATTCATATAAGAAATCTTTCACAATTCAGCAAATCAAATTTATTATTGGAGTTGGAAGATTTGGGACATAGCATTTTCTAATTTTGCCAGTTTTTCAGAAATAATTCTTCAGAATTGTGTTCCAGATGCCTCATGACTCTGCATGCCTGGAATTACAAATCCATTCTTCTCTCTGGTTCTTTTCAACCTCATTGGACTCAACCCAGATCAACGTTTTCTCTGATTTCAACCAAATAATTCCTCCTTGCTTTGATATCTCCCGTGGAAGACCCTCCTCCCATCTTTCTTAATCACTTGATGTTCCTCCCGCTCATGCCTGTCATCCCCACTGGCTTGGCTTCACTTCTTCACCTGACCATACTAGCCAATCCAGGAAATACTCATTGCTTTTTTTATTTCTTCTGTTTTTCTTTGGCCTCTCTTCTCTCCCCTGTATTATATTTCCTCCTCACATATTACTCCAACCTTCTTCTGTTTCCCGAGCCTTATTTCCTGGCTCCATATTCTTAGACTTCTCCATTTCTTAGTACAGGTCGTCATCTATTAAGGTGCCTGTTTCTACCCACCTAGCGTATTTTAGTAACGTCTGTTTTACAGTCAGGCCGTCTATTCATTGTTAACAGAATCCAATTTGCAGTCTCCTTGGAAATAAGGCAGCTGCTGAGCTTCAAGCCACCCAAGGTCTTAATCGCTAGAATGCAAGTTCCTTTGTCACATTAGGAGGGACAATAATATTTGTCTACAAAAACATGTTAGGAAAGTACCTTAATAAATGGTGCTGGCTAAAATGTTGTAATTTATTATTAGTATAGTCCTACTATTTTCCTTGAGAGGAAGTGTTCATGGAGATTTGAAATTTCTTATCTCTCTATTTACAAGCATTTTTCCTAGTGCTGTCGGAAGTTTATTCCTCCCCACAGCTTTGTGTTGTAGGTCGGTAATCCCAGTTTTATAGACCAGAGAGATGAGAGGTCACTTGACTAAACAAGTCATTTGACTTGTTTAGAATTTCACAGCAAGCTAATTGCAGAGCCTTGAGTTTCCTGTCTCTTAGCTCCGGTGACATAAATATAAATGATTTATTTTGCATCGCTTATTTATATGAATGCCTAGAGCATTTCCTTTCCTTTAATAAAATTGTGAAAACTATGACTTGGTAAAGAAATTGTTAGGATAGAAAACAAATGAACTAGGCACAATGTACCTGAATTTGATCACTGCCTTTTCAACTAACTAGTAATGAGGGATGTTGGTTCCCAGGCTCTCCTTTTGAATTGTAAAAACTATACCCATTTTATTCTGCATTGGTAATGTTCCTTGAAGTCCTTTGAGAGGAAAAAAACAAAACAACTTAAAGTGCAAAATGTTATTATTGATTAACTTAAAATGACCCTTGTTTGCTTGTAAAGCTCCTGGTGCTTGCTGGGGCAGGTGACCCCATTGGTGAGCCCTGTGGAGTGTGGTGGGAACCAAGCATGTCTTGATAATTTCTTTTGGGTTTCTAGAACTGTTTCTCTGTTGGGTTAAAGTGGGGGAACAGCTTGCGCAACTGCTTTTGGTGCTGCCATGAATGTGTTTGGGAAGAAAGAGTGCATTCCGATGGTATGTTAGGGGGATGTTAGCTGTTCAGGAAAAATAACCCTTACCAAAGTTAATGGCTCCCACTAGCATTTTCAGTAACATGTACCAGATGTGGGTAGTTAATTATTCTCAGATCTGATAAGTACCTGCCAGCCAAGGCTAATTTTATTTTCAGTAAACAGTGGCCAAAGGTCCTAGCTGTTCATTTGATAGGATAGGGCCTGTTTGCACTTATCTATTAATAAAAGCGCAACACTGCTTTAGTTTTCCTTTCCCAGGGCCAGATAAAACATTTCAGACACTCAATGTATTTGTCTTAGTAAATCAGACAAAGTAAACAAATCTGGTAGATTAACTTGGTAAACAGAGAGTGGTTAAGTGTTACCTTTCCAGTTTAGCTCAATGCCATATAAATAGCATTAATCACATGGTATTTTCAATAACCTTTATGGAGCAAGACAGAGTTGTTTTTTTTTTCTTTCAACCACTAGGGATATAATGTGTTTCTTAAGTACTTTCAGATGTCTTTCTGTAGGAGGATTTGAAAATCACTTTAAAATGAAATTTATTCTTTTGTCCCATTAGTAATGCACTGGGAACTTTGTACCGGTTAACATTGTGTCTAAACCTGGAAACCTCTGTGGTTCTTCTTGGAAGGAAAGTAAGCCTGCACAGTGGCATGCAAGCTTTGCCAGACGGAGATAACGACCATCTAGAGGTTATTGATTTGGATGGAGCAGTGAGGAAGGGGTTACTTTTCTGGTGGAGAGAGGGGTGGGTAGGCGGAAATTCAGACTTTATTCATCCAGATTTTTTCTCTTGGGCAGAGTCCTGTTAGAGTCAGAAGTACTATTTATTTTGTGATGTAGATACTTGTCTTGTGAGAACTGGCATGAAACAGACCAGTTATTTCACACTAGCCAACAAAGCACTATTATATCAAAGTAACTTCCAGTCACACCAAGCCTAGACTAGATTTGTACTGGTGACCTGGTGGTGTAGGGCTCCAGGTCTCATGCCAGCTCTCTGTATCATCTTGTCTCCCTCATTAAACTTTTTTTTTTTTTTGAGTAATGATCAAAAACAACTCTCTTTACCAAGATATATTATCTTTTGCATTGGTTTTTATACTTGAAGTTGGAAGTACTGTATGAATTTTTTTTTTCAGTTTTGCATCGTATGTAATAATCCACTAAACTTGGTAAACATGGTATATAAAATAAATTGCTGAAAGGCCATAGAGAAAATTACCTACTCACACCTCCACTCCTTCCCATCCAATAATCTCTGTGTCAATATCTTATTCTATAAGAGGTGGCCTGGCACAGTGCCATGAATATAGCACCAGGTACCCAGTGGTAACATCCTAAAGGTGATTGATGATGATGATGGTGAAGAGGAGAGAGTGAAAACCAGGAGTCTGGGTATCTGTATTCTGTTTCCAGCTTCACTTTAGTGACCTCCTGGGAGACCACAGGCACATTATTTCTACTCTTTATGTTTTAGTTTCTCCAGCTATTCCGTGAAGATAAAAGTCCTAGTCCGTTTGCTTACCCAATAGGCGTGTTGTTAAAACTAATGAGAGAAAGTATAAAGTTCTTATAGTCTGAGGATAAAAGGTGCTATAACCAATGGGTAGAAAATAGTATTATTTATGCAGTTCAGAAGAGTAAGCCTTTGGAGTAAACTTTTTTTGTGTTATATTTACTAGTCTTGCATTTAACAATCATTTGCCATATTTAGTGGATTTTCTCTTTTAATTAGACCCAGAGTATAATAAAATCCATGGCATGATTTTCAGAAGGAGTTATTTGTTATCTGTACCAACTCTTCAATTAAATAATGTATTTTTAGGTATAAATCAAGTTGCATCTTCAAAGTGTTTTCCATTTTAAATGATCTGAGAATACTTATCTGGTGGCATGGGCTAAGTAAAGTAGTAGCGAAGAGTGTTCAAAAACTGTTGCTGAATTCATAATTTCAATTAGTCCCAATCTGTTAATGATTCTCAAATCCATATTTCTGCCTTAGATCTTTTTTCTGAGTTCTAGACTTATAAATCCAAGCAAATTCTCTATCTGGATGGCCTATAATAATTTGTAGCTCAACATGTACAAAAGTTAAGTTAATATGCTATTTCTGAATTTCCTCTCTCTGTGAATGGAGTCACCCATTTCTCAAGCCAGATAACTTTTACCCCTTCCTCTCAAAGTCTGTCCATTCGACTGTCTTAATATTTTATGCCCCTCCTCTCCATCCCCTGGTCACTACCTTAATTAGACTCTTGCTCTTCTGTCACTGGACAGCTGCAATTGTCTTCCTGCCACCAGACATCCGATTGCAGTCTACTCTCATACCATTTCCAGATTAACCTTCCCCAAATGCAAATCATAAAGTGTTACTTTCTCACTTTAAAAAATCGGTAGTGGCCTCTTGTGTCCTACAGGACAAGATTTAAACCCCCTATAATATTGATTATTGAGGTCTTAATGATCTTTGCCTTGTTTCTGGCTTTGAATCCTCTTATGACTTATGTCCAGCCACACAGGAAGTTTGTGGGTTCCTAAACATCCGTGTTGTTGAACACTCTACACTCTCTCCATCCACATCTTTGATTGGCAAACACCTATTTATTTTTTAAAACCCAATTCCAGCATGAAGTCCCTTGTGACTCAAATGTAATCGATTACTCCTTCCTTGTATCCTGTCATACACTATACATACTTCTTACATGGCACTTATTTTGTATATGTCCTTCTCTTCCTACATGGTTACTTGAGGGATTGTATCTTGCTCAATTTGTATTTCCATGTCCCACTCAGTGGTTGGCACAGAGGTAGGACTTGGTTGATTGATTGGATGGATGGATGGATGGATGGATGAATGGATGGGTGGATGAATGAATGAATAGATGGATGATGAATGAAGTAAAGTTCTGTGACCATATCTCCTTGCTCAAATTCCACTCCCTTTTCAGTGTTGCCTGGAAAAGGCCTTAAAAAGTACCCAGATTAAGATTTGTTAGGTAGACTAGGTCTTTATTGGTATGAATTGAAGAGCCATTATTGGTATGAATTGAAGAGCCAACAAGAATGTTCCCTTAACCCCTATACCTACCCAAAGATTTCATAGACATCTGAAATTTCACCATGAAGACTCATTTTTTTAGGGTTCTGATATTCCACTTACACTCCCTGCCCTCTTTAGAGCTTTGTAGTTATGAAGTCCCTCCTTAAGCATTATCTTATTTAATTTTGAAAACAACCTTATGAGATAGATTTTTATTGTATGTGCTTTAGAGATGAAGAACTATAACTTCACTGGGAAGGAATTCACTGATCTGCCTAAGGTCATTTCATTGTCCTGATGGAGCTAGGGCTAGAGCCTAGTTCATTCATGCTAGCATCCTCTTTTCCTTAGCCCCTTGCCTTAGAAGGAGACACAAATCAATTAGCAGTTAAATACCTTAGCGTATATTAGTCAAACAGATCACTTTCTCCATGCCGGCTCACCAAGAGCAGACTTCTGAGTAAGTAAGAGTTTTGATTTCCATATTGGGAGGGAGAAGTAGTATAGAGAGAAAAGAGGGACGATGATTTTGGAAACTGGGGCAAGCCCAGGGAAGGTAGACTTAGGTTAGATGTGACAGTGGGCCTAGGATGGGCACTATCTTAACATAAATGTACCAAATTTATATTTCTTAATTCACCATTTCTTTGTTAAACTACATTTTAATTTAACCTTAATAAAAGGTATGTAGAAGTTTCTACCACCATTATATTGATAATCATCCAGATCTTATCAGAGTACAAGATGCTGAATATGGAAAATCACATCCTTAATATCCCCAGAAGTGTTTTTAAAAATCTTTAATATAATTGTTTCATTGGGAAACACAGGCTATTTTTATGACACAGGTAACACTGGGGGGTTAGGATTTGCTCTTCGTGTTTCATGTTGGAGACTTTCTTTCAAAAGTCTGGTGATCTTTGGCAATCCATTCATATTGAAGAGCAAGAGGTGTATACATGTGCGTACACATACACACGCACACACATATTGGTAGCTCTAAGTGTATGGACAGTATTATTGATTGGTGTCTTCATTAGAGGGTTTTTGGCACAGATCCCACTGTTTTGTGGGTGGACCTCTGAATGTCTGCATCTGTAAGTCTTTTCTTTATAGCTCCTCTCTTTGTCTAGGGAGGAATCTTCCAATTTTGTTTTTGAGAATTAAACAGCTGGTTGCCAGAGTTTAGGGACCTGAGGGAAGGAAAGAGGCTAGAGTTAGGGACGTTGTCTCTCCCAGGATGTAGACTTTTACTTAATCTTCCATTTCAGTTCACTTCAACTCAGTTCAGTTCAGTACCTCCTCCAGCCCCACCTTCTATCTTTGAGTCCAGAATCCCTTGAGATCCATTTCTCCAGGGAATAAACCTCTGAAGTACGTGTAGGATGTCACTGATAAAGTGTGGGTAGAATTTGAACACAAGGAGGTGAGGAAACCTTTCTGTAAAAGGAATAGTGCAAGCAAAGGCATGAAGTTGGAGGAAAAAAACAAAGTGAATGGGAAATGGCCAATGACTCACTTTGTCTGGAATGAAGCATACATGAAGAGCTGTATTAGAGGAAAAATAAAGGTAGGAACAGAGAATAAAGCTTCAAGGACTAAGAAGCCTAGACTTGCTTCTGGAGGTGTTAAAAGAGGCAGCTTCTGCATACTCGTTCATTCATTTATTAAGACAGTTTTTGGGTGCCTGGTAGATCACTAGTGGGGGTTTAAAAATGAATTAGACTGCACTGCTGCCCTGTGGCTTTGCCACAATTCACTGTTTTTCAGTTGAGGTCTCAAAATGGGAAAGACCACATATGTATAATGTTGGAGCTCACAGATCCTAAGAAGGTTATCACGCTCGGGAGGCTTGCTGTTCTTTTATGTGATCCGCACCTCTCTGATAGAGGAATCTGTTTTGTTAGAATGTGAGAGCTTGGAAATGTCTCCCATCATCTTGACACTGGATGTTATCAGGTACAGCACAAGTGTCACTCCTTGGGATGGGCCACATGGTCATGGAACTAGAGGCACTCAGATGGGAAGAGGCTGAAAAGGACATTATCACTTTGTAAATGGAATTTTATTAAATTTAATAGAAATGGATTTATAGGATTCTATGCCATCTAATCAGGACCAAAATACAAGACAAAACTTTTGTGTATTGCCTAGCACGGTGCTCAATTCTGCAAAGGCCGTTTATGCTTTTGGTGATGATGGTGGTGATAATTTAGAAGCAGTTTTTGCCTACATATGTATACCATGGTAAACGGTTTTCTTCCTTAGCAATCTCAGAAGAACTTTATTTTTATAGACCTCAGATACAAGTTCTCTCCTTCAGACTGCCTAAGCCTTAAAAATATGGCATGATTACTCAAGCACTCTGGAATTTAGATTAAACAGCATTCAATTTGAAAATCTAATCGCATCATCTAAATATCATTAAGTTATAATAGGCTGATTGATAGGGACCAAAGCTGTTCTTGCCTGGTGCTGCATGCCTTTCACTCAGCCAGCCTTTTCAAACTAGGATGTTGATAAAGGCGCCTATAAATCTTAATAGTTGGAGACAGTTTAAAAGCATAGTTCACTGGGTAAGGTCACACCCACTTAAGTGACCTATTTTGTATACTTTTCAAAAATAGGTTAATTAACTTAATAGAAATAATAGGACCCTCGTATTGATGTGCAATTACTACTAAAACAAGTTTTTTTCTTTCCAAGTGAACACGATGTTCATGAAATTGAGGGCGTAATGGCCATGACAAGAACCAGGCTTAGCAAGGCGGGTCATGTTTAGCAAGTACGTTTTAGACTTGCCCTTTAAAACCTGCTTTTATTTGAGTCCTAGGACATGGGCGTACCTCCACCAAAGCATTTCACTCCTGGCACTCTCCTATTTCAGTTTTCAGGAGGGATTGTTCTAGCTGTTGTTGTTTTCCTTATCACCGTAACAGCAGCTTATGTAGCCCCTATTGCCTGAAGACTCCAGCAAGCATAGGAAGCTCAATGAATTTTGGTCTCCGTTCTTGTTAACCTGAGGCTGTTTTCTTCATTCCTCTAACAGATGATTCAGCTGGTACCATGGGAGAAGCATTGTTTCAGAGGAGGCTGCAGTGTAGGAGGGCAAGAGAGTGCCCAGGCCAGAGTCATATTTGGCACAAGTTATATTATCTGAAAGTAGCCTGGTTTCATTTTTTTGTTTAGTGCCTGATTCAAATTTTCTGCTCCCAAAGCATTTTACCCTACTCTTAGACCCCTTGTTGGTAATTATAACCATCTTATTCTATTGTTGGTCACTAACTTTGCATAATTTGATTTTTTTCATTCATCAGTTCCTTAAAATATACCTCATTAATGTTTTATATCTTATGTTGAGTACATGGGTGTTTATTATATTATTCTTCAGAACTTTTAGATATATTTTAAATAGCATATTGCATTTTAAAAAGTTAATCTCCTCCCTCAATGTAATATCTTGTATCAAAAACAACTCTCTCTATGGATGTTGCTGGGTCCTCATGGCTTGAATTCTCCTGTGGTCCAGGGGGTCTGAGAGGCAGTGAGTGATACACATTCACACGAGGGCAGGTTGTTCTTGCAAATTAGGCATGATGTATGCATTTTGAATTGATGGATGTATTTTGAACTGAGGGGCACATTTTGAACTGGAGGTCCTAGATGGACTCCTAGTTGGCCTCACAGCAATGCCATTTCTCCACTTGCTTGCACTGCCCTGCCAACACAGCCTTTTCTAAGTGGCAACAAGTCTTGTTTTTGTGTATGTGTACACACACACAGAAAATAACAGATAATACTATCCTGTGGATTCTTAGCTGTGGTAGAAAGAACCTTTTAACCATCTCCCTGCCCTCGGTTTTTCATTAGGAAAATGCTTTCTTACAGAGGGTTATAATGATTGTGAAGTTCAGTTTCCTGACTTCTTGGGTAGAGCATAGATAGATGAGAGAACTCTTTGGTTTTATGTTGAGCGATGGAGTGGTTCACTCTCCAGTGCAGGATGGAACTCACCCCACTTGAATGTGCTATATTCCTTATTTCCTACATAAATGTTAGTGGTTTTCCCTCCCAAGCATTCTCTCTAGAGTTTAGCAGCATCCTTTTCTTGAAAGCAAAGACCTCATTTCCTATTTCTTTCGTATCCTCTAATTTGCCTAGTATAGGGTCCAATTCAGAGCAAGCATTCATTAAAGACATTTTAGTTAATTAACTACAAAACTTCTGGCTTGGGTTTAGGAGAGACTGAGAGATTGGGCAGGGGGAAGTACTGGCATACAGGAAAATTAAAACCAAGAAGATATCTTTTTTGTTACTATCTTTCTTTAAAAGTTTTATATGTACCTTGTGGAAATTTTGGGAGCATACCAATGTTTTAAAAGTCACCCATCTCCTCCTAGATATATGCCTAAGAGAACTGAAAATAAGTTGTACACAAATGTTCATAGCATCATTATTCATAATATCCAAAAAGTGGAAAGAACTTAAAAATCCATCAATGGATGGATGAATGAATAAACAAAACGTGACATGTCCATACAATGGAATATTATTTGGCAATAAAAAGAAATGAAGTACTGATACATGTCACAACGTGGATGAACCTTGAAAACATCATGCTAAGCGAAAGAAGCCATTCAAAAAGACCACACATTATATGATTCCATTCGTATGAAATGTCCAGAACAAGGAACTCTATAGAGACAGAAATTAGATTAGTGGTTGCTTAGGGATGGAGGTGGGAAGGCTTCTGGGTAATGGCTAAAGGGTACAGGATTTCTTTTTGAAGTGGTGAAAATGTTCTCAAGTTGATTGTAGTAATGGTTGCACAACTTGATGAATATATTAAAAACCAACTGAAATGTTTTCAGTTGGGTGAATTGTATGGTATGTGAATTATATTGCAATAAAAAAGTGATAAAAAATATGTCTATTATAAAAAAATTTATCACTTGAAACCCCACCTTGAAATGTCTGTTAACATTTTGTTATATTTCCTTCTAGTCTTATTTTATATAAATTAAAATTTTTTACATAGTTTAGCTCATATTTTATGTAAAGTTTTTATGTAGTATTTTTCACTTACTATTTTATCATGAACATTTTCTTATCCTATTAAAAACTTTTTTTGTAGGGGCCGGCCCGGTGGCGCAAGCGGTTAAGTGCGCGCGCTCCGCTGCGGCGGCCCGGAGTTCGCTGGTTCGGATCCTGGGCGCGCACCAACGCACTGCTTGGCAAGCCATGCTGTGGCGGCGTCCCATATAAAGTGGAGGAAGATGGGCACAGATGTTAGCCCAGGGCCGTCTTCCTCAGCAAAAAAAAAAAAGAGAGGAGGATGGCGGATATTAGCACAGGGCTGATCTCCTCACACAAAAAAAAATAAATAAATAAAAAAAAATAAAAAAAAAAAAACTTTTTGTAAACAGACGTCTAGTGGAAGCATAATAATTTCTCATGATTGTAACATAATTTCCATAACCATTCTTCTAGATGTTGGACATTCAGGTTGTGTCTGTTTTTCACAATCGTAAATAGCAAGTAGCATTTTGGAAAGGCTATATGAAAGGAAAAAAAATGTGCAGAGATAAGAAACGTGCAGAGAGTAATGCCTTCATTGAGTTTTAGACCAAAGTTTCCAAAAATAAAAGTTTTGTGTCTTGGTCTTACCCTTTGAGTGGAACAAAGTGAATTTTCATCAGGAGTCACGAAAAGGCCCAGCCCCACCTGCCCAGGGAGAGTTTTAGGTCAACATACAGATTAGCTCCTCCTCCACACCCCAGCAAGTAGCAGAAGTTTCTTGCTTTTCTGTGTGAAGAGGTGGACAAGTTCTCAGCCTGGCTGAGTTCTCTTGTATAGGTTATACCTTATTTGATCCTTCATCATTTTCTCTTGTTTTTAACTCTAGAACCTGACAGAATGAAAGGGAAATAAGATATTTCTGCAGTAGAATCTTCTCTGGAGAAAAGGATTGAAGACTACAGTCCTTTTCACTAGAAAATTTTATTTTATTATTTTCTAAAGAAAAAATTAAATGCAGTGTTTTAGGCAGTGATTGCCCTTCCCCTTATTCATCATATTTCATATTCTTACTTTAGGCTGATGAAAATATTTAAAACTTTAACACCTCTGTATCATAGCCCCATTTAAATTTGTATATCTACCAGCCAATTTTTATATTCTTTCCATTACATTCTGTTTGGTCTTCCATTGAACAGTACCTCCCCCAGTTTCCCTTTGTACCTTCCCTTTTCCCTTAAATTGTCAAGTTCTCATTTAGAAGGGATAAGGAAATGCTTTGTCAACTGTTGAGAGGAGGATGTGGATCCTGTATGTTTTTCTGTCTTTACATTCTTAACCTATTACATGTATATTTGTCGTGTCCTTACTGACTTGACCTCTGATCACATTGCAAAGTACAAACATATTATTTAAGAAAAGGAGAGCTAGGTGCTAATAGGCTTGTCCCTTCATTAGCCCAGGGCCCAATTCATAATTTCTAACTTGGGAAAATAAGAAGCTTAGCTGGATTAAGAGACTTGTCTAAGTCACATAGCAAGAAGCTGAGAATAGGATTGAGAACTCTTGCCCAACTCTTCCACAAGAATCTCCATAAGCTTATGGGGGCTCATTCCTACAGTATATATAAGAGATTGTGTAGGTAAGAAAAATAATCGAATCTCTATGTATCCAGGTTGAACTGATATCTCCCAATTTCATGTGAAGAAAGACCCTTAAAGGAAGAACTTAAGGGAATTAAAACTGAGTGACCTGAACCATGGTTCCTTTCCCATTCAATTATTTCCTTTTAACCACTGATGGCTTTTTGTGCTTGGCTGGATATGTTTCCAGCTAGTCAAGCCTATGTTATGAAAGAGAAATAAGACACTTAATCCTGTGAATGATTAACCTGCATTGGCCTCCCTCCGCAGTAGCTTGCCCTTCCTGTATTGTAGTCTGTTTACTTATTTCTGAGCCAAATCTCCAAGGTCTCTTATTATTGAGTGTAGGGACACCTGGATCACAGCGAGTTGGGCCTTTGTTCTATTCTGAAGATGATGTGACTGATTATACAGCTCTAGGCATTTGCATTTTTCAAAGGCATTTTTAAGTTTATTGCTTGTGAAAACCCAGTTAGTAAAATATCATTAAAAAAATTTTTATAGATAAGGAAGTTGAAATCAGGGAAGTTTTGACTTGCCAAGAGTTCCACAACAAGTCAGTGGCGGAATTCAAATGGGTGTACACGCTCATATACTTAGCCCAGTGTCTAACTCATTGAGGCATTTTTTTTTTCTTATTTATAAAGCGAAGTAGGGCTGGCTTGAGTCATTTGTAGTTAATAAATTTTTGTGTTTGATCTGTTGCCATTGAAGCCTAGGTCAGACTTAAAGACAGAATTATATTCTCTGCATTTTTTGCAAAGAGCTGATTGCCATTTGCCCTACTGTCTGTGGGAGAAACCTGACCTTAGAATCAAGACTTTATTTTCCAAGACACCAGTCAGTAGGCACAGTGAGACCTAACTGGGGGATAACCTTTGGGCTGCACATTTTCCTTATGTGAACAGGAAGTCCTAATCAGGATCTCAGAGGTGACAACAGAGTGATTACTCATTGATTTAGATTCCAGGGTCAAGGCACCTTCTGTGGGATAAGAATCACATGGACTATGAGTAATTTTGTGTAAAGGTCTCTAGGATTTGGCCCAGGGGCATAGACTGTCTCAGTTTCTCAGTAGACGGAACTTAGAGGAGAAATGACTTTTGCATTGTCATACTGAAGAGCAGTAGCAGAATATGGGGTAGTATCCATGTTTCCTGGCTTCTTTCCTTGGGCTCTAACCACTAGATTGCATAGATAAATATTTACTCAAGGAAGAATGCATAGCATTGAAAGAGTGAAGTCTTAAGATGGGTAAAATATACAAAATACGACTACGTAGGTCTTTATAGTGACATCTGTGGCCACATATTGGTCCATGAAGGGGAAAGTTCTAGCCACTGAAACCTCAACCACTAGAAACTTACTCTGCAGGGCGTCTTTGTAATTATGGCACTCACTAGCCCAAGTCTTAGATTATTTCATCACGATGTTTCCAGTTTAGCATTGACTATATATGTGATTAGCAGCTGCCTATTAATTCCTGTTCTTCCCCCGCCCCACGACTCCTGCTTATCTTCCAAATGAACCTTACGTATTTTGCTCTCTGTTCTTACTCTGCTCATACTAATTATTACTCTGCATGTTTAGACTCTGGTGGAGGTGCTGGTAAGTTCTACTTTTTGGTAGATTTTGGAGTCCAGGATAGTCAAGGAATAATAACAGTGGGAGAGAGAAAAACATCATTTTGACTAAGACAAGGATATAATCTTGACAGACCTCAGTGACCCCAGGGTAAGATAAGAGCAACTTAGATTTAGTGTTTTGAGTCCTTTAATGAAAGCTATTTAAAAATAAAGCATATGGGCATAGGACAGGATACATTGGAAATAGAGAACAATGCTGGAGTAAAGCCAAGAGCACATGGTGAGACTCTGTCCAGTGGGGTCAAGACCAGGGGCATTGGGTTGGATCAAAGTTAGTGACTAAAATGCTCTTCTCCCTGATATACCATAACTAACTCCGTCACTCCCTTCAAGTGTTTGCTTAAATGTCACCTTCTCAATGAGACCTACAAATCTGTTCTGACCCACCTATTTAAACTTGGAGTGAATTGAGTGAGTTAATTGAAACATCATGTTGATTAATCCTGCCTTACACAAGAAAATTTAATGCTATAGTTGGTGAACTGAGTGGTATAATCCACATCTTAGTTTTTAGTTTAATGCTTCTTACAAATAATGGTGTTTAGTTAGTGTAAATATTAATAATATCTGCCCATGAGAAAGGAGCAGAATGTTCTCTTCCTTTTTCCAGCTATACTCTGAATCCTAGCGATCAGGATTTCCTTGAAAGATTAAACTAAAAACAAAATAAAGCAATAGATTTAGTTGAAATTCATGATCTTTGTATATACTGATATACCATGTTTTGTCATTTCATTTGTTTCTTCCCCATGGTTTTTTCTTTTTTCTCAATGGAAGTTTGCAACTTCAAACTCCTTTTTCCATCCTTTTGCTGTCAGTGATGAGGGAAAGAATTCAAGGTGCATTTGCTGAACTTAAAGATAGTTGGTGTGTTTATAACAGAAATAAAACATACCAAAGAGGCACAGTACTTTATTTTCATCAGTCATGCAGGGTAATTTAAGTACTAAATGCGTCAGACTGATTATTTTCAGTTTATTCATTGTAGGCATGGCTTATAAAGACTTGGTAGGTGCGCTTATCCATGGCCCTCCCACTTGTGTTTGGGATGAGCTCATCATACTTCATAAACATAGTTGACAGGAGATAATCTTTACATGGAAAATAACTAAGGAACATTTATTTTGGGTTGTATAGGATGAGCTATTACTGACTCATTCTGTGATGCTTTTCTGTCTAAATCAGTACTGGGGCACGATGCTAAGTGTACAGTGTCTCACCAGAGAACCAGGGTTCTTTTATGGCTCCTAAGCAAAATTCAAGTTCTGGAATTGTGTTGTCTGTTTAAATTCCAGGTAACTGAGATAAGTTCTTAGTTAACATTTACACTTTGGATCATCATCTCCTAGTCAATTCAGAGTATTGGTAGAAAATGTCTGGATCAGTCTGACCTGGGTTCAAATCTTTCTACTATCTCTTATTGTATGAATTCTGTTGAGTGAACCTCTCCATGCTTCCACTTCCTCATCTGTAAAATCTGACAGTTCCAAGATAATGGCTTTATAATTTCTCAACTACATATTCACTTTTTAGAATAGTTGCAAAGAATTTGCAATATCTGTCATCAAAGTATTGCCTGTTTTTTCTCCCCTTGCCCTTGTATCATGGTAACTGACATAGCAGCTTGGTTACTGCTATCATTAGAAAATCGCCAGGCCTGTGCTCTAATAGGCTGGCTCCTCCTGCTGAGCTGGGACTCCATTTGAGTGCTGTGTTCTACTAGCTGGGGTCTCAGAGTGTGTGCTGACTTGTCAATCCATCTAATCCTTAAAACATCTCTAGGAGATGAGGAGGAGGCAGATTTTATCTCTTAGGTATGCATCTTGTGAAACACACCAACTCACACCTATCTACTTTTCTGGGGCTTTGCGTAGATAGGTGGAAAGTGAGGCGTGAGAGGTTAAGTCACTTATCCAAAATCCACAGCAGTAAATAGTGGGACTGGAATTCAAACACAGGTCCAATTAATTCCAAAACCTGCACTCTTAATCAATATGCTCTTTTCAAAGAGTTAGCTCTCAAATCCTTTGTCATTTCTAAAACTAAAATAATAAAATCTAGTGCTAAAATAGTAAATCAGGAAATTCAGATTTCATTTCTCAGCTTTACCTCTGACTTCACCTCAGGCAACTCAGTCATCCTTGGATGATTTCCCTATGAGGAAAATGAGGATCATAATGCCTGTCACTCAGGAGTAGAATAAGCATTAAAAACTAAAACAAAATAGCATCCGTAAAGACCTTTGGTCTCCAGAGAGAATGAACATTGAATGAATTTACAGTGTTAATATTTCATATTGAAGACTTCTGAGCATGTCCATTTTAAATACAGAAAGGTAAACTTTGGACCAGGAATATCCTGATTCTGGGAATTAAAGAGTAACCAACCTTGAAATAGTTTTAGCAGTGCCAGAAGAGGGTAGGATAATGGAACAATATCACCCAGGTAACTACCCGAGGAGGCTTCTGGATTGTTTCAATTAGCAGCAAGAGTATGTATTTCATGGGCCCAGGGCATATTAATCAACTGCACTATGCCAAGACTGAGTTCTGGTTTATACTAGAGATCTGTTCTAAATCACTTTGTTCATAATATTGTCATCAAATTTGCCATCCACAAATGAGGCACGTCACAAAATGAGCTAAGGAACTTTTTTCCCAGACTGTAACTACCAGAATGAGCCAAGAAAGATAATATTGAGGATTAAGACTTGTTTTTGTGAGAGGTTGTTCTTCCAGACTCTAGAATGCCACTGAGTGTACATTGCCACATCTACTCCCAAGGGCAAACAGCACGTGATTATGTACACAAACATACTCAGTGATGTTTCCCCTGGAAACTTTTAAAAGTATCACCTTTTCCTGGGTGCCAGAAAGGCAGTCAACCCACCAGCAACTGCCTCTGCTTGTGCTTGGGTGTGTGCACATGCGCATGAAGGCACCTGGGGGTTTTGTTCTTGTTTTTTCAGAATGATCCTTGGTGCTGGCCGGTACCAGAGTGATCCAATTACATATGCTTTATTGATTCCCATCTATCAAAATCATTTTTCAAGTTGAACTAGATTTCCTCAATGGACTTTTCCTTAAAAAACATGCAATCAATCACATGTGGTTATCTTTTCCCTCGCTAGGATAGAGCTCAAGTCCATTCATAAGGAGAAAAAATAAAATTGTTTTAATTTTGGCATTATCATCAAAGCTTCTCCAAGCAACTCTAAATTGATTTGAGAGAGAGAGAGAAAGGAAGAGGGAGAAGGGGGAGAAGGGGGAGGAGGATGGAAGGGAGGGAAGAAATGGAGGTAAAAAGAATTAAACTTAAAAAAAAAAGTCAGCTGAAACTCCTGACAACATATATAAATGTTTGCTTTAAGAAAGCCTTCCAAGGGTTAAAAGAATTTGACTCTTCAGCCAAGAGTCAACCTTTGACTAACCTTTCACCCTCTCCTGTCTATTGATCACTAAGCCACTGTTGAGATGAACAGATGACCAGGTACTGAACATACTTTAAAGAAAGTTACTTTTCTGAAAACCATGTTCCTACCCAGGTATCTTGAACAGCTCAGTGCACATGACCTTGGCGTCACCTGAAAGGAGGCAGCTCACCCAAGTAGGTGGAACACCAGGTGATCTCAGCACTGCTTTCGTTCATAATGCCCTTTTTCTAACATGAGCTCGTGACTCTGCTGCCTTCTTCATTTTGCAGTAATCCAGGTCTTCTTCCTTTCTCACCCTCCTTCCCTGCCCTGAGGCTGTTTTAACAACGGCAAATATAAACTAAAACCCATATCTCTTTGCAGAGCAAAGATGTAGAAGGAATTCATTGATAAGTGGCTTTTTTTAGTATTTAATCTTTAGATCTATTTATCAACATTCTATATAAAATTATTTCCTGGTGACCCAATTAATTGAGATATTCTTTCCAAAGCTGTAGGAGAAAGATTGTTGTTTTATATGCTTTATCATTAGTTTAGTTATATACCA
The DNA here is from genome assembly GCF_020826845.1 of Diceros bicornis minor. Lineage (NCBI taxonomy): Eukaryota > Metazoa > Chordata > Mammalia > Perissodactyla > Rhinocerotidae > Diceros > Diceros bicornis. The sequence continues at coordinate 16,774,425 of NC_080763.1, forward strand.
CTTTCCATTTTGCAGCGTGCTGTGCATATTTTCTTTTTTCGGTCATCGTGCCCCCTACCTCTACTCTCCAGTCTCACGAAGAAATGGCGTTAGCTCCTTGACTGTAACCACATGAGGATCTGGCATTGGAGAGTGGATTAAGACTTGGGTCATCTAAGTAATTGGGCTAGTACAGCCTGTTCAATCCCATTCCTTTGCAAATCCTTCTTTGTTAAAAGTTTGGAGGTCATACCTTTTAATTTTCTCTTATTCCTTTAAGTCAACAAAGGAATTTTTAGGCTGCGTCTGGAGGGTTGTGACTTCTTCCCAGTTCTGCCTCATAGCCAGCATATTAGGAATTGGCAGAATGTAGAGTCAAGAGCGTAGGAAGTTCTCAGTAAAGCACAGTGAAAATTCCCCCACACTAACACATCCATTTCATTGTTGTTTGGGTTGTAAAAAAAAAAAAAAAAATTGCCCCACCTTTTTAGGCAGACTCAAGAATGATTTGAGGGTGGGTTTTGATCTCGACCCTGTGCCACAGCAAACAAAATGAAACTCTCTTTGAGCTAAAGGTAATCAGGATGAAAGTGTGTTTACATAGATGAGCAGTGGGATTTATCCAGCGACTCTGGAAGGTAATCCCAGGGTTCAACGCTCCATGAATGCCATGCCGTGTTCCTAAGCTGGTAAATTACTGTGAGCTTTTATGAGAATGGATTGTGGGAAGCATCTAGATGAAATTCAGCCTGTTTCACCTCTAGTCCAGGGTGCACTAATGCACTCCAGGTGTGCAGGCAGCACAGGATTTCTGCCTTGGAAGCCTCAAAGAAGAACTTTCATCCCAAAAGGGAAGCTTTGAAGAATACGAAGGGCCTTTCTATCTCTCCGTGTCTTTTGTATTCTTTCTGCCCACGTTTCGTAATTGGAGATATTTGTGGTGTTAAAGCTGGACTTGTTTTTTCTCAGCTTGCCCCTCCAACAGTGAAATTTTAAGCCTGTGGCTTCGATTGTGCACAGCAGTGATTTCCCTGCAGTGTCCTTCAGATGTAAAAGGAGAACAGCTGAAATACTAGAAAGGGGGATATAGGAAATCACCAAACAAAAATTTTCCACGTCGATAGATCCTTTCATCTGAGGGCAAAAGAAGCTGGAAAGGGTGCCTCCAAAAGGATTGGGGGGGGGCACAATTTAAAACTCTCTGGTTATGGGCTAAGGAACTAAAGATCAAAGGGCTGTGTCCTCAGAATTACACAGTGAGTCACTGGAAAACTCTGAGTAAAAGTCAGGCATCCTGTCCTCCAATCTTCTATGGCTAATAAGTACAATTGGCTTTTAAACAGTACATTTATTTTTTTCATTTAGATCCAGTGCTATCCTACAGAATATAATTATGTGTGTAGTATAGATTTAGATTTTTAAGCCCTAGAGCATTATGAGGTATTTCGCCCTGATGATATAGTGCGTGAAGTGAAAGGTACTTCAGAAGCCCTCATGTCTATTGTGTGGTCCCTGTGCTCCCATGGGATATCAGCCTCCCTTATAAACCATTCCATTATTCAGGCCATCTTGTGGCTTCCATTTAGAAGTTCCCCTTTAAGACAGATTTTTCCAAAGCTAAATTAACAGCTACGAAGTATACTGGGTAAGTCTGTGATTTACTTTTTCCAATTTTGACTGCTATAAGCATTTCAGTCTGTTGCCCACTAGTTCAGATCAGCATGTTGGTTTTAACTTTATCTCCAAATGTTATGCTTTCACATATTATAGACAAATGTGTTTGCAGAGTTGAGGGCAGCAGGATTTGCTTGAACAGGGAATATATAAGTTCTGTAAATGTTTTAACATTCCATTTAATTTGGATTGTTCTTTTTCACATATTCTCTTGAGATTTGGCCAGTTTCTGATGATGGGTGACCTGACTTGAAGGTCAGGTGACTTGAAGTGCTGATGGTTAAATTGTGTGTGTGTTTGTGTGTGTGTGTGCGCACACATGGGTGTTCACGTGGTAAAAAAGCCAGCCAGAGAGATGTTAATCTTCTCACCACCTGCCAGAAGCTGGAAGAAACATCCAGTGCAGAGATGAGTTCTAAGGTATCTTCCCCAAGAATGTTCTAAGAGGTCACTTCCCAGGGAAAATTTTGAGACTTTTGCCTCTGAATTTCTTAAGATTTAAGGGGCAATGACTCTCTGTGACTGCACCTAGAGAAATGAGACATGGGCAGTCACCTTTGGAGCCATCTAAGAAGTGTATTAGGGTCAGGGAAACTTTTACAGATCTCTTGAGATGTGTGAAAATATCAAGATAGCAAGGATATAGTGGAAAGAACATGAGCTTTGTAGTCAGACTAGGGCTTAATGCTGGCCGCACCACTTCCTAGATGTGTAACTTTAGGCTGATTACTTTATTGCTAAGATCCTCAGTTTCCTCTTTTCTAAAGATGAAGATAATAATAACTACCACACAGATATGTTGAGAGGATTACTAAGAATATATATGTGAAAGCTCTTAGGATATTGTAGACTTTCAATAAATGCTAGTTTTACTTTCCTTCTGTCTTAGACAGCCACCTTCTCACTGTATGCTCACGTGGCCGAGAGCAGAGAGAGAAGAAAGCTCTCTTGTATCTCTTCTTATAAGGGCACTAATCCCATCATGAGGGCTCCACCCTCATGAGCTAATTACTTCCCAAAGGCCCCATCTCCAAATACCATCACATTGAGGATTAGGGTTTCAACATATGAATTTTGGGAAGACACAAACATGTAATTCATAACACCCTCCCTCCCTCTCTTTTGTATATCTGATTTGGAAAACCTGTATGCTCTAATTTGTTTTAATTATGTTTTTCCCCACTATCAAAGTCTTCTCAAAACTTGAGTGGACATTTGGATTTTACTGAGTCTTTTCATGATTAGCTAATAACGCATGTATGATTCCATCTTGTCATTTGGTTTTCTTAACCAATGTGAAATTCAAAATAAGAGTTCACTGACAAAAGTAATTCAGCATGCTATTGGCATGTGCCTATTGAAGCCTAGTCAGCAGTCATGACTCTAGACTGAGGAAGACAGGCTGATCCATGACTGTGTCAGAGTCTGGCCCTGTCCACATGGTCTGGCTGATTTGTCACCCGTCAGGGAGCCTGTAACACTAGTTACACTTGTTGCAATACATAAACCCCCAAATCTCAAAGGCTTAATAAATACAAATTTATTTCTTGCTCACATCAAGATGAATTAGATGTTCTTGATTGGTAGGAGGTTCTTTTCCATGCAGCAATTCCTTCCATTTTTTTGGCGCAACCATTTTCAACAAATGACTTTCCAAGGTCACTCTGGAAGAAGAAGGCACATGAAGGATTGCAAATGGGAAGTTTTTAGGGGCCAAGCCTAGAAGTGTCCGAGATCATTCCCACCCATATTCCATTGGCTAGGACCTACATGGCCATATGGAACTGTAAGGACAACCAGAAAATATGATGTAGCTGTGTGTCCAGGAAGAAGAGGAAACAGATTTCGTGATCAACCAGCAATCTCTGACAAATGTGTTTGTTGCTTCAGCCTCATCCTTCCAGACTTGCATTTCCTTCCTTTCCTTGATTGACCCTTGTTCCAGCTTATGACATTGGTTTGTGATTTTGATTCCAGTTTGATTAACGCCTTATTTATGGGATTTTGACTGACTTAACTTGCCCTCATCTGATATCCTTTTGACTCAGATTCTTGACTCTGCCCTCTGGTTTTTCTCTCAAAGAAGATTAGAATTCTGGTTTCAGAATTAAGGAGAATTTTAGAGATCATTGAGTTTGACAATCATTTTTATACTAGAGGCGCTTCTTTCCAAAGACCATTGGTAAGTTCACTTAGGACGTGGAAGCAAAACATGAACCTATCAAAATCAGTGTCTCTGAAGCTTTCTTCTTTATAATGCCTGGGCATTTTGAAAGAGGGACAGGTTAATAAAAAGGAAGGTTGGGGCTGGCCCGGTGGCGTAGTGGTTGAGTTCACACGTTCCGCTTCGGAGGCCTGGGGTTCGCAGGTTCGGATCCTGGCTTGGACCTATGCACTGCCTCTCAAGCCATGCTGTGGCAGGCGTTCCACATATAAAATAGAGGAAGATGGGCAAAGATGTTAGCTCAGGGATAATCTTCCTCACCAAAAAAAAAAAAAAAGAAAGAAAGGAACTTCCTGGTATTATGGAAAATGTTCATAGGTTTTGGCCCTGGCTTTGACTCTCATTAGCTGTGTGAAAATTTTCTCATCTTTTAATGGGCTTAATGGAATACGGAGAAGAAATATTGGAAACCTGTACAACCAAGTAGTAATAATATTATGTCTGGTGGTAAGACTATGAATGATTCTTTGTTTGGTTTAGTTCTGGGTTTTTTTTTTACTGTTTTTTTTCCTCCAAATTTTATGCACTGGGAATGCATTCCTTTTGTATTTACTGCCTCTCCTAACCCCAATATCTGTTAAAATGTAAAAATCATGAAGAACAAAAAGAATGGAGATAATTTCCAGCCCCAACGACCTCACAGTTATGAGAATCATGTGAAAGAATGTATAAGAGTGTACTTTGAAAAATGAAGGCTAGCTATATAATAAGATATTGCTGGCAGGTTATTACCAGCAGGTTAAACTTACCGTTAAAATTCAGTTTCCATAAAGGGGAAGTGGAACACATGCAGAAATCTTGAATCTCTTGAACTCACTGTTTGGGTTTGTTGCTCCTCCAAGAGGAGGAAATTCCACAGGCCCAAAATGAGTATTTGCTTCTCACAAAGACAAAAACTGAAGATTATTTGCTGCTCGTACAGACTGCCAGTAAATTAATCAGCATTTAAATCATCATTTTAAAGTCCACAGGGAAAAAATGATCTTAGCAAGGAATTACACCATGTTCTTGAGTAAATTAGGGAAGAAGAATAGAAGGCAGATAGATGAGGATTGTCGGCTAATCTGAAAACTCGCCCTTTGGTGCGTGATGTTGACCACAGAGAAATGTGGCAAACCTGCTTATTAGTGGTGGCTCGCACGTGGAAGTGCTTAGTTCACTGATCTGGCTTCCCACAACCTTTGTCATTACAGGCCACCTTCAAAAGATTTTATTTAGATTAAATTGATCATTCACGTGTTTTTCTATTTGTAAAAGTAATTCTTATAAAATTCAGACCTTTAAGAAATATATTATGGAGGAAAAAGTCCCCCATAATCTCAGACTTAACTGATGTTAGCAGGTTTGTATATAGTCCTTCAAATTTTTTCAATGCATATATGAACATATTTACAGTATTCGTTTTCTTAACAAAAATGCAGTTCTATGTAATATACTATTTTGCACATTTTTTTCTTATATCTTGGACGTGTTTCGTAGGATTTTTGATACCAGTTTTCTCATTTTCTCATATGTCTTCAGAGTTCCTTAGACTCTGAGTTGGATGGTAAATACCTTACAAAGTTAAAAAGAAGAGAGCTGGAGGGAGATTTCTTTTTTTTTTTTTTTAGAATGATTGTGCAGAAGCAGTTGGTGTTAGGTTTGGCCATGGCTATACTTGCATATTGGCCAACCCATTGCTTTTGATTGTTGTATTGATAGTGTGAATCATGAATTCATGACTTCAGGGAAGTATTTTTTTTCCCCACCCTGGCGTTCTTTCCAGCAATAGGCTTGTGAAAACTAATTGAATTTAGGGGTAATGTTAATCTGCTCTAGAAAGATGGAATGAGTTATCCACCTAGAATCAAATCTGATCCAGTCACTCTCCTATTTAAAAACCTCTCTAGACTCCTCCTTCTCTACAAGATGAAATCCAAATTCATTAGCTTGGTATGTCAGATTTTCTTGGCCCACCTCTCCAGCCTCAACTCCCAACATCCCATTCCATGTACATATGCTTCAGACACACTAAATTTCTCGCTGTTCCTCACCTTTGTGTTTTTGCATTGACTTACCCTCTGCTAAGACACTTTTTGCTAGCCTTCTTGGCTTGATGAAGCTTGTATGTTCGTTAGCTCTTTGGTGAGACTTAGCTAGACTCCCTGGGCAGAGTAAGGAACTCCTTCTTTTCCCTCTTCTCCACTTCGGTGATGGTAGTTCTGCTGCTATAGTGTAACTTACCTTATCTGTCTGTCTTAATCCTTTCTTTTAATTTTTTTATTGTGGTATAATTTACATACAATAAAGTGCATAAATCTTAAGTATACCGTTGATGAATTTGTGATGTCTGAATTTGTACATGGACTGGGAGCCTTCAGACTTGACAAACCCTATTTCAGTCTTTCTTATGTCTCCAGGGATACTCAGTCAGTGCTTTAATGAATGAGTGACTGCTATCATTTCCTCAGTCAATCCAGTGTAGATTTCTTTATGGGAAGGGACATTAAAGGCTGCTGTTGTTTTTTTTAATAGGATTATGAAACTAAATAATATTTCTTCACTCCACTGCCATTAGCTTCAAAAATTGAGCTATAACCTAAAATATTATTGATTTCCTCAGTGACAATTATGGATCCATGAATAAAAACAGATTTCATCCATTTTTATACCCATTTGATAAAGTTTTATTAGAAACTATAAATAAATCTTAACACTTGAGGTATTAACAAAGAGATATGGTTAGGATGAAACTGCCTTTTCCCTTGCTGTTTATCCTCGAAGGAAAAAAGCTAACTGACCCTATCCTTAAATTCCTAAATCTAGGTTTAGATTGCTTAAGAAATGGAATGATGTTTAATTTAAAAATTACTTCTCCCACTAAGAGTTGTGGAAATATTAAAGGAAATGGTATTTAAGCATGTGTTTTTAACTTGCTCAGAGTAATTTGATTTAACAAAAGGGTTTAGTAGTCTTCCTTGAAGGCCGATCTTGAAATCGATCCCTTTATTTTACATTATGTCTTCAAAGGAAATAAACATGTATCTCTATTTAAAATGAGGCTGACCGGGGCCGGCCCGGTGGCGCAAACGGTTAAGTGTGCGCGCTCTGCTGTGGCGGCCCGGGGTTCACTGGTTCGGATCCCGGGCGCGCACCGACGCACCGCTTGACAAGCCATGCTGTGGTGGTGTCCCATATAAAGTGGAGAAAGATGGGCACAGATGTTAGCCCAGGGCCAGTCTTCCTCAGCAAAAAGAGAGGAGGATTGGCAGATGTTAGCTCAGGGCCGATCTTCCTCACAACATAAATAAATAATTAAATGAAATGAGGCTGACCCCGTGACCTTTTCTGTGCTAGAAAATCCAGGCTGAAATATCATTAGTTTGCACTGATTCAGATTTTAAACTCTTCTTTGAAAAGTATATATGGAAACACGGAAATAATAGCACCAAATAGACCTGTTTTTGTCCTACTATCCTCACTGGCTTCAATGGCCTTATTCCTTCTCAGCTTGTCTTAGTTTTGTTATACAACGGCCCTTCTTCCATTAATTAATTAGTCATTCAGCTCATTCGTTCACATAATCAGTCACATAATCAGTCACTGTTGATGCCTGTTATATACAAGATACTCTGTACTGTTGGGATACCAAGATGACAAGTTCAGATGAAAATTTTATCTCAACTCTCTACTTTTTTTTTTTTTTATAATTTTATTTATTTATTTTTCCCCCAAAGCCCCAGTAGATAGTTGTATGTCATAGTTGCACATCCTTCTAGTTGCTGTATGTGGGACGCAGCCTCAGCATGGCCAGAGAAGTGGTGCGTTGGTGCACGCCCAGGATCCGAACCCAGGCCGCCAGCAGTGGAGCGCGCACACTTAACTGCTAAGCCACGGGGCCGGCCACAACTCTGTACTTTTAAAAAATTAGTTTTTATTCCCTGTGGTTAATTGGCCCAATTTAATGAGTGCCCATTTAGGATCTATTCTGTGTTCAGTACTGTTCAAAATCATAATCCATAATCTCTCTAGAAGCTAGCAATTTATTCCATTGGTTTAAAACATGACTAATGTATTTTAAGTTCTTTGTGTGGTTAATGTTACACATTTCATTAGTAATAATGAAATGGAAGATTCAGGAGAACTCTTTCTCTCCCGGAAAACATATATCTCCTTAGTTCTCAATATTAATTGTCTAAATACTATTAGTTAATGCTATATCACTGTAGGCCTTTTTAAAAAACAATATTCCTTTTCAAAAGGATCTTATAAATACAAAAAGAATGTATTTGTGTTAGACAAATGTTATCGTTCATTTTTAGAGGAATTGAGTGGTTTGTTGGCAGAGTTGGGAGTAGAAATGTGATTAAATCTTAAATTGTGTTAAGATGTGAACTAGAGATAAACAGACAAAAATTAATCATTTGTGCCTTGATCGTGGTTTTATAGAGGCCATAAGATTTTCTTTATGGAACCTTGAGTTTCTGTGTAACAGAGTTTGAAACCATTACATTATCAGGCCACTTAATAGGACAATCCAATAAAAAGTGCCAGCCCTGGAGGTCTAGTGGTTAAGATTTGGGGCTCTCATTGCTGTGGCCCACATTCATTTCCTGGTCAAGGAACCTCACCACCCATCTGTCGGTTGTCATACTGTGGCGGCTGTATGTTGCTGTGATGCAAAAAGCTATGCCACCTGTATTTCAAATACCAGCAGGGTCACCTATGGTGAACAGGTTTCAGTGGAGCTTCCAGGCTAAGACAGACTAGGAAGAAGGACCTGGCCACCCACTTCCCAAAAAGTTGGCCATGAAAACCCCATGAATAGCAGTGGAGCATTGTCTGATATAGCACCGAAAGGTGAGAGGATGGCATGAAAAGACCGGGCAGGGTTCCGCTCTGCTGTCCACAGGGTCGCTTGGAGTCAGAATCTACTCGACGGCACTAACAACAAAAAATAGGTAATTTGAGGTCCTATGATAAGAAACTGTCTCAGTACTAAGTGATATGATTACTTACCAACTGAAATGAGAAGGAGGAGGAAGAAAAAGGAAGAAGCTCTTCCTTTAGTTTTCATCTATTTATGGGCATGGGGAAAATAGTTCTGAGAATCATGTCCTGAACCCATCTAGTAACTAAGACTCTAGGGACATTGACAGCTTCTCAGAGCATACTTTCTAGGGAAAGAGATAATGGAAGACCTTTCCTCCTTGTCTTCAGTGGGCTCTCTTTTGAGAGCCTTGGTCTTACTCAGGAATAGATTCTCATACTCAGAGAAAACAAAAAGCTTTGTTCTTAACCTGTAAATCAAGAGGTAAAGCCTTTTTCTGTTCTCCTTAAAAGAGTTCTGCCCTCAGTAGAGGGCAGAGAAAGAGTGTATGTCATTAATCACTGGAGAATTGTTTACCATGTTAATCTAGAGGGCACTTGCCCATGGCAGGCAGTAAAGTTACCTTGGTTGTTTAAGAATAACTTGAGTGGTTTACTCAGACTGTTGGCAAATGTTTGGACATTATTCAAGGGCTGTCCGAGACTGACCAATTAGCTTTATTTTTCACTGCTCTTCCTCAGATTCACCTTTACACCATCCAATCGCATTGAGAGGAGCAGAGTGTCCAGAAATTGCAACATTACTGACTTTCCAGCCATGTGACATAGCTTTTCAGACACTGAGTTAAATTTCAACCCAGACATCTCTCTTCAATTCAGGTCACCTACAAGCCAGACAAAACCAAGGTCATGTGTTGAACCAATATAAGGAGTTTTGTTGGTTGCAATAACTATAATGTTATTCACTGTTTGAAATACTATACCATGGTTAATCATAAGTTACAGCTGTTGTGTTCTTTTATTTATGAGCTCTTAATCAAGAGGACACAGCAAGGGCCAGTGTTTGAAAGGAGCCTTTTGTGATGGAGCCTTTTGGATGTTCCTTCCCCTTTCATTGTGAAGAGAACTTTGTGTTGACTTGCAAAAGTTATTGAATATTGTATATTAGCCTCTCTGAAAACAGATTTTTCTATTCCAAATTTAAATGATCAAATTGTCATCTTTATATTTCTGCTAATAACAATAGAAACACTAAGCCAGTGCTCTCCAGACAATTTCCTTCAGTTGGCCCCAAACTTGATTAGTTCTTAAATGTCAGCCACCAAAAGTTATATGTTGGTTCTCGGAAAACAGACTTTGCTCTCCAGAATTCAGGTTGTCTGTTTGTAACTGCATGTTTCCGCAGATGTTAATGTAAACAGTTAGACCAGGGCTCTCTGGGCAGTTCTTTTTACTGTCTCCCAACCTGATGGATGAAACCTTAAATGTCAGTCTCTCTTTTTTTTTTATACCTTATTTTATGAGAATTCATCTTGTGAATTACCCTTGTTAAAAGAGGGAGTCATATCCAGGAATTTGGATAGGATAATTTTATGAATGAATTTTGGAATAGATCATGTATATGAATGGATTTTTTAAATCTTAAGAATTTAGTGATAGGTTATGTTTTCTGATTTGTTGATTTGTCACCTTCATTCTAAATTAGATTTTTAACCCTAAAACTGGTGCAGCTTCTTTTCTTTGAGGCACTCAAAATGTTTCTAGACTTTAAAATCACATTTACTTTCTACTGATAGCTTTTTTTCTTGTGGATTTCCCTCACATAAACTTTCTCTTCACTCAGTGATCCTTTGTGAACCCTCTGCTCCAGCCACACAGGTTTCATGTGGTTCCCTCAATACAGCATACATTTATACACTTTTATGGCTTGGACTGTGCTTTTACTGCAGATCTGGTATTCTCTCATTTCCTTCTACAATGCTTGACATCCTTCAAGACAAGGCTCGAATGCTACTTCCATCATTAAATTCTCCCCTCTGCTTTCCAGTTGGCCTTAAATACTGCTCCTTGCACTGCTTTATTTGACCTGTTACCCAGTTCACTCTTCCTTGTATTTTAATTGGTTTTGTACACATTTCCCCGCTCCATGAGAGGCAGACTTATTGAGGACCAGGATTATACCTTCAAGCAGCATCCAAACGATTGACTTGGACAAAGTTGCATGCATCTCTTGGTTTTTCATAAATATATGGAAACAATGATATTTAGATTTCTTCAAACTGCTATGAAGAGGCTGAGAGACCGATAGTAAAACACTTGGTAAAATTTAAAATTCTCTTAAAAATAGTCAATTTTGTTCTCAAAATGAATACCTCAAGTTTTCAGTGACAGATGTGTGACACAACGATTTGCATTTTTATAAGATACTTAAAAATCAAGATGGATTCCTGGCCAGAATAAAAGGTGATATCTGCCTCTAGTCTGTTTTGACCAAGTCAGGCTGAAGGTAAGAGTGCTGGGGAATGAGCTTTGCTGACTGAACATGTTTGTTTAGGCTCCTTCAAGCTTCTTAACCCTGGGCTTCCTCTCTGCTTGTACTCATTTTTTCAAGGCCTTTTTTTTGTGTGGGATGTCATGTTAGCTGTAAGAGATAATAGGAATCATACTCATTACACCAGAATAGCCTGTCTTAGGGTGATCACACGCACTGGACAATTTATTACCAGGAACTTGGAGGAGACAGCATGGGACATTAAAACAAACAAACAAGCTAAGAGGGCTGTCTGGGACCAAAGGAACAGAGTTACTGGATTTGTTTAAAGAATTAAGCTTATGAGTTACACTTTCCCCCTTTACAGCACAGATAAAAATCTTTGCTTGAGGAACATTTCAACATCACAGCTGCAAGTGTAACTTACAATGGAAAATGTTTTTCATTTTAGAAAGAGGCAATTGCTGTTTTGTAATGGGAGACTAGCATGGCTGGAGATAAAACTTGTGTGCAAGACCAACACAACTTGATGAAGGGAGCAGAGTCTAGTTTAACAACCTCTAAATCAGGATCTCTCCATTTTAATCTTGCTGATAATCTAGTCAAAAAATATTAAATGTCTACTGTGTTCAGGACTGCTAAGCATCATGGCCAGTATAGTAAAAGTAGAAGACACGGTGTCTGCACTTGAGGGAGTGGAAATTTAATAGCTCATATGTACCAGGATCAACAAAGAATGGTGTTAGGCAAGGTGTCATCAAAGTGCCACATGGCTGACTACCAACCAGAAGGCAAGGAATGGATTACTATGGACTCTGCTGCTAGGTGGCTGTAGATTTCTTGGATATTCTCCATGACTCATTTATTTTCTTTTATACTGAGGATTATACCTGCCCTCTACCAAGTACCTGGGAATAATCTGAGTAATGTTTAGACTATGAATTTAGAACTTGGAATCCCTTGTAAATCTGTAAACATTGAGTGAGAATGAGATATGACAGTGTGGTACAAGAGGACTTTTGAAGATTTATTAGTACTCAGCAGTAAAAGGAGTAAGAGTGCTTTTATAGGATGATTATAGTTAAATGTATTTTTCCTTTAGTTTTATAAAATATGACTTTTGATTGATAAGTGAGAACTTAAAAGAAAAATCTATCCCAAGTTGATTTGTTCTTCCTTAACTTGAACACATATGGGACTTGTCATTTTCGCATATGACTGACTCCTTTTTAATTTTTATTTTACTCCGTTTATTAACCCATTCAGCACAAAATTACTGAGCGTGTCTACGTGCAGGTCCTGTCATGGGACGTGGGGATACAAAGTTGAGGAAGATTTGGGCCCTCTCTCTAAGAAGCTCATGAGGAGACTGAAGAAACTAAGGGAAAAAATACCTTCTTACTGTTTTAAATAGGATAGATTTTTTTTCTACAGTTAAGTTTGAAGAAAACTACAATCTTAGCTAGATTTACTGTGCCGTCTTTATTTACTCTTTTGTGCACTCGCCTATTGATTCATTTTTCAAGTTAACGGGTGCTAGAAACCTGAGTCATCCTTGGCATCTCCCTTTCCTTGCCCTGGAAATACAATCACCAGCTCCCTTTGAATGTCTGTCTCCAGGATGTGTTGAATCTGTCCACTTCTCAACATATGTACTATCTTGACTGCTCTATTCACCTCCTAACTGGTCTCCCAGTTTTCACTTTTGATTTCCTCTAATTAGTGGCTTTCAAACGTTTTTGATTGTGACCCACAATAAAAAATACATTCATGATACCCCTAGTACACATACATATATGTGTGTACTGTGTATCTATAAGTAAATATGAAACCAAAGACTCATAAAATAATACTTACCTTTACTCTGCATGATGCAGTTTGATATTAAGAAAAAATTTATTCCTTTTTCTTTTTTTCATGCTTGGCATGATCAACTAAATTCGTTTCATGACCCACTAATGGGTTGAAATACACGGTTTCAATCTTTTTCAGCACAGCAGCCAGAGTGATGGTTTTATATCACTTCCCTGCTTAAAATCTTTCATTGGCTTCCGGTTGCACTTGGATTAAACCTGGAAATAATAACATGGCCTACGAGGTCCTGCATGATCCTACCTCTGCTTCCCCTTCACTCTTTCCCAACTCTCAACATCTTTACACATGTTCTTTCTGCTCCGTGGAATAGTCTTCCTTCCCTCAATCTTTACCTGGCCACCTCCTATTCTCCGTCAGAACTCTATGTAAAGATCACTCCCTTAAGAAAATTTCATTTCCCCTTATAATCCCTCATCCTCCTCTTTACTTTTTATTCATTGTATTTGTTATAATTTTATAATTATGTGTTTCTTTTTATGACTCTTTGTTTAATACCGATGGCTCCAACTAGATTGTAAGTTCCGTGATAGCTCAGACCGGGTCTGTCTTGTTTATTGCTATATCCACAGCACCTGGCACAGTCCTAGCACAGTTAGCAAATATTTTTGAGCCCTTAATTTGTGTCAAGCTCTGTGCTTAGCCCTAGGAGTACAAAGATGAATAAGTCATATACCCTGCTCTCAAGGAGTTCAGCTTTTTTGGCATGTAGTGTGTCTGAAGACAAGATATCTTTAGATTAATAAACATATTAGAAAGGGTGTTAGAATGCTGGAATTCCTACAAACAATGATTTCTTTAGTTTAGTACTAACTGGAGCAAGGTTTTTTTTATTTACTCATAACACAAAGTCCAGGAACTGTAGTGGTATTGTTGAATGACTGAATACATTTCCCACTGATATATAGAAGAATTTAAGCAAATGATAGGGGCCTTTTCTTTTTAATGTTATTTATGTCTCATTGTGTAAGTTCTCAGGCTCAGAATCTTACAGTTTGAAAGAATCTAACAAGGCATTGAGACCATTCTCCCATCTAATGCTGGAATACTCGATTATAACATCCCTGACAGGTGTTCATTAGACTTTGAACCCTTCCAATGGTGGAGAAGTAACTGTTATGCAAAACAGTCTATTCCATTTGGGAAAGTTTGAATTGTTAGAAATTTGTTTCTTACGTTGAGTTATTTTTCTGCCCATTTCTCTGTCCTTTGGAGTCATGGAGATAAGTTTGTGCTCTCTTCCCCAGAACAACTCTCCAGCTATTTGCAGATAACTAGCCTGCTCAAGAAGTTCTTTTTTCCCAGTTGAAACAATCCTAGTTTCTCCAATTATTTCTCATGTGACATGATTTCCACTCCCTTTCTCTTCCTGTGATACTCCTTACATGCTCCAGTTTTTCTGTGTGTTCATTAAAACTTGGCAGCGGAATGGAGGCAGCACTCCAGCTGTGTCTGGACCAGTGCAGAGCACAGGGAGACTGTTTTTGCCTTTACTCTGAACACTATACTTCTGCTAATCTGGCCTTAAATTGCATTGGATTTTTCAGCAGCCAAGTCACACTGTTGGCTCATGTAATGTTCATAGTCAACTAAAACCCCTAGATCTTTTTCATGTGAACTCTTGTTCAGCCTGATCATTCTTCCATCCTGAACTTCGGCATGTAGTAGTTTTCTTTCTTGTATCCATGTAATAGATTTTTACATTTATTCCCATCAGCCTCATCTTATTAACTTCAGACCAACATTCTGTTCAGTCATTTGTGGAGTCTACAGGCTTGGCAAAAGAAAAAACTCAAACTGCACTGAATACCACAAGCAGTTATTTGCTTTAAGTCCAGGAAATGAAAAGTTATGCTGGTTTTAAGTTTCTCAAGTTGCCTGCCTCCTCCCTCCTCCATTCCGTCCCCTCACCCACTTCAGTGTTTTGGTCTGAGGCCCAGTGGAGGATGTCCGCAACTAGACTCGCTTTGGGGAGGGCCCACCTCTGATCCTCCACACACCACCATTCAGTAATAGCTGGGGTCTGTCTTGGCTAAGCCGAGGGAACATCTTCTGGCTTCACTGAGAAAACCTTTGCTGCCTAATGATGTGAAACATGCCACCTACTTGCACTATAGCATTGTGGAGCAGATTTGGCCATCATCTCCCGGAGGAAACAGAAAGCAACCTCTTCCCCCACCCCCCAACCCCCCAATCTCTTTTGTCCCCACAATCCAGCTCTGGAAAATATCTGAAGGCCACAGAAGTGGGAGTACCCTTTGATGTTTATGTTGGCTGTCTCCTTTTCCTTTTTACTTCTTTTTTTTAATAATCAGAGTAGTAGAAAATGTGGAGAATTAACCGCATGACAGCAGCAGAGGAATTCATTAGAGAAACTCAGATGAATTCTGCTCAGATTTCAGGCTCTCAGGCAGCAGTCACAAAGGGTAATCGTCTTCTAGTTGTTTTTAATCATTTCTTTTGTGGCATGTTCCTTGTCCCTGAAACCAATCTCAGTGTCTGGCATGAGGGAGCCTGAGAAGGCAGGCCATCCGAATGGAGGCTTTGATTTGGGGATTACTACAGCAATATTAATTCTTTCTTTCTAACCTCCCTTTGACAAGATGGAAATTGTCCATCTCGGAGAGGGCAATGGACAGTGCTATGTCATTGCTTTTATTTAAAGTATTATCCGTTAAAATTTTATTTTAAAATTATAAATAATGTGCATAAAACTTTACTACAGAAAATTCTTTTTTTTTAAATAATTTTATTTATTTATTTTTCCCCCAAAGCCCCAGTAGATAGTTGTATGTCATAGCTGCACATCCTTCTAGTTGCTGTATGTGGGACGTGGCCTCAGCATGGCCGGAGAAGCGGTGCATCGGTGTGCGCCCGGGATCCGAACCCGGGCCACCAGTAGCGGAGCGCGCGCACTTAACCGCTAAGCCACGGGGCTGGCCCAGAAAATTCTTAAATAAACCCAAAAATGCTGAGGAAGAAAGTTTTGCAAGTTTGTTTTCTAACTTAATCCTCAGAGATCCTTCCTTTCAGGAGTCTCAAAGGCAGCTTCAGTGATGGCTTTGCCCATGATTCAGTTAATTTATGCTTAAAATTTTACTTGAAGGAACTCAGTAAAATAAAAATGATTTTCTCTATGAATGTATAAAGGCAGCATCTGGATCTCCAGAAGCTATGATACTAAGATTTCACTCCAGAGTAGTCTTGACTGCTTTGCTTAAATATTGGAGTGTCGTTGCTATTCTAATTTCCTGTGAATCTGTTTTTAAAATGCGATCATATTATGAAGTTTTATGTTGAAACTATTTAAGAGAAAAATCTTTCCTCAAGCACTTTCGTATACTTTAGAAGTTTCTATTAATATGTAACGTATTGATCTTATACATATAAATCATTTGCATCTATTTATTAAAGCAGGTTCTATAAAGCCCCTTCTCAGACTTTTTAGGAGAGTTCTAGTACATATATCTACCTGAAAGCAATGAAAAGGACAGTTCTTGGATCTTAGTGATGTTTTTGGAAAGAGAATTCATTAACCTGAAGTACTCATGCATATAATTAATTTTAAAACCATTTGGTTTTAACTTTAAGCTAACCCAGTCAATATGTGCGTTCATCAGACATTTAGGGCCTAACAGGGACAGGTCTAGTATCACAGAAAATTTCACAGGGAACGCTCTTCTTGTGGCTCATCTCAGGGCACAAAGTCTTAGAACCTGCTCAGAGACTCCGAACCAGACCATTGGTGAATAAGCCACTTTTTCATGTCATATTTCTCCTACCTGCCAAGTGGAGATATAGGTACATGTCACCTGCCTGTCAATGAGAAAAAATATATCAATCTTTTTTATATCAGTGGTGAGCAGGAAGGAGTGATAACTGTGGTCTATAGAGGTTATAGAGAAGGCCCTCTGGAAGAGGGAGACTTGAGTGAGGCCTAGAAGAATACATAGATGCATATTCCATAGTCTTTCTTTATCTTTTATGACTGACATTTTTTGAGGAATACAGTCTCCCCTACACACAGACCTTTTTTGAATTTGTCTGATGTTTCCTCATGATTAGTTTCAGGTTATGCCTTGTCAGCCTAGTGGTATTTTGTCCTTCTCAGATTATTGTATCAGGAGATACATAATGTCCATTTGCCCCTCATTGGTGATGTAAGTTTTGATCACCAGGTCAAGGTACAGTATTATCAAATTTTTCCTCTATGTAGTTACTATTTTTCCCTTGCAAGCACTAAGCAGTCAGTGGGAAGCAAATATCTTGCTCCTCATCATTCACTCAGATTTAGTATCCATTGATGATTCTTACATAATCCAAACTTTATATGATAGCTGCAAAATCATGATTTTCCAACTCTAACATTCCCTCCACATTTACCAGTCATCACTAGACATTTTTCTGTAAGCAAGAGAGCTCTCTCCTCTCCTCACCTATCTATTTATTTATCTGTCTGTTTGTCCGTCCATCCATCCATTCCTCCTTCCCTTCCCAGTTTGGATTCATGGATTCCTATTCTTTTCATTGGTTAATACTGTACTGCATTATTTTGGTGTACAAATTGTCCCAGATTTAGCCAATGTGTTCTTGTATCATATCCCTAACATTCTTTTTCTTTTCTCCTTTTTTTTTTTTTTAGCACTTCCTTACTTTTTGGCGTAATAAGTTATCCTGGTTTCATTTGGTACCTATCCTTCTCCAGCCCTCAGATTGCCCATTTCTCCGAGAATTCCCAGTTCTTTTTTAGTGGAAATGGTATTAGAAACCAAATTCTGGGAGTAGGTATGCTCATTGCTATTGGGATATCTTTGCTTCTTGGCCCTTTCAATGGACAGAGCTGAGAAATACACATACACACACACATATACATATCTTAGAAATTGTGAATTCACTCTCATATCTCCAATTTCAGTCCATTCCAATAGGGCTCTTTCTTTCTCAATTCAGTTTTATATGGCTTCCAACTTTGAAATAATGATAAGGCAAAATGGTAAAGAGGTCCAGCATGCAGTGGGGAAGATAGAAAGTTGAAACTCACTTGAGAGTGTCAAGTTTAATTTTTAAGGCTAGGGTGTCATCCACGCAGAGTTAGGCGTAAACACAACTAGAGTTTGCCAAATCAGAAGGCAAGACTCTGAGAGTAAGATACTGAAAGAGAAAGGAGCAGAGAATGGCCATTGACTTATGAGATACATGAAGAAGTTATGGTAGGAGAAGAAGGAGACAAATAAGAATAGCGCAGGGAAGGAGATGTAGAAAATGAAGTCAAAAAAAGTAGGAGGAGAACCAGTTCTACGGAGTCATGATGGTCAAGCCTGGAAAGATTTTCAGCAGTCAGGTGCTGCAGAGCGGTCAGAGAAAATTGAAGACCGAGACTAGACCTTCAGATTTGATATATGGTTACCAAAGATTTTTAAAATTGGATTAAGGAGCTCATTTGAGATTTTTTGAGAGTGTAACTTTAAAGTAGAAATACAGCTCACACTAATTAATATTTGGTTAATGTTTTGGGACATTACATTTAGTTTTTCTTAACCTTTTAGATATGTTCACCAAATATTATTTTGTTTCTAATTATATGCTGAGCAATTTATACTCTGTATTTAAAGTGCCCAAATCTAAGAGGCATTGTAGACAGGCTATTTTTAGGGAACTTATGTTTTTCTTGAAAAGCTCGGTTAGCATTTGAAATTGATATACAGTATAATATTTAAAAGAAAAACAACATATTTCCTCATCCACCAAGAGGTTTCTTAAAATAGCATGTAATCTTACCTACAGTGGGAAAAGTCTCAAATTTTATAAATTGGGTTGAATCTAACTCAGATTACCTGACCAGGAGAACCCCCAAGAAAAACAAGGTGTGGTAAAGATTATAGTAATGGTAATTAAGACATTTGTGTTGTGCATGCTGGGCCTCCCTCACTAAAAGCAGCGACCTAGCCTGTGGCTACTGGCATCATTTCTACTGCTGAGACATGCTGTCTTTTTAGAGAGAAGCCCAAACCAAATCTTTGTCCACTTTGAAAGCCAAGATATTCTCATTCCTTTCAGCCACAGAAAGAACTGAGGTTTTCCTAATAGGATCCATGTCTTTGTGACGTATTGATGCATCAACCTGTTTTCTGTACAGCATATAAGCAATAAAGGGTTTAATTTTAGTTGCTTTTCTTCACAGAGTCATGGAGTGTTAGAAATGCTAGCAGCTAGAAAGGATATTTAAGGTCAACCACTGTAAGCCTCTTACTTTCCACGTGAAAACACCAGGGCTCAGAGAGGTGAATAATGTGTCCATGGCCCCACAGCTGGAAAATAGTAGAGCTTGAACTCAGGCCCACTGACCCTCCCCTCCACCCAGATCTGCAGCTGTACTATACATGCTAACAGCAAAACCTCTTTGGGTTTATCCATTATACTTGAGATGTTGTGTATCAAATCTGTGTGATGACAAGCTGTGCTAGAATAGAGCTGTACTGTGCTTAGCAGCAGTTTGGTAGCCAGCCCCCACAAGCAAACTCTATGGGCAATCTGAAAGTAAAATCTTTTTTGGATTGAATGTAATTTGTGGAGATCTTTGATAGACTTGTCTTGAGGTGAAGTTGTTTTGTTGAATGCTTGAAGATATTCTCTAGGTTGTAGCACTTGGTAGAAGCCCTTTCCTCTCTCGTGGTGGATGTTCCAGTTTGGGACTCTGGTGGACCAGGAGGATTTTCTCATCCTTTACATCACAAGACTTAAAGACGTTAGATTCAAAATAGTATTTCTTTCTCCTTTCTTCCAATAGAGAACAATCCTACTCTAGTATGCTAGTGTCTTAACACTTTGGGACATATGGGAGCCTGTTTCCATTTCATCTGATTTCAGTCAGCAAATATTTACAGAATGTCGTGTGAGCCAGGCACCATTCTTGGCACCGTGGGGCTAACAAGGGCTTTTGAGAACTGGTCATTGTCCTTCCTAAGTTCAGGGCAGTGACAAAGCACACAGCAACCGTTGCTGACCATCCCTACTGAGGCCTTTGATGAGTGACATCTCTGGCTTCCCGGGCCTCGTATTTTCACAGCTTCACTGATGCTCCCTCAGGGGAAGTTGTCCCTCCCACTAAGATTCCCTTCAAAAAGATGAGGTTCTCAAAGAGAATTTTAAAATTTTCTTTGTTGTCTTATTCACTTTATTTTTCTTCAACATTTGAAAGAGGAGAAGTGAGGACAAGGAGAAAGGAGAATAGTTAGGTCTGAAAAATGTAAAAGTCCCCTTTAAATCTACTTTTGAGAAGATGATTTTAAGATATTCTGTACCCTCAAAGATCTCCTGCCCTTTAGATACACATGCCTTAACTACCATCATGTTAGAAGATGCTGTGTTTAGGTTTCAAAGTAAGGAATTATACTGAGAACTTTTAGTGAGGATTCTTCTCTTGTAACCTTGGTTTTCTTCCTCCTGCTAATCTTTTAAAATGGATATTGCAGGAAGTTGCTTGCCAGGCTGTAATATACCTCCAGGGAATGTAGCACATGATCTTTTTCCTTATTTGGCACTGAAATTTCATCAGGCTATATTAATCTGAGTGAAACACACTCTAGGAATATCTTTAGAATAGTTCTATAGTTAGAAAAGTTAAGACCAGGTAACAGTGGAACCACAGTGTTATATACCATGCCTGAAGCAGATAAAGGCTGTTAGTACTTGTGTTGCAGTATTCAAATACATGAGGGCCAAATAGATAGGATTACCTTAAAAACATTGTTGTCCATGTGTGTTTTATTTTAAAAATGTTAGGGATGATAACACAGCCTTGTGTATATATACATGAATCACTGCAGAAACTGGGCTTGCGTGTTTGGGCAACTAGGCCTTGGGCTAATTAAGGGTAGTGGAGTGACCATTGTGTGTGTTTTGGTTGCCTTCACTGAAGTCTGGGTGGGCTGTGGTAGCAGCCCCAGCTGCTGTAGTATCATGGGGAAAAAAAAAACCAACTGAACTTAGAGAAGTTTCCTTACCTGTAACAAACGGACAGTACTCTCCACCTCACAGTTTGTGTGAGGGTTAAATGAGAAAATACTTGGTAAAGTGCTTTGTAATCTCCATAGCACTCTGCAAAGCAGGGAAATGTGCTTGTGATCATTATCATGGTGACATAGAGTGAATTATTCCCCAGATATTCATGATAAGGTGGTCAGAAAAGAGTAGGTAGTTCACTTTACCAAACAGAATTCTGTATGTATTACACAAACTCCCAGTTTGAATCACTGAGTAAAATGAAGGGCAATGAGAAGTGTGCTCTATTTAAAATGTTCATTTCATTTTCACATTCCATTCTTTACCAGCAAACGGTTTCACTTCATTTCCAGTCACTTTCACTTTCAAGTTCTCAAGCTTCAGTTTAGTGTCAATGTTCCCACACTTAAACATTTGTGTTGTCTTCCTCAATCTTCTCTGTGAGAAGTCTGTTTATCTGACTAATGCACTGTGGTCAGAATGAGAGTATTGCTCATGGTGCATTTCCTAGGTAGGAATGTCTAAAATCAACAAGTGGCTTAACCCAGAACATTCTCTATGACCCTTCCCTCTACCCTCCCCACCCAATGCCTAGTGACATTGATTTGTTTGCATATAGGGCTATTTCCACTTTTAGTTGAAGGACCTGACTGCCTGTGCACAGGGCCCTTTCCATGTATTGTGGTTTGGGGCCCTTATTAGTGTCTGGCTACCTGCTTCTTTCTATAAGTGAGACTATTATAACAAAGCAGTGAACCCTTTCATGACAGACTCTTAAGGATCCAAGGTGTTCTGGCTCAATCTCAGGAATCAGTCTAGAGAATATGCATAGCATATGTCTGTCATCTTGCAGCATCCTTCTCATAAACCGTAGGAAATATTTAGCCCAGAACAGCCAAGCAAGTAGGGTTATCCTTAAGCTGGTGTGAGGCCTTTAAGTATCTAGGGGCAAGAAGAATGAGATACGTCCTTTGGGGCCCAAGGGATAGAACTAAGGCCATGGGCAGAAGCTACACAGAGACGAATTTTGACTTAGTAATATGAAGATTGTTCTAACAGAACTGTCCAACAATGAAATGAATTGCTTTAAGAGTCTGTAAGTTTCCATTACTAGAGGTGTTTTAAGAGTAAACTAGATAACCAATGAAGATATATTGTAGAGAGGATTTATATTATTGGATTAGGTAGCTTTTATTTTTTAAACTGTATTGGAATTTTTAACCATGAAAGTAACACATGCATTTTATAATGAATAAAATAACACAGAGCTATATCAAGAATGAGTTAATTATCCATTTTCTTTCTCTTCTCTCTGATCACATTGCCCTTCCTCTACCCCCTTTCCCCTATGAAACCAATGTTTGGAGAAGATAGAATAATGCTAACAGAAAACAGAGAAAAGAACATCTCAAATCCTATTTGTGTACTACTTTAAGCAAACTGAATATGGTAGATATGTCTTTAAGAGGTAAAAAAGAAAATTAAAAGGATAGTAGGAGAGCTCCTAGCTGTCTTAAGTGAGTTAAAGGCCTTAGGCCAGAGCTAATTATATTATAGAGCACAGACTAGGTATGGGGGTTACCCAATAACTTGGTTTGTAAGTAAATTAATGTATATATATAGCCATCAGAGAATGGATCAGAGCAGAGTTGTGGGAAGTTACCTAAAGAGAGTGATTGTCTCTAGGCCAAAGACTGGCATAAACATAAGTAAAGCACAAATGTGTCAGAAAGGGAGCTGGTCAACATCAGAAGCGCTCAAAGGTGAACACTGCTTGTGCCCTGTGTCCCCAGTAACTGTCCATAGGAATAGGAATATTGGCAGTCTTCAAAGTTTCAGTTCCACTGGCAAGAGTCCCCCTTTGTGGGAAATTCAATTTAACATTCAAGTCCTATAGCAAACTCCTCTTATTCTGTTACCTTGTGATTACAATTAACCTCTGCAGATAGAACTGTCTGAAAGGGAAAATGCTCTGGTCAGAATGTTATGAGTATGTGATCTGTGTGATGGATACATCATTATTATAAATCAATAAATTTGTATTCTGGTTTGCTGCATCAGTTTATTGTGAACTTTGTTAGGGCGAGGCACCATGTCTAAGTGTAGTCAACTCTGGGATACTGACAGTGTCAAGGTTCTGGGCCTGCAAGGCTGGCACTGGACCCTAGTTGTACAGTTCATATAGCCTTAGGGTGCCATTTAGTACAAAAGGGAGATAATATAACACTTGGATGGAAGTTTGGGTCCTAGAATCTGATTGACCTGGGTTTGAATGCTAGATCAACCATTTACAAACTGTATGACCTAAGCCTGTTTCCTTCTCTGTAAAAAGGAAAGAGATGATCATAACACCAATTTCAAAGGTTGTTTTGAGGATTAAATTAGATAATCCATGTAAAATGCTTAGCTCAGAGCCTTACATATAGCTGCTATCATCATCATCACCACCACCATCACCACCACCACCATCACCAAGGCAAATGACACCTTGTGATGATTATTAAGAGCCAATATGAGCTCCTTAAAGCAAAGCATTCCTATTTCTAACATCCTTTCATTCTTTCACAGTTCATCTGATTGGTTATGGGAATGTCATAGAATGGATTTTTTATTTCTGGAAGGAGTTTGGCGGATATTTCTATTATATTCTTGTTGTCTAGTTGGGGTTAATTAAGTAGATTCATAGCTGGTTGAGCAAACATAACCAAGTGGTTTTGAGCTGCTTGATAGATTGATGTCTATCTGGAAGGAGGTCATCATGGTGAGCCTCAGGAATCTGTTTGCTGATGCTATTCTGTCCAATTTTCTCATTTAAACATTTTGATGAAAGTACAAAAGATATGCTTGTATAACATATGGTTGGCTTGAAGTTGGAAGAGATGACTAACACATCCAATAAGAGAGACAGGATTTAAACAAGATGTGTCGGTTGATGGGATGGGTTTGCTAATAACACCACAGGTAACATTTGTTGAGCACTCACTATGTGCCAGACAGAATGCTAAATGTGGTTGATGGATTCCCTTATTTAATCCTCACAATGACCCTCTGAGGTCTGTACTATTAATATTCCATTTGATAGGTAGATATAGAGGCACAGAGATGTTAAGTTATTTACTCAAGTCTCACAGCCAATAAGAGGCACAGCTGGGACAGGAACTAGTTGTCTTACACCAAACCCCATGCTCTTAACCACTGTAATATGCTGTTAGAGCCAGTGAGTCAAAATTTTACAGAGGTCAATGTAAAGTCCAACACTTAGGTAACAAAATATTACCATAAGTCCTAAAAGGAAGGTGGGAGGTTGGTTTGTTAGCAAGTAGTAGGGAAAACTTTTGTTCATTGAAGGGAAATGCAATGTGAGTCAATACTGTCATGTACTTGCTTACAAAAAGAACAATGACTTCCGTACTCTGAATGAGAGAGAAGGGAACCTAGTTTATGTCTGTACAAAAATCCTTCTCAGAATCCTTGGAGAAGGCTGCAAACAAGGCCAGAATGTTACTCTAGCAGGAGGCCCCTCATGGAAGTCTTAGCCTTGTGTTAGGCCTCCGTGATTCCAGGAGGGCAGCCAAGCCAGAAATGTCCAGCCTCTGTGTGGAATTGTGCGAAAATGACTCTTCTAGCGTTGGAGAGTGTGTAGGGCTAGATGACTTCTAAGACCTCCCCCTCCTAAGATTCTCTGAGATCAGTTAAGACACACATTGGTGAACAACAACAACAACTCTGAGTTAAGCAAGTCAGTGGTTTAAGGACTGAATTTGTTTTTGCAATGAGAGGTGGTCAGTGTTCTGAGTGTTATGGCTGGTCATGTTCTAGAGGTGGCTTTGCTTCTTTTGTTCACCAGTGTTTTGAGTTAAAGGGAATGACAGTCTACAAATTTATGCACGTGGCACTTCACAGAATAAAAGAGGCCAGTTCCTGGCCTCTGATACCCACATGCAACAAATATAGCTTGTGTCCTTCCCTCAGGACTCAGTTTGTAAGCTTCTTTATTACATTGTGCTGTAATAACAATTTCCCCGTTTTGTGGGCAATCTGTGAAACCATCTTTCCCTTTATTTCAACTTCGTTGTTGTTGTTTTGCATTTATACTCTGAATTAAATGAACCTTTAGGGGTTCCAATTGTATTATGGAAAAAAGAACTTGGAGTTCTAAGAGCCTGAAGAACATTTTGTTTTCCTCAGCTAGGTATTTAAGACCTTTAGGATTTAGTTATCATTTTCCAAACATTTCAAAAAGATTAATCATCCCTGTAACCTCAAATGGCAGAGAAAGTATATTCAGTTCTCCTGAGTTATCATCATAATAACCTCTTACTCTTATATGGTCTTTTACATTTTACACACGATAATCATCACAAATAATCCTGTTTGGAAGGTAGAACAGAGGACACAAGACAGGTATTATTTCCCCATTTCAGAAACAGAACAGGACACTCAGAGAGTGTTGGTGGTAACAATTATAGCAGATGTTTTTTGAACACCAACTTTGTGCCAGCTACCTGCATGAATTCATTTAATCCTTGTAATAATAGTTCTGTGAAGTAGGCATTATCTCCATTTTGAGATGAGGAAGCTGTGGCTCAGAGAGTAGCTTGCCCAAAGTCACACAGTAGTGAGTAGAAGAAGTGAAATCACACCCGGGGCTTTTTGATTCTGAAATCCATGCTCTCAAACAATAGATTCTTACCACCAGAGAGGCCACGAACCTGCCCAGGGCCGTCTGGCTGCAGTGGCCTAGGCAGGGCCAGAATCTATGTCTTAGACTGTTTAGTGCATTTTCTACTGTATGCTGCAGCTGCTTCACTGGTTTTCATTAACAGTTGGTTCTTTTCAATACATAGAGAGGAAACAAAGGAAAGCTGAGCCAGATTTTGCTCTCATAACATAAAGGAACCCACTCAGAACCAAGGAGGATCTCAGGCTTTTATGGGATTTTTAAGTGCCTAGTGTTTTCTTCATATTCTGTTTATACTTCACCACCACCATCATCATCATCAGTTGATGCTGGTGGTTATCATCTGATAGTGATTCACATGTGATCCTGCACCAGATATACCTATTTTACTATGTTTGGCATTTATAGAGGCAGTATGTTTCTTAACCCATTTTTGGGAAATAAGTTCTGGTATTAACTGTAGCAGAAAAACAAATAGGAGAGGCAATGAGGTTCAGCAGAAAGAGCTCAGACCAACTTTTGGCATCAGTCCAAGCAGAGGTAAAAATCCCAGCTCAGGGGCTGGCCCAGTGGCATAGTGCTTAAGTTTGCACACTCCACCTCAGTGGCCCAGGGTTCATGGATTTGGAGCCTGATCGCAGACCTACGCACCAGTCATCAAGCCATGCTGTGGCAGCATCCCACATATAACATAGAGGAAGATGGGCACAGACGTTAGCTCAAGGCTAATCTTCCTCAGCAAAAAGAAGAGGATTGCAGGGGCCGGCCTGGCGGCGCAAGCGGTTAAGTGCTCACGCCCTGCTGCGGTGGCCCAGGGTTTGCCGGTTCGGATCTTGGGCGTGCACCATGCTGTGGCGGCATCCCATATAAAGTGGAGGAAGATGGGCACAGATGTTAGCCCAGGGCCAGTCTTCCTCAGCAAAAAAGGAGGATTGGCAGATATTAGCTCAGGGCTGATCTTCCTCACACACAAAAAAAGAAGAGGATTGGCAATGGATGTTAGCTCAGAGCCAGTCTTACTCACAAAAAAAGAAAAAAAATCCCAGCTCAGCCCCTTCATAAAGGAGGCACCTTAAATAAGTTACTGAATCTCACTAAACATCTATTTCTGCATTTTGAAATGGAGATAACACATGACTTGTGGGTTTGTTATAAAGAACGAATGAAAAAGGTAATTAAATGTTGACTGGGCATGTACTACATGGTAGGTGCCTGCATTTACCTCACTTAATTCTTATGACAGCCCTAGGAGATAGATATTGTTAGGTATTATCCCACTTCTCACCACTTGACAAATAAGGAAACTGAACTTCAAGGAAAGTTTATAACTTTCCCAAGGTGAACTCTACCTCAGTGTCTTGTAAAAGTTTAAGAGGGCATCAAATCAAACATAACTATTTCAATTTCCTCAAAGCCATGAAGTATCCCTAAGTCTCCCCAAAATGTTTCCCATGTAAGGCTATCAAACTCTTCTTAAAGATCTCATCTCAGTTCCATTATCCCAGCTGTTCCTTCATCTTTTTATTTGTTGTCATAAAATTAAATCTAGAATTACATAGAAATATTTTAAATGTATATGATTTCCTCTGTTGTATGGATAAATGCATTACCTTCTCCAAGAAGGTATACATACAGTCATGAGCCACATCATTTCAGTCAACGATGGACTGCATATACGACAGTGGCCTCATGAGATTAGTACCAGATAGCAGCCTAGGTGTGTAGTAGGCTCTACCATCTAGGTTTGTGTAAGTGCACTCTATGATGATCACACATGATGAAATCGCCTAACGACACATTTCTTAGACTGTATCCCTATCATTAAGCGATGCATGAGTGTACTTGGGTAAGATCCCACTTTCCTGGACTTCCTTACCTCCATCAACAGGAGTCAAGGGGAGCCTGGGCAGTCATCCCTCTCTGACCCCACTCTCAGCCTTGTCCCCAGTCTCTGCCTCCAATAACGCAGATCTAATCTCATGCTTTTATCAGTGTTTAGATGTCACCACAAGAAGCCCAAATTGTAGGAAACCCTTTACCTCCCAAACTCTAATTCTTCTCTTCCACCTCTTCTTCCACTCCTCCCCAAGTCCTATGTCCCTTAGAATTCAGAATCCAGCATCAGAAAAATCTCCTATATTCCCAACCTCTTCTGGCAGCATTCCTTGCACCTTCTAACTTGAACAGAAATTTGTCTCTCTCCTGAGCATACTGCCCTCTTAGTGGGGGCAATTTTACTTTCCAGTCTTCTACCACTAGGCCTGGATGTAGGGTGGGTGTGCTCCTTTTCCTCATTGCGGCTTTCAGACCATTCTTCATCCCTCCTTCAGCAAAACCCCCAGCTTTGAATCTCATGTTATCAGTAATATAGAGATCTCAGAGAGCTTAATCCTGCACAGTGTAAAGACATATCATTTGTGGTTGATTAAAATGGAGGCTGTGGCTCTTTTACAAAGAAGGATCCTTTGTAAAAGGTCCCTTGATCAAGAACATAACTGCTGTTTTAGTTAGTGTTATATGATGGGGGTGTGGAGGACAGGGGAAGTGGGTTCAGCTTCCATCAGGCTGACTGGGAGTTGGGATCTTAACCCACTCAGAGTGCAGGGACTGCTGTATATAAAGGTGGACACACTGTCTGAAGCATGCTACTGGAATCTGTTCTGAAAATATACAATCCCTGCCCTAGAGTGATATTCACAAGATTTTTTTTACTTGGTGGGAATATGTGGCAATGGGCCAAATTAAATTTGATATGAACATCTCTTTCATAGTCTCTGTGGAGAAATTGGACCTGAAAAATGTGGTGCAGAGAGTTGGGCACCCATGTAGAAGAATATTTTTCTAAAACAGTGGAAGTTATAGAAGACTCAGGGTCTATAGTATAAGGTGTTTGTCTGCTTAATTTTGAAAGAACTACTTTGTATAAATTAGCAAGGCCTTCTTGTATGAGGTTAGTCTCAAGCAAGTAAGAGGGCCTTGTTGAATTTCTCCATAATTCTCAGTAGTTCCCAGAGGTCAGAACTATTCCTTATCTGTAAGTGGCAGGTCCTTAGGTTATAGACCTAATGGGGATATAACTTTAATGTTGTACAGTTAAACCAACTTTACACTATTTACAAGACATGTCATACAACACTGAAAACAAGAAATTAGAGTATGTGGAAACTATGCTACTAAAATTAAGCAACATAAGGAAAATTAATATAAGCCTATAAGTCACAGCTTGACTTCTGTTTCAGGAACTGACCCAGGGGTAATGGAGCCAAAAACAATTTTAAGACCTGTTCTGTTCTGACTTGTAAAGATTATTTGATGTTGTCCCCCCAACCCCCATCTCACTTCCAAGTTAGTATTAGGGGTTAGGAAAAAGACTGTAATGTTGCCTGATTCATTTCTGGTCTAACTTTGATTCTGGCTTCAGTAAGGTGAGATGTCTACTTTTTGTTAAGTATCACTGGCAGTTGGCAGTACATTTCATAACAGTTTATGTGGCTGCCAATAATATTTGCAATACTCTGAGGCTGGGCACTGGAGAAATACGTGCTTATTGGAAAGCATGCCAATTTGTAAGTGATGACTTAATTTTGCTGTTACCTGAACGTGAGTGCTATTGATGTGGCATTAACATTGACTTTATGTTTATTTAATCAAGAGACAGAAATTTCAAATGTATGATTATAATGTCAGTATATTGGTCTTTCTTTAGAGACAAACAATAGAAATTTAAGAATTGTGAAAAATTGCCCTAATTATATCAGAAAATTCATACTTCTATGTTACAAATAGGCAACTAACATAGTTTACAACATAATCCAAAAGCTTGAATTTGTGGAATTTTCAGTATGAACATATTATGTGTTAGATGGTGGGGCTTATATATATTATCAGGGCATAGTGTTCCAACCTGGCACTACTAGCCGTGGTAGATTTTGCAGTCAAAAATAGAAGTTGTCATGGACAGTGGCAGGTGATCAGGAGCAGTTCAGAAAAGCACAAAGTCTGGCGACAGGGCAATGGGAAAATTCCTACAGTCAGATGGACTGAGTATGTGGATGTAAGACTGACAGCAGAGATACTTTCAGAATTAGGGAAAAACTACAAAGTTCTGGAAAGATTAATAAAGAGAAAGGGAAATTCTAAGTAGCTAAAACTTCTGGCACGGGAGTGTTGTTGACAGAGCACCTGAATCTTGTATATCAAAGCTTTTAAGTTCATTTGGAGCAGGAGAACTTGATAATTTTTTTCTCCCAGGAGGATGCTTTATAAAGGAAAATAACAGGAAATTGGAATTATTCTAAAGAAATTTACTTTAACATAAACATGGTTGGACTTCATCATGTCTTTCCCTTTATCCCACTCAGTTATCTTAAAATAGGAAGGGTATCCTCTAGAGTAGCATGATGACCGATTCACAGATGTGGCTTTGAAAACATCCGGGAAAAGTCCTGAAGCCTCTGCCCTTAATTTAGAGATCTTCAGAGATGGTGGAGAGCCCACAGTCTCCTGTAGTAACAGTGCCCTTTGTTAAACTCGCACTGTAAGGAGACTCTTGTGTCTGTCCTAAATCCCTTATATTATCTTCAGAGAAGATAGAAAGCAGCTGGTTACTATTCTCTGCTTAAGAATCCTTATATATTTGAAGAAACTGTTGTTAAATCACTCCCTTTGACTTTGGATTTTTAAATAGAATCATTCCCATCTCTTGAGCATTCCATGTTAAGTCTTATTTTCCAAGTCTAATCAGCTTTGTGGCTGTCCCGTAAACCATCTGGGTCCCAGAACGTGATGCTGTGGTCCACAGGGCCTAATTCTTTAATAAAAAGATTGTTTTGTGATTCCTAAGTACTCCTTCTTATGAGTCTCATTGTCTTGCTTATTTTTTTAACTTATAATTATTAATTGAAATATAGTTCATATACCATAAAATTTACCCATTTAAAGTGCACAATTCAATGGTTTTCTAGTATATTCCCTAAATGGTACAACCACAGTATTCCATTGTATGGACACATCATATTTTGTTTATTCTTGCTTGATTTTTTTTTTTTATTTCTTGCTTCATCGTTAAACTCAGAGTTACATTAACGCCAAATAATCTACTCTGTTACTCCCCCAAGGATACTCTGTCAAATTTGAGTTTTTGAATCTTATTTGGCTTTTTAATTCTTTATTCTTCAATTTAGTAAGACCCCTTTGAATCCCTAATTTTACTGCCCAGCACAGAATTATTTACAAACTGAAGAAAAGACCCGAGGCCAACCTGAAAACCTGCATAGAGCATTACTTGTTCCACTTTTTTAATAGATATGTTCATTGTGTAATGGATACAACAACCCTCTTTCATTCATCAGATTTTCATTCCTCAAGAGTGTGGACATACACTAACTTGTCCTAGAGAGAAGTCCTTCTCCAAGCATGCTGACTAGTTTCCTGAGGTGGTCCTGGGAGCAGGTAGGGGTGGATGAGGGTGTTTAATGGCAGATCCTCAGTTATTACAAAACTTCCTTCTTTCACTGATGGTGACTGTTTGTTCCCTCTTCATGAGGAGTAGACATATAGAAACAGCATGAGGCGCTGCTTAAGAGCTCAGATTTACTCCTGTGAACAAGAGACAAATTTGGGTTTGTGCTGCAGCTATGCCATTCACCAGTGGTTGTACTCTAATTGTACCATCTGCGAAATGGAGTGGTGATACCAACCTTGTAGGGTTATTGTGATGTTTAAATGAAATAACTTCTATAAAGCACTTACAAATGACGCCTGCCATGTGGTATGTGCTCAAAAAGTGATAATTATTCTCATGTAGAATCTTGAGGGATAAAAAAAATGGTGTAGTGGTCCTTGACCTCGAGGAGCTTAGTATTCTAATAGCAGAGACAAAATTGACAATTGATAATCCTAAATTTAAGAGCAAAATAGAAAACTTAGGAAAAGGTACTGAGAAGCCATAGAAAATGTAAAATAATATATTCTCTATATTTCTTTAGTAAATTTTGGGGGTGAGTGGAGGGGAAGTGCCACTGATACCAAGAAAGAAATGTTTATCTTACTCAAATACCCATAAGAGTAGTAATCTCCTTGAGAGCTGAATCTCCGTTTTCTTCACCTCTCTGTACCTGGAAGTACCTCATAAAATGACTATACAGAGTGGTTGCCCAAGAGGTGTTTGTTGAATTGCTCTCTACGACAGCATTCTAGATATCATCCTTGGTTCTCTTCTCACTGTACATTCTCCTTGGGCAGTCTCTCATTTGTGCTGATGGAATCTACCCATACCCCAACCGGTCTCAAATCTCTACATCCAATGCAGACTTCTCTTCTGAGCTCCAGCCCAAGTGTTCAAGTATCTGCTGGAAATCTCCTACTAGTTGTTATGTAGCTGCCTCCAACTCAGAATGTCAAGTCTGAACTGTTAGTCTTTTTTTCCAAAGTGACCATCTCTCACATTTTTCCTCTCTTGGTTAGTGAGGAAATCATTATCTACACAGTTGCCCAAGTCACTATTTTGGGGCATAGGAACTCTCCCTCTCTCTTACCACCTGCATCTAGTCAAATATGTTTACATTCTTCTTTCTCCTTCAGGTTCAGGATCCCCTCCAAGACAGGTTTCTTTCTTATTAACCCTGCCTAGGCCAAGGCCTCATCAATGAATCTAATGAAAGGCATTTTTTTCTATAGCTTTTCATTTTTTATTAAAGGGCACACACTCACAAACACATGTGTGTGCCTGCGAGCTCATACACATAGTATTTACACAAGTCCCCCGAGTTCACCAAGTCCTGTCCAGTCCTCAATTTATTGGTGAGATTCTTATGTTGTACAAGCCTACAGGCATGTATAATTGTTAAGGGGATGTGGATTCTGCCGTGACAATTCACAATTTTTTCTGGCTAGTTAAGCCACGTACTCCATTCTGCCAAACCATTCTCAGACATTTCTCAACCATTTTCCTTCTCCTTTGTTAACAAATTTTCAACAGTAAAAAGGAAAGAAAGAAAAGAAAATCCTACCCTAAGAAATTATCTTGGCCTCGATAAGAATATAGTTTGGATTCCCAGTTGACTATTTTCCATTCTGTCACCAAGATGTGTTTAGAGAACAACAATAAATAACCCCCGAGCCCTGCCATTGTTTCTTT
This sequence comes from Diceros bicornis minor, assembly GCF_020826845.1. Classification (NCBI taxonomy): domain Eukaryota; kingdom Metazoa; phylum Chordata; class Mammalia; order Perissodactyla; family Rhinocerotidae; genus Diceros; species Diceros bicornis. Next base: position 16,807,294 of record NC_080763.1, read on the forward strand.
ACGGTTTATGTTTCATGCTCTGCTGCTTAGCCGGCAGGGAGGGAGGCTTAACTGACAAACCCAATTTCTGTAGCTGTGCTGATATCATCCACGTTCAAAGCCACAGTGAAAAATTACAGATCAACCTCAGCCACATTTTTTTGTTGTTCTTGCTGAGAAACACACATGCACAGACAAAGAAGTTCCATGTTTGCCAAGTGGGACCAAACAATCTTGGTGTGGAATGAAGAAAATTGTGAAATCGTAGCGGGTGAAATTATTTAAACCATAAAAAGCAAATGACTTTGTTTCCTTGGATTGCCTGGCCTTTTAAACTGCCTCCTTTTATGCAGTCTCCATCCTGCACAAAGCCTGTTGTGTTGGTTATTTTCTTGTGCTGAGATTGCACTGAAATGGCGTGACTCTGTTAACAGTACTCGGATGACTTCTCAAGAACAACTCTTAGTTGGAAAAATTATTGTAAAAATAGCATCTCTCTAGAATCCAATTTTGTTCTTTCCCCATCACTTCCTTGGCCACCGTCTCATTAGCTGTACTGTAAGTGATGCTGTTCTGCCTTCCTTTGCTCATCGTTACTTCTGCTTAGCATATGTTCCTTCAGCTTGTGTATCACTCAAAATCCTACTCATTCCTCAATGTGCAACTTAAATGTCATCTCCTCTGGAAATCCTTTCAGGTTCATAGTATGCTTTGCTCATGTTCTATCTGCTCCCTAAGTATGTGTCTGATAAGTATTTATTAAGTTGATGTTAATATATGGCTCAGGAGATTGCTAATTTTATACTACCAAGATCTTTTTTTTTCTTTTTCTTTTTCTTTTTTGTGAGGAAGATTAGCCCTGAGCTAACATCCGTTGCCAATCCTCCTCTTTTTGCTGAGGAAGACTGGCCCTGGGCTAACATCCGTGCCCATCTTCCTCTACTTTATATGGGACACCGCCACAGCATGGCTTAACAAGCAGTGTGTCTGTCCTCGCCTGGGATCCAAACCTGTGAACCCCGGGCCACTGAAGCAGAGCACGCAAACTTAACCACTATGCCACTGGGCTGGCCCCAAGATCTTTTTTTTTTTGTGAGGAAGATCAGCCCTAAGCTAACATCTGTCGCCGATCCTCCCCTTCTTGCTGAGGAAGACTGGCCCTTAGCTAACATCCGTGCCCATCTTCCTCCACTTATATATGGGATGCCGCCACAGCACGGCTTGACAAGCGGTGCATCAGTGCGCGCCCGGGATCCAAACCCAGCGCGCTTAACCGCTACACCACCAGGCCGGCCCCAGGCCCCAAAATCTTGTTATTTTGTGTAAACAACAGAAGACATCTTAAAAAGTTATTTTCTTTTTAAGCCTCAACAGCACATATAGAAAACACAGGAAAAACTATGTTTGTTAAAGAAAAAAATTTAAACACACTATTGTGCAATTTAGAAAAAATTATTTTTTCTAAAATATTGTAAATTTAGAAAAATTGCACAAAGAAACAGAAAAGACTGTAGGGACTATACATCATAAATAAACCGTGCTTCAGCAACTTATACTTCTTAGGTACCATTGAATTATCTGTACTAGAATAATGTAGGAACACTGATACACAAAACCCAAACCTACTTATATTTGATACACATTTTAGGATTCCTGTTCAGCTAACTTACTGTCTTACTTATGTTTTACCTGAGTTCCTATTAAAGTTGGTTCTCCCTAATTGGTTGGAGAAGTAGTTAGAAATATGCTGACAGCTGGGAGATAGTTCAAGTTTGGTATGGAGAAGCTGCAAATAATCCTCTTTCAGCCTAAATCAGGGTGGCCTATAGTTTTACAAACCAAAGCATGATCGTGGAGTGCTAATTCCTATCCTGTAGGAACCATGACACGATTAGCCTGCTAGTCAACATTTAGAACCATAGTTGTAAATTGTGCCTGGTTCTGTGATTTGTAATTGAGTGGGAGGGGTTGAGTCTAGAGGTGGCCGAGAGTTCAGCCACAAAGGTAACTAAAGGATTGGGAAAGAAGAACTAGGAGGGAATTTAAAGAAACTGGAATTAGTGAGCTTAGAAAGAAGGGAGGATAAAGGGCAATCTTTGTGTATATGAAGACACTTAGCAGAACATAGTGACCAGTGTTTTCCATCTCACCTGAGGATAACACAAGAGACTTAAACTGCAGTATGAAGGATTTGGGATAGACATAAAGGAGTATCTACTAACAAGCAAAATTGGAGTAGACTACTGAGAAACATGGTAGAATTTCCATCTCTGAGGATTCAAAAATATATATTCTATTGTCTTTGGGTGTTTTGAGATAAATCTTGCTCAAAGACAATGACATGGATCTGTTGGCTTCCTGGAATCCCATTAATTTTGCATCATTATTAGTTTTAAAAGCTTCTTCATGGATAGCAGGAGAGAAGCAAGTATACCAATCAAGTCAAGGGGCAGTGTGATGTAGAAGAAAGGCCACTGCGCTGAGTGGAGGGAACTTGATTGTTGTCTTGGGTGTCCAGTAATTAATCGGGTGATCTTGTACTTGTCCCTTAACTTCTCTGTGCTTTAGTTTCCTTACCTGTAAAATGAGGGAGCCTAGCTAAATGACTTAATATGGAATTTAAAAGATGGAAAGCATCATGTTTAGTAAACATAGGTTAAAAGCCTCTTCTGGGCCGGCCATTGATCAAGACTCCTTTACATATTATCTAATTTATAGATCATCTTATGCAACCCATTTTACAGGTGAGCCAAGTGAAGGCCAGAGAGACTAAATGACTTCCCAGTTTTATACAACTGGTTTCAGAACTGGGTAGAACCCAAATCTCCTGACTCCCAGGCTAGTACTTGTTCACTGAGCTAGGCCTCTGATAGTCATGCTCTGATATAGTATTTGAAAATCCTTTCTAATTTTTCTTAACCTTCACTTTCCTTTTCTTCCTTCCAGAAACGTTTATTGTGCCCTATTAATATGGTAGGCACGGTGCTAGGTGCTGGTCATACAGAATGGAACTTTGATGAAGTCTTCAAGGATTTTTAATTCAAAGAAAAAGTGTTTCAGATAGGGAAAGAGGCTTTTGGATTTTTCCAGGCTTGTAGGTATCTTAAATGGTACAATAATACCTCATTGTCCCAAGTCTGTCGTCAGAGGCAGAGTAACACGAGGCAGATACACACCCTCCAAGGCTTCGTAGGGCACTCCTGCCTTTCTTCAGACAGTTTCTTCCCCTTTTTCTCTCTCTTCCCTGAGCCTCTGATATGGACCTCAGCATGGCTGACATGTAGGTAGAGCTTTCCCAACTCCCAGGACCAGGTTCTGGAGGCCAGGACTGTACCCCTCCCCTCTCCTTGGGGTCCAGGGCTGTAGCCAGTCATTCAGCCTGAAGCCTCCCTGGGTTTAAATCCCTACTCTGCCACTCACCAACTGTTGACCTTAGTTTAGTTATTTAAGCCTTCTGTGACATGGGATAATGGTGATATCTACCTCAGAGGGTGGTTGTAAGGATTAAATGAAGCAATACAAGGGAGGCTATGATTATTACTAAGAAAGCAATAAGTGTTAGCACTCAATAAGTTTTAGCAATTTCAATTTCCAAGACAGCAACACTACTCTTGCCTACTTGGCAATGGTCCCTTCAACCTAGTTCTGAGGAGATCAGACCCCTCCCAGGTCTTCTCACTTAAGTTGTGCTTCCTTTCTGAGGGTTACTTCCTTCCTGAGTGTTGGAGACAGTATACAGAGTGGTTATATGTTTGGGTTCTATAGTCTGACCGACCTAAGTTCAAATCCCTGCTCTAATGTTTAATTGTAGAAAACTTTCCTTTAAATGCGTGGTGGGCATGCCTATGTAAAGGTTTTGAAATATGTCTGTTGGCTGTTTGTGTATTTAGTTTAATTTCTATAGAATTGTTCTAGAGGTCATATTAGTATGCCATTAATTATTATTATTATTAGTGAAAATAATGATAGATATTATATATTAAGGGTCTACTTTGTGCCAGCACTGAGCTAAATGATTTACATAATTATATCTAATTTTTACAGTAACCATCTGAAGTAAATGGTTTCATCCCCATTTTAGTGATGGAAAAATTGAGACCAAGGGAGGGTAAATAACTTGTCCAAGGTCACAAAATAGTAAATGACAGAGCCAAAATTTAAACCTAGGTCTCTCCAGCTCCAAAGCCTATGATATTTTTCACCATAGCTCCCTTTTTGCCATCCTAGGCAAGACTAGAGGTCTCAGCTCTAGGCCAGGAATAGAGGTCATAATGGTTTCTTGGCCTTATAAGGAATGGTTTCTAGCCCTTACTTGTTAGCTTAGTGAAAATGTTCCCAATTACTGGCAAAACAATTCACATACCACAACTGATGTTGAATTATTATTGTTACTAGTTACATTATTGTTACTAGTCATACTTTTAACGTGAAAATGTACTAAAACACTGAGAGGTATTGCTTTTAGAAACCAACTTTCTTTGAGATATATATATATATATTTAAGAAACCTATTCATCATTTTGTGTCTACCTGTAACAGCTCCTGGCATATCAGATGTATTACATAAATTTGTATTCAAAGAAATGAATGAATGGGAATTTGTTAGTGCAGTTGAGTCGATTCCAGCTCCTAGCAACCCTGTGTACAGCAGAGTAGAGCCCTGCCCAGTCTTTTTGGGCCATCCTCTCATCTTCTGATGCTATGCCAGACAATGCTCTGCTGCTATTCACAGGGTTTTCACGGCCAGTTTTTTGGAAGTGGGTGACCAGGTCCTTCTTCCCTGTCTATCTTAGTCTGGAAGCTCCACTGAAGCCTGTCCACCATGGGTGACCCTGCTGCTATTTGAAATACCAGTGGCAGAGCTTTCAGCATCACAGCCACACGCAACCACCACAGTATGACAACAAACAGATGGGTGGTGTGGTTCTCTGACCGGGAAACGAATGTAGGCTGCGACGGTGAGAGCCCCGAATCTTAACCACTAGACCACCAGGAATGAGAATTTAGTACTGGTTAAAAACAGCTTTGTTTTAAAGCACTTGATATAGTGAAACAAGCTCTGGACACGAGTCAGATAATCTATGCTCTGGATTTAGCCTGCCCGCTGACCAGCTGTGTGACTTATGTCAAGTAACTACTTCTTGACTGGCCCTCATATGGTTTGACCTTTGCAAAATAATGGAATTTAATCTAAATGATTGCTAAGGTCCCTTCCAGGTCTCAGCTTTTGTAGCTATCTAGAGACTGTGAACATGGGAATAAAGTGTATTTTCTCAGTGACTCATCTGGAACCCCAGAAACTAGCTGATTTGGGAAGAAAAACTAATGTTCTCTAAAAATACCACAGAAGTTCTTAACTTACAAGTAGATAGGTTCCACAAGTCTACTTGTTGCTAACCCCAAAAAGATGCTATTCATGCAACAGCTAATATCATCTTTTGCTGATGGGCTAAATTGACTGAGACATAGCTTTATATATATATTTTTGTGTGTGTGTGTGAGGAGATCAGCCCTGTGCTAACATCCGCCAATCCTCCTCTTTTTTTGCCAAGGAAGACGGCCCTGGGCTAACATCCGTGCCCATCCTCCTCCACTTTATATGGGTCGCCGCCACAGCATGGCTCGCCAAAGCAGTGCGTCGGTGCGCACCCGGGATCCGAACCAGCGAACCCCGGGCCGCTGCAGCAGAGCGCGCGCACCCAACCGCTTGCGCCACTGGGCCAGCCCCAGCTTTATATTTTTGAAAGTTCATTTGTAAATAAACTTCTATGGAGAACTGAGAAGTAATTATTGTCTCTTACGTTAGGTTGTATATATTTAAATCTTTTATACTGACTTATAGTTGTCAGGCTGGTCAAGCTAACATGTTCTAATGACCAGGAGCTGGAGAACCTGGTCACTATTGGCCGAATTGTATTCTTGGCCACCTGTGGAATTCTTGGCAGTTAGAGTTTCTTATAAAACTCTTTCCTGGGGCCGGCCCCGTGGCTTAGCGGTTAAGTGCGCACGCTCCGCTGCTGGCGGCCTGGGTTCGGATCCCGGGTGTGCACCGACGCACCGCTTCTCCGGCCATACTGAGGCCGTGTCCCACATACAGCAACTAGCAGGATGTGCAACTATGACGTACAACTATCTACTGGGGCTTTGGGGGGAAGAAAAGGAGGAGGATTGGCAATAGATGTTAGCTCAGAGCCGGGTCTTCCTCAGCAAAAAGAGGAGGATTAGCATGGATGTTAGCTCAGGGCTGATCTTCCTCACAAAAAAAAAAAAAAAAAAACTCTTTCCTGGAGGGCCTCTGTGGGTAAGATGAGCAATACATTGCATTTTAGAATAGTATGTGATAAGAAGCAAGATGATGAAATAATATTTGAGACTTCTGGACAATTCTCAGTGCAGGTAAGAGTGTGACATTATGTAAGATGCCTCTGGCCTTCTCATCTCCACTATGATAGGAATTTGCTATTTTCAAGATCTCATATGTTGCAGATGAGACAGAAATGACCCCATGGAGTAGCCATCTGCAATAAAATCTGGGTGACTCTGCTCACAGCCACTTTCAGAGTAGAGCAGTCTCCAGGGTGTTGGGAATAACTAGGCCCCAGTCTGTAGTCCTAGGCTCAGCTACATTCCTGCATAGCCCTTGCCTTATGCTGGACAGTGTTCCCTCTTCACTTGGTCACTCACTCTATCTCCAGATGGAGAGGCTGGTCCTGAAAACTGTAACCACCAGGGCAAGTATCTCAGCTTACCGTGTCTTTTTGATCAAATGAGCCTTCAATTTGGGGCCAGGATTGGAGCTGTGCTGTAGATCTGTTGTATCTTTGTATCTCACCCAGCTTTCTAGATGGCCTCATCTCTAAACTAACGGCTTAGGATTTGACAGAATGGTTGTGACCAGTTTCTGGTTCCATCATAGGCCAAGCTACAGCCTCATCTCATACTGAAATTTCAACTTTGACTAGATTGAAGCAACTCATATCATTTCTAGCTTGTCACTGCCTTCTGCCCCTGTTCTTTAGAATCAGTTAAACTTTTTCAGTTGGGTATCCAGGGTTTAGAAGGCACAGAAAACAGGCCTGTAGCCAGTTGAGAGGTTACAAAAGGCGTTAAATTGTAGGACAGTCTTGCACAGATGACTTTGTGATTCAACACAATGTGGATTGTATTAATTGAGACTTTTTGATTACAAGCAACAGAAATTAACTCTGGCTAACTTAAAGGAAGAAATCAATTTTTGAATGGATATGGAATAGGTCATAGAATTGAAGGAAAAGTAGAGCACACAGATTTCCAGAGCAGGACAGCTCTAGTAATACAGGAAACAGAAACTAATAGACAGTCGCATCATAGTACCACTTCTGGGATGAATCCACTCCAGACATTTTCTGATCTTTATTGTTCAGCTAATTATTCAGATTCCCAGGGGAGAGTCTGATTGGCTGGCTTGGGTTATAAGTCTGCCCCTTGGCAAGGGGAAGACCCTGCGCCTGGAATAACAGTCCCACGAGCACCACCTACAATGAAGATCAGGGTAGTTCCCCAAACCAGAGGGCTTCTACCAAAAGAAAGGGAGGTTTAAAGAGGACAGATGTCCACCACAAACCTGTTCCATATGGTTCTACAGGGCAAGAATAAACTCAGCCTTACAGCCAAAGAAATGGGCAGCTATGCAGGAATTTCTCTTTCTTACGAGTTGCCATAAAGATACTTACCCAGCTTAGAAGTGCTTGGCTATAATTTTCATGTCCTTTTGTCTCCAATGTACTTTTAGAATTTAAATCAGTAATTAGCAAGAGGCATCTTTGGTCATTGTAGTCACCTGGAGCAAAATGAATTTTAAAAATTCTTTGAATGTGGTAAAAATCACTATCATCATAGTTATCACATGTAGACGGCCAAAATTAAGGCCAGTCATTAGAGGTAAACGGTCAGAAGAACATCCCAGTTGGTTAGTTTCTCACTTTTGAGTTGTGTAGACTGAGAGGATTTGAGTCTTTGAGGGCTTTGATGAGAGTGACTGACTTCAAACGAATCAGCAAGACAGATATTTCTGCTTCTATAGGCTGAGGGATTTACAACAAGAAGCTGTCTTGTGTATAGTAGATTATAATAAAGAGGATTTTGAAATGAGGATGACACATTGATTTGGAATGTTTTCTTATCTGTATTTACTTATTCCTAAATATTTTCCTTCATGTTTTCTTTTTCAAGTGGATGACCAGCTGCATGCCACCTTTTTCTTCCCTCTTTGCCTCTGTTCCTGATTTCTTTCTTTTCCTCAACCACTCCACTTTCCTTCCTCCAATCTTGTGTTTTCTCTCTAAATCTTTTTTCTAACTCTATTTCATCTCTTCCGTTCCTTTCCTTATTTGGTCTTAAAGTCCGTAACTTCTATTCCTTTTTCTGAAATTCCCTTCCTTTCTCCTTCTCTCATCAACATTCTAGTGCCCTACTCCCAAGCCTCTTATCTCTTCACTATTAATCCTTAGTGTGCTAACTGACCTGTGGCCAAAAACAGAATCCCCAGGGCCCTCTTTCCATGCCAATGCCATGACAAGCAGCAGTATCGTTGCTTAGCAAGTGCCTTGTGATCCCTGAATCAATGGATAAGAACCCTCTTGTGAAAGTCTACATATATATGTTTGTATGTATATATGAGATACGTGACAATGTACATATATGTTTGTGTGTGTATATGAGATGTATGACAATGTTCAAGCAACTAGTTTGCTGAATGGAGAGGTGCTGGGATTTTTTCTGGCAAGGGAGAAAGTTAAGTGGAAAGCTTTGCCTAAATTTATTTCTTTATTAAGTTAATGGATGAGGTCCTAAGACGTTATATAAGGAAAATACATCTATTTTATATTAAAGAGAGAAACAGGGATAAGAGACCAATAAACAGTCAGGCATTAGTGTATCCTGGTGACGCATTATTGATAGCAGACACAAAGAATGTATTATGGATGCAGTGATAAAAGAGAAAGCGGAACCAGGAAAGAGATGGCAATAACTGGTAATAAAACCCAAGTGATTCATATGGGTTTAAATGAAAGAAAGAAGAAAGGAGGCAGTGTACATAATGTGAAAGGGCAAGAAAATGGAAGTAGAGACATACTGTTGGAGACAAATAGATGAGAAATTTGAGAAGCTCTCCTTGCATCATTAAAACATTACATGTTAAACAACAAATGGGGAATATGCAGTCATACTATTCAGATGCAGTGTCTGTAGTACTTTAGGGAAATAAAAGACAGATGATATTAGAGTAGTATCTTAAAAAATGTAACTTCAGGGCCGGCCCTGTGGCTTAGCGGTTAAGTGTGCGTGCTCCGCTGCTGGCGGCCCGGGTTCAGATCCCAGGCGCGCACCGACGCACCGCTTGTCCAGCCATGCTGAGGCCATGTCCCACATACAGCAACTAGAAGGATGTGCAACTATGACATACGACTATCTACTGGGGCTTTTGGGAGAAAAGGGGGAAAAAAAGGAGGAGAAGTGGCAATAGATGTTAGCTCAGGGCCCATCTTCCCCAGCAAAAAGAGGAGGATTGGCATGGGTGTTAGCTGAGGGCTGATCTTCCTCACGAAAAAAAAAAAATGTAACTTCAGAAATCGAATCCCCAGTCAAAGGAGTTGGAAGACTGGAACAGATGAAATGAGGATCAGTGTCAAGTGATACAAATTTTAAGCAGGGAAAGTGATTTTAAATGGTACTGCTAGGTAGGTTAACAATTGTCAAAAAAAGAAAAGCAAGATGGTGCTATATCCCCTGAATGCTGAGAGACCAACCTGGCCTGAAAAAGAGCAGACCTACCTACTGTTTGCCAAGTACTGTACTAGGTGCTTCACATACACTTCTAATTTAGGCTTCACTATACGTAAAAGTGAAGCCAAGGACTGAGAATGATATCCATGGGGAGGAAAAAGCAGAGGGAATTTTCTGAGCCAGTTCCAAAGTTATAAGGCTCAGGGGGAATAACTTCAGTTTTATCAAGTCAGAGTGAACAGCCAAAGGCAGCAGACGTAGGATATTGTCAGAGGTAAATCACCCAGCTCAGTCTCTTCTGTCTTTATTGCAAGGTCAAAGGACCAAGGCAAACCGGCCAAATGTTTTCAACCATGGAAATCCCCTAACTTTCCAGCGGCTGCAGTCCCACAGCTCCGAGGCTGTACTCACAGGATGGCTCTCTTCCAGCTTTCAAATCTCTCCAAGTTGATTAATCATTTTCTTCTTCTGACTCACTCAGACCTCTAGAAAATAGCTGCAGGTACTGGCTGGACAGTGTAGATCGTGGAGGCAGGTACATTGGCTTGATGGTGGTCTGTAGAAAAACCTAGATATTGCCGAAAGCACTTAGACCCACTGTCCTCAGATGCTTTGGCTGTGGCCAAAGGCCTTTGGCTAGTTCGTGTGTTTGAAGCAGGGTATTTTCATATGCATTAGGAAACGGGTATATGGGTATTTTAATTTCTTAATGTAAGGTTAGGTATCATAGGCCACTTACTTAGACAGTATAATTCCATTGTGATAGCTTATTTTTATATCTGTTTAGATGGACTGTGGGTCAGATCATAACCCCCTAATAATAACAGAAACACACATATAGTGCTTATTATTTGTCAGGCACTATATTAATTGTTTTCCCTAAGAAACCACATTCACAGGCCTGAAAGGTCAGATCTGGTTGTCTAAGCCAGGGCCATATACATTCATTACATTATTTTGTCTAGTTAACATTCCTCATCATCAAGTTTATTTTAGAAGAAATATTCATTTTTATATTCATAATTATACTTTTAAGTTATACTGGAAAGTCCACTTCTCTTGCTTTTGTAATGCTTTAATCTCCTGGTTTATTCATTTACTTCACAGACATTTATTAAGCACTGAGTGTGCTAGTCATTGGAGATACAGCTGTGACTAAGACATCGCCCTGGACCTCAAGTTATACATTGTGTTAATACTTTGCGATTGGTATGAGCAGAATTCTTGGGAAAGCACAGAAGCAGCAGCAAATATTTATGCAAAGGAAGCCTTTGAATTGGAACTTGAAGAATGTATAGAAATCTTCCAGATTGACAAAGACATTTTCCAGATAATCAGTAGAGGGAACAGCATGTGTAAATGCAGAGAGGTGTGAAAGAGCATGGCATGTTTAGGGTAAAATAAGACTTTTTTTTTATGGTGGTGGGAAAAATTGAGCCTAAATAAGTTAAGTTGGGGTAAGATTGTGATGAACTTTGTATAGCATGCTAAGGCATTATCCTGTAAGCACTGGAGGGGCTTATGGAGGTTTCTTAAGAAAGAGAAATAACCTCATTTGATTATGTTTTCAGGAAGAGAATCCTGATGAAAACTTGGGGCGGGAGAAAAGGGTGTGAAAGGGACAGGTAGAAAGCTGTTGCCTAGTCTAGAAGAGGTGGTGCTGGTGAGCTGAGGGGGTAGATGTGAGGTGCATTTTGAAAGTGAAGTGGGCAGGCTGTGATGACTGGTAGGACATGGGGGTTGGTGTTTGGACGATGCCCCAGGTTAGGGACTTGGGTCTCTGGGTGGATCATGACGCTTTGAACGAGAAATTCAGAGGAAAAACAGCCTGGGAGATTGGTGAGGTCACTTTGTGACATGTAGAGTTTAAATTAAAGTGCTCCTCAGACGAGCCATTCAGATGGAGAAGTCCAGTAGGTGCTGACAGTGTGGGTTAAGAAGATCAGTTGAGAGGCACCTGAAGTACTTGAAGCTGATGAGATCAGTGACGCAGAAGAGAAAGGGGGCCAAGGACAGGAGAGAGTGTATTCTGTTCAGGTTGTGGATCAGCAGTCTATTCATGCTGGAGAGGGAGAGTTTTAGGAATCTCTAACTGGGTGTTTCACAACCATGTTTGTTGTTTCTGTGGCCGAACACACTTTGTATTCTGTTCTTTTCCTACACATGACTAATACATTTTTTAATGAGGTTGGAAGCCTCAGTCAAAGGCCAGCAGGACACTGACCCCTTCTAGGCCGTTATCTGCTGTGCTGCTTTGGGAGGAATTGGGGAGTTGTTCTCTGAGACACAGAAACACGTGCTGCCGCTCAGCTTTCCCTGGCTGACCTGGCTTCCAAATGAACCCTGGCCTCATGGAGGTTTGCAGACCTCCACACAAAGGAGCGGCATTTGTATGCAGCTCCTTAACTAATTGTGACAATCTGTTCCTTAAGTCTCTGGGAAAGCACACAAATGGATTCTCCAGTACTTGCTCGTTTTCAAGGACACCTGTATGACCCTTCGTCAAATCAGCTGACCCCTCCCCCTTTTATTCACCTGCTATTTCAATTATGTGAGCAGTAATGCCTCAAAACTCCCTGTCCTGGTAAATTTCTTCAGAAGAGAATTATTGGAAAAAATATTCCTGCTTTTGAGCCAACTCAGGGATTTAAATCTCTTCCAGCCTACAGAGCACCTGGATTCAAGTGATTATTCCCTCCTGACTCGGGAAGAATGACCTACATCTTGAATTGAAGCTCATAAGCACATGGAGAAACTATGGGTCTGTTTCTTCCTGATGTTCACTGAAGCAATGAAAAAAAAAATGGATTCAGATAGTCTAGAGCCAGTTTTAAGTATCATAAGATGCAGCACTGTCCTGAACCTAGGTGCCTGGTTTTATTGCCATGTGTGTAACTATCTCATGCAGACCGCTGCAGCCACTCCCTCACAAATGCCAGCTTTCTGTTTATGATGATAACTGACTCACCATGATTTATACTCTTGTTCTTCTAATGCCTCACACCTAACAGGTCTATGATAAGTGTTTGTCAACTGGTTGGATTTTCCAAGTTGCAGAGGTTACTTAATGTGTAAAGGCCTCTGAGCAACTTGAATGCAATCAACTTTACTAACAGCGAAGGAAAGGTGCATGTATTGATCCTAGGTCACAAGCTGGCAGTCATGGTAGCCTCTGGCCCAAAGACATATTTTACTTCACTCTCTCAATGATGTCCCTAAGATAATATGAATTCTGTGTCAGTATTAAAAAACTGAGATATATCATATAAAAATCCAGGTTTCTGACTTCTCTTGAAAATTGGGAGATCGAGCAACATTGGGCTGCATTCTTGCAGGGTGACAATTGGTTAGACCTGAATAGCTCTGCCCCTTTTAGAGTGGGCATGCTTCTCCCTTTTGCCCGAGTCCCCACCACTCCCTATTTTTCTTACACTCGTCCCACCTCACTCATCTATGTTACTCATCTATGCCTTGCCTCTGTAGGCTTTTCTTTGTAGGCTCTCCTAGCAAAATTATTTAGAACACTTACAAATTAACGTGATGTTTCAAAAACATTTTTAACAGCTTTATTGAGATATGATTCACATACTATAAAATTCACCCATTTAGAGTGTTCAATTCAGTATTTTTTTGCTTATTCAGAGTTGTGCAACTATTGCCACTATTGAATTTTAGAACATTTTCACCCCCCAAAAAAATCCTGTACCCATTAGCAGTCACTTCCTATTCCTTTCCTCCTCCCCTAGGCAACCACTAATCTACTTTCTGTCTCTATGGATTTCGGTTGTTTCTACTTTTTAGCTATTATAAGTAATGCTGCTATGAATACTTGTATACAAGTTTTTGCAAGGACATATGTTTTCATTTCTCTTGGGAATATATACCTAGGAGTGGAATTGCTGGGTCATATGTTAACTTTATGTTTTGAAATTTTGTGGAACTGCCTAATTATTTTCCAAAGTGACTGCAGCAGTTTACAGTCCCATCATCAATGTATGAGAGTTCCAGTTTCTGTATCCTCACCAGCACTTTTTATTGTCAGTCTTGTAGCCATCCTAGTTGTGTATTTCATTGTGGTTTTGATTAAAAAAACACATTTTTTTTTTACAAAATAAATTCACTAATTTTTACAAGGAAATGTTGCTGAGTGATTATGCTGACCCTTACTCATCACTGGAACTCGCAGCTTGGTCTCAACTCTTACAGCCAGGCCACATCATGTAATGCGGTATATCTGTAGGTTGTGGTCTGTGGAGCCATCATGAATGGGATTAGTGCCCTAAATAAAGGAGAGCCCAGAGAGCTCCCTTGCCCGTTTCTACTTTGTGAGGACACAATGAGAAGATGGCAGTCTGCAATCCAGAAGAGGGTTCTCACCAGAACCCAACTGAGCTGGCACCCTGATCTTGAACTTTCAGCTTCCAGAACTGTGAGAAATAAATTTCTGTTGTTTATAAGCCACCCAGTCCATGGTACTTTGTTAGAGAAGCCCAAACAGACTAAGACACCAACCTTCCAGGGAAGGAAGCAGTTGTCCTGCTCCAGACCCAGGTTCTACCTCTCCCCAGGAAGCTATACTTCTCCTCACTCACTCCTTTTGTTTTTAACTGACCCCCAATACTCCACTCTAGGGCCTGACTGTGATATGTTTTCTTCAGCTCACCACTCTCTTCTTCTGTTTACTGCTCTCTCTTCTTTCACTCTTTCTCATCCCATCAACCCAGCCCTGTGCTGCTGATCCAGGTCTGAGACTCTGGAGCCTCCTTCGTAATCACCACTAGCTAAAAGAACCACACGAGACCTCTTTGTCCAGCAGAATCTGTTATAATTGTCAGATATTCTAACAATCTCATTTCAAGTATTCTGTTTCCTTGTCCCCTTAAATATACTTTACTGACAAAGTTTTTAGTTGAGAGAATTTGGCCACTCTAAGTGTAATTCAATATCTGAATTAAAAAATGAAAGGCCTCAGGTTGGATGTGAAAAAGCTACATAAGGGATGTTGTTCTGGCCCACAACTGTTCCTTATTTTTACGTAGTCTACCCGGAAGGCCACAGTAGAGCATCCACGTAGGCATCTGGAGCGGAGGGACCTTCTCACTAAGTGTGACACTGAAATTGTCCAGGAACCCCCAGCCCCTCTTTATCAGCAGCAGTGGTTTTTATAGGGCACCCTTATTACCCTAGGTGTGATATCTACGATAATAAAGACTGCCTTGGATCTTCAATTTCCTTCATCTCAGAACAGACCTCGCTGTATATGTTCAGAGCCACCGCCCACGCCTGTTACAAGTGTAATGAGTGGGGTGACTGAGATCAGCACCTTTCACCCTGGGATCTGGAAGCCTTTAACAGCCTCAACTCCACACTTCCATACACAGCCACTTAGGGAAGGACAGACAATAAACAGGAACTTCTGGTGACTGTCTGGTCCAGGACAATGGAGAGAAAAAGAAAATGGTGTCCCTTAGCAGCGTGGCCTTTTTCCCTCGAGCCACTGCGACTTATCATGTGAGTGGCCAGTGTACTTCTTCTACAGCATATCAATTCTTTGTACTTACCTAATCTTTCCTTAGAAGTGCTTTACTCATCAATTGCTAGGGTGAAATGATGATAAAGGATGATTATTTCTCTAACTAAAGAAGTTGGAGGTTTCAACTGGCACAGAAACTTGCTCCTTATGGTGAGTCACTAGTAGAATAAGATAAAGTGCCCAGGGTACAAAAGGCCTCTTGTTTTCAGGTGGCCTGACGTTTGTTCATATCCCTACCCTTGTTTATTTCTCAAGGAAACAGGTTCTATTCCCATACCCATCCCAACTCACTCATAGGTAATGCCAGAACTCAACGACTTTAACCCATGGAAACTTGCCTTGATGTTTTTCTTTCTCAAGATTTACAGAAATATTTCATATTTTTGCAACTGAAGCTATCAGAGAAAGGAAGGTTGTCTTACCTTTTTGTTGGATAGGCTGGGAAGAAGCCGAGAAGGAAAAGGAAAAGAACTAGTGTTTGCTTTACCTCAGGCGCTGTGCTGGGCACTTTACATAAGTTATCTCATGAAACTAAAATGAAACCCAATTCATATGTGACATTTCTGATGAGAAAAGCAATTCCAGTGAACTTGCCATTTTTGCATGTTTATCATTTGTTCTGTATGTTATCATGGCTTTAACCCCAGACATCCACCAGGGCCTGGTCTATGACATCTTCTTGTCTTTTCCTTTAAAATGTGCCTTTGGTTTATTGACAAACCCTTGTTGCCTGTTCTTCCCTCTAGTAAGCTGCTGTTCGGAGTTGGACCTTAGCATCACACCACCTTCTTTTTTTCTCTCTCTCTTTTTTTTCTTTTTTCCTTTGTTAAGAGAAAAATATATTTATGCTCTTTTTAAATTGTCAGTTATGATGTCATGATAAAGTATTCAATCTCATCATTTTGGCTAAGTAATAAATCTAGGTGCCATTGAAATTTAAGTTATTTGGTTCTCAAATTTTATTTTTTAAAACTTGTAGTTTCTGCCTACCTTCCTCCAGCCCTATGCCAGGTGGTCTAGCCCATGTGATTTTCCCCTGCCATTCACAAGACCATCACATGATTCCCCTGCCCAATCATGTCTCTCTCTTCATGCGTTCTGGAGTCAGACTGACTAAGTTGGTACCCCACCCCCATCACTTCTGAACTGTGTGAGCTTGGGCACACACCACCTTAGTTTTCCTATGTGACAAAACTCATTGGGTTACTCAGGATTAAAGGACCTGGCAGTGTCTTCCCTTTCTCCAGGCTCTCCCTGCTTGGGTTGACCCTGTACACAGCTGCCAGATCAGTTTGTCTCAGCCTAGCCATACCTTGCCTCTGAAGCTTCCCTGGTTCCCGCCCCCTGTGCCTTGGCATCCGAGGTCCTTCCAGGCTAGTCTACACTGCTCTTTCCAGACCCATCTCTCACTACTCCCCAGCATAACTTCCCATCCTCCAGCCAGCCTGAATTAGTCATCATTCCCTAAAGATGCATTTGCTTTCTTCACATTACACTTGGCTTAATCCATCCTTTTTTGCCCAGAATGAACTCTCTTCTCATCTTTGCTCATCAAAAATCCCATCACCCTTCAAGGTACCCTCCCTAGCCATCCTAACTGTGGAGCAATTAGAAGTGAGCCACAATCTCTGAACTCCTGGATAGTCTATACTTGGGTGACACTTGTCACAGATTGCCTGGAAAATGAAGATATTAGCACATCTTGTTTCCCCTTCTAGGTTGTAAGCCCCATGAAGGTAGGAAGTCTACTTTTTCTTACATGTCAGTGCTTAATAAATATGTATTGAACAAATAAATAATAAAGCCCCCTTTGTCACCTTTTTATCTCCTCAGTTTGAATGATAGTTGCCTCTAATATTCAAATAGAGGAAGGCAGAGTATATATGCAATCAAGATTTTGCCTTCATCAACATATGCTTTTTGAGTACCTGCTAAATGTTAGAAATTGTGCTAATTGCTGAGGTTAAATAATTACAGCTACAATTTACTGAGCCCTTCTTAGGTGCTATGCACTATGCTAAGTACTTTTCACATTATCTCACTTAATACTCATGACAGCCATATGAGGAAGATACTATCAGTGTGTTATCATATAAGCTATAGGTCAGAGAAGTTAGTAACTTGCTCAAGATCACCCAGCTAATCAGTGATACAGTCAGGATTTGAACCCAGGTTGTCTCCCCCCAAACTTGTGCTCTTAACCAGATAAATAAGATACAGTTTTATCTTATGAGTTAATAAATGTTCAATAGTGAAGATATGTGAGCTGGTCCACACTTTCTTCTCTGACCTCATCTCGTAACACTACACTTCAACCACATGGCCTTCCTGCTGTCCCTTCAGAGTGCCAGCCTTGTTCCTGCCTCAGGATCCTTGCAACTGCGACAGTCCAAACAACTGTCTGGAACGTTCTCACCCCCAATCTTCATATAGCTTGGATGTCTCATCATTCAAGTCTTGGTTGGAAAGTCATCTAGGGAGACTCCCCTGAACTCCCCAGCTAACATAGTACTCCTTGTCCCCACCCCCTCCATATATTCTCTACCCTAATTACCCTGTTTTATTTTCTTCTGGGCATTTATCACTGTCTGAATTGATCACTTTTACTTGTTTGTGTATTTATTGTCTGTTTTCCTTGCTAGAATTGAAGCCCACCAAGAGTGGAGATTTATTAACCACTCTTGAATCCCCAGTATCTAGAACTAGGCCCTGACACATAGTAGGTGCTTCATAAATATTGGCTGTGTGTTGAATGAATGGATGAATTATTGAGCAGTTTGGGTTCTGCAAAAGCAGATACTCAGGTGGACTTTGGGGTTCAAGATGTTTATTAGGGATCCACACTTGTGAAAGGAAGGGAAGGGAGCAGGATTGAGCAGAGGGGGGGAACTGAACTGTAATACAGATCCAACAGAGCTTCAGCCAACCCTGCGGCAAGTTCTAGAGTGAATAACAAAAAAGAAAAAAAATCCCCCCGCTAGTCTAATAAAGAACTAACATTATAGTTTAAAATCAGGTTCACCCTAGAACTTGCTGCAGCCTTTACCACCCTCCACCCCCGCCCCCAACTACTATGCCTCTTAATTAAGGGATGTGATCTACTACGGGAAGAGCATCACCTGGGGCAAGGAGACCCTCTAAAGCTAAGGCTGACCCTGAAGAAGCTGTTGCTGGAGGCTGTCTGCTGACCATACTCCCCGTAGCTGGACAGCAGATCTTTCCTTGAAGGGGCATTGGGACAGTGGGTTTTAGTGTCTACCACACAAACAATTTAGTATCTACAGCACTAACATAAGTGTTGTGTACTTTATACATTATTATCACTGTTATTAGTTTAAGATGTCTTCAGAATTAATTTACATCTAAAAGCTGGGGACTATTTATACCAGAAGTTTTAAAGCAAGTCAGTACTTGTTGACTTCAAATCACTCATTGCTTTGATTCACCTATGATAAATCAATGACATTTCTTTCTTTCTTTTTTTTTGTAGCCACAATATTTGTTATTCTAATTTTTAGAAATGCACCAGAAACTTGCCTAGCATTATCATGTCTGTTTTCTAGTTAGTGACATATCTTCAAGATGACTACATTTTTTAACCTTTGCAAGTTCCAGTAAACTGAAGTTTCTTTTTTTTCTTTCTGTAAAGCATTATTCAATTTTTTCCTACTGTAAATTTCCTTACGTTGTAAAAAGTTTTAGGCAGAAAGCAACTTTCTGCATATTTCATATTTCTAATAGTTTATCTTTTTGGTTAAGTCATCTAGCATATAGGAATTATTGAGTACCATCACTATTAAATTGTCATGGTTGGTGTTATTTTGTATTTTCTGAGGTCTTGAACTTGAGAACTTGATGATTTTTTTGATCCAGCTTTTTCCTTCCCTGGGGAATTCAGTTTCCCTTTGTTTTACTTATTTATAGCTCTGCTGTGGCATGGTCTGGAGCCTGGGTTCTCATTGCTTCAATTGCTCTATGGTAATTGACACACTATGTACCTCCCAGGTCCCGTGTTCCATTTACATGTAGACACTACTTGATGACTCAAATAGACTGTAATGAATCCCCTTTATTCTGAGATATCTTTGAGATTCTGGCTTACTGTGTTGGTCTGTTCCCCTTAAACACGGGACTGAAGCAGTGACTACTGGAAACAACTGAGCTTTTATTTCTGTGGGCATTTCATCACCATGGGTGCATCCCAATCTAATTATATGTTGATGTGTAATCAACAGAGGCTTCCTTTCATTTAATTTTCTGCAGACTTTATTTTCTCCCTGTTTGGAAACTTCCAGGATTATTATATCAATTTCAGTTTCTTAAACTTAGGTTTCCTTTCATGATGGCCTGCTTCCAGTCTATTAGTTTTCCATTCAGTTACTCTGTCAACTCATGTTATCTGTTTAAAAAAACAAAAAACAAAAGAAATGCTGATATGTTGCTGGGCTCTATGCTGCCATCTAAAATGTTATGGAAAGAACTATTTATGTTGTTTATTGTTGCTGTGAATTAGTCCAGTGGCCCACATCTCTCTGCTTTATAAGATGTACTTGACCTTAAAAGAAAAAAAAAAAATCATAACCAGGATCCTCACTGAAGTCTGATTTAGCTACAATGAGAATTCATCAAAAACATAGAAGCTGCATTTCCTAGGAAATTGAGGCTTTTTCCTGTATTTGGGAGTTGTGAAGGATACGCCCAAGAACTTGGAACAGATACAGTATTGGCACACAAACAAAAGATCTGTAGAGCAGGACTTCCTTTTTATTCCCTGAGCTCTGTCTCCCATTGTCTCAGAGAAGATGGGGCAAATACTCAGACAGAAGCTGCTTCAGTATTGTCTTTTATTGATAGGCTGCTTGTGTTCAGTGATTCCTCTGGCCCGTAGTGTCTGCTGGACAGTTGGAGGCTTTTTGAAGCCATTGTATTTTTAGAGAATAATTAGGGTGAATGAAGCAGGGGGTAGGGGTTAACAACAATTCTTTGTTGCAAGCAATTGCTAGTCTTGGCATCAGTATTGGTAACAAGGCCAGTCTACTGGAAGGAATTGAAACAAAAGATGGAAAGGTTGCGGTTGGTTTGTCTAATCCATCCAGCAGATCCACCCATGCGTGGCCATTGTGCTCTGTGAGCTCTCTGGAAATGCCTTTGGTCACACTGCATTCCAAGCCACTGGGTGGGTGATCTCTGGGCAGTCTTATACACGCATTTCCTAGAATGCTTCCCATAGCAAAAAAGGGGGTGCACAGGTGTTACCTTGGCAATTAATTGGCATACCTCATAAAGAAAATAATGTCCTAACGTTTGAGTAGATGAATGAGGGCAGTATAAACGGCTCGTGATCTTTCCCTGAGAAGGGAGAGTGAGAGGATGTCCTAACACGAAATAGCTGAGATGTGTCGATTGACACCAAGGTGAAAACACCTAGGCAAAACCGTGACCTGCATCCTCATTGTCTCCTCCTTCCTCTCTAGGCCAGTAAGGCCCCGTCCTGGTCCTGGGGTCTTAATCCCACTAGTGACTGTAGGAGCCTCAGCCAGGGTCGGGTCGCGCAAACTGGGTGAATATAAATTTAATACTTCTAAGATAGAGGTTCTTACTGGAAGGCTTTACGAACTGGATGCCTCTCTCTCCTCACCAATTTGAGGAACTGGAGCTGTTGCTAAGTTCTGAGTCAAGTAGACCTCCAGCCGTGGTTTATCAGATTCTTGATATATTAATCATACATGGCAGTGGTACCTTACAGGGGCGCCTAGTTTCCTTCTTGGAGCCCATCTTTCAGATTTTATAGCATCAGTGTGATTTACTAGTGTTTGATGCTTCTTACATCCTTCTCCCAAATCAGCTTTCCACCAGAGTTTCCCAAGCACAAAGAGGCCTGCCTCAAATATTTGGTTCAAATTGTACAACAAAAGTTACCCCATATAACTTTTCCTTATGCTTATCAAAAAGGACAGAGACACAGAGGCAGTTTGCAAGTGGAGGTAGGCCTGTCTCCAAGGAGATTTTTTGACCCTAGACACATATCCCCAAAAGGTGAATTCCTGCTCTCACTTATTGAATAGGGCTCCAATCCCACAGTCTGATTTAGGCCAATGATGACTTATATTTGAAATCTCAAACCAGGAATGTTCAAGATCAGTATTAAACTCTGAGCAACGAGGTGGAGGTGGTATTCACCTACATGTTGTTTTGAGAGTGTGTCTGACGCTCTTGGGTCTGTGTGTGAGGAGTGGTGGTTGTCAGGGAAAGGGGGGAGGTGGTATGGGGAGGATTGGACTGGAGACAGCAGTGTGCTTATTTTCAGTTTGTCAGCTGCTCTGGAAAACTGCCAAAATGAATGAGCTACAACAAGCCTTCAGGGTTGTTGTAAGCCAAGGAGAGGCGAGGTCCCTCCTTTTAAAAGGCTCCGTGGAATTTAGACTTAAAGTTTCATGTATATTTGGTTTGGGGCAAATGTGAAATCCCTGAACTTTTAGCTCCCAGGAACACACAGTGGGCCCTAACTCTCTGGACAGAAGTGTGTCTTTAGGGATAAAAAAGAATCCCTCACCTTTCCATTCAGCCTCCTGGCTCTGTTTGGCCAGTGGAGAAAGATTGATGAGAACTCTGATTAGATCTGTCTCCATGGCCTCCAGCAGATTATTGGAAAGGCCTGAAAAAATCCTTTTGATACAGGGGGTGGAAGTTCCAGTAGATGGGGGAAGGGAAAGGACTATATCTTCCAGGTCCAAATGTGGCAGGATATATGCAAACATAGCAGTCGGGGAGATTGAGCAAAGCTGAGTGTTTTTACAAGACTAGGCGCTGGCATCATCCGAAGGGAGAAAGAATCTGGGACACTTAAAATAAGGTGGCTTCTTTATGGGAAGAAGAGCTTGTAAACCCAGTGGGGTTGTGATTTCTGAAAGAGAAACCAAGGCCGGGTTTTTTCTAGGTGGGAGTTGTATCCTTTATCGGCAATCACGTTCCAGATTTGATCCCCCTGCAGTGTGACTTTGGTCTGACATTCACATCGTGAAAACTCCAGGCTGTTTTTGCTGTACTCCCAAGCAATGTTGACATTTGTGGGGAGAGAGGAAATCTGGATAAATAGAACTCTTTTCTTGGCGTTGGTAAAAATATTACTAAAAAGAGCAAAGGGTGTTTTCAGAGCTAAGTGGAAGTAAGGTCTCTTTGGCATTTTGAAAGCCCAGGTAGGTGGCTGGGTAAGCCTGTTTGTCTCAGCCCACAGTAGTTTCTGAGCAGCTTTAAGAGATTCTGATAGAGGACACAAACCCTCCCATACTACGGCGGCTGTCTCTCTCCTAAGGCTGTCCTGTCTGTCCTGTGACTGAAAACTTATACAACTTGAGGACTTTTCTGAAGAATTACATTATAGCTGGTCTACCATGAGCTTTGAATTTTCTTTGAATTTCACTATCAAAAGAGGAAGAACAACTTTTCATCATAGAACTGGAAGGAGCAGTTACTTAGTTGACCGCTTACTTTTTACACATTTGGAAACTGAAATTGAGAACAGTTAAGCAATTGGCCTGAAGTTACACAGCTTAGTTAGTTTGGGAACAGAAATGAAAACTCTAAGTTTCCTGATGCCTGGTTTATTATCACAGTGTAAGCTCTGCCCACAAGAAGGAAAGTTCAGTTCAGGTTCTCTATAACTTTAAGAACTTGGGTGAATAAAACAATTTTAGTAGAAACAGCAAATCATGATAACCTTATCATTCTCAAGGGAACATAATTTTAAGGAGAAACCTTTGGGATAACCTGATTTTAAACTATAATGCTAATTCTGCATTAGTCTAGTGGGGGGATATTTTCTTAAGTTGCATATTTGAATATTTTCTTATTTAATATTTCTCTTAACCATAAAAGCACTTATTTGAGAAGA
This sequence comes from Diceros bicornis minor, assembly GCF_020826845.1. Lineage (NCBI taxonomy): Eukaryota > Metazoa > Chordata > Mammalia > Perissodactyla > Rhinocerotidae > Diceros > Diceros bicornis. The sequence continues at coordinate 16,830,462 of NC_080763.1, forward strand.
AACACTAGCACTCTAGGACAGCAAGTTGGTCACACAAGCTCTTTACACAGAGGGCCACATACGTATAAGTGACAGCCATAAACCAAAAGAAGGGAATAATAGAGTGGGGAACATGGTCTTCATAGTGCTCTACAGTTGACAGAATGCCTTCCCATACGCTATCTAATTGATCCTCAGGACAGTTTCGTGGAAACAGGAAGAACAGATAGAAGTACAGTTGTTTTCCAGAAGACAAAATCGAAACTCAGCGATACTGAGCAACTCACCCAGCACAACTAGGAAGCTACTGACCTGGGACGCCAACCCAAGCTTCACTCCAAGCCCACAACTCATTTCATGACCTTCTGATGTGTTAGGTGCAGAAGTGATGATGCCTGCCATAGCAATCCCCGTTTTCTCTCTCTTGACTTTTTCCTCTTTTCTCTAGGGCAGAAACTGCGGTAGCTACACTGTCCGTGCTCAGTTCTAGGTGGTTTCACTTCCTGGTTTGTATTACTGTATTCGTGGTATTTACCTTACAGGGAGGGAATAGGCCTTTTAAAAATAATTAAAATGAGTTTTTGAGGTTGTACTCATTTGTCCTAAACTTCAGACCTAATGCTCTCTGGCTTTCCATTCCAATGAGAAAAGGGTGATTGTCATTGTTGGTGATGCCTCCCCAGGCCGCCAGCATAAATGAAGGATGTTCTTTTTTAGAAAGAAAAAAAATACAGTTTAGCAATGTTCTTGATTCTCTTTTTACGCTTTTAGCACAGCATGTATTTTTAGACATTTTTTGTGTGTTTTCATGTCTAACACTAGGTGGCAGAATAACTACACCACAAAGCACAGTCTCCTTTGTTTCTTGCTTTTCCCGGGGCAGGGACCTGAATAGTGAGGCATAAACCATCTGTGGCTACATGAGATCGGACCAAGCAACCTGGCCAATATTTTCTTGACAGGGAACTGGCTGCAGTGATTCTAAAACATATGCTTCCAAGATACTGTCTTTAAGGTTTCCTTCTTTCATTCTTTTTTTTTTTTTTTCCAGCTCCCCAGCATTTTAATTTTTCTGCCCCATTGCATTCGTGTAGCAGAGGGCAGACAGGGCCTGCAGGCAGCTGCTTTGAAATGGCAGATTGGGATGGATGCACTCAATGGCGCTGGCACTCTTGCCCTCGTGTGCCAGTGGGTCATGGAGGGTCTGGGGGAAAGGCACCTGAGCCCTCGCCCTGAGTGGTGTCAGCCGCTCTGGCAGAGGGGCAGCAGTGGCCGAGCTGAATCAGCTTCAAGATGCCGCCCTCGCTAACTCAGGTATACAGAACAGGTTTTTGTTTTTAAAGAGCAGCCTGATCATGGTTCAGCTCTTTAGCTGGTTTAGAAATAGTGCTGCATGGTCTGTGGGACATTGCTTCCAGTTTTCTTTCCCTAATGATTTGCTGGTGTCTCAGCACTCCCAAAGTGTCTGTTTCTTGGGCTGCCTCACATGCCACAGGACACACTAAGCTAAATAAAACTGCAGCCCAGTTTTTGTGCTTTCATGTCGTGAAGAATATGAATTGGGGTACAGAAATACTTCTTTGCATTTCTGCTGAAAAAGAAAAGAATAGCATAAAAACAAAACAAGACAGTTATAAGACTAGCAATAACACTCTTAAGTATGCATTACATTAAGAAACTCCAGTAAAACCAAGTCTGAATGTATAAAATTGATCAAACAAAATATTTTATTAACAAGAAGGTTTTATTTTAATTACAAAGCATTCTTTACTTTACAACTGGAACTACAATCAAATTTCATTAAATAGCAAGTTCTTGATGTGAGTTCTACATGATTCCATTTACAAATATGAAAAAAAAAATTTAAACCTGACTTTTCAGGAACCCACTTGTTGCATAATACAAAGAACGACAAGACTGTAGTTTTACTCACATACACCACATCCTACACTACTTTTCAACTGGAAATCATAGGGTATTTTTTAGTTTGTTGCTGGGGGTACTGGTAATATCCTAATTTTGCAGAGAAGGCACTGGTGACATGAAGGGGCCTTGTTGAAGTGACCCAGGGGAGTCACAGTAATCAGGGTAAGCCTGTAGGTTAGGGATGTGGGGGTTTTGTATATTTGTTTGCCCTCCAGAGCTGCTGTTCTTTCATAAGGAATAAACTCTATGACTTTTGAGAATACCTGGAGCAGCATATATAACTCAGACCAAGGATATCAATCGCAGGCCTCCCCCATAGTGTTGCTTTGAAGCTAGAAGAAGGTTGCGAGACCTTCTTGTTTGTTAAGAATGAAATGTCATAAAAATTCCAAAGCAGAGCTCAAATTTCCAGGGGGAGGGGGCCTCTTTATTGTTTCCTCTAATAGCTGCTTTGGTGCTTTAGTGAATAAACATGTCGCACAAAATAACCCTACATGCAATCTCTGAACTATAGCCTGGCTTTGCTCCCACTTTTATATTTAGCATCCATTCTGAATTATTTATTTATGATATTTTTGCTATTATTTGTCACACCTCCCTCCTCTCCCACCCAGCTCCATTTTTCATCTTTATTTTCACATCCTCAGGTTAATTGATATCTTCTGCTCTTAGGACTACAGCAAATGTGTCCTTGCATTTTTATGTGGATCTTCACTCTGCTGGCCATGCTTTTAAGTTTCTGGAATAGAACAATGGTAAAAATGAGTCACGATGTTGTTCTTTCTATATTTGTTTCTGAGTCAAGAAACTTAATTTTCTCATTATAATGCCCAAGGTATAGAGCTATATAGTTTACTTTGAAGGGAAATAACCAAAATTTAGTCAGTTCCTTTAGTTAGATGTTCTCAAATATTACAGAATTCTTTAGATTTGTATTTCCAAAAAGAACAACACAGTGGTGGTGGTTTTATTATTTTTATCCGTAGGGAGAAAAAGCATACCCAAAATAAGCCAAATCCTCCCCCAAGTTCTCTGGGAACAGGCCTTTTGGGTGTTGCCCAGGCCTGCTCATACCCTTAGGACAACCAGCATTAATTCGCTGATGGCCTTATACGTACATCTAAATGACATCTCAAACCAGAGACCAGAGGGGCCAGGGTCTAACAGTAGGAAAGTAGAGCTAAGAAGTAGGGGGCATTACAGGAGGGGAGAGAATGTTAGCAAAACAGGATGACAGAGGTGAGCTGGGGTCTCAGCCACAGTGCAGTGGCAGAGTTGTAGCAAAGGGTGACCAGAAGTTCCGGCGCCCCCAGCTCATGGACACAAGCTGTAGATACGAGTTTACCGTGGTTTTCAGCATAAAACAGCCAACTAATGTTCTTGAGTGTCAGTTTATTGAGCTCTCCAGTGCAACTTCATAACTTATATTAATTGGGAGGAAAATGCTTCCAGAGAGAAGAGAGATGCTGGACAAAACAACTTTGTCTTGGACTAGTTGTCAAAGCCCTGCTGTTTGGAGTCACTGACAAGTCCTCGGTTCTTATGTGACAGACCCAGAGAAAGAGAAGCGATCCATCTTCTTCTGTGGCACCTTTCAAGAAGGAATTTTTTTCTTTTTTAAGACAGATTTTGTTTATGGACTTAACATCACTGGCAGTGGCCAGTGGGCTCAGACGCTTTGTAAGCTATAATTTACTATTGTACCCCTCCCTCCTAAGTCTGTGCACCTCGAGGAGCTCCATCCCATTAAAATTCCTTCTTAAAAGCATAAGGTGAAAGAGCCAAGCACGTGTTGTTTTTTCAGAGGGGAGTGTAGCTACAGAAGGAAGAGGAGCCAGTCTTTTTCTCTTTTAAATGCTGGTAAATAGCTTAAAACCTGTTGAAGCTTTTGAAGGAATGTGGAAGAGTTTTCATTTGACTCTAACGTTTAGGAAAACAAAATAAAGGAAATAATTGTAAGAAAAGAGACTTCCCCATGATGGGCTCTGTTTTCTGAAGTGTCCTGCAGGCGTCACCTGTTCCTCTGTGTATGCAAGCTAACTTGGTTGCCTCTGTGTCTGCTGGGCCCAACATCTTTGCTCATTTGACTGAGTTTTTTCAGACTTTAGTGCTATACTTTTCCATCTCAGCCCTTGTAAAGGTGTGAAATATTATTTTTGATGATGAGAAAGAATAGTGTTGTTTAAAGATGATATGCTAATACATATATATAAAAATTCTCCATTGTCTAATGTTTATAGGAAAAATACCAGCGTCTGTTATGACTGAATGCAGTTCTCACTCAGCTGCATTATCTCAGTCATGCAAATATAGACTGACCTGTCTGCCATTTGGGGAATCCTTCATAACCTGTAAGGTGCAGGAAGGAACTGGTTTTTACTGAGAATTTAAAGGCGTGTCTTTCACAGCCAATAGCCTTTCTTTCTGAGTCCCTTATTTCTAAAGCGTCTTTTGCAGCTTTTACGAAAAAGAGCTCAGATTCCTCTTTTAATGCTACAGCCTGAAAGAACTGAGTACTCCTATAGCCAGGCAGCTAAAACTTGAAAACAGTAAAATACAGTGTAAAAAACCATTTTTTCTCATATTTTAGCTATGGAAATCTTGAGCTTTAGAGCATGATTAGGTCCTGGTTTTCTTGGAAATAGTCTGCGTAGGGACTCCAATGTAGGTCTTGAGAAATTATATGAATAGGGGATGGAGAAATAGAAGCTGTCCAAAATAATGTAAATCTAGCTAGGATATGTATTTTTGCATTTATATTTAAATATGGTCTTATCTTAGATTCTGGAAATCCAATACACTCCTCCAGGCCTTAATCTATTTTCCTACTTCTCCTTCACCACTCCTCCTTCCATAACTCTCTGTCTCTCTGTCTCTCTCTGTCTCTCTCTGTCTCTCTCTCTGTCTCTCTCTCTCTCTCACACACACACACACACACACACACACACCTTTTGCTAAGTAATGGAGATATGTACACAGTATTTTTAATGGGGTCATACTTAAATAAACTATTTTGCAACTTGTTTTTTTATGTAAAAACATTGCAGAAAAAAGATACTTCATTCTTTTGTAACAGCTGCCTATGAAGTCATATTGAATATTTGAATACATATTATGTATGTTTTTAATCCATTTGCTATTGAGGACATTTACTGGCTTCTAATTTTTCACTATTTCAAGCAATGCTGCAGTGTCTTTTCTTCTTTATATCTTTCTGCCTTTGTGAATGGAGAATTTGACCAAATTTACAGTGAGAAACACTCCTGTTTTAAAAAGAAAAAAAAAAAACATAACACTGCAGCATTGCTTGAAATAGTGAAAAATTAGAAGCCAGTAAATGTCCTCAGTGTTTATGTCTTTTGTTCATTTTTCTATTGGAATGTTAATGTGTTTTTATATTGATTTGTAAGAACTTGTTATATAGTAAGGCCTTTAACCTTTTGTTTCTCATATTTGTTTCATTTATTTTCCTTAGTTTTTCATTTGCCTTTTAATTTTGTTTATGGAACCATTAATATACAAAAGTATTAAATTTTTCTGTAATCAAATATGCCAGTATTCTTCTTTATAGTTTCTTTTAGCCTTAAAAGGATTTTAAAAGCTGTAATAATAATAATAGACAAATTTTTTAGTACTTAGCTACCATGTCAACTGTTTTATGTATATAAATTTATCTGTATTTACTCTTCACAACAAACCTATGAGGTAGGTAATGTTGTTTCTTTTTCACTGATGAGGAAATTAAGGCACAGAGAGTCATAAACCCAGGCAGTCTGGCCTGTGAGCCCACACTCTTTCCCACTTCACTGTATTGGCATATGTTTTACTGGTATATTTGTTTAGCCTCAAGTACTATGCTAAATCCTGCTCTGTCTCAACAATCACTAAAGACAAAGAAGAACAATACCCATATTTTCTCCTAGTGTTTTGAATAGTTTTAATTATATTTAATTCTAATTTGCCGGATCTTGCCTTGATGTGTGGTATGAGGTAGGACTCATATTTAATTTTTTAAATTAGTGACCCCAATGTGTTAGCACTTCTTTAAGAATTTGGAAAGGGCTTGTCTTTTCCGAGAAGACTTTATAATTCTAACATGACGCCTAACGTTCTAACATTCTAACATGAAGCCACTTCATGTTAGTTGTTTCTTCAATTATGTTTCTTCGGAGTTGTTGATTTCCTCAGCAACTTTGGTCTGCATAATTTTGTGGAATCTGATGTTGCTCCTAGGTTAAAAGCTTATGGAATAAGAGAGACTAACTCTTCAAGTTGTGTTTATTCTTTATGTAATAGTAGGATAAAGTAGAGATTCTTATCCTAGGGTTGATGGACCCTTCCTCTCCACCCCCGAATTCAGGATATCCATGAACTTGGATAACAAAAAAATTACGTCTCTATGTTCACTAACCTTTAAAGGAAATTGAGCATTTCCTTCAATTTTTAATGTAGGCAACAAACCATAGTAGTATTAGCAGTACTATGATTTTAAGCTACGTATACTTAATATTACATATCAGTTTTTCCAGATATCTTGAAATATTCTCTACACTCATCATTACTTTGACATTATGGTAGTTATATTAGACCTACCACTGGATTTTGTTATTTAATGGAGTAAGAGGCATATTTGTTAATGTTTTATATATTCAAAAATTATTTTGAAAACTGGATTTCTATAAAATTTGTTTCCTTTGTAATCCTATGTATTTTATTTTACGTACTTAGAAACATTTTTCTGAGAGGGGGTCCGTAGGCTTCGTCAAATCACCAAAGGGATCCATGGCATAAACATTATGAAGAGCCTGGTCTATTTGAATGCAGGGCGTACCATTGGGCTTTATAAATACTCGTTAGGTACTGAATAATCAGGAGATGATTTGGAAGGAGCTAGAAAACAGTCCAGCATACCCCTCTCTATTGCCTTGATTCTTTCACTTCTGGAAAATTTTCTTTATCATCCTAAATAGAATGGCTTATTCTCTTCTCTTCCCTCTCCTTCCCCTTTCAACCTTCCCCGTCACTTAGTACTTCTCTTTCTTCCCTACTCTCTCTCTTTCATTTCTGTCTCATTCTCTTCCTCCTTCACTGGGCTCTTCTTCCCTTTCTTTTCCTTCCTTTCCCTCTTTCTCTACTCTCTGAAAACATATATATCTTAAGGAATCTGTGTTTCAGCTGTTTTCAAAACCTGTTTCCTCTTTTGGGCCTAAGAATGAATTCAAGGACAGGGATAAACAAAAGGAAGGGTTGATAGAAAGAGTTAATAATATCAACAAGAAGTTGAAAGCAAGATTTGCCCAAGATAAGTGTAAGGTAATTACCCAGCGATAATTAAGAATTGACCTTAGAGGGCAGCTGCCTGGTTTGTTTCGCCCCAGGAAAGAGCCGTGTACCTTGGTTCCGGCCCCATAATTCCAAGTCCTGCTTTCATATCTGACTTATCCAACTCCTTTCATAAATTGTTTGCCTCATAACGACAATCATTCACTCTTAACTTTCAGAGTACTCACAGGGAAGGACCTGTTTTGAAAGAAAGAGACAATTAGACTGTATTGTTGAGTTGTAGTCTTTTTTTTTGGATTGGTTCAAAAGTATACATATTTATGGGCAAGAGTTATCACTCAATTTTCTCACCTAAAATGGAACTTTTGATGCCTGGAATAAGTTAATGTTTAGTTTCTGAGATGCTCATGCCGTGGTCTCACTTCTCTGCCGAAATGTAATGGTGATTCATCTTAGTCATTGGTCGTGGATACCTATTGATACAATCTGTATGGCTATAGGATTTTTCTTCTTTTTCTTAAAGTAAGTTCTGTGTCTGGGATAATGCCATTTTCTACACTAAAAACATCAGCTCGTCTTACAGCTAACATAAGCTGAAAATTAGAGGTGCCTGGGGGAGGGAAATGAGGCAGATGGATTGTTTACATGAGTGCTATAGTTTCACTTTTTATGCACCAGTCACCTTGGAAGAATTAATGGCCTGTAAGTTTGCCAATCAGATTTCTTCAGTCATCTCTAAACATTCCATTTGGTTTATTAGAATAATAAATACTGTGCAAAGAAAGTTCATCTGGATCCAGACATTATACTGTGGTCAATCAAAGAAATATGTGCTGCACCTTACCTCTGACTAGATGTAGTCAGGTGACACACTGAATTTGACAAGTGAATACAGATTTACCCTGTTTGGGCATTGAATTTTAGGACTGGTCCCTGGAGTTACAGCCCTTATAATTGGAGTTATAGCATCTTTGTTACCTGCCCCCGCCAGTGTTGGTGGCCATTTCACTGGCTATTTCTGTCATGCCCCTCACCATCTGATGTCTGCTAAGTGTTCTCTGTGGAAAGGAGTAAGAGATCTCTCTTCGTCCTGCCAGGTATTTTTGGGTTTCTGAAGTCACCTCCAGAAAAGATTTATCAAAAATTTCATTTAAGTGTTTCATCTGATTTGATGACCTATGACTCTGAGTTAATTTCAGTTGGAGAAGTCGCAGTTTTTATGTCTGGCTTTCATGTCCGTCCAGGATATGTCCCTTCTCTTTTTCTTCAGCCTTGTTGCAGCTCTTTCCCAGTGACACCTCTGCTGCTCTTGGGGAAATCGGCCTGTGAGTCACACTGCTCAGTCATTACACCTCAATCCTTTCTCTCAAGCTGTTTTCCTTATCTCTAGTGTCTCTTTTCTCTGAGGTCAGTTCACTATTCTACTGTGTTTCCAAAGCTTGGGTCAAGTCCCACCTCCTTCATGAGCCTTTCTTGTTGTCTTAATCCTTCACCAATCTCTCTTTCCACTAAACTTCTGTAGATCTGATGGTACAAAAAGATAAACTTTTGGCACAGGAAGCAATCGAATAGAGTCAGATAAGTACTAAAGTCGTCAACATAAAATCTGATTTTATTCATACAAGGTATATTAAAGAGATCATAAGTAATTGATATTTGTAAGACCAAAGTTCATATTTTAACATTTTATTGCTCGGGATATAAGTTCTAGGGAAAAGTAATAAAATCTGAAATTGAAAAAAAAACAATTACAAAATACACTAATCAAATTAATTGCAGCGTTATTTATAAAGGGAAAAGTGTCTTCAACGTCTCAGTGAAAGAATGACTAGTTAAACCATAATATACACACTTAATACACTGTGCTTATATTAATTGATAACAACTTAAAATTAAATGATGATTTTGAAGACTGTGCCTTGATAAGAATTTTTATATAATGGTAAGCAATAAAAGCAAAATGTAAGATTATAAAAATGTGTATATATGGATCAAGATGAGAAGGGAACGTGGATAAATGAGAACAGTTTATCTGTTAAGGTGATGGGATAGGGAATTTTTTTAATTGAAAGATTTCCATCATAATGATATTATAAAACCCTAACGTTTATTATATGAATGTATTAAGATTTTAAAGTGTTGTTTTCTGTGAAGATGTTCAGCATTCTAACTCAATTGTAAGCTCTGTAAAAGTGGAGTCTATGTCTTTTATTTCTTCCATACCCTGTGCTTTTAGAAGAGTAAATTGGTGCAGCCACTATGGAAAACAGTATTGAGGTTCCTCAAAAAATTAAAAATAGAATTACCATATGATCCAGCAATTCCACTTCTGGATATTTATCCAAAGAAATCAAAAACTCTAACTCAAAAAGATATATGCACCCCCATGGTCATTGCAGCATTATTTACAATAGCTAACTTGTGGAAACAACATAAGTGTCCATCAGTGGATGAATGGATAAAGAAATTGTGGTATATATATACAATGGAGTATTATTCAAATTCAAAAAATTCAAGAAAGGGGGAAATTTTGCCATTTATGACAACATGGATGGACCTCAAGGGCATTATGCTAAGTGAAATGTCAGACAGAGAAAGACAAATACTGTATGATCTCTCTTATATGTTAAAGAATTAAAAAAAACAAAAACGAGCTCATAGATACAGAGAACAGAGTGCTGGTTGCCAGAGGTGAGGGGTGAGAAGTAGGGGGTGGGAAAAATGGGTGATAGGGGTGAAAAGGTAAGAAGGAAGGAAGGAAGGGAAGGAGGGAGGGTGGGAGGGAGCGAGGGAGGGATGAAGGAAGAAAGGATGGAAGGAAGGAAGGAGAAAGAAAAAATAAATGAAAAATAAAAACTCCTTAAAAAATAAATAGTAAAAACAGAACAGATATTATCTCTCCAAAGAATTATTTAATAATCAAAAATTACCAATAAATGAAATGCAGTTTAACTTTGTGAGAAAGAAAGGTTTAATCTGCTTCCTTAGGAAAATATGCATTATTTTGGGTGTATGCGTATTAAAAAAAAAAAAAAAGTTATGTTTTCTCCATCACCTGGAAAAGCAGAAAATAAAAAAGTAGTAAATTATCTCCTGATTTATAGATTGTGCACTTAATATGCAGCAAGAATCCTTACTTAGAATCTGGAGGTGTATAATCTCTCTGTAAAAAAATAAATAAAATGGAGAAACACATAGTAGATAGTTAATACTTTTGATTAATGGATAGATTTATTAATTATGAGGAAAGTAAGGAGAGTCAAACTAAAGAATGGAAACTGGTATTTTTTGAATACTTACTATGTGCCAGACACGATGCTAAATGTTTAATATAGTTTGTTTCACTTAAATATTTATAAAACCCTGAGAGAAAGTTATTACTACACACCTTTTAATGAGGAGGTATCTGAGATTCAGAAACATGAGTTGTGTGAGATGACGTGGTTAGTAAGATATGAAACCAGTTGTTGGTTTTGATTCTTTGTTTTTTTTTGTTATTCCAGAAACATATCTCTTTAGTCAGTAGTAAAATTACTGTGACCCTGGAAAGTTCCCATGAGCTTTGTATCTTAATAAAACTTGAAGGCTTCGGGTTCACTGACTAATAAAATAGCATGTGTTTGTGTGTGTGTGTGTGTCTGTGTGAGTGTGTGTATTACTAATAATGATTTGTATAGTACTTAAAATATAATTTATTTTATAAAACTATGTCATCTCAAGGATAGAGTCCACAATGTAGACCATGATGTCAGATTGTGTGTGTATGTGTTGTGGTGTCAAACAATGAATGCCCCTTTCCCATCATATTCCCACGCAAGGCTTTCTGACAGGTTGCCTCTTGTTTGAGGGCAGTTCATGACCGTCCCCATGAGACAGTTTACTGGAGTGCGTTGTTCTCCCTGCTTCACACACTGGTACTGTTTGAATTAGACTTCTGTGGTTGTGAGGAATAAAGACCCACTCAAGCTAGCTCAAATGAAAAGAAGGTTTACTGCAAAGGAGGAAGAACCTCCTGGAAATTCAAGAACAGGAGCCATGATAGTATGGAGCTTCTTGGAGGCTGGTACTGGAAGGTGGACTTCAGCAGCAGGCATTTGTGGAGCCTCATTCACTGCATGTCTCAGATACAATCTGAGCAGCTTCTCCTGGACCCACTGTCCACTGTCAAATTCTCCCCTCACTTCTTGCCCTTGACTAGTTGCATAACTCTGGTCTAGTTGACTTTGACTGGGAATGGGTAACCCTCGTCTGAAAAATGATCACGTAGGCTCCCTGGCGGTGGAGGCTCTAGAATTTTACATTGAGAGCTTAGGAGCAGCAAAGTGGTTGAGGCGAGAGGAGGAAGGATGCCACTTGATGCTATATTTGCAGAAACATTTACAGCAAGTTTCATTTGTCTATAACAAAGAATGCCAGGGAGAGGAAAGGGGTGTGCCTTGCACCAACACTGGCAGAGGAGACTGTAGATAGGTGGTCTCCCTTAGAAGGAGACATGCTTGTGGCAGGCCCAGATCAAAGTGTCTAGTATAGGGACATGAAACAGATTATTTTTATTTATTAAGGCAATTTGTATTTGTTTTTAGTAAATTACTGATACCTAGACTTGTATTTGGACTCTGAGTTCACTCAGAGGTAAGAGTTAGGTTCCAATTAGAGATGGAAAAAATACAGAACCTAAACTGGAGGAAATCAGACCTATGACATGTCAATTTCTAAACTATAGTCATTGATCAACTTCCTAGTCTCTGCTAGGCTCCTGATTCCCTTTCTCTCCACATTATGCTTATGATCATTCTTGATGACTTCATTACCCATGCAGATAATCTGTCTAACATTCTAGCTTCTTGAGATGACCCCCCTCCCCGCAAGGATCTTTTCTTCCATCCTGCTTCCACAGCCCATTCTGATGGTCTTACCTTACACCTGATGTTACCAGTTACACCCTCCCCTCCTGCAAAATCGTGACTTCAAGTATCCTTTTCTCTGACCCCCACTTTCTATATTTATAGCTCATTTATTCTATTATCCTCACCCCAGCAACGCTTTGACCACATCAAGATCCCCAAACTGAGTCCATGGTCCATTGTAATAATCACTACTTTCTGTATATCCTCAACTTCTTTTCCTTTCTTTCCTTTCATCATACTCACTTAGCAAGGCCTCTATACTAGTTAAACCTCTTTGTCCACTCTGTGCCTTCACTGAAGAAAAACACTTACTGTCTAAATTTATATCCGTAATCTTTGCTTGAATGCCTTCTCTCCTGCCCAGCGGTTCTATCTCTCTGAAATAACCATTTCACACCTTCTCCTTTCTCTAACTTCTAATACTTCCTCTCTACTCCTCCCTGATGACCTTTTCTCTAATTTCACTAAGAAAATGGAAGCAATCAGAAGAGATAGTTTCTCATCCTCCCACTAACAAATCTATCAACTCTATCTACACCCGTGTTCTCCCTCGTCCTATCTGAGGCCAACCCTCTACTTGTGCACTGGATCCCACTCACTCTCACTTTCTCCAACACCTCACACCTTTCTTTCCTCACTAATTTCTCTCTCCACTTCCTATCAGCCTTAAGATGTGCTGGAATAACTCTCGTCTTTAAAATCTACCCTAGATTTCACATTTCCGCTCTAGCTACCCTTTGTTTCACTAACTCAGAGAACTTATCTAAATCCTCACTCACTGTCTTCACTTCTTCACCATCCATTCTCTCCTCAATCCACTCTGATTAGGTTTTTGTTCCCACCATCCCACTGAAACCACTCTTGTCAAGGTTACCAGTGACCTTTGCCTTGTTGATTCTGATGGCCAGTTCTCAGTTTTCACCTTACATATGTTCTCAAGCCTTTGACACAGTTGATACATTTTCTTCGCTTGGCTTGGCTTCGAGGACATCACACTCCTTTTTTTTTGCAATGGCTGCTACTCCTCTTTCAAGCTCAGAGTATACGAGGGCTTGGGCTTTATCTTCTTCACTTTTCTTTTTTGTGTGTGTGCAGCCATGTATGTATTTGGTTTTTGAAGATATACTATATAATTGTTGTTTCCTCTTTCTTGCACAAAAATGTAGCATGTTACAGAGATACTCTTCTGTATTTTTTTCTTAATAGTATATTCTTAAATTATTCCATATCAGTTCATAAAGATTTTCCTCATTCTTTTTTTCAGCTGCATAGCTCTCCATTGTGTCAGTATACCATAAGATGACAATTTTGAACCAATCTTTAATTGTATGGAGCGTACTTTTTCCTTTTTATGTTATAATAAGTTGGAAGAGCTAGTTGGGTTTCGGTGGTAATAGTATATTGTAATAATCTCCCCAAACTCAACAGTTCAGTAATAAACTAACATTCCTGACCAGTGAAAAGACTGGTCTGAATATATAATGATTTGGGGTCTTAGTTTCCACATCTATGAAATGAAGACATTGGTCTAGATGGTCTCTACTGTCCTTTCCACCTTGAATATTAAAAAAACTCCTGTGATTTGCCCAGTGCAGCTAATTTGAAGACACGAGCATATTTTTAACCTCATTTTTTTAAATTGAGATATAATTGATATATAACATTGTATTAGTTTTAGATGTACGACATGATTTGATGTATGTATACATTGCAAAATGATCACCACAATAAGTTTAGATAAGATTCATCACCATACATAGTTACAAAAATTTTTTTTCTTGTGATAAGAACTTTTAAGATCTACTCTCTCAGCAATTTTCAAATATATAATAATGTTATCAACTATAGTCACCATATTGTACATTACATCCCCATGGTTTATTTATTTTATAACTGGAAGTTTGTACCTTTTGACCCCCTTCACTTATTTCACCCACCTCTCATCCCCCACCTCTGGCAACCACCAAGCTGTTCTCTGTATCTATGAGCTGTTTTTGGTTTTTTGGTTTTTTTTTTTTTAGATTCCACATATAAGTGAGATCATGCGGTATTTGTCTTTCTCTGGCTGACTAATTTCACTTAGCATAATGCCCTTGAGGTCCATCTACGTTGTCGCAAATGGCAAGATTTCATTTTTGTTTATGGCTGAATAATATTCCTCTGTGTGTGTGTGTGTGTGTGTGTGTGTGTGTGTATCACATTTTATTTATCCATTCATCTGTTGATGGACACTTATAAACATACAAGGCTGTATGTTTATATGTTAAGCTCTTGGCTGTTGTAAATAATGCTGCAATGTATATATCTTTTCCAGTTAGTGTTATTGTTTTCTTTGGATAAACCCAGAAGTAGAATTACTGGATCATATGGTAGTTCTTTTTTAATTTTTTGAGGATCTTTTTCTGTAGTGGCTGTACCGATTTACCTTCTCACCAACAATGCACAAGGGTTCTCTTTTCTCCATGTCTTTGCCAACACTGGTTATTTCTTCTCTTTTTGATGATAGCCATTCTAACAGGTGTGAAGTGATATCTCATTGTGGTTTTGATTTGCATTTCCCTAACGATTAGTGATGTTGAGTACCTTTTCATGTACCTGTTGGCCATTTGGATGTATTCTTTGGGAAAATGTCTATTCAGATCCTCTGCTCACTTTTTAATCAGATTGTTTGTTTTTTGCTATTGAGTATTATGAGTTCTTTATATATTTTGGATATTAACCCCTTATCAGATATATGACTTGCAAATATTTTCTCCCATTCAGTAGGTTGCCTTTTCATTTTGTTGATGGTTTCCTTTGCTGTGCAGAAGCTTTTTAGTTTGATGTAGTCCCACTTGTTTATTTTTGCTTTTGCTGCCTTTGCTTTTGGTGTCAAAACCAAAAAATCTTTGTCAACACTGGTGTCAAGGAGCTTAAACCTATGTCTAAATGTTGCTTTTAGATGCGTGTGAATGAAGTTTTAAGTGTTGGAAGTCGCATTTAGAGGAAGCACCAGGATTTCAGGAAGTTGTGGAGACGCAGCGCCATCAGCGTGCTGGCCTTTTCCCGTGCAAGTTTATCTGACTGGGCCTATCTACTCTCTTGCTATTTTGAAAAAACTGAACAAAGTAGAAAGAAAAGAAGGATGATTTTAAAACTTCTCAAGGCTTTTGCTGGGGTCATCACATGTGACGTACCAAGAAGCCATTTGCCTTTTTTTAGGGGCCGAAGAAGAGTTGGACAAGGTTAAATATGCAATGCCAGTTGTAATCTGCCAATGTGTTTATAAATGGCCATACTTTCATATGATTCCAAAGCAAGACAGATAGCAGACCAAGGAGCAGCACAGGTCTTGGTGGATACATGCATAGAGCAACACCAATATATTTTTTACATTAGCTCAGGTCTATTCAAAGAAGCTGGCACCACATTTTATAAAATAAATTCTCTTAGTCATCTTAGAAAATTTTGGTAAGCAGCCAGTGATTACATTTATTTTAGTCTTTTTTATTTGTAGTTAAATATTTTCCAGTAGATATTTGTACCAAAAATGTCTGAAAAATAAATGATATAATTCAAAATTGGTATTATTATTTCCATGCCATCTGGAGAAGGAATTGCCTGCTGGGATGTATAGCTTTCCTGAATTAAAACCTTTTTTAGGTTGTTTTTAATTTGGAAGTTTATGTAGTTTTCACCAAAATTGCTGGATTTGGAAAACTCATTTGATGTGTAGTTTTCTGTCTCACAAAGATGGGTTATGTGATACCTTGATCAAGGAAATGGTTGTGGGAAATAAAAAGAGGACTGGATGCTGAGTCGCAAGATTTGGGTTCCAATCCTGCTGTGTCCCCTTTGTGTCCTTTATCACATCTCTCTGAGCTCCAATTTCCTCATATGTAAAAACAAGGATAAAAATTGAATTTCTGTGTTACATGGTTTTTATAAGAATTAAATAACCCATGTAGAAGTAACTAGGTTGACTAGGATGATGCCTCACACCTTAGAAGACACTTGGGGAAATATTTGTTCACCCCTTCATCATAATTTGTTACTAGCATGCTACTGCATCCTTGATTCTCTACTTAGCTATTCCAGTGTCTTTCGTAGCTCAGATTAGAGGGACATGTAAATTTATTATTGTTGGTTCCCTCAGCCTTCTGTGTATTCTCCTCTGAGTGGATTGTTTGTTACAGTAATAAGCACTCCTTGGGCCTCTTCTGGTACTTCTGGTCCGCCTTGTATGTTTGTATGTCTTATGCCTCTCACCACTAAGTTGTTGATGCTGAGCCCACTGACTCTTTTTTGTTGTTGTTGTTGAGGGAGATCAGCCCTGAGCTAACATCCATGCCAATCCTCCTCTTTTTGCTGAGAAAGACTGGCGCTGAGCTAACGTCTGTGCCCATCTTCCTCCACTTTATGTGGGATGCCGCCACAGCATGGCCTGACAAGCAGTGTGTCGGTGCACACCTGGGATCCAAACCCAGGCCGCCAGCAGCGGAGCGCGCGCACTTAACCGCTGTGCCATGGGGCTGGCCCCCCACTGACTCTTTCTCATCTCAATGTCCTCTGTAGCACCTGGTGCAGTGTCTGGTCTACAATGTCCTCTGTCAAGTTCTGTTGAATTGAATTTCAACAGATACTGTAAAAGGAAGTGGGTGTATTCTTTTGGTCAAGGAAGAAAGCACAACAAGTCTAATGGCCATGCCATAACCATGCTTGCTGCCCCCGTAATACCCTAGATTAGAACCCTGTGTCCTTGCTGAGTCTGGCTGCGCCAGGTAGAAGTGACCTGGGTTTTAGTTAATGGCATGGGGACTTGGTTCTGTTGGAGATCTCAGAATCTCTGACAGAGTTTACCTGATATTCCAGACAGGTGATGGTTCTGCATCTCTGATATTTCTCCCCTCTTTTCAGTAGGCAGAGAGGGAAAATGGTAGATAGAGAAACCTCAAACCAAGCAATTCTATGATAATTCTTGGCTATCTATGACTTTAGGCTTGCAGGTTGACCACTTAAAGCTCTGTTTTCCTTCTTGGCCTCTTCCAAGTGCTAAGGGTAGCAGGCACCAGGTAGGCATGGTGCTGTGGCCATGATGCTGTGGTCCAAGCAGGAGGGCTAAGGCTGTATGGCCATAGTTCTATGGCTGTTTTGCTTGAGAATCATTTATTCTCTCATCAAATATTTATCAGGCACTTACTCTGAGCCAGGAATGTACTAGGCATTGAGGAGAATGTGATGAACAAGACAGAGGTCCTGTCCTCAAGGAGCTTACATTCCACTGGAAGGATTCAGACAATAAGCAAAATAACAAATATATGAGGTATTTTCAGATAGTGATAAATATGACAAGGGAAATAAAACCAGAGTGGGTGATAACAGGGAGGTGGAGATGGGTGATGGACAGATTGGCTTCTGTAAAATGAGTGGTTAGAGAAGGGCTCTCTGAGGAGATGACTTGAGCTGAGACTTAAATGATGAGTAGGATCCAGTCATGGGGAGAACTGAGGAAAACATATTCAAGATGAAGGAAATAGCTGGTGCAAAGGCCCTGGGGTAGAAGCAAGCTTGGACTATTCCCAAACAAAAAGGTGGCCAGTGTGACTGAGACATGGTGTATGTATGTAGGGAAGCGGGAGAAGTGGGGAGGAGAGGAAGCTAGTGGGCATAGTGATGTGAGATAAGCTCATTTTCTCACATTTACAAGAATATTCCACAACTAATATAAATAATTACTGATGCTGTATTTAAAGATATACTTGGAAAATGAGTTCTTAAAAAACCATAAGCACATTTGCAAAAATTATTAATCTTCCATAAATCCTTAAGTGCCTAATGTAACCTTTGTTTTATCTCAGACTTCAGCTAGAATGCATCTTTCTAATTCATCCTCCATGATTTCTTAGAATCGATTTTCTCTTAAGGCTGGCTCATCCTTCAGAGACCTTAGGCCAATTGGTCACGAAGATCCTTGTGTCTCCTCAAGGCCGCGTGCTGTGGATGCTGCAGCTAAAGGAAGCATTCTGAAACTGGCATCTTTCACAGCCCAGTGTAGAAGTTATGGCCTGCAGTTTTTATGGGCTTTCTCTTTCAGAAATCTTCTTTTGTTCCTGCCACAAGGCAAAAACAGGAAAAGAGATCTGTGTGAAAGAATGCTCTCCCTTTTCCTTTTGTGGTGATTGTGTATCTTAAGAGAATGCCTCAAAGGTTCCCGGAGCTGTCTGTCTTTTCATGTAAATGGAGCCCCTAAGCCTATTTAGAAGTGTGCGAAAAGCCTGTGGGAGTTGGGGTGAAAGATACAGAGGAGTAGCATCAGCGTCCCATTTAATTTATTCAAGTTCAACTCTGCGCTCTCTTTCTTATATATAATTAAAAATACTGCGGAATTATATTTTGCACTTGTAATTTAATTATATGCTATGCATATTACTGTATACACATATTACTGTGCAGTTTTGTAACTACAAAACCATATTTTTTTACTGGGAGGTTTAAGGGATTTTCCAGGGTAATTTTGACTATGTAAATTTTGCCTTACACGCCAACTTTAGAATGTAATCTTTGTGTAAAATGTGACGGTCCGTATTAGATGTGTTTAAATCCCTGCTTATCCCAAAGCAAAGGAGTGGGCATAACTGGGACTCATATTCCCCCCTCACCCCCAAACCAGTAACAGGTAGAGGATTGGTATTGGGCTTTGTGAGTAGGAAAGGGATGAGGCAGAGGGACCTTGTGAGATTCAGACAGAAGAGAGGAACAAGGGAACCTGAGGCAGGAGACAGTGGGCCCGAGATTCAGGGTGGAGAAGGGGCTGATGGATAGTTCTGGCGGAGACTGTTTCCCCTAGTGAGTACAGGGCTCACAGCCATCCTAGCTGTGGGGAGTAACCCTGCTGGGTGGATATTACCCCTTTTCCCTAGAATCTCTTCACCCTGTGATAACGCTTACTTGTGTGTTGTCCCATGTGAATGTTGCTGTGCGTGTGTGTGTGCATGCGCATGTTTATTTGTGACGTTATAGATAGAGTAGGAGGAAAAAGCAGCAGAGCAGGAAAGAAGAGGCAGGGAGGCATGAGGATTTAGGGTCGGAGGTTTTTGGAGCAAGTTCTGCCTTTTATTCTGTGGCTGGGGCAGCATTAGATGGGGGGTTGCCTGAGATACTAGGGGTGAAGCGGAGTGAATGTCAGACTTGCGTGAACCTTGCAGCCCCTATCCCTGGAGCACCACTCCCTACCCCCTTCCCACCCCCCCCACCCCCCAGGCACAGTCTGTTTGAATCCTGATGCAGAAACTTTCAGATTTGATAGTGAAGAAGGATAAACAACCTATCCCACTACACCACTTAAGCTTTTTCCTAAGTGCAGTTGAAATTTATATTCATGGCCCGTGCTGTGGGATTTTCACCTGCCACATCACCCAGCTCCTTTAGGAGGGTGGTAGAATTGAGTCCTGTCGCCAGAGTTGGCATCCTCCCCAGGACTAGGTAGCCATTAGTTTTTGAGCAGGTCTCTGAGCCTGTTTCCTCATCCGCGTCAAGGAGGTGGTACCTACCTCACTGGCGCCTGGTGAGGGTTGAAGGTAACAGGATATTTTTGCAGATTGCCTATAAAGTAAACTGCCCTACCAAGAAAATTTGCACACAAGAAATTCTAATGCAGAATACACATTTTGGTTAAGACTCTTTGTTGCTGTGGTAAAACCCCAAATCTAACCAGCTTATGCAAAAAGCAGAATTTCTTGTTTCACAGAAGCCAGGGAAGACCTAAGAAGTGAAAAGGCAGCAAGGAGGCAAATAGCCACGTAGAAAGGATGGGACGGAGCGAGGGCTCACAGGGCAGACAGTCCCCCTGACGTTAATGACATATTTGCAACCAAAATTTAAATAAGGTTTTTGAACTTCAATCTTATTTTATAATAATATTCATTATGAATACAAAATTAGAATACTTAATTCTAATTTTACATTATAGATTTATTTAGTTAATATTGGTTACATATACAGTAAAGATTAGTATATTTCACAATGTTGTGTTTTTTTTTCTGACACTAGTTCTTATTTGAACACATAAAACTACATTTTACTGTAAGCAAAAAAGAATATGTCAGGCTTTCAATTCGGAAACCTGAGTCAAATCTGCAGTGTCTTGGAGGAGGAAAGCTGTAAGGCCTACATTCTTTCGTAATGGGCCTAGCCCTTCCTCCTCATCTGACATTTTCTTGTGGAAAACATCTGGTTTAAATGAGCACTAATGGCAGCCTTGATCATCAGAAACCAGAATGTGAAAATCATAAATAATGTGTAGTAGGTAAAAGGGATGCCAAAAAGTAATGTGCGAAGAAAAGTCAGCAGCAAGTTTATTTTATATGTAAATTTCACCTTTTGGGTGCTGGTCTTCTAACTGACTTATACTTCCCTTCTGGGAACAGCCAAGACCCACAAAACTCAGGGGTGGGTCATTGTCCCACTTGGCCAAACTCTTGAGATGGCTCTGCGAACATACCCTGTAATCCATGATCTTCCTTGCCACTTCATCTGAATTCATTGAAAACAATGGATAGAGCTCTAGGGACTAAGGTATGTTGCTTAGAGTAGTGGGGAGGATCACGTTTGTCCAGGACTATGGCTCCTAAATTAGTAGAACTATTTTGACTAGCTATCTTCTCTTGGTAATCAGGGGTAGGGTTGTCATATAGGTCAACATGCCTAGCCCATTTGGGACCACCTTAAAGGAAATCTGAATGCCTAAAATTTCCTAGTGTTCTAGGCATTCTGTGACTAGGGATGAACTACAGGTAGGGATGGAACCAGACTTCTGACATCTCATCAGAGGTTTATAGCCTTGGTGATAGAATTTACCAAAGTGGAAAAGAAGAGAAAGTATTCTGAGTAGGCAGTATTTTGGATCGCCAGGGGTTTGTGAGAAGATTTTGGGTGAGCCAGTAAGAGATACTGTGGAGTACCAGGGACCAACCAATTTGCAGGGAATTCCAGAGGTTCAGGAGGCATCTCATGGGGTATTTATCTTTTTAGAGACTAGTAAAGAGAGGAAAGGGAAAGTAGATACAAGTTGGTTATTGGAACTTTTGTGGAGCCTTGAGACAGTTATCAAGGGCAGGAATTAGTTCAATCAGAGAAGAGGTTAGTAGAATCTGGTTGGGAGGGATTTCAGAATACTGAATAACGTGTCAGAAGCTTTCAGGATCCAAGGAAAGTGGATGGCAGAAAGTGAGAGAGGGGTTAGTATTGTGTTTTAACCCCTTTAACACTTCTCATCTACCTTGTTTGGATATTACTTATCTCAAATGGAAGGTGTGTGTATGGAGACTGCATAGTATAGTGGGAAAAACATGGAATATGGAGTGTGAAGACCTTTATCTCTCTGAACTGTACTTCTACAATAGCATATAATACCACATGCTTTGGTGTGAAATAAATGGGATAATGGTCAAATGGAGTAGGCAGAATACTGGCCAAGTGATGTCTTGGAATGAGTAGGATAGTCTTAGGTTTCAGCTTCCTCTCCTATATCCAGTTCACTTTACTGATAGGGGTTCCTATGATCCTGATGTCTGGAGTGAATAGACCCTTATGAACTGGAGACCTATGGTAACTTTTATCAGTGGGTAAAATAGAATTCTTAAACTGGATTTGGAGGTAACATTATAATGGCAAGGTCACTGTGTCTTTGGGACAGTGATTTGGCCTTAGTAAAGTTTGGTCTCTTAAGATTTACCACTCATTTATGGCTAAGGGTATCACAAATAATTGTTAGGTCCCATAGTGAGTTTTCAGCAGTCATTTCCTTGGAATCTGTTATGTATCAGGTGCTGTGCCAATGACAAAGGTGAATGAGTCCTGGTCCTTGTTTTTAAGGTGCTCCCAGACCAGTGGGACAGACTGGTATGAAAATAATTAGCTATGCAATATAAGATAGTAAATGGAATTCTATTGGTATGAATCAAGTAGCACAGAGGAAGAAAACGATCCACTCTGGAAGATCAGGGAAGAACTCATAGAAGAGGGAGTAGATGGCTAGTGTTTTAGGGATGAATATGATTGTGCTTAGCAAAATATGAATAAATATAGTGACGTTGGAAATGCACAGTTAATGAGATGTAGTGCCACCAGATTGGATAAAGTATATATACTGGGTTTATAAATGGTAGATGGATGATCCCATCATGTTTGTTCTTTATTTCTTTCCCCTACTAATGAGGAAGTCCTTGTCTAGTAAAGTGATCAATGTTTTGGAACAGTGTTATTGTTTTGTTTCCATTGTTATTGGAAATAGGCTTTAGATACTTCCTTCCCTGGAAGGGGGATGGCTTTTTGATCTAAGTGAAGTTATCAGAGGCAATGTGGTATAAATGAGCAGAGGACAGGCTATGAAACAACTCTTGCTCTACCACTTAAGAGCTGAGTGTTTTTTGACAAATTACATATATTCCCGGTGACTTGGATCTCTCTATGAAATAGGATTAATAATAGTACCAACCTCACAAGGTTGTTGCCTCAAGTGCATTAATAAATGTGAAAGCACTTTGTAAAGTGCTGCAAAAATATGTAAATGTTATTATTTTATCAAAAACATCAGCAAACTATTTGTGTAGTTCTACTTATTACATAAAGCTACAGAGATATAGGACCCATCTTCTAGGAAAACAGAATCAGAATTCTGATTCAGCTCCAAAGTAGGAGACCAAAGCCTTGAGTTCTCATGAGGTGCTCCTTGCCTGAAAAGCTGACTTGTGAGTCTGCCTCAGTACGTTGCCTCCAGTGACCCGGTGTGCTCTTCAGCTGGGCAAAAAGGCAGTTTGAAAAGGGGAAGAATAGTGTGCTCACAGGAAAGATGTTACTTTTTTTGCTCTTTGGAAATGTTTGCTCTTTTGGTTTTGAGCTCTGAATGTGAACGATCCAGCTGATTCAGATCCCCAGAGTAGCCCTAATAATAGAAACACTGTGACAACCACAGATATTAAAAACATACCTCAATTTAGGCAGCCAATGTAAGGCAAATACGTGTGGTATTATATGAAAAAAAAATTCCCCTATGCAAAGCTAGAAACATAACTTAATATCATTACATTTAACATCAAAGAAATGACGACAAAGGGAACATGTTTACCGCTAGAAGGGTCATATGAAATAATTAGTCTTCTGTTCAAAGGCAGTAGAAAGACAATAATGAAGATCAATAATTTCTCTTGTTTATGGGAAGGAAAATTGGGAGGTTACATTAACATCAAATTTTTTAATTTTAATTTACATACTATAAAGTTTGATGAGTTTTGGCAAACGTGTACACCTAGTAACCACATTTCCATCACCCCAAAAAGTTCCCTCATGTTCCCTTACAGTCAGTCCCCTCCCCTCCCCTGGCCTCAGGCAAACACTGATTTGCTTTCTGATGCTGCAGTTTTGCTAAAGTTTAATTCATATTTTGCTGGTTAACAGAAATGATGATAGTTGGACATCGTCAAAATTTAGGATTAGAGTCCTACCTCCTTTAAAAAGTGCAATTCCAGTAACTTCTCTGAGCCTCAGTTTTATCACATTAATGAGGGTAATAACAATTTTTCTGTATATCTCAGAAGGTTGCTATAAAAAAATCCGAAGAGATAAGAGATGAGAATTTTAGGTGTTTAGGATTTGATGGATTATTTAGCAAATAATAATGTTAATCAAAAAGATGGCACTTCTAGATATGAGCCATTTTTCAGAGAAATTTCCATGCCACAGCTCCTACGGTGCCTCTACAGACCCCTGAAGGAGACTCCTCCCCACCTTGTGGAGGAAGTTATCTTTGAAATTGTTGGCTCAGGGACCCAGAATTCCATTTCATGTCTCTCTCGCTGACAATAGAGGATTATAATCTCTTCGGCTGATGTATCTGAGTTAACGTCAGATTAATCATATAAATCACTTTGGGCGTGAATATAATATAAAAACGTTCACAGTGGCTGCTGTTTTCACAATGCTTTTTCAAGATAAATTAAACAGTTTATTTCATGTTCAACCTCCCACTGCCCTGATTCTGAGGCGTATCAGTTTTACGGTTCCCATTTTACACAGATAGAACTGAACTCTGCAGTTGTGAAGTAATGTGCCAGAGGCTTCCATGTGGTTTATCAACTACTGTTGTAAATTGCTGTTGTTTTAAACAAGTGACCTAAAGGCCATTTTTATTGGAAATTGTTTGAGTGGAGAGTAGAGACTAACACATAAAATAAATCCTCTGATTGAGTTCTCACATTTCTCCTTGGGCAGCAAAAAGAGAATTGTTTTCCCTGCTAGCCAGAGAAACCAGGCCAATTTTATCTCCCCTCTCTGGGAGATATCACTTTAGACACTCTGTAGACACACCTGACATATTCAGGTCTTGCTTATTTTTCTTGGATGAGCTGTTAGAATGCATACATATGTGCGTGTGCACACACTCACACCAACACACACTCCATGCTGCCATTTGCCTCTGTGTATGCATTTATATCTTGTGTAGATTGTACGTTTTCAAAAAAAGACAAATATTCACCAGCTGGTCACTCTCACTTCCTCCCGTGTACATTTTGTAGCTTCCCCATAGGGAAGCGAAACTGATGGTGGGTTGGAAGAGATTGAATTTGCTGAAGTGGATTCAGCCAAATGGCTGTTTGTGGATGACCTTTGTCTTTTTGGGGGTGATAGCAGGAGGAGTTGCAGATTCCTGGCAGAATGTCTGATCATATCCCATTACGATTAGAATCGTAAACCATGGGCTTTGTGAGTTCTTTCACATGAGACAGTGATGAACTAGGAATCCAGGGACCTGGGTTTTCCTTCTACATCTAAATATCTACATATATGTGAAGATAGCTCTGGGTACCACTGTGGATATTTTCCCTCTTCTCTCCTGTCTTCCCCAGGAGACTTTCAAATCCTCAGAGGCACGCTGCATCTGTAATTTACACAGTACTCACTTTTTCATCTTTTTCTGTCCCTATACTGCATTTGGTAGGGATGTAATAAGTACTTGCTGACCGATAGAGTGGGACCACATCCTGCCTTGGAGGAACTGGAATTCTATTTGCAAATGTTTCCAGCTGGAAATATTCTGCTTCAGTGCTGTTGCTACTGTTAGATTCAGCTGGAGCAGTGTGATGAGACACCTTCTCTCCTCAGGTCTTACCCTCTGGTCACCTGAGAAGAAGGGGCTGTGAGAATCTTCAGGTCTCACTGTCTGGTCACCCGAGAAGATGGGGCTGTGAGAACACTCCCCTGGCTCCAGTCTAGACCCTTAGTGGGTCTTTCTCCTATTGCGCTGTTTTTGAGACCTTGTGTTTTGGTCCCTACACATCTCCCAACTCTTAGCAGCCTGAACAAAAGCTTTAGTGGGTCTTCTCTTTTCTTTCTGTCTGTCTTTCTGTCTGTCTGTCTTTTTTTTTCCTCTCTCTACCTCCATCTCCCTCTTTCTCTCTCTCTCTCCCTCCCCCCTCACCCTCTCCCTCTCTTCCTGTCTCTCTTTCTTTCTCTCTCCCTTTCTTCCTCCGTCTCTTCCTCCCTTTCTATCACCAAGAGGGATTGAACTCATATGAATATTTTAAGTGAGTTTCACAGAACATAAAATCTGTACCTTCACAATGGGGATTAAATGTTGGAGTTTTAATTCCTCAGATTTAGCACGTTTTAAAACATAAATCAGATCATATCAATCTCCTACTTTAAACCCACCAGTGGCCTCCCATCACCCTTAAAACCAAAGCTGAAGCCTTTGTGCTGGTCTCCAAGATGCTGCCTGACTCGGTAGGCCCTGCCCACCTCTCTGACTCTCACTGACCTCTAGCCACGTGGGTCTTCTTTGGGTTCTTAGAGCACCCCTGCCTCAGGACCTTAATACTCGTCTCTTCTGCCTGGGACTCTCTGCCCTGAACTCTGTGCCACCCCACAGTTGTCACTCAGATCTCAGCCCAAATGTCCCCTCTCGGACAGGCCTTCCTTGACCCTCTTATCAGCAGCCCCGCACGCAACATTTTCTTTCCTCATGTCACTCATCGTATCTGAAATTCTCTGGCTCATCTCCTGGTTTCCTGGTATGTTGTTGGACCTTGACTAGTGTGTGCACTCACTCCACAGGCAGACAGAGGCTTCACTAGTCCTGATCTCTCTTATTGCTCTGGAACTTAGAACAAGGCCTGTCACCCAGTGGGTGCTTGGTAAACATACAACGTACACTCAGTGAGGGATGGAATCTGAAGTCATTTCCTTCTCTCGGCTATTCCTTCTCTCTCTCTCTCTGTTTCTCTTTCATTTATTTTTCAGAACCTGCATGATGAAAAGCAGTGTGATCTAATGCTAGAGCACAGGCCTTGGATCAGGGCCCTGGGTTTACCTGCCCACTTGATCTGAAGTTTCTGGTCACGCACAGCTGCCAGATGAAAACAGCTATTTTAGAACCACTCTCTTTTTCCGTTGGTCAACAAGTAAATCAAAACTAGAAATAAATTTCAAATAATGTATAAGACTTTACTAACATTAACTCTGGTGGTAACTTTTCAACCTTAACTTCCATTACTAAACTGCTTCTTCAGTCCCCTTCCTTTGTGAGGTGCCCTGAGATCTAGCCCAATCCAGGAGAGGCCCTATAGGATATATATTGCTGGATCCTCAGATATGGCCAAAGAAATGTGCTTGGGAACTGGAAGGGGAAGATCGTTCAACCAGGGACCATTCACAGAGGAGGCCAAGTACCAAAATTCAGTGCCTCGCTTTAGCGCTTCCTTATTAGCAAGTCTGGAGTGGAGGGATGGGTTCTCAGGATTTTCCTAGTGGAAGAATTCTTTTTTATTTGGATTAAGAGATTATCTCTGTAACTTCCCACAGTCATAGGCTGAACTCTGGGATGCCCCTTGCAGGGTAATGAGCTCTTCCAGCATGATGGCTGAGGCCTTATGTACTCACGGAGAGTGTAATAAAGCTCGCCTTATTGGTTTTTCTGGAGATATCACGTTTGGGTCGCAGGGGTTCAGCCAGTCTTTGGCTCTATGCAGAGCAGTTTTATGGGAATAGTTGTGTAATGCTAATGTCTGTAGATCGAGCTTGATGAAGACATCACCCAGATTGCCTGTGGAAGGCTGCTTACTTTGGGAGGTAATTCTTTGTTTTTTAGAAAAAGATTGATTTTTATTTTTAAAATTAGCTGTTTGTTTTTTTTTGAGGGGGAGCTAATTCTTGATAGGTAAAATATTTAGCACTTTTTTCCCCCCTCGCCTAGGTATAGACACCCAATGTTACCATTTCCATCTGTAATGGTGGGTGAGCTGTGTGCATACTTTCTTGTCACCTTGGAGTATACATTTTTGGCAAGTTAGGTGGCAAAGCCAAAGCCCTTGGCTTTTTAACTTTTCTGCTTCCTTGGTATTTCCACATGGGAGAAGATGTTAAAGGGTTAGAGGATTTCTCTTAAAAGATTTCTGGTGAGGAGTTCCAGAACTGACTGAGATCCACGTGCCTGCTGCCCTCAGCTCCTTGAAGTCTGTATTCATTTTCTTCCTTTTCCATGAAGCTTCTTTTGCCCACTCTGTTTAAAAGTGCAACCTGTTTTCATAGCTTATACTAAATCCCCCTGCTCCAGTTTGTTTGTTTCCCATAGAAATGATCACTTTTTGACATACTATATCACTTGCCACTTATTATGTTCATTGGCTGCTTCCTGCTGCTAGAATACAGACTCCATAGGGCAAGGATTTCTAGCTGTTCTGTTCACATTGTATCCTCAGTGCCTAGAAGAGTGCCTGGTGCGTAGCTAAGCCCTTGATAAATATTTCCGGAATGATGAGCTGACCTCCCAGTGGAAGGAGAGAGAATGTTGTGTAGTGATGGAGAGCTTGCGCTTTGGTGTCAGATGATCCTGGATCTGAATCCCAGCTTTGCCACTTACCAGCTGTGCGTCTTCAGAAAGTGATTTAACCTCTCTGAGCCCCAGTTTCCTCATCTGTAAGATAAGGATTATAGCACTAACTTTGAAGGTGTGTTGTAAAGATCAAAAGAGATAAGCATATAGCTTGGTGGTTTAGACACAAGCCTTTGCATTCCGGTAGCTCTGGGGTCTGGGCTTTAGCTTCAAATTCTGGCTCTCCCATTTTCTTGTACCA
Source organism: Diceros bicornis minor (assembly GCF_020826845.1). Lineage (NCBI taxonomy): Eukaryota > Metazoa > Chordata > Mammalia > Perissodactyla > Rhinocerotidae > Diceros > Diceros bicornis. The sequence goes on from NC_080763.1 coordinate 16,858,663, forward strand.
TTTTTACAAACTCTCTAAGCTCACTTTCTTCACCTGTAAAATGGATATAATACTCTGGCCTGCCTCATAGGACAGTGGTCAGGATTAAAGTAAGTAACCTACATGAAGTGCTTAGCAGACTGACTAGCTCAGAGTAAGGGAGCCCCTAACCTGAGCTATTTTGAGGATAATGATGATAATGTTTGTAAAGTTAGCCTCACTGCTCGCACATAGTAACTGCGCAGTAAGTGGTGGGTTTGAGAAAAGAACAATATTGTTAAAACTCTGGGAACCTCCTAAATTATGTCGCCGTTTTCTTTGCATCCTCCCTTCTCCGAAGGAGTAAAGCAAATGCCTGTTATCTTGGTGAGATATTTGTTTCAACTTGAAAACGGAACAGCAGACACTTTTTATGTGGCATACTCCTTTCTTTGTCCTGTAATCAGACAGTTCTGTTGTGATTTCAAGGATTATTGTTGAATTTTTGGATTACGTTGCTCCGGGGGCTCTCTGCTCCACCAGGTGATCATGGAGGGGACTTTATATAACATGGGTGTTCAGTCAGCCCCTTCACGGGTAATGGTTCCAGTAGCTGTGTTTTGGGAGATTGTGATGGCTTAAGGGTTCCATTGGCTTCCACTTCCTTCTCTGAAAGATACCTCCTCCTAGCTCTCCTCCTCAGTTACTGTGTGAATCTCAGCAAGACACTTCACGTCAACCAGACCTTCCAACTGTACGGCCCAGGTGTGAATCCATGCTGCGTCTTGCCATGTGACCCTGACCAAATTATTCAACCTCACTGTACCTTATTCTCCACCTTGCTAAATAAATAGAAATAAAAAGTAGATTGGCCCTACACCACAGGGTTCTGCAAGGATTGAATGAGCTATTACATGTAAAGGGCACTTTAAAAGCACACAATAATTTTTATTATTATGTTTCTTTATAAAAGAAATATTCCACTACTGTAATCTTTTAAGTTTGTGAACACTTTCTATATTTTGAAAGTTCTGGAACCTCAGCTTCTGCCCATAGTGTCCTGAAGGGTCATGAAAGCACCTGGTGAAGAATGTCTTTGCTTGAAAAGAGCCACAGGTGTCCACAGTGTCCTCCTAGAAGTGGTCAGATGCAGTTTATTATTTAGTGCAATATAGGGAAATAATAGGGATTACCTGGGTTGTTGTGAAAGTGCTCACAGCAATGTGGGGAGGACCCAGAGGTTAGGGCAGCTCCTGGGAGGAGGCCACTAGCCGAAGTCAGGAAGCCTTGTAAGGTGTGTTTAACCCGGTGATCTGGCCTGGGCCCAAGTTTTGACCCTGAGCTTATCACACTCAGGTGGACCTCACGCTATTCGTGGTCTCAGTTCACAGACCAGACTGAGCTATGAGAGCAGAATTCCAAATTATTAATTCACAATGAAAAACAAAGCTGTTCTGTGCATTGGATAGGCACACCTGTCTAACCAGCACATTTCCCCCTCAAGGCAACTTAAATGAGAAATCAAATTATTAGAAAGTTACCTGGAAAGTACAGAATTGGTAATAAGGGAGTTAAGTGATTCAGATGTTTATAGCATCAGGCCCTGCTAGCCTGCTGCATCTGTCTTCACAGCCCAGATCTACCTGTCAGGTGATCCGGGTGCTCACCTGAGTCACACCCACTCCCTGGCAGCCCTAGTCGGGTTTGGAATCAGCACTGCCATCATTTGCCTCTCTGACTATCCTTTATATTAATTTTTTGGCTGAAAAACTTCCTCTTCACATCCTTTTGATGTATTTTTTAATTTAAATTTTATTTTTCATCAAAGTATAACATACATTGTTTTACAAATCTAATAATCATATAATACTTAAATTGAAAAAACAGCATTTCCCTTCCTCTCCCCTTTGATTCTTACTCTCGGGAAGCAGCCACTTTCAAATCATTGAGTTGTTGATTCTGCTAGTTACCTCCGTATTTCTAAACGATATGCTTGAATTGCTGTTGCTTAATTTTTCTATTGAAGGTGACTTCTATGGATGATGACCACTGAGCGCTCAGACTGCTCTCCCTTTCAGTTTCACTCTTCCCCTTCTTTCCAGTGTGATTATATCTTAATATTTAGTTAAAACTATATTTATCATTTACATTATTGTGCCATTGTAAGTATTCATGGCAAGCTACTAAATGTACCATGATTATGTTTTCTTTCTTTCTGGAACATATTTCTCTACCCACCCTTCATCTTTAAATTGATAAGGGCATTTGAAACCATAACTGCCGTGCCTTCATCCCACCTAGCAAAATTAACAATTCATTAATATCGTCTAATACTCAGCCCATATTCAAATTTCCCTGATTATCTCAAAGATGTCCTTTTACAGTTGGCTAGTTTGAATAAGGTCCACAAATTGTATTTTGGTTGTTATATCCCTTACTTTCTTTTTATTCTATACCAGTTCCTCCCCTCCTTTATTTGTGACATTGATTTGTTGGAGAAGTTGAATGTAGAATGCCACACATTGTAGGTTTGGCTGATGGTTTCCTCATGGTGTCGTTTAACTTGTTCTTCTGTATCCCATGAACTAGTGGTTATTAGATTTTTTTAGGCAAAAATGTTCTATAGGTGGTATTTCCTATTTTGTCATGTCGTAAGGCAATCACGTCTGGTTGTACCATCTTTAATGGTGATTAAATTGATCAGTGGCTTCAGATGATGGTAGCCTGATAATTCCATTGCCAAGTTCCCTATCAACTTTCCACCTAATGGTTCACTTAATGTTCATCCATTGATGATCATTACCTAGATCCATTATTTTTAGGGGCACATATTCTATCCTTTCGTTGTGTGATTCTGTTCTGAGCCAACAGGTGCTAATTACTTAGTTGAACCCCAGACGGCCATTTTATTTTCCTTGTTTCCAAGTCTGAGTTGGGGTCGGGGGACTTCTCTGTGACCTCCATGTGTGACCAAATAACTGACTGAATTTACGTGAAAGTAATATGCTTATATGTTGTATTGATTAACATTTTTATTTGAACCTCTGGTTGAGCTTTGCTGTTGGCTTAGAAAACATAAACAGAATAGTGGAAAGCTTTCTTGTCAGTCATGTTGAAAAGTAACTGGCGGGGCGGGCCCCGTGGCTTAGCGGCTAAGTGTGCGCACTCTGCTACTGGCGGCCCGGGGTTCGGATTCTGGGCACGCACCGACACACCGCTTCTCCGGCGATGCTGAGGCCACGTCCCACATACAGCAACTAGAAGGATGTGCAGCTATGACATGCAACTATCTACTGGGGCTTTGGGGGAAAAAAAAAAAGGAGGAGGATTGGCAATAGATGTTAGCTCAGAGCCGGTCTTCCTCAGCAAAAAGAGGAGGATTAGCATGGATGTTAGCTCAGGGCTGATCTTCCTCACAAAAAAAAAGAAAGAAAGAAAGAAAGAAAAGTAACTGGCAGAAAAAAAATAGACTTTTTTATTTCAAGAAGTGGAAATCAGAGGAATCTGCCTTGGCTTGTAATGCCTCGTTTCTCCAGAGTAGGAAAACTCTGAAGTCTAATGGGGTCTTTCTGCCTGTGAGGGAACTGGAAGAAGCTACCAAGATGGGCACTGATGACACACAGTCATTTGAGGACTTTTTGGTTGTTGTTTTTGTTTTAGTTTTCACTCTCCTGGTTTGCTAAGAAGTCTTTCATAAAGATTTTTCCTAAACCCTGTTGCATATGAATTAGGGCTTTTCCTTTTTCTCTGTAATGGGGCCTGGTACCCTTTGATGTGTTTTAACAGAATTGAACTTCTAAATACAGTTTGAAACTTAGCTTTATAGTTTGAAACACACATGCAGAAACCCTTGACTCTCTCAACTGACTTTTTTTTTTTCACTGCAAGAACCTGTCCCGTAGGAACCAACGTCAGTGGCAGGATGGAACTATGGAGATGCCTTGCATCTCCTTCATGAAAGGTGGGGATATACAGACATGAGACTCTGCATGAAGAGGGGAAGTCCTTTCCAGTGTCTCTTGGCTGAGGGGCCTGTTTCCATGCTTCTCAAAGACCTCCTTTTAGAGACAGATGAATTCCTGGTATAAATGCCTGATCTGTCATTGTAGAAAAATATAGATTGGTTACCTTTTTAGTGACTTCTAGTATTCTAGAGTTTAACGTCCTCCTCTGAAATACTCTGCAGATCCAAATTCTTATAATATTGGGGCCTCTTCTGACATTTGGAATGACCTTCCTCATAACTCTCAATGACCAAATTATGCCTTTCTTTCAAGGCCCAGCTCAAATGACACTTTCCATGAGTCCCCCAGTGAGAAGTCATCTCTTCCCATCTTCTAGACTCCTGTAACTCTCTCTCTTCATCCTTCTTATGACAAGGATAATATGCTCCCTTTCATTGTAGTTTATTCACATACTCGTGTTACTTCTCCTTTTTAGCAGAAAAATATCAGTCTTATCAGTCTTATCTTTGTTTTGACCATAGTTAGTATTTAATAAATATTTTATTAACATTTTAAATTTTAATAATTAAATAAATTACTTGAGTAATTTTATTTTGTCATATATTGAGCTTATATTTCGACTATGCTTCAAATATCTATAGGGGAATCTGTCAGTCAGATGTAGAACCAGATTTTCTATTTCAGAAGAGGGAGGAAAAGAATGTGTAGAGGAATTAACGTGGAATTTGGAGTCAGAAGACTAGATTCAAGACGCACCTCTACCACTTCAGAGTCACTGCTTCAGAGCAACTGGTATGTCACTAGGGGCCCTCCTGGTAACATGAAGATCTGTAGCAAAAGTCACCTAAGACTTATTTAAGGTTTAGTTCATTACAAAGACGGAAGGGGAGAAAGGACTATGTAGATTTATGAGTAATGGTAGTGGTACAGGGATGGGGTCTTGAGCTCTCAAAGCCCTTCAAGCTAGCGCTGGCCAGGGAAAGGAGGTCTGGGAGGAGTTCCGCTCTAACTGTGCTGGGAAGGGTGAGTCTACAAAGCCCATGGGGTGCTCAAGGCAGAGAGAAGATGGTGGGGGTTGGGGAGGGAAGCCCTAAATATACACTTTACTCTTTAACATCCTTGCAGTCTTGCCCTGAACCTACCTAGTCCCACATATGGCTTTCTCTCACTTCTTGCTTCCACTATCCTCTCTTGGGAACTCCTTGGCTGAATTAAAGAATGGGACCACTTCTAATAAACCATAAGCAGTACTTACAACGAGCTTCACATTAGTAATGGAAGACCACCCTCAGAGAGAGCACAGACGTTCTAACACTATTGATAGTCACCTCTGTAGAGAAAAGAAGTGAAGCCAAGATCCCATGGCATTGGGTACCACAGCTTCACCACCAACTTGTCCTTGTTACAGAAAGACAGTGAGACCCAGCTTTCTCATGGGGGTTATTCCCTTACCATCAGTCTGCCCCTCTCTGAGAGGTGCACTGCCCTTCAGGATCAAGGAGTGTAAAAAGCATGGGATCTGGGGTCACTAGACCTGGGTTTGGGTCCATTTATATGCTGTAAACTTTAGGCTACTCACTTTTCCTCTCTGATGTAGAAAGAGATGTAATACCTACCTTATCACTATATGATAAGGAGGTTCAGATTAGATTTTATATTTGTACATGTATGTGTAATATGTATATATATGTATATATGTAACACCTTCACTATTCTAAAGCAATATAAAGAATTCTTCCCCATTCCCAAGTTATTTCAAAGGCTACATCTTGCCACGTGTGACCGTCAGAGCCATGTTGTGGTCTAATGGCTCTTCTGCTTACTAGTGTGAGTAATTCCCTACACCTCTTGGCACCTTGCTTTCCTCTCCTATGAAATGGTCAAGAATACTAGTTGTCTAGAGAAGGAACGTATCTGGAGTAGAAAATAGGATAGATATAGGGCTGATGAGTTATCATGGTGCTATTTCCAGTTGTACCTGTTTAATTTCTTCCAGCAGGATTTAGAATGCCACAATAGTTTTCCTGGTACCGTGCTTGAACATGGTGTATCTGGTTGAAAAAAGTGATTTTGGAATCTCATAGACATGGCTGCTTGCTGCAAGCTAGGCAAGTCACTGAGTACGTTTATCCTTAAAGTGGAAGAATAATGTCACCTGCCTCACAGGATTGCAATGAGGATTAAAGGAGGTTATGTAAATAAGGTGTTGAGCATGGTGTTTGGCACCCAGTGGGTACTCAGTGTTAGTTTTCTTCCCCTAGACTATATATTGCTCTTTAGTTTTTACCCTCATCAAATAGCATTTATTAAAAATTCCAAATAAGGCATGGCACTAGGTGCCTTTACTTTAAATAATAGGGTGCTGGGGGCAGGTCACCTTGGGGTAAAGGGCCAAGGGAGCCAGTTACCTTTGTTTGTTTGTTTTATAATAAACTATAGTGGTATTTCATCTCCTTCCCCTGGTCCTGAGGCTGCTGAGTCACTGATCCAGCCCCTTGGCCCTGTGATCTCTGGCTGTGTCTATGGAATACAGTGAAACCCACAAGAAACCAGCACTAATAAATGGCAGATCATTTTGCGGGATTTTTGTTTGCGTTCCTGTGCTTGCTCTCCTGGCGAGATAGGAAACCTTTAATAAGACTTTTCCTAAATGATGCTGCATGTGAAATACGGATTTTTTTTTCTCTGTTCTCCTAGCAAATGACCATTTCATGAGGTTTCTTTGCATTTTTTTCTTCTTCTTTCCTGCTTCTCAGTACATTCTACAAAGAGCTTGTTCCTTTGCTGGTTACTGATTGATGGCTCTACTCTCTATGCCCTTTAATTTTGCAATAAACCAACAAGGAGTTGAGACCACAAACTTAAAGAGAACTGACTTATTTATTTGACTGGATTCACTGGAGCGACAGGCAGATTTAGTCATTTCAGTGTGGTCCTGGGGAGGGCAGGAGGAGTCCATGGGAAGGAACACTGTGTTATAAATAACCAGACAGAAAAGAGCTTGCTGTCCTCTCATACCAAGGCAGCTGGGCATCTGTTGTCAGTAGTGATCCCTTTCCAGGCCTTGATGGCAACAGGAAGTCTTCCACAAGACTTGCCCTCACAGCTCCAGGATTCTGAATTCAGTGAGACTTTAGATATGTGGAAATGGATAGCCACCACCCACAGGTCCTGTGTCCCTTTTTTTCAAAGGGATTGTGATTCACCTTATAGGATTGCAGGAATAGCCAGAAACCTGCCTAGGTCAGCAGTCCTTCAGGCCTACCCTCTTGGCTGAATGACTTCAAAGACCAAGAACAAACCTCTGCGCATACCAACTCCATCCCAGCTGTACCTTCTCCGTAAGGCCAGAACCTCCATGAGAATGCAGAGGCACTAATACATTTCATGAATTGATTACCAAACATATTAAGAGTCAGTTTTTTCTTATTATCACCACCATTGTATGGAGTAACCTGCCTGAAAATAATGCAACATCATTTACAGTAGGAAAACAAAAACAAACTTCTTGAATGGTTTACATGGATCCTGAGTAAACTAAAGACAGCCCTTATAGGGTATTTAAAAACATATATACTATTATCATTTATATTTAAGGATTCCTTCATACCCAGTGCTGGTCTCTATGAGTTCAAGTGAAGCTGGAAAGACAAATGCTCAAGTGGAATTTGTCCCAACTGTGAACTCCTGTTCCAGAACCCAGTTTTGTTTGTGGCTCTACCACATTTAACCAGCTAACTGCCTGTTCTTATTCTGCTCTTATGTGGCAACCTTTCTTCTGAAACTCTTGTCATCACATTTTAGCAGAAGTGAAAATATTAACAGAGTGGTTAGTGGCCAAGACAGAAATAGAATCCAAGAGTCTGCATCCTTTCTTTTGCCATATCTGCTGGAGCATGATTCCTCCCCGGCCTGAAGACTCAGTGTTTCCAAATCTATCAAACAGCATTCTAACAGTCGATTGATTTCATCTTGCTACTAAAAGTTTGTCTGGTTCGTAAACATTTTGTAGAGCTTCCTTTTACACATGATTTTGCATTGAACAACGTGAGACTTAGTCCATCCAATATCAGCAAGTGCCTTGCTCTGAAGAAATTAACCAACAAATATCCCCGAGGCTGTGAGTTTTCATGCTGAGAACCTTTCGTGTGGTAGAACGCGCATAGGCTAGAGGGCCAGACGGACCTGGTTGGAACTGGCTCTTCCACGTGCTGGCTCTTTGGTCGCAGAAAATGGCTCAACTTCTCTGAACCTCAGTTTCCTCATCTTCAAAACTAGAATAGTGATGTTTGCCTGACTGGAGTGTGAGGATGAAATGAGCTAACATATGTGAAGCACTAGGTGCAGGGTCTGATACACAGGAAGTGCTCAAGAAACCTTAGTGTCCTCCCTTCTCCTCTCCCTCCTGTAAATGGGGACAGGGATGCAGAAACACACAAAGTCTCCGAACATTTACACTGTTGGTAGAGAGATAAGAATAACACACATGACATAATTAGAGAAGAATTCTTGTACTCAATTACTTGGTACTGATTCTAAAGTGGGAGTGTTAAGAACTGAGAGATCACTTGCAGCTAGCAAAGTTAGGAAAGATTTCATGGAAGAGGTGGGATTTGAACTGGCCCCAGAAAGATGGAAACTTAAAGAAGAGTAAGGGAGGACATTTCAGACTGGGACGCTTGGGATGGGTATGAGAGCCAGAGTGAGTGAACCATGAGAAACACCGAGATAGACTAGAATGTCACAAGCCTCAGTTTTCCCACTGGAAAAACTGAAGTGGATTGAATAATTAGTAAAAAGCTAATATTTGTTAGCCACCTGCTAGGTATTAGGCACTGTCTTAAGTGCTTGGAGGCACAGTTGGAGGCATAGAGCGATTAAGTCATCTACCTGAAATTATACAGCTAGTAGGTGGTGGAGCTGAGATGGCAACCGAGGAGTCTGACTCCAGAGCCCGCCCTTCTAACACACAACAGCTGCTCCAGTGCTCTTCCAGATTCCCTCACAGGGCAGTGAGGATCAGCTAAGACCATTCTGTGAACATACTCAGAAAAATATGCAGCATCATACATGTGTAAGGTGGTGTCATTATTCTTATTAATGATATCAGATGAGAGGTGAACAAGATAGCCAACTGCAAATGAGGGAGGAAAAATTGCAAGATAGCACTCATGTGCAATCATATTGGGAAAGGTTAGCAGCACACGTACCTCACCATCCCCTCTAGCAACTCAGAGGCCTGACACAACCTCACGTTTCCTCTTGGGGCAGTGCTCCAGGTGGCCATTTCCAAGCCACCAGAGTGGGTATGGGAGATGAAAAACTTATTGTCATCTGGCATTAGGGCTTGTGTCTTGAGTATGATCTGCCCTTGGCCAGGATATCTGTTTTATGGGCCTATAGCACATGATTGGGAGTTGGCTTATTGGTGACCATGATGGAAGATCTCCACTCCAAAGGCATTGCCATGGACGGAAGCCTGCCCCTACTTACCATGTAAATATTTAGCCATTTTTATATATTTGTTCTGGGCCTATTCTTCTTGTATCTCTCTGATGTTGACTCTGTTTAATTGTAGGTTATTATTGTTTGTCTATATTGATGTCATTTATTTAAGTATGGACACAGACAGCATTGCTTCAGCTCCCAACCCCTCCCCGCCTTTTTTTAAATAACACCTTACACAATATCCCTTCCTTGAGGACATCAAACAAATAGTTTTTTTCGAAAGCATATCTGATGAGGCTGCTGCCTTAGAAATTTGTTCCTAGGCAAAACTTTTGACCTCCTTTTGGATAGGCAGGGAGTGACCTTTGCTCCCATTTTATGCCACAGATTTCCTCTGGAGATAGAATTGGATGCACGCATCCAGTTACTGAGTTTGGAGAGTCCTTGGTTAGGATGCCATTTGCCTTGACGGCATAGAGATACAAGGAGTCAGATCAGTGTTGGCTCATCTCCCTTTGGAGGTTTCTCAGAGGCTGGATGAGACCAGAGACCCTCTGAGCTTCAGGTCCTCTCCACTATAAGCCACCATAAGAGTGGCTGGGCCTGGAGAAGACAAAGTCGATGTTTATCAGGCTGGACTCCCCCAAGAGCTGTATTTTCAGACCCCTGGGGAGCAAGTGACTCAACAGAACTGTTCTTGGTTTCAAACGAGTCTAAGGAAGGGAAACCAGTTAATAGCAGCCGTCTGTGTTGGTTGGACTGATCACAAAGCTGTGTCTTTCTAATCCTCCTTGCAAATCAAAGGAAGGGGAATCCCCAGAGCCCAGGCGTACACGTGAATAGAAAGCACCATCAAGTAACAAAAACACCTAAAAAGGTCAGCAGAAACTCGGGGGCTGCTGGAAATTCACCTCCCCTGCCTTTCTGTGGGGCTTGGTGGGCAGCAAGGGAGTGGGCGAAGACAACCAAACAAACCTCACGAACAAGCGCCTCAGCCACAGGAAGTGTATAGTACAGGGAAGGCTGGGAGGGAGGTTTCTTCCACATCCGTGAACCTGAGAGTCTTCCGACAATTGGCCCTGTTCTTTTCCAAGCCCGGGCTGGCCAGAGACTTTTGGGTCCCATGCTAACTGCAAAATTGCACACAGTTGGCAAATGTACCATTTGAAGCCACTGTGAGTGCACTGTTGTAGTTCACCAATAGTGCGTGTTGTTTCCTGCCCTGGGCCCAAGATCACTGACAGGATGCCGCCGAGGTTGAGCTGAAGGTGGAAACAGCACACCAGCCTGCTGTTTGTGGCCTCATTACAACTGTCGCCCCATCTGAGACCCGGAATCAACACGTGTTAACCTCAGCCCCATCGGGGCCCGTGGAACAGCGTGCCGACAGTGGAACTGGAGCTCTTCACGCCTACATCTACGACACCAGCTGCCGGCCCAGGGTTTCCACCGCATCCCCTTGCCTGTGCAACCCAGGAGAAGTAGGCTGAGGAGAAGGCCGTCCTACAGGGCCGCACGGTTTTCTTGTACATTTACTTTGGCCAAATGGCAGACACAGTTCTACCTCAATGCATTTCCTGAGAACTCAGTGGTCAAGGAGATGGCTAAAATGAGGTGGAAGCAGTATTATTATCAATCCCTTTGTGAGTGAGTGAGTGTGTGTTTATGCAAAGTTGAGAAGGTTCTTTTCTCTTCCTCCATCTGTGTTGTCTCATTGAGCCAATGTCTTCTTTAGGGGCTCTCCTAGGAGGTAGAGGATTTCTCTGGCTTTGTCTGTGAATTTCACAGTGAAATCTACAAAAGAGATTTTTTTTCCTGCACCTCGGTAGTAAGAGGTGTGAATTTTATCAAAGTTGAAAGTATTCTCACTGTAAACACAAAATTATTTAAAGTTGTCTCCCTCATTCTTTTTTCCCTCCTCTGTTCCTCAGCCTCTGCCCGTTGGTTCTGTGTAGCATGGATTTCTTAAGGTTGGAGACCATGGGAATCAAGGGTAATGGTGGCATTTTAAGTACAACACTAGTACTAATGCGAATTGAAATGTAACATTTTTCAAAGCCTTCTGCCACATTTACAGTCATAATACATTCATTTTCTTCATATCTTTTGTGGACTCAACACTTTTAGGTACAGAGAGGTTAGGGGCATTTCCCAGAATTGCACAGCAGGTTAGTGACAGAGCCAGAAATTAAAGGCAGGCTGCCTGACTCCCACAAGTGTTTTCTTCAAGCCAAATTGAAGTTTGGTCCTTTTACCACAAATATTTCGAAAGGAAAATCCCCCACAGCCTTTCAGATTTTCCCAGAAAACAATTGTCATGCAGACCTGCAAGATGGAAATAACAGGCTGGAATACTAAAACTTTATCAGTTCTTTATTCTAAACTGACAGTTGATATTCTCTGGGCTGAAACTAAAGAAAAATGATTTTTCTTTTTCATAGTGGAATGATTTATAATTTTCCAAATCTTGGCAAAACTAAGCCAGTGAATAGCAAAACCAGATTTGTGACGCTCAAACTCGAAAATATTTGATCTGACTTTCCTCACAACAAATATTGGATATCTCTTTTCAAAGCTGGAAGTGACAGGAAGGGAGTGGGATGGGGAATTGTCAGGGGAGGGGTTGAGTCTGCTCTAGACCTGCTTTTGGGGGGACTTACCCTATTCCTGTACTGTACCCAGGACACCCCTCCCACCTTTCTCCCTCTACCTCTTACCTGCCCTCCCCATCCCGCCTCCCCAGCTCCTGTTTCTCTCTCTCAGCTCCTATACAGCAGATGGGTTGGAGGCAGATACCGTCATGGTTGGGAAGCAAGAGGAGAGTATGGTGAAAACCACTCCAGGGCCTTTCTCTCAAGCCTTGGTGATGAAAAGACTCAATGAACCTTAACAATTTCACACAGGAAAATTCCAGCCTGTCTCCTTAAAAGCAAGGCATTCAACAGAGCCAGGATTAAAACTCAGAATTTCTGAGTTATCCAAGGCCTCTGCTTGGATAGAGAGGCTCAATCCCTGTCATAACTGGCAATTGGGATCATTTTAGATACCAAAAGTTTTAGATACCAACATTTGTTGAAAGTGTACCTTAAGCAGACAGATCATTTTTAATACAAAAAGAGAAAAAATTAACTATGCCTTCAGAGCTGATAAAAAGCAGAGCCCTGTGATTTTGAGAGTAGTAGATTCAGGGGCAGGCAGGAGGTTTGTGAGCAGAGCCAGCCCCCACAGTCTCTCTCTGTCCCTCAGATGAGGCCCTTTCTCTGGCTGGCCAGGTTATCCAGCTGACTGCCTGTCTGCTTGGGAGCTGTAAGTATCAGGACAGTCCCTGCACCTAGCTCTACAGGCCCAGTTAAAATGATTTTGAAACTTCTCTGATTCTCTGTGTCAGATTGTGGCAGGTCTCTGGCAGGGAGTGGTTGAGAGGAGGAAGTGGGTGTTTTTATGGGCGTAGAAATGCCCCCAAGATGCCTGAGGTTGCCTGACGATTCCTCTTGCCCCGCCGACCCCTTAAACTCGGTTGCACATAGACGTGAATTCCATGAAGAGCTTTGGTTTCCAGGCCTCCTGTGGGCTTCAGATATGACAAGCCGCATGCATCTGGGGCCACTGAAAACCACCAAAAAGATTGGCAGAATTCGGCTAGGGTTGCCTCAAATGCTTGACATTTGCATAAAAGCTGAAGCTATTTACCTATTTGACTTATGGTTATTTATTATCATCAGAGTCCAAAAGGATGCTTGTCACAAGATTGGCTTGTTACAATGTAGCATTTTGATAATCTTTTAATGTACTTCTGGACGTTACATCCCTGTGTTCATTACTTTTATAGATCAAATTCTCTAGACCAGGATGTCAAGGCCTGGAGAATTCACCCGTCCAGGGATCTGGGCTGAATTCCTCTCTCTCCTCTCCTCTGTCCAGCGCTGCCTTAGGAGGGAGAGTGGGCAGGGAGGCCTGAACACCCTCTTCTTATCTGACTGTTGATCTCAGGCAGGTGATTCTAGCTCACTCTGTAGAAGGTAGAGATTCCTACAAAATTTGCTTTTCACGTGCCCCCACAGAAAGCTGAATAAGAGCATGTGCTATATTCTTAGGTCCTTAAAAAAATCTGATTTGTAAATATTGTAATTGGTTTGCTGACCATGAATATCTCTTCCACTGACTAGAAAGGGCCAGATATACCATTCCAACCTATTCTATCCATCGCTGACCACAAACTCCCTCTTCTCTGTCACCTTCCAAGAATCAAATAAAAGGAGATTTTTGCATTAAAGTCTGTGCCTTTAGGCCTGACACTTCCCACTCTGATTTCTCCAGGGCTGTCTCATTTTCTCTATGGTCCACCATTTTCCAGTACTCACAGTGGACTTGAATATACTAAGTGGCTACTCATGGAGGCCCCAGCAAAGATACTTCTATAATACTTCAATGTAAGGTAGATAAGACTAGACACATACAGTGGCCCCTTAAGGCAGAATGTATTCTGGACCAGGAGTAGGAGGCATGATTGGGATGTGGGTATAGCCTAGATGTAGTCTGATCATAGCCTAGCTGAAGAAAGATGGGTCAGCTGAAGGCAGGTGGTCCACACTGAACACAGAGACTAGTGGAGAGTCAATCTCAATTGGTCAGTGGACTCCAGCTTACCAGTCCTATGAGCCGTGGGGCTGATGGTTCCTCTAACCAACTTATTCTGCTCCTACCCTTTTGTCTCCAGGTATTTTCTCTCTTAAGCTACCTTTTTGATACTTAGTGGAAATGAGTCACGTATTTTTGTTTGTGTGTTGGTTGGTTTTTCATCCTCCGGATCCTCTGCCTTGTACCAAAATGGCATTCATTCCCACCTGTCTGCTTTACCAGTTCATCTGGTCTTTGCCTGGTTCCTGTCTGTCCATCTCTTTTCTCTAGCTTATGATATAAGTCCTGCTCTCAGTGAAAGCAGGACCTATTGGATTATTTATGAATCGTACACTGAAGTTTCTTCTTCTTGAGAGAGCTTAGTTGTTCGCTTAAACTGAGCATAGGTGTTGAACTACAGTACACAGAAGGGTCAAGTGGGATGCATTTAGAGAAGCTAGATAGTGCATGGGAAAACTTAGAACCCAGGTGCATGGTCTTTGAAGGGAGAAAAATCCCCCCCTCATTTTGCCGTGGAAGAGGAGCACTGAAAATGAGACTCAAGTCTCTGTAACATGATATGAGGAGCCGTTTCCGATTCAAGTGTACCTGCAGCATCCTACAACCAAGAGGGCAGTGTAGAGCAGTGTACAGAAGCCCTGGGAGTAAGCGGTCTTTTCATGTATAAAGTTGAGTGGACACAATACTTCCTTTATACAGCTTACAGGGCGTCCTATTCCCCCCAGTAGGTGGGTGGTGTTCTCCTGCCTGAAGAGTAAACTTTAAGCTGGATTCCGTCTCCTCCTGGCTTCAGATCTAATCATGACCATCAAAAAAATATATATCTTCCCCTTAGTCTCAGAGTCCCACTGTGGCCTTTGGACTTGTGATTGATGGTAGTGGGGGTATGTTGTATGTTTTAAATAAGTATACTTTTAGAGAAATGGCAAAATAGCGGATGCACTTTCAATTAAATTTTTACTGCTTTTTTGAACATATTCAACAGCAAATATTGTTCTTTGTCAGCAGTGGGCTATATGCTGTACAAAAGGGAATCAGGTGTGAGTTTTCTATCTAAATGAGCAAAGTACAAATCAGCAAAGGAGAACTAAAGACACTGATGGGGGCTAACATTTAAGGGTTTAGCGTTGGGCAGGCACTATGCTAAGGGCTTTGTATGCATTATCCAATCTAATCAAAACCCTGTGAGTTAAGTATTATCATTCCCAGAGAGGTTATGAAACTTGCCTGATGTCACATGGCTAGTAAGTGGTAGAACCCAGGATCTGAACTCAGATCTGACTCCAGAGCCCTCACCCTAATCACTGTGCAAACTGCTCTTGCACAAATTTAGTGCCCCAGTCTTTCCAATGGAGCCAAGCAGCAGGAAAGCCGCTCTGAAGTGTCAGTCAGAACTCATTTTCAGAAACCAGATATAAGACTCTGTTATAATTTGTAATAATATTTTATGTTATTTTAAGACTAGTTTTCAAGTCTCCAGATTGCCTCAGAAGACAACACATCTATAGCTTTCTGCCCAAGTTGTGATTATTTGTAATCAATGCTATTTGGAAATGTTTCCATTCTATCATTTTGCTGAACAGGGATTTAGAAAACCACAACAATTCCGTAAGATGGTGTGATTAGCAACCCCCTGAGTTTGGTTGCTGTGTATCCCTTCCGTGATTTGGCTTTCAGACTCATAATAAAAAGGGAGAGAATTGTTAGCAAAACCACGCAGGAGCTTGTTCTCCTGCCATTAGAGAGTGAAAATGTTTTCTTCTCCATCTCCTTTTCCATTGGAAGTGGAAATGGGGTGGATATCTTTTGAGGTACATCTGTAGTTTGGTTTTAGGCTCTGCAGGGCATCATTTTATTAGTTCTGTACAATAAAACCATCATCTCAGTACAAGCTCCCATTATAGGACCAGTGAAATAATAATAAAATTGAGAAAAAGGGGTCTGAACATTTTAGTAAATGCCTTATCTTTAACTTACAAGTTTCTAGAGAAGACACACAGTGCTTTACCTCTCATTTCCCCCTGTGTGCGTGGTGACATGCTTTGCATGGTAGGTATTCAATAATTTCTTTTGCTCATTATTGTTACTATATCATTAGAGTTATGTTCATTTTCACTAAGGCATCTTCTAGAAGAATCCGCTAAAATATAGAGCTTACCTATTTAGCTCTCTCAGAAGCTTCCCTTTTTCTTTTATTAACTAGGACAGACAGATACATTATTTTCTTTATTGGTAGATAAAGCACATAATATTTTCAGAACATTTCCAATATCTTATTGGCCTTGCTTTAAATAATTACTGTCTTTTTCTTACTAAAATTTTTATACAAATTCCTCACAATTAAGTAAAACTTAAGAAGGACCAAGATTGGTAGAAATGATCAAGTATTGAAGTATATCCTGATGTAGAAAATTGTGATTGAGTGTTCTATTATTAGATCCAATTGATGCATGTGGCATATACTAATTTATTAACCTATGTAGCATCATTCTGAAGGAAATAATAACCATGGCTTCCATTTATTGAATATTTATTATGTACCAGACACTATGTTAAGTATCTTACATTGATTATCTCATTTAATTCTCATAACAATTCTATAAGATAGGTGTTACTTCACCTGTGAACAAATGAAGCTCAAAGGTTTTAGTAACTTGCCCAAGGTTCACAGTGTCAGAGTCAGAATTTGAACTCCGTTTTATTGAACTCCAAATCCCATATCTTAGATTATAAAGAGAGAAATGAACATAATTCCTTATTCATGCTCCTGGATATGAATGATGTGTTTCTTAAAAGAGCAGGCTGTTGTTTGACCATGTAAAGCCATTTTAACTGAAGACATATCACATGTGATTCTTACCAGTCCAGATGAAAATAGCAATACAAATGAATATGGGGCAGAAGATTAGCAAATAGGCAGCGGGATGCTGTAATATCTGATCATCACTGCAAAGCAGCTGGAAACTCACAAGCCTAGTTGACACACAGAGACCTTGGAGAGGTTGTCTTTGCTAATCGAGTACTTCGTTTCTCTACCTGACCTTGCCATCATGCTCTCCTCTCACCCTCAATTAAGCTGCCATTAGTATAGGATTTATAACGTGTCACTGGTCCATTCGAGAGACAGCGACAAAGGTGTGGCTGAAAAGCTGGATAATAGAGAATGGAGGTGATTTCCATTTCCGTTCAAATCAAGGTGGTAATAAAACCATAGCTAACCCTTTGGACAGACCAAGACAGTGCAGCCAGATGCATATTCTGGGTACTAAATGCCTAGTACCCTTTTCAGAAGGGATGTTCCCTCCAAGGGATCAAGATGCTCACAGGTTCTTTTCTTTTTTTTTTTTTTTTAATTTAATTTTTTCCCCCAAAGCCCCAGTAGATAGTTGTATGTCATAGTTGCACAGCCTTCTAGTTGCTGTATGTGGGACGCGGCCTCAGCATGGCCAGAGAAGCGGTGCGTCGGTGCGCGCCGGGATCCTAACCCTGTTGCCAGCAGCGGAGCGTGCGCACTTAACCGCTAAGCCACAGGGCCGGCCGATGCTCACGGGTTCTATCCAAGGTGGGAACACCCAAACCTTGGGAAATGATTGCTGTTAGTCATGTTGCAATTTTCCAGGAGAGAATCTGTATTTTATTCTTCCTTTATATTTCTAAACAATAGAGTAAACGTTATAAATGAGGATTTTTAAGGAAAAGAATAGGTTCTTTTTTTTTTTTTTTTTTTTTTAAAGATTTTATTTATTTATTTTTCCCCCAACGCCCCAGTAGATAGTTGTCTGTCATAGCTGCACATCCTTCTAGTTGCTGTATGTGGGACGCGGCCTCAGCATGGCCGGAGAAGCGGCGCGTCGGTGCGATCCCGGGATCTGAACCCCGGGCCGCCAGCAGAGGAGCGCGCGCACTCAACCTCTAAGCCACGGGGCCGGCCCAAGAATAGGTTCTTGACTAAACCAAATGTGAAAATATTGTATGGCAATGGACCACCTGAATTAGGTAATTTTCTAATCCTTTTTAGGAATTTTAAGTGTTATGAACTTCATTTTGTATAGGTAGGATTATAGTATTTTGTGTTTTAAATACATAGTGAGACTTTGGGATTTTTTTGTTAGAATTCGACTAATTTAAAAGAAGAGTGTTATTCTTTTAGAGACGAATCTTATTCCAATTTCACAAATTTGGAAATAAAACTCTGACTTTTCAGTTAACAAGGGAAGAAGCCACAGATATCCAAATTTTAAATTATTCTTTTATTCAGCATTAGCAATATCTTGGGTTGGGGATGTAATCTGAAAAATTAGTTTGATAAAATGTGTACATAGGCATCTTAATTCTCTGCTTAGCCTTCTGTTATTTGGCTACTATGACAACACCTCTCAGTCCCAATTTACTTAGCATTTAGGAAGAATTGATTAGTGGTTTAAGCTCTGAAAAAAAGTCAGCCTGTTTCCTCAGTTTTCTCTGTTTTAAATGACCTATAGGCTTTCCCAGCTCTTCTGGCCTAAAGATAAAATTGATGCAAGTCAGAGCTGGGGTTTTCCTACCTGTGTGCTTATCAGCCTTCCCCTAAACCACAGTCTGTCTTTTGATAGCTCTAATAATTAATTTGGTCTTCTCTCTTCTCCCTGCCCCCACCTTCTCTCTGTCTGTTCACAGGTTATCTTGACGAATCAAATTACAACCCATCTGAGCGGAGCCCTAGCTTCTCAGGCAGACCTGGTGTCTCCAGCTGATGATTTGTCCCAGTCTGAAGGTAAGAGATCTGTCCTAGAGGGGCTGAAACTTGACACTGACGTGCAGCCCCACAGGCTCTCTGCCTCCTGTTGAGAGCTGGGAGACACAGCCAACAGGCCCTGACCAGTGAACCCAGCCGGAGCCTGGGGATTTCAGCTTGACCACCTTTCCCAGCATCTGATCCCTTACATTTGGAGAGTCTTACATTTGATCCTCTTACATTTGGAGAGTCTCTTGCCCTGTCTCTATAAGTGAGCTTTTTCACCTGAGTGAGTCATCCTTACAAGCATCCGTCACCTCCATCTGGAGGCCTGTTGCTCCTCTGTAGGTTGAGTCCTTAGTATGAGGGCTGGTGAACTACTAAATGACTGCTTTTGATACTAATGCCCAAAGGTTGGCTTTACCAGTGGTCTCATAGCAATTTAGCCTTTATTTGTGCTGGGTACGTTTGGACTGGCTTAAAGCATAGGCCAGTATCATGTGCCGGAGATGTGGCATTCCCAATCAGCTTTACAGAAAGATTAAGAAAAACTCTCCACGTTGGTAAATCTGAAAAATTTTCTCCACCCTCAAATGTGAGCAAAGGTCAGGCTGGCTCTGGTTTACGTAGCGAGGGGAATTACACCACTGAGCCTGTTGGTGGTTTCTGGTTTTATTGAAATTTCTTACTTGACATTTCTGAGTTCTGCTAGTTGTAGTCTAACTTCTTTCAGGGCAGAATGTTGTAGGCCTGGATAGATGTGCATAGCTGCTCGAGGCCCCTCTGCACTTTCCATTTTCTGAGAACTATTCATGATAGAATATATGGATCTTCTAGGCCTAGGAAGGCTCCTCACTGCCTAGGTGGTTTTCCATGGATCAACCTTCGTTTATGGACTCAAAAATTGCAAGGACCACACCCCTGTCTCTCTTGCTTCTCGGTGGTGTTTTTCAGAGTGAAAACTAATACTTATTAGTGAAAAGTAGAAAATGCTCTGTGTACCCGATTTCCACATTCAGTGATACATTACCACTCCCTGTCACCTGGACTGAAAACTTGAATCATTTATTGTTCCTCCCTCCTTACACTTCTTTCATCATCAAGGCTTCTTAGTGCTTCTTTCCAAACATATCTTTCCTCTGTCCCCTCTTTTTTGTAATTTGTATTGTGATCAGCTGACTTATTAAACTCACAATTAGATTATTTTAATAAATTCCAAAGTAGCTTTCTCAACACAAGCCTCTACCATTTCCATTCTGCCACTACCAAACTGAACTTTCCCTACCTGGCTTCCTTTGACCATGTCACTCTTATGCTCAGAAATCTTGGAATTGTTTCAGCCCATTTTCTGAGAATGGGCTAAAATCAATAAGCCAACTTTAAAATATTCAGGAATTTGTGGTTTGTTAGCTTGAAATCAGCCAGGGTGGAAGTATTTACACCATGGAAATCAGCAAATGTTAAAAATCAGGTTTTTTTCTTTTCTTTTGCACGGATCAGTTTCCAAAACACCACTAGATAAAGTTGATGCTTCTTAACTCTTCGTAGTCTGTCCTTTCCCTCCTGTTCAACCTCAGTTCTTACCAATACCTCTGGTAAAGCTCCTACACCAAGCGTGCTGCCTTTCTGCCTGCTGCTTTCCCCTCCTGCCTCCAAGCCTCTGCAGAGACAGCTCCCCCTATCTAGAATAGCATTTCCCTCTTTCACTTCTATCACTTCTTTTCTTCCCAAATCCTCCCACTCCTTCGAGGTTTATTTAAAGACCACCTCTTCCACAAAACCTCCTTGCCTGTTCCAGTCCACATTGGTCTCACTCTCTCTTCCTCCTCTGTGGCCCCTCGACCTGCTCAGCTATATAAAGAAAAGGTCTAGAAAAATTAATTTAACTTTTCATGGTTTCCCAACTCGATGGGCAGATTTTTTAAAGACACTAGCTAAGTTGTCTTCTTTTTGTATCTTTGTTGTGCCTGAGTGACTAGCAAAGTTCTAGGCACATAGTAGGCTGTAAATAAATGCTGAATGAATATCATAGTAAATACTTTGTAAGAACAGTAACCATGAGAATCACATAAAGCACCTATGAACAAACATCATTAAAAATTGTTATTATAATTATTTCACACACACACATATTTATTTAGCTCTGAGGAATGTTTCCTGAGCTTGTTTCCTTATTTGAATACCAATAAGTAATACTACTTTGCTTTGTCTTGGCTTCCTGGTTAATCTTAAGCAAAGAAGAGGAATAAAACAGATACAGAGGAAATTGCTTTGGGGCTCCAGTATAACCACTTCAAGGAAATGTGGTGTTCATGGCAAGAGGAGAGTTACCAGCTCATCCTTAGACACCTTTTTCTTATTATGAAATCTAAGGGAGAATGGAAACAATGGATTTTTCTAGATCTTTTCCTTACATACCTGAGCAGGTAAAAAAGCTATAGAAATATTTTTCCCTAAGTCTGTAATGAAGTTCCTTACCAGTGAATTAAAATGGACAAATTTCTTAGAACATTTATACATCTTCAGATCATTGCAATGGTTATTATTGTTACTATGATTAATATGTATCAATTGCTTTGTTGTTGTTCCAAGCATTTGTTGTATCAGCTTTGCCATTGTGTTATTAGCTCTGTGATCTTGGGCAGGTCTTTTAATCACTTTGGGCCTCAGTTTTTTTCTGCTAAATGACAAGTTAGATGAATATGAGATTGCTAAAGTCTCTTCCAGCTCTAGCATTGTAAGATCATGATGTGGGTCTGAAGATCAGGAGGGTTCACTCATTGATGGGGTTTTAAAATCCTGATTTATAGAGTAGGAAGAATGACCTATGGTCCTAGATTAAACGTAATAGAAAGGATCTTCAGAAATCTTAGCCCTGATACTTTAGCATACCTGTAACAGCCTCCTCTCCCCATATTGCTGTCTCTTGCTCACTCTGTAAACACTTCAGGTCTTGTCTGTCTGTCTCTTGCCCTCTCTGCCTCTCTCCCACACAAGTGTGTACACAAGAAGTAATGTGTGCAAACCAGTGAGAGTGAGAAACACACTGTGATGGGGTGAGCTCAGGGTCCACCCTGTCTTGTAATAGATTTCAGCTGCAGAGAAGAGGACACTGCTTAAACGGTGCTCGCTTGAAAACAGTTGTGGGGTGAGAACAAGCGGCCCAGAGCAGCCAGCGATAAAATGATCTGAGTTGACCTGAGAGAAGTACCCAGCAGGGGCTGATTCGGGGAAATGAAATCCCTTCTGCTCTGACGCAGAGCAGGGAATTCAAGTGACCTGGCCCAACTGAGAGATCTCTTCCACCCCAGTGGATCCTGTACTATTAATATCTGCCAGCTGCAGGCCCAGAGCATCCCCCTGCTGAGATCAAAAGAGCCCCTATCTTAGCTGGAACAAGGTCATCTACACAGGGCTATAAAAAAAGCGAGCCTGCCTAGCTGCAGGGACCTCTAGGGGGGAGGAGAAGTCAGGAGATGGGGAGGCGCTCTCTCACGCTCCTTTAATCTCGGCTGACCAGCTGTTGCCCTCCCAGTGTTTGTAAAGTTGAGAGTTCTTTGTTTTTGTGTTGCTGGGTTTTTTCCTTATTAAATTTGTGGTTGAGTTGTTGCTTGGATTATGTAGACCCATGTTCACTGCTTGGGTCCACGGTGTGATTCCCTTCATTGAGGTTTCATTCCACTCTGAATTATCTAGCGCCCAGGCAGGAGAGCCAAAGAAGGGATAAGTGGACCCCAAAGACCAACGGCTCTCCCAGCTTTGCTCTTGCCCCATGGCTCTGTGTCTTGAGAAGGAATGAGAGGGCAAATTGAATTTTCCCTATTTAGTTAACTCCTCATATGTGCAGTGTGCTTGTCAATTTTCAGCTTGCCTTTCACAAACATTATTTCATTCAGGTGGGAGAATGAAACTTTCAAGACTTATGCAAATTGACCAGTTATACTGTGAACCTAAGGGCAGAAATTAGGATTTTTGGTTTTATAATCTACAGTGTTCTCTACCAGGTTCTGTGAGTCAAAGTATTTTCTTCTTTAGTTTTTTGTTTTGTTGACAGAAACTCAGGCATCTAGGTTATTACAGAGTTTAGTGACTGGTTGTCGACTTGATTATTGTGACTGTTCTGTGGCCAAGGACATGTTTCTTAGATACCCTTGCCAGTACTGCCTGGTAGTCATAGAAGATACTAAGGATTATTGGATCTGAGTTATAGGGAACATCCCTTTTCCCCGTAGTGATCAGTAGAGAAAGGATCTATTAGTTTAGCTGGCCTAAGACACTGTATCCTATTCTGAAGTCACCTGTGATTTGAGCAGAAGAACTTGCTAAGCCCCTATCTACCTAGGCATAGTTGGTAGGTGAGATTGACATACAGGGGACAGGCGGCCCTGTGCAAGATTGATGCTCTGCTCAACCTAGACCATTGGCTTTCTTTCCTCTGATGATTTAATGGGATAGCAGTTACTTCGGTGTGGTGACACAGCCCATTTCAGGAGCCCCAGTTGGCTTCCTGGAAAGGAAGACATTATTAGGCTGCCATCCTGGCATTCCCAGCATCTGGCATGTTAGGGTACTTTTATCTGCATTAATAGTTTTTGGTAGATAATAGCACTTAAAAACTAAAAATTACAAGTTCATGGATGGGTCAACAAAAGGACACAAGAGGAAAAGCAGTACTTACTAGAACCAAGAATGGTTTCTAGTTTTAGTATTGGAAGCCTTTTTATTTCGGTTGAATTGATGGCTGATTTCATGTGGACAAGAAAGTATTTGGGGATTCATATTCTCTAACAAACCATCCCTGCAAAAAGCTGGAGTCCATTTGAAAGATTATATGCAAGTACGTGGCTTGTGTCTCTTTTAAAATAAATTCAACAAGTAAGAACAGCTCAGAATGGTTGGGGCAAATCAGGGACTCAAGGTTGTGAAAAAAGCAGACTTCAAAGCATGGTATGAATTTTCAAGTTTTATTTCCACTCTTGCTTTCCAGCTGGATCTGCTCTGGATTTACTGCAGGATGTTTGAAAATGTGGCTCCCTGCTAATCTCAGACAGTTGCTATGATCAATGGTTTCTTTCATTTCCGATAAAAAACACTGGAGTTTCTGCTTAAATTGTGTCTCCTTTCAGCTTTATTATTGTAGTTGTAATTTATTGTCCAGCATTACCCAAATTTGTAATCCATTAACCACAAACTTTGGGCTGAGTTGGTCAAGTTAGCAGAACTCTCTCCACACTTGAGCTCCAAGGTCCTCCACAGCCCAACCCCAAACTACATGTTCACTGGTTTGACCATGTACAACTGAATATGGGTGGAGCAGCTTCAAAAATCCACCTCTCAGGGGTATGGTGCAGGTTGACTATAATTAGTGCTTTGAAAACATAAAGTGTCACCATGTGACTGCCAAGTTAATATTAACAACTGTGATCAACATTGTTAACATTAGCATTTCCATAGTATTTTAAAATGTCTTAAAATGATGAATCACTTAATCCACCTCAAGCAACTGAAGCATGAAGGAGAGAAGGGAATTGCTCAAAGGCCACACAGTGAGTGAGAGGTAGTGTGCCGGGAACAGAAGTCAGAGCCCCTCCTGTGAAATCCTAGATTTGGACACTGCTGCCTCTTAGGAGTGAGTTTTGGATAAAAATGTTTAAGTGTCTCGGTGACCTTTCAATTTTTGATTCTAAAGCCACAGACGTATATCAACACACATAACTTCACATGCTTCTATTCACAAGGGGACACACACATACCCACACTCCACTCTCCCTAGTTTTCAAGAATCCATGGCACTAAGCTGGGTATATATTACTTCCAGCAACTGTTCAGATGCCATGAAAGACCTAATTTATAGAAAAAGATGAAAAGCACCAAAAACCTGTGGTGTTTAGCTAAAGAAAGCCTAAATATTATGTGAAGTGGGAGCGACTAGAGCTGAAAGGGGATGGGCACAGCCTACACATGTCTGAAAGCTGTAAATCTCAAAAGGGAGAAGGGCTTGTTGAGGAGTTTCAGCAGGGAGGCCCCGGGGCAATAGAGTCACAGCTGAGGGATCAAAGGAGAAAGGGAACGTTGAAGTCAACCACCAGGAAGTACTTCTTGGTCAGGAGCTCTGTTTTGCTAGTGATACTTGGCCAGAGAGAGACACGTTTGAAGCACGAGGTGCATTAAGATCCAATTAGGTGAGAGCCAGAGAGTTTTCTCTGGGAAGCAGTCTTTGAGGTGGTTCGTTTTGAAAGTATTTTTCCCTTACCCTCAGACCTTTTCACTGTTTTGGATTTACTGGCTAATTTCCCATATCTGCACACATTCCTGTTAACATCTCAGCGTCATGAAGGTAGAAGGGATGAGACCACCAAAACCAGTTTTGTCAATTGCTTCAACTACAGAGATGATGGGGCCAAAAGCCCAGAGAATGGGATGCCACGAGGTAGTGTGATCCCGGAGGGCTTCAAGTTGTAAGGTTCTCTGAGAAGAGATCCTTGTCTACCATCACTGAAGAGAATTCTACACCAAATACGAGAGATCTCTAGGTCAAAGCTCATAAAGAAGGGAAGAAGGGCTGGTTTCTAGGAGTGGTGCCCAGGAGATAACTTAGTTTGTGTTACAATGTGGCATGAAAAATTTTCAGAATGCATTTGTGATGTTTACCAGGATTTGGGGAGGATTGTAACAAGGTCTGGCCAGGGGGTCTGGCCCAAGGATAGTCCAGCTGAGCTCTGACCTAGGTTCAGATCTCTCTGAGGGCTTTGCTTTTCTTCATTTTTCTGATGAGCCACTCAATAAATACTAGTTGGGTTTAACTGTATTTCATTCAGTCCTACTGACATTTCTTATGCATTAGCTGCATTCCTGCATATATTAGCATAGTTTTAGAGCTGTGGTCCCTCCAAAAAAACCTTTTTGGGTAGATGAAGAAACCTTCAAGTGCCTTTCAACCTGGTGATTTCATGAGTGGTAGAGCCCCTACTATATGCACTATCTTAATGTTACAGGAAACTCAGAAATGAACAAGATTTGGTCCCTGCCCTCAGGATATTTACATTGTAGTTTGAGAATAATTCTGAAGGAGAATAGTATTGGGTAGAATGTGTGTGGTGTTTTCAGTAAAGTCTGGTATGCACCAAAGGCTCCGAGATTGAGGAAGAGGGGAACATCTCTTTTAGCAGAGGAGAATCTGAAGCGTCCAGGGAGGGATGTAACAGATGGGCCTTGAGGGTTGGTTAGGATTTCAGTAGGCAGAGAGGAGTGAAGATCAGGAAATGCTATGAACTAAGACATTAAGTTCAAAATGGGCCATGTCTGCCCTTATCTCCTGTCATTATGCCCCTCTCAAAGTCTGTTCTAGCCACACAGCCCGCTGTCTTGTTCCTCAAACTCAACAGTGCTTCTGCCGCTGGGCTTTTGCACTTGCTATTCCCACTGACTGGAACTCTTGTCCAGATCTTCTTTTGGCCTCCTCCCTCACTGCATTCAGTCTTGTTCAAGTGTCATCTTCTCAGAGAAGTCTTCCTTCACCTCTCTATCTAAGATAGAATCCTCACCCCCATCCCATCCTTCTCTATCCCCTAAGCCTGCTTTATTTTTCTTCATTGCCCTTATCACTACCTGACCTTGTATTATAAATTTATTTGTTTATGGGTTTATCGTCTGCCTCCTTTGCTTTCATATAATCTCCTCAAGGACTACGACTTTGTCTTCGTCACTCCTATATCCACTAATTTCTGGAGGATACTCAATAAATATGGGATCTGTGTTGTAGGGAAATGCAGGATGTGTTGGGAAGGGGACAAAGGAGCCCCATTTACCTGGGGTTTGGGGTAAGTGTAGGGAGGTCATGTACAATAAATCTAGAAGTAGGTTAGGGCCAGACTTAATGCCAGACTGAATTTAGATTTTATGCTAAAATGCTCATAACTATGCACTCTGAAGACTATCTAGATGGGATGTGTAGGATGGCTTAGGGACGGGGAGATTGGAGGAAAGGAAACGATGAACTCATCAAATATTTAGGGAAATGTGGCACCCATTATGCACCAGGAACTATACTTAGTGCTAGGATACAGAGACGGAAGAATGACATTCTAGATAGAGGCTGTATCATTACCAAAGATGGCAAGAGCATGGTCACTTGAAGAACTGCCAATCATTCCTTATGACTGGGAGTGGAGGGGCCACGTAGGAGAATGGCAAGGGACGAAACTTAAGAAGTGGGCAGGGTGGATCATGGACATCTGGCATGCCATATTGAGGAGTTTATGATTTTTCCTAAAGCCCCTGTGAGAAGAATGTGAGGATAATTCATTGGCAACACATCATTTCCTTGATCAACATGATTGATGAGGCTTATTTGACTGGCTAGGAATGTTTTTCCTTCCTCCCGTATAGTTCCATGTGCATCCCTTCCAAAGCCACATGCTCAGTCAAAGAAGATGGATGATCTCCTGAGATAGAGTAGGACTGTTCTTCAGTCAAGGATATGGGGTGGTTGTATTTCCCCACCAGAACCTTTTTTCCAGTGGTTCTCTCACCTAGAGGGGTTATTGTTACACATACTGCTGGGCTCACACTCCCAGAGTCTCAGTCAGTCTGGGGTGGGTCAGAGAATTAGCATTTCTAACAAATTCTCAGGAGTTGTTGATACTGCTGTTCTAGGGACCACACTTTGACAACTACTGCTTTATTCATTGAGTCTGTTATCTGTGTTAGGCACCAGAACTACCAAGATGAATGTGTCTCCTGAGCTTTCAAGGAGACAATCTCCTAAGGGAGGAGGTAGGCATGTGGAAGGTGTGCCATCAGGACTCATGGTAGCCATATGCCTCCATTGGGTCACTAGTGTTGTTTTCTGCAGGCTTTGTCTCAGCTCTGGGATAGAGTAGTTACTAGACTGTTTCAGGTCTCCTTTGGTAGCAAGAAACAGAAGCCACTCAAGTTCGCTTAAAAAAAAAGTCAGGCCTATTAATAACAGCAGCTAACATTTACAGACCATATACTGTGTGCATTGTTCATCCATTATTGCATTTAATCCTCACAACAATCCTCTGAGATGGGTGGTAATCATTATCCCATTTTATAAATGAAGGAACTGAGGCTTAGAAAGCAACACAATTACTGGCAGAACCAGAATTCCAACCCAGGGAGTCTGGCTTTGGAACTTATATTTTTATCCACTGAGTTCTTCTAGAAGGATACAATTGGGATTGTCATGGCTATGTGCTAATAGGAATTAAAATACAGCCAGATCACTTGGGAGTTGGAAAGTTTGAAACTTAGGTCATTCTCCTCATTTTTCTCACATCTGCCTGGGCTTTCCATGGCACTGACCCTTGACCTTATGGTCTAATTGACCCAATTTACCTTTTTACACCTGGTAATTCTGAGGATGGGTTGTCCTTTTGTCCAATCAGGCATGGCCAAGAAGTCATATGGTAAAGAACATGGCCAGTACACCTATCCTTTCAGTAGAGTTCATGGATAGGGGGAATTTTTCCCTTACAAGGGGGTATGTGTGAAGGGCAGATTCCTTTAGAAGGGAGTACCTATGAAGTGAGTACTCCAACTTAACCTCTAGTTAAAGGACTTTGTCTGACTGAGCAGATGTTATTAATAAGTTTGCTAAGTTTGTCTGTGTATCTCTGTCGATCCCTTCAGTTGTGTCCATTCTCAATGTTCTGCCCTTCTTCCAGATCAAATTTTTGATATTATCTACCCATTGCTAGTCCATGCCTTCAAGCCAATATGCTGGATTTTTTTTTTTTTTAATTTGAAAACATTTTCTTTCTAGTCCCACATAACCATCTGGCTATTCTTTGATCTAATTTTCTTTATACCCACAGTCAGCCCTAGAGTTTCTCTTCAGGGGAGAGAGAGGTCTATTCTGTTTATCCAGAATCTACTACCTACTCTAAACAATTATTATCTGATGAGCTATGAGACATAAATTTACCTGTGTATAAGTCATCTCCTATTCAGGGACGTATGACAGCCACATTAGCACAGATTGTATCCCATGGCCAGCCATCCTTTACCCCTGCTTAAGACAAGAGAAGCCAGAGAAGCCAAGATGGCAGCTGGATAACTGAAATACGTGCAGTGGAGAACTCTATAGCTGTAAGTTACATCCTTTCCATAGTTTATGATATGCTGGGGCAAAATCACTTGCTACCGTCAAGAGAGGGCCTGCATTTTACGGGATAAGTGCAAGTGTGTGTGTGTGTGTGTGTGTGTGTGTGTGTGTGTTGGGGGTGCTTCCTGTGTTTTAATAGAAGACAGGGAGGCCTTTTTAGGTTCTGATGTTGATTTTTCTTAACCATGCTTCTATCTAATAGGCCCATAAAAGCAGCTACGAGACTCTAAGTTCCTGGGAGTATTACTTCCAGCCATAGAGGATGGATGATACCCCAGTGGGCCAGGGATTAAGGAGACAAACATTGTTTTGTTTTTAGATATAATATATAGATAAAGGAGGCTAGAAAAGTGCCAAAATAAATTGCTTCTGAGTTGAACGACGAGGAGAACACGCCCCCAAGAGAACTCTAGACCAGCGATAGAATAAATAATTGCCATCT
This sequence comes from Diceros bicornis minor, assembly GCF_020826845.1. Taxonomy (NCBI): domain Eukaryota; kingdom Metazoa; phylum Chordata; class Mammalia; order Perissodactyla; family Rhinocerotidae; genus Diceros; species Diceros bicornis. The sequence continues at coordinate 16,887,957 of NC_080763.1, forward strand.
TTAAAGGTATAGCTCAGGAAACAAGCATCAGTGAATAAGTGACTGCCAAAGTCCATGGGGTAGATCCAAGGCCCAGCCAGGAAGAACCTCCTTTCTCCTTCAGAGACCAGACTGGAACCAAGGGAAATAGCTTGCACTTTGATGTGATAGTACAAAATTAAGATGAATCCGCAAGAAAATGCTATCTTAGGGTCATTAGAATATAAGCTCCTTGAGGACAGGAATCTTTGTCTCTTTCGTTCACTGCTGGAGCCCCAGACCTAGAATAGTGCCTGGTAAGAGTAGTTACTCATTAAATATTTGATGAATGAATGAGGTACCTATAGCTACAACGGGGGGCAATCAAAGAATTATTTAAAACTTTAGACCTATATTCACTCAAAGGAAGCATGAAACTGCCATTGTGATTTTTCTCACTGATATATCTTGTATGCTCCAAAATTCCTTCAAAGTGCAGTCAGCTTTAACTATGTACCTGCACTGACCGTGTGTGATAAATAACAACAGGCAGTGCAGGGCAAGTGTCAGAAAGGAAAAACCAGGAGCCTAATAGCTCTGCTTTCGAGGGAGAAATCTCTCACATTCACACAAGTGGTGACTGAAGTTGTTTAGTCTGATTTACAATAAGGATATTTGTTAGTGCCTGCTGTCTACCAGGTCCTGTGCTAGGCAGAGGCAAGGGATACAGAGACAAAAGCTCCCGTCCCTGCTCTTTGGGAAGCTCACAGTCAGGTGGTGGGGGAATTGTGGTGTGTGAGTACACACAGTGTGCCGCTGTTAGAGCTCTACGTTCCGGATTTTGCTGGGGAAGTACGGAGCAGTCCTGGTTTGGGGATGGGAGCTCCCTAGGAAGGCTTTTCAGGGAGGAAACACTTGAGCTGGGTCTTGAAGCATCATTAGCAGTTCCCAAGAGGAGAAAGTGGAGGGGAAAGTGCTCCTGGCCCAGGAAAGACCCCTGTAATGGACTAGAGGCAGGGTGCCTGGGGAGACTCGTAGGAGGTCCATGATGGCTGGCATGGAAGGGAGTGGCGAGAGGTTGGTCTGTAGAGGTAGGCAGGGGCCAGACTGTGAAAGGTCTTATCCCTCATGCTAGTCAGTTTGAATTCTTTCCTGAGGATGATGGGAAGCTACTGAAACAGCAAGGTGATAGGATCATTTGTGGTTCAAAGAGATTTCTCAGGCAGCAATTTATAGGTTAGAGGGGGATGGAGATGAGACTAGAGAACTTGGACTTTGATCTCTTTGAGGGGAATCACCTTTGGGTGGGGATAGCCCTAAATTTCTTAGGCAATGGGAACTTTATAATAAGCTTAACCATCCTCATATCTGGCTGGCCAGGTCTGGTTTGGATTTCCCACCTCACAACCTGGGAGAGATTTCTTTGGTACACTAGGCTCCTGAGTAGCATCAGGTGAGCCCCCCATTTATCAGAGTGCCTTATAGTTAGAAATGGCTATCTGTAATTCTTTGCTAGGTGGTAAGAGAAAATAGCAAATGATTTAAAGTAATAAACAGCACTATGGAAATAAATACCTGTTTTATGTTGCCTTTGCTAGTGATTATAATAATAATATCGAGTGCCTATTATGCGTCAGGCACTGTACTAAGCGTGAAAAATCTCAACAGCTTTGTGGGGTTCAAGTATTACCCTCATTTTACAAACAAAGAAACCAAAGCACAGAGCGTTAACATAACTTGCTGATGATCCCCTAACTAGTGATTAGTTGGGATTCAAACCTAGGAGTCTGGCTCAGGGTCTGTGCTCTTGACCAGTAGGCTACACTCAGCTCTACAAGATGACAATGGTGACCTCATAGAGCTCCTGATCACATGTTTCTGTCACTGCCAGAGTTGAGAGAGTTCCATGCTTCAATATGATAATTGTGGTGTCTCTTTGTATGCACCCCAAAATCTCTTTACAGACGGACATTAGAGAAGCAGTGTGTTTTAACAGGAGATGAAGTACTGCATTTGGACTTAGAATACCTGTGTTCAAGGGCCAGCTCTGCCACAAACCATCTGTGTTGTTTTGAGCAAGTCACTTAACTTCTCTTGGCCTCAGTTCCCTCAGCCACATACATAGGGAGTCACATTAGGCGATGCCTGCAAAGGTTGCTTCTTCAAAGGGCAAGTTGATATTTTCTCTTTCAAGCTTCAGGCAGGCTTCTCTGTTTACCTTTAAAGATGAACAAAGCAAACCCCAGGCTGGACCGACCCTTCCATGAGCATTTTGGCACATCTCTTTCTCACTGTTATTCTATTGGTTATCTAGAGCAGCAATCTTCACATTTTTTGAATCCACAACCCATCATTTTGAAGCATGTTACCCCAAAATATGTAAAACTGCTATCTGTAAAATATAGTACTACTATACTATTAAGTTATATAAAATACATTAGAAATAGAGATTTTTAAAAAATGAGATAGGTTCTAATATTTTCTTCCCACATCCCAGTGAGTCACCATACGTATGCCTTCCACTGATGTCATGGGGACAGTTCAAATTTCTCCTTTCCTTGTTTTCATTGCAGAGCTCTGTACTGTCCCAAGAAGAGTGAGACTGAACCCAAAACTTGAGCATTGGCTCCAGTCTTTCAATCGTTCATTCATTCAAGTATGGAGCATCTATAATGTGAAATGCTTGCTGGGTGTTCAAGGGTAACAAGAACAGTATTAGGCTTGGCCTTTGCCCTCCAGAATGTAAAGGCTAATTCTAAGTCTGTCACCCTTGACTGGTTGGAACCCTAGAATCGCTACATACTGTGATGAAGCTAAACCTTACATCTAAAATGGCTGTATGTGTTGCACTACAGTGGATAGGACAGGAAAAGATAAGAAAATAAGGAAAGGCCAGAGTATGAGGCCCACACATGTGAAACAGTTAAAGTCATGCTACAGCACAGCACTTAGTGAATTGCCAGGATGAGGGAGGCAGATTTTTAATGTCGGAGGCACTCAAGGAAAGGAGAGATCATTGTGATCTTGTGATGGCTTGGGCCACCATCTTAGGATATCAGGGCAGAATGAAGATGGACTTCCTGTTCAGTCTTCCTGAATCAGTGTATGTTGGGCCCTGGATATCAGCCAACGGACAACCTCCATCACTGGGTTGGACCCACTTGTAAAGCGCCAGGCTATAAATCAACCCCATGTTTCACTGAGAACTTGCCAGGCTTGCCAAGGTAGCTCCATGTAGCTTAGCACCTGTGGTGGGTGACTGTTTTTCTTGGCCACCTGTTTAATGAGCACCAAATCAGATAAACTGTGCTTGGTTCCTATGCTCTCTCCAGACACAGACAATTAAGCACATCCTGCTGGAATGGTCGTGTAAGGGAACCTGGCTTTCCTGTACTGATCATCTGGTTTTTCTGCCCCTGGGGACTAGAATTTGGAGAAGCTGTTGGAGCAACCTTGAGAAAGCTGTTAACCCTTAAAGTTGAGCTCTTCATCACCAAATATATTCAAAAATGGTTTGCAGCCAAAGCCTTATTATCTATGGCAGTTTAAAATAATTATCAAAATCATGATTTAATTAAGTTCGCCCTCTACTCAGGGTTGGCTTAGAAAAGTAGGAGATTGCAATTCAGGGATCCTTTTCTAGTTTTGTAACCAACTTGCACTCTCAAGTTGGGGAATCACCTTGCCCTTCTTAGTTGATTCATCTGTGACCTGGGGTAAAGTTGTCCATGCTGCTGGTGAAATTCACGAATAAACCTCGTCTAGCTGGCTTTCAAATTTTGTGAGATATCACTTTTCTTTGTGAGAATGCACAGATCAGCTGAGACTAGCGTGATTGATTCTAGATATTAATTAGAACAAGTCCAAGCTGAACAGCTCTCCCAAGAGAAGTCATTTAAGATTGGTATACGTGACCCAGTATGGCATTTGACCAACTGGCATTGGGAACCATGATGGGTATGGAGGAACTGTATGATCTTTTGGTCTACTGATAAACATTCTTGCACTTCTGAGTGTACTTGGAGTTTGTGTTAAGTGTGTATTCAGGAAATCTTTGAAAACACATAAGCTGGTAATGCTGTCTCTTTGTGAGGATGATCTTGCATGTCCTTAATGACTGAAGCGAGGTTCCAGTGGGAAGGGCCTGGTGGAGAAAGAGCAGAAGAGTGTATGTTGGTCTCTGGAAGACAGATTATGATTTGCCAGGCAACAGATTGCGCCATCAGGAGAGGAATCTAGAAAGGCGAGGAGACTCCTGAGAAAGGAGGTGACTTCTGTTGATAGATGACCGTCGTTTGGACGAGAAAGGAAATCCAGAAACCTACATGACAGCTTCTCTTGGATTGGACTAAAATATTGATTTTTTTTTTTTTTCTAGCTGGAATTCGACAGGGTCAGTTCACGTCTGGGTTTTCAGCCCTTAAGACAGTGCCCTTTTGTCTGGGGAGGTGGCTGGACTGGTTTTTCCTCCAGGCAGGTGCACAGAGGGTGTTTATTGTAGCCTGAAACACAAACACCGAGCCCCTAGGCCCTGATCCACGTACTCTCCAGTGTGGCTCAAGGAAATAAAGTGAACAATGTCTCTTGCAACAGACAAGCACTGTAAATGCCACTCCTGAATGAAATATTTCTTAAAACTTTGTATCCGTAACTTGATCATCTCTTCAAACTTAATTACATGTCAGGGAAAAGGAAGCTATTGGCTCCTCCAGCTGTCCAGGTTGAACGAGAGCGCACAATGGAGCATATCCGATTCTCAGCCTTACTTAGGTAATCAGATTAATATCTCCTGAATTGAATTGACCCTTTTGATATGGAGTCTTTCAGCTGCCTTGTTCCCATCTCAAATTCTGACAAAGCTGAGCAGCCGTTGAGTAATTTCCCTGAAATCTGTGTGCGGGAAGCCTGTGCTCTTTCGAGCACTGTTTGGAACTTGTACCAATTAAATCTGCTTCTGGCACACTTTTAATGGCATACTTTCCCCTGAGTCGACAACTGCTCCAAAATCTGAGGTCATTTGTTTAATTTAAAAGCAAAGGTTATGAAACAGCCATTGCAGGCTTTACCAGCCAAGCCCCTGTGGCTTTGAAAGAGGTGATGAGACAGGGGAAAGGCTAATAAACTGAATTTTTTACACACAAAATAAATTAATTACTGTGTTTCTGTTAAATCAGTATCAAGCCAGGTTTGTCCCCACCCTCCCTGCCAACCTTGCTGTCCCCTTTCTTTTCAAACACATCCTCTTCTTCTGGGGCCTTCGTACTCATGACTGAAGTTCACCCTCTTGCTGTTGCTCTTGCAAAACAAACATCTGGACTGGATTTTTGTCAGCTGGAGTTGAGGGAGAACTGTAAATGATGCAGTGATTTTTTTTTTCATCCTTATTAAATTTATTTATAGACATTTTGAACCCAGGAAACATGTTTTTAAATGGCTGGAGCCCTTGATTGGAGGTTCTCGAGGAACATACAGTGGATGGTATTTTTCCCCCTGCTGTTTTCTAAATAATATCAAGGGTAGAATTACATAATTCCCCATTTGGGTGGTATTTTTTTTTTCTTTTTTTCCCTGAAGGTCTCTTCATTAGGACATTCCGTGCATCAGAATTCTTCCATTATATTAGCTTATCCAACATGCTTCCCCTTCTGTCAGTGAGAGAAAAGAGAATGTAACTGGCAGGATATTTCTGAATAATAATGTGGTGATGGAGGGTGAGTTTCTGGTTGTCTGAGACGTGAACCAGTGGCGCGGGTATTTCCTTTTGCCAAAAGGACACAACTTGAATCCTATTCCTACCTTTTCCACTTAACAATCTCTAAAGTCTTGGAACTGCCAATCTTAAAGAATATCATTCATTTTCTTATTATTTAAGATAATAAAAGGCTCCACAAGGGGATTACTAAAATAATTTATAAAAAACATTGCTGTGCCCTTAGACCTTATGAAATCACAACATCTTAGGGTTTATATAATTATTTAAGAAACAAAACCTTCTGGAGGAGGCTGAGTCAGGTGATGATTTTTTTTTAGATCCCTTCTAGTTCTATGATTGGAGATGATTATTTGATTTTCTTTCACTGTCATTTAAAAAAAAAAGGAGGCTGTTTGGGAATGAGGTTGGCTACCCACAGGCATTTTCTTCTCCAGAAGAGACTGTTCTGCTTCCTGCCACCCAAGTCAGTCATCCTGAGCCTGAACAATGGAGCTTAATGTTCTCCATCTTGCTAGGGGTTAGTCTCTGTTGTTATGAAAGTGAATTGAAACCAAATGTACTTTCTATTGGAAAAGCTGCCATTGATCTCATCTCATAGACAATACTGAGAGGGAAGACACTTATAAAATAGAGGGAAAAAGTCCTTGCTGTTATATCATAACATCAGTTATTAAACTATTAGACCCATGAACATATCTTTGATGCAACATCACTCTATTTTATGATGTTCCTGGGCCACTTGAAGATTGATGTTTCATATTTAGTTCTTAGAATGTTAACAGATTATTTAGTGAATTATCTTGCTAATGGCCTGGGAAAGCTATTCTTACTGCAAGACCCTTCATTAACTAAGAGGGCATAAAAGATAGCTCATGTTCTCCACCAAGAAAGGCAGCTCTGTTTCATCTGTCTGATAGGAAGCATTTGAGACAGAGCAGCCTCATCACATGTGGGTGTCTGCTGCCCACTTTCCAGTTATTAAAGTAGAAGCCAAGTCAATGGCACTGTTATGGGCAGTGAAATGAGCCACAGAGAGGTCATCACTCATCACCAGCATCACGATTCAGGGCTCTGGATCAGAAAATGGCAGGCCCAAGGGTAAAGAACATTTATTTTCAAGTAGGGAGAAAGAATCACAGAGAGGTAACGGGCAAACATGAATCCAGCTGGACATTAAGCAACACTGCATCTTCTAAGACCATAAAGCCAAATAGTTCCTGCTAGATTAAGCTTTTATTATGTTAGAAGATGAAAATCAGAGGGTGGATGAAGGTGCGTGGAGAAAGGCTCCTGTAGGCCCCTCCATGCTAGGGGCATCAGTTCTCAGTCTGCACTTAGAACTGTCCACAATATTTCCCTAACAACAACAACAATAATAATAATAATAAAGATAGTAATTACTTTTATTAAGTCCCACTAAAGAAGCATCTTTAAATGCAGTATTGTTTACTATGAAACATTCCAACTTATGGTAAAGTCAGGATCTCTGCCTGAGATGTGGTGAGGGAATGGACACAGAGCTGCTGGTATTGGACGCAGACAGAGTTAGTTCCTCTAACCAAAAGAAATGAATAATCATGGGAAACATTTTTTCTAGATGTGATGCTTAGGGAATTTCAATAGAATGTGATGGTATTATATAAGGAATATTTTTAGACATACCAGGATATTGTACGTAAATCAACTTGACTGGCTATCATGGGGAAATGTAATTTGATTGATATGTAAGTTTTTTGTAACATGTTTGCTTCTGCTATATTTTGTGTTCATTTGGAGCCATTGTCAAGCCTGGACATTATTTCGTTTATATTCCTGTTTTTTATAATTCAAGGCCTTAAAAATAAACTTGTTTTAAATCAGCCAGTGGCCTCATAGAGGCTCCTGGGGAGACTTGTAAAGCCTTGTGAGGATGCCCACAGCTCTCCTGTGTAAAATTCTTCTTCTTCTGGCATCTTGGGTTGAGTAGAAGTAAGATCAGACACCTGTTCACTCTAAGATGGAAGTATTCACATCAAAACTTTGTGGGCTATTTTCCCCTCAGGCACCCAAACCTGATTGCCTCTTATCATCTGATGCATTTTTAAATGTTCTACTTTTCCATCCTCTGAGCTAATGCTTTTTATGAAGCCACGAAGCCTGTAAAACTACATGACAGATATGATCACAACATATTAGAGTTCGAGAACCGCACGCTATTGTCAGGACTATTACAGGTCTGAGTGCTTGAGGGGAGAGCAGGCAGGCTGGATGTGAGAGGGAGAGGGCGGTCTTTCTAAAAAGCAGATCACCTTTCTCTCTAAGGAAAGCTAGTTTGTCTAAAGCAAAAATAAACTCTGCAGACTGGTGAGCAGCCTTGCTTATTTGAACCAGGTTCCAGCCTTTTCTGTTGCTTTTTCTCACTTCACCCTTTTGTAAGCCATTTCACTTCCTCTCTCACAGACTCTCCCAAGACTTGGCAGTCACGGTGCAGCCTCCCCTGTAGCCTCCCCTTGGGCCATGTTGTTCTCCCAGCTGGGAGCGCCTGTCAATCATCAGACAGTGTGTTGGAGATGAACCTGTTTAGATAATGGCCTTTCTTCCATTGCCTCTTACCTCTTCATCTCCCATTTTTCCAGCCCTGTGCACCTCAACTTTGTATGGATGAAACTCAGTTTCTCCAGAAAGTCTCTGTGAGTGGAGGAATGCAGAGCAGAGTGTTTGTGCCATGTCTATTTTGTTAACTGCAGCCCAACGTGTAATCTAGTAAAAAAGAAAAACCAACAAAATCAATTTTAACAGACTACCCCTAGGCAGCTTTGTCTGAAGAGGAAATAATTGCAAAAAAATAAGATTTAAGTAGGCCATTTGGGAAGCAGGCAATGACTATTTTAAAGATTCAAAGTTCTAACAAATGTATATGCCTTTTTTCCCTCATCTTTTGCAAATAGATAATGGTTTACGTCAAGAGAAAATTCAGGAAAAAAGCCTTTTTTTAATTTCCAGGAAATCTGGCCACTGTGTTCTGCAGCCAGTGATAAATGACAATGCCACCAGCAGTGACCTAGGACATCCTGAATCTTGCTCTTATGAAGAGCTTGCATTCTCTTTTCAAAGGGTATCCTGTTCCTATTGCAATCCTCATGCTATCTCAGCTCAAGATCATCTTTTCCCCGTTATTATACTTAAAATAGCACCAGTGCTGTTTAGAAGACTCTACACATAGATGTTGATGGCATCTGGGGGGAGAGCAGGATGAAAAAAGGTTACTGAATATTGGCCCCAAACATATTGTAATTCAGCAAATTGTGCCATTGAAACTCAGCTGTAATTTAGACTCATGTTGTATAAATCAAATATTTTTTTGTCCGTTTGTGGGGGTGAGTGCTGTCCATCCACAAAGGCCCAAGTCCATATAGAATAGTAGCACCACAGAGGAGAAACATGGTGTTTAAAAAAGAAAATGCTGGTGAAAGGGGTTGCACCTGAGGGTAAGTTATCAACAGCTGAGGGTAAGTTGTCAACAGAGCAGCTGTTTCTGAGTATGAAGACTGAGTCCCTTGCTCTGCGCTGATGTTACCTAAATAAATGGGAAGAGCAAAATGCAGTTCCCTGGAGCCTCTCAGTTGCTTTGTGTCCCTGCAAGTTTAAGGCAGAATGTAGAGTCAACCCGCTGTTCTGCTTCCTTGCTGTCTTCCAGTTTAAAACATGTTACAGACTCAAGTCCAGCAGGAGAAGACTCTATTGCTTTACCTCTGTCCCGTCCAGCCATTAAGAAAAGGTTGGTGGAAAGGTTCAGTCCTCACAGACCATGCAGATCCCTCAGTCTTAAACCTGTTGTCATCTGAGTGTGGCTGGTTTAACAGGTACTCCCTTTTTTCCTTGAACCAAGACAGCTGGATTTTCAGGGGGGAAAAAAAAAGAAAAAAAGAGGCCAACCCTAGAAACCATTTAAATAGTTCTCAAAGCCCGATTAAACTAGAATGTCTTGTTAGCAGTTCCTTCCACAGTTTGTGGATTTTGCCATCATCATCATCAAGCTTTTACTGTTTCTTTCCCACTGCCTTGTTCTGTTTGATTCACCTGGTGGTGTCATAGCCTTTCTATCTGAAGAATCAGGGGAAGATAAAATACTGCTAACAGCAATTTGGATAGTACTGAAAATATTAGGAAATATTGTCCAATTAGGAAATGCTGTCCAATATTGGACAGCAACTGAAAATAATAGGAAAGAAATGGAAGGAGCCATTGTTAACCTAATAGCCTGGTTATAAGTATTAAGCTTGGAAGAGAAGAATTAAGGCCATTTGGGCTATCTATGCAAAATACCTTTGCTTTACCAACCACAGAAAAAGCCTTTGCTTGGGGTGTCTTGAGGAGTCAGAACCTGGGGTGATTCCAAGCTCAGTGGTTGCTGATTTCCAGCACTGTGCATCAACCACCAAATGGCTATGTTGAGAGGGAAAGGGAATGATACACATTTTGAGGTCTTGGCTGGTTTCTTACTCAAAACATTGTTTCAATTCCAAGCAATTCACAATTGTGATTGCTTTTACCTGGATTCTATCTACTCTTCTGGATGGGAACCGCACTGCATGTGTGTGGGGGCCTTCCCATCTGCCTCCTTTTTGAATCTCTTCTTCTTTCAGTGCCTCCAAACTTGGGCCCCAAAGAGGGGTACAGCAGCTGAATGTCATGCTCTTGGGCCTTGGCCCAGACATGCATCTTTCTGGAAGGATGACTGAATCCTGTTCTTAAGTCTAAAGTTCCTCTTGATTAGCAGCTCCTTTTGTTTGTTGTTTTTAATGGCATCTCTGTCTTTCATGGGTAGCTTACAGGGATGTGTTTGAGAGCCCCTTCCAGCTGGGAAGCTGCCCAACTCCTACCAGCTGAATCGGGGGATGGCTTCCCTTTAGTTCCGCTGCTGCCTGTGGACTACAAGGACTCCACTTCCAGCCCTGGCCACAGTGGCCCTTGTCTGCCATGCAAACTTGGCTCTGTTCTCCGGGTTTTCATTCTCCAGCCATCTGGGCATTTTGAGCACCCCTCTTATCTTAGTACCTTGGCACTCAGGACCACGTGCCATCCTATCATAGAGATGGAAACAAAGGAATCCATTTTTGGCCTGCAATTCCCCTGGAACCATCATAGGTTGAGTGACAGTCAAGGAGATTGTGGGGGTCGGGGAAAGGTCTGGAGTGATGAAAATGGTTCTGCTGATAGAAGGCACATGGAATGGTGTGACAATAGCTTGGATTGTTCAGTACCAGGATTCCTAGTGACTAGTATCCTCCTTTTTCCCTTGGCTATTTTGAAATCAAGGAGCAAGGAGCATCAAGATCCCTGGGGCCTCTGATTGCTGTAGGCTCTCCAGGCCTGGCAGCCTAAGCTTAGGGGCTAGCAAGTGCTGTGTGCCAGAGGAGTGAATCTAGCTTCCTACTGGGAATTCTATGTACATTACCAGCGTTTAAGATTCCTCCTTCCACCTCCTCAACTGCTGATTTGAGGAGGGTTTGATCAGAGTCATTCACTCTTACGAGACGTGTCTGGAAAGATTAGTCCAAGAATGATGACAGCAAGTTCCCTATAATCATCCCTACAGAAGAAGCAGCATTTGATCAAAGGACAGTTTTACTTCCCAGTTTACTACGACTCCGCTATGTTCTCTCCTGTCCCTGCCACCCAGCCCTCTGGCCCCTGTGCACTCATTCAGAGCCCTCACCCTGTGCAGACCTCTCTCAGAGGTGGTCAACAAGGCATTGACCAGCCAAAAAAAATGCAGCCAGTGTTAAGTCACTTCCACTTAGACCTTAGCAGTTGGGTGGGGCTGCAGCTTCTTGAAAGGCAGACCTAAAATTCTTGCCTCTTTTCAGAGAATCTGATTTCACATTTGGATGCCGATCCTTTGGTTACTGGCATTCGTTCATATATCGGAAGTCTAAAGCTTCTGCATGCTTGATTCTATGGGGCAGTGTAATATTAACAAGACACATCTTGATTATGGAGCCAGAAAGGTGATGCAACCTCATTTCACACCAAAGTGGGTAGGTATATTTATTTGTGTTTTAATAGTTGAGGCAGCAGAGACACAGGGAGGATCAGAAATTTATTCAGAATCATCCAGTGAGTCCAAGTTTTGATCCTCTGGTCCCTATGACAGGCAATGGTGATCACTTTCCTGTAGAACATGTGACCAATGTAACTGGAACCATAGGTTCTAAAAGATGACTCCCTCTCCCCACCTACTACCACCACCATCCATTTGCCGGAACCCAGCCAGTTTTCTGTGGAACACCAGCTAATGACACTTTGTGTGGGTTCCACCAGAAGGCCTTTCAGTCCTTGTCTCCTTTTAGGTGTACTTCTCAACCAAGAAGATAACTCTTCACTTGTAAAATTAACTCCCTCTAGTTTTCATGATTTCTTTCCAAGAATCACCCACTCAGTCCCTAGTCGTCTGTCTGGCAAACTGAGAAGAAACCGTGGAGTACAGACTGATTGTTGCTCCCAATGCACGTGAATGATGCACTGACCTTGTATATATCTGGAAAGGAGTGGAGAAGGAATGCATATTCTCTGGCACAGGCTGGTGCTACTACATGGTTTGAAGTAAATGGCCATTTTATTTCATATTAAGAAGAAGAGACTTGGCAGCAGATCTGTGGCCAGGTAATTAATCTAAGAACTATAGCTTTCTTCCACATAGGAGATTAAATACTCATCTTTGGTCAGATCAAAGCAGGCCTCTTGGACTATCTGATCTTTGCAAAGGGCCCCATGTTGGGCCAGCACAACAGTCTTTGCATGTAATGCTCCCTATATTTTTTTTAAAAAAGAGTATTTTAGTGTGTTTAAATAATTAGGTCTACCAGCATTTGTAGCTCTTTAGACCCAAAGTAAAACTTTAGTTTTACTTGTGCTGACTTGATATCAATTTTCTACTGTTAAGACAAGTCACTGTCTCCCAGAATTTTAAAAGTGAATATTTACTGGGGCTTTTCTGAATGAGAACAGTACCATTGCTCTTTGGGGAGTGTTAGGAGAAATAACATCTTAGACTAATATGGCATTTTCTTTAGGGCATTAACAAAGAGAGTTTATATAATCTCTCATTCCTTTTCTTGATATCTCGTTGAGACAGTTTGAATACTGGTGCTATATTCTCCATCTGTTAATGGAAAGAACCAAAGTATTAAGTTCAACTTAGATGGATTACAAGAAAGAATGCAGACATTTATGTGATCTGTATTGCCAAGATGCTGCCTAGAGCTTTTAAATTTTCTAAGTTCTGCATTTCACCTACCCAAGGGGGTCTGAGCAGCATGTAATTTGGGCCAGGGTGCAACAGGCCCCTGGCCAGGTTGAACTGGACAAATCAATGGCACTGGTTCCAGTTTACCAACCTGGCACTAATTATATGCTGGTCAAGGAAGTGCTTTTCAAATCATGGGGAGCCACTAGTGAAAATCCATTGGTGCTTTGATGGTGGCCTTTGGAGATACTTTTATAATTTGAAACCATTCCCATGGCAGGCCCAGGGAGAGGTCTTACTTCAGCCAACATGCAACATTAGGCAGAAGAAACAGGGCCTTTCTGGCTGATTTGACCCGTGGGGGCCCCTCTTCCACATGTTTCTAATTAGGGATGCAAGAGAGAGTAGATATTCTATGGCGACTCTCCTTTCCTTCTCGGCTATGAGATAGAACAAGAGCAGCCTTTGTGGTGACCTCTGCAGAGCTGTTTACATTTGGTGACCTGCCTGAGCACTCCTGCCAGTGTGGATGCACTTCCTGGCTAACAAGGAACAGCCATGCTATCTGTTAACTGTGGTAGACCCCAGAGGCCAAAATGAAAAATAAGATGTTTTCCCTGTTGTTGAGTTGTCTAAGTTTATTTTTTTTACAGATTTATTGATTTATTATATTTTATATAATTTATATACCATAAATTCACCTATTGTAAGTAGACAATTCAATGATTTTCAGTAAATTTAGAGAGTTATATCACCATCACCACAATCCAGTTTTAGAACTTTGGTTGGACTTATTTTGAAAATACCAAGTAATGATCATAATTGTAATGCAGGTCATGCCGAAGAACAAAATAAATTTTTGAGCCTATCTTGGGCTAGGGAAGAGAGCCATCCAGGAAGTCATTTGAGACAACTAATTCTCAAGTTTCTCAAAGTACATGAAGCCTGGAGATTAGCATTTATATTTAGGAAGATTTTTCCATACTTTTTGCTCATCAAATGATATGAACTACTTGAAAGAGCTGAGAAACTGTTAGCTACAGAACCTACTTCACATATCAACATCAATTAATGTTTCTTGATTATAAAGAGAAGATGAGAATGTGTGGACCCTCCCCTCAAAGAGCTTATAGTCCACTTTGAGCATCTCATCAAATATTTATTTACATGCTCTCTCATTTTCAGGTATTATGTTAGGCACTGCAGACACATAGATGAGTGAAACAAGGTCCCTACCTTAACAGCTTATAGTCCAGTGGCTTCTATGTAAACAGATAATTTCAATATGATGTCATAAGTTCTGTGGTAGAGATAAGTGCTGTGTGGTAGCAGAAAGGTCATCAGCAAATATTTTCCCAGAGAAGTTACTAAGACATCAAAGACATAGTTAATAATTGCAACAACCCTGCTGACATAGATTGAGTACCTGCCCTCTGCTCCATTGGACGAGACTGTGAGATCTGGCCCTGCCTTCAGGGGGCTTCATAATTGTTGGGGGAAACAAGTCCATCACTACTTCCAATTAGATGTAATAACTGCATGCAAGTGGAAAAAGCAAACTATGCTAGGAATTTAAAGGCAAAAGAGAGATCATTTCAGGGAAGCCTTCCTAGTAGCCCAAGGCTACCTCAAAAGCTCAAAAAGCTCAAAAGCTGAATTTTGACAAATAGGTAGGGTTTCAGCAGACGTGGGTGAAAGTTGGGAAGCAGCCCAGAAGAAAGAAGTGAGCAAAAGCTCAGGGGAAGGAGAGCTTGGGATGTGTTCTGAGAACAGTGAGTAACCCAAGATGGATGGATACATGTGTCATATAGTAGTATAAACTATTTCTATATATCTATGTCAGCCACAGGGAAATCAAGTGAATCACAAGCTCTGCCTTCCCTTGACTATTTCAAGGAAGGCTTCCTAGAGAAGCAATTCGTTTTACTTCTGTCCCTTTTTATGCCTTTTGCCAAGGTGGTATGATGGTTATTTTTCTTCTTCAGTTTCTTCTTTCATGGTTCATCACGTGGCCACCATCTACTGGGCCACCCTCAAATCACCAATGGATTTTCGCTAGTGGTTCCCCATGATTTAAAAAGCACTTCTTTGACCAGCACATTTTTGCCAGGTTGGTGAGCTGGAACCAATTCCATTTGTTTGTCCGGTTCAACCTGGCCGTAGGCCTGTTGCACCCTGGCCCAGAAGTTTAATGTAATACTTTCAAGAAGATTAAAAAAACAGCTCCTTGAAACACTGGCTGCTAACCTTTGAAGAGGTAATTGCTGTACCTGAATAGACTTAGAAAGTGGATTGGAGGTCTGAGAAGAAAAAAAAGAATGGTACCATTTGCTTAAAATTCCCAGGGCTCCACAGGGTAAACCTATTTCTAAATTTAAATTGCTAAGGACCTTGAACCTGGGGTTGTTTTGGGATATTTTTGAAAGTAAGGAATATTGTTGGCTTTCAGTCAGGAAGGAAAGAACTCAGTTGGTTTTGATATAACCACGGAAGAGGGAGTTTTACATTTGTTTGCATGGACGGTCCACCTACTGTGTGGCCTTGTTCACCGACATGGCCGACCTCTGTCTCTGGGGTCAGTGTGAATAGCCAAGCTGCAGCTGTAGCTAGAGACAATGGCCATCACTGTTGGGCATTACCCTTTAGGCCTCGAAGGTTAATTTTGTAGTATTTTGTGGCATTGAACCTGCCAAAGAAAATGCTGCTTCATTTGGGGAAATATAATTTCTGTATGTGTATTTTTTTTCATGAAGAATAAAGAAGAGATATGTTTGGAAGAATATCATTTATCCTATTGGCCTTGCTAGACAAGTTAAAAAAGCAAAAGGTCGGGAATCTTACAGGCGTCATGTCTTAAACGTCAGTCTGCCAATATTGACATGCCGTCAGAGGGGAAGTCCCCTCTCATTGTTATTTTTTTTTCTCTAGACTGAGTTGCTTGGAAAAAAATTCCTGGGTGGGGAAATGATATTAAAAAAAAAAGTCTGTAAATTTAGTACTGTATTTGCTAAGAAATAACAGCCCTAGAGATTGTGGGGGTTTTTTGTTTTTTTTTTTTGGTATTTTCCAATGCAGTACTAATTATGGATGGGAGGTGACTTTCCTTTGCCATTCTGCAAGTTAGAAAGGGCAACTTCTTGGACACTGCTGGCAAGTAGGGTTGCCAGCTAAAATACAGGAGGCCCAGTTAAAAGTCACATTTTAGATAAACAACAAATAATTTTTTAGATAAGTACATCCCAAATATTGCACTGGGCCATACTTACACTAAAAAATATTCGTTGTTTTCCAGAAGTGTAAATTTCACTGGGCATCCTGTATTTTTATTTGCTAAATCTGGTAACCCTACATTACTTTTACAATAAAAAGGCTGCCCAAGGAGACTGGGAGTTTTTATGGTTATCGAAAGTTGCCATCAGTGTTGATTCAAAACAGAACAATATATGAGATAAAACTGAAAATAGAGTCAGGTCAGTCACACAAAGGTGAAGGGAGTCAGACCAGCTGAAATTTCTCATTTCTTTATCTTTGTGTAGCTAGCTCTGAGGATCCAGTTCTATTGGGAGTGGCCCTTCTAGGTCTACTGTACCTCAAAGTCATACTTTGAAGCCCACTTGGATGGCTTCTTTGTTCCAGCTGTAACTCAGATGATAAGGTCAGAACTGGGGCTCCCAAAGTACTTGACCTCCTTAAGGTAGCTTTGGACCCTTTTGAATTGTTGCTTCTATAAAATTCCTATCTGGCCTAGTGAAGTCAGGTCTGACTAGACACGTGTCTGAAAATAATAATAGCTATCGTTTACTGAATGCCTAACATGTGCCAGTGCTTTACCTACGTTACCTATATCTACCCACGTGAGTTCATGTTGCCTCCTGACAACACTATGAGACAGGTACTGTTATCTCCATTTTACAAATGAGGAAATGAAGGCCCAAAGAGGTTAAGTAATGTACTGCAGGTCACAGAGCCATTGAAAGAGAGCTGGGATTAGCATTCAGGTCAGTCTGACTTCAAAACCCCTTTGCTTATCCGCTGTCTACCATGCCTGGTACCCTTAGATCCGCACCCTCCCACTCCTCCCCAAACACCCAGTTTAACTTAATATTGGACTCATCCCTTTCTTTCCTGTTTCTCACTAGCTGGAATTGATAGAGAACTTTCCATCTGATATTGGCCCTGAATAATCTTTGTCCATGTGTGTCATGCAGCAATGCAATAGACACAGAAATTTGGGCACTAGAAGATGTTAACTTTGGATGCATCCTATTTAATATGAAAATGATTAAACCAATGGGGCAAAAAGCCCAGGAACTTTATTACAACATTTTAAAATCTGTCATCATTTTAATACCTTTCAAGAGCCTGAAGAGACTTTCAAGCCTTAGACTGTAAATAGCTAAGACCTCCAAGATGAACTTACATAGGAATTACATGATTGTTCCAAAACGGCCATTTGTTGAAACTCTGCAGAGCTGCTGTAGTGCCAGCCAACTGTCCTGCCAAAGGCAGAGGCCCCGCCTTCCCACCCACGCCCTCCTCCCAGCTTTCCTCTCACAAAAAAGTAGCAAAAATATAAAGCCCGACACCATTTTCTTTTTGAACCAACACATGCTCCTCCTGGTTCACTCCTTATATGAAGTGATTTGTCAGCATTTTGAGCTCACCAAGTAAAAAGTTGTACTTGTTCCAGCTGGGAAAGTTCATAAAGTTAGCCATTCCATTCCCATCATCTGCTGTGGCCACGGTTGTTAAGTGTAAAATATCTCTATGGGTGTGGTCTACCAAGTATCCCAATGGCATTTCTCAAACTGCGGGTTGTGGACCCACGGGTCTAGAAGAATTTCTTTCACAGGGTCACACTAGAACACTGACTCTTTCTGGTGAAAAGTTATCCCAGCCTTTCTCCTCTGACTCACAACATGCCTCTCATCTTCCTTTCCCCCTGTAGTAGTGTAACGGATCTCTCCTTTCTTTTCCTCTGCACTCTCTTCATCTGTCTCCTAGCCTCCATGGTGTTATATTTCTCTTACTCCCGATTTCCTTTAACCTCTAACTCCTCACAGTTTTAAAAATCAAGTCCAACTGATTCTAAAAGGAAGTTTAAAACAGAAAAATGGGAAACTAGGAAAAACAGCAAAGGTGGGGGCATAATGTTATAATCTTCTTCCTTAGCCCTACACATCTGAGAAAAATAGTCTTGGTCTGTTCTTGAGACAGGGCAGCCCTAGCCGCTCCCTCCTCCTTCATTCTCCCTCTTCACATTCCTCTGTCCTTTGGTAACCCCTCTCCCCACTTCAGGTGTCACTTAGTCAATTTATACATTTGGTAAACTTGCAAACTTTGTTTCCCTCCTTTTGTGTGATGGAATGCTGGTGCCACAGGGGCTTTCAGGGAACAATTCAGTAAGTGATGGTCTTAGAAGATTTCAAAGGAAGCTCTGGGAAGACATTATTGATTAGTCTCTGCCCTTGGGATTTCATTGCCTCTGAGAGGCTCAGCAAACAGAAGCATGTGGTCCATAATCTGCCCTTCCTTGGGAGCAGCAGAGACAGCACAGGTGTGGACCTTGAGCAAGTCACGTAAACTCTGTATTTGTTTTCCCGTGTGTAAGAAAGGCAATATAATTATTCTGACTTCATAGCATTGCTGTGAGGATTCAATGAGTTAATATTTACAAATCACTTAGAACACTGCTTTGCACACAGTAAGCACTATATTAAATAAACAAATATAACAAAGCAAAAAAATAATAATGTCCTTCTTTTGATCCATGCCTGAGTAACTATATGCAACTTCTCTATGACACTTTAAAAGTCCAAAATCAATCCAAGTGGGAGTTTGCAAGGACTTCAAGTTAACACATTCCATAATTTCACTCAAGAACTTTGACAACCTGGTCTTAGTGTACCTCTTCTTACCTGTATTTTGGCCAGACTGATTGACTGGTTGTTTCCCATCCTGACTCCCCACCCCCTCCACATGTATCCAATTTCCCTTGCTGCCTGTACCTCATATTGGCTGTCAGCATGGCCCAGTATTATTGGGTATCTATTTAAGTGCAAAGCCCTTCTTCTCTTCTAGACCCTAAGCTTCTTTTGAGGGGTGAGGGCCACATTTCTGATGGTTGTATATCATTCTTCATACCTTGTACATAAAGTTATCCTATAATTGTGTTTCGATTGGCTGATTTGAGCTTTGGCAGACTAGGAAACGATTGACCTAGAACTAAGTGGCATCTAGTCGAATCTTGCCTCTAGGCCTCATAGATGTGTTCTGTTGAAAGGCCAGTGTCTCCCTGCTTTGTGTTAGGATGATGGGCGCCTCCAGTGTGGCCAGGGCAGACAGAGCCACTGTGAAGTTGGGAGTGTGGGGGGGATTGTGCTGGGATTTGAATGTGGGATATGAGGAGGAGTGCCTGCAAGCAGAAGGCTAAAGACGCTGGCTTTGCACAATTACCAGGAATGCTTTTAATTAGCACCTTGAAAAAGTTCCGTTAAAAAGAGATAGTTAAAATACACTTTTTCTAATGCAAAGGGCTGCCTCTGAAAATGTCCCAACTTTGCAGGCCTAGTGGAAAGAGGACTAAACAAGAGTTGCAGAAATCACAGCACCACTGCTAAAAGGTGTCCAGGTTGCAAAACGGAGAAATTGGCATATCCATTAGTGGCACTCTTTAAAAAAATAAACCAGTAGTGTGCTATTATTCGTATCCTGTGTAATTTTTGATGGATGGATAAATAAAATTATATGGGAAAAACTGTTTTCTAAAAGTATATTCTGCCACTGCAGCACAAATGTATGTACGTCCACACTTTTACAAATGTATTTGCACAAACTCACATGGCCACATAACTCTTGCGTGTTAGAGATACAGTTGGCAAAGACAGTTGGAAGAATTAAAAAGTACTCTGTGTTTTTTCCCCGTTTGTGGGTAGCGTTTGATGTTTGTAGATGTATGGTTTTAATAACCTTGACTAGTAGATAGGCAACTGTGAGATTCAAAAGAGGAAGCAAGAATACAGAGAGGAAAAACATCTATTGTTTCTAGGGGGCGGTCTTCCCAGCAGCACTCAGCCCAGAAGCTGTTTTTCCTCCAAGGAGGGCCCAGGGGCAAGATAAATAGGCCTTCCTGACCCAAAGACAGGAACAGCCAGGGAGACCATGGGATCTGGGAGTGGGAGCAGATGGGAGGGGTGAAATGTTCAGGGTGAGACTGGCCCGCCAGTCAGTCTGTGGCAACTGAGCATTGCTGCTCTGCAGCTGAGGGCAGGGTCCCTGAGAGGCCCAAAGATGGGAGCACTCATTCATTTGCATCTTCATTCTTCAGCAAACCTTTACTGAGTGCTTATTATGTGCCAGAAACTGGACTGAGCCCCTACTTGTGACCTCATTAGGCATTGAGTCCGAGGCCTTGGCAGCTAAGCATAGTGTTCCTTAGAGAACTGGGAGGCCTGCCAGAGAGGAGACCCAGTACAAACAAGAAAACACTGGAGAAACCTAGCCTTGCATCAGAGGAAGTGATGCACAAATGTTCTACACCTGGAGAGCAGAAGCAGGAGCAGAAACATTTTTCTGAGAGTTCAAGCTTGACTTTTGACCATGATATTCAGATACTAAGAGAACAAGCAGAAGGAGTTCAGAGACTCTGCTGACGGGGGCACGCCAGTCTGAGTCCTTAGACGCTACAAAGACAGCCAGGAGCAACAGGAAAGGAAGCTGAGAAAAGGAGCTAGCGCAAGCATTCCAGTCACCAGTGCCGGGAAGAGTTTACTAACTTCTTAGAAGATCATAAATAAAACCACACCATGGTTGTACGTACTGTAATTCATTTTATAAGCACCCAACATATCAGTAAATTGTATGTAGTTTACTTATAATGCTGTTTTGATGGTTCTTAAATAATCTCTTGTTTTATATTCTGAAGTCCACTCAGTTAGGGTTAGAATGGGCCATCTGAACCCAGGTGGATTGACCAAACCATCTGCTCGCAATCTGCTTGTCTGGGCAGGGATGACTCTTGAGGAACCTTCCAGGCTTCATCTTATAGCCTCCTTGTTCATCCCCGTTATCATGGGCAGCACAAAGTTTTTTTTTTTTTTTTTAATAATTTTATTTATTTTTCCCCCAAAGCACCAGTAGATAGTTGTATGTCATAGTTGCACATCCTTCTAGTTGCTGTATGTGGGACGCGGGCTCAGCATGGCCAGAGAAGCGGTGCGTCAGTGCGCACCCGGGATCCGAACCCAGTTGCCAGCAGCAGAGCGCGCGCGCTTAACGGCTAAGCACAAAGTTTTTATAGTAAATTCCGAAACAGTTTGTCTTTCTCAATAAATCGTGTACTTCTTGAGGGTAGGTACCCAATCCTATTCATCCCTTTATCTCCAGCACCTGGCACAGAACCTGGCACACAGTGAGACCCAGAACCAGGACTGGGCCATTTTGGATGTGCTGGTTTCATACATCCCAAGCTGACACTGGGCTTGGTTGGCACATGTTCCATTCTGAACTTTCCTGATTTCAAGTGGTATCTTCTAATGATATAAAGTCCTCTTTATAACTTTTTTCTTTTTATATCATGTAAATAATATATTTAAGATATAAACTTTCCTGGTTCATGTTATAGATTGATGTTGAACATACTTTTTCCTTCTTGAGTGTGACTGTCTTAGCAATTGCTTTGCATTTTCATTTCTACCCATAATTTTTTCACACTCTCTGCATTCTGTTTCCTGTTTCCTGTCGCTGGACTCTCTGTTCAAGTTCCCTTTTCCCTTGAAGTTATATCCCCCCTCAGGCTGCTCTGACCCCTCCATTCCATGCTTTCCCTCATTGGTGCTTATGCTCTGCCCCTGTTATGCCCCACCTCTGCCGGATGGGGTTATTAATGCAGTGAAGCATTAGACCTATCCCCTGTTGTGGCATTTGTCTTCTTTGGGCAAACTCTGTTTTGTACATCTCTGTCTCTCCCATAGCAACTAACATAGTGCCCTACACTCCAGTAGATACTCAGCAAATATGTGCTAATAAAGTCCCATGAGTGAAGTGAGGTAGTTAGGAGCAGATGTTAGCTCATTAGTGAGGGCCCAATAGCAGATTAGTTAAGAACTTAGGCATTTGGGTGGAACTACGTGGGTTCTAAACCTGGCCCCTCGCTAACTACTTTTATGACTTTGAGCAATCAGCTAAACGTCCTTGTGTCTTAACTTCTTCATCTTTAAGATGAGGATAACATAGTACCTACGTAATAAAGAAGTGGTGAGGGCTAAGTGAGTTCAGATATGTAAACACTTAGCACAGTGCCCGGCCCATAGCGAGAACTATCTTCCCCATCAACAACAACAACCATAGGTATTCATTATCAGAAGTTGGGGTTTGGATAAAGAAAGTAAGTTCCTCTAGGTTATATTCCTGTGAAGTCTAGACTGGAATGCACCTTCTCAGATTCCTCGTGGAGGAGCTTGCACCCTGCCCTTTTTCTACACAGGGAATATGTCTGCTTCAGGATTGTATAGAGCATCTTGACTAAGAGTATTTTTTTTTTTACCTCTAGTCTTTGACCTTTATTTATCTGTTGGTGTGGAGCAGGTATATTGCTTTCATCAGATTCTCAGAGGGGGACGTCCATGACACGAAACAGGTTAAACACCACTGAGGGAGACATTGATGATGTTCTGTGAAGAAGAGTGGGAGGGGACCTGGACACGTGGTAGAAATGTACACTCAGGACACACAGGTGTGGCTACCCATAGCTCTTACCATGCCACTGACCCTTAGAATTCAACACTCTAATCATCTTGACCAGTGTCTTAATGGGCCCCTGCTAAATGTCAGGCACTGTGCTAGGTCTGGGGACCAGAAACATGACTGTGACGTGGTTCCTGCTAATGAGGTGCTTGGGGTTTTAGCAGTTTCTTTTCATCTTTTATTAAACACCAGTTGAATAATTTTATTACTCATTAATAAATCAGACTTGTCTCCCCAGTTGAATTTACTGTGTCTTAGTACTGTCCTGGACACTATTGCAGGCGGCGCTGTTTGCCCCACCACTATCCAAGGGAAAGAAAAGGTGACAGGTTGTAAGGATGAGGCAGGATTTTGAGGACATTGGGGAGGAGGCAGCAGGGTTGTGTCAACGTGATGAAAGCCAAGCAGTCCTCGTTCCAGCCCACTCTGTGTCTGTGTCTAGATCATGAGTAGAGGACTGAAGGCTTTTTTGATCATAAATCTCCTTATGCCTAGACTTGGCCTGCATTCAACTTGAAAAAAAATAGTAAATATTAGGAATAGAAATAAAATAAGGCACAGGTTGCCATTAGAACTTTTTCTACAACCTAATTACTTTTTCTTCGACCAAATACATTACATATTGTATCAGCCAAGACCCCATCAGGAAAGAGATGGCATGCTTTAGTTAGGATCATTCAGGAGACTTGAATAATCAAAGGAGTACTTTTAGTGGAGTGGACAGGATGCAGGGAAACCACAAGAGCTTGTGCAGTACTCTGAGGCTAATAATAGTGAGGCTCTATTAGTACCCCTAGACCTGAGAGAGTGAGGGGACTGGTGGGATTCTGGAAACAGGAGACACACAGGACTGCCAGGCAGGATCTGAGACCTTTGGTCAAGAGGTGCAGGCAACCCATAGCCCAAGGCCACTCTACCCCCTCCAGTCTCCTCCTGGTGCTCCCCAGTTCCCAAACCTAGCAAAGGGTCCTGCCGATGTGGTCCAGACAGGTCAGGTTCCAAAGCAGAGAGCAGGGTGGAGAAGGATGGAGAGTAAGTCTGGAGGGACACACAGAAAAATACCTGGCAAACGTGTTTTCATGTTTGATTTTAGAGGTGTGTATATTTCAATTTTATCTGTTTTGGCAAGGTGAAGTTTTAATAGGTTATAAGATATTTCTGCCATAGTTATTGCACCATCAATTTGATGATCTCAGTTATTTTTCTCAGTGTCTTGTTAGTTTAGCCCACTTTTTTTTTTTTTTTTTTTTTTAGGGAAAGTTGTGTGTAAATTAGCCTGTTTTCCTCCAGAGCACACAGAGAATAAAAATGCTGTTCTTCAGAGATTTTTCTTTCTACAAAGAGAGTTGTTCCATTTCCCCTCTCATGTTCTCTCCACTACTTTCTCCTTCTGTGCCTGGGCCAAGAGTGTATTACATTTGGAGACATCTAGCATGGTGCTTCCCAAGCCTTTCTCAGCCAAAGACTCCTTTGGGAATCCAACTAAATTTCCTGGTTCTCTTTTGCTTTTAATACCAATTCCCATATTATCGAACAAGGTTATTTTTATTACTTACAAATATTTTTATAATTAACTTAAGACTCAACAAGGAACCAAAGGTAAACAGACTGTAATTATTTCACGTTTGAACCACTATGAGTGGATATTAATCTTTGATAAGATATTTTTAAAACACAGTATAAAATAGTCATAAATTAAATATAAAGTCATAATTGCAAAGGAATATCTGTGACTATAAAAGGCAAAATCAACTGGAATTTGAAAGTTAATCACTGTGCCATAGTAAACATGATTGTGGCACATTTCAGCACAGTATTTGTAAGTCTTAGAATAGAATCTTGTCTTCTAATTATTCACTGATATGCATTCATTTTACTGTGATACTCAACAAGAAATCCCTTGAATCACTTTCAAAAGGTAGGTAATTTTCTGACACAGCTATGCTACCTCTGCTGAGAGCTCCATAGGCACTCACTTCCCTGTGGAGCCCTCTGTCCCTTCCCATATATCTCATACATCATATTCCAGCCTTGTTTCATGGCCACCCTGACCATTTCACTGAGCTACCCTAAAGTCACTGCAAAATTTTGATCAGAACTTCACTGAACCAGGGATCAAAGAAATGCTAAGATAATTCTCAGTATAGGCTTTAAGTATATGCTTCTTCTCAGATCCATGGGAGCAATTTCTCTAATTCTTGGGTTGCCCTCCCTAAAATTACATAGAAAGGACGGTGTCTTCTCAACCCTTTTCCCCTCATCCCCCGATCCCAACCCAGCAAGCATTCTCTCTTGTGATTTGCTAGGCAATGCTACTGTTGTCCTTAAGAGTTTGAGGTCTTGTGCTGGTAATGGGCCAGTGGTCACAAAGGGGCCAGGCTGCTAGCCAGGGGGTTAGTTCTTCAAGGCTTACTGATTCCATACCGTGTATCACGGACTGTGCCGTTTGTGGACTCCCTGAAGGCTACGAGGAGCCACTGAATGGCTATGAATAGAGGAGCGCTGTGTTCTTCCCAGCTGAGCTTCCCTTCCCACCTTCTTTTGGAAACAGCACCTCAGTTTTCCTTTAGGGAACTACCCTATCCTAGGTTCCATCTGTGTGGTTCACACAAGGCTGATGCCACCCTCCAGCTGTAGAGGTTGGCTCTGAACCAGGGTCAGACCAAGCAGAGTTTCAGTGATTGGTTTAGGAATAACTACATGACCCACGCTGAGAATATGAGCATCTACCACAAGAGTGGCTAGATGTACCAGGGAAGAGGAGCCCCGTCTGTCTGCTAGGGTCACTGAACTGGTAGAATGTGAGCCGATAGCCACCACTTAGGGGGAGCCTGCCTAAGGATGCCAACACACTGGAAAGCAGAGCTGAAAGATGGAGAAAGACAGGTGTCCATCATCATTTGAGCACGTGGGGCCAGCTGCCTTGGTTAATGGGACCCTTTAGCAGGCCCTAGGTATTGTTTTGCCCATTATGACAGTTTGAATTGGCACTCTGTCATTTATAACCTGGACTCCTGAGTAAAACATCCACACATCTGAGAATTTAACACTTTCTAGAATCTGCAGCCTCATGGAGGCTATAAGCTACTAGAAAGATACTACAGGCAGATGGAGCTGTGAGTCCCAGAGAACTATCCAGAGTATTTTTCCTTTTCTTTCTTTCCAGAGGGCATGAGGATACACTTATGGAATTTGGGAATTCAGGAGGAGACTTGGAACTGATAACATGGTGTATTACCAGCTATGAGTGCCATCTGTGATTAAATAGGTTAAAACCCTGTGAGGTCTGGGTTTTACTTTCGGAAAAAAACATTCTAAATGATTTGAGAATTTTTCACTTTTAAATAAGTTAATATTAAAAATATTTTTTTTTGAAAACATAGAATCACTTATATATATATATTTTTTTTTTTTTGTTTGTTTTTAAAGCATACTTTAAAATCTTAACATGATGCTAGGCTCTATTAATAGGAGCCTGGCATGAAAAACAGAGTCAACGTATTCAGCATTAATGAGACACTTAGTGGCAGAGCTCGCATTCAGCTGCCAGGCCCAGTTGGGCTTCTGCATTTTGAGAAGATGTGGAAAGCAATTGAAATGATTAAAAGCATGGAAAAATCAGATCTATGAAGAATAGTAAAAGTGGGCTATTTAACCTAAAGAAAAGAAGATTGAAGGGAGAAAATAAATGGTATTTAAGTACAGAAAGAGTGCTTATAAAGAAAAAGGTGGCAAATGTTTCTTCCTCCACTGAGTATATTAAGAGAAAATTGCCTGAGACATTTCATTTGTACAGAAGAATTTTTCAAGCAGATAGGATTCTTGTATGGGGTGAGAGGTTGGACTAGATGACCTTTCAGATTCCTCTTCCCTAAGATTCTGTGGTCACTAGATCGAGGATTTGCTTATCAAAAGAATTGTGAAACCGCTGGCTGCATATCTTAAAGGTAAGATGGACAAACACTGGCTGGTTTGGTGTAGGTGTGGTTCTGCCCAGGAGTTACTTCCAACACTCATAACATGCCTGTGAAGAAGCAAATACTGTGTATGGACAAACAGCACAACAAAGAAAAAAAAAACAAAAAACAAAACCTAGTGGTAAAGTAATGATAAAACCTGGGATTTCTATTTTCTACTCCTTCATTTTCGCTGGTAGGCAGCAAATCATAATTAGTTTCTGCATTAATTATATAAATGAGACAAATCATGGGATAGCTTAGCATTGGTGCCAGTATTTTTGGAGGGGTAGGATTAAGTGTATGGGTTCCATATTGAGTCAGGAACATTTAATATTGGCTCTGGTAGATATCTGGCTTATTTCCTTCTGTAACTTGACTAGTCTAATCTGGGATCCAGAGACTTCAAACCAAGACTCAAGAAAATGGATTTTACTTAGGGAAACAATTCTAGTCTTATATATGAAAAAGCTATTCTAAAGAACAATAGCTTTGACATTATTACCACTTTGATGGATCTAGACTTATTTAAAAGTTAAGGTTAAAAAAAATTAAAGGCCACATGTTGCTCCACTTTCTTCTATACTACTTGGGCCATTATATTAAGTTCTACTATATGATGGCTCAGGATGCTTTGTACAAACATGAGCTCCTCTGACTGTAGTTTTCATGCATCCACATATCTATTAATTAGCTCCATAGTTGGGTTCTGCAATTTCCTTGGCCACATTGCTTAGACGCTGCTGTTTCCGCATTTTACACACCAGCGGTCATTTCCCCTTCGGGGAGCCCACATGATCACTTAAAAGTAATTTATCCAGGAGGCTTTCCAGCCTTTAAGTGAATCTGCTAATAAGCAGAGTGGATGACTTCACAATCGGCTTTTCTAAATAAATTTGAATGGTAATTTCTAGACCTGTAGTTTTCAAGTTACAGGGAATAATTGGGAAGAGAGAGGAAAAGCAAGTCTGCAAACCTGTTGTTGAAAATACTGGGGGAGAGTTTGCTGAGGATGGTGATTTTGATAGGAAAGGACCTTACCATACCCCACCCATACTCGTTTCTCAATTGAATTATGCAAGAAAAATCAACTGAGACACAAAAGCAAACAAACAAACAAACTCCCTCAAACAACAACAGCAACAAACACTTAACTTCCCCAAAGAGTTCACATTATATTTTACTTTTTTTAAACTGATTTAGAAACAAGAAGCTAGTTTCCAAGTTTATTTCCACACTAGCCCTTTGAACTCTGTCTTGTTGAAAGATTCAGGGTATCACATTCTCTCCCATAATTTCCTTTCAACAGAACTTACTGTATTACCCACCCATCCCCCCATAGAAATGGCTAAAACAGCTGGCTCTTTCACTCTTGGTGTACACACAGAAACACAAATGAGATACACACACATATGTGTAATATACATCTCTGCATATATAAACACACACTTTGGCCATTTATTTTTTTAACAGAATAAAGGTCATTAATCAAAATACAATTCATTTTAAAAGTCAGGGCTTGACATGAGATCATTATTTCAAGAAAACCCAAAGAGACTAAGCTCCCTTTCACAGTATTGTTTTCTTTCTAAACCTCTGTAGGGTGCATGGCTCTTCTCCACTGAGAAAGTTAGGGACAGCGCCGTGGGGCAGCCTCGTGGCCTCCATGTTAGAAAATCTGAGTTCTCTTGGGGAAGGAGCTCATGCCACACATTCACTCACCTCACAGAAGAGAAGATTTTATATCTATTGTATTTCTAACTCTAGGCTGTCTCTAGTTAGCCCCAGGGCAAAGAAAACAAAAATATGTACCCCTGTTTCTCAGAAGAAACAGCTAAGGTGCAGAGAAATAAAGCTAAATATATTTTTCTTATTCCATTTCAGTTTAGTTTCATCTGCTGTTTTCTTAAACGTTTTCTAAGCTGAGAAGAAACATTTTCAAATCTTCTCATGTATGCGAAACCTTTCTTTAGAAAGCTCCAGAGAGTCCAGACTTTCTCTTTCATTCTGTGATGCTACGAGAGATAATGAGAAGACTGGTATATGTTTCTCCTTCCTCCTGACTAGGAAATAGAGATGTAGAGTAGCAGAGTGACCAGGACAGTGGCAAGGCAGATGAAAAATAACTCAAGAGCCCTGTCCACAACCTGCCCACCCAGGTGAGTAACCAGTTAGCTGGTTCCTGAATAGGATGACCTCACTCTTTCTGCTGTTGAATGTAGGCTCTGCTACAAAGCCTGCCAGCAGATTGGGTGGCCCTGTGGCCCAATTGGGGCCAACTAGGGGCTCCCAAACTAGTCTATAACCTATGACCCTCTAGCCTTAAGAAGTTAGGCATATTCATATTCTATAAATAAGAAAACAACAACCCAGTAGAAAAATGGACAAAGGCTATAAACTGGCAATTTTTCAAAGAAGAAATCTGAATATTCAACTTTACAAGTCATTAAGGAAATAAAAATTAATAAAAAATGAGATAGCACTCTTACTCATCAGTTTGGCCAAAGAAACCCAAAACAAAACAAAATAAAAAACTCCTAAATGTTGGTAAGCATGTGAGGAAACAAAAACTCACATTGCTAATGGGAGAGTGAATGGGTGCAGTCACTTTGAAGAAGAGTCTGGCAGCATCTAGTTAAACGTGAAAAGGCACAAACACTGCAACCCAAAAAATACAATTCCAGTTGTGTGCCTTAGAGATACTCTGTGCTTCACAGATAAGATTATGTACAAAAAAAGACTATATTTATTAAAAAAAGACTAGAAGGATGAATACCAAATTCTTGATAATGGTTGTCACCTGGAGAAGGAAATGCAGTTGTGGTACTTCAACTTGGTATATATTTTTTTCAACTTGATATATTTTTTAACATACAAGACAAAAAAGAACAAGAAAAAAACTGAAGAAAATATAGAAACAGTGTTTGTTATATTTTTCTTTGTACTTTTCTGTATTTAATTTTTTTCCAAAGTTAAAAAAGATAGCCATCCATGCATTTGACTAGTACAATCAGCATACTTTAGTCCTTCAGTAATTTTCTGATTTGCATCTTTCCAGTCCCAAAGCACGTCGACTTTCCTTTATGATACCAACAGGTTTCACCACGACTAACTTACCTACTCGCCTAGAGCTGGTTATAAGCCCTGTGAAAGTGGTGCTGATAAGGCCTGACAATGTGGGGAATTGTAGAAGAGGCCTGGAATCTTTCTGTTTTTCATAGCATTTCATAGAGTTGGAAAATAGCCTCAGGGGTCATCTAATATATTTCTTTCATTTAAACGAGGAAATTGAGGCCTTGAGAGGCTTGTTCAAAGTCACCTGCTAATTAAAGGTAGAGTAGGGACCAGAATCTGGGACACCTGATTTTCCAGTAACAAAAGCATTGACATATGGGGATTAATGTAGGTTCTACAGATCCTTTCTACAGAGCCCTCAACTGTGGACAAGCAGGCACCCAACACAGGTTTGGTATTATGGAGATGGCCATTAGGCCAGCAACGCTTTAAGAGACTGGAAGGAGAGAAGTGAAAAGTCTGTCTCATCACTACATTCTATGAAGAAGTATAGCATAGAGGTTAAGGGGTTTGTCAGAAGTCTCTCGTGCTGGGTGTATATCCTGGCTCTGCCACTGCCAACTATTTTTCCTTGGCTGTTATTTAACCTTTGTGCCACCGTAAAAGTGAGAATAATAATAGAACCTATTTCAGGAGCTATAATGAGAGCTAAAAGAGTTAATAATGTAATAGATGAGAATAGTGTCTGATCTATGTGTTAAACAAATGTTATTGAACAAACTATTGAGGAATATTTAATTATGGTTCTGCCATCCTTTGCCTTAACCCACATAACTATCTCTCAAAGCTGTCATTAGTATCTTCCTTTGTATTTGACTTGGATAAGTCTCAGTTTTGTAGTTAAGAAAGCAGAATTCAAAAAGATGAGATCACTTATTTGTCCAGAACAATGTCATAAATGTGTGGTGGTGATTATACTTCCTTTTCATTGTATTTCTTTCAACACTTACTCTTCCCTTTTGGTACACATGGGGCTACATGTGGAGGGTACTGAGCAATGAAATTGACCACAGTAAAGGACTCAGTCTTCGGGGATCTTCAGGGCTGTTAAATAACAGCCAAGGAAAAATAGCTGAAAGTGGCAATACCCAATCCAATACCCAGATTGCTATCATGATGTTCTCCAATCAATGACCAGCAAGTTCTTTAAGTTTTTCAAGAAAGAAATACCCCCCAATTCCTATAGTCATTTTGGCAGAAGTATGTTGAACTTTAACATAAGATGTCCGAGTTCTACTCACTGCCAAATTTGTATCTGTTATATGGAGGAGGTTTCTCAGTCCCAAATCAGTTTCTCTTTCTCTGTATCAATTTATTGAAACTCCTCCTGTTGTAGATTAATCCTGATGTGCCTTTGAGACACCAACTCATTCACTGGTGGAGAATTCATTCCGGGGTTTGCAAGAAAGCTAACCATATCTTTATTTGTTCCTAGTGCCTCTTAACGAAATAATGTAGTTCTTAAAAGATGCATTTCTGTAGAGTAGAATATTATGAATTTCCTTTTTATGGTTGTTGAAAAAAACTTTTACAAACATTATAGTAATTTTTCTTATCTACCTCAGAAAAGATCTATTCTCTAAATCTGAGATAAATTCCTTTGTCAAAATAATAAGAGGGTGATTTCCCTTGTAGTTTTACTTACTAATTTATTCCATAATTTGGGTGTTAGTCTTGCTGTCAGATGAATGCAATCAACTTTTGGACTCAGTTTCTTCCTGTACAGGGGAGAATTTCTATTCCAAATTCCCTCTTAATTGCCTCTTTTGCACACACCTACATCTTATTTTCATTTGTGCCTAGCCTAGCCCACCACAACCTATAATTGTCCAGCTAAATAATGTTTTTTAAGATTTGATGCTTCCAGGTACCAAAATGATTTAGATTTAAAGCTGCAGGGGATAGTTAATTGATATGTGAATACTGAAATATTTCAAGCCCTTCGAAGCTTAAACCTCTTGCATGACAGATGACAGAAATTGACCACAGTTGTTCAGTGTGGAAGTAAATGCTAAGATTAGTCATTTACAGCATGCAGTTTTGTGGAAGTGGTGTGCACTCTTGTATCCTATGGTTATTTCTTCCCTTTTTGCCATTGTTATCTTGGTCCAAAATGTCCTTTTTCCTTTGATGCTTAGCTTTCTGCTATGTACTTGTTGTCATTCCATGAGCCATGGTTCTCAGGTTGAGCTTCTTAAAATTTCACCTGCCTGGGATCTATCCCAGACCTACTGAATCAGAATCCCTGGGGGCAGGGCAGGGTATTTGTGTTTTTAAAAACCTATTCAGGGCATTCTGATGCTCAACCAGAGTTGAGAACCCCTCTGTCGTATTGTCCAGGTTAGAAATATTTTTGTTTGTAAATAGTTCAAACCCGCTCAAGCTGTCATAACAAAAAAGAGAAATTTACCATAAGAAAGCAGGAGAATCTTGCAGAACCCTAGGACATGAGATCCATCTGGGCTTCCTAAGAGACCAGAGCCTGGAACTGGAGCACTGACAAGGACCCAGGCAGCTAGTCCCTGCTTCGCAGGTGTAGCCCTCTGCCTGTCTAGCTTCCTTCAGAACCTCGTGGACTCAGAGCTCTGCTTCTCTTCATATATCCGCTTCCTTCTTTTTCTCTTTCTCAGCTGGCCACTTTCACCCCTTTGTGGCCACTTTCACCCTCTTCAGTACCCAAGGTTAAATGCCCTCGGTTCAGCTGACCCATCCAGCCTGACCAGCATCTCTCCATATAAATTCCTTTGAGAAGATCTGATTGGCCTAGCATAGGTGATGTGTCTGCCCTTCACCAATCAGATAACATGGTTCAAACATGGCTGCCAAGGGCCCGCCCAATGTGTGAGCTCAGACTGGAGGCTGTTCAGATATCTCAAAGTATTACTCTACACTTGCCATATTCTTATTCTCCATCTTACCCCAGCATCTATACCTAGTAACTTTATTTCTGATTTCAACTTTATTGCTGATATTTTCACATTTAAGGAAGGTGAGAAGAAACAATTTTCACATATTGGGATTATTTAAACTTGCAGATGCCACTAAGCCAAACATTGAATGTACTGTTCTCTGTGCCTCGTTCTCCCTCTTATAAATATGCATCAGTTTAAATGTTGAGAAAATTAGAGCCTTGGGAAATCTGCTTCTCCCACATAGTAAAAGTTAAAAAGTAGTAGAGTAAGATAGCAATTGAATGGCACAGTCATTTTCCATAATGTGTATAATTTTAATCATCAAAATAAAGAATGTTTAAAGGAATTGGGGGAGGTTATCACATGCAATGCTGAGATGTGACCTTATAATGATCCTTTACAGAAAAGGCTCTTGCTTTTTCTTTGTCTACACAAGGTTGAAAAAGGGGAAATGCTTTTAGGAGGATTATAACATAGTGTCTGGCACAGGGTTAGTATTCAATAGTATTTTTACCAATAGTGTTTACTTAGAAGTATTTATTAGAAATAACTTCCAGGTGGTTTTGAAACATTGGAATGAGTTACCAAGGAAAGTAGATAAGCTTTTATTCTTTCTACTTTTTGTCTTACCACCATCTTGCATATATGGGATAGCCAAAGACATCCATGATACTTGGCTCTCTAAGCAATCAGATTTTGGTAGGGAAAGTAAAATATAAAAGCAATGGGTAACACTCCCACCTTTAGTGTTCAGAGATCTTCACATGCTCTCACTTGTCCCATTTCATTCTTGTAGGGTGAGAAGAGGGAACTAGGGCTCACTGTCTCTCTTTTACTACTGAGTAAATAGAGAGTTAGTCATTCCTACAATTTAAAGTTCTAATTTTGCTGGTATTTTCACCTTCAGGGAAGGTGAGAAGCAACAATTTCCATGTATCAATGGTGACGTAACTTTGTGGATGCCAGTAAGATGAACTGGGCAGAGAGAATGTTAAGATAAAGCAGAATGACTAAAGTAATTGAAAATGAATTTGGTCTCTTTAAAGGGCAACAAGAACCAAGGTGACTATATTTCAGTAAATTTTAATGCAAAAACAATGCATGACATAAAATAAATCATAGAAACATGTATTAGTGAAGCTTGAGCCGTAAGTATGATATAATAGGAAAACTAAAAATGAAAAATGATAGTTGATAAATGGTACTGTATCAGAGTATCTTCATCATTAAATGACACTGTCATTTACAGAATAATTGGCAATTCCTAGAACATATCATATAGCATTAAAGCAGTAAAGGTCTTCATAAAGTTTTGTGAAAGTCTCAACTTTAATATCTTAGGTCAAAGTTAGAATAGAAATAATCTTTAAGTGATGTTTTTGAGTAATTTGTAAGCTTATGATAAATACTATATTATCCAGGGGTGTTGGTTGCAAGTAACAGGTCCAGTGGAGTTTATTGGCTAATGTAATTGGGAAGTCTAAGGGGTGGGTCTAACTGGGTTTCCAACAATACCATCATTGTTTCTATCACTGTTTCCATCTCTCTGCTCTGCTTTCCTCCCGTTGGTTTTACTCTCAGGTTTTACCACATGGTGGCAAAGCAACTTTCCTGGTTCTTATCACTTAGGATCTCAAAAGGCATGAGGTCCTTTTACTTTCTACCTTTAAGTCAGTACCTCAGAAGGAATCCAGTTGGCCCACTGGATCACTTGCCTATCCCTGTGACAGAAAGACAAGGGCCCCAAAGGCGGGGCTGGGCAGTTCTCCAAAGGAAAGGAAGGCTTCTGTTACCAGAAAAGGGGGACAGGGTGTTAAGCAGGCAGAACAGATATCTACCCATACATTACACAATTGCACATCAGGTACTTTCACATCCTGTGGCAAATGAAAAGACTTCTCTAATGAAAAAGAAATGACAGCTTGAAATTTTATAAATAGTGAAAGAAAAAAAATTCAAGGTGCTTTTTAATTTTCTCTCCAATCCCCAAGATTACAACTAATTATTACCTCCTCTTTGCTTCCAAATACTTTGCTTACCCCTCTACTCTGTCACTTGATTATCTTCCTTCTGCAGATCTATCTTCCTGAAATAGGGTGTGAACATTTGAAGAGAGAACTTGGTCTTTTATTGCTTTATCTCCAGTGCCTCGTCCACTGCCTGGAACACAGAAGCCACTTGATGCTTATTGAGTAGTATTGGATTCTATCATGTGACTGCTCAAGTTAAGAAAATAATTTAAAAAATATTTGCTAGACAGGGCATCGGGGGAAGGTCATTCTCTATGAGAAAGGGTTTTCCCTGAGCTGCTCTTGGCCTCTCTCTGCTTCCTCATCGCTCCTCCTCAGAGAAAGTGGAATGGCTTATCTGACTGGGGAGTCGGGGATAAGGAGGGAACTTTTCATATTCGGGCATGGTCTACCACCAGCCACAGAGGCTTGGGAGCTAGTGCCTAATCCAGTTTGGGGAAAGCTCACTGTTGCTGTGCACCCAAACCGTACCTTCCACTTCCTCTCTTACTCTTGATGGGTTCAGAATACAGGTGTGGAAAAGGTATGTAATTTAATGGTCCCTTCAAACCTCACAAAAGAATTTAGAAAGATTCTATAGTAGTCTTTGGATATATGCAGAAAATGAATTTCAAAAGTAAATATCTTGGCATTTTGTATATTGTTTATTTATATCGCATCTTTTTCCAAAACAGATTTAAGATGGCCTCATCTTCGACGTGGTATTCTAATCTATGACATTCAAAAGCCGCAAGGACAGAAAAAGAATTTTCCGAGACACCCTGAAGCATAACTTCAGGTGACACGGTTTCCTAGCCTAGATTTAATCAGGAAGGCTCTGATTCCTTTTGTTGTTGTTGTTTTTAAGCAAAAAATATCCTATTCCTTCTCCTCTATTTCTTCTCATGGTGAATAGTGCCACCAGTTACCCTGTCACCAAACAACAACTTGGGAATCAGCTTAGACTTCCTTTCCTCTCTGCTGCCCCTTCCCCCAAACATCCCCTCCACCATCAAGATTTCCTCCTCAGTGCCTCTCATAGCCAGCCTTACATGCAGTGTCTAAATTCACACTTTGAGTTGTCTCTCGCCTGCACCATCTAGCAGCCCCACTCTGTAGTCCTTCATTCTCTCTTCCGTACCGTGGCCAGAGTGTTCTTTCTACCGTGACAGTGTAATTGTGTTACTCTTGTGTTTGAAATCCCTCAGTGTCTTTTTACTGCCTCTAGGATTTAGTCCAAACTCCTTAGCATACGTACAGGGACCTCAAGTATCTGGCAGCTGCTGAGTTCTCCAGCCATTTCTCCCTGAATGGTTTCTCTCTCAGCCTCATTTTGCCATCACCCCTCCTCCCCCAAAACACATACACTGGAGCTATTGTGCAGGACTCAGAGTACCTCCTATGGGCTAGGCTCTTTCACATTTTTGGGTTGCTTTTGCTGCTCTTCTGCCTATAATTTACCCCTTCCAGCCTCCCCCTGCCCCCAAAACCAGCTCGGCTTTCAAGACTCAACCAAAATGCCACCTCTTCTCTGAAACCTTTTTGACAACTCACCCTCAGGAAGAATCAGGCACTCTCTTCCTGTGTCCCCTTCTGAGGCTTGTAGTCCTCAACACATTTTTTTTTTTCATGAAGTGTCTACAACCCTCTTTGCCTCCAGTAGACTGAAAGATCCTGGGGACTAAGTCCAAGTCTTGCTCCCTTTGTTGCCTCTGACACATAGCACTGTACCTGACACTTTAGCAATGTTCCATAAATGTTTGTTGCCTAAATGCATGTTCATATGTGTGAGAAAATAGCAGTTTAGGAATTTTTGTTAGCAGTATTCCTTTACTTCCTACAACTTTAAGGATACAGAATTAGCTGCTTCCACAAAATGGTTGGGGGGTTGGGGGGAGGGCCTGTATTGCAACGATTTGGCTTTAAGAAGCAGGCTTGAGAACAACAGCTGCCTCTGCCTACAGTGTTTCAGCTACTGATGTGAGCAGCCTTTGTTCCTTGTAGGGTTCAGAGGGCTGCCGGTCACTTTTGGTCTTCGTCTTATAAACACCCACACACAGAAAGATTGCATGGGAATCCAAGCAGAGGATATCTGTGTGGACTGAGAGAGGACTTTTAAAACTTTAGAGAGCCTCATCTTTCTGGAGCAGTTTAAATATGCATCTCCCCAGGGCAGGGATGAAATAAATGAATTTGCTCAATATTCTATCCAGGCTCTGAAAATCAACAGAACAAGAGAGAAGTCAAGAAGCAAAGAATGCTGGTAAAGTCAGCAAATATTTACCAGGTGACCGTTGAGTGGCCCATGCTGTGGGAGGGCACAGACGAAAGTTAAGTGGAAAGGACTCAAATAGTTTACAGTCCAAAGTTGTTAATGTCACTAAAACTATACCTTGTGTGATAGTTTCTGATGATAAATGTAGACTACTTTTATTTTTTTAATTATATAAAAATATAAAATACTCTGCAAAACGTGCACAATTTTCTTACAGTTTATAATGGTTGAAAAGTGAAGAGTCCAGGGTATGCTCATGGTCTAAATCAGAGATTGCTAGCTGGTGCCCACTGGGCCAGAGTCATACAATATTTTCAAATGTTAATAAAACTTAAGAGTTCCTAGTTACTTGTGGTTTCTGTTTGGCTCTTAAATCCATTTGACTTTGTGATCTCAGGTCCAAATGGTTCACGCATGACTTAGTGGTTTGGGGGAAAACTGTACAAAGGCTTTCAACTTTGGATAAGTGGATTCTCATACAAATGCGAGGACTATTTAACTCACTTGTAAGTTCCTAGGCATAATGCATAGGATTGTTTAAAAACAGACAAAAAATAGCTATTGAAGATCAACGTTGCCTTGTTTCATAGTTTAGATCTAGGATCAACAAACCTTTTCTGCAAAGGGCCAGATAATAAATATTTTAGGCTTTCATTGCAGGTCATATGGTCTTTGTTGCAGCCACTCAACTCTGCCGTTGTAGTGTGAGAGCAGCCATAGACAATACATGAACAAATAAGCGTGACTGTGTTCCAACAAAACTTTATTTATGAACACAGGAATTTGAATTTCATATAATTTTCATGTCACAAAATGTTACTTTTCTTTTGTCTTTTTTCCAACTATTTAAAAATGTAAAACCTATACTTAGCCCACGGGCCATACAAAAGCAGGAGGCTGACCTCAGTTGGCTCATAGGCCAAATGGACATTGGATGATTGTCATTGCAAAATCTTGGTCTTAGGCTTTTTAGACCTAATTAGCCCAAAAAGAACAAGCTAGGGTGTTCTATCCTCTGTCTAGTGCAAGGGAATTCTCCTTTCCTCACTTTTTCATATTCAGAGGGAGTTGGGTTGATCTTTCTTTTGAATATATAAGAGCCAAGTTGCTCACCTTGCATTCCCCAAAGCCTCAGAGGCTAGTGCACATTTCAGACAGCCCAGGTGATGAGTGAGCCTGTGTTTTCCATGAGGAACTCTATCCCTTAAGCATCTGTATCCCAGTCATACTTATGCATGGAAAAGGCTAAGTAAAATCTATTAATATCCTAGCTAGAAAGAAAACTATAAAATTACACATATATGCAAGCTTGTGTGTATTCTGCAGTTCAAAGTGTAGTCAGCAAAAAAAGCATGCATGCTATTGCACTGGGAGGAAATCGGTGTCTT
This sequence comes from Diceros bicornis minor, assembly GCF_020826845.1. NCBI lineage: Eukaryota > Metazoa > Chordata > Mammalia > Perissodactyla > Rhinocerotidae > Diceros > Diceros bicornis. The sequence goes on from NC_080763.1 coordinate 16,926,215, forward strand.
TGAAATCAAATACCCTGCCATTGGCATATCCAGGCTTGAAACCCGGCTACAGCTTTTAGCTTCCACCACATGTTTACATTGGAAATCTCTCTGTGCGCATATAGAGTTTGTTCTCTTATGAAATCATGTCTCTAGGGAAGGATAATTTAAAGCCATTTCCGTTTGTTATGTCTGAGCTGAACTAGACTATTAGGGCTTGTTAACGCTGGATAAACTTGAGCCCTATAACTGCCTTCATCTGCAGATTATAGAAACTGTCCAACAAATTGCATTCTGATGTTTTCAGATGAAGGCTAAGCAAGCAAGGGCCTTTTAATTTATATTCTATCACCATGGTTATCTTAGGAATCACAGTTTTGACTTTCACGCCTACTTGGTATAGCAGAGATGATATGACTCTCGAATGTGCCAAATCCAGAGGTAATTGAGACAGTAAGCTACATCTGCATGCTACTATAGCAGACCAAGCAAAGGCTGGCAGTCAGAAAACTGCTGGCTAAGCATCTTTCTTCAGAGCATCCCCCTTCCCCCAGTCTCAGCATAAATCAATGTCGGGTCCACTGAAATATCGTGTGTGGTCTGCATTTAGAAATTTCATTTGAAAATTATATTGTGGCAACCTTGAGACAGATTGATAAAGTAAAACAAGTTTTCTTTAGGCTCGTGTTAAGTAAATAGAATTAAGTGAAGATAGACGATTTCCCTGATTTAGTGAAGGGGAGGTGATGCCTGTCCCAGGGTATCTCACTCCCTCCACCTCCATTCATCAAACCCACTGAACGTACTTACTGTAACATCTATGCTGAAGCATTTGGCTTATTATCATTCTCCATTTTACACAGTGGGATATGAGAAGGTAGGAATTATATTTCTTTGACTTCTTTTTAAAAAACAGTCTCACAGAACCACGAGGACAGCTTCAGTAAAGTCTTCAATAGGGTGGCCTTGGGCAGCAGTGTAACTATACAACATGATATCCCTTAACTCTGAAAAGGAATCCTTTCTTCATGGCTCCAACCTTATTAACAGTGTCTCCGTTGAATTCAGTTCTTTTCAGTAAACCTGTGAAAGGCACTGTCCTAAGCCCAGAGATTGGTGACTGGGGCAGTGGTGGGATATAGAGACAAATAAGACATGGACCCTCTCAAAAGGGACTGTGTATATAAATCACCCTAATTAAGATCAGATTCAAAGCATGCCAAAAATGAAGGGCAGACACAGGTTTGGTTAAATGTTGGTGACATTTAAACTGGGCTTTGAGTGAGAAATAGAGTTTTAACTATCAGGAGGGAGAAGAATCTGCCAGACTAAGGGAATAGCGTGAAGAGAATTCCAAAAGTAGAAAAGTACAGATTGTGTTCAGGGAATGTGGGAATAAGCCCTCCCCTTGCTTCCTTCCTTCTCTCTTTCCTGTATTCAGTCATTAAATAATGACTGCCTGTGGCAAACCAAACAGACATGGCCCCTGTCTATACAAAGCTTACAGTCTAGAGGAGGAGAAGCCCAAGGTATATGACAGATTACAGCTGTGATCCTTACCTCAGAGGAAGGGGGTGCACTGGCTAAGCAAGCACACTACAGGAGAATCCAACATGCTTTTCAGGGCTTTGCTGAAGAGATGTCCTGCAGCTTGAAGGGAGACTAGGCACTGATTAGAGGAGAGCATTCATGAAGACGGTCAGAGTATGTGCAGCATGTGCGAGACACCGCGAGAGTGAGGATACGCGTGGTGTTAGATGCAGCTGACTGGAGAGTCAGAGCAGACCAAGGTGGGGTTTTTGTCCTTATTCTAAGAGCAGAGGGAAACCGTTGACTTGTTTCAAGCGAGGAGTGGGGTGAGGTGATGAGGTTCGCTTTTTGGAATGATCTCTCTAGCTGCAATGTAGAGAATAAATTGTAGGTGTAGAGAGAGTGGGCAGGGAGTCTTGCTGGGGCACATGTGATTATCCAGGTGGGATATGCTGGCGCAATGGTGGTGGAGATGAAGAGAAGGGAATGAATTCAAGGGCTAATTATGAGTTGGCCTTGGAGATGTTGAATTTGAAGTGACTTTGAGACACTGAGAAGGTACACGAAGAAGATATAGGAGTCTGGAGCTCAGTGGAAAGGTCTGGGCTGGAGATAAATATTTGAGAGTCATCTTCCTATAGATGGTAATTGAACCATGAATGGGGTAAGTATTAGTTGAATGAGTGAATTAATTAATGGATGAGATTGGGTGAGGAGAGAGCATAGAGTAAGAAGAGGCCGTAAATAACTGTGTGGTGCTATATTTCTGTAACTATTAATTATCACTTGTGAGGATGCCAAAGTGAATTTTTTGTCCTAGGCCAGCTCTCATGCCTCATATGGACACATTCCGAAAGCTAACAAGAACTTGGGAAATGACCAGGCCTTATCCTCTTGCCCACGTGGAAATACCTCTCCTAACCCTTCCGACTTACCAGTGGGTAGCTCTAAGAGTTCACATAGAAGATGGTTATTTAGATTGTAAAACATTCTTCCCAAAAGAAGCACCTAGGTTCCTAGGCTGATGCCACCAGAGACCCTGATTGACCAGGATCCTTTCTGTGAGACATTATATTCAATAGGACCTTGAGGTACCAGGACAGATTTCCATCAGATTTCCATGCTGCCTTGGGCATGGACCTGGGGACTCTTCCTCACTCTCCTCCCATCCCACTCGCCAGGTACCGGGAGAGGACTGTTCACCTCGTTGTCATTGGGAGGGACTTAGTGGCCTCAGAGATGGAGCTCCAGGGGTTTCTGGGGCACCAACCAGTCAATGAAAACTCCCTGAGGCTCTTCTAGGTCTGTACCTAAACCCATTCACCCCCTTTTTATCTTTTCTGAGGACCCCAAGGATTGGCCTGCCTGTGTCACTTGCTTTTACCACCAGCAGGTAGGAATCAGGTGAGGTCAGGGGAGAGGTATAATGGGGAGGGTGGGAATGGCACTGTTTCTTTCCCCATGTTTAGCCTACAGAGTATATCATAAAACTTTTCTTCATCTTTCTAGTTCCTGAAGCATTCACACAGGAAGTTTCCGAGGGTTTTTATTACTAGCGATGTCAGAAGGCAAGTTGAGAGCAAAACAGCCCCCCCTCTGGGCCTCTTCCCACGCCTCTCCTTATTTTGTGTTGTTTTCCTTAGTCCTGGGATGAACACATATCCCAATTTCTGAGGTCAGTCTTGGTTTACACCTGGTGTCTTGGCATAATTGCCAGTAGCACCTCCTTTCCCTTTAGAAAGTTTAGAAGATAATATATGGCCACTCTGTTTAACTCCATAGAAAAAGATAAAGTGATGCATTGATGGTTGATTAAAATCATCCAAAGATTGAAATCATCTTTGTCTGCGTTTTAGTGAAATGAGATGAGCCAATAGAGTAGCTTCCTTGGTATTTTGTCCCAGAAGCTGGACTGGTCCGCTTTGTGTGTGGGTGTGGGGGACGGGGTAGTGGAGGAGAAGTACTGGAATTGGGGCGATGGTGCTGCCACAGAGGTGTGCCTGCCTTTTCTCCTGTCCCTTCCATCCTCCACAGCCAGGTCTGCTGTGGGAGACTCAGACTGGCACTGGAGCGAGATGAGATCAAAGACCCTGGCTGAGGAAGGAGGGTTTCCAGGCAGCTATGGGGTCAGCAGCAGAGAAGATAACAGTTTGGAGGCAGAGGTGGAGTCAGGTTGTAACAGAGCAGAGAGCCTGTTGTTGGGAGGGGCCTGGGTCCTTGTTGTCTGGTTGTTGCAGCAGGGGGAGGGGAGCACAGAATTGTCAACATTTCACTTAAAATTTATCTGAAAAGTTGCTCCTTTGGAGGAAGACTTTCTCTGTGTCCAGAGAAATAGCTATGCTTCTATTAAGAGGTTTCTGGGCAACTCAGGCCACCCAACTGGTGTAAGCATGTAGGGTAACCTAAGCCCATGGGTCTCTGAGGGATGTGCTTAAATACCACGTACACAATACAAGAACCACTCATGATGTTGAACAAACAGACAGACAAACATGTGACCCTTTCTCATCACCACTTCCATGAAACAAAAAACTATCTAGAAGTGTTGACTATAGTGGTAATGTTTTCTTGACAGAGAGATTACTTGTAAAGTAATGAAGATATTAGAAAAAGAAGTCATAGTCACTACTCTTTGTGGTGCTAGATAGGTGGTGTGCCTATTATAAGAACTTTTATATCTTCTAATACTGTTTTAAACTAAAAAAATGAAATTTGTCACTCCTGGGCACTCAGAAGCTTAAAAGCCCGAATATCTTATGCTGTCTGGTGGAGAAGGTGAGTCATGTCAACCCCTTGGGTAGCTGGAGGTTAGCCTCTGGGCTCACTCATGATTTGAGTAAGAAAAAGAAAACTCAGTGGTAGACTCAGGACTGAATTTTGAATTCAGAGCCCCATTTCAAGCTCTGAGGTCTGAAATGCCTTTGTGGAAGCCTCTTGGTCTCAGTGTGACTCAGTTTCCCTTTCTGTAAAGGAGAATATAATCCCAGTATTAGAGTAGTATCCAAGTAACTTTCAACATTTAGGAAAAACTCCAGTGAAGCAAGCTCTCTGTCCATGGGTGAAACCTTGATACACAGTGAAGGCGACTTGGCCTCGTCATTAGAGGTATGTGGGCAGCCACCAGATGGACCTTGCTCAGGAATAGTAGAGATGGCACTTATGCTTTGGTGAGACTAGTGCAAGTGTGTTTTTATGTACCAATTCTCATATTGCCTATTTTTGGAAACAATTTTTTTTATTTAACTCTTTGTATTGCATAAAGAAAACATTAATACAAATTTCATTGAGTGGTAGGTTAGATCCAGTATCCTCAAAGTCTGTTGAGTATTTTAAAATTCACCTTAATATTTTCTAAAACCCAAATGATTTGCCTGAAAAGTTCAACTCATTATTTTGTTACCAGCTTCATAAATTCTGGAAACAACAGAAAGTAAAGTAGAACTTGGGCTTGTGGGTCTATGAGATTCTCCAATTAAATCCACCCACACGTTTCTGGGGATTTTCATCCACCCTCTCCTATTCTGGATGTTAATAAACTCTTTCTAATATCATCTGGGCCATGAGTCTCTTCCTGGTAAATACCTCCCCAGAACTAGACTGAATAAAATTCGTGGAGCTTGCTTGTCACAGTTTGAGGGCCCAGATTAGTTCAGTGGTTTGTGATTTTTTTCCCTCCAAGATGAAAATAGACAGTGTTATTGTTGTTTTCTGAATTAAAAAAAAAATACTGAAACTATTAAGGAAAAATGAAAAAGTCAATTTAAATCATACCACTGAGAGAGGTAACATTTGGTGAGTAATTCTCCAGATATCTCTCAGAATGTGCATATTTATACTCATACCTGCCATTTTTAGAAAACAAGATCATACTGTACTTGCTGCTTGTAACCTTGTTTTTTTCACTCAACAGTCTGTTGTGGGCAACTCTATGTTCATAAATACAGACCGACACCATTAACTAGAGTGGCTCCCAAGAATATTCCATTAAACAGCTGCGCGGTAACCCGTTTAAGCATTTCCCAATTGTTGGTCACTTAGGTTTTTTCTGTTTTTTTCCTGTCATAAAAAAACATTGTAATGAACATCTTTTTACATATAGATTTCCAAACTTGTCTAATTACGTCCTGAGGATACGTTCCTGAGGATACGTTCCTGAAGTGCTATTGATGGTTATAGGCATGTTTCTGTTTTCGTATGAATTGCCCAACTACCTGCGGGAAGGTATCAATTTGCATGCCCATCAGTAATGTTTGTGAATTCTTGATCCCCCATGGTGTTGGTACACCAGGGGTTACATTTTTTTTCAATGTTTGTGACTCTCTTAAGTGAAAATGATATCTCATTGTTGTTTATATTTGCTTTGCTTTGATTGCTAGAGAGATTGAGCATCTTTTGCATGATTATCGCCCATTTGTATTTTTTCTATTGTGACTTGATTGTTTAGTCCAGTCTGGAAACTCTGGAACGGTTACGGTCTGCTTGGTTCATGGAACGCAGGATCTGGGCTATAATTTATTCTTCAGTTAGATTGCATGATATAAAAGCCTGTAGTAAAGATTTTTAAAACCATTAGAAAGATATTTTAAGAATATTCCATTTTATGATTAACTATACCATGGAGTTTGAATATCCTTAACAAAAGAAGAAATTCCCAGTGCTAATAGGAGATGCCAATTGTAGAGAATGCAAGACTGGGCTGTGCCCCTCTGCCTCAGTCCCAGCAAGTAGTGATAGAATTCTTGGAAACCTTTCCAAATTTCACCCCACCCCGCAGAGGAGTCGCTACAACAGCCGAGCCTACCCTACCTACTTGAAGCTGCCATGGGCCAGCCTCTCCCAGTTTTATGATGCATCTGAAATGAAGTTTTACTGCATCCTCCCTCCAACTCACGAAAAACCACAGGGGAGGAAAGAAAAACAGACCCCACCAAGAGGAACAAGCAGACCTGTCCCAGGCTGAGGAATTGGCTGCTCCATGGGGGAGCGGGAAGGTAAACTATGAAGACATAAAAAGCACACGTCGTCGCTTTAATCTCTTGCATCCGCCCAAAGCCCCTAGAAAGCTCATAAAGTCCCCTTTCTGGGTGATTGGATTCCTTTAGCTTAGGGGCATGCGTCAAGTTTTGTTGTTTTGTGAGGGGGATTAGGGGGAGCTGGAGAAAAGGAGAGCAGCAGTCTCTGGGGCAGAATAAAAACGAAGTCCCCTCTCTTCTTGCTTCGAGGTGGTGAGTGGTCAACACCAACAGCTGCTGCCTGAACACCTGGGGGCTGGGCGGCCGGGCCAGTCAGCTGCCTTTGAGGAGGGCCCAGCAAAGCCTAGTGGGGCTACCTCCCTCAGAAGCCTTGCATAGCTGTGAGTGTTTTCACCTTTTGAGGGCTCCTTTTGGCTAACTCGAAGGAATCATCTTGAATGCTGCTGGCAAAAGTGTTGCTGAAAGTGGTGTGTGGTGGGTGGTGTGTTTTTTCTCTCTCTAAAGAGAGTGGTTGTTCTTCTCTGCCTGTCTTTAGAAGCTGGAACTGTCTGTTCTTTTTGTTTGAAATAGAGACTTTAAGGACCAGTCCTTTAGGAGACTGGAAGAAGGAGAAAGAAAAAAATCCTCCGGTTTGCCTTTAGCCTGAGTGCTTTTTGCTTGTTTCCTTTTGACCTTTCGCCGAGTTTGCAGGCTGCAGAGGAACCCTGGTTAGCCTGGGCTGGGCTCCTGGGTATTGAACAACAAAGGCTCAAACAATCCAAAAAAAAAAAAATTCTTTGGCAATTAAAAGAAGAATCTCCTAAAATTTGTCTAGCCTTGCTCATTTTTGAACTCCTGGTGAAGGCAGAGGAGACAGTGCGCTACTCGTTCTTCTCCATCCTGGGCCCAGCCACCCTTCCAGGCCTTCCCCTGCTCCTCCTCACTCCCTCTCCCCCAAGCACTCTCCTAGACTTCCCAGCCCAGGGCCTGCCTTTTGGGTTTCTCCCCCTTTGCAGGTGCCACTCCCTCTCCTGGAATGCTTTCTCCCCTCCCTCACTGGTGAAGTCCTCCTGCCATAAAAGGCTGCCCTGAATGCGCTGAGCCCTCCTGCCGTTGGCTGATGTCCTTGACAGCGGGGGGCCCAACCTTAGGTGTCTAGCACAATGCCTGTGCTACCAGTGGCACTATTAGTGTGAACAGCAGTGGTAGTAATAGTGGTAATTCTTACTCTTTATTGCGCATGTGCTGTGTGCTGGGCTCTTCTCATATGTATTGCCTCTAATCCTCCCAGTAATCTCACATCATAGGCGGCATCATCTTCATTTTATAGATGAGGAAATTGAGGCTTAGAAGTTAAGAGACTCACCCAGGGTCACATAACTAACAAATGACTGAACCAGAGTTGGAATCCAGGTCTTTACACTGTATTTCATAGCCTCTTATTAGATGCTCAATAAATATCTATTGATTGAACAAATGGCCCTGAAATTGTTTTCTGAGCCTGGGGAAATCTTTCCAGGAGTTTCTAGAGCCACAGCTTTTACACTTGGTCCCTTCGCTTGGCTCCCTTGACCTTTAGTCCCACTTCTTCTACACCTGTCATCTCCTTAGCTCCCGTTTTTCCCCTGAGAATCATACCCTCTCTTTGTGTTTTAGCTCTAGAGGGTGGGGATGGAGCAGTGGGGTAGTCTCTGGTCTTTGAATCGTGTATCTTCTTTCCTTGAACTAGTCCCTGAAGTCTCTATTGTCACCCCGAAGAAATTAGGCCAAATTAAATGAAGTCACTGTTTTTATAGATGAAAAACAGTTCAAAATCAGCCATATTGTATGGTTCAAACTAGTAATTCAATGCTTTTGTCAGAGGGCTTAAGAAGAGGCCTGCAAACTTCCCTCATGGAATTGTGAGAATTAAGTACATGTAATACATATAAATGACCACTAGTGCCTGGCACACAGTGAGTTCTCAAAAACTGTAAAGGTTAGCTTTTGTCGTTGTTTTTATCAATCCTTGACTGGGGTACTATAATTCCTAAAAGGAAATGAGATGAGGGAAATACATTAATTAACATTAATAATTATTATAGCAACTAATATTTACTACTGTGTACCAAGCACTGTTTTAAAGATTTTTCGTGTGTTAACTCATTTAATTCTCATAACAATCTGATGATGTGGGTACTGTCACCAGCCCTTTTACAGGGAAGGAGATGGGGACAGCAGAGAGGTTAAGTTGGGGAGCTTGGGTTCAGGTTTCTGGTTCTAGAACTTACACTCTTTCATAATCATCAGTACTCTGAAAAAAAGTAAGCACCAGGCCTAAAAGAAACATAATAGAAATGTGATCTATTTAATTCCGTCTCGTTCCCATCTCTAATTTGTATTTTCAGGGGAATGAGTGTATCTGTGAGAGGCAGTGCCCCTGGTGTTTTTGCACAGTCCCAGGCACCACCAGGAGGAGGGCAGGCAACCCAGAGATGTCAGTGTTCTTGGTAAACAACTCAAAATGGGCAGAACCTTTGTGCACCAAACTCAGCCTCTCCAAACCAGTATTTCCCAGTTGCCAGCTTGGCATAAAAACCTGCATTACCACAGTTGAGGCTGTTTTGTGAGGAAAGATTTTTTTGTACAAAATTGTTTTTTGTATTCAGCTAACTTACCACTCTTGTTACCCTTGAGACTGCAAAACACCATGTCTCCCTGTTTGTAGGGGCCAAAACAAATTCTAGGGATAAACACAATTTTTGCAGCCCTTTTTCAGAAATTGGTACTGTGCATAGAGTAAATGTTTGGTGAATTAATATCAGTGATTAAACAATCAGTAAAAAGAAATGTATATACCCATACACTACATATTTGCATAGGAAATACACACATATATAAAAGGAATTTCATACATAAACTGTACAATGTAGTTGTGTGTGTATAGATATATTTGTTAATATATAGTATTTTATTTTAATTCTTTCTGCTTGTCTGTGTTTTCTCCATTTTCCCCAGTGTAGAGACAGCACATCTTCAAGTGTGCAGGCGTTGAATCAGGCAGGTCTCCTCGCTCCAGTGTGCTGTGCTCTCCTCAGCTGTGCCCACTCCTGTCCTCCTTCCCCATTTTTTGCTTGTCACCTTGTGGTTAACTTAGCCCAGTGGTTCAAGCAGGAGGGCTGGGGCAGAGGGCCAGCACTGGTGTCATCTCTGAATGTTAAATATAATGCCCCAACACAATGTTTCTAGCAGCCTTGTAGCCCACCAGGGAGACCTGGAAACTGAGACTGGTGTTGGTAGTGTGTGTGTTGTCTGTGTGTATGTGTGTTGTCTGTGTGTGTGTTGAAGGTAGAGGTGCCAACTTAGTAAGGCTCAGAGCCTACCCTTCACTGCTCCTGTGTGCCTATGTGTAAGGTGGAAATCTTGTCAACTGCCCTATTTCACAGAGATCCCTGGAGAAAAGGTAAAACCGATGATGTGTTAGAATCGATGAGAGAGATTTGTGCTGTGGAAAGGCACACTTCTGGCTGGGTTGTCTGCTTGTTTTTATGCACATGCCCTGAGTGGCAGCACGGATACAGTGGTCTTCCTTCCCCAGCGCTGGCATAGTTTGTGGCAGAGTGAACATCTGTTTGGAATTCAATTCAGCTTAGCTGTGCCATGACGCTCATCCTAACTCTCTCTCCTCCTCTGCCTCCATCTTCCTTCCCTCTCTCTGGATCACGCTTGCTTGTTTGTTCCTTGCCTCCCTCTCCAGCTCCCAGCCATCCCACTCATCCCTTATTCTCTTCTCCTCTCCCTTCACTGTGCTACCACTGGCTCCTCACGGGCCTCAGAAGAGCCCTCTCTTGACTCAAGACACCCATTAAACAGAGTGAGACACTAGCAATCATCGGGCACTTTGTGAGGAGGGCCAGTTAGAGGCCAGATTGACCAGGGCGAGCAGGAGGACATCCAGAAAGACGCTTTGCTTCTAGGGAATGGGAGCCTAATCCCGTTACTGGCTGGATGGAGACTCCTGGGGCCTACAGCCTCATTCCTGCTGTGCCTGGAGGGCTATCATTGGAGGACGGCTGCGCCACGGAGGGCTCTGCTCGCCAGCAGCCCCCCTTCCTCCCCCAGCCCCCTCGCTTCTCTTTTCTTTTGCAGTGACACACACTGCAGTGCCTCTGAGGTCATTTGTTTCCCACAGCCTCACAGGGCGCTGTGGCAACAAGGGGGACAATGATCTCTCACAGGAATGATGGGAGGCCTTGTTTTGCCTTAAATAAGCCCCTTCAAGGGAGCAGTAGGGTCTGTTGTGTGTGTGGTTTGTTTTTTCAGAAAATCCTCTTGCACGTAGTTCCAGTGTGAAGTACTCAGGCAACGTCAATTGAAGACATAAAGAATCTTATGTGTGTGTGTGAGGGTTTAATTTTATTTTTATTGCTATTTTGAGACCAGGATCGTGTTTTCCCTTCTGCCAGTTACCCTTTTCCCACTCACGCTCCCTAGACCCTAGCATTCTTTGAATGGTTTTAAGCAGGAATCGGCAGGTATTGGGGCAGAGATGCCCAGGTCTCCGTGCTGGCGTCTGACTGCCCTCCGCTGGGGTGAGTGCACTGGGGATTCAGTACTCGGCACTGTATATCTCATCCTATCCTGGGCCCGAAGAAAGTGCTTGGGCGTGGATATCTATAGGGCTGGAATTCACAGCAAAGTGAAAGTGAAGTGGGAGGAAAGAGTAGTTTGTGGGCCACCTCGGAACAGACCATCAGTTTAACGCCAGAGCTTCAGGGAAGTACACACAAAGAAAAAGGCCTGTATGTGAAATATGGAATGAACAGAAGTCAGGTTCTGTGCCTGATTTAGCTGTTTAATGAGGAAAGACGTGAGGTTATTTCTACCTACACCCTGATAACACCACTAGAAAACAAAGAACTGTCCTATTTGTCTCATGCCCTCCAGTGTTCGAGGTCTTCACACTGCTGAAGGTAGCTTAACCTCAGAGCTTGCACATGCAGGCATTATTATTTGTAAAGTCTTTCTATTTGGCAAATGATGCTGTATCATATGATCTAGATATTTCATCTGGAGAAACTGAGGTTAGGCAGATTAAAGTCTTTCTCAAAACCGTATGATGAATTAATTTCAAGACTTGAGATTAAAACCCAGGTCCTTTAGTTTCCAGATCATTAACTAATCAGTGTGATCTACGAATTCTTTCTCCTTGTTCCAAAGACAAATAAATAAATAAAAGAGGCAGTCGACATTCTCTCATCTGAGCAGTATGTGTCAGAAACTGTATAGCTGTCTGAAATATATTTTTAAACTATGTTTTCTTCCTTTGCTTTTTATAAATCGTATCTCTAACTGGTTACAAAATTTTGTCACCTCTTTGACATGTCAGACTCAAAAACTGTTGGCTTTATGTTTGAGCCACTAGAAGAATACAATATTTTTTTCCCCTACCTTTTCATTTCCTGACTTGTTTCCATTGATAATTTTAATACATTTGTGAAATACTCAGGCAGGAAGGATAGTTTTCCAGATGTTTCTGTTGATTGCTCTATTGCAAACAAAGAACAATTCAAAGATTGGTATCACTTTTTGGTAAATTGAAGAAACATACTTTTTTTTGATAACTAGTTATCCTTGAGTTTAATAAACAGTCCTAAGATTAACTCTTCTCTTAGCAACCTTAGTGTCATTTTACTTGTTCACAAATTCTAAAGTGGGGGTCCTGGAAGTTTTGGTAAATGGGTTATATTGCCTTATTTCTCTGGACCATCTGTTAAATGCTTCTTCTCAATTGTTCATTAGCTTCAAATAACAGACAGACCACCTTCAATTCCAACAGATAGCCTATGTCTCTGACAGTGATAGGACATTGGCCAGACCGTCTTCTCTCTGGCCACAACGAAAGTGCTCCAGTCTTAGCTAAAGCTAGACTGACTCATGCTTTAGTGCTCATTGTAAAGGAAACAACAAAAATAAGTAAATAAAGGTAACTAATATAAGGTCGGTGGCAGACGACAAATGGCAAAAGAAAATCTCTGATCTACTCATTAACAAGCCAACTTCGGAAATTTTTGACTCCAAGGAAATGCAGATTGGGCCTGGTCTGCCTGGACACAACCAGCCTTCTCTTGGGGCTCATCTGAACATCTCCCCAGAGGTTACTTGCCTACTAGCAAATCCCACTCTGTCTTTCAGATGCACAGAAGATGAGTTTGATTAAGACCAAAATGGTAACCAAAAATGTTGAATAGCCAGAAACTGGCAATGTGGCTTTGGGAGTTGGTAAATAAATAACAGGCTTGTTGTCCCATACCCTAGATTAGTGCTCTTGAGAGGTTCTTATGTTGCTCACATTAGTAGGCATGTAAATGAAACCTCTGTTGGCCTTGGCAGATATTGGCCTCTTCCATGACCTTGTTTGACGGAAACAAAAAGTCATTGGTGGAACAAAATTTCAGAGCTCTGAACTTGGTTGAACGAAAAGGGCAGTTCTCTGAATTGGGTAATTGGATCACCCTCCCAAGTGCCCTAGGGCTTATATCAAACATATAAGAAAGGGATTAATAACTTCAGTGTACAAATGAGCTTCAGGCGGCTTCCAACTGTAACATTTCACTCTCAGGAGATTTGGGGCATAAAACCAGATTTTTCCAGAGCATTTTGAAGTACACTTTATAAAATGCAGGAAGGGACTGCAGACTACTGAGGAATCCTTATAATTGTGAGTGGTCATCTGATGGTCAGGCACCCTGAAAGCCTCTACAAAATGGCCACTTAATAAAATTATTCATGAGATGAATTGTTAGAACTAAAAATGATGACAATAACATTTTTTCAAATTGTGCTTGATATTAATTTCCTTGGTCATGATTTTGTTATCTGAACTAAATTAGATGTATCTGTAAAATGGAAAGCTCACTATCTTCCTGTTGAGTCAGAGGACTCCAAGACTTACCACTGACCTATATACTTACGTGTGAATTGGAAGGGGCTGAGAACTTTAAAAAAGTAATTTATTAATTTGCTTACTCAATATTTATTTAGTGCCTATTGTATACCAGGCGTGAGGATATAAAGTATAAAGTAGATCAAGACAAATCAACAGGTATTTGAAATGCAGGTTCATAAGGATTGAAGGAACACACAAGAAAGGAATGTTCTCCTTTACTTCTTAGGAATGGGGAGGTCCAGAGAAGGCTAAAGGAAGTGACAAAAGGTTGAGTCCATGAGGCAGAAAAATGGAGAAGTGTACTCCAGGCAGAGGGCTCAGCACTGAAAAATGTTACACGCGAAGGCCAAGCTGGTGATTAATCTGGCCCGTGTAAAAGATGCAGGCTAAATTAATCATTCTTTTCTTAGAGGAGAAAGATCAAAAGGTGGTTCTTTTGGGTCCTGAGGAAGTGGGATTATTAGTAATGGAAGCAAACTGTTGGGGTCACAGCTTGGGTAGAAAAGGGAAAACTTCTGAAAAATACATTGTTTTGAAATGTATCTTTAAGGGTGTGGACATTCTGAGACTTCTGGCAGCCACATAGAAGAGCTCATGGGGGGAACATTCTAGAATTGAATCTTATCTTAATGGCTACGGATCTGTCTGGAAGCCAAAAAAAGTTCATAGAATCCTGCTATTTATTTATTGCTTATTCAATTTAAAGGTGGGTATTTTTTTACTGAGGAAATATTGCTAAAGCTGGGTAGAGTTGCTTCTAAGAACTAGAACACCAGAAAGCTAATCAGAAAAGGAACTCACTTTAATCATGAGCCAAGTGTTTATTTTCATTTTTTTTCCCATAATTTTTATAGAAACCTGTGAGGCAAGTGTTTTACCTGCATTTTCCCGAATGAGTAAACAGCCTCAGAGAAGTAAAATAAATTCCTCAGAATCTCACAGCCAGTACGTGGCAAAGCCCATGTCCTCCTCATTATTCATACTCCTGCCCATCATAGCTAAATCTTCAGGCTTATGTCCACCTACAAAAGTAAAGGCAGAATATTTGAATTCTCTCATATTTATTTTGGTTTTCTCATTGGCTGTGTTTTTCTTCCTATAAAATAGATGGGTTTCATTCTTCTTGTTTTTTCTGTAATACCTGGGTGCTTCTAGCTAGAGGTGGCAAATAGTTTCTATCTTCCATTCAACTCCAGATGATCAGTAGTGGCTATTGGACTGCTGTATTATAACTGCTTAGCAGCTCCTATGGGCTCTGCAGGGGGGAGTGGTGGTATGTGTGCTGCATACCTGTTACCAAGGCTGCTGCTTTAGCATCTTTAGCACCCCTAAAGTGGTGAATGAGAGAAATCATCAGAGTCCTTATATGAGAAAGCCAGACCTACCTCCCAAAGTAGGAAACACTCTGCTGCTGCATAAAGAAATGAAAAAGAGCAGTGAATTTATAAGAGAGATTTGCAGTCTAAGAATTGGAAGGGAAAGCGTATAAAAGAATAAATGTAATAGATTACAGACATCTGAAGTGTGACTACAAAATCAGGTTGGGATTTTGTGGCTCATTTTCAAGGTAGCTGCTGGAATCTGTTGTTTTCTTTTATTTCTTTAGGGTTATTGTATTTTTTTTCCCTCTGTGTGCAGTGAGATGGCAACTACAAAAAGCAACAGCCTCCTGAGTCCCTGGGCTGTACTGTGTAGCCAGTACCCAGCTCTCCTCCTGCAGCCAGCACTTGCTTGTCCTGAAGAGGCCAGTGATTCATCTCTCTTGGGAGATAAGACTTGGTTCCACATTGATTTCACCCATTGGGCTCATGGCTTGAATCTCCAGATTGTTCGTGTGTTTGTTGACTTTTCATCTAAAAATAAGTCACTTAACGCAAACAGCCTAGTGCCAATGGGTTTGGCTATTTGTAAAATTTAGAAACCCATTTAGGAAACCACCATCAGGGCTTTCTTGGCATTGTATCAGATTTGGCATGTTGCAATTCAGCACACCAGCTCTCGCACAGATTGAATCCACTAAGTCGAATTATAGAAAACCTCCCTAAGAAAAGTAGAACACTCGGGAAGTACTATTGGTGATCCACAAAGCATTGCTGTATCCTCTGACGTTCTCTCCTAGTCATACCATTGTTCCTTGGGTAAAATGAAACTGGGATTCTACCCTTCTCAAGGGAAAAAGTGTTAGATGCTTAGCTTTGGAATTTTGGTGCAACTCAGTCAATGACTTTCCTCTTCCATAAACTACCCTTATTCTTCAGTGGGTGCCACATCCTTCATTTTCCCTCCCAAGTCATTATACATTATTTCTGGCTACTAGATTCCATTCCAGAGCTTATTGCATTTAAGTAATGGATGGAATAATTGTGATGACTAGCTCAGTACAAGTTGCAGAATTGGAAACTGCAGACTACTCATCTCTCTGGGTCACACAGAAGTCACTTCTGGACAAAAAGTGCTGTATACAAAGTATATTTTTAAAAATGATCTTTCTTCTACTTTGTGCTGCAAAAACAAACTTTGAGAGGATGGTTCTCCCACAGGATATGGAAATGGCCTTGGACCATGTCCAGGGTTAGTGACACAGCTGCTGTTTCCTGCAAGGGACATCCCACATCCAGAAGGGGAAAAAGACGAAGTTAAATATGTAGCAGGAGGGTAATGACTGAACCTATTAACAAGAATGAAAGGATTTGCCTGTTACACAATCTGTTTGTAATAATGTACAGCCATTGGCAGAAAGTAGAGTTTATGTTTAGAAGACACATTTAAAACCCTTTACCAGAGGGCACCCGATCCAATAATAATGATAGCAACAACAGCATCTACTTATGGCACCTGATAATTTAAAGTTCCTTTGTATATCTAGATTTATATTCACAACAATCTGGTGAGGCTGGTAAGTTGGATGGAGAGGTCAGCACAGGCTAGGATGTGTAAAGCAAGGTGAGGAATTTGGATTTTATCTAAGCATGATGTAAAATTTTAGCCAGGGATGGACATGACGTGATTTACGTTTTAGAAAGATCATTTGGCTTGCTGTATGGAATATAGGTTATAGGAGGGCCAGAGTGGAAGCCAGGAGACCAGTCAGGAAACGTGTCACTAATCCAAGTGAGATGATGGTGGCTTGGACTGGGTGGTGGTGGTGGAGGGGAAAAGAAGTGGTTAGATTCAGGATACGTTTTGAAGAAACTGCTTACAAGACCTGCAAATAGATTGGATGTGAAGTGTGAACATAAAAAAAAAGTCAAGAATTGTCTCTAGATTTTGGGGCCTGGATAACTCTGGGAATGGTGGTGTTTTTCCTATGGAGTTATTTAGGCTAAAAGATCTAAGAATTCGGGGGGAAAGAGCAGATAGGGGTGGAGGGGAGCAGGGTAGGGGTTAAGAGTTTTGTCCTGGAAAAGTTGAGTTTAAAATGTCTGTTAAATATGCAAGTGGAGATGTCAAGTAGACGGCTGAATGTTCCTCTGGAGCTTGGAGGAATGGGCTGAACTAGAGATGGGAAGAGGGTGAGGACTGATCTTGGGGGTACAGCAACATGTAGATGTGGAGAAGAGGAGGAGACATCGATAAAGGAGGCTGGGAGGGAGGGGATGGTAAGGTGGGAAAAAATCCATGAAAGGGTGATTTTCTGGAAGCCAAATGAAGCAATTATTTCAAGAAGGAAGGAGCTAGCCTCAATGCTGCTGAGAGAGCAAGTAAGATGTGGACTGAGAATCGACCCTTGGATTTGGCAGGATACAGTCAATGGTGACCTTGACAAGAGTATTTTGAGTGGAGTGTTGGGGACATAAGCCTGACTGGAATTGGTTAAAGAGAGAATTGGAGGTGAGGAAGTAAAAACAGAAACAGAGAGCATAGACAACTTTTTTAAGGTGTTTTGCTATAAATAGAAACAGGGAAATGGAGTGGTAGTTGGAGAAGTCAAAGGTGGTTTTGTTTTTTCTAAGGTGTTTTTATTTTGTATTTTTGTATTGATGTAACTGATTAGTAGAAAGAGAAAATGGGATAATGCTGGAAAGGAAAAAGGATAACCAGTAGTGCAAAGACCTGGAGGATATAGGAAGGGATGGGATACAATCTAGGTGGATGGGCTGGCCTTAGGTTGAAGCAGGACTGCTTATCTGTTGGAACAGAAAAGAAGGAAGACTACATGAGTATAAATGCAAGCAGGTTAGTAAATTTGGTGATGTGAGGATGGATTAGCTCTCTTCTTATGGCTTCACTTTTCTCAGTGAAATAAGACATGAGATGGTCAGCGGAAAGCGCAGAAAGAGAGGGGATGTTGGAGACTGGAGAAGATGTGAAATAGATAATCTTTATACTTTGCCGCCACTGCCTTTGACTCCTTAATGATTTCTTGAGAAAATATTTCCTACGTCTAGACTTGGTAATTTACTCAACAGAGAGAAAGCCCAGGAAAACAGATAGGAATCCCTGAGTAGCTGCCAGCTCTGTGAGCTAGGGGAAGTGGGAAATATAAAGATATATAAAGAAGGGATAAAATGTTGGTGGCTGTGTCAAGTGAACCTCTTCTGAGGGCTCCCTTGCCCCTGTTTACATCCCCCACAAAAAGATGTGTGGAGGAAGGAGGCTGTCAGAGCCTTTGCCTCCTTCCAAGATGCCCCACTTGGCTGAAGTCATGGGGCTTGAGCCTTGTTTTCCAGCTCTCCCAGGGGCAAGGCTGACCCAACTCACTCTGTCCCTTACTGAGTGGCTTAGAGAAACTTACCAAATGAACTGAGTAAATCATCACCCACATCCACATTATGCCTCTTTCATGTTTGTGAAAGAGCTCTTGACTCACATATCTGCATGTACTACAGACCCAACAATGGGTGCTTAGGGAAGGAGGATGTTGACTAGAGGACTTCCCAATTGGTATTTATCTATGATGTTCCCTGGCAGATAGTTGAATTCTGCTCAAATGCTGTCAGGTTGCTGGGGTTAATAGAATTCTGATATTCTAAGATCCTTGCTTGGGGTTCTGATAACTAGAAAGTAAAAAAAGCTGGGCTTGTGGATGATTAAGAAGAAACAGTGAAATTAAGGGAGATACCTCTTTTTCTTCTGGAACCCCTGAAACAATGGCAACACAAGAGCCAAACAGAACTGTCTTCCCTCTTTAAAGTGGTGACATTACATTTTCATGGCCCTTTTCACTGCTTTTCCCCAGGAATCCTGCTGTAACGTACGCCATTCTTAGGGCAATGATATTTGCTTTTCATATATATTTTTGTATCTCTGTAAATAAATGAAGTATATGAAGACAAGTACATACAAACAGTACTATAGTAATTAAATCAAACTAGTTCCTTGGAGACACACTCTGTGTTTGTGTGTATCCTCAGTACTTGCTAATCACCCAGTTATTTGCCACTGCTTATTGATTATCCTAGGTATGTTAGATTTATCATCTTATTTAATCCTCAAAACTGCTCTATCATTGCCATTTTACAAATGAGGGCGTGGAGGCCCAGTGAGGTTTAAATAGCCTGTTGAAGGCCACATATCCAATAAGTGAGAAAATCAAGAATCTAACTCTGGTCTCTCTGTTACCAAAGCCAGAGATCTTTCCACTACACCACACTGCCTATTGTATAGTTAATGATAATAATGGCTTGGTCATTTGCATTTGTGAAACATCTTTTATTGAAACTCTGTAAACATTATTATCTTCTTTGTGATTTGGAGAAAGAAAGGAAAGAACCAACATTTATTGGACACCTTCTGTGTGTCAGATGTAATTTTAGGCACTTTCACATACCAGACAGGTTATTACCTTCATTTTACAAATGAGGAAATGAAACTTAACAGAGAAATTAAGTTGCTGAGTATCACACAGCTCACAAACAAAGGAGTTAAGAATCAATCCTGGCACTCTCCCTCAGCAAACTCTAAGCTCCATTGGAGCAGTGAGTGAGTCTGTTTTTAACCACTATTATATCCCTAGTGTCTAGAACAGGGTCTGACTCTCTGGCATATAGTAGGTGCTCAGGAAAAATTTATTGAGCGAATAATGATTGAGCATGCCGTAAGCTGCAGTCAGAATGCATTGAGCCTCGTGTTGTGCTTCCTGGGATTTTCCAATGGATGTTGACACGGTACAACGAGAAGGTTCTGAAAATGAATCAGTGAATGCCTGTAAGTTTCTGATTACAAAATCCTCACTCTTTTCACAGCTGTGCAGTCTAAGTGGTGGAATTGCTTTTCTGTTGTTAGGAAAACTGAGGCACAGAAGTTACCTTGACAAAGACTTTAGTCAGTGAACAATTTGCAGTACACCTGGAATCTTGAGATTCTCACCTTTACAGCCCTAACCACTTAACAACCCTGTGGCCCTGGTGGGGTTATAGCTTTCCATAAATCTGGTACTTAATCATTTAAAGAGATGGCAATTTATCTTAAATACACACCTTATTATGGATGCGACACACTTAGCACAGATGGTCTCAGAAGTTTTTCCTGGCTTCCCCTGCCCCAACAGTATCTAGTATGTTAATGTCAATATTAGCTTTACTGTTTTAGGTAACTTTGGTATGCTTCTCATTAGCTGGAACCGTAAAGAGCTCAATTTTACCTGCGCTGAGGGATCGCTAAATTCCTGTTGGCATCTGAGTGCACAGTCCCATGTCGAAAGTGAGGTCATGTTTCTCCCGGATTGTGCCTGTATCTGATGAGCCTGGGCTGGCGTGAATCCGAGACAATGAAATAATCACACCCATTAGCTCACCAGGGCCCTATTAAGATGTGGCCTGGCTTTCTATCCATTTCTCCTGCTTGGAAAAACTGACACAGTCATGGTTTGTAAAGGTTAGTGGAGATGGAACTGCTTTAACAGCTGAAACTTAGCATTACCCTGTTTAGACTTGGGACCAGTCTGCTGCTTGATCTTGGCAAACAGAGCTTCAGGAGCCAGGGTGCAAGGATCTTCTTTAATCTTCTTGTGTGTGGTGGTAAAATTGAATTTTCCTAATACTCTCTTTCCCCTGTCCCAGCTTCTGTGGCTAGTGGGTCACTCTGGAGCAGTGGTTTCCAAATTCTTTACTGTTTATTATATTTCTCTTTACAGACCCTGCATTTTGAAGGTTTGGGCCTGGTAAGCAAACTATAGTGGTTCAATAATGATTCTGTTTTCTTGTTGACACCTAGTGTCGTGATGCTGAATCTTCTTCTGCCTCAGATCTTCCTCCCATGGTGTCTTTGCAGGGATGCCTTCCCAGACCCTGGGACCACTCCTGGATTGTGGCCTCCGGTTACACCTCACAGAGTACCCTTGACCTCAACCACAGAACTCTTTTCACAATCATGACTAATTACTTGTGTAACTATTTGCTTGTCTAGGCTATAAGCTCCATGAGGACAGGGACCATGCCTGTCTTGTTCACAGCTATTTCCCCAGTGCCTAAGTCTTTGCTTGACACACAGTGGGCCCTGGAGAAATGTTTGTTGAATGAATTAGTGAATTAGCTGATTTAATTCCAGTGAAAAATAGAAGAAATTTGTCCTTTCTGTTGACTTGGGAAGGCTTATCCTGTGTAAATTTGATAGGAATTTTGAATGTTGACAGTAGCTTGGATGAAAATTACCAAGTTTAGAATAAAAGTTAACTCTGGGTGGGAGAAAAGATGATGCTCTTGGGGAGGTATTACACAAGAGCCTTCCAGAATACTGATACTGTTCTGTTCCTTAAGCTAAAGGACTCTTATGGATCCAAGGGATCCAGACTTACTCCTGAACAGATATGCCAAATAAGCCACCTGCTTTTTGTTTCCTGCATACCCAAGGCAAAGCTGTCAGGGCCACCTAAGGATTTTGTAAAAAGTAAGGGTGTTATTAAAGTAGCCTTATTACTTAACAGCTCTTATGATTGTTCACCTAAATGCCTTGAAAAATACCTATTTTTCCCCGTTCACACCTTTGGAGACATGCAGACGTACTATAAACAAGCTATCCTGTCTCTCCTTTTGTATCTACTACCTCTTGAACCCTTCTCACTTTCCTAAACTACCCATTGAAACTAACCCAAATTAAAAACAAAACAACCAATCACCCAGCAATGGTTAGTTGAGCACCTACTGTGTGTTTTGTATTATAAGCTGTAATTAGAATGTCTTGAGTCTTGTCCTGAGCTTCCTGGGGTCTTCTAGTGGAGATCATCACATAGGAATGAGAAAGTTATCAGAGAACTGGTCTGATGTCAGGGCAATTTTTTCAGTCTTTTCTAATGATCTGATGCCCTCTTGTGTGGGTCACAATCTTTGAAAGTATCAGAGATATCTTAGAAAAGTCACAGCACCTGCAACCCAGTTGGGCAGGGACCCAAGTGGGATGACTTGTGCTACATGGCTTCCTGGGATTCAGAGACTACCTGGTACCAGAAGCTGACTAGCCCCAGCTCTTGGGGAATGTCAAGGGAGCAGGCCCAATCAGTCCTCTCATTGGATTGCAATCAAAAGTCACTTGATAAATCAGTAAGGCTGAAAATATTCTTGGCAGTTGAAATAGGCAGTAGTAAGAACATGCTTTCTGTAGTTACAATGAGTTCATTATCCAAGGGCCGGAAGTGACCAGAATCATTGATTGGCTAATTATACGTAACTCGAGGGTCGTAATGCTTCAGTCATTATGTGGGAATATTCATAAAGCACTTGAGTTCAGCTCCAATAAGGAGGGGGAATGCATTCAGGGAAATTGCAGGGTAAAAGTCTGGGAATGTAGATAGTATAGGATATTACTGGTCTGAAATGGAAGGGTTTAATATATTATTGAGTTTTGCAAACAGATTCTTGGAAAACAGATTCCCTAAGTCTTTTCCTGCTTTCAGATGGTATGTAAAACTAGAGGCTTTAACCTTTACTTGTGGTTGTCTAGAAATCTACCCTATTTTCCTTAGGAAGGGAAGCAGTTGCCTTAACACCTTGGCCAGATTCCCAACATGTACAGGGTGGCCCATTTAAAACAGGCCTATGGATGCTTCAGAGTGAGGAAGGGGGTTTGCTGTAAAGCACCATGTGTATGTGGGTGTTTAATGAATATGAGCTGATTAAATTGGCCACCCTGAATTATAACTTCATACCTTCTATAGTTCCTTTCCAGTTTTTAACTCGAGATGATATTCTTCCTACTTTTCTGCCCAAACTTGTTAAGTAGAAATGCTACGCTATTAAAACTGCTTGTGTTTTCCACCCAAAGTTTCTTTGTTTCAATGGTAAGCAAAAGAATCCAGCCTTGGAAATAGCTCCCTTACAAATCGCTCACCCAGCTGCAATGATGTTCTACATCAGCCACACCCACATCACCTCCCCTTCAAAACTTCTTGCCTCCATCTGCTTCCCTGTCCTTGGGCTAACACAATACCCGTATCTGTCTGGAGCAGATAGTGAGCCCCGCCACAAACAGAAGAGGCCTTGTCTAAAGAAAGGAAAAGCTTTGCTCTAGAAATCAGGTGACCTGGGCTTATGGTTTGCTATTGCTAATAGCCATCTGTGTGGCTCAGGGGAGTCACTTTGTCTTCACAGGCCCCAAAAGAAGGGGTGAGACAAAAATCAGTATTTCTCAAATTGGGAGCTGTGAATACTGTATGTTCTATGGGCCCTGTACGTTCTATGGGATTTTAAATTTTCGATGTTTTTATTTTAAAGATTTTTTTATTATAAAAACAATACTTTGCAATTAAAAGACATTTTCAAAAAGTAAATCTTAAGTTTCTTAAGTTGGTGATTGTGAAACTCATTCTAAGGTTGCCTAGACTCATCTAAGATCTCCTAAAGGTTTTTAAACGCATTTTGGATGTCCAAATAATTTTTCCCCTATGAAAAGAGTCCATATATCACTCCAATTTGAGAAACACTGGACTGTTTCCATATACTCATGAACTGGATATAAGAGGTGCGACAAAATATTAGCTTTAACTTTCTTATCCTCATCCTACTTGACCTAATTACTTTTGGACCACCCCAATATGTTTAAGTCTTTTAGCATATGGTTTCTTTTGTTTTCATACCTGAAATATTTCCTGTTTTCAGTCACTATATATTAATTTATAAAGAGCACGTTTCTCCCAATAGCTACTTCTCTTTCCCTTTAAGACTCAGATGATTTAATTTATTGGTGACTGACCTGATCGAGACCACTTTCCTCTGTAAAGCCTTCTGTGTTGGTTGAAGTGAAGTGATGAGCTACTCTCATCAGTAACCTCAAGACTGAGCGATCACAACACTAGTATGTGTGTGCATTCCACTTATGTAGTATGCAAAGTGCTTTATATCGTGTACATTCTCTCCTTTGATTCTCATTGCAATCTTATCTGGTAAATGAAGCAGGTAGCATGACTTCATTTTACAGATGGGGACCCTCAGGCCCAGAGAGGGTGCCGTGTATCTTCTGACTCAGTTTACTTGTTCTTGCTTACAATGCTTCTTCATCTAATAAAAGCAACAAATATCTATTGGTTAGCTATTTGCCATTTTGTGCTGTTCCACTGTTATTAGTTCCAGGAAATCATAAGTGGAGCTTCTCATTCAAGGATACACTGACATTGCCAGGCTTGCTCAGATATCACATGCCATTATTTACTAAAAGACCTAGCCGGTCTCACCCAGCCCAGTTCCTAGTACACAGAAGTTACTCAATAAATATTTATTGGATGATGAGTGAATGAATGAATAAATCTAAAAAAAAAATCATCCCTCTGATTAAAATTTATACATTGAAGATAATTTTTTTTTTTCCTGAGGAAGATTAGCCCTGAGCTAACATCTGTTGCCAATCCTCCTCTTTTTGTTGAGGAAGATTGGTCCTGGGCTAACATCCATACCCATCTTCCTCTACTTTATATGGGACGCCGCCATAGCATGTGGCATTGACAAGCAGTGCATCGGTCCGCGCCAGGGATCCAAACCTGTGAACCCCTGGCCGCCAAAGCAGAGTGCGCAAACTTAACCACTACGCCACCGGGCCGTCCCCCATTGGAGTAATTTTTGCTACACAGATTTTTGCCAACACTTTTTCAAGTTCTAAGTCAATAGATTTGCTCGAAGACTGCTAAGTGCTTTAAGGGGGAAAGAACGGGGAACTACAGAGAGAGAGGTGCACTGGTGGGCCAGCAGAGGAAATCCCCTTTCTGGCTTTATCTACCTTCCTGTCTATGATCGGTTTCCTGGGCCTCAGAATGGATATGGGAAATGGTGTCACTTTGTCTGCCTGGAGTTGACTGAAATATTCACTCCCACCATAGGGAGAGGAGAGGAATGATGGAGGTGTGTGACGAGTAAGTGGAAAGGCAGATAAATGTAACCAAGTTAGAAAGTTGGGATGGAGAACCGGAAAGTTGATGGAAAGGCAATTTCTGTGGTCAGGATATGTCTGAATGGGAAGGGGAGAGATGTTTTGTCTGATCCTCCCGTAGTGTAGTTTTGGCTACTTTCCCTTTCTCAGGAGAACTATTAGTGACCAGGGACTTCACATTTTAATCACGGCAGCTCTTGCTGGGCTGGTGAGCTAGGCTCCCACGGGTGTGGTGAAGTTATAGCAGGGTGAAGAGGGAGGCTGCCAGTCACAAAGGGATCCACTCACCCTCTTCTGCTGTTGGTGACTGCTGTGGTATCTATAAACATATAGTGTATACTCACATACTCATAAATGCTAGTTATTGTCATATGATTGCCTTGTCTATGAAAGTGGATTGCCTGGAAAAAGTGATTCCACTTCATTTTTATATGCTTATTGTTCCTGGAACCACTTCCTGAAATTCCAGGCTTTTATTTCACTGTCATTCTCTTAAATTGCCTCTTTCTCAAAGCCCCAGAGTTCTGGAGCTGTTCTTGTGCTTAAAGTGTGCTTCTAAGTAGCTTCTGGGAAGTATGTAGAATTGTCTGGCTCCTCTTGGCAAATGAGGAGGCTACTTTCCCTCCCAATTATTCCTCTCTGACAGGGGTTTTTGGTCATCTTGAAAAGCTAAGAATGTGAGGGGACCAAAGTGAAATTGCAGAGCGTATTCACCCAGCCAAACTGAAACACACATGATTAACTGACCACACACATGGTCTCCGAATGACATCTCATTTGGGAAGTAAAAGCCAAGGATTGTGGTTAGTGCCCCAGCAGGCCCCAGATGGTTAGAGTTAATATACACCTATGCTTTCTGCCAGGTAGTTTTCATCAGTTTCCTCAGGATGTCAGTGTGTGTGTATAATTAAGAGTGCTTAATCACATTATAATTCCCCACAGAGAGATGGAGTGGGGGAAGGAGTAGGGATCACTGGCTTTTACAGTCTCAGTGAGAGTCATCAGTTGAAAAAGAAACAGAGAGAAGCCAAGTCTCTGGGCTGTGTCTGTGCTATAACTCACTCAGTAGTCGGCCTGGCACCACCGTCCTGGTGTCATTTCAGTGAAAATGTAATCCCAAATCTTTTTTTTTTTTTTGTGAGGAAGATCAGCCCTGAGCTAACATCCATGCCGATCCTCCTCTTTTTGCTAAGGAAGACTGGCCCTGGGCTAACATCTGTGCCCATCTTCCTCCACTTTATGTGGGACGCCGCCACAGCATGGCCTGACAAGCGTTGCGTCGGTGCGCGCCCGGGATCCGAACCCGGGTCGCCAACAGCGGAGCGCGTGCACCTAACCGCTAAGCCACAGGGCTGGCCCCCAAATCTTTTGTTGCAATCTCAGAGTTCTCAGTGTTAGGTCAGAATACTTAAATTGCAAGAAGAAAGCTGTGTTCTAATTCTGCCTCCATCAAGGCCATGCTTTGTGTAATCCCACATAGGCAACCTTCAGTCTGAAGGAGTAGTGACTCCAGTCTTGTAAAAATAAATGAGGTGGGCACTTCAGTCCTTTTAAGTAAGATTTGATCAAGAGGGTAAATTTAATGGGCATCTATTGATAGGCTTCTAAATGAAAACAACAGAATTTAAGCCATGAAATCATTTTCATGTTTATTCTAAATCCCTCACTTTTTCCAATTTCCCTGGGTATTCTCTTTTCTTTATCCTGTCAATCGCCAAATTTAGCTGATATCTTATTTTAGATGAGAATACCAAGTCCCATTGACAGTAAGTGATTTTTCAGAATCACATAGCTAGTTAGCTAGTTAGAATCAGGCTCACCAGAATTCCAGTCTTTCCACTTTACCAAGTAGGCATCCCTGGGAAATATATTTTTACCTAATTACGTAGAAGAATTTTACTCATGTGAGCTTCACTTAAAGCAATACTGTTTATTCCTTAATTTCCCTAAATTGATCACGATGAATTTCTGTTTGAAAGCCTGAGAGTAGATTTTCCCTATAATTAGGTTCTAAAACTATTTCTTCATTCATTCATTGCAAGAACAGCTGTTGCAGATGACACTGTGTCAGGCACTCTGCTAAGTCTAGATGAAAAGACAGAACCTCCCCACAAAGACTCAGAATGTAATACTCTTTAAATTCTACTCTGTACAGTTGATTTGCTCACCAAACTAATGAAATTGAGATGTTGAGGTCTTGTTCCCTTATTCGGCTTTAACTTGGACTAGCCATCTCACTGACTGGACCAGCATAAATGCATCCTGGTCTAAAAACCTGGTCTAAAAACTCTAAAAGCCACTTTAAAGACATATCCTACTCATGGTATGTTGATAGCTTCCTAGGGTATGAAGGGGGCATGGTTAAAGCTGAAAGGACTCTTGGGGACAAGTGGAAAAAAAAAAACTTCTTGTTAAATCACTAGTACAGTGTCACATGGTTTTTCTGGCCCATCTGGGCCCACCTGTGTTGGTCTTGAGACTCAGGCCACTGTACTTTCTGATATCAGGTGGCCTTGTTTATATTTATTATATTCCTTCAGTTTACTCTGATCCCTCTTTCTAGGTAAGAAACCACAACTGGAAAAAATCAATGAATGCTTAATTTGCTCTTAGGTTTTCCCCCATTGGAGGAACCAATGCCTCTTGTCATTTGGTGATAATTCCCCTTTAGTATTTTAATCTCTTTGGATACTTATGAGATGGCTTTTTACTAAACAAGATAAAAATATATTTTACAAGCTAATTATTTAACTTTTCAAAATAACAACCATAAGATTATAATGTCTCTCATTCAAGCTTTTTCAGAATCTTTAGCTCTGCCATGTATGCTGGCATACCAGTGGGCCTCGTCCTGGGTGATGTTGCCCCCCAGGGGACATTTGGCAATGTCTGAAGTCATTTTGGTTGTCATACTAGAGGAGAATACTACTGGTGTCTACCCAGGGATACTGCTAAACATCCTACAATGCACAAGACAGCCCCCACAACCAAGACTTATCCAGCCCCAAATGTCAACACTGCTGAGGTTAAGAAACCCTGTGGTGTACAACGCAGATTTGCAAGTGGAGGAAACGTAACTGAACTAGATGCTGATCATCTATCAGTTTCACTTCTTCAGGATATCCTCCTCCTTTTACAAGGAGGTTGTGCCTGGTTACTTCTCATGAAAGACAGCTGACCATTAGGGTTGGGAAGTGTGTTCCACAATGAAGTTCCACTTCCAAGAAGGTTATATTTTGTTCCCTTAGAGTGTTACTTTCTGCACTCACTGCTCAAGATCCCCACCAGCATATATTGCTGCCCCTCATTATCAGGCATATGATCAAAGGTGGAATATAAATATTTCCCCAGACATCATTTGGTCTACAGTTGATCCTGCCAGCTGGTAAGCTGCCGATTCTTACGGCTAATCACTTGTACTCTGTGTCAGCCCCAAGGCCCCGTTCTAAGAAGACAGAAGTGAGCAGGTAGCCCTGGAGGAGGTCATTGGGTGGGGAAGTTTAGGGGTGTGGGTGGGTGTGAGGAGTATACTTTCTGCTTAGAAGCTTCTTTCTCAATATCTCTATTTAGGTACATGTTCTATAGAATAATTCAGCCACTACTTAAGTTTCTTTCCATGAGGCAGCTTTTCACTTCGCAAAAGCAAAACCCATTTGCATCAATGAAGTTTAAGCTAATTTGTTAAAGTTTCTTATTATCTTATTGAATGAAATAACTAGATACAACAGGGGGAAAAATAAACCATTTACCAAAATGCATAAACCAGAGATTTTTTTTTTTAACTTCCTTTTCTTGAAAGTCTACTGTTGTTTACATGGTTGGAATTTTATTATTAAAGAGATGATTATAAAAATGAACCAATTCTCAAAAGGACGAGGCAAAACTTTCCAGTATGACTCTGTCCTGGCTGGCCTCAGTGCCAGGTGAGTCTCTGAACAGCCGGGACAGTAATGCCACCTGGAACAATGACCTTTGGAAAAGAAGCAGGAAAAAAACCTTAAAAGAGTCACAGGGTGGTAGATAACTTGTAAAGCAGTTGTTTGCCTCCTAATGTGGCAAGGTTGGCATGTCTGGTCTAAGCATACACAGCATCATTTATCACATGTGATAAATGTCTATGAAGGAAACTGTTCCAAAGCCTGGAGTTCTGACTAAAGGAAACTTTTTTGGGGTCAGAATAAAAGTTCCTTTTCTTATTTTCATCCCCCAGTCTCAAGTTATACCTCTTTTTTAGCATTTTCATATGCAACTGTATATGCTTTAAGCAATTGTTATGTGGAATTATATCTCAAGTATAAAATAACAATTCAATAAAATAACTTTGCTTTTCGTCTAGAACCAGAGGTCAGTATCTCTCCAAAGCTGTCTGAAAGACCTCTTCCCCACCACTACACCCCAATGGTGGGTGACTATTGTGTTTAGAAAGCAGTATTATAGCTCCTTTGTATGCGGGATGATTTCTCTGTGACCATGATCTTCTGGGATGGACGGGGAGGGCTGGGCAGAGTTAGATAGCACAAGGACAGAGGAGAAGCTTGTGGGAGTGCATTGCAAACAGAGATGGGCGAGTAAAGTTACTGCAGTTGCCATCTGTCTCTGTTTTGCTAACTCATTAGCTCGGACACCACATTGTGTTAATCCCTACTTCCCCTGGCTATGAGCTTGATCCACATCTCCAGGGAATAGTGAGACTGCTCAGCCTGACTCCCCCGTCAGCTGGGCCACAGCCTTTCTGCAGCAGGCAGCTTGCCAGGCCTGCCACCCTTCACTGCCCCATCGCATGGAAGGGAAGGCTTCTTCCAGCCCCCACAACAGCAGTGGAAGCCTCTGGACTTAGCTCATTCTTCCAAAAGACTATTCTAGCCAATGTGATAGATTTTGGTCTTTCATCCCCTAGCACCCTCTTCCCTCCCAGCACCCCCTCAGGGCAGCTGGCAATTTCAGGTTGACCATCTTGGAAGTTTGATGGCACTGTTTACCACCAGCCAGATGCACGCCCATGATTTCTGTGTCTTTCAGAAGGGCCCAGCGGGCTGCTAAAAATAAGTAAGACCTAATTTGTCCCCCAGGACTATACCCAGAAGGACATGTCTTACTTCTGGTCCTAGTCTAGAAGTAAGAGCATCTATTGATGACGCTTACGGTGCTTTCTGAGCATAGTTGTTCAGAAATGTCACTGTCTTTGCTGGCGAACTGGCTAGCTTATGCAAATCATTTCTGTTGACCTCTCTGCCCTTGGTTTTCTTACCTGTGAAAGGGTGTTTTCTAAGAAGGACTAGATATTTTGTGAAGTCTTTTCTAGCTCAAAAAATGAAAGTATGCTATACTTATTACTAACAAAATTTGCTAATATTTATATAGATGCCAGACACTGCTCTCAGCATTTAACATATATGAACTCATTTAATGGTATCCGTGATGGTGCTATTACTATCTTTAATTTACAGATGAGAAAACTGAGGCACTGAGTGGTTAAGTACTGTGTCCAAAGGCAAACAGCTAATAAGTGGCAGAGCCAGAATTGAAATCCAGAGGTCGGTTCCCGAGTCTGTGCTTTTAGCCACTTACAGTGTGGTCACTTAAGGTGGTCACTCAATCACTTCATTCGCTCTATTTCCTCAGCACTATTTCCAAAGTTTACAGGTAATTCAGATATGTCCTCATCAACATTTAGGGCAGTCTCCTTTGGAAGTTATTGTTGCCCCCTTTTTACAAATGGGAACTCTGAGATAAAAGCAGGGACTTACATAAGGCTGCACACAAGCTATTGGCAGAACCCAAGAGTCCTGCTTTCCTGCCGAGGGCTCCGTCTGCTAAGCATCTCTCCCACTCATAGCTATGATAAGCAGAAAATTCGAATATTAAAGGTTAAGTATTCTTTGACCTGCTTAGCCCTTTCAACCAAGACAAATCAGGAATAGCTCCATAGACAATTAGGTTAAGTTCCCAACTCAAATGCTGCATGATCTATGCAAGATACAGTGTTTACAAACCTATGACTCATACACATGTAGCAATAACATACCATTCCCCATTCCTCTGCTTGCTGTAAGGCACCACTAAATATCTTGCACCTCTCTGGATGGCAGGAGTTACAGCTAATTCTGCAAATCTCCTCCCACATCCATGCATGGCCCATCTAGGAATGTTAACAGCAGGAGATGATGGAGGGCTCGCTTTTTTTGGTCCTTTCTGACTGTCTGTCCTGATGCTGCTTAGTACCCCAGTGGCCCTTCCTATCTCCTCCTGTCTCACTGGCCTGCATGTGCCTTTAGCATTAGAGGTTTTGAAAGCCGATCCAGAACTCCTCTTTATGGAATTCTCTCTCTTCCCAGTCCCAGGAGGGGTTTCCCATCTAGCAGTGGGAAGGTGATTGTTTCTGCCTCTCATTTAGTCCCGCCTTTCTAACTTACTGGCACTAAACCTCCTGCAAAGATATCCCAGGAACAGGGGCAGCATATGTAATTCAGGATGCCCAAAAAGTGGGTTGTGACATGGAAAAATTGAAATCGAGATGAAACCATATGTCATTGATATCACCTCTCCCATGCAGGTCTGGGTCTGATAGAGCAGAATGAAAAACAATACTGAGATACCAAACTTACTGATGGCATTTAGATAACAAAGTGCTTTGGGCAGTGGTCTCAGAAGTGGCTGCTCCCTTTTCCTCAGCAGAGTTAAACTACTGACCCATTCCCCTCGGACTCCAGTTCCGTGTTTAACTGAAGACACACGGAAATAAATGTGTGTTGGCAGGAAGACAAACCCTGAGATGAAGCAGGAGGTGTGTTGGCTGATAGAAAGGCTGTTATTTTCATTTCTTTTACATTGCAGCCGTCTTAGATGGACAGTGTCCAGGTAACTTGTAGCGCCTGCACCTTATTAAACTCCTGTTTGATTCAGAATTTACAGCCAAAATGCACCTGGAATACTTCAAGTTGGAACTAGACTTTGGTTTATTTGTTCTCAAAAGTGATGTACAAATTGTGCAACCTATAGCGAGTGATAGAAAACCCTTTGGAACAGAATTTATGTTAATAACTTTATATCTTGATTTATAAATTCAACAATGCTGATTTAGTGTCAACTATTTAACGGGTATTGTACCTCTAAAGCAGGATGCACCCATGGACATGTCTTCTCTATATTTATCTCTATTAGTTAGGACTCATTTTATTGCATGTGACAGAAACCATACTCAAAGTAGCTTAAGGAGAAAGTGGAAATTATCATAAGGATACTATGGAAACTAAGGACTGGGACACAGCTGACTTCAGGAACAGACAGAACCAGTGCTAAATACCATCAAATCAGTCTCTCTCGCGCGCTTTCTCAGGCTCTCTTACACACACACACATGCACACACACACATATGTCTTTCATCTTTTCTGAAAGAACTTCCACCAAATGGATGTTCTCCTGGACCTGCACCATTGATACAATAGCCACTAGGCACATGTGACTGTTAAGCACTTGAAATGTGCTATAAGTGTGAAACACACGCTGGATTTCAAAGACTTAGTATAGGGGAAAATAATGTAAAAATCTTAATTTTCATGTTGATTACATGTTGAAATGATAATTTTTGGATATGTGCTAAATGAAATATTATTATTATTATTAATATTATTAACATTTATTTCACCTTTAAAAAATTTTTTTTTCATGTGGCTACTAGAAAATTTTAAATTACATTTGTGGGCTGCATTATATTTTTAGTGGACAGTGTTGTTCTAAATGGCTTCACCAAATATCTACAGCAACACAAATCTCTCCATGCCTTAGTTCGCCTGAAATTAGCTTACTTGAGGAATTCTGGAGGGACAATCAGAGACACAAATCATTAATCAATATATCATCCTGCTGCATCTTTTCTCCTTCCCTTTGCCATTCGTGGTAACTTCTGCTTTATCTGTAACAGTTTCTTCTTTTTAAAAGTGGATTTATATACCGACTCACTTCAAAAATATTTACTGAGCTCCTATTCTGTGGCAGGTCTTGTGTTAGGCACTGGGAATACAAGGTCTAAGCCTTCACAGAGCACCTCTTCTAGCAGATTTAGCCACTTTTAGCTTGTTTTCATGAGTGTAAACTCAGTGCAGGAAGTGCACCTCCCAATGTGACTGCATCTGATTCATCAACCCTTATAGTGAGCCTGAGTCAAAAGAAAACTTGGATTTCCAACATTAATACAGTGTTGTCAAGGGAGATGTGAAGGACGCTGATAGTCACGAGTCAGGACCCTTCCATGATGTAAATTTGTGTTTCTCTTCCTGCTTCTATGAGCCAGGTTCCAGAGCCCCTTTCTCAGAGATGGAGCTGTGGAAATACTGTTGTCTCTTCCTTGTGATCACCACCACCCGAAGGAGACAACTGTGCAATTGAAAGCACAGATTGAAATATCTCTCCCCATCCTAAAAAAAGAGTCGTTTCTCTAGACATTCTGATGATATGTGTGAGGAAGCCTCTGGATTCAGTTTTTGTTTTGTTTTAATTTAGGTAACTTTTAAAATGAAGTATAACACAAACAAAAAGTGTATACATTATAAGTGTACAACTCCATGAACTTTCTCAGTGAACACACTTGTGTAACCAGCAGCCAGATTAGGAAACAGAACATTAATAGTACCCCAAAAGCTCCCCTGTCGCCACCCTATCCTGTCACTACCCTATCCTGCCTCCCCCAAAGGTAACCACTATCTGGATTTCTACGACCATAGATTAGTTTTGCCTGTTTTTGAACTTTTTATGTAGACGGAATCATATAGTAGATTTTCTTTGGTACTGCTTTCTTTTGCTCAACATTATGTTTATAAAATTTATCCATGTTGTTATGTACCAATAGAAAATATAGATAGCCAGAAAAGAAAATAAAAATTTTAATGCTATTACAGTAAGATAATGTAAAATATCAGTGTTTGTAATTCTAGCCACTTTTCTATGCATATAAATACTTAACATAAATTTTTTGCAAAAATTAGACCATAGTGCACATACTACTTTGTGATTTGCTTTTTTGTTCAATACTTCAGACCTACCAAAGCATTCTAAATGTTAGTCTATCCTAAGGAGGCTGCATTCTGAATTGACCTGAAAGGTAATATAGAAAAGTGGAAAGTTACTATTTGAAAAAATCAGGAACACATATTAGTATCTACATTAGTCATTTTGATAGATCTAGATTTGTTCCATCCTGATCAGGTTTCCAGAAGACTTCTGAATAAAGATAGTAAGCAAATGGACCAGTGGGTCACCAGGGAGGTCTGATACTCAAGACCAAGTTGGGCCTCTTGTTTCTCAATGAATCTTCTGAATTTCTCTCTACTGTTTTAAACTAGGTATTCTGATAATGTGTAACCCATTAGGAACCCAAATAATTCTGTGAGTAACTTATTGGAGTCTCTGTTCAAGTATTAGCTTACTCTATAACCTGAGACAAGTCTGTAAAATGTTCCTTATTTCTCAAATGGAGAGCCTCACTGCCACATCTGTTTGGTATCATAAGAAATAATACTTACATAACATTTTGGAGTCCTTGAATGAAAAGTTCCTTGGACTTGCTGACTGTTCTTAAAATTTCCTCAACTAACATTGTGGAAATCCATTATCATGGATATAGTTACTGAGCTGGGTCATAACTAGACTGCAAATCTTGGATAGTGGAAACATCTAAGCCTTGAAGTTCTAATCATTTATTTAAAAAGCTACCCATTTATTTCCTAGATGTTCACACTGAGAGCTGACCCTGTTGTGGTTTTGGTTTACACGCTAAATCTTCCCATTTGGGTCTTCATCCTTACCCATTTTGGACTGTATCTATTGGCATATGCCAGTGAGTTTTCCTGAGTGAGGTCACCTGGAACACTAGTATTCTGATGTTAACTTTCCTCTGTAGGAATGAAGAGAAGTAAATATTCCTGTTGGCCAGTAAAGCTTGAATTCATGACCTGAGACTCCTCAGACACTGTCAGGGATCCCTGGGGACCAGCACTGGATGAAACTTAAAAGATACATACTGTGGCTGAGAAAAATGCTGGACCCAATCTATGCAGACATACAATAGTAGCAGGGCATTTTAGAGATGGAAGGGATGTCAGAGGCCTTCTAGTCCTAATCTCTTTTTTTTTTCAAATGAGAAAACTGAGGCTTAAAGAGGTCACAGAATGAGTTAGTCACAGAATCGAGTTGGAAGCTAACTCTGATGTTCCATCAGTTACTCAGATGTCTGTACTATTTAGGAGATACAGAGATACTCCTTCCTTCCTCCCTTCCTCCCTTCCTTCTTTCCTTCCTTCCTTCCTTCCTTTCTTCTTTGTGGTATCCTTGTTTAAACTTTTTTCTGATGAGCTCTTAATTCTTGCTTTTCCAGTTCCATTGTATTTCTGATGTCACAGATACATCAGTTAAGTCTTCAATGTGCAGAGATGCTGAGCCTGTCCTTCTGGAATTCTTCTGGGGTCAATTCGCCTTGTGGTCTAGGTCCAGGAAATGAAAATATTCCCAACTCATTAGGGACCACCTTGGCCTTGAGCAGAAGTGGGGTCTGAATCATTACCTAAGAGAGCTTTGTAGATTGTCACAGTTGGCAGCCTCAGGACTTGAGCTAATCCTGGAAATTCTTTAACTTCCCAGAAAGAAGGTTCCACAAGGTCAGGCTGAGGTCCTCAGAGAGAGCAGATGGAATAAAGCTTGCAGCTAGTTTCTTTTGCAGCTGGATTTGAAGACAAATAAAATTATACCCATTTTTTTGGATCATCAAGCCTTTGACTTGCAGCAGATATCTATTTTTTACTCCTTTTTCCCTGAACGTGGGGGGAAAAAAGAATACTCTGTAATCACTGAAATAAAAGCAAGCAAACTTGTTGACTCAGTTCCCATGGTGAATGCAAGGAAGCCCAGGCCAATAGAAACAACTGAGATATTACAAAAATGTGTTTCTTTCTGGCAGCTGCACAGTCAGTCCTTTATATCCAGTCACTGTAATCAGCCCATCACCCAAAACTCTTTCCAAGGTCATTATTCTGGTTGCGGGGGCTGCTTCTCCTGCAAACAAATGTTGATTTTACTAAATGTTCTCTCTCTCCAACTCTCTTTGTGGCAAACAGAGTATCAAAGCATCCTTTAGGAAAAGAAAGTGTAAAAGATGAGAGAGAGAAAATACTGCAGGTTTTCTTAAAGGCTCAGGCTTATCTGGCTCAGGCAACACAAATTATAAACTATGAAGCCACCTGTAAAATCCGGTTTTAATTAACATGAAGGCACATCAATATTATTTCATTAAAATGAAATTCTGTTTAAATGGGAAACCACCATTACAGGGTACATTGGGGCATTGTTCACGTGGGTTTGGGGGTTGGCAAGTGAATCCTGTATTTAGAAAAACCAAAGCAAACCCTGTTTCTTTGGGGCCTTCTTATACTTTGAAGGACTTGTCATAAGTTTCTTGGAATGTAGGGAGTGTCCCTGGGTAGGGCTCAGGCACAGCTCAAAATGTTGTTTGCCAGTTCTTTTTATGACCCTTCCAGTCCTGTATCTTCCTGCTCCCTGTCTGTCTCCATCTCTTTTTAGTCCTTAGCCTTGATGCCCCAGAACTACCTCTTCCATTTCCCACCTCGCCCTGATGATGTGATCCCCACCATCGTTTGGGTGGACAATGGATGACGTAGAGCACTCTGTAAAAGGACATGGGTGCTATTTCAGGCTTACAAGAGAAGTGAAGCCCAAATTGTCACAAGGGGCTGGTGAAAAATAGAACCCCTCTTTTGAAACTCTGTCTTCACTAATTATCTAAGTGCTGGAAGGAACTGTCAGGATCCTCTAATCGAAACCCCTCCTTTTCCCGAGGAGGACTGAGACTCAGAGGTGAAGTGACTTGTCCAGATTAGTTAAGGCCATTCAAGTGGGGCTTCTCCATCTCGACTCCTGTCCTTTCCCCTCCAGCCAGTGCCCCAATTCTGTGGACCTGTTGATTACAACACAGCCCACAGCTGGAAAAGCCTGCCCTGTCAGCAGAGCGGCTTTACGAGCTGACAGGACGTGTGCACATTTGGAGTCAGGAGGGTGGCTGAGTTTTAGTTCCGGTTCTGCCTCTGCTTTGTTGGCCTAAACGAATCACTTCTTCTTTGTCTATTTCCCCTATTGGTAAGAAGAAGATAATGAACCTTTCCACCTATCAGGCTCACTTGAGTGTTATAAAGAATAATGAGGTGATATTTGTAAAGTGCTTTGAGCGGCTGGGAAAGAGGAGGGGGTGAGCTCGGTAGAAAGCAGTATTAGCTGCAAGCACTTATCAATTGAGCTGTTTAACAATAGTGGAGAGTAAGAATACTCAGAAATGAATTCCAGGGACTAGGCTGCTTTGAATTTAGGAGGAGGATTAGTGGGGACCTAATAGGTATTTCACTTCTCCGGTTTCTTTAGTGTACTGTCAAACGAGGAAAGGTAATTACATTCTTCTGTGTCCATTCAGCCTGGAGTTTCAATTGGGATGTCAGAGTGTACTTGTCTTCTATTCTCATACTGAGGCCGTGTTATGCTCTGATTGTTAAAGCCTTGGGCATCTTCTATCCCCCGGGGGAATTTCACTTAGGAGCTATACAAAGTCATTTCTATGCAGTGACTGGGCTGCTGTTTATAAGGTTGTTTAGCAGAGCTTCTGAATCTAAAGCGCCTGGGGAGCGATTTGGATGAAGCAGGGAAATAAAAGGCAAGGTCTTCATCGTGGTTGATTCTTTTTTTACTATGCTGCTCCATGGGAATTTTCTCAGTAACTCAGCTATACGTATAGTGCAAAACTTGGGGCTTGATGGCTATTGTGGCATCCTCCTTCCTGTGGAAACCGAGACCTAGCCCAGGTAAAGGTGAACTGGCCAGGGCACTAAATATATTTAGAGCCACCTTTTAACTTCCCTTACTCCCACTGAGGGTTAGGTGAGAGATGTTTATGGGGGCCTGAGACATGTGGGAATGTTTCCAAATGATTATTCTGATGAAGGGTCTGTTTCTCCAAACTCGTGCCCCACTGTTTCAAGACCCTGAGCCCAGATTAAGGTCTCTCTCATTTTCAGAATCAGGAAAGAAGAGAGAGGAAAATCAAAACCTGAGAAATGCTTTGAGCTCGTGCAGCTCTCTGTGGGCCATCTGGACAGTAAACTGGGAAGAACGTGTCTCCCTCCTTAGTGAGCAGGAGCAGGGCTGAATTTTATCATATTCCTCTTGAGGGTGTAGGGATAGGTCAAGAGGTCATTTGGAACAAGAATTTTCTTTTTCTTTCTTTTTTTTTTTGGTGAGGAAGTGTGGCCCTGAGCTAACATCTGCGCCCATCTTCCTCTATTTTGTATGTGGGTTTCTGCCACAGCATGGCTTGATGGGTGGTGTAGGTCTTTGCCCAGGATCCAAACCCGTGAACCTGGTCCGCGGTAGCAGAGCCCACCAAATTTAACCACTACACCACCAGGCCGACCCCAAGAATTTTCTTGATCAAAGTTATATTAAGGAAATTATATCGATTGCATCTTTGTCTCCTGAAGTTTATGGGCCTCTTTGTAATCACTGCTTCTGCCCACCCTTCCCCCTCTTCACCCATTCTCCAGGCCTCCATCTGCAGGGGCTGAGTGTCAGGCTTCCCCCCCCCAGAAGGCCAGAGCTGCCTGTACTAGTGTTGCTCTGTGTTGACTTGTGGCTCTCCAGTAACATCTTCCAGTGTGGTGCAACTATAAGCAATGAGCCCACAGCAGTCCATCCAGGTGCCTGTCCCAGGCACACATGTGAACGCAGATGAATACACCCTGGGCGCCAGAGGCCCCTCTGCCCCTCCTGCCATCCCACTGTGTCCAGCAAAGCCCCACTTTGAATTCTGCACCTCTTTAGGGGCTGACTCAGACCTCTGAGACTGACTCCTGGAGTCCTTGCTGAGTCTGCCACCAACTCATTTTGTGTTTCCTCAGCAAATCACTTCTCTGCCCTGAGACTCCATGAAATAATATGGGATTTACTTGGCAGGATTCTCTGACCTCTTTCAAAGACCCAAATTTCTTGTTTATTGTAATTTGAATGTCTCAATCCTCTGAAAGCATTTGGAATATTTTCTTCATTTCCCTCTCCCAAGGTATCTATTTTGTCCCAGAC
The DNA here is from genome assembly GCF_020826845.1 of Diceros bicornis minor. Lineage (NCBI taxonomy): Eukaryota > Metazoa > Chordata > Mammalia > Perissodactyla > Rhinocerotidae > Diceros > Diceros bicornis. The sequence goes on from NC_080763.1 coordinate 16,965,023, forward strand.
ATGCCTCCCCCAGTGTGTTTTCTGGGGGAGGATGCTGACTTCAGGCCCCAGCTGCTGTCCTTTCCTTCACCTCTGCCAGGGCAAAGACCAGCGCTGGACTGACCTTCCGGGGCCCAGCCAGAAGAGAAGGCTGTGGAAGCCCACACGCCCCCACTGTGGCCTTCCCTCTGTGGCCACAGCTGCTTGCCCTCCCCACCCCCCTTGCCTGCTCTTTTTCTCAGTGAGCCTCAGCGCCAGTGCCCTAGTGAGCCGCTGGGAACAGAGGTCTGTCCCCTGCACTGGCCTCGGCTCCCCACACTAGAACATTCAGGCATCAATGGGAAACAGCAAGATCTGTCAGCATCGCCCCTTTCTTCGGGGCTTTGAGGGCCACATTCTCCACGGCCATCTGTTCCCTTTCACCTCTCTGGACAATGTTGCTTTTTAAAGCCAGCGATTCTTCCTCCTTTATCCCCTCCTCTCCCGCCTCCCCTTCTCTGCGCTCCCACCCTTCCCCCCCATCTCTCTTTTCCCAACCCTATGAAATTAGCCTCTCTTGAGAGACAACTTGCCCTTCTTCCACACAAAACTATTTTGCAACCACTGTGGGTTTCTGAGTTTTTATTTTAAACCGTTTTTAAAGTGAGGGTTGACTACTTTTAAAGTTTGTGATTGTCTTGGGGGTGTATTCTTTTGATAGGGATGGGAGTGGGTAGGATAGAAAAGCTTTTCAGCCATAGAAAAAGAAAATGCAGAATAATAATGAGTTTTAGGTTCCTGCTGGCAGGCACTGGCCTCTTTAGAGAAGGAACCCTCCCTTTCCTTCCCTTGACGATCAGTTTAAGGAAATTTTTACACCCTAGAGGTCTTTCTGCCATTTACTTTGTTATTATTTTATTGTTATGCTGCATTGTTGCAGTTGTGCTGTTTTTAATTTAGAGCTAGGCTGATGTGAAGCGGGTACAGTGGTCCCTTTGGTCTTGCTCAGAGCTGTGTACAGTAACAGAGGGGCCTGATCAGGCGATGAGGCCGTGATGTCTTCTAAGTGAAGCAATAGGTCCTGAGGCTCAAGGAGTGTACGTGAAGGGGTGTTTGTTCCAGAACTGACCTGTGACTAAGTGTGTGACCTTAGGCATGTCACTTTTCCTTAAGAACAATGATGATAAAATCTTTTACTTAAAAAAATGCTTAATACATGATTCTTCTGTTTGTACCATTACTCTGTTTCATAAACAAGATGAGTCTATGGTAATGGCATGAAAACTTTATGGGCCATCCTTGGCTAAGGATGTTATAATAATCTACTGCTGGGGTCAGACTCAGCTGCTGCCATGGGAAGTCAGCTAGAACAAGGATCCCAGCCCTGGCTGCTTATCAGAATCATGAGGAAGGCTGGAACATAGGCTCTGGAGCCAGTCATCAAGGTTTGAATCCTGTCTCCACCACTTACCAGCTAAACAAATGGGGGTAAATTCCCTCATCTGTAAAATGAGGACAATAATAGTATCCAACCTGATATTGATTATTGAGATGAGTAAAAGTTTCTTGTCGTGTAAAGCACCTGGAACTGTTTCTGGCACATAGTAGGTGCACGTAAATGTTAACTATGATTACATCCCCTTCCCATCCCACAACCATATTACAGATGAGAAAGTGGACTAACTGGCTTCCTGTGGGGCTCTTCTGACTCTGTCACATTTACCTTCTGCTGCTTTATTTTTCATTGTAGGGTTAACATTGATAAAAGAAACAATGTAATTATAAGTGGGATTGTATTGATGATTAATATAACAGTTCTACTTAGAAATGTCATAAAATACAGAAACATCCTAAGATATAAAAAAGATATATAATCATGTGCTTCTGGCAAAGAAAGTCAACCAGATGTGGAGATTATAGTCATAGAAGGAAAGCAAGTCATAATTTTGGCAACTAAGGTTATTTTACATGTTTTCAGCTGGAAATCTACAGAACCTGGAGATCTGTTTTTCTTTTTTTTTTTTTTTGGATATCAATTTCTAGAAACCTATCGTATGACTAAGAGTTTCCCAACAATAGGGAGAGAACATTATTAAAACATGGTTTTCTAGACAGGCACAGATGACTCTGAATAAGAAATTGAATATTACAGTTTAATGAGAAAAAGAAAGAGTGGAGTATCTAGAAAGTGGGGTGAGGGGGCTTTATGAGTTTTTCCTCCCAGAGACGGAGATGAATGGTCATTCTTGTAATACTTTCTGAATGGCTGAAAGAAACAATGAAAGAAGTGACTAGTCAGACTGCTGGGTTCAAATCCTTGCTCTGCCACTTGCCGGGTGACCTTGGGCAATCATTTACTCTCTCTGTGGGTCAACTTCCTTCCCTAGAAAATTGGTATGATAATAGCACCTCCTTCGTACACGTAATGTATGTATGTAAAGCATTCAGCCTAGTGTCTGGAACATATTAATCATCCCAAAATGTTACCTCATAGTTCTTTAATGTCTGATATCAACTGACATCAGAGATGTGGGACAAGATACACCAAGATGGTGGTCTTGGTCACTGTGCTGAATCTGGTCATTTTCAGTAAACCCATAGTTCTGTCCCATTTCTAGATAAACAGTAGCCTTCAAGGAAGAAGGAAATTGCTTTGCTTAAGAATTCGTAGTTCGCAGATGTGTACCAACCACCCGCTGCCACCAAAACCAGTTCCCCCCAATTAAAATAACCCTGTTAGCATCAGCACATTTTGTCCATCAGTTCCCTCTCCCGCCATGAGGCTGCTGCCTGAAAGTACTTGATTGCACCCCTAGGGATTGGGACACTCTTGTGAAGGCATACTTGAGGAAGTTAAAGCAAGGTCATCTCCATTGCCTAAGATCCCCACACCCGGGCAATCTGCACATTGTTGGACCTTGCAACTTGTGATCTGGGGGCCACTGGGAATTCATGTCACAAGTGGAATTTTCCTCTGTGGCCCAAGTTTGTTGTAAGCCTTCTGTTGGCGTGATGGCCATGGGGATATCCCTCGTGTGTGTGCGTGCCTGAGCATGTGTGTGCACACCCCAAAAAGGGAGAAGTGCTGCAGCTTCTCCTAGCCTCGACTCGGGAACGCCGGCTCCAGATGTCAAGGAAGCACAAGCTGAACTGAAGGAACTTGGCAGCCAAGGTGAATTCACCAGTGTGGGAAAATAAACCCAAAGAACCTTTGGGTTCTTGTCTAAAACTCAGAGTGCTAAGGACACTGGGATTGCCTCACCAAACTATTCAACAGTCTACTTCTCCCCCTCCCCCTTCTCAGAGCCTTCAGGGGCAACAAACATATGTGACGCCAGCATTCCATTCCCTCCCACGCATGAAAGTATCCTGATTCCTATCATGATCATTCTACTTCCCAAAGGGATGCTTGAGATGGGGTGGGAGAAAAGCATAACAATAAATCTTTGCATTCTGAGCAAGGTGATAATTAAAAGCATTCTCCACAATGATGTGCTCTCTGATGCCAAAAGGGAGGCCGCTGGGATGGCAGAAAGTCATAGAATGCCTGGGATCAGGCCCCAGCTCTGCCTCCGATTAGGTGGGTTTCAGTAATCAAGTCGCTTCTTTGCCTATGAAATGGAAATAATGATTATACCAGTGTTGCAGAATCGAGGGAAGCAGTATTTATTAATGTACTTAAAGTTGAATTCATCAGATGCTCTTATGTCCTCTGGAGTTTTCAGAGCACCTCAGGGCTTCTGTCTCCTGTCCTGCTTTATTCTCTTCACTCCCTCACTTGCGCTCTGTCCTGTTCTCACTGAAGAAACGAAGGGAAGCTTGAACTCGGAAAGCTGAGCTGTGTTTGCTGTCTGGAAGAAATGCAGGTCAAGGAGCCTGACTCAGGAGGGACCTTAGTGAGAGTCTCTGCTTGAGTGGAGACCTGGGCCCCATCACTAGTCTTATCCTTTTCATGCCCCAGGCTGTCAGCTGCCCCTCCTCCACTTGCTGAATTAGGGTTTTGGGTGGCTCCTCTGACAACAACTCCAACCAGATGAATTATGGCATTTCTAAAGAACATTTATGTCTCTCTTCTCTATTCCCTTTGGGAAACAGGGGTGGGGGATAAAGTTAGCAGATAGAAGTCTTAAAAACTAGGCCAAAGGGCATTCACCACAGTGATGACTTCCATGATGAAAAGGATACAGAGCGACATCACAAGATACTAGGTGGAGATTTTCTAATGCAAGTGTGTCCATGACAGTACACAGACGGTCCGTGGGGTCTGAGTCTACAACTGCAAGCAAAACAGCAAATGCTAATACTATAGTGTATGTAGGGATCATCTGGGAGAGCTTTACAAAAATGCAGACTCCTAGGCATCACCCCTCAGAGATTCTGATTCATTAGGTTTGGGATGGAGACAAGGATTCTGCATTTTTAAAAGTAAACCAGTTGATTATGATGCATAGACACACATATGAAACAATGCCCTAGTAATTTCTCCAGAGATCTGGTCCGATGTCCTGATTTTATATCAATGACTCAGGTCATCTCTTAGGATAGGCCAACCTACATGTTCACACTAATTTTTTTTTTTTTTTTTTGGAAAAAGAGTTCAAACTTACAGAAATATTCCCCAAAAAGTACAATGAAGTCCCATATACCCTTCACCTAGATTAACATTTTGCTACATTTATTTCTCTCATTATTTTTATCGGTTTATTTTTATAATATTACTTTATTATTGTTATCTTTGCTGAATCATTTGAGAGTAAGTGGTAGACATCATGACCCTTCATCCCAAATACTTCAGCATTTATCTCCTCAGAACAAGAAATTCTCTTACATAACCACAGTGTACAATGATCTCACCTAGGAAAAGTGTTGATATAATACTATTATCTAATGTACCAGCCATACTCAAACTTTACCAGGTGTCCCAATAATGTCCCTTATGGCAGTTTTTTTCTTTTTTTTTTATGATCCAAGATCCAGTCCAGTGTAACCCCGAGACCAGGGACAGAATTTGTCACCCCAAAATATGCCTCTTTGGCATAAGAATTATTTCAGGCTGATTATTTTTAAGAAACAGGAAACACAGGGAAAAGCTCTGAAAACCTAGTAGAAGTTACCTTACAAATAGGTGAAAGAGAAAACTTTCCCTTACAAATAGGTAACTTCTACTAGGTTTTCAGAGCTTTTCCCTGTGCCTGCTGTTTCTTAAAAATAATCAGCCTAAAATAATGCTTATGCCAAAGAGGCATATTTTGGGGTGACAAATTCTGTTCTTGGTCCTGTGGTTACACCAGGATTAGATGTTGTTTTTAGTTGAAATGTCTTTTTGCATTAAGGATATTTTAAGCTGCTGATGTTTTCAAAGAAATTTTTTTTTTTCAAGAATATATTTCCTGATAAACAACAGCATTTCTTTTTCCCTTCTGTCCTTATTACTTGCAAAGAGCCAGTGATCCTGTGCCAGCCTGAAGCAAAAGCAGACTTACCTGGGCTTGATTCTGCATCAGCCAAGGCCTTGGGAAAGGACCCTGTCTCCTGGTCCTAGATTTGCCTTGTGAGCTGATTTCCCAGAAGCAAACCCGACGACTGTTATTGTGTGCCTTTGCTCTTCTGTCAAGTGGCTGTCACTTGGCTTACTCATTGTTCAGACTAGTTCCTTGGATATGTAGAGCTATCAAATATGACTTCACTATAGTTAAAGTTGCGCCAGGAAGAGTTACTGATCATGGATATGCTGCTTTTTACCCTTCCCAGCTTTCTCCAAGGGAGTTGGCTGCGTGTACACATCTGGTGATTTTTTTCCCAGCAGCCAGGACTATATCTGAAATCAAAGTAAGTGGCGGTATTTCATCTGCTTCAGCCGGCATCACTTGAAAAAAGTATGAAATGGTCAAAAAATGAGGTGATGACCGTGTATAATACACAAGACTTACTAGAATCCAGCTCTGGTATCTTCCTGCTGCCTCAGATTCTAGAATGAGAATGGAAAAGCAAAGCTCATACCAAGATGGCTGATGGGCATGATTTGGATTCACTTACAGTGAGCAGATAGAACACGTTGCTGTGGAAACCCATTTTACATAAGCATCTTCCTGGCTTATACTGAATGAAGCCTAAATTCAAAAAGAAAATGCCTCAGATTTCCTCAAATGGTTGGGTTTTCATTTTCTTTGTTTTATTTTGCTAGTATTTACTTAAGAATCGTATGTGTTTTCTCTAGTGAGTGAATTTATTTTTAATTAAAGAGTTCTATCCAAAGGGTCAGGAGACCTAGCTACAGGTCACCATTCAGGACTTTTTTCCCCTTAAATAGAAGGTAGCAGGAGAAAGCTGTGTTATTAGAGAAAGAATTCAGGGGCATGGCCTCCTGGGGAATATTGGAAGCCGAGCTGGGTGGGGACAGATTGCTTCTTTCTGTTCTTCTTTCTGTTCTGTTCTTCTCAGGCCTGTCCCTGTGTTCCTAGCTAACTTTGAGGACCTTGATGATTGTCACTGCAAACATAGCAGAGAAGCCCTCTACACTATCCCCTACAGAACTTTCAGTTGGCAAATGAGATGGTTTGCAGACTGACCATTTTCTTGTAGGGTGAGCATCCTTATCCTGATTCTGGACGTTTCCTACGTGGCATCTCTATTTGGGGACCATACATCTTGGTTTGCCCAGAACAGTCCTGGTTTATCTTTATCTCCCTATAATTATTAAAATTTCCCAGTTTCATTTTCAAAAGTGTCCTGGTTGGATGATAACTTATATGACCACTCTAAGACTCTAGGAAACTTAAAGTATTTTCCCCCCCGGTAAAAGCCAATGGAGTTGTTTGAGTGGTTTGTGCTGGTGCATACCAGTCTTTATCCTGGTAACTAGCTAACTCTGTCTCTACCTTCTGCTGTGGAGGATTAATCTATCCCTCACTCTAGCATTCCAAAGGTTCTGATTGCCCCACCTTTTCTTGTCTTCACATTTCTTACCTTCCTCAGTAACGAGATTTATTGAAACTTGGATCAGCCTAGGTATGTTGTGCAAGTGAAGACTCTGGACTGTATTCACCTCTTTCACCTCTAGCCAAGAGACACTGGGAATGAAATTTTCTGCTTTACTAAAATGAAGGAGCCTTATTCTTTACCAGGCCAAATGCATTTCTCAGTGGGCAGATGATATTGACGCAGTTATTGTGTGGTTTTATGCCTCAAAACCTTTATTTGTAAATCTGAAAGAAGACTAATAGCTTTAAAGTATTTTGAGAATCTCAAAGCGCAGAAGATTATAAATAACAAAAGATATTTTTTTCTCATCTAAAATGGCAGCACAAGATACTGCGGTTACTTACTTAATAGATAGTGTGTGATCCCTGGGCCATTTGCAGCTGATGGGTTTTTTCCAGTGCTCTATTTATAGAGCTAGATCAGAAATATCACTTCCGTTAGATTTTAACCTACAGACCATTGTCGATTTTAGAGGCCTGAGGAAGTAGAGTGCAACACTGAATACAGCTGGTTCACAGGTTCAGTTAGTGAACCACAAGCCCCCAAGGAAATTAATTTTGCTGGAGGATAGGTGTCTGAGCCAGTCGCAATCTCTTTTATATGATACTTTGCCCTGTGGCCTCACAAAGCTTGTAGGTCATCTTGAATCCTTATTCTAGAAATAGCCTATCCTAGGCAGTCTTCCTCCCTCTTTTGTATCCCATTCATCCTCTTCAACATTGGTTGCTGAAATTCTGGCTTTCTGCGTCAGATAGAACAAGAGCAGATGATCCATTAACAGAGGGAATTTAGGCTACTCTGGGAAACTTAGGAAAAGCAGATTTAAATATGTCGCTACTTCATCTTTTTCTTGGGGCTTACCGAGATTCTCTGTCACTTCCCCAGTACAAATGAGTGACCCAACAAAAAACATATGCTAAAGCTCAGCAACTTCCATGGGCCTGGTTTTAAACAGGAGAAACTGAATTTAATGAATAATGATCCCCTTCTAATCCCTAGTCTCTCACTCAGTCTCCCATCTTTAAGCTTTGTTATTATGAAGTTGTGTTTGCTGGGGCTTGGCCACTGGCCAACACATGTTTACCCATCATAAGGTTTTAGTAGGTAGGATAGACTAAGAAAATCTCTAGTCTGGAGAGAAGTCTGCTCTTAGGAAAAGGACCACATGTCTGTACTCTCTTGAGGCTTCAATAGATGCTGGGTGGGGCACTGCCATTCAAAGACAGCATGTGGAATAGAGCATTCTCAAACCTCCTGGAAAAAGTGAGGTCTGGAATGAGGGACTAATTTCTTGTCATCAAAATACCATAGATTCAAAGTTCTTAGTACAGACAGGAACTTTTGAGATTATTTTGAACAACCCCTTCTTGTCATGGATGAGGAAACTGAGATTCAGAGAGGTGAAGTGACTGGTCATTACCAAGGCCCACTCGGATGTTCTTTGTTAAATCATTCTCCTTCTCCCATCTGGTCTCACCAAAAGCCCACAGCTAAGTCAGAAATAGAGCTCCAGGGGCCTTCCCCCTAGCGAGCAGCTGACTATATGCTATCATGCACTATATAGAACATGCTTCAGGACGTGAGGACAAGAGATAAGAAGAGAATGTCAATTCCGTTGGTAACATACCATCTCCTTCCCTGAACTTAGTTCAGTCCTGAAAACATTTTTAGGTATTTTTTTCTTTCTTTTAAAAAAATTTCCTCTTTCTAGTCTCCGTAAGTTGCCTTTCATCTAAAGGAACAGGAGGGACCAAATGTCCAGAATGTCTAGCCCTCTCAGGCCATGAACTTTTCCTTCCCCTCTGTTCCTATTCTGGGAGTCACTGCTTTGTTTACACTTTTATTTTTTTAACATGGAAAAGTCTATTCTTTTAAAGTTGACCCTTTTGCTACAGGGCAGACACTTTTATGTTATGTACTAGATTCAGTTTGACCTCCCAGAAATGCTTAACACAGGAGTCATAAATTGAAATGTTTTCAGAGAAGGAGCTTCCTCATTGAAGTTCCCCAACAGGCCCCTTGTAAATACTGACACGGGTTGGTACCAGAGGCCCTTTACCTTTTTGGAAGTCAAGGCTACATAGCAACCTGATTATCCTCCTCCAGTCTGATTGCACCAGGACTACACCCTGTGTACAGAGCAGAGAGAGAGCCCCTTGCCTTGTGAGAAATCTGTCTTCATAACCAACTCCCACTCCAGAGGAGTGGGGAACTGGATCCAAAAGATACTAGTCATGAAAGATATTCCAGAATCCAAATCCTGTTGTTTTAACCACTTTGTTGCTGAGCTTCACTGGCTTGCCTCATTATTAGCAGATTAAAAAAAAAAGTAAAAGAGGATGATTAAATTTCTTTTCCCCCTAGAATTTCTTCTTCAGTGTTGATCATCATTGTTCCTGTCATTTATACTTATCAAGTATCTTTATCTAAGGATCACCAAGAACCTCTGGTTGCCTGGAGGCAAGAATTATTATTCACAATTTTACAGATGGGTAAGCAATCACAGAAAGAGAACATGCTTTGACTTACCTAAAAGTGTCTCTGAGAGAGTGGAGAACAAATGTTCCCATAGTATTTTTAGAGAGACCTGACTTCAGTGTAAATAAATTAGATTTTCTCTATGTAGCTTACCCAGATGCTTCTACAGGCTCAATCCTGTGACAGTGAAAAATCTCCAATAATTAAAATATTTTCAAAACCCAGTTCACCTATTTGATTTTTTTATTTGTATCAAAATCAACCAAATTCCAGTAGAATGAAGTCATTCTGCCTTGGCACTTTTAAATGTCACAGTCCTCAAAAAGACGAGAGGGGAGAGAGCACCCCAATTTTTAGAACTTCTGCTTAAAATGAGCATTAGAGAAGATTCACTTTACTTATCTATTTCCTGACCAATTAGGTCATTGGGCAGGAAATCACCTTTTCTGAAAAGCCAGTAAGCAAATTCCTTCTACCTTAAATTTCCCATAAACAGTTTTAATGATCATTTATGCCAGCCCTTGCATAGGAATGCTTGAAAGTTGGAAGACATGAGACCACTGAGTTTTCTAGTTGAAAATAGACAGCTTCCCCACTTCCCCTTCTCCCAGTTCTTGCTCAAGTGGTCCCACCACCTATAACCACTCTTCGGTTGTTTTCCCATATTTGAGGCCCTATTAAGTGAAATAACTTTCTAATCCTGACCAGATTTTTAAGCCTCTAAGCAGGAAGGGTCAGTTTTAGGCCACCTGATTTGCATGAATCCAGGTGCTGGGCCACTTGAGCGAGGTTAAATAACTTGCCGAGCCAGAGCATGCATGTCTTTCTGGAAACCCCTTGCCCTGGGTTATCACTGTACATCAGAACAGAGGAAGCCAAATGTGGAGCCTGAGTAACAGCAGAGTGCAGATGAGATAAGATAAGATGCTCACAACACACCTCTGTCAGTGTCTTCCCAGAGATGGGCCTTCGGCTCCTCAGGCCCTTCAGACAGACCCGCTGGGATGGCAGAGTAGCAGGCTATTTGACATGATGAGCCTGGAGAAGGCTAATTAGAGTTGTGGTTAAGATTCAGTTGGCCTGGTTTCGAACATTGGCTCTGTCATTAAGCAGCCATGTGACCTTGGGAGAGTTACTTAATCTCTCATAGCTTCAGTCTGTCAATAGGGATGATACTATTACCTACCTCATAGGGTAGTGTGGGGATCAGAAAAGATGTGACTAAGATATGAAGCTCAAACAAGACGTAAGCCCTCCCTCTGTAAAGGGCTTATCTAGGGCCTAGCCTACAGTACTTCAAAAATATTGTCTTTTGTTATCATTAACTTTTAAGGCCCTGCTGTTATTGCTCTTGTAGGTGGCTTAATGTTTGTAGGCACTCCTGAAAACGTATCTCCTCAAGCTTGTTCACTCAGGGTTTCCATTTTCCATGGTCATTTGCACTCATGGCCCTTAGTTGGGACCTGAGCTTAGCTGTCCAGGAAACAGCCAGTGTATGGGTACTTTCTTATACTATTGTCATTGGTTTAGGGACGTGGAGCTCTTTAAATAGTCACTATTGGCCAAATGTGGCTCTGAGCTCTGAAAACATCTTCTAGACCTGGGAAGCTCTTATAGTTTTATTACCAAGAAAACTTTTTGAGTGCTTAGCTAATTAGCAACTCCTAATTATTCACACACAGATTTTCCTTGGTGGACTTTAAAGCTCAGCCTCACTTCCTCCCGTCACTTAGCAGGCATCTAGGCAGCAAGCTTGTATAATTTGCTTGAAAAATGTAAACCTATTAATTTTAGCTTAAGCAAAATAGAATTAAGAATGTAAATCTGCTGCTAAAACAAGTATATGACATGGTTCGAAGTTTAGAAGAATAACTTATTAACTATTTATTTAACCAGTGTTTATTAAGCATCTTCTGTATCTCGGACCTTGGGTTAAGTGACTCAGGCATACCAGCATAAATCAGACATGGGTTTGGCCCTCTTAAAATATATATTGGAGGTAATAAGAAAAGCACACAAGTAATTTGCCACAGGATAGACAAATGACAGTAACATGACAGAGTGAAAGTAGTATGGACGTTTAGAGGAGGAAGACGTTATTTCTGTGATGATCAGGGAGGGGGCAAGTAGGAAATGGTATTGAGGACAACATGTGGACATAGAGGCATTCCAGGTGTGGAGGGGACATGGGGCAGTAGTGATTAAATTGGAGCAAAATCTACATGAAGCAGGATGGAAGGGAGAGGTGTGTAAAGGCAGGTTGGGCACAGGCTAGAAGAGCCTTGAATGCCAATCTTAGGGATTTAGAACTCTGTGAAGGCACTTGGGAGCCGTTGAAAGTTTTTGAGTATGCTGATCATAAGTGGCAGGATAACATGCTTAGATGTGTGCTCCGGGAAGTTAATCAGGCAGTAGAAGAGAAGATGGGCTTTTGTAGGGAGACACTGTGATAGCAGCATGGAGATCAGTTAGAAGACTTTAGCACTCATCCCCAGGTGAAAGCTAATGTGGGTCTGATGGAAGGTTGAGGTAGGAGGAATGGAGGGTAGGGAATGGATGGAGGTGAAATTTTACAGTTAAATCAATAAGACTTCACAGTTTATTGGAAGTGAGGAGCATGGGAGAAGGAGAAATTTAAAAATGGAACTGACATTTCAAACCAGATTAACTGGAAGACCAAAGAAAGAGATAAAGAAAGAGTAAGTTTATGTGGAAAGATATGAGCTTGATTTGAAGGGATTGAATTTGTGGTGCTAAAATTCATTATGGTCGGGCCTGCAGTTCTTGTGGTTGAAAATGGAGGACAGGTGCTGAGGCAGGTCAGAGGTTGAGGCAAAGGCTTGGAAATCATCCACATGGGGGTGTCATCCTTGTCAACAGTGAGGCCATGCCATATGGAGCAGACATTGCAAGCTTGTTGAGAATGAGTTCATCTGGCTCATAAGCATGTTTATTTGTGTGTTTTAAAAAATTTAAAAATTAAGCCAACACTTTAAAATCACGTTCTTAACATGTTGATTTCTGGGTTCTCTTTTAAAAATCAAAAGATGTGGCTAATTATGAGTTTGTATTGCCACATGACAGCAACAGCTGGAGCGGGACAGGGGCTGTCCCCTTGAGACTGTGGATAAATTTTCTAATTCTCCTCAGTCTCCACAACTCCCTATCATCTCCTAACACTTAAGATTAAATACAAAAAGTAGATTAATGGTTGCCCATGGCTGGGAGGCAGGAAAGAGAGGCTGGAGGCTTATGGCTAAGGGAGATGGGGTTTCTTTTTGGGGTGATGAAATGTTCTAAAGTTGATTGTGGTGATGGTTGAACAACTCTGTGGAAATGGTAAAAGCCATTGAACTGTACACTTTCAATGGGTGAATAGGTGAATTATCTCAATAAAGCTGCTTTTTAAAAATGCAAAAAAAGAAAAAGAAAAATCAGTAGCTATTGCCCTTGCAATGTCAGTTGTTTTATAGCAGAAAATATTTCTCTGTTCATGTGCCTCTTTCAAAAAGGGGAATATAAGGGAGGCTGGCCCCGTGGTGCAGCGGTTAAGTTCGCGCACTCCCGCTTCAGCGGCCCGGGGTTTTGCAGGTTCGAATCCTGGGCACAGACCTACACACCACTTATCAAGCCATGCTGTGGTGGCGTCCCATATAAAGGAGAGGAATATGGGCACAAATTTAGCCCAGGACCAATCTTCCTCAGCAGAAAGAGGAAGATTGGCAACGGATATTAGCTCAGGGCTAATCTTCCTTAAAAAAAAAAGGGGAAAATGAAAGACAGGATTACATATTTCAAGCAAAATGGAAGAGAGTGGTCGTAAAGAATTTCAACGTGTTAAAATGTAAACTGGCCTCTTCATTAATGTACATTACCTTCCTAGACACTGGAGTCATTTGGGTGTGAGACAGGAAAACTTGGGTCATGGCCAGCTCCCTGAGGTCCACCACAACTAAGAAGATAGGGAGAAGAGAAGCAGAGAAGGGAAAGGATCAATCAACGTGATACAAGGGGAAGCAGAAGAGGCCAGTATATTGGAGGCCAAAGGAGAGGGAAGCCTTATCAACTGCTGACAGAAGGTCAAGGAGGATGGGGACAGAGAAGTCAGGAGGTTACCGGAGATCATCCGGTGAGGGAGCTTAGAGGGATATAGGTGCAGATGGTGAAGTGCCCAGAAGGCATTGTTCAGGAGTTAGTATTTTATCCTCAGGCACAGAAAACTGCCAAAGGATTTTAAGGGAGTGATGTGATCAGATCAGTACACTGTAGATTATTTGTTTTCACATTAATTTGTGTTATGTTTTGAACTGTGTGCATAATGAACGAAAGTCTCCCTGAGTTTTATTCTTTTCTATGCCAAATTCTCCTTCAGTCTGAATTCTCAGGCTTGTTGAGGCCCCAGCTGTTGATTTCTGTCTAATTCATTCCTGCACCTGCTTAACCAGAGAACATAGATGGTTGGTGTTATCTCTCCCGGGGTTCTCAGCCTCAGCACTGTTATATTTTGGGCTGGATAACTCTTTGTTGTGGGGGCCTGTCCTTTGCATTACAGGATGTTGAGAAGCATCACTGGCTTCTACCCTCTAAATGCCAGTGCACTCCCACTTCAACATTGCCAACAAAATCACTTCCAGCCTAGAACCACTGAACCACATTCATCTGTTGTAGTGTTTGGGCCCAGGAGCTTAAGGCCATGCAAAGTTGGTAGACCACCCTGAAAGATGTCTGGCCCAGAAAAAGAGGACCAATTCCTACTCCATACTGAGGGGTGAAAATCAGATGATGCAGTGAGAAGGTAATGATGAGAAACTCAAGGCCTCATTTTGTTTTAGCCAATTCAATAGACTTCAACCTCTCTGTACTTAGTCTCCTCGTTGAAAAGAGATGGCATCTTGAGGATACAAGGCAAACCCACTGTGCCCTCTATGGCTAGGATTCATGCCATGGCCAGGGCCAAAATTGGCACAGGAGTTTGGAGGAGACCTCAGAACATGCTAGATGTGATAGTGAGGGCTGGCTTCTAAGTGGTGGGACTTGCAAGCTTGCCTCTAAGGAGGTGGAAGAGGAGGGGAGCAGGAATGGTTTCCCCCTGGTGATGTCAAGAGGGCTCAATGAAGCTCTGAAGGTGTAAGATAGTAGCTGAAGTGCAACTTGGGTAGACTAGAAGCTCAGATAAAGTTTACTTCAGATCCTCCATCATATAGGAAAGTCTTAGAAAGTAAAAGAATGTTTCTCTTGGGATAAGGATGTCTAATACAAATTGGTATCAAATGGTGAGATCTTCCAGATTCCTCTTCTGGGTGTGTGTATGTGTGCAGGGGTTGGAAGGGCAAAGGAATTTTATATGCATATGCAACCATTTCTATATTGATAAGGAAAATTGAATTAAGACTCTTATCAAGCTAAAAAAGTCTTACAACTCTATTAAACTGAGACTGTTTCATAACTGGCTTTTATTCGATGTAGTAGCATTATGCTTTTCTGCCACGGATATTGAGTGACTTGATTTAGTATGAGCAATGGCTCCAAGCTGCCTTGCAATGCAATCTCTTATTGATAGATAACTCTGTTATCTTTTAGCCCAGTGGTGGTCATTTACACTGAGGCTGAAGGAAACTCATGCTGGGTTTTATTTTTAACCTCATATTCCTTAACCTCTCTCCTTCTTCTCTAATTCATCAAATTTTGTGGTAATAAACTGAGCCCCTGAGTACTCTCTTGAGCAATGAGCAATGACTGGACTTTTGTATAAATGAAACACCATTATAAGAAAGGGCACCCATAATCATGGTTTTGCCGTTTCATTTCAGGCACTTCTGGGTCCAGCTGTGTGACAGCTGCACTAGGAAACACCTGGAGTCACAGTGTGAACACCCGGCTAATTCTCCAGTACCTTGGCTCAGAGAGAAGACAGGTGAGTGCTTTAACAATGTTGTCTGACTGTCAAGGTCAGAGAACAAGATGTCCCTAGCAGTCTGAGTGTTCATCTTCTGAAAGCATTGGCTGCGTTGTCTCTCCTGGGCCAACACAGTCAAGAAGTATGTAAAGAAATCAGAATCCCTGCCTGCCCCAATAGCAGTTATAATAAAGTGGGGAGACCAGTCATACACAGGAAAAAATATGTAAGAATAGACACCAGAGAGTTAGCATGCCTCCTGATATTTGTCAATATCTTGTAGGTGAACCGAGTCCACACCGCTAGGGATCTCAAACTCTCCATCTCTGAAGAGTGAATGATCATTTCACTTAGCTGGTGTTTGTTGAGGACTAGAAAATTTGTGTACAAATTAAATAGTGATAGTGCTTTTTCTTGAGGTTAGTATGCTTTGAAAGCCTTAGGCCAGACAGATCCTAACAAGTGAATAAACTATTCCCCAGACCTAAGGTAAAGTTATGGGTGATGCTAGAGAAACCTCCAAAAGGATGATGATTCTCTCAGAGCTCCCTGTTTATGGTTTATGGTTTCTGTCCTGGCTTCCAGTGAGAATTCTCCCCTTCCATCCAGACAGGTTGCTTTCTACCCCCTTCTTAATCTCCCCTCCCTCTCCAAAGAAAGGGACATCACAGTCTGATGCCTTTGGTAAAATGTTTAATAATTAGGAAATTTATTTTTCGTGATATCTAACCTCAACTTTATCCTGCTGCGTGGACCATGTTCTACCACAACCTCTCCTGCAAGCAGGAGCAAGAAGAAGAGTGTGATTATTCTGACTTGTTGGCTGGGGCAGAATTCAGAACCCAGATTTGCCCATCTTGCTAAACATATAACAAATCCAAACTATAATTAAAGAGGCACAAAATATCATGCTGGTGGTCCTTTCTGGAGGAGGTGCTGGGGAGAAAGTTGTTGCCCTTTACCTACATTAGGTAAATTGGCTCTTTTTCAAGAGTTGGGAATCATCAAAAACAGACATGAGCCTTTGCCTCTTTCAGACATAACTTTCCGAGTGCCGTTGGTTACAGACCAGAAGATTCTTCTTGGTTTGCTTAGGACTGTGTAAATAACATTCCAGCTTGGTGATTGAGTCAGCCATGATCTGAGAAGATGGAGCTGCTTGTTTTCATTTAGGGGAACATTCTTGAGTTTTCAGGCCCTGGCGTGCTCATTACCTCAGTGATGCCTTTTCCCTGATGATTCAAGTATCCTGGGTTCTGAATCCATGACTTCTCTTTTCAGTGGAACTCATCCAAAAATATTCCTATAGAACCTAATGACCTTTGGCTTGTACCCTAGGTTGTAAATTATGTTAAATAAACCCTGTTTGCAGCCATCAGGGATATCATTAAGGATAGTCAAGCACTACTACCTAACCTCTAATTTGAGGAAGCAAAATTCCTTGTGAATCCATTCATTTTCATGGACCCTTAACCCCACTCCTTGAAACTTGTAGTTTATCTCTGTTTTAGATTTTAGATGGCACACACTGATTTTATGATTCAGTCTGCTATATATAGTATCATGGATTTCAGGCTTCCGGATCCTAATTTTACTAATCCAAGTTAGCATTTATTAGTAAACAAAGAAGTTAGAGCCACATTTTTTTCCTTTTATTTTAAGAAATTAACCGGTCATTTCCATTTTGTCAGTGTCAACAGGAACTAGCTGGTAGGACAAATGCTATTATTTTGTGTCTCTTTGGTGACAGGAGGATTTTGGTGACTGTTGGTTCTTGGCTCATAAGGTCAAATGCAGGCCGCTGGTCACGAGAAGAACCAGGAGCAAAGCGTGGATGGATCAGTGACAGTTTATCAACTCATATCCTATTAGACGAGTCAGTAGTGTTATCTTAATCTACAAAGGACAACTTGCTATTATCATTAATAATCAATCAAGAGCAGAGTTAAGTGCCTTTGAATTATGTTTTCAATCAGTAATTAGAAATTAAAGTAAAGTATGACCAGTGTTAAAATGGCCAACCCAGGCAAAAGAACTTACATTTAACTAATCAATGGAAACATGCATGCCTTTTGGGACCAGTTGTTAAATTTGTGGCCTAATAACTATGATAAAGTTTGATATAGAAAACATGTTTCTATCTGATACCTTATCTTGCCTTAGCAGAGGGTGCACTTCGTGATTCTTTGAGCCTTTCCTGTGGTCTCACTCCATGACAAAGTAGAGAAGCCAGATGAAGATAAACCTTTTCTGGGATATGTGCACAAGACAATACTTTAAAGCTAGTCTTTAAGGTAATTGCTCTGAATAATACTTCCTTATAACACTACTTAGTAGGAGAACATGCCTGAATCATTCTAGGGTAGGCAGACCTATGAAACACCAGCCACTAGGAGAGCATGTACCAGGTATAGCTGCTTCTTTTTTTCCCCACTGCACAAGCAGAGGCCACTACACCAAGGGATCAAGGTTATGGAATGAGGATTACATTTTATCCCGTTTCTATGACATTAAACTCTACACCAGGGCTTTTGAATACGAGTCTTTTGAATACTTAGTCTGAGATCACAGGGCTGGAAGGGTGTCAGGTCAAGCTGAGCAGATCTGCGAGCCGATTAACCCAAGAGCTGAATTGTATAGTTCAAGGGAAGGAGTCCTCCCTGGCTGATTATTTTCTTTACACCCTGGAAACTTTGTGAAATTATATAACCAAGAAAGAAATCTCCTTATCAGGGCACAATCCAAGTTAATTCTCTTGTTTATTCTGCTTCAGTGTTTGCAAAAACCCTCTTAAGAAGCTGGGAAACATTTTCTTTTGGACTAATTTAGCTTTTTTTCCATTTGACTTTTATTTATTCTTTTCCTACTCTGCTTCAATCCTACCCCACCCTTTTTGCAACATTTTTATTCTTACCAAAGACATGTCCTTAGAGTACAATTAAGATGGCCTCTACTAGTTTTTTGTTTGTTTTTTGTTAATAATCAAAAATATGTTTTGGTCCACCATATGCATGGTGTGGGGGTGCAAAGAAGTAGAAGACACAGTCCTACTTTCAAGGTTCTTCTGATCTAGTGTGGGCGATGATATATATATATACACTCATGAATAACCAAACTGCAGTGCAGAGTTAAAGAGCAAACTGCTACTGAGGTCCTGTCACAAGGCAGTGTTTGATTTGTTACCTAATAAGTGCTTAAAACAGTAACTGTGAATCCAAAGGAAGGTAAACTCATCAGAGGCACGTTAGTCTTTTCAGGAGGAGGTGAGACTCGAGTATCACTTTAAACCAGTGTTTCTCAAGTCTGGCTGCACTTGAGACGCATCACAAGAGCATTCACAAAATACCAACATCCCAACCAATTGAATCAAAATCTCTGCCGGTGGGGCCGGGCATCAGTGTTTATTTTATTTGTAAAGCTCCCGCAAGTGATTCTACTGTACAGCCAAGGTTGCAAACCTCTTCCTTAAATAGATAAAATTAGGTTATTAAGAAAGAAAAGGGGAGATGTTGGGGTGAGGGAGAGCAGCAAAAGGAGAAATACAGGAGGGCAAGTCACACGTTCAGGAGACACAGGTTGGGTTTTGCCTTGTAACAAGCAGAGGGTTTGTGCACTCACTCATTTACAAACCTTTATTTAATCACCTCTTCTCTGCTAGTTACTGTGTAAGATGCTAGAGATCCAAAATATGAGTAAGTTCATACCTGTCATTGTTCACAATCTACCTGAGGAAACAGATAAATATATAAACAGTACGTGCTGTTCGAGCATCATGAGTTAAGTGAGTGCAGAGGCAATGGAGGATCCTCCTGCAAAGGAAGGTTCTGTGGCGATTAATGAGGCAGCAGCATGCAGAATGGATTGGCTGAGGCCTTCCTCTGCTAAGCTCTCCCAGTAACCAGGTGCATTGTAATGAGGGACTGGAAAAGCTAGAGTGAGGGTGGTTATACTCGAAAGAATGATGAAAAAACTTGATGAATTATTCATACTGTTTCTGACCAAATCCTCATGTCTGTTCCTACAAACCACATATGGGATTATATAAATTTTTAAGTGCCCTGGAAGGAGTAATGAAGTAAATTAATCCCAACTAAGCTTCACACTCCCTTGATGAAATAAATATTATGACTCTCTTATTTCAACAAATTGGAAAGAGGTGACTTTTTCATATAGGCGGTTTATTTAAATAGACTTTATAATAATATTTTCATCTTCTATTTAGAAGGCACTCTGAAGTTACAGAACACTTGAGGAAAGAGCCTAAAGAACCCAGCAAATTGTTAACAGTGCCAGTAATATTCCTCAAGCTCCTGATCCTTACGTAGGCTTTTCTTAAAGTCTCAGGTTGTTTTGCATTTTGGAAGTATTCAGTGTTTCCTTTCTGGTGATATCATTCTTCTTTCAGGGTCCATTTTGTATTTTAAAAGACTCACACACCATCACTGTGAAGGCTTCTGACCCCTCAGCCTTAATCAGCCCATCTTCCCTCAGTCTTGCCCACCTAGCACTTGTCTCTATTCTTGCACAAGTGAGACCTGAATTATGAGCCCCCGAGGGCTGTCACTGAATCTTACCTGTGTACCCTCAGAGGCAAGGACAGTGCCTGACACTTACACATTCAATACATTTATTTTGAAAGAGAGAAAGAAAGAAACAAATTCCTTGTATTTATACATGAACCCAGTCTTGAAGAAGAAGGTCATACTGCTTATCTAGAATCACTCTTCCCCATATGGGTTGAGTTTTGCAGTTTAATAGTTCCTTTAACGTATTGGTAATTGTCAGTTAAAAAGATTAGCGTCAAACCTTGACAATTACAAGCAGATATTTCTATAGAAATACTATAAGAATACTGAATATAGAAATATCTTTTTGCAGAACCAGCCTGCTGGGGGCTATGGGAGAGTGGAAGCCAGGCTTCCCTTGAACTCCTAGTTGGAATTCCTTTGTGTAAGCAAGCCAGAGCCCTAAACACAGACCCGGGGAGTGAGGGAGGGATTCTGCATCTGCTTTCAGGGAACAGGCAGCATGGGGACTTCTGCTGAGGGGAAGGGTAAGAAATCTTTGTTGCCGTCTTCCACAAGTCTTAAGTTCTCCTCTCCGTGGTTGGAAAGGTTCAATGGAAGACTGAATAGCTGAAGAGATGATTTTTCTCCCAATAAGCTGATTCTCCCAATAAGTAGATTTGGGGCAAGAAAGTCAGGCATATATCTACATTCACCCAAAGAAAGACACTGGAGGTCATGTTTCACCTGATGTAAGTGGTAGTTTTATGTCTTCCTCCTCCAAGATTCCTCCAAAGAGGAATTCAGGCTTAGTTGCCCTCACTCAAAAATGAACTCTCTCCCTTTGTAAAATGGTTCCAGGTCATCGTGTTTGTTCTCTGGTTTTCTACCCCAGCTCCTCTGCTGTTTTTAGACAAGGAGACTTTTTTTTTGTGACTGGATCCAGCCAGAGGAGAAGTTTGGCTGTGCTGCAGGGGTGGGAGAAATTTCTTTTCAAGCATAAATATCTGCAGAAATAGGAAAGGGAACATAGAATCCCAGCCAAGTACACTGCCTTGGGTATAAATGTTCCCTCCCTTTTCAGAGCTGCTCAAGTGTGAAATCTAAGCCCCAGCTCACACTCCTCCACCAGAAATGCTCTAACAGGTATTGAGTAGATTAGGAAAATGTGCAAAAGGGGAACCCAGAATGGTGGCTTTTAAAAGGATCCTTTTTCTCGGGTCACCAGGCAAATGTATTAAAATCTGAGGAAACCCTACCTGAAAGTATGCAGTAACAGCAAATGAATACAGTGAGCTGAGATTCATGGAGCTAGAGAGGGCTCCATCTGAGAAAGGACAACACAGATACCCAAGTGAACACCTCCTGTTTCTATCTCCACATTAGAGACAAGAATATCAGTATCTTCCCCACCACCTACCAAAAAAAAACAAACTCCATGGGACTCTCTCTGAAAAAAAATCAATACTTCTGAATGGGCTCAAGTGAAGAAAACTTTCCCTTAAAGAGGTTCCATTGGAAACTGCCAGTTAAAAAAATCATCAGTTTTTTATCAGTAATCAGTACAGTTGCTCCCTGCCTCTGATGGGGGTTTCCCTTTCTGGTGCTTTGATTGTGACAGACCACGTACCTTTGCTGAGGGGGAGAGTCAGTTTTTCCTAGGAGATTTTGAGCCACAAGGGGTCAATAAAAGTTCAAATCAAAATCAAAACAAGGGTAGGGGAAGCACCATGGAGTTCTAAATGTCATTTTTTATCAAGAAGACTTGTAAAATTAAGTGTTACCACCATTTCAAAAAGGAAAGGTACTTTAACACCAAAAAGTAGAAAAGATATATTTGTGAATAAAGAATACTACTGTAAATTGAATATTTGTTTTCATGGAAGACAGTACATGTCCTCATTTCTCTCTTTGAGGAGCATGATCTCTGACCATCAGGGCTGAATGATTGGTCGGCCACAGAGTGTTTAGGTGACTTCCGCTTTAATGAGCTACTCATCTCACCAGATTTTATCACCTCTCTCATTCTCCTCCAGCTCTGACTAGTTTTATTTTTACACACAGTCTGATACCAAATCCCCTTATGCGGTGACCCTCCCAGCTCTAACTTGCTAAGTGAACCGGCGCAAATATGTGAATGAGAGATTTCTAGAGAAATCTCAGCTGTTGCAGGAAGTAGAAGAGACACAGGGCTTTGGAACCAAACTGAAGACCTTGTTGTCAGGCAAGGGAAGAAAAGTGTTTTCAGTTGGGAAACAACACAGGAAACAGCTACGAGATCTCTTGGACAAGGCGGTGACCTGAGAGTCAAGGACGCTGAAATTTATTTGGCTCATTTGAGAATGAAGGTTGGACAGGATGTTGTATTTTAGCCTTGGTTGGTTAGCTGTGACTGAGAAGAAAATAGGGCAATATCTCTGGTTAGGAAAAGCAAAGGGGAGAGAAGGGTTAAATAGCTACATAAACTGTGAACTGATTTACAAATGAACCAGCATTTTCACTGGAACAAAAGCATTTAGAATGTGACCATGTCCCATCTGAGATGCCTTCTAGACATCATCTTATCCAGTGATTCTCACCTACAGTGAGCCTATGAATCACAGGTGTTAGCAATGAAGATTCCCAGGCCCCACTCCCAGTGACCATTCAGCGAGGGCAAGCACTTCCGGGGATTCTCACAGGGGTGGTCCTCAGACCCTTTTCTAGCCCCTTCATTTTACAGACAGGGGTAAGCAATTGAGGTTAAGTGACTTATTCAGGGTCACACAACCAGTAAGTAGCAGAAATGCAACTGGAATTAAATTCTCCCAATTCCTAATCTGTTGCTGTTTTCACTTTACTGTGCTGACTTTAGCAGGAACACTCTGGGCAAAAGAGTCCCCTAGCCCAAATTACTGGGTTTGCAGGCTATGTGATATTTATATCCTCTGGGACTTTCAGTGGTTCATAAAAATGTTCTACAGAACTCTACAGAAAAATATTTTTAAAAGGCACCATCCTACCCTACATTGCTCTGAGTTACCAAATAAAAGTCATCATTTTAAATTCTTGGGCCCAAACGTGAATAAGTGGCGTTTTCCAAGTTGAACTTCACAATGAGCACAAACTTCCCAGCCAAATGACTTTTCTTATAGACAACATCCTGCAAATAGGGCTGACTTCTCTGCCTCTCTCCTGCAAATGGTCATTTGTGCCCACAGAGGGTCACCCTTAAATCTTGAGCTTCCCGTCACCTATCTTCATAGGCTAAAAGTGTGCCGTGGTTTGGGAAACCTGGCGTTTTCTTGTCTTCTCAGCTTGGGAGAAGCTTTGTGATTATCATATTTTGAGTCTTTGCATCTTTATTTTGAAAACTCAGAGTGGAATAGAGGAAAGGAGGTAGGAGGCAGCCTGGGTGGAAACCCATTTCCTGCAATCCAAAGGTCCCATAGTTTGGTAGTGAAGAGCATCCTTGCTTAGTTCTAGTGCTCCGGGCAACACTAATGTAAAGCCCTCTTTATTGTCTGGGGATGGAAGTGGGTTGGCCTCCATTGAGTACCTATGGTTGCAGGCATCACATTTGATCTTTTTACTTGCATTATTTCTGTTAACCCCACAAGAACACTTCAGCGTAGATCTTATCATCTTCCTTCTTGCAAATAGAGAAACTGAGCTAAGAGGATAAATAACTTGTTAGTATCAAGATTTGAAACCAAGTTTGTATAACTTCAGAGCCTAAGTTCTTTTTGCTATACCATGTTCTCTGAGATGTAGACATTTTTTTAAAATTTAGGAATAAAATGAGGTGCTGGAAAATGAAGCCTTGACTTAGTGATGATTCTTTTGGCTTGCAACGAATGGTCCTTATTATCTTTCTCTCTGATTTTTCCCCAAGTATGACTGGGTCTAGAATGTCATTTAGCTTATCTCTAAAGCTTACTGAATACATATTAGAACAGTACCTCCCACGCTGGGGCAGGGACATTAGGAAGGAGATGATGAGCTGCTTCTTACTTTTTTCTATTGCTCTTGCCATTATTTGGTTTAGAAATACTCCTGGCATGTGACTGTGATTCAGAAATGCTCCTTGCCCTGTCTGTGTGTGTGATTTGAAAAACACAGCTTGTCACACATGTGGCTGAAGCAGATCCAGCTTGGAGAATTCATCGTCTGGTTGCTGTTGCCTGGGGAGTATGTCTGCCAAGGTGGTGCATGGCCTGAACCTGTGGCCTCTGCTTCTCTCCAGGGGTTCACTGTGGCTGAGAGGGTCACAACACCGTACACTGCTGGTTTGCATTTCAACTTGATTGGAGAGTAGGTGGGGTCGGGCTTCGGGCCCTGCTAAAACCTCAGTAGCTCATGAAACTAGGTGTAGGGGGATGGGAAGCAGACAAGGGATTTACGTGGTGGAGGTGTGAGGGAAAAAGAATCAAATATATCTCTAGCATTCAGTTTGAATTTATATAAGTCTGATTATATTACCATAACATTTTATGATATGCTAAACATTATCTAATACATGATTGGTTGTCAACTGCAATATAAATCATTGAGCTTTCCTGATTGCTGCTGCTCTAAGTAATTTGGAATTTTCTGTTCCCATAGAGTTGACATACTCACTCCTTCCTTCCCTCAACCTTCCTCTTACCCTCTTGCCCCTCTCTCCACACTCCCTCCACCCCCCTGCCCCAACCTCAGTAACCTTCCCTGGATTTTTAAATCAGTCAGTGGCTCCTGGCAACTGCCTTAGAGTTCAAATGTTTGAAGCAGAGATTTTTCCAAAGAGGGTCTCTTTCTGCAAGTTTCCCTTCTTGGCTTGGCAGAGCTTAAGAGTTCTGGCATCTAGGACAAAGAGCATGTGTGCAAGAGTCTTGGGCCCTTGTTTCATTGTTACCACAGGGACTATGATTTTGAGAACACCTTTAGAGAGCCAAGCTACAGTGGCTGCACTCCACTGCCTACCTTCCGAATCCTCCACTCAGAATTGGCAATGAGAGATTGAGCTGGGATTATGATCCATGACTCCAAGTAA
The DNA here is from genome assembly GCF_020826845.1 of Diceros bicornis minor. Classification (NCBI taxonomy): domain Eukaryota; kingdom Metazoa; phylum Chordata; class Mammalia; order Perissodactyla; family Rhinocerotidae; genus Diceros; species Diceros bicornis. The sequence continues at coordinate 16,989,852 of NC_080763.1, forward strand.
CAAAATTCTCTGAGTGTCACGCCTCCAGAAAGAGCCACATCATTATAAACCTTAAAAAGTTAGGCACCTGGTATATCTGGGTGGGATTGAGAACAAGTCACCCAAAGCCCCCACAGCCCTGGCTTTCTGATTGCTTTACTCTGTCAACCCAACCATTTACTGAGAGTTTTCCTTTGTGCCAGTCACTCTGCTAAGTGCTTTGTGGGCATTTTCTTCTTCAAGCCTCACAACTACCCTATGAGATAGTTATTACTAGGTATACTTCATAGAGGAGTACACTGACGTTTATAGAGCTTTAAAAAATTGCTCTGAATCACATGGCTTCTAAGGGTTCCCCCCAACCCATACACAAACATACACTCCCTCCCCTACATCCCTGAGTTCTTAACCATTATCCTATACTGAGTCCCATGTTAATGTAAGATTATTCATGCCTGCTGCTTGGAATTAATTACAGAAAATTTCTCCATTCAACCACTGTGGTGTGGCCACCTTCAGTGGTTATTTTAGGTGGAATGCTCCCCTTAAAGAGTAGAATGAGTCGTTGCCCTGAGAGAGCTTTTTCTATTTCTGTTAAATAATCATCAGTTGTTTCCTATAACAATGCGGCTCTGTGTGGCAACAGAACACTCTTGAGGAAGAATGAGCTCCATGGGACATGATCCTCTGAATCTTACCATCCAGTCAGGGGAAGTCCTGGCCATTCCTCTCTCAACTTCCAAGTTCTGGCCTTTCCAGCCAGCATCTTTTCCATGTTCTGGGTTTGGCTTCAATATTCTGCTTTTTATTGTCAACGCAGAAAGAGAGAGTCTCTGTGGAGTCTTGCCCATGGTGGGGACAGACCTGTGCCCACCTGTCCCTGGTCTCCTCCAATGAGAACCTGCAGGACCCAAGAGGTACAGTGATGCACCCAGAGGAGATGTCCCTTCCCTCATGGATGATATAGAATGACATATAAACGATACTATCCCTTTACTCTTTCCTTGTAAAGTCACTTTCCCCAAATAGTAATCAATTTCATGGTTTACTTTTAAATCCTTTCTGAGTTGTCTATTCTTCTCTGAAAGTATTATCCCAGCACCCTAATGAAGATTCAGTCAATGCTACTGGAATGGAAACCTCTGGCAGTTCTATACTCTCTTACATGTGCCTCCTTAAGACACAGAGCTTCAGCAGATCCCATGTGGCCTCTAACCTTTCAATGGCAGCACTGATTCCAAGCTCTTCTCTCTTATTTGTAGCTAGTTATACAGTTCTCTCCAGACACACTGTCCTGTACGGGCCATGTGTTGGAATGTTAGGCTCTTCTTTGTGACCATCTCCACTTCCTACTTGTGACTCCATTCCGACACTAGCTTTGCCTTTTTTACTTCCCCCCTCTTCTCATTAAGACCTTGCTCCAAGATCCTTGTGTCTGGCTCTGCTGAGAGTCTGTCAGCATTTGATCTCATTGACTCGAGAAGGCCAGTCCTTCTCAGGAACCAGCCTATAATCTCAGTTTAAATTAAACAGGAGGCATTTCTACCAAAGGCTTCATTTGTCACTAGGACCCCTGTGCATCGGGGGTCTCATTATGTGTTGTGGTTGTCCAAAGGCCAAGTATTTTCAAAGAAAACCCACTGAGACAAGTTAGCTGAGTGACTGCCATAATATCTGTGAAGTCTTGGTCGTGTTTTTGATCTCCTAAAAATCGAATATTTTTCCTCAATTAAGAAAAGGTATACATTACAGCTTAAAATCTTTAGCAATAAATCTTCTAGAGACAGTAGTTGTAATAACAGTCTTTTGTGTGTGCTCTAACCATAGACATGGATCCTCTTATAACTGTTCTATTTTTATCTAGACTAGACCATTAAGTATTCTTTGTGTTGGACACTCCCTTTTCCTTCCCTCCTTCCCTACTCTTTTTCTTCCTTCAAATCTTTTCTGGGTAGATAAGTGTGCCAGACACTGGGAATATGAAGTCAAATAAAGCCCAGTTTCCTGCCTTGAAGAACCACAGTAGCAGAGGGCGAACACCTAGTAGAGGGAGACAGATATGTAAATACATACAAGAAGTTATTGAGGGAACTGCAGCAGAGTACACGATGAACATCAATATTGGGGTGGTCTGAACTCTCAGCAGGGAAGGCAAGGTCAGGGAAGGATTCAGAGGAGAGTAAAATGTTTGAGATAAGACTTGAAAGGTGTATCAGTGTTTGCCAGGTAGATGGGGAAGGAGGCTGAGGAAGCTATATGAACAAAGGCTCCGAGGCGGGAACTGCAAATAGTCCTTCTTTAGTGCTCCTGGGGAGGGTAGGTGGGTGTCTGTACGATGGATGGGGGTAGGGGGAACATGGGACCTGTAGTTCAAGATAAAGCAAGGAAAAGCAGGACAAACCAGACTTGATCCTGGAGGCTCTCAGAAACCCCACTGAGAGACTCCCAGCAGGGCTGTGAGGTCAGATTTGTACTTTACAAAGCCCTCTCTGGCAGGAGTTTGCCATACAGGTTTGGAGGGATTTGAAATAGGATGCAGAGAGATAAAGGCTTTCACGGAAGCTGTGGCCATTGAGATGGAGAAGAGGGAAGCACTATGAAATGGTAAGGAGGCAGGATCAACAGCATTTAAGCACAGAGAGAGAGGATCTAGAAGGAGGTTGGAAGGAGGGCTTGTTTCTGATGTAAGTGAGTAGATGAGGTTATCGCTCACTGCATGGACTAGTACAGTAGGACAACAGGCCTCGGACAGAGACGAGCTGGTCCTGCTCGGGACATGCATAGTTCCCTGCTTATGTGACAGTGTCGCTGCTTCCACTCTTCCGCCTAGACCTCATGGCTGTCATCAGGATTTAGCTTGGAGATCAGAAGGGATTTCTTATAATTGTGCAGAATCTTGAGACAGAATTTTCTTTTCCCTGGGGCCGGCCCCATGGCCTAGTGGTTAAGTTTGGTGTGCTCTGCTCCGGTGGCCCGGATTCCCGAGTTTGGATCCTGGGCGTTGTCCTACACCACTGATCAGCCATGCTGTGGTGGCGACCCACATACGAAATAGAGGAAGATTGGCAGAGATATTAGCTCAGGGCTAATCTTCCTCAAGCGAAAAAAAAAAAAACAGGAAGATTGGCAACAGATTTCAGCTCAGGGTGAATCTTCCTCAGCAAAAAAAAAAAAAAAAAAAAAAATCTCTTCCTCCCAACCCCTCCCATCATTGCTTCCAGCCCATCATTCCCTTCTTCTTTACCCTCGATGCTGTTTCCTTCTTTTTGAACCCTGGCTTCTATAAAGAGACAATTGTCATCAGAATGTATGAGAAACGAAGCTTGGAAACACCTGCTGGGGAAAGGGAAGGTGCAAACTATTTGCATTCAAGGCCTTGAGCTCAGGGAGGAAAGGGCCCTATGGATACCTGGGTCTCGTCTCCAGTGACTTGAAGTCCAGGGGTGTAGACTCAGTAACTAATTTGGAGAACTACCAGTTTAGGCTTCAAGGTTTTCTAAAAGATCCCCACCTACGAATTGGGAATCGGGAATCCCTGCCTTAGTGGGTCATGCCAGTCAATTGCTTCTTTGTGCTCAGATTCACTCCCTGCTTTTCCCCTGCTCTCCTTGGTACCACAGGGAACGGACCTTGCAATCTGCGTTTCCCAGGCTCCCTTTCCCTTGATTCTGCTTAGTTTTGGGCCTGGGAGGGAGGATGAAGGGCAGAAGTATGGGAAAAATCATGTATTTCTGCCTCCCTCTCTCTGCTTCCAGTGGTGTCTCAGGCAGTAACACTAGATCCTCCTCCAGGATCCCTTTGTGGTCCCAGCTCCACAAAGAGCCAGAGTTGGGCAGCTCTAGCCTCTGGGCTCTAGTAACAGCACCTCTTCCTTTGTTCCTCAAGCCATAGGGATGGTGGTGGCTTCTTACTGTTGCTAATCTCTGGGTTGCCTCACTGTCCCCTATTTTCCTTTCAGTTCTTCCAACACATTTGTGACTAGTTCCCTACATTAAATTTTCTCTCTTGAACTACCTGGGGAGAGTCCTGTTTTCTGATGGACCTGGACTCACATGGTCTACGTAAGTTCTCTGGTTGCCATGTGGTTAATATAAGACCCCAAATCTATTCTCCATTGCCCTGTTCCCCAAAGAGTTCCTCTGTCTATCGTGATTCTCCAGCCCTGAGAGTTGGGTTCCTGAGCTGGGCTGTCTTGGAGGGCATCCATTTTGTGCAGTGTATCCTGAATGGCATGAGAAAAGGAGCTCTCTTGGCCCAGTCTCCTTCCTGTGGGATTTTCCAAAACTTTCCAGATGCATCTAAGCTCAGGAAACATTTTAATGGCTGGAAATCATGCCTCGTGGGGGTTGGGGTTTGAAACCAACAGAACCTCTTCTAAAAGAGGTGTGTTGAAATGTTCCAGGGTCTGTACACACACATTCAGGCCCTGCCCCTCCCTTGTTGAAAGCATGGCAGGCTCCCATCCTTTAATGGGTTCACGTTGTAGAGGAGGAGTTGGCATTCTCGGAAAGCACTGATGACATGGAGCAGAAGAGCAGCTCCAAAGGCCAGAATTCTCTCCGGGAGGGAAAGGATGGTTAAGTGGTTAGCAATGTATTTAGATTCTAATCCAGACTTCACCTCAGATTCTATAAAGAGATTTCTATAACTCCCTTCTTTGGCTAATAAGAATGGTTGTAATATTGACCTAAATCATAATAAATCTTTTTTAAGGTCACTGTTACTAACTCAATGAGTTGGAGCATTCTGAGATTCTTGTGAGGATAGGCATCATCCAACTGCAAGAATACATTATTGATTTTCTTCAAACAGGCTGTGGCTTTCACTTTGCTATGTTGCCTACATTTCATAGCAGCTTTCAGAAGGGACTCTGTTGGGGGATGAAGATTACTGTTGTCTTAAAGCATTCATCAAAGAAAAGCAGAAGTGGAGGAGCTGTACCTGTGTGCCTTCTCAGATCCTTCAGCATTGGACCAAGAAATAGAAAGTAATCTTCATTTCTAGTCTGTGGGAGCAAAACCCCAGAAATTGCTAAGAGATTGTTACATGCTCCATCACTACAGAGAACAGCTGAAACTCTATCCTTTGGAGAATGACTCTGAATCCAGTCTCATATTGATTTATTTGGGCTGTGTCTAGCAAGTTCCCAAATTCTTTTAACACAGTAACCGCTAACTAGGATACTTGTGTGGTTATTTGATGACGCACAGAGCTTTATAGACCTTGGGGTCAGGTATATGTTTTATATTAGAAGAGTAGGATTTTAATGAAAAGGAAGCAGGTGGTATGAACCAATGTGAATATAGTTTGTGGTGTCTCTGAAATGTCCAGCATTGTATGACATTGTTACTTTTTCCTTCTGACCAAGTGTCTTCCACTAGCCTACAAGGGAGCTAACGGAATGAATCACAGCCCCGGAAATAATATGGGGGGACTTTTCCATTTGAATGCATCAAAAATCTATGATGATATTTTTTATTCTTTCAGAGATTAAAATTAATTCAGGGATTCTGGCATATAATATACATACATAAGCCCACTGTCTCCGCCTCTATGTACCTAGAAAAAAGATTCTCCATTGTGAAAAAGATAATGATATTTTAGAATTAAGTTCTGGCTCTGTCTCTAGTTAGATATGTGATCTTGAGCAAGTGACTCTGAGTCATAGGCTCCTCTTTTTAAAAATAGTTAATGATAAAGAAGCAGCAGCAATGCCATGCTGTATCTCATTTACTATTTTGTACAATGGGAATATTCTTCCTCATTTATGGTAGGGCTTGCCACATCATTTGTTTGTGCTAGACCATAGGATACAACCCTGACACTCTGCTCAGTCAGTTGATGACTGCTCTTGTAATGTCTCTTGACTGGTGGTCGGAGGAATACCTCTTGGAATCCACCTGGAGAGCTTGTTAAAAATTCAGACTCCTGGGCCTTCCCAGACTAAATCAGCAGAGCTGGGGGTGGGCCTAGAAATCTGCATTTTTATACAATCTCCAGGTGATTCATAAGTACACTAAAGCCTGAGACCCACTGCCAGCTGCCAGCACAGAGTACTCTGGTGTGAGTTACTTTAACTCTCTTTACTCTTTTCATCCAGTCTGCAGGTCTTAGCTCAGGGCCTGCTAGTGACTGGATGATTGGTCACACCCTTCCATCTCTCTAGGACTGTTTCCTTATTTATAAAATGAGGGCACTGGAGTATTAATCTCTAAGGAATCCTTAGGTTCTAACAGTCCATGAAAATAGTTCTCCAGTGACCAATAAGAGTTATTCAACCTACCTTAACTCCTGTTTGTTTATCTTGGGCGCCTACTATATGCTGGGAATTTTGAAACTTTTACAAATGTTTCATTTACTCTTTACAGTAACCTATGATATCAATACTATTATTATTCACACTTAATACTTAAGGAACTGAGGCTTGGAAAAGTCAAGTAACTTACCCAAGTCTACATTGTTAGTAAATGGAGCTGCAGTGCAGTAGGCTTAAACTGGGGTCATAACACGTGAAGAATTACCTGGGTTGCTGTGCCCCCAAAGCTTCCCAAGGCCTGAGGCTTGTCCAGTGTGCCACTCACTCACCTTGTGTTCCACTCTCCCAGCAAAGGAGGCTGGTTTTGGTTTTCTTGGATGTTTACTTGGCCTCTTGCTTAAGCATTTGCCTTTCCTACTCAATAATAGTGAAAAGACCAAAAAAAAAAAAAATCCCAGGCCTGGAAACATTTTGTTTCCTACAAAAAGAATATTTTGCAGCCAGCTCTGCGGTTGAAAGTATTTTTCCTGTGGTCTAGGGATGGGTTGGATCCCATCTCTTCCTGGCCAGTGTCTGAGAACTTAGCCCGTGGCTTCCCATCAAGTCAGCACACAGTATGCTGTGTTTTTTAAATGAGTGTCTAGTGATGTTGAGTGTGTGCTCAAGTGGACGAATAGGTCTCTTTGGGTTCATAAGAATGTGTACGTGCACCTCTGGGCCTTCCAGGGCAGAGAGAACTTGGGAGTGGTTTTCCACATGCTGTACATATCAACATAGCTTTTAAGTTTTCATCACTCACACGACAACCAAACAAATTCAGATGCTGACAAAATGAGAGGAGAGTGATATGTGAGCCTTATGTGGATTTACAAGTAATCAGAAAGCCGAGGGAATCTGAGATTTTGACCTGTCACATTTCTTTCCATTTTCAAATATTCAAAACCAAGACATGGGGTTGGTTTTATTAGACGGCAGGGTGGTCTGATGGTAATGCAGAAAACGGGAATTCTGAGATCTGCCTCCCACCCGGCCGCTTGCAGAGTTCAGGACACTGACCTTTGCCTAGCCTTGCATAAGTCACGTCTTCTCAAAGACTGCATTTTCCTGTCTGAAAACATAAATTTGTTTTTTCTTTTAAAAAAGCTTTGTGCTTCAAAGAATAAAAGCTAGTAAGAGATGAATTTTGAGCCTTAAACGGAATTCACAGATAAGAAGTATTACTAGTGCTAGGTACCTTTTCTTTATTCATAATTTAGTATTTACTCATAATTTGAATGTTTCCAGTAAGACTGCAGTGTGTGATAATGCCTAGAACTTTTCAGCTTTCCTTCCTTTGCTCATGCTGGATTCCCTGCCTGGAATGCCCTTCCCTTGAAGAAATCCTACCTTCCCTTCATGGCCTGGCCTTGATGATACCATTTCTTTACGTTCTTCTCAAGCATCTTGAAAAATTGGCTCTCTGGCTTCCCATTGCACGTGGTTTTAAGTGCAGTTACCTGCTGCCCACTTCCCTGCCACAGGAGGTGTTCCACTAAATCAGAAGCCAGGGCTGACTCACTCCTGAAAGTCCCAGCTCAGTGCACAGAGCAGATGCCCAACGTGTATTTGTGGACTTAAATGAAATGAACTTCTCCGAAGATGACAAGCTACTATTTGTAATTTCAGAATTCTCTTGTGTAGGTCCTCTATGTAGCTTTCCATTTGGGGACATTTTTAGAATTCAAAGCACTATGGCATCCTGGGAGAAAAGTTTTAGTCACTGAATTTGGGGGCACCATTTTAAGAAACAAACAAATTCTAGAAGTGGAAAAGAGTTATGATTCCATTTGTTTGTACATTTTAGGGGAGGAAGATGTTAGGGAAGATTTGAAAAGCCATTGGAATAGAAATTAAGCCATCAGGAGTACTTCATTCTAGAGGGGCAGGTGTTGAGGTAGAGGCAGATCCCATGCCCACATCGAGCATTGGTGGTGTTGGCTGCAGGACTGCACCTACCGTGGGATGCAGAAACTGACCCATCCAAGTCAGCCCGTGGGAAAGAATGGCCAGAAGGAGATCAGAGTTCACCAGTGGGGAAAAGCTGGCATTTGCTCCATTTCGTCACACAGGACAGAGGAGCTCTTCTCACGGTAGGGTTTGGGGTGGGGTTGTGGTAGTGGTGGTGATTTTAGTAAACCAGTTTTCCGATGACGGGGATGTTTCTGTTTTTACCCTTAACAATGAGACAACAACCCAAATAACAGATCCCTCAGTACGGTGAAATGCCAAGGCTAAATGAACTGGTGGAACTTTGTGGCTTTGGCTCTTGACTTACAGGCGTATCCATGCATTAGGGCCATGGCTTGGCAGTAGACAAAGCGGCTATGTGGGTCCTCAGGGAGCTCTCTGGCTCTGTGGCTTTCTTTGATATGCAATTGAACTTTGGCAAATTTCCTCTCAAGTCCCTGTTTATGAGATCCAGAAGTAGGCAGAGACCCTCATTATGGAGCCCAAAGCCAACAGCAAACTAGAAATACAGGATGTCTTCCCACATTCACACTCAGCTTGCAGGTAAAGAGCTGGCCCACAGGGCTTCCAGTGACAAAGGGACAAGTTGAGAGAAGAGACCGCTGAATTCTCTTCCCAGCTTCACATGGCTCTAAATCTGTAAGCGTGGCCAGATCTCTTAAACTTTCCTTCTTTCAAAAGGAAAAGATCTCTTACTTGTCAAAGAACTAGTAAGATCACTAATTTACTGGTTTCCAATGTTGTGCTTAACGACAACTGCAGCTAGCATTTATCAAGTGTTTAACAGTTTACCCTTATACATGTAATTATCCATTTAATCATCCCATCTTTGTAAGGTAGGTACTATTATCTCCATTTTACAGTTGAGGGAACTAAGGCACAAAGCGGTTAAGTAATTGTTAGTTATTGTTGTTCTTAATTATTATTCACTAAGTTAAGGTACAACTCTGCAGATACATCTTAAAATCAACTGGCTTTCCTGAATCCCTTACCTCAGTCTGTATCACTGGGCCACAGATAATAACATTGTTGGAATTAGTATACTTAACATTCTTAATTGCTGATTTACCTTAAAATGTAACTAGGCATTGGCCATTTTCAAGTTATATCCTTCTTATATTGGGAAACCTAGAATTAGGACTTTTCCAAAGTCACAAACAGGTATAGAGAAAGTGATTGATTTGGTGAAGAAGTGGGATCACTCATCCTACGGAACTTGTATAGTGGAGGGAAAACAAATGTGCTGTTGGGCTGAGAAGGGTTTAAGGAATTGGAGGCAGAGAGTCTATTCTAGTGCCAAGATCAAACCAAGGGACTCCAGAGGGGCTGAAAGGTGAGGCTGTAAGCCAAGGTTTGCACCTAGGTTGTGGCTGTGCACCTACTTGCCTCCTCATTTCTGTAGGAAAGAGCCGTTGTGCTTTCTATAACTGCTCCAGGGAATGCTGGTAATCACATTAACAGCTGCCATTTTCGTGACAGGCACATGGTAAAAGCTATACAAACATTGTCTTTACCTTATACTGTGAGGTGGGTTTTTATAGTAACGCTATGAAGTGGGTATTATTACCATGATCTTACAGATGAGGAAATAGGCTTGGAGAGGTTAAAAAATGTTCTGAAGTTAAAACAACTAGTAAAGGGTAGAAAAGGGAGTCAAACTCAGGTCTGTCTGACTCTAACATGACTTTTAGCCACTAGATTGTCTTGCTTCATGAACAGTGTAGTAGACACCTGGTATTTTTGCCTGCCCTTGATCTCATACCCCTTCTTTTAATACTTTTACCCCAATTTTCTTATAAGGAAACACCCCTCTTCAATATTGAGCCTGCGTTATCTAGGTAGGGCTGATTGTACTCACTGGTTAGAGGTCTGACCAATGGAAGGATCACATACCTTTTCTATAGAGATCGGTTTGCAGTAGTCAGTTAACCCAAGCTGAGCTGATTAAAGTAAACCCAGGACTTTGCTGGAACAATCCAAGTTGCTAAATTGGTGGAATGAAAGCCTGGAGCTCCTGGTGGCCATCTTTGCCACCATACAGAGGGAACCCACTTGAGAATGACAATGAAGTCAACCCCACAAAACCAAGAGATTGAGGGAGAATGTTCCATGGGGGAGAAGGGGAAGTTCTGAGGTCATCACTTGAGGCCCTGGATCCAACTGTGCCTGAGGTCAGTTACCCCTGAACATTCCAGTATGTAAGCCAACAAATTTCCATTTTTGTTTAATCTGAATTCCATTTCTGTGACTTGCAACAGAAAGAGTACTGAATAATACACACATTAGATGCTCACAGTTATGTACAAATGTGAGGCCAGAAAATTCTACTAATGAGAAACTTTATTATTAAATTGGGGTTTATATCCTCCCGTTAGGTAGAGACCAGTTTTGATTATTCAGGTTGATCTTCCTGGTTTCTAGATGATTCCATTTCTTTGCTTCTCCTCTTCCTCCTTTCACGTTTGCTCTTCCTCTTCCTCTCCCAAATTTTCTTTTGGCCTTTTCATTATTTACCTCCACTGTTGTAGAGAGAAAAAAGCATGAAACTTACATTAAACGGCTTTTCTGGTTTATACGGCTCTTTGAGAAGGTTCAGATAAAGAGTAAGTTAAAAATAATGACTTAAACCCCAAAATGATTTTTTCATTGCTTTTTAGTTACCATGGTTTCTTTGCCACATATCGAGCTTTATGAAAGTCCTTGATATCATTTCTTCCATGACAAAAATACAACCTTTTCTGGTTTAGTCTCACTTAATCATTAATGATGGGCTGTAAAAATATCCTTTCCACTTCAAAAGAGGCAGCAAATAACTAACTGAGATGAAATTAGTAATAATTTTGAAAATATGGCCATTTATAAAGCTGACATTTACTGAACATCTACTGTGTACTGGATTAGGCTCTGGAAAAAGCAAAGATGAATAAAACATCATTTTCAAAATCTAGCTGGATCGGCAAGCCGAGGAACCACCAACCATAATGTAGTGTGATGGGCAGGATGATAGTACAATATTTAACAATTGGTCCTGCATAGGAAGGGACGAGGCAGAGCAGGTGACAGGCTTTGGGAAAAGTGGGTCCTGGAGCACCCGTCTCCACTGTGCCAGGCAGTAGCTCTGTAGTTGATGGATCATGTGGGAGGGTCCTAGGACTGGTGAAGCAATGGGGCCCTTGGAGGCCTTAGGAACGGCAGCTATTTGCCAAATGGATGGCAATATTTCAGTATTTTAACACCTAGAATGTGCTGAGTATGAGCCTGGAAGTTGTTCTGTAATCGAGGCTTCTTAAAGTGGAGGGGACAGGGAACAATAGATCCTGCCTGGGGCAGAGAGAAGGATGAAGGATAGCTCACAGATGAGGTAACTTTTGAGCTGGGTTCTAACGAAGTTCATTCAGAGGTGAGGGAACAGCCCAAGTAAGGACATGGCTGACATATTTAATCAGCAGAGTCAGATTGGGGAATGATCAGGAGGGGAGAGGGGAGAGGGGAGACCAGAGTGAAGACTTGGCCCAAGTTGAGAAAGACCTGCTAACGAGTTTGCAAAGTGGATACTGGGGAGCCAAGAATGATTTTCAAGAAGTTAAAAACATGGTAGCCAGTGGTGGGGACTTTTGGTTCATATGCAGGGGTCTTGCTTATCTGACGGAGAGAGAAAACTCACTTTAAGATGATATAGCTATAGAAGCCGTGTACTCTACAAGAATACTTCTTTTGTAGATTGATCACGTTAATCTGGGAAAGCTAGAAGTTGAGGCGTTTAAGCCACAAAAGCCTTGGACAGCTGTTCACCTGAAAGCAAGGAGCTGGGAAGCGAGTGTTTTTAGCGTTTGTCATCTTCTGGATTCCCGAGGCCTTCTGGATTACTTCAAAGCTGGCCATGTAGCTTCTTATGGGCAGGGATCTCACCATATCCATCTTTGTTTTCCCCAGTGTCTAGCTCAGTACCTGGGACACAGGAGGTACTCAGTAAATATTTGTTGAATTAGTATAACATTAAATAAGTCATTCAGTTCTAAGTAACCATCGCTTACACTTATTGTAAATATGGTTTTATATAATTGCAAAGTGTGTCTGCCCTTTTTAGGTTCTGTATTTTCATTCTGGCATGATCTGCTTTCAGTGGCATTCAGCTAGAGTCCATGCCTGCTCAACAGGAACTTTCTGGCAATGACGAATTGCACATCTTGGCTAGATTACTGACTAATTATGGCAGAGCACTCACTCTCTCTTTGACTTGACTTTGCCTACCTGTATGAGGGAGAGGTTTTTGTTTATTTATTCTGAAATGGAAAACATAAAAGTAATGAATGCTTGTTGTGAAAAAAAATCAAGCAATATAGAATAATACAGAGGAAGAGGGAAAATCCTCCAGAGGTATGTAATCTTCTAGACTTTTTCTATGCATATATGAAAATATGTGTGTCCTCATGATATATAATGTTCTGTAACCTGCTTTTTATTTTATTTTATTTTTTTTTTGTGAGGAAGATCAGCCCTGAGCTAACATCCATGCTAATCCTCCTCTTTTTGCTGAGGAAGACCGGCTCTGAGCTAACATCTATTGCCAATCTTCCTCCTTTTTTTTTTTTCCCCAAAGCCCCAGTAGATAGTTGTACGTCACAGTTGCACATCCTTCTAGTTGCTGTATGTGGGGCACGGCCTCAGCATGGCGGGAGAAGCGGTGCGTCGGTGCGCGCCCGGGATCCGAACCCGGGCCACCAGTAGCGGAGCGCGCACACTTAACCGCTAAGCCACGGGGCCGGCCCTGTAACCTGCTTTTTAAATCATCCATACATCGTGGATAATCTTTCCATGTAAATATAGTTACTAATCTTTTTTCATAGCAGCATAATATTCCATAGCATGGATATACAGAAATGTAGTCAAGAAGATTATGACATTAAAATGAATGAAATATTGTGTTCCTTAAACTCAAAATACTTTAAGTATTTTTGTTTTTAATTACTTAAAAAAAAACAAACAACTTTGATCTAAGCTACAGAAGTAGCCATCAATAGCTTCACTTCAGAAACAGCTGACAAGGTTTTTTAATACTGTGGCCATGCTTTGCTTCATCATTAACCTTTTATAACCCCTTCTGTCTAGGAACCCCAAAGAGCATAGTAAACATTATACAAATACTCCATAAAAGTTGTTCTGCATTGATCTGGACTGACTGGATCTTTAAATATGTTTCTTGTTTTTTAATAGGGCCCAACTTAGTTGGTCCTCTCTCTTGATCCTGATTTCTTGATCCTGGCTCAGAAAACTGCTCTAGGTCACCAAATAAACACAAGCTCAGAACAATAAGATTCCTTAAGGCCATACCCCAGGCTGTCCCTGAGATCACACTCCCTGATCACGTGACTTCAGAGAGTCCACGATTCTGCAGCTGTGCGGAAGAGGACTGAGGTCTCCCAGCTCTTGTGTTGCTAAACCTGGCTTTTGTTTTTATTTTTTGCTTCCATTCTCTTTTTCCTTGCCTTTCTTCCGCTTTAGTATCTCAGTCCTTATAGAGGCCTGGCTGGCTCCCGTAGGGATGAATCTGCCTGCCTGTGTATACAGGAATCTGCATTGTCATCAGGGTAGTTACCTCTAATTCGTTCTTCCTCGTTGCTGTTAGAAGAACTCTGCCTGAGCCCTAAGAAAACTCTTTAATGTATGGGCTCTTGTCTTTGTGATAAAAGCTTTTGTTCCATAGTAATTAGGCAAAGCTCTAGTTTACTTCTAAAACATCATTAACTCCTTGGGAAGGAGGGAAAAAAATGGAGAGTTGTTATTTAAGATGGGTACCCTGGGGGAACAAAGGAGAGGCTTTTCGCATTGTCGTGTCCCCTAATTAGGCCAAGCCAAGGTTGCTGTGTGCCATTCCAGAAGGCTGTTCCCTGCCTGGTGGGAGGAAAGGAGCAGGGGATGACAGATTGAAGCTGACATTGGAAAGATGTGGGACCAGAAAGAGTTTAGGACTTTTTAAGACCAGATCTTCTGGACTTGCCTCCTGTCCCACCTCCAAAGGGACCCCAGGGGAGAGAAGGGAGCTTAGACCCCCACACTATGCTCTGTAGTTCTTGACACAAAGAGTTTCCCTCAGCCAGAATCGCTGGGAAGGGGCTGATTTGCTTTACTCCTCATAACTCTATATTGCTGGCATTGTTTAGTGAACATGTGTTATTTATATAATCAGAAAAACATAAAGCTATATTCATAGTGTGGGGAGAGGAAAAGAGAGAGAAAGCCAATTGTTTGGTGGGAGTGACAAACAGTCCCATAGTGCAGTCACATCAACATTAAGAATAAAAAGTACCTTGGATGGACCTTGAACACATTATGCTGAGCGAGACAAGTCAGACAGAGAAAGATAAGTACTGTATAATATCACTTATGTGTGGAATCTAAAAAAGTTAAACCTGTAAAAAACAGAGTAAAATGGTGGTTACCGGGGGATAGGGGTCAGGAGGAGATAAGAATGACAGTGTTTAAGGATACAAACTTGTAAGGAGTAATAAATAAGCCATAGAAACCTAATGTCTACAATGAATATAGACAATGGTATTGTACTATAATTATGTAAGGTGATAAATAGCACTACATCGGCAATCATGTTAAAATATATAAATGTATCAAAGTAACACGTTGTACACCTTAAACTTACACAAGGTTACACATCAAATTTATTCAATAAGAAAAAGAATAAAAAATACTTGTAGGATTATGATACTTTAAAAGGCCCCCAAAAATTCTGAACAGGGCTAATCCTTAGCATGGTGACAAAAAGGGAAGACTTTAACACCCCCCACCTCTTTCCTTTGGGGGCTCAGTGCCAGGCAGTGCTGGACCCCACAAAGGGCCCTGTCCAGACTTCCCAGCCCAGGGATCTTCTTATGTTAGATAGTTTTCTGGCTCCTTTGATGATCAGTTTTCATATGAATTCTTTAGCTTCAAGGTCTTACATTTTAGGCAAGACTATCTACTGACTCATTTTGGAGAATGTTCTCTGTCTGATGCTTTATGTGTGTGTTAACCAGGAAGACTGCCTGAAGACACAGATTTAGTCCAAATATATGATTCTAATGAGAATTTCAGACCCTAACAGGAAAGTGGGAGGGGGAACATTTTGACGAGGGACCTTCGGACACCCCTCAAATCAGACCCCATAAGTGGCTGCCTTGTGGTCTCACTTGTTCTTGGGCTTCTGTAAATAACAGTTCTAGGCATGTACAGCCAGACGCTCCCGTCTGTTTTCAGTAGACTTTCTGTACTGTAGACCTGGACCTCAGTTTCCTCATTGGTTAAATGGAGATAATGATAGTATTGACCTCATAAGGTTGATATGAGGATTACACGTCTCAGGACAACGCCTGGCACGTAGCAAGAACTTAAGTAGTAAATCTGAGCTCTTATCATTACTATTATCCCAAGTTCACCAAGAGTCCCGATGTTTAAAGTAGGCCCCAAATGGAAATCTGGTGGGTTCCCAAGGAAATAGGATAATTTTTAAACTCCTTACACATCCAATCTGGTTGCTATCAAGCTTTTCTTACCGAGTTTTTTCTAAAGTCCTTCTCCTACAGATCCTCATTTCTTGAATTATTTCAGTCTATGAGCCTATTTCTGTGGGTTAAAGATATCTTAATTCCCCAAGAATACTTGATAAATGAGTCACTCTGTTTATATATAGTGTAAGGTTTAGACACAGTCACATAAAAATATTAAAGATACAAAAGAATAAACTGACTGGTCCCTGGAAACGCCCTGACAACACGGAAGAGAGTTATTGTAAAAAGCTCCAGGTCCCGTGCATCTTACTGAGCTTGTTGCAAAGACTAATTCAAACTAGATTCGGTTTAAGCCCTAAAGGAAAGGATGGGAAGGGGACTCGATTGTTTCTGTTACATGCTTAGACTCATGTGAAATCCTGTCTTGTGTTTCCTTCTTGTCCTTTGCCCTTTTTTTCATTGGAGAAGGGCTTTAGGGAAATAGTAAGAATGCTGTGGTAACAGAGGGAATTAATTTGACCATACTCTGAAGAAAGAGTGTGTTGATTTCCCACTAGCAATAGTTTCTCCACCCATCTGAGCAGAGCCAGGGATGCAGTACATTACACAAACCAGTCCCACTTGACCAGCTGTTTTTGGCTATGTCAAGCCCAGAGCTCGGCCTCTTTACATAGAAACATGTTGCCTTCCTCGAATCGATTCCTGTGAGACTAAAGAAAATCCCGTGTGGCCCAAGCATGATGTAACAGGGATGTGTGCTTCAGAATTCAAGACACACCCTCTGAGTTCCTGGCGTCTTTCTACCATAATCATTGCACAGCCACAGCCTTCCTTCTGTGACCCTTGCAGGCCCAAGCTGCCTTGCCTCAGCTGTGTTTTCTAGACAGCCTGGACAAGAAGATCTAGCTCTGCTTCCTATGGGTCTGTGAACGTGCTGGGGAGTCAGGCCTGCCTCACTGGATGTTCAGAGAGCTTAGCGTTTACTTCTGGACAGAGCTCCTGTGCATTGTTTTCCATCATTTTTATACTCCTGATTTAGAGTAGAGAAAGGGAGTGGATCTCTGTCACTTGAAATTGCCTTTGACAGTATTTGGTTGCTGTCGTTGGAGCTAAGTGGAAATTTCCAAAGTCGGATGACAATGAAACCAGCACTTACTTGTTCATACTTATCTGAAAGTTGAAGTTGATGTTATTTACATTAACTTTTGATTTTAAAAATAAAGTTTAAATGTTGTATTTGATGGCCATGAACTTACTATCACCATGACTGTGATACAGTCAGTTCTTACTTCTTCCTTTGGCAACACTCAATGGTAATATTAACACATGGTAACGTTAACGATTCCAGTAATGGTTAGAAATCTCATTTGAAACCTAAATGTACGGTGCCACGGCCTGTGTGTGAAATTGTACATTAGCCTCACACACAGACACTCTCACATGAGCAGTAAGGAGAGGCAATTAGATCATTGAACTAACTCTCTAGCCTTCACTATGGGGGAAGTTACTAACTTTCCTGCATTTTTACCCCCTCCCCCACTGGAAAGAAACTAACATTTCTTAGGTTCTTATGAGGTGCCACTTTTTTCATTAATGTCATTCGTCTCATTAATCCTCATGATAAGCCTCTGAGGTTGGTATTATTATGCTCATTTTAGAGATGAGGAAAGTGAAGCTTCAAGAGGTTAGAGTACCCCAAATCATACAGCCAAGATTTGAAGCCATGATTGACTAAATTCAAAGCATCTTGCCTTTTGTAATAAGGATGATTATACTGCCCACAAGCCATCTTTTCTTAGCCCCCTATAAGAATGATTTGATGATAATTAAAAATTATATTGAGCATCCTTGAGAGGAGTTATTTGATGTATATAGTACTCATATGTATGGAGTGTGTGTGTGTGTGTGTGTAACTGACCCTCAAAGCTGGTATCATGATAATGCCACCAAATCACAACCTGATTGAAGATAGAAGAACTAAAGCTCACAAAGAGGGCCTCCTCTTTAATGTGGAGGTTTGACCACTTATGTTTTCTCCATTCTTTCTCATGATCTTTCTGAAATTATTTCAGTTTAATAAAAAATATATATATATTAACCCAAAAAGGCAAAGAAATTGGGAATCTCTTTGAGACATCAACAGGTTTCAACAAAATATTGGAAGATGGGAAGTGACAGAAGCTTGACAAGACATAACAGGGGAAACTGTAAACCAAAGTGCCTTCAAAGTAGTGTGACAGTGGAACACTTGAGCGATTTCCTCAGGACTTGGAAGCACCGGATATCACAGAAGGCAGAGAAGATGAAAACAGCAGATTAGTTTGAAATTTGTATATGAAATCCATGAAGTAGTTGGACCCCCTTTCTCACCCTGGACAGCCAGGTGACATATCTCCAACCAAAGTTGAAGGCCAAAATTTATCTTTGGAGGAAATGAATTAGAGAAATTTCAGACTTGGGACTCCAAACAAAGCAGAGGACAAGGGGAGGCATTTGACTAAAGCAAGAGATTACACCTGCCAAATGGTGCATCTGAAGCCCCTTTCTCTGTCCTCTTCTAGGGTGTAGCAACCAGATAAGAGATTGAAGAACTCTTTCCTGTAAATATCAATCTGCCTCTGAGAAGGCATCTCCATGTATTGACATAGATCACTCTCCAATGTATCCCACCAGTTTACAAATGTTGTCCATACACGCAGTGCTTCTGATTATATTTTTAGAATAAAATATATTTTATAATAAAATATATTTTATAATTTAAATTTAACTGAACAACAAGGATCACCAGACTTTGGAAAGTGCCTCCCACATCAGAGAGAGAACAAAACAGATTAAAAAAAACCAAGAGAAATTAGAGATAATGCAAGATTTAGGAAAAAAACTTAAACTATAATTAATATCCTCAGAGAGTTAAAGAGGATCTAAGAACAAGAATAGGATGTGCTGAATTAGAAACAGAGGACAAGAAGGAGCTCCTGGAAATTAAAAATATGATAGCTGACATAAATTCAGTTGAATGGGTGGAAGACACTACAGTGATATTATTTGCTATTTTAAATTATGTGTAAGCATTAAGTTGATTAAAAAACAAAATAAAACAGTCTTCTAGACTGGTGAAAATGTTTAAAACAGAAAAAGAAGGTGGGAAGGTTGAATAGGGGGAGATAACAAAGATGGATATTGAATCAGGATGTTTAAAAATTTGGCTTGGGAGACTTAATGTATAGAATGGTGGAGTAAGGCACTCAAAAAATCTGCACCTCCCTAAAAGCAACAAGAACATTGGCAAAAACTGTCAAAATCTACTTTTTCAGAACTCTGGAAATTAACTAAAGGCTGCAACAATCTGAGTGTTTATTCAAGAAAAGCAGGTGAATCTCAGTAAGAACAGGAAAATTTGTGGCCCTTTAACTTTCCCTAATCCCATGCCCCCCCCCCCCAGCTCTGCAGTAACCTTGAAAGCCAACCATTTTGCAACTACTATAGCTTTGTAAGCCATCAGCCTAGAGGTCACTGGAGGGGGCAGAACAGGTTTGAAGCTCCCCAAAAGGCCCATCCAAGAGAATTGTCACTATTTGACCTATCTGAAAGCTCCATTCTCAGAGCTTGTCTTTATTTGACCTGACTCAGAGCTTAGTCTCTGTAAACAGCCCTACCCGTAGGGCATTTGTCAAAAATAATCAGTGGCAATTGCTTACCATCATGGCTGCCTAAGGCCCCATTACCAGGTAGGGCTAACAAGAGACTGACCAAAAAATTTAAAAGGAAAAACTGGGGAATGAGATGTTCACAGGGGTCTTTGTTAAGGTCCTACATATAACAGGGAATCTAGAAGGCTATACGCATGCCCAGAGCTTTGCTCAGACCTACGAAAGATGTGAGAAGACCCTAAGCTGTCACTTCTGGCTGACTTTGATGCTCTGTGTAAGCAGGAAGAGAAGGTTAAGACAGAGTTTTCAACTGCTTGCTGGAGTGTTGAGGGCATGCCTCAATACACACATAAAGACCCTTAGCAAAAGCTGAGAGACTTACTGGTTCAAGACATTTAGGGAAGTCTGTTCAGTCATTAGCTGTTCAGTCATTAGTCATTAAGTGACTTCATGTACAAGGGATCCTCAATAAAATTAGCTGGCTGACTTCTTGTCAGAAACCATGGAGGCCAGAAGGCAGTAGAATGACATATTCAAATTGCTGAAAGACTGTCAATCAAGAATTGTATATCCAGCAAAACTATCCTTCAAAAATTAAGGAGAAATTAAGACATTCTCAGATATACAAAATCTGAGAATTTGTCATTAGTATACCTGCCCTACAAGAAATACTAAAAGGAGTTCTTCAGGCTGAAATGAAAAGACAGTAGAGGGTACCTCAAATACATGTGAAAAAATATAGAGCACTGATAAAGGTAAATACATAGGCAAATATAAAAGACAGTATGAATGTATTTTTTGTACCTCTTATTTTCTCCTATCTGATTTGAAAGACAAGTGCATAAAGCAATAATTATAAAACTATGTTGATGGACTTACAATGTGTAAAGATGTAATTTGTATAACAATAGTAGTACAAAGGAGGGGCAGAGAATGGAGCTATATTGGAGTAAAGTTTTTATAAACAATTGAAATAAAGATGGTATCAATCTGAACTAGATTGTTTTAAATTAAAATGTTAATAGCAATCCCAGGGCAACCTATAAGAAAATAACTCATAAATATATAGTAAAAGAAACAATAAAAGAATTAAAATGGTATACTAGAAAAATATCTAACACAAAGAAGTCAGTAATGGAAAAATAGAGGAACGAAAAACAAGGTAAACAGAAAAACAAATAACAAAATGGCAGACATATATCCTACCTTATCAATAATTATGCTAAAAGTAAATGGAATAAACAGTCAAATGGCAGAGATTGACATAATGGGTTAAAAAAAAAAAACCATGATCCAACTATATGCTGTTTACAAGAGACATACTTTAGAGTCAAAGACACACATCGGTTGAAAGTAAAAGGATGGAAAAATATATACCATGCAAACAGTAACCAAAAGAGAGCTGGAGTGGCTATACTAATGTCAGACAAAATAGACTTTAAGACAAAAATTATTACTGGAAACAAAAAGGGACATATTATAATAATAAAAGGGTGAATCCATCAGGAAGACATAACAATTATAAACGTGTATGTCCCTAACATCTGAGCCCCAAAATACCTGATGCAAAAACCTGACAAAATTGAAGGGAGAAATTGACACTTCAACAATAATAGAGACTTCAATACCCACTTTTAATAATGGATAGAACAACTAGGCAGAAGATCAAGAAGGAAATAGAAGACTTGAACAGCACTATAAACCAATTAGACCTAATAGGCCTCTATAGAACATTCTACCCAACAAATAGCAGATACATATTCTTCTCAAGTGTACATGGAACATTCTCCTAGATAGACTATATATTAGGCCACAAAATGAGCCTCAGTAAATTTAAAAGGATGAAACCATGCAAACTTCTCTAATCACAATGGAATAAAATTAGTAATCAATAACAGAAGGAAATTTAGGGAATTCTCAAATATGCAAATTAAACACATATTTAAACAAATTAAACACACACACTTATACACTCACTCACTCCTAAATAAGCAATAGGTCAAAGAATAAATCACAAGGGAAATTAGAAAATACTTTGAGAAAATGAGAACAAAAGGACAGCATATCAAAACTTATGTGATGCAGCTAAAGCAATACTTGGAAGGAAATTTATAGCTTAAATGCCTATGTTAAAAAAGAATTTTAGGGGCCAGCCTGGTGGCATAGCAGTTAAGTTTGTGGGCTTTGCCTTGGTGGCCCAGGGTTTGCAGGTTCAGATCCTGGGCGCGGACCTGTGTACAGCTTATCAAGCCATGCTGAGGCAGTGTCCCACATATAAAGTAGAGGAAGATGGGCACAGATGTTAGCTCAGAGCCAATCTTCCTCAGCAAAAAGAGATGGATTGACAACGGATGTTAGCTCAGGACTAATCTTCCTCAAACACACAAAAAAATTTTATTGCATGTAAATTATACCTCAATAAAGCTAACATTAGCATAGAAAGAATTAATGACCCATGTTCTTTGACTATATAAATTTGCGTACTACCATATATGTATAGTCACTAAATTCTCTCTGATTTTAGTATATTTTGGGAAAAATTCTTAACCCTTTCAAACTACATGTAAAGTTCACTGAAAAAAAAACCCAACATGGTTTTAAAAATATATGAACAAATATTAAGCTCATAGTTAATTATATGCACGCTAAAGTATTTAGGGAAAAGTACATTGATGTTTGCAACTTTGAAATGCAACAACAAAAAAATAAGATGGATTGATGGATGGATGGATAAGTGATAAAAACAAGTATAATAAAATGTTAATGGTAGAATCTACATGATAAGTTTGTGTCTTCACTATAAAATTCTTTCAACTTTGCTGTATATTTAAAATTTTTTGTAATAAAATGTTGAAAAATAAAAATAATAAACTTAAAATGCCACTCTGACCCTGAACTGTTATTATTCCCATAACTTGCTAAGTTAATATCCTATTGATCTGAAGAAATTACTGTTTTGAGGAGCTAGCTCTTTTCGTTTATATATTGTGGGAACCTGATGTATTATAGGTAAATGTTTTTAAACAGTCACCAGAGAGATGATAAAAGAGCAGTGATATTCTCTGGGGGAATAAGGTCTTGTAGGCTCAGGGCCAAACTTTCTAGGAGAATCTTCCCAGGGTCTAGAATTATATTTCATTAGAGATTCAGATCAGCTCAATTTCTGCCCCAATTTCTGTAGGAAAAGTTGTGAAGTAGGCCACATGTAGGTAAATGAGTAAATTCATGCCTGCTCAAATAGAGTTCATTTTTCCACCCTGTCATTTTCCAGCACTATATTACTTCTACAGATCCTACTCCCCTATTTAGAGAAGGCAGTTTAGATGCCGTAAAACTTATTCTGTACTCTCCCCTCATAATCTTGCAAAGCTGTTGGTACTGAGGCTTCAGTGTTCCATGGAGAGGGATTTGCGAAGTGATGAAGCAGATTCTAATCAGTATAAGATCCAGATATGGACTGGGAGCTGGACCTCGGCCACTTTTCCCTCCAGCTCTTCTTAACACAATGACTAGGGAATTCCTTTGAGGATCACTGGGTACACTTCAAGCCCCCCTGATCCTGTGGCCTCCTTCCAGCCACAGAGATCTTCCTGTCTGGAGCATTTCCGGCCCTTCTGTCCCTTGGCTTGGAGAGTTAGGTCAACCTGGGGAAGGGACAGAAGACTTAGGTTATCAAAAGCCCGTTGAATTATCTGATGCAAGACTGACTGGCTTGTTTGCCTCCCTGGCTCTCTTCCTGGGTTTCAAAGCAGCTGAGAAAACAACCTTTTTCTAAGTCTTGGACAAGGAGGAAAATCCCTGGCATGAAGAATTTCTGTTGCAGACGCTTGGCACAGCTAGAGGAAAGGTTTGTTTAGCTTAGCAATGGGTTTTATTAGCCCAGGCATCCAGTTGAAGTGAGATAATAGGGTCCCTGTTGAAGGACATTTCAGAGTCAGTGGGTTTCTTGCCTTATGTCTCAGCAGGACCCTTGCAAGCAGATGAAAGTATTAGATGCATTCAACAAGGACATCACCACTGAATACATCAACAACCACGTAATCTTGCTGATCTTGAGGGAGACTGAGATAGGGTTAAAAAATTAGCAAGATAGGAAACTGTGGATGATGCAAAATCATATTTCTGAGCTATCTATCTCAATTGCTTCTCACTCCAGTTTTCTTGGCTGAACATATTACATTGTCTTTGGGCCCTACATCTTATAGCGGAGAGCAGGGATAGAAAGACAGCCAGGCCTACCACCTGCCCCTACGGGGAGAAATTCTGCTTACACTTTCCCCCTGCTGGCTCGTTTTACTCTGCCGTTCACCCTCAACCATTGTGAGATTTGGATAGTGGGTGGAAAGGGGAAGGAAATTGAAGAGAGGAAGGATTCATGACTAGTGTTAAAGGAAGCCTGCCTGGCAGAGGAATTAGAGAAGAGAAAGTGGGAGAATCAGTGCCAGCTTACCCGCAGCACATGGCTGCCTATTCATGTCTGCTTTCCTGGGCCACAAAGGCAAAACTCACTTTTTCCTAAAGTGGGGGCTCTATGCAGGAACTCATGTAATCTGCCAGAATCTATAAAAGCAGCCTCCAGGATAGCCTGTACCCAAGGTTCCTGACGTCCTTGTGCTGCTTCTTCCACAGTGGCCTTTCTGGCCACCCGTGGAGGAGCAGGGCTGGCCTGCGTTGCTCCAGATGAGGGCCACACCTATACTTTGCAAGGAGGACACAGGCGCTATCCCTAGAAGGTGTCACCATTCTGGAGGAGGCCTGAGGTTCCTATGCCTAGTACTTTCTATTCTATGGCTCCTTTTCCACTCTCGGAGCCTCTTGGAAGTGGGATCAGGCCAGGAAAAACATGTGATGCTATGGCAAACTCAAACCAAAGACTTGACTTTGGGCCTGCCCAAGCTGAGAATCTTGGCAGTGATTGGGCAGCCCGCTCTTTTCTATGGCATCTTCTACGTCCCCCAGCTTTGGGGAGGGGTGCCAGAAAGTCCTCAAAGTGGGTATGAGTCAGAGCTTCTGAGAGTCACCAATTTGTGCGTTTATTCGCTCATTCAGTTTTGCGTTTCATAATTGAGCTTCTGTTATGTATACAGCACCGTACTGGAGGTTGGTGTGACTCGAAGAAGCAGCAATGATGATGATGGTCTCTGCTTTCAAATACATGGTAGTCAATTCAGGTAACGTTAACTGTAAAACAGTGGAGAAAGCAGTAGGTACTAGTGAGGGGTACAGATGAAGTGTGATGGGATTAGAGAGAAGTTACCTCAAGCTGGAGAAATTGGCATAAGCTTTCTGGAAGAGGTGGCATTTGTCTGGGGTTCAAAGAGTAGGCAGGATTTGGATATTCAGAAATGAAGGGCAGAAGGAAGATTGCCAGGATGGAAGCCTGTGAACAGCTGAGGCAACCTGCATGGATGCCCTGTCCCAATCCCTTCTTTGTCTTGAATCATGCAATATATTCATGCTGCAGGAAAAAAAATGCCCTTGTTTGCTATTATGTATTCTGCCTCATTTGATGTATTATCTCAGAGAAGTGGATCAATCTGTGCATGACAACTTAGGGGCATCATGGTGGTTAAAAGTATGGCCTATAGAACCAGATGGCCTGGGCTGGAATCCTGGCTTCAGCACTTATAAGCTACCTACCTCAACAGGTTGTTGTGAGGATAATGTTTTCATAATAACGTTTGCATCATCATCGTTACTGTGGGAACCCTGGAAGTCTACCCCACCCACCCCGAACCTGTAGGACATTTTACCATTTTAGATCCATTGCTCTGCTTTGAGAGTCTTATATTAACATGCAAACACAACTGAAAAGGTAACGCTGGAAGATTTAAATCAGCTGTCACTTTAGAGCTAAAGAAAATTCACTGACAATTTATTTGCTCAGAGCAAAATAGGCACCTGTGGGGAGGGACATCAAAGAAGGAGAAGAGGGTCTGTAATGGGGAGGCCAGTGACCTCCAAAGGTGACTTCTCCTTCCACATGTTAGAGTACCCAGGCCTCTGTGTTTTCACTAGTAAATTGGGAGAAACCTTCTCACATACAGCACAGGGATAAAGTGAAGTACAGTGAGGAAAATGCCCATCAGTCATTTTACGAGCCCACAGCATTCAAAGCGCTAGACTGGGCCCTATAGAAGGGAGGGGTGTGGGATCAAAGAAAATGCCCCTGATCTTCGAAATCCCCTTGAGAATTCAGAACATTCATCTAAGAAATAAATTGAGGTGGAAACAGATGGCATTCTTTTAAAAAGTGCAAATTCACACAGTGCAGATTGAATCTGCCTGGCCCATAGTAGCTACTCAGTAAATCTTTGTTGATGGATGGATTGAATGAATGAATGAGTTGCCCAAGAATGAGGGGCTCATAGTAGAATGTCAAAGTGAAAAAAAGCCCAGAGGCCTAAAGGCTTCCCTGTATTGTCTGTCTTCTGCTACCAGAATGTCAGCTCCATGAGACTAAGGACCTCATCTGCCTTGCCCCCTGCTATATCCTCTGCATCTAGCACAGTGCCTGGCACAAAAGAAAGTGCCAGCAAATACGTGTGGATTGAATAAGTACATGGATAGATGGGTGGATGGTACGAATAATGGAAATTACTTCCAGCTGGTAGTGGGATTTGGACCCCAGCATCTAGTACATAGTAGAGATACCTTCAATGTTCCTCAAAAGAATTTAAAAATATTGATGACCACTTTCCTTGCAAGAATAGGTGAAGAGAGGAGAAAGTATATTCATTAGAGTATAGTTAAAGTAGAGCCGGTCTGATATAAAGGAAACCTTCAAGAAAAAACAACCTGGCTGTTTACTGAAAGTAGGATTAACGACTCACAATACCACACACCTGCCCTGTGGAGCGCTAGGCTCTCAAGCCACATGTGTCTGCATTCATTCTTGCCCAACTATGTATTTCTGTGAACCCTCAGAGGGTTCCAAAGCCAACTGCACATGTTGCACACAGAGTTGATTGTGATGAAAATTTTTCACTAGGGCCCTGGAATTTTATTAAGCAGGCAGCCCTCCTTACAGGGCATTATGTATTGAAGAAGACAGAATGACACTTAACAACAGCCCAAGTCAGACAATGATTAGAACACCCCAAATTTATGGGATGACTGAACATCTGAACCAGAGCAGCCTAAATTATCTGCTAGGGAGAGTTGTTTGCTATAGAAAAGGATAATTTATAGTTTGAAAGGCAAAAAGGCACAAGGTTGTGGGGTATTGATTCAAGTCTGAAAAAGGGGAGAGTCCATATGCATTCACCAAGATGCATGGCAAGCATCACTTTTTTCTGAAATCTGTTGGGCTAGAAAGCTAATTTACACTTCCGCTCTCTACTATGTGACACTACAGAATCTCCAGATCAAAAAACTCACATTGAAAGCAATATGCAACTTCACCCCAGGCCTCTTACCATCAGGTTTGCATTGAAGTGTTTATGTTTACAGGTTGCTTTGGGTATCTAACCATGCTGATGGTTCTCCTCCAGTTGTTCTCATGTTTGAAGTTTCCCTTTTGGAATTTGGGCTTCAATCCAAACACATTGCACCAAGCATGGCTTGCTGAATGAAGAGGAGGGCAGGACCATCATTTCCCTTGTTCCAATACTGTGTCTCCATTGATATAACCTGAGACCACACTAGATTTTTGTGAACCACATCTCACAACTGACTCATATTGAACTGTGGTTAACCAACCGTCCTGAATGCCATATCTCATCTCCTCCGTTCTGTAACCAATAGTTGGTCCTTTATTCTCAAGGACAAGGCCTTACATATATTTCAATAAAATTGCATCCTAAAAGATTTGTAGGATTTGTCCCAACAGACTAACCAAATTGAGATTTGTTTTGATATTATGATTGTCTTATCTAATATATTAACTCTTTCTCTAAATTTTTTGTCTTCTGTTATATTATATTATATTATATTATATTATATTATATTATATTATATTATATTATGTTATATTATATTATATATTCAGCATCCCATCAATGGGTTTCATTACATGAATCACAGGTCCAAATGTCACCTTTTCAGTGAGGTTTTTTCTTACGACTCTAGTTAAAATTGACCCCCTCCTTCAATCCAATAGACTTCCTATACTCTTTCTTTGCTTTTTTTGTTCATGGCACATGTAGTCATCTAACATACCACATATTTTTTTTATTTATTATCTTTTCACCTCCTTTAGAATATAAGCTCTTTTAGGGTAGCAGTTTTTATCGGTTCTATTCCCTGCTGGATCCCATATTTGTTGTAGGGATGTGGCTGAATCCATCGGTGTATAAGAATGTTGAATGTGATAGGACCAAGGCTAGAATCCAATACATTCTACTAGAGATTGCTACCCCTCACCAGATTGCTATTGATCTTTTGGTCACTTATCAATCCACTTAATGGTATTAGCATCCAGCCCAACTTGTCTTCACTTTAAGCAGAAAGCTATTGAGAATTTGTTTCATTTTCTGCTGAAAATCAGACATTTTGTGTTGGTGGTAGCCCTGTGATCTATCAATCTGGAAGTTCTTTCCAAAAAAAAGGAAGTGAGATTCATGTGACGTAACTGATCACTTCCTCTTTCTAACTGCACACAAAGCATCCTTTTGATAACCCATTTTAAACCCTGCTTGGGAAGGGCAGGGCATTAATTAGTGACCTTGATTCCCTGGAAGGGAGGGCCTTCCAAGTGTGAGGTCCCTCCACGTGAGGTCCTCCCGGCTGGGTCTCCAGGCTTGTTCACAGAGTGGGCCTGTGCTCCCTGGGAGAGGAAGCAGTCAGATGATGGAGATAGCACCACTGAACTGGAAGGCTTAGGCTCAGATGCCATTTGTTGTGCTACATTGGAATATCACATCCTTTTTTTTTCTGAGTCTCAGATTCTGCAGTCTATAAAATAAAAATGGTAATATAATTTTCAAAAATATGATTTTTGAACTTTATTGGTTATTATTTATTTATACCCTTTTGATTTCATATCCAATTGCTTCCTGCAGACAATAAAGATCTGAAGTTTTGGATATGTTTAGTTTTTTTCTATTGCTCTTTGATCTAAAGGATTTATGTTGCTCTTATCCATTTCCTTTTTCCCCATTCTTTCTGACACAGCTGTGGTTTAAGCCCTTGTCATCTCATCCCTGAATTATCACAATAGCCTCCTAACTGGCTCCAGGACTCCTATCTCTTGCTTCTCCATCTTGGACTCTTCAATCAGGATATTTCCTGGAACCCAGATACTCAAAATGTGGTCTATGGACCACAGCATCAGCATTTCCTGGGAGCTTATTAGAAATGCAGACTCTCAGGCCCCCCTCGAAATCTGCTGAATCAGAAACTGCGTGTCAACAGGAGCTGTAGGTGATTCATACCCACATTAAAGTTTGAAAAGCACTGTCCTCTCTTCCACCATGCCATTCCCCTACCAATGGGCATCCATAAACTTCCCATTGAACCATCCCCCAACTATCTCTGTCAGAAAGGATCCACCTTAATTTTCAGGTGAGATGTTTTTGACATGAAGATATAAATGCCCTCCTATACCATCTACTCATTGGTTCTGAGAATGATGAGCAAGTTTATCTAGATAACTTTAGAGCAGTTATAAAAATTATTGAGCATCAACTTGAGGTGAATCCTTCTGATAAAAGCAAAGTGTACTGGTTTTTGATGAGTGAAAGTTGAGGGGTACTTGGAAAGCATATGTGATGAGTTGGTCAGAAATGTTCTTGTTAGTTTGACACAGTGACAGGCATTTTATATACTTAATTTAATCTTCACAATAATCCCATTTAGGTGGGTGTTGCTATTGCCATTTTACATGTGAGGAAACTGAAACTCAAAAAAGTTAGGTTGTCCAAATTACAGTATTGGTTGGAATTCAACCTATGCCCGTAGAAATAAAGGCGTCCAAAATACAGTGGTTCAGAAAAATGGCTCTGTCCTGAGGTGGATAGGTGACCCCAGATGGGAGGCATTGATGCTTTATGAGGTCACCTAGATGCCTTCTCCTGTGTTGGTTCATCATCCCCCAGGATGTCCACGTCCATGTGGTTGAAGCTGGTTCCTGCCCTTGGGAGGGGGAAAGGGAAAGTGAAGAGCACACAATTTTCTTATGAAGACATAATCTGGAAATTCTACCTGTCACTTGTACTCACATTCTGTTAGTCAAAGCTTGGTCACGTGGCCACACCTAGTTGCAAAAGAGGCAGAGAAATGTTGAAACCTGGGCAGTTAACTAAAAGGAAGATGGGGGGGGCGGTGGCTACTATGGGAAAATTGCAGGCCTTCCCATAGATGCCAAGTTAATTAGAGGAAGAACCTAGATTCAAACTTCATGAGTATAACCTGTGATCGTTCTGCACATCATTCCACCATTTCTCATAGTTGACAGTCAGTAAATGTTTGTTGAATTGAAATAGATTGAGATATTACATGTAAGCCTTTTGGTTACTTGAAATTATTTCTTCCTTCTCCCTTGCCTCCCTGATTACCTAAGTGGCTCTGTGCCAAACTGGCTCTATTTTTGATGATGTTAATTTGTAAAACAGGAAACTGATATTTATCTTCCTTCAAGAGAAAGGTTATAATAAAATAATCTACCAGTCCTTAGAGGTTCTGAAGAACCATATGAAGTGTGACAAGGGGAGTTAATGACACTAATTTTTTGTGTGTGTGTGAGGAAGATCAGCCCTGCGCTAACATCTGCCAATCCTCCTCTTTTTTTGCTGGCCCTGGGCTAGCATGGATGTTAATCCATGCCCATCTTCCTCCACTTTATATGGGACGCCGCCACAGCATGGCCTGCCAAGCGGTGCGTCGCCGCGCGCCCGGGATTCAAAACGGCGAACCCCGTGCTGCGGCAGCAGAGCGCACGCACTTAACCGCTTGCGCCACCAGGCTAGCCCCGACACTAATTTTTTTAATGCCCTAATGGCCATCCCTTTAAAGTAGGTATCTTCTTAGGAGAATGTCCTTACTCAAAATATTTTTGATATTTTGTGTTGGCTGGTATATCGGTCAACTCTTGCTTTGATAATGCTTCATGACACCACCACCAAAATCTCAGAGGCATTCAGTAATAAGCATTTAACTAATGTGTAGGTGGGTCTCCTGGGGGTCAGCTATTTAGGCTGGGCCTGGCTGGCCAGCTCTGCTCCAGGTGTCTCTCAACCTCCTTCTGAGATAGAAGATTAGCTTGGACATACTTTTCTCTGGAAGTAGTAGAAGCATGAGACAGGTGGAGATCATGAGGCTTCTTGAGGCCTAGACTGAGAACTGGCATAACCTAGTAGCCAAAAAGTCATATGGCCGCACCCACAGTCAAGGGCCATGGGAAATAGTCTACACCTTAAGTAACAAAAAAATGCAGTCACATGGCAAAGGGTAAGAATACAGACTTGGCGAAGAGTTGGGGCCAACAGAGCAACCGATTATTGCTTTGCTTTTAGCAAGTTATTTTTAATATTTACAATGATGGTAAATCTTTATCTTTTAAGGGTAGCTTTGAATTTTTTTTTTTTTTTTTTTAGTAAATAGCTAAGTTTTTGAATAAAATTAGAGAATCAAGCTAGGTTTATCTTTGGGCAGAAAGATAACTGTTAAGCATGTGACTTAAAATAATGAAACTTATTTCTAAAAGAACCGGTTCAAGAATATGGCATTCGGTGGCAAAACAGTCAGAATAAATGTACAGCTGTCCAAGATGATCAGCTGATTAAAAGAATAACACTCATTTGGTTCTAAAATCATTTTTTTTAAATAGACCTTATGGTTTGTAGTCATATGTTACCACTTTGTCTCAAAGTGCGAAGGAGAGTGAACAGAGGCTCATCTCTGATATCTCCCGTGACTAACCCTGGGAAAATATGCTTTATGTGCAGATTCTCATTGCCAAGTCCCCTCTGGCTCCCTTTACCTCATTTGTCTACACCATCAAGAAGGAAGGCCTGGTTCTTCAAGGTAAGATTCTTGGATTAAGCCATTTCTTTAAGCTGACTGTGCTCAGTGCTGCCCATTGCTGGTGATAATTACTGCTCTGCTCCTGATGGAAGCTACTTCAGGACAGAATCAAAGGCCAAGAGAAATTGACCAATGATATTTATCTTGATGAGATAAAAAGAGATTCGCAGTTGTGGCAAGAATTTGACAGAAGGTGGAGGTGGGGCTGAGGGAGAACTACAGAATTTCCTAACAGTGAGACAACCAAAGAATAAGGGTCAAACCAAGCAAGCTAGGAACTGCCACCACCCTAGTCCTCTTCACAGATCCTATGGACTGAGGAACCAGGCATTAAGTCTCTGACACCAGCGTGGAGGACCCAGCACTGCCTCAGAGCCCACTTGCTGAGCAGGCTGAAGAACCATCTGGGCTGGCAGCCTGTGGGGCGCTTTGTCATGGCTCCATGAGCCGTGCTTCCTCACCCTCCTGGTTACTCTGTTTCCTTTCCCTGTGCTCAAGTCCTGACTGAGGACCAGGCCTTGCTAACCTGCACCTTGTGACATGGGCCTGGGACTTGGAAGGTGCTGAGTTCTGACTCATGTAGAGCGCCCCAAGGCCACAACTTGGCACTGATTGATCTACTATGGTGGTTCACTCCCAGATGCTGGATCCTCTGGTGGTTAGGAAAGGCGTCTGATCTGGCAGATCTGTCCAGAAAACAGTGAACATGAGGGGGTAAATTCAAACACCATTGAACTTAGTCCACAGGGTCAGATGTCCGAAACCGCTTTGTAGATGAAGAAGGGTCCCCACAGAAGTGCTCAGGATACACATCTGTCCCCTGCTGTCAGGCAGGAGGCCCCATCCACAAAGATGCATAAGTGAACATCTGGCCTGAACCACAGAGGAGCATATTGTCATGGCATCCATTGGAGGAACATCTGCTCTTTAGGATTTTGTAAGTTGAGTATTTTTCCCAGATTTGTGAAACAGGCAAGTCCCTGCAGTATCCCCATGGAGACACATTGCATTGCAAAGACCTAGCAGGAATTTTGTGGGGCAGGCTGGAGAGTTCATGCTTCTGACTGAGGAACAGTCCTCTTTCCTTCCCTTTCTAAAACGCCTGCTTCTTAATGGACCCGAAAAGCAGCGTGTTTGTTTGGTGCAGCTGAGCTCCACAGCAGGGACTCGGGTCCAGGGAAATTTGGGGTAAGAACTACTGACCTTTGGCTCTTAGCCTTTGACTTATGTTATCCAAGTTCCTTGGTAAATATTTTTTTTACAATTGCAAATATTGTTTTCTGACAAAGAAGCAGAGATTTTAAGACCAGATTAAGCAAAGCAAACAGCAGGCCCTTTTGTTGCATACTCTCTAAGGGTGTATAAGTAATAAGCAATCAGAGAGCTGGACTTGTATTTACCCCATGCACAGTGTGGCTTTTGACTCTTCATTTTTAGAGCCTTTCTTAAAAGATTAGGAGTCTAGTAAATAGCAAACTTAGATGAAGATTTCAAGAAGTTCTATGGAAGATTGCAAGACAATTTCAGGAGGAAAATAGCCAGTTCTGCCCAGATGGCTTGTATTGAGAGCCTTGATATGGTGCCTGTATCTTGATCACTGGGCATTTTGGTAAACAGCATTTCAAAGGCTGGTCTAATTTGGATAACTTTTAGGATAATATTTATGGGAACAAGATCACAGAGTTGCCTCTTTGACGCTCATTGCTAAGGTCATGATTTCAACAGGAAAGAGGAAGTTGTTTAGAGAAAGTAGAGAATGGAAATACAATGAATTGGTAGAGGTTAAAAAACTATAAAAAAAAAAAACAAGACTATTAGAAAAAGTTGGAAAATGGGAGAAAGTGGATTACTAAAGGAGGCCAACCTGGAGCTGTGTGTCCAGGAAAGAGAAACATTCAGGAAAGTGCCCAATGACGCAAAAACCCCACCAGTAAATAAAAATGTCTAGGAGACCACAGAGCCTCACCTGGTTGCTTCAAAGCTGTTTTCTCCATCCCCCTCCCCCAGGCAACACCTCTCTCTCTAAGGTTTCCAGAGGCAGCAGAACCCCTGGCCCCTCTCAGCAATGCCACTGAATATAAACCTCTGGGCACTCCCTCCCCTCTAGCTATGTACTGCCGAGACTTTGGGAAAACAAAAAGGAGGTTGCTCCTCAGAAAAATGGAGACCCCTCCTTTATTGGAGAGACCCCTTGGATTTCTGTTCCAGCTCTGGTGTGATCTTGAGAAAATCTCTGGCACTCTAGTTTAGTGCACTTGAAAATGACCATGTTGCCCTTGATTCAGTGCTTTGCAAATGGTGCTCCAACCCATTGGCAGGTTGTGAAATAAAATGAATGAATCACAACCAGCATTAAAAAAATGAAATAGAGGAGAAGAGAAATTATCAGATTATATCACACTTATTGTATTGTTTCATGGAGTATTTGTTGTGTGATTGTATGTGTGTGTATGTGAATTACAGGTTTGTGTACAGAGGTTGCAGTGCAAGATGTTTTTCTTACTTGGGTTGTAGTCATCGGCCTGGGTGATCTCTAAAGGCCTTCCCATTTCAGCTTTATCTGATCCTCCTAGGAGATGGTGTACTTATCATTCACTTCGCTCGGCAGAGCTGTACCCTTGAGATCTCCACAAACCAGAACATAAAAGCTTATTTTTTCCCCCACATTTACCAGATGACTGAGCTAAAAAACACCTGCACAATTCCCCTGGTTTAAAGCAAAGAAACCTTTGATCCCTGGGTGGTAACCTTGGAAAGTTACCAGCAGTCAAGGCCAAGAAGCTTTCCTTGTGTGAGGGTTGCTGTGGCATGATAGCCTGGAGGTGGTGTGGAGGTTGGTACCCAGAGCTCCGGGGAGAATGTGCATTCCACGTCTGAGGGGCATAGAGACAGAGAGGCAAAGGGCTGGAAGAGTGAGGGCAGCTCCTCTGGTACCAACTACAAAAGAAACTGCCAGCCCAGCCACTTGTGGCTTGACATTCCGTCTTTGTAATGGAGCCAGCCTGGAGCGGTGGGAAAGAACAATCAGAACAGCCTACCCTTTGGGGGAACGGGGCTGTTAGTGACTGTGGGAATGATCCCTAGGTGCCGTTTATCCCCTTAGCAAGCCCCAAGATTCCTCCCAGCCTGCTAACCAGGAGGTTTTATAATACCTGAAGAGCTCCTGAGTACATGAGCAGAGGGACAGAATAAAAGGTGAGGCCAAAATTCGATTTACTGGCTCCACAGGCCATTCCCCTTACTGGTTCTTAAGGATTAGGATGCTGAGAACAGCCGGCAACTGGGGGCCTTAGACCCTTGCTGCCCCTTTGTTCACTGGGATGGGAGGGACAATAAAACGGCAGGCTGGAGAGATGGAGGGGCTTGGTTAGAGATTTCTCAGGCTGCTTTCTGAAACACTTGAAGGAGCCGGTCCATGCTATTGTTATAGTAAAATAGAAAGCGGAACTATTCTCCTTTTGCAAAAAAAAGAAAATGTTAAAGAAAGAAAACCCACCCTCCCAGCATCTTCAGGAGGCCCCCTGGCTCAGGCCATTACCATGGTAATACCACGCTGTTTGCATCCTCTTTGTCCATCCTGCACTTGTTGGGGGTCCTGGCCTCTCATGGTTGGGCTCAAGACCCTGAAATACTTGGCCCCAAACGAGAGGGAGCTCATAGCCACCAGCTTCCTGATGGCTCAGACTCTGAGAAGAGCCAGGTCCCAGCAGAGGGAGAGTTCAGCCCTTTTGTGCAACTGAAGTGGGAAAGGTGGCAGGGGTTGGGGGAGGAGCCCATTAATCCGTTTTTCCTTTTGTCCCCAGAGTTCACTATGAAAGCCCCAGTGCCTGCTGGGTGGAAAAGCAGAGGTTTGGCCAGCTCAGAGTGAGGCTAAGGGGTGTTGGGACCTAGTGGAGAGGGAAAAGCAGGAGCAGACTTTGGGAATTTAGGAATTGGGAGTTGGTTTTAATGGAGTGGGCCCACGGAACCTCATGCAGAAGGGAAGGGAGCGTTTACGTTGAACCCACCTGACCCACATCTGCTCTGGTCATGTCCTTTGTTTCCCCAGCAAGCCCCAAATGTTATGCCCCCTAGAACACAGCTGGGACCTCTGGGCCTCTGTGTCAAGGCCGGGAATAAAGATTCTATAATTGAAAGGAGCCAGGTTGTTGCTGATGCTGCAGG
Source organism: Diceros bicornis minor (assembly GCF_020826845.1). NCBI lineage: Eukaryota > Metazoa > Chordata > Mammalia > Perissodactyla > Rhinocerotidae > Diceros > Diceros bicornis. Next base: position 17,025,371 of record NC_080763.1, read on the forward strand.
AGGCCTAGGCAAAACCCAGGGCCAGGCTCTCCCAGATCCATCCTGGCTTTCGACAGACTCTTGGCATAATGGCCAGCTGATCTGGTAAAGAAGCAGATCCTGAAAGAGGGGCTGGCCCGGGAGAATAAAGAGGTCCATTCAGCGGGGGCTCTTCCTTATTCACTCTTCCTTTGCCCTACACTCTAATTTTCCTCGGGAATCTAGGGAGCATTTGAAAAACAAAAGCCAGGTTGTTTGAACAGGACAGAAGATAATGGCTTCGTTTCTCAGTAGGACAGAATTGTGTTTTTTATATATAGTTTTTTAAATCCAGATCCGGTATGACAGGTTGAATTTGGATTCTGGTGCTGTCCTCTACTAGTTTACGTTTGAATGAGCAGCATAAACCTTGGGATGGGGCTGGGGAACCTCAGAGGAGCCCAGGGCACGCTGAGATAGGTCCAGAGAAGGTTCTGGAAATGAAACTAGTTTCCTTTTTTTCCAACCACATGGTATAGGGACTTGGAAGAAACCAGAAAACAAAGAAACAATGATTTTTTTAGAGCTGGAAAGCTATGTGCCTCATTTTTCTTGTAAAATCAAGAATGGTTGTTTGATCGCCTTTTGAAGCATATTGGGAGAGGCATTAATCTCCTCTATTTGTTCCCTTGTCACAAAGTCAGGTTAGATTCTTCCACCTCATTTTCTTAGTCACTTTGCCAATTGGATGATTTATTGAAAAATTCTTTTCCCCCAAATACTACCATCTGAGTTCATCAGATTTCACCTTGAATCAGTAACCTATCTAAATGTTTTCTGCCCCTTGGACTCAAAGTGACCCAGAAGATTCTTAATCTGTTTCCATCCAGGTATGGATGTGTCTGCTTGGTCAATACCACCCACACACCAGGCACGGTCTGGCATTCTTGTGAGAACCTGGGCAGAGAGCCTTGGGATTCAATGGAGCAGAGAGAGTATACTCCTCTCCCAGAGGTCACAGAGAAGAGGGCAGAGTAGGCCTGTCACATTGTCTCCAGGCTGCCAGGTGCCACTGCAGCCTCAGAAAGCTCGTCCAGGCCAAGGCATTGTCCTTTGGGACTTCTGCCTGCCTCTCAGTGAGGAGCTTCCCAGGGGAAATGAGGAAGGACTCCCATGTGCCCAGTTCTCTTCTTCTCTTTTAACATTCACTCCACATTCCCTCCCTCCATGACATCTACCCACACTGACCTCTGCTTTGTTCCCTCCTTTACTCTGCCTCTTAGCCTCAAAGAGAGATTTTGTTTTCAATGTGGAAAAATATTTTAAATACAGAACAGTACAGAAAATAATGAAACCCATGAATCTAACACCCAGAATTAACAAATGTTAAAGTTTTGTCATATTTGTTTCAGATGTTTTTAAATTATAGGAATAAAACTTGACAAAATTCAACATTCCTTTGTACCTATCCCTGGTCCCTCCCTACCCCACACTCCTCCACAGAAGTAAAAGTTCTCCAGGGTAATATATCCTTCCCCTCCTTCTTAAAAACTTTTCTACATATATGTGAATCTAGACACAATATAATGATTTGTTTTGAGTGCATTCCAAATGTGCATAAATAGTTTATTGTACACATCATTCTACAACTGGCTTTTGTCATTCAACGTTATGTTTTTGCAGTTTATCCACGTTGCTACACATAGATCATGTTCTTTCACTTTAGTTGAGGTATTCACATCCATTGTATGAATATACCACATGTTATCAATTCCCCTACTGATGGAAATTTCAATTATTTGTTAAGTTAATAAATTCTGTTGCACATGTTTCTTGGTATGCAAGTGTGAGGGTTTCTCTAGGTATATATCAAAAAGTGGAATGATTGGTCAGAGAATATGCACATTTTTATCTTTACTATATATTCCCAAATTGCTGGCCAAGGGGGTTTACCCATTTACACTTCCTCTGGAGGTAGTGGACCAATTTCTATGGAGCTGTATATAAGTTTATTGTCATCTTTCCACATGTAATTTTCTTATATATTCTTTATGGATGACTCTTTTATCTCTGCCATTGGGGTATAAGCTTTCCATGGCCTCTCTGCCTTTCTGCATGGTGCATGTGCTTTATGCATATACTTGAAGGATTAACTGACAAAAATTACTTCTCCTAAAGTTACCTGTGCGCACTTCCCACAAAGAGAGCTTTTAGTTTTTGTTCACCACCTTTATTTTCAGGTGAGAGAACTAAGTTCCAGAAAGGTAAAGTGATGTTCACTGCCTCAAAACTGGGTTTGTAGCCCTTTCCCAATATTCAGCCTAGACTCCTAAGATTTTATAAAATTAGAAGTGGATTTGGGCCCCCTCGTTTTTCATCATGGCAGCCCCTTTGGCAACTTATCTCTCAGGCTTTATGAGCCTCTGTTGGTATACTCCAGACCCCTCCTGAATCTTGAAATCCTAAGCTGAGATGGATCAGTCACACTGATACAGCAATCCCTCAAGAAAGTTCCTGAGAGTAGTTGGGTTATAAGTTTGGCTGAGTGGAATAACAACCTAAATTAACAGTGGCATACAAGATAGAGATCTACTGCTTTCTCACATAGCATTGTGGAGGAATGCAGTCCAGAGCTGGTATAGCCACTTGGCCCCATGTGTTTGTCCAGAACCCAGGATCTTAGCTTATTGCCCCATCACATCTAGGATGTTGCCCTTATTGTCATTCCAAAATGGCTCAGCATCATGTTGTCCATCCAGGTAGCAGGATTTGTGTGGGGTAGAGAATGGTGGTAGGAGGAAAGGGCATTCTCCTTCCTGTAAGGATTTTAACCACAAGTTATACACATTATTTCTGCCTATATCATGTTGGCCAGTCTGTAGATATGTGGAAAGGAAGGCTGGAAAATGTAGTTGTTTATCTGGGTGGCCATATGCTCAGCTAAATTTTGGGAGTTCTTTTACCTTGAAAGAGAAGGGGAGATGAATATTCAGTGACACACCCCTTTCAGAGGAGCCCAGTTGCAGAGATTAGGCCCCAGGGTGCAATAGTACAGACCCTAGGGCTGCGATCATTGCATAATGTTGAAATGCAACATAAATGTTGTGTGTGAAAAATACTATCAGGGCCCTCTTTTGGTGGAGTCTGGAGCAGAGAAGTAGGATATCAGTCAGTAAGCCACCAACGACCAGCACCCAGAAATCTTGGTCCCCCGCCCAAAAGAGAATCTCTCTCAAGCAGAAACTTTAATGATTTGCTATCATGCACTATGCAAGAAAGATACTTAAGTGAACAAGAGCTACTAGTGCTTATGGCACAAGGCAGGGTATGAATTTGGGTCCAAAGTCAAAGACTAAACACATTTTTTTCCCAAATGTTTTCTCCTGTCTCTACATTCTTTTAAAACATGGAACAAAATATCAGTTGGAATAAGGTTATAGAGAAAATCTTTATTCCAAGGCCTGGACTATGGATAAACTGGATCCACACTCCTCTTTTAGAACCTGGAAGCCATTTGGCTATCTCTGCAGAGTTAACAATTTGCATTTGTGAAAATGCCCAGGTAATAATACCAAAAGATGTTAAATCAATTCAGGTTGTTGATTTTCTTTGAAAACCTCATCCAAAAGGACTTGGTGTTCTTTCTGGAATATGAATTAAGCTCCATTTCAGTGAGTTCAGTTCAGCAGATATTTGTTGAGCATCTATTGTTATCAAACCATGGTGCTCAGGGGGATATAAGGCTGAAAAAATAAAGGTCCCTTCCTTTTAGTAGCTCAGAATCTAGTTAGCTCAAAACAAAATAAGTTCAATCAAAGGCAACCATGACACCTATTTTCAGGTTTCAAACAATGGGATATGGAAGGACAGATGACATAGACTTATTCCAACTAGGATGACTGAGGGAGGTTCCCGAGAGTACTTGGAACTTGAACTGGGTGTCAGCTCCTGAATACTGATGAAAATGGCATTCCATTGTCTCTTGACAGAGGCCACTTTCTTTTGCTATTTGAGGATAGATTTGGGGACACTAGGGAATGCTGATTAGTGCCATGTGACTAATGTTGACTCATGCTGACTAATGTGTTCTAAATGGATTGATTCCACAATAAAGGGAACGCTGAGAGTCAAGAGTTCAGATCCTGAGTTTTACCATGTGATAAAACATAAATCACTTAGCCTTCGTACTTCATTATTTTGTCACTTAAAATGTGCTTGTGATGAGAATCCAACAAGTCACCTTGACTAGAAAGTACTTTACAAACTTCAAGGATAACAGAAATGCTTAACAACAACTCCCAGGACAGGCTTGTGCAACCCTGGGTTATTCATAGTACATACAGAATCAGAGCATCCATCACATGCAGCTCCCAGGCCACGCAAAACTCCTGTTTCCTCACACATGCCATGAGAACTGACAAACAGTGCACTGCACTCACAAAAACTGACAAATAGAGGAGCTTTTGAAAAATCTTCCTATCTACCTACTAGGGCGTCTGTGTTTTTCTACAACAAATGTTGCCACAGAACTAAGAGCTTGCATTACACACACAGCTCTTTCTCTCTTTTGACATCTCCCCAGCTAGACTGCTTGAGAACCTTGCCTTCCGTGTCCAGATGTTTACTGAATTCTGAAGGCCCCCCAAAGGGCCAAGTTCTTTTGTTGCTCTCCAAATCACTTCCCACAGAGACTGACCGATGTCCTGAAGGAGCCCTTCAATAGGGAGGATAAATGGAGGCAGATGAAGACATGACCCCCTGAGGCTCACCCACGTCCACACTAACAAAGGGTCTCAGGCACAACCTTGTAAGGAGCATTTTGGTCAGCAGCGTCCCTTCGAGAGGCCAAGTCTTCCCCACAGGGCTGCTCTCAACGGCTACCATCGTAGTAGAAGTACTGGGCATTTGTTAAGGGCTGGGGTGTGCTAGGTGTAGCACAAAACATCTATATCTTGGTCCCCTGCCTCTGTGAGTGCTTCCTGGCTACAGATCGCAGCTGGCTTTCTCAGGGGAAACCTGGGGGTAGAGGAGGAAGAGAAGGAAGCCAAAGAGGGGCTCCCACTTCTCTGGATGACCTCTTCTCAGCCAGCCCAGAAAGACGCCCCCTTTGTCTACAGCTATCGGCAGTCCAGCCAGGGCTGCAGGGCCTTAGCCCCAACCTGTGCTGTGTTTCTGCGTGTCTCTGGTTTGTGAGGCTGTTGGCTCCCCAGGTAATAGACAAGTATGTGTGTGAGTGGACCACTGTTGAAAGGGAAGTTTTATTTAGACTGCTAGGGAGAAGTTAGTGCATTTCATGACAACAACATTTTTTTCAAACTTTCTTTCTCTCCCTCTTTTTTTTTTTTCCTTTAGGCCAACAGAGGCCATAGGGACACTATGACCTTTGTCTAGAGCTGATGGGGGCGTGATTTGTGAAATGAAACAGGACTGTGCTGCTTGGAAGAAGGAAACGGAAGCCAACATAATGGGGATTAATTAGTTGATTGCTGTTGAGATGGTAACAGATTTGCCCTCATACCATTGAGCCAGCCATCTCAGACCTAGCAGGGAAGGTGAAGATGAAGAAGCCTTTGTTCAGTTCTCTAGATGCATGGGGCTGAAGGCTTTGCCGCCATGGGATGTCAACAGCCATAATAATAATAATTTGCACTTATATAGCACCTTTCAACCAGGCACCTCAAAGAGGTTTAACCAAATTAATTAATTAAAGCCCACAATCCCCCTGGGGAGAGGAGGAGGATGACTAACAGGATTTGTAATTACAGGAGGGAACATTTCCGAATAAAGTATTGTCCACCAAATAAAAAGAGTAGGTGTAAAGGAATTGGGGTCTCCAAAGAGTAACCGATTCAGAAATGAAATCATGGAAAGATGGGGGAGGCTGGGGGCGGGCATGGGTGTGGGGGTTTGCTCTTGTGTCAGAGGGAGGTCGATGGGTTCAGAATTCACTGACAGGTTCGGATCCAGCTGAGAAGCAGAACGTGTATGGTATTAGTGGCATTTGGAAGGTCATTAGTGGCACCACTATTGTGGTGTAAATCGAAGTTTCACTAGTATATTGTGGATAGCCATGCAGAACAAAGAGTGAGATTCATGCAGTATTTAATAAAGGATGAAATGATTTCTTTACATTTAAAGCCCAAAACTGGGCCAGTCAATTAGCAAATAAATCAACTGGTGACCCATAGGATAATTTAGTTGTTTCCAGCAGAACACTCAGCCTATTCCCTAGTACTGCCATGACGTTTTCAGACAAAGCTTCGAGGCTGGGTTCAGTGCAAGGCCTGGGGGCTTCAGCCCTTTCAAAGTCGGGCATCAAATCTTCCAAGCCTTTGGCTTTGGGACCTCTCTTACCCAAGTTGTTAGTGACCCCCAAGCTGTCCTCTATAGAGTCACTTTGTACCTGCTCCCCCTTCAGAGATTTTTAAATGCCTTGGAGGCTAGAATCAAGTCTTGTCCTATCTCGTGCCTCTTATCAGTGCCCAACAGAGTGCTGTGCACAGAGTACGTTCAGATCAGTGAAGAATGGTGGAATGACTAAGTCCTTTAACAATTCAGTATTTGTTGAGCATATACAAGTGCTAAGGTGAAGCTCAAAAAATAGGATATGTGCCCTGTCCTTGGGAACTGTACTACAAGGAATGGAAAAGACTCATATACTACTAACTATAATATAAAACAGAATAAAATAAAGTGATCTGATCGATGCATGTCCAAGCCATGTGCTGCAAGGGCAAATTGAGGAACACTTTATTCAGCTGGAGTGAATCAGGGAAGGTGTTCTTGGAGAGCAAACGATGAGCTGGGCATCGGAAGGTGAGAAGGATTTAGGTGGACCCAGAAGAAGGGGGAGTACAGGCTTTCCAGACTGTGGTCATTTGTCTCCCTCTGAGTGAGGTGCATTTTGAGAACTTGTGGTCTTCAATGGAACATTTGTGAAAACCAAGCTGAGTTTTTGCAGCTGATTAAATGTACATTTCCTATGAATTCTTATTGCATGAATTGGCTCATTTCATACATTAAGAGATCATTTGAGAAGTTAAGAAAGACGCTTTCTTCTCTGTAATGATTAGTTCAATCTCTATCTGCTTTCATTGTCCACCAGGAAAGAAAAGCTAAACAGTTCCCCCATTAAAACAAGGCACTCAAAAGTGTCTGAGAAAGGTGCGAGGAAAACGTATCCCAATGCCAAATGTCGAAGATGAAATGGCTTCCTCCTTGAGACTATCTTTTTGACCCCAGAAAACACTAAGACAGTGCTCTACACCCAGTGATTGACAAATCAGTCCCCCTGCTCTCCTGCTCCAGGGCCCGCCAGGGCTTTTCCCCACACACTGTGCTGCCAGGACAGGACCTAAGCTCTGCCTTTGCTTTGTGCCATTGTTGGGTGTGGCTGCAGGTTTGATACATACTGTATGTGCATAAGCTTATCTCATCCTCCTAACAGTCTCACAATGTGGGACTCTGCATCATTCCTTCTTCACAGATGAGGAACAAGGAAGAAAAGTTCAGAAAAGTTTTTCTCTTGCTAGAAAGTGATGGAATGTGGATCTGAACTCAGGCCATCTTGCTTCTTTCTCTCTCACCCTCGCCCATGTAGTATTTCTGTTCACCTCTGTTACCACCTCTCCTAGTCCTCCTCAATTCACCAAAGTACTCAACATGATACTACTCATAATAGGAACTCAGTGAATGTTTTCCAAATAAAAGAATCACCAGGAGCAATGCTAGTGGTTTGATCTTCCACTGGGAGAAGTAACTGTGGAAGACCTGGGCAGTGGTGCTGAGAACAGGGTAGGGGCTCCATTACTCTTTTCTCATTTCACTATTATTAAAGATGAGGAGACATGCACAGGAAAGTGGCCCCAGAGAATGTTCGCAAGAAAGAAGACACAGGTGGTATTCATGAGCTGAAGATCCACACTGGTGCCACCCATGAGATGCCAGTGAGGCATCTTGTATTGTTAATTACTTTTATTGAACTTGGATGTAATGCAGTGATTTTTTTCTTGCTGTGTGTGTACATATATATGGCAAAGTCCAACTGTCTCCCTAATTGGCTAGCCTCCTAGCTGCCATGTTGATGTGCTGCAGTCCTGGTGAAGGTGGAGAAGTGTGTGGTCCCTATCAGCCCACAGAGCGAACATTTCTGGATCAACCCAGAAGTGCTGAACTCCATGCATAGTGTCTTTTATGTTGTATATTGTGAGCAAATACTGCTCAGAGACAGGATTGTAAAAGTTTGTCCAGCAAAACCAAGATTGACAAATGAGAATTCTGGAGATGGAGAATGAGGGTTAGGTAATTGGCGGGTGGGGGTGAGGGGCAGGGAGTGGAGGGAAATGAAGGGAAAGGGAAGTGCAAAATATCTGATTGTGTTCTAAAAACTGTGGTCTTAGATCCACTTGGGAGTGTCACTTTCTTCTGAGCTTTGGATTTAATATCATCACCATCACTTTTGTCCTATGGCTGTGAAAGGACTTTCTTTATTCCACTACAGAATTCAGTAGAGGCCTCTTCTGCTCAAATGAAAGGAAGGAGCCCATCACATTCTCAAATGAATATCCTAAGTATGAATGAGAAAGCACATTGCCTACTTCTCTGAATTTCAGTGAGGACAGGGTTCAGATGGAGCACAAGTTCTCCAGAACTCCAAATAGATCTGGGAGGAGAGAGGACCAATAAATACTGAGCATAAGTTGGGACAGACTTGGTTTTGCTGCCTAGACAAACAGCCCCCTGAAATCTCCATGACTTAAAGTCTGCACACGTCTGAGGGACTCTTCAGGGAAGCTCTCCTCCACGTGATGACTCAGTGTTTCATTTCAGTATTGACATGCACTTCCACAATTGCCACAGTAGGGGAAGAGAAAGACAGAGACAGGTTGTGCACTGGCAATTAAGTGCTTCCCCAAGAAATAACACCCATCACTTCTGCTCTCATGGCCAAGCAGTCATGTGTCCACTCCTAACTCCAAGGAGATGAGAAGTACAAACCTCCCCTGTATTCAGAAGGGAAGGAGAACTGGATGTTAGTGAACACTTGCAATGTCGACCACACGCTGCTATACCCAGTGAGCTGGCAAATGTCTGCTGCATTCACATTCACTCCTTGTATATACCTTTCCCTTGGACGACCTGGCATATATCAAAGACTTATGGGGTGGTGTTGAAGAAGGAAGACCAGATAGTTTTACAGGCCATTTGAGTTCACAGGTGACCTTTTTGAAAAAGAGGAGTAGCCAGGGAAAGCCAGTTAACTCTGGGTACTCTTCCCTTGGAGCTGTCAGACGCTAACTCTGGGAAAGGATCGTGGGTTCAACTCCGGAGCCACGGCCTGATTTCAGTAATACATCTGAGATGGAGCAACTCACTTTGAGTTGCCCAGGACCGTCATGCTTTGTGTGAAAGGCTTCTGGAAGTGTGCTCTTCTGCCTCCATAACCCGCCTTGTTACCAGACATGATTCAGATTTCCTCTAAGCCCTGCGACTTTTCCAGAAAGCAGCTCTCCCAGCAGCAGAGAGAGAGAAAAAAAACTTTCCCTTATTATTCTTCCAATAATGAATTCCTGCTCTGAGTGGGCCGCTTCCATGTGTTTTCAGTCAAGTGCTGATGGCAGCCTTGCTGGGGGACATTTCCAAGAGGCTGTGGACATAGCAGATGAGGGCTCGTATTAACAAGAGCTGCTCTCGCTTTTCCTTCCAGTTCAGCCTCTTGAGCTCTGAAATCAGAGATGAGAAATGATTCACGAGATCTTGTTGGTGAACAAACATGGCTGCCACACCTCTTTGCTCCTTTTAACTAGTAAAAAGTCACGGTTTTAAAGCTTTGCTCAGAGATTTGTAGACCTGGATCTTAGTAACCTAAAAAGGACTTCACTTTCTCGGATCAGACCAGTTCTTTGTAGATGCCAAGACCTGCTTTCTTCAGGACTCAAACGTAGCCTTGGCCTACCCTGACATCAAAAGAACAAAGGGGGAAATTAGGTCATACCATTTTCTGCCTAAAACCTAATCTCAAGTACACAAGATGCTTCCCAATAAGCAATGGTGGTAGGCCATGTTTGCTAAGGGAACCAGCCTCCTCATCCTCCTCAAAGCAAATGTCTTCAGGTAATAATTCAGTTTCAGCTTACCTACACAGAACTTGTACAAACTGTTAGTTATAGTTGGTCTCTTTTCATTGAGAAGGATCTCAGTTACCTCAGATAAAAGGGAACAGAGGTCATTAAGGATACAGGTGGCCTGGAATTGGAAAGTGTTTAGGAGCCAGAGGCAGCCCTGGGGATTCATTACCTTGGAGTCTCTACTCCTCTCTGCATTTCCGCCCAAGGCTTCTCTCTCTCCCAGCAGGCGTGCCCTACACACTAGTTCTGCTTACTCAAAACTTCAGCTTGCATGTGGCCCCTCCTGGTCTCTTGGGCTCTTCTCTTAATACCGCACTCTTTCGACTTCAATTGCCATTGGCCTTTTTCCTTGGTATTTCCTAGTTAAAATTCCTAAGAGAGAATCTCATTGGCTCAGGCTCATCTCATTGTTTTGTCTCAGAGAACATCATTGGTCACCAGCCAGCCAGTCAGTCCTGGGCTGAGGGATGAGCTGCAAGCGTGGCTGCCTAAGCAGCAGCAGATGTGGGCAAGGCAGCTTCCATGAGAGGGCTGTGAGACGGTGAAACAGAGATGACTCGAGTGCACTCTTTGTACCCTTAACTGGATTGCTGCAAGAACACTCATGCTCTTTCTTTCTTCTTCCTCCCCTTCTTATCACTGTATACTCATCTCCCCTGTCACAGCCTAGTCCCCCATTACTGCTCATCCCCCAACCCCTGACTCCAGCATCCTGCTTCACACCTTGTTGAAGTGCCCAGTCACAAACGTATAGGACAAGTGAGTGGGAAGGAAGAGCTCTTAAAATTTATTTGAGAATATAAGGAAGATTGGGAAAGGTGTCGTATGGAAGGAGGAATGAAAGTAAAACCTTTTCTCAGCTAAAGGAAATCCTGCTCCCACCGTGGGACCAAAATACCCTTCCTCTTTCTCCCAATCTTTGGAGCAATTTCCCTTTCCCTGAAACCAGGCATCAGTAGAAGCAAGAGAAACTTCCACTAGGGAACCCTGACTGAGCTGAGCAGGAAGATATTCTAGCTCCACTAATCCGAAGACCTTCTTCTGACCGCTACGAGGATCCCTAGACCCCATCCCAGACCCTCCTCACCTTTCCTCAGCCCCACCCTCAGGCCTCATGGAGTCCTGGTCCCAGATCCTCAAATAATAAGTCCCAAACTATTTCCTTTCAAACTAAGATTCAGAACACAAGTGAAGGACTATATTTAGGTGAGGCCTTTGGCAATTATGTTCTCCCAAGATGCCCAAAGCTCTTCTTTGGTGGTTTTCACAAATCTTCATGATGTTTTTGGAGGATTGGTCATGTGTGGTGTTGTCCTATTTCGACTGAGACAGGGAAATTGTGCTTTGTCTGAATTCACACATCAACCAGAGGACTAGGGGAAAATTGAATCATGATACCTGGCTCTGCCTTTTATTCATTAGAGATCATTGCCTTTATACCTCATCAGGTGCTTAAAAGACCAACCCAAACCATCTACATTCAAATTTCAGTATTTCCATATTCTTTTCAGTAGACATGAGGCTAGAAGTGAATTAGAGGCAAATCTAAACAACTCTGTATTTCCCTGCCCTTTCCTGAGTTCTGAGTATGTCAGTGTTGATTAAATCATTGATCAAACCTTGTCCTGTGACTGACACTTTTATCTACTGACTGAAATTGCAAAGTTTCCCTAGGAGCCTGTGATGGCAGAGAAAGTAGTTCTGATGGTGTTTCTCAACCTGCTGCTGTGGGATTCTAGAGCCAGCTCCTCTGGATCATTTCCAGGTCTCTGCTCATTCCATTTAGAATCTGAGGTTGAAGTCTATTACCATTGGCTGTCCCCTGGGATCTGAGAACTCATCTGGGGTTTGTCCAGCCTCTCCAACACCATCATCCAAACTCCACAGTCATCACCACTCTAACAGCTTGAAAGTGATGCAAAGATGGAGCAGCAGTCCATTTGGCTTTCTCCCAGTTCTCTAGGCCCCTCTGGGGTTAATCAGCAACCACCTATCTTTGTGTTAATAGCATAAGCCTCTCTCACTAGAACACCTGGAGGAAACCCAGAGGAAGGCTTAAGACGAAGCCAATTTTGCAGTAATTATTCTGACCATCACTCTGTTTCAGCTGAGCTTATACTCTCCAGACAAAAACAGCTTGCTGAACCCACCCAACTAGCTGGGTGGATGTGTAGCTCTCACGGTTCCTTAAGCTGCCTTGTGTTTTGCTAATACTTTCCATGCCCACATCTCAGCTCCAGAGTCTCCTTCTGCTGTGAACTTCAGGCAACATCTCCCTATTTCAGGTACATGGGGTTTAGTAAAGTGTCCTGAGAGCATCTCACTGATGGAATTCTTTTTTTGTGTGTGTGTGTGAGGAAAACCAGCCCTGAGCTAACATCCGATGCCAATCCTCCTCTTTTTGCTAAGGAAGATTGGCCCTGGGCCAACATCCGTGCCCATCTTCCTCTCCTCTACACAGGACGCCACCACAGCATGTCTTGACGAGCGGCGCGTCGGTGCGCACCCAGGATCCAAACCTGCGAACCCTGGGCCACCAAAGCGGAGCGCACACACTTAACCACTGCGCCACCGGGCCGGCCCCTAAGTGGTGGAATTCTTTAGTGGCATCTTTCTGGCCCTTTTCCCACCCTTCCAGCCCATCCTGATGGTGGTGTTCACACTATTGGAGAAATAATAGACCTTCTTAACTGGGATTGCTGACCATTTTTCCTAGTAACTAACCCAAATGGCCTTGGGTGTTAGGTGATTACCTGTGCAGGGGGAAGGGGCCAGGGTCTGGGAAGGTGGAAAGGGTGGGTAGGGGACACATGGAAAACAGTTCCCTGCTGTATTAGTCAACTAAGGCTACCATAACGGAACACCACAGAATGGCTTAAACAACAGAAATTTATTTTCTCAAAGTTCTGGAGACTGGAAGTCCAAGATCAAAGTGCCAGCAGGTTTGGTTTTCCTTAAGACCTCTGTCCTTGGTTTGCAGACAAATACCTTCTTGCTGGGTCCTCACATGACCTTTCCTTTGTGTGTGCTCCTACTGTCTCTTCCTCTTCTTATGAGGACACCAATTATAGTGGATTAGAGTTCTGCTCTTATGACCTCATTTAACCTTAATTGCCTCCTTTTAAAGGCCCTGTCTCTGAATACAGTAATATTGGGGGTTAGGGCTTCGACATATGAATTTTAGAGGGACACAGTTCAGTCCCTAACACCTGCCATAACTCTGTTTCCCTCAACACATCCTCTCCCGTCATCTGATGCCACCCTTCTAATCCTGAATGGGAGAGAAGTAGATATTGGTCAAGAAATGGCAGGTGTGACTCTGTGCAGTCAGTTTGAAAATGGCTAAGCTAGGTAGAGAGGGTGCCTGAGATGGGTAGAGTGAAGAGATGGATGGATACATGAAGGGATGGTTGGATGGATACACAGATGGATGAATACAGTACTTAGGTAGTGCGTTGACAGCACCAGGGCGGACATTACATTATACTTCTTTGAAGTTGTAGCTCTTTACAGTGCAGGGTCTGCAAACTCAAATGCTCATGCTAGACAGTTAACAGAGTTCCAGAAAGAGACCAGGTACAATAACAGGGAGTAGTGGGGACTGTGACAAAATAGAAAAAGAATGCCCTGCCTAAAGGGGCATCATGTACTAAGCTCCAGCCAGTTGTTACTTTGTGGGATGCCAGCCTAATGTTGCCAGAACTTCTGATTTTTCAAGGGAAGCCAGAATCTGGATTTTCAGAGGAAATCTTTCTTTAAATAAATCTTTAAATTATGGCAACTAATTAAAAAATTATAAAATACTGTGTGGGTCAAATAAACACATTTACAGTCTGAAATGAATCCTGGATGCTGCCAGAGTTCTTCTCTAAGAATACTAGAAAGATATCTGTGATGTCATCACATGAGGAGGTGGGTGTTCAGGAGCTCGGGCTCGTGAGTCCACTGTCTGGATTCATGTTCTAGTCCACCACCTACTAGCATTGTAATCTTGGGCAAGTCACCCATGTAACTCGCAGTGAGGTAAGGATGAAATTAGTTAATACATGTAGGTGCCCAGAACAGTGCCTGCTGCCTAGTAAGAAAGCAATTAGTTAATACATGTAGGTGCCCAGAACAGTGCCTGCTGCCTAGTAAGAAAGCAATAACTGAGCCAGTTTTATTGGGTAGCGTCACTAAACCTCGTGGTTTCCTCATCTGTAAAATGGGGACAACACTTGCTTTTCCTGTCTCCCAAGGGATTGTTGTGAGACTAAAAGAAGAATATGCATGAAAGGGCATGCCAAGAATGGCTTGCAGGGGCTGGTCCGGTGGCGCAAGCGGTTAAGTGCTTGCGCTCAGGTGCATGCGCTCTGCTGCAGCAGCCTGGGGTTCGCCGGTTCTGATCCTGGGAGCGCACCGAGGCTCCTCTTGGCAAGCCATGCTGTGGTGGCGTCCCATATAAAGTGCAGGAAGATGGGCACGGATGTGAGCCCAGGGCATTCTTCCTCAGCAGAAAAAGAGGAGGATTGGCAGATGTTAGCATAGGGCTGATCTTCCTCACACACACAAAAAAAGAATGGCTTGAGCATTGCATGCGTTCCTCGTCTTACTAGACCTGTAAAAGAGGCTAAGCCTTCCCAGGACAGGGCTGGGAATCCATGGGAGGAGGAGGATAGCAGTAACTAGAACTGGTCCTTGTCTCTTCTAAGGGTCATTTGGCCATTTTGCTCTTCTTAGGCTTTGGTGAGTTTTTCTTTTTTATTATGAAATTTTAAAACATTCAGAAAAGTAGAGAAAATAGTATCATGAACACCCAAGGACCTTGTCTAGATTTAGTCATTGTTAGCATTTGCTACATGCGCTTCATCTTAGTGAGTGTTTCTGGCAGAGACACAGTCAAGGAAATGCCGATGATGGAGGCATACTGGTACTGAACGGGAGCCGAGGGCCTTCACTACCTCAGCGATGCCTTATTTTTGCAAGAAAGCAAGACCCAGTCAGATGTAGATGGTTCTCTTTTGGATAGGACCCCGAAGGAGGGAATTTTGCCAGGATAGTTTGTTTTAGATGATACACTGGTACCACCTTAAAGAAAATGATGTAAGCTGGGACACAGATTATTTTATTATTTATAAGATTTTCATTTATTGCTATTTTTAAGGTTTTAATTTTTTTGCAAAAAGAATGTATTCATGTATTACTCATGTAACTGAAAATCAAAAATTTCTAAAGAGAGTTTCCACATGGAAATGTCTCTGGCATAAAGAATTTAGGAGTTGAAACCATAGTGGATCTGTGAGAAGCCCAGTCAAATCACGGTGATAAAAAGCAATGTTGGTCACTGAAAATGAAAGGTTTTAGGAGCAGAAACACTCAGATTGAAAGAAAGTATATGCCAATTATAAAGGGCTCTTTCTGCGAAAGCGTTTAAAAGAGTCTCTAAGACATATTGCCCCATTACTGCATTTAAATGCGAAGGCTTCTCCCTGGAAAGGATGTCTTACAACGTGAAAGCAGCTAAACTTTGCTTTAAAATTCTATTATTCAGACCCTTCATTAATTTAAGCTGACATTCCTCCTCAATTGGGGCAAATCATCAAAGCTTTATTGTACTGAGAACCTTGAATTCAGCAACAAAGACTATGGGCTTTGGAAGGAGGGGGGCGGAGAGCTCCTGAGGCCAACGAAGGGAGGGGAGGAGAGAGGAGGGGAGGAGGGCGGTGGGAAGGAGGGGGAGGGGGAAGACTAGAGTATTGAGAGGCAGAGGTGAGAGGGGAGGAGTTGGACAAGCAGGGATAAACTGTTGGGGGGACACTAGACAGAAAGGAAAAGGGGCTTCCAGGGGCCCCATGCCGCAAAGCTGTGCTTTGAGCCTCTGCTAATCAACGCCGTACAAGCAAAACCAGCCTACAACTTTGCCCTCACAGATCTCCCCAGAGTCAGGATAAAAAGGGGAGATAGGGGATAGAGGAAGGGAAAACATGTCCCTTTCTTCCTTCATTCAGGTGCCTCTTGAATCTTCTGCCCCTGGCACCCTGCCCAGCAACGCAGCGCCTGGCAAGAAGTCCGCCCCGCAGGCCGGGGGCCCGCAGCCCCAGCCCCGGCCATCAGTCATGTCTGGCCCAGTTGTGCCTCCACCCCAGGCCGCCGGCAAGGCTCTCTCTTCCTTTCTGGGGTGATTTACTGCAGGACATATGAGGTGGGATGTACTAGGTGGAATGTATTGGGTTCATTGTTGAGGCAAAGGTGAGGAAGCGTCTTTTGAAATGTGAGGACATCATCCACAAACTTACCGATCATCTACGATTTATAACTAGAATGAAATAAGATTTGTAAGGCGAACTTTAAAGCCTAAGGGAAAACTGGGTTTTTCAGTGTGTAACTTTAATAAATAAGATACTGGTTTCGAAAACCAAAATTTGTCCCCGATGGTCTTTTCTCTGCACCAAAACAGTTCTCAAGGACACAAGAAACTGATGTGGACACCGTGGAGCGGACAGCTCCTGGTGTCCAGCACCCCATCCAAGACCCAGTCAGGGGAGGCAGCAGGACTTCAGCGCCCAGCCCACCACCTTCCAGCTCTGTGCCCTCAAAGAACCCCTGTGACCTCCCTGAGTCACAAGTTCCCAACGTGTAAAATGGGAATAGAAATCACCTGCCTGGTCTTCACCCTGAGGGGCCCATGAGGGTGACCATGTAGATAAATGGATGGTTTTCCAACCTTCCTTGGCAGTCTGAACCTGGGTTACTGCAATGACCCGTTCTCTGGTTGAAGACATGAATCAGGTCGTGCTGCTCCTCTGCTCACAACTCTGAAGTCACTCCCTTTACACTCAGACTGAAAGCAAAGCCCAACGCCCCAGCAGCACCTGCTGTCCCATCGCTTACTGCTCACCTGCTGCTGCCACCCCGGTCTCCGTGCTGTTCCTCCTGTCACAGGCACCCTTCCCCTCGGGGCCTTTGCACTTCTGAATCCTTTGCTGGAATGCTTTTTCCCCAGACAGTCCTATAGCTGACACCCTCACCTCCTTCCGCCAGATATTGGCATAGTTCCCTCACCTCTACATTTTTGCTGAAACGTCACCTTCTCCATGAGACCTACCCTGTTTAAATTGCAGCCCACCCGCCTTACCCCCATCGTGCTCGACTTTTACTTTCCCTAAGCACTCACCACACAGCGTAATAAATAGCTCATTACGTTTAGCATTCATTGTGGGTCTTGCTACAATATAAGCCCTGGAGGGCAGGCACCTTTGACTGGTTCACTGAGTGTCCTGCGCACCTAGAGCAGCATCGGGCACATCAAGGACACTCAATAAATAAGTGGGCTCTTTCTTAGAGGTCTAAGGTATAAAACCCATCAAAGGAAGGCTGCTCCAGTTGAAGAGAATATGAGCTCAAAATCTGTCCCACCATCCCTGCAGTTCTCCATGGAATACCTCTTCCTCCGATGGTGGGGGTGGGCGGGTGGAGGTTGGCAGGAGAAGGGTTGGGGGAAAGATCCCAGGATGGATCCTTGCTGTCATTCAGGTCTCAGTTCAACCACTACCACTCAGCAAAGCCTTACCTGTCTATCCTCTCTTTGTTCCATACAGCATGACTGTAATGATTTTAGGCTGGAAAAAATTTATAAGGACTTTTGTTGAGCAGCTACTATATGCTAGGCAGTGTCTGTGCCCAGATCACTGCATAAGTGATCTCGTGAAAATGCCAGCCCTTTCACCGTGGTCTCTCCAGGACCTCAAGCCAGACCTGGCACGTATAAGGTGATCAATCAATGCTCATTCATTTCCCTAACAATGTTCTGAGGCAGGTACCATTAACCCCATCTCACAAGTGAGGGACCAAGGTTCAGGTTTAGGTAGCTTGCTTACTGTCATACGACTGTCTATGACTAGCAGAGCAAGGATTTCAGTTCTACCCAGACAAACTCCAGTCATTCTGGTTCTGAGAGAAAATGCAGATGAGACCATCCCTCTGGGCTTCCCTCAAGCAGATCTGTCTCCTGGCCACACCAGGAGATGAGGGGAGGGGTGCTTCATTTCTTCCTGGCTTTCTCTCCTCCCCGTGGGCTCACTTCCTCCCTTTGTACAGTTGCCTCACCTGGAGGAGCCTCCTGCCACCTTGTGATTAATGGGCCTGCCTTTCCCACCCTCCTTGGCTGGGTAACCCCGGAGTTAGCGGTGGTTCATCTTGAATCATAAATCAAGTTCTGAAAGACATTGCAACTTTGTTCTCAAAATCTCCCTAGAATTCAAATTCTTTGTAAAGGTCATTTGCTTATGAGTAGAATGATGGATTCATCAAGTCTCTGCCTTTAAGAAGAATCTGGATGGTATCTGCTGCCCTTGCCTCCTCCACAGAAACAGCCCTAATTCATCCATTTAAGTGTGGCTAGAATTCTCCCAAGCATCCCACACTGTTTCCACTCCGGCCACACTAAGGAAAAGCTCCAGCCGTGTTGTCTCTTTACATAAACAGAAATCATTTATAACTTGCATGTTCATTGTGCTCTCTGTATACCCGCTCTTAGCTGGCATGTTCTTCCTTAGCCACCATTGAAGTGTAGCATGCCAGCTATTTACACTGTATAGGGACAAAGCAACTTAGTGTATACCTAGACCTATTTTATGGAAGCTGAGAGGCAGCCTCTGAATCTCTAGTTCCCAGAACTCTAGCCCTGGGACAAAGCATCTCTAGAAGTCTGATGTTTGATGCCAGATTAAATATTCTCTTGGAAACAAAGTTTATTTCAGAGTTGCCTTTAGAGGCAATGATGAACTATAGATGTCAGGCAGATTTTCATTTTCTGGGTGCTGTTTATTTCATCTAGAACCAACAATGGGCTTTAGAATCTGCTTCTCCCTCTCAGAGACTCTTTCTGGAGGTTTCTTGTTCAAAGACTTTAGGTTGGAGAAGCTCAGGGTTGAGTTGTATGTCAGAAACGACCAATTCCCCCAGTATTGCTCTATTAGTAAAAGGCTGGGGTAGTTCTTTAGTTGTGTGGGACTGTTCTGTGTACTGGAGGACATTTGTCCTTTCTGCCTTGCGCACAGAATGCCAGGTGCACCCTCAGTAACTGTAAGAACGAGAAGTGCCTGAAGGCAATATTCCAAGTACCCCTGGTTGAAAGCCCCAGTGACAGTAACTCTGAAAGATGGTGAACACGGAGCAGATACCAGTAAGTTCTGCATTGGTGAGGGGGTCAGTCTACCCCTAGGGGCACCTCCCCTGCCAATGTAAGTTACTTCCCACCCTTGTTGCCTTTGATGACCTTTGTCTGCCTTCAAGTCTAGTGTTGATGAATATTATTTTAATCTCTGATTTCTCCCATGTAAAACTGTGGGCAGTGGGAAAGAGGAGGAAATCTCCTCCTAAGAAGGGTCCTGTTCTCTGGAATGACTTTGGGCTCTTTTTCAGGTTAATAATTGAGAGAGTTAACTAGATATTAGTTCCTAAGCCCAGCCATTAGAGTCCGGGATAGAAGAGATAAAAACAAGTGGATTCACCAGGACCCAAACATGAGGCTGCAACCTGTGGGTCGTCCCCACCTACCCCCTGCATCAGTCCTGACTTGCTTGTCGATTCCTGAGCACTGCTCATCTCCTGCCTCGCAAGGCATAGCAGGTTCTCTCTAATTTCTGGAAATATCAACATTCTCTGCAAGCTGAATGGCCAGAGCCAGGATCTTCTCATAGGGCAGAGATTCTTTAACTCCCCAGACCCTGGAAGAACCTGAATGTCTATCAAGAACCATCCAGAGAGGCTGTCCGAAGAATCACTATGTCTGTTCTTCTTGTCCTGCTCCTTATTTCTCTTGGGCATAATTAACCACACATGCCAACGCCTCAGCTCACGGGCCATCCATTCCAGCCCTGCATCCCTCCCACCTGTCTTGCTGGAGCAGTGCTCTGTGCAGCTCTCAGCACATCCTGTTTGTTCAGTCCCCTTTGTCTCCCACTGGAGCGACAGGGAGAGAGGATTCCTCAGAGTCCCTTGGCTTTGGGCTTTGAAATCAGATCCTGGCACACCTGATTACACTCAATAGCTGGAAATGGTAAGGATGTCCGATGGGCAGAGGGCTCTTGTTTTAAGCTCTGCACACCAGGAAGGCAGGGGCTGGGTCTCCTCCTCGGGGCTGCACTGGAGGGGGCAGGATGCTCTGGCAGGAAAAGCAAACAGTGCAACTGAAGGGAAATTCACTTGAAAAAGAACTCTGAGCGTGCCATCAAGCAGCGTATAAGCCCTCCCTGAGGACACAAAGAGGGGCTTAGACTCATTCCTCTCCTCATGTTCCCCTAGTTGGGAAACTTTCAGTTCCAGTAACCATCTGCCTGAGGGCCAGCAGGGTCAAACCTCTCAGTCCTGCTTTTTCTGTAGAAGTGTTGCCTCTGAGACCTTGGCAAAAGGAAGAAAAACATAGCGACTTCAGGCCTTGGAACATTAAAGGGCAGCTCCTGTGCTTCCAAGGGCTCCTCAGCCTCCGTGCACTGCGAGCTTTCCAACAGTGGTGCCACCCTAATGCACTAGTTCAGTGCCTTGCAAAGTTGTTAGGAAAATTTCACACCTACAAAAAGGTATACAGAGCATCCTTGCACCCACACCCGGCTTAAGAAATGAAATATTACTGATGCAGGTAAAGCCTCCAGTGTCCCCCCTGAACCCATCCTCTTCCTCACCTCTCCAGTGACAACCTCTCAGTCATTCCGGGCATTTCCTTTATGTTCCAGTGAGGTGTGTGGCCCTCTTTGGGGTAATCGCTTAAACTTTCTGAGCCTCACTGTCTTCATCTGTATAAAGGGGCTATTGACAGGATTAAAGGAGATGATTGATGATAAATATTTGGCTGTTGTTCTCATAAAAAGGAAAAAGTCAGCAGAAACAACTGGGTCAAATGCAAGGCCCTGCCCAGCCCGGCCCTGACTTGCCCGGACAGCCTGCTCTCCTCTCTGCAGCCCTCTCCAGCCTTCCAAATGCCCAAGTTCCCCAGATCCATCACCTGTTTTCATGCCTTTCATGCCCATTGCCTGCTGGCACATGGCAGGCCCGTGTTGAATGAGTGAATGAGTGAGCGCACAAATGAATGACAGTTCAGTCATCAGACTGACAGTATTATGCCCAGTTAACACAGGGAAGTCCCCATGTCCCCAGTTCTCCTTCGAGGCATTTTTCTCCTCTAAGTCCCAAATCTTCTTTGTTCTGGAAGCACAAAACAAAGGTCTCTCTATATCCCTCAAGTAAAAGTTGTAGCAAATATAATGGGAGCATGAACTTTCTTCCTCTATAACTTCAACAAACAACAGTTTCAAAGAAAACCCTGGATGGGATTTACTCAGACCTTGAATATCTTTTTCTAGGTGTCTTGCCACTTGTGTTCTTTTTCTTCTTGCAGCCTGTAGAAATTCTTAAAGACAAGGAAATGTACAAACCCATCAATCTTGCTTAGAAAATCCACTTTACCACCACAGAAACAAATATTGGGAAACATCACTCTGGCTATTAAGGTATTCTCACCCACACCCGTTGTTCTCTGCTAAAACATCTGGTTGCCACTGTATAGACTCAGCTTTAGTCATGGAATTTTAGAGAACGTGTCTCAGAAATGGGATCAAGAGCAAGCCTGACAGTAATCTGCACCCTACCCAATTTGGTGCCCTGGCACTTAAAATGGGCACATGGGTCCACCCTGGAAGGAAATGTGAAGTGAGGGTGAGAGCAGGGACTGGATTGTGTGTGCAGAACACAAAGGTCAGATTTTTTTTTACTCTTTCTTTTTTTACATTTTTAATTTTTATCATGATTTATCATAATTTTTAGGTGAAATTCAAATACCGTAAAACATTTTAAACTGAACAATTCAGTGGCAATTAGTACATTCATGGTGTTGTACAACCACCACCTCTATCTAGTTCCAAAACATTTTCATCACCCCAAAAGGACACCCCATCTCTATTAGGCCATGCTCCCCAATTCCCTTTCCCCTCAGGTCCTAGAAACCACCAATCTGCATTCCGTCTCTATGGATTTACCTATTCTGGATATTTCATATAGATAGAATCTATATAGATAGACTCATACAGTATGTGAGATTTTGTCTGGCTTCTTTCCCTAGCATAATGTTTTTGAGGTTCATCCACACAGTACTATGAATCAGTACTTCATTCCTTTTTATGGTTGAGGAATATTCCATTGTGTGGATATATCACATTTTGTTTATCCATTGTTTATTAAAAAATCCATTTGTTTATCCAAGTGTCATCTATTGATGGACATTTGGCCTATTTCCACCTTTTGGCTATTGTGAATAGTGCTGCTATGGACTTGTGTGTACATGTATTTATTTGAGTACCTGCTTTCAATTCTTTGGGATATATAGCTAGGAGTAGAATTACTGGGTCATATAGTAATCCTATGTTTAACTTTTTGAGGAACTGCCATCCTGTTTTCCTCAGTGGCTGAACCATTTTACATTCCCACCAGCAATGTATGACCACGGGTCAGATTTTATCCTTCTGGGAGTCACATTCTAACATGGTATGAGGCCTTTCCAGGTCTCAAGGGCTATGTTGCATGCACGCAGAACTCACGAGCTATATGTGAAGATACAAATTCTGCACAGGGACAGGGAAGAAAGAGGAGCCCTCAGTACAAGTTGAAGGATGGCCCACGGCATAACAGACTTTATCTCCTTGCTGCACTATCCTTAGCTAAGCAAGGAACAGACTTGAGAATTTCATCATCTACCATGTCTTGTTTTCACTTCTTTCCAGTCAGTCTTCACTACTACCTATTCTCAAGACTATTGGGTCATAGTGGCTTTTCCACCCTTAGCCAGATTCCAGTAAACATGTGGGCCTCTGTTAGTATGTGATCCAGTGTTTAGAGCACCCACATTTGTGAAAGCTGAACTCTACACGTGCCACTCATCAACATCTGCGAGCCAGAAATAGGAGGAACATCTTTAAAGAGAAAGCTACAAAAGCAAAGTTATTAATAGTAGCTGTGGAGGAGAAAGGCAAGGCCGTCAGCAGAGCCCCGCTGAATTAGACTCGTCGGAGGGGAAAGGGCACAGAATTGGTTTCTTTCTTGAAACCACTTGGAAGGAGCTGAGGCCTATGTTAAATCCATATGTAAGTATTATTTGATCGGAAGAATAAAAAATACTATAGTATTATAAACTTTCCTTACAGTCTGGTAGCTGAAGTGTCAGCAATTTTAGGGGGAAGGCCTTCCTGAGAGAGGCCTGGGAACCCCTGGGACAAGGTCCTTTCTGTTAGACATGGATCTTTATGGCTGAACAAGGGGCTGAAAGAGGAAACAGAGAAGGCAGGAGCCTCAGAGGGAGCAGGGCCCTGAGAAGGGGACAAGGCTGGAGGAGACCTTTGAGAAAAGAGAGGAGTCGGGTCTCCTGGATGTTCTCTGTGAGTGTGGGGCCTTGGGAGGATGGCAAGGAGAGGAGGAGAAGGGGAAGGGTTTGAGCCCTGTGAGAATTAATGCTTCCTGTGGGGCTTGGCAGGAAGGAGACTCACCACACCATTTGGAAATAGGTCTTCACAGCTCACTCATAAGCCTTCAGGGGCACAATGGGCTTTGAAACTCCACCGTAGCTGGCTAAGAACTGGAGGCCCCAGGACACAGCTCTGATTTGAGCCCTGCCATTGAACACAGTAGGGGTCTGTTTTTCACAAGGCAGGAGGAACTGGTCTTCACTACCTGCCAGTACATAAAGAATGAACAGCCGGATTATATTTTGGTAATCTTTTGACCCCATTCCCTTCTTGGGGCCAAGTGAAGAACCAGTGATGTCAGCAGGGAGAGGAGTGACCCTCCTCACCAGCCACAAGTGAGAGTTCTTGTCTTGACTTTTTAGTCATAATCCAACGGGACATTTGTCAGTGTTAGTGGGTGTGGTGGGCTGAATGGTGCCCCCCAAAAGATATGTCCACATCCTAACCTCTAGACCCTGTGAATGTGAGCTACTTTGGGAAAGAGTCCTTGCAGATGTAATTAAGCTAAGGATCTTGAGATGAGCTCATTCTGGATTACCCAGGTGGACTCTAAATCCAATGACAAGTATCTTACAAGAGACACACAGAGGAGAGACACATGAAAAGAAGGAGGCCACGAGACCGTGGAGGCAGAGACTGGAGTTCTACAGCCCCAAGCTAAGGAACGCCTGGAGCCACCAGAAGCTGGAGGAGGCGAGGAAGGGTTCTCCCTGAGAGCTTTCCAGGGAGCATGGCCCTGCCAGCTCCTTGATTTTGGACTTCCGGCCTCCAGAACTATGATAGAATATATTTCCGTTGTTTTAAGCCACCAGGTTTGTGATAATTTTTCACAGCAGCCCTAGAAAACTAATACAGTGGGGTTGCACACAGAGATGACATAGCTGGAGAGTGAGAGAATCCGGAGGTCTGGAAAACCGAGTTCAGTGCCTGGATTTGCTGCTGGTGTCTGAGGTGAACTCTGTTAACTTTGTGCTGCGAGTCTATTTCCTGTTGGGTTCGTCATGTGCTTGCCCCTCCTGGCTGAGAGCAGGGCTCATGGATCACTCGAGGATGCTACCCAGGATCAGAGGAGGTCAAATCAGACCCTCACACCTATATGAAATGGTGGTAATAGTAATGAACACACTCTATAGACTGTTTAACACATGCTGGATAATTTACATACATTATCTTATTTGATTCTCAAAACAATCCTATAAGGGTAGTATTCTCATCCCCATCTTACAGATGAGTAAACTGAGGCTCTGAGAGGTCGTGTAGCCTGTTTAAGGTCATTCCATGAATGATGATAGCGCCAGACCTCGAGCCCAGGTCTACCTATGCTTGATCCACAGTGTTACAAAAGGCGCAAGCTCCATAAAAACAGTTGGTCCAGTGTTCCATAGCACCCCACAGCACCCGGCTGGCTGATGAGAAAGGATTTATCTTCTGAATATTAGCACCACTAGCACTACAGTTTGGGTGATGGATTGATTGAGATTAAGTTGGCTTCAAGGACCTTGTTAGACCCTGCTAACAGCAGATGGGGGGCAAACCTCCACATTCAGGGGACAATCTTGTCAGAACTGATACTGAGCGAGGTTCTCTCAGCCCCAAGACTCCAAGCCTTTCTCCCTTCTCTGCTGCATTGGAAGAAGAGATGAAACCCCTAACCCAGTGGCCTTTCCCGTGTGAGAAGCTGGGCAGTCCACAAACAGAATACGTCCCGGCATAACTCACTCCCCCAGCCAGGACTGAGAAGAGAGGACACTGGCTGGAGAGAGAAGCTCTGGAAAGGCCCTGTCCTGGACTGACACTGTGTGAGGCCCTCTCTGTCCGGATGGACTGGGGTGGGCTCTAAGAGTCAGGAGTCCCTGTGGTTTCACAGGGCCGCGGTCAGAGTTTTGGAGGATCTCAGCTGATCTCCCTCTTGCTTCAGCTTAGGCTGGGGTGTGGCTAAAATGGCAGCCTCATCCCCGTCATCCCCGTCCTTCCAGCATTCCGCGTTGGAGGGCGTGCAGGAGCAGGGAGACAACCCAAGGGCCTGCCAGATTTCCTCCCATGCAGACCTCTGTGCAAGATAAAGTCAGGCAAGGCTGTGCCACAGGACAACAGCATAATAAATTCCCCTCTGGCCTCCTCCCGGCTCATTGTTCCATTGCAGGAGTTGTTTTGAGTACGATCAAAAGGAAGGAAGAGCGCTGGGCTATCAGGCTGGGGAAGAAGGATGCTCTCCTGACCGCTGCTGTTGCCCTTGGCCACCCTCATTTTAAATATGAGGAAACCAAGGGCAACGTGCAGCCTAACCCCATCCGCATGGTGCGACGCAGCGGCCGCACCGAGGCCCCGCTGGACCTCTGGGGAGGCAGCAACCCTGTCCAAACCCACTGACAGCCGCCCTGGTCGTGCAGCCCTTGTCCTTCCACCGAGGCCGGGGGGCTGGGAGGACCGAGCTCAGGGTCAGCGGCATTGTGGGGCAGGAGCTGCAAGTGGGCCCTGTTGTTTACCTTCTGGGTTGAGAACCGAGGCCGTGAGGCCACAACCATTGGAAATAATAGGCCAGAAAAGGCACCTCCCGAGTTTGGCTGGCCTGGTGCCTGCCGCTGAAGACAGTGCATTGCTCAAGTTCTCGGGCAACGGAGTCGACTTCAGAACTCGTGGCCTTTCTGTGCTCAGCCCAGGTTCAGGCAGGGGCGTGGGGCAGTGTGCACCATCAGCTCCCACTGCTGGATTCCTGCAGGGAACTAGAGCAGAAAGCATTGCTTCTTCCAGCCCGGGCTTCAGAGGCGGAAGGGCGGAGTGAGGGGTCCTCCTGACACACTCGCAGGCTCGGGGGTCCTTTGCCTCCCTCGGATGTCTACCCTGCCTGACGCCCAGAGTCTGGTTCACCAGGTGCCCAGCTGCAACGGCCCGGTCACCTTTGTCTGTGCTGGAAGCCATGTCTGAGCCATCAAAGGAGCCTCAATGGGGGAGGATGTCAATGTGCTTCCTCAACCAGAAAGGTGGTTTGAGTTCGGCCAAAGCAGCCCAAGCAAACAAGCAGAAGCCTGTCAAGTGAAAGAGGGGGCTGCTGGGAGATCACACGGCAGCAAAATGAGAGCCATTATCAGTCTCGTCTCAGCCCCAAGGAGGGAGAGCCTTTGAAGCCACAGACAGGCTGAAGAGAACTTTCCACCTGAGAGACGCTGGAGTTGGGAGGTCAGGCTGCACGCAGCCCCCACAAAAACTGATCAAAGCCCGCTGCAAAAGGGAGGGAGCCCACAGCTGCAGCCCCACTCCCCCCATGGGGCCGCCCAGGGCTTTCTGAAGACAACCGGGCTGCCTGTGCAGGGGCCTGTGGGAAAACCCAGCACAGATGCACTGGGCAGCCAACCCCTTGAGCACTGCTGGGAGAGGGAAAATAAACCCCTCAGTGGTCCTGAAAAGAGAGGGAGGGAATCAAAGACACAGAAAATGCTGAGACCACCCACCTGATGAGCGCCTACCTTTCGGAAACAAATAACTCCGGGCTTCCCAGGCGCACTTCTAAAAGAACAAACAGACTGAGCACGCCGCCTCAAAGCTCCCTGCACAGAGGATTTGTGGGATGCCTGGCCCCTTCTTAGCATCGGAAGCTTAATTTAAAATGTGTTGGCCTCTGCGGTGCCTATTCTGAGGGTTTCCTTGCATCCCTTCTCTTCCCTGTCAACCTGAGAAACAGTAAGAAGCATCATTTAGGGAGGGACAGGGTCCTAGTGGATGCCTTTGGTGCACTTCTCTTAGACTGGACAGTGGTAGTTGTCAGGGAACATTCTAGGGGTATCTTCCAGGCTGGGTCCAGGGGATGAGGGCACCTGTGAGGATGCTCTACATTGGACGCTGTGTCGGACCTGCCTGGACTGGGCCCTCTGGGTCAGCCCACCCTGCCTGGCCTCGTCCCTCTTCCCTCCTGCCTGAAGCTCACCTTTGGAGGACCAGCACTTCACGGAGCCCACAGTTTGGTCTTTTCGGAAATGGGTGCAACAAAGCAAAGCCACTTCCACTGTGCTCTCCTTCTCAAAAGAATGGGAAGGTTCTTTTCTTCTCCTTCTTGGGAATGGGCTTGGAGGGAGGGTGGAGGGGGAT
The DNA here is from genome assembly GCF_020826845.1 of Diceros bicornis minor. NCBI lineage: Eukaryota > Metazoa > Chordata > Mammalia > Perissodactyla > Rhinocerotidae > Diceros > Diceros bicornis. Next base: position 17,053,029 of record NC_080763.1, read on the forward strand.
ACTAATGTGGAGGCCTTGGAGGTATTTGGGTGGAGGAGGGAGTGTATGGAGGAAGTGGGTTGCTCAGGAGCACTGGGGGAAGCCGAGATGAGACAGTTTCAAAGCTGTGGGTTTACCCAGTTGGCATTCTTTCCAAAATGGACGAACAAGGACTAGACAGAGGGCCTCAGGGAGGAGAGACAGAACTGAGGATAGAGGCATCCCCTCTCCCTCTTCTCCAGAGGCCGGATCCTAAAGAGGGGGGCAGCTGGGAGTGACTGAATTCCCACCCACTACTCACTGGGAGACTTGTATCTTTTTATTACTTTACCCTGTGAGATGGCCAGGATTATCTCCATTTTACAGGGGACAAAACAGAGATTCCGAGAGGTGACTGAGGCTCTCCGAGGACACACATGGAACCGTCGAGCTGGAACTCGCCCCTCAGGTGGCCTGGTTTCAAAGTTCGTAACCTTCCCCACTCTTTCCAGTCCTGCCTTGCCTCGCAGGGCTAGGCGTATGTTAGTAGACATTCCATAAATATTTGTTAATTTGAACTGAACTGAGCAGCTGAACACATGCAGGCCTCTTTCACCCTGACCAAGAGGAATCCTTTGAGGGTCCATGTTATGGAAAGAAATTCTCTGAGGCACCAAATAAAATTCTGCTCTGAGGTGCAAGGAGGGTTTTTTTTGAAATTAATACCTAATAAAGTTTACGTGGACCCCCAAAAGGAAAAACAGAAGGGACCTGGAACAATAAAAAAGCAGAGTAGGTAGATAATAAAACTTCCCAGTGTTGTCTTTCATCCAGGAAGCACAAAGCATTCACAAGCTCTAATTACATCTTCATCTCCACGGCCGTCTCTGAAGTCAGCAGGCACATGGTAGCAGTAGCCCGCCTTTTAGGCGTGGACAGAGTTGGGTACCAAAAGCTTGAGCAATTCTCCTTGAGGCAAACAGAGCACAGAGCTGGAAATGGGAGCACAGCCTCATCCCCCAAGTCTGTGTTGGATGCTACCTCCAGCTGTGTCTCTTGACTCAGCAAATAAAACCAAGCTCTTCTTTGAGAGGTTTGGGGGCAGGGGTCAGAATGAGGGGGGCAGAGCTGAGGAATTAGGCCTCACTTGAGCATGCACACAGTATAAATCCCCCTTTGCTAGCCCATATGCACATTCTTTAATTTGGCATGTGTTCATCTGGGTACATCCGTGGGTGTTCATGGTCATGAGGGCACAGAGGCCTGGGCTGGGCCACTCACTTTAGGTGATGCCACATCAGACAATAAGACTTCTGATAATGAAGCTGAAAAACAGTGTCTGGGCTGACACCCATCCATGAAGGTCTAGGGGGATACTGCTCCTGGGGGACACAGGGGATGTTGAGGCTCAGACAGCTGGAGATTGGAAAAGGGACTTCGTTGCAAAGGAGTAATCCTTTTTTTGCTGGTTCATGTCCCACCATGTCACTGCTTGGCGTTAATAATATAATAATAATAATTGCACATGGCTTGTTAATGGTTCTCTGTTGCCAAATAGCATTAGGCACAAATTCCTTCACTAGACCCTGGAGCCCTTTCGTAGTGTGACTCCATCTGGGACTCCAGTGTTATTCCCTGCTCCTCTCCTAAATTCTGTGCAGTGATTCTCAATTTGTGGACTGCAGACCTGTGGGGGACCATGGAGCTTCAGCGAGAGGTCCCTAACTCTGTACACCACACCAAATAGGGGCAGCAGACTGAGTCGGTAGTGTGTAAAATTAAAGCTAATTTGAAAGCTCTTTGTCATTTTGTGTTTTCTTGGGTACTGAAGTTCAATAACTCTTACGAGAAAGGCCTGCATTGGGGTAGTGCCTTTCAGACTGAGATCCAAGGAACCCCTCAGAGTCCCTGGAGTACAGCTGGGTGAGGATCAGGATGGAGCCAGGGCAGATGGGACCATCCTCCACACACACACACGCACACACACACACACCACCCCCCAACTCATCCCCTCCCCTTGGAACCAGAGCGACTCTGCTTTTATCGCTTTTGCACACTGAGCTCTCTAATAAGATTTTATTTGAAGAAAGGACTGTGCTGGGGAGGAGAGTTTACAAGCAATGGCTGAGGACAGAGTACACGCACTTCTAGCCTGCCCCTTGCCACTGTCCAGTGGAGCACATTGAGAAGTCTGCCCAGCCCCGGTTGTGTGTACCACGAGTAAACTGTGGTGTGTGCATGATCAACGGAAGGCATTCCCTCTGCCCAGACCCACACAGTCAGCACCCTCGGTTTGTCAGTTTCTTAGACGTGTTAAGTCCATCTGGCTCTAAGAAAGAACAAACCTGTACATTAGCTGGTCCTGTTGTCGATGCAAAGACAGTGTCCCTTTGCATGTGTGGTGCAACATTTACTGCAGTCGGGGAGCAGTGGGAATCCTGTTTATACCAGCTCTTCCTGCGTGCCAAAGTTCCCCGATTGTAGTGGTCACTCGGGGCCTATTTTCATCTCCTTTAGTTTCCAGCCAAATTAGTCTTTGCTCATTTGGCTGGTGCCTCCCACCCAGGCCTTCGGAGGACACAGTTTGCCCTCAGGCAGCCTGGGCCTAGAATAATGGGAGTAATAAGAAGGCAAAGCAGGACCCTGAGATAGGACTTCCGGAAATTCTTCAGCTCAGCCTCCAACCCCCCAGCCTGGTTTCAGACAGGGTAACGAATAAAGAAATCCCCCAATAATCCAGAACAGTGCTCATTAGTGTGTGAAACTCAAGCAGGAGATCGGAAGGGATGCTTCTGTCCCTGGTTTTCATTCTGCCGTCTACACATACTTTTAAAAAGCCACCTTGCCAACACACAGCCTCAGGGTAAAGGCTACAAAATGGATGGCAAACCTCTCTGTTACATGAATGCCCCGTTAGAGGCAAATGAGAAACAATGGCAAGCAGACCCAGGCCTGTCACGGCTGTGACTGAGCCAGTCGGAATGTGGCTCTGTGTGTGTGTGTGTGTGTGTGTGTCTGTGTGTCTGTGTGTGTGTGCGGGCGCGCGCGTACACATGGGAATATAAACATACTTGGCTCTGAGTTCTTGTGTGCTGGGGGTGTGCTGAGGGGGCAAAAAATTCTGTGTGTGTCTGAGATGGTGACAGGGAGCACCCACATGCCTCAATGCTCAAATTTGTAGATGTGGGGGAACCAGGGGAAAGTTTTGAGAATTGGAGTGTGTCTGTGCATAAGCGTGTATCTCTGTTCACTTGTGTTTGGGGAAACTGAGGGGAAATTTTGCGTTTGGGTGTATGCACATGCATGGTGGTGTATGTGCATGCATTCAAGTGTGCAGTGGGGAAGCTGAGAGAAGGTTTTGAGAGTCTGTGAAAATTCTCAGTGAGAAAAAAATCTGGCAACTCCCCATACCACAGGTTGGTACGCAGTCAATGCTTGTGAAGTTCATTTCCTGTACTAGTTACGAGCCCTTGTTTGTACAGGACATAAAACATGATTTGGAGCAAAGCTGCAGGTATCAGAGGTGAGTTGAGGGACAGCAGATTTCGAGAGGGCGGGAAAGGAGAGAGGAGGGGGTCGCTGCCCAGTGTCTTTTGAAGGACCAATGAAATCAAATTTCAATATTAATCCACAGTTCCCACCCTTCTTTGCTTAGGAAGGGGAGAAGGTAGAGCTCTAATTTTAAAATTCTGTCCTCCTTCCTTGCTCTGAAGCCATTTTAGCTCCCAGTCTGCTCAGCCAATAGCAGCTGGACATTCTCATGCATTTATGCGTTTTTGAACTTGTCTGGCTGGCTCCACTCTGAGCTTTAGTGTGTGAGCCCAGCCCAGGAAGTGTTTATGAGCTTTCTCACTCAGCTTTCTTCTGCCTTGCCTTTGTCTTGTGGCACAGAAGGGTAGAGCTTGACTTAAGCCCTGTGTTCTTTGTGTGAGGGCCCCAGATCACACACAGTCCTCGGACTGGCAGCCACAGCGAAGTTGGGGAGTTTGCCCAGCACCACCATGGCGTGCATATGGGCAGACGTTTCTGAACCCCTCAATGTGGGGATAAACTGCAGTCTACAAACCAACTCCTTGGCTTGTGCTCTTCTCAGAGTCTGTCTTGCCAGTGTGTTCATCCATGGGGCACCCAGCTCGTAATAAACGCTCAGTGGCTGCCAATTAGCCATGGTGCATTCCATTCTATTCAAGGGCCACGAAGCCATTACCAGAGCCAACAGAGCCAACATCGCTCTTCAGCATAGCTCAGGACCTTGCTAGATCAGGTGTTCTGAACACCCGTATGGGTTCCTGATACACCCGTATGAGAGTCATGAGCCTCTGCTCTTCCTCTAGTCTAGACTCAAGGAAGCAGCAGCAAAAATCTCCTGGCTGTTGGATTCCATGGAGCAGAGAGCCCAAACCTACCAGGAAGCCAATTCTAGACAAAACAGAGCTTTGAGGATTACACCCACAGCCCTGGGAGCTGGTGGAAGCAAAGAGTATAATCAGGGAATATGCAGGGAGGCTCACTGGGAGGGAGAAGCCAGAGAAGCCATACGTTGTCCTTTATCAGGCCAAGGTCTAAGCACTGCTTAAGGCTATGTCTGAGCACAGAGTCCCTATGATGGTGGGACCCACAGATGCTAATGGGGTCATTTCCCAGGCTTTGCCCTAGTCCAGTGCTGGACTCAGTTGTTTATGGTGATAGGAGTTTGCTTTATACTCCATCCCTGCTCAGTTGGAGTCCCTCCATCACCCTCAGGTAATTCACAATCTCGTTTCTTGGAGACCTATGAACAATAGCAAGATTCTAAAGATTGGGACCCACGACTCCTCAGAGAATTCTGAAACTCCTTTGAGGCACTGTCTAAAGTTCAGAGAGAAGCTTGCCAAGGAAAGGGAACCTGGGGACAGCAGTGGAGGTGGAGACAGTGAGGTATGGACCGTTATCCTTTATAGGAACTCTCGGCTCCTGTTCACTGGGGACGTTTACATAGAGTTAACATTCTATGCAAGCTAGTGTGGCTCTCTGTTGATCTGTTATTTTGTTCACGGCACAACATAACCATCTTCCAGAGTGTTCCAGGCCACTGTGACTGCAGCCCTGGGAGACGTCCTTCCTTGGCTGGAAGGGTCTCCACCTGGAGCCCAGGCCTGGCCCTGGAGGAAATAGGTTCCTGTGGGAAGAGGCCTGTACTTGCCCCTCCTGCTCCAAGGCAGCAGCTTTCTTGGTGTCATCCATTTGCCTGCCAAGACTAGTCTCTGGGAGCGTGCTGATTTCTCAGGCTTCCCTGCCTGTTCCTACAATGATCCCAGCAATTAGTTAGCCCCCAACAGCCTTGGATCGGGGCCTGATTGCATTTCCAGCCTGTAGCATTTGCATCAGAGGCTCTTCACTCAGGTTTCCTTACTAACAGGTTTGCTTTTAGGGAAGATGGGGTTCCCCTCCTCAGTCCTCCCCAAGTACCCCATGTACCCCTCCATTACTGTGCCTGTCATGGAATCATAATCCTCCCTTTCCTTGTGTCTTCCCCTGCTAGCCTGGAAGTCCCTGAAGGCCAAAGCCTGTCTTAGAGGCACTGGAGAGTGTGGGGTAGCCTGGGGTCCTGACTGAGTGAGGGTTGCCCTGGGCCCAGAAGGCCTGGGCTGAGGACCCCATTGGGCCTTGGTAAAGGTGCTTTTCTAGGGGGGAGAGGGGGTGTGGTCTGGCCTATCTGATTCTCATCCCCATCCACCAATACTCAGTGCTACATTTCTTTACCTAAAAAATGGAGAAATATTATCCTGAGCCCCTCACTAGATTGTTTGCAGAACCACACATGAAAAGACTTTGTAAGATGGCCAGTGCAACGCTCATAAGGGAGTGGTATCATGTTAAAGGTAATAAACTCCTTCATTACCATCATCTGATGAACAGAGATCTTTCTGTGATTCAGAGGCCCTGCTCTTCCTAACTGTGCTGTTTCCTATGTGACCTTCAGTGAGTTGCTCTATCTCAGTGACTCTGTTTCTTCATCTGTGAAATTGGAGTTATCAGGGCAAGTACTTTGAGCCCTTCACTGAGTGGCATGATTGTTGGCATTGTTCTTATTGCCATTGGTTACACGAGCATAAAGGCACTTTCCTGAAGAATGACATTTAGAAGGAACCTAAATCTTGGTATGATGTGGGAACTGAGTGGATCCTAAGTCTATCCTTTGTTGTCATGTAAGTGGAATGCCTGCCCAATAGTTCTCCAGCTGAGGGGTCAGCAAACTTTTACTATAAAGGGGCACATAGTACATATTTTTGGCTTTGCAGGCCATAGGGTCTCTGCCTCAACTCCTAGAGCAGCAGAGATAATACATAAACAAATGGGCATGGCTGTGTTCCAACAGAACTTTTATTTATGAAATGAGGCTGCAGGCCCAATTTGGCCCGTGGGCTGTGGTTTGCTGACCCCTGATTCAGCTCATGACAGGTGCCCAGCAAAAACTTGGGAAATTAGTTTGTTGAAGATAAGTGAGTAGAGACCTCTCTACTCATCCAGATCCCTGATTTTAACTCTGTTTACACAGGCCCATGTTCTGTGTTCCTGCTGTGGGGTCACAGCAGCAAGACCCTCACCTCCTCTTCACTCCCCTCCCCCAGCTTTGAGAGATCACAGGCTCATTCAAACCCACCCACTTAATGGAGAGCAGAGTTTTTGTGCCTTCCAGGATCTGGCCCCCTCCCCCTCCCACCCAGGGCCTTTCCCCTCCATCCCATTTGTGGGACACACAATTTGTAATCTCCTTAAAACCAAAGAAGCGAGGTCTCTGATTCATGTAGATTAAAATCAGCTGCAACCTATTAATGGCCCAGAGCCCAAGACAGATTTTAGGAAACAAAAACACTGGACCAAATTAGACTGAACTGGCCTCTGTCTCCAGGGGAGGGAGGTGGGGTAGGAGGTGGGGGGAGAGGGGAGTGGCCATGTGGTTTTAATTAATTTGGATTCTCTTCCTGAAGCTAATTCACCCAACACAAAGCATGTGTAGCGTCATGGAAGCCGCCAGCCTTGGAGCTGGGCTCTCTGGTGAAAGGCCCGGGCCCTGATGGGGGGCTGGGGCTGGTTGTGTGTCTGTAATTAACAGGTTTCAAAGTGGTTATTTTGGAAAAGAGAATTTCAGTGGCGCGTTAAAACCCTTTCATCAGCCATCAGCCAGCGACCTGAGGCCTTCGGCAGGGCCCTGGCCACTTAGGGCTTCAGAGAGCTTTGAATTCCCAGGGTCCTGTTTGAGAATGTGGAGCCTTTTGCCCTGGGTTTTATTAGGCTGAGGGTTGTCATGATTTTCATTACATTGTTTGGTTATTGGGATCATAAAAATGTTTCTCTCTTCCTAGAGTACCTAAGAACATTAAAAAGAAAAGAAAAAGAAGAGCCCCTGCCTTTATGGAAGTTACATAACATACAAGCTGTGACTCCCTCACAGGAAAGGGCTGGCTCTGCCTCTGGGCGAGGGCACATCACAAGGCTGGAAGAGGCAGGGCAACCGGCCAGCACCCTGTCCTGACCTCACATCTGAGGAAACTGAGGCCTGGAGAAATGCTCTGGCTGAAGCCAGTCTGGACTCCTGCTCTTTTTCCTCCTGGTGCATCAAGGCTGTGAACAGAGTTGGAAAGGTAGAGAAAGAGTCTGAATTCTCCTGGACTGGTGCTTTGGGACACTTCTCAGAGTGGGAGGAAATGGTAGAACTCACATGCAGCTTAAAATAAAATGACAGGGAAATGATTTGGGCCAGTGCTGGGCGTTCCGATGGTGCCTATGGGAGGGAGCTCTCCTTGGATGCTAGAATGGCTGCACTGAGGCTCTGAGAGGAGAATCACTAGAGCCTTCACTTGGCACCCACAGCCCTGAGCTGCAGAAAGGAGGGAAATAGGTACCCAGATCCCACAAGCCACAGACGTGATTTCTTACCGCTCTGGATACAAAACCTCTGAAACCCGGTCAAGCTCCCAGAATCACCAGGTGGGGTGACAGGAACTCTGGATAAGCCTGCATTATCTGATAAATGGAACACCAGCCTAGCTTTACTTCCTATTTTGATGATGGCTACCTTCCAGAACCTTCTTTCACGGAGGACATGAAAAATATTGTGGGAGAATTGCTATTAAATAACCTCTGGTGCTTAAAAACAATGGATGGTCTCCAGAGCAGCAAGCTTTGCTTTCAGTAGGATGCCAGGAAGACCCAGTCCACAATAAAGCTAGGGAGGCACGTTCAGAGAATTAGAGAGCGTCAGAGCTGGGAGGGAAATTTGAGTGCAGCTCATCCAGGCCTTCATTTTACAAATAGGGAAACTGAGGCCTCAGAGCTGGATTTGTGGGTCCAGCACATGGTTTCCGACCATCAGGGTTTGCCCTACTCTACCGTTCTTCACCAGCCCACAGTTTCCCTTTGCCTCGACATTTTCATTCATTTAATATTTATTGATTACCTCCTATGTGTCAGACACTTCAAGGCCCTGCTAATTTTGTTTCTTTGAAGTTTTTAGAGGTGGAATAAAAGAGATACATTTCTGTGGAATACATTAAAGAAGGAAAGGAAAATTTCCCCCCAAAACCCAGGTTTTAGGAAAACTTCCTGAGCCTGGGCATCCTTGGGAAACACCTACCATTCTGGGTGTGCCTTTCAGATGGCTGTGTATCATTGTCACGTAGGGATGGGACTTACCTAGGCTGCCTCTGCTTGCAGTCACCACCTCACTCCCAACAGCCACCTGGGCAGCCTGGCCCAAAAGATTCTGGGAGTAGAAATCCTCATGGATTCTTTGGATCCAGGTTTGAGTGAGTGCTGGTGGAAACCCAGGCCAGATGAAAGAGTGCAGATTGTATGGGTCTCTCACTCTGTTTCCCATTATTCTCCTCCTACAGGAGGAGAATGTCACTTGTCAGTCCTTTGCTCTTGTTTACTTCTGTGTGAATAATTCCTCAATTATAAATCAGAGAACTTGGCACTGAGTTTTGGATTATCTGTGATCTTTAACTTTCCCAGGGCGAAAGAAATTAAACCAACAAATCTCTTTGTTTCTCATGGTTTTGTATCCAAATCATGGACGCACTGATCTGTGTGGAGTTAGCCAAGCCGGAGCCTCCCCACCCCTTGTGGTAAGCAGTCATGCATGCATTCATTCATTGATTCATTGATTCATTCAACAAATAGTCAGTGAGCACCTATTGCCAGACTCTATTCTAGACACTGGAGATACAGAGGGGGAAAAAGACAGTGTCCCTCCTTACCCTGTTTACATCTTAGTGGGGGTAACAGACAGCAAGCAAACCAACCAACCAAGTATACATAAGTATACATATATCAGCTAGTGGTAAATACCTTGAAAGGAGTAAAGCAGGGTAGAGATGGGGTGAGGGGTGCACAATTTTGCCCACAGTGGAGTCAGGAAGACCTCTTTGAAGAGGTGACGTTTGGGCAGAAGTTGACTGAAGAGAGAGTAAGCCATGTTTGATCCCAGGAACAAGCGTCCCAGGCAGAAAGAACAATAAGCTCAAAGGCCTGGGACAGGGGCAAGTTTGATGTGTTGGAGGTCAGGGACTGGAGCAGAGTGAGCAATGGGGACAACAATGGTAGGTAAGGTCAGGGAGGTGAGCAGGGGCCAGCTCAGGGAAAGAAGACTCTGGCTTTTGTTCTGAGCATCACGGGGTGTCTTTGGAGTCTTGGGAGCATGGGAGCGATGCGGCAGTGATGCACACCGGAAGGCTGTAGAGAAGCTGACGAAGGGATGATGGCCCCCCTCGGTTAAATGTTTGCACTCGGCACATGGCAGATGGTAGCTGCACCTCATAGGCGGTGCCTCAAGTGGAAACCTTTGACGGCTACATGTTTCGACAGGGTGAGGCTGAGCCTGGGAGCTCACCACCGCTCTACCAATTAGTCTTAAGCCCCAAAAAAGGAAATGCTGCTGCTTAAATAGCTGGGTTGGGACCCATGAGTCATAGAAGCCTCAGTCAACTCGGCCACCACTTGTAGGCTCTGGGAAGTTGCTGGTGCAGGGTCTCAAGCCCCCAGCTGGGGTGTTTGGCTGCCACTGGGGCCTCCAGACACACTTGGAAGAAGCAATCTCCACTACAGACCCGGCCTTCATGGGGTCTGGCTTTGTTTTTGGCTGACTGTACATTGTCTGGTCAGTTTCCTTCCCAGAGCCTTTCACTTTGCAAAATGCCAGCCACCTCTTTGGGGAGCAGAGGGGAAAAGGAAAAGGGATGGACTTTGGATTCAGTCAGCCCTAGGGTTGCAACCCTCGCCTTGCCACTTAACAAGCTTTTAGAAAGCTACTGAACCTCCTAGAACTGTGTTGTCTGACACAGTAGCCACTAGCCACATGTGGTTTTTTAAATTTGAGTCCATTAAAATGAAATGAAATAAGAAATTTAGTTCCTCAATCCCACTCAGCACATTTCAAGCACTCAATAGCCACATGGGGCTGGTGACTATCATGGTATTGGACAGTGCAGATATAGAACATTTCCGTCACGTCAGGAAGTTCTGTTGGACAATTTCACTTCTTTAAAAAGGAAGTAACCCATGAGAAATGAATAAGTTAACACGCACAAAGCATGGGGTACTTCGCCTGTCTCATTACAGGTGTTCAGCAAATGACGGTCACCATGATTTATCATATGAATCTCTGTCCCAGCTCTGCTACTGGCTAACTGTGGGGCCAGTCACTCAACCTCTCTGAGCCTCAGTTTTCTGATCTGTAAAATGGGAATAATAAGTCATACTGAGTGAATTCCTCACAGCATAACATGATCCTTATTTTTCTCAGTTCTCCCTGGGCCTGTGAGAACTTCCTCACTGACCCTCAGCTGACTTATCTAGACTGGAATTTGGAATCTCCCGTCCTGCTGTACTTAGTGGGAAGCATGACTTACATCATGGCTCAGTAATGGATTCTGGAGATTTTAGCCATTTTGAAGGGTTTGAACATGCTTAGTGGTATGAAGTTCTCATGACACAAGTAGGCAATTCTGATCAAGAGAAATAGTCGTTTTGACTCAAGTCAGATATTTACCCTGCTCTGATGCTCTGCAAGCAGTCATGTCTTGAGTCTCCCAGCCCTGGCCCCTGCTTTCTGGTCTAAATGTTCCTTCTGTGGGTGCAGCTCTAAGAGAGAGGTTCTCAAGCAGTGCTTCTGGTATCTTGGCCTCCTATCAGTCTTCTTTTTTCCACTTTGGGGTTTTGTTGTTGTTTAAGGTTATTAACTGTAGGCATTTGGTGGGTGGAATTTGGGATTTGCCTGAGGCTGGGAGGAAGTTATTTGCCAGGCCAGGATAAGGTGTGGTTTAAGAGTGAAGCTGGAATCCCCTTCACCTGCTTAATGCATTTCAGGGGAGATTTGTTTTCAACTCCCAAATTACCTGCTAGGATTTCTAGACCTGAGATCCTTTCTCCCCTGGCTGTTTTCTTTCATTTCCAATAGGAAAGACAAGGGAAAAAGAGTGAGAGACTCAAGAACAACATTCTTTCACTCTTTTAAATAAAATTAAATACAGTGAGTGAATTTCGTTACTGCCTTCATAAAGCAGTTAGTAGAAGGGCCTATACAAGCCAGCAGAACCTCTGCCCCTGGAGAGGTGTGCCTGGGACTGGGGAGAGCGAATGCAACTAGGGTTTTACAGAAAACTCAGGGAAAAGCATGGACTTAATATGTCTAATGGAACTTTCTAAATCTCTCCCCCTATAAACTGTTCCACCTGCAACTTTCTCTTCTCAAGTGATAGCAACTCCAACCTATAAGCCATTTAGGCCAAAAATCTACATGGAGTCATCTTTGATACATGACTTTCTCTCACACCCCACTTCCAAGGTGCTGGGCAATCCTATTGGCTCTACTTTCAAGATCTATCCAGAATCCAACCCATTCTCACCACCCCCACTGCCGACACGCTGATCCATGCTTCCACCACCTCTTCCCTGGTCAACAGTGATAACTGCTACCAGTCTGCCTCTTCCTACTTCCCACAAACAGGTCTCCCTGCTTCTGTATGCCCTACAGTATATTCTCAACATAATAGCCAGATCAGAACATCCACCTCTGCCTTGAACCCCCAAATGGCCTCAAAAGGACTCCCATCTCATTCAGAGTAAAAAGCCAAAGTCCTTACAGTGGCCGTCAAGGCCCTAAAGGATCTGGCCCTGTTAATGCTGACCTTCCCTCTCTCCCCTCCCCCTCACCCATTCTCTCCAGTCACACTGGCCTCCTTGCTTTCTTCAAACACACCAGAGACAGGTCCACATCAGGGTCTTTGCTGCAGCTGTTCCCTCACCTCTTCAAGTCTTTGCTAACATTTCACCTTCTCACCGAGGCTTACCCCGACTGCCCTGGTTAGTCTTGCAAGCCATCCATATCCCCTTGCACACCACCCCTCTTGACTTGACTCTACCTTTTTTCCCCATAACACTTATCACTTTCTAACATACTACATAATTTGCATATTAGTTATGTTTATTGTTTCTCTCTCTTCTCAATTCTAGAATTATAAGCTCCATGAGGGCAGGGACCCTGGTCTGTTTAGTTCTCTGCTCTCTCTCCAGTGCCTACAGGCACTTGGCTCAGAGCTGCTCTTCTTTGCCCACTAGTGACCCAAGTTTGCCTACTGGTGACCCCCTCTTGGAGACCTAGGCTGTTCAGGGAGCCTGATCTGAGAATGACTAGAGCTGAAGTGAGCCCCAAGCATTGCCAAGCAAAAAATCCAACAAGCTAAGGTTACAGAGAGGGTTAAATCCATAAGGGAGCCCTCAGTAAATTCAAGTTCAGAAGAAAGGGAGCTAGAAGGAACTATCACCAAGCTCCTGGAGGGTGAGCAAAACATTGCCTAAATGATGGTATAACTATGAACAACAAGATTAAGAGAGAAAAAAAGAAGAAGCAAAGACCCTTTTAAGATGTGGGTCAATTCCTTTAGGATAGCAGCTCTCAAATGTTTTGGTCATAGGGACTCCTTTATACTCTTCAAATTTGTTGAAGACTTCAAAAAGCCTTTGTTTATGTGGGTTGTATCTATTGATAAATCCCAGGGTAGCTGCCTCCAGGATAGCCCACAATGATCCTTATCTCTTAACATTCATGCCTTTGTGTATTCTCTTCCCATATTGAATCAGGGCTGGTCTATGTGACCAATAGAAAATGGCAGAAGTGAAGGTGTGTGATTTCAGAGGTCAGGTCATGAAAGTGACCACAGGTTTCTACTTGGCCTCTTCTATTGTTTACTCGGAAAAAGTGAATCGCCATATTTTGAGTATACTGAGAGAGACCTACAAGTAGAGGAACTGAGACTGCCTCTTGACAACCAGGAACAACTGGCCAGGCTTGTAAGTGAGCCACCTTGAAAGCAGATCCTCTAGCCCCAGTCAAGCCTTCAGATGACTCCAACCTCATGAGAGACCCTGAGCCCAAAACTGCCCAGTGAAATCACTCTGGAATTCCTGATCCACAGCAACTGTGAGGGATAACAAATGATGATTGTTGCTTTAAGCCACTAGGTCTTGGAGTATTTTGCTATGCAGTGATAGATAATTAAATCACTTACTATTTTAAAAATTAAAACAGAAAAGTATTTAATATTTATTTGTTAATCCATTTAATATTTATTTATATGAATACGTATTTATTTATTCATTAAAGTTCATAAATTAATTTGTTAAAGAGTTAAAAATAACACAATCTTATTGTAAAAATAACTGTTTTTCAAAACAAAACAGAACAAAATTTAGTGAGAAGAGAGACAGTGTTTTACATTTTTGCAATCTCTTTAATGTCTGGCTTAATAGAAGACAGCTGGATTCTCATATCTTCTGCATTCAATCAGCTGTGATAATGTTGTTTTGGTTGAAGTATATGAAGGAAATCCAGCCTCACATAGATATCTAGCTGGACAAGGGAGGACTATTTTAATAGCCTTTTCAGATAATTGTGGATATTCTTCTTTGACACTATACCAAAACTCAACAAATGGCAGTTTATTAAAAGTTAGTTGCAATGTGGAATCTGAAACACTATCAATGAACTTTTTGTACTCAGTTATATTAAAATCCATTTGGTCTGTCTTGAACTTTGAATGAATCTTTTTCCCATGCATGATTCTGTAATACTCTGCATGGGTCAGTTGGAAAATATTGCTTCCCTAAGTTATGCAGATCCTTCGAGTTTGATGTATTTCATAATGAAAACTAAAAATTCACATTTGTTAATATCACCACTGATCTCATCAGAAACTTTTTAAGTATTGGGAAAGTATTAAGCTCACTGTGGCAGACAAAAGTTTTCAAAAATTCTAATTTTTGCTTGAAAGCTTTTTTTTAGCAACAAATACTGTCAATTATCTTTCTTGAAGTGACAAGCTTAGTTTGTTCGTTTTGAAGAAAATATCTGTCAAATAACCATGTCTGAATAACCATGGGTATTTGGTCCTTTGGAGTAAACATGGTGTTTCATGAAAGTAGCTAGTTTAGCTCACAACTTAGACAGTCTCACAGGTGCCTTTTCTCCAAGTAACCGTTGTACTTCGGGATACTCCAGAAGTGCTTCATGCTTACTTTCCAGTTTGCCACATAGAATAGTAAAAAGACATGTACTTTGGGCAAGATTTCACAAAATTAATAACTTTTTACTGCTTCATCTGGGACGTTCTTTTTTTTTTTTTTTTTTTGTGAGGAAGATCAGCCCTGAGCTAACATCCATGCCAATCCTCCTCTTTTTTTTGCTGAGGAAGACTGGCCCTGGGCTAACATCCATGCCTATCTTCCTCCACTTTATATGGGATGCCACCACAGCATGGCCTGACAAGTGGTGCATCGGTGTGCACCTGGGATCTGAACCCAGGCCGCCAGCAGCGGAGTGTGCGCACTTCACCACTACGCCAAGGGGCTGGCCCATCTGGGACATTCTTAAGTGAAACTGGTTTCCCTTTTTTTTTGTTCTGTGACTTTGTGGCAGTGAAGAATATCATGACTGCCAATACAATGTCTGGCGCCAGCAATTTAACCCAAATGTCAACATAGTGAAGAAGGCAAATAACATCTTGGTATTGTTATGAAAATAGTTTTGACCTTGCAGATACCTTCGTAGGGTCTCAGGGACCCCAGAGGTCCATAAACCTCATTTTGAGAACCATAGCTTTAGGGAAATGGGTGCCGTTTCATCACTTGTAGCATTTATAGGTGAACGTGCTGTATGCTAAGACATACATGCACCAAGTCTTTGTCTCAAAGTATAATAGCCACCATTTTTTGCATAAGCTAGAAAACATATCATGAGACATCAGCTTATTCTTGTGGATGGACTAGATAAGAGACAGGTTCTTGATCCTTGTAAAAGGTGTGTGGATGGTGGTAGGAAGCTAGGCTCTGAGAAATTCCTCAGATCATCAGTGTTGAATAATCGAGGTAAACAAGGAAGCTAACACCTGCCTCTCTTCCTTTGTAACTTTCTTCTTCTCTCCCTTTCATCCAACAAGCAATGAAAGCTCAGTGGACTGTGGAAGACATCTTTTGTAGAGTAACGGCGTCCTTCAAGCTCCAAGATTGAAGTGGGCAAAGGTCTCGCTCACATTGGCAGTACCCGAAATGTGGGATGAGAGAAGCAGCCTGTGTTTGAATGGTCATGGCATCCACGAGGATTTATCACTGGAGAAGAGCTAAAGGCATTGCCACTCCTGAAGTCCCTCAGCATTCCTATAAAGTGGGCGTACAGCTGGACAGGGAGGGATGTGGTTATTTTTCACTCTTGTTCAGTTTAGCTTACACATCATTTTTGCTGCAGAAATGCAGAGTAGGTTTGAACCCCGCACCTGACTGGGCTCAGCTATGTGGTGAGTGATTGTGTGGCTGTTCTGTCTGGGACTGCAGGCCCCGTCTGCTGGCGGGAAACAACAAGCAGTTGTGTCCGGAGCCCCGGGAACTGGAGACCTTTCCACATCTGTTCGCCTAGTCGGGGGCGGGAGGAAATCACCAAAACCTTCCAACATAGAGCCAGAGCAGGGAGACAAAGGGAAAGCCTTAAGTTGTTGGTGACCCTGGGTCATATGACCACCCCATGGTCCTCCTCCATCCCCTTTCATCCCCTCAGGTCCCCAACACTCAGTCTTTTCATCATTCTCCAGGTCAGCAGGATCAGGTTTATGTGAGTCGACCAGAAAGCTTATCAAACGAAGGCAGAAGCAGGTGTTTGAAAACCTCCTCCCTGCTGAAAGCCGGGCTGAACAAGGTTGACAGTGTGGCCGAGGCCAACATCCCACACTAATTGCATTTTCCCTCCTAGTGCTCTTTCTCCCTTTC
The DNA here is from genome assembly GCF_020826845.1 of Diceros bicornis minor. Lineage (NCBI taxonomy): Eukaryota > Metazoa > Chordata > Mammalia > Perissodactyla > Rhinocerotidae > Diceros > Diceros bicornis. The sequence goes on from NC_080763.1 coordinate 17,069,283, forward strand.
CTCTCTTCCTGGTTTGGAACCCCTAGAGGTCTCTGGGAACCAGTCACCGAAACAAACCATTCAAAGAGCTAAGGATTTAGGAAAAAACAAAAAAAACAAAAAACTAAGGGATGTGACATCATGGGCTGAACAGTGGCCATTTTATGCCAGAGCCCAGGAACCACCATTGGGAGGCATCAGATGCTTCCACCCAGTGATGTGCTGGACCTGGTTCCCTTGAGCTTGTAAGAACTGATTGCACACACCTTTTCCCAACTTCAAAATTATGATGTCATGTTGGTAGCTTTAATTGACCATGGTGGCAATATTCACATCACAGAAATTGGCAAGCTTCAAACCAAGCTTTCTCCCCTCCAAAACGAGTTAAGCGTTTACCAGCATGCCAGTGCCTCCACTGTAGAGATTGTTGCTCAAGGTGTAATTCTCAAACCAATTATATCTGAATTTCCTAGGGGAAAGAGAAGGGGGTGTAGAGGTGTTGCTATTTAAAATGCAGATTTCTTGGCCAACCTGAACTAACTGAATCAGATTCTCTGGAGACGGAGTCTGGAGAAATGCATTTTTAGCAAGTTGCAAAGGTTATTAGTAAGTTCAATAAAGTTTGAGACTTCAGGCTTAGGGAGTGCGAGAGAAGAGTGGGTGTACATCTGGCTCTTGGCATCTGGAAGGAACAGCTGGCTTCAGTCCCAGTTGGCCTGAGAATGGACAGCTGTTTTCCCTCGAGATATAAACTTCATGACAGGAAAAGGAGGTGGGAACTCTGGGGTCCCAGCCACCCACTGACAACATGATTGGTTCTGCCTTGGATCTCAGGGTGTCTCCACTTTCCAACCCTGAAACTTGGACCCAAGACAACATGGGTAAATGCCCAGACTTATGCATCAACCTGAAGAAAGTCACCACAGCTCATACCACCAATAGGGCCGGGGAGCCCAGGGAGGGCCCACTGTCAGTTCTCCGTATTAGATTACTCAGTACAGCGTTTTTCTTTCAGATTTGTACAGGCATTAGCAGAAGCTTTCACAACCAGATATGATTTGTAAAGCGAGAGCCTTGTTTACTTTAGCCCACTGAGCCTGGAAGAGGTCTTTTAAGGCAGAAAGGAAAAAGGAAGAAAAGAGAAATCTTTCTTTCCTCAGATGTGAAACAGAAAGTTTGTAGAGGGCCCAGCTCTGCTTTTGACTTGTTTTGCATCTACCTGAGGGAATGGTTCAGATTAATTTTTCCTGAGAACTTAACTGTGTTTCATAACTGTCCCGGGAGGTAGATATTGATGAGAAAACAAGGAACAGGCCAGGTAACATGAAAACAGAGCTAGCAAGTGGAAGAGCTGGAGTTTGGATCCCAATTTTTATGACCAAAAAAACCACTGCACTTTCTCTCGGAGCACAATGCAGTATTTTTTCTGCATGTGGTTGGAGCCCAAGGAGTCCTTAATAGGCAACTGGGACAGTGACATTGGACATCTGAGTTCAAAGTACTGTGAGTTCCTAAACCACCGGAGCTCCTTATATCCTGATGCAAATTCAGAAACATAACCCAAAGCCACATGTAAAACTTTCAAGATTATAAGCTATTAAGTTACAAACTATTAGATTATTCACTATTAGATTATCCACTGGAATGGATAATTGAGAGTCGGCCATGTGTATGAATATAATTTAGGCAAATGTCCCCATATCAGACATTTAGGTTTGCAGCAGTTCGTCAGGTTCATGATCAGGTCCTATATGTTTGTTCTAACTGCTCAGGGCTTTTATTAAACACGAAACTTCATCAAATGGGAGGAGGAAGAAGCCAATGGCCCGCTTCAGGAAAACAAGATGTGATCTCAAGTATTTTTTGCCAGATTTTACAGCTGTTTTTCTACTAGAAACTCTCTTCCTGACCCAAGGACCCATCTTCACTTTGAAATGATTCATTCACTCAGCAAATATATAGTGAGGACCTACTATGTGTCAGGCGCTGGGCTGGGTGTAGGGAAGAACAGGAGGCAGATGGACCTCATCTCATCCTCATGAAGCTTATAGGCTATTGGGAGACAGATATTATGCAAATCACTGTAAAAAGAAATAAGCGATTATACATTGTCTTAAGTGCTATGAAAGAAAGTACATGGTACAAAGGGAAAGGTCAACAGTTTTGAAAGATCATCTGCAGTGAGAACATTTACATGCAGACTTTATTGATGGGGTTTTTTGTTTTTATTGTTTTTGGTGGCATAGGGTGGGGTAAGAGGTTGTTGAGAGTTCCATCTGGGACACTTGAAAGGGAGATGTCAAGTAGGCAACTGAATATCCAAACCAAGAGAGAAGTTGGTTGGGGAGTCAGCAGCCCAGAGGTCAACTTGAGCCCTCACGAGAGGGCCTGGATGAGATGACTTAGGGACGATGTGTGAGAGGAGAGGCAAGATCTGAAGGCTGCAACCTGGGCTGTCCATACACCAGCTGTCTCGGGCAGAGGAGGAGGAGCTCCCAGAGGGGCCGAGTCCTGGAAGCCATGTGAAAAGGTGTTTTAGGAGTGGTCAATATGCAAGTACAAAAGTCAGAAAAGCAATTCAGGGCCCCCAGAACACATTTGACTCCCACCTCCTGTTTTCCCGTGAGCCAGGCTGGCTGGCTGTGGTTCCGTGAGTGAACTGAACTGGAGCTCTCAGAGTTTGAACAACTGGCTTTGTCCTGGGCAGTGCGTCTTGACTCTAAGTTATTATTTTCTCTTCCTTACTCAGTCCCAAGCTCCTTGGCCCCCAGAGCTGCTAAGTGGGCAGGTGTTGGGAAGGAAACAAGTAACCCAGTTCACACTGTGAATGCTGTTATGTGAATGCTGTTTAACCAGCTAGTTCTCACTGAGATATATTGTTGGAAAAAGGCAAAACTAAGTCTCTAATCTGTGGAATTTCAGGCAACCTAATATGTTTAAGGGGATGCCCTTGGGAAGGAAGACATTTTGAGGTGGGGGCTGTCACTCTGCTCCCCCTCCAGCTGTTCCTGCAGCAGCTTCTTTCTTCCTCCATTTCTGAATCCTGAGAATCTTGAAAACCTCCACCATTTTCAGAGTGGTTCCTTTGGCACCACGGTTCCAGGGCACCATGGCTGTGCCCCTGACAATTATGTTAGTTTATAATGGCTAACGTTTATTGAGCACTCACTGTGTACAAGTGCCGAACCAAGCACTTTACACGGGTTGACCTCCTTTTGATGTCACAGCAACCCTATGAGGTTGGGCCGGTCACTGTTCCTGTTCTCTAGGTGAGGCCGTGGAGGATTGGTGATGTGAGTCAGCTGTCTGTGGACACAGCTGAGAGGCTGAGATTTGAAACAGGGTCTCGCTCCCTGGTCCACTCAGGGTTGGTGTGGGTGGGATGTAAGCCTGAGACTGCCCATGTTTGGGTTTGCTGTCCTGAGAGTACAGAAGTGAATCCCCGATCTGGTTCTCTGAGGTGGCTCTTACTGGCTCAGTTTGGTCCCATTTTGAGGTTTCACAGAGGACAGCCCAGGCCTCTGTTTGTGCTGATTGCAAACAAGATGAGAGTTATGTAGGATGTCAGCTTCTGTCTCTTAAGAGAGGACCAAGAAAATACCTCCTGAAATTTCTAGGATGAGGTTGAGGACACAACCTTTACAGGCCAAACCTCTTGGGCAGAGCTTGAAGTGACTGCAGAAGAATATGGAAGCCTCCCTCACCATTTCTGAGATGTCCGAATTCTTCTCTCTCTGGAACAGTGCCTTTGGAAGGTTCCATAATCCTTCCTCTCCTGGCTCAGAGGCCCGGCTACACTTTGTAAAACAATCCAGAGCCATCTGATTTGAAGCATGTACCAGCTCGTGTGTGCAAGGCAGTAATTACCTCCAATTCCAGTTAGGAAAGCTGAAACTTGCCTTTTTCATGCCTCAAACAATTATGGAAGCGCCTTTTGAAGCTCTGTATAGAATAGAAAAGCAAAACAAACCAGAGCCAATTAGACCCTGGGATTTGAAGATGGCTTAGTTTTGTGCAGCAGGACTCAGGAGGAACTGTGGGAGAGAGTCAGGGGTCACCCCAAACCTCCAGCTGCCAACCAACTTTGCCTGTGCCAAAAGAACCATTATTTTGTGTTTAAAATCAAGGCCCCTCTCCTTGGCTCAGGAACAATTTGCAGGAACAGCCTCTGCATCAGCTGTGAAGAAGACTCCCTGATTAGATAAGGCCTGGAATGCATTTGATGTTGAGCAAAACAGTTCTCTGACAGCTTTCCTTACATGCCATTAGAATGTTTTTCCTTCAGCTGAAACTTGGTGAGATAAACTGAATCCCCAGGGACTCCTTTGTTTTGGGGTGCATATTTGAGGAATTGATGTGGCCTGTGTGCCATTTGGAGTTAAGGTTCTCTGGCCCTGAAGCTCTTCTGGGCTTAGTGGGGGAGTCTGGCTGTTTGGAGACAGGATGGTAACTACTGCTATGAGAGTGGAAAGTATTCACCAAACATGAAGTCACAGGTCAGCAAGTGGCCCTCGGATGGGGTGGGAAGCTGAGGGCTCATGCTTCTTTATGGAACCCAAGGACGGTTCTGTGGCGTTCACCACTGTGCCACAAGGTACAGAGATGGAAGCGGAGCTGGGGCATGGAGGTTTGAAGCCAGGTTAGAATGGTCTTGGCCAAGATCTGTTTGTGAGAAGGAGAGTCCAGGTGGTCTTCTGAATCAATAAGACTGGGTTGACTATTAGGGCAACTGTTAGGGATACTGTCCTAGGAGGCTCTCTTTTCAGTTTGAGTTAGGGTAAACCATGGGCACCAAAGAGCCACAAGAGAACCCACTCTGCTGTGTTTGTGCCCGTCCCCAAGCTGAGAAGAAGAGCTGTCTCTTGGCCCTGAGATAAGTACTCAGCTCTCCATGTGCCTGTCGTTCACCCACTTGACAGTGGGCCTTGATGTCTCCCCTTGACTATAAGAAACGGCCTTCCTGTAGAGCAAAACAAAATGAGACTTTACTTAGGAATGTGTCTGCTACACTCAAGATGAGGTGAGTATCAATGTTCTGGAGACGTCAAAATGGCCAGTTCTGTCACTGTAAGAGAAGAGGTTCATGTCTTATTAGATCTTTTGATAATTATAACAGCCAGGACACATTACAGCTCTACCAAGTACCATGCACTGTTCCAAGGACTTTGCATGCTTCACTCATTTACTCCTTACTCCAGCCCTGTGAGGTAGATGCTATGATTATCCTCATGTTGCAGAGACAGAGAGAGGTCAAGTCACCTCCCCAAGGTCACACACAGAATCAGCACTGCTCATAATGGACCAACAGAGATGACCACTGTCATGGTCTCAGAGTGGCTTAGAAGCACCAAAAAGTTAAAAAAAAAAAAAAACCAAGATGCTTAAAATTTAAAAAATCCAACCTTTTCAGGCTTGACAGACTAAAAATGTATGGATAAGGTAACCCTGAGTGGGTAACCCAACAAAGTGTTGGAATTAGAGTCCTCACTCCTGTACACTCCTGAAGGAACTGTTTCAAGCCCAAGAAATATAAGCACATTGCAAGTCCAACACTTACTACCTTAGTAGGTGGACAGGCTAAACATACCCAGAGACTCAAGCTGGTTTTAAATAAAGTGTGTCTAACAGATCCCAAACACATGATTAAGAAATGTCCTGGATACATACTTTTGAGATTCTAGGGCTGAGTTATCTGTAGAGAATGCTCACGTTCTCCTATAAACTGTCTCGTGTGGCCATTTTTCAGGAGGATTCCTTGGCTGCCTATGACGTTGATTTGACCCCATTCTAAATTCTAACAGGGAACAGAAGCATTGAAGCTCTAGACTTTTAGCTATTTGAGTCTTCTCAAAATGATGGGTGCATCTGTAGCTCTTTAAACACCATGTCTGTGATTTCCCAACATTTTCTCTGAAGCAGGTCCCTGTGATTCTTCTCCAGCATTCAATAGAGATGGCCAACTGTTTAGCAGGCTCTCAAACGGGCTGTGGATCCCCATGATAGGGGTTCTCAGCTTTTCCATTTGGGGCCTGTGGTAGGCAGAATAATGGCCTCCCAATGATTTCCATGTCCTAATTCCCAGAACCTGTGAATATGTTATATTATGTGGCAAGGGAGAATTAATGTAGTAGATAGAATTGAGGTTGCTAATCAGTTGACTTTAAAATAGGAATATTATCCTGGATTGTACAGGTAGGCCCAATGTAATCACAGCATCCTTAAATGTGGAAGAGGGAGGCAGAAGAGTCAGCATCAGAGTGATGTGATGTGAGAAAGACTCAGTGGGCCATTGCTGGCTTTGAAGATGGAAGGGGAAGAAATATGAGCATCCTCTAGAAGCTGGAAAAGGCAAGAAAATGAATTTTCCACTAGAGCCTCTAGAAAGGAACACAGTACTTCCAACACCTTGATTTTAGCCCAGTGAGACCTGTGTCAGACTTTTGACCCCCCAAACTATAAGACGATAAATTTGTATTGCTTTAAGCCACTATATCTGTAGTGATTTGTTGCAGCATCAATAGAAAACAAATCCAGGGCCTGGTTGACAGCTGCAACACAAAAGGCAACAGCCTCCTCCAGGTCCCATGGGGGTTGAAAACCATGATGGCCACCTTGGCATTTTCCTGATGACTGTCTGGAAACTTTCACCGCCTTCCTGGCCAAGCACCATCTATGTGTGCACACTCTAATCATCAGAGTTTTCCATGGATGGGGCCTGTTCTCAACTATGGATGTTCCACTTCTGGGCACTGTCACCAAGGCCTCTTCCCAGGGTGGTCCAGACACCCAATGGCATTACAGTGAACTGCTCTTCACACCCATCCAAAATGCCAAACACCTCTGGCCAACATAAGGTTTGGGGGATTTTTCTCCCCTTCCAGATAGCCAACCACAACTTCTATGAGCTCTGGGATTTGGAATTAGCATGATAGAACCTGGACATGCTGAATGTAGGGGGGCAACCTGAGCCATCCTTAGGTCTGAGAAGCTATATCTATCAGAAAATTTATGATTTTCCCCAATCTTCTGCCATTCCTCTCACATGAACATTCAAGTCAAACTTTGAGCTGAGTGAAGAAGCTAGAATTCCTGGGGTTCTGGCTCAGCCTCTTACTTGTTCTGTGACATTGGGAAAGTTATTTAAACTTATCGTGCTTCAGTTTTCTTATCTGTAAAATGGGGGAAATACATGAGACGTAAAGTGGCTTAGAGAACTGCCTGGCACATGTTCAGTGCTATTTGTGTTATCTATTGTTATTATTACTGTTCTTGTTCTGTTGTTATTACTTTTAAATGAGTCCCAAACCTCAGGGGCAAGTCATTTGGCACATCAGGAAGACCAGCTTCTTCATGGTTTGCCAGGCGTTACACTCCCAGCAATTGAGATGAATCACCAACACAGAGAGTGTTGGAGCTCAGGTGTGTAACATCTTCTTTTAAAACTTTCTTTCCCACAAACATTTCCTTTAGGAAGCAGGCTCTGGTGTGCCAGGGTCAGATGTGTGATTGTTGGGAAGACAAAGCCCTGTGCTTAGAGTTATGCAAGTGGAGTGGAGGGAGGGCATCTCAGTTGCTGTCTCACAGTCACTGGCAACCCAGCCTGATTCATCCAGACTGCTCAGAGCTCTCTACTCAGAGGATCTCAGCTCACTGTGTGGCCAAGTGGGAGCCCTGATATTTAGGCCTCTTGGTTCTTCAAGACTTAGCTCACAGGTCCCCAAAAGGAGTGATGGAGAAGAAAGAAGACTGGCCAGTTTTCAGCCAGGAAGCACCCCTGGTGCCCAGGACACCGCTTGTGTTGGCAGAGGCTGCTCACAACAGCCTGCCCTGGCGACCACGTGGCCTGAGTCTGTGCAGAGGAAGTGGGCTCGTAGTGGCTACGTGCGGGCTGCTGCAAGACACTTCAGTCTATGCCTCACCCAAGAGAGAAGTTTCTGGGCAATTGAGGGGGCTCAGGAGAGAAGAAAGTCACATGTGCACCACGCTTCAATTATAAACCACAAACAAAAATTCTCCATGCTCTTTGATATCGTTGGGACTGAAAACTGCAAAACCAGACCCTTGACTTTCCCTTATCTTTATCCCCATAAAAGAGGTTTGAATTACAATGTTTTATCAAAGCAAAAACCATCAGAGCAGCTGCCTGAGCTAACTTGGGAACCCAGACAATTTTGCTTCTTGACCTCCAACATGAAGGGGAAGGGAGAAAAGGAGACAGAGAGTAGGGAAAATCGATCTCCTTCTGCCTTCTGTGTTGGCCATTTGGGGCCCATGAGCCGGCTGAGCTGATGTCAGACCCAGGTACCCTCAGGTGAGCAGGGAGCCAGGGAGATGCCTGTATCCCAGAGAAGCAGCATCTGGTAGGAGAAAGAGACTGTGCTGCACAGCGAGACACACCAAGTTTGTGTTTTGCTCTTCTTTTCAGTGTGTGATTTAGATGAGTTACATAACCTCTTGCTAATAGGAAAAAATGCCTTATACCTGGTGGGATTAGAAGGACTGGAAATACCAATACAGTGTCTGGAGCACATTAGGAGTTCAATAGGTGAGGAGTAGCTATTTTTATTATTAAATGTAACAACCACTTGGGCCAAAGGCCACCTAATTTATAGAGTCATCTAACTAGAAGAAAACTGCAAGAAGTCGGCTAATATGAGTATGAATAAAAAATTCCAGAAGGAAATTCATTAAAGTTTTAATAATGATTGTTTCTGGGTGATGGGACTAGGGGGATATTTTTGTTTTCTTCTTTATATTCTTTTGTGTTTTCCAGATTGTTGATAATAAATATGTATTTTATTATCTGAAATTTAAAAAAACATTTTTGTTTAAAAAGTCATCAATCCCAGTTTCCTGGCTCCAGTCAAATTTGCACTGAGCCATTCAAAACCAGAGTTGTCGTCCAACATGTTGCTAAAGCCATGGGGATAGACTCTACCATCCACCTGTGAAGAATCCCTTCTTCTTCTGCGCCATGCAGCCCAAATGGAACTTAACCCCCAAATGGCTTCTAGTCCATCATAACCTTGCTCAACTATTTAAGAGAAAAACTTTAGCCATTAACAATTATGTCCCCCATCACATTTCCTCTTTTTTGCCTTTAGCTGCCAAGAAGACTTGAACAAATTTAATGCTCCATTACAGTAATGATTAGCTCAGGTTTTTGGCATGATTATTTTCCCTTCCTCTTCTATGGTTTAAATTTCTCTTTTTCTTAGTCATCCAACTTATTCTACATGTGTCTTTTATTGTAAACTATCTAAAGAATACTTCGAAAGTTGGACATAAATCACAAAGTACAAACAAAATAAAATTTTACCTGATCTCTTGTAAGAACCCATGATCACCCTGTTAAAATTCATCTTACTAAACATCTTGACCAGTAAGTTGCAGGACAGAGGCATAAAAAGCATGAAACAGAAAGTCTCTGAGTCAAGGATCCATATTTAGTGAGAAAAAAATTTTTGACTGCAAATTGGACTTTTTTGAAACAAAATAGTTACCTTTTAAAATGATTTTTAAATAATCATTCTAATGTGTGCTCTGAACACCTACTGGGTGCCAGGCACTGTTTTAAACTTTATCCCGTCAATCGTGTGAGATAGGTATTATCATTTATAATTGACACATGAGAAAACTGAGGTTTAAACAAGTTAGATAACTTCCCCCAATTTCCCAGTTAGTCAGTGATGAGTCTGTGGTTGACATCCCTGTCTGTCCAACTCTAAATAATTCCCAACCCTATTCTGCTTCAGCAAATGTAGTTTATTTTCTTTTTCTAGGTGGATTAATTTTGAAATGGTGAACAGGGCTGAAGCCACAGTTGGCTGAATTCCAAATTCAGAAGCAGGACAAGAGGCTCCTTTGGAGTAACAGGGACTAAATTGCTCCAGGCATGGTAGATGACTGGAGTTAGCCTCTCTGATTGAACTGAAACACTGAGGTGGAACTTTATCACTAGGGAAAGGAGGTTGAAAAAAGATGCTGATGACACTACCTGGGACTGCTTCTATGAAATTATAGGCCTTTGGAGGAAGGAGGAAGTAGTCAGAGCCCCACAACCAGAAACCAGGATGCTTCCATTACTCAGGGAGAGATTGCTAATACTGTGGCTAGGCAGGATCTCAAGCCATCACTTGGTTCTGAACCAGAGACCTCTATAAAACCTCTCAGATAGAAAAGATGAGGAGAAAGAAAGAGGATCCGTTTACTCAAATTAGCATCTAATCAAAGATATCCAACACCAAGAAACACAGTCAACAAAATTAACATTTGTTAGATGAATTTTGTCCAAAAGATTAATAGAACAATATGACAAAGATTTTAAACTGTGTTTAACTATTCAACGAGGACTAACATGTATTTTTAAAAGGAAATTGTGAAATAAAGCAGGCAGAAATGAATCAAGAATTGGAAAATATGGAAAAGAACCAATTAGAAAGGAAAAATCTATAGATAGGATAAACTCTAGACAGGACATAGATAAAGAGGGAATTAGTGAATGGGAAGGTAGTATTGAAGAAATCACCCAAAATGCAGCCCAGATTCAGAGTTAAGGGCATGAAAGATAGATTGAGAAGCTCCAATTCATGTCTAGTAGGAGTTCTGGAAGAAAAGCATTGAGGGGATGGCAAAGAAGCAACATTTGAAAAGATAACTGAAATTTAATACTGAGCAAGATAAATAAAAATAAATCCATGTCTATATATTTTGTATTGAAACTATACAACTTCAAGGATAAAAAAGACAACTCTGAAAGTAACCGGAAAGGAAAGAGAGATTACTTATAAAGAAATGACAATTGAATTGATAATAGACATCTGAATAGCAGCAATAGATTCCAAAAGACAGTGGAGTGGTATCTTCAAAGATCTAAGGGGTAAAAACCTGTTAATCTAGAGTTTTATACCTAGCTAAACTAGCACTTAAAAGCAAGTTAAAAATAAAGGAATTTTTAGAAATAAAAAAAAAGTGAAGTTTATCAGTCTTGGATCTTCACTAAAAGTACCATTAAAGGATGTATTATAATAAGAAGAAAACTGAGTCTTGAATAGGGTATACAAATCAAGAACCCATAGTGCACACATAAATAAATTGATTAAAATGCATTTCAACTGATTAGAAAAATTACTACATCTAGAGTTTAAAATAAAGTTTAGGCTGGGAGATGGTGGCATAGGAGGACTCTGAACTCACCTCCTCCCACAGACACGGCAAATTTATAACTACTTGTGGAACAATTACCTCTGAGAGAGAACTGAAAACTGGATAAGAAGAACCTCCACAACAAGGGACAACACTGACAGAGGTGGAAGAGGCAGAAATACCTTTCTGCTGAGGAAAAAAACCACATGCTAGCTGAGGAGCTTCACAGCCTAGAGTAATCTTAAGGTATGAAATTTTTCCTGGAGGAGCAGGGGATCTGAGCAGGAGAGCTAAGCCACACTAAGCAACCTTTGAAGACAGCACAACTGAGACAAGTGCCATAAAACCTGGCTTTGCTGGCTATTAAAACCAATGGGGAATACTCCAGAAAACCTATTGAACATAAGAGAAAGAAAAGCTTGCTCTTAAAGGGCCCATGCACAGATTCACCCATTCCAAAAACCAACACAAAATCACCAGAAAGAAAGGTGCATAGTCCTTTGGTAAAAGAGGCTCACTTGATAAGCTCTGAGTGCATCTCAGAGAGGCAGGAGGTGGCTGGGCACACCTTCCAGGGACTGAGACACCACCGGCAGCAGCCATTATTGTGACCTAGTACAACCATGCTGACACAGACACTGGCAGATGCCATTGGATTTCTTCCTCTGGCATGTTAGCATAGGGGTTTGCCCTGCCCACTAGAGCACCAATTTAATCTAGCTCAACCAGGTCAGGCAGCCCACCCTAGGGACTGGCCCTGCCCACCAGCAAGCCTACAGGGAACTTATGGGCCTGCATATGTGATGGCGTGTGGGACTTCAGCAGAGAAAGTGGGTCTGCCTCAGTGGGGTGGGGCATATGCCTGGGGTGGGCCTGCATTGGCAGGGTATGTGGGCCCATGGGCAGTGGGGCATGTTGGCTGCAGCAAACTTGTGCCACCGGCCATCTCAGCCACACAGGGAATCTGCCCCATCGTCCAATGCCTGAAACGATAGTGTGCTGCCACAGCTGGGGCTGGCCAAACCCAACTGTCCTCCTGAGAGAGCTGACAACAACCGCACAAACCAGAGTCCTATAGCAATGGTGAGACCTTGAGCCTAGCAACCAGCCACACTGGTGGCCTGACTCACTTAACAGCAAACAGCAGCAGGTGTATGTTATTAGACCTTGCAGCCAGCTGTGCTGGTGCTTACCCCACCCTATAAAGTGACTACAGCAGCTGCACACAGCTGAGCCTTACAACAAGCTAGGCCAGGGGCCAGCCTACCCTACCCCTGTGCCCACAGCAAGAGCAGGCCTGCCACAACAGAAGGGCACATGTAGCCCACACAGGGGACACTCCTGGAAAATTTGGAACTGGTGACAGGAGGGAAGCACACTGCTAGGCCCCATAAGGCATCTCTTACCTTGGGCCACACCTCCAAGAATAGGAAACATAGCAATCTATCTAATACATAGATACAAACACAGAGAAGTAGGCAAAATGAAGGGACAAAGGAATATGTTCCAAATAAGGGACTAGGAAAAATCCTCAGAAAAAGAACTAAATGAAACACAGATAATCTACCTGATAAAGAGTACAAACTAATAGTCATAAGGATGCTCACTGATCTTGGGAGAAGAATAGATGAACACAGTGAGAACTTCAACAAAGAATTGGAAAATATAAAAAAGAACCAATCGGAACTGAATACAATAAAGGAAATGAAAAATTCACGAGAGGGAATCAACAACAGAGTAGATAACACAGAAGAATGGATCAGCAAGCTGGATGAAAGAGTAGAGGAAATCACCCAAACTGAACAGAAAAAAGAAAAAATAATTAAAAAGAATGAAGACAGTCTAAGGGACCTCTAGGACAACATCAAGCATACTAATATCTGTATTATAGGTGTCCAGAAGGAGACGAGAGAGACAAAGGGGCAGAGAAGCTATTTGAAGAAATAATAGCTGAAAACTTTCCTAACTTAAGGAAGGAAACAGACATCCAGGTACAGGAAACACAGAGATCACCAAACAAGATGAATCCAAAGAGGCCCACACCAAAACACATTATAATTAAAATTTCAAGAATTAAAGATAGAGAATCCTAAAAGCTGCAAGAGAAAGCCAACAAGTTAAATACAAAGGAAACTCCATATGGCTATCACCTGACTTCTCAGCAGAAACCGTACAGGCTAGAAGGGAGTGGCACGATATATTCAAAGTGCTGAAAGGAAAATACCTACAGCCAAGAATACTCTACCCAGCAAGGTTATCATTTAGAATGGAAGGAGAGATAAAGAGTTTCCCAAACAAGCAAAAACTAAAGGAGTTTGTCACCAATAATCTGACCTTACAAGAAATGTGAAAGGGACTTATTTAAGTGGAAAAGGAAAGACCACAAATAGGAATGAGAAAATTATCAAAGAAAAAAATCACTGGTGAAGGTAAACATACAGTAAAGGAAGTAAGTAGATCAACCACCTATAAAGCTAGTATGAAGGTCAAAAGACAAAAATACTAAAAATATCTATCTCCATGAAAGAGGTTTAAGGAATACACACACACACACACACAAAGAAGTAACATATGATATCAAAAACATAAAATGTGTGTGGGGGGAGTAAAAGTGTAGAGCTTTTAGTAAGAGGTCAAACTTATAAGACCATCAACTTAATACAGATTGCTATCTACGTAGGTTATTATATATAAACCTCATAGTAATCCCAAACTAGAAACCTATAATAAATACACAAAAAATTAAGAGACAGGAACCCAAAAATATTACTAAAGAAAGCCTTCAAATCACAAGAGAAGAGCGCAAGAGAAAAAGAAGCAGAGAACTACTAAAATACCCAGAAAAAAAGTAACAAAATGGCAATAAGTACAGACTCATCAATAGCTACTTTAAACGTCAATGGACTAAATGCTCCAATCAAAAGACATATGATGGGGGCCGGCCCCATGGTGCAAGCAGTTAAGTGCACATGCTCTGCTGTGGTGGCCTGGGGTTCGCTGGTTCGGATCCTGGGCGCACACTGATGCACCGCTTGGCAAGCCATGCTGTGGTGGCGTCCCATATAAAGTGGAGGAAGATGGGCATGGATGTTAGCCCAGGGCCAGTCTTCCTCAGCAAAAAAAAAAAAAAAAAAGAGGAGGATTGCCAGATGTTAGCACAAGGCTGATCTTCCTCACCAAAAAAAAAAAAAAAAAAAAGACATAGGGTGGCTGAATGGGTCAAAAAACAAGACCCATATATATGCTGCATACAAGAGACACACTTCAGACCTGAAGACACTCATAGACTGAAAGTGAATGGGTAGAAAAAGATACTCCATGCAAGTGGCAATGAAAAGAAAGCTGGGGTAGCAATACTTACATCAGACAAAATAGACTTTAAAACAAAAACCGTAACTAGAGACAAAGAAGGGCACTACCTAATGATAAAGGGAACAATCCAACAAGAGGACATAACACTTGTAAATATCTATGCACCCAACATAGGAGCACCTAAATATATAAAGCAATTATTAACAGACTTAAAAAGAGAAATAGACAGTAACATAATAATAGTAGGAGACTTTAACACTCCACTTACATCAATGGATAGATCATCCAAACAGAAGATCAGTAAGGAAACATTGGCCTTAAGTGACACATTAGACCAGACAAACTTAGTAGATATATACAGAACATTCCATCCAAAAACCACAGAATACGTATTCTTTTCAAACACACATGGAACATTCTCCAGGATAGAGCACATATTAGGCCACAAAACACATCTCAATAAATTTAAGAAGATTGAAGTAATATGAAGCATCTTTTCTGACCACAATGGTATGAAACTAAAAATCAACTACAGGAAGAAAATCAGAAAAGCCACAAATATGTGGAGATTAAACAAAATGCTACTGAACAACTATTGGGTCAATGAAGAAATCAAAGGAGAAATTAAAAAATACCTGGAGGCAAAAGAAAATGAAAACACAACATGCCAAAGTTTGTGGGATACAGAAAAAGTGGTACTAAGAGGGAAGTTTATAGCAATACAGGTGTACCTCAAGAAACAAGAAAAATCTCAAAAAAACAATCAGTGCACCTAAAGGAACTAGAAAAAAGAAGAACAAATATAGCCCAAAATCAGTAGATGGAAGAAAATAGTAAAAGTTGGAGCAGAAATAAATGAAATAGAGACTAAAAATCAATAGAAAAAAAATCAATGAAACTAAGAGCTGGTTCTTTGAAAAGATAAACAAAATTGACAAATCTTTAGCTAGATTCACCTAGAAAAAAAGAGAGAAGGTTCAAATAAATAAAATCAGAAACGAAAGAGGAGAAATTACAATGGACACCTCAGAAATACAAAGGATTATGAGAGACTACTATGAAAACAATACACCAACAAATTGGATAGTCTAGAACAAATGGGTAAATTCTTAGAATCATACAACCTTCCAAAACTGAATCAAGAAGAAATACAGAATTTGAATAGACCAATCACCAGTAAGGAGATAAAAACAGTAATCAAAAACCTCCCAAAAAAATAAAGTCCAGGACCAGACAGCTTCCCCAGTGAATTCTACCTAACGTTCAAAGAAATCTTAATACCTATCCTTCTCAAACCCTTCCTAAAAATTGAAGAGGAAAGGAAGCTTCCTAACTCATTCTATGAGGTCAACATTACCCTGATACCAAAACCAGACAAGGACAACAGAAAAAAAGAAAATTACAAGCCAATCGCTGATGAACATTGATGCAAAACTCCTCAACAAAATACTAGCAAATTGAATACAACAATACATTAAAAAGATCATACACCATGATCTAGTAGGATTTATTCCATGGATGCAGGGATGGTTCAACATCCACAAATCAATCAATGTGATACACCACATCAACAAAATGAAGAATAAAAATCACATGATCATCTCAATAGATGCAGAGAAAGCATCTGACAAGACACAACATCCATTTATGATAAAAATTCTGAATAAAATGGGTATAGAAGGAAAGTACCTCAATGTAATAAAGGCCATATATGACAAACCCGCAGCTAATATCACACTCAATGGTGAAAAACTGAAAGCTATGCCTTTAAGAACAAGAGCCAGACAAGGATGTTCACTCTCTCCACTCTTAACATAGTACTGGAAGTCCTAACCAGAGCAATCAGGCAAGAAAAAGAAATAAAACGGATCCAAATTGGGAAGGGAGAAGTAAAACTGTCACTATGTGCAGATGACATGATTTTATATATATAAAACCCTAAAGAATCCACCAAAAAACTATTAGAATTAATAAATGAATACAGTAAAGTTTCAGGATAGAAAATCAACATGCAAAAATCAGTTGTGTTTCTATACACTAACAATGAAACAGCAGAAAGAGAAATTAAGACTACAATCCCATTTACAATTGCCACAAAAAGAGTAAAATACCTAGGAATAAATTTAACCAAAGTGGTGAAAGACTTGCACACTGAAAACTATAAACTAGTGTTGAAAGAAATCAAAGAAGACACAAAGAAATGGAAAGATATTCCACACTCTTGGATTGGAAGAATTAACATAGTTAAAATATTCATACTTGCTAAAGCAATCTACAAATTCAAAGCAATACCTATCAAAGCCCCAATGACATTTTTCACAGAAATAGAACAAAGAATCCTAAAATTTATATGGAACAACAAAAGACCCTGAATAGCCAAGAACAAAAAACAAAGTTGGAGATATCACACTCCCTGATTTCAAAATATACTACAAAGCTATAGTAATCAAAACAGCATGGTACTGGCACAAAAACAGACACATGGATCAAGGGAACAGAATCAAGTGCCCATAAATAAACCCACACATCTACAGACAGCTAATTTTCGACAAGGGAACCAAGAACATACAATGGAGAAAGGAAAGTCTCTTCAATAAATGGTGTTGAGAAAACGGACAGCCACGTGCAAAAGAATGAAAGTAGACCATTATCTTACACTATATACAAAAATTAACTCAAAATGGATTAAAGACTTGAATGTAAGACCTGAAACCATGAAACTTCTAGAAGAAAACATAGGCAGTATGTTCTTTGACATCAGTCTTAGCAGCATCTTTTTGAATACCATGTCTGACCAGGCAAGGGAAACAAAAGAAAAAATAAACAAATGGGACTACATCAAACTAAAAAGTTTGTGCACAGCAAAGGAAACCATCAACAAAATGAAAAGACAACCTAACAACTGGAAGAAGATATTTGCAAACCATATATCTGATAAGGGGTTAATATCCAAAATATACAAAGAATTCATACAACTCAACAACAAAGAAACAAAAAACCTAATTAAAAAATGGGCAAAGGATCTGAACAGACAATTTTCCAAAGAAGATATACAGATAGCCAACAGGCACATGAAAAGATGTTCAACATCACTAATTATTAGGGAAATGCAAATCAAAACCACAATGAGATATCACCTCACACCCATCAGGATGACTATAAGTAACAACATAAGAAATAACAACTGTTAGAGAGGATGTGGAGAAAAGGGAATTCTCATACACTGCCGGTAAGTATGTAAACTGGTGCAGCCACTATGGAAAACAGTATGGAGGTTCCTCAAAAAATTAAGAATAGAACCACCATATGATCCAGCTATTCTACTTCTGGGTATTTATCCAAAGAACATGAAAACACAAATGCATAAAGATATTTGCCCCCCATGTTCATTGCAGCATTATTCACAATAGCCAAGACTTGGAAACTACCTAAGTGCCCTTCAGTGGAGGAATGGATAGAAAAGATGTGGTATATATACACAATGGAACACTACTCAGCTATTAAAAAAAGATGAAATCTTGCTATTTGTGGCAACATGGATGGACCTTGAGGGTATTATGCTAAGCAAAATAAGACAGTCAAATACCATATGATTTCACTCATAAGTAAAAGATAAAAACAACAACAAAAAAACACAGACACAGAGATTAGATTGGTGGTTACCAGAGGGGAAGGGAGAGCGAGGAGGGTGAAAGAGGTGACTGGGCACATGTCTCTGGTGATGGATAGTAATTAGTCTTTGGGTGGTGAACATGATATAGTCTACACGGAAATCGAAATATAATGATGTACACCTGAAATTTATAGAATGTTATAAACCAATGTTACTTCAAAAAAACCCACCTTAAATAAATAAATAAATAAATAAATAAAGGTTAAATCAAAATATTAATCAAAACAATATGATGGGAGAGGGAGTGTTCATTAGATAGTTAAAACATGCTAAGACTTCTCCTTGTTCAAGCAAAGGATAAGATACTGAAGATCTTTACACTTTGAAACATTTACAGTTATATGTGTGTGGTAAAACTTTAGGGTAATCATAAACTGAAAAGAATTTCAGTCTATAGCTTCCAAACCAACAAAGAGGAAAATATTGAATATAAAACAGCTTATCATTTTAAGAGAAGGCAAGAAAGAAGAAAAAAATGAAGAAACAATGAAGGAAGATAAATTGGAAATTCTAAATAAAATGGAAGAAATAAGTCAAATATAATAGTAACCACAATAAGTGTAAGTGGATTAAATGTACCTACTAAAAATCAGAGATTATCAGATTAGAATTTTTTTGGTATGTAGCTATAGGCTTTTTTCAAAAGACACACCTAGGCCAAACCACACAGAAACTTAGAAATAAAGAGATGGCAAAAGATATACCTGGAAATACTAACCAAAAGAAAGGAGATGTCAGAGTATCAATAGCAGACAAATAGAATTTAGGGCAATATATATTAATAGGGATAAAGAGAAACACAGAATGATAAAAGGAACTCTCCATCAAGAAGACATAACAATCATGAACCTGTATGCCTCTAAAAATATAACCTTGAAACCTTAAAATATATAAAATAAAAACTAAGATAATTACAAATGTACAATCATGGTAGGAGACTTAAACTCATTTTTACAAAGACACTTATTAACAGCTTAAAAGATATAACCACAAACTGATATAGCCTTTACTCAAAATCCAACAATAAAAGACATATATTATTTTTTAAGAACACATTGAACATTTACATAAATTGACATAAGGGGCCACAAAAGGGGTCTCAACAAATTTTTAAGAATTGATAACATATCAACATGTTCTCTGACCACAGTGAAATTAAATAAGAAAAAATCAATAAAAAATAGTTTAAAAATATGTTTGGAAAACAATCTCCTAAGTAACTCATGTGTTAAACAAAAGAAACAATGTAGTTATATATCAAAGCTTGAAGACAGCTAAAGCGGTACTTAAGAAGGAGATTTATAATCTTAAAATTCATTAATTTAAAAAATAAGAGTGAATATAATGGAGTTAAGTGTTTAAGTCTAGAATCAAGAAAAACAACAGATTAAGTCCAAAGAAAGTGGAGAACAAAACTGTAAAGGTCAGAAATTAATGGAAAAGAAACAAGCAAACAAAAAATAGAATCAACAAATCCAGAAGTTGATTATTTGAAATGACTAGTAAAACAGATAAAACTCTATAAGACAGTGCAAGAAACAAAGAAAAAAACACAATAAACAATATTAGGAATTAAAAAGAGACTATGACTCATAACTACAGATACAGTTGGGATGAAAAGAATCATACTAAAGTAGGATGAGCGATTTTATGAACAACTCTATCAACAACTTAATGCCAATGGATGAAACTGATAATTGTTAGAAAAATAAATTTTCAAAATTGAATCAAGGATAATTAATTGGAAAATTAAAATCAACCAATAACCCATGAAGGAACTGAATCACTATTCAAAATCTTCCACTCAAATGACATTGAGCCTAGGTGGTTTTGAAGGACTGTTTTACCAACCCAAGAAGGAACAGCTAACCTCTATGTTATACAAGCTGTCTTAGAGTATAGAAAAAGAGGGAAAGTAACCCAATTTATGAGGCTGGTATAAACTTGATATGCAACTTAAGACTATACAATTATAGACTAATCTATTATAAACACAGATGAAAAATTCCTAAATAAAATATTACCAGAGATGATGATGATAGGGTGTGTGTGTACTTTAAAAAAAAATCTTCTAGTGGAATTTATCTAAATAATGCAAAAATGACCCAACATCAGAAGCTGCTAATATAGTATACCACTGTAATAGATTAAAATAGAAAAGGTTTACAATCATCTTATAGATGCAGAAAAGTCATTTGATAGAATCCAAAGTTCCTTCATCATAAAAACTCAGCAAACTAAGAATAGCAGGGAACTTCCTTAACTTGATAAAGAATATATAACAAATACCTTTATAAACATCACACTCAATGGTAAAACCTTAGCTGTTTTCTTGTTGAAATCAGAAAAAAGATGATGATACCTACTATCACCCCTATTATTCAATATCATTCTGGAAGTCCTACCAGTGCAATGAGAAAAGAAAGAGAAATAAGATGTAAGAATTGGAAAGGGAAGAGACAAAGCTATCTTCCTTTAAAGATAATAAGATTGTTTATATAGAAAATCCGTAGTATAGGAAAATTATTGTAAAAAGAGAGTTCAGCAAGTTTGCTGAATACAACATTAATACTGAAATTGCCAGAGGTTAGGGGGAGAGAGGAATCAATAGGTAGAGCACAGAGGATTTTTAGGACAGTGAAACTATTCTGTATGATACTATAATTATGGATACATATCATTATACATTTGTCCAAACCCATAGAATGTACAACACCAATAGCGAAGCCTAATGCAAACTATGGACTTTGAGTGATGATGATGTGTCAATGTGGGTTCATCAATTATAACAAATGTACTACTCTGGTGGAGGATGTTGATAATGTGGGAGGCTATGCATGTGTGGAGGCCAGAGAATATCTCTACCTTCCTATCAGTTTTGCTGTGAAGCTAAAACTGCTCTAAAAATTAAAATCTACTTTAAAAAACGTCAACAGCATTCCCTATACACTAGGTAAAACTAATTAGCAGTGAGATAGAGAAGAGGTGGTAGCTGGAGGAGAAGGTTGTTTCAAGGGAGGATTTTTAAAGATGAGAGATGCCTGCACACTTTGTTGCTGATGCTGATAGAGAGATTCAGTGGAGTGGAAGAAGCTGACTGTGCAGAAAAGAGAGGGGGATGACCTCAGGAGCAAAGTCCTTGAGACACCAAGAGAAGAGGGGATCAAAACACAAGTAGAGGGGTTTGGCTTCAATAGGAAGAGGGACACTGCTATTGTAATGGGAGAGAAGACAGATACTATGCCAGTACTTGTGCAGATGTCATGATGTGGAGATGAGAGTTTCCGTCTGATTATTTCTGTTTCTCAATGAGACATTAGTTGAGATCATCAGCTGAGATTGGGTCATCGATGAATGTTTGAGAGAGAGAGACGAGATATAAATAGTGATCTTGGAAAAATTAGAATGAATTTAGTAGGGAAGCAACGTTGGATTTCTGAGGAATATCGAGTACTCATTTGAGAACTGCAGTAGCTATGGATTTAGAGTGTGATCAGTTAACTCAGCGTATTATTTTCTCTATTAATCTTAAACTGCCTCAGGGTCATTGCAACCTAAGCCAATAGTTGGGTTTAACCAGCTCGGGGTTGTGCCCGGCAAGTTGGCATAAGGAGAGAAAGGCAAAGGAGTTGAGGGTTTTTGTAGGCAGTGTTTATAACCATGGGCCACAGAATTGATGATGGGTAAGAAGAAAAACAAGGACATGAGAGAAGGTGATAAATAGAACAAAACAGAGCAAAACAAAAAATAAGCAAGCAGGTGAGCTTAATTGACTGGAGGAGAAATACTGGAGAAAGTTGGCTGGAAAGATGGAACTGGTGGTTGGATCATATGACAATTAAAATCTAGACTTGAAAGGTGGTGATGACAAGGTCTAGGCTGTGGCCATTTAAAAATAGCTGAGGAAGGTGGAACAACAGATCATTGAAAGTGAGGAGGTCAAGGAACTCAGAGACTAGGGATGTTAAAGTCACCAAGAATGATGACAGAAATAGAGGTAAGAGGGAAGAAGGTGAGTTGGGTGTTCCATTGTTGAATAAATGGTAATGGAGAGATTATTAACAACAGCAACAAAATAAGACAAAGGCCATATTTTCTGAAGGAATGAGCATCCAAATAGCTGTGGTTTTTATAGGATAAGGAGGAGAAATGGTATGGAAGTAGCTGTGAAAAGCAAGGAAGCCAACTTCCCCATCTTCAGGCTCTGGGATATCTGGCCAGAGAGAGAAAAAGCAGACCCTACTTTTGAGTGCAACAAGGAAAACCACATCCTCAGGGCCAGCCAGGTTTCAGTGAAGGCATCAAGATGAACAGAATGTTTAAAGAAGAGGATAAGGATGTAAAGGGGTTCCAGAAAGTTTGGTGGAGAAGGTGGATATTGGTCAGTTAATAATAATTGGGTCAGATGTTAATAACAGCATCAACATTGTTTGTTGTCTCTCCTCCCTCTCACCCCACCCCTCCAGCATGTAAACTCCATGAGGGTAGGGATCTTTGTCAGTTTTGTTCACTGATGTATCCCCAGGACTAGAACAGTGCCTGGAACATCATAGGTGCTCAATAAACATTTGTTGAATGAATAACGGTAGCTAATGTCTATTGAGCACTAATGTGCCAGGGTGCTGCTAAGTGCTTTGTATATATTATTATTATCACCCCATCTTACAGATGATGACATCGAGGCACAGAGAGGTTAAATAACTTGCCTAAGGTCACGGGGCTAGCTAGTGGTAAAGCTGAAGTTCAAACACACTGAAGTTGTAGTTTAGCCCTAGAACCTCTGTATTCTTAACCTCCAAATTACCCCACCTCCCTATGGTGGTGGACATACAAAGCAACATCAAGAGAAGAGCCCAGGTGGTGGTAAATGGCCGAAGAGCAACGAGTCAAACAATTAAAAGTTAGACATAAATATGACTACTGATTTCAAAAGCTAGTCTAAAAGCTAGTATAGGGCATTTGTTCATCTCTCACTGTGACCCAGGCACTTTCTGCTATCAGTTCCCAGTTCTTTTCTTTTCCTTCCTCCAAATCCTCACCCCCGGCCTATCTCCCTTCTTCATTATTTTTAGTTCCACCTGGCAAACCCTCAGCCTTTTCCACTAACTTTTTTCAAGGGCAGTCAGGCGCATTGGAACCTAGTTTCTAAGCATGTGATAATGACACATCGATCTTACAGCAAGCCTTAGCATCACCAGGCTGACTCATTGTCATACTGATTCCAACCACGTACTCATTCTGGGAGCACCCTTTGAAGCGCTGAGATTCTGCTGGCCATTTTATGAACAGCTCATTCCATGAAGTGAAAAACTAAACAAACATTCCAACATTTCAGGAAAACCAAGAAAGAAATGAATATGTGTAACTGGGTAGAGGAAGCCTCGACTAATGCTACTATTTGTGTGTTAAGCCTCTGCATCTTATCCCTCAGTGAGATATAAGCTTCCTGGGGTCGGAGTGCATGGAAGCTCTCAATACACTTGGTAAACTGGATGCAAGGTCAGTACCCACAGTGCATTAAGGGTCTTTGGTTGTATGCAACAGAAACACATTTGGCTAACATAAGCCAAAGGAAATTTAAAAGAAGGATACAGGGGACCTACAGGATTAGGGAAAGACTGGAGAACCAGTCTCAGAAATGGCCAAGAAGCAATCAGCTCCAGAAGCTAGGAGGTAAGAACCACAACAAGGGTCATAAAAGTCTGGTCAGGATACTTCACTTGGATGGGACGACATTCCTAATGTTTCCATTCTCTTTGTCCCTCTGCTCAAGACTCACATTCCATTGAGGGAGCATCTGACTGGCCTAACTTGGGTCACAAACCTCTGATTACCAGCTCTATCCATGGACTATATACTACGAGGAAGAGATTATCCCCAAAAAGGAAAACAGGGTATTGTTAGGAAGGGGAAATGAGTGCTAGTCATTCTAACGTAACAATTCCCAAGTCCTCCATGGATATTTAAGATTCAAAACCTTATCTCCTCTCTGGCTGTACAGTAGTCCCCTTATCCATGGTTTCACTTTCTGAGGTTTCGGTTACCAGCAGTCAACTGTGGTCTGAAAACATTAAATGGAAAATTCCGGAAATAATTCCTAAGTTTTAAATTGCCTGCCATTCTGAGTAGCGTGATGAAACCTAGCGCTGTCCCGCTCCAAGCCGCCTGGGATGTGAATCATCCCTTTGTCCAGCGTATCCCAGTCTGCATACACTACCTGCCCATTAGTCATTTAGTAGCCAAGTCAGTTATCAGATGGACTGTTGCAGTATCGCAGTGCTCGTGTTCAACTAACCCTTACTTTACTTAATAACAGCCCCAAAGCGCAAGAGTAGTGATGCTGGCAATTCAGATATGCCAGAGAAGCCATTAAGTGCTTCCTTTAAGTGAAAAGGTGCAAGTTCTCGACTTAATAAGGAAAGAAAAAAAATCGTATGAGAAGGAAAGAAAAAAAAATCGTATGCTGAGGTTGCTAAGATCTATGGTAACTTTTATTACAGTATATTGTTATAATTAATTGTTCTATTTTATTATTAGTTACCGTTATTTATCTCTTACTGTGCCTAATTTATAAATTAAACTTTATCATAGGGATGTTTATATAGGAAAAAACATAGTATATATAGAGTTTGGTACTATCTGCAGTTTCAGGCATCCACTGGGGGTCTTGGAACCCCCTATCTTCGGGGCATAGACCCCCAGATAAGGGGGGACCACTGGACTTTCAGAGTCACTCCTGGCTTGTCTAAATAGAAAGCTATCTTTTAGTACCAGGCCAGGCATGCTTTGACATGATTATCAATATCAAACAATATTTTGTTGGAAGGAACTCTTAAATTTACTGTCACATAAATGTTTCCTGATACAAGTTACCCTTTGTACAATTTTGTCTCCTTCTGTGGTTTGAAGTTATTTTTCCTTAAGTCTTTAAAGTTAAAATTCCTGACTTGTTATTGATTTAGGTCCTTATGGAAATTTTTAGTATTTCCTTCTTTTAGTCTTTTCCCTTTGCCACCTTTCCCATTGGTTTTCTTTCATTAAAAATCAGGACCCAACATTTCTAGAACACCTATCACAATAACAGCACACATGCCCCAAAAGAGAGATCCTGCTTTAATGCTGATTAAAGTGGGTTGCTATGTTTTTGGAAAGGAGCCATGAGTCACTGAAATCCACAGGTTTTTTGTTTTGTTTTGTGTACCTCTGCAATATCCTTTAAGATCAGTGCGACAGGAGACCCATTCTGAGGGCTTGTGGAAAAGACTCTCCATGAAAAATATTATCATTTCAATTCCTCCAGAATTAGCCCATATCTTGGGATAAAATAGATTTTTAATGAGTTATTTTGAGTGAGACCTTCACATATAGGTTCCCTTTGATAAAATTTGTGTCTGAGGCAGTTATTATTTTAATTATCCTTATTTCTCTATTTAGTTATTACTTTAAAAGTATTTCACTGCATAATCTCATTTTATTTCTCAAATGAGTTGATTAGAAGAGGTATTTTGTCCCCATCTGACTCATGTAGAAACTGATTCATCAAAAGATGTGATCTAACCAAGGTCACATAGCTAGTTAATCACAAAACCAGGCCAAGAATCAAGATGTCTTCACTTCCGGGCACTTGTTATTTAAGTCAACTCAAATTGATGCCAGTACTTTACTTAGATCTTGGTAAGGGGGCCTCTACCTTGGACTCCACACTTTAAAGGGCCTCATTCTGGCCCTGTCTAACCCCATGGGCCAAAGAGAAGTGACCAGCCAGAGCCTATGCTCCTCTTTCTAAATCACATTCTGAGTCCCAGGACCCCAGAGTTTCCTATCAAATGTCTCCAAGCCCACTGGGGTGTATCCTCCCAAGGGCAGACTACACCCTTGCTGTGGGCACCACTAAGCCAGAGGGGCAGACAAGGGGCAGCCCTTTGAGGGGTAGGGGGATAGCCAGAGCTTGCACTTGTGGGCTGGAGTGTCCACCCGGCTGTACAAGGCCCCTGGTAATGCAGGACGGAGCCAGGAGTGGGGAGAGAAGGGCTGGGGGCCGGAGCCAGCTCTCCATCTGCTGCCCCATTTCTGTGAGGAACGCCAAGGTGTCCCAGAACTCTGAATTCCCACCTGGCTTCCAGGTCGTTAAGAAGGCATATTTTTTCACTGTAGGCAGACAGAACGTATTTTGTTTAACAGTTAGTGAACTTGATTTATACCTTTTCCATATTTATACATATGCTACAGAGGCCTCCGTTTGTCCTCTGGCCCCAGGCTCTGCCATTGTGAGGGGTGGGCTTGCATATGCCCACGTATTTTGTTTGGCTAGCGTGCTGGGGCTTTTTTTTTTAGCATCTTGAATTAGTTTCCAACATTAACAATTGGGAGATTTCATATACGAATAGAGATTTCTGGTTTCTCTTTTTAACAAAACACAGAACATCGTGTCATTCAGGGCCCGCCCACCTGTGTGGCAGAAAGGGGCTGGGGATTCAGAGCAACTGTCTGCCCCTGATGGGGCAGATGTTTTCTCATTTGCCACAGTTCCCACCTGTCTCCCTTCACTCATTTTGGTGACCTCTCTGGCCCCTGAGGGCATTTGAGTTTGTCACCCCTGATTTAAGTCCTTCATGAGATATGTTCTTTCTGCATAAAACAACCATGCTAACACATTTAATACATTTTTTTTTTGCCTCTTCTCTCCAACTTCCCTCAAAGAAAAAAAACTTTTTTTCATTAGCTGAGTATAATTCCCTAAATTTCAATACAGATAAATGCCTATAATCTTGACATCCTATTCCCTAACTTCTGAAACTTGGGGAATCATTAAAACAATAGCTAGGAATTTCAAGAGAGCAGTCTCTCGGCAAGGCTCCCCCTCTTTCACCAGGTCGTTCGAACTGGAAACCAAACGGAATGGATTTTCTCACTTTGACCCCAGTGAGGGAGGGAGTTTTTGATAACTGACAAAGAGCTTTTGTTCAGGTTTGCGTCAGGATAAATCAGCTTGCCTCACCGCCCGGCCCCTCGCTTCTTGCAGGCTCATCTTCCCTTTCTACCCCAGAAGAGCCCCCGCCCTCCCTCCCTCTTGCCCTCAGTGCCTGCAGGTCTCCCGTACTCCACTCCTCCACCCCGCCTCTCAGTCTGGAAAACAGCTTTGCAAGTTAACCTCCAGGGGCATTCATTGAGTTTCCAGCGGGGTCCCCAGCCCCACAGGCTGCCAAAATAGGCTCTTTACACTCCATAGATGGGAGAGAAAAATCTGCTTGTTCGGTTGCAACTGTCAAGCAAAGGACGTGCTGAGCTCAGATAGAAATAGCAGCAGGGTCAGGGCAGGGCACGGCCCCAGCATTTCATTAGCTCAGCCCGCTAAGGGTGATTAAATGCACACAGTGGCCCATGAATGGGGCCATGGAGGGCAGCCACACAGCGCAGCACAGAAAAATCATTCTTTGGCCGCTGTCAGCTGGCTGAATGGGACTTAATTATCGGGATAATGAGAACTGATTTTCATTGTTTTAATTTTGGGGAAGGGGTGAGAAAGAAGGGACTTTTTTCCATCCTCTGGGTGACAGGATGCTAAACTGTGGCCTCCAACAGGGCCCCACATCCTCCAGGCTGCTGTTGGCTAAGCGTCCTGCGTTTGCTGTTTTTCACAGATGCAATAAGAAAGGATGTTAGGCTTGTCTTCTGTGTCAGTGTTTCCTTTAGGCCCTGTAATCCTGGCAGGATGTGTCCTCATAAGAGCATGTCTGTGCTGGCATCCGTCCTCAGCAGCTGTACAGAAGTAACGCGGACAGAAAGAATCCATGGGACAGATCTGTCTGTTCTCAGCCCCTTCCAAGTGCTTCCAGGTCATGAGTGAATCCCATCTTGTTCCTTTTTTTTGTTTTGTTTTAAATACAAGATCTATTTGAATACAAGAGAATTCAAACAACTTTCTCAGGTCGAACATAGAAGAATTCTGAGTTCCTTACACTCATTTTGAGGCTCAAGATCCTAGGGGTCCACTGCAGACTACACCACAACAGTGTGGGGGTCATCAGAACTCTTTAAAAGCCAAAAATCCTTGACAATTGAGATAAGCTCTGACCCCATGAACGAGGAAAGTCACTAATCCATCTCCCCTTATTCAGTGTGATTCACCTTCCATCCTCCCAAGAACTTGATCTTCAAATAGAAATGAGAGGGTTATTTATTCTCCAACCTGATCACTCATTTCTCTATATGACATGTATTACTAGCTGGATGATCAGACAATAAGTATTTGTAAACTAGGATTTAGCATGGCTCTGGGTGCTGTGGAAATACATAATGACACATCCCTCAAGATAGTCTGTTGGGGAGACCAACAATGATTAGAGAAACACACAAGAGGACCCTAATTGAATGTGAAACTCTAGCTAAGCAGGAGGAGGAGGAGAGGAAGGGAAGCTTTATGAAGCCAATGGAGGCTTGTGAGAGCTGCAAGATTGAGAAGAATTTCAACCGAGACCAAAGGGTGGATTTGGATGGTGTGTTTGAGAGAAGGAAACAGGCATTATTGGAATGAAAAATCCATGTGAGGAATAAGATTTAAGATTTTAATCTTAAATCTTGGCAGAGCAGGGCCAGATGATGTAGAGTTCTGAAAGCCAGAGAGGGCCTTTTTTTCTTCCTAACTCCATCTTTGGCCATGAAAAGTGGTGGTTGTTGCTTTTCTTTTGTTTTTATTTTCATTTCTCCCCCTACGTGCTTTAAAGAGATGGGCAGAAAGGAAGAGGGCATGCCCTCCTTCACGGAGCACAGAAAGGGAAACTCTCTTGATGTTGCAGGGTTTTTAGATTTAGGCTCAAGACCAGCACTGGTTCCTTCTCAGGGACTGCCCAGCTGTATCCCCCGCGGAATTCCATAGATCCTTACCCGGCCCAATTCAGTTTAGCCTCTTCTGTTCTTGAAGACTCGACAGGATATAGGTTAAGTTCTTCAAATCTGGCAACTGGGTTCTTTGTGTCAAGGAATAGATAGCTAAGGAGAACTGGCTGTAATAGGTTAATGGCCTACCTGGCCCCTTTCCAAGGAGAACCGCCATGGTCCTTCCCAGAAGCCACATCCTATATTATACACAGTCTTGATAGAATGTGTCTGCCCATCAGAATCAATTAATCATGACTGTCAGCAGTGGAAATGGCCTCTCTGGCTGAAAGAATGGCTATGTCCCTTGTGGTTGAAGAATCCTTTGCCTCAGAAACTCATGTAGGTCAGAGGGGAAAGTTGAGTGTGGATGGCATGCAGTATTCCAAAGGTCTGTTTTCTCATACCTGCTCTGTGCTTTTATGTCACCCAGATAACTTTGCTCGTTGCAAAGCTATATTGTCAGTGTAATCCTTTGTGGCCTTGCTTGGACCTAACGCCACTCATTTCTGAAAGAAGAGAGAGCTGGCAGAGTGGAATTTGTAATAACAGCTCTTAGTATTCACACCATTTGTCTCAAGACCGCCAAGCACTTAGAAATGGCTGGAAGTGACCACTCTGCAGCATGTCTTTCCCTCTCCAGTGCCATATCTTCCTCATGGCAGCCTGTGGCATCTTTCTCAAAAACAAACCTAATCCCATTTCTTCCTTTACTGAGACCTCCATTGGTTCTCTATTGTCTATTTAGAAATAATCTCCAAACTGTTTTGATTGAAAGCTCTAAAAGTAAACAATTTTTGGATATATGTTCCCAATATATGTATATTTATTTTTACATTATATGCATGTATTACTTTATTAATACATTATGTATCTTATTAATCATACACAACATTGATTTTTAAAAGGCTGAAACAAAGATGAAGTAAGCAATAGCTTAGACTATCTTTCTAATTATGATGGATTCTTCATATTATCGTTAGCTAATATCACAAAACACAATAAATATGACTAGCAAAATTCATCATAAATGATGGTGGATGTAAATCCATATGTCTAATAGTGCTCATGGAATTTTCTGATTGTTTTGGCTTGAATTCTTGTCACATCTGAAAGTTTGGTCACTGTTTTCAGCTAGAATATGACTGAAGAGAACTTCTAAGAGAAGTGTCAGTGCTACTATCATTATTTGCCTATGCTTATGCTGCTAATATTATCTTTGACTATTGTTTCTGTGCAGGAATATCTTTAGTCCCCTTTTCCATTTTTTGTATGTTAGGTAAACTAGATAATGTCCATAATCCAATGAACCAAGAACATGTAAACTGTAGTGGCTCATATTTTGTTAAAAGCCCAGGGAAGAGTGAGGACACCACTCTTAGCTCCTCTGCACTGCACAATTCCTAATCTTGCCACAGGATGCTTCATCTCAGGAAGCATCCATGACATGTGGCCATATGCCATGGATAGAGTAAAGACCCCATTGTGAATATCTATATTAAATATAACAAAGCCAAATTTCTTATTTCTTAGATAAGTATAAAGGTAAAATTCTAATAATTTCTGCCTGAATCCTAACGGATTATCTTGTGTAACTCTGGGGTATGCATCCCATTTGGAGACCAAAGGTCTACAGAATTAATTTCAAACATTAACATTGACTTAAGGGGCCTTCTCTGTTCAACCATCTTTCCAGACTCATTTTCCATTGTTCCCTGTCATGTACCATTGAGACTTCCCATTGCTTCTTAAACATGAAATAACCTTTCTTAACTCCACTTGTTTGTACTTACTATTCCAGCCAACTGGAATGCCTTTCTCCTGTTCTCTACTTGGCTAATTCTTACCCAACTTTGAGGACCCAAGTTAAATCTTTGAAAGATCTGATTGCCTTAGACCAGAGGTTAGCAAACTTTTTCTCTAAAAGGCCAGATAGTAAATATTTTAAGTTTTGGAGGCCATACTGTCTCTATCACAACTCTTCAATTCTGCCATTGTAGTGCAAAAGCAGCCATAGCCAATATGTACATAAACAAATGAGCGTGGCTGTATTACAATAAAACTTTCTTTGCAAAAATAGGTGGTGGACTGGATTTGGCTCTAGGGCTGTAGTTTGCCCTAGAGAGCTTGTCACTCTTCTATCATCCCCTTTCTAGCTTTTTCTCCATGAATGCCTATTTAAAAGCACATTTTCTCCAAAGGACTAAATGCCTTGAAGTCAAAGACTTTTATGCCTACCTCCTAGAAGCTAGAAGTCTGGGACCTAGAAACCATTCAGTAAAGAAGTATTATTGATTATCAAGCATTGGCATGATGTTCTTGGTGGAAAAATGGGAAAAAAAATTCTTCCATTGGGTACAAGATTGAACGGCTTACTTCTAAAACTTATTCCAAATAAAAGATTATATAAAACTCCTAATTAGTGAGATTAAAGGATTTAGTTTGAGGTTGAACTAGGATTTCTAACAGGGCAGTCAGTGTCCTGCCCACCTGACCATGACATTCATGTCCCCATCACATTGTTTTGGCCCTTAGCTTCAATAGAACCTGGAGAATCACTTCATTTTCAACCACACAGCCACTGCTAAGGCCAAAACCTTCCTATATTTATATGTTGCTTTATGGTGTTCAAAGCAGGTAGCACAATTCCCATTTTGTGGATGAGACCACTAAGGCATGTTAAATAACTTGCCCAATGAATGATATAGCTGGGACTTTGACCCTAGTCTTCTGATTCCCAACCTAGGCTCTTTCATTACACCAGACAGACGCTCAGGTAATTAGAACAAAATGACACTGTGAAAAATTATTTTACAGAAGAAATTAATCTCATTTAAAATTCCAAAGAGACCTTGGGACAATGTATGTGAGAATTTCAATGGTATTCTGTGGCATTGGCCCAATGGAAGTATAGATACCCTGCCAACTTCACACAAGATACATAAATCTAAAAATCAATTTAACTAACCTTCATTTATCTTGGAAACACAAAAATTTAGACTAGAACTTGGCTTGAATGAAGAGATTCACACCAAGCCTGCGTCCCTGCCTCTCTTGTAAAGTGTTTCATGAACCCCAGTGTTGAAGACCTCACTGTTTTGTTTGACTGTGAAGGCCGCCCACGCAGACTTGCTGCCAGTGCAAGGTTAATACTGACTCGGAAGCAAGAGGACCACTGACTGAATCACCACCACTTACTATAGTCCTCTGCTCTGTATTCCTTGGAAACCTCTTGCCTCAGTTTGGGCTTGACCCAACCCACTTAGAAGAAGAGAGAGCAGTTTTACAGCCCCATATGGAGTGACTCCAAGCCAGTCGTATCTATTTCCAAATGATCTGACGCAGCAAGTGGATCATATTTCCTCTGGAGGCTTGGCTGAGGATAGTTGGGTTGGCGACATTGAACCAGGGTGAATAAAATAAGGCTGTCAAGAAAAACGGTCTCTAAGGAAGTAGGGCTAATGAAATGCTCAGGTCAGGGTGAGGTGCTTTCTGAGGAGATTGAAAAAAGAAAGGAAGACGAGGTGACCATGTGTGAAATTCAAATGAATCAACAGTGATTTGGGAAAGCCAAGCAGATTGGCACATGCCCAGCACCTTTCAGAGAGCAGGCACCAAGCCTAAGAAAATTCACAGAATCTACCTCTTATTTTCATTCTTACCTTTAATCGGATTTTTTATTGGAATTTTTTATGGTTTGTTCCCTGTCCACTTTACCCCTATCCTGCTTAAGGAGGCAGGGACTCTGAATGTATTTGCCAAACACCTACAAACTCCTGTGTTCAGTTATTCTGATCTTAGGGAATAATGATTAGGGAGTTCCAAGAACGGGATGTGGGAACGGCAGAGAAGTTAGGTTTTATTTAAGGTCCTTGGATAAATCAAGTACCCTAGGTTGCTAGGATAGAAATGGAGCTGTTTCTTCACAGATCCTGTGAAGGGATAAGCTTAGCCCTAGAACCAACTCCCAACCCAGAAGAGTTTCTGTTCTCGTGGATACAGGCAGATCTTTGAGCACCAGTTTCCATGGGAACCTATCTGCTTCGTTGTTCTCTGCTTTGGTTGTGCAAAAATATTTTCAAAGGCAAAGACATAGTGACAAAGTTGGGCTCTTTGAGGCTGTTCCTTGAGCAAGATGAGGTGTGTGCCTCTGGCTGGCCACTTGGCAATAGATGTCTTCACACTGCTTCTTTCCACCTAAATATTTTGGCCACTGGAGTCGTTTTAGCAGGAAACAGTCTACAAAGGATAACAATCACTTCCCTTTGCTTTATGCTTTTCACAGTCAACTTAACTGGCATGTTTCAGGTGCCTGCTGTGTGCCAGGCATTTTTTTCAGAATGGAACAGGACGGCCCTTGCCCTCAATGTCTTAGCATTCTAGCAGGAGAGACAGTCAAATGAATGTGAGAAACACTATGGAGACTCAGGGGAAGGAGCCATTGTAAAAAAGCTTCACCAAAGAGCAGATGTGAGAAAGGCAAGAGGGCATGACTATAAAGGGAGCCCTAGCCATCGTTCATTCATCCACACATTGATTCCCCAAATGTTTATCACCTGCTCATTATTTGCCAGGAGCAAGGGGCTTGGGATTTAACGATAGCTAGGACATGGAGCATAGGATTGAGGGGAGGAGGGAGGGAGGAGGTGGTGGCAGAGGAGCTGATTGTCAAGGGCCTTGCATGCCAAGCTGAGGAGTTTGAACTTTGTTCCGTAGACAATGAGGAGCTTTTGAAGGTCTTTATGTGGGTGGTGGCACAGATATCTACCCCACCTCATTATTTCCTACCTCAGCCCCTGATTTGTTTCTCTCCTAGCAATTCCTACAACTTGGAAGTATTTTATTCATTTGTCTGTGCTTGTTTCCCATCTGGCTCCCCACTTGGGATGAGCCCCATGAGGACAGGGACCATACTGGCCATATTTACTGTTGCATGCCCAGTTCTGGGCAGAAAGTGAGCCCTCAGCAAATATTTACTGAATCAGATCTGTGTTTAGAGAATTGTCTCCTCTTTGTAGAGTGGAGGGAGAGCCAAGGCTGGGAGATCCTGTAGGAGGGACCCTAGTAGCAGAGAGATGCTCGGGGCCTAATCTGGGGCAATGGTGGCACAGATGGAAGAGAGAGAGATTTAAAGGACTCTTCAGAGTTAACAGTGACAGACCTTGATGAGGGAGAGGGAGGGGTCAGAAGTGACTCTAATGTTTCCACTGGGGTGTCTGAGTGGCTGGTGATATCATTGACAGAGAGAGAGAGAGAGAGGGAAATAGGGGAGGAACTCAAAGAGGGGGTTGTCATGGGAAGCAGGAGAGCGTAGATAATGAGATCAGTTTTGGACATGTGTGATTTGAGACAACTGTAGAATGTCCAACTGGAGATGTTCAGCAGACAGTTGGAAATATATGTGGGCAATTCAGGAGATGCCTGGGGTTGAGGTCACAGGTTTTTAACAATAAATGAAGCCAGCAGAGTGAGGTTGCTCAAGGAGAGAAGAGTTCCAAGAGAAGATAGAAGCCCAAACCTGGAGGAAACACAATTTAACGGGAGGGGAGGAAAGAGGAGCCAGTGGAGGAAACAGAAGGCAAGGTCTAAGAGGTAGGAGGAGAAGAGAGGGGGACTCCTGGCCAGTATTGAGAAATATGGGCCCCACCTAGGACAGAGCAATGGGAATAGGAGCTGCCATCTTGGGTGACTTACTCTGCCCATTTCTTACCATGTTAATGGTGAAAGGGAGCTCTTAGCAATTCTGGGCCACTGAGAAGGACAGAAACACATCTGTGTAGTTTACCTGGACTTTCTTCTAACAGACCCTGAGAGTGGGGCCAGATTTAGCTAAGCACTGAACTGTGTGTGTATTTGAGGAGGTCCTCAGCTTGGAAACACTTTTGGGGTGGCCAGCTGCAACTTAACACCAGCAAATCCTGCCTCTTATCAACTCCTGCCGAGAATGGTTCATGTGGACTAGACAGTTGCTTAACAAGTGGCCCCGACTTCAGTGTCTGGGTTCAGGTTCCCGGAGGGTTATTGAAGATGGCGGCTGGTTCCAGTTCCCTAGGGGAGATACTTTCCTCTGGCAGCTGGTTCACATGTTAGTGCTAATCTTGACCTCCTGTCTATATTTGCCCCCTTTTCTCTGCATCTCCTGCCACATCCAATCCTGTTTCTATAGACACCTCATTCTGCCTTCCTTCCAGCCACCCATGTACTACCTTCCACTTCCTGCCTACTAGTACAAGGCCACTGATTGCCACACTTATTTTAGTCACTAAAAATCTTGTGGAAATGAAATGAAAACTTTAAGAGAAGCCCAGGACACAAAACAGACCAAAGTGGAGATGCTCTGGCTAAAGGGAGGAGAGTAATGTCCAGGAGTCCCTCTCAAAATTCTAAAGCCCCAAGAATCTGCTGTGAGCCTCTGAGGCAGGAGAGTCAGCCCTGGTCTCAGAGTCTGCTGGCCCAGATTCCTTAGCCCAGGCTCTTCCCCTCTTGCTGTTGTATTTAGGTCCCTCCTGGCTCTGAAATTCTCTGAGAGTGTCTGCAGGTCATGAGTTTCCACTCTCTTTTCCTGGGCATTTTCCCTCCCAGAGAAAGAACAGGCCAGGCTGGGACAGTGTTGGAACAACCCAATACAGAACACGCTCCCATCATTCCTGTCTTGGTCTCTTCCAAAGCTGCGTCACCCAGACTTTCAGGCCCTTTTTATGAATGGTGTCATTTAGTCTGCGTGGGTTGACCAGTGCTTCCCTGGAAAAGGTTGCTTGGGAAGGGAACTCACAGACACAGATGTCCCACTGTAAGAGTCCAAAGCAAGACCCCAATGGAGGACTCCCCAACACACACATGGAAGCTCAATTTAAAGGATACTGTCTTGGTGGCCTCAACAGTTTCCTCTTAGAGAGGAAGGCAGAAGGAGGAAAGGGAGAAGCTTTCTAAAGTTAGCGTCATGTTCTCATATTCTCTCCCCACCCTTTGTTAATTGCTCCATCTCTCCCTCTTTTTTTAGAAGACTGACATGCTAGGGCTTCCTCATCTCCCTTCAGTGCTGGGTGAATCCTGTCCATCACCCTGCCTGAGACTGTCCTGCCCTCCCTCTGTGGCTTGCTCACCCTGGTGCCCAGCCCATCCCAGCCCTGCTGCATACTTCTACTCAGCTCGTGCGTCACGGCTATTCATCTTATTTAGTGCTTGGCTTGGCTGCAGATGCTGTAAATATGGTAATTTTAGACTCCCTGATTGGAAAGGGTTGCAGGGCGGGGTGGACAACAGTTTGGTTTACTCTGTTGGAGCTGGATACTAGCTGGCTCTGCCACCCCCTGTGTGC
The DNA here is from genome assembly GCF_020826845.1 of Diceros bicornis minor. NCBI lineage: Eukaryota > Metazoa > Chordata > Mammalia > Perissodactyla > Rhinocerotidae > Diceros > Diceros bicornis. Next base: position 17,105,585 of record NC_080763.1, read on the forward strand.
CCTTCTTCTCCAAACTGTGGCCCCGTCAGGGCCTCCCTCTCTTTGTGTTCAGTCCTGACTTCTCTGGGCCTGGGGAGGAGTGAGAGGGACAGAGCGGACATGCCCAGGCTCTCGGCCTGGAGAATTGTGGGTTAGCACGGAGCACTGCAGGCCGAGGGGCCAGAAGTGCAGCCAGTGACGCATGGGGTGGGAGTCCTGACCCTGCCAAGACAATGCCCAGGGCGGGCGCCTGGGGATTAGCCCCTCACCCAGGGCCTTGTTCCAGGGCACACTGGGAATGAAGTGGGGACCGCCAGAGGCCTCTGACCCCTCCTGAGCTCTCTCCCTTTTCTTTTCTTTCCCTCCTGACCTCCCCCCATGGGGGGCTGTCACTCCCAAGGGTCTTAGGCGGCGCTCCCAGGGTTGTCAGCTAATCCCTCCTCCCACCCCTCTGGTGCTTAAAGGCATAATTTGCATTTGATTACAGGACCCCTGAACTGGGTCGGAGGATTCAAATCCCCAGGGAGCTACAGCCGGCCTGACATTCAGGAACCAGAAGTCAGGGTGGAAGCTGAGAGAGTTTTGAGCTCAGGGCCCCGTCAGGTCCTTCCAGAGCAACTAGATATGCTTCCAGCTGTCTGTCCCACCTCCTCAGAAGGACAATCCTGATTCCAAGGCTCTTGACTTGGAACTTGGAGTCTGGGACTTGGAACAGTCCCAGTTTTTGAGCCACTGTCTGTAACTCAGAATGTTCGAGCCCGGGAGCTGACTCAGATTTTTTTGCACCTAACCCCCCATTTGACCAACCAGAAGTGACTTGTACCAGATCACAAGCCAGGTAACTACAGGATTGTTAGCCCACATCTGCTGCTTAGTCCATGCCCTGGACATATTTTTATAGAAGGTTCTAGAAGAAGGAAAGTAGAGGCTGATAGGTATTTCTTTGTTACTGATTCCTGGAGGAAGCCATAGCACAATCCTACTGCTCTCCCCACTGATGGATGTTGAGCTGGTGTTTGGTTGCCTCTAGTGACAGGAAACTTGCCATCTGTGAGGCAGCCTATGAGAACGTTGGTTGGCTCTGACTGCTGCCTAATAACTCTTTCCTGCTGTGAGCTGTCCTGCTGTCCACCAGCATCTGTTTCGCTGGTGGAGTGGGACCTGGGAGGAGGATTAGGGGGTCTCTGAAGGGGGCATAGGCTGTCCTCCTTCAGGAAAAGAACTAGTGGGACTCGGACATCTTCTGAGGGTGCAACATGGAGAGCTCTCAGCTCTTGTCAGCAGTCCCTGCTCCCTTCCTGTGGATAAGCTACAGATGGAGTGCTCCCTTCTGGCCCATGTGCTGTGTGGCCACCACACACTTGCATCTGTTTACTTTTCCTTCTGGAAATATGGACACAAGGGCATTTTATTCACTTCAAAGCCAGGAGTCCTTTCCTGGAGGACTGTTAAGGTGTGTATTTCCCACCAACAGTTGTTGTGCAGAAATTGTTGGTGGGGAGAAGTTAAGTGATTATTCATGAAATCTTTCCTGCTAAAGATGCATTGCCATGAAACTGCACTGGTTTGGGCTAATTCAGGTTATGGTCTAAAGAACCTCAGGACCAAACATCTCCAGCAAAATAGTCTTATTATGCTCCATCCTATAGAATAAATCAGAACCATAGCTAACAAAATCTTTCCTAGGAGACATGTGGCCTGGTCTGCTTGGAAAAATCGATGGGCCTCCTGTGTAAACAGCATTTTGCCTGTTGGAATGTAAATGTAAACAGCATTTTGGAGTCTGAGTGGTGGAAACAGTTTGTTCTTTTAGTGGATTAACAATTTGCCCCTGAAAAAATTATTTCACAGAATTCACTAAGCACACTCTTCCTTCACACGCATATGGGGTTCCACGTCAGGCAGCCCTGATGGGCCAAAACTCTGGAAGCTTTGCTGCACCCAATCTATCAACACCCCTCGCAGTGATGTGTGTTCTAGAGAGAAGGGGAGGGAGGGGTGTAGGTACAGGATTTCTGGAGAGATTTGAAAATAACAGCACATTAGCGAGAGAAGGAGTTGCTTCCAAAATTTTCAAAAAGAGTTAAAGAGAAGGCATTTATAACCACAAGGCCTGGTCAATAGAGAACAAGAACGTGCTGGGGCAGAGTGGGGAAGGAGAGCCAGGAGAGCGGGGAGGTGGCGCAGGACAAGAGTTGGAAATTGTTTTCCCTGTATAAAATTCCCATTATCCCCCTGCAGTCAGTTTTGACAGCGACCCCCACCACCACCCAAATTCGGTCCGTCCAGAGACCTGGTAAGGAAAGCATCCTTCACAGAGCTCCCCACCTGTTCCCAGGCCCCATGTGTGGCCTCCCCACAAATCTGCTGCTCCATCTCCGCTTCCGCTCCATACTATGCTCGACCCTAGATTACTGCTCCTGCATGTCACTTCCTTGCTTCCACTCCCCTGCCAACCAATTAAGTTCTCTGCCATGCTCTGGCCTGGCGGTCAGCACCCCCATGCCCTGGCTCCAGGGGACCTTCCCAGTCTCATGCTTTGTCCCTCATAAGTATGAGGCCAGGGGAGCATGTTTACGACTCCTTGGAGCACTTAGAGAGTGCCTGGCATGTGGAGAGCATTTGGTTGTTATAAAGACTTTATAATCTGTCCTCTTGCCTTTGCTTAGGGTGCTCCTCCCTCCCTCTCTGTCTGGCTGGACTCCAACTCCCCGCCACCACCACTTTCACAGGAAGTGCCCGCCTCTGGGCCCCTGTAACTGTCTGATGTCGGTCACATTCTTATGTCTGACAGGCTCATATTTATGTCCAGGGTTTATCTCTCTTTCCAGAATGACAACACCTGCAGGTCAAGGGCTTTCTCTCATACTTATTTATAAGCCCTCAGTACCCAGCATAGTGTGCTGTACACAGTAAGTGCTTATTTTAGACCGCGATATCTTTAATAATAATAATAGCTCTACTCTATTAAGCATTTCCCATGTGCACGGTGCTGGGGACTTCTCCTGCCTGGATTAATCTTCGTAACAAACCAATGAGTGTTCCCATTAGTTCGGTTTTATGGAGTAGGAAAGAGAGGTTTGGAGGATGTTCCCTTGCCTGAGATCGTAGGTAGTGTATGACAGAGCTGCGATGTGAACCCAGGTCTGTCCGCTCTAGAACTTGAACTTGAACTCATAAGGACTCTGTTATACTCCTCTCATGAAGACAGGGACTGTGTCTTTCCCAAAGCCGGGGTTGCAAATTGGCAACCTGAGGGCAAAATCGGGCTCCCAGATGTGTTTTGTTTGGCCCATGCAGTGTTTTTAAAAATCAGGAAATTTTACATCATCATCTACATTTCTGGCTTTGCTGGAAAACCTGGGAGATTCAGTAACCCTGAATCTCAGCAGGGCGCTGCCGGGCTGGGGCTCAGAAGCAGCTGCCCCTCCTTTCTCTCCATCCCTCCCAGACATTGTCTGCACTCAACTGTCCTGGTCAGTGATTCTCCCCCAGGGCGCTGGCATTGGGTGTGGGTCAATTCTTGGTTACTGTAGGACTGTCCCACATACTGCCGGGGGCTTAGCAATGCTGGCCCTCACCCACAACATCAGTAGCATGCTTCCTTCAGCCATTTGACAATCACAAACACCCCCAAACATTTCCAAAGCCCCTGGTAAGGGGTGCCACACCATCCACTATTGAGAACCACTGGTAGATAACCCCCTGGATCGCCAGTGCTGGCACACAGTAGGGCCTCAGGTAAATAGATTAAACAGACTTAGAACGAAATATCCATAACTGAATGGTTGTGCATGTTACAAGTTCCCATGAAAACAGAGGCAGAAAAATGAAGTAATCATGGTCTTTTAAAATTATCTGGAGCAAATTTGGCACATTCCCCTAAACACCTGTCCCACAATGGAAAAAAAAAAAATTAGTAATAACACGTCTCCGCTGAGGCATTTCCATGCTGCATGCCTCAGTTCCCGCTGTAATGTTAATTGGTTATGGTTTTCTTTGCTTCTAGTTCCTACATGTAACGAGAGTTACTGTGCAGCTGTCAACCAGACACCACCCAGGAAAGGCTGCATTTAAAGGGACAACAGAACTGAATCGCATGGAGCTTTCCTACAGAGAAATGTTGTTAATAATATTTTTGCTTTTTGTTCTAATTATAAAAATACTATATGCTTATGGCAGAAATTTCAGAATATATCAAAGTACTAAGAGTAAGTAAAAATCACTCATGATTTTATCACCTAAAGTTAATCAGTTTATATTTTTTAATATTTCTTTCCAGTCTTTTTTTCCCTACGCACATATTTGTGTTTGTTGTTGCCGATTTTGTTTGGTGTTTAGCAAAATTAGGATCGTACTGCTTATAAAGTTTTCCTTGCCATCTCATGGCTGTGCCCATAATCAGTCTAATCCCCTTTTGTTGGAGAGAGTTGCTTCCCAGTTTTTGCTATTATAAACAGTACAGCAGTCAACTTCCTTCTTCATGAATCTTTTTGGGTCATCCTGATTATTTCTACAGAAAGTGTGATATGGCCGCCAGCACAAGAAGAAATCCTCCCCTCCACTGGGAGATGGTGCTGGCTCTGGATCTAGAAGAGATGGGTGGAGTAAAGGGTAGACTGAGGTCTGGTAAGGAATGTCCGGGCAGGGAAGAGCCCACGTTGTTGAACTTGCACCTCTTAGTGTGGCCAAAGCCGGGCTGCAGGGGAGGGACGTGGGTTTGGGGACTTGGGTTTGGAGCGCTCACCGCAGAAAGCAAACAGGGATTTAACCAAAGGATGAAAATTGCTTGGCAGCACTGAGAGCCCAGTTGAGGTCACACCGTGGGATTTAGTAATAGAGGCCATTGGGCACAGACACACAACTCTCTCCGGCGAGGCTGGGAGACAGAAGCTGAGCGGAGTAGGGGTACTGGTAGGGGTGGTAGGATTATCTCAGGTCTGGGAAATGGCATGAACGATCCAGCCAAAGTTCAGAGGGGCTGGGGAGAGCCTCATGAAATCTTTTCCTGCCCCAAATAGTAAAATTACTACAACACCCTAGTAAAAATAATCTTTGCAACCTAGCAAACAGAACTAAGAAATTTGCTACTAAAATGGCTTTACAGACCCAATGTGAGCTGGACGTCGACCCAGAGTCGCTTTTATGGTATAATAGTCACAACAATGAACAACGTCTACAGCACATCACAGTTTACAAAAGTGCTTTACACAAAGTATTAGCCTGATCTCTTGGGATAGGCGTTATTAAATGTATCCCCCATTTTGCAGAACAGAAAACTGAGGCTCAGAGAGTGTGATTTGTCTAAGTGCAGAGGGGCAGCAGCAGTGGAATCCGGCCCCAGACCCCGTGAAGGACAGGGTTGTGAGAATTAATCCATTCTCTTGCGACCATCTCTCCTGTCCTTGCAAGATGACTTTTGTTGGAAAACAAATATATCCTACTCCTATGACCTTGACCTCCTTAGCGAGATGAATTAATCCTGTGAGCTACCAGGAAAAGCCAGTTCTCTCCATGATTAGAGAGCCAGCCTCCGAGTCTACCTCCCAGACTGGTCTCCTCGCTGTGCCTTGAACAGGAATGCACGTTCCTGCCGCAGGCCCGTTCCCTTGCTGGTGGTTCCTACACCTGGAATCTTCTCCCTCAGATGTGGCACCTGCTCTTCCCTAACGTCCTCAAGTCTTTGCTTAAACATGTCACCTCAGTGGTGCCTTCCCCAACCACCCATTTAAATTGTCCCCTCCCGCTGCTGGCAATTCCTGTCTTCCTCCCCTTCTTTGTTTTTCTGCACAGCATCCATCACCTTCAAATAGACATTCATTCTCTTCATTTTCTTGTTTCCTGTTTGTTTTCTCTACTAGAACGTAAGTGTGATGAGCACAGGATTTTTGTCTGGTCCGTTCCCTGCTGCTTCCCCATGCCTAGAAGACGCCTGGAGCATCGTCGGTGCTCAAAAAGTCATTGTTGAATGATTAGCAGTAGAGGTATTAGAATAAATAAAAAATTTGTAAGAGCGCGCTAGCACAGTGACCAGTTCCTAATAGGGAATCAATACGCGTTGGTTCCCTTTCTCTCCTTCCCTTCTCCTGTGTTAAATGTTATCTGCTCAGCACAGTCTTTTTTCAAAATTAAAATATTCTGGAAGAGATAACACATTAAGCCTTGACATCCAGTCCATGAAGCAGATATTGCAGAGAAAAAACCCCACACTGGCCCTCAAGGGAAGTGGTGGGGCACACCCTGAACCAGCCAGGTCTCCTTGTCCATCTAATGGGGGTTGGGACGTCTGGCCTCAGAGAGCATTTCCAGTGCTGTCAATGATCCCACCCAGGTGTGAATCAGTGTGGGGGAAACGAGAGACAGGCCCTGGGACCCAGATGGGGTGGGGCTCCCTGTCTTCCACCTGCTGGAGTTGCCACCTCTGCCAATAGCTGTGCAGTTGAATCCTGGGACGTCTGCTCGCTGACTTGTGTAGGCGAGGAAAAGTTTTCCTCAACCCTCTTAGGGTCCCTTGGCTGGGTCTGAAAATTAAACTGACAGAGACAGATTAGCAGGAGAAAAGCATACAAATTTATTTAATATAAGTTTTATGTGACACGGGAGCCTTCATAAGGAAGTGAAGACCTGAAGAAACAGTCAGATCTGAGTATTTTCCTGAGGGTTTGACGAAGAGCAGTCGTGGAGGAATATGACTTAAGGAGCATGAGGTGAGTGTGGTAAACTGGGGGAGACTCCACAAGGCCTGTTGTTAGGATTCTTCTCTGTGTCGCCTGTCTTCAGAGATAAGATATACCTCTGGGTATATGAAGAGCACTCTCACATGAGGGGCTTATGGCCTGTTTCGGGGGAAAAGGGTCGAGGGGAAGGTCAGAGTGACCTTCCTGCTCTCGCATTTTCTCAGACTCCTTCAGCTCAAAATATTTAATACACCAAGGTGCCATATTTTGGGGTAGCATGTCCTGAACCCCGTCACCTGTCATGGGGTTGCAGAGGGTCCCTTCTCTTCAGCTGGGGCACTGCTGAGTCACTCATTTACACATTATCCCTTCATCTGACATTCAGTAGGTATGTACTGTATACACATACATGTGTCTGGCACCGTGCTGGGGCCTGGAGAAGCCATGGTGAACAGAACAGACACAGACTCGCGGCTCCCAGTCAGGTATGGGGGACAGACCTCAAACGTGAAAGTCTATCCAGACCCAGGGCCACCTCCGGGTCTGACTTTCCTATCCTACTTTTGGGGTCTTTTCCTTCCCAGGGCCTTGCTAAGGCCCACTCCAGGAACCAATGGCCTCTTAACTGCTCCCCTGTCTGCACCTTCCTCCCATGCCCCACCTCCCTGCAGAGCCCTCCTGCACTCCCTCCCGGAGTGTCCCTAAAAGCCAGAGCCAGATGGAGGATTGTAGCCCCAGGATAGCCAGAGGGCTAGTCATGGGGAGAAAAGCAGACCCAGCAGACGACGTCTCTAATTCCCGAAGGAAGGGCTCACCTGTCCTGAATGGCAGGTGCCAGGAGTGTGGGTGAGAAGGGAAGGTCAGAAGAGGAGGGGGTGGAGGCAGAGCCCGTAGCAGTGAGGGGACGCTCCGGGGTGAGGCAGTCTGAGAAGGGGAGGTAGCTAGAAAGAGAAAGAGAAAAAGGGAGAGATTGAGAGCCTATTTTAGGGTGTGAAACTGAAGGAGAAAATGTCCCAGGAGGTTTAGGGGAAGGTTTGCTGTGACATGCAGTAGGAAACCCCTGCACAGCCTCTCGAGAAAACCTACAGTGGAGATCACACTAGGCTTGAAAGCATTGGGAGTTGCGCGTGTTTCTCTGAATGCAAGTCCGGGTGGAGGCCATCTTCCATGGAGGGCCAGCTGATTTATGCAGGTTACAAGCACAGTTTCAATGTCATTCCATCATCCACGATCCTCAGCCAGGCTCTCAGGACCGCCCCAAGAAGAACTCTACTTACCTTTTCAGCCTTGTTTCCTACCACCTCCCCCCAACCTTTTCTGTACACCCTGGATTTCTCACTGTCCCCTGAGTAAGTCTCTCCTGTCTCTCTCACCCCGTTCCATGCTGTTCTCAGGGGTCCCCAGCACCTTCAGTGCCATTCCTCCCTCTTCCTATGTTCCCAAACCCCACCTAGTCTTCATGCCTTCGCCCAGAGCCTTCTTCACCTCTTCCAAGAAGCCTTTGCTAGCCATCGAGAAGCATCTCTGTTCTTCCCCATACATACACCCAATCTCTCCTTGGACATTTTCCATAAACTCCCTTGTATGGGGTCATTATCTTGATGTACATGACTTAGCTGTTGCACCATCTAGATTGCAAACTCCTTAAAGACAGGGACTAGGGATTAAAATTTCTTTCATCCTGCACAGACTTGCTACCATGACGTGCACATGGAGCCCCTTAAATCATTGCTGATTGAATCGACTTCCCAGGGCAAGCCCTAGAGAGGTTGACCATCCAAGGGGTGGGTAGCGAAGGCAGTCAACATCCCAAACATGCCTGCCCCCTTTGGGTCTAGTCCCTAGAAACAGCTCCAGTGGCCTTGAAGAATTAATATTGCTGTCAGAGGGGCTACCCTTCAAAGGGTCCTGATAGCTCTTGTTATATGCAAAGTGGAAAAGGTAAGGGGACTGTTCTCTGCATTTCCTGCCTTTCAATTGAGTGAGGACAGACAGATGATTTATTGGGCATTTCCTAGTCTCTCCTTCACCATAGGAACCCAGCCAGAAAAAAAGGTGCAAATTTTAAAAAGATGTGTTGGGGGGTGGAGAGAATTCCTGTGTACCATTAAAGTGAAAAAAAAAAAAAACCTCTCTACCAGCAGGAACTCTGATGTAGAGGCATACTAACCATAAATTTCCACCACCCTTTGAGAGCTCAAAGCCGCTTGTCCTGGTGCCAGGAGGGAACGGGGCAGAGAGAGTAAGGCTGTGAAGTGTCGTCCTCTCTCAGCTCCCCATTTCCAGATGACCATGCTTGGGCTTAGGGTGGTGGCAGTGTGGCCTTAGCCATCAGCCATCACCACGGAAGAGCAGGAGGTGTAGGGGCTTCGTAACCTTTCAAGTGTTGGTTTCAGTAGGAAATAGTTAAAAATCTTCACCCGACCCCTTCCCCTGAGAGTGAGCCAGGGAAAAGGGCCAAGAACTGGGGCCTCAGCAGATGCAAGAGGCTGACTGACACAAGGGCTTTGGTTCCCTTCCACCCCGCGGGGGGAGGCGTGTTAGTCTCCTATGGTCACACTAACCAAGTACCACACACTGGTGCTTAACTGAGTGGCTGAAAATGACAGACAGGTATTCTGTCACAGTTCTGGAGGCTGGAGGTCTGAAATCAAGATATCCACAGGGCCATGCTCCCCTGCATGCTCTAGGGAAGGATACTTCCTTGCCTCTTCCTAGCTTCTGGTGTTCGCCGGCAATCCTTCGTCGCTCCTTGGCTTGCAGATGATCGCTCCAGTCTCTGCTCCCATCTTCACGTGGCCATCTTCCCTGTGCATCTGCCTCTTCTCCCTGTGTATGTCTGTCTCTGTGTCTCTTCTCTTCTTATAAGGACACCAGTCATATTGGGATAAGGGCCCACTCTACTCTAGTATGACCTAATCTTAACTTATATCTTAGTTACGTCTGCAATGACCCTATTTCCAAATAAGGTCATATTCACAAGTTAAGACTTTAGTGTATCTTTTTGGGGACACAATTCAACCCACAACAGGAGTCAAATGTTAATTGTCCATGGCCTCATTGGGAAGCCTTAGGTTACTTAACCAGTGACTCTGTGTGTGTGTATATCTGCGATTTGTCTTTATATAGTGTCATGTACATATCTATATCTATATCTATTTGTGTGTGTATATCTATAAACATACAAATACCTATACATATATATGTGTGTGTATATATACAAATACCTATAATAGGTATTTGTAATATATATACAAATACCCATGATTTGTATTTATAAAGTGTCATATATATGACATATATGACACTATATGAATATATATGACATTATATAAATACAAATGACAGGTATTTGTGATTTGTATATGTGATGTGTGACACAATATAAGTATATATATGACACTAATAAATATATATATGACACTATATAAATACAAATCATAGGAGCAAGTCTAAGTAATGCTCTAATTTTATTAATCTAAAGAAGAAGAACGCATGGCTGCTCTTAATCCTTTTTCTGTGGTTTTCCCACTAAAGAGATGGTGGGAAAAGTCTGTGCCGCAAACACCGGCCCTTGCCCAGGCCGGACGCTGAGAGAGGACTCCAGTATGCGGGATGGACAGAGGCGCTGTGTGTCTGCCCCAGTGTCCCCAGCGCCATAGGGCAGCAACTCTGCTGGCCACGCAGCATTCTTCCCTTCCTTGTTTTGGAGGAGAAAATGCAGACCCAGAGACATGAAGTATCTCATCCAAGTCCACGGGGACACAAACAGTTCCAGAAGTAGAAGTTGTGCCTCCACGCACCCAAAGGTGCCCCCCACTCACGCCACTTCCTTCTCTATCTCCTCCTTGCCTCACTTTTCTGTCGCATTTTCCACTTGAGTTACTTCCACTGAGCATGCCCAGATGTTATAGGTGGTCACAAAAATAGCACTATTTTCCCTTCAAATGAGCTGAGAAATTATTTTCATGGAGGTCTTACTACAAGCCAAGTTTAAAGTACTTGTGTTCAATTGTTCCGGAATTGTTGATGAGATGGGGTTGGAGGGGAACCTTCCTTTTTCAATTTTATTAAGGATTTTATTTTTCATTTTCTCAAACTCCAAACTGACTGACCAAAAGCTTAATCTCATTTTCTGGACACAGTGGCTGGCCTGGGATGTCTTTCATAAATGAGTTGGGGACTCAGGGTCTCTCAGGGGCTGCGTCTCTCATAAGCCTCTTTGAAAGTGGCCTTCAGAAGACTTGCAACGGCTCTTACCCTCACACACACTCCTTTGCCCCAGGGTCCGACCTGGTCTCCACCCTGCCCACTCCACTTTGCAAAGCTGCCTGACTTCCCTTCTGAAAGCTCTAGAGCTGGATTCACTCTCCTCCTGCTTGCTGGGATCATCCAGCAGGAAGTGGGGTAGATTCAGGAATGCCTTTTTAAATGGGGTTCTGGAAGCATTTTGCTTGGAATCTTTGCTGGAGAATGTGTTTGCCAGGGCCTCGCCCATCCAGGGCTTCCAATCAGACTGGCAGAGATACGGTGCAGCCTTCTACACCTTCTTCTGCGACTCCCCACTTCCTCTTACCCCAGCCTCCCCATTTGAGAACACCCGTGCCTGTACCCAAATAAACTCTGAGCTCTTTGCATGGTGCCCACTCCATATCCTCTGAGGGACGAGAGGCAGAGTGCTTTGTGATACTGCTTGGTTTCTGTTTGGCCACATCTGGCTTGTGTTCACACATCCTAATTCAGAAAAATCCTAAATGTGGGCCTCAGACTTTAGGGAGCATCAGAATCCCTTGGAGACCTTGTTAAAAATGCAGATTTCCAGTCCCACTGCTGAAAATCTTATTGGGGCTCTGGCAGAGCCTGAGAATCTGCATTCTTGAAGCACCCTAGAGGATTCTGGTGCTAGTAGTCTAGAGGCCACCCTTGGAGAAACATGGCTTAATTCTTGGTCAGGCAAGCTTACATGGCGCCTCTACTCTGCACACCCAGGGCGTTTAGGGGAGGTGACTAGGAGGAAGTAAAGATCGCAGGTGTGAGGGTACAGACTGAGGCATAAATGTAAACCAAGTAGGCCTGGGCTTGGGTCTGTGCAGTTGGCTAGAGAAAGGGAAGTTCCAAGTGTGACTGCTCAGCGACCAGCACTGCAGGGTTCCCCATGGAAACACTGCTGGGACAGTGACTGGAGAGACGTTTAAATCCTCTGCTGCCAATGTGGGTGCTAGTAGAGCCTTCTCCTGGGTCTGAGGTGGGCCATCGAACCAGATGAGAGCTGCTCCTGAATGCCATAATTCTGAGGAGGGAGCTCCTTCAGCTTCTCAGAGGCAGCACAGTGTGGTGAATAAAAACACTGGCTTTGGAATCACCTGCCTGTGTGACTGTCACTTGTCCAGTCTCTCTGCGTGAACGTGAGCAAGTCACCTACTCTCTCTGGGCCTCCGTTTTCCTCATCTGGAAAAGGAGGATAATAGTACCCACCCCAGAGGGTTCTTGAGAGGATTAAATGAGGTAATACATGTGAAGTCCTTAGCAGTCCTGGGAGCAGCAAGGGCTCAATGAACAGGAACTACCATCCTTGTTCTCGTAGCTGCTCCCATCTGCCTCACAGCACAGCTCCGATGCTGTCTTTTGCAGAATTAGACTCATGAATAATTTGGATAGCCCATGAATGCCCTTGTCTCCCTGTTCCCAGAAAGCTTTTGGTTTTCTCCCTCAGAAAGCCCTTGACACCTTGCAAATGCCAGTTTGGAATAGCCGATGCTTACAACACATTCCTCTTCCTCTCCAAGTGACCCCACCTCACGGGACGTTTACAGCCCTCCTGGCGATACTGAAGGAACCGCTCCACAGATGGGGCCGGAACTTTGCAACCAAAAACTCCGGTCTTGAATTCCAAACCTCTGCCTGACGAAGGCTGTGTGATCTGCAAGGAGAGATAGGGAGGTCGAGGTTGGAATCAAAATTTCCTCAGCAGATGGAGAAAGGATATGCATGTACTCAGAGGCCCAGACAGCACCCAATTAATCCCCCTGCATTAATTTGCGGGATTTTTTTGCTGGTCTCAGCCTCTGAGTACTCTCTGCCTCGGTTTCCCCACGCAGGGTGGAGCCAGCACCCACAGACGTGTTGTGGCACATGGTAAACTCACTCCTTTTATGTGCTGTGCAATATTAGGAGCAATATTAATATTGGCTCTTTGTTCTAATGATCAGTTGCTATAGCTTTATAAATGAAAGACCCTGATTAGCAGAGTAACCAGTGTTCCGCCACAGACTAGTCATCCCCCTGCACCCTCATCAACAGTGCATATCTAAAGAGATCCTGCAGGTGAAACCGGGGTTGTTTTGTACTCATCTGGTGTGTGGTACGGACATCCCAAGGTGAGGATTCTTAGGCCAGAGAAGTGAAGAAGAACGAATTAACCCCTCTGCCAGACAGAGACTCAGACACCTTTGGGCATTTTCTAGATGGAGACCGTTGCCCACACATCCAAATACTGGCCAGGTATCGCCGCCGAGGAAGATCCTACTCCTGTGCTCCACGGAAGGACCTGGGTCCTACCAGGGCTCACAATGGGGCCCCAGGGGGCCGACCTCCCTGGCCAATGGGAAGGCAGAGGCTGGGAGAAGAGCCACAGTATGCCTTGTTGAATCTGTCAGTTCAGAGAGGGCTCCCCATTTGACTTGGCGTAGGAGGAAAGTTCTTTATTTCCCCCAACCCTGGGGCCTGCCAGCCCCAAGGCCGAGGGAGCAGGTTTGCCCTTCTTCTCAGACTCCCACACCGTGACTTGCAGAGTTCAATGAAAAGCCCATCCACAACGGCCCGGCTGGGTTTGCTTTCTCCCCAGAGCATGCTCCTTCCTCCCTTCCAGCCCGCCAGGCAGGCCTCCCAGTGATACTCTCAAGCTGCCTTCTTTTCTTTCTTTTTTCCCCTAAGTCCAGAGACCAGTTATTTACCCAAAGAAAACAGGGAAGTGACAAGGTAACAGAGTACACATGTTGTGAAAATATGCAGGCTGAGGCTGCAGAAAAGAAAACATTCTTCCATAAGTAGCTGCCTTGTTAATTCATTTTTTTCTCCAGATTAGAACCAGCCATTGCTTGTGCTCCTTCAAGCACCTTCTGTGGTTTCCTGACAGCTGCCTGCAAGGGGTGAGATTTGGCTTGAAAAATGGGCCATCGGTCATGCTTCAGGGGGAGGGCAGAAACCAAATTCCCAGATTGCTCAAATTCACTGCTCCCTTTCTAGATGGGAACGAGAGAGGGAGAGGTGGTGGAGAGAGGATTGTATAAACTCTGAGGCGTCACCTGATTTTCCATATGAAACGACAGCTTGGTAATGAACAGTCCTCGGTACGTGCTTTTTTACCCCCTCTGAAATTGGTTTCCAGTCCCTGGCAAGCCTGTGCACTGTAGCCTTGAGGAACAGCCGCTGGCCAATTCTTGGCAATTAAAAATAATGTTGGCCCTGATAGAGAACTCTTGGGTACCCCTCCACACACATACACACCCTTTTCATTAGGTGCCAAAGATCACTTTCCCAAACCTGTTTAGGAACAGCTGGCTGCGTCCGAAGAGTGGGCTCCAGCCCTGCATACCCTGCGTGGCCTGGGGAAGGGCCGGGGTTATTAATAGCATTTGCCCCGCCTGGTGTTTGGGGCAGAAAAGGGGTAATCTTCGTCTTTTGGAGATGTTGGGCCATAATTAGTTTGGGGCCTGATTTTTCTTCACTGGAAACCTCAGGGCTGACAGAGAAAGGCTGAGAAAGTCTGCAGAGAGGCTCACTGAGGCCAGTATTCCTCTGGTACAAGCTTTGTGCTTCTCATTTTTTCCCTCCTCAATGTTCCCCATCTCCTTTTCGGCCTGCGGGTGTTGGCCCACAGCTTGGCCAGGATCCTTTCTGGAGAGATCACACCACAGAGGCCTGGATGGCCCCTGTTAGCTTTACTGTGGCACTTTCTGTTAACGGGAGGCCTCTGGAGCTGGGCAGTCTGTCCCAGCGCTGGACAGGCCTGTGAGAAAGAGTGTGATGTGTTCCCCTTTCCCAGAGAGGAGGCCGGTGCAGGCCTGAGGGGCCAGCTGGGATTGGAGGAGCCTCCCCACCCCTTACTTACCGCCACAAAATTCATCAGCTCCTTACCACCAGCACCCAGCACCCACGGAGCCTTAACCTCAGGATGGGTGGAAATCCTACTGTCTTCCTGCACTGCTTGCCACCGCCATAAGGCACCTTCCCAAGAGCCCAGGAGAAGGCTGGACTTCAGGCCTGGGATGATTTTGATTATTGGGTTAGGTTGAAGCTGAAGTGGAAAACCTTGAGATCCAGGTGGATTATGGGTCTGAGGATAAGATTTGGCCTCCAGGTGGATGTATCCCATTGAGAGAGCAGATGCCAAGGGCACTTCCAATCAGAGCCCATGGCCTAGTTGGTTGAGGGAATCTCAGGGCACCAGTGTTTGGGGTGGGGGCTGGGAAAGCCCAGCCATGCCTCCTAGTGAGCCACCAGGTTAACGTGGGCCATCAGGTTAATGTGGGCCACCAGGTTCCCACTGGGTGAACACAGCCTCTCCCCACACTGGGCCAGGCTCCAGCCTCTGGCCGTAGGTAAAAAACTCTATTTCCGATGATTGTTTTCAGATACTCTACAGTCAGTGCATGAAAACACAATAGGGCCAGGAAAAATCCACCCTCCCCAACACATACACATATCACAAAGGTGGTCCCATCCCTGATGATGGGAGGGTCAGAGGACCCTTTTCTCATTCTAGTCCTTGATGTGGGTCCAAGAGAAGCAGTGCCTTTGAACTCTGTGGCACCCACAGTAGGCCTGGTGCTAGGGTGCGGTCGGGGAGCCAGACAGGACACACTGCCTTATCAGGGGCCAATCTCAGGCCCTCCCGTGAGGACCAGGCTTCCTGCAGCAAAAGGTGACTTAGGACCATTTGTTCAATCATCCGAGGACTCTGAGGAGGGCCTGGGATCAGTTGGGATCTGACTATCTCAGAGCCAGGCCTTTCTATTTGAGAGTCTCTGCACAGCCCCTTGAGAGAAAGCCTCACTGTGTCCTAATCCCACGCTAGTCTCTCCCTTGAACTAGGCCCTTCTCTTTCTCACTTCTCCATTTTGGCCATCTTTAAAATGCCTCTCAGCAGCCCCTCCTGGGCTCTTGGGAAAGTGCCTTGTGGTGGTGGCAAGCCATGTGCACAGGAATGACTGCTAAGCCCTTGGTGATGAAGAGTGGGCAGGGAAAGAATTCTGTTGACATTCAGTTTTTAAACAAGCTGGTTTTAAAAACCAGGGTTTGGGCGCCTGTGATTGTTGCTGAAAGGTTTTTCTGGCGGTTCTTGGCGAGGCTGGTCCTCAGATTCCTCCTCCTACCTCTCAGACCACTCCCTTCCATTACCAGAATCTGAGAGTTGGGGAGTTGAAGGGCTTTGATTGTCCATAAAGTCCAACATCCCTGTTCCAACAGATGACCATCCTGGGGCTTGAATTCTTCCAGGACGTGGGGCACACTATGTAAAGACGTCTGAGCCATTGTTAGGAAGTTCTTTCTTGTATTGAGGTGGAATCTGCCACTCTGTGACTTTGATCCATTGACCCAGTTTTACAATAAATCTTGAGATCTGGGGAGCAGTATAGCCAAGTTCCAATATCAGGCAGAGCAGGCACATAAGGCCAATTCCCTTCCTATCGGCCCCTACTCTCTTCGTCTCATGACAGATTATTAATATATTGATTACGTATTGGACAGACTAACTCTTGATTTCACCCTAACGTATTTTCATGATGGACTTAACACCTTCATGTCAATTTTATCGTTTAAGATCTTGCTGAAAAGATGGTATTTTTGGAGAATGCTCAGTGGAAGCAACTGCTCCCTTGCGTGTCTCACTCCATCATGTTATCCCAATGCAGCTGGGGAGTGTATCTGGATCTCTTCTCTCTAGGGGTGATTTGCCACTCCCATCCTTGCCTAGTACCACTGTTCCCACAAGCCACTCTTGCTGAGGCAGATATATCTGTTTGCATCCCTTGGGTATGTTGGGGTGGAAAATTTGAGGACTACTTTTCTAGAATAAGGTAAATTTTCTCCTTCTTCTTGGTGGCAACCCCTCACATTTCCCTGGCTTTTGTCACCCTTCTCTCCTGGCTTCTCCAGGTTAAGCAGTTCCAGGACGCACCCTTCTCTACAGCTGATGAGAAACTAACTTTACAGGGCTTCTTACTAGAATGTTAGCTAAGGGAGGGCAGGAAGGCTGTCTGTTCTTCACTGCTCTGTCTTCAGGGTTTATGACTATTTGTTGAATGACTGACTGGCTCCCAAGATGCAACTTATAAAGAAAACCACATCTTCATCTATTACACTCTGTCCTAAAAACTCAGAGAATAAACAAGAAGGTGAATCTGGCCCACTGTCCCCAGAACTGTCTTGTTTAGCATCCTTGTTAGATATCAGGAAAACAACATCAAGGCCAAATTTCAAACAACAAGTAAACAGCAAAGCCAGGCCAGCCCCTGAAGCTTGAGCACTCCTTGTCTCACATGCCCTGTTAGGCCAGCTTCGCTGAAAATGTGCTCTTGATCCATTTGTAGAAAGCTCGTACTCGTGGCGCACTGTGGGATCTTACCCACTGCTGCCAAATCATCCATGCTTTTCCACAGCTCTGTTCATAGATAGTCATAGATCATAGCATACACCTACTGAGCTGGGAGAAACTCCTGGTGACTTGATGACTGGGGTTGTGTGCTAGTCTCTCTTCTCTCTAAATACTCATCAAACCTCACTTCTACAGCTGTTATTTTCATTATATCACTTCTCAGCTCTAAAACCTACAAGAGCCTCTTATATTCTCCAACATCAAGACCCAACTTCTCTGCTTGGCTTTCAAGATTCTCCATCATCTGGCCCCACCCTGCCTTTCCAACCTAATTTCCCATTACTCTTCAGTGTACACTCTCGTCCACCATCTATGGTGGGGCCACGTTGTTTATTGTCTTCCCCATGTGTTTTGCTTGCTCCTTTTTTAATATGCTTGTTTTAAGTAATATCCCAAATAGGCTCATACTTTCTTTTTTTATTAAATAGACTTTATTTTTAAAAGCAGTTTTAGGTTCACAGCAAAATTGAGCAGAAGTACAGAGATTTCCCATATATCCCCTGTCCCCACACATGCACAAACTTCTATAGTATCAATATCCCCTACCACAGTGGTACATTTGCTACAACTGATGAATCTACATGGACACCTCATAATCACCCAAAGTCCGTAGTTTACATTAGGGTTCACTCTTGGCGTTGTACATTTTTTGGCTGTTGACAAATGTATAATGACATGTATCCACCATTATAGTATCATACAGAATAGTTTCACTGCCCTAAAAATCCTCTGTGATCTGCATACCCTCTTTTTATCATTCTATTTTCTACCCCAGTCATCATGGATGGTGCAAGTTCTATTTTCTTTGCAAAGCCTTTCCCAATGGCTGTAGGCCACACAGATCTCTCCTTTCCCAGGACTCCTGCTGTGCCTACAGTCAGGGCCACCTTGACTGTGCCCTTATTGTATCCTCCGTATTAGCTCTGTCTCTGTGACTACAGTGTAAGCTCCTAGTACTTGGATTCCCCATTGTGCCTGGCCTATGCTAGGAGTTCTATAAGCAGTGCCACCATATTGCACAGTTCTAGGGGCCCATTCACATTGTATTCCATGTGAATGGGCTCCCTGGAGTTATGCAATGCCATAGCCCTGTTCACAAGTCTTTGGTGATCAAATAAAACCCAGTGGAGGACCTGAAAAAGAAACAATTACCCTTATCATGATTCAGTTCAATTTTTTTAGGTGATTATTGAATAGCTACAATGTGCTAACCACCAACAATACCAAAATGAATAAAAGAGTGATCCTACCCTCAAAGGAACTTTAGTCTTGTGACAGAAAACTCAATAAACAGATCACCATAATACAGTGTTAACAGTGCTGAGATATGAACACGTATAAAGAATACAGCACTTGATATGCAGCTTGAGGAATCAGCAGGAATTTGTCAGGTAGGTGAGTGAGTAGAGGGCCTTCCAGCGGGAAGGGACAGCATTGGAAAAATGAAAGTACATGGCATATTTAGAGACTTGCAAGTTGTACAGTTTATTTCCTGGTGATAAAATCAGAAGCCTAGCAGTTAAATGTTGCCTGTGGTCCCCAAGTAAACCTATACCAGATCATTGGCACCCCAGGACTGTGTGCTCACTCTCAGCTACTGCTTCTGGAATCAGAGATGAAAGAATAGAGCCTGTCCTGATTAGCCATCCTTTGCTCTTCCGAGGACTGGGATAAGCCCCAGAGCCCCAGTGTACTTTTTTCATTTACAGCATCCTGCGTTTCTTTGTGCACAATAACGTGTACCACTCAAGCAGAGGAGTCAGATCCTCCAGAGCCCTTACCATTCAGCCTTGGTTCTCTACAGGCTTTCTTTAGAAACTTGCACCGTTTTGGCCTACCTCATACATTTCTTCTTCCTCTTCCTCCTGTGCTTCCTCTGCCTCATCTTCCCCTTCTTTCTCATCTTCTGATATTTCAGATGTTAGAAGTCTGGTTAATCAGCTAAAAGCCAGTGTGGGCAAAAATAAAGCAGTTTCCTCCCCTTACATGGCTTCCTCTCCCCAACCTAGTTGCTAGGGGGTCGGTCATTGGCAGCCATGTTGGAGCTTGGACATGACTGGGCTTCCGCAATGCACGGCCCAGTCCCAGAGTACGAAAAGGCGGTTGGAGTCTGGCTGGATGAAGGGGCTGAGGCACAGTGTTGTGGTTCTGGGCACCTCTAATTTCCCCTTTTTCTGCTTCCACTCTGCGTCATCAGCAGGAGTTGGTTTAAGGCTTCTAGAGCTTGTCTTTGTTTCACCTGGGAAAGTCCCTGCAGGGAGAGCTAAGATCTCCCCGGAGGAATGGGCTGGAGCCCTGACCTCTGTCACCTGAATTGTTTGGGCAAAGAAGCCCCCATAGGGGTTGGGAGGATGACCAATTGGCAACTTAAGGAGTAAAGACCTCTCTCTCCCTCTCCTCCCTCTGCTTATTGTGCTTGGAAGGGCAGCAGGGTCAGCGGCAGCGAACTGAAGGGCTGCTAGCCCGGCCTTGAAAGGGGCTCGTTTTGTGTTTCAGTAATGAGCAGTCTCTTTCTCCCCTTGGATGCACTCAGATTTCACGAGTTACAGGAACCTGTCAACTGCTGTTTTCATTGTATGGGACTCACAGGGAACTTGGATATAGGGCAAGCCTGTTTCAAAGAAAGCAGAGGAAAGAAAGTCCTGAATAGATGCAATGTGCTGTCATATGCAGATCACAGCCCCAGTTGCTATGGGACACGCCTGCCCGGCCCAGAGGGCAAGATGCCGAACGTCCTGTATTGACATGGCCGCCTCCTTGGAGATGGGATCACCACTGCAGAGAGGGCACAGCCAGCAGCCAATGCTGCTACAGGCTCTCAGGTTTGCTGCGGGGCCCAGCCTGACAGCAGCCTGAATCCCAGCAGCCTCCGCCCCCCACGGGCTGTTCAGTTGAGAGCCCCTCACCCAGGAGCTGAGGGAACAGGCCATGTAATCCTAGAAAAGTAAAGAGAGGCAGGTAGAAAGGGTCTCTCTCTAAGGGGCACCAGGCCTCTGCTCACAGAAGGGCCACCAGGGGCCATGGTTGGGAACTGGGGCCTGATGTTAAAGGCAGGTTTTCACCTTCTTTGTTTGTTGTGCCCTCTGAGAACACTTGGCAATAACATTCCTTTCCTGATGGGTTCATTTTGAAGCTGACAGACATTGTTTTCTTTCCCCTGTTTACCTAAAGTGGCCCAGAGCATCAAGACAGGCCCTGCCAATGAGAGGGAAGAGCTAGCCTGCCCTGGTGGCCCCTGGGGCTCCAAATCCAGGTCTCTCTGCCCTGCAGTCCTTGTCCTGCACCCATGACCCCAGCCTGTGGGAACAAGGAGTAGCCAGAGGGCCGTCCTGCCCGAAGCAGAGCCCAGGGCAGGACATGTGGCAGAGCCTAAGATTAGGAGAGGCCCAGAATTAAGTCTCTCCAAGGGGTCCTTCAACTGTAGATGAGGAGGTCTGGGCTCAAGCAAGGCTATGGGAAACTAGTCTTGCCACTTTGCATAGGACAGGCCAGAGGGAGCCAGGGCCAGAGACATCTGCAGGAGGCCACAGTAGGACCTGAAAACACCAGGGGAGGGTACTGGGAGAAATACGTTTCCAACAACTGTTGACTGCACACCCACTCTCTATAAAGGGGCAAAACCATGGCCCTGTCCTCAGAGAGTCTCAGCCTGGGGGCTGTGGCGAAGCCGGGAGGTGAGGCCAGTGCCCTTGGAAACCTGTTGTGACCTTCTGTCCCTCTTGTTGTCACCCCATGCCCACTTTTACCATAGCTAAGCTTCTCCCTGTGGGAGTTTCCAAGATAAATACTTAAATCCAGAACCTTGCCCTCAAAGAGGCTTCAGTCTAGTAAGAGGGTAACTTTTGCATATATGGAACTATGGTTATAGACACTGTGGCCACTGCCCTAAGGGGAAAGCCCTGGGGGCATTCGGAGGCCTTGGGCTGGATGGCTGGAGAGTCGTAAAGTAAATAAATAAGATCTCATACACTTCATGTTTGTGTTTGCTTTCCAGTTTGCACAGCACTCACATGTACGTCATTTCTTTTCAACTTCACACCAAACAAGCAAGGTGCTTTGTAAGCCCGAAAGCTCTGTACCAACGTAAGACAAAAGGACTCTTCCAGGAGGATTCTCCAGTGTTGGCAGAGGTGAGAGGCAGGGACAGTCGAGGAGCAGCAAACGTCTCTGATGAGCACAGAGCAGGCAACCTGGTGACCTAAGACTAGAGAACCAGCCTGAGGGCCAGGCATGCCACAGTACCGGGCTTGGCCGTGAGAACAGATAGTTTGGATGGTGAGTGAGTTTGTTTTCTATGGCTGCTGTAACACATTGCCACAAACTTAGTGGCTGAAACAATACAAATTCACTATCTTACAGTTCTGGAGGTCAGAAGTCTAATACAGGTCTCACTGGGTTAAGATCAGGGTGGTGTCAGGGTGGTCTTCCTCTCTGGAGGCTCCAGGGGAGAATCTGTTTCCTTGCCTTTTCCTGCTCCTAGAGGCCACCCACATTTCTAGGCTCATGGCCCCTTCCTCCATCGGCAAAGCCAGCAATGGAGTTTTGGGTCCTTCTCACATCTCATCAATCTGACCTCCTCTTCTGCCTCCCTCTTCCATTTTTAAGGACCTTCGAGATTGCATTGGGCCCACCCGGATAATCCAGGACAATATGCCTATTTTAAGGCCAGCCAATTAGCAACCTTAATTCCCCTTTGCCTTGGAAGGTAACATATTCATAGGTTCCAGGAATTAGGACCCGGACATCTTTGAGGGGCCATTATTCTGCCTACTACTTTTGGTTAGTTAGTTGGTTGTTCGTTGGTCAGTTATTGGTTGTTTGATTGGTTTGTTGTTGGTTGGCTGTTTTTTGAGAGAACCTATCACCCAGGTCCTCACTCAAGAGCCAGATAATCAAGTTTGTTAGAAGAAGAGAAAAATAAGAGTCAACAGTCTGTAAGAGGAAGAAAGGGCTGCTAGAGGCAAATGCAGGAAGCGAACATTGTTTTTATCTCATGGCCTATCAGAATAAATCTATAAAGGACAATCCTAAGAACTAGGAAACATACCATTCTGGAGAAGTTTGTTAGCCCACACACCCCCTAGGACCCCAGGGCTAGCTAATTCGTATTTCACACAAAAACTTGGCCTCAAGTCCTTGGTTTCTGTCCCGTGTCTTCTGGCTCAGCAGCAGAGATGTTTGTAACCCATTTTTAAATGTCTGGTCAAACTTTTGAGATATTACCTCTAATCCAAATACTCCGGTGGGCTCTGCTCAGTGTCTAGTGGTCCCCTGGAGGCTCTCAAACCTACAATGGGTTTAAATCTCTCTCCCGTGCATCAGCCCCAACCCTGCCTCACGGACCCTGCCCAACCACCTCCCAGACTTCACGTCTTGCAAGCTGGACTGTGTCAGCAGCTGCCCTTCTTCCTACCTCGTTGGAAGCTGAAGCTTGCTCTTCAGGATGTCCATCAAAACTCTTGAAATAAAATATGGGCGTTGGTCACTCGCTCTTCAGCTGTGCCTGCAGCTGGACAGTTCCTCTCCTCTTGGAGAGCCCCTTCTTTATGCTCTGCCCAGGACCCAACTCCTTATTTCCCAGTTTCTGGAACTGAAAGCTGGAGCTCCTGATTCCAGTCAGTGACCCGATAACTCCTGGGGTGACCCCCACTACCCACCTGCAGACTGTCACCTGGCCTCTGGAGCTGGGCTATCCATTCATCTGTGACCTGCTACTTATCCTGACCTCCCAGGGAATCCTGGCTTCCATGACTGACCTTCCAGCTGGTGACTTCAATCTTGATCCCTGTTTGCCCCTGTAGACCTTGACTTCCTGTCTCCAAACGCCTGTGTTCCACTAACAACATCAGCAGCAGCGTAATAATGGCTCACATTTGAGCTCTTTCTGCATTCCATTGTCCATGATGACCTCATTTAATTCTCACAACAACCCTAGGAAGAACCCCATGAAGAACGGATACTAGTCCATTTTACAGGTGAGGAGATAAAAGCACAGAGAGATTAAGTAGTTTACACAGGTGATATAAATCATGTGTGAAGGAGTCAGGATTCAAACCCAGGCCATGGGGCACCAGCATCCCTTGCCTGGACTGCAGCTATAGTCACCCTCTTTCCACTTTACCCTGCTTACAGTCCACTCCCAGCAGCCAGGGTGATCCATGTACATTGGATCACCTCTCTGCTCGGAACCCTCCAGTGGCTGCCATCTTACTGAGTAAAAGCCAGAGGCTCACAGTGACCAACAGGCCCACATGATCTAGCCCTTCTCCTTCTCTGCCCTCACTTCGTGCGACCTCTCCCACCCTCTCTTCTCTTCACCAGCCATACTGGACTCCTTGGCACCTCAAGGAAGCTGGACACCTGCCTGCCTCAGTACCCTGGTACTTGTTAGTCTTTCTACCTGCTTGCTCTCCTCCACTCCCCATACCTTGTCTCCTTCCCTCCTCATGGAGGTCTTTGCTGACACGCTACATAAAGAAAAAAAGACCCTACCTTTGCTGGCATTCCCACCCAAAGACTCCCTTTCCCCCTCACCTGACTTATTTTTTTCCATAAAATTGTCATCAAATAACACATGATATATGTATTTGTTGCTTATTATCTGTCTTTCCCATTGAGAACAAAGATCCAGCATATTCCACTGGGAATAAAGCCCCAGCACGTATCTGTTGAATGAGTCGATAAAGTCCCAGGACTCCTTTCAGGACCTAATGTTCTAGGGAGGCTAAAGGCTGCCATCCAGATCCCAGGTCCCAACCTATGTCTGTTCCTGGGCCACTAGCTGGAAGACCTTCCATTCAGCTCACAGAAGAAGACTTTAGCTTCACTTTGGTGCTCAGTTCCCGCTGCATAGCCTGGTAGACAAGAACATGCAGCACATATTTCTGGGCTAAGATCAATTTTCCATTCTCATTGACTGCCTTTTTTATTTTGTTTTTTTTTTGTGCTCACTCACTATTGAAGGGAATTCAAAGCTCTTCCCTCTACCCTCATTCAGACTCCAGCACACCAGGGATGACCAGTAGCTATGTCTTCACTCACAACACCGCTGGCCACATGGATCTGACTCTCAGCCCTCAAAACCCTGACCCACCCACAGGACATTATTTAAAAAAATAAAACTGAGAAATGGTTGTTGAACTCTCCCAAAAGCCAGCTCCTGTCCTCCCACCCAATACTTCAGCAGCCTGTGTGGGTAGGACCGAGGGGACTGATTGAGTGAGTCCAGGGCACTCAGGCCTCCATGTTGAAGCCCCCAGGCCCACCCGAGGGAGACAAAGAGCCTGTCAGTGGATCCTGGGCCGGTGAGACAGGAATGTGTTACTGAAATGGCCCTGTGGTTTGAGATCCCCACAGTAGCAGGCTCGGGGTGTGTGTCCCTCATCACCATTCTCCAACAGAGAATAGTTTATTTTTAGTTTTTTCATGGCTGGTGGCAGGGCAGCACCTGTGATAACCTTATTAGTCAGAGCCAAGAGCTCTTTGGAGAGGGGTGAAAGCCTGCTATTTAGCCGGGGCTTTTTGTCTGGGGCTGCTGGGTGTGGGGGGGTTAGGGAAATAGACCAAGGGGTAAAAAATGCAGGGAGGTGAGTGAAGTCTTCTTGTCCAAACCCACTCTGAGGTTAGAGAAGAGGAAAATGTGGTCTTCGGATTTCTGATTGCTTGAATAAGTCTTTAACTAAAAAGATCTTAGCTTCCAAGAAGCTTCTCAAAAATGACTGCTTCTCTAATGAGAAGCCATGGGAATGAGCTTAGACAATAATAAGTGATACCATTTACTGGGCATCTGCTGTGTGCTTGGCATTGTGCCAAGAACTTTTGCTGCATCTCTTCAGTGGGAGCTGCTTAGCCAGGGGTATTTGGTCAAAACTATTGAATCAGCAACCCTATGAGGATGTGTTTTTTATCCTTAACTGGAAAATGAAGGAACTAAGTCTCTGAGGAGTTACATAATTGCCCAAGTTCATATGGCTTCTAAATAGTGGGGCCAGTATCCCAACTCAGGTCTGTCTGACTCCAAAGATTATATAACAAGCACTACCCCCTCCATCTCTCTGGAGGTCACCAGATTGTATTTTTCCCCAGGTGGAGAACCTACAAAAGTTTGGGGTCTAGCTGATTTGGAGTGAAATGAGCTCAGTGGATGTTTCTCCAAGTCTCGGGCCCCATTTGGTAAATTGAAATTGACCATTGAATCCCAAAACTTTGCCTGGTAGATTCCAGAACACAGATTCCATCCTTCCTCCCATAACCTCCCCCCCCACACACAACACACACCCTTGCTGAGCTGGGATTCTCCCACAGAGGAAGGCTCAGCAACTGCCAAGGCCCTCCACCCTGCTCATTCTAGAAACTTCACCAGCTGCCACCCCTGCACCCAGGCTGATTGCCCAGTAGGCAGTCAAGTTCATCTTTCGTGGATCTAGAGTCTGGGGAATGAGATGTAAAGACTCTGACAGGAAGATTGTGGATGCATGAAGCTTGAAACCCTTGTTCTAAGGCAAGTCTCCTGGTGTCCTTTCCATGGTGCCTGGTAATGAGGAATAAGTCTCACTTTCTAGATAGAGACGCTAAAGCAATGGGCATGACCAGCCCTAAGGGATGCAGGGAAACGTTCTCAGGGAAGAATACAGGTCTTGGCACTTGAGAGCTTCTAGGGTAGGAGACATCTTTGCCTCTTAACAATTAGATCAGTATTACTCCTCTGAGTGCTATTGTTGGACCGGCAGTGTTGGAAGCAAGACCTGGTTTTGACCTTGATTTGGGTCAGGGGCACAATGTAAGGTCAGCACAGGGTCAGAGGTGGCCCTGGGCTGGGCGCTCCGCCTCTTGACTCAGAATCCAGGCTCGTTGCTGAGCTCATCGCTGCCTCAGTACAGCAGATCACAGTGTGCATATTTTTCAAGAGCAACAGAAAACGTTTAATTTTCTTTTATTTAGAAAAAAGTCTGGATAAAGGAGGAACAAACAGGGTCATTCTGCTTGTGGTTTATTGAGATTCCCTGGAAAGCAAGCTTGGGAGGCCAGAGCCTATGTCAGAACACGCGAGACTAATGCCCTCTCCAAGACTTGCATAAACAGAAGGAGCTTAGAAGCTGACAGGGAGTTATGGAGAGAGAAGCAGAATTTCCAGTTTGGTTTCAAGTCTTTTCAGGCCTTGACCTTTAGCCTAAAAGCCAGAGAGCCGAACTGCTCTCCATGATGAATGTGACTCAAGAGGAGACACAATGGGGCGAGGAGCGAGGGGCCAACGCTAAGTTTGCATGTTCCAGGTTCATGGGAACCCAGGGAAATGGCCGCCCCTCCACGGATACCCAGAGCAAAGCCACTGGTCTCTGCTCATCCTTGGGCTTGCCCATTATTTTGATCATTTTGAAAATGAAGGCCCAGCTTCAAAAGATAACCAAGGACTCATCTCTCCTTTCAGTCTAGATGCTTCCACAGTGAAATGTAAAATTATTATTCTTGGGATTTTATTCCTTGTTCCTCTGATTTTTTTCCTTAAAAAAAAAAAAAGAAAAGAAAATCTAATCCTGGGCTGGTCATTGCCAGAGGTTCTAAATCCCAGGCCATGAGCCAGGGTTCCTGCCTGTGTCTCTTCACTCCACACCTTCCTCACACCTCAGCCCGGATCCCACTCTGTAGCTTCCCCCCACCCAGGACCTGGTCTTAGCCTTTCTGCCCACAAGCCACTCAACCTGCGGGGATTCTTTCCCTGATCTAGGCCTCATTTCCTCTCAAAACGAAAGGGTGCGGCTAGTCCCACGGTGCATTCCAGTTCTCCTCTCTGAAAAGAACGTGTCGGGCGGCACCTCCCTGGTCTCCTGCAGCTGAGGTCAGCCTCTTCGCTAATCCAGTGACCAATTCAGTCCCTCCACCCCGCTCTCCGGCTCTGTGCTTTGGACTGCCTTGCTTTGCCTTCCTTTCTTGTCTCACTTGGAGACAAGAATGTGTTCTTGACGAGAGTAAGGTTCTTCCTAGGTGTGTTTCTCTCAGTAAGGAAGCTGCTGCCCACTTCATAAGAAAAATTCTCCTCCTTGTGTTTCCTTTAATATAGCCATTTCTAGAAACTGGACTCATGTCTAGAGAGACAGTGAGGTGTCCCTGCTTTTTTTGAAATCTGTCCTCCAGTCTTGGTCTGAATAGGCCTGGATGTAGACCGAGTATCCTAAAATCATGAATGATCATGACGATACTAACAGTTACCATTTATTGATTGTCACTTACAGGCACAGCACTAAGTTCCTTGTTGATTGCATGGCTTAGTAACTTGCCCAAGCTGAGCCCAGGTCAGCGTGACTGCCAAGCCCACTCTCTGAGCCACTACGTTAAGAGGTTCCTCTCTGCCTTCTCTCATTTCATCCGCCTAGACCCTTCCCTACAGCACCCACCCACCCAAGCATCGCCAGCCTCTAGGGACCCACTTCATTAAGCATTGCTTGGCCCACACCTCGGGTTCACAAGGCCCCAGAGCTTGTCACCAGCACACGAGCATCTCCACCCAAGATCTCCTACCTCTGTAGCCTGGCTTTCATGCCCTCAGAGGGTCTCCCACTGCCTATGCGTTAAGTCTCACTGCCTGCTTTGCTAGGTGGAACCTTGGTTGTAGGGACACCAAGATCTGCCCGTTTCCCTGAACCCCTCCTCCATGTCCAGTAGAACATGTGTGCAATCCATCTTAGAGCCATCACTCATTCTCAAGCCTATTCTTGATTTAGAAAATCTGCACCCAAAAAGAACCAGCCCTTGCTGTGACCTGACTGGCCACTGAAGGCTAAGCATAGCTCTTCAGTATTGCTGGTTAATGGCAGAGGACCTCAGGGCTCTACCCTCAGACCTCTTCTCTTCTTTATCATTATTCACTCCCTACGTGATCTCATGCTGTCTCATAGCTTTATATGACATCCATCTGCTGGCAACTCCCAAATTGAATCTCTGGCCTGGACTTTTCCCCTAAATTCCAGAATTGCATGGCTAACTGCTTACTTGACATCTCTACTGGGATATCTATTAGGCATGTTCAGATTAACATATCCAGAATCAAACTCCTGGTTCTCCTGCCAACATGCTCCTCCCTCAGTCTCCCCATATGTGTAAAGGGTAATTCCACCCTTCCAATTGTTCAGGCCAAAAGTCTTGGAGTCATCCTTGTCTCCTCTGGGAATTTCACACCCCACATCTAAGCCATCAGCAAATCCTGCTGGCAATTCCTTCAAAATAAATTCAGAATCCAACAACTTCTTACCACCTCAATTGCTGCTTCTCTGGTCAAAGCTACCATCAACTCTTGCCTAGATTATTGCAAAAGCTTCCAGCTGGTCTCTGCTTCCAGCCTCCCCATGCCTCCCTTCAATCTGTTCTCAACACTGCAGCCAGAGTGACTGTTTAAAACATAAACCAGTCATGTCACCCTCTGCTCAAAACTCTCCTGGGTCTTCCAGCCTCACTCAGAGTCCTTACAATGGCCTACAAGGCCCTGCCTGATGTGGCCCTCCAACAGGATGGGCATGGTCCCACCTCAGGACCCTTGTCCTTGCTGATCCTTCTGCCCGGCATGCAGAAGTCCTCAAGGCTAGTTCCTTATTTCAGGTCTCCAAACTATCACCTTATCAGAAAAGCTTTCCCTCACCTCCCTGTTGAAAAGAGTAACCTCATCACCCCCAAGCACTCTCTGTCCCCCTTCCCTGCTTTTTTTTTCTCCATAGCATTTATTGTCACCAGATATACTTGTGGTTGTTTACTAATCATCTCCCCCCTAACACACACACACATAAATAAAGGCGGGGACTTGGTCTATTTTCTCCAAACCTGTATCCCCAGCCCTTTGAAAAGTGCCTTCCATGTAGTTAGTGCTCCATAAGTATTTATTGACTGAATGAATGAAGACAGATATGTCCTCAGGAGTAGGTTCAAATCAGAGGGGATGTTGGGTGTGCCTACTGCTTTGTAGAACTTCAAGCTGGCCCAGTGCTTGGGTCATTCCCAACAAGCAAACTCAAGAAGAACATCCAGACCTTCCTGATGCTGTGGTGTGTGTTTGTCACCAGCACGTTGTCAAACACGTTGCTGCCCACGCAGCAAATATGTGGTCTTGGAACTTGTTGCTAATGGAAGTAAAAACATAAAATGAATAAAGTGGTTCCCCCCATGGATAGTGTGACAAGGCAGCCTTCATGGAGGTTTCAGAATCTACCAGCCCACCTCATGCATTACCTGCTACACGATTAGTCAAAAACGAACACACAAAGCTTCATATCAGAGCCCCACATCCTAAATATCTTTTGATGACCTGTCTCCTTGAAGGATATATCAGAAGTAGGTCACAGGATCATGAAGACCAAACTCCAGGAGGGAGTTCAGGGACGGTAGTCTGGATTTGGACATCGTGCCCTAACTTGTGTGCCTCCCAACACGTGGCAGATCGAGAGGTGACAAGAGAAAGGAGGAGAGGAGAGTGCACATGAGGGATATCTAATAGATTGGTGTTTCACCCTACCCAAGACCTAGCTCTTGGGAAGTACTGGGGTATTGAATGATATGGGTTGTAGGCTTGGCTTCCCTCCAGCGAGACCAACACTGATTTCCCTTTGCACACATGGCCTCACTCACCTCAAAAATTCAAAGGTCTGAAGACAAGTCACTTTAGAGTCTCCCATGTAAGGAACCAGCCCCTAGTCTTCTGTTTCAAGACCTTTGTTCACCTGCTTCCAAACCTCCATGCTCCCCATCTGCCCCCCTCCAGCGACCACCCACGGAGATACAGACCCCCTCCAGAGTGGGTCAGAGGAGGGACCTCTTAACTTGGCACTTGAACTTCTCAGACAATGAACCAAGGCAGCTCAGAGATTTCTTTTATTCCTGGAGCTCAGGACTTAAGCAGGTCCACTAGATCAAAGGCTTAGCCCCCGCCTGGGCTTCTCTTTGACCAAGACCTTGGACCAAGACTAGGGCTTTATGTTTGAATGTAGCATTGCCAGATTTTGCAAATAAAAATAGAGAACATCCATTTAAATTTGAATTTCAGATAAACAATGAATAAGTTTTTAGTATACATATGTTCCATAAAATATTTAGGACATACTGGACATACTTATGCTGAAAAATTATTCCTTGTTTGTCTTAAATCCCAATTGTACTGAGTATTCTTTATTTTATCTGGTTTCCTACTTGCATGGTTCCCAAACACGCCAGCAACTCCCAAATCAGCCTGGATAGAGCTGGGCCTGCCGTGTGGGGCAAAACTTCTGATGCCAATTCCTGTTCCCCACATGAGTCCCTTCCAAGGTGGCTGGCTGGCCGCACCATCAGAGCACCCAGGAAAGAAAATGCAAGGGAGAAAAGGCTTATGGCCACTGCTGGTGGCATCATGCCCCTCACAGTCAAGGGCACAGGGATCTGGGAAGGTCCTTGTTGAGACAATCTGCCCAGGAGGAGGAGGACTGAGAGGAGATAGCAACAGGGAGTGGAGGCAGGGGAGAGGGCAAGGATCCAGCAGGGCCAGCACGGAGCTTTGAAGGGGCTTTTGGAAGGGCCATCCCAGAGAAGCACTGATTTCCTGCAGGGCAGCCACTTGCCCTCCTCTCCCTGAGGCCTCTGCTGGCTCCCACTATCCCAGGACAAAACAGGGCCCGGGCTCTAGGATCCTCTCGTTTCCGCTTTTAATTTATCCCCTCTCCTTCCTCAGTCTCCTCAGTGTTCTGGAAGGTGGTGGACATGGACACCTTACGGACAGGTCTGGACATGAAGCCATGTCAGGGAGGCCCCGCAGCTCTGCCCCACATCCTCACCTCCTGCTCACAGACCAGCTGTGGTCAGGCTGGAGCGTAGTGATTAGCACATGTTGGTTTCCCAGGGTTCAAACCCCATCTCTGCCTTGTACTAGCTGTCTACTCCTCAGTCTCCATCTGCAAATGGGGACTCTTGTCGGATGAAATGAATTAACAGGTGGGAAGCGCATAGAACAGTGACCAGCATGGGGACGACACTGTTATATATGTGGGTTGTTTCTGCCTCTGCGCTCCACTGAAAGGCTCCCTCAATTACCCCGTTCTCGCCCTCTTGAGCCCTCTGCCATCCCTGACACACACCTCCCACTGTCTTCTCCTGCGGCCTCCATGACACTGAGCTCTTCCACGTTTCTTCTTCCCTGTTTGACGTCTCAGCTCCCTTCTCACGTTTATTCACCTCTCTCAGTCCCTTCTAACCAGGCCCATTTCCCCAAGGTTCTTTCTGGTTGTGGCTCTGTTCTCATCTCTTTATCCTTTTCCCTTGGAGATCCCAAGTAACAAGTGGGGGTGCCGAGATGGTCTAGCCTTGGATAAGCACACACTGTTTCTACAGGGGACACAAGCAGCTGTGTTTTGGTGGTCATCTCTGGAGAAGGGCAGCTGGGGCTCAGCCACGTGAGGGAGCTTCTGCTTTTCACTTTCTACCCCTCTGTAGGATATTGAATCTTTTCCATAAGCATCAATTACTTTTATAGTAGTGATTGCAATGACGATGCAGTTTTTTGAAGGAAGAGGGATAGATCACTTCTGACCAGGCCCTAGGACCTTCTTTATTGAGTAGTCTGTCTTTAAGATGGGATGGGAAGGACATTCAGAGTGTATCAGACGGTCTGAGCAAAGACAAGGAGTTGAGACCCAGAAGTGACTGAGAGGCTTTGGCGCCTGTAAAGAAATTTTAGACCTCACTGGTGGAGGCAGAGGACATGGTGGGGTACAGGCATTTTGGCAAGCCAAGATCTTTCAGGTTCCCTCAAAATCACCCAGGGGCCTACTCTGCCTCCCTGTAAGGCAGGCCCTGCATGCTACGCAAGATCCCAAGCCTCAGAGGTCATCAAGGCCAGAGGGACACACTTGGGGGAGCGTACGGCTCTCTGCTGGCCTGGACTCTGTGTCACTGTGCCTCCTGGGACTGGCTGCGGGGAGGGGGTGACTCGCCAAGACCTTGGGTCCATTGGGTTTGCCCGTCAGGTTTGCCTAGGGCACCTGCGGGCCTTCCAGGAGGGGATGAGCTCTTCAGAGACCAGATGACCCTTAATAGTCATGTAAGTTTGAGGACAGGCTGTAAATGGGTTAGGAAATGTAGACCCCCTAACATTTGGGGGTCCAGGTAAGAGCAGAATGAAGACTAGCTTCATATGTCTAAATATCTGAAAGTTACAAATCAAGCTGACAAACTATTAAATATAATATGTTCTCTCCTCTTACCTTGACAAATACACCTTCATGACACCCAGAAGGCCAAGTTTGAATTGAGAATTCATGGACTCCTCGGAGTTCCACACTGGAATGTGTGGAGAGCCAGCCTTGGGCTAGCTTCATACCCGGCTCCCTCTAGCACTAGCAAGGGCCTTGAGCACCCATGTCCAACCTCCACATCCACCCCCCACAAAATCCACCTCTTGGTGGCACCTGAGGCCCATTGGCATGCACACGGTGGCATGGTCCACCCTTCTTGTCAGGCCCACATTGTTAAATTAGAGGCTGCACAGGCATTGAGATTAAGCTCAGGGAATTGGATATTGAATTCCAGGATCTGAGTACCTGAAACAAGGTCCAGGAGTGGGGCATGTGTGGGCTCTTGGTGGACATGGCCCTTTAACCCATGGACGCCTGATCTGTGGCTGCTGGGCTGTGGCTGGAGAAGAGCCAGTGCAGACCCCTAATGCGTGGGCTGCAGCAAGGGCCGCTCACATCACTGGACCGGGACCAGTGCCTAGTGGGAGGAAGGGTAGCCAGTGAAAACCGGAAGGAGGAGCTTCGGAGATTTCCTAGAAGATCCTCAGGATGCCCAGGCACCTCCCTGTCCTGGGCTGGGAGTCTGCCAGGCACCTCGTGCTTTGGGGTCATTCAGGTGTCACCGTCTCACGCTCCCGACACAGTGAGGAGCTTGTTTCCCTCTTCTCACACTCCCTGACTCTAATCCCTACCAGCCTGTGCCACTTGGCTGGCCTCCTTGGCAGAAAGGTGACAAAAGGACGTGTCTCTGGAGAGTCAGATTCCTCAGCCAGAACCCGAAGCCTCCTTGGGGCCGTATGAGCCAATGGCTGGGGGTCCTGCCCTCCAGTCACCAAGTTGGTATCCTCTCACCTCTCACTGCTGGGGTGTTGGTGGGAGTCACTCAAAGCAAGTTCCTCAATCTTCAAAGAAGCAGGAGCTCTCACTGCTTAGAGCAAGCCTCTTTCCTTCTCTCCTACACTCTCGCTCCTCTGCCACTGCCTAGACCAGCCTTCTCTATTGAACCTTACCTTCCAGTGTTTCCCAACATCTACCTCGACTCCAGCCAGCTCACCTCCTCCCCTGGGCTCCTCTTCTGCTCCCAACATCTGCTCATCGACTCCTGGCTCAGCTCTCTCCTTATTTCTATCCAAATCCCTTTTATCCTTCACAGTACACTTTAAGTTTCACCTCCATAAAAGGGACGCAATACTTCCATTAATCCTTCTCCTGGTTTATCACCTGTGTTTTTTGCCACCCAGACCCCACATTTGGCCCATGAATTATATTCATGGTAGTAGTTTTTACTGTATGACATTATTGTTCTTTCATTGCTACACAAAAATCATAGGACAAGAAGAGATCTTAAAGACCACCTAGTCCAATGTTTGTTTTTGGACTAGATGAGGAAACCGAGGGAGAGAAAGATTTCATCACTTACTCAGGTTGAACCTGCTGGAATTACACTCGGGATTACACTCAACCCTCTTGACCTAACCCAGGACTTCCCCACAACCCCTGCTGTCTCTCTCCATGGAAGTCTGTCACCCACTGGGTGGGCAGCCATGAGGGCAATCACCTGATATACTCATCAGTTGGGCAAATGGTGCCTCCCATTTACTAGCAGGACAGAACCCAGAGCTGCAGCCCACTTCTGTACACCCTGTTATTCAAGTACTTTGCTTGCCGTTTTAATAACCACCCAGCAAAAAAGTGATTACCAAAGGTCACCCAGATTTTCTGAGACCAGCTCTGATTCCCCAATGTGTCCCCTTTAATTCAAGGAGAACAAGCCCATTCCTGGTCTTCCATGGCAGGGGCGGGCTTCTCCTGCTGCCTGTCCCCACGGCCCCTTGCATTTTCATTTTGGAAGCCCAGAGAGCCACCTAGCAATCTCCTGTCTGATTTCCCCGGGGGCTGATGAGAAGCCCCAGGCGGGAGGCTGCTGGGCCACAGAGAAGGGGGCTGAGTAGGCAGCCAAGGAGTAATGCAGTGGGGGGTGTGGGTTGGAGCCCAGCTTTAACAGAGGCTGGGAGCAAGGGAAAAATAGACTGGGGGCAGAGGAGCTGGGAGTGAGTAGGGACAGGGCGACCTGCCCAAAATAAGGCCCCTAAACTCCAAGTAAACTCCCCAATTCAAAATCAGCCAGAGTATGGCAGAGCAGACATTTTTTTCTCCCTCCTTCTCTGGTTGCCCTGCTCACTGCAAGGAAGAAAAGTAGAATAATGAACCACGTCGGAGAGTGTCACCCGAGCAGCTCAGGAAGGACGTGGGCAGACGCCTGGCTGGGCGGCTGACTTTCTCTGTTTCTGGTAGAGATTTTATAAATATTCGGGGAGTTTGATCTGAGGCTTGGGGGTGGGGAGGGGAGGGGAGCAGCGGAGGGGGGATAACTCAGCCCACGGGGGTTCTTGCATCTCTCCGAGGCCTGCTTTTCATTAGCGTCGCCAAGGCAACTGCTCATCTGCTGCAGATCCCCTCACGCCTTGCAAAGCATCCACAGCACGTTACGCTTTTCCTCTAATAGCGAATCTTCCACAATCAGCCTACCTCCAAACCCCCTCCCCTCAGCCCACCACCTCCTAGCTTGGGGAAGAGAAGACAATTAAGGAAGAGAAGAGCTCTGATCCCAGCTCTCTACAGCTGGTGCGGAGAGACAGCCACGACTGTCCCATTCCAAGGGCCACGATTTGCCCCAGGACTGTTCAAGGCTGGGTGGTAACAGGCCCCACGTAACCAGCCTGCAGCAGCACTCCAGTTCCAATTCCTCCTCCGTTTTGCACACCCAGCCTTGCCTCTTGTCTCCTCCCCATCTGACCTGACCTTTCCCTCCACACACACCTTTATTCTTGACCAAGGCAAAACATTTGCAGAGTTCCCAGGGAACGACCTCACCAGCTGTCGTGCTGATAAATTCCAGATACCCATCGAAGCACAAGCCCGTGTGTGTCTCTGGTTTTCACCAAGGTGTCCAGTGGGTTCTAAAAGGGTGGTGTCAGCAGAGGTGGAGTCTGGGCAGGGGAGAGAGGAGACCCAAGGCAAGGCAGTGTAAGAGTGGGTGAGTCGACCCAAAGAGGTTGTGGTTTCACCTTGGAGGAAAGAGGGCCAGGTTGCATGATTGGCACGGGTGGGTAGGGAATATGCACCCAGAGCCTGTAACCCCAGCATCACAGGCACCCCCCTTCTGCGCATTTACTCCATGGAACTCCAGTTATCTGTTTAAAAGTCAGCTCCCTCTAGCTGTGAGCTCCATGGGGCCACAGCCAGGGAATCCTGGTCTCAGCGTCAGCACAGCACCTGTGCACAGGAGGCCCACAGTAACGTCTGTTGAAAGAAGGAGCGTTGTCAGGGGGCCGCAGGGGCTGGGTTTTCTGGGTTGTCTTTCTAGCCTGTCTTTACGCTCCTGAGCAAACCGAGCCTCTCCCAGCCCCTCCTTTCTGTGGAATGCAGGTCACCCCAGCCCTCCTGAAAGATCTGTACTCATAGCCCTCGAGCCAGCCCCGAGGACTGCAACTAAAAAGCCAGAGAAGACCCTTCCCAGCTACAAATGAGCAGAACCTGGGACCCAAGTCTTCTGGGCTCAGACAAAAGCAGCTCCTGCCTTCTTGCTTTTTGTTCCTTTTCCCACCGAGATTGGCCCTGGAGGAGCAAACCCTGGGTTCCTCTGCTGATCTGGGCAGGAAATTCCTGTCAGCTGGTGTGAGAGGCCAACTGGGGGAGATTTCATCACGTAGATTCCCCCCGAGAAACAGAATCATATTGAAGTCTTATCCTGGCCCCGGGGGAGGCCGTCCTCCGCCATCCCCTTGTGCCTCGCTGAAGCAGGCCACTGCCAGCATCTCTACCCAAAGCTGGTGTTGGGGTTTTCAACACTCAGCCGAGTCACAGGGAGGAGTGAGACCATTAACAACAATTAGGTGCAGAGCGTAGTCGACGGGGCTGCACAGGTGGTTTTTTGGTCAGTTCTGGTGGCAAAGCCATATCAAAGAGGCAGAGAAGTGCCAGCCCCAATGGCACAGATAAGCGTGGGCTCAAGAAGGCTGTGGGGTGTAGGTCCTCGCTCCTCAAAGTGAGGTCCTGGGGCCTGCAGCATGGCCATCACCTGGGAGCTCGGTACAGATGCAGAATCTCAGTCCCCTGCTGAATCAGGGAATACGTTTTAACAAGATGGCCCGGTGACTGGAGGCACATTAGAGTTTGAGACGCACTGGACCACAGTTAAGAAAATATAGCTGCTTCTTTGTGGATTCTAATTCCAGCTCTGTAATTCTAATTCTAATTCCTCACTCACTAACTGTGTGACGTCAGGTAAGTTAAGCACCCTTTCTGAGCTTCAGTTTCCTCACCTTTAAAGCAGTGATGTGGGCCAGCCCCGTGGCTTATCGGTTAAGTGCACGCGCTCCGCTACTGGCAGCCCAGGTTCGGATCCTGGGCGTGCACCGACACACCGCTTCTCTGGCCATGCTGAGGCCGCATCCCACATACAGCAACTAGAAGGATGTGCAACTATGACATACAGCTGTCTACTGGGGCTTTGGGGAAAAAAAGGAGGAGGATTGGCAATAGATGTTAGCTTAGAGCCGGTCTTCCTCAGCAAAAAAAGAGGAGGATTAGCATGGATGTTAGCTCAGGGCTGATCTTCCTCACAAAAAAATAAATAAATAAAAATAAATAAAGCAGTGATGATACTGCCCATCATAAAGGGGTGATGTGAGGCATGGCCCGGCACCAGTAGGCTCCAACGCTAGTAAATGTTAGCAGCGCAGAGTTGCTTGCTCAGGGAGCATTAATATCCTTTGCTTCCCTGAGTCAGCTAGCCAGGAGACGGGGCTTCGGCCAGCCCTCTTGCTATTTCACTTTTGCGTTTTCGGGGGGGATTTATAGACCCCCCCAACCATGAGCCCTGAAGCCAACAGTTGTAGCCTTTGATCTCCAGTCTCCCCACATGTGAAATAAGGATTGCGAGTGCCCTCGTGGGAGGACGGAGAGCTATGGGTGAAGGCACTGAATGAGTGTGGGGAGGCAAGGCCAGGTAACGAGGATGGCTTTCAGGAAGACGAGACACAGCATCTGACTGGTAATGGAGCCTTATAAATGGCACTTTGACTGTTTCCCACAAGCAAGTAGTATAGAGTCTGGATTTCATTTCTTTTACCATCTCTGCGTTTCCTTGAGAGACAATAAGATTCTGTCGTTGTGGGGGTGGGACACGAACCCCTTTCCCTTTGTTGTGTGTTGGTGTGTTCTGTAGCTACAGTTCCCTCCACTTTCCTGGGCTAACGTAACCTAGCACCAGGACAAGCCACGGAGTCTGCGGGAACCCCGAGGTCTCCATGAGCGCCAGGCTCATTTAGCAGAGCTGCTTTCCCAGCGGTGGTTGGCTCAAGCTGCTTTTCAAATTAGTTTTGGGGGGAAGTGGGAGGGACTGCCCCTGGGTGTTCCTTGGAATGTGCCGGCTGGTGACCTGGGCAAGTCGTTTAACCTTGCTAAGCCTCAGTTTCCTCCTAGGATCATAATACTAATACGAGAACCTCCCTGAAGATGCCACGCAAGTCTCCACCCTTTCCGGGGATGACGAGATTGCTGGAGGATTGAATGAGATGGTGCTTACAGGGAATGGGGTACAAAGAGTGGAGTATGGCTGCCATTCTTGCCGTTGTCGGAAGAGGTAGGCCTTAGATGGTTGGCCTAAGTGGAAAATCACAAATAAGAGAGCGGCCTCCAATTGCAGACCGCAAGCCCAGCCTTCCCGTTCCTGTGCAGGTCAGCAACTGACCCTCCCCTCCCCACCTTCATTTTCTCTTTCTTTAGCTGCAGGAGTGGAGACATGTGGCTCGCCGGGCTACCCCAGTGAGTTAAAGCTTTAAATAAACACATGCTCAAAACTCTCCTGTCACATCCCTGCCCCCGTGACTGCTGCAGGCCCCTCCCGACCTGGGGACGTCTCTCCCGCCCTCTCCCTCTCTTCCTCTCCTGCTGGAAGCCAGGCCTGGGCTGAGCCCTAGAGAAGGTATCTCCTCCGCATGTATGCTGGTCCCGGGGGCCCTGCACAGGGCGGACGAGGCTCGTCCTGATCCAGCACAGACTCTCCTCTTCCTGGGTTTGCTAGAAGCCTGACCAGGCCCCGAGTCTTATGACTTCAACAGATGTTTCTGCTTAAGCAGCCCTGGCATCTTTATGGCCTGTTTTTTCCATTCTTGCTTCTCTTCCTCTGTCCCAGCTGCCCTGAGTGCAATTTGGACTTCATTTTCTTTCTAATGGCTACAGGGATAGAAAGGACTTCTTTTTTTCTTCTTTTTCATATTTTCCCTTTTTCCTTAGCTCTTCAAGTGACAAACACACACGTTCCATATGCATTCAGATTTGTGCTCATGGTGTGTATTTCTTCATGTTGCACTGACATTTATTTTTGCTTCAGATTTAGCCCCAGTACCAAGCCTCCCTCTCCGCCTCCACCCACACCCACGTTCATCCCCTGCTTGTCCCCACACAGGTCACCCCAGGGCAACAAATGGATGTGTCTTCCCAGAGGCTGATTCTGAAAGCTTGTGCCGGCCTCAGGCTCCGGCCTGTCGTCCAGTGAGACATGAAGAGCCTCGCCGTCTGTCAGGCTCTGTGGTCCGGGAGGGGTTTGCTGACTGATGGAGAAAGGGCTGAGACGGCAGTGGCCACGCATCTCTTCAAACTGCCCGGCCAGCCAGTCTCCCCAGGCTCAGGTGGGGCCAACATGACAGTTGTTAAAAAATGGAACCAGTTTTCCACAGGCAGGTCACAAGCTGGAAACCAGTCTGGCCACTGCTCACATCAACACCTGTAATTCTACCCAGCTCTCCGGCGTGGCACGATGTTCCCATTCACCTGCCCTGCAGGGTGTGGGGTCATCTGGCTCTGAGTCAGGTTCCTAGAACAAAGAAAGCCTGGAGACCTCAGGTCTTCAGGTGAAGGCCTGTCCATGTCAAAGGGCCCTGAGGCTCAGAACCCCTTATTGCCTCCCAAGACTGAGGCGTGGACCTGGATTCCCCCTCTGGGCTCCCACTGGGAGTATAGACAGATCTACCTGGAGTGCTAAATGTTGACACACCTGCTGCCTTGCCTCGGGTTAGCCCGTAGCCTATGAAGGGCATCCAATCTTAATTTCTCCATGTTTCTGCAACGTTTCTACCTGAGTGACTCATGATACAGACTCACCTCCCAGGGTATGTTCATAATTGAGCTAACTGTCAACTACTGCAGACTACAATGAGCCACCCTGTAATGAGCCACCCTGACCACGGGGGAGAGTGGAGTCTTCAGAATGTCCCTCCTTCGACACCCTCACCACAGAGGGGCCTTTCCGGACGGACGGTGTGGAGATGGCTGAGCAAAGCCCCATGAAGTCCTCACTAGGCGACTACCCCCAACTGAGAAGAGCCAGGCAGCCCCTGTCCCCTTCTCTCCCCATTATGGTGGTGTTGCCATGTGCATCTCACCCAGGACCCTTCTCCTCCCTCCTTCCTATTGAAACAAGTTAAAACTCTGGTTTCGGTTTGTTTGCGTTTTGGAGGCTGAGCTGTGGCACCCTCCCCTTGGTGGATTGAGGGAGGCTGCTCGGAGAAGTCAGCAACAGTGGACTGAGCTTGGGTCCCACAACAGGCTGACCCACATGAGAACGATGGGAAGTGGAGGCGGGAAGAAGACCTGGAAGTAGGAGAGAGAAGAAGGATGTCATCCGTGCCGCATTCCGCCAGGGAAGCTGGGCGCACCAACCGACAGCCACACCCTTGGAGCAGAGCGTCGAGGATGCCCCTTTCTGTCGGCTTCACTTGTCACTCATTCACCAATAAAGAGGAAGAAGGGAGCTGTCTCCTTGGCTTTTCCATCCATAAATCCCTCCAGAATCCCCTCCAACAAGGACGCTTCCCCAGAAACAACTATGTGGTGATGTCACAACCAGAGATCCTTCGGATGGTTAAAATCAAATCAATACCCACAGCCCTGTTGGTCTCACATTCTCCTTCCCTGAGTGTTTGCCCCTGGCTGGTGCCAGGCCTTCTTTGTGTATGTGTGTGGTGTGGGGGGTGAGTGGGGGAGTTGGGGGGTTGTTTCATTTTTGCTGTTCCCCAGGGTTCCCCACACTCAGCTGCAACAAGCATCTCTCCCTTTGTTGCCCAAGAGTGCTGTGTTCCTGCTACCATGTGCGGCTCTGGCTCTGCCTAGGGGTCTTTAGGAATCTCGAACAGCCATTGGACTTGCAGTCCTGAGCCCTTGGGATGTGAAAGTGATTGGCCAGCCACCTGGATGCCTAACGCAGTCAGTCCTCTGTCTCTCCCCTTTCCTCCTTTTCACACTAGTGTTTCCCACTGGAGGAATGGAGCCCTGGGAATCTGCCTGCCACCCTAGGACTGTGTGAAGCCAGGCACAGACACAGGCAACAAGTGACTTTCAATTGGTCAAACGGAAGCTCGCTCTCCCTATTCTCTGAAGGTCTCATTCCGTGAAGGACCTGGCCAAGCCCTTCCTTCCAGATGGCCATGATGTCGTGTCCCCTCCATACCAGGAGTGAGGACATGGATGCTTTCCAGGACCTCAAGAACCAAACCCCTCTTCCTGCACAGGGCTGATAGGGGAACGGCCTGAAGCCCCGGAGGCCTTAATTGCATCATAAATGTGAGGGCTGAGGTGCAGTGGTGTGTGTGTGTGTATGTGTGTGAGTGATGTGTGTGGGAGGGGGAATGTGTGGAGGGTGTGTGTGTGTGTGTGTGTTCAAAGGAAGGGAGAGAGGATGGAGGAGGTCTTTCTTGAGTATCGAAGGGAGGCATCTGTCACAAGAAGAGGACTGAATGACCCAAAATGTTTTAAACATATGCATCCCAGTTTTAAAATGATCACAACAGTAATACTAATAATTTTTTTGCTATCATTTAATGAGATCTTTCTCCATGCCAGGTACTCAGTATATATGATGTCATTTAATTCTTAAGAAACCCTGTGAGGTACAAGTAGTATTATGTAAT
This sequence comes from Diceros bicornis minor, assembly GCF_020826845.1. Classification (NCBI taxonomy): domain Eukaryota; kingdom Metazoa; phylum Chordata; class Mammalia; order Perissodactyla; family Rhinocerotidae; genus Diceros; species Diceros bicornis. The sequence continues at coordinate 17,147,112 of NC_080763.1, forward strand.
TTTTCGAACAGGAAAACAAGCTTTGAAAAGTTAGGTTGAGGGAGGGAGGAGGGCGAAAGGGGTGACAGGGCCCATGTGTATGGTGATGGATGGTAATTAGTCTGTGGATGGCGAACATGAAGTACTCTACACATCAATTGAAATATAATGATGTACACCTGAAATTTGTATAATGTTATAAACCAATGTTGCCTCAATAAAAAAATTAAATTAAAAAATTTAAAAAATTAAATAACCAAAAAAACCCAGAAATATTTCTAAGTCAACGAAGCTAAATGATAACTTAAAAGATAATGCATACATTTAAAAACTTTTTCAAGTTAGGTCAATTGCCAAAGATCATAGATCTGAGACGTGGCAGAGCCAGGATTAGAATCCCAGCTTCTGAGCCAGAGCTCAAAGTCTTCACCAGGATGCTCTTCTATCCACGAACAGTAATGACAATAACAACTACACTGATAATAATTACTGCCTACACTGACAGTGCACTTGCCATGTGCCAGACACCGTTGTAAGTGCTTTGCATAGATTCGCTTAATTCATTCTCACAAAACTCTATTTGCTATGATCTCATTGCACAGACAAGGAAACTGAGGCACAGAGCATTTTGACGTTGATTTCCTTCAGCAAATGTAAATTGAACACCTTTGTGTGTTAGGTACTGCACTAGGGACCTAGAGCTGAGGAAGACATTGATCTTGTCGTCTAGGATCTATCAGCAAGGTCCATGGCCATGACCGTCAGAATGGGATCAGGGTGGGATTCCAGAACTTGAAATGGGGGTGATAAGGATCGGGCATCCTGGGGTATCCTAGAGAGATGAACACACCAAGAGGTCCCCAAAGCAGGAACCCAAGCACAGGAGCAAGATAGAAGCCTGTTGTCAGAGGCGCAAGCTCAGATCTGGGCCAGCAGCAGGACAGATAGAACCAGAGCCATTTTATTCCACCTGCAGTGTGGCCTTAAGCACAAGACTGCGGAGCCAAGCTGCCAGGTTCAAATCCTCGCTCAACCTTTCTTTAGCTGTGTGACCTTGAGCAAGTTAATGGACCTCTCTGGGCCTCAGTATCTTCATCTGGAAAATAGGGATAGTAACAGTGCCCACCTCATAGAGTTGTGAGAACTAAATGAGTTCATACATGAGACACCCTCAGAACAGGGCCTGGCCCGTGGTTGGCTCTCTGGGTTGGCTCTCAAGCTCTTATCAGCCTATGATCACACTGGGGCCTTGATGCTGAGACAGGCAGAGGCTACAGGAGAGGCCAAGTTGTCCCAGTGGCAGGAAGAGGAAAAGTAGAAGGAATCAATTGAGGCCTGTCCTTCTTGGCTTCAAGGGGAGGGAGAGGTGAAATCTGATGGGACAGAGAGGGAATTCATATCCTTGGTATAAAAGGCTGGCAAACAGGCATGGAGCTCTTCCTTCTTAATCTCCTGAGGCCAAGATGCAGGTGCCTGGCACCTGGACTGGTGGGAAGTGGGAAATTTCTCTGGACTGGCATTTATAGTGGCGCCACTGTGGTCCAATTACGGGCATGCAGAGAGGCTCCGGCTGCCTTTGCACAGCTCCTCAGTCATCCAGGACGGGAATATTGATCTATTCCCAGCATCCTCTCTATAAACTTCCCCAACCTCAGTCTCCGGCTTGGAAGAGAGACAGGGGTGGCTGGGGGAGGTGGTGGAAGGCAGCCATGTTCTGTTGCAGTAAATCTTTCCTAGAAGCCCTGCCTGCTTTCCTAGAAGAGGAGACAGCTGAGCTCATCGGCCAGGGCTGGATCAGCCCAGAAAGAATCCTTTCCAACCCCCAGAAGATCCCTCAGCGGCTTGAGAGAGGAATGGCTCACTGGGGTGCTTTGTTCACAGACGTGGGACTGTCAGACTGGGCAGGGGTGTCTGGTGACACATTAGAGCAGCTGAGGAGGAAGGCCGGCCTTTTGGAGGTGGGACAAACATGTTTGCCTGAGAGGAATTTTGTGATTCGCCTAGCTCCCCACCCCCACTCTCTTTTAGAGAGCTCACTCCAAGACTTTTCATAAGCATTGGAGACCACAGTTTCCTCTCCCAGAAGCCCCATTAAACTCTGAGTGAGTGTGTGTGTGTGCATGTGTGTGTGTGCGTGTGTGTGCAAGTGTGCATGCGCCAGCATTCCTTCCCCACCTATTTTTAATCTCTCATACTTTTGTGCACATTTCGACCATCATGTACATTCCCATGCCATTCCCCTTGAACTCATTCTCTCTCCTTAAGTCTTCCTCTACCAGCCTCTTGGGGAAGCCTCAGGGCCCCAGAGGATGGCAAGAGAGTCTAGACATTGCCTTGAAATGAGAATTCCTTGTTTCACGCTCTTATCATCCATCAGCAGCTGAAGATGAGTGTGGGGACACTAGGATGAGAAGGCGGTGATGGCGTGGGAGGTGACTCACTGATCTGCCCCACCCAGACCCAACCTCCCAGGGCAGCACCTGCCCCTCCACCTCGGAGCAGATTTCCTTCCTGGCTTCCTGCTGGGCTAAACGGCCAGCAAAATGGACACAGAAGGTGTCTAAGGCACGCCCACATGGCAGCTTGGGTTTCTTGAAGTTGAGCTGAACCGGTAACTGATGCCCTAGATTTTGTGCCAGATTCTCAACTGGGAGTTTGCTCAGTGCCCAAGCCTTTTCCCCTCTGCCCAAGCCAACCACAGTGTTTCGGTAAACTCCTTGGTGTGCTGGGAGCCTGGGCCTTTATTCTATTCCCCTCACGATTATCTACTCTAATGGAGCAGAATGGTGACACCAAAGATACTCAGTGTGGAAGATGATTCAAAATGATGGATGATTCACTCCAGAACGTACCCTTCCAGTTGCCTCTAAGGATTTACCTTGCTAATTATAAGTTTCCACTGCTATTATAGTAAGCTTGCCTTCCTTGTTGAAAAGATGACCAGGGACAAAGGGGAACTAGTCAAGGGACCCCGTTTTGTCTGAAATAATGCATCCATGAATAAACGAATTGAGCATCACTGTCTTTCCATGTTGGTGGATGTTTCTGTGGAATTAAGAGAACTTTCAGGGCTGCTGCTAGCTTGGGTAGATTAAGTTTGTCCTTGTGTTCTGAGCAAGGGTTGGGAAGTCAACGGTGAGGCAATTTCTCTGGCCCACAAAATGACCTATGGCTTTTGAGGAAGGACTAAGAGACTATGACCAAGACAAAGGATCAGCCTGAGTCCATCTCCCCATCATGTACATTATGTTGTTTATAATAGCAAAAAATGGATGCAACCTAAATGTTCACCCATAGGGTATTAGCTGAACAAACATCTGTATGGCAGAATACTAGGCAGTCATTAGAATTATGTGCTAGGAGAAGACTTAATCTCATGGGAAAATGTTCACAACATATCACTAAAGGGAAAAAGCAGATTGTAAAGCAGTATGCACAGTGCTTTGTGGAGCAGTTTTATAAGAAAAAGCATTGTGTACATTTTCTAACTGGAAGACTATGTATAAAAACATTAACTGTGCTATCTCTGGGTAATAAGATTTGGCTTAACTTTTATTTTCTTTTTTGAATTTGTTTCTTTTTTCAGCAGTTTTCCTCCATGAACATATATTATTCCAAAATCAGGAAAAAAAATCTATTAAAAAAAAGATTATCTGAGGGATCAGCAGAAGTGTTTCCTATTTCTTATCCCGTGTCTATTCTCCGTTTTATTTTGGAGATTCAAATTCCTCAGCCCTTCCCACAACAGATACTCATGGAGCAAGAGGCCTAGAGTAGCTGATGTCCTAAATAACATCACCACGGTGAATTACTCACAGCTCAGCTAACAGCTTATGAAAGGTTTCATTTCCACCTGATGCTTGGAATTAATCATACCAAAACCATTTTTTTCCTTTTTCCTTTTTTTTTTTTTTTTGGTGAGGAAGATTGGCCCTGAGCTAACATCTGTGCCAATCTTTATTCTATTTTGTATGTGGGATGCTACCTCAGCATGGCTTGATGAGTGGTGTGTAGGTCTGTACCCAGGATGCGCACCCACGAACCCCAGGCTGCTGAAGCTGAGCACGCAAACTTAACCGCTACGCCACCGGGCCAGCTCCCAAAACCATTTTTTTTTTCCTAATCAGGAATGAGCTTCTCCAAGGGATCTTAAATAAGAGTATAGGGACTCACAGAGACAATTATAAACCGCAACAGCTGCTCCATGGGTTTTCAAACATGAGGGTGATTCATCCCTTCTCCTAGGCCTTTTTACAGCATCCCTTGGAGTTTTGAAAATCTGCTGTTGTAGTGAGAAGGAAAGGGACTGGGAGAACATGGCCCTTCTCTTATGGAAGGGTGGTGAAAGGCGTTTGAGAGAACAAAACTAAGGGACTCAGACAATTCAGCTTTGTTTGTCTAGTTCATAGGACAGTGTTGGCATAGAGGAGTGCCCAGAGAGTGGATGGAGAGAGTAATGAATGACTTCATAGAGGGAAACAGTTGGACCACTGTAAACTCTGCTGCAGAACAGAGACAGGCCTGGGTGCACGCCATTTCTGTCACAGATTTTAAAGAACCCATCTACCTTTCAGCTGCTCCTCATCACCACCTCCTTCCAAAGCAGAACAGTCAAGATCATCTCCCTTCTCACCCCAGGAAACGGCACTACAAGTGTTCCAGCTGTTCTGAAGTCACCATTCCCACCAGTGGCAGATCTTGGTGACACATCTAGAAGGTAGGGGGCAGCACTGTTGTCCTCCTGGTCCACCAGTCCAGCTGGTCGACTCTGCTACTCTAGGGGTGCCACATTACCTTACCGGTGCATAGTCAGAGGGTGGCTTTTCTCAGTCAGCCTGTCCTTGGAAAATTCATTCTCCTATTGTATTGGAAAATTCCTCTTGTGCCTGTCATTGCACACATCAGGAGACCGAGGTTTCCATTTTCTCAGAAGTAATTAACCAGTTACTGTCACTGAGACCAAGCCTGTTCCTGGAATTTTTTACTTATCCTTATAAAGCCATAATCCAACCCTAAGAGACAAGATCTGAAGCAGGGACCTGAGTTCTCTCAAAGCAGAGAAATAAGCTGAGGCTAGGCCGGGCTGTGCACTGAGTCTGGGGGCCATACACACGCAGCCTCACCACTGAAATCATTCCATGTCATCTACTCCTGGTTGCCTGGGGACATCTGAGGATGGCAGAGTAGAGAGTGGGGAAGGAAAGGCCAGCGAGGAGCACTTGCCCTGTAGAATAAGGCTCCCACTACCCCAGCTCTTGATAAGACTCCTCAAAAAAAAAGGAGACAGACATAGATTGACTATGATGGAAGGACATCTACCCTACTCTATCCTTGCCAAATCACAAGAAGGGGAGATGTTCACTTTTCAGATGATTGACACAAAAATGTAAAGAACTGTATTTCAGGGGGCGCAAACCCATTCAATTAAACAAAGGATCCTCACTGTTTCAGTTCCTGGGATTTGCTAAAGCAGGGAAGTCAGCCTGAAAAAATAGACTAGAATCCCTTTTGCCCTAGAGTGCCATGGTGGGCTCAATCCAATTTTAAATCTAAATTTTCAGGTGTAAGAAGCTTCTGGAAAGAGAGATCCAGCTGTGCACAAAGTGGCCTATCAGTAAGAAATCCTTAGTCCCTGCTGTTTTATTATCAAAGATGATGAAGGTGAAGCTTTCAGTTGATATCATTATCATACTATGCAAAACAGACCAACACAAACCTCATTCATTCATTCACGTCTCCGCTTAACAAACCTCTATTGAACACCTTGTACATACATTAACCAAATACTATGCCTTACCTACCATCCCCTCCAGGAGCTCACAGCCAAGGAGGAGGGCACTCAGGAAAACTGAGAAATTACCATGGATTATGGCTAGAGCCCAAAGCAAAGTAAGAAGAATGAGCCATAGGAGCACCAAGACGCATGCTGCTCACTCCACCCACGACTTCTGAGAGCTCTTTATAGTAAAGGAGACTTGTCAGTGGGGGTTGACGATGAGTAGTTTTCCAGGCAATTGAACTGATGTTTTCATTGTAGACCTGAATGTGTTTCACTATGCCTCTGAGCTCCAGGGAATCAAGACACAGTGATTGTGACAGCAGGTGACATCCTTCTGGAGAACATGTGTACCAGCACCCATCAGGAGTCATCGCTGTGCTCTTCCGCAATGAGCCCAGCAGGCTAGTGACCTGAAGCAGGCGTTAATGTTTTATGCAGCCGGAAGACAGCTCAGACCAGAGATGCCACCGAAGCCAGTGACATGTTCATCCAGGGACAGCTCCTTCTCAGGAAAACGAGGGTCCAGCTCTACTTAAGCATGTAGGCAAAAATGCCTGGACAAAGAAGATGAAGAGGGCTTGTATAAAGGTGGGTCCAAACTTGCCATGGGTCTCAGTCCTTTAGTTACGCCCCTCACTCCCTCTGCCTGCCATCTCCGCCCCCCTCTCCCTGAGCATCTGCTGAACATGCACTCATGGTTCAAGACTCAGGCTCAAATGCCATTTCACCTAAGACTTTCCCAACGTTCCTGGATTGAACAGTTGTTCCTTCCCTTATCACACCCCACCCTTGGCAATGTTCCATGTTACCTGTATCAGAAGTCACTCATTTATTTGCTCATCTGTCTCCCTGAGGGCAGTACGTAGGTCTTTCTCATCCCTGCAACCCCAATACCTAACAAAGTGCCTGGTGAACTTTCATTGAATGGATATAGTTGTGCACTTAAGCATACCCTGGAGTCTTCTAAAAGCAAAAGATATTATAGAAAAGTCCTTCCTGATAAAAATCATAGAGTGTGCAATACCCGTGTTTCACATATAAAGAAACTTAAGTGTGAAGGTAGGCAAGTCCAGAATTCAGTTTGTGGCAGATCCAAGAGCGTAAATCCCAACCAGGACTATGCTGAAACCAAAATTCCTCAGAGCCCCTGGGCCACCTCAAATCAGATGAAATTCTAAACAAGCCAGAGCCTCGCTGATTAGTTCCACAGTGCTGGGCTCCAGTGTGTTCTGGAAGGTTCTCCTGGGCTCTGCCTCCAGAAGGTTGGGGTGGGGAGAAGCCCCACAGGCCCAGGGCAGTGTCAGGTTCCCCCTTTTCTGTCAGCAGGCATGGAAGAGCCTTTAAGAAAATGGAGTATTATGATTTGTTTGTTTTTACAGTGACTCATCTGTCGTAACTGGGTTAAAGTCCACTTAGAGAAAGGAGAACAAAAGACCTCCTGTTAGTGCTGGAAGTTTGCCTCTTAAGATATCACTGAGAGGAACTGGGAAGAAAAAACCCCAGCAGGGCAGAGGAAGCTGCAGGCCTTCAGGAACACAGCAGCACTTTGGGAAGGCAAACACGGCGGCTTTCATCTCCAGGACCCTATCTGAGCCGGCCGCTCCTTTTGCACTGTTTTGTGACCCACTGTAGTGCTGACCATCGGACTCAGGCCAGGGCCCTATTCCCACACTCTTTGAACAGAGAGAGGCTGCCAGGAGCTGTGGCAGTGTGGGCAAGTCTCCACGTCCAACCAACCCCAGGCTGAGAGTGATGATGATGAGGAAGATGGAACTAATATATAGAACTTACTGTGTGCCAGGCATTGTTCTAACATTATACACCATAACTCGTTTCATAGACACCCAGGAGGCTAGCATGCCACCTCCCCAGCGACAGCAGAAGGCAGATGCCATGAGGCAGAAATCTGGCCCTGCCCTCTTTGGGAAACTCGCTGGCCCGGTGCAGGTAGAGGAACCATCAGGCTTATAGGCTCCCAAGTGAGGTGGGACCAGATTTCTAAGTGGCATTTTCCAGGGGGCAAACTCAGTCCATCTGACTCCAAGACCCAAGGACTTCCTCTTTACTCTCTTCAAATGAAAAAACAAAGTCGGAGAAAGACAAAACTTGACAGTTCTCTTCCCACAACTTTCCATCCGATCAGCCCCACCTATATTAAACTTGCACCTGTGTCCTTTATCCATCAGTTCCGTGGAAATGTTATTCTCACCCTTGGCCACCCACACCACGAGGCAGTTCTGTACCAGGATTGCCCATTCTGGTGTTCGCCCACTTCACGTTAATTATGAGAAGCTGGACTGTCTCTGCTCCAAGGCTATGAAAGAGGGATGAGGACAAGAAGAAGACAGAAATTCCCAGAAAATCCCAGGTCCTTCCTCCATTCAGAAGCTCTTCACATCACCCTCTTCCTTCCCAGGGGTCTGCTGGTCCCCCAGAGATTAGGAAGCTCCTTGGTTGTGGGTCCTAGGCCTCTGCCCTGCGGAGTGGCTGGGCCTTCTTGGTCTCCCAATTCGAATAGTCAACCCTAATCATTCCATTTCCTGAACAAGACATATTTTTGTAATATTATAATTTGTAATTGTATTTGTAATTTCTGACCAAACACCAAGGATTCTTCAACAGAAACCCCAAAATGAAAGCATTATTGTGCTCGTCTATCCTCTTTCCTTGTGAGTATCCTTGTTCCACGGCACGCAGCAGACGGGTGTGGGAACGACTCCATGTGTGCTGGGCGCCAGAGTTAAGCGGCTCCGGTGCGGGGCTGGTCCTCTGGCTTTCTGTACGCCACTCTGTGACTTTGAGGGGATTACTCCCACTAACAAGCAAGGCCTCCACAAACAATGGGTTGGGGGGAAGACTCAAAAGAAGCCAATCCAATGCTCTTCAGGATGCTTCTCCCTTTGGCTGGCCTCACAGGGATCAGGCCCCTAGTGGAATCGCTGGAGATTTAGGGCTTAATTAAACCCTGGCTTTAGGCCAATATGCTGGTGGCCCCTTCAATTTCCCAGGTCCACCCAAGTGGCATAAACACTGGACTGGGAATGTGAACCGCTTAGCTGATTCCACAAGAGCCGGTCCTCATTAGCTAAGAGCCTGAGTATCGCCAGCTCACGGGGCTCGGCAGGCATTAGCAGCCCCAATCCTGGAAGTACAGCGTGACTTTAAGTTAATGGTCTCTACATCCACACTCTTTGGGACCACGGCTGGGGGGCTTTGCAGACCACCTCCACCATGGGGACCTTTGGGATTGCCTTCTTTTCTCTGCCTGATAAAGCCCAGGCTCACCACCGGAGGCGACCAGATCATCTGCTTAGTGGGCTGTCCCTTTGCATGTCGAGATCATTTTTCTTCTGAGCAAATGGTTGCATCTTACACATCCCAAAGCATAAGGATTGGGGTCTTTCCCAAGTTCTTGTGTGAGGGTACCCACAAAACACAAACAGAACAACTGCATGCTTTCTTGAATTTGGCAATTGTGTTGTTGCTTGGACTCAGGATTTGCTTGTGAGCCTTAAGGACTCAGCAGAGTAAGCTGCTTAGGTCCCCGCATGGTCCAGGGCTGAGCCAAGCAAAGATCCATTCCCCCTGCCCCACTCTTGGCTGGCCGGAGGATCCCTCCGGGATTATTCTGTAGCCACCTCCTAAAGAATCAGACCCTGCAGCTGGTCTCATAACCAAGCCTTGCCAGTAACTTAGGCGTGGTGGCAAGACGTGGGTGATTTAGGGACGGCCTAGTAGTGGAGAGCCAAGTACGACCCCTCCCACTCCGACCAGCTTCGTGACCTTGGTTGGCAGTGTCATTCTCATCTCAGCACAGTTTCCGTGCCTATAAACATAATGATGAAACCTGCCACCGACTTTTCCCTAAAGGAGGCTGCGCGAGAGAATTAATGAATGTTTATTGAGCACTTGGAGTTCTTTGGAGAAAGGCCTTTATAAATATAAGTCATGATTAAAGGATATCCAGTTTGCTAACTCTCAGAGGAAGTACTTAATGGGATCAGGGCTGAATATCTTGATGACTGAGTTCCATTCTTTATTCAAATATGCACAGGGCTCCCATCACTCACCTCACTGTCCACTCATGTTATTATCCTAGGTTTTTTTCATTTCCATATATCATAGGAGGGTCCAACAGATGTCATCCTCCTGCCATGCTCCCCCACTGCCTCCCTTCCCTTACACCAGCTTCCGTCGCCTCCCCTGAGGTTACCGAGACCACCTCATTGTCAAGCCCAATGGCTTTTCCTCACTCCTCATTCTCCTTGCCCTTTCTGGAGCACGACACTGGTCACTACCCGCTACTCACCCTTGAAAGTCTGATTCTGTGGTTTCCTCAACCCCCGCAAGTCTAAACAGAAGTCATCATCGTCCCCAACCAACTCCCTGCCCTGTTTCTCTTCACTGTTCTCATGGGGCCCAGTCTCCAGATCTCCCTGTCCATTGCCACCCTTCAGTGCAGGCCATATTGTCCCAACCTGCTTGGTCCTTGCAAAAACCCGTCCCTGGCCCATGACACCTCCAGACTCAAGGCAAGTGTCACGTGTGTATGTCCCTGAACTGCCCCACAGACCTCTCTGTACCACCTGGACCTCTGGCCATCCTGTTCCCCAAATCCACCCAGGTCTCCTGCCCCCCTTCCTGTGGTCTGCTCCCGCTCCACACACCACGGGACCTGCTTTCCTGCTTGCTCACCTCCTGCCTGGTTCCCAGACCAGCTTGCGCTCTTGCTCCCAGCAAGCTGTCTGAACTGACTGAAAGTCTAGCGACAGAGTTCCTTTTCTAGGGCACCGTGACAGTCTCATCCCCTACCTATATCCCCCCCGAAAGACACAGACACATAGACATGCATATATACTCTCGTAGACACATGCAGAGGCACACAAACATACAAAGAGATGCAGGTACACACAGAGACACATGTAAACAGGTACACAGGTGCACACAGACATACAGACTCATGTACAGATACACACACACTCATGTAGACATACACAAACACACAGATAGTCAGATATAGACGCAGACATAAATACTCAGACATACAAACACATACTGACACACACAGAAGCACACACATCCAGACATACACACAGACATACACATAGACACACATACCCACGTAGGCATACACATACTGACAGACACAAAGGCACAAACATATACACACCACTTTTGCTGCCTTCCCAGCGTCCTGACAGGCTGAACTGGTCTCCCTCACCCCCTCTGAGTAGCCAGTTCTCCACACTTCTGCCTTTCTCCGTTCCCTTCTCTATTAGTCAGAGTTCTCCAGAGAAACAGAACCAATAGGAGATAGGTAGATGGGAGGTGGGGGGGGATTTTAAGGAGTTGGCTAATACAATTGTGGGGGCTGGCAAGTCTGAATCTGCAGGGCAGGCCGGCAGGCTGGAGACCCAGGGAAGAGTTGATGCTGCAGCTGAGTCCAAAGGCAGTCTGGAGGCAGAATCCCCTCTTCCTCAGGGACTCCAGTCTTTTTCTCTTAAGGCTTCAACCGATTGGATGAGGGCACCATATTATGGAGGGTCTTCTGCTCTACTCAAAGTCTACTGATTTAAATGCTAATCGCATCTAAGAAATACCTTCACAGCAACATCTAGACTATGTTTCACCAAATATCTGGGTCCCATGGCCTAGCCAGGTTGACACACAAAATTAACCATCATACCATCCATCTGGTAAGCCAGTGCTCATATAAACCTCCTCAAACGTCGCTGTCATCACAATGGTTCCTGCTCCAAAACATAAACACCTTCACCTCTGACTCATTTAGGCACAAGGTAAATATTCATTGAGTGAATGAATAACACGCAGCCTTTGTGATGGGCACCAATCAGTTCAACACAGCAAACTCTTTTAGGGGCCCAATGGTGAGCTCTTCTAGGAGCTGAGGATACAAATATCAAAAGCCACTCTCCATGTCACTCATCCTGTCCCTCTACCTTCTTGACGCCAAGGGCCATGCTCCAGACGTCTCTAATCCTCCAAGGGACCTAATCGAGTGCTTTACTCAGAGCAGGCCCTCAATTACTTGTGGATTAATTAATTTGATTCTTTTTACTGATCCCTATGTCAAATTTATCCGAAATATAACAGGTTTTAGAGCCTCATTTATGAAATTATGAATTGTAGTGTCAAAGTCTGTTTCCATTTTTATTTTTAAGGTACAGATGTTAAGAGAGATGTTCCTACTCGGGGAGGGTACATACACCCAGAACACAGACAGTGGTCTTCAGGGGTAGGATTGCGGATGGGTTCTATTTGATTTTTTATACTGTTTGTGTATCCTCCAAATTGTCCTCCGTGACCATGTGTTACTTTTATAACCATAAAACACAGCACATGTTTTTTCTTTCTTCTTTTTGTTTGTAAGTATGAGGAGTTTGGGGTTCTGCTCTTTCTTGGGGCCCTCAGCATATCTCTTGGCTTCCCTTTGAAAAGGCGTTCTGGGATGTCCTTGTAAAAGTCTGTGAGGTTGTAAAAGGTAAAGTTAACTGCAAAGATTGTTCTGTTTTAATTACATTCAAGCGTCAGGTAACAGGGAACTTTTAACAACAGCATCCGGGGAGTTAATGATTATGGCTGTTGTGAAAGCGTAGTTGGGAAGGAGTGGGGAACCCTGTGCGCAGCATCTTGCCTCGGGCGACTCGTCCGATCTGCTGGCCCTGTCGTGGCTCCTGGGTCGCCTGTCGGCATGTCGTCAGGCTGCGTCTGTGCCAGGCGAACAACACCCAGCCACAGTGGAAGCGACTGTTCCTTGAACTTTGCTTCAGACCCTGCCTGCTGGGGTCTCCGGAGGGAAGTGTTTACCTCTAGCCCAAATGAAATGGAGCTTCAGACAAACCACAGCCCAGGCCGCAGCAGCCTCGGGCCCTGAACTTTGTATTTCTTAGTCTGCCAGATCCCTGGCTGCTGAGTGCCATGGAACTCCCAAAAATGCGAAGGGGAAACCAAAGAGCCAAAGGAACGCAGACATCTTGTGGCTGGGGAGTCTGCCTCGGAGTCCCCTTGGACGGTGCAGCCAGGTGCTGGGGGTGACTGGAGTCGTGTGAGAAGGTGGGGTGAACCAGAACAAGGAGGCCAGGCCCTCTCCGAGGCTGAAATTCCAAGAAACTCACCCTGCGCAAGGCCAAGTGTGTGAAATCCTCCTGGTTCTGGAAAGGATCCTACGCAAATTACTGGGGTTTCCAGTGTGATATTTGATAAGTGCAAATGGGCTGAAAATATTCTTGAGATTTTTCAGTTTTGTACAATTGGTGGTGGCCGCCAAGGCCCATCTCACCGCCTAGAGTGTCCCGCCAGTGGTTGCACCGGTCAGGCGGGGCCAGCGTTTGTCCCCAACTGAGTGCTTTACCATCCGTGCCCGCAGAGGAAAGCAGGGGTCCAGCTCCACGTCCTCATGGGCACGCGTCCCCTGCAGTCGCTCCTCGGCCTGTCCAGGCAGAGAGACAGCAGTGGCCCCAAAAAATGCCCCAGTGGCAGCGTGATGGCCCCCAGCCAGACCACCCTCCTTGCTCCCTTTTAGTCACCAAATGTCAGAGCTGGAAGAAATATTGGGGCTCATGGACCCAACCTCCTTGTTGATGAGCATGGACCCCTCAGGTTCAAGCTTCCTGAGGGCAGGGCAGGGCTGGCACATAGCAGGGCTCCATAAGTAAGTGGTGAGTAAGGGAATGAATGAATGAATCAGCTGATTCCTTTGTTCTCATCTTGCCTTCACAGAGTGACACTTTGGACAGGTCATGTTTCACACTGTCCCCTCAGCTTTTCAGTAGAATGAGCTCACTGCTGGTTGTTACCTTCCAGCCTCACAGAATCCTTGGCACCAAGGCAGCCACACTCTGCAGCTCCTCAGATGTGCCCCCCACAGCCTCTTGTGGCTGGGGGCAGGGGCCTCATTCCCCTCTCAAGTGTCTCAAGAGGAGCATCTACAGCAAGAATTGACTAATATCGGCCTCTGTATCAGTTTCCTAGGGCTGCTGTAACAAAGTACAACAAGCTTGGTCAAGCTTGGCTTAAAACAACGGAAATGTATTCTCTCACCATTCCAGAGGCTACATGTCCAAAATCAAGGTGTCAGCAGGGCTGGTTCCTTCAGGAGGCTCTGAGGGAGAATCTCTTTCAGGTCTCTCTTTTTGCAGCTTCTGGTGGTTGCCCACAATCCTTGGCGTTTAGATGCATCATCACTGTAGTCTCTGCCTCCATCTTCACGTGGTGTTCTCCCTGTGTGGCTTTCTCCTCTTCTTATAAGGACAGTGGTCATATTAGAGTAGGGCTCACCCTACTCCAGTATGATCTCATCTTAACTAATTACATCTGCAATGACCCCATTTTCCAAATAAGATCATGTTCTGAGATTCCAGGAAGGACATGAATTTTGGGGGGACACTATCCAACCCCATATAGCCCTCCCCCCGCAAAGTTACGTCTTGTCCTCTACCTCCCCCCAACCTCAGCACCCTTTCCTTTCGGTGGGGGTATGGGCTTCTGGAATGCAGTCTCGTCCGCCCACCAGTCTAAGCAGGAGCTGGGAGATAAGGGGTGGGGAGCTGTCTGTCTATCTCTATTTCCCCTCCATGGACCTGGACACCCTGGAGTTCGCTGAACTCCGAGTCCAAGCTGTAAGTCAGTGCACCCCGCCCACGCTGCATGTTAGAATCACCCAGCAAGCTCTTCGAATGTGTAGAGCCCTAACCACACTCCCAGGAATTCTGTTGCTCTTGGTCAGTGTGGGACCTGGTGTGGCTATGTCTCAAAAGCTCATCAGGTGATTCTAATGTGAAGCCTGGGATGAGAACAACTGTATCAGATTCTGTTTCCCACCCCCCCCCCCCGCCACATACACATTCACCAGGCATATGGGTTTCTGCAGCTCATGGCTTGGTGGGCCTCAAATACTCGTTAGAAAACTCTCCCACCTAGTTCTCAGGCTGCAGAAGAGAGCGAATACGTACTTTGGGAGACCTGAAACAGACAGTAGCGAGCACAAAACCTCCTTGAAGTTCCCCCTTTTACTGTTCAAGTTTGAATTTTACATCCTCTTCTATAGTATAGCCATCTTGTTTTACAATTAGTTTTTAAAAGACTGGTTTTTTTTCCCTCCGGAAATATCCAAGTGTAGAAATGAGTCTCCAGAAAGACACACTGTGTTTAAACTGAGGCTTTGCATACTCCTTGACACACCATTAGATTCCCCTAAGTTTCCTGACTTTGAAAAGCCTGGCCACAGAGAGTTAGAGGGGGTGACAGCTGATCTGTTTAACCTTTGGAAGGATTTACGTCTTATAGAGGAAAGCCTGTGCCCAGAGAGATTAAGTAACTCACCCAAGATCACACAGCTAATTATTAACTGAGTGAGATCCACATTTTCCACTGCACTGACCTAAGTCAGCTGCTGGTTTGCTGTGTGACCTTGGACAGGTGTCTTTACCTCTCTGTGTAAGTTTTTCAGCCCATAAAATTCTGATGATTCCACCTCCGAGGATCTATGTGGAAGCACTTTAAAATTATATGTAAAGGCAAGGGGCTGTAATTGTAGTAATTACAGCCTGACCCTTCTAGATGAGGCATGGAGATTCCAGCATGATTGGCCCGTCCAGGGTCAAGTGGCCAAGCAGGCCGCTGTCTGAGGGAAGACCAGCACGGCGTACCCTGCCCCTTGAGCCAGCTGAGAGGTCCAGGCGAACTCCCTGATACTCCCGTCCCAGGGAGGGCTGAGGCCACTTCACCTTGCTCTCCACTGCTCCGAACTTTTATCTTCCTGGCCCCAGCCATGGTAACAGGCTAAGAAAGCATTTCCCCCAAAATAACCTTCCTGTCCCCATCCTGAGAGTATACTTTCAAACGGGTAAGTCATGGAAACACGAGTGGCAAACAACAGCAGTGCCAGCATCTTCTTTCTCCTTTAACGAGGCTGCAAAGACTTTTCCCCACAAGCCACCCTCTCCAGAGGAAGTGGGCGGCCAGCCTGCTCCAGACCCCTCCCTGCCGTGCTGGCCTGCGCGGCCTGAGCCAGGCTCCTGGGCCCACGTTCATCCGCCCTTCTCTGTTTACACTGGGAGAGGAGCTTCTGCTGAGCTTAAGTGCAGTTCTGGCCCTTTTGTTTGTTTTCAAGTCAAGTTACAACTTTGCTCCTGGATTTATTGCGAATTCCATTTATCTTCCTCTGCCCAGGGTCTCTGCAGAAATCCTTTACAGCTTCCCTCCCCCACTGCATGGCAAAGGCAGGAGGAGCACACAGACAGACAGACAGACAGGCAGATGTGGAGGAGGCACACAGCAGGAAGGGGGGCCAGAGGCTGTCCCATGTGGCGCTGGGGAGAAAGAGTGGGGCTGGCAATGCACGAGCGGCCGTAGATCACATGGGGAGGACAAGGCAAAGGAAGGCCAGCGGCCCTGCCTCCTTGCCAAGACCTCCATAAGGAGGAAGAGCTGGCCACAGGCAAAGAAACCCCAGGCCCGAGTGGAGGGAAGAGAGAAAGGAAGGTTCTGATTTGGAGGGAAGGAGCCCATGGCGGCTTCTGGCAGGGAGTGGCATGAAGTCAGCAGTCCCAAGGGGCCTAGAAAGGCCACCACATGGGCTGTCTGACAAGGGCTGCAGGTCTGAGGGTTGGGCATGGGCACGTGCCTATGGAGGCCACCCCAGGCACAGCTGGGCACCAGCACAGCCTCTGCGAGTTCCCTTCCACCTCTTTCCTCCCCAAACACCACTGTTTCCATAAACTGCTGATGAAGAGCAAACAGCTACAAGCCAAAGCTCACCAGGGAGAGAAAGAGAATCAAACTGAGCTGAACAAGCTGAGAGCGGGGTGTCCAGCCGTGCTGCTGGCTTGTCCTCCTTCGGCAGGAAGTGCCGATGGCCTGTCCTCCTTCCCTAGCAGAGTTTCCTGGCTCAGGGGTGCACAAGGGACACTCACCAGCTTCAAAATGGGCCTCTTGGTTTAGAAGGGGGTGGCCCTAGGGGCTGGGAAAGCAGAAACTGCTGGAACTCAGCACCTAAGGACTTGACCTCAGAATGGGGTTTTAACTGTCCTTGGCCCCGGAGAGCAGCTGCAGGTAGCTGGGGTGACCGCAGCCCGCCCTTGAGCAGGCTGCGGGGCAGTGAGTCAGCCACTGAAGGAGTCACTTTTCATGCCCTCCTCTCCACTCCTCAGCATCCCAGCCCAGGACCTCGCTCAAGGAGCCTCTGGAAGTGGGGTTGAGTGAACGAGAATCGGGCAGGCCTCCTCTGCCCGTGGGAGCCATCCTGGCTTCCAACAGGTGCTGCTGCTAATGAGCAGGACTTCCACAACGATTTCACAGGCCAGGCCCTGGGCTCCGCCCCTTCTGGTGCTGTTGGGTCATCAGTCACTCATCACTCTGCCTCCCACGAGACCAGCCTCCCGCTTCTCCACACTGGGCCCCTCCTCCGGACTGCCTCATCTCTCTGGCCTCTGCTCTGCTCTATCCCAGTCACTTACCTGCCTGGCCCACTGAGACACCTCCCACCGCTCTCCTCCTGTCACCTCTTCCCTTCTCCTGCTCTCCTCTCTTACCCTGTCTCTCGTGCCACACCCTGCCCCATGTCCCTTCAAGAGCTTCCCTTTCCACCAAGCTCTCATCTGCACCCTCAGGCCCCTCAGCTCCTGACTTTCTTTTCCCAGGCCCACCCTTAGGGACCCCACCAGGGTCCACTGCC
This sequence comes from Diceros bicornis minor, assembly GCF_020826845.1. Lineage (NCBI taxonomy): Eukaryota > Metazoa > Chordata > Mammalia > Perissodactyla > Rhinocerotidae > Diceros > Diceros bicornis. Next base: position 17,164,565 of record NC_080763.1, read on the forward strand.
CATTCACTCTGCAGCTTCCAGGCCCTGCAGGGGACACAGCCCACACTGCCAACCCAAATCATGCTGCACCACTCAGCTGAGTCCCGATCTGCTCCCAGGCCAGCAGTCAGCCAGGCCGCTGGCCCTGAGGCTTTCACTCTCCGCAGACCCCCTAGACTGCCACCTCTACCTCCACCTGCAGATCTCTCACCACCCCGCTGACCGAGAAGGTCCAGGCCTTTCCACAGGGACTCCTCACATCTCCTTTCCCCACCTCACAGGCCCATCACACCACCCTTTCATTTTCCCTTGCCTCAGTGAGAGCAGCTGACATCCCTGCCTCCTTTGCAAAACTGAGTTACCTGGTCCAGATGGCGTCGGCTCCTGTGACTTCCATGCCATGTCATCCCCGTCCTCATTCCTGGATCATAAGCTGCGTGTTAACAGGATTCCCTGCGATCCAAATGCACATTCACAGTTGAGAAGCATGACCCCAAAGCATGGCCACGTCTTCCTTATCCTAAAATGGTTTCCCTTGGCCCTGCGTTCTCTCAGTTCACCATCTTTTGTTCTCGTTCCCGCAATACAAACTTCTTTATAGGGTACTTTACACCTTCTCCTTCTACTTCCTCTCCGATCAGGACATGGCAACTGGCTGCTGCTTGGGGCCATTTCACAGGCCTTCCTCACAACATTGGCCTGGCAGCCAGCCCCGTGGCCTTGTGCTCACACGGCCCCTCCCACTACTTAGATTCCTTCCCCTGGCTCTTCCCGTCACTTCCTGCCAGGCTCCATTTTCTTCTCCAACCAAATGCTTTTTGCCTGCTCCTCTGCCCGGCCAGCCTCTCCTCCCAGCACATCCCCTCTGCCTGTCTTATCCACGTCTGCATCTTCAACCATTACTTCCATGAGCCCCAAATCTCTAGCTACCAAAATTTCCACATTTCCACCTGGCTGCTGGCCGTCTCTACACAGACTCCCTGTAGACACCTCAAAGCCTTTCTGCACAAAATTAAAATCTATACCCTTGTCTCTTCTTGAGGTTGCCTATCTCTGTTTATGAACCTCCACCCTCACTATTGCCTAGGCTCAAAACCCTCAAAGTTGTCTTCATCTCCTTCTCCCTCTCCTTGCATATCTGAGCAGCCTGCAGAATCTTCTTTTGCATCATTTTTTATATCCCTCCCCACCCTAGTGTTGCTATCTTAATTCAAGCCCTTGTCATCTCTCCCCTGAACCTTTCCTCTCAGCCTTTGGGCCTCCCCTCCCGTGGTCCACCTGCCCTTGGACATAGAGCCCAACACGGTGGTCCATCTCCCTTTCAGAAACACATATGGACTCCACGCTGCTTATGGCTCCCCAGCCAGGGAGAGGCCCTGCCTGCCTTTCCAGCCCAATCCTCGTTGCTGCCATCATCACTCAGCAGATGTTGACAGAGGACCTGCTATGTGATGTGTACCTGTGCTCGGATCATAGCCACCTCCTTTCTACTCCCAGAACTTGTCACCTGCACTCACCCAATTTACTGGTTCCTCTTTTTGTTCACTTGTTTAATCTGCCAGAGACGCCTTCTCTTCTTTGCTCCCATATCCACGTCAGCCCCTCATCCAACCATACTCAAGGCCTTGCTCATAGCCCACCTCCTCCAAGAAACCTGTAGGATTCCAAAAGTAGAATCAATCTCTCCCCTTCTTCATTCTTCCTTAGAGTAGTGTTTGTTTCCTATTACAACTGTGTCTGAATGTGTGTGTGTGTGTATCTCATCTCCCCAGTTCTGTGGTCCTGCAGGCTACAGAACAGTTCTTATTCAACTTTGTAGCCTACATATATTTAATAAGATATATTAAATATATTTATTTATATTTATAATATATTTAATAACAATATATTTAATAACCCATATGGACTAAGCAGCCATAAGCAGAGTGGAGTCCATATGGGTTTCTAATATATTTAATATTTAACAACCATATATTTAATAACAATCCTGTTACCTCAATTCACAGATGATAAAACTGTGGCTAGAATGGCCCTAGGTCTTAAATGCTAGTTGGCAGCAGAATCGCATCCCAGCCCTAGTCTCCTGGTTTCTGGTGTAGTACTTGGGAAATAAGGAATCCCAAGCTCAGTTGCCCATTGTCTGACCGCACGAGCCCTCCACAATGTACTCAACTGTCCTCAACTCTTTTCTTCCTCCCACAAACTGGGCTGACTAGAATCAGAACAGAGAGACATTGGACAAGCAGCCAGGGGTCACCCAGCCTATTTTTCCACCATCACCCTCATGTCCACACTGAATAGCCAACAGCAAGTATAATCCTATTTTCTGAACCCCTAGGGAAATTGCTTCCTCGTCTTTTTCAGCAAAGGATGTCATCATCTTCCAAAGTCTCCAATGAAAAATCTTCCTCTTTCTTCTTCTCTTAATCTTCCTCCCACCCCTCCACCCTTGACACCCACAATAAATCTCCTTTCCTCTGGCTGGGTCTTCTGCAGAGGAGGGAAGAGCTTCTCCTACCCTCCTTACAGCATCATCTTTATTGTAGGAGAATTTCTGAAGCCTGTTTAAGGCTTGTAGCTCCTAGGAGGAAATGTACCTTATAAAAATAAACAAATTAGTGCGTAAAAGTCACATAGGACACCACCTATCTGTAAGACTGCCCACACTGAGTAGTCACCAGGAGGTCACATATGGGAATTTGGAGAAAGCTAAGCTTTTTCACCTGGCCAGGGTTTACATAGTCTTTGTGCTTGGGCACCCAGAGCGCAGCATGCACTCAGCCCCCACCACCAGATTTGGCCTGGGACATCACAGCATCTGTTAAATCCACCTTCATTTTCAGGTCTCCTTGCTTCCAGTCTAGTGTGGCCTTACTCAAATCTAGTGAAGGATTCTCTTTTTCAGTTTCAGAAGGAATTGGTTATTTACCATTACAAAAGCCAGTGGAAGGATCATGCATGAGGCTCAAATCCTTGCAGTGAATTTCAAAGAACTGGTTGAGTAAATACAATTGTCATGCCAACCCGTGATGGAATAGATTGCATCAGTTGCTGTTAGGAGCAGCCATGGACATTTTGAAAGTGCTCCACACTGCCTTCTATTCAACTTGGAACAGAAAAATCGCCATTTCTCTGAAGGAGCTTGTGTTCTCCTTCAAGCGTAAGCTGGAGCAGGCTGTCCCAGGAAAAGGCACTCAAGAGTCACTGAGTGCCTTTTGCTTGCGTGGAAAGTCCAGCTGTCTCCATGGGGCCCAGGAGACAGACTGACGAGGGGAGAATTCCTGTGTTTGGGATTGGGCTTGAAAAGTCTCCTGTTTGTAACACCCAACTTGCAGAAGAGCAGAAAGAATTTCCAGCTGTCGTCAGGGTAAGAGAGCCCCCTGATTCTGACTGGGGCTTTTGTGCCCTGGACTCTCCTATCACTCCTCCTGGGCTGGTTACCCCATCAAACACCCAGTCCCATGGGCCAGCTCTGGAATCAGACGACCCTTTGCCATCAAGAAACACAAGCAGCAAAAGGACAAATATTGGATGATTCTGCTTATACGAGGTACCTAAAGTAGGCGAATTCATAGAGACAGAAAGTAGAACAGTGGTTGCCAGGGGCTGGTAGAGGAGGAATGGGGAGTTAGTGTTTAATGGATATGGAGTTTCAGTTTGAGAAGATGAAAAAGTTCTGGACATAGATGGTGAATAATGTGAATGTATTTAATGTCTCAGGATAGTATACTCAACACTGGTTAAAATGGTACAATTTATGTTATGTATATTTTACTGCAATAAAAAAAGAAAAAAAGAAATACAAGTGGGAGCTCATCCCTGGTCACAGCACTGCTGGGAGAAGGCCACCCAGGGTGTGTGTTTGCACGTGTGTGTGTGTGCGCGTGCACATGCATGCTCAAGCATGTTGACTGTATGTGGCCCTGAAGGAATGAAAATGGATCCACAAACAGTATGGTCAAGGAGGTGAGCACACTGGATCAAACCATTTCATCTCTGGACGTTCCCCATCACTAATTTGGGGGTCACACTGCACAACGCAGACCAATGGAAGGTTCTCAGTGGAAGCTGTTTAAATGCCAAAGAACCTCCATAATATCCTTGGAGGGCTGCATGGGAGGCCTTTTCTCCACGACCCGTTCTAAAATGCATGTTGGTTGTTCTAAGAAAGACTAGACTTTTGGAGTCAGAGAAACATGGCTAGAGCTCAGGGGCTGCCACTATGTGGCAAGTCATAATGCCTGATTGAAATTTAAATGCCTAAGATCAAAACAGTAGTGAATGTGGAAACGCTTTTCATAAACTGTAAAGTGCCTCCTATCATTTTTTATCCTTGCAATTAAGCCTGGCTATGGGAGCAAGTTAGCAATGGATTTTAAAGAATTCATACCATAGGAAAGTTAGCATAGATCCTAATATACAAATTCACCCTGCACTGCCTGTTACAGGCTTCTTCAGGCTTTGGAGGCCAGTAGCAACCACAGCTGAGAATAAAATCGAAAGTCCTAAGAACTAGACTTTTTGAGAAAATAGATTCTGTAGCATTTCAGGGGACAGATTAACCCAAGTTAAATCAGATATTCCTGTGAAGAGTGGCGCATTAAGCCTTTATCAGTTATCAATACTGAGGCATAAAGTCATTTCTATCAGATCCTTATTTTTTTAATTCACATACCATAAAATTCACCATTTTAAAGCATATGATTTGGTGGTTTTTTAGTGTATTCACAAGGTTGTGTAACCACTAGTATCTAATTCAGAATATTTTCATCGCCTCAGAAAGAAATTTCATATCTATTATCAGTCACTCTCCATTCTTCCCTCCTCCCACCCCTAGCAACCACTAATCTACTGTCTGTCTCTATGGATTTGCCTATTCTGGACATTTCGTATAAATGGAATATATAATATGTGACCTTTTGTGTCTGGCTTCTTTCAGTTAGCATAATGTTTTCAAGGTTCATCTGTGTTGTAGCACGTATCAGAATTTCATTCCTTGTTGTGGCTGAATAATATTCCTTTGTATGGATATACCACATTTTGCTTATCCATTCATCAGTTGATGCACATTTAGGTTGTTTTACTTTTTGTCTAACATGAATAATGCTGCTACGAACATTCATGTATAAGTGTATGTGGACATGTATTTTCAATTCTCTTGGGTATGTATCTAGTACTGGAATTGCTGGGTCAAATGGTAACTCTGTTTTTAACTTTTTGAGGAACTGTCAAATTGTTTTCCAGAGCAGCTGTACCATTTTGCATTCCCACCAGTAGTATATGAGGGATCTAATCTCTTCACATTCTTGCAACACTTGTATTGTCTGTCTTTTTTATTATAGCCATACTAGTAGGTGTGAAGTGGTATCTCATTGTGATTTTTATTTGCATTTTCCTAATGACTAAAAATGTTGTACATCTTTTCATGGGCTTATTGGCCATTTGTATGTCTCTGTTGGAGAAATGTCTATTCAAATCCTTCGCCTGTTGTTAAAATTTGGAATGTTTGTCTTTTTCTTGTTGCATTGTAAGCATTCTTTATACACCCTGGGTACAAATCTCTTATCATATATGTAATTTGCAAATATTTTTCCCATTCCATGGGTTGTCTTTTCACTTTCTTGACAGCATCCTTTTGCACAAATGTTTTTAATTTTGATGAAGTCCAATTTATTTTTTCTTTTGTTGCTTGTGCTTTTGGAGTCATAGCCAAGAAACCATTGCCTAATACAAGGTCACAAAGATTTACACCTGTGTTTTCTTCTAAGAGTTTTATATATTTAGCTCTTACATTTAGGTCTTTGATCCATTTTGAGTTAATTTTTGTGTATGGTGTGAGGTAGGGGTCCAACTTCATTCTTTTGCATTCGGATATACATTTGTCTCAGTACCTTTTGTTGAAAAGACTATTCTGTTACTATTGAATTATCTTGGTAACTGTGTCAAAAATGGATCTTTCTTCTTTTTTAATATAAGCATTTAAAACTTAAAAATTCTATCCGAATGCTAAGTGAAAGAAGCCAGACACAAAAAGCCACATGGTGTAAGAGTCCACTTATATGAAATGTCCAGAAAAGGCAAATCCATAGAAACAGAATGTAGATTAATGATTTCCAGGAGATAGGGGGAGGAGGAATGTTCTGGAATTAGATAGTGGTGATTGTTGTACAACATAGTGAATATAGCAAAAACCACTAAATTGCACACTTTAAAATGGTGAATTTTATGTTATCTGAATTATATCTCAATTTTTAAAATGTTAAGCTGGTTGCATGGGTTGAAGAAGAAAAGTTGGCAATTGTTACTTTATTGCAGTTGCAATGTAACTTAGTTTCTGAGGGACTGTAAGAAAATAATCCAGATTGTGGTGACGGTTGTATGACTGTAAATTTACTTACAATCATTGAATTGTGTACACTTAGGTGAATTTTATAATATGTAAATTACACCTCAATAAATATGTTTTTAATAAGATTTTTAAAAATTCCATTCAACCTCTACTTTAGCTGAATCCTATAAATTTTGGTATGTTATGCCTTCATTTTCATTTAGTTCAAAATAATTTTAAATTGTTTTTGCATTGTCTTCTTTGACCCATGGGTTATTTAAAATGTAATGTTTAACCTCTAAATATTTGGGCATTTTCCAAACATCTTCCTGGTTTGTATTCTAAATTAATTATTTTGTGATGAGATTTTAAACTTTTAAAATTTGTTTAGTCTTTTTTTTTATGGCCCAAATGTAGTCTATCTTGATGATTATTCCCTGGGAGCTTGAAAAGAAATCTGTATTCTGCTGTTGTTGAGTGGAGTGTTCTAAAAATGTCAGTCAGATCAAGTTGGTTGACGGTGTTATTCCAGTCTTCAATTTTTTTCTGCCTATTTGTTCTCAGTTCCTGAGAGAGGAGTAATGAAATGTCAAACTGCAATTGTGGACTTGTCTATTTCTCTTTTATTTTGGTCAGTTTTTGTTTATTTAAAACCTTTTCTTTTTATCATTATGAAATTGTCCCTCTTTATCTCTGGTAATATTCCTTGTCCCCAATTCTTCTTTTTCTGTTATTAATACAGTCATCCAGCTTTCTTATGGTAAGTGTTGCATGGCTTATCTTTTTTTATCCTTTTTCTTTTAAAACATTTGTAGTTTTACATTTACAGTAGGTTTCATTTAAAATGCTTATTTATCCAGTTTGATGATCTCTGCCTTTTAATTGGGGTATTTGGACCATTTGCATTTATTTATTTATTTATTTATTTATTTATTTATTTAGTGAGGAAGATCAGCCCTGAGCTAACATCCATGCTAATCCTCCTCTTTTTGCTGAGGAAGAATGGCTCTGAGCTAACATCTATTGCCAATCCTCCTCCTTTTTTTTTTTTTCCCCAAAGCCCCGGTAGATAGTTGTTTGTCAGAGTTGCACATCCTTATAGTTGCTGTATGTGGGACACGGCCTCAGCATGGCTGGAGAAGCAGTGTGTCGGTACACACCCGGGATCCGAACCTGGGCCACCAGTAGCAGAGTGCGTGCACTTAACTGCTAAGCCACGGGGCCGGCCCTGGACCATTTGCATTTAATTACAAGTGCATATAATGTACTCACAATATGTTTGGTTTAGGTATACTAGCTTACTATTTGTTTTCTATTTGTCCCATCTGTTCTTTGTTCTCTTTTTCATCTTTCCCTGCCTTCTTTTGGATTGAGGATTCTTTTTTATGATTTCATTTTATATTATTGTATTTTTATATTTCATTTTATTATTAGCTGTACTCTCATGTCTTATGTGCTGTTCTTGTTATACATTTTACTTCTACATATGTTATCAACTTCTCAATACATTGTTATTAATTTTGCTTTAATATTTTAAAGACATTTTTTTTAATGGAAAATAAGTCTTTTATATTTACCCCCCTGTTTGCCATTTCTGGTGTTCTTCATTCTTTTGTGTGGATCCAAGTATTATTTTTCTTTTATTCTCTCTAAAGTTCTTTGTTCTTTCTAAAGAACTTTCTTTAACATTTCTTGTAATGAAGATCTACTGGTGATGAATTCTCTAATATTTTATTTGTCTCAAAAAGTATCATTTTACCTTCATTTTTAAAGTATATTTTCATTGGATACAGAATTCTAGGTTGACCAGTTTTTTCTTCCAGCATGTTAAATATATCATTCCATTGTCTTCTGGCTTGCATAGTTTTGATCAAAAGTCTGCAGTTGTCCTATCTTTGTGCCTCTATAAACTATCTCAGGCTGCTTTTAAGACTTTTCTTTTTATCACTAATTTTTAACAATTTGATTTTCTTTGTTGGTTTTCTTGGTTTATTCTGCTTGGATTTCATTGTGATTCTTGGATCTATAGTATTCATAGTGTTTATCAAATTTGAAAAAGTTTTGGCCATCATTTCATCAAAAATTTATTCTCTTCCTTTTGTCCTTTCCAATTATACATATGTTAGACCACTTGATATTGCCTCCAGGTTACTGAGACTTTCTTCATTTTTTTGTTTTGTTTTGTCTTGTCTTTTTCCTCTCTGTGCTTCATTTTGGATCATTTCTATTGCTATGCTTGCAATTTCATTTATTTTTCTTCTGAAGTGTCCAGTTTGCTTTAAATTCCATCCACTGAGTTTTCATTTCAGATATTGTATTTTTTTCATTGCTTAAAGTTTCATTTGGTTCTCTTTTTATACCTTTCATTCTTTCCTCATTCCATTTATGATTTTCTTTAAATCCTTGGGCACATTTTATATATTCATATTAGCCATTTTAATGTGTCTCTATGCTCATTCTATCAACTATCATTTTCAAGTCTATTTCTACTGACTGATTTTTCTCTTGGTTATGGGCCACATTTTTTTGCTACCTTGTGAGTCTAGTGATTTTTGATTGGATGTTGGATATTTTTAAAGTTACATTGTTGATTTCTGTGTTTTGTTATCTTCCTTTAAAGAGTGTTGGGCTTTTATCTGGCAGGCAGTTAGGTTACTTATGGATAAAGTTGATCTTTTATGGGCTTGTTTTAAACTTTGTTAGAGTGGGTCTAAAGTTTCTTTTTCTTTGGGGATAGTTTAGTTCTACTATTTGGGTGTGACCCTTATGGGGGTCTCTACTAAATGCCCTGGGTGATCAAGCTGGTTGATATTTGAATATTTCTTGGTCCCATGTGAATTCTGTGAATTATCCAGCTTATGGCTCCTGGTCATTCTTTGCCCAGTCTTATGGAGCTTCACTCTATGTGTGCATCTCAGTATTAAGCAAATACTCAAGAGGATCCTTATGCATATTTCTGGGGCTTTTTGCACATAGCCCCCTCTTTTCTAGAATTCTGCCTCACAAATTCCACCTAAAGTCTCCTTGACCTTCAATTTCTGTCTTTCAGCTCAACAAGACCACCATACTCTGCTTGGGACTCCTTTTCCTGCTCTGGAGTCCAGAATGTATCTCCAATCAGAAACTGGGGTGATCATAGGGCTTACCTCATTTATTTCCTTTATCTCAGGGATCACAATCCTGTACTGCTTGTTGTGCAGTATCTGAAGCCATCAGTACATTTATTTTGCTTGGTTTACTAGTTGTTTATGGTGGGAGGGTAAATCTGGATCCTGTTGCTCTGTCATGGCCAGAAGCAGAAATCTTAAGAAATGATTTTGATAAGGAAATAGTTGTGAGAGAGGGCATGCCCCAAAACTAGACACTGGTGACTTGCCTGGGGATCCCAAGGTATAGAGAAGCAACAGAAAAACCCTAGCATCTGCAAGCCATGCAGGAACAAGTATAACAACGGAGAAGGAAGAAGCAAAAAATAAAATGTGGAGGCTACTAAAAACAAATCTCACCTGTGTTCCCAGGTGGCTGGACAGCTTCCATTGGCTCCTCCAGATCTACTCTCCACACTTCACTCTTCGCTGTACCCCAGAGGACTGACCTGTCTATACTGCATCAATGGGGCTCCTTTGACCTCTGTTTTCTAGTTGTGCTCAGGCAAAGGGAGGTACCAGCAGGAAATTGGAAGGCAGGAGGATTATTTATTCCCCTAGTTCTTTCCCTGCCAAATCACTGTGGATTAGTTTTGTCTCTCCACCAAAGGTCACAGGTCACAGGTCCTATCAGGCAGCCCTGTCCTTATAGGTACTCTCTTTGGGTTCAAGTAACTATTCCTTCCTCTTGACCCTTCAAACTTAGTGATGGTAATGCCTCCTCAATATTATTAAGCCTAAAGTATCACACCACCCTTTGTTAGTTCCCCTAAACCCTGCAAACCTTGCTAAATAATTTCCTTCCTTAAATTCTCCTGTCTCTTAGCCACCATAACCCTGACTGATACTACAGAATTGTTGATGCTGCCCCTAACTGTGAACAGTCTACTGCCCACTAATTGTACGACCTTAGGCAGATGACTTTACTGACTTCATCCTCTGTTTGCCCTTGGCATAGCCTTGACTATTTGGGGCCTTACAAATCAGAAGCTCAAATCCAGGATGCTGCACCACAGCAGCAGCCCTTGGGCAAGTAGTACCCCCTCCCCATCTCTTACCTTTTTTTCTGTCTCTTACTCCCAAACTGGAATTCCTGGCGTAGTTGCTCTGCTTCATCCAAGTCCCTCCCTACAGATCTTAGCAACAGATACAGACTGGTGTGGGCTAAGAGAGCAGCAGGCCAGATGAAGACCACTTACAAACACCATTTCAGGTCATAGTCAAGGTCAAGTTCATACAAGCTACTCAGCTTTTAGCCCTGACCAGTAGGACTCAACATATGAGCTTTTTTTCCCTCCTGATACAAACTCCCTGGAGATTTATTTTTATTTTTTAACTAGAAAGACATGAATAGCACGAGTAAATAAAGATGTTAAAAGATCAGGATTTTAAATAATAAAGAAGGAAAAGTCATGAGTTTTAAAAGGTTAGTGTTATATCAAGATAATCCTAAGGTCAAGAAAGCCGGTTAGAGCTGGGCACTGCAGCCTCCCCCAGGCTGAAGCAGATTTAGAAATAGAAGCCAAAGGTATGGTGGAAGAAGCCCATGAGCAAGAAGAACCAAAGAGTTAGTGGCAGTCTACCTTGCAAGACGTTAGGCCCCAGTGAAGACCATGAAAGTGAACACACAACCTCTCGGGCAAGCATCCCCAGCTCCCTGTCTGGAGAGAGCGAAGATGAAATACCCTTCCACTCTTCTGTGAAAATCCATCAAACCTACTTGCCTCCCTGGGAAGCTTATTTCTACATAGTGCACCTTTTGTATCTTCTCCTTAACCAAAGGAACACTTAAGGCCCCTTTGAGGCTTCAGGCCCCTTTGAGGCTTCTAACGTGGCAAGCCTATTCACTTTCCAGGGTTGACGGTTTTCCTAGAGTTTCACTTGACCCTTGCCCCAAATATAATGCACCTTTTCCCTGCTCACGTTGGGACTCGGCGCCAAAGCCTCCAGGGCCACTACTCCTGGGTCAACCCTTCTCTCTCCATCTCCCTCTAAGGCTCCTTCCAAGATTTTGGGTGAGGTTTACACTTCTTTGGGAATCAGACCTCCTCACCCTTACTTTTACATAGACTTAAACATGACATTGCATCTTTTTTAGAGAAAAGGCCAGTGTCTGCCTATTTGTTGACATTAAAGGCAACCCAGAATTCCCTGAGAATGCACCCACGCAGGCTGTTGGACTGGATCTACCCAGGAGCCCTGGCACTCCCGAGGGAGTCAGCAGGACCCCGAGGTAGCGGAGCCCTACGAATGGCACCCTGTCCCTACAGCCTCTACTTGACACCCCTTCTGACCTGCCCCCACCACAGGGAGCTGTTGTAATCTGACTCACGGTGTCCCTCTGTGCAGCTCTGGTTTCTGATAAGGACCTTCCATGAAAGAAGCCTTGCTCACACCTGTGCCAGCCGCCCACACTATTGGTTCAAGGCTTGGAGGGTACAACCCTTTGACCCCTAACCCTTGACCCTGACCCTAATGAACTAGTCCCACTGGCCTTCCTGGGAATAAGCCTATACTTAACATTTTTTGCTGAAGGGAGAGAAGAAACAACCCAGTCAATGATTTGCTATCATTAGAGTAATTAATACTCCAAATCCCAGAGTAGGAGGAACTAAAAGGCTTAAGGCTCTTTAACTCTTCCTATTCTCAAACTAATCTGAAGCTTATTTCCCCACGTCCTCTAATCACATTTCAGGCCCTCACCTGTCTGTCCACAGCCTAATTCACTCGGTCTGGGAAGGGATTTGGTGAAAGTAGATACAATGCCTTGCAGCTGACCAGTGGCAGCTATGGATTTCCGTAAAGGAGGACCTCGAGATGGACAGCGGGGTGAGGCAGAGGCTAGGGGAGTTTTCTTCAGGCTGTTTGTATAGGAAACACTATTTTCCACTTAGATTGCATGTTTATTTACGACGGAGATTGGAGGGGTGGGGGAGAATGCCCTCCCAAAACACCCCTTGGCACCAACATTGTAGTTGACCCTCCCTGCCAAAACTGGCTTCACCTTGGCAGTGGATTCTCTCACTTCTATTTCTTCCCCTTTGTGCTCACTCAGTCCCTGGCAAATCCTGTCCTACTGGGTTTTGTCCTATTCATTCGTCCATTCATCCATCCATCCACCCATCCATGATGGCAGCTCCTTCCCAATGGGAAGCAGAAGCCCCTTGCCCTTACAGAGAGAAACCTTGTATTTTTCATCCAGGTCTACGGGGTCATCCTACTTTGGCTTCATATCTCAAGGGATGCCCAAGGCTGCTGATGGCGTCACCGCACTTCTCCATAGACCCATTTCTCTTCTTCTCATTCCCTCCCCATCTCCTTCTCTTCTACTCTTATGTTCCTTTTCCGTTTCCTCTCCTTTTTCTTTCTCCACTCCCTATGCCTTAGGCCTACCCAAGGTAGCCACCATGGATATTTTGTAGCCACTGAAACTAAAGAGGGGCAGCTGAGCCCAAGCCCAGAGGAGCTGAGAGCTCCCCACGCACAGGTCCCCCTTCACCCCAGTCACCCCCAGTTTGCCCAGGGCAGAGCTAAGCTGGCCTTTTCCTCATTAGCCACCAGGGTCTGGATTTTGAGGCCTCACTGGGGCGCCCAGGTCATGAGCCTCCATGTAGGGGAGGCTCATGGGCTGGTTATAGCCTATCCTACAGGAGAAAAACCAAGCTCCCAACACGGAGAAAACTGCCTTTCCTCCTGTTGCTGTTCATAACAGAACAACAGAGCCAGGATTTAGTGGCCCGGCTAGAATAAAACAGTGCTGTCAGCAACCAGGGCCCAGCTGATCTCCTGGCAGCGGTGACCTGGGTTCTGTGCACAGTGACAGTGAGTGTAACCAGACCCAGAGCTCAAGGTGCAGGAGGCCGGCCTACAGCCATGGCACCTCTCCCCTCTCCCCTGTCTCCTCCGGCCTCTGGCAGACCCGTGGGGGTCAGTGTAGCCCATCCAGAGCACATGGGCTAGGACTAGAGGACGGTCAGCGTCAGAGGGCTCCTCTTCAGAGCTGCACTCTCAGTCCACCTTTCTTTCTCTCCTACAGAGGGATCAGGCCCGGAGCCTGGGCACCTGGAATGTTCTGCAAGGATGCCTCTAACCTGGCCCGCACCCCGTGCTCTGGTCACCCTTCTGTGCAGGGGTGACCCCTCTGTCCTAGAATTGCTGGCTTTAGCTGGAGGGACCTTGGCAATCATCTGGTCCCCACTGCCTCGGAGCAGATGAATCCCTGCTTGGGATTAGACTCTCCACGGGCTGGATGCCCTAAACATAGGACTATCACCGAGAGGGAGCCATTCTGACTTCAGGACACGTGGTTGGGAACAAATGGATCCAGTCAACCCATATTATTTGGGTCCACATTGGGCCAGGACTTGTGCAGATACATTTCGATGAATGTAGACATGGTCCCTCTCCTCCTGAAGCTGTCTAGTGGGGAAAACAAAAACGGATCAAGTAATTAAAGTGTGATGCTATTCACCAAAAGGGAGTATACACAGGGGTCCCAAGTCTGGGGAGGGGGTGGTCAGGGAAAGCCTTCCCCAGGAAATGGCATTTAAAAGGAAGGCAGGAGTATGTTTTTCTCATTAGCCTCTTCACCCAGAGTGCAGCACAGGCCTGGCACATGGTAGAGACTCAGTAAATTTTTGTTGAATGAATGCACAAGGAAACGAACACATCTCAACATTTCCTGAGAGCCCCTGTTTACTTACAAGATTTGGTGCTGGGTCTGTTAATTCCCAAAAACACCTAACTAAACTCAAAGTCAGGAGTCCTCATGAGGTCTATTGATGTTATGAACATGCTGCATGCTGTTCATTCTGTTTTAGAGGTGAGCATGCTGGGTCATAGATGGGGAAGACGATACCCCTGAGATCCCAGGGGGAGTCTTCCGGACACACTCCCGCCCCCACAGATCACACCATGGAGAACTCCGTGAATGGACTCATCAAAGCGGGGAAGCCAGCCCCTTGACAGGTGATTGGATTTAGATCTGAAAGCAGAGATGGGTTAAAACTCCCTGCGCCCAGATGTCCTGACCACAGACCAGTGCTCAAGAGGAGGCGAGGGGAAACTAGCGCCGTGGGCCTCCACTCTCTTTCTCAGAAGACAGTAAGGCGTTCTTGGAAATTCCCGTAAAACATCCAAATGAGCAAATCCAGGGCTGTTTCCCAGCAGGATTGTGGGTAGACTGACCAGCTGTTCCGTCCCCCAGGACTGTCTTAACTTCAAAGACCGGATTCTCTGTCCCAGGAAAAGTTGGCCCTGCTGTGAAATGCCCCAAAACTCTCCCAGACCTCAAAACATGCCCTCATTAAGGTGTTGCTCTTGGGCATCCAGGAACCTGCCTCTAACGCACAGCAACAAGCATCCTCTTTCCTCTCCCTCGCCAGCAAGCACCTCTCCAAGAAAAGAACCTGGAGCTAGTGACATTGGGTGGAGGCAGGGCCAACACATACAGTCGTGCAGGCTGTTCACTGCACAAGAGGGTTGATGGGGGCTGAAATCTAGCCCTCACTCTGCTTGCCAAGCTGTGCCCCCTGGCATGGCTGCATCCACACAGAGGAAGGGGTGCCTTTTTCTAATTTGCACATAGGTGCCATATGCGCTAGCAGTGAGCCTGGGTGGAGAGCCCAAGGAATTACGTCTGAGGAGGAAAAAGCCAATCCTTCCCTTGCCACTACCTAGATAGTCTAACCAGGTGTTCCTCAAGTGATCAGATATGCTAATAGAGCAGACTTCTTAGCAGGTAATAGAATCTGATGGATAAAACAGTAGGCCCAGGAAGGCTTTATGTTTTATTTTTCTGTGTCTTGAGTTCAGATGACAGTGAAAATCAAACTATTGAGATGCACTAAGGAGGGATCAAATGTCTTCTTTCTGTTAAACTACTTTACAGAGAGTAAAGATTTACACTAAGTATAACTCCTCTGGGTTGAAACGCTAGGGGTTTGGAATCTTTCCCAGACACCGGGCTCTCGCTTCCCTTACCTTGAGCCTGCTGGTCAGGAAGCGGGACCCTGAAAGATGAGGTAAAGTGGGCATTTTCTCAGGAAAACGACCCTCCCGTGGAGGGCCAGACTTCCCACCAGAGAACACACTCCATGCTCAGAACGAGCAGCTGACAGTGCTGTCTGCTTGGTGGCGTAACACGGTGTACTGCTTGGGAAGCGAACTGGGATGCTAGCAAATGCTGGACGGATGCAGAAGGAAGGGCTGTGGTGCCCTTGCCGGTCGCTTTGCTTTGCAGGGACGTGTGTGTGGCACAGGTAACTCACGCCCGTGGGCAGGGCAGCTGCCCGCTGTCAGAACTGCTTTCTCAGTATGACATCCTTTGCTATCTGCCCATCTGCCCAGTCTTCCTGGAGGTCAAAAGACAAGCCCCGGCTGGGGACGCTGGGAGGAAATGTGAGCAAGGAGCAGGGCCTGCCAATTGCAGCTCTCCTGGCTCTCCTGGCGTTTCCACAGGCTGGAGGGATGAAACTAAGATGCTTCTTGAGGCCCTGGGGACCCCCCTGAGCTCAGTTCCCTGCCTGCATAGCCCCAAGGACTCTATGGCTCCTGGACCGAGTGATTACTGGTGAATGACCTGGGGTGCGGGGTCTATCCCAGGCTTCGGAAGAGGAGCCTGGGCTCCCAGGGGCGTGGGAACTCAGAGTATGCAGAGTATGAGTGGGACACATGTGAGCAGCTTGGCCAGGAAAATCAGACCAATGTCATATGGGTCCCGTGTGATGCTCTCAGGAAGCAGGTGACTGGAGCAGCCAGGACCTCAGGCAATTTCATTCCCAAGTGAGACTCCTTCCTCTTCCCTCATTATCCGTTTTGTGTTTTCTAAGGAAAAGCTACTCGTGCTACCTCCGTCAGGACCATGCAGACAATTCCACGTCCAGAGCCTTCCCATACCTTGTGGGAAGCACATATGATACCCACATACAACCCTGAGATGAAGCACTGTTACTCTTCCTATTTTTACTGATGAGGAACTAAAGGTTCAGAGAGGTTAAGCAACGTACCCAAGATCACACAGCTAATAAGTAGTGAAGCCAGGACTTGAACCCAGATCATGTGGCTTTAGTGTCCACGCCCATTACCACCTCACAGCACAGGACTTTCAGATCTTTAATGAAGTTGAAGGCTGAGACATAACAAGGAGGGAAGACCACAGCAACCCTGACTCTCATTGCCAGCCAAGCTCTGCCCACAAAGGTGACCGGTATATCTGAGATACGACTCCCCCAGCAGGTGTGTGACCGGGAGCAGGGACTTTGCCTCGCCCCCTACTGCATCCCCAGGGCCTGGAGCCAGGCCAGGCTCCCGGGGGAATGCCTGCTGAAGGGAGGGAGGAACTCCACCAGAGCTGCACTTGCCTGGCCTTTCTCCTCCCTCTCTCCCAAGCTCTGAGCGTGCGCTGGGCCCAGCAGGGCCCCTGAGCGGGCACTAGGCTCTATGCGAGCTGACGGCATCTCCACCACTGCCCCTGGCATGGCTTGAACACACACACACACACCGACGGGCAGTTGGGGGAGGCCTTGAACATGGAGAAGTGTCCTTCATCTGAGGGGCTGTCAGCTCTCCCTGGGGGCTCCACGAATGAGTCCTGGGGCTCGCACCCTTGTGGGGTGTCTCCCATCCACACAGTTTTAAACCCCTTCTGGTTTCCAGAGCCAAAACGTGTGTCCACTCCCTGGTCCTGAAGCCTCAAGACACACAAATCTAGCAGGAGATTTGCAACCACACCCTTGGCCCTGATCTCCTTCCCATGAGTGGCCACAGTGATGGTGGGGTTCAGACTCCCCCATGGTGTGGCTGACTCCTGGGTGGGCCCAGGCAGTGGTGATATAAGACATCAGGTATCAAATGTCAAAGGTCAGAAGCCAAGCCGCTTAAGCACCTCGAGATGCTGTTCTAGCTGTTATCTTCCATGTGTATCCACTGTTGGTGCAGCACTGTTACTCTTCCTATTTCCACTGATGAGGAACCAGAGGTTCAGAGAGGTTAAGCAACTTGCCCAAGATCACACAGCCAATAAGTAGTGAAGCCAAGACTTGAACCCAGATCATGTAGCTTTAGTGACCACGCCCATTACCACCTCACAGCACTTCAATAAAGTCAGAAGGCTGAGCTGTAACGAGGAGGGAAGATCAGCCTGATGAATCTGCCAATTTTAGGCAGGATAGGAATCCAATAAGACAGGGCCCTATCCTCTGGATGTCCACCAGCGCGTTGAGGAGATGAATGCACATGGAACAATTAGCAGCAGTACAAGGTAGCTGTGCTGTGTGCCAGACACAGTTCAGAAAGGAGGGGTGGTGTTGGGGGTACAGGGGGACAGAAAAGACTGAGAGGCCCTCAAGGTGACTGAGATCCAGAGCTCCTCTCCTCTCTTCACTCCATCCAGCATTTCATTCCTGTTCAATTACCTATTGCTACATAACAGACCACCCTAAAACTTACTGGCTTAAACCAATTAATTATTCTCTCGTACACCTCTGCTGACTGGGCTCAGCCAGCTGGTTCTCACTCAGGATCTCTTGCAGTCAAAGGGCGGCTCCAGCTGCAGTCATCCGAAGGTTCTAATGAGCTGGACAGCCAGGTGGACGTCGCCCATTCACATGGTTGGCAGTGATGTGAACGTGGGTGGAGAGCTCAGCTAGGGTTCTTGACGAGAGCACCTATTTCGAGCCTCTCTATGAGGCTTGGGCTTCTTACAGGATGGTGGCTGGTTTCTAGAGCACGTGTCCCAAGAGCGCAAGTTTTAAGAGACCCAGACAGATATCACAAGGCTTCTTGTAACCAAGCCTTGGAAGTTCCAGGATGTCACTCCCACCATATTCTGCTGGTCAAGCAAGTCACTCTGGCTAGCCCAGATCCAAGAGGTGAGAAGAAACACACAAACACCAGGAGGGAGAGACTGAGACTGTCCACCACAACCTCCTTTATACAAAGATAAAATCCCTTTATTGAGCTGGGAGAGGGAGAAGAAACGAGCTACGGGCTGGGGAAGCCAAGACGAAAGACTTTGTCCCTACGTCTAGAAGAAGGGACTTCTCCAAGTCCCTCCCTGCACTGTTCTCTTACCTCACAGCCCAAGGTACATTCTTAGACTGTGTCCTAGGCCCAGAATCCTGGGCCAGAATGTGGAAGAGAGTGGAAAAAAACCACTCACGTCATCCTGAGTAACCAGCCCTTATTTGAGAACGAGCTTGCTACATGACTGTTGTCGCAAAATTGTTTATCTGCCCTTGCTGCAGCGTGGCCTTTAAGGGACATAATCTGGTACCAGTGACGTCCCAGCAGCAGTTGCCTTGGAGACCTGGAGGTCAAGGATGGTGAGGCAGCTTCTTGCCAAGATGACCTCACATAGAAATCTCTTTGCTTTTCTAACCACCTGGTAATTGAGCTACGAAAGAAAGAGAAAGAGCCATAAATTCCTCAGATGCGTGTACACAGCAGAGCAGGGTGGGTTCAGGCACAGAGTCCTAACGTATAAGTCACGAGATGTCCCTTTGATTGCTTCCACTCCCCCTGACTGGCTTTGACAGGGCTGTCCATCTAACTTCACTGGACTTGGGCCCAGGAGCCTTGTTTGGAAGGCTCTGGATCGCCTGGTGGTTTAAGACTGCCCTTCTCATCCATCTAGAAAATTCAAGCATAATAACTCACTTCTAAGTCTGCGGTCGGCTTTCCCCAGCCTCTGCCTGTCACTCTTCCATTATATTAGGGGACAATCATTGCCAGTATAAAGCAGGATGGGGTACTCTGCACATCCCATCCCCCACCAAGTCACTCTTAGTCTATCCTACTTGAGAGACCCATTCCATCTCCTCCCCCAGCAACAACCAAATGTGCTTCATAACAATTTCCTTCCTTCCTTCCTTCCTTCCTTCCTTCCTTCCTTCCTTCCTTCCTTCCTTCCTTCCTCCCTCCCTCCCTCTCTTTCTATAAGAACCTCTAGTGCATAGATTGGATTGTTCATGACTTGATCTCATCCTGGTACTATGCACCTTCCACTTCCATTTAGTTATTTTTAAAAAATAAACAAACACTATCCAGCCCACAACCCCAAACAAAAGCCAGGACCTTGACAATAACCAACATATCTTCCAAATCCCAAGTGACAGTAAACAGGAAAACGAAGCAGCCGGTCACCCGGCACACACAAGACGGAAGCTAGTCCTTTAGAAAAGGTTTCACCAGCCTCCGAAGGAGCCGTCTTTTCGAAATGCTTCGATTTTTACATGGCCCAAGTGTCGCATTAAATCCCGATCATTTAAAATCCCGGTTCCCAATTGGTATAGCATTTTATTTTAATGATCTGTGCTTCCTATAGAAACATGGAAAATGACTATTTCTTTTTGCAATTAAACATGTACCAGCCAGCAGATGAAAGCCCAGCTTCTCTCTCCGCCCGCCCCGGGGAGCGGCCGGGGAGGGGTTAACGAAGGCCCCGCGGATCCGGGGTGGACAACTCGGTAACCCGAGCGCGCCCGGGCCGCCGCGCGCATGCGCCCGACAGCTCTCCGCGCGGCCGCTGGCGGCTCCGCGCTCGCGGCTTCCGCGGTGCACAAAGGCCGGCTTTGTTCCCTCGGCTCTGTTTTAAATATCTGACGGCGATTCCCGCCATGCCTGCGCCAAATCCCCCGGCCTGGCTGCAGGCACGGCACAAGGGCGCATTGTGGGGCCGAACGAGGGGCGCAGGGGGCTGGGGGCAGCCGGCCGCTTGGGGACGCTTCGGTTTCGCCCAGTTGACTCAGCCATTTGGGTCACCTGGGCTGAGTCGTGGGCGTTGAGTGCAGAGGATGGGGGGTGGGAGGGGTTCTCATCGACTTTTTTTTTCCAATCCCAAAAGTAAAAATTGAAAAATGATGCCACTGAGAGTGAACAAACCGTTTCCAAAGCAGGCCTGCAAGGAGGTGCTGAGGTCCGCCCAGCACGAGGGGCGACGCCGGCCCTGCCTGAGCCCCCAGCTCCCAGCCGGGTGCGGACCCGCAAAGCCAGAGGCTTGGTTGCTTATCAGTCCATCGCTGTACATATTTAGACAGTGCCTATCACTCAGACACGTTGAAAAGCGTGACATTCCAGTGCAAACCAACCCGAACAGGGGGGAGGGGGAGGATCCTTCCTTCCCCCAAGTTCGGGGCCCAAGAGATGCTGCAGAGAGGGCATCACCCCGGGATTTCTGCACCCACAGCTTTCAGGCCCTCGCAGTGCCTAGGCTTCGTTTTAGGAACGTCCCTTCCCTCCCAAGGGTAAGTAGGAGAAGACTGGGATGGGATTCTAACAAAAGTAGGCTTTCAGCTCGCTGGAGAGCTGGCCCTGCCCCCACGCCCTCCCTTCCCTTGAGTTGCTGGCACTCCGTGCTGATGACCAGGTAGTTTTCCTTTCCAGCTCAGGTGTTTGTTTACCTGCTGCTGCAGAGGAGGAGTTCTTGCACTCTGGGGAAGTTTGCAAATAAGAATCACAAAACCCACCTCTCTTTCCCATTTTCTCCTTTAAAGGTAGGGAAAACGCTGCCTTTCAGATTAGGTCTTGGAAACTTAAAGCAAAACACAAAATGTGGGGCTTAGCAACTCTGGAAAGTGTGCTTGGCCTTAAGTTTAATCCAAAAGACGTTTTCCTATCCCAACTTGTGACCAAAGTCCCCATACGCCTCAGAATCTTGAAGGGAAATTGTGACCCTTCACTCAGGGCAGGGGAAGGAGGAGGAACCGGCTGGGGAGGATTTAATGCAAAAGCAAAGGCCTTGTAGTTGTGTTGTGGTTGTTCTAGGCCTGATGGGGAGCCCCTTCTGGTTTGTTATATATCTCAGGGTCAGACTTACATTGCCTTGGTGACAAAAATATTTCCTGAGATATATTTTTTAAATCATACTTTATAATTTTCACATTTCACATATTGTCTCATTTCACCAATACTCTGAGTATTAGAGCTGAGAGCACATTCATGTAGACCAACCTCTTATTTTGCAAATGAGGAGACTTGTCCAGAGCCACTCAGAAAGACAGGCAGGGGCGGCCTGGAGGCCAAGTCCCTGACGCCTGTGATTGAATTCTTTCCCCTCTAACGTGCTAGTCAGTCATGAACTAAAAGATCAGGTTTTCACCTACCACTTCCTCACAAAATCCTTTCCACATAAAGGATTCGGACTCAAGAGTAAGAAGCTTTGAGGAAGAGTTCTTGGTGTTCAGGGCAGCTTGGAGGAGAGACTAGGAGTCTCGTCTCAGGATATGCCTAGAACTGCTGAGTGTGCAAGCACCACACCAGCTACCAGCTCAGAGACGTAAGGCACGTTCGGCTACCAGGGTTGCTAAGTGGCAGAGAAATCCTGGGTGTCTGTTTCCAGGCACTCTTCAGTCTCCTGAGGAATTTCTGCAAGCAACACTAAGTGTCCTTTCACCACGCTGTTGGCCAGTAAGCCCCCTATCTCTGGAGATGATAGCAGCCCCCAGCCCCCTGCCTGCAGCTGAGTTGTGTGGGAATGGGTTGCCTAGAACTTGACTTCCCTCTGTGAGGAGCATGCAGAAAATCCCCAGCTGTAAAATAGGATGGGGTCCCTACGACCCGCCTCCCCAACCCCCCCCCCACCCCGCCGCCCCCATGCACCTGCAGACTCAGAGATGTTGGAAGGTTTACTGGAGCATGTCTGTGATGCAATACACACTGCCTGGAGAAAAGCCATCGCCAGCAGCCTCATTGCCTGTCTATACCTACCCGTTTGGGCAGGAGGAGGGATGATTTCTACCCCACTGAGCTTCAGAGGGTGGGCTCATTCTAGACAACCTTCAGCTTGTACCCTGGACTTTGACACATCCTTCTTGTCTATACATTCTACCTTGACCTACACCACCACCACCACCACTCGGACCCCTTAAGACAACCACTGGTTTCAGACTCTCCCAGGCTGGAGGGTGAACTCACATTTCCAACCACCATGTGGGAACGCTGCCTGGCAGCCAACAGTTCCGTTTCAGCAGCGTCACCTTCTGACTGTTCAGCAGTGTTTGTGCAAGTATTTGAATATTTTATTGCATTTTGACCTTATTATTTTATAAGAATGAGTGGAAAATGGAAAAATGAAGTGCTGATGCTAGTGATAAGTGCTGATGCTAGGGCAGGTCTCCTAAACCTAATATAATTGAGACCAAGATGGAAATCATTAGGCGTGCCGAAAGTGGGGGAATATTTAGCCTCAATCAAATGCTGCCTGGATGTAAGCCAGGGGACTGTGTGTTCAATTGTGAAGGAAAAGAATAAAACTGGAGAGCGTATGTGAAATGCTGGACATCCACGGCCGAAGACTGGATCTAAATGTGGGATGTGGTTAGGGATCTACCGTGTTCCTTCAGTTCTAAAGCTGCATTGATTTCATAACAGATTTTTAGAGTTGGGGTGAGGGAGATGCTGTGAGACTAGAAATCAAGAAAATACAGTGATAATATTGTTTAGCTTCCTGGGAACAGAACCCCCCTTATAACTTACAAGTCTGCTGCTTGCCTCTTGCATGTCAGACCAGTGGATTTTTAGGAAAGCATTAGGTAGGAAAGGAGAGGGTGTCCCAGAGACACATTTTCCGTGGGGGTCACCCCGGCACCAAAGCCAAGGACAGGCCTTTAATTAAGGTGCCGGAAGGGATGGAACTTAACTCAGCAGAGGCCCTCGTACCAGGAGGTTTTCACAGCCCGCATGTGCCCGGTTGACAGAAGATCATGAGAGTCAAAGCAAAGAATGTGGGGCTGGCCTTTTCCCCTTTGGACACCAGCTCCTTTCACAGCCATTGTGCCAGCTGTCCCTGAGGGTGCAGAGGGGGGCACGCTTTCCCTCTCAGCCTTTGCACAGTTTGTGCCCTCTGCCTGGATTAGCTGTCCTTCCTCTGGGGCTGCCTGGCCGACTCCAGCTCATCGCGAAGACTCAGCTCAAGCTCTGCCTCCCCAGCTCCTGTGTCTGCGCTCACCCTGCATGCTGTCTGCCCAGCCTCCGTCCTTGCTCTTTCCACACTGTGGACCCATCACTCGCTTGCCTGGGAGAGCTTTGAGGGCAAGGAGGCTTCTCATTCATCTTTGCATCCCTCAGCATCCAGGCTTGGCAGCCCTCAGTAAGTGTCTGCTAAGTGACTGAGGGACGGAAGCAGCGGTGGAGCCCCAGGAAGACCTCTTCAGCACAGGACTGCTGATCAGCACTTGTAGGTGTGACCTAACGCCACCATTTTGAACTTCTTAGACGCTAAAAAACCCTTTCTTTATTCTCCAGAAGCCAAACCATTTGTCTCTAAATTCCTCTCTCTTTGCCCCCAAGGGTCCGCTCATCTGGGGACCTTCTTGCCCACACTAGTGTCTTCAGTCCCAGCCCTGCACCGCTGCCCTTCACCCCTCCTGAATGGTTCTTTACAAACACTTTTACCAAGTAAATCCACTGACTTTTCCTTCAACCATGAGATTCTTGCTGAATTCTTACCACTTTCCTCAGGCAAAAACAACGCAGAAGTGCTGTCTGATCCAAAACATTTCCCAGGGAGGGCAGCCAAGAGAGTGCGCGAGCCTCTCGGCCGTCTGGGACTGTGATGTGATGTCTGAGCGGCCTCCTTAGAAACACTCCAGCCTTTTCCAGAGATGCCATCCAGATGGGGACGCTCTGTACCAGCCCCTTACAGTGGTCTAGGGGTCCTGGGGGTAGATCGGAGAGCCCCTGATTGGGGAATTTAGCTGTCTGGGCCTCGGTTGGTGTCACTGGGTCAGCTGTGAATGAGAAGGGGGTCCAAGCTCCGGTTTGCACCCCTCCACCCACTGACTCTTTATCAGCCCAACACACCCTGTCCTGCTGCCCTTGGCTGTGACAATGGGAAATGACTGTCTGAAAAGCCTGGGGGTGGAGGGGCAGCTTAGAGAGGCCCACCACTGGCCCACCTCCCACCCCACCCAGCGTGATGCCCAAGGGCCTCTTTCTGAGGGACCCACTGCCATCGCTACCACTGGCTAAACTGCTCTCAGCACCAGTTAGTCCTACTTACTCTCCGGGTCCTTTGGAGGTCGAGCTTTCTGGGGCGATGGCCAGAGTCCACTTGATAGAAAGCAATTCTTTTCCTGTGAGGCCCACAGCTCTGACCAGGACATGTCTGTCAGGGGACTACTTGGCAGAGCCGCAATGCCCGGGCTCAGAGGCATCTTTTCTGTGTGATTTCCCAAAATTCAGGTAGGAAAACATGCCTTCCCCCCGATCGCCCGGCTCCCCGCCACTGTCATTTGCATCCCCCGCGATATATAAAAGGAGCCAGTAGCTGGCGCGGTGAGGACAAGGCTGTGATTCAGCTGGGCTCCAGTGACATCCTGACCGTGAGAGCGCAGCTGGGGCAGTTTATGAACAGCGCCGAGTCCCGGCGAAGTCGGCCCTGTCCTCCAGCCCACAAGCGTCTATTGTTGGCTTTCTTGTTTTTCTCCAAATGTTTAGATGTGCTCAGAGCCCAGAAAGGCCCCAAACGGAGGCCATCAGCCAGGGCCAACCTGAGGCAGGAACTCTGTGGGACCCCTGCTGCCCCCCAGTTGCTCCCACCTCTCTCTAAGATGTGACTGTGCTGGGGGTGAGGGAGTGGATTTTTCTTGGCCAGGGCTATTTGGACAACAGTGGGCTTGGGTTGTCCCCCCAGCAAGGTGTGAGGCCACAACCCAGGCTCACCTGGTTGGCATCCAGGCAGAACTGCCCACACTCATTACCTTGGGGCTGAGCAAAATGTGGGCAGCAGAGTCTCTTCTAATTGCTCATCACTGACCAAGGCTGCCGAAGTCTGACGGGAATAATTGTGTCCTGGGCCCCTGTCTGCATCAAGAACTTGGGCTCCAAGGTTCAGCCTCTTGGGTTTGATTCCTGGCTCTAGCTCTTACTAGCTGGGCAACCTTGGGCAAGTGACTCAGCCTCTCTGAACCTCAATTTCCTCCTTGGTAAAATGACACCTATCTTGTAGAGCTATCGTGGATTTAACGAGATAGTTGAGGTAGGCATTGGCACAAAATGAGCCCTCAGTAAACATTGGTTAGTTTTGGATTATTCTTATTCTTATCAGTGACCACGATCACACCATCCTGAAGCCACCGTGTCTACTTCGAGCACCCACTCTCGCACCTATACGGAATGCCTTCGACAGGCTTCAGTTGTGGCTCTGAGAACAGCTGGGCAGGACCAGCAGTGCCAGAGGAAAGAAGGATGAAGTGTCTGGTGATGTAGGGGAGGAGAGAACGTGCTCAAAAGCCCGTCGCCTCTGCCTCCCCCGCCCCCTGCCCTGGATCCCTTTCTCCAGGGCTCGAATTACCTGCCCTCCCCCACAGCGGGTGCTTCTCTGCTCTGCCACGTGGCCCCGAATCCGAGCAGCCCCACCGAAACCCCCACCCCTGCCGGGAAACCTCTCTTCCCTGTGTACCCACCCTGGGGGTGCAAAGATGGTGTCTCTGGAATTTTACTAGAGCAAGAGGGTGGGGGATCCAGATCCCAAACTCGAGACTCCACAGATCTGGGATGCTGAGTACCACTGAGAGATCAAGGGTCCGTTTGCACCAGCCCGAAGGGCTTTGTCGTGAAGGGGGATGGACAGTCGGGGGAGGCAGTAAGCCCAGGAAAGGCAAGGGTGGGCTCTGAGTGCTAGTCCTTTGTGCCTCGGATCAGCTCACATCCCTATTTGGGGCTTTGGGACGTCTGCCTCCTCCAAAAACAGAGCTGAGATGACCCCCGCTTTGGATTCATTAATCCTTTCAAGAATAAGGCCCTAGAGCCTCCTGACAGGGCCATATGGTTTCCTTATCTCTCTTATCTCGCAGCACTCACCTTCCATTTGGAATGTTTATCCCAAGATAACGATCAGATTCCACTCAGGGTGATTGAATGGGGGCCTCTTCCGAGGATTTTCCCCACAATTTCAAATGAATAGAAGATCCAATCCCTTAATAAATGAGCCAGACCAGGCTCTGCGATGGATAGGGCTCCTCCACACTCCCAGCTCTTCTCCAGGGACCCCCAACCTCCTCCCCCTACAAGTGTCCCCCTCTTCCGCCTGGGCAGCTCCACAGTTACCTGCTCTCTCTAGAGGAGTCCTGTGTAAGATTTCCACTGAACTCAGTGTAACTGCCGTAAACAATGTGCTGAAAACCAGAGATCTGCTCCTGGACCAGCGTTTTTCAATAGAAATGTAATGCAAGCCCATATGCAATTTTATATTTTCTAACAGCCACATTCAAGAGGTAAAAATGAACAGGTGAAATTAATTTTAAGAATACATTTCATTTATAATCATTATGACTTATAAATATTTATTTATTGTAATTAATATAATTATACATTTTAATTACCCTAAAATATCATTTCAACATGTGATCAATATAAAAATTATTTGTGAGGTATTTCACATTCGCTTTTTTGTATGTAGTCTTCAAAATCCAGTGTGTGTTTTACGCTTAGAGCACGCGTCGATTCAGACTAGCCACATTCTGAGCGTTCTGTAGTCTGCTGTGGCTCGTGGCCGTTGCGCTGGACAGGGAGGGTCTAGATGGACCGCGCTAAGACTCCTGGGGCACGGACAACTGTCACGGGCAGCGTGGCCCTCAGTCGTGAGCTGGCTGCCAGCAGGCCTCTGTGAAGACGAGCCGTCCACAGCTTTGTTCCCCTGTAAACCGAGACCAGACTTCATCTTCCTGCCCCTCCAAGCCTTTCCCCTCTCAGGAAGGAAAACACACACATACACAACAATTTTTTTTAAATGGTAGCAATTTTTATTGCTGTTAATTTGATGTTAGCCCTTTCACTTGCTAGTAAAGTTGTTCGTTGGAGCCTCTCTCTCTGAGGCTCTTCCTGTCGGCTGTTTAAAAGTGAGGACGGTGCTGATTGGAATCAAACGTCCGTGCAGTGGTCTCCGCTGCCCCTTGCCTGAAGAGGGGGAGGCCCGGCTGGAGCCGACAGGACCAGATTTGGTCACCGATGCCAATAGATGCTCCCCGATTCCAGGAAAGGGAGACACAATTCGGATGTTAAGGACACTCTGGCAGAGCTCCCACTGCTCATTTAGACACCATATTTAAATGACCATTTGTGTTCTGGACAGGGAGAAGGAAGAGGCCTGGGTCTGTGTTGAGTGATTTGAGTGTGTGCGCCTGGTTCCTTCGCCCGGAGTGAGTCTTTAGTGAGTTCCTAACGGAGCATGTCTCCTGCTGCATCAGAGTCCTGCCTGGGGCCTCCCCTGCTGTTAACATCAGGATAAACATGATACAAACCAAGAGCAGGATGGGAGGGGAGGCATCTGGCAAAGCAGGAGGACATTAGAGATGCCAACCCTGAGCCCCAAATGCTGGAAAGGTGGAAAGCAGGCTTCAGGCCTCAATTCAACCGCCACCCTGTGTAAGAGTAGCTCTCTGGCCCCTCTCTCTGCTTTATTTTTCTTCACAGTGCTTACAATTCTTGACATGCTACTATATTTTTCTTTGTTGACTGCTGTCCTCAGTTTTGTTTCTCGCTGCACTCCAGTGCCTAGAAGAGTGCCTGTCACTCTTAATAAACATTTGCCAACGGAATAAATAGTACTAGGAGGTTGTGCCAGGAATCCTGGGCAGGCCCCAGAGAGCTGCGATCTTAGGAAGAGCAAGAGGATGAGGAGGTGGCAGGACAGGCAGAGAGAGATGGGGTGGGGTGGTGAGGGGGCTGTGAAGAAGCAGGGAGAGATGGTGGTCTGTGTGTGTGATTCCCCTAGTAATGGGAGACAGAGAAGAATTTGAAAAAGTGGAGGAATGTGATTGCAGCACAAAGGCAGCGAGATTATTTTGTCAGCAACATTTGGATCCCATTGGTGATGAGAGACATGTGGGCCCGGCAAGGAGACAATTGTGGTAGTCAAGACAGGATGTGAATAAGACATAAAGAAGTGTTTCATCAGTGGGGATGGAAAAGAACCAGGGCTGCGGGAGCCAAGTCAAGGAGTCGGAAGGGTCGGCCCCAGTGTTCCCGTGTGCTGCTTCTCATACACCCTTAGTGTGCTACACACACACATGTACACACATACATACCTGCATACGCATGCACATTCACACATGTGCATACTTGCACACACACACACACACACACGTATACACATGCACACTCTCATGCACGTGCAGAGGCTGCCCACTAGGAGCATTCATTCAAAGGCCCCCATCACACCTTCTAGCACAATTGCTAACCCTGCTTTCTGCTTCAATCTTTGGTCTTTGTCTGCTGTTTGCCTCTTCCTGAAGCCATGAAGGCAGCCTTGTGGGGAAAGAGAAGGGTAAGACCCAGAAACTCTGGAGGAGGCAGTATCTTTTCCACTAGCAAGGTTTGCTTCTGGCTAGTTTGGGAGGGAAGAGGCCCAGAAGAAGGTCACAAGTTCCCAGGGACAGAAAGAAGAGAAAAGCCCCAGCGGAGGAAGGCCTGGAAGAGGAGAGAGATCCTCCTTTGAACCAGACCAGGGAGGGCAACTGTTCGCTGACACCCTAACACACGTTCACACATGTGTGCGCCACGTGAAGGGGCTGCCACTAAGACTGGGGACCCGGAGGAGGCGAACGAGCTTCTTGTTAGGAGTGGGTGGGGACATGCTTGGGGATCCAGCTGAAACAGGACTTTATTTTTAAAGAGCCTTAGATTAATGTCTCTGCTAGACTAAATATAACTGAGCGGCCAACTTCTTCCCAGCTCCAAGCAAGCTCCAAGACCCTGTGTTTAGAAAGAAAAAGAGAGAGAGAAGGAGGAATCCACAGATGTAAAAGGTCACACAGTTAGCCCTCTGAGCGTGTTGGGAGGAAGAAGATGGATGAGCTGGTCGTGTACACTCTGCAATCCTCTGGCCTCACCCTCCAGGAAGAAAGATGGAGTGTTGTTGGGTGACGGAGGACGGGAGCTGGCACCTACTTCGTCCCTGGGCTCTACCTGGCCCGGCAGGGGACAAGTGAGACCCGGGCTTGTGCTCAGGGAGCTGACAGTCCAGTGGGAGGGAAGGAGGGCTGAGCAAGCGTATGTCGTTGTAGTGCAAGGCAGCAACTGATGGAGCCCATGGGAGAGACAAGAGACGGCTGTGGTGTTCAGAGAGGAGCCATTCCATAAGGCTGGAGGACCCGAAAAGTCCATCTTGAAGAAGGAAAGATTTTAAATGGGAGGATTTTGACAAAGATGGAGAGAAAACAACAAGAAGCGGAGACAAGAGTGGGCAGGATACATTTGGGCAACTCTAGGCATTCAGATTGGACAGGAGTGCAAGAATGTGAAAGAGAATAAGTGGTGGGCAGGGGGCTTGGAGCCCGGGGTCTTCATGCCTCCCAGAAGCTTGTCCTTGAGTCTGTAGATAAAGGGGAGCCATTGAAGAGTTTGGGAGAAGGCAGCGACATGACCCAGATAGATTGAAGGAAGGTTGATTTGGCAATAAGGGATAGAGGAGAGTGGAATGGGGGGCCTTTTGTGGTGGGGAGAGGGTCTGAGTTAAGTAAGGCATGCTAGCTGCCACAACAGACTCCCAAACCTCTGAATCACAAAGAAGTTTATTTCTTGCTCACATAGAGCTAACTTGACACAGATCTGAGGGGTGGGGCTCTGCTCCCACAGTAAGTCAAGGATCCTGCCATCTTTAACATGTGGCTCTGGAGGGTCACCCTACAATTGACATCCTTCTGGCACAGGAGAATGTAGAGGGTCTCACAAGAGGTTTTTATGAGCCGGGCATTCCATTGGCCTCAACTCAGTCACAGGGCCCCACCCACATGCAGAGGCCCGGATGGGTAGTCCCTGACTGGCCGTGCGTCTCTGGGGGCATGACAATCTAGTGGTCATCTCTGCCATAAGACAGGGAGAAGGACTGAGATCTGAAGAACTGTGTCGGCCACAGAAATGAAAAAGGGGGAAGCAGGGAGAGTGTCTACATTTAGGAGTAAGGAGGAGAAGTTGGAGAAAGAAAGCAAAGGAGGCAGCTTGAGGGGAAAGGAGAGAATCAGTCAGAACTGCAGAGACTTCAAGGAGGTGGGGGACTGAGAAACAGCCCTTCATTTTGACCCCTGCAAGGCCTGCCGGAGAGATGGAGTGGAGCCAGGTTTCAGGGCTTTGGGAAGCAGCCAGCAATGATTCTCTAGTACTTTCCATAAGCACATCCCTGAACTAGGGGTGCATGACCCCCAGGTAGGACATTAACTTCACTTAATGACTCACTATGGGGCAGCGGCAGGAATATGGGCTTTGGAGTCAGGAGATCTGGGTTTGAATCTAGACGTGGCCCCTTTGACCTTGAGCAAACAACTTGACCTCTCTCAACCTCAGTGTCCTCATCTATTAGACGGGCATACTGGTACCTCCTTTCCAAGCTTGTTGTAAGGGTTAGAAGCAATCTGCTTTATAAAGTGTTTCACTCGTTACCAGTACAACAGTAATTCGTGCAATAAACATTTATTATGTACCTACTGACGGCCAGGCACCTTATTAGATGTTGGGTGTGGTATTCAAAGGACCTTCCCTCCTTGAAGGCCTCTGTCAAACATGACAGCATCAGGTGCCAGTCCCCCCCCACCGCCATCTCTCAGCTGCCGCTTCAGGCTTTGCTTCTCCCAGTGGTGGCGCTTTCCCAGTGTCCCGTCACCAGCCTTTCCCAGGGTTATCTGCCCTTTGTTGTAGGAGCACTCTGCCACCCATCTGCCTCACGCTTCCCCGATACTGCCTCCATCTGTTCCCTCCTCCTCTGCCCCATGGTTCCCTGTCTTCCCTTCCTCTTCCCCGGCCTTGCTGTGGGCTTGCCCTAGGCGTTGCTGGCATCCTAATTCATGCAACAAGCCTTTCCCTGTTTACTGTAAGTCATGCAGTGAACCTACCCAGTGTTCAGGCATGAAGGTTGCCCCTAAAGTCTCGGGGAAGGGGGATGGTTGTTCAGGGCTGTGATGTCTGCCCCTCTTCTGGTGCCCAGGACCCTTGCCGTAGGGCCTGTTCCTGGTCACACAGTCACAGGACCTACCTCTTTCTCCCACTTCTCTGCCGTGTGAGGGATCC
The DNA here is from genome assembly GCF_020826845.1 of Diceros bicornis minor. Taxonomy (NCBI): domain Eukaryota; kingdom Metazoa; phylum Chordata; class Mammalia; order Perissodactyla; family Rhinocerotidae; genus Diceros; species Diceros bicornis. Next base: position 17,196,017 of record NC_080763.1, read on the forward strand.
CCACTCTCCTTCTGTGAGACTATCTAAGGACCATCTGCAGGATCTCTTCTCTGAGGCCTGGACACTGTCCTGGGAACCCACCTGGAAACAGGGCCCAAGTTTCCACTGCTGCTTTCTGAAACCACCCTGAGGGTTGTCTGACTTCCTGAATCTCTGCCTAAAGAGCAGGGATGCATTAGAAGAAGCATCACCTCCATTCCGTTTCACCCCTCACCTTGGAATGTCATTCATTGGGACCCTTCTAGATATGTCATCAAATGTCAATAGGGCAGGTTTTGACCACACCCTGGCTTGTTTTTGTTTTGTTCCCTTAATTAGCTCCAGCCCCCCTAAAAGGTTTTATGTGCTTATGATAGGGAATTTAGAAAATACAGAACTATATAGCAAAGAGAATAAAAATAACCCATAATGTCAGTGCTTAGGGAGAGCTGCTGTTGGCATTTGTGTTACTCTCCTGTGTATATTGTTTCCCGTACTTGAGGTCAGAGCTTTGACCTCGCTTTTTTTTTTTAATTCTTTTCATTGTGATAAAATTTACCATCTAAACAATTTTTAAGTGTACAGTTCAGTGATATTAAGTACATTCACATTGTTGTGCAACCAAGCATCCAGAAAATTCCTCCCTCCCCCCAGCCCCTGGCCACTGCCATTCTACTTTCTGTGTCTATGGTTTTGACTACTCTATTTCATATAAGTGGAATCATGCAGTATTTTTCTTTTAGTGACTGGCTTATTTGGCTTAGCATAATGTCCTCAAGGTTCATTTGTGTTGTAGCATATGTCAGTATTTCCTTCCTTTTTGAGGCTGAATAATATTCCATGGCGGGTATATGCTACATTTTGCTTATCCATTCATCCGTCAATAGACACTTGGGTTGCTTCCGTGTTTCAGCTATTGTGAATAATGCGGCTTTGAGATCCTGAAAAAGATTTTCAATTCTTTTGGGTATATACTCAGAAGTGGAATTGCTGGATCATATGGTAATGCTATTTTTAATATCTTGAGGAACTGCTATAATGTTTTCCACAGCAGCTGTGCACTGTGTTCTTCATGTCCTTCCCAACACTTGTTATTTTCTGGTTTTTTGATAGTAGCCATTCAAATGGGTGTGCGGTACCTGCTTGGTTTTTAAGTTTGCCTTTTATTGTAAGTATTGTCATTAAAAACTTCAGACACACACTCCTCTCCCATTTTCCTATTGTTGGAAATTTAAGATTTTCTTCTTTCAATATTTTTGCTATTATAAATAAAATTGCAACAAGATTTGTGCATAAATCTTCACTGCATTTTAGATTATTTCCATAAGCAATGATTGACAGATAAAATACAGGATGCCCGGTTAAATTTGAATTTCAGATAAACAATGAATAATTTTTTAGTATAAGTTGCCTAAAATATTGTCAGGAACAAACTTACTCTTAAAAAGTATTCATTGTATACCAGAAATTCAGATTTAACTGGGCAACCTATATGTTTATTTGCCAAATCTAGCAACCTTACCACAGGTAGAATTCCCAGGAGTAGAATTAATGGATCAAAGTTGATGAACATTTTCAAGGTTCTGGATACACATGGCCAAAGGTCTTTTCAGTAAAGTGGTACCAGTTTTCTCTCTCCCAACAGTGAATGAGAATGCTTGTTTCTCCACAAAAGTGGCAGCTTTGGATTATTTCATTTAAAAATAAATGCTTATCTCCCAGTTGTGAATAGAAAATGTTCAAACTTTTTCTTTCTATATTATTTTTCTCACTCTGGCTGTCTTAGTCATTACTTGCAAATGGGGGACTTTCTGATGCCTTGAGCACATACTTGGTGAAAGTAAGAGGATGAGTGCTCTAAAGGCTGTGACAGTGTGGAATTTGTTCTTGGCTTTCTTAGGTTGAAATTGTCAGCAGTAGAAAGACGGGGACATTTATGCACATAATCCCTTCTCAATTCCTTTAGCAGAAATTGTAGTACTTTAAAAATTTGGAAATATAATTACAATAAGAATTATAATTCTTATAATAAGAATTTATTTTATATTTCAATTTATATTAAAACTACTCTAGATGGAGCACAAAGGATGTTTAGGGTAGTGAGACTACTCTGTATGGTACTATAAGGGAGGATACATGTCATTATACATTTGTCAAAATCCGTAGAATGTATACCACCAAGAGCGAACCCTAAGGTAAACCGTGGACTTTGGGTGATATGGATGTGTCAGTGTAGGTTCATCAGTTGTAACAAATATACCACTCTGGGGGAGATGTTGATAGTGGGGAAGGCTGTGCACGTGTTAGGGTGGGAGTATATAGGAACTCTGGACTTGGCATTCAATTTTGCTGTGAGTCTAAAACTACTTTAAAAAAATAAAGTCCATTGAAAATAAACAAACTTCCCTTCTTAGATAGGTAGAAAATGATCATCCACAAAGCTTTGACTCTCTATGACCCTGACCCTTCGTTTCCAAAGGTTGGTCTTTTGCACTTCCTTTGATGTAAACTATGTGTTTGACTTTCTTCATTTATCTTTTTGTTTTTCTTGTCAAACTATATGAACTCCTAAAGGATAACAATGTTGTGTCTCTCACATTTTGTTGCAGATATTGCTCCCACCTTGTTGTTTGTCTTTTAATTAGGCTTCTATTATTTGCCAAAGTAAAGGCCTTTAAACAGTTTGTGTAGTCAAATCTCTAGTTCTTTCATGATTCTCCCCTTGCTTTTAGTCTAGAGTTTCTGCTCATCTAAAGATTAGGTATTATCTAGTCATCTATACATTCTTCTAGAAATCTGTGTAGGTTCTTTTTATTTTTTTTTACATTTAACTCTTTAAACCAATGGAGTTTATTTGGAAATGACGTGCAATGAGTTTTTAAATTAATTTTTCTCTCAAATCTCTAATTTGTCTCAGCTCTATTTGCTGAATAAAATCCTTCCCTTCTCAATGATTTGTGGTGCCTCTTAGTCTTATACATAAAGAAAAATTAATTTTTCTTAAAAGTGACCTTATTCATGTCATTTGATCATTCATGTATTCAAAAAATATTTATTGAGCATCTTCTGTGGGTCAGGTACATATTTAAGATTTCTTTTATCATTAAAATTCTAAATGTAAAGGAACTTCTATTTATTCTCAGATCATTGGAGGAAATTGACATCATTTGCTTCACTTGTTGGTTTTTATTTGTCTTACATTAATCTATTTTATGGAAGCTTAATTTTATTCACCTCTTTTCCAGGAGTTTTACCTCTTATTGCTGTATCATGTCTTATTGCGTTGGAAGAAACTTCAAAATGATTGTTATGTAATAAAACTATATAGTAAAAGTGATACCTGACATCCTTATTTTATCTCTACTCTTAATGAGAATGCCTCTAATGTGCCATTAAGAATAACCTTGGCTTTTAATTTAAGATAAAAAGCATTTTCATGTTAAGAAAGTAACTGTCTCTTCTTATTTTTCTAAGAGGTTTTTTTAAAAAAGGAAAAATCAAGAATGATTGATTAGTTTTACTAAATGTATTTTGTAGAACTGATTAAGGTTATTGTATCGTTTTTTTCTTTATGAGTTTCCATTTTGAAGTACAAGTACTACTGGCTTAGTGCGATTACATGAGGCAGAATTAGGAGGAATATACACAATCCCCACCACGTTATACTACATTGTGCTTTTGTGAACAGAAACTCTAAACTCTAAAGTTTAAGTTTGGACTTGTGTTAAAATCTCGATTGCACATACCTATTAATAAAAAATTTTGAGGACCCCCAAATATATATATTTGTTGTGTTTTACAATGCATACATTGTAAAATACTATGAATTAAAATTTTTAAAAATAGACATTCTAATCCTTTTCTCTTAACCCAATAAATCAACTTGCACATACTCTACTTTGGACATTGGTCTAAAACATGAGTATTAGCGGGATATTTATGGGTCCATTCTACCCCAGGCATATACAGAGTTCTGTGCAACGTCTGCCACTCATTTCTATCAGTCACCTAGGATCACAAATAATGTATGTGAATCTGAACATGCACAATTCAAAATTCCCTCTGAAGCTTGAAGAAGAATTTTTAAACTAGTGGGATAGAGCTCAGTAATGGCAAAAACGCACGCACACCCACATAAACACACACACACAATGAGGAAAAAGCAAGTTATTCAACTTTGCCTGACCTTGGGCAAGTTGTGTAGCCTCTTTGGGACTCAGTTTCCTCATTACTACAATGACGGGGTTGGGCTAGATGACTGCCATGCTCCTTCCTGCACGGACATTTTGTAACAGTGATGACCCTGGGGGATATGGGATCAGGGGAAAAGTAGGTCTGCGTGTCGGTCGGCAGGACAGCTTTGTCATTAAGAAATCAAGTAGAGTGCAGTCCTGGGGTAGATGACCAGGAGTGCGGTGTACACTAGAATCAACCCTGGCCGTCCGCAGGGGCAACCCTGGCACCAGCCAAAGCAACGGAACATGAAGGATTTGGAAATCTTTAGGAGGGATCAGAGAAAGATAACATAAAGATTAAAGCCTTGGAAAAGGGGTCCTCTGAGGAAAAGTTAGAGACGTGGAATTCCTCAGGCTACAGAGGGACATATTAAGATGGATCTAGCCTGGAGCTCTTAGCATTTAAGCAACTATTTTATAGAGATCACGGCAATCTTAGACGACGAAGGTCTTTTTGTTACAAAGAACAGAGACCCGCTCAAGCTAACTCATAGACATCTGCAGCCAGAAACACAAGTGTAACCAGGATTCATGGGGACAGACAAGCTGTCTGACAATCTCTCTCTTAGTGGCTTCATGTTCTGCATATTCTCTGAACCTCTGCTCTCCACTTTTTACTCCCACTTTCCACTTCACTGTAAGATCAGTTTACACACAGACATCGTGGCCCCCACTCTGTAACTACATTTCCAACTTCAGTGTGTTGCCAATAGGCTCAGTCTTTCCATTTTCAATTCTAGATTCCCCTGAAAAGATTTATTTAGCCTAGCTTATATTTTTGAGCCAGGCTACGCCAATCATTGGTTATCATTGGTGGGTCACCAATAAGTGGGTCACCCTTGGATCAGGTCCAATCATGCGAGGAGGGGAGATGGAGCATGTGCTCCAGAACATGGCTATTTAGGGCAGATTTCCTCAGATCAGCATGTGGGCAGACTGGCCATGATGAACATCTTCAGCAAAGGGACCAAGTGTCTTTTAATCTGATACTGATATGAGAACCAGTAAGCCTGACGCTGAGCTCTTCTATAGGAGTAAGTTGTAATAGCGCTTCTCAACACCCTTGGAAAGAACGGGAGACTCTTCCTGCCTTGAGGCATGCAGACAGGACTGCCTCAAGGTGGTGGCCTGGCCTGCAGGGCCTCCGAAAGTCACCTCTTGGCCTGTTGGCCTATGAGAATATAATGTCACTTCCCCTGCTGGAACCTAATTTCTCCATCACCAATGTCTGATCTTTGCTGATGGGAGATCAGCTATTTGAGGACTTTACAAAGCACCAAATTGATTAACCACAGAAATGGTTTCACTGCTTAACTAGAAGATGCGAAAAACAACCCAAGGGCCCTTAGGCCCTCGCAGGTTAGCTTGGCTGGTTTTCATCCATTTTGAACATTCAGTTTCTACCTGCTTCCCTGAACCAACGCCCAACCCAATGCTTTCAGGTCACTCTCCTCTCATTCTTTGATGCTCCATGTGGCTCTTCTGCTCAGCACTCTGCCCAGAAATCCCCATCATCTTCCATGACATAGAAAATGAGACATTAATGAACAAGTGGGCAGGGTCATTGTTTACAGTCTTTTTCCTGTGCTGGTTTTAATCACAATACCAGCCTCAAATAGAGGCAGACAAAAAATCCAGTTACCTCAAAGGCAAGGGCCTTGAGAACATGCACTTCTAATTAGAGTAAGGCTTCATCTACCCAAAACACAACTACCCAGACACCTCCCTATCTAAAATCAGACCAGAACCTGGAGGTGAGCCAAGTGACGTCGAAGCAGCCAAAATTATCTGCATAGGCTCATACTGGTTTATTTAAAGAAGCATATAACTCAAAGCAACTGTCCCCAGAGGTCTAGATGAACTATTACCCTCTAAGAAAGACTGGATGAATTCTTAAAGAATAGAAAAGACTAAGTTCCTCACTCATAATCTATTGACTTTTTGTTTACACAGAATTTTAATGAGTTTGCATATCTGGTTTCTCAGCCCAGAAGAGACTAAAAGAAGTTGGGTCATGGGGTCACTACAGGTAAAGTGGCACGCTCCCTGATAAAGAACAGATTGAGGAACCCCAAAAGTACAGCAATATGAAGCGACTTGGAATAGAGACAAATGGCTACACATATCTCAAAGGTTTTGGCACTACTGGAATAACAGCCCAGTAACTGAAGTTTATAAAAATGACCCTAAGTAGAAAAATATGCTAAATTAAGATCAGTATATCCTATCTTAAAACCTGGGAAGATTGTGACTTTTTCTAGAAAGACTCCCATCCAAAATGATTAAATTTTTAAATTTGTTGTTTTAAAGGGCAAACTTTTAGCTACTGGAAAGCACCACTGTCCAGAATGACAGGTTTCATTTGGGATAACCGAGGTTTCCCCGTAGCTCCATTTGAACCCTCTCGACTTTTCCCTTGAGGACAATAGGGCACATACTCAGCCAGGGAAATGCTGCTGCTTTGACTTATACGCTCTTTGGAATAAACCAACAGGGGCTTAGGGAGATTTTACTGTATTTGGTTTGCAGGCTTCGCTCGGCACCATCTCTTTAAAAGGCTGCCTGCCTTTGAACTAATCCTCTATTTATAATCCAGCTGGAGAAAGGCCTCGGTAATGTATACAAATTCCTGGGATTTACAGAGTGTGGTTCATGGAGCCCTGAGCCCCCAATGCAGAGCCCCTGCCTCGCCCTCACTTCTCCAGAGAGCACCCTGCCTGCATCACCATCGCGGACATGTCTTGGTGCTGTGGTGGACGGGCTGCCTGGCATGCCCAGGAACGCACTCGCACTCTTGGTGGGGAGCCCAGGGCCCGTCTGGGGATGGGGGCGTGAGCTGGATTAGGCACAGTAAACACCATCGCTCACTCTTGACGTTCCTACGCTGTTCAGACGCCCTTTCCAAGGGCCCAGGGCTGAGCTTCGTCCACTGCTTTCCCCTATCAAGCTGTTCTTTTCTTATAACTAATTCCCTCCCCTAAGCAACGCCAACTTCACATTTTCCTTTTTCCCCCTCGCACAAATTATTGCAAGTCATGGCAGTCTAAATATAGCCCCCAGTCTGTTTTCCAGATGCTGAGGCGTCGCCATCCAGCCTCGACATTTTCCTGATGTCTCTCCAGCTGCCTCTTTGTGCTTGCTTTCCTTTCTCCTTCTTTCTCACCTTTTTTTTTTTCCCCAATTCTCCTGCCCTCTGCATCCCAGGCTCCTCTTGTCTTTCCTGCTTTCCCAGCTCAAAGGAAAGTTCTAGAAGCAAAGCCTGAAGCCCTCTCCCCAGCTCTCCAACGATGCTAGTGGTGAAGTAGGGATATAATCTAGGGAAGAGGCAAGAAACACAGAGTCCTGTAGGACCCTCAGCAATGAGCTTCCCTGAGTTCTTGCCATCCCTTCACTTACTTGCTCTGTCCAAAAGCCATCTAACCTCCATCTCCCCCATCCCCATCAGCTTCCTCTTCTTGGGTCCTGGGCACCAAAGAGTGGCTGGTCACTCGCTCCATTTAGCAACCTCCTGTGTTACTGGAAAATAGCTACTAGGACACACCTCAGCCATCACCTCCTTGAGGCTAAATAATATCAATTCCTTTTGCCTCTCTTCATCAGGTGTAGGTGTCCAGAGCTTTAATTATTTTCATGGATTCTGTTCCATCTCCAGGTTGGCCATATCCCGTGTAGGATGTGGAGCCTTAAGTCCTCTCCCTAATAAGGGTTTGATTCCTGCTGTGTGAGAGGTTTGGAGGAATTCACCTGATACTTCCCCATCACAGTCCCCTGTCTAATTAAAAAAGAGGTGCCATGGGCCGGCCCGGTGGCTTAGTGGTTAAGTGCGCGTGCTCTGCTGCTGGCCACCCGGGTTCAGATCCCGGGCGCACACCGACGCACCGCTTCTCCAGCCATGCTGAGGCCACGTCCCACATACAGCAACTAGAAGGATGTGCAGCTATGACATACAACTATCTACTGGGGCTGTGGGGGAAAAAAATAAATAAATAAAAATTAAAAAAAAAAAAAAGAGGTGCCACAGTGATGTGTGTCCATGCCTAATTTGAGATCCACTCAATATATATAATATATTATATATTATATATATATAGTATCGGTCCTTTTCTGCATTGAAAGCAAATTTTAATTCATGTACATATTTTATTCCATCCTTTTCAAGATGCTTGCTCAATATTAGTCAACTTTCTTAAGTTCTAACTTAGCAGTGTCAAAGTGACCCACGTGCTACAGATAGAGAATATATAAAACTACTAGTCAGTCTGTTCACTTACTTATTCAAAAACCAGTTATCGGACACCTAGTTAGGCCAAGCATTGGAGGTAAAAAGATATGAATAAGAATTCACCTCAAGAGACACAACACATTCTAGCGTGGAGTGTCTCAACCTCGGCGCTATTACCATTCAGGGCTAGATAATTCTTTGTTGTCGGAGCTGTCCTGTGCATTGCAGGATGTTTAGCAGCATCCCTAGCCTCTACCCATTAGATGCCAGTAGCACTCTTCCTCAAAGTTGTGACAACCAAATATGTCTCCAAACATGGCCGATGTCCCCTGGAGGCAAAATCACCCTGGGGGTTAAGAACCCCTGGTCTAGTGGGATGGACCATATGCAAATGATGGTTACAGTTCAAAGAAGCCCTGCGATAGAGGCATGAACACGAGGCTGAGTATGGACTTAGAGGGCATTTGAGCTGTGTTCTGAAGGATGGACACAAGTTTTCTGGGTAGAGGCAATGTTAGAGAGAGGATATTCCAGGCAGAGGGAACAGCATGTGCAAAGGCACGGGGACATCACTAAACGGTTCAATGTACCTGGCGTGACAGATGTCCAGGGAGGAACAACAGGAGATGAGGATGAATTGGGGCTGGCCCCAGTTTATAGAAGGCCTTGAGTGATTAAGAAGCTTGTACTTGATCCTGGGGATAAGGGAAAATAAGGAGATTTTTTTTTTTTTGGTGAGGAAGATTAGCCCTGAGCTAACATCCGTTGCCAATCCTCCTCTTTTTGCTGAGGAAGACTGGCCCTGGGCTAACATCCATGCCCATCTTCCTCTACCTTATATGTGGGATGCCTGCCACGGCATGGCTTAATAAGTGGTGCCTATGTCAGCACCCGGGATCCAAACCTGAGAACCCCAGACTGCTGAAGCAGAGCACACAAACACAACCACTATGCCATCAGACCTGCCCAGGAAATTTTTAAGCTGGAGAGTGTCATGAACAGATGTATTTTTGGCTTGATGGGGTGGTGAGGAGGAGAAGATATGGTGGTAATTCAGGAGGAGATGGTGGGAGCTTGAATTAAGGGCAGTGGTGCTTGGGAAGGGAAGGAAGGGGCAGGATTTGCAAGCTCTTTCTGAGACAGAACGTGCAGGACGCAGACATAGTGGATGGGGACAAGGAGAGAGAATATAGTTGGAGGTGACCCGACGCTTCAGAGTGGATAGAATCCTTCTGCATCAGTCTTGGAGTTGAGGCCTTTTTCTATCCTGGGAACACTCTGGAGCTTGGGCCGTGCTCGCCTCATGTGGGAAGATGAGGCTTTGGGGATGCGTTTACATTGGGGAGCGTTTACGTTAATCCTTCTTCCTCGCCTGCTTTAGGCCAGGCTCATGGGAGGCATCCGGTGGAAAGAATCCTACCATCAGGAATTGTGTTAAGAAACTGAGCTTCTAGTTTTGTCATGGCCAGTGCCTGGCAGTCAGGTGGCTCTGAGCCTCGGTGCGTCCACTTGTGATGGCCCCCACCAGGATGTGGTGAGTGTGAATAGGGCAGTTTCTGTGGGTGGTTCGGACCCCTGTAGGTCCTTGGCACTTAATGCCTGCAGTTGGCCAGGATCATGAGTGGTTGTAATCAGGCCTGATGGAAAGGCCCCCTGACTCCACTGCGGCCTTGAGTGGCTGCCAACTCCATGACCAGCCCTGCTTTGAGACTTGCTGGCAAATTCTTTTTTTCAGGGTGTCTGGTTCCTGCAAATAGGCTTCCCAAAACCTTGTCAGGCTCCAACAAGCCCTTTTGGTTGTGCATCCCACTGTCCATCATGGTCCCGCAGCTCAGTGGGAAACCTCGAGACCATCCCACTCCATTTGGCTTCATGCAAACCCTCCCCTTCCACACCTCCCTGCCTTCCCAGTGAAGTTAGAGTGAAAGGAAAGAATAGGAGGCTGGGATAGAGGCGACTTAGAGAGGGGCTAGCCCAGCTGGCCAGTCATGATGGCCTCAGGCCTGCTACGTGACACCTCTCCCCAGCGTTTACTCTGGTGGGCAAGGTGGGTGCATGGCCCCGGGAGGTGAATGGTGGGTGTGAGGATGTGTGTATGTGTGTGCATATGAGTGTGTGTGTGAGCTCACTGCCTCTCGCTCCCAGGAGCCCCAGCGCTGATGGTGATCTCTCTCAACGCGGGAACAACGGGCTGCGTTGTTAGCCGGCCTATCTCTGGGTTTCTGATTCACCCCGGGCCACTGCCTCCCGAGCAGGTTCGCAGCTGCTCAGGGATATACTTTCCAGCACATTTAGGACTTGGAACAGCCCCAGGTTTCAGGAACACATGGTGAAGGGGGAGGGCGGGGGCTCAAATAGACTCAGAAGGGGGGAAGTGAGCTACTTCTTTATTTCTTCAAGACGAATCTCCATTTTCATCATCTGATAGCAGGAACAGCATCTGAGGACGGCAGATGAATTGCAAACCTGTGCAGGTCGGAGGAGAGGGCAGGCAAGTGGGGGGAGATGGGCAGATTTATTTCATCCTGGCTGAGGTCTTCTTGTGCAGCCCTGTCCCCTCTGACACGCAGCTCCTGCTCCAGTTACACAGTCCTCGTCCAGCCCTGGGCCCGCCAGGGAGCCCGCAAGGCTCCAGCGCACAGCGGAAGTCAGCCCCTGGAGTGGGCCTCTGGCTTCCAACAGCCAGGGCCAGGAGAAAGAGAGGTCCCGGAGACTGTCCCTAAGACCTGGGGGCCTGGGGGAGCACCGAGTGTTCCAATAGGCCTGATTTTACAAATCAGCGGAGTCTCTTCTCTCTGTCCTAGTGCCTTGTTAAGGAGGGAGTAGAGATGGTACTTTCCCGGGATCCGGCATCAACTCTTTCTCTGAGGCAGGTAACTGCCTCACAACAGACAGGAGCCAGGTGACACTGCTCTCCCATGCATTCAACCCTCATTCAACCCCAGCCGTTCATCCATCCATCTAACATCTGTGCAGGGCCTTCTAAGTGCTAGGCATGGTCTAGGCACTGGCTTCTAGCAAAGAACAGAACAAGGTCCCTGCCTTCTGGGAGGCACTGGTGAACAGAGAACCCAAAGGTACAGGCCTGCATTTACAGCACAGTGTAGGGCAGGCAAATCCAGATCTGAGCACTCTCAGTTCCTCTGAGAGACCTGGTGACCTGCACATCCGGCTCTGGCATCCTCCTGCCCTGCACCGTCTAGCTGGGTGACCTGGGGCAAGTTTCTCCGTGTGCCTCGGTCATCTCAGTTCGCCAAAGGGGATGATCATAGGGGCCCTACCTACCTCCCAGGGCAACCGTGAGACTCCAGTAAGACTGTGCACAAAATCCCTTGGCAAAGTATAGAATCTTTGTCTGATTCTAATACTCTTCCTCTCCCCCTTTCCCAACAGGGTAACTGAGGATTGCGGTCCGTCTCACACAAGCCAGTATGAGAACAGAGAGGCTGATGTGTGGTGCTGGAGCTCACTGCCCCCTCTCTGGCCCCTACCTCTCTGGGCGGAGCTGCACAGGCCTGGCCTCTGTGCAGGGCTCGGAGCAGTTCCCGGCCTTCCAGACAGAGCCCCTTTCTCCTGCGCTCCTGCACAAAGCTCACTCACAGGGTCCTATTCAGAGGGCTGGGTGATTGAAAGGGCGACTGCCAGCCTGCAGCGTGACCTTTGGGCCTGCCTCAGTGGGTGAGGGAGTTAGGCCCCACGGTCCCCCAGCCCTGAAGGGACCAGCCAGGCCCTGATTCTGCACAGACACAGCAAAGAGGGTGCAGAGCAGCCGGGAGGACAGGGCTGAGTTCCTGGACCCTTGCCCTCGTGGAGCCCTTGTGCCTCTGCTTCTCAGTGTTCCCATTCATTCCCAGAAGAGGCGAATCATTACCACCTTCTCCCTGGGGACAGACGGGGTAGGCAGGGAGAGGGTATAGGTGTTTGGAGAATACATGAGTTTGTAGCTGAATAAAATGATTTAAACAGCATGGCTAAAAAGGAGAGTCAGTACAGTCTAGTCACAGCGCTGTCTGATAGAACGTTCTGTGAAGATGGAAGGTTCCATATCTGCACTGTCCATAGGACAGCCACTAGCCACATGTGGCTATTGAGCGCTGAAGTGTAGCCAGTGTGACTGAGGAAGTGGACTTTTCATTTAATTTAATTAGGTCACCTGTGGGTGCCACCTGTGGCTAATGACATCCCTATTGGACAGTGCCAGTAGTGGAGAGGGGACACTGAGTCTTTGAAGGCACAAAGACCCAGTTCACATCCTGACTGTAACACACTTACCACCGTGTGACAGAGGCATGTTGCGTGACCTCTTGGAACTCAGTTTCCCCATTATTAAATATATGTTTGAATAGTAATACTAAGTGAGCCTGGTGGGGGCCAGGTTTCTGTGTAACCTGGCACCACCCCCAGGGGTCCAGCTCAGAGGAGCAGGGGTGAGCTGGTGGCTGCCTCAGCCAGGGTGCATCCCTTCACCTCCCCCTTCACCTCAGTCTGGGGGCTTCAGGCTTCCAAGTCTGGGAGGAAGAGACAGATCTAGCCTTTTCCTTCCTAGGTCTGCACTTCTCCACTGAGGGAGGCCTGTGCACAGGAAAAGGTCACCTCTCCACAATGCGTAGATTTGCCAGGGCAGGTCTGGGAGCCTCTGGACAGGTCGCCAGGCTTGAGCCTTTTGCTCTGTGCCAGTCAGCTTGACCCTCCGTGAACAAATGTCTCTGGATTCAGTTGGTGAGCCTGCTGGACCCAGGCTGGACAATGATGTGGCTAGAAGGAAGTTTCCCGCTCTGGTCCTCAGCCGCCAGCTGCTTTCCTCCTAAGCTGCGCCCACGTACCAACTTTTCTTCTTCCTATACCTGAGTCCAAACATATCTGTCCCATGTCCCATCCTGGTAAGAATCTGCTCATTATTTTCCCAAATGACAACTGCCTTGCCATGGTCCCAGATACTGATGTCCTCCTAAGATCTGGCCCTGCCCTTTCCAAGAAGCCCATGGCCATTGCAGGACACCAAGAGAGGGAGTGTCAGGCAATGTGGGAAAGAGGGAGGTTCTGGGCCAGGGGAGCAGGTGAGATGGAGTGGGAAGATCTCCCCAAGCTGTTCTCTAAGGGCAGCCACATCTTGTACCTTTTTCTGTGAGATCCTCTGAGCCAACATCCTGGAAACATGGTGCTACAGTGCCATGTCAGCAGAAGCTGCACGGACCAAGAATCTGGGGGCCCAGGACACTCAGCCCCAGCCAGCACCGACAGGCCTGTCCTTAGGGGGCAGGGCACCAGGGGTTCACCTAGATGACAAGAGCCACTGACAGCCCTCCACTAGTGACGATGGCCAAGCAGGAGAGCTGGTAACTGCTGGGGAACAAATAGACACAAAGTAAAAAGGCCCTTACTGTGCCAAGGATGCTGAAGCTGGGTTTCTCCATCGCCCTTCATCTCAGGTGCACCACGTGTATCTGCTCAGCCCTACTTCACAATCCTGCTCCCTCTACAAAGAGGAGGGCAGAAAGAACTCTACTCCCTCTACAGAAGAGAAGATAGAGGTTCAGAAAGTCACCTAGACACTCAGCATTTGCTTTCTCCCTCCCTCCCACCCCACATCCCATCAGATCATCATCATCACCACCACCACCATCATCATTTATTACATATTTATTATGTGCCAAGTTTTGCATGGAGCCTCCTTTGTTATGTCGTTCCATCCTCACTACAACTCCATTAAGTAGGTATCATTATGCCCATTTTACAGATGGAGAAACTGTGTGGTTTATCCAAAACCACACAGCTCCTTTGAGGAGGGGGAGAGGATGTGAAGCCCAGGCTGTCACTCCCTGCAAAACTGCACAGCCACTCAGGAGAGAAGAGCAAGAGGGAGGGGAGCTGGTGGGGTGGTCTGCCCCCATAACATGCCACGGAGCCCAGAACAAAGAGTCAGCTGCAGGTGGAGGGAGGTGGCCGCGCTGCCTGGAGTGAGGACAGAGAGTGGAGAGCTGACAGGAAAAGTATGGGGCAGAACCAGCTGCAGGAGCAGCCGATCTTCTCTCCCTCCACCCTCCGTGTAGCCTTTTCCTCTGGACCAGCCTGTTCCACTGGAAAAACAATCTCCCCTGCCTGGGGGCTTGGGGCCGGCTGGGCCACCTTCTGGTCTGTCTTCATTCAGATCCCATTTCTCTCCTCTCCAGGAGGTGGGGGAGGGAGTCACGCCGGAGAAGGCGAGGGCGAGGCTGAAGTCTTCATCCATCCCCCTTTAAGCCAAGCAAAGAAAAATAGCTCTTTGCCAAGATCTTTCATCTCAGTCATTTACTCTCGCAGATGTTTTCTGCAATATAAACAAGAAGCGAAGAATGCTGGGGAGGAGAGGAGGGTGGAGGCAGGCAGGAGGAGAAGGGAGAGCAAATCAACAGCTTTGAAATCTGGGCCTGCAGAGGGCAGGAAACGGGACCTCGGCAGGGTCCCCACTGCCCTGAGAGCGTGGGCAACCTCAGATCACTGCACTGGCCCATGCGGAGGGTCACTTCCCAGGGTGTCTTTGAAAGGAGGTTCGGGAGAAGTGGCCCAGCCTTGGAGTGGGTGGTCTCCCCAAACAGCCTCCCTCTGGTTGGGGACCGACACATGGGGAGGAGCTGTGGGGGCCCTCTGGGCTCAACCTGGAGCTGGGCCCTGCTGGAGCACACACCTGCCCACCTACTGCTCCCCACAAGCTGGGCAGGGCCCTGGGCCAGCAGAGCTGTCAGCAAGACGGATGGGAGGTGGGGGAACCCATGATGGGAACTGAGATTCGGTTGAACCAAGGGGAGAAAGACTCTTGGGCTGGATTGAGATGGAGGAACAGATCCTACAGTGGGTCAAGAAATAAACTAGGAAGTCAGATGTCTCTAAGCTCAAAATTTCATAGGATCCCTATTGATGTCAGTAGCTCTCAAACTAAACTCTTAAAACTAAACTCAAATGCCTATGGGGGCTGGTAGTAACCCAAAGGAGGGAAGCTGGGTGGGGACTGCCATGACCTGGAGAAGGTCCGTCTAAAGGGGACAGCCACAACTCAGTTTCAGCTGAATACTTAAGAGAGCCCAGAAACTCAGAGTTTTGTATAAAATCTCCAGGTTTGTTTATTTATTTATTTTATATTTGCCATAATTTAAAACAAAAAACCCCACGGTCAGCCGCATGAGGCATGCCTGTAAGCAGGTTTTAGTTTGTGAATCACGAGTTTGAGATGTTTGCAAAATGTTGGTTGAATGAATCTATGCTAACCTGCTGTTTACTCCTCCTGCTGTCGACTTAACAAAGGGATTTGTGGGAGGAAAGTTGAAAAAGAATCAAACAACGAGATTTATTGGGCACCTACCACCTCCCTAAAATGGAGCTACATGTTGTGATGGATTCAGAAAATCCAAGGCCTTGTCCCAGCCCACGGAAGTTTACACTGCAGTTGAGGAGACAGAGTGACCCAGGAACTGAAAGCAACTCTTGACAGTTCTGGGTTGTGTGTACAGAATGTTCAGGGAACGGGGGCAACCAGGCAACGCTTCCCTGAGGATGCAGTGTTCGGGATGAACCTTGAAAAATGGGTGGAATGCCCACTTGTTCAGACCAATCATGAATTCTGAAGCTGGAAGTCTTCTCACCGCCCCCCAGGACATTGAGAATTCTACAGAATTGGGACCCAGGACCACAGAAACAGGGTGCCCTGCCTGCTAAGAAAGAGTGGCCACCAACCTCCCCACCCCATCTGCCCATCCCCACTGCCACCAAAATGTGGGTAGAGTCCCCAAGGAAAAGTTAGTGCTGGGGGGGAGGGGATGAGCCAAATGCAGGCCACGGAGGAAGGCTGCTGTTTAGGGAGGAGCGATAGACAGGCCTGATGCTCAGCAACCTTCTGGAAGGAAAGAGGGGGACAGATTTCACAGAAGGCCCACGAGGGTTTCTGGGTGCCCATGGTTTCCCGCCAACATCCACAGCTTTGAGCTCCTTACCAGGAAGAAAACGGAAAGGGTACCAATTCAAAGGGTACCCCAGGCTCCCCACATGTTAGTCCCCATATTTCTCACAACATCCTGCAGGGCAGTAGTAATTATTCCCATTTTACAGAGCAGGAGACAGACGCAGGGCAGTAAGTTCCCCGAGGACAGGAGGCGTCTGTTTGCTGCTCACTATTGAAACCCTGCTGCCTGCACAGGGCCTGCACCTAGGAGCTGAGTGATGCCGGATGTCTAGTGACTTGTCTGAGGTCTCATAGCTAGAAGAGGCCAAGAGGAGACTCAAACCCACGTCTGCCTGACCCCAAAGCTCAGGCTCTTTCCACCACACTGGGGAAACCTGCCTTCCCCGAGGTTCCCAGATAGTTACTGGGTGTGATCTGTCATCAGCCACCACACTGATGGATTGTCAGCATGAAGGAAGCACAGTGTGCAAACATCACTCACACGGCCAGGCATTCAGATTTGATGGAGATCCTTTGCAGCAATATGGTCCTCCTTTTCATTCGATGCCTCAGTCTCCTCTCCAACAGCCCTTGACTGGACACCTCTAGGGAGAGCAGACTAACAACCTCACGCCCCACTCTGACTGCCAGCAGGCTGCACTTCAATCTACCTCCCTTTAGCCTTCACCCTCTGGTCATGGTGCTTGCCTTCTGCACTACACAGACAAGGCTCCTGGACATGATCACCTTGAAGACCTCTCTCTCATTTGTCTCTTCTGCTTTTCCTTCACATGTTGCCCACGTGACACACTTTCAGGCCTCCTCACCCATCCCCATGCCTACCCTCAAATGCAGTGCTTCTCCTTTAAAAACGACACTCACCATGGCCAACACTCACCATTCCAGATGGAACAAACCAGTAAAAAGTCCAGCAAGAGAAATACCTCCCTAATCCTCAATGCTCTTCTTCAGTTAATATCACCTAAGATCACTCCAGTTTTCTTGATATTCATGCATGTCGACTCATGTCAAGTTTACCATCAACGCAAACTCCCAAGTCTTTCACATCTCCTCCTTCCTTCACATGTATAGCTCCATTTGTTTTGGCCCCAAGGTTCCAGATGTATTTTTAACCATATTAGGTTTCATCATGTTATACTTAGCCAGAATTAATCCAAACTGTTGGGATCTTTGGGGATTCTAAATCTGTTATCCAAGGTGTGAGCTACTCCAGCCGCAAGTGGGTAAGCCTGACCTCTGAAAGTTCGTCCTGGTCTCTGATGGAACTGTTCAAATGTAAGGGCTATGGGAGAGCTCTGGGACAGTGGATGGGACCGTCTGTCCAGGCTGACATTCATCTGTTCATCAGCCCTTTAGGGCCAGTCACTCAGCACATCCCTAGCCACTCCATTTATGCTGTCTTCCAGCCCTCACTGTCCTCAAGAGTGCCATAATGGACCTTCTCTGCTGCCTACTGAGCTCCTAACTTAGGAATCCCATGCCCTCCTCCCCCAAAAAGTATGACTGGTAGACCATCTCTTTTCTTGGTGAAGCCATGCTGATTCCTAATGGTCAGCATTTTCTTTCTTCAGTCTTCAGAAGCCATCCCTTTGCCTGTAGATGAAAGAGATTATCCCTGAACCCCAGAGCAGAAGCTGCCCTCAGACAGCTGGACTTGTTAACTCATTATGCTAGGCATGTCCATTTGCTGTTCGAGATCCCCTCTCCATCCTTCTACCCCTGCTCTGTGCCCCAGGAGGCTGACCTGGAGGACTGCATCACTGGGGCCCTTGCCCTCCGGCTTCAGTTGTGTTCAGCCAATGGGAGGAACCAATAAGAGAGAGCAGGGTGGGGCAAGGTCGGGGTGTGTATTCCCCTGGTTCCTCTCTATGGCCCCTGCGTTGCTGTGTCTCTCTGCTGTCCCTTTCCCTGAGGCCATAGCTCCTGTTGGGCAGCTCTCTCCTAAGGCACTTTCTCTCATGCCTCTCTCCCTTTGCCCTTCAGGCTCCCACTCCCGCTAGCCCTGGAGTGCTTCATCCTGCCTTGTTAGTTCCCTTTAACCTTGCTCATAACCTGTAAGTAGTCCCTTTTCCAAATTCTTTTCAATTACTGCATTGGAGTGTGCCACGTCCCTCCTGCCGGGATGCTGACCGATGCACTCATATTTTGAATCATGTTGCCTAAAGACTTAGGACAACAGTGCTCAGGTGTGGAGAGGGGAGGGGAGATGTTGGTGAGAATCGCATAGTGGTTAAGTGCACAGAATTCGTGGTCTAATTGACCAGGGTTGAAGCCTATCTCCACCACTTTCTAGTTTTGTGGCTGTTGAACTCCATCAGCCTCTGCTTTCTCTTCTGTAAAATGGGAGCAGTAATCCCTCCTCACAAGTCCATTGTGAAGACTTGATGAGATTATATTTGTAAAACACTAAGCTTAGCATCAGGCAAATTTACAAGCACTTAATAAATGAAAATTATCAGTTATCACAGATTATTATTAGGAGAAAATGTAACCATTGAGGATGTTGCCTTGGTGTTGGAATAAGCCAGCCATAAGCTTCAAGGTTTTACTATTTATGGCTACTAGGGAATTTGAACCTCAGGTTGTCTGCCCACACACTACATGAGAAAGAAAACATAAGCTCTATTGTTGTTATTTTAGTAGCTAGATAGGCTGTCAATTCTATTACTTATTTTCAAGAGAAACTTTTAGTGAAGGATACTCTAGGAGGCTATCTTTCACACTCTATCTGACACCTCTTTCCTATCCCTTTTTGGCCTGATCTTAAAGTCCCCCAACTACAAAGGACAATTCCTACATGTTGAAGCTAGAGAAAGGTGGTGCCCTTTAGCCTGCCCTTACAAAATTTCTTCCCACCCCACCCTCCCCCTCAAGTGATGTTCTTACCAAAATAAGGCTCAGAAGAGAGTCTCTTAACTCTGTCCAAAAGCTAAACCCCAAAGAGGTCAAAGGTTCTCTGGTCGGTCACATTTCACCCGACTATTTTTAGCTGGCGTTGGACAAAACAAGGTTCCCCAAAGATCTGGGCCCTGTGAAAGCTGGAAATTCTGCCAAGATGGAGGAATACAGCTTTCCCCATTGGAATAGAAAGAACAATTCCTTCCTTCATCACCCCAGGATATCTATTTGCTGCCAATGAATCTTCCACCTGCTCTGTCTTGCTTGCATTTGATCACATTGGGTTGGTCTGCTTATTTGCCGTTCCAAACCCAACATTTACTATTGAGGCTTTCCTCTTAAACTATCAACGTCAGCTCATCCTGTGGGCCATCTCATGCCATGTTATTCTCTATCTCCTGTGTTGGAAAGTTGGCGGTTTTCTGGGTGTCTATCTTAATAGAAATGCATTTCTGAATAGAAATTCTCAAGCTAGACACTGTTTTTCCCGTACTCTTCTGCCAATACCCCTCACTCCTGCCTTCTCTCTCCTGAGAGCCCCAAGCCTTGCCATGCTCCTTCTGTCTTCTCAGCCCCTTTCTCCCTCTGCTCACACGGATGCACCAAGGGCAAGCATCTTCCTGCCCAGAGATATCTCCCCTTCCACTTACTCCTGTGTGACCTTCTGCTCTCTGACCTCCGTTGCTGGAATCCCTTGAGTTAGAAAACCAGAGATGTTTCCATGACTTTTAAGGCTTGTATTGGCAAGACAGCAAGGAGAAGGGAGTGAGGGACCAAGCTCAGAGTTTCTTCCTGACCCCAGATTGCTGCTGAGGGCAATGCCATGGGAAGGTGACCTCCCCACAGGCCTAAGGGCTGTCCCAGAGGGAAGACACCATTGGATACTCAATGTCAGCTCTTCTGTTGCTCCGCTCCTCAGGCAGGATACTGGGAAGATGGAAATTGAGTTTTAAGTTAAAGGATGTGGATAGAGCTTCATTCAGCAATTTATGGTCTAGGCCAGGGTTTCCAAAACTGTATAAAGAGCTATTCCTGGCCAAGTTCCTTATTAGTCATATGTGTGAAATGGAAACATCGCTTTGTCAGAAATATACTCCCCCCTCTCCTTCCCAACTGTGTCTATAATCAGATTCTGGAAATAGAGCTGGGTGTTGGGAAAGAGACTTAAGGGAAGAACACTTTGCTAATAGAACTTGCATCACCCTGGCAATGGCAACTGTACAAAGCACTGGAAAGGGATCCTGGGGCAGTCAAAAAAAGGGTGAACCAGCTTTACATTGGCACTGCCCCCAGAGGTGCTTTTCCATAAATAAATAGATCATGAATGTTTAAGCTTTCTCGTTTGTGTTTTTAACTATTCAGCATTCATCCACTCTCTTTTGATACCCAGGCCCCATTTTCTTCTTGGGGAATCCCACACGGTCCTCTGTTCTCAGTCCATGAGATTCCAGTGCAGCCAACGCCACCCAGGCCTTAGCAATCAGAGCAGTCCATTCTCCTAGGCATGGTGATCAGTTTAGGAACGGGCGTCTGATCAATCAGAGCCAATAAGATACCTTGAGGTTTTCCCTAGGACTTCCCAGAAAGAGACTCACTCTTTTACTTTGAACCTCAAATCTGAGAGGTATAAGACCTGGAACTGCTGTCATTTTTTGTCACATGGAACCTGAGGAGAAAGCAGAGCTGAGAGATGGGAAATAATCAAGTCCCGATAACGTACTAGTTTAGCCTTGAATCCAGTTTTGTCTGATGCTAGCCCTAATTGTGGATCTTTCAGTTACAGTGACCATGAGATTTCCCTTTTGCTAAAGCAGTTTGAGACAGATTTTCTGTCCCTGGCAACCAAAGATCCTTAGTTGACAGTTGTTTAAAAGTACATCTAGTTTAAATGGAACTAAGAGAAAGGAGGCAGGGCCAGCACTAGGCCTGTAGTTTGCAAGCGCGATCTTTGGCTCGGGTGCACAGACAGAGGCTTATCACACACTTGAATGAAGGAGAGCAGCCCAGGATGTACCTAGACAGGAAGAGGGAGAGCCCCTATAGGATGTTCCCCCAGCAAGCACCACCTCTTTAGAACTGAAATTACTAAAAGATAGATTGTTTCCATTGAGTTTAGTCTTTGTTACGCCCCCCTTTGGGTATTTAAACATAATAGTAAATGCTACTGCTCTAGTGAACCCCTCATCAAGACCATCATGAATTGTTGTCCCCTATAACTTACTCCCTCTCCCCATGAATTAATAAAAATGTCTATGAATCATAAAATGACTTCTAATTTAATCGTCTTTCCCTCTACTTGTATTAGTCAGAGTTCTCCAGAGAAACAGAACCAATAGGATATATAGATAACGAGAGACAGAGAGAGAGAGAGAAATTTAAAGGAATCGGCTCATGGGATTGTGGGGCTGGCAAATCTGAGTTCTGCAGGGCAGCAGGCAGCTGGATTCAGGTAAGAGCTGATGTTGCAGTCTTGAATCCAAAGGTTGGAAACTCAGGCAGAATTTCTATATTGCAGTTTGGAGGCAGAATTCCTTCTTCTTCTGGAAACCTCAGCCTTGGCTCTTAAGTCCTTCAGCTGATTGAATGAGGCCCACTCACTTCTCTAGAGGGTTATCTGCTTTACTTAAAATCAACCAATTGTAAATGTTAATCACATCTAAATAGTACCTTCATAGAAACATCTAGACTAAGTTTGACCATATAACTGGGCACCATAGCGTAGCCAAGTTGGAACATAAAATAAACCGTCACACCCAGTTTGAGCCAATATTCCGACCCGCTTGTCCACATGCTAGTGAGGGTTCAGCTTTGGATTCTCAAGCCAATACCAAAGTGGACACTACAAGTAACAAGCCCTGACAAAGCTCTATTAGTTCCGAGCATGGAAGAAAATCCAGGACACTCACTCAATTCAGCCTGGACGGAATGCTTTAGTATTTCTGTTACTGTTTAAGTATGCAAATCAGTTCTTATTTATTAAATCTTCCTTGATTTACTTTTCAGTGTTTGCAGAATTCCCCTCTCAGCCACCATCCCAGAAAAGCACTTGAGCCCTGCCCCATGTGGCTGAGGAGGTCTCTGCTGTGTCCTAGTTGAAGGCAGGCCAGCCTTGGGGTGGTGGGGTGAGGCAGCTCCAGCAGGAGAGAGCATTCTCCCCGTGAGTGCTGCCTGGGGGAGAGCCTCATCTGAAGCAGACATGAAGAGGGCATCTCACCTGGCAGGTCTGCTAGGGACCCTGACTTGTAACCCCAACAAGAACAAGTTATTACCAATCGCTGTGCTGTCAACTGAAGGGCCTCACCCTGCCTTCTCACAGTCTGGAAACCTCTACTCACACTAATAACCCAGGTACTTATTTTTATTCTCTCCAGTCACCTGCTATAGCTCCATCTTGGCATCCAGCCCAGGGTTACACTCCAGGATGCCTCTTTAAAGCAGCCACATTCCTGTGGGCATCTACACCAAGAGGGAATGGCAGGCGGGTAATGAGCAGGCCCTGTTGGTCCATAATACTGCCCTGCCCACAGCCTTGTGAGAGGCTTTTCTGAGGATGTTCTTTAGGTTTCAGTGCCTCATGGCTGATGATGCCAGGTCAAAGCCTCTGATGATGCCTGCTCACCCCAAATCCTCCATTTCCCATCCTCCCTTACATGTAACTGGATTCTGGCCAAAGGGTGGTGGACGAAAGTGATGTCAGCCACTTACAGGGCTGATCCTTAAAAGCATGTCACCAACCATCTGGTCGTCTTTCCTGACCACAGCAATCCTGATGTCACAAGTTTCAGATGACGTAACAACTGAGATGTGGGGGGTATTTGTTACTGCAGCACTGCCTTTCCCATTCTGACTGCTGGAGAGCAAAAGAGGGAGCATTCCTCTGATCCATGGCTCGCCTCGGCCCAGTGAGCCATCTCAGAGATGGGGGCTGTCCTCCCAGGGCTGCTGATGATCAGGGACATCTCTCCCAGCCTCTCATGGAACAACCTCGGACGGACGTTTGTCGTACTGATGCTGACAGGTCAAGAGCAGAGTCCTTGTATCTGAAGCTGCCCAGGATCCACTCTAGGCAAATCCCTCAGGAAAGGCTAAAACTGGTGAAATAACTGAGCCAAGGTGGGTTTTCCCAAAAAGGCTTTCACAACTTTGAGCTCATTTAGAAGGAAAGAAAGAGGATTTCAGGCTCTAAACAGTGCAGAACGCCTTCCATTTTAGTTGAAGATATCTTGCCGGGGTCCAAAAACAGAGTCTTATCTGTTGAGAATTCATGCAACTTAAAGTTCCTTCATTACAGAACGCCTACCAGGCCTGCCACGCAATGTGACCCATGAATGTGGGTGGGACTGCTTGGTATTTTCATACTGTTGGAAACAGTGGCCTTGTTGATCTCAGAGAGTCCCAGATCAAGCTGATTTCACTATTTTTAATCTCTCCGGAAATAAGCAAAGAAGAGAGGCCTAATTGCAAACAGACTGAACATTACATAGGAAATATGTAGGTCCCCCGAGGCACCTAGAAAGTGTCTGAAACTCTAACAGCCTCCCTAGCTCCCCCACCCTCCACTCCCCTCTCCAGAGCACGTAGGCCCAGCACCCAGGGAGGCCCAGGGAGGCAGGAAGAATCAGAGCTCAGCCATGACCTTGAACAGGCCAAACTAGCCCAGCCAGCCCCTTGGGCCTGGGGGCAGGAGCTTTGCATGAGAAACAGGAAGACATTTTCCCACAGCTTAGACTACGGTTTTGGGAAGGATCTTTGTTCTTTCCCTGCCATTATTTTGGGTTTTCTGGTCCTTCTCTATTCTGTGCTTGTCAAATTCCAAGCATGGGGAAGATTTCAAACACCATCACCAAGCCTGCAACACACACACACACACACACACACACACACACACCACCCCCACTGCAATCCCATTTGCCACACAGCCCTGAGATTTATGGCCAAGTGTGGCCCAATAAGAGCTTTATAACAGTTCACATGGCTCCCAGCCCTCCCTACAAGCTCCAATATTAAAGTCCCAGCCAGAACCCTGGGCCTTGCTGGCAGCTGTGCTGCTGAGTCGCTGTGGGAGGCGGGACAAAGCCCTGTAGCCTGCTGTGCCTCAGTTTCCCTGCCTGTCAGTTTGGACAACCATGACCACAGCTAATTCTGAATTGTCTGCCTGCTGGTGGGACCAGGCACTGAAGGGGGCTCAGATTTATATCAGAGAAGTCCCAGAACGAGTCAAAGAAGAGAGAGACCAAAATAGATCGGGAGCCGCAGGCCCAGAAAGGCAGCCAGAGAAGATTAGACACGCCGCCGAGAGAACCATCCAATGACTTTATTGAGGGATCTTGCTCATAAATAGCTAGTGTGTTATTTTAACTTCCACGGACCAGGCCGACCCATGCCTATGATGGGAAGTTTGGGATCGGAGCAGTCCGTGGGCCCTGCTGTTGCCGAGGTCGCCCTGGGAGCTGGGGCTCTTCCAAAGGAAATCAGCATGGGGCTCTGGGGCTTGGCGGAATGGCTGGACAGATGGACAGTCTTTGAGTGAGAAAGTCATGGTTATGAGGTAGGGGGAGTGGCAAGTGTCCCCCCTGCTGCAGCTCTGCTGGTGGGAGTAAGTCTTTGTTTATGGGGTGTTTCTGCTGAAAAGCACTGCTTCCCTCACATTTGCTTCTCCGTCTCATGAATCTATGGAGAGGGCAGTAGGCCAGAAGCACAGACATGGAAAGGACCCAAGAACTGCTACCATGGTTCCCATCCCAGGAACTGCTACCATAGTCCCCAGCAATGGTGTCCCTCTCACATCCTGACTCCTCATATGCTCTGTCTCATTACAGCGTCCACCTTGCCCTCCTGGCCATTTGCTCCTTTTAATCCTCCCTTTCACGTGGAGAGCAGCCCTGGCAGGTCCATTCTACCCTCCTCTTCCACTGGAGTGTTTCAGGCAACAATGAAACTTGATTCAAGTTTGCCAGCACCATTGTCTAAGGCCAGCACCTGTCTCTTTGTAGATAGGGGCCCACAAATATCTCCTTTCAGCACTGAAGACCCTTTCTTCCCTCTCACTGTCAGCTCTCAACCACCCATCCATTTCCAGCTCATCTCTGCCGGAAATGCTCCTAGCCAAGGCAAGCCAAGCCAAGCAGGTGTCTGTGGGCTCACAGACCCTCCAAGGACGAGGGTCTCTTCGGTGGCCACCAGATTGCACCCTGACACCAGCCAGCTCCTGGCGTCTGCCACTGGCCCTCCCAAGATGCTAGCCTGTGGAGACACAGCCCAAACCCTTGATCCAGCCTCTTCCCAGTCCTGCCCTGTTGGCAAAATGAAACTCCCTGGAGGGAAAGCCAGCCTGGACTGTCCATGAGGCACCCACGGTAACTGGGCAAACCACCCATCCTGGGTTGGTCAGTGCTTGGGGGCTTACTAGTTGGCCAGTATGAGGAAGGAGGCAGGAGGAGAGGTCCAGGGCAAATGTCAGCACTTTGGACAAGCCATTGCTGGCAACATGTCTTTATCTGGAAAAAAGCACACAGGATCTTACAGTGAAAAAGGAGCTTTTAAAGCCCTCCTTGATGCAGCCTTATCCTACCACTGCCGCAGTCTGTTCTACCATGCCTTCCCCCACATGAATTCCACCTTGGACAGACCTACAAACTCACCTTATATCCTGCTCTATCCCTGCTCTTTGTTCTTGCTCCTTCCATTTCCTTTACTCACAATATCTATCTAGATTTCACCCATCTTCTGAGGTCCAGCTCCAACCCTGCCTTCTGCCTTCCTCCTACCCCCCGCCCCCCACAGCCAAACTTCTGGGAAGCCTGAAACCTACATCCCCTCTCCCTCTCCACTCACAGCCCTTTCTGTCTACTCCACACAGTTTACCTCTTTATTGAAGACTATCACTTATGTTCTCTAGTTCAGATGTGTTGGCTTTTGTGTCCCTGAGTCTGTGTGTCTTCCAACCTCGTCCCAGAATTCTTGCCCCAAGGACGCCTCCCAAGTGCTCTGAACACTGTAGGGACTTTAGGCAATACTTACAGATTTGATTGGTCATCCAGAAAGGAATTTAGGTGATCAGAAAGATGCATAAGCTGGATGAACTACAGAAATGTTCAGTGAAACTGTGAGTGTGGGCCCAGGTGGTCCCTTCTGAGCGGCAGTGGTGGAAAGGGTTTTCCTTTCTAGGCAGTCCCCTGATAGACCTAGAATCCCGCAGAGGCCCATGGAAGGTGGTGGTTGGGTGAACAGTGTCTTCAGTCAAACAAGACCATAAATGCAAAGCCAGAGAGCTAAACAATGTTAGCTTTACAACTCCAGGTGATGAGAATGGTATTTATAGACTCAGTGACATGTTTGAAGCAGTGAGTCCCAGAGGCTAATATTTTAAGCTGGACATCCTGAGACCCTGACATTCTGTTTTTATTCTCCTCCCCATCCTTCCCTCTCGCAGCCCCTGGAACTTTCCACGCAATTTGGACAAGAGCATGAAACTTCCATTGTTTCTCAATCCTTATTAGTGCTGGGGAAGGATTTAAAAACTGCTTTGTGGAAGGATGACTGGTGATGAGTGGAAAACATTCTGAGGCCTCACAATGACATTTGCCATTACACCAAAACTTCCATCAGAGAATTTCAAAATTCTAGGCAGAGAGTAAGGCCTATCTGCCCTCAGAGAACTCCAAGGGCAATGGGGCAGGGAGTAGGAACAGTAAGTCCTTGTTTGCAGATGGACCCATCTGGGCCCAGAGGTTCCAGAGAGTCCAGATCCACTGAGTTAGGATCTTTCTTTCTCTTGAGCCCAATTTTTATATTGGATAAAAGTTCTTCAGGCAAATCCATAAACAGAGGGTGGGAACCTAAAACTTTGCTATTTATACGGCCCAGAATACAAATGGAGAAATCAGTGTTTTCCCCCAGAGCAATCTAGAAAGTACTAGCCAAAGAACAAATTACAAACAGCTACACAAGCATCAGGGAAGTCCCATAGATCATAGGGGATGGAAAATAACCATGACATCATCGTGTGCATCTCCCCCGGGGCCTGAACAGCCAGGATGCAGCTTCACAATCCCCCTTCTGAGGGTGTTCACCTTTCTCTTGCTTTGGACCATGAACCGTGTTCTGGATTAATCTCCCATACATCCCCCCACACACAGGCAGTGCCTAGGAAACAGAGTTCCTCATACATGGAAATTAAGTCCAGAACATTCTCTACTGTGTGGTTTTTTCACTGTTTGTAAACAACTCTAGATGCTCATCCACAGTCCACCTGACCATGCTGACTGATTCTACAGAAAAGCCAGATCTGGCTAAACAGAAACATCAAACCCTGTAGCAACTTCAGGGTCTAAGCCCAACTTTTGGAAGCTAGCAAACAGAGAAAATATCATACCTGTTTTCAGGCTAAGAAAAGCAGATAACCTGGACCAGGAAAACAAAGATAATGATTTGAAAATTTTTCTTTTTTCCTCCTAATTACAGATTTTTTCCTCCTAATTACAAAAATAATAAATGCTCAATGCAAAAAACTTGGAAAATACAGAAAACACAACTGCAAAACTATTGATAGTACTTTGCTGTATTGCCTTTTAGTATTTCTCTATGAATAGTCACCTATATACTAATGCATAGTATGTATTATATTGTATATTGTATTATATGTATTATACTATATATTACATAATATATCATTACGTAAATGAAGAGGTATATAGAATTCTTTACGTGAGATATGCACTCATTCTTACATTTTTATTTATTAAATATATATTTGTACATTTTATATAAAATTTCACATAAAATGTAAGAAGTCACCAAGTTTGTCTACTTTTACTCTAAGGTAACGTATATTAATTGTAGAAACTCAGAGAATATGCTTGAGGTGATTCCCATTCACTTGCTGTATGTTCTTCTCATTTATTTTAAATATACACACATAAGTGTAAAATGCTATGTCAAATTATAAAGAAATAACATCATAATACGTGTTTTATTCCGTAAGTATGCTGGGATAATACCAATGAACATTGTAAACTGTGGTCTATTCCTTGCCCGTGAGGCATCTCGTGCTATGGCTTCTCCTTGTGGAGGGGACACCACCTGGGACAATGGGCCACTGCTCAGCCTTGAGGGTCCAGGCTGACTCTCTTGAGTTGCTGGAGGCTTTGTGGGAAGAGGATTCCTAAATTTAACAATTTTCCTCTTACCTAACGAGAAGAAAGCCTGGAAGTCTGATCACGGGACTTTACTGTAAGTCATAGTGCAGGGAAGACAGCAGGCAGCCTGAGGACGGTTCCTCCAGGTGGGAAGGGAGAGCAGAAGGCTCCTGCAGGCCAGGAGAAGCAGAGAGAGAGGAAGAGAGGCAGCAGTTAGACAAGCCAGGCCTTTCCTGCTCCACTTCCTTGAGATTGTATCTTGAGAATTGGGGTACTACTAACATCTAGAGGGGGTTTGGGAGATCTGAAAACATCTGGGTTGAGGCTTTGCTTTTCTGAGATATTTTGAGGAGATTTCAAGCCTCCTGGGTTTATCTGGCACAGATCCAACATAGTGCCATGGGATAGGGTAGCAATGACAAGGAAGTGGCGCCACGTCTGGGCAAATGGGTGTGAGACAGCACTCCTATTCTCCCAGCTTGCTAGGGGATTCCTGATTCCCTTGTGGGCCCAGCACAATAACAGCGGTGATAACAAGAGGCCTGGGGTTGGGATGAAGACGACACAGTTATTCTCAATCTTCTATTCTAAGTCAAGGGATGAGGTGTGGTTAATACACTAACTTTCAAATGCAGTTCAATTCAGGAGCCATTTATTGAGTTCCCACTTCACACGAGGAATGCAAAGATGAGGCCTCGCCCTCAGCGAACTCAATATCTAGAGAGGTGAATTCATTCTATACCATTGTGGTGCACACATTACTAAAAGGCCGATTAAGGTAGGTGCTGGGCAGCCCAGAACAGGAGCAATTCTACAGACGCTCTGCTCTGCATTGGCCTATCGGGCGTCTGAGAGGCTGGCCATGCATTGTTCCCTCATCCTGGTTTCTACGGCCTTTCTCTTCTCCCTTGCCCTCCCTTGAGCCCAGTCACAGCCTCTTCTCAATCCTCCATCCCAGCCTCCATCACAACCTCTCTTCCACCCCCTGCTTCCATGAGTCTTTGGGTGTTCCTGGCAGCAGCGAACCTAGAGCAGACAGGGCCAGGCCCTGAGGCTCTGGTGAGAAAGTCAGGAAAATGGGACCAGAATAACAGCTAAGGTGAAAGTGGATAATAATACTTATTATTATTATTTATCACTTATAATTAGTCTTACTATGTGCCAGGCACTGGTTTAAGCACTTTACATATACAATATGAACTCAGACGTTAACTCACAACTCAAATGTATGAGCTCATACTATATGGGTACCAACCTAGAAGGTAAGTACAACTGATTCCTCCTTTTAGAGATGAGAAAACATAGGCACAGAGAGGTTAAAGTGACTTGCCCAGGGTCACACAGCTAGTAAGAGGAAGCTAGAACTGCATCCTGGCCTGCTGGCTCTAGACCCTCAGAGTAGGTGACAGTTGGAGACACCAAAGGCTCTGAGCTAGAATGAGGGAAGTGGTTGCATTTGGTTTGGGAATGCAGACTGACCCATAGAGGTCCCAGAGAATCTAAAACTATCCATAATAGCTTTTGGAAGATTTCCCAATGGGCAGGGGGTTTAGAGTGTCTGTGGCTTCTACTTTGCAGCCCTGGAAACTGAGGCCCGGGGAGATTAAGGCTTGATGTTATGACTATAGTTGAAGAGGGAGCTGCAGGAGAGTGGAGTTTGCACCCGCGTCGCACACTATCAGGGGTAGACCCAACGTCCAGGAGGGTGTACAAGTCTACACCTGCACAGGCGCTTCTGGGGCAAAGCAGGCCCGACAAGCCCCCGACTGAGGAATGCGCAAGGGAAGGCACCCTTTGTCTCGCGCCAGTGGCTTTCAAGCAAAGAGCCCAGAGTGCTTCGCGGGCATCCATTCATGGCTTAGCGCCTGAGCTGCACTGACTGGCTGACAAGCGTCTCCCCCCAGCATCCAGAGACCGCGTCTCCACGTGCAGGCCGGCCGGCGGGAGGTCAGAATCAACCAGGGGAGCTCGGCTCTTCTCGAGGGGCCACAGTACCCCGTGGGCTTGCTGAAGAGAGTGGTCCGCGGAGCACCTAGAGCCAAAGGCCCCCGGGGATAATAGCAGACGGGCCCGAGAGACTGACCATGTCCTTTCAATGCTTTATCGCATTCAGCCTTGGCAGTGACCCGGGGGAGGAGCCAAGCATGCTCCTCCCTGTGTCGCAGACGAGAAACTGAGGCTCAAGGTAGAAGCTAGAAAATGACACTTCGGGAACCTCAAACTAAATCTCCTGGCCCCCGTTCCAGGTGTATCTTCACATACACCGTACTGTCTTGAGCACCCACGGCACTTAAAATACCAAGTAGAACAGGGATCTTTGGGCCTAAATCGGGCTGGCCCTGGGGAACCAGTCCAGGGGGCAGACTCTGCAGCCAGTGATGGACGTATGCCGGCCTGCCTGATGCTGGATAGACAGTGGCTCCCTTGTGCATCCCACTTGCCCTGCTTTCCCCTCCCAGTCCTCTCCACATCGGACTCAACACTTTCACACATGCCGCTTCCTATCCTTGATGTCTCTTCTCCCGCCCCTTCATCACATCCCTTCCCTCCAATGCACCGGAATACCCACCTCC
Organism: Diceros bicornis minor; assembly: GCF_020826845.1. Taxonomy (NCBI): domain Eukaryota; kingdom Metazoa; phylum Chordata; class Mammalia; order Perissodactyla; family Rhinocerotidae; genus Diceros; species Diceros bicornis. Next base: position 17,226,994 of record NC_080763.1, read on the forward strand.
AATCACATGGAAGAGATGCAAGGAAAAGGAGGCCGCCCTCTCCGTTTGCCCTATGGCTCCTCCCTGTAGTCCTCCCTATTGTCCTAAACCCTGTAGTCCTCAACTCCGTGCATCTCGTGACTCCTGTGTCCTTTATTCTCGGCCGTGGCTTCAGCTGTAGCACGCTCCCTGTGTGCTGAGGCACATTGGCCATTATTTTGCCCAAGGAGAGAAAGCTGTGTTAGACACCATACACACACTCAGTCAGTGGATTCATTCTGACAGCCTCTGGGTCCAGCTAGGCTGCGATGGTGACAGTCCAGGTCCTCCTGGGGCAGTGTCATTGCTCCAGAGCACCTTTGCAGTGCCCTACGCCAGGTTGGTCCAGCGTCATCTGTGTCTACAGAAACTGAGGTCTTCAGCACATGTGGCTTTGCGAGCTCTCCCAGCATCGCTCTTCCATGCTCCCCAAATCCCCCTCCTCTACCTCTCCACCTTGACCACATGGTGAATACTGGCTCCCTTTCCCTGTGCCAGGCTCTGTGCTAAGCACTCACCCTGCTTTATCTCATTAATCCATGCCACCACCTTATGGATATTTTTACTCACATTTTACAGATAAGAAAAATGAGACTCAGAGAGAGGAAATAATTTCCTCCAGGTTCCATAGCTAATAAGTGGTAGGGGCTGGATTTGAACCACCACCTTCTCAACCACTGAGCTCCATCTCTCATTCAGCCCCTGTGGGCCGGTCAGCGCACCATCCTCAGGGACGCCTGTTTTTCCATGGAGCTCTGCCTTGGGCCTTTGACGACACCCTCCACCATCATGGTTTACGCTTGTGAGACCTGAGGCAAATCTGAGTCCACTGAACTTGATCAAAGAATGGATCGTTATTTGAAATAGAAAAAAAGAACAGGGAGTGGGGTGATGATCCATTTTACCTTCTTCTTTGAGTAACTGCTTACTGAGAGTCTTCTGTGTTCCCTGGCACTGTTCTAGGTCCCAAATGAAATAAACAAAGCCCTGCCCTTGTGGAGCTCAGTCTGGTAAATTACATGGTATGGCACAGGATGAAAAGTGCTAAGAAGAAAGATAAATCCAGGAAGGAGGAGGAGGAGTCCTGGTGAATGTGGGGCTGCCTTTCTGCCCAGGGAGATGAGGAATGGCCTGAGGCCCCTGCTCCCTGTGGGATGGTCCTGCCCCAAGGCAGAGCGTGGTGGTGAGGCTGGGAGTGTCTTAGGGGATACAGGGGTCAGAAGCTGGGCCCCCTCATTTCGGCCAGTGGTGACATGAAGGCCTAGGTCCAGAAAGGGACAGTCCATCTGGAGCTCTAGCTGCTGGGGCACAGAAAGGCCCTGCTGAACACGATAGTGTGTACAGATTCTCTCCAATGACCAACGAGTGAAGGAGCCCTTTGTGAAATCTGAGTCCTGGGCTAGCTCTCTTCTGGCCCATCTCCTCTTCCCTCCCTGGCCCTGTCGCTACCTCCTCCAACTGGTTTGGCCTAAAACCATGCAGAGCAATTTAACCTAAACCTAAAAAATATAATTAGAAAAGTAAATATGTTAGCCAAAAGACTCTTATGCTGCATTTCAAAAATCAAATGTAAATAATTTTAAAACATCATGGTGGGAGGGAGAAGGAAATGAACATTTATGATGGCCTCTGAAGGTCCAGGTCCATTACACCTATTATCTCATTTAAACCAACCCTCACCACAAACTTGTGACCTAGGCATTATCATCCCCATTCTGTAAGTTAAAAAAAAAAAAGCAGACTTAAAAACATAAAGTAATTTTACCAAGGTTACATATGACAAGGTTGGGTTTTTAACCCAGGTGTGTCTGACTCAAAAGTCTGTGCTATTTCTGTTTCTTCATCAAGTCCCAGCTTAGCCGTTTATATAGAAAGAGTAACGTTGGGCAAACTAGTTAACCACCCATTGCCTCAGTTTCCCATCTGTAAAATGGATATGATGTGATAGGTAACTTACCCATTTACCTCACAGTTCTTTCTTGTGGTCACATGAGCTCATGAATAAGAAGCCTTTAGAACTTTAAGGCACTATGAATATACGGTATTAATCCTCACCTTGAATTTAGAAGTCGTTGTGGCCTTTTCTTACCATCTAACCTTGTTAATACAGTGGTACATTTCGATTTGGCCTATCTGGTTTGTTTTCCACATTCCCATTCTGATGGGCTGGTCTCTGCCTGGGTCTAAATTGTATCATCTGTGTTGCTCTCTTCCCAGCAGTTAGCATCTCCTCTTCCTTGGCTGTCCCTCAGACATGCTCCTTAGTGCTGAGTTCTAGATATTCTACAATATTCTTCCTCTGGTACCCCAAGGGTGTAGTCTATATACACTGCTTTCCAGTAGTGTGCTGGCAAATGTTTAACAATCAGCTTTCCAAGTGTAGAGTTGACATAAATGTTGGTTGATAAATTCATTTACAATAAAAAGTAAGATAAAAGTGAAACAACAAATATGTATTTCAGAACATCACCCATTTTTCAGCGACAGGAGCGACTTCTTTGCTGAATTGGATAATCGTTTTTGAATCCTGGAAGAATATTACCTTGATTCTTTGTGTCATTCACAACGTCATTGCTACAGATATAACATACTTTGTGTGTGTGTGTGAGGAAGATTAGCCTTGTGCTAACATCTGTTGCCAGTCCTCCTCTTTTTGCTGAGGAAGATTGGCCCTGGGCTAACATCCATGCCGGTCTTCCTCTACTTTATATGGGACGCCGCCACAGCATGGCCTGACAAGCAGTGCATTGGTGCACGCCCAGGATCCGAACCGGCGAACCCCGGGCCGCCAGCAGTGGAGCACGCGCACCCAGCCGCTACGCCACCGGGCCAGCCCCTGATATGACACACATTTATGTTTAATCTACCTTATTAACATTTTCTCTATCACTTTTGTAAGTCTAGACAATCAACAAAACTATAAATCAAGCCCCGATTTGTAGAGTTTGCAGATTTCTGTGGTGTAAATATTCTCACCATGGCTGATTTCAACCACCCAATGTGAGGTTACTGAATGTGGAATTGGGAAGAGATTCACAGTAGTGTACCACTATGTGGTATTCCCACCATATACACATAATAGACATACACTCAAGAGCATAGATAATAGTGAATTGTAGCAAAATAATTAGGTTGTGATCTGTTTTTAGTATTTATTACCTTTGTTTTTAACATAATTTATTTAATTATGTTTATATAATTTATTTTTTCATAACGGCTGTGTTTTAACCACTGGCTCGCAAAATTCCTGCAAATTTCACAATCAGCCTTCACAAGCCAATGCAAGCCCCCTCCAGCACACCGCTGTCCCTTCCCCTCTTCCTATTAGCCCCGTGGGCCTCATGCCATCCGATGGCCACACCCTTTGTTAAATAGCTCCAGCTAGTCCAGGTCCACACGAATCAAGGGAACATTATTCAACGCTCAGCTTCTCCAAATAAGCAATGTCGACAGCTTCAGGCCAGTGGAGTGACTTAATGATCTGTTTCCTTCAATAAACTGTGATTTCTGAACTTAATTCAGATACCTGAGCGTCACTGTAAGCTGAGAGGGAGGCCCAAAGGCGTTCATGATGTAATATACTGGGTTTAAACTTGGCAAGCGGATGACATTGTGAGAAATGGATTTTCTTAGGCCGATTTTAGGAGTTTGGGGTGTTTTTTTAAGAGTTAAGCCAAGGCAAAAAATAACCCTTGCAACACATCACTTCACAGCTGGTCAGCCTGGGAGAAGCTATTCTGGGATATCCAAGCTGAGGTGCCTCTTTAAACTCCAGGCAAAATGGAATCAGGATGTGGGGTTTCTATTCCTGTCTGTGTCACTGACTTGCTGTGTAATCCCTGGCCAGTTAGTTCCCTGACTGGTGCCTCAGTTTACCCTCTGGCAAAATCAAGTCAACTGCCCTTGCCGAGGACATTAGACTTGAGCTATGGGGAGTAAAAAAGATAGTTGCTAGGGTTTACTGGAGGGTTTGGAGTGTTCACTCAAGGCGTTCTTAATCATGGAGACTCTAGGAGGAGCCAAGTTTTAGGTGGAATCTCATAAGAAATGACAAATGAGCAAGGTTTAACAGAGAGGAGTAGGAAAAAGAACCGACAGAGAGTAAAAGAGGAGGGGGGCCTCCAAGCAACATCCAGTGAAAATGTTGGGCCAGGGGCTGGTGTAGGCTGTGTCTGCTGTTCACTTCTCTAGGACAGAGTGCATGCAAAAAATGAGTTCATAACAGAAGAAAAGGCAGGTGCTATGGGGTCAGTGGTGCCTTTTGTCTGGGTTTGATGAGACAGTTTCCTGAGTAGGAAAGGAACGTGATCAAAGTTCTGATTCCGAGACCTGCGTGGAAGATGACTAGGGAGTGGGAGAAGGTAGAGGAAATACCAGCCTCAAAAAACACCCCTGTAATATCATATCCTGGGTCACTGTATAAATAACTTCTCCTGTTCATCAGTTGGCTTCGTAGTTCTCTTGGGACAAGCCTCTCTGCTCTGTTGAAAGCTTGAGCCGGCCCTTTGGATGAAGGAGCATTAGAAGTGATCACTGCATATTTCTTTATAGTTCCTCCCATGCCTTGGACGTCTAGCATCTCACTTTTCTTGCCAACATCCTGGGGGGAGCAGACACTATCCTTGTTTTAACATCGGAGCAACTGAGACCTACAGATGTTAAATGACTTCTCCAGTTCAAGCCCATTACTTGGCCACAAATCTTGTACCTCATCTACATCAATCTGTCTCCATCAAATCTAACTAGCTAGGAAATTTTTCCCATCCACAGGCCAGACACCCTTTGAAATCAAAAGCCAGTTGATCTCCAGGAAAACAAAAAGGCCAGCTCCAGTGGTCGAACACTACAAGCTAGAGAGAGTCTCTTCCAAAAGTTCTATGGGAAGCCCAAGGATTCTGAATTCCAAAGCCAGCCAAATTGGATTTCCTCTGTAAAGAGACAATTCCTCCCTGTTAGAACATACCTTTCCTCATTAATCTGGTTTCAAGTTTTGTAATAACTTTTGCTTACACCACGAAATTGCCATAGATTATGGAAACACATAGGCCTTGGGAAAAAAAGGTCCCGAGGCCCTGGAAGTCATTATTCCTTCCTTTAGCAATTGCTGAGTTAAGCACTAAAAATATGGTCTCCATCTTGCTCCCTTCCCCCATCCCATGCACAAACACACACATACACACACACACACACTCGCACACGCGATCTGCTGGACATATGTTCAGAAGAAAAGAGGGATGTGGGGGTGGGAGAAGAAGATTCACATGTCATGAGTCAAGAGCTTGAGCGTTTGAAAAGAAAAAGTGGAAGAGGGTGGGGAGTTTGCAGCCCTGGAAATGGAATATCCAAAGGATTTATTGCCTTTGAGTATCTCACAAGGCGTTTTTTTTTTTAATAAAAATCTGTAGCTTATGGCATTTTTTTTCTTGTATAGCACAGTAAACAAGAGCTCTGAAAGGGGAAGGAAGCCAGGAGAAAGCCAGCTCCATTAGTCACGCAGCTGCATATCCTGTCACAAAGGACCCCAGTTGAGTAATCGCCCAAAATATGCCTGTTATTTTTTTTTCTGTCAGAAAAAGATGGGGCCTGCCAAAATGTACTGTAAAAAAGAAAAAAAAAAATCTGGCCTCTGAGCCCCAGCGGGGGAAAGGAAAAGAAAGAAGAAACAGGCGTCACTTCTCAGCACTCTTCTAACCTTCTCCCCAACTTATCTTTAAAAGAAAAAGCCTTCAGACTCCTCACAGCGATGGAGCCCAGCTTGAAAAAAGCTGGCTCCCTGAGATGTCCCAGTCTCAGAGTCCTTGCAGTTACGTGGTGCTGAGAGCTTAGAAAGAGGAGGGCCGGTAGGAGAGGGTGGGAGGACAGCCACGGGGAGACAACACATGAACAGAGAGGGGACCGGGATATTGAACAAGCCCTTTGATGGACTTGAAGTGGGTGAGCTAATTGTCCCATAGGGAACCTGTGGCAGCCCACATCAGTTCCGTGAGCACGGCATGAGCCCAGCCAGTGGCCAAGCAAGCTGCGTAAGCTTTTCTGATGGCCTCAGCAAAACCACCATTGTCACAGGCCGCCACCATGCCCTAGGCTGTTTGGGCCACAGACTGAACAACATGATCTGTGTGGATGGACATCTGACCCTGGGGAAGTCTGAAGAGCAGGGGCTGGGAAGGACCCGAGCTGCCTACAGTCACAGGGGTTTTCCTGGATTGGCTTTCCAAAATCCCTGGACAACAGGCTCCTGGCAGGGAAACTGAGGCACAGCAAACACAGGTGTTCAAAAGCCTGCTTCAGTCACTGCCTCTGTCCCACACTCTCAATCCCACAGCTCTCAGGACCAGGACACAAAGGACGGCCAGTCCAGCACCGACTCTTAGAAAGTCACAGTTTCCCTCCTGCTCACATTCTGATCCATTCAGAGCTGTCCATGGGGAAGGGGGCTTTCTGAACGCAGCTGACAAAAAAATAGCAGGAAGCCTTCTCCTTAAGAAAGAGAACAGAGCCCTACAGGGGAGGAACAACGTGAGTACACGGTCCGTTTTGCTGCGGGCTCTCTGGAGCCCGTCCTGGAGGAGAGATTCCCAATCCTGCCTCAGTTCTGCGGGGCCAGGCTGGGGGAAGACCCTTTCCAGGAGCTCCTTCAGACACCTGGGTCCTAACATTTGTCTGCTGGGCAAATCTGGGCCAAGGGATCTCCAGCCCCAGGGACCAACGCAATCCCCCTGCTGATTGCTATAGGAAGGCTCAATTTTACCAAGATCAGGGCCCTTCTCGGCTTTTCGAGGCCCTTGAGCCCGGCCCATCCTGTCTGAGGCACAGTCTCAAAGCCAGGTGTAAGCTTCAAGACCCAGCTCTGGCCGCTGCTTCCCCTGGGGAAGCTAATTGACACCCAGAGCCATCCGAAGGCGCTGAAAAGGAGACAGAGCACGGCTTCCCGTGGAATTGGAAGGGCGGATTCTCCTCCTGGCTTCGTTGCTGACTTGCTGTGGAATTTTAGGCAACTCAAGGGAACTCTCTGGACTATTTTTTCCTCCCTTCAAGATTTATCAACTATTAATCTGAGCCTCTATATGCCTGCAGCGTGCAGCGTAGTGGGAATTTGGTGGTGAATAACACAGATAGAGTCCCTTTCTTCACGTAAAACCTGGGCAACCTTTTCCAAACCTTCTGCAGCTTATGATTTCTTGAGTTTCCTGAAACCAGCTCCTTGGGTGGGTGAGTCTGGGGATTGAGGGATGGGACAGAAACAAATACGACAAAAATAAACACACACCACAATTTTAAAAAATAGAAACAAAAATAACCAAATACTAATACTAGCATTTCCAAAATGGCTAGTAATTTAGAGAGAAGACAGTCCTTTAGCAACCCGATCATAGCGAAAATTCTACCAGGGCATCTGGAATTCACTCTGTTGGGCATTCCAGCCTATTAGGAGATGGAAAGGACCAAGAAAACCTGATGACACACAATCCGTGTTAGTGTCAATGCCCGTCACCTCGCCCACATCAGAGCCTGATTATGGACTGACCTGTGCGACCTCCCCTTCCTCATCTCAGCTCTAGTTACAGGAAGTACCCAAGGGCTATTGTCTTCCTCAGGGCTCAGCCCCTTCCTGAGGCCAGGTCTTTCATATAAACCGTGAGTTGAAATCAGAAATGTCAACACAGGCCCGTTGACTAATGTTCTGGGGCTGACAGGCCTGGCACATGAGCACACGAGTGATGTTATTCTCCCCCGAATTGCAGGTGAATGAGGTCTCTGGAGGTGACACCCCCACACGGGTTTCCCTTTGTGGTAGCAGTTGACATCTGAGTCACTGAGCCTGTGGCCACCATTTAGCTTCACCCCCTCCTCTTCCTGTGCCCCGGAAGGGGCCTGGGGGCAGGTCCTCACAGCAGAGAAGGCTCCATTTCCTCTGAGCCCCCGACAACATTTCTCAGCCGTGTCAGGCCTTGCAAGTCTGCGGTCAACAGGCACCAGGTGACGAGGTCTTTCTCACCCCTGTTCTCTCATTAGCCCTTTGATGTTTCTAAGCTGACAAGGTCAGCATCTTCCAGGCCATGGGGAACACGCCTGCCAGGTACACCTTCCAAGCAGCTGATTAAGATGCCGTGTGGTCTCTGGGCAGAGGAGAGAGTCTAAGGTGGTGCCGAAATGACTCACTAGCTCTGCCCCTGTCCTTTGGGGAACTCTATCCTGTCAGCAAAAGGCCACCCACAGAAGGGCGCAGATGGAGAGCCGAGAGGGAAAAGCTTTAAGTGCCCAAGAAACCTCACCCCAAATGAAGAGAGAGATCCGTGGGCAATTTGACCTGCCACGGTCCCGAGGTCTTACGCTCCAGGCTCTGCTTAGGAATCGAAGCCCAGCAATGTTGCTCCATCATGCTGGTGAGAAGCGAGCCTGAGAGGAAGTCTCCCAAGGCCCTCAAAGGCCATTCACCAGCCTGTTACTTGGTACCCTCAGCTCAGATGCTGGGGGATGATGTAGCAAGAGCCTTCGAGTGTGTGAAGAGTCATTGCCTGACAAAGCACTTACTGACCAAGGAAAAATTAGCTTCAGGTGCAGCAGGAAAGGTCTGGTACTAAGAATGTCTGGGGTTTTGAGACACTGGAAAAGATTGCCTAATAATGTAATAGGCTCCCTTCCCTGGAAATATCTGAAAATAGGATAAGTACTCTCCCATCTTGAATGGGTCAGCACTGCCTTGAGGTAAGGGGATGGTTACATTGACCGATGGAGAGAGCTTGCCAGCAACTTTGAGTCTATGAGATAGTACATTTTCATACGAAGAAAAAAAAAGTTTTTATTGTGGTAAAATACACATATTAAATTTACCATTTTAACAATTTTTAAGTGTACAGTTCAGTGGCATTAAGTATGTTCACACTGTTGTGCAACTATCACCACCATTCATCTCCAGAACTTTTTCATCTTCCCAAACTGAAGCTCTGTACCCATTAAACAATAACTTCACATGCTTCTCTCCCCGCCAGCCCCAGGCAACCACCTTTCTACTTCCTGTCTCTATGAATTTGACTACTCTAGGTACCTCATATTAGTGGAATCATACAATATTTGTCTTTTTGTGTGTGACTGGCTTATTTCACTTAGCCTAGTATCTTCAAGGTTCATCCATGTTGTGGCATGTGTCAGAATTTCCTTCCTTTTTATGGCTGACTAATATTCCACTGTATGTATATGCCACATCTTCTCTATTCACCTGTGATGGACATTTGGGGTGTTTCCACCTTTTGGCTATTGTGAATAATTCTACTATGAACATGGGTGCACAAATATCTGTTCAAGTCCCCTGCTTTCAATTCTTTTGGGTATTTACCCAGTAGTGGAAATGCATAAAGAAAAATTTTAAAAAAGCAAAAGCATTGTGCCCCAGGAGAAAAGATATCAATGTGTTCATATCACCATCCTGTATGGAGAATAGACACTAAAAAATCGAGCTACAATCAGCCTTAGGTAAAAGGGCTAAGGAAGCGTTGAAGAGGGATCAATCAGTGAAGGCTTCACAGAGGACATAAAATTTGAGCTGGATTCTAACAGATGACTAGGATTTTGCCCAGTAGAAAAAATGAAGAAGGGCAGGGAAAGAAAAACCCTTTTTTAAAAAGAGTAGACAAAACGTTAGATGAACATGTCCTGTGAGCCCAAAAGTATGCTGGTAGGAATTTCCCTGAAGATAAACTTATCCACGTACATCCAAGGCATATGTTGAAAGATCCTCACCACGACAATGTTTGTAAGACTTATAAACTAGAAGCAGCCTCCATGTCCATCAGTAGGACACTGGTTAAATAAACTATGATACAGCCATACTACCAATTAATATGCAACCCTTAAAAAGAATGAAGGGGGTCTCCCTGTGCTGATATGGCAAGAATTCCAGACTTATTTTTAATTAAAAAAAGAAGATGTCAGTATACACCCAAATTCCTTCCCTGGAAGGCGACACAAGAAACTGTTAGCAATCATTACCTTTGGGAGGAGCAACTGTGGTTTGAGAGGAGAGAAACTTAAGTTTCCTGTTATACCTTCGTATGCTTTTTTTGTTTTGTTTTGTTTTCAGCCATGTGCATGTATTGCATTAAGAGAAACGTTAACAAGACTCTCAGGGTGATCCGATTACGGGTCATTTTTATATTCTTTATGCTTTCCTTATTTAAAATATTTTAAAGAGGAAAGAAACTATTTTTCTGGAATGATTTAGTCCCACTGACTCCTAAAGACAAAAGGATGGAGTAGATGCTTAAAGGGCCAGCCTTCTTAGGAGTTTCTCTTAGGACATTGCAAGGATTCTGTTCAAGACAGAACGTGTCCTCATATTCTCAAGAGAGACACTGAGGGGCAATGATAAGAGGAATAGGGCAAAAGTTTAGGGCAAGGGAAGCGTGGAGTCATGAGAGCTTCCAGAATGCCTGCCCAGCCGTGGAGGGGACCGCCACGCCTCCTGCACATCCTGCACCCCTCGTGGGTACCCACGTCTCTGGGACAGAGACCCAGCCACACAGGGTTAACCCCTGTGCTTTGCTTCACTGAGCATGGTGAGGAAGAGAGCTGGGGGGGTGAGAGCAGAGGGGCCCAGCCCGGCCCCGCTCCAGGCAGCATTAATAAAATGCAGGTGTTTTTACAGTTGCATTACAGAGCACAGAGGAAAGAGCCTCGACTGCAGCAAGCATATAGAAATATAGAAACAAGAGCCGAGTGTGGTGGGGAAAAATGTGTCTGTGAATAATGAGAAAGCATTTTAGACAGAGGGCTGGCTTTGGGGTGCGGAGGAATGCAGCAGTTTCTGGCACAGGCCTACTCTGTAGCTCTGTGTGTGTGTGTGCGTGTGTGTGTGTGTATGCACCGGCTCCTGTTCTCGTGCACACACAAAGGCACACATACACACACACACACCCCACCACCACTACAGATCTTTCCCAGCAACATCTCCGACAACGTGAATTCGGCCTTCACTCCCTGTGGCCCGGGATTGGTTCTGACATTTCCCCGGCCACTGCGGTCTGCCTTTTCTCTCCTGCCTTTCTCTCTCTGGACCCCACACCCATGCACCTCCTTCTTTTTCATCTGTCGTCTTTCTTTTTCTGGGGTCTTTGGTGGACTGTGTCTCCATGTGGCCTGCCCCCATATCTTAAGCCCCCTTGGCTCTGCTTTCAAGCAGGCATTTTGTGAGCCTGAATCCCCACCCCTTTCTCAAGCCCCACCTTCCCTGGAGTCGGGGAGGGAGGGAGAGAGAGCAAAATGGTGCCTCTGCCCTGGGCTTCAAGAAGGCCACAGAGTTGGGGTGGTGTCACCCAGCTCCTGCTGCTTGAGCTCTGGTGAAATGCGCCCGAGTCGTTTAACTTAATCTGGAAACCAAAGGTGAGAGAGGTGTGGTAAAGCAGGCGCGGGGGAGCCTCCCTCCTCTCCGCCACCCCGAGGGCAGGAAAGGGGCTGGAGGTGGGCAGCAGCTCTGTGGGGAGCTGGGCCTGCCGAGGGTCCTTTGCCCTCCTCTCTCACATCCCCCAGGGGGTGGGGGGTGGCATACAGAAAAATCACTGCTTGGCCCTTGCTTTCCAGGGGCGCTCAGCTAGCTCTGAGTCAAAAGAGCTTAAGGTGAGGGGCCGGCCCCAGTGGCAGTGTAGTGGTTCAGTTCACGCACCCCGCTTCGGCAGCCCGGGGTTCATGGGCTCGGATCCTGGGCACAGACCTATACACTGCCCATCAAGCCATACAGTGGTGGTGTCCTACATGCAAAATAGAGGAAGATTGGCACAGATGTTAGCTCAGCGATAGTCTTCCTCACCAAAAAAAAAAAAAAAGAGGTTAAGGAGAGTTATTTCTGTGATCTGCTTAGTCGACTCCTTGTCTGAGACCTACTGAGACACACAGTCGTAACATGTTGTCCTGACGCAGGAAAAGGCTTGAGAGGTCTCAGTGGACCCCTGAGGCCCTGCTCTGCCCAGGGTGGGCTGGTGTCTGAGTGGGAGGCACAGGTGGAGGTCAAGCTCCTTCAAATGGACCTGGGTCTGGATTCCCACGATGAAGGGGGAGTGGGGAGATGTGCTGGGGGCTCAGAAAAGGCCCCTTCACTAGCTGCTAAGCTTACACTGAGTGTCTGTGTATGGGAACCCCAGCCCACCGAGCCAGGACCTATGCGGGGCAAAGGCCAGCCCAGCTGCAGGATAAATGTGTTCCCCAGAATTCTGCACCCCAAGGTCAGAGGGGGGTAGGGGGTGGCAAGAGCTTGTCAGTTGTCCTCTGTCCTAGCCTGTTGAAATGGGAGGACCAAGCTCTAGAGGGTTAGGTTTTTGCTTTCTCAGCTCCCATCCTCCACCTCCCACCCGCCCCCTCATCAAAAATAAAACAAAACAAAAACCAGACGGAGCAGAGCAGGAGTGGACAGGCAGAAACCAGACTGTCTCCGCGCTCATCCCCACCGCAGCCCCGGGCAGCCCATGCGGCAGTTCGCAGGAGGCAGGACTAGCCGCCAGTGTGGCGCTACATTCAGAAGCTCGAGGGAACCCCACTACAGAGTAACGTTACTGGGGCTGCTTGTCGCAGGCCCTGAACTGGAACGTTCTGTCTGACAAGACCTGAACTTGTCACGCGTGGGGATAACAGTGGGAACCGTCCTGAAACCCAGGATGCAGGGTCACCTCACAAGCGCCAAGGGGCCTTGGGCCTCTTGTATCCCCACACCCAGCCTTGCTGGGGGTGGGATGGGGGAAGGCGTGGGTCCTCAGAGCCCTACCCCTGGCGTCTGAACACCGTGTGGATCCCTCAGGCATTATTATTCTTCATGCCCTGTGAGGAGGAGTAGAAGTTTCTAATGAGGGGCCCAGACCAGAGCCTGGAGACAACAGGCAAGCAATGCCGCCCTGGCTCCCAGGGAAAGGCCGCCGCCCCGGCCTCTGAAAGCAGGAGCTGCCCGTGAATGGGACACATACTCACTTGAATTCGCAGCTCCTTGCAGGAAATTGCCAAGTTGGCCCTTGGCTTTCTCCTTCCTGGCACCCCGCTCTGTTTCCATAGCAACCGCCTCCCCATCCTCGGGAGCCTCTCCCCGGTCCTGCCCTCCCCTCCTCTCCACCGCCCTCCGCTCTCATCTGTCTGGGTGGGAACTGGGATTAGAGTGCGTTCAGGGGCAGGGATGCTTTTCCCAGGGGCGCTGAGCCTCCGTGATCCCTTTGCGGCCGCCCGGCCCCGGCCCCAGGCTTTTCAAGTGCCCAGACTTAATGACTGGCCCTGGGTTTCCTCCTCTTCCCTTTCTCTGCCTCCAATAAAGCCGGAGAATTAGCGCAGGTTTTAAGTGCCCCGTTTCCAGGCTGCATATCAAAGGGGGCTTCCCCAAGCTACTTCTGCATTTCAAAGGGGCTGATTTATCGTTTTCACTTAAACTGGCACATTTGGGGGGAAGAGTTTTACCCAGAGGTCAAACCCTGGAAAAACAAATGGATACCAGTTCCCCCCCTCCTGGAGTGCTGAGGGCTATTAGTATATAAACTGCTGGGGGTGGGGAGCAGGTGAGGAAACAGGCTGCCGGCACCCCTCAGCAGCTTGGGCCGGCCCTGCAGGAGGCTAGCCTGGGCCCCAAATCCCTCCTGCTCCCAAGGGCTGTGTTGTAAGGAAAGGGGGATGCACAGAACCATTCGTGGCACGGGCCCAGTCCTAATGTCTGTTTCCTGCTTCCTCGGCCTCTTCCAGAGGCTCTAACTTGTGTCCTGAGCACCTCTGGGCCTGCGTTAGCAATTCTAAGTGAAGGGGGCTCACTGCCCCAGTGACTCTGCCCCTCCCATACGACCCTGGCCCTGTGCTTGCCTGATCCATTCCCTCTCTCCAGCTCTCACTGCAAACCTTTGCGGGCACTTCCTATTCAGCTGGGGTACAGCCAGGGACAGCGGGGCCACTGAGTCATGGCACTCTGGTCCCTCCTACCCTCACAGTGAAACCTCACCCACACCCTTTCTTCCCGCATCCACCCCCACATGCACTCACTCACTCTCTCCCCAACCCCTGCCACGTCCCATGCCCCCTGCCTCCCAACCTCGACTCAATCAATTGTCCTTATTATTTCCTGCCCCACAAAGGAAGCATTCCCAAACCCTGGAAACTTTCCTTCCCGTCTGTTCGTGCCGCCCCCTGAGCAGACTCTCCCATCTCACTGCAGAGTGCAAGGTCCTTCCTCTGATTTACCCCAGACCCCATTCCCAGGCTTTCTTGGGCATTAAGTCCCCACCAAATGTGCAAGTCCTGCATTGGACCAACCAGAAAAGCCCCAGGCAAACAGCAGTGAAGAAACACTTGGGGCTGGCCTGGTGGCATATCGGTTAAGTTCGCGCATCTGCTTCGGTGGCCCAGGGTTTGCCAGTTTGGATCCTGGGCGCAGACCTACTCACTGCTCATCAAGCCATGCTGAGGCGGCGTCCCACATAGAATAGCTACAACTCTACAATTATGATACACAACCATTTTCTGGGGCTTTGGGGAGAAAAAAGAAAAAGAAGAAGATTGGCAACCGATGTTAGCACAGGGCCACTCTTCCTCAAAGAAAAAAAAAAAAAAAGGAACCCTTGGAGGAGGCCGGGCAGGTGGCACCGCATCTTGCGGAACTTCGGAGACCACTGAGAGCAGGAGCCGGAGGGGCAGCACCTGAAAGCAACCTCTGGAGAGGACATCTTGAATGAGGCTCTCAGAGGTGAGTTTCACCTGGAAGGTACAGCTCTGTTTCCTTTTTTCATTCGTTCACTCTCAGGACCGTTCACTGAGGGCCTACTACGTGCCAGGTGCAGGGGGAGCTCCTGAGGGCGTCCTTCTGGAACAGGGGAATTAGACAGTAGGACCAATAATTAATTACAGTGCAGTTAGACAACCCTTTCTCCATAAAAAGGCTGGCAGCGCATGCTGAGATGGCCTCACTGTCTCTGCAGGGATCCAGGGAAGACCCCAGACAGGGGGATCTGATTTGAGTTTGAAAGATGAGTAGGAGTTTATCAGAGAAACAAGCATATTCCAGGCGGAGGGAACAGCAGGGGCAAAGGCATGGAGGCGCCCAAGCCCACCACGGGGGCTGGTGTTCGACAGATCGGCGTGGCCAGCACACAGGAATGTGGAGGGAGGTGATGGGAAATGAGCCTGGAAGGGCAGGGGGTTGAAGTTGTGAACACCATGCCAAGGAATCTGGAAGTTGTGGTCGAGCTTCAGGGCACATGAAACACAGAGGAGGCTGAAGAAGGCAGGGAACAGGACAGGGAGGAGAGAGAGTGGAATGTGTGCTCCAGCCCACAGCCTCCTGTCAACCCTCCCCTCTGGCTTCTTTGTACACACAGGCTCAGCCCCAGCCTTTGTTTACCCGGTTCCATGGGGGAAGCAAGACAGGCTCTTCTCCGGGAGGCCTTGCTACACACAGCGCTCATCACTCCATCCCCTTGGATGAGCTGGGGAGAGTCAGAAGAACACGCAGTGGAAACTTCTCTCTCCCTGGTGAGAGGTGAGGGAGACAGGGGACGTGTGGAGCAAGCGACACAGGGCCTGGAATGTCTGTGGACAGGGGGGTGGGGGAAGTGGGAGCAGCATGAGCGAAATGCTGCCGTGCCCCATGCCAGCCCAGAGCAGCCTTTGGAATTTTATGGAAGAAACTCCCTCCCAGGAGGCAGTTGGACTAGAGTCTCTAAGTCCCTTCCAGTGGCATGTTCTTTGATGACAGGGCTGGTGCCCCAAAGCAGGGAAGCCCACCCAGTTAGCGTTTTAGCTTCCTATTGGGAAGGCAGTAAACCTCCCAGCGCCCGGGCCCAGGCCCGCCAAGCAAGCCATATGCAGCAGGACTCCCATTTCTGCAGCGTGTGTCTTCTCGAAGGAGCCTAGGCTCTCTGCAGAGCGAAGTGTCCTGGGCATGGGACTTCGGAAGTCACAGAAGGAGATGGGGAACAAAACGAGCAGAGCAGAGTCCCCAAACCCTCCTCTTCATGATGTTCCTCAAGACCTAGGAGTTGAATAACCTGCTGTTCACACATTTCACATGAAAGTGATAGACTTTGTGCAATAGATATGTTCCCCAAAACTTAGAAAGTTTCAACTTTCCAAATGGGGTTCAAATGGTGCAATTCCAGTAATAATTTTAGATATCTCAGGAGGAGTCAATCTTTGTACAGCGTTTTCATACAATCTAGACACTTTGGATAATTGTCACGTATCTTGGGTTTGCGTCAAGCCAGGCACCATCCCTAACCATAACAAGAGTACTGACTGTGTGTGGCCTGGTGTCTCCCACTTGGACCTGCACAGTTTGTCAAATGTCCTTCTTAAGTCTTGGCTTCCCCACTTGGCTTCGCTAGCATCCTCTGCCCCTGGCGACCGCCCCAGAGTCACCCACCCAGCACCTTCCTCCCCGCCCTCTTTTGGGCTTCTTCTCCTTAATGAGCATTTGCTTACTCCATCCAAAGTTCAGGACGCACTGAGGGTGAGGAAGGGAGGAAGATGGTGCTGGGAAGAGAAGATTCCACCCTGCCCTCAGGGAGCTTACCCAGGAGGAATGTCTCCCTGCTTTGCTCTTGGAGGGGTGGGTGTTGGTGTGCCTTCAGGTCACAGGAAGCCCTGCTTGCTGATGGCCCCACAGCCCCATACAGGTGGCTCTTGGTTCAAAAGCTCCCAGCTCCACCTGGTCAGGTCTCACTTGGGGTCATTTTTAAGGCAGCTACGATGCAGGCACCAAGCCCTGGGCTTTCCAAAGGCTGCCTTTATCCAGAGGCTCTTCCTAGTTCTGCTTCTTCTCCATCCAGCTCGTGAGAAGAGTGGTAGAGAGGGAGAGAAAAGAGAAATCTAATCTTGCTCAAGGATTGGATTTTGTATCTTTTCCCTCTGATCTTTCTTGGCTTCAACCCAAAACACTGCACTCTCTTCTCCCGGTGGGCTCAATATCTGCCAGCTCACCCAGACCAGGCCTCCTCCTCTTGCTTTGTCCCGCCAGCCCTTCTGTAAAGCCTTGACTCCAGTAGCATCCTCTCCTCAACAGCGTTTCTCTAACTGGTCTCGGGCCCGCAGTCAAGTCACAGCTCTCCACCACTAACCAGAGCCCACATCTCTGATTCAGCGGCTGAGGCAGGTGTCTTGGAGAGTCTAGGTTCAGTCCACTAGAAGCCAAAGGAAATAACATTGGTCTGATTCGAGGCCTTCAGAAGTGAGTCACCCCCCAGCCCATCAACCATCGCTGTTACACAATAGCATGCTCGTATTATTCATAAATGATCGTCTTGGGTTTACTAGACAGCAGAGCCCAACCAGGACTTCGGGAGCCTAAGCTTGACTTATTGGTCTTCTGTGGGCTCAGCATCAAATACACGCCTTACCTCTGTCCCAAAAGTGGAGTGCGAGAGCGTGAATGAGGGAGGCTTATTCTCGGAGGATCTTCCCGAGGCCTCTGGCCACCCCTGAGCAGTCAGTCCTGCATTTCACACCTTGGAGAATGTCCCCTGTGAATGCAATGAATGCGAAGGGGCCTAGAGAGAGGGTGGGGCTGGCTGGCCAGTGTGCACAGCATCCTGGCACAGCCCTCCTTTGCCCACAATCTTGGGCTGGCACCTGTGGCTGCAGCCTGCATCCTACAGGATAGACCAATGTTATCTTCATTTTCCCCTCCTTCTATGGCAGATCAAATTAAGGAGCTGCCAAACTGGAGTTGGAATTGGATGGTGGCCTTCTTTCCCATGGGGCAGAGGGGGACTTATCCGGGTGTAGTAGGATAATGCTGTGGCCATAAATGTGTCTTTGGCAACCCAGAGGCCTGGACTCAAGTTCCAGCTCTGTCATGTACCAGTTCAGCAAATGACTTAACCTCTCTGAGCCTCAGTTTCCTCACTTATAAAATGGGAATAATAATGACAACCATGTAGGACTGTTGTGAGTTTTGAATGGCATCGTGTTCATAAATGCCTGGCACATAGTAAGTGCTCCTTAAATGGTCCTGCCATTGTTGTTGCTGTTGTTATTTTATTATTATTATTATTACCTCCACTATCACCCCCATTCTCCCCTGGGCCAAAGTCTTCTTTAACATAAGAAGCCTTATCTTATTTATTTTAGCATCCTCAGCACCAGGCACACAGTAACACAGTAAATGGTGGTTAATTAAATTTCAGAAGGTGAGGAGCCTCATAGAGAAGGAATGGTATGTGCAAAGGTCTTGTGATGGGAAGGTGAATGGCACATTTGAAGAAAACGCTATAGAAAAAAATACAAATATCAGCTACAGGGGCCAAACAGATGCCCCAACCAAGCTTCCTACCCCATAATTTACAACACAAGACCACTGAAGCCTGGGGCCTTGATGCCTACTCAGGGCCTTCTGCTCTTCTCCCTGGCTAGGAAACTTGCAACAGGACAGAAACACCAAAGGTGATCTGAACCCCGAAGGACCCAGGAGAGTGGAAATATACCGAGAGAGGATGCTGAGGCCTTTTGTGTTTGGTTGCCATAAAGAAATAATCCCCCAAACCTGTCTGGGCAATTTGTACTTGAAATTGGATAACTAGGAGGTGGAGGAGGAAGGTGCTGGGAAGAAAGTCTGGGCTGGGGCTGTGGTTGCCAGGTGGGGAGGGAGGACTTTGCATACTAAGCCGAAGGCAATGATGCAGGAAGGTGGGGGGCTCTGCCTTCCATGTAGCTCCTAACCCTTATCCCTGACATGCCCACAATGCATGTGTACAGCCCAGTGTCGCCAACCACACTGAAGGCTTATCCCCCAACCCCACCCTTCTCCAACCTCTCAGAAACTGTCTGCCATCTGTCCTCCCATCCCCTCCCTCTCTCTCATTCTGCTGGAGCCTCCCTCAACTTAAGCTATTCACCCTCCTAGGGGCACTTGCATTTAATAAAAAGAAGGGTCTCAACATGCAAAAGGAGGGCCTCATTAATAGTTCCCTTTCTAGGCCTCCAGAATCACAAGGAGCAAGGTCTCTGTCAGAGCTCACTGGGGCCCTCAGGGATGGGACAGTGTCTGAGGAGACAGAAAGGCAATTAGGAACTAGGCCCAAGGTGGGTCTCCCCAACTCTCTGTCCAGAGCCTAGTTACACTACTGCACTGTGTTTTTAAAATCAGGTTTGTTACAATATAATTTAGGTACAGTAAAATCCATCCATTTTAAAATAGAGTTCTATGAATTGCGACAAATGTATGCAGCCATGTCACCATCATCACAATTAAGATACAGAACAGTTCCATCTCTCCCCAGAATTCTCCAGGGTTCTTTGTGGTCAACTCCTGTCCCCAGCGCCAGCCCCTGAAAACCACTCATCGGTTTTTTTGTCCCTGTAGTTTTGCCTTTTCCAAAATGTCAAATAAATGGAATCACATGGTATGCAGCCACCAGAGTCTGGCTTCTTTCACTCAGCCAAGTGCACTTGAGACTCGTCCATGTTATTGCGTGTATCGGCAGTTCATTTTCATCGCTGGATAGCGTTCCGTTATACGACGCAAAACAGTTTGTCTCTCCATTCAGCAATTGAAGGATATTTGGGTTGTTCCCAGTTTTTGGCCATTATGAATAATGCATTATAAACATTTGCATACAGATTTTTGTTTGACATAAGTTTTTATTTCTCTTGGTAAATACCCAAAAGTGGGATTGCTGGGTCATATGATAAGCATATGGTTAACTTTACACTAAACCACCAAACTGTTTTCCAAAGTAGCTGTGCCATTTTGCATCCCCACCAGCAATGGATCAGAGTTCCAGTTGCTCCACATCCTCCTCAGTACTTGGATTGTCAGTTTTTGTCTTTAATGTTTTTTATTTTAGCCATTCTTAAAGGTATGTAGTGGTTTCTCATTATGATTTTAATTTAGTGATTAATGATGCTATGGGCAGGCCCCGTGGCTTAGCGGTTAAGTGTGCGTGCTCCGCTGCTGGCGGCCCGGGTTTGGATCCCCGGCGCGCACCGACGCACAGCTTCTCTAGCCATGCTGAGGCCACGTACCACATACAGCAACTAGAAGGATGTGCAGCTATGCCATACAACTATCTACTGGGGCTTTGGGGGAAAAAATAAATAAATAAAATTAAAAAAAAAATGATGCTAAACATCTTTTCCTGTTTATTTGCCATCCATATTTTTTCAGTGAAAAAGTATGTGTCCAAATATTTTCCCCATTTAAAAAATTGGATTGTTCATTTTGTTATTGTTGAGTTTTGAGAGTTTTTTGTATATTCTAGATATAAGTCCTCCTGTCAGATATAGGTTTTGCAAACACTTTCTCCCAGTCTGTGGCTTGTCTTTTCATTTTTTTAACAGTGTCTTTTGAAAAACGGAAGTTTTTAATTTTGAGAAGTCCAATATGTCAACTTTTTCTTTTATGGATCATGCTTTTGGTGTCATATCTAAGAAATCTTTGCCTAACCCAGGTCACAAAGATTTTCTCCTATGTTTTCTTCTGTTATACTTTTAGGTTTTTTCTTTTATACTTTCTCTTATGTTTCTGTCTTTTATACGTTTAGATTTTACATTTAGGTCTGTGATCCATTTTGAGTTATAGGCCAGCCAAGGTTCTTTTCTTTTTTGGACATAACAGATGTCCAAATTTTCCAGCACCATTTTTTTAAAAAAAACTATCATTTCTCCATTGAATTCCCTTTGCACTTTGTCAACAATTAACTTACCATGCATGTGTGGGCATATTTCTGCACTCTCTGTTGTGTTCCATTATTATAAATGTCCATCCTTCCATCAGTTTTACTGTCTTGATTACTCTAGCTTCATAGTAATTCTTGAAATCAGGGAGTGTGAGTCCGCCTAGTTGCACTATTTTTCTACAAGGCCCTCCTCTTTCCTGTGGTCTTTCAGGCCGGGAAGCAGACTCTGGACAAAGTGCCAGGGCCCTGATGTGGCCTGGCAGGCCCTTGTGATGAAACCTCGCTGGCTCATCTCCTATCACTCTGCTTCTAGGAATGCTCCCCTGTTCCCGTTCTCCGCTTTTACCTGCAACATCAGGCCTCCAAGCCTTTGCCTACTCTGTAACCTCTGCCTGGACACCCTGCCTCTGCCCCACCCACCCCTTTCCTTCTCCTGGATAACTTGGATCACGCTTCAAGGCTCAGCTGAGGCATGCTCGCCTGCAGGACACCCTCTCTGACTTCCGGGCTGGCTGAGTGCCCGACTCTCTGCTTCCATACTCTGTGTCCCCCAGCCTCCCTCTAGCTCAGCGTCTACCACATTTAACCAACAGACACATGAAGTGACTGTCTCTTCCCCTACCGCCAACACCCCGGGGCACATGATGCGTCTACTTTAGCGAGCCCCTCCCGGCACCCAGCCCAAGGCCTGGCACAAAGTTGGTGCCAACATGTGGCTCCTGAATGAACAGAAGTGGTGGCAGACTTTCTTCAGGACCCGTGACAGTGGCAGTGGGAAGACGGCATGGTCACAGCCAGCCTGGAAAGGTGATAAGCCTTCTACCATTTTCTCCTCCTCTCCCCTGGTGTTCTTAGTCAGAGACCTCGGGAGCCTCAGCTAGTAGAGAAGAATGCTCAGGAAATCCTGGCTCCTGAGAGAAAAGGAATTTCTCCCAAAGAATAGGGATCTCATTAGGGACACCCAGTATGACCCCCTCAGAAGGCTCCCCACATAGGCAATTCAGCCTAGTGGGCACAGTGTGGACCAGGGCCAGCTGCCCAGGTCTGAATTCAGAGCCCCTGAACCCACTGCTGCCCTACTATTAGGGCAAGTTACTTCCCTGCTCTTTGTTTCAGTTTCCACATCTATAAAATGGGAATAATCAAAGTACCTCTTCTCTGGGTTGCTGTAGGGATAAATGAGTCAATATATGTATAAATAAATACATGTACATACTTAAATATATACTTACTATAAATAAATAGAACATAAATACCCAATAAACTTGGATTGTTATCCTTATTTGGGGATTGAGATACCCTTGATGTCCACTGCTGTCAAGAAAACACGTGAGCACAGCTTCTTCCCCCATAGGTCACTGCCACTCGGGCATGGGTCAAGGTCATCGGCTCTTCCTTGCAGCATTACTGCTCCTGGGAGCCACGTGCTGGGGAACAAGCAACAGCCAGCACTGGAACAGACAACCCCTGCCTCAGTGTCCCACTCAGGTGCCCAGCAATGTGGGAATTCCTGCCTGATAAGGCCTGGGCTGGGAGTTCATACCTGGATGCCCTGGGGTCCTCAGATAGCGATGTGTCAATGACACTTCAAGGCCAGAGCAACTGGACCATATGCTGTGCAGGCAGGAAGCCCACTTGCAAGGGACCCTGGGAAGCAGAGCCCTGTTTGCCCTTGAGGTCAGGTCCCCCTGAGAAGGGGATCAAGAGAGTACCCAGAGCACCACTGATTTTATTCCCAGGCAGAGCACAGTAAAATATCTGAACGTGAAAGGCACTGGGGTACAGGGAAAAGCAGGGGAAGGGTGGGAGGCAGAAGAGGGGTTCAAGCCACAGCCCATTTCACTGTGTGAGTTCCTTAACTTCCCTGAGCTTCAGGCTCCTCATCTCCCCTTAGAGGATCGTGCTGCCTCCCTGACGGGCACCTGCTGCTGAGGGGCAAATAGGGGAGCAGGAGAGAACCCCGGTGCATCCAGCCTTCCTTCCCAGATCTCAGGCTGCAGACCTGGCTATGTGCTCCACCTAGGGTGGGACGTGACATTCCTGGGCGCCCCTGTCCACACAAAGGGCCCTCTAGGGAACAAGAACCAGGAAGAGGAAAACAGGCCCTGGTTCTTGGAGAGCCTGCCCACCTCCCGCAGCCCCTCACACCTGGGCCTCTAAAGATGGGCCTGACTCAGCCCTGCGAGGAAGGAACTCTCTCCTTCTTGCCCCACTGGTCCTGGCTGGACTTCCTGGTGCTGTGGGCTCCTCTCCTCCCAACAGCTCCCCCAGCCCCAGCAGAGCTGAGGAGGGCAGTGGGGGCCAGGCTGCTGGCAGGCTGGGTGCCTCGCAGCGCAGGGAGGAGTGGGTGGACAGCGCCTTTGCCCGAGCCTCAGGGAGGAGGGCAGAGCATTCTTTTGAGTCCATTCAGCCGCTCAGCTATTTCCTGCCCTGCTCCAGCACCCGGCATTCTCCACCTGCTCTTACTTAACCATTTCCTGTTTACCGCCTGCCTCCTGCAGCCTCCAAGCTCCAGCAGCAGCCAGCAGCCCAGCAAGAGCTCCCCGGATGGACGCCTGGACAGATGAGTGTTGGACAGCTGCTCTCTGGGGGATGTGGGCACCGTGGTCTTCCCTTTAAGGCAGCTTAATCAACTCCAGGGCTAGAGAGCATGTCTCGGCCTCCCCAGGGTTAAGACCTTGGCCTGGGAGGAGGAAGAGGACACTTCCCAAGCCCAGGCTGACGCATGATAGTATTAGTCACCCCCTCACGAAAATGAGTGTGTCCTCTAGTAGCCTCTTCTTTCCTAGGGGCCCCCTTCCCCATGGCTACTTGCCTGAAGCTTCTCTCCCAGCTGCCCCTACTCCCATCTGCACAGTTCAGACAGACACAAGAGCCCCCGTGGGCCTTTTCTCTTAAAAGGTGCCTCTGTGAGGCTGACTTCCTGCAGGAGAAATCTTCGAGGGTGTTCTAATTGCAGATTTGGGGGCAAAGACTTGGTCCCAATCTCAGCACCGCCCCTGTCTACCTGTGTGACCTGGATAAATTACATAACCAGGCTGGACCTCAGCTGGTTTTCTTCAAGGAGTAATAACAATACTCATCTCATGGGGTTGTTGTGACAATGATATCTTATCGTGTATGTGCAAGTTCCTGGTACAAAATAAGCAACTGATGCATGGTACTATTATCACGTAGGAATAAAAGAAAAAAATCTTCCTTTATATACAGCATTTTTTGAAAAATGGTAAGAAAGCCCTTGCTTCCTTGCCCCTCTGAAACTGTGAGCTGACATGGAATGAAATAAAAGAAGGTAAGAGGTTTTCTGAGCATCTAAAATCCACTGGCTGTGGAAATTGCCCCCAGCCCCGACAGTGGAGGTGGGACGGGGTGGACAGTGAGGAGCAGAGCCAGAGCAGGGAGGACGTGGCTCCATGTGAGGACTAGAAAGGGCAGAGAAGGCTGCACGTGTGCCCTGAGGACAAGTCATCCCCGGGCACGTGGAAGCCCACTTGAGGCCCCTTCTCAAACGCAAGGCCCGCCACCCCAGCGGCCCCGCCTCTTCTCTCTACAGCAGGGTTTCTCACCTTTGGCGCTCTTGACAATTTGGGAGGTTAATCCTTCGTTGTGGGGGCCATCCTGTGCATTGTAGGATGTTTAGCAGCGTCTCCAGCCTCTACACACTAAATGCCAGTAGCAGTCCCCTCCCCCTGCCAATTGTAACAACCAAAAATATCTCCAGATATTGCCACATGTCCCTGGCTGGGGGTACAAATCACGTCCCCACCTCCACTGAGAACCACTGCTCCAAAGACAGGCTATGGGCAGTAAAGAGGGGCCCCTTGGTGCCCCCCAGGTCTGCTGCCCATCTCCCTGCATTCTCCTGGGCCTTCCTCCCCACCTCACCGCACCCCCAGGCCTGGCTGGGATGTCTCCCTCAACATTCACTGGAGGAAGCAATGCCAATTCCCCAGCAAACGGGCCACCCAAAGTCGGCCTCTAAGCGCAGGCAGCCCACTGCATCTCAGGAAGGCAGCCTGGCCCAGCTGGTGGCAATTAGTGGACGGGCTGACTCTGCATGAAAGGCCAGCGCTGGGCCAGGGAGGGGTCGGTGGAGGAGTCTGGGGGATAAAGGGAGAATCCAGTGCCTCAGAGATAAGCCAGAGAAGGTGGGCACAAGGCTAAAGCGAGGCCACTGGTGGTGTGCGTGGGCCCTGACCTGGGCACTTTCTGCTTGGTCAGCAGCCCACCCCTGAGGAGGCCACAGTTGCTGAAAGGGAGGTCAGAGCCCCAGCTGCTAGGGCACTGCTTCCCGGAGACCCTGAAAGTCCAGCCAGTCTAGACCCCAAACATTCAGTGGACCCAGCTGGGTCAGGGAGGTGGTAGGGACCAATTTTGGAGCCTCACACAGGGCTGGGGGCACAAAATTTCCAGTGCAATGGGTTTTATAAGTGCTGTCTCTCCAGCAAAGGGACAAAAGAGAGCCCTAAGAAGAAAGTGTAGAAGGAGAAAACCAGCAGGCTTCACAGGGGAGGTGACTTTGGAGCAAGTTTTATCAGATGAGGACAAGTTCGCCAGGCTGAGAAGCCGATGGAGGAAGGACACCAGGGAAAGGGTGCCGGGTTCATGCATAGGCCAGGGCTGCCCAAAGAACAGGGAAAGGCGGCAGGACGTTGTGCTGGTGCAGGACCCCTGGTGGGTAGCATGGTTTAGCCCTTGGGCAATGGAGTGTGAGGCTGGGGTGAGTCTGAGTCTTTCCCATGGGAAAGTGGCTGGTGGCCATGAGGATGCATTCGCAGTTTGCACGTTCCTCCCTCCCCCATTCTCACCACTGAAGTTCAGGTCACCTTGATGCCAAGGTCAAGCTGTTTTGGTGTGAGCAAGCTAGCCATTATTCCTGTAAGAGACCTAAGCCCAAGCACACCTTGGCCTGGGTCAGTTCCACGGGAAAAACATTGAGAACTCCTTGCCCTGCCCAGTGAGACAAAGAGGAATCAGTCACCTGGCCCGAGACCTGCGGGCAGGAGGCATGTTTGAGATGTCGTGTTTGAGATCAGGTCTGAACACCTTGCTTTCACTAAGTACTGATCACCTGCTGGGGGGTTAATGTTCTCCCTCCTCACTATGCATTGGCCTGCTGGAGCCACACCTTTCCTCCAGGCCATTCTGGAAAGTCACCCTTGCTGTAAGCCCAGCCCTCAATCACCCCAGGGTAGGGAGAAGATCAGATAGAGCCAGGGTACCCAGGGCCCAGCCCCTGCCAAAGGAGCGTCCTCCCTCCTGCCCTGCCCCTGTGGGTGTGTCCCGTCCCACCCAGTCCCAGGAAAGGGCTGGAACAGTTTCCATTTCCAACACGTCTAGGCTTCTCCTTTCTTGCCTGAGTAGCTCTTCTGGGAAAACCTAGAACAGCTGAGCGGGCTTTTCAGGATCGGCAATCTCCTGGGCTGCTGAAGTACTTTTCTGTAGAGGCTCTCAAGACATTTTACAGGAAATAGGGGTTGCTCCAGCTGTGTGAGGACCCAGAGATGAAGGGTTCCATACCAAGCTGGTGACAGCTTTGGCAGCTTTGGCAGTGGAATGGCTGCTTTAAAAGACTGGCTCCCAGGGAAGCAAAACAACAGAATCCAAAGGCTGAAATTGCATCTTTAATAAATATTATTTGAGGTTAAAACAGAAGTTCGTTTTCTACGGAAATCTATACAAACCTAATACGCACACAGTGTGTGTGTGTGTGTGTGTATTGCAGAGAGGGGGGTGGAACCGAACAAGATGTGACACTCACTCTCTCTTCCTCCATCTGTCTTCCTATGGTGATAGACTTCTGAGGGCGCCTCTAACACGAAAACTTCCCTCTGAGATTCTGCAGCCATTCCTGCCTTCTCTTCCCCTACACCCAGCAGGGTACAGATGTCCCCCTTGATAGGAGACAGCCATTTTAGGCCACCTGTTCTCTTGATGGACACCTGGATGACCTACCTGAGAGATGAGGGCATTGCTTTGGAATGTCCTTCTGGTCACCCTTCCTTTCCCACAGACCCTTACCACCTCCTGCTTAGCTCCCCACCCCATTCACCATTCCCATCAATCTTACATGTCATCACCAGATTAACCTTCCTAAAATACTATTTCAATTGCTCACCCATCCTTGTCCAAAGGACATGGTCCAAAATCTCTAGCAGGACATTCAAGATCTTGCAAGACTGATCTTCTATCTCTGGTTCTCCCCAATGTGAAGTCTCCTCTAGCCATTTCATTGTCTCCTCACCACCCCTACATGTGCCTTGAGCCTTCCTCCTTCTCTACCCTTCCAGATCCTTCCCATCTATCCTTAGGAACCATCTCTGCCAGGAAGCCTTCCCACCACGAGGCCCCTTGCACTGAGTCCATTACGCAGATCGTGTTACCTCCTTGGGTTTAAATCCAGAACTCTCCCTGCTGCAAAGGCCTCATTATCTGTACTTCTCATTCTGTCCTTATTTACACACTGTCTGGATTGTGAGCTATCTCCCCAAAGAATCTTGGTTGCCAGATTTAGCAAATAAAAATACAAACTCCCAGTTAATTTTGAATTTCAAATAAAGAAGAACAAAATTTTTTAGTATATCTTGTGTAATATTTAGAACATACTTATACTAAAAATGTATTTGTTATTTATCTGAAATTCAAATTTAACTGGGCATCCTGTGTTTTCTCTGGCAACCCACCAAAGAAAGCATAAGTCCTTGTCTGGTGCTTTCTATTTCCCTTGGGGTTTGACACTCACAGGAGTTCCTCAGACCTGTATTGTTGATTGATTCTAATTTATTCAGTAGAGAATCACTGGCTTTTATATGTTGTTGGACCTAAGACCCAGAGTCCATTTAAATACCTTTGGTCCAGTCTGAACATCTGTGACAAGCTCTTAGCAGGCCACCTATGAGAATACCTCTTCCTTTACTTCCTAATTTTCTCTTTAAACACTCGTCCTCAAGATTGCACTGGCAGCAGATGGGTTTCAGATAATAAAACTGTTTCTTGCTAACCAAAGGAGACAGAAGCTCTGGAGCTGCCTTGCCTGGTTTCAAAGCTCAGGTCAATCACATAGTGGCTGTGGGGCCTCAAGCAATGATTTGGCATCTCTAGGTCTCAATTCTCCATCTGTAAATTGGGGATAATAATAATACCTACCCTATAGGGTTGTCATGAGAATTAAATGAGGTAGTGTATGGACATGGGTGAGTACACTGACTCTGAAGTGGAAAGCACTCAATAAATGTGAGCTGACATCAGTGATGACCTAAGGCTGTCTGTGGCTGTTGGCATCAGCACAATCTCTTTTCAACAGCTCTTTTGCTAGCTGCTAAGCTGTCAGGACGAAGCCCAAAATGGCGGTCGTGTGCGCATTTGCATGAGCAGCAGAGCTATGGCAGAGCTATGGGCAGACCTCACTGGATGTGGGCAGAGGAAGGCCTACCATTGGCCTCCTTAGGACTCTAAGAGTGAGCATCAGGGCCTCTAAGAGACACACCCCACACTCAGATCCTTAGGCAGCCTGCCGACCCATCCTCAGCCTCCTAAACCTCTGACTGCTCCTGAACCTCAGCATGATTGAGGTCCCTTGGGCTTTTTGAGGGGAATCTAGGTCAATTCAACAGAAGTTGAATCCCCAAAGGATCCATTTGCTGAATGACAACTCTTTGAATTCACTAATTTCACAAACACTTCTTGAATATTCTCAATGAATGTTTTTCTTAACAACAATTTAAGGAATATTCAATTTGTCAAAAGCTCTGAGACCGAGAATGATTATTTTTCTTATAAATATATTCTTCTTATGAATATATTTTTCTTTTAAATATATTATTTAATGAAAATGTTTCATTTTTCTCGTGAATATATCTGTAAGAAATATATTTATGAAGAATATATTGAATCAAATAAAAATATGTTCTTAATGCATAGTTACTAAAATATTCAGGCAAAATGCAATCAGATGTTCATGAAGAATATATTCATTGAATATATTTCAGAAGATTATTGTTTAAAATGAGTTTGGTAAATTGAAAAATTTGGCAAATTCAAAGAATTGGTGAATTGATTCCTGAGTACCTTGGCTTTCAGAGAATTGGCCTGCTTCTCATGAGAGAAAATCAATTTCTCCCTCTCGTCATTTGTTTATAATCTGATTCTGAGAACTTCTAGAACAGTGGTTCTCAAACATGAATGTGCATTAGAATCACTTTGAAGCTTGGCTGAACTGCTGATTCTTGGATTTCAGCCCCAGGGGATTCTGGTTCTAGGTTGAGCAGAGCCCAGGAATCAGCATGATGAACCCTAAGGTCACTCGGGTGCTGGTAGACCCCACACCTCACTTTGAGAATCTGTTTTAGGGTGATGGGGGAAATGGCTACTCATGAAAAGTTACTATGATATTCTAAGGTAAGATTTTTTTCTTCTCTTAGAGTGCTTTAAAATTACATTTAACATGAACACTAATTTTGCAAAATAATAAAATCACTTTATCCCACCCTTCTAACAAAATTATCTTTTTTGCAAACAGCCTTCAACATGAATGCATACTTTATAGATTGCCAAAATGTACATATTTATATTCTACCTTTCCCATTTACTACCATAGAAGAAACATTTTCCACCATCTGCAAAGTCATTTTCATTATCATTTCTAATAGTTATACAATATACCATGTACAGATTTGCTATAATTTATTTTAGTCCTCTAATATTTTATGTCTCCTGTGTGCTAAGTTGTTTCCAATTTTTAGCAGCAGTGAGCCTCTTCAAACATGCAGTTTTTTGCTTTTGTTGAATAACTTCCTTAGAACTCATTTCCAGGACTGGAATTAGTGATGTGGTAGGAATCTACAGTGGTTCCCTACAGTGAGAATAGATTAGAATAAAGTTCAAAGACCATTCCTGGGATGATATGAAACATGAATATTGTAATCCTCCATTAAGTCACACTCATGGAGCCCTAGGAATAAGGGTCACAGTTTTACGGATCAATTGAAGATCAGGTCTTGAAGCAGTTGGACAATTAGAGGTGCTGAGCTTCTTACAGAATCATGATCTTAGTGTAGCATTTATTGGGAAGGCCTGAGACACTGCAGGTCCTTAACGTGTTCCAGTATTCGATGCATAATAAAGATACAGCACTTGACTCATTAACAGCCTGGCATAATTGAATTGCATCGTTAACACTCCTTGCCACACCACCCAGCATTTCGAGGTAATATCCAGAGGCATTCTTTGAGTCCCAAGACCTTGGGAAGGGTGGAGCAAACTCCCTCAATTCCCATCCTGCTCTCTCCCCAGCTGCTCTGCCAGTAGAAGATGGAAGTGGAGGTCTGAACATAATGAAGACCATTAGCCAAGTCTCACTTCCTATTTAGAGCTGATGTTGTAAGAGTGTGCTGAGGAACCAGGGAAAACCAGGAGGAACAATCTGGTTGCTCTCCAGATGTGTAACATAAGGAGGGTATTCTAATTCCGTTTCCATAGAGACAAGATCTTTGTCTTACCGACCCCATAGTAGGTGCTCAACAAATAGTTGTTGATTAAGTGAATGGATGGCCTATGCCTAGCCCCATAAGCCCCTCAGGCTCCCTGTCCCCCATGTCACCTCTCCCCAATGTGCTCTGTAGGGGGCACTCTCACTATGGCCTTCGCTGCCTCCAACACCTGGGATGCAGGCAGCTGTGTCTTCATCCTGGGCAGTGCTGACCTTGCCTTTATTTATCTCCTGAATCTGACTTCCTGGAAGCTGTCAACAGTGCTCACTCTCCACAGGTTTTCTGAGCCTGACAAAAGGCAGATGGATGGGTGCATCAGAGCACAAACTACGGGCTGTATGTTTATTAGCCGGTTGACCTCTCTAGTAGCTACTGAGTCCACATTTCATGGGGCATCACAGGAGCATCCTCTGCCTACAAACTGAAGCCCTGGTTCTTCCTCTCCGGCTCTCCTCTCCATCTCTCCAGGCTGCCGGAGTTTTCCTCCCTGGCTGCCCAGGCGGCATCTCTCTTCAGGTCTCCACCTCCTCTTCTGAGATCCGGCAACCCCAGCTAGGAAGTCCATTCATAAACTCAGAACCAAAGACATTCTTCTTTGCCCTGTTCTCTGCCTCATCCCAGGCCTAGAATCTCTTTGAGCCTCACGTGGGACACCTAAAGCCCCCGATCTTATTTTACCACCATCAGGAATCAGCTCCAGAGACGTTAAAGGCAGAACTTTGGTCTCACTGACTGCAGACCACGCACTCAGGTGGGAACCACAGTAGGGGAGCCACCTGCATTCCCCCTTCCCCTTCCCTTTCCTGGGATTCTGAATCTCAGGTGAAAGGGGGGGAGTGTTTCCTGTCCCAGCCCAGCTATCACGAGATGAGCTGGAGAGGGCAGCCGCCATCCAGTCGGCCCAGGTGGAGGCCAGACAATCAGACACCTCTCGATTCTCACGCTCAGGCAGCAGGCCTGAAGCAGAACTGGTTTCATAATCTCACCTCTGCTAGTGTTTTTTGCATAATGATCTGCCATGTGGTTCCCACATCACAATCATAGTATTTATCTATGCAAAACAGCACCTCATTATAAAAAAAAAAAAAAAACCACCACCACCATTGGCCCAGCCCCTCATTAGAGTATAATGCAGGGCCTGGGCCCACCCAGGGTGGAACCAGCACCCAGACTGGTCAGGTCTGAGCTTCCAGGCCTTCCTGGTGCTCCTTGTACTAGCTCTGTCCCCACCCTCACCTCATTCCCCATGAGCGAGCTGTGCTGTTCCCCAAATCTGTGCAGTGGGAGATGACAGAGGAGCCCTTTGGGAGCAAGAGATGGGTCCACTGGGGGCTCTCCACCTCCAAGAGGTCCTCTTCCCCTGCCCACCCCAAACTGTTCTCTCTAAACCCCTTCCTATTGTCTACAGCCTAACTGGGACAATATTTGCTGACTACTGACCTATTTTTACCTTTGTTTCTCATAACAATTGAAGCTCCATGAGAACAGGAGCCACGTCACATTTTTAGGGCCTCCACCAGTGCTTGGCACATAGTAGGCCCTCATTAAATGTTTGTGGCACGGCTGATTTAAGTTTTGACTTCAGAATAATGAATCCCATGATTGTTTCCTCCCGTGCTGGCTAGCAGTACACCACCCCCTTTTGTTTCCTTAAACAATCCTTTCAATCCTTCATGCCCCAGGTCTTGAAAATAATAACTAAACTGCCTTTATTTTGAACAATAACCTTATGCTTTTTGTATTGTCTGAATGATTTTAATTTAGCATGCAATATTTAAGATATATCGAAAGGAAATAAAAATATAACACGCATGTCCTCACCAACCAAAAAAAAACCCCAAAGCATTACTCTTACCCCCACCCAGGCTATCCCAACACCACTCACCCCTTCCCCTTCCTCCCTTTCAGAGGAATCTATATGCCAAATTTGGTGAACATCTGAATTTTTACAGTCAATATATATGTCAATATATATTAGGCTTGCCATCAGGTAAAAAGTTAACACTATATTCCTGCTGAAGCTATTTTTTTTCTTGCTGTTTGGGTTTAGGGGAGAACGTGGACAGGACAGGACACGGTATGTCCTGCAAGCCGGGGTCAAACCTGTGTTCTCAGCCTCAGCTCCACCTGCGTGCCGCACCTGCTCTGCGCCCCAGTTTCTCTGTCTATAAAATGGCGACAATAATGCCTGTCTCGTCCCCACTTCTCAGCATGTGCAGGTGAGTGAGATAAATGTCAAGTGCTTGGAGCATCAAGGAAGAGAGGGGCTAGACAAGCCCCAAGGGGGCAGAGAAGTGCATGAAGCATCAGCAGGCACCTGAAGCAGATTTCTCACGACTGAGAAGGGAGGGCTGAGTGCGCTCATCTTCCAGTGCCCAGGCCCCCAACGCCAGCACCTTCACACCACCCGCCAGCCCTGTCTCATCTGCTGGGGGGGGCCTCCCATCAATGCTTGCAGGATCCCGGAGCTGTGTCACAAGACAGCGTCACCCTCTGGCCACGGGGGACTCATTTCATCAGCAGATTTGTCAGTTTCTCGCCATCACTGCATCTTGATCTCTCCTGCCTTCCTTCCTGCCTCTCTGTGAACCAGAGCCGTGCTGCCTCCACAGCCAGCTCCTAAGGGATGGTGGGGATCAGGCCAGCTGCACTTTAGAAGAAATGGGGAGACGGAAGTCCTCAGTAGTACCACCCCCGCAGCAGTGAAGTCCTCAGTAGTACGCCCCCCGCACCAGTAGTGTCTGTGAGGTCCATGTGAATGTACCGAGTAAATAGGCCAGGGGTTCTACAAAGTTTAAGACTTCCCTGCTTTCAGGACCCCAAGAGAGAAACAAGGTTGAAAAAAACAAAGTCAACATCAAAATATAGAGATAAAATGTAGATCATTCCCACCTACAGCCCTCTACCCACATTTGTGCCAATGGGCTTCAGAGTGGGAATCACGGAGGGAGAAGCGGAGCGAGACTTCTCTGGTTGGTCCTTGAGGCTCCAGAAGGCAAATCATGGGAGACAGGATGGTCAATGGACAGTGGCCTTAGACTGAGATTTGCCCAAGTCACTGGCACTAGACTGAATCAGAGGAAGCCTCTGAGGTAGTGTGACAATGTGGTGGAAGAAAGTGGCAGGCTTGGTAGGTAAAAGAGTTTACTAACACAGATGTTATCTGTGGTGGAGAAGTCACTGTCATCGGAAAATATTCCCACATGCGCTAGGTGCTTTCGGCACTCAAGCGAGAGAGGTGATTCAGAGGCTGATGTTGCAGACAAGAGCAAGTAAAGGCAGCAGCTTGTGGCTCCCATCCTTGAATCTCCAGGATTCACTGCAAATTCCAGGCATCCATCCTGTGGCTGGCCATTGAGGCAGACAATGCTCCTAGAGAAATTCCAAAGATGTGTGCTGATGGGAGAACCGGAAGCTTAGAACTCCAACATGGAATGTCAGAAGTTGCTGCAGATAAGAGCTGAGAGGACTGGGACTGGAAAGTAGGGTCATGGTTGGGAACCTTCCCAGGGGAAGAGAAATCCTGGGCTAGGAGTGGCTACTACTGAGTAGTAGTGAGAAGGCTGAGTTCTAGACCTAGCTCAGCCATTTACTATCCGTGTGGCCTTGGGTGAGTCACTTCATCTCTCCAGGCCTCAGTTTCCTTATACGTAAAATGAGAGTGTTGGGTTGGATTACCTCCCATCACATTAGTATCCTAAAGACAGTATCAAAGGAGGGGGAAGAAACCAACAGTGGACTATCCCTAAATGTCGTGCTCAGGGCTGCCCAAGCAGAACAGAGGGTAGAATTAGAACTCGTGTGTGGGAAGTATCAGAACAAGCTGTAAGGCTTTCCTACGGTGCTTACTGCTTCCCCTGCTTCCCACAGTCACACAAAGCGTCCTGACCTCATTGCCCTGACGGTTAGAGCATGAGCCAATAGACTCCACGTTGGGCAACCCAATTCTGGGTCTAGTGCTTCTGCCGGCTGTGTGACTTCAGGCAAAGCAGTTATCTGTTTGCTTTGCCTGTTTCCTCAGCTCCAATAATCCTTGCCTCCTCCTGGCCCCATGAGGAAGCTGTGAGAATTCACTGAGTGATGTGCGTAAAGCACTCAGCTTGCAAGAAGAGTCCCACATAAATAGAAGATGATGATGATTGTTGTGACAGCTGCTAGATTCTCTTACCTCTTCCACAGCCCTTCATTTGCTACTGCCGGAAACTAACCTGCTATGAGTCACTACTGTCTTGTTCTCAATGTCGGGACAGAGAATTCCCCTTGAGCATCACGTTCACCTCTAGCCTCATGGCCAAATGACAAGACATCAGAGAACAAGGCTGAGAAAACATGATGCCACAATTTTCCTAACACCGGATTCCACTTTGCTCTTTACCCACTAGACTATACTTTTTATAAGGGCAGGGACATCAGGGCCACCATGTTGCATAAGTGCAGGGGCGCCATTTGCCAGCATTTCGTTGACACTCAATAAACATTTGTTGAATAAGTGAATGAATGAATGGCACAAACTTCCCAGCTGACATTTGGGTGAAAGGAAGGAAGCTAATATTTTTAAATGCCCACCCTGTGCCAAGAGCATTTTATATTATTTCATTTATTCCTTTCAGCAACCCTATGGAATCAAAATTATTCTCCCATTTTATGGTTGGGCAAACTGCAGATCAAGCATTAAGTAGTTCACCAAGGTCTCACACGGTATAAGTGGTAGATGTAGAATTTGAGCCTCCGGGACTGGCTGGCTGGGTTCCAGCTACAGTGCCTTGAATATGGGTGTGAGAAGCAGACAACTCCTTTGAACCAAGATAAGCTGTGACACCTTCTTCAACAGATGTTTCAACTGGACCAGCCAAGCAGACAAGTACATATGACCCAGACAGGCCAGGACTGCCCTCAATTCTATAGGACTTGGCTTGGTTTGTCATGGACCAACAAGGTAACAGTGTGGGAAAGGCGTTGCCTATGAGCAGTAGGAAGGCTTACCAAAGCAGGCTGTCAGGCAGCGCGCGCTGGTTGAGAAAGAACTCAAGTTTCAGGAGGTTCTCAAACCTTTCAGAGGAGCCAGTGGTGCCCAAGCCATCCTTTCTCCTTTCCTTCCCGCCTATTTTTACCCCTACCCCCCTGTCATATACATATGCCCCAAATACCTGCTACAAGGTCTCCCCCCCAATACACAGATGTACAATGACTATTCTTCTTTACCAGTGAGACCCCTTGCTTCCTAGAAGACCGGTGAAATTGACAAGCAAGAACATGGGCACTGTGAATTACATCAAGAACACTGAGCATTCCTTTGCCTCCGCATCGCTAAAACTCATGAGTACAGGAAGGAGCCTTTACTCTCCCCGCCCTGCTGGGACATTTTCCTAGTGTGTAACAGAACTGGCATGGCTCCCCAGCCCCATGGATTGACCCAGGCTCAGCCCTTCCGTTCCTGAGCTTTGTTGACCTTCATTAGTCCTTTGATATAGGAACAATAATCTCTGGTCTGATAGCAGAAGGAACTTGTGCTTTCAAACACCTACAACGGGCTTGTTTGAGTGAACAGTCTGTAGAAAAGCCCATGAGGAGAAGTACATATTTACTCAGTCCTGTGGCCCTTGTAAAGGAATTATTGGCAGTTGAGAGGCGTTTCTAGCTGAATGTTTCTCCCAAGGTGTGGTGACTACCCTCACCTGGGGCCTGATATCTGCCAGGTGCCCTGTCAGTAGGCCAACTGCTCACGGCTTCCCTAACCGCTGCCTGGAGTAGGGTGATGGGACTGGGTGAGCTCACAGAATTCCTCTTGCTCTTTCCAGAGATCCGCCTTCGTCAGCTCTTCCAACCCCCAAGAGATGGAGGGGTCTTTATTAGGAAAATTTGACCGGAGCTTCGCTCACTAAGGCAAGACCTACAGGATAACTTCACTAATTAGGGAACCCGGGACCAAGACTTGTTCTTAAACCTGTGAGGTGAGATCCCAGCTCTGCCAATTTCTCCTGTATTCCTTTGCTGCCATAACCAAATCCCACCGAATTCAACATATTTACATATTTACCCAGGCCTGTGGCACTTGTAAAGGAATTATTGGCAGTTGACAATAATCTGGGCAGCACAACAGAAATTTATTTTCTCACAGTTCTGGACGCTGGAAGTCGAAGATCAAGGTGTCTGCATATTTGGTTTCCTCTGAGGCCTCTCTTCTCAGCTTGCAGATGGCTACCTTCTCACTGTGTCCTCACAAGGCCTTTTCTCTGTGCATCTCCCCCACCACCACCCCCCACCCCGTGTCTCTCTCTGTGTCCAAATTTCCTTTTCCTATAAGGACATCAGTCAGATTGGATAATGGCCTACCCTAATGGCCTCATTTTAATTTAGTTACCCCTTTAATGGCCCTATCTCCACATATAGTCACATTCTGAGGTACTGGGAGTTAGGACTTCAACACACAAATTTTGGACACAATCCAGCCCATAATACCAGGGCCAAACCATGTTCTCATTCTGTGCCTTTATTTTCCTCACTTGGAACCCATTTCCAGGCTGGTGGGCTTTCTGAGGAAGACAGTAGGGTTGTGTGCCTTGAGGAAGACAGTATGGTTACGTGCCTTGAGGAAGACAGTACGGTTGCGTGCCTTGAGGAAGACAGTACGATTGTGTGCCTTGAGGAAGAC
Organism: Diceros bicornis minor; assembly: GCF_020826845.1. Lineage (NCBI taxonomy): Eukaryota > Metazoa > Chordata > Mammalia > Perissodactyla > Rhinocerotidae > Diceros > Diceros bicornis. The sequence continues at coordinate 17,263,773 of NC_080763.1, forward strand.
AGTACGGTTGTGTGCCTTGAGGAAGACAGTACGGTTGTATGCCTTGAGGAAGACAGTACGGTTGCGTGCCTTGAGGAAGACCCGTGTAATGAAAGCCAAGGACAGAGCAGGAAGCAGTGAAGATCCCCCTGTGCAACGTACTTGAAAAGCCAGCTCCACATGCCGAAGAACACGACCCAGCCAGAGACCATCCTCTCTTCCCAATTCTCTCTCCTGACTTCCAAAGGCCTTGTTTGTACGTTCTGATTTAGACACTTCCAGGTGAACTCAGGCCTCTGTCAGTTAAATAAAGGGGACAAATTTCTGTCTTCATAAAATATCTGATGCTATTTTTTTCCAATTTTATGGAGAAATAATTGATGTACATCACTGTATAACCTTAAGGCATACAGCATGATGGTTTGATTTACGCATATTGTGAAATGATTACCACAACAGGTTCAGCTAACATCCATCTTCTCATATAGACACAATAAAAACAAAAAGAAAAAAAAGAAAAAAATTTTCTCCTTGTGATGAGAACTCTTAGGATTTACCCTCTTAACAACTTTCCTGTATATCACACAGCAGTCTTAACTATAGTCATCATGTTGTACACTACATCCTTAGTACTTACTTACCTTATAACTGCAAGTTTATACCTCTTGACCACGTTCCTCCGGTTCCCCCTCCCCCCACCCTCCGCCTCTGGTAACCACAAGTCTGACCTCTTTTTCTGTGAGTACTGTTTTTATTAATTCTTTTTTCTAGGCCTCAGGGGTAAATAATTGAGTTAATCCTACTATTCTATTTGTGGCGTCGCCATGCCTACTGCATTCCCCTCACCCCGACAGTCACTACAGCAATGTGTTTCTAGATATCCTTTGATATGTATATATCCTTGTAAAATATATGGTATTATTTTGTGGGGAGTTGTGGTTTTAATTTACAAATGACACGCTCTAAATAGCATTTGGATGCCTGCCTTTTTTTTTTTCCTGTTCTAAGATAATTATGGGATGTGCATGTGTTTCCCTGCTTTTAAGAGCTGTGAGATTCCATAGTATGTGCCCACCACAGCTAACTTATCCGTTTTCTTGGTGATGGACAACTAGAGAGCCACAAGCAAGGCTAAGCGAATATCCTGATGGCCTGTGCAAGAATTGCTCTGAGTAAGAATCCCAGGAGGAGTTTCTGTGCCCCAGGTGGACAGATCCTCACTGCACTGAGCTCTTCCAGATTGCTCTCTGGGATGGCTGGACCAAACAGATCTATTAAATAAGTGCTACTAACCTTATCAGCTATTAACAAAAGAATTCTACACTGGGACACCAGGGTTTAACCCAGCTCTGCCACGGGCTGGTCTTGGGATCTTACATAAGTCACATCTGTGTCTGGGTCTCCAAGTCCTCTTTTGCCAAGTGAGTATTCCAGACAAAGTCAGCTCCGAGGCCAACTGTAACCCTAGTGGGAATGTATCTGAGGGGCAGAGCAGTACCAAGGAGGAGAAACAGCTTTGGACCCCAAGTCCTGACTTTGGAAACTTTAGCAGATTACTGAAGAAGACAGTGTCCTCACCTGTAACTTGGGACTACATACAGTGTCCTCATCTGTAATTTGGGAATCCATGTGTAACAGGAGCTCTTAGGCAATTAAATGAAATACTGTACATAAAGCATTTGGCAGTTTGAGAAGATGTTCAAACCAATCAGTTCTCTTCTTTCTCTTCCCAACCCACATCCTTTCCCTTTCTCCTTATTTTTGGGGGTTTATTCACCTTTACTGTTCACTCTCTTTTCTTTTTGAGTTGTAAATACACACAGTAAAGTGCTCTAATCTTTTTTTTAATAACAGCTTTATTGAGATATAATTCACATACCATAAAATTCATCCTTTTAAAGTGTATGGTTCAGTGGTGTCTATTGTATTCACAGAATTGTGCAACCATCACTACTATTTAAGAATATTTTCATCTCCCAGAAAAGAAACCCTATACCCACTAGTAATCATTCCTCATCACATCCTCTCCCTAGCCCTGGCAACCATTAGTCTGCTTTCTGTCTACTCTTCTAGATATCTCATATAAATATAATCATTCTCTATGTGGCCTTTGTGACCAGCTTCTTTCACTAGCATGTGTTCAGGGTTTATCTGTGTTGTAGCATGTATCAGTACTTCATTCCTTTTTATTGCTAAATAATATTCCACTGTATGGACATACCACATTGTGTTTATCCATTCACCAGTTGATGGACGTTTGGTTTCTTACCACTTTTTGACTATTATGAATAATGCTGCTATGAACATTCATGTACAGATTTTTGTGTGGACATATGTTTTCAGTTCTCTTGGTTATGCACCTAGGAGTGGAATTGCTGGCCATATGATAATTCTATGTTTAACTTCGTGAGGAGCTGACAAACTGTTTTCTAAAAACTACTTTACAATCCCACCAACCATGTATGCGGGCTCTAATCCCTCCACATCCTCACCAACATTTGTCATTGTCATTTTGTTTTAGCCTTCCTAGCGGTAGCAAATGAAGTGGTATCTCATTGTAGTTTTGAAGTGTACTAATCTCAAATTAACAGCTTATGGATTTTTGCAAGTGTATACATTTGTGAAATCACCACCCAGATTGAGGTACAGAACACTTCTCTCATCTCACCTCCCAGTCACTACACCCCGACCCAAAGTCATCACAGTTCTGCATCATCATAGATTTTTTTTCCTGTTCTAAAATTTATATAAATGGAATCCTCGAGTATATAGCTTTTGGGTCTGGCCTCTCTCATTCAAAAAATGTTGTGGTATCAGCTGTTTCAGCTGTTCTTTTTTATTTCTGTGTAGTATTCCATGGTATGAATATGCTGCAATCTATTTATCTATTCTCCTATTAGTGGACATTTGTGTTGGTTCCAATTGGTAGTTATTATGAATAAAACTGCAAAAACAGTCCTGTACATTTCTTTCAGAAGACATATGAACTCGTTTCTCTTAGGTATGTACCTAGGAGTGGGATTGGTGGATCATGGGTAGTTTTAGCTTTAGTAGATGTTGCCAAACAGTTTTCCAAAGTGGTTGTACCAATTTACACTCCCACCAGCTGTGCATGAGAGTTCCAAGTTGTTCTACATCCTCACCAACACTTGAATATGTCAGTCTCTTTAAGTTTAGCCATTCTGATGGATGTGTAATTTTATCTCATGGTGGTTTTAATTTACACTCCTTTGGAGACTAATCATGTTGGGCACCTTTGTTCATTACCTTTAGTCTGACATTTGGCTAAAGGGATCTGATAGCTAATACTTACCTCTCCTTGGTGATTGCTAGAAGAGCTAAGGACTGGGTCCCCAGAGGGCTCCATTGAGGGTGAGGTCTTTATATCCCAGATTCTTGATCACACTCTACTAATTGAAATGAACCCTGACATAAGTTGGTATGAGTTTATTCATTGTCAAATTATCAGTATTTTACTTCCAACTCCTAGAACTCTTCTTGCAATATACCCTTAACCCAAGAGAGAGGAAGAATGAATATTCTTAAAGTAACTGTAAGAAAAAAAATTAACCAGTCAAACTTCAAAGCAAAGATTTAACTATGTTTAAACAAAAGAAATTCGCACTTAAAAGTTAAAGTCAGGGGCCGGCCCCATGGCATAGCGGTTAAGTGCGCGCGCTCCCCTGCTGGCGGCCCAGGTTTGGATCCCGGGCGCGCACCGACGCACCACTTGTCAGGCCATGCTGTGGCAGCCTCCCACATAAAGTGGAGGAAGATTGGCCCGGATGGTAGCTCAGGGCCAGTCTTCCTCAGCAAAAAGAAGAGGATTGGCATGAATGTTAGCTCAGGGCTGATCTTCCTCACCAAAAAAAAAAAAAAAAGTCAGATTAAGTTATAATCTAGTATTTAATGGATGTTTAGGTTAGTGTTTCTCTTGTTTTTTTTTTTTAAATAGGTTTTTATTCTTTATGATAGCTTAATGGAAGGACTACTTGAAGGACAGTCAGTTATTTTTCAAAGAAAGTTTACTCTGTCCTCAAGTTAGGTAAGTATCAGAAGATTCCTTAGGATCTTCATATCATACGGGCTTCATGAGAAGGAGGTGGAATTGTGGGGGATGGGGAGGATGCTAAAAGAACTGCAGAGGCGGTTGGTGAAAGGAGCAGCCAGGCTCCAGACCACTTCTGCTGCATCCACCATCCACCTCTGGCTGGTATAAGATACCTGGGTCCTTTGGGTGAAGGAATCCCAGAGACTGGATGTGAGGCAAGATATGGAGTTCCCAGACCCTCCATGCTAGGAGCGTGTAAACAGGACCTTCCCACCCAGCAGTAAACTCCCACCCGCCCTCTCTGCCTAACAAATAGCACTGATGTGTTTATGTCTTGTTAAGCCACGGGGGCAAAGGGGTCAGCCCCACATTAAAGCACACAGAGCAGAAATCATCCCACAACCTTTATCAAGTACTAAAACAATCTTGAATGTGGAAAATTTCTTCTTAATAGGGAAATGGAAAATTACAGATATAGAATCATATAATCTTAGAACTGGAAGGAACCTTGGAGGTCATCAGTTGAACCTCATGCCTACTTCTGGAATTCACATTACAACAGCCCTGCTGTCCTCTGCTTGCACGGTCCTGAGACTGGACTCTTTCTCAGCACCTTTGAGGAAGATTTCCATTCACTGTTGGATGATTGTTAGACAGTCGTTCTTATACTGAACCAAAATACTCTTTGTGGAAACTTCCACCCTTCAGTCATGGTTTGAATAAGTCTATTTCCTCTTCTCCATGAGAGCCATTTGGGTATTTTAAGGCTATAAGTCTGATCCCCTCTGAGAGATTTTTCCCAGGCTATGCATTCCCAGTTCCTCCAAATAATCCATTATAAAACATAGCCATGGACAGGCATCAAATTCACTGGAGTGGAGTCTTCCAAATGCTTCTTTCTCTCATCTTGAAAACCAGAACACCGTCAGGGATTGGGGCAGGGAACCCACTCTTGGAGATTTGCCCAAAGGTACAGGCAGCGCTTCTGAGGTATGTAAGGCATACACTACGAAATAGAAGGATTTTATTTTTAAGAAAAGTTTTCAGCAAGTTGGGATATTTTTAGGAAATAAGCATGACACTGTTGACCCCAATCTGGGACAAGCCCAAGCAGTTTTCCCTGGAAAGGGGTGGGTTCGTGCTAATCCAATCGCATACTCAAGCTCACTTGAACTATTTTCCAGGCACCTATAAGGATAGCAGACTAGCTCTTTCAGGAAACTACTGGAGCTGGAGCTTCCTTTGTCCTTTGTTTTATCCACCCAGACCAGTGCAGGTGAGGAAGAAGATGTGGATACTTCAGAGCCAGAACCCACGGGTGCATACAATCTGTGTTCAAGCCCTACCTATATGTGGCTAAACCAGCTGCTTCACCATCCCGTCCCCCACAACCCAGTGGGAAGTAGTGTGCCTGTGAGCATGTGCACAAGTGTGTACAGACACACATACACACTCACACCCCCACACACCCATCCTCAAGGCCTTTCTTATCACCACCCCCACTTGTATTCAACTATCCGTCAGGGGCAGGAAATAAAAACCAGGTCTTTACAAGAAGAATTCCGGCCTCTCCTCGGAGGCTGAATGATTTTATGGTGGAGGCAATTTTGAGCAGCCAGCAAAACAAGGCAAAGGTCTTATTTGGTTTATCAAGCCCTGGTTACGCCCATTGTTCAGTGGGCCAAGCATTGTTAATGAGTACCTGGACCTTTGAATAGAATCTTTACCAAATAAATCTGTGTAGATATTCTTGCTACATAACGATAAAAGTACTATTATGGTGAGGAAAAAAAAAATCACTAAGATTTTAGGCAATAATCTTTCCTTGCCTATAAAATAGGGCATAATGCCTGCCCCAGAGATATAAAGGAAGGGAAATCTATGACTTATCATAAAACCAATTGCCAAAATAATGCTAAACAGGGCATTCTGGAAAGAAGGCATTGTAAGTAAAAGTCCTAGGAGAACCTCTCTCCCCAGTTCCTTTTTATATTCCCATGCGAACACACAAAGGGGAAAATGGCATGATTTGGAAACAAAAGTATCCTATCAAAAAACAGTCATGTCAAAATTCAAGAATGCAAAAGAATTCTAATTACAAAACCAAGAAGGATGGTTATGAAATACCAATAATGGTTGATACATGCTCACCCTAGTCAATGAAACACACAAACAAACCTTTGACCAGAGGCATGGACGTTAGCGGGTCACCATCAGGGTGACAGAAGCCTCTGAACACATCTCTGACAAGAGGGAAGGTAATTAGAGAGCCAGGTGTCTCTCCTTTGATAAATGCGGCTCTCTAAGAAGCCCCACTTGAGAGGGAGCTGGAAATAATCAACGGTTGTTTTGGAAAGGGCTCTCCTAGATCCTCTTAGGTTATCATGCAGCTCATTCTCCAGGCCTTCCATCTTCCCTCCTGGGTGTCAAAACAAGTCTGTGGGAGAGGCATTCTCAGGAATGTATGATGCTCTCTTTAATATGGAAAATGATCCTCCCAAGGCCTGGGAAGAAATGATGAAGCTGATTTCCTCTGCAATCTTCACAATACAAACTCCAAGGGAAGGGTCAGGTTAACAGGGTGCATAAGAAAGATCTGGAATTTGTGGCTCTTTCAGAAAGTTGTCTCTCACTTTAATTGTAGGCATCTCAGAGGTTAAGTCAACTCTATGAATTGCGATTCAATCTGAGCATTTCCTCTCATTCTGTTCTTTTACAGATCTTATAAAGATCATGGGAACTATTTACCCACAGCTTAGAGGAGGATGGGAGGAAAGTACTACCCTCAACAGGGGTCATTGGATTTTTAAAGGATTAACGTACGATGAAACATATTGCACCTAACTAGGCTTTTGATTCTGAATCTCAACCTCCAGAGTTACTGGCCATGTGATTTTAATCTGAATCTCCATTTCCTTATCCATAAAATGGGCTAGAATCTACCTCAGTATTGTTGCAAGGATTAAATTAGTTAAATGAATTAAAATTTCATCCCAGTACCTGGCACATGGCATCCAGGAAACAGTAACTATTATTATAATTGACTTTTCATTGCTGATTCATTCATAGGCTCTAGAAATTTTGTGCAGAAGAATCAATATTATGAAAATCAATAATTATGTAAGTAGGCAATACTAGATTTCAGACTGTAGAGACATAATTTGGTAATAAAGTGCTGAGATCCATATGACTCTTGCTCCTGAGATTCTGAACAGACACATTCCTACAAGATCCAACTGGTAAACTTCTGCTATGATATAATGGAAGAGCCTGGATTTTAAGCCAAGCAAATGTGAGTTCCAGTTCCAGCAACACTACCACCTAGCCATGTAATCATGGAACAGTTACCCAGAAAATAGAATGTACACTTTGTAAAGCATTTACCTGTTTTTATAATTTTATAATGCCATATTTTCTTTTTACAGGCATTTTTATAGCAAGACTTTGCATTTTTTAAAAATGAAAATTTACGCACTCTCAAATTTTTTGGTTTTAGTTTTAGAGAACTACATTACATAAAATATAGAAAGCAGAAAACAGAGAAGAAAAGTCAGAATTCTACACTCCTAAAACAGCCACCATCTCACCTCCGTTGTGTAATTTCTTGCAATGAAAGTGCTGTCAAGACCACGATATGATCTTTCTTATTTGCCTTCCCTCCTCCATTCTCTCAATTGTTATACTGGTTTGTTATCAGACTAACACACACACACACACACACACACACACACACACAAGGCAAAATATGTAGATTTCAAGGATTCTATGAAATGGACCTATGCTCCCTATGGCCTTGATCAACCTTGTACATGCTCAATTAACATTTGGTTCTCGACTATGTGAGCATATTGCTGACGTTTAATCCTCTTAGGTCTTCACATCTGGATTAGTGGTACTCTTGGATGTTATCCATTCAGAAGTCTCTAACAAAAGACCTGAGGAGGTGACCAAAAAGATAGGAGGGATGCATAAGCTGGCCATGGAAAAACTGTTTGATGTGTTGCAAAGCCTAATACTGACCACAGACCCCCATAGAATTAAAGAGAAAATAAACTTAGTAGAAATATACCATTTTCCAGATGCCTGGGAAGGGGACCCTTAGTGAGGACAGGGGAAGACGAGTCATGACAGTGCGTCACACAGAAGATAATAAAACTTAAAACTCTTTGCCCTGAAAGGTACTGTGTTCTGACAGGAAACAAAAATAAATTCAAAGATGTTTATGTGCAGAGGGCTCTGGGGCAGGGTTGCTAGATAAAATACAGGACATCCAGTGAAATTTTAATTTCAGATAGATAACAAATAATTTTTATAATGAATACCCGAATCGACCTGTTCCCTTCAAAATCCTGTCTCCAGCATTCCTTTATCATCTCCATTCTCTTTGTAAAAACTCCTTAGCTTTCCTCCTCCCCACACTCTAATAAATACCTGCACCTTGACCCATGTGAATTAATGAATGTCAGGCCATGTGGACAGGGATGGAAATCTTGTTCTTGGGCCCATCTGAGACTGCACGCTCTTCACAGGCAGCGACCATGTCCCACTTGTCTTTAAGTGCTTCTGGCCTCCCTGAACATATTATGGTGGCTTCTGTCACTTGAGGGGCAAGGTTTTCCCCATGGTCATTCCCGTGAGAAATCGTCTTTAATAAGTAATCCTGTACGGTTGGGTGAGTAGGGAATATGACCAGGATATACCCTGACTTTGACCCATATAAGTTTAGGCATCTGATAAGTGTTTTGTCCTGTCCGGGGAAGTAGCTCAACCATGAAATCAGATACGGGGAGGAAGTTTGTCCATGGGAGGGGCCCCTCACAATGGAGTCTACAGGGACTAGGGGAGACGGGGAATGCTAACTAGGCTGAGGGGCTGTGCAAACGTGGCCAGCCCCAGGGAGCCTTGGCTGGAACTCATTTCTCTCTAGTACCTCCACTGGTGTCCCTGCGAGTCCAGCCAAAGCTTGCTGAATTACTTACTCAAGTGAGGTATCTCGGGGGTGTTTGTGACTCAGTAGTTCTTCATGTTTTAGTTCTCCCGTTGTAAATGTATCCATTTATTGAATGAGACACATCAGTTAGCACATTGATTTCCGATAATTTCCACTGCCAGCCATGACTGCAGACACAGGGCAGGGAGATTATAAAATCCTTTCACTCACAGGGACTTTTAAAAAGCTAATTTGTTTTCTATTCCCCTTGATGCCTTGCTCATGACAGGTACTTAGCAAATATTAGTTGAATGACTGAATGACTGAATGAATGAATGAGTGAACCGCGGACATTAAAATCTTCTTGGACATATGAGCATGGAATGTGAGACTAGGCTACATGCCATTGTGGGAAAAGCCCCAGAGCAGTCATGGTTTCACCACATACTAGTCTTGTGATTGGGACGAGTCACTTAAACTCCATGACCTTCAGCTTCTGAGGCTGTAAATGGGAATCATCTCCTCCCTTAATAAGTGATTTTGAGAATCAAGTGAGATTTCGTATCTGAAAGTGGCTGTTACATAGATCTAGGATAATCAGATGGGATTCAAATCCCAGTTCTCTCCACCTTCAGCTACAAGATCTACCCAGCCCTCGATTTTCTCGCCTATAAAATGGGAATAATAATCACACCAACTTCACTAAATTGTCATACAACTAAAATGAGGTTATATACACGCAAGAGAGCTCACAAGGTAAGGTCATGTTAGTTTCTTTTCTCTGGGTTCCTGTTCTCTGTATATTTTCTAAATGGGTTGTTACTCTGCATTGCGCAGACTTGTTCTCTGACAATCCACCAGTCAGTAAGTAAATTAATTAGGTGATAAGTGATCCCTTGACCTTTTTATTATTATTGTTATTATTTTGATGATGATTACTAAAGCAGGTGGCCATCTGATTGGCCATAGGTCACGCACACAAAGCAGCTGCAGTGGTGTCTCAGGATTGTTTCCTCACCAAGGACCCGCCCCCCAGGTGTTTCCTCATCTGAGGACCCACCCTCTAGGTTTCCTCAAATTGTGTCTTTCAGATGAGACGCACCCACTGGAGCTGAGCTTCGAAGGGCTGACCCTGGCGTGGGTGAGGAAGCACTTCACTCATGATGGCCCCTGCCATTCTCTCAGGAAAACACAGTGACGTCTCCCCAGACCCCTCCTCACCCCCAGATCCTCAGGCAAAAGCAGAAGAATTAAGCAAGCCTTCCACCAGAAGCAGCCATGAACCCAGTCCTCATCGTCTCCAAGAACTGCCTGGCCACACCAGAGAGGAGTTTTGGTTTTGTTTTGGTTTTTCGTTTTTAAAAAACCATTTTAAGACTCCTGAACAGTGTGCTGACTTATACTATTCATCTGTCTTCCTAAGCCACCATATCAACCTGTTTACTCTGCTTGTTCCTTTTGATAGACGCCACGCTTTTAAGGGCATCATAAAAGGCGCTTTCTGTCAATGCCGGGTTGCGAGCCCTCACAATCTAAAACCTTGGAGAGTCCTACACACTCTGTGCTAGTGACAGCGTGCTGGGACCTCTCATCCCAAAGTCCTGGGTCAAGGTCTCCTGTCTCTTATCACTTGTTTTCACTGCAGCTAAATGCATCTGTTTGGTATGTGGATAGATTTTTTAACTCCTTTCACAAAGCCTAGTGCTTGTAGCAAAGTCAGCCCAGGTTCTGCACTTTGTCCGTATTTCAGCAACTCTCTTGCTTGATATTAAAAATAGCTTTGTCTAGTCCAACAAGATCAGACCCAGGAGACAGGCGCCTGCTATTATAATCTCTGCTTCACAAATAGCTCTCTATGGGCTTGAGCATCTATCAACACTTCCAGGGGTCTCCGGTTATAAACCAGGGCCAGGCCTTGGTACCTAGAAAGGTAGGCTCTGCTTAACGCTCCTGAGCCATCCATGAAGTTAACGTGAGGCCTACGCCCTCCCATTCCCACCATGGACCACCAACTGTGGCTCAAAACTGGGAAGCAATCAAGAGCATCCCCCACACTTAGGGTATCCTGTATTTCCCAGGCCAGAACCTACAAAAGCTTCCCTGAAACAGCGCTGGGAAACAAGCTGCCCAGCCCCTCTTCCCCTCATCTCCCCCACCCTTCCCCCTACCCCCACCTCCCTTCCTCCCCCAAGCCCATCTTACTCTGTGAAAGACCATAGACCCTGCGGTTGCCAAGGGAACCAAGCCTTTTATTCCATCCCAGTGACTGGCTGGTTGGGGCTGAGGAGTGAGGTAACAACTGGTACCCAGGCCTTTGGAAGCTCCCCACAAGACCCCCCTTTTACTTGAAGGGGGAGGGGTGGGCTGTGCCCCCCTTGCCTTTTCACCCAACTCCAGCTGGGTGGGACGGAGCCCTTGGGCTCTCAGGAGCGCCCTGGCTGTGGGCTCGGGGAGATCAGTGCTCCCCAGGCCCTCCTCTGGCCCTGGCCCTTTCCAGAGGACAATAGCCTCCATGCAAGGGAAAATTCCATCGCCCAGGGTTCAAGTCTCCAAGGAGTTGCCCGGGCCTCTGTTTAGCCTGGAGTGGGCTCTGAGGAGCCGCTGCAGCTGCCTGGCTTGTTTTCTCCCTCACTGTGTTTTATTTTTAACCCCTGAGCTGCCAAGGATTGTTTTTCCCCAGCCAATGCCTGGGAACTGAGAAAGGAAAGAAATAAGGCTTTGTTCCCTCTGGGGAACTAATTGGGAGAGACAGGCGGGGTGGCCGACTCAGCCCCATTAGGGTGTGGGGCTCCCACCCCTGCACACACATCTGCCCCCCAACCCTCACCCAGGAGGCTGGGAGTGGGGGCGCCCCCGGGCTGCGCCACTGAGGCCCAGGGGCTAGGCAAGCGGGCTTCAAGGCAGCAGAGGCGGCCCAGAGCCATTTTCTCAGGCTCAGAAGACATTCAGGAAATAGGGATGTTGGTAACTGGAGATGTCTCCTCTTTCCCGTTTCAACCCCCAGACCAGCTCCTGCTCTTGCCTCTCTGCTGTTTCTTCCCAGATCCGCAACAGGAACCCACAAGGAAAGTGAGGGAACTTGGACGAAGCAAAAAGCAGGAAAATCAAGACGTAAAGTGTTTAAATACTAGGTTAGTAAATGAGAGACACCTAGCAATCCATGTTTAAGTTTACCAAAGAATTCTTCCTACTCAGGAATTTAATTTCATCACAGATCAGTTGGAAATCAATGGAAAGTTTGGCCCACTGCCATTTTGTTTTAAGATCGAAATGAGATCCTTAAGATCCTACTGGGATCCATAGAGAATTTAAGGATTATTTTGATCCCATTTAGGAACAAAGCAAATTTTAGGTTCTTTTAGGTAGTAACTGTTTGTATTTATTGAATGCCTGCTACGTGCCACATGTGTTCTATTTTTTTTCCAGTTTTATTGAGATATAATTGACATCAGAGCAAATTTCTAAGAAGTCATCAACCTCCGCCCCTTGGAACAAGCCAATCAATTGTAGTGAATGTCCACCCAGATGCATTCAAGTAAGGGCTGCTTGTCTCTCCATGAAGAATAACTGAGAAAAGAAAATGCTCTTGTCACGCAGTGGACAATAACTCGAATGAACAGAAGCCAGGCCTAAGTGCTGAAAGGATGCAGCGAACGGTCTGCAAAGGACGTCTCTGTCCCTGGGCACACCTGCTTGACTCCCTGAAAAAGGGTCCCTGACTCTGGCGGGTAGCTGGGGAAGAGGACAATGTGGGCTGACACACAGCCAAAAGGTTCATGCCGCGTTGGAAGAACGCAGACTGGTACCTGAAGCATGGAAATAACAGTTTTGTTAAAACTTCAGCCCTGTTAACTTCACACGTGCTTCTACTGCTCTGGCTCCCCGTCTGTGAACCCTGGTGACATGGGGTACCACATTGTGGATGCTCTATTCTTCCTGTTGTGTGGCAAGACTGCATTTTCAGGAAACTGTTGGGCAGAATGAGGCAACTCAGAGTTCAGGAGAAGTGTCTACGTGCCTTTTAGGGTTGGGGTTTAACCTCCCCTCAGGAATTTCCCAGCATACAGACAATGGCCTTGAGAGTGAGTGCAGCAGATGGAAGGGTGAGTCAAGCTGGGACTCAGCACCCTTGAGGCTGGCTGTGCTCCCCTCACATCATCCCACACTCCCTCTCTGTATTGGGTCCAAGTACATGGAGCCCCAAGCTCCTGCACCCCAATCTGTACTCTCCATGACAGTGTCAGTTGCCAAGCCTGAACTGACACTAGCCCAGCGCACCACTCACGCAAGGTCTTTGAGGAGTGGGCACCGCTGGCAGCCCTGAACCAGGCCATCTCAGAGGTGGCCTCCCTGCCACATAGCCTATCTGAAAAGGCACCCCAACCCCCATCAGTGTTGACTGTGCATTGAACCATCTCTGTTACTTTTTTCAGCTTTTCTTAATACAAACTGCTGGCCGTTGGGAGAGTGGCCAGGGTTAAGGTGGAGCCACAATGTGGCCATTTTCACAGCCCCAGCAAAGCCCATGGTTGATGCCAAATTCTTGTTGAGCTGAATAGAATGGAGGAAAGCTGACCAACCCATCAGAATAATAATAGCTAACATTTACAGAGGGATCACACACCAAGACTGTTCTCAGTGTTTTCTGTGTATTGATTTCTTTTCGCCTCGTGATAATCCTGTAAGGTAAGGACTATTATTTACTATTGTATGAACGGGGACACCAAAGCAAGGCTGCAAACCAGGTCATCCAAAGTACAGCAACCACTGCCTTCCCAAAGAACCCCAGTCAGGAAGCCTAGATTAATTTGCCCAGGGTCCTCTCCCGGCAACCACATGTCCACACTGCAGCATCGCCTGGCTTATGCACCGCAAGAAGCAAGATGCAAAGCGCCCCTCCAGAAGCATAAGGAGGTAGGCATGTGGTTTAACTGAGCAAATGTGGCTTGAGAGTCAGGAGACCTGGATTCCCATTCTGGCCTGGCCTTTACTCATATGAGCATTGCCAACTAAGCCCCACTCTCCTCCTTGGTCAGCCACGAGGTCTGCCAGACCTCCCAGTCCCTGCCCTTCCTCAGATTCTGTGAAGAACGGAAACAGGCAGCACAGGTAGCGTGAGGATGGGCCCCAGACACAGCAAACCTGACAAAAAAAACCACCCACTCCACACGTGAGCATTAGTGAGCACAGTTCAGTGTTTTGGGAACTATGTGTTGTTTTGAAATGTGTCTGTTTAGACCATGAGTAAGTATGGGGGGAAAGGGGACAGGCATCTTTTTCCAGTTAATGAAGTGAGGCTTCACAGAGGAAGAAGATTTTCTTAGTCACATTTCCTGTTTCACACTGACCTTTTAGAAGGAAACCCACAAGTAAACCTGTGCCAAGGCCTGCTCACAGGATCTACCCACAGGTATAATAAAGATGACCTAAATAAAGACCACTGTGGGCCAAGCTCAACCTGAATCAGTGGAAATAGTAAGACACTAAGAAGGTCTGATAGACTGAGATAAAGGGGATGCTGGTGCTCTGTCAACTGCAAAAACAATGACATGAAAGAGACTTGAATGATTGTTCAACTGGGATCCAAGCCAAGAGGCAGAGAGAAACCATGGGGCAATCTCTTCATTGGTCTCTAGGTACTTAGGGCTTAGCCTCTCCTTATAAACCAGAGGCCCTAAAAATTAAGAGAGATGCTCAGAGTGATTTCAAAAGAAGTAATATTGACTGGGGTGTAAAATTAGTTGTGAGAATCAAGATTATTTAGCCTAACGAGGAAAGGACCAGGAGATAACCGAAGAACCATTAAGTTGGTGGGGATTGGTTATCTGAAGGACAATGGCAGAGGTTCGTTTTCCTAGCTGCTGACCACAGAATGCCAGGCCCAAACAGGGGCAGAGATGTGGAATGTTCGGGAATGTGCTGAAGGGGACTGGAGAGTGGAACAGGTTGCCAAGGCCAAGAGAGTTGGACAATCAGGTTTCAGAGCCTAAGACCTGATGAGATAACGAAGACCAACTGCCATCACTGTTTACATCTACTCAAGGAAAACGCCATGGAGATGTTTCATTTGGAAAGCTTTGTTTGTTTTGTTTTAAACAACGAGGCCCAGAATTGGGCTGAGGTAAAAAAAAAAAAAAAAAAAAATCAGGCAAAGGAAGCGGTGATAATGTTGGAAAAATGGAGTGGGGAATGGGGTAAGAGACGGCAGGCAATGAACCAGAGAGCACCTAAGAGTTAGACGGGTTTTTTGGTCAAAAGTAAAGAAGGACACTTTATTTTATTTTTTGGATAAGTAATACAATCACATGGTCAGAAGTAAAAACATAGGAAGTGATAATGTCTCACTCCCACCTTGTCCCCCATCTGTCCAGTTCTTATACCCATATACCTATCTTCATTAATTTCTTACATATCCTTCCAGAATTTCCTTATGTAATTACAAGCAAATATGATTACAGGGATTTGCTTTTTCCATTCTTTTTTGCTACAAAGGTAGCATAATACCATATACACATAGTATTGTGCCCCAGGCTTTTTCATCTAATGCAGCGTTTTGGAATTCTTACCCTCCCAGTGGGTAGAGAATATCCTGATGCCTTTTGGCACAGGAAGAGCAAGAGAGAACCCTGAGGTCTTCCTGACTAGAACACCTCACAGTCTCTTCCCAGCCAGCTTCCCTGTCTCTCTCCCATCCAACTCCATTCCTAAAACCTTCACCCAAACACAGAGTTATTTTCAAATCCCCCACCTGCCTCAATTCTCCTTAAACCCTTCTGTCCACCCCCGGAGATTTTGTACTCAGACAACTTATCTAACAAAGTCCCTGAGGAACTTACAACAGTCTCTGTGACAGAGAAGTAACCTTGCAAAGAGAGAGAACTGTCAGGCCTCCGTGTTTCTGAGAAAGAGACACTCCTTCCTTCCCAGAGAGCACCAGGACCTTCGCGACCCAGGAAGGAGCGCTCAGCTGCCAGAACCCACCCCAGGCTGCCCCTCACCATGGGGTTCTGTGCAGCAAAAACCAATGCCCAGGGCCACGTCCATCACAGGAAAAATCCCCCGGGGCCCGCCACCCCCCCTCATATTCCCTCAGCCACCCCAGCCCTTCTCAGTCCTCTGTCAGACCCTGCTGTCCTCTTCCCATGCCAGACCTCCCAGGACTGGGGGCTGCAGCTCCTGCCCTCCTCCCACCCTGACCAGCCTGGAAGCTGCGCCAGGAGGACTTGGGGACTCGGAGGCACCTCTCGCCAAGACACAATTGAGTGAGGCCTGAGCGTGGGTCAGCGTGGGTCTCCTTGGCAGAGCATGGGGGAAAGTGGGGAAGGCAGGGTGGGCACCTCTGTGGGCCACCACCCCGCATCGCATGGTTCCTATGAGGTTATTCCCTGACCCATAATCAGGACCAACCTCCACTGCTTCATGTTCCCAGGGGGTCTCCACTTGCTGCTGTAGACGCCCCTTGAAATAGCATTTTGACAGGTGGCCTGTGTGGTGGTTATGAGCACTGGGTTTACGGTTAAGCAGATGTGGGTTTGTGTCCTGGCTCTGCCCCTTAACTCCTTAGAGTCTCAGTTTCCTTATCTGGAAAATGGGAATAATACCTATTTCAGGGGATTACTATGGGGATTAAATTAAGGTGAGGCTATGAAAAGTCTCAGTCTGGTATAACCAACTACTCAACAACCGGCCACCGTCATCTCTCTTCCGCCTGCCCTGCGGAGCTCAGCACCCAGGCTCTAGTAAAAAGCAGACTCCTGGCCGTGGGTCTGAAGAGGCTGTGATGAGCCAGCCACAGGTGGGAGAGCTTCAGGTGGCCAGTGGAGCTAGCTTTCTCAGTGTGGGCCTCTCCCTCCTAAATTTCAGGGGACAGAAAAGGCCATCCTGCTCCTTGCTTGGTGTCTGTAAAAGCATCTTCATCTCGACTCTGGAAAAATGAAGCTAGGAGGCAGTTCAGAGAGGCCCTCTCTTTCCATACACAGCCACAGCCTGTTTAGCCGACTAGTTTCTAGTTTTTTCTGCAGCCCTGGCATGCAGGCCTAGAGGAGGATTGAGTCTGGCTACGGCATGGCCTCCTTACAAACCCTGAGAGGGCTGGGGGCTGCGCTGGGCTCCACTGGCACCCAGGATACTCTTCCTCCATGAGCCTCCCAGAGGCCATGTGCTGGCAGGGTCCTCGCCCTTCCTCAGACCTGTACCCAGACCACACCCTGCATAAAAAGAAGGGTCCACAGTGCTCATATCCCACCAGGCTCGGACACGATGACCCCATCTGGAACTTCTGGAAGTGAGACGGGGACCCACAACACTGTAACCCAGGAGCACTGCCAGGGTCACTGTTCACCAAGGGAAGGGGGTCAGGAGGATCCCGGCCCAGCGGTCTTTCCACGGGCCCACTCCAGCGTGCTGTGTGTCCAGCGCTGTAGGTAGACTGGATGGTAGCGAGGCCCTGACAGAACCTGAACAGAATAAATGCCTGGGAAACCCACCCGTTTTTGTCCTTGGGTCCCTAGGTTGTATGTTAGAAGCTGTCTTGGCTTAACTAGTTCTGTCCCATTTTAGGGTCTGCAAGGAGGACTGGCAACCCAAGATGTTCAACAGCCAGATCCATTAGACTCCTGAGCTCCCAAGGGCAAGGAGGCAGGGGAAACCCACTCCAGGGTCCCAGCACCTTTTACGACTTTCCCACCATGGCCTTGAGACCCTGTCTGACATGACCTGCCCACTGACCAGTCTCATCTTGAGTCATCCCCTCCTCTGTGCTCCACCCATGCGACCCTCCCTCCGCTCCTCCAGTGCTCCTCCCATCTCTCCCAGGTGTGCCTCTTGTCTGGGATCTCAACCCCTCCCTTCGCCTGGCTAACCCCTACTTCACCCTGTGCGTCTACATTTGAATTTTAAAATCTAAGTGCAGGATTTAGGTTCCTCTTAGCCTATTGAGATCCATCCGCAACTCCAATAGTCCTTCTGTTGCTTTTATTGTTGCTGTTGTTGGGGGCTCCTTGTAAATCGTCATTAAAGAAGTTGGATAGGAATGAGTCCTGTGGCCCGCTACTAGAGACTTCCTGCCTAGAAGCTGACATTGATCCACCCATCTTCATGCTAATGGCAGAAGGACACGGGGTTTTCCAGTTATCAATTGCGCTGTGGAACAAACCGCCTCAACCAGTTTATTTATTTATTTATTTAAAAGCCAACTATTTTAGTATGCTCACAGATTCTGCGAGTCAGGAATTGGGACAGAGCACAGCAGAGATGGCTTTTCTCTGCTCCACCATGTCTAGGGCTCCAGCTGGGGAAAGTGGACAACAAGCAGAAGATGAGTGACCTAAACATTTGGGGGCTGGAGTTATCTAGAAGCTTCTTCATTCACATATCTGGCACTGGCGATGGGATGACTCAAAGGATGGGCTCACCTGGGACTGCCCCACTTAGACCTTCATGTGGCTTCTCCATGTTGGCTTGGGTCTCTTAGCATGACAGCTGAGCTCCAAGAGCGAGTATTCCAAGAGAAGCAGGCAGAAGCTGTGGGGCCTTTCATGACCAAGCCTCAGAAGTCACAGAGCATCACTTTCTCCGTTCTCTACTGATCAAGGCAGTCACAAACCTATCAGATTTAAGAGGAGGAACATGGATCCCATCTCTGGATAGAAGGAATGTCAAAGAATTTTAGAAAGCAGCACTGGAAGCCTACACCCGGGTGCAGAATCACTTAGAGTTGGGGGTCGCTCACCAGGTCAGGGCATATGTTCTAGCTGGCAGGCTACTCAACGGCAATAATTGAGGAGAAGCAATATTCCAAGGCTTCTGACATTCCTGCAGACAGGAATACAGGCCAGGCTACCACAATAAGGACACTCTAACAGAACAGAGATTGAAGACGGATACCAGGTCTCCTGAAAAAGACTGAAGCCCAGTTATCACAACAGAAGCCCAGGGCCTGCACAAGGTCAGACCAGCAGAGTGTGATGTGATGCCATCACCCAGGTTTAGCTGAGCACCTTCAATCCTCTTCCTGAGAGTGCATGAGAGTTTATCAAATGCCCATGCTGAAATTTAAAAATATTATACCTATGGCATATTCCCGATCTGACAATCAGACATTGCATCAAAAAAGGAAAGAGACCAAGGCTTGTTCCTGGTGAACCCATGTCAGCTTCTAGTGACCACCATTGCCTTTTAAACGCACATAGACCATCTTGAATCATCTCGGCTGAGATCAATGTAGATCTCACCAGACTGGGGAAGGGAGTAGGAAGTACACAGATCAAGAGGGAAATAGGAGAAAGCAAATGGAAGAGGTCTTTAGAATTACTCCTAAGTTCCTCTAGAGATGCTAGAGGGAAGGTGGACCCCAGGGCCCAGTGGTTCCAGGTGGTCCCAGCCTGCCAGCTGCCTGGTTTTCAGCTCTTCATCAATGTCCCACTTCAAGTCAGGCCTCATATTTTTCAGAAAGCAAAACATTTGCACTGATCTGAGGTCACTTGAAGCCCATTTCATCTCACTGGCTGGAGTATTTGGGACTTGAAAGTTCCTGGAGGAGCAGCAGAGGGGAAATAGCTCAGAGACGGGTCTGGGGAAGAGTGAGGAAAGTGAAATTGATTTTGGGGGAGAGGTATACAGTTCTTCCCGTGGAAGATGTGTGTAGCAACCCGGGGCACTGTTACCTGCCGCAGGTCATCAACTTCTGGGTGTCTGGGCCAGCCCCGTGGCTTAGCGGTTAAGTGCGTGCGCCCTGCTACTGGCGGCCCAGGTTCGGATCCCGGGCGCGCACCGAAGCACCGCTTCTCTGGCCATGCTGAGGCCGTGTCCCACATACAGCAACTAGAAGGATGTGCAGCTATGACATACAACTACCTGCTGGGGTTTTGGGGAAAAAAAAAGGGGAGGATTGGCAACAGATGTTAGCTCAGAGCCGGTCTTCCTCAGCAAAAAGAGGAGGATTAGCATGGATGTTAGCTCAGGGCTGATCTTCCTCACAAAAAAACAAAACAAAACAAAACAACTTCTGGGTGTCTGGCTCACACAATCCTAGAAGGCCAGAGCTGGGTGGTGCCTGCTCTGAGGTCATCTGGTTCAACCCTCCCATTTGAGAGATGAGGAAACCATGGCAGAGTCCATCTGTGCTCACTGAATATCCATGTGCTCCCCCTGCATTTCCTAGTCTTCCTTGCAGTTAGGTGAGGTCATGTGATTAATTCTGGCCAATGGACCATAAGTGACATGTGTCGCTTCCAGGCTCAAACAGTCAAGAGATGGTCTGCCTCTTCCATCCCTCTCTTCCCCTGTCACTGGGACCTTACAGCCCATATGCTCTGACGGCATGGCTACATGGTGCAAGAGATTCTATCTGTCCTCATCAGAGCAAGAAATTACTCTTGATTGTGTTAAGCCCCTGAAACTTGAGTGTTTGTTTATCACTGCGGCACAGCATGGCTTAGCCTGACTAATAAGGAAATCGAGGCTTACAGGGAAATATGGATATTGAGTAACCCTGAATGATGCATGTCAGACCCCCTTTCCATCAGGAAAGCAGAATCAGGGCAGGTAGGATGGTAGGATTTTCTGCTCTGGGGAGATGATCAGGCAGCACTGATCCTGTCACTGTTGTTTAGTGCTTTATAATTTACAGAGCGCCTTCATGGACTGCATCTTCCTTAATCCTCCATCAATCTTGGTAGGACCATCTTTAGTCCTATGTTATTAGGACTTTAGGAGACATGTCCAAAATCAAACAGTGAGGAAATGATGGAGCCAAGACTAGAATCCAGGGCTTTCCCCACACACCACCCCTGTTTTCAGAATACTGTCATCTTTAGAAAAGATTATAACTCTCTTTTCCCCTCCCCTCACCAAAAAAATACCGGTTGGAATAGGCTTATTTTTTCCCATAGGTCTATTCTTACAGCAAGTTTATTTTAATGTTTAAATTTTGCCTTGAGAAGGTTCCAGTAGCCCTGGAGATAACTGGAGGAACCCCAGGGAGTCAAGGAGGCAGGGCTGGGAAACTCCACCCTCTGGGGTCCCTGGCTGAGAGAGTCCCCTTGGCCGGTCCCTGAGGAGGCACAGCCACCACGGTCCATGTCAGAGCAGCAAATGAAGAAGTTGGACTGGACCACATCAAAGCAAGTTTTCTTCAAAAAATCCAAATCAGATCCAGGTTCCTCTTCTTCACATCACAGAAAGTGAGCAAAGGGGAGCTTCTGGGGCTGCTTCCTCTTTCAACAGAAAGGGGAATGGCTGCAGGCCTGAGGGTGGACATTTACATCTTGGAGTAGCTGACAAGTTAAAGGCCAAGGGTTGCTTGGGGACCCAGGGAACCCAGGCTCTCTGCGGCCCTGTGCTCTCCAAATTGCTTCCTGAGGCACAGGGAGCCCAGGATCCCCTGCAAGGCTCATCCTCTGAGCCCCAACCCTGGCTACCCACCAGGGCCCACCTGATCTGGATGTCACTGCAGACCCTCACCTGTCCTCCCCTTCTTGTCAAGACCCAGGCAGAAAATTGAGTCCTGGGGTCCCATCTCCCCTTTAGCTCCTTCCTCCTTGGGCCTCCATAGTCTGACTTCCATCTTCACCTTGATTCTAAAACTGTTCCCACCAAGGCTGTCACCAAGATGCTATCGTCCAAACAGGAAGAACTTAGCTGCAAACGTGGCCCGATCACTTGCAAGTTCATGACCTCAAACAAGCTATTTACCTTCTCTAGTCTCAGTTTCCTCATCTGCAAAATGGGGATAATAATAGGACCTGGCTCGTAGGGTTGCTGTGAGGATGAAATGAGGTAATGTGAGTAAAGCTTGGCAAAATGCCTGGTTCACTTGGTCTGTCACGTGATGAATACAGGTTATCAATCTTTCATACTTGGGGCCAGAGATCATAATTTTTTTAAATTGCAATATAATTGGCATATAATATTGTATTAGTTTTAGGTGTATATATGTATATATGGCAAAACGATCACCACAATAAGTTTAATTAACATCCATCTCCACACATAGCTGTATTTTTTTTCTTATAGTGAGAGCTTCTAAGATCTACTCTCTTAGCAACTTTCAGTATACAATACAGTATTATTAACTATAGTCACCATGCTGTACATTACATCCCCAGTGCTTATTCATCTTATAACTGAAAGTTTGTACCTTTTGACCCCCTTCGCCCATTTCGCCCACCCCCCATCTCCAGCCTCTGGCAACCACCAATCTGTTCTCTGTATCTATGAGTTAGGGCCTTTTTTTTTCAGATTCCACATATAAGTGACATTATACAGTATTTGTCTTTCTTCTTTCTGACTTATTGCACTTAGTTTTTTTTTTACTTTAGGAGGTAATATGGTGCATAACCATCTCTAACATACCTCCCTCGGTGGGTGCCAGGGCAGTGCCCCACAGTCACACACATTCATGATTCTGCAGCGAACATGTCAACATTCACTGGGAGGGACTTAAGGAAAGACAGTAAGGAGGCTTTCTAGTTCAGGTCAAGTTTTGCTGCCAGATAAGATTTGGCAACAAACTGATGACAACAACAACAACAAAACGTTTTTTTTTGAGATCTTTGGATTTCAACCTTGCAGATGAGAGATTGTGAGTCTGTATTAGTATCATTCATATTTGCATATTTGGGTTTTTCTGTCACCTAGAACATAACATGTGCTCCATGACTCCTTCCCAGGAAGCCCTGGCTCCAGAAGCTCCCTGCTGTCTCACCTCCACCCTGACTTGCTCCCTTTTATTCCCACAGCCCATGGCTGTTGGTGCTGTCCAGTCTGAGATGGATTCATATTGATATCTGCTACATAGCCCCACATACCTGAGCCAACTCTTTGAGGGCAGGAATAGTGTTTTCTACTTCTCTGGTCTTCTTAGTAACAAGTACAGAGGTGAGTATACAGTCGGTGTTTAATAAATGCCTCCTGCATGAACTCTGCTGCCCCCCTACAATTCTCCTTCTGATCTTGGCTTGCTTGGTGCTAGAAGAGACCACACAGTGTAAGGAAACCATATGGCTTCTGTGTTCACCCAGCCCTGAGTTTGCAGCCTGCCCAGGCACCTCCCTGGCTGTGTGTGTTTCTTATTGTCTCTAGGGCTCAGTTTCGCATCTGTAAAACGAGCACAGGCACCCACCTAGCTCAGTTCCTGGCATCCACTGGAGAAATGATAGTCTCAACAGGGTCCTTGTGGGAATTAAGTGAATTAAAGCATATAGAGGCTTAGGAACAGTTTTAGCACATTGCGCATGCTCAATACATTTTGGATTTTTTTGGCCATATTCAAGGATTATAATTTTTCATCCTTTTTTCTACTGTGGTGAAATATACATAAAATAAAATTTACCATTTTATTCATTTTAAGTACAATTCAGTGCAATTAAGTACATTCACACTGTTGTGCAACCATCGCCACTGTCTATTTTCATTACTTTTTTATCTTGCCCAATTGAAACTCTGTATCCATTAAACAATATCTCCCATTCCCCCCTCCCCACAGGCCCTGGTAACCTCTAATCTACTTTCTGTCTCTATGAATTTAACTATTCTAGGTACTTCATACAGATGGAATCATACAATATCCTTTTGTGTCTGGCTTATTTCACTTAGCATAATGTTTTCGAGGTTCATCTATGTTATAGCATGTGTCAGAATTTCATTCATTTTTATGGATAAGTAATATTCTTTCTTATGGATATACCACATTTTGTTTATCCATTCATCCTTGATGGACACTTGGGTTGTTTCCACCTTTTGGCTATTGTGAATAATGCAGCTATGAACATCCGTGTTCAAGTCTCTGTTTCAATTCTTTTGGATACATCCTTAGCAGCAGAATTGCTGGATCATATGGTAATTCTGTTTAATTTTTTTGAGGAACCACCACACTATTTTCCACAGTGGCTTCAATACATTTTGGTTGTTATTATTTCTTCAACCATTCATTCATGGGGCAAATAATCAATGAGGGTCATCTATGTGCAGGCACCATGCTAGGTTCTGGGGATACACAGGGAGGTCACAGTCTGGCAGCACATCGTAGGCCCTCAGGGGCTGGCAACAGAACAAACACACACCTTGGGCTTTTCCACTCCTTTGCCACTTAGTTTCTCTCCCAATTTAATTCACCTCACCTTACAACTCCTCCTTGTCCCTTTTGTGGTTCTCCACCAATTCGACTATTCTTTCTCAGCATCATTCCCGTTTCACAATCGTCTCTCCCACCACAGTTCTAAAACTTCTGCACGCCTCTGCAGGCTGAGAGAAACTCTTTCTCCGATTCCCCTCACTCCCTTAAGACTTCTTGAATCAAATCACCTTCCCCGAAACTTGTGGAAGCCCTCAGCTGTTATTAAACTCTGACTTGCCAATCATGGTTTTCCAACCTCTCTCCCACTCCATTGGTCTTCATTTCTGTCTGGTCCCCTAAGCCAACCCCCAAGCATCCTCACACGCCCCTCTCTGTCCCTCCATTCCTCCATCCTGCTGTCTCCCCAGCCGCCCTGGAGTCCCTGCCGGTCCAGCCCGCCTTCAGAGTGTAGTGAAAGTTGGATTTTCCATCCAGAAATACAAAACCCAAGTCATCTTCTTTTGTGAAGTCTTTCCTGATGAATCCCACCCTGGAGCTTCAGGTACTCCCTATTTTACCAGATCAGTTTGGTTTTAACAAATTTCTGTACGTGAATCCTCTCTCACCACCTATTTCCATTATAAATTGGAAGATAGATATAATTGGAAAATTTGAAAGAAAATGAGCTCACAGCCTCCCAGAATTCTGCTGAGGCAACTATGAGTCCCCATCCCAAGGACCTGGAGGGTCCTCTTCTGCAGTGTTCCAGGGGGAACCACGGCCTGGGTCTTGTTCCACAATGTTCCATGGGGAACCACGGCCTGGGTCCCGTTCTGCAATATTCTGTAGGGAACCTCGGCCTGGGTCCTGTTCCACAATGGTGCATGGGGAACCACAGCCTGGGTCCTGTTCTGCAATGTTCCATGGGGAACCACAGCCTGGGTCCTGTTCTGCAATATTCTATGGGAAACCTAAACCTGTGTCCTCTTCCACAACGGTGCGTGGGGAACCATGGCCTGGGACCTGTTCCACAATGTTCCAGGGGGAACCACAGCCTTTCACTTTCGCCCTCTCTTGGCCCCCTTGCTGCAGGGGGTCATCAGTGGGAGTCAAGCTCAGCCTCCCAGCAGTAGGGAACCCAGCCCCCGCCTTCAAGGTGAGGCCATTCTTCCTTCTCTTCTACCCTGTGGCTGGAGAAATTTTCCTAAAGGGCTGCATGCTGCTTTCAGCCCTTTGTAAGCCAACTTGCCTCTGGATGGTTAATGTACAGGTTCCTTTATGATGTCCCCTGATGTCCGCAGCTCACATCAAATCCCACAGTTTCCTAAATCCCAGTTTTCTCAGACTGGAACAATGGGGAACTTTTGTTGGCCCTTCTCCTCTCCACCTCCCACTCAGTTCTCACAGCTTGCTGGTAGGCCCCTTGACCCATAACTGACTGAGAATTCATGCTCAGCAGACCCGAAACATTAGCATACCTAAAACCCACATTTACATTTTATTACTTTATAGGAAGATGACTTACAATACATTACATTTACCTACAATAAATTGAAGAAAAGAGAAATTGACACAAGTTCTCCTGGGTGGGGGTTGGGGATATATACCTCTATTATTTTGAAGACTTTTCTTGTTCAATGAGAAAGTGGCTAATGGAGTAACCAGGCTTGTGGCATGCTGGTGTCATACTACTAGAGTTTCTGCCTCATTTACCCAATTCTTTTTTTTAATCAGAGGAATTTTTCCCTAATGGGGAATCCCCTGAATTGGCATTCAAAGCTCTCCAAATTTAGTTCCTTCTCTCTTTTTGTTTGTGTATTTATCTGTCAGATACAGCCAAGGCTGAGAAGGTACACTTTGGAGTGCTGAGGTGGGACAGGCCGTGCCTACTGTGGGCTTTGCATTTCTTAAGTTCAAACCTTGAAAAAGAGTAAATCACCCGAGGGCACCAGTTGGCCAGTGTTGTTCGTTAGAAACTGTAAGGTAGGGGGCTGGCCCAATGGCATATCGGTTAAGTTCTTGGGCTCAACGTCAGCAGCCAGGAGTGTTCGCGGGTTCGGACCCCGTGCACGGACCTATGCACTACTTATCAAGCCACGCTGTGGTGGCGTCCCACATATGAAGTAGAGGAAGATGGGCATGGATGTTAGCCCAGGGCCAATCTTCCTCAGCAAAAAGAGGAGGATTGGCAACAGATGTTAGCTTAGGGCTAATCTTCCTCACAAAAAAAAAAAAAACTGTAAGGTAAGTTCAAGTAAACTTGCTGGAATTCAGTTCACAGCCATATTGTTTGTCCAACGAGCTGATGCTTTGTGTCCCCTGAGTCGATCACATGACAGCAGGGATCCCCAAGGCCCCCGAAAAGCAATGGCCACACAAGCCTTTGAGAAAACTACCCTTAGTTGATGCAGCTAACCCTGTCCTACTCACTCAGCTCACAACCCCACAAGGAACACATCCACTGCTGATCCCCCACCCCCTACTCTCAGCCTCTCTCCTCTCAGCCTGCGCCATCAGCAACGGCTGGTGACACCCGGGGACAGGATGCCCTTCAGCCCCTGCAGTGTCCAGAGAAGAGAGTTGCCTCCCTCTCTTACTGGCTCTGCTAAAATCGCAGTAAGCATGAGGGGGAAACCCCACCATGCTGCTCAGGGACCTGCCACTGGGGGGGCCGCACGGGGCAGTGGCTGTCAGCCTGTGTGGGGCGGCCCCTGCGGCAGCCCCGTCTGAGGCCACCCCTCCACTCCACCTGGACTCTGTCCCCTGGTGTTGCCCAGGGGCCTCCCGCTGCACTGGGTGCGCTCTCTGCCCCATCTTTCTCCTTCTCCGCTGAAGCATTGCCATCGGTGCACACACGTGTTTTACTGCCTTCCATCTTAAAAAAGAAAAATCCACTGGAACTAGGTCACTCTTCAGCGACCACCCTATTTTTCTTCTCCCTTTTACAATAGAATTCCTCAAAAGAATTCTTGATTTTCACAGTCACTACATCCTCTCCTCCCATTTTTTCTTGAACCCTTTATAATTGGGCTTTGCTCCCCACCACTCCCCTGAAACTGCTCTTGCTAAGGGTCACAGTGTACCTACTGGTCAATTCTTAGTCCTCATCCTCCGCACCTATCAGCAGCATTTGGCCAGTTGATTGCTCCCTCCTTCTAGAAACACTTCTTGCCACGTCTCCCAACACAACTGTCTCTCAATCTGCCTCCCTGA
Source organism: Diceros bicornis minor (assembly GCF_020826845.1). Classification (NCBI taxonomy): domain Eukaryota; kingdom Metazoa; phylum Chordata; class Mammalia; order Perissodactyla; family Rhinocerotidae; genus Diceros; species Diceros bicornis. The sequence continues at coordinate 17,291,001 of NC_080763.1, forward strand.
CTGCTGGTTTTAGTCCACTTGACTAGGTCATCCTTCACTCTAGGCTTCATCCTCCAGCCTCTCCTTTTCTCAGGCTGTCCTCACTCCCAGGGCGACCCCCTCCCATCCCTGCTTTGAGAACCATCCATATGCTGATGAGTTTGCATCCTGGCTCTGACCTCCCCTAGCTGGGTGACCTTGGACAAGTCATTTAACCCCTCTGTGCCTGAGTCTGTAAAATGGTGATAATAATAATACCCCTTTCACAGGGTTGTTAGGAGGACTGAGTTATTATTTATAAAGCACTAAACATGTCTGGTAGGTTATTTAAGTAAATGCTTTTCCCAGCCCTTCACCTGGACAACTTCAGCTCACTCTTCAGGTCTCAGTATAAATGTCACTTTGAGATTTCTGTGCACCTTCTTCTCCTAGTCACGCTCATAAAATTGTGATGATGCATTACCTCTGTGACTGTTGACTTTAGCCATCTCCCTGCTGCCTGGTTACCCTGGAGAGCAAGGACAGGGCCTTCCTTCATTCCTGCTCTACCCCCAGCGCCCAGAGTGATGGGAGCAGTGGGGTGCCTCAATGAAGAGTCACTGGATGCACGAGTGAAAGACGGAACACACGAATGGATGAACTCTAAGTGGCCGCTGTGGCCCCGTGGGGCTTAATTAACGGGGTGGGCCTCTCCTAAGAAAGGGACTGCAGAAGGATCTTGATCAGGACACATCGAAGAGCCTGGGCTGTGGAGGAGGTTGGCGACACACATGACCATGACCATCATGGAGGCCTCTTTTGTCCCTATGTGCCTGGCTCCTGTGCCTTGGATGACATCGCTTTATCCCACAGCAGTGGTTGGTGTATCTGTGCCACCTGACGTTCTGTGGCCAAACACAGCCCAAGCTAAAGTACAGGGTGGAGGGGCCGGGGATTCTGTTTATATGTACTTAAGACCTGAAACTCAATAATGAGCCGGCATTGCCAAAATGGACTCACTCTGGCCAGCCTGACACCATGGAGGCAGCAAGCGAGATGAGAATGAGGCTGCAGGCAGGTGGACCTTGGGTTGAATCCTGGCTCTGCCCCTGGTCACCTGTGTGACCCTGGGAAGCAATGGTTGAAACTCTGCTTCTTTGGGTATAAAATAATACTCCTCCTAGTGCTGTTGGGAAGGTAAAATGAGGCACTATTCTTAGAACATGGTGGAAATGCACATTTTGCTTCCCTCCCTCCAACATGGAATAGAAGTTTTCCATAGGTAACGAAGATGGTAGGAATTAAGAAGCTCCAGGAAGGAGTAAAGCTTTAGCCTCATCATGAATTACACATCTTTGACTTTAGGTAAAGTGAATGCAAGCGTGATTTGATTTAATTCAACTCAACTCAGTGAAAAACTATTTCCAAGGACCCCACTGTGGGCATGGGTGTGTGATATAGCCTAAGGAGAAGATAGCGAAATTCCAATTTCACACCTTTCTCTTTTTATTTCTCTAGGACTTTGTGTATAAAGCCACGAAGGACTTCTTAAAGTCTTTAAAGTCCTGCTCTGTTAATCCCATGAGTCAGATGGAACAAGCTTCTAACGAGGGGAGGAAATTAATATTGCATGCGTACCAACACTGCCAGGTGCCTTCATGTGCTTTCTCATGAAATCCCCACCAGCACACTGAGATCTAGATATTCTGAACACATCACTGACGTGAAGCCCCATCTCTAGAATTCCAGCAGGCAGGGCCACCACAAAAGACTGGAAAATCCCGGAGCCCCAGAACACGCTTAATCTGCCATGACTTGGGGGTAGGAGGAAGATACCGGAGGAGATGATTCAGACCTTCAGAAGTCCTAAGTCCTAAACATATGACACTGTCTGCAATGGGATTCAAAATAAAAACACTACGAACTCATAAATGCAAAACTTGCATGTATACTGAAGTTAAAATTGCTTCTTTCTAGATGTTTCCAAACACAATATTCTGGGTAACTCTAAAGCTGGATTTTTTCCTCATGGCTTTGGGGCCCCTGACTTACTGGTATCCTAATGAGGCCCTTGGTCTGCCTACTGGGTTAGACAGCAGCCAGTGCTTGCTGTGTCCTCACAAGATCAGGGGTGAATGACCTTAGGCAAGGCCGGCTACATCCAGAGACTTCCCCACTGACACGTTGTTGATTGACTCTAAGCGTTTCATAGGGGCACCCCTTATAAGCACTATTTAGAGAAGCAGAAAAACTGACGAGGCCCATGAGTAACTAGATGGAGAGATACTGGAGAACTGTTTCAAGGTCAGTGGGTTGGGTTGGATGCTCAAATTCGTCTTCGTTTCTTTTTTTCCTTCTCACCTGAAAAGAGAGATAGATGTGTAGCTTCTCCGTGGGTTGGTGCAGTGTCTGGATTCAGGTGGAAAATCCTGGTCCCACTTGAATAAACTCCCAGTGTTTCCTTGGGAAATCTGTTGACAATTTCCTTCAGTCTTGGACCCCGATGCTATTCTCCAAAAGGCCTTGTGATCATGATTTTAAGTGTCTTTGGGAAAACATTGAAAGAACACAATCTCAAAATAATATTCAGCCTCGACATCCTAAAGAATGCATGACAAAAATGGTGTAATACCCACTGTTGACAAGGATGTGGGGAGATAAGAATTCTCATAAACTGTTGGAGGGAGTATAAATTGATACAATCTTTTTTTTTTTGGAGAGCAATTTCAAAATCTATCAAAATTTTAAATGTGGAAATATTCCCTTTGACTCTGCTATTTCATGTCTAGAATTTTATCCTACAGAGATCCATTCACACAAGTGCTCAAAGATATATGAGCAAAGATATTCATTGCAGTCATTTTTATCATATTTTTAAAAACTGGAAATAACCTAAATGTCCATTAATGAAGGAATTGTTAAATAATGTATGGTATATCTGTTTTATGGAATACTATGCAGTAGTTAAAAAAAATAAGGTTAACATCCATCTACATGAACTGACATGCAAAGCAGCTCACAATTACTCATTAAGTTAGAAACACAAGTTTTCAGACAATATAAACCAAATTGTGGGGTTTTTTAAAAAAATAAAAGGTATGTACATATATATTTGTAGATGCATGGAAAACATCAAGAAGATATGTCACTTGGGGGAGGGGCTTTGGGTGGTAGGAAGGAGCTAAAGGGATAAAGAATGGGAGGCTTATTTTTTGTTTTTCTATACCAAATTTATAAATTTTCATACAAGGAACAAATGTGACTTTCATAGCAAGTTTGTTTTATTTTCTTTCTGGTTTATTGAGATATAATTGACTTACAGCACTGTATAAGTTTAGGATGTACAGCATAATGATTTGACTTACATATATCATGAAATGACTACCACAATAAGTTTAGTTAACAGGATATTTTATTTTTTTAAGAATATATAGACGCCTTTGGCAACGGACCTTATGAAGGTGTTTTATCAACAGACATACTGTGACCAGGATCAAGGCCGCCTCACCTCCTTGAACACTGTTTCAAGTTCCACACTCCTCTGAGTATGATTGAACGCAGAGCTTTCAGAGAGAGCATCACGCTCGCCTGCTGCCAGGTGAATGAGTATATTCACTGCTCTGCTTGTTGGGGACAGAAAGACCCTTGCAATTTAGACAGCACTTCCACTATCTTATCTCACAACAGCCCACAAAACAGGCAGGACAGGAATTTTTATTCCCATTTCTACAGGGCAGGCTTGGGGAGGTTATTGAACCAGCCCGCAGTCACGTGACCAAAAAGTCAGAGAGCCACAACTGCATCAGGTCAGAAGCGAGTAAAGCTACGGTGCTCTTCTCCACTGCAGAGGTAGACACCTACCACCAGGACCAGACAGGTGGTAACCCTGGGAAAAACAGGCTCTCCCTGCTCAGGGCTCAGTGGAAACAGCCCACATTGCCTCTAACTTTTCATTTTCAAGCTGACACATTTCAGCAGTTAAATCTGACATGGCAGGGACCCATTCTGGCTCTTTAAACTAAGTGTCTTTGTACAGCTCTGTCTTCTGCCATCTATTGCTTAGTGATGCATTAGTGTGGGCTGAATTGTATCCTCCCCAAAATTCACATGTTGAAGTCCTGACCCCAGTACCTCAGAATGCGACCATATTTGGAGATGGGGGTCTTTAAAGAGGTAATTAAGTTAAAATGAGGCCATTAGGATGGGTCCTAATCCAATATGATTGGCACGCTTATAAGAAGAGGGAGTTTGGACACAAACATGTATAGAAAGAAGACAATGTGGAGACACAGGGAGAAGATGGCCATCCACGAGCCAAGGAGAGAGGCTGGGACAGAGCCTTCCCTCAGGGCCCTCAGAAGGAACCAACCCTGCCAACACCCTGATCTCGGACATCTAGCCTCCAGAACTGAGACAATAAATTTCTACTGTTTAAGCCACTCTGTCTGTGGTACTTTCTTACCGCAGCCCTAGCAAATTAATACATGCATCTCTCAGAAAACAACGTTGTTTTCCTTATCTCCAACTTCCTGAGAAAGGACCTCACTATCCTGTACAAATCGTAGTATTATCTAAAAATTCTCAAGAGACTTACATTAAGATAGCCCAGCTCTACAGAATGATCAGCTGTGCGATCCCAAGCTAAGAATTCTTTAGGTGGAACCTCTTAACAATGACTGAGGGGCACAAATGTGCCTTAGATAACTCTAGAAGTTTATCAAATGTCTGTAGGTGAAGCCGGGTGGTGAAAGCTCTTCCAAGAAAGCTCTGGGCCTGTCTGGAGATGAAGAACCAGCATTGCTTTGCTTCAGAGCCCTTGGTCTGTTCACAGATCAAATGAAACCCCTCAGCAGATGAATCCCAGGAAATAATTTGTAATTTGTTCCAAAGAGGACAATATCTATTTTAAAAGTATGGGTTTATGGATTTTTATGACGAAAAATAACACTTTTAGAAATTTGGGGAAATGTAGAAAAAAGAAAATCGCCATAACCCTACCACCCTGAGACCACCTCTGTTTACATTTTTGTATATTTTTGCTGTTTTACATAGTTGTATTTTGTAATTAGACAGAGTTAAATACACAATTTTACATACTTTTTTATTTATAAAGCATTCCTCCATGTTATTATAATCTCTCTGTAAACATCATTTTAAATGATGCAAAATATCCCACCAAGTTGTTCAGTTTTCTCAATGTGAACTGTAGAACATCTCCATCAGAATTATATGGGGTATGTTAAAAATGCGGATTTCTGGATCTCACCCCAGACCCATTAAATCAGTCTCTAGTGGGGAGGCTTGGGAATTCTCATCTTAATAAGCTTCTCAAGTAACTCATAATGTTACAAAAATTTGAAAACCACTGAAATCGGTGTAACCATAGTTTTATATCACATTACCCCAAATATTGGACATTTCGGTTGTTTGCAATTTTTCCTTTTATAGATAACTGTGTAAAGAACATCTTTGTGCGTAAAGCATTTTGCAAATTTTATGGCGTTTCCTTAGGATGGTTTCCCAAAAGTGGTATTATTTTGAAAGATGTGAACCTTTTAGACTCTTGATAAACACACAACACACCTGTACACACTTAAGCACACAGTCTGATCAGGTTTCAGGGAAAAGTCAGTTGCCAGTTATGTATCTGTATTCCTGGTTTCTACTAGCTTTTATTTTCCAGCTGTCTTTTCAACAGTATTCTATCTTTACTACTGAAAATATTGAGTTGGGTCACAATAAAGTAGGCAAGGAATGAGCACACGGTCAATAAAATGTCCTTTATTGATGCATAAAAGACTCTAGCCTAATCCCACAGAAAACCAGGGCAGCAGATATCCACGGGCACTCCGAGGATTCCAGCCACTAACCAGAACTCAAAACGGACACACCAGGACCCAACGCACCCCATCCCACATGCCATGAGAACGGTGTTCTGGTGGATTTAAGGTGATGACCAACATTTGAAGGCAGATGCACAGCGAGCATGGGCAGGGAGGGGCTGGGGTCACCCTCCCTCATGAGGAGGAATCATCTTTCAAAGAACAGAGAACACAGCAGCTGGCAGGATTTGGGGATCCCGGTGAGGAAAATTGGTTCACAGAGCCGTAGTGCACTCAGGGCAAGGCAGCTTACAAGCTGCCAGGGGGTCAGGAAGAGCCACAAAATGGAATGTCGAATGCATAGCGAGCATACTGTTTTTAGACTGTGTGTTGAAATGGCTCGGGGGAGAGGAAATGATGTAGAGATATGGACAACCTAAAGCAGCCCGCTCTGCCACTGGATCAGGGCAATGAGAACACATTCACTTGTTTAGCCTTTATACAGCCTTTACCAGGTGCTAGGCATTGCTCTAAAAACTTTACAATGGTAACTTGTTCAATCCCCACAACCAAGCCTATAAGATATCATCACCCCCCTTCTACAGATGAGGAAACTGAGACCCAGCCAGGTTAAGTAACTTGCCCAAAGTCACACAGCTAATAAGTGGTGGAGCCAATATTTAAATCCAAGGAGTCTGGCTCCAGAGTCCATGCTTTTAGCCACTACCCTATAGTGCCTTGGAAGAAAGGACTAAGAAGCATGGGAACCCAGTATACAGAAAGAAAGAGCAAGCAGTGAAGACAAAGCCACAGAGTCAACTAAAGCAGCATTCAGAACAGAGATGCTATCTGTTGACAGTCACATCCCAGCACATTTTAGAAAAATCAGGTTGTTATTACAAACCAGCCTTTCAGCACCAGTCTTCTTTTACCCCACCCCACACACACCTCCCCCTTCGTCGCCCTGCCTGCTGGCTGCAGAATGTGGCGCCTAAACCCCTGGGGCGCCCTCTCCCGAGCACAATGACTCCTCCCCTTAAGGACTGTCTAGGCATTTTAGAAGAAGGACTGCAAAATCCATCATCACAACCCCTCATCACTTGCCTCCAAGGCCTTCCACTGCTGCAACTAATTATTTGTGCTGTAAACTCCCATGTGGAAACAATCCACAGGATTTCCCATCAGACCTGGCTGGCTGGCAGCTCACACGCCTAGACTGGAGCAAGGCTGCCTCCCCTTTTAAACAAACACATTAAGTTAATAATAACACCGACCACGTTTGACAGCCACGTTTACTAATTAATTCTCATTTGTTCCTTCTGTTAGGAAAGGGGGGTGGGTAGGACTTGCCCAATTTACAGATGAACTGAAGCTCCAAACCGATTTCTCTTAAGGTGGCACCAAAAAGTTACTGGAGAGTTGAGCTAAGAACCTCCCTCTCTGTTCAGCTTTGCCCACTGAGCTGGTGGCCCTGACTACCCTTGACCTACGCTCCCCAAAGGTGGTGTTTGGGATGGAGAAGATTCTAGAAACTCCTCCTGCTCACTCCAGGTGGTGACTGGCCCTGCTCCTACACATGAGTGTAGGCTGCTCCTCACAGCCACCCTTTCCAGTCACCTGACAGTGCCAATGCCCATGGTGATCTCATTCCATCCTCACAGCCACTGGAGGCTTGATTATGATTCCCATCACAGATGAGCAACTGTGGCTCTGAGAGGTCAAATAACATGATCAGGGTCACATGGCTCAGAAGCAACAAGACCTATTGTCTGCAGCCTCACCCTTGGCCCAGGGATGACTGGTTAAGAAATTTGTTCCAGGTGAGGTAACAGGCAGATTCCAGGAGAAGAGAAATCTCTGTGCCTGGCCTTAGGCTCTGACCATGGAACCCACCCTCTCTCCCCATACCTGCCTCCAAAGGCCTTTGAACTCAGCACTCAAGAGCTGAACTGTTTGTGAGCTCTGGAGGAAGGAGGGTGGATCCCTTTGGGAACCTGCTTCTACTCTGCAACCTCTGTTCCCTTAATCCAAATAAGTATATCCAAAGAATGCCGTTGCCTGGGCCAGACACCCCTGGACTGATGTCTTTGGCCGTGTCGTTGGGTCTGTGCTGGACTTCCACCCCATGATATTTTCACTGCATGGCACCCTGAGGTTAAGAAAGGTCATTGGGCATGCTCTCTGTCCACTTATCTTAACCTCACTCTCTATCTTCTCTCCCTTCTATAACATTTATTGAGCATTTTCCATGAGCCAGATGTTCCACTGGGACCATTAACACTCTAGATCATGTTTAGTCCTTGCAACAATGCTAAAGGCATGTTTTGTTATTGTGGTGCTGGTTTTACAGATGTGGAAACTGAGGCATAGAGAGCTTTTGTGCATGACAAAGGTCATATGGCTGGCACACAGCAGAACTAGGATCTGCCTTTGAACTCTAGGTTGAGGACACTGGTCTCCAGCTGATAGGAGGCACCTTTCACAAGCTCTTCCACCTCTTACCCTCCCACGACAGAGGGTGCTGAACTCTTCGGGCCAACGGCCCCACAGTCACATTTTTCAGCTGGTGATGGCCTGTCAGGGTTAGTTACAGCCAGGTGTCATTTCCCAAGAAGACTCAGGGGCCCAGATGCAGAAACCAGCACATTTACAACCCCCACCCACCCGGCTGCCAGGCAAGGGGTATCAGCTGACTCCAAGGGCTGAGACCTCAGGTTTCTGAGATTGTGCTAAGAAAAATAAGGAAATACACTTGGCTTCCTGCTCAGTCTGGACCTGGCTAACCACGTCCCACCTGGGATCAGCATGGTAGCCAGGACCTAAGGAGTAATAGCATCTTCTTGATCCTTAAACCTCCACATTTTCCTAGGGCCTTGCTAAGGACCCACAACTCTGTGACAAAGATGACCTCATGTATCCTCATGATACCCTCAGGAGCCAGAGGGAGGAGGTAGCCAAAGGGACCCTTCTCCTTCTTTTGAAGGTAGAGACACTGAGTCACAGGGGAGAGACTGGGTTTGCCAGAAGTGAGTAGCAAGAACTGAAACTCAGTCCCATTACTTGCCAGGAGGCCGTAGCCACAGGACCCCTCTACTCCTCATGCTGGTGCAAGAAAGAATGAATGAGTTTCTAGGTCTCTCAAAGCAGCTGGAGTGGAGGTGGCTCCAGGGCACTTGTTTAAAGAAAAGCAATGGGAAAGAGCCCAGATAGCTGGAGTGAACAGTTTGGCCGTTATCTGCAGGACTGCCTGCCTCCCTCTCCCCCGTAACTGCCCTGCCCCAAGATAACACGGTGAACACAGCAGCGGCTGCTCTGGACACAACTGGCCCCCTATGGACTCCGCCTTTCCTCCATGCTGGGATCCACACACCAGATAGCAAAGATACTGTTTGTCTAAACAGCTTAGTTTTAACCCTGTGCTAGCCCGCCCATGCTGGCCTCCATGGCGAGGTCCAGCTGGGAGATCTCTCTCCTCCTCACCTGCCTCAGACACGTCCACGCAGACTTCTAGCTAGCCAGGCCAGCCTTCGAGGCAAGGAGACCCATCTCACTGAGCAGGGGTCCGTAGCTGACTCGAACCTCCTCAGAGGGTCTCCACAGGCTGGATCTGGGCCTTAGAACCTCTTTTGAGATGGTCCAGTAGGATGGGCAAGGCCTGAGAGGGTAACCAGCCACGCTGATTCCTTCTTTACCACCCCCAGCTCCTAACTCTGCCGTTCTAGGCCTTCTCCCCGACCCCTTCCCCTTGCTGCTCACCTATTCAGTCCCCTCATTCAGTCCCACCCAGGCAAGCCCCTGGGCCTCACTTTTCTATCCGTCTTCCCTGCCCACCCCTGGTGAATGGCTTCTGCAAAGAGCCTTAGAGCTGGAAGGACCCCAAAGAGCCACCTCCCACCTTTTACATATGAGGAAACCATGACCCAGAGAGGCTAAATGACAGGTCCAGTGCCACCATTTGATAATAGCAGAGCGGACTGGTTTCTAGGAATTTAAGAAATGTTTACTCCACCAACCTGCACACAGAAAGTCAAATGAAAGTAATTGGAATGGCCGGTGGGGTGGGTGGAGAACAAGTTTCGTCCATTTACAGATGAGGAAACTGAGGCCCAGGGAGGTAAAGTGGCTTCCCAAGACCCCAGTTCACACTGTTGGGTAGTGTGATTTCTTACAGACTAAATGGATGAGAGGTCCCTAATCCTACTGGTGACAGCTGATGTCCAGACAGCGTGATTTTGAAACCTCAATTAGTCACCTATGAACAAGCAGCTCTGAAAATCCTTCTACAAGGCTGCCATAAATCCCTCTGGCTACAGGGTCCTGTACACATCTCTGTTCCCACATGAGGACAGGAGAGCTACTCCGTATGGGATTTCAGTTCCCAAGTCAGAAAAGAAGCCAATGAATCTGAAAAGGAATAAGGGCCAGATAGTACTTTCATTCTAAAAAAATTTTAAGGAAGAAAGTTCTAAATTATTCAAGTGGCTAAATCACTGGTTGCCTGGAGAACTCCTCCTCGCCTTCAGTTGCGAGCACCTTGGCACTGGAAGGCCTGGCCGTACATCCCAGCTCAGTAGCTGGATGTGCTGGGTCAAGTCGCTGAGCCCGTTCGAGCCTGAGTTTTCTCATCTGTCAAATAGCAGTATTACCTTCCTTTCTGCCTCTTTGTGAGACAGAAATTAGAAAATGGATATAAAAGAACGCCATGATATATAAAATGTTCTATAAACATAAGCAATTATTCATTATTAACATAATATTCTCCTGGTATTTGAGAAATACCCTTTGTGGGGGCGTGGAGGGTGATTTAGGTAACTCAGCCAGGTTGCTCCCACCACCTGATTGAATGAGCCCCCCTCTTAGCCATCGAACCTTCTCTCCCATTGTGCCTGGCTCGTTCCATCAGCTCTGTCTGAACTCTGCAATCCCCAGCTCACCCACCCCCACACCCCACAGTCCCTCTCCCCACCCTGACCACGGAGGATGGAGCCCCCAAGGGATCTCAGGAAAGGGTTTCCTCCTTGCTTCTCCCCCTCCCTGCCCTCCCCCACAAGGGCCAGCTGCTCTGGTGACCATGGGGAAGCTCCTCTCCTCCCTGCAGAGGTGTCAGAGAGTGAACCAAAGGCTGGTTGACCCCTGGTCTTTAAGGCAGAGCAGAGTCCCCAGTCCTCTCAGATAGGTTGGGGGCTTCCTGTGAGAAGGAAGGTGGGTTTGGGCCAGCCTGGTGGCAGCAACCCCTTGGTACCGCCCATTTTCTGAACCCGGCACTAACTCAGAGGGAGGGGCAGGGAACTGGCATTTAGTAATCCTCTATTACGTGCTGGGCCCTTTGCCCATGTTAGCACTGCTTCCCGCAACCCACGGAGGGTATTATTATCTCCGCTCAACAGATGAGGAGAAACAGGTTCCAAGATGCTAAGAAATGGATCCATGATCACACAAGACCTCTGGGCTTGGATGTGGGAGTGGATCGCATACACCATGGTCATTTCCTAAGTCTTTATATAGCAGGTTTACTGGAGTAGATGAAAAGAAAGAAAGCATAAAGTTCCATGGACTTCTGGATTTTTTTATTATGACTTTATGATAAATACTGGAAGTGAATATAAAAGGTAAAAATAGTTGTTAGTAGGGTGGTTATCTTTAATATTGTTTTGTTACCTTCTCAGTAAAAAACACCAACAAGATTCCTTCCTAACAATTTCCTGTTCCCCAAATGAACAGCTGATGTATATAAACAGTAGTAACTGATATTCATTAACCACTTACTATGCACAAGCATTATACAGGAAAGCTCTCATTTAATCCACCAACAGCCTATGTGTTAGGTACTATTGTTCCCTCTTTCACAGATGAGGAAACTGAGGTGCAAAAGTGATATCCCCCAGGTCACTGAGATAGTTAGAAAATTTGAACCCCACTAGTCTGTTATTGGAGCCTGTGCCCTGACCCATTAAACTTAGTATTACCGGCTCTGGGACTTCCTGGACCAAGGATGGAGCTTGAGCCAATGAGAGTACCTACTGTGTGCTAGTGCCAGAGAGTCAAGAAGCACTCCATAATGGTGGAATGGAATAGAATGAAGGAAGGGATGAATTGGGGGGTAAATGGATGACTTGTGGGAGGGTCTTGGGTGTTATTCTTGCATATGGAAGGGTTGAGTTGGCCATCAGCAAAGTGTTCGGGATCCTTCTCACTGCCACCCTACAAGGGCAATATGGGGATGGCAGGCAGACGCAGACAGCTTCAAAGGAATCAGGCCCTATCTGGATGAGCTGCAGCTCAACTCTCAATCTGGATCCTGCCTGTCCTGCTCTGGAGATGCTGACCACCCAGGACAACATCACCAGCCTGGTGTCATCTCAAACCACCTAAGGCTGGGCTAAGGGACTAGACGGGCACTTGCCGCAGATGAGGCTCAGGCCAAGAGGAACATCTACGAGGGATTCCCAAATCCACAAGCGTTTGCTGAACATTGACCCTGGAAGACAACCAGATGAGGCTGATGAGGCTTCTGCTCCAGGAATTACCATCTGAGAGGATCTCAGAGATGACTGTGGTCCCAGAGGGGAAAGTCTCCTGGAGTCCTCCCACATCCCATCCCAACCAGTCCACCATCGCTCCCATTCTTTTCCTCCCTCCAGGTCCCCCTTCCTCCTTCCATCTGCCTCCATGATCCAGCCCCTGTCTGCCTCTGCAGCCCCATCTTGCACTCCTGCTTCCTTCCTGCTCTGGGTCTCACGAAACACCACCACTTTGTTTTTCCCCCAAATACTCCACTCTTTTTCGTGTCCTCAATGTTTTCATCTGTAATATTTCCCCTGCCTGGGATGCTCTTTCTCTGTACCTCTCTCAATTGTCTAGACAATCCTGCTCACCCTTCAGAAAGTCTTTCCCAACCATCAAGAAGGTTAGGTCCCTGCCATACACTTCCAGAGCACATCCTGCCTTGGCGCATGATTCATATAATCACTTAATTATTTTTAATCTGATGAGAGCATGGACTGCATCTATTTGGTTCATGACTCTATCCCTATTCCCTAGAACAGCACATAGCAATTGTCTTCAACAGTTTTCAGCTCCTCAGATATAATACAGTTCAGACTCAATTTCTTTCAGGGAGGCTGAGGAACGCAGTGCAGAAAAAGCAAGGCAGGAAATCTTTGAATTAGCTTAAGCATGTTACCATAAGTCTCTGTGGTGGCTGGAAGTCCGTTCCCAGGTGCCCAGAGGCCCAGGAGGCCAGGTGAGAGGCAGGGTAGCCATGCCCACTGCTTTCTGGGTAAAAGGCCCCACTCCAAGTGTGGAAAGCCTTATATTGCAGCTCAAGCCGCTGCTGAGCTGGCTTCTTGCAGGAAGTCTGGGGGTGGGAGTGGGAGGTAACTGGGAGATCTGTAAGCCACCCAGGCCTTGGCCAGCTGAAAGCAATCCTCAGTCCAGGAACCCCACGCTGCCCTCCGCCCACATAGCCCCTCCACCCCCACGGCAAGAACTCAAGCTTGTGTAAACAAGGCCACAGGAAAGCAAGCACCCTTATCTATTATCAGTTCTCTTTCTCCAGCTCAGCCACTTGGCTGGAACAGCGGCCAGGAGGTGGAAGCTGGCCAGACTCCTCCCCTTTTCTCCTTTATCTTTTCTCCAGGGCCAGCTTCTCCTCCCCCGTGGCTGGAGTTCCCTGGGGTCGCTGTTCCCCACCAGCTGGAGAAGGGAGGCGGTCCTATCTCAACAAACCGAGTCAAGGCCAAGTCTCTGATTGTCTGCCTGGGGAGGCTCCCTTTTCCCTCCTTCCTTCCCTCCCGGTTCCCTCAGCATGGGGTCGCAGATGTGTTTATCTTGTTGGAAGAGCTGGGGAGGCGTGGTGGGCAGCAATCTGGAAGTTAGTTGAAGGGAGTGGAGTGCCCATGGGGTCCTAAGCTCTGGCTTTGACACCTAGGACAAGAGGGTTGCATTTTGGTCCTCATGATGTTCAAATATCCAGTTGGAACCAGATGGATGAGAGAGTTCGTTAGGTGCAACGTCTCTTCCTGCTCTAAAATTCTGTGACAACCAGCTAGAAGGCTGCGGGGGAAGGTTGTTGGCGGGGGTGAGCCTGACTGTCTCCTCTTTGGACTTCTGATTACATAAGCCTGGTACTGACCCAGAAAGATGGGGTGGCCGGCTAATATTCTCCTGACTGTCATATTACACCAGAGGCATTCCAGCCTGAAAAAATCTGTGAGTCTGAGGCATGAGGTTCCATGAAATGAAAATATCTGAGCCACATTCCTAAGGAAATAGATTTCTATATTTCTCAGACCAGCTGAACTGTGAGGGGCGTGGCGAGCTGCTCCCACCTCATCCAGCCACACGCCCTTCTCTTCCCCCACGATAGTCCAGGGGGCCCTTGGAGAAGGTCAAACAGGGAGAGTGGACTCGTGCCCTAAAAGCAAGACAGATGAGGGTACCAGTGCTGTGGAGCACCTGGGATTTATAACAGCACAGTGAGACCCAAAACCTGACCAGGTCAGGGATGTTTGGGGATGGACATGTTCCCTGGATGAAAATAAACCAAAGCCCTAAACACTTGAAGCAGATGTCAGGAGGTCTCGAGACTATGATATTGTGCCACTTCACTTTGTGGAGATGACAGTGATAAATGTATGACCCTAAAATGCTCCTGAAAAGGACACTGGAGAATGCAAGAGCTTGAGAAGCCAGCCTTGCAGCTAGACTAGGAGTAGGCAGACTACAACCCACCAGTCAATTCTGGCCCACTGCCTGTCTTTGCAAATAAAGTTTTATTGGAACATAGATATAATCATTTGTATATTGTCTGTGGCTGCTTTCGCACTACAATAGACTTCAGTCATTGCAACAGAGACCATATGATATGGCCTGCAAAGCCTAAAATATTTAATATCTGCCCTTTACAGACAAATTTTCTGACTCGTGGGCTAGACCAAAACAGGAGCTGAAAACACAGCATCCCAAAGCAGAAGGTGAAGTTCCAACTCATCTGGTTCCATCTGAGAGCTACAGGTTCTCTGAGTGTGCCCATCTCCACCCTCAAAGATATCAGAGTGTGGGACACAGATACTGCTTGGCTGAGGCAGGAAGGGTCAAATTGCATCTTAAACCCATTTATAATTCATTCGGCAACAAATATATGTTGAAAGGCCTATTCCTGGCCCTTGGGTTGCACCAGTCAACAAAATAAACTAAGACCCATCCCTCATGGAGCTTATGTCTAGTGACTGGTTTATAACTCCATGCCAAGACAGGTGTCCACAACTAGTCTCTGAGGTCTCTGCATCTCACAAGAATTAATGAGGCTGGACCTCAATACGGCCTAAAGCAAAACTGACTTTAAGGACCTTTGTGTGGTAGACTTTATTTTATTGTTCATTAGAGGAGGATTATAATTCCTCTCTGAGGGGAGTTTAGGCTTGGCCATATGACTTGCTGTGGCCAATGAAATGTGAGCAGAAGTGACAGGTGTCACTTCCATACAGAAGTTTTAAGGATCAGTGAGTGATCCATCATGTCCTTCTCTTTTCTCTCTGCTATGGAACCATCAGTGTCCCAGGTCAAGGAGTCCCAGTGTCCCTCCAACAGCCCAGGCATGGAAACCACTGAGCTGACCTACAGCCAACACACAACAGACATGTGACACAAATGAAAAATAACCTCTGTTATTGTTAGCCTCGAAGATTTTGTGGTATTTACCACGGTATAACCACGCATACATCCTGACTTTGTGTTTGTACACTAGATGTGTCCCAGTAAAGTTGACTATATGTTTTTTCTATTTCCCCACTGACTGTCGTTGGGAAATGATCGACTGATTCCAGTAGATGACATTAAATTCTCCATAGACTGTACGGATCCTTCACTACTCTTCCTGTACAATGCAGGCCTCCCCACAAGACTTTTTACTATGTTTGATTGCTACACTCATGGCTCCCCGTACCTTCATTTTGTGACTCCTAAAGGACAATGTCTGGTAGATCTGCGTTGTTACATCACATTTTTTTAATTGGTGGAACCATCTAAGTCATACCTTTATATCCTAGCCTGAAAATTCTAGGTGAGTCCACTGGTTATATAAAGTATATGCATGGCTTCATGTGTCAATCTTGTTAGTTCGAAGTCATATACATCAAATTTATTTGTACCTTATATGTAGCTACATGTTATCTGCACCTCTGTGCCCAACCAACTTTTCTCCTCCTCGTCCTACTCTCTCAGTTCAGAGTGTTTCATGTTGGCCCACATTGTGCCGTCTCTACACAAGAAGCAGTTTTCCCCTGTGGCCAGCCATTCTTGTTCTTTAGTACATGTGCCTGTTTTCTTGTCAAAAACATTTGTCTTCTGGGCTTCTGCACACCTTTCCTCTGACTCTGTTACTTCCCTGGCCAGCCCAGGGCAGGCTGCAGGTGTGGCCTGGAGTTTCCGAAGCTGGAATCCCGAGGTTGGAAAGGTTAGTGTGCTTATGGGGAAATGTTGGAGCATTTATCCAGGTCAGGACTGGGGCTGCCATCTGTGCCATTTGCAGGAAGCAGGCTAAGACCTGAGTAGGTGTGGGAGACAGGTACTGGCCTTTACCTCACATGGCCGACAGACCTGCAGAGCCATAGGCAAAGCAAG
The DNA here is from genome assembly GCF_020826845.1 of Diceros bicornis minor. Classification (NCBI taxonomy): domain Eukaryota; kingdom Metazoa; phylum Chordata; class Mammalia; order Perissodactyla; family Rhinocerotidae; genus Diceros; species Diceros bicornis. Next base: position 17,307,404 of record NC_080763.1, read on the forward strand.
ATGGAAAGCCCTGGGTGGACCTAATAGGTCGGACAGGTGAGGAAAGAAACCGGGGTTATTGTGATGCCAACAAGGTACCAGGAGCTCTGGTCCCCCTCCTAGCCCAGAGCTCCTTCCTTCTGGGAGACACAGGAGAAGAGATTCTACCTTCCTTGCCTTCCTAGGAACCCAGGTAAGCCAGGTGTGGGAACATGTCTCTGGGAAAGAGACAGGGCAGGATTAAGGGAGAGGAAGAGGGGCCGCTGGGAGGAGGACCCTTCCAGAACCATACCCCCCTCTCACCCTGCTCCAAAGCTGCGCATGGCAGCACATTCAAGTACATGTTCTCAGTCCCAGAAACTGGGAGGACACAGATGGGAGGGTCAGGGTTAAGGCCCTCCTGGGAGTATATGGGGTGGAGGCAACTGAAATTCCTCGGTCCTCTCCCAGTTCATGAGCTAAGAGACATGAAAGCCCTTTGTAAGCTATGAAACACCACGTAAATGTAAAGTATTGCTGTGGTTGTTATTATTAAAATCATTATTATTATTCACTCTCCCTTTTGCCCCAGGGGTCAGCCCCGGTTCTGTCAACCCTAGGACTCAATTGCTCTGTAAGGACACAGGTTCTGGCCACATCCCAGGCTTGCAGGAAGCCCAAGGTCTTTGAGTCCCTTGTCTCCTCACGTCCCTTCTGGCCAGGGGGGCTCATCCTTTGGTTCTACCTACCCAAGTCCCCATCTCTCCTGACACCACATCTCATTCACACTTCCCCCGCACCCCTCCCATCCAGCTGGAGGTCAGCAGAGGCCTACCTGGTGTGAACCCCACACTGACACAAAGAGAGGGGCCATATGGGGGATTCCAGGGACGGTTCTCAACCAAGCTCTGAAGTAAGTCAATTGTCTTCCCTGTCCCTGTGCCTCCTCTTTCCACTCCAGCCCTTTCTCTTCAGGCTACTACGTTCTCTGGCTGTTCCCAGCTCTGAGCCCCACTGCCCTGCCCCACTGTGGAGCCCGCCTTCCTTAGGCAGCACCCCAAACTCCAGGCCTTTAATGGCTTCTTCAAAACCTTCCCGTCCTGTGACCCATCCTCTCAAGTTCTGCTCTCTCCTCCTAGTGGCAGCCGCCTAACTACTATAAGGCCTCAGTAGATGCTTAATAAGTATCTAGCACTGTGGTAAGTGATGTGTGGATATTGATGGGACATGGTCCTCACTTTCAAGGGAGTTAAAGAAATAAACACATACCTGGAGAAAGATATTCATTCATGACAGTTGAGGCCATGAGTGGTGCTCTATGTTCTGTGTCATTCATGGAGTTCTATGTAGTTCTATGGAGCTCAGAAGTGGGACCAGTCCTTCATGGAAGACAAATTTCATCTGGGCAGAGAAGACAGGGTAGGCCTTGCTGCCTTAACACATTCCAGAGAGATGAAACCCCATCCTGTTTGTGAAAGACCTCCAGGGCTGGAGATTTCACCCCAGCCCAGCAATCCTGCGGCCTATTTTCCCTTTGCCCCTTCTCAGACACGGCTGTCCACTGAGGCCTAAGCTCCCTGCTTGTCCCCAGGAGATGGAGAATAGCTGGTCACCAGCTTCCATGCGATCACCCTTAGTGAACAAGAAGACAAGCAGTTGAAGAGCACTGATGTTGCTGAGAGCCAAGAAAACCAGCCCAGGTGGGCCTTTTGGAAAAGGCTGAGCGAACAGCCTTCACCAGTCATCCGACATCAGCCTTTGGTTCCTATGATTGACAGGCACTTAATTAACCACCATACCAACAAGAGGGTGGGAGTTGTTTGGGGCTCCGCTGAAGACAAGAGAATCTCAGGTGTGGTGTTTTGGGTTAGTGAGGATGGTTAAGAATGAAAACATGGCCAGGTCGTGGGAGGAGGTGGCCCACAGTCCCAGAGCCAGGGAATTTAAGCTCCCAAACAGAGGAGGCTGTGAAATGAGTGTGGCTCTGTTATGGCTGGTGGGCATGAACCCCCAGTGTGACTGATGGCCCAGCTGATGCGAGCAAAGGAGCAAGGAGGGTGCCGCTGGGAGAGCTGGACCATGGAGAGAGCAGCATCTGCCTGGCCTTGGGCCCCAGGCCCAGGCTTCCTGAGAGAAACACAGAAAGAGCCAGCTGGGAAAGGATGTCATCGTCCTGTTCTCTCCCCATCACCCTCACTCCAGCCTGCCACAGCCAACATTTATTGAGCACTTACCATGTGCTCTTCATCACGCGGAGATCTCATTCGACCCTCCCCCAACTCACCGCAATTCTGCAAAATGGGTTGGGCATGTAACCCCCACCGCAGACGTGAGTCGTACAGCAAGAGGCAGCCTCGAAGCTCCCGTATGGATCTCCTGCTCCAAGTTCCCCCCATTACCATGTGACCTCACTTAATCCATGAAACCTGTCCATGAGGACATTCACTTTTATTATTTTCATCACACAGTGAGGCTATTGAGGCACAAGAGGTCAAGTATCTTCCCTAAGGTTATGCAAGGAGCAAGGGGCAAAGTCAGCATTGAACCCCAGGCTTTCTGACATCAGAGCCTACGCTCGTAATCACCAACCCCCACTACCTCCCTTCCCACCCCTGCATAAGGAGCAGAGTGGGATTCAGCCTATTTCTTCCAAAAAGAGTCACCTTCTCCGAGAGTAACGTGACCTGTGACAGGAAAATGCACATGGGGGAAACATGCCCCCATACAAGGCTCTGCAGGGTCATGAAACAATGCTCCTGTATACAGGGGTATGAGCATGGCACCTACAGAGACCGGGGCCATGCTGTGCAGCACCTCACCCCACGCTATTAAGTGGATACGGCATTTTATCTGCTCTTCCTATACCCTCTAATTTTAAAAACAGGTCTGTGTTTCATGCCATGTGGGCATGGAACATTGTTGAGTGGGATATCATCATGCTGTCATTTTTATTGATTATTATGGGTTAATTGTTACTGGGTGGGGAGAGAAGGGGCCTCTCGGTAAAGCATTAGGGCACACCTGCCAAGAGGCTGTGTCCCCAAACACCAACACGCCTTCACAGCCAACAAAGTGCTGTAAGAGAGACTCACGTCACCCAAAGGGAAGGCAGGGGAACTGCAGGAACACACCCCGCACGTCCGAGAAAGCAAGAAGACCCCACCTGCTGGGGCCTTACGGGGGCCCAGGGCTGGGGAGTTTGGGGAGGGCCTCGTTTCCTGACTTGCCAGCCTCGTGCTGCCTCGAAACTCTTCCTGAAACTGTTTTGTCAACCCAGGAAGGTCAACCTGACTCAACTAGACTCAGACTTGTAAGAGGAGCCCAAGGCGGGATGGGACAGATGAGTGACAAAGGGCCAGTTCCTGTCCAACTCCCAAGCCCGCAGAGGACTTAAACGCTGGCTTTGTTTCCTGAGCTTCCACACCTCTTCTTGCATGTCCCCAGCATGCCTGGTGGATGTGAGCGGGGACGGTCTGGCGAGTCAGGGCCCCAGCTTGGCTTCGGGGTCTCACGGAGACAGGCCTGGTGGTGCCACAGCCCTGGGCCCAGGCAGCGGAGGCAGAGATGGAGGCAGAAACGCAGCCCAACTACAGGGGGCCTGGGAGTAGAACAGCAGAGGGCAAGCCCCTCCTCCATCCCCCACCTCGCTAACACAAGATGGAGAACTCAGGCCTTCCCAGAAGCCCCTCACCTGCAGGTCTCTCCCGCAAGTCTGAACAAAGTGTCCTCGCCGCCCGTCCCTCTCCAATGGTCAAGTGCCACATCCCTCGCTCTGTGATGTCTTGTACCTTGGTCTCTACGGCTTTTGTTGCTTGTATTGTCATTTAACTTTCCGTGCCTATTAGCGTCATTTCTGAGAGGGAAGGGTGGATTGTATTCATGGCTGCGTCCCCATCAAACCCACAGGCCAGAGAAGGTCTCAGCAGTTACTTGTCCAGCCGGTGCCTGTGCAAGGCAAGTGAGGGCCCAGCCCTGTCCCTGCTCTTTGCCCACATGGCTACCACAGCACGCGGCCCCATCACCTTTGCTCTTGGTCTGTTTCTCGGCCTCTGCACAGAGACACCTGGAGATAGGCCCCTTGTCCACCACTGTTGGAATCCTCCTCGCCTAGCACAGTGCACACAACTGCAGTTGGTACTCATTCACTTAACATTTATTCCATTCCTTCTGCCATTTATGTCTCATGTGCTTTATACACATTCTCTTTGATTTTTAAACTGCAACTATATAAGAGTCCATAAGGTGGGTATTCTCCCATTTTGCAGAGGAAAAACTGAGGCTCAGAGAAGTTAACGAAGGACACTCAGCTTGTGAGAGGCAGAGGCGAGATTCAAACTCAGGCTCATCTGGTGCCCAAAGCGAAGCTCTCCCTTGCAGGCCCACTGCCACCTTGGCCACAAAGCAATAGCATCCCTCGTCAAACCCTTTGGGGCCTGTGGGCTACGGAGGCGGCATCACCCCAGCGGGAAGCCTGTTTCTTCTGGGATCCGGGGAGCTCAAGCCAGGAGCTTTCCATCACCCACACTGGGAGCATAGGAAGCGGGTGTTTTTCTTCCCTGTGGCCTCGGTAGCTATTTCCTACAATGTATCCACCCTGGAGAATGACCGGAAGAAGTGGCTTCCGGCTGGCGCAGGGAGGAGCCAGCCCCTTCCCGCCCTACAGAGAAGGGGTTTTTGCTCCAAAGCAGCAGCTGTCTGTGCCTTGCCCTTGGACAGGGAGCACAGGAGGGTTTGGGTGCAGGGTCCGGATTCTGCCCCCGCCTGTTCAGATCAGTTCACAGTTACCGAGCATCTCCTAGGTACAAGGGACTGCCTGAGACGGACTCCTGGCTTTGCCACCTCCCAGCTGTATGACCTTGGGAAAGGTACTTATTGTGCTGAGGCTGTTCCCCCATCTCCCCATTGGGAGGACAACAATACTTATCGGGTGGCTAGAACATTAATAAGAAAATATAAGCAAGGCGCTTAGAACAATTCTTGGCACATAGTGTTCAGCAAGTGTTCAAAAGCATGTGAGAGATACAGCAGGTACCACTATCAACAGTAGCTGCTCCCAATTTATAGATGAGAAAACTGACACAGACAGTAGGAGCGAAGCCGGGACTTAACTCTAGAGGGCCTGGTTCCAAATCCTCTTCACCTCGCAGTCCTCCTCACCCCTTCATAGGCCTCCTCACCCCTTCATAGCCCTCCTCACCCCTTTGTGACGTCACCCAGCTGGTAAGTAGCAAAGCCAAGATTCCATTTGGAATCTTGAGAATTTGGAAGAGAGGAGTTGGGGATATTTATTACATTTGCTTTTAATATAATTTGTTTCGTTAATTATAAGTTTGTATAACTTACTGCTTAATAATGGCTGTGTTGAACAACTGACTCACAAAATTCCTGGAAATTTAGCAATCAGCTCTTATGAACCAAGGCTATCCATGACCAATGACTTCTGAGGGCTGTTGTAAACTGAAGGAGATAATGTCAGTGTTAACCACCAGTGTGCCGGAACCGGCTGTGGGACCTAAGGCATGTTTCTCAACCACTGTGTGCTGCAGATTTTCCCCATCTGTAAAATGAGGCTGTTATGAGGATGATATGAAAAAGTGTATGTAAAGAATCTAGCCAGGGCAGGCCCAGGGTGAGACAAGCCAGGAGCCTACAGTGCAAAATTCAGTGAGGTGCTCTCCCTCTCTCAGGGTTGTGCTGGTGCATGGTTGGCACCGGGACACCTCCTTAAACTTGGTGTGCTAGGTGCCTCTCTTGCCTCACCCTAGCCCAGCCCTATTCCTGGCACACAGTAGGTACTGCTGTTATTACTATAAGAGCTTCAAAGAGGGTGTAACCTAACAGGGTAGGCAAGATATAAAGACGAGAAAAGTTATCTAATAATACATGAGAAAGACAACAGCACAGTACATTGTCCTGGGGCATATGGTAGATACTCAATGAGCCTTTCAGATAATGAGGGTTATATTTCAGCAAATAAATAACCCCCACAGCCTGCAGAGGAGGTGGAGTCATCTCTAGAAGATCCAAGGCTATCTCTGGAAACAGCTGCTGTAAGCAAGAATTTCTTTCCATTAATTTGAAAGATAAAAAACTCTAGTCTTCAAAGTGTACTTTCTACTCCATAGTAAGTAAATGTGTTATAGTATTATTCTCCCCCAAAACTTTTCCGGTAAAATTGACCCCAGGAAAAGATAGACCTGTTGATCCACGCTTTCCCAAGCTCCCTGACACCCCACTGTGCACCAGCCGCTCAAAGGTGGTGATGGCGGGGAGAGGGGCGGAGACATTGGCCATGTCCTGCTGGGAGAAGGAGAGGGCTGTGTTGGCTGGAGGAAGTGAGAAGACATCACTAGTTGAGGATGTAGGAAAGGGGAATTGGGGTTTGTATTAGTCAGGGTTCTCCAGAGAAACAGAGACAATAGGGCATACAGAGCTATACAGAAAGAGACTTATGATGAGGGATTGGCTCAGGTGATGATGGAGGCTAAGAAGTGGCATGATCTGTCAGTTGCAAGCATGAGGCCCAGGAAAGCTGGTGGTGTGGTTCCAGTCCAAACCTGAAGGCCTGAGAACCAGGGGAGCTGATGGTCTAAGTCCCAGGTCCAGTCCAAGTCCGAAGGCCCTAGAACTGGTGGGGGCCAATGCTGTAAATCCCAGAGGGAGTCTGAAGGCCTGAAAACAAGGAGTGCTGATGCCTGAAGGCAGGAGAAGATGGATGTCCCAGCTCAAGCAACGAGCAAATTCGCCCTTCCTCTGCCTGTTTGTGTTATTCAAGTCCTCAGTGCTTGGATGGTGCCCACTGCACTGGTGAGGGCGATCTTCTTTACTCAGTCTACCGATTCAAATGCTAATCTCTTCTGGAAACACCTTCACAGACACACTCAGAAATAATGTTTTACCGGCCATCTGGGCACCCCTTAGCCCAGTCAAGTTGACACATAAAATTAACCATTACAGGGTTGATGCCTCGAAAAAGGTGGCTGGAAAGTTCCTGAAGTGTATAACATTTTGAAAGAAGACAACTCTCAAATCGCTACTCTAAATCATTTCTCTTCAGTGCAATATTGGAGCAAATTCCAGATTAATAGTGAGGTATTGTAAGAACATTGGATTTGGAATTTTTTTTTTTTTTAAAGATTTTATTTATTTATTTATTTATTTATTCCCCCCCCGCCAAAGCCCCAGTAGATAGTTTTATGTCATAGCTGCACATCCTTCTAGTTGCTGTACGTGGGACGTGGCCTCAGCATGGCCGGAGAAGCGGTGCGTCGGTGAGCGCCCGGGATCCAAACCCGGGCCGCCAGCAGCGGAGTGCGTGCAGTTAACCGCTAAGCCACGGGGCTGGCCCGGATTTGGAATTAAAAGACTTGGTTTCCACCTATTACTACCTCCATAACCTTGGGCAAATCATTTGATCTCTGGGAGCCTTGGTTTCTCCATCTGTAAAATGCGGACTGCGGTGAGGAGCAAATGAGAGCCCTTCAAGGTGAAGAGTTTCTACACAAACGTTCACAATGTCTATGGGTCGGTTGACCATTTGAAGATCCCCAGTCAACGGCACCAAGAGCCAGGGAAAGGGTCCCTTTGGCTTCCAAGATGCACAGTGAGCACTGCAGGTGAGGGCCACTCACACAGATCAATCCTGACCCATGAATATTTGAACTCTGGAGGCTTAGTTCACACCCAGCTGGTCCCATGTAGAGATATTGCAAGAATCTTTCTGCTTCCTGGGTTGGAAGGGGGGGTTCCACTACGATCACTGCAGACTTGATGTCTTCATACCAAAAGCATTCTGCACCTTTCAGCAAGCCCACACCACCAGGCAACGAGGATGAGTCAGAGGCTCACAGCCTTTCTCCACATGGAAGTCTAGCTCCCAAGTCTGGGAGGATTTCTCCACTCTGGGGCAGGTTGGCCTGGAGTCTCTCTCCTCCGTGCCCGATCTGGCTCTGTAGACCCAGACCTTGGGAGAACACCCGGATTTGCTCTCTTCTGATCCTGACAGTGCTGAAGAAATGCAATGAGATTCTACCTGGCAGCGCAGGTAAGTCAAGAAGAGCAGTGTGGTGAAGGAGAAAAGGCCAGAGACCTGCAGGAGCACTTGACCACAAGTCAATGGTCTTGGGGGGTGGGGGGGGAACCAGAGGTGGAGGTGTGACCCCAGGCAGCCCCAGAAATAGACCACAGCTGGGCGCCTGTCCCCCGCTCATGTCTTGACCAGAACTGTCACTCCACTCAAGGTAAACAGCAGGACCATATCGTCCACTATTTCGAAGCTCTTTGACTTCACTTTTTGTAAGTGTGTTTCTTCTGTATTTTACCCAAGGAGGTGAATTAATATCTCTTGGTGACACCACCTGCATTTAAAGTAGCTGCCAAATTTTCTTAAGCTCAAAAGTAAACTTTATTTAAGGATTGATAAACCAAGGGAAGCAGTAACATCCTGTGTGATCCACTCACCTATGCTTTTTCTATAAAAATATCTTCTATTAAGGAAAAAAGTTTATTAGTTAAGCAAGTACAGGGCTTTAAAAAAGTAAACCGCTAAATACAGATTACGTGTTCTTGACTCAACTTCACTGTTATGACGCATCCCCAGCCAACCCTGGATGCTCCTCAGAGAAAAATAATGAATTTTGTCCTCAGTCCTTTTACTCCAGGATGGATGGCTTTGCTTCATGTCTCCCCCACAGCCACCTCTCCCCTTCCACCAAAGCGTCCCAGGCCCTTCTGTCTGCACCGGGGCCCTAAACCGGAAGCACGCATCATCCCTGTGTCTCCATATCAGCCCCTTTCTCTCAGAGAATTATCCCTCGGTTTTCCAACAAGCTTCTTAAAGGGGCAAACCTTTCATATCCTGAAATTCTACTTTTTAAAAAACTAATAAACCATCACATGCTTTCAAAAGCAGTTACCCAGTTTTCTTTACAACTCCCAATAGGGACACGTTAGGCAAAAAAGTGACGTAGAATCAGTTTCTCCTTTCTGTCAACGTCTCCCCCTCTTACTGTATGCTTCCCTCTCCATTCCCACCATATAAGTTAGGGTTCTTAGCTGCAAGCAACAGAAATAAAGTCTGGATGATTCAAGCAAAATCGAAATTCACTAAAAGGATACTGCATACTTCACATAATCTCTGGGGAAGCTAGACAACCAAGTTAGGGACTCTGCAGCCAGGTGCAATTCCCCTAAAACACACCACAGAACTTGCTTACCGAGAACACCACTGCTGTGGGCACTGGGCACCATGGCTTGTGCCACCAGCACACTATCCCTGGACACTGGACCCAGCCTCTAGCCCCATAGCCACCACTGCCCCAGGAACTCAGACCATCTCCAGAGAGAGTTCACTTCTTCATGTCACTAGATCCTATTCTGAGTAAGGGGCAGGCATGTCTGGTTGTCAAAGCCCAGGTCACATGCCTATACCCTGGCTGCAAACGGAGGCCGGGAGAAGGGATACGGGGCATTTTCATAACCTAAAATTGCAGGCTCTGCTGCCACCCATCAGGATCAGGAAGGCAGGAATTCCCTAAACATGGGGAAAGGTTCAGACACTGGCCAAAAAGAAAAGCAATCAGGAGCTACATTCTCCAAAGCCACTCAGCTCTTTTCTTCTCTCTCCAACCACGCAGAACCACTGCTTCAATCAGTGGAGGCATAAGGTACTATCCCTCAGAAATAATTGCTTTCTTAAAGATAACCAAAGAAGGCCAATGTTTAACAGAAAGCATTGGTGGAGGAGATATTGTAGGACAGAGATATTCTCACACTTGACCCAGACAGCTTCTGACTCCTTCTACGTCTAAAAGAGTACAACACACACTGGTTTTGATTGTCCACCAGATCACAAGATGCCTAAAGGCATGGGACATGGGGCAGATTATTTGTGAAAATGGCTGCACACATTCCTCTTCCTGTACCTATGCAGCTCTTCCTCTCGAGAGGTGGAGTCTATTTCCCTACCCCTTGAATCTGAGCAGGCCTGGTGACCTGCTTTGGCCGACAGAATGTGGTGCCAGTGATGCTGTGCCAGTTCCAAGCCTGGGCCTCCAGAGCCCTTACCTGCTCACGCTCATTCCCTTGGAGTGTGGCCACCACCTAAGAACAAGCCTCAGCCAGCCTGCTGAAGGATGAGATGTCGTGCTCTCCCTACCAAGGCCATCTAAGACCAGCCAGCCCCTGGCCCATCTGCCAGCTGGCCACAGATGCACAAGTGAGCCCAGCTGGGACCAGAACAACCCAGCTAAGCCCAACCCAAACTGCCTACTCACCGAATTGTGAGCTAAATAAATGGTTGTTATTTTAAGCCACTAAGTTGTGGGGAGGTCTATTATGTAGCAAAAGCTAATTGATACAGGACAGGTGTAGTACCTCTGTAAGCACCCTGAGCTCCAGACATGATGCTTGGCCCATATGGACAGAAGGGGGCGCTGTAGATGCAGTTGGTGCCCCACCCACGTCCCCCGCTGGCACCATTTCAGTGCATGCCTGTCCAACTGCAGATTGCCAGCACTGTATGCCTGCCTGGGGACTCCCTCTGGCCACCGGAGCCCACTTGCCCACCCTCACAGCAGACCAAAAGTGCCAAGCAGCCCTCAACCCATAACTGAGGGATTGGTGTATGAACACTCCATCTCCCTTGCCCCTGGGTGCTATCTCTGAGACATGTGTCCTGTCCTGGCTCCTAGATCCCCCTAGCAGGATCAAGGTCCCGCTACCCCTGGGGATAACTAACTTGATAACAAACCCTTAATGGCTGCCTTCCCTTCTCTGACTCACTTTCCCCACTCTCCCATTGGTGCTTCCTGGAATCACCCCTTAAATAAACTACTTGCACCCAAATCCTTATCTCGGGGTTTGCTTCTAAGCAGCTAAGACTGGTGGGCACTGAGATGGAGCTCGGCACAGAACCACTGCTGTCCTCAGTTGTGTTCCACTGCTTCCCCCACTCTAGTCAGGGAGCCAGCTGCATAGACGCTGCCCGCTGACCCACCCCCACTGCCCCTGAGCACACACACCCCAGGACAGGCCCTCAGCAGCTTGAAGGACTACCTCCTCCACCATCTTGCTTTGTCAACAGTTGTTGCTTTCTCCTTCACTCTCCCATCCACCAACTATCTCATCTCATGGTCTAGAGGGTGAAGGTGGGTGGAGGAGGAAAGACAGAAAAGAGGAAGAGCCAGACTTGGAACAGAAAGGTGTGGAGCAGGGTGGGCTGTCCCCACCTGTCCCTTTTACCCTGCCCAGATCTGGCAAAAGGCCCAACCTGAGCCCCCAGCACGATGTGGTCATCAGAAGAACAAGTTCAGCAAACACAGCCCCAGTTCCCGAGGGCTCGGGGGCGGTCAGCTCAGCATGTACATTCAAAGATATTTACTGAGTGCCTGTCAGGCGCAAAGACTGCTCTGGGTGCCGGCATGCCGCACAAACACACACACAACATATATCCATCACCCCAGGCCGGGGGCATCTGTCTTAGAGCCTCAGCACAGAGGAAGCAGAAGTGGGAATGGGTTGTGGGGTCAGGCAGACCTGTGTTCAAATCCTGTCTCCGCTCTCAGGTAGCTGTGTGACCTTGGGCACGTTGATTAACTTCTCTGTGTATGTTACACATATAAGCCCTTAATAAACCTCAGCTTATTAGGATTATTCTTAAGGTGGTACCTCTCTGTCATATAACCCGCCGTGTTTCCCACAAACTCCACTGGCCTAAGGCCCAACAGGAATGTTCACGAGTGAGGCCAGTGGGCTAAATTCCTTCCACATAGCTGCTCTCTGTTTGCATGTTCTTCACTTCTGTGAAGAAATAGGCATTTTCCTGTTGCTTTTTTTTGACACACAGCCCTCTTGGGCTTTTATTTTTATTATTCTTGATAGAGATATGAGTACAGAGAAATATTTCTCTACCATTAGGGAAAAAAGATTCAGGAGGTCCTGGGGACTTATAGGGAGTGGTGGGGACTGGGGCAGGCTGGTGAGCATAAGCCCTGTCTTAAAAGAAACTGACACTACTTAGATCCGCATGACTGATGCCACCAAAGGGGAATATGAGTCTTATGTGGCCAGATATTCCAATGTTTCAAGAGATGCCAGAAAACAAGATTATTATTTTTTAAATCTCTTAATTTTTTAAATGTTGTCTCAAAATATTAGAAGAACTATATAGAGCTCAGTACATTTTAATGGGTCCATGGGCTGACTCAAACCTGTGGGCAGTGACCTTGAGGCCTCTCTGTCCTTTGCTCATCTCTGGGTCTCGGCAATCTGAGCTCTTCATGATTCAGGCCACCAGGCTACACAGCTCCAGTGGGTGCCATTCACATGGCATTCACATGGCACCCATTCCCAGTGGGTGCCATGCACATTCCTTGAGATTTGTGGCTCAGAGCAGTAGCAGGGTCCCTCCCATACCCCCAGAGCCAGGCCAGTGTGGAGCTGTGAGCCTCTCTGCAGACAGACTCTCGTCCTCACAGTCTCTCCCTCCTCTGACTCGTTGGCACTAAAGGCACCACCCAATTAGCAGAGTATCACAAGCTGCCCTATCCTCTAACTACGTCAAGCTAGTCCTTTATTGTATCAGCATAGAATGCTATCAAAGAGTAAAATCCAGTCTCCTTAATTGATGGTTTCATTAGTTTATATCTTGTCTCCCCAACTAAAATATAAACTCCTTATGAATGAGGATCACATTTTATGCCATTTTGAACCACATAGCACCTTTTACACTGTTAGTACCCAATACCTATCTACGTGTTGACTGACTCATCACAGAGGGAACTCTGAATTTGTTGCTATTGTGGGAGGCATTTGGGTAACTCTTCAGGATATAGAAGAAATCTCTTCCAGCAACATGAAGAAAGAGGAATACATAGGGGCCACTCCTAAATTTATCTAACAACAGGAAAATTAGCCATCTCTGTCCTTCCACGTCAACACGGACCAGCCAGCAAGCGCAATCCTGCAGTGGGGACTGTTTGAATGTTGTCATTCGGAATAGCTTATTTTTCATTTTCTCACCAGTAAAATGGAATTAACCATGCTTACCAGCCAACTCCTACAGAGGCCAGAGAGAAAAAAGAATGTATAAACCATCTTTATTTATAAAGTATGTTTAAAATCAGAGAGTATGAGGCATGTTGCAGCTGAGTGCACTGTTAAGTGGCTAAAGTATATCAGAAAAAAAAATCCTCCATTGTTAATTTATGACTCAGTAGAACTATCTATATTTAACGTGATGATTATTTAATTAAATAGTCAGTTCCCTTGGGTCTACCTGTGCTCCTTGTAATTTGTTATGTAGAACAAAATAATCCCTTTGCTCTTGTATTTACTCTTCACTTCCCAAGGCTAATTATTTTTTTCTGTTTTAATAGGCCTAGAACCCCTAATAAAAGAGAGTTGAACAAACAGTTTGAGAACAGAGGAGAGAGTGCAAACACAGGGTCCTTGAATCACAAGGGAGTCCAGCTAGAAAGAGCCTTGGAGATAACCGTATCTAGCTCTCTCCTTTACAGATGAAGCAACCAAGACCCAGAAAGGTTAGGTGACTCACCCAAGGACACACAGCCCTCGAGAGCCTGTACACATCCCACTCCCGGTGCTGGCTCCACCGTCATTAACCGAGGGACACCACAGCTCCTTCAAATATCTGCAACCAGGCTCTTGAAGCGCCTAACCCCCTAGGACAATGGGCTTGCAGAACTGGAAGCTAGAAAGCCTGTACCAATAGCAGAATTTTATCCGTTCATTATTTGCTGAGTGTCTGCTAAGTGCCAGAAGATGGAACACTGGAGAGAGAACAGTGAACAGGCCCAGGCGCCTGCTCTGCCAGATTTTACCTTCAAGTTTGGTGAGATGATGACCGGCGAGCAAAGACCTAAACGAACGTGACACTGTCAGGGAGTGATCAGTATTAAAATACCAAACCAGGGTGGCACGACAGAGGGTAAGGAGGAGGGGGCTGCTTGGGATAGGGTGTCAGGGAACCACTCTGCAATGTCCCTGACTAGGGGGCAGGAGAGCCTTATGGGGCGAAGGTTAAGCACTAAGCTTTGGTTTGAACACTACCAACAACAGGAAATTCACCACCTCAAAAGGCCAGCGCAGCTTGTTAAAATGTCCTTCCCTGGACTGAGCTGAAATCTACCTCCCTGAGACTCCAAACTTCAGGAACTCGCTCTCTGCGTGTCCCAGAGCCCAGTCAGCTCAGAGGCGGTAAGCACCACGTTCAAATGCAAAGCAGAATCCTAAAATAAGACAGTTGTTTCCATGTTTTGATTTAAAACGGCATGTTTGGGAAAATACAACATACCAAGGAGATGACTTTCATGTTCTCATTCAACCTCCAGTTCATAAAAGTGTTGCAAACCACCACTTCAAAGGAAGTTCAGACAGCTAACTTCTAGAGTCCCAGACCATTCTCCGTCACCTGGCATCATTAACAAGACACACCAACTCCCTTCCGTCTAGAACTTTCGTTGGGGCTTTACAGCAGCGACAGCGCTGGCTCCATCATTCGGCAGGGCAAAGCAAATTTGGCTCTGTGTGTTTTGCTTTCCAAGATATTCATGGAATCAAAGAGCTAAGAACTCATCTGGTCCAACTCTCTTATTTCATAGACAAGGAAATGGAAGCCTGGAAATAAGAAGTAGCCACTCAGGTCCATCAGCAAGTTATGGCCAGGGCAGAACTTGTCCCCTTCAGCCCCCAAACCAGGCTGGGCATCCTTGGGCAGCTACACTGATGCATAACCCTCAGGTTTGTTTGCGCATTGGCATGGACTTCCAATCCTCCAGCGATTTTTAATGTATGTTTAAGAAGAGAAAGCCCAGCTCCTGCCCCTCTTTTCATGCGGCCCTGCAGTCCAGAAATCCTCCCGAACGTCTGACTATGCACTGAAGGAGCCAGGCCCGCTATTTGGGTTTGACGTGCATTGCTTGGTTTGCAGGGGTCGTCCACTGTGCAGGAAGACTCGCTCCTGCTCCAGACTGAACTAAGAGCTGCAGGATACGGGGAGAGAAGCAGAGATCAGGAACAACACAGAGCCAAAAATATTGCCGCTTTTACCTGAGTCCACAAGTCTGAACGAACCAACTGCCTGTCTGCTTACAATGCAGGGCGCATAGGCTGGGCGTAAACTGGTCAGTAACTGGGAAGAAAGCGGCCAAGGAGACAGGCCGTCTTGAGCCAATCAGCGAAGGGCCAAGCCCTGCCCTCCTTCCCCAGCTTGAGGCAATGGGGAGGACTTGAGCTGGGCTGCAGCTGATTGGCAGCGCCTCCTTCCTCTGCCTCACCGGCTTTGGCTGCTGGCTGGAGCTCTGAGAACGTCCCACTTTTCTCCCTCTGTCCCCTGCGTTAGCAGGAATAAATGATGTCCTTGGGTGGAGGGAGAATGCTGGGATGCAATTCAATAATTACGGGCAGCATCTCTCAGAAAAGAAAGCACAAAAGAAGGAACACCAACTCCAGCAACCATCCAGTGCCTTCCAGAGCAAACCCCAAGGTCCCAAGTTTCAGGCAGACAATGAGGCTGGTAGCTGATTAGAGGAGTCCCCTTAGCCCTTAGGCGGCTCCTGCAGTCCCCGGGGTTTCTCCGTCACTCATAAGGCAGGACCACACCCCGCTGAGTGGTAGAATATTTGCTCATCACTAGCCATGCAGCAGCACAGCCGAGGCAGGGACTGGTTTTCAATGCAGCTGCTGCACCTGAGGGTGAGCCCAGTACACTCAACATCGCCACATTGTACCTCAATTTCCTCATTTGTAAAAGAGGCAGAAAACAAGCCTACCCTCTGCTCACCACCCCAACCCGCTGGGTTGCGGATGGGATGGAAACATCCCAGGGAAGGACACGCTGGGCGGAAACATATTCTCTTCCATGACTGTGGGTCCCCAGGGGACAGTGAATATCAGGACCCAACCTGGTGAGAGGCCCCAGTGCCATCTGACATCTTCCTCCCAAGTCGAATGGGGGGCCAAGAGCTTGGGTGTTGGAGTCAGACAGACCAGGGTCCCAGCTCAGTCACGTATGACCATGTGATTGGGAATAGTGACTTCTCCATGAGCCTGTTTCCCCATCTGTACAATGGGTCTAATGATAGTACTTGTTCACAGGTACTGTCAAATGAGACCATGGGACAGAGGGCTGAGCCCAGCGCCCGGCATGCATGGTAAGGCTCCACAGATACTGAATCATGTTATTATTTTTATTATGTAAATTTTAAAGAATCACCCACATCATACACATCACACACGAGTTTGAGGCAGGAAATCCAGAAGGTGGGCCACAGCAGCAAAGCAGACCAGGTTATGACACTACATCCCTGGAGGAGAGGCTCTGTCACCCCAAGGGCTGTAAACTGCTCGCACACTCTCAATACCACCTTTGTCCAGTGTCTTTTCATTCCCAAAGCTCCTTCCTCTCCATCTCATCTGATATTCACCACAGCCCTACAAGGTGGGCAGGGTGAGTATGCTTCCTGTGCCCATGCTTAGAGGAGGAAAACAAGTCTCAGTGAGGTTAAGTGACTTGCCCAAGGTCACACAGCTTGTAAGTGGCTGAGCAGGGTCACAAATCCAGACCTGCCTGAAAGGGCTGGAATGAGAGTGAGGCAAGTGAGGTGCCTGGGTTGCAAAATTTAAGGAGGCCCTCACTTGCATGACCCTGACAGTGAGCATCTCCTTACATTCTGCCTGCTGCCTGACCCCACGCCTTGGGCCCTTCCCAGAACACTGAGGCTGCTGCCTCCGCACACTGCACTTGCAGGTCAGCCCTACGGGAACCTGCCCCCAGAGCCTGGGGGTGGACAGATCCACTGGCTGAGCTGGGAATCTCCCTCTGTCGGGACCCAGGAACATTTTCCCAGAGCCCTGCTGCTGGAACCACTTCCCAAAAGAGTGGAACAGAGGGTGAGTGATGGAAGTCACATTACAGCCACGTGAGGCTTCCATGCGCCCTTGAACCTGAGGGCCAGGGAAGAGAGGCTGGGCCACGTGGGTCATCCCCAAGGCCCACATAAGCCAGCCAGGCCCCTTGGAGGCCTCACAGCCTCCATCAGCCTTAGGGAGAGATGGGTGCAGACAGCCAGGCCATATGGGCAACTCCCAGGAGTGGTCCCTTGATGCTGGCCCCCCCAGCCAGGCTTTCCTCCCTCCAGCCCCTCAGAGCCCAGCTAGGCCCCAACTCAGCCTCCCTCCACCTCATATCAACTAGCTACAGATTTATTTTGAATCTGCAAAGAGAAAAACTCTTTTCCAATGCTGATGATTATATTTACTAATTAGCCAGCTTGCGTGAGTCTGGATTACTGTGTGTTTAGCTTTTTGGAAGAAGCAACGCCTGTGCACCAGGGGCATCTAGGGGACTGGGTAGTTGTGTAAGTTTGAGAGCTGATGTGCTAGGATTCAAATCGCACTGCACCTGGGCAAGTTACTCACCTGCTCTGAGCCCATTCCCTCCTGCTATAAAGAGGACGGAAATAGTACCAACGTCCACAGGTTGTTGCTATTACAAAAACCAGCCACATTGTATTAAGTGCCTATAATGGGCCAGGTACTCAATTTCTTTTTTTATCCTTATACGTATTATTTAACACTCATAAAAACTCTATAGGTTTTTATTTTATTTTATTTTTATTTTTTGTGTGTGTGAGGAAGATTAGCCCTGAGCTTACATCTGTTGACAATCCTCCTCTTTTTTTGCTGAGGAAGACTGGCCCTGAGCTAACATCCGTGCCCATCTTCCTCTACTTTATATGGGACGCCGCCACAGCATGGCCTGACAAGCAGTACCTCGGTCCACGCCCGGGATTCTGAACCTGTGAACCCCGGGCCGCCGAAATGGAGCACACGAACTTAACCGCTATGCCACCCAGCCCGCCCCTATAGGTTTTTATTTTTGAGGTGTAACTTACATAAGTAACATGCATAAATCTTCAGCATGTAGCTCGATGACTTTTTATGTGTATGTACTCTATCTTCTAATCAAATCTCTATTACCACAGATCAGTTTTGCCTGCTAATGAGCTTCATATAAACGGACTTATACAATACGTGCTCTTTTGTGGCTGGCTTCTTTCACTCAACTTTATGTTTTTACAATTCATCCATGTTGTTGTGTGTATCGCCATTTGTTCTTTTATACAGCTGCATCGTATTCCATGGCGTGACTATGCCAGTTTGTTTATCCATTGAACTAGGTGTCATCATCATCATCCGTCATCATCCTCCTCCCATTTCGCAAATGAGGAAACTGGGGTTCTAGGCTGCTTGCTAAGTTTTCAGCCTGAGGTTACAGAGTGAGGTTGACACTGAGCAGGAACTTGAACTCTCTGACTCCAAAACTAGCTCCTCACTTTGGGCAATGGAGCCTCCCATCCCCCTGGAGTACTGGGGTGGGCAGAACCAAACTTTGTCCCATGTGGCCATGAGCTCCTTCTCCCTAAGGTACAATTGGGAGTCCAGGGGTGGCTACCTGACCTGCTGCAGGTGGTGAGAAAATTGCCTCAGTTTTGGCCATTGCCAATATTTATTTTCACTGCATCCCAAGCTGATAGCGCAGGTACCGTCGTCACTCACAGCCCTGTACCTTGAGACCTGGCCTCTGCCAACATGTCGAAACAAATGCAAACAGCCTAAATGTGGTGGAGGTGTCCTCGTTCCCTGACCAGCAGCTGGCTCTCATGGACACGAGGAGGGAACCTGGCCTAGCATGTTGACGGCCCCTGCCCTGGCTCCTCAGAGACTAGTTTCCCACAACAAACTCAGATGGAACCCTCTGGCACTCCTACAAAAAGCACTGTAGGCCCTTGCGCCAGAAGATTTCTCTGTGATCCAAGCTTCATCCACCAAGAGGTGGGCCATCACAGAGACCCCCAGTGCTGACCTGACCTCAAGAAAAGGCCGAGGTTTTGCCTTGCTTCTCAACTCTCTAAATCCCTGCTCACTGCCCAGCAGACCAGAGGCCAGCCTGAGAAGGGCCATCTGCAAGGTGGTAGGGGCTGGTGAGGAGCCTGGATGGTCTCCCCTGGCCCCCATCCCCTCTGAACTCACATAGCATTCCAGTCAGTCCAGCCAGACATGATTAAATAGTTGGCTGTGTACAGGGTGGTGAGACCCTGGGGAAAGAAGGGCACAGGGCCAACTCCCCAGGTGGCCCCGGGGCACCCTCTGCTCTGTCAATCATTAACAGAAGCTACCCCACAGCAGGCAGAGAAGGGGAAAGTCCAAGGGGGTGGACCGCCCCCTCCTCCCGGGTACTGTCCTCCAAACGCGCCAGCCCAGGGCCTCTCGGGACATGAGATCATGACACCCAGTGGAGGGGGTGTGTGCAGAGTCATCTAATCCCACTGGCTGCCTCTCATGCCCCTGCAACATCTCCACAGAAGGCCAAGGGAGATGGGAACAAACAACAGTCAATTTGCAGTTACCATGTGCCAGGGACTGTGCCAAATGTACTCAGGGTGCCAGCCTGTGACATGGTGGCAAAACGCAATGATGGAACTAGCCTGCCTGGATTCAAATCCTGATGCTTCTAGGTGTGTGACAAATTAGTGAACTTCTCTGCACCCCAGTTTCTCCATATGTAAAAAGGGGAGAGTACAGAACTTCCTCTGTTGGGTCACTATGAGCATTTAACGAGTTAACACACAAAAAATTATCAGACTACCTGGCATTTATGAAGAGAGGTCATTACTAATGGTTCACATGATCCTCACAGTCACCCCTTGAGATACAGATGGAAAATCCAAGGTTGAGTCATTTGCCCAAGGCACAAACTGATATAAGGGGAGCTGAGATTTGAACCCAGGTCGAAGGGCTCTAACACCTTTCTTCCTCCATGCCATGGAAACTTCCTCCTGCTATGACATGCCATGACTTCTCTGCCCCTTCAAGATCCAATGGGCTGCAAAATCCATCTCATGTCTGTCCCCCTTTTCTCTCAAAGGCCCTCCTTTCATTAGAGTGCCACTGAAGTACAACAGGCCCCCAACTTTCCTCCGGAAAATGAGGCTTCCAGGCCCAGAAAAGTAAGTCATCGCTTGGTGGCTAAAATAGCTCATTTCTTTGAGCTGTTCCAAGGGAGGACTTTTAGCCAAGGGCCAGACCATGGGTTGCAGGGCCAGCAGCCACGGAGGCCCTGCCCAGCTAGGGCAAACCTTGTGCAGGCCCCAAAACCAGAGACGCCCCCAAGGTGTGGGGCAGGAGGTGGGGAAGTCTGCCTTGTGTCCAGGAAATTGGCTGACAAAGGCAGGCCTGGTCTTTCCTGCCCCACTTCCCTTGGTGTAGGCCTCACCTCCGGCTCTCTCTGCATGGTGCCTGTCCTCCCTGCCGTAGAAGAGCTCAGAGGTGGAGGTCCCCTGCCAGCTCTGGGCTCACATCTCCCTGGACTCCAGCCCAGAGCACAGGACCGCTACTGAGGCCCCTCCATCTTCTAATATCCTGGAAAGAGAATGAGCCTGAAGAGATTCTGCCATTTTCTTTCCCAAGTAGCTTGGGACCTATCTCCTCTTCCTTTAAGATCTAATGATAGAAAATCAAGCTCTTGTGGCAACATGCCCGGGCCTGGGCGGCCTAAACTCCAGCCTGTGAGTTTCCCATGGAAACACTTAGGTGGGTAGAGTCAAGGCTTGGGGACAGAGCTTCCTCAGGCCATAGGGAGCCTCCTCTTGCCTTTACAGCCACCCCCACTCCCCAGGGCCTCCCAGAGTCTGGGCAGGCTGGTGGGTGTACTTAGCCCCCTCTGAGCCCAACCAGTGTCACCATGAGCCAGGGAATTAGAATGATGTCTGCCATATGCTCATCTACGCCTGCGGGGAATGAGCTCAAGGTGAAGGATTACATAAGATGTCTTTTTCGCTTTTAGTTAGAAAGGAAGAGTACATGCCACTGCCACCACCATCACCACCCACCACACATACACACTCACACACACACACACTCATTCCTTCCTTCAGGGGCAAGAGGCCTAGGTTCACTCCTGTCCCAGGAAGGGCTGCTTTTCCCCTTCCTCCGCCACCAGGCCCTGCCCTGGAAGAGGCAATAGTCGCTTTTTTCTCCCTCCCACCCCTGCCCCCCAGCAGTCGCCTGCTGGCCAGGAAAGTTAAGAGTCCACAGGGTACCTAAGGTGGGCCTGCCCAGGCTCAAGGACAGCCCTGGCCCAGCCAGTGTCCACTGCCGACCTAACTGGGAGAGGCCAGGCGGAGTCAAGGCGGAAATTCAGCTTACCCTCCAAAAAGCTTACTGAGTGCAAGGAACCAAAGGCAGCCAAGCCTCAAGAAGCAATATCCATCTCTGCCTCCCCAACAAGAAACGCTCCCAAGAACCAGACTCAGCGTTTTCGGAAGGATCCAACCTCTCTCTGGCAGGCGAAACATCCCCTTCTAAGTGGTCATCTGCCTTGGCGGCGGTGCTTCTAGCCAACGGGACCCCACCCTTCCCAAGGTGACAACCTACCTATTCTGCACGGCATCGGGGGTGTAATGAAGACTCAGGTGGTGGGAACTACTGATGACTTCCTGTTATACTGCCTTTTTTTTTTTTTTTTGGTGAAGATTAGCCCTGAGCTAACATCTGCTGCTAATCCTCCTCTTTTTGCTGAAGAAGATTGGCCCTGGGCTAACATCCGTGCCCATCTTCCTCTACTTTATATGGGACGCCTCCACAGCATGGCTTGATGAGCAGTGCGTGGGTCCGTGCCCGGGATCCCAACCCACGAACCCCAAGCCGCCGAAGTGTAGTGTGTGAACTTAACCACTAAGCCACCCGGCCAGCGCCTATATACTGGCCATTTTAATACCCATTTCCCCTTAACAGCCCCCCAAGAACAGAAGCACGTCAGATCCAGGTGAAACCACCCCCACTCTCAGTGCCCTGGTCTGGGCCCCTCATCACCTGGAGACTCCCCTCCAAGCCTGTAATACTTCATCATACCAAGCCCAGACAGGTGCTGAGAGGCTAGGGCTTCAGGAATTTCCTGTGGGAAAAACGAGCCTGGAAGCACCCAAATGACTCACCCAAAGCCAGGCTCACTGGAGTGCCATGTGCTATGTTCCCCCTCCACTATAGGGGCACCTCAAACATCACCCAAAGGAATTAAGACCACAGGCTAAGCAGAGAAGACTGGAAGCCCCCGTACCTCAGGTGGGCATGGCTGGCCCCTTGTCAACAACCAACACGCTGGGCCAACAATGCAGAGAAGTACAGGCTCCTTTGCAATAAACCTCCTTCCCATCCCCTCTAAGCTCAGACTTCCAGCAACAAAGGGAGCTTGCCATTGGTTTAGCAGCAGGAAGGATGAGAAGAAACCAACCAACGCCCCTCCCATCTCCCCAGCATCATCTTCAAGGGACAAACCTACAGGGAAAGTAAAACCAGCTTCACCAGCAGTGTTTCTTGAAAAAACGGGGTTTATTGATTTTTAAACTGCAAATAGTCGTTACAAAAAGTTTTTTTTTCTTTTAAATAAATTCACACAAAGAAAGAGAAATAGAAAGCGACGGTAGTGACCAGCAAGAGGAATAATAATTACATTCATCTTAACGTGTGTGTGTGCCAGTTCTGTTTGCATTAACGTTGGAAAACTCCAAACCTGGAATCCAGAACCTCAAATCTGCAATCGGAATGTCTTGAGATGGGCACGTGGAAGTCAAAGGGTTTCTTTTTTTTTTTTTTTCCCTTTTAGAAGCTATACATAAAAAGTTGTTTTCCTTCTGTACTGTCACAGAACTTTTACATACATTCTCAGTCCTAGTTGTGAAAGGCCTAAAGAGAAAGAAACTCAATTTGCAGTCCAACACAAAGGGGAGAAATTTCTAAAATAAATAATCCAACAGTTTTTTGCATTTTTTTAAATTAATTTTTCATTTTTTTAAAATAAAATAACCAAAAAAAGTGTAAAGTTACAAAAAATGTCGTTGAAGAATAATATATTAAAACTGTGGAAAAAAAGGAAAAAGACACGTCACAAAATTTTAAGATTAATATGAAGATCATAATTTAACATAAAAGAATATATTCTATGGATTTGTCATCCCGATAAATATGAACAAAATTAACAAAAAAAAAGCATAGTTTGGCAATAAATACGTTTTGATAAGTTAAATAAGCTTTTTTATATTGATGTGCAGTGACAAGCAAAATTTTTGCTCTCCAATTTCTGAAAGTTATATGAAGTTTTAAAACCCAGGGAAAAAAGCATGGCGTGAGTGCTCTAAGGATAGACCTACGGTATTCTAGAGCAAAAACCATTACACCTACTTCTACAGGAAATCGTTTTACACAGATACTGTATGTATGTGGAATGAATACCATTAACTGCTCACCCCTTACATGTTTTTTTTTTTAGCTTTTCTCTCATTTTTTTTTGTTTTTTTTTTTAAAGATGTCACATATGAACTGGGGAACTTTTAGCACCAAAATCAAGTCTCTCATAGTCCATCTAGCTTCCCCTTCCTCCCCACTTAAAAAAAAAAAAAAAAAGAAAAAAAAGTTAAATCACAAAGTCCCACTTATGTCACAATCTTCGTCCGCTTTTTGTCTTCCTCCTGCAGACCTGCACGAACCCAGGCCAGGTTAGTCAACAGAGGTTCGGGTCGGGAAGAAAAAGGTTTTTGAATGTCAAAATAGGTTTCCCCAAAAACCTAAGTCTGGCAACAACTCTCCCAGGGGGGTTGTGGGGGGCACTGGAGAGGGGAGAAGGACGTGTGTGGGAGACTGAATAAGGGAAGGTGCAGTTGTGTGGCCAGCGGAGGGAGCTGCTGGTTCTGGGTCCCCTCCCCCTCCCCATGGGCAGAGGCTCTGGGAGGCCCACGGGTGCCCTCTGGCGCTGAAGAGGTAATGTAGTCACAGTGACAAAGTTAGATTACAAGGCACTAAGTTGCTTCTGTAAACTGTTACTGCTTTTTCTTTTGTGATTTGGCACTTAAGGCTTAAGCCGGAAAAAAGGCATCTACTGACAAATATGGGACTTGTCTGTTATGTGTGGTAAGTGGGCTATAAAATCGAGGGGAGGGGGTTTCAAGCCAGAGGAAGCTACTGACAAATTGACTTGTCCTTATATTAGGGGGGTTAAATGGGGAGAGGGGAGGGGGCATTCCAAGGTTCTGGGGAAACGGGGTTGAGCTTAACCTTGTTAATGTAAGGGCTGTCAGGTGGGTGGGGGGGGAGAGGAGGGGGTGTGGGGTGGGGGTAGAGTAGGCAGGGGGTCCCTCCCTACCCTGCTTTAGTCATCTGAGATGGAAAGTCTGCTGAAAATGGGCAGGCGTCTTGAGTTGTCCAAAGTGGGGGAGTCTGAGCCACTGTGGCTGCTGCTGGAGCTGCTCAGATAGCCCTCCTGGTCCGAGAGCGAATCCTGAGGGCTCGGGGGAGAGTCAAACATGTGGGGAGACTCGGACATGGGCCGGAAGAGGAAGGTGGTTGGGGAGCCACCCCCGGGCAGCCCCATGCTAGGGGCAAAGAGGCTGGCCAGCTCCTGGCTGGAGAAGGCAAAGGGGTTATTGGTGCCATCAGGCAGGGTGGGTGAGCCCAGGAGGTCGTCTGCACTCAGGATGGGGGGTGGGGTGATGGACGTGGGGCTGTCCAGCAGCCCCGTGGCAGCAGCGGTGGCAGCGGCACTGGGAAACCCAGCAAAGCTAAAGCTATGCTGGAGGCGGGGACGGTCAGCGGAGAGGTCCCGGGCCCCCGCCAGGGCGCGGCGCTCCTCGGCGTTGTGGATGAAGTGGCAGCGGGGCCCGTAGGGGCAGAAGCCGATGGTGTGGAAGGTGCGGCACAGCTCCGTCTTGTACTTGGGGTGGCGGGTCAGGCTTCGGAGCTCATGGATGCCGTGCGCAAACTGGCACTTGTCCCCGTACTTACAGGCACCGTTCTCCTCGAAGGGGCGGCACAGCTCCGTCTTGTAGCGGCTGGAGTTGACCTGGCCGCTCCCTGGCTGCTTCTGGGTGGGCAGCAGCCTCTCGCCCCCTTCTGAGAAAGAGCGGTCTCGGAAGCGGCTGTCCCGAGAGCTCAGAGCTGGGGCTGGCTCACCCTTGAGGCTGCTGAGGAGCTGGTTCTGGTGAAACTTGGAGCTGGGCAGAGTGACCGAGTGCCTCCGGGGGAAGCCCCCACCGGCCGGGGTGCCCACCGCCTTCCTGTCCAGCAGGCAGCCCCCTGCACTGGGAGTACTGTAGTTGAGCATCTTGTTACCCTGCAGGGAAGAGAAGGAAGAAAGAGAAAGGTTAGTGACGAAGGCCATCCACTAGGCACACAAAGGGTACCCACTAAGGGCAGCACCCTCCACAATCAGAAACACCCCACCTCTCTCAAAGGACCCACCTCTGCCCTGGCAAGCCCCCCACCCTCTTTCTCCCATAGACCAGCCACCACCTGGGTTTCCTTTGGCCCCATGCATAAGAAACCACAAAATCCTGGCCTTGTGAGAAACTGTTTGATGCATGCACCCTACTCCATGCCGACCCCTGGAATGCACCCCCACATCCTGTCCCCAAAGCTTTCACTTTTATCCATAAAAATCCAACTTCTTTACCTCCCAAATAGATTCCTCAGCTCAAAATATCTCACACAACTCAGACTGCTGTAGATTCCCCCTCCTCCTAACAAAAGGGAGTAAACCTCAGGAGACTATGAACTTGGTCCCCTTGTAATCAGTCCCTGCTTAATTGACCTCCATTCCACGACCCAGCCTCCTAAGACTCAACTTCCTCCCTTCAGAAGTGTTCCCTTCCTTTAGCAACAGGTTTCCAGACTGCCTCTGCTTTATCTTGCTGGGGAGAATGGGAGGAGGAGGAGCACAAGGAGAAATCCCTGGTCTGGGGGATGTAGGGGTAGACACGGGGGAGAAGGATGTGATTCCTGAAAGTAAAACTCACTGCCCCATGCTCCAGGAAGGGGTGCCTTCCACAGTGATCTCCCCCACCATTCCCTGCCCACTCCCCCTCCACTAGGAAGATGCCTTTGCAATTAGTCTTCTGGCTGCAAGAGCAAGCTTGGATAACAGCTCCACTGTTTAATCTTTAACGCAAAGCTGCAGGTGGGAAGTAAAAGGAAAGCAACAAACCCTCCCTAGTCAATAGTGGATTTGGGGGAAGGGGGGCAGAGCCACAAGCAGGTTGCTGTTCCAAGGGGACCCCGGTCACCTGCCCAAACTGTACCCAAGATTTGGAAAGGGTGCGATGAGCGGACCTGGGAGTTGGCCCCCAGCCCATGTGGCTGTCACTGTGCAAATTCTAAGGTTGGTCCCTTAGGATCAGCTGCAGGGGATCAGGAATCTGTAACAGCAACCACCCCACGGAGCGGATTACAGGAACCGAGTTGAGAGCCGGTTCCCAACAATGGGGTTCATTTAAAAAGTCCTGCGGGGGGAGGGGGCGAGAGAAAGAGAACCAGACGAAAGGGCGGGAGAGCCGGGAAGAGAAGGAAACAGCGCGGAGAGCTCAGGCAGCCGCCAGGGCAACTGGCGTTTTAGAAAGCGCAGGGAAGGCAGAAAGCTTCAAACTTTTTTGATGTTGCTCTTCAACTCCACGGCGTCCCTGCACCCCAACCCTGCAGCCCTGGGGCTCTGGCAGCTGCGCCGACTGGAGAAGCAAGCTGGGAAAAGAGAGCAACATGACCCGACGTGTTTAAAAGAAGGCAAAACACTTTAGCAATTAAAAGTAGCCTAGCAGCTTCCCTCCTTCAAATTGGGGAGAGAGGCTGAAAAAAATCTAACACCCATAGGCTTTTGCTATGTACACTTAAACCGCACTCCTGGAACTTTCCGGCTTTAAAACTTGCTTTTTTTCACCCCGACTGGCAAGCTACACGGCTTTAGGAGGCCCCTATTAAATCCTTCCTCGCGGAGACCCCTGAGCTCAGGCCGGCATTTTGTCGTCGTGTCCCCCCACCTCCTCCAAATCGATGAGCTGCGGTCCGCCAGAAAACACTTAAGCGGGTCAACCTGAGCCCCACCTTCACCCCAAAGTTTGCAGCACGATCGGCTATCACAGGAAGAAGCCTGGCTGAGCTGCGACGAACTGAAGCCCCACTGCAAACTTGTCTTGCAACATCTTTTGAATCACAACTCTCCGCCTTTTTCTTGCAGATTTCCAGCCCCTCCAGAACAGACGGATAAACCCCCAGGAAAACGTCGCCCCGAGACTCACTTCCCCGAGGGACCCCCCCCCCCCGCCCCGACCCTAGAGGCCGGCATTGTGGCTTGAAAGCCTCGAACCCCTCCCGACGGCGGCGGTACCCAGAGCGCGCACAGGGAAACCAAGCGGACAGCGAAACCCGGCTCAAGCAGCAAGTCACGGACAAGAGAATCACCGGAAAATTGCCCGAGTCCTGCCCAATGACCCGCGTCCCCCGGGCAGCCCCGCCATGCAAACTTCGCCCCCCAAAACTCTGGTCTCCAGATTCCCATGTAATCCCCGCCAGGAACTGTTAAACTCAAAGGGTGGGGAGGAAAGGGCCAAATTCCTTTAAACTGGAGGGGAAAATGGGGAGGAAAAGAGAACTATCTCGCCTCTCCTCCTCTTCCCCTGCCTTCCAAGACCTAAACTTTTGGGGATTCTTACCGAAGGCAAAAGAGAAAAGAAGACTCAAAAGCAAACGCTCCGCCCTACTTTACCTTGCATAAAACTTCGCTCAAGTCGAAGATGGTGGCAGACACGAGGGTGGTGGTCATCCTGGGCGCTCGCGCGGGGCAGGGACGAGGATCTGATGTGTCTCGAAGGTCCCGGTGCGGGGAAGGCGCAGCCTCCGGCTCTCGGGTCTGGAGTCCCACACGCCTGCTCCCGGCGCCCCTCGCCTTTCTGACTCTCCGGGCTGCGGCGCGCGAAGCCCAATTTATAAAGTTTCAGATTTAGTGGGCCGGGGGAGGAGGAGCTTTAAACTTATTTAAATAAGGAAGAGAAGGGAAAAAAAAAGTTGATTGACACTGAAGTTGAATCAGCCATGCGGTCAAACTCGGGAAAAAAAAAAAGAAACTTTCAAAAGGAAGAAGGGGGAGGGGAAACGAGGAAAGGCGGCGAAGAAAAAAAAAAACCCCACTGCGAGCCGCGCACAACTTTTTTTTCTTAAAGAGGAAAAGTTTCGACTCCGCTCGCTTCGCTACCCCCGCGCTGGAGGCGCCCGTCTCTGGGGCCGCGCGGGGCGCAGAGGGGGAGGGGAGCGCCCCCCCTTTGTCAGCCTGCGAGCGCGGCTCTGTGACATCACTCATTCCACCCTCTTCGGGGTTCTTGTTGTTGTGTTGTTGTTTTTCGTCGGGCAGGAAGGCAGGCTCGACTTTCTCTTTTTGCAAGCAGGAGCAGAAGTCCATCCTTAGCGCCTTGGCTGCAGTTTCCATCTTGAGCAGATCTCGCTTGAAACTTCTCCAAGTGGCCGCACAACTTACTCTTTTCCCGAGTTCTCTTCCGCACTCGGCTCCTCTCCCCAAACCCGGCAGGAAGAGAGAAGATTGGATATTTGGGACGCACAAAGCGTGAAGTCTAGGGTTTTATGTTTTTTTTCAGAGGGGAGATGGCTGGGAGGGGATCAGGGAGGCTTTTTTTCCCCCGGGAGGACCCGGTCTGGCGGGGGCGAGCGCAGAACGGTTTAGCGCGCCGCACGCGTCTACACTCGCGCTCGCTTTGCAGCCGGCCACTCTCCGAGTGTGGGTGGGGAGTGGAGGACGTCGCGAAAAAGACCACCGCCCCGGCGGATTGTTTTTACAGGCCTGGGAGTGGTATTTATTGCACGCATCCCATCTGTAAACTTTTTTCTAGAGAAAACCTGAATCCTCAAGAACGCCCCTTCCCCCCCATTCGGAAAAAAAAAGAAAAAGGCACCCAGCAACGCACAACTTTCCACGCGCGCCCTGAACTATGGGCCGCGCCGAAACTCCCCCCTTCCCCCCACACACATCCCTAGACACTTGAACAATGAAAAAAAGTGACTTTGGTAAGACGGAAGGTAAAGAGATGGGGGGAGGCGGCATTTTTAACTTATTGTTGCTTCTCCCCCGCCCCCACGGGAACGGAACATATGGCTTGTCACGCTGCGCTGTTTTGGCGGGATGGGGGGGAGGGGGGGGTATGGGATCTCGAAACCGAAAGGCCCCCAATTGATTATTATTCCCTTAAAACCTGTAAAATATATATTTATTTACTGTTAGGTTCAGATGCCCCTCCACCCACCCAAATAAAAAGTTGTTAACGTGTCCGCCACCAGCCCCCCAGCCTTCCCCAGGGTGCCGGAGTGCAGACGAGGCGGAAATCGTGGGGCTGCCTTTCTTTCCTATTTCCCCGCGTGCCCGGCCGCCTCCTCGGCCCTCGCACGTTTCTTCCCAGCACTCGAGGCCGCGGGGTCTGTTATGAAACCCTGTGCGCTGAGTGGCTAAGAGCCGGTCCATTGCGATGTAATTAGGTCACCCCATTATGAGCACGTTTCTTTGGAAAGGACGGGGCGGGTGAGCAGAGCGGTGGAGTCGCACTCTGACCGCGACTGCCCCCCCCACACACACACACACCCCCACACATTTTTACTGCATTTCTTCTTTCTTCGTCAACCTCCGAGCAAATCCAGGAACGCCTTCCAAATCACAACTGTTTTAGGAACCTGTTGTTTTTCATCTTCGCGAAACACACAGCTTTTGCTGCAGCTACGAACCTACGTGATCCCCAGCCCGGTCTGCTTTTATTTGTCCCCTCTGACTTAAATTGATGGCCCCATTTTTAACCCAGCGGCTGCCCCTTGCTTTTTCTTCTCTTGTCCGTCCAGCCGCCTGTTGCTTCCCTCCCCCTGCTCCCATTTTTCAGCTTTTCTTGAAATCTGGCAAGCGCCAGAAAGGGAAATAACTTCCATCCACCTTAATTTAAATCATTCAAATGTAGGTTTCTTTCTTAAAGGGATGTTTGCTCGCTCCTCTCCCCCCCAGCTCCAAGAGGGGAGCGGGGCGGTTTCGTGCAGTTTCTTGGTGATGAGGTAATGAGTTCCAGATTTCAGGACAGAGTAGGGTGCGCATTAAAACCACAAGGTTAGTCTGCGTCCTGATGTGAAGCTATTTCGGGTTTTGATTCCCCCACCCCCCCAAAAAAAGGCCGGTTGGTCTTTAACTGTGGCGGGTTCGGGAAGCTCTGCTGGGGGGACGAGGGAGGGGTGGAGAAGCGGGGGTGGAGAAGCGAGGGGGCTGGGGACCCGGAGCGGGCGGGGCCGTCTTCCCTGCCCGGAGCCCGGCCAGGCCCGCACCCGCTGTCCCCGCTCTCCGGGTGGCGTCGCTTTCCCCCCACCGTGGCTGCGGGACCGACCACAAGCACCATCACGCGGCCTCGGCGCCCCGGGCGGGCTAAAAAGTCTCTTTTTTCCAAAGAGAACGCCGATTCCTCGAATTTCCTTCACTTTTCCAACTCCCGGAGGGCGCTCCCCTCCCCCGCTCCCGGGGGCGCGGGCTCCGCGGGGCGCGGCCAGCCTGGCCCGCTCACTCCGGAGTTGTTTACCGGCCCCGCCGACCGGCCGGGTTTGTTCCAACTCCCAGAGCCTGTCTCTATAATTAAACTCTTTTTTTAATTGTCGGGTTGAAACGTCATTTCGGGGACTTTCCAAGGGTGAGGGAGCCGAGGGGAGGGAGCGAGGCTCCTTAACCCTTCGCTGACCCGGCGTCCACGCTGCGGCGGGCCGGGGAACAGCATCCAGCCGGGCGAGGCGGGATGGGGGTCTGGGGGCCGGAGCCGGCCTGCCCCCGCGCAGACGTGCTCGGCAGGTGCCCGATGGTGGCGGGAACGGCGGCGAGCCACGACCCGGGCAGGAAGCCCGATGGAGGCGTGCGCGGGCCTCCCCCGCCTCCTCCGCTCTGCAGTCAACCCTGTGGTTCCTCCCTGCCGGGCCAGGAGACCGCCCCGTCACCTGCACTGCCGCTTCCGACCGGGGGGCGATGGACCAGGTCCTCCGTCCCAGGCCTGACTTCTGGGCCCTCCTCACTTGCTTGGAGCCGGTCCCCTGGCGAGGAGGGGCTAGCCAGGTATTTTTGGCTTGGGGGCGTTAGGTTTTGTGAAAGGGAGAAAGTGAAAGTCTTCGGAATTAGGGAAGCGTGACGGATATATTCGTCGGCAAGTCTGGAGCCTGGGCCCACCTCGCGGCAGGTGAGAGTGTGGGGCGCCAGGCTTGCTGACCCTAGACGGCCGGGCCTTGTCACCACCGCCCTCCAAGGCACCCCCTTCCCAGTCCCCTCCTGGCCCTGGTTGCAGCACAGGACCTGCCATCGCAGATCCCTGCGATGCTGCACTTCCTTCCCGGCTTCAGGGCATTTGCAAAATCCCCCGAATTCTTCGGATTGGGCCCCGCCCTTCCCCCAACCTCTGCTACCTGAAACCCTGTGACAGCCGCAAAGTCCCAGGAGTAGAGAGAGGGAGGGCCAAGAGTTTCCTGAGAGTACCTGGTTTAGATTCACCTGTAGTGCTTGCGGAATGCAGATTCCTCAACTTGGACCCAGACTCGGTGAATCAGATGCTCTGGGCTGGGGTCAGGAATCCGAACTTTTAGTAAATGTCCTACTAGTGACTCAAACACTAGGGTTTGAGAAGAAGTGTTCCAGGCCTTTGAAGTTGGGCTGTTCTGGATCCAAATCTTGGCTCTGCCATTTTCTAGCTGTGTGACTTTTCAAGACACTGACTAAAGCCTCAGTTTCCTCATCTCTAAAATAGGGATAATGATACTGCTAAAATTGGCTGGTAAAGGGCCTAGTTTCTGCCCAGCTGGACCCTTGTATATGCCTAGCCATTGTATGTCAACTAAGCCATTCTTGGGCCCTCATTACACCGCAAAACAAATTCTGGGGGGTATTCACTTTGCAAAAGTATTCTTCAGTATAGATGCCCATGAAAGTGTCAACTGACAGCTGTGCTCTAGATCACTCTCTGGCTCCCACCCCTAGCCCTGGACAAGGCAGGCAGGCCCCGGGGCCTGGGAAGGGAGAGAGGGCACTGGCCTGGAGCCTGGGGAAGAGCAGGTGGGTCAGGATAAGGTGACAGGAACCTGCTGCCCAGCTGAAAATTACCTGATTGTTGTCACAACTATTTCTGAAAACTAGATTAGTGATCCGATGGACCCTGATGGTAGTAACAGCCAGACTCTTCTATCTTTCAAAGTCCTCAAACCCTCAGAGCACTTGGTGGGCTCAGCTGCCAGTATTCTCTCCAAACCAGGCAGAGGCCTCAAGAGAGGGCAGCTGAGGTCTACTGGAAATGCACAGTGTCAGGAACCTAGGGAGTGTAGCTCAGGGAGCCTGCCACTTCCTGTTAGGATTACTGAGAATCCAACCCCAGCACTAGCACGGCCCTGGGGGCGGTGGGGGGGGGGGTCTCATTACCTTGCATTGGGTCATCTAAACCCTCATTCTTAGGTCAATTGCTGTAACACTTTCCCTGCAGAGATGTTCCACAGTTCTGTTAAGTTCCCAGGCTAGCCCATAGCTGCACCACCCCCCTTTCTTGCCTGGGCTTGCCTAGAGATACAGGATAGCCCATGAGTTTTGAGTCACCTAGACTTCGATGGGAAACCCAACTCTGCAAGCTGGTCACCAGTTGCACAACCTGTAGCAGGTCACTTAGCCTCTGGGATGGTTGGGAAGATTAAGCTCTTTCCAACCAGTGCTGAGCTCAGACAGCCATTTGCCCTCCAACCACTCCTAACTGCTACCAGTTGCTGGTGGTTGCTGCACACCGCTCCCTGGGGCTTTGCTCAAGAGGGCCCTTTTGCTGGGACTTCAGGCAGCTCCCTGAGCAAGGAGATGCCTCTCTCCCAGTGGGGAGTACAGCCTGCAGCACTACGGCATTCTAACTGCATTTTATGGAAAGTATCTGTTTACTCCCCACTGAACTATAAACTCCTTGAGGGCAAGGGTATCTCTATTACCTGGGCCTCAGGAGTAGGTCCTGAGTAGATGCTCAGTAAATTTTTCCAGTTTCCGTGGAACCCTTGCTGTTGAGCCCATTAGGATACTTTGGTGACCCTAAATCTAGCAGCAGGAGTAGAAGAAGGAACTACAGAGATTCCAGGAGTGGGAGGAAGGGAGGGCTTGGGCTCTGAAGGAAGAGGAGATGGCAGCCTTAACACTGGCATGTTCAGAAGGCCAGAGCGGGTATCTCAGGGAGGCTGGGCTTCCACAGCTTGCCCAGGACATGTGCGGCTGTTAAGAGGCAACGTAGTCCGATGGAATGAGCACTGGTCTAGGAGTCAGGAATCTTGGATTCTAGAGCTACTCTGCCTCTGGTTCAGTGGGTCATTCTCTCCTCTGGGCTTCAGTGTTCTGATCTGTAGATGGAGAGGGCTGAAGTATACTGGTGGTGCTCAAACATCACTCTGAGCAGAATGACCTGGGGAGCTTTTAAAACTATACAAGGGCCGGCCCCGAGGCGTAGAAATTGAGTGCGCGCGCTCAGCTGCTGGTGGCCCGGGTTCGGATCCCTGGTGCGCACCACTGCACCGCTTGCCAGACCATGCTGTGGCGGCATCCCATATAAAGTGGAGGAGGACGGGCACGGATGTTAGCCCAGGGCCAGTCTTCCTCAGCAAAAACAGGAGGATTGGCATGGATGTTAGCTCAGGGCTGATCTTCCTCACAAAAAAATAAAATAAAATAATAAAACTACAGATGCCCGGTTCCACCGCACCTCCAAAGGTTCTGCTTCAGTTGGTCTGGGGTGAGGCCCAGCATTTGTATTTTCTAAGCTCCCCAGATGATTCTATTATGAAGCCAGAAACACTGGATTTGGTTATTTTGGAGCAGTGGTTCTCAAGCGAGGGGTGATTTTGCCCCCCAGTGAACATTTGGCAGTGTCTAGAGACATTTTGGTTTGCCACCACTGGAGGGGAAAAGGTCAGTGCTACTGGCATCTAGAAGGTAGAGGCTGGGGATGCTGCTAAACATCCTGCAATGCTCAGGACAGCCCCCCACAACAAAAAATTATCTGGCCCCAAATGTCAGTAGTACCAAGATTGAGAAACCCTATTTTAGAGGTTCTTTCCAACTCCAAGACTCCTGCGTGCTTATTTAGGCTCCATCCCTCTTCCCGCAAACCTTTCTCCTCATGGCAGCCCAAGTGATCTTTTTCAAAACCTAGATCTGATCTTGTCTTACAATTGCCTAAAACCCTTAGTGATCCATCTCTCTTAGAATAAAAACCAAACCCTAGTCCAGCATAATCTGACTGTCTTTTACTGCTCCAGCCTTGACTTTCATACCCACTCCTCTCCCCCCACCACCTTCCCCATCCCCCAGGGCACTCCCTGCACTCTAGTCAGTTGCAGATGAAAATGAGCCATCCTTCCTCCTGCCCCAGGGCCCTGACACATGCTATTTCTTCTATCTGAATTGACCTTCCTTTGGCCCAAGTAAATTCTAAATCATTCTTTAGAACTCAGCTCAAGCATTGCTTCCTCAACCATTCTTGGCGCCCCCCCTCCCCCCATCAAGGCAAAGTGTCTGTCTGCTCTCTTGTGTCCTCATGGAAAGTTCATTTCCTTCAAAGTAGTTATTTCAGTTTGCGAGTATATATTCATTCCTGTAACTTTTTTTTTACTTTTTAATTTAACATACAGTAAAATTGACCTTTATTTGGTGTACAATTCTATGAATTTTAACATATGAATAGATTCGCGTAACCACCACCATGATCAGGAAACAGAACAGTTTCATCACTCCCAAAAAACTCCCTCCTGCTATCGCCTTGTAATCATACCCTCCCATCCCTTACTCTGGCAACTACTGATTTGTTCTCTATACTGTAATTTTGTCTTTTCCAGAATGCCATATAAATGGAATCAGTCTGTGTGTTCACACAGCATTAATGCCTTTGAGATTTATCCATGTTGTTGCATATATCAATAGTTCATTCCTTTTCATTGAAAAATAGTGTTTTACTGTATGGGTGCACCACCATTTGTCTATCCATTCACCTGCTGAAGGACATTGGATTTTTTCCAGTTTTGGGCCATTATGAATAGAGCTGCAATAAACATTTGTGTACAGATTTTTGTGTGAACGTAAGTTCTTATTTCTCTAGGGTAAATAAGTAGGAGTGGGATTGCTGGGTCACATGGTAAGTGTATGTTGAAGTTTATAAAAAACTGCCAAACTGTACTCGAGAGTGGATGTATCATTTTGCATCTCCAACAGCGATATGAGTTTCCAGTTGCTCTGCATCCTTACCAGCACTTATAGTTGTCAGTATTTTTTATTTTAGTCATTCTAATAGGTGTGTAGTGTTATCTCATTGTGGTTTTAAGTTGCATTTCTCTATTGAGTAAAGATGTTGAACATCTTTTCATGTGCTGCTTTGCCACTTGTATGTCCTCTTTGGCAAAATATCTGTTCAGATCTTTTACCCATTTTGTAATTGGGTTGTTTGTTTTCTTACTGTTGAGTTTTGAGAGTTCTTGATATATTCTGGATACAGTTCCTTTGTCAAATATGTGATTTGCAAATATTTTCTCCAGTCTGTACCTTATCTTTTCATTCTCTGAACAAAGTATCTTTCACAGAGCAAAAATTTTTAATTTTGATGAAATCTAAAAGCGTCATGCTTTTGGTGTCACATCTAAGGACTCTTTCCCTAACCC
The DNA here is from genome assembly GCF_020826845.1 of Diceros bicornis minor. Taxonomy (NCBI): domain Eukaryota; kingdom Metazoa; phylum Chordata; class Mammalia; order Perissodactyla; family Rhinocerotidae; genus Diceros; species Diceros bicornis. The sequence goes on from NC_080763.1 coordinate 17,342,930, forward strand.
TAGATCATTAAGATTTTCTGTTTTCTTCTAAAATTTTTACAGTTTTATGTTTTACACTTAGATCTATGATCCATTCGGAGTTAGTTTTTATACAAAATGGTGAGATTTAGGTTGAAGTTCATTTTTTTGCCTATGGATGTCCAATCCCGACACTGTTTATTGCAAAGACTATCATTTTTCTGTTGAATTGCTTTTGCACCTATCCAAAAATCAGTTGGCCGTATTTGTACAGGTCTCTTTATTCTGTTCCATTGATCTGTGTGTCCATTCCTTTGCCAATACCTCACGGTCTTGATTGTTCTAGCTTTACAGTGAGTCCTAAAATCAGATGGTGTAATTCCTCCACCTTTATTCTTAATTTTCAAAATTGTTTTAGCTATTCTAGTTCCTTTGCCTTTTCATATAAATTTCAGAACCAGCCTGTCTACATCTACAAAAAAAAAATCCTACTGGGATTTTTATTGGAATTGATTGGATTTTTATTGGAATTCAATTCAGGAGGAAATGATATCTTTATTATGTTGAGTCTTCTAATTCATGAATATGGTATATCTATATTTAGGTCTTCTTTGATTTCTTTAATCAACGTTTTATAGTTTTTAACATACAGATCCTATGTATGTTTTGTTAGATTTGTACCTAATATTTCCCCCCTTTTTTAGAACTATTGTAATTTTTTCTTAATTTCAGTTTGTAATTTCTCATTACTAGTTTATAGAAGTACAGCTGATTTTTGTGTATTGACCTAGTATCTTGTGATCTTACAAAAGTCACTTTAGTCATAAGAGGTTTTCTGGTAGATTCTTTGAGTTTTGGCTTTTTTTGTTTTTGGGTTTTTTAGTATAGATAATCATGTTGTCTGTGAATAGGAATAGTTGGATTTCTTCCTTTCTGATCTTATGCATTGTATTTCTTTTTCTTGCCTTATTGCCCAGTCTCTAGGACTTCTGGTATGATGTTGAACAGGCGTGGTGAGAGGGACACCCTCACCTTGATCCAAGTCTTAGAGGAAAGCATTCAGTCTTTCACTATTAAGTACGATATTAGTTGCCAGTCTTTGTAGTCATTTAACTTTTTGACCTCTCCCTTCCCACCAGGATTTATGCTTCATGAGAGCAGGCTCTCTCTGCTCTCAACTCGATGCCCAGTGCCTGGCACAGTACGTAGCACACAGTAGGCCCTCAACAAGTAATTCTCTACTTTGGTAACTTAGCCAGCCATAACCACCATCCCGTATGATAGACAACAGAGGGAGTCTCCAAACATGCACACACATCACGAAGAATAATGTTACAGTAAATATCCCAATGGATCCAACCAGGCACTGGCCCCATAGAGTTGACTATTTTAAGCTGCAAAGCATCTGTAGATCAGCTTTCTGGCAAGCCATACTGTGTCAAAGCATTTATCTATGAGGAATAGATGACTACAGTAAAATAATTATTTTAGATGAAAAGCATTCCATTCCCAAAGAAAATTTAAACAAAAAGCTCCCAGTTCTGAAAAACAGGGGCTTTCAGGGTGAAAAGGCCCACTGCTCTAAATCTTAGGCCTTCAGATGGGTGGGGTTGTTTCGCTAAATTTATTTCAGCCTCTTATAGAAACAGAAGGGGGAAGAATGGGGCGGCTGCTTGCACACCAGCCCTGGCTCTGGAGTATTAATATCTGCCGGGTGAGGCTTTTATTCGGGTTTTGTTTTACCTTTTGGGGGTGGGGAGGCAGGCGGGCAGCAGGAATATCTCACAGCTGCACTGCTTCTGAGCTGTGGTTTCCCACCTTTCTTCCTGTACATTCCCCGACAGGCCAAACCCAGCCCCCTCCTCCCCTCCTCACCTTGGGATGGCCCTCTACCCACTGAACACCAAGCGCTGTGCCAGGCTTTCCTCTGTAGCCTCACCAAGGCACCTTTGACACCAGCTTTTCTCCCATTTCCAGAAGGGGTCTGAGCATGCTGAAAGAGAGAGACTGAATCTGTTTGCTTTCTTTCTGGCACAAGTGTGGGTGCAGGGAGACTGGGGCCTTCGCCCCTGGCCCTGATCAGAGCCCTCTACCCAATTCCACACCCCCAGCCCCATGGGCTCCACTACTTGAACTTAGTGGGTTGTTGGATATGAAATCCAGGCCTTTTTGTCCCTGTCTTCCTTCTCCTCAGCCTCCCCAGAGCACTGCACACACATTCTTCTTAGTGCCTGACACCTCGACAGTCACTTCTGTCACACACTCCCCCATCATACGCAGGAAGAGGAGTTAAATGAAACCCCCATGTTGCTTTTTAAAAACCTGTTCTTGTGCCGAATTTGGAGTGCTTTATGGAGCACGGGTTAATTATCTCCCACAGCTGTGGGGGAAACCGAGGCATGGGAGGGCAGGGGGCAGCAGGTGACCTGCACCCACTGCAGGTAGGTGAGATCAGTGCCACCGGCTGGCTCTCCAGGTTCCCGCTGAACCTAAGAGAACCAGAGAAAGACAGGGCTGTGTCTGGGAGCTTGCTGTGACACGGCCGCCGCTGTGTGAGGGCAGAAAGAGGAGACGCACGAGGAAGCTGAAGAATGTTGGGCTTGAGACTCGAGTAATTACATGAGAGTATGGGGAAGCACCTCGCACAGCGCCCAGCCCGTGGGAACCAAACAAATGCCAGGTTGGTTCCTTGGCAAACTCCTGCTTCCTGGGTCACCAAGGAAGATGGGAGAAGGAGCATCTGTCCTCGCCACTCCTCAGCCCAGAGGTAGAAAGACTGAACAGGAACTCTGGGAGGGAAGATGCCCTGGGGCAGGAGCTGGGGAGAGGCCCAATACAAAGATCCTCCAGGTGGTTCCTACTCTGAACTGGGGGGTCTGCTTCAGGGTGTATCAAGGGTATAGCACATATTTGTGAACTGTAAAGTGTTCGCAAGTCAACAAAGTTCCTCTTTTGTCCAGCACCAGCCAGTTTGCTTTGGAATTATCCTCCAGCCCTCTCTTGGAAAACCCAGCCCAGAGAGGGCAGACCCCACCCTGGGGAGCTGTTCCTTTGAGAAGCAGGCACCCACCGCCCAGGCAGGGCAGGGATCAGAGAGTTCTTGGAGGGTCGCCCCACAGGCAGCCAGCCGGCGGAGGAGAGCATGGATCTCTGCCACAGCCCCGGGACTGCTTAGAGCTGAGTTTCTCCCGCCAACTGCACCCTCCGCACTAAGGGGACGGCAGGCCCCCAAACCAGGGCCTGCCCTCGTCTGACCAAAGGCAACCAGATCTGCTGCAGCTGTTCAGTGCGAGAACAAGCTCTCCCAGAGACCAGGGAAGCAGCTGGAGAAAGATTCCTGCCAGCCCGGGGGTGTAAATATTTACACAACGTGGTGCGTGGGAAGAGGGACGGCAGAGGAAGGTGGCAGGAACGAAGCAGCACCGAGAAGGCAGACTCAAGGAGCCTGTGCTTTGGGCTCAGGTGGGAAGGGCAAGAGGTCGCTGGGATCCTAATCTCCACCTGAATTCCTACATCCAAGAGACCGAATCCTTGCCCCTACTCTCCTGCCAGAGTTGAGGGGAGAACTTAGAAGAAAATTCATCCCCGGTGAATCCCCTAACCGTTCCTTCTTTCTAGAATAGCCCTCAACCTCTGCCATGAACCAGAGATAAACCAAGTGCACAGGGCCCAGGAGTTAAGGGCCTGGGGGCTCCTGCGGCTCATGGTTCTGGGTCTTAAAGGATGTTGGACCCCAAGAGTTGGACTCCAGGGCTGACGGCTTAGAAAACATAAGCAAATTATAAAATACAAGCAAAGATTTCTCTCAAACTTCTATATAATCAATCCTACTTTTCTAAAGTGGCAGAGAACATTGTGCATTGATGAAGATGATGATGAGGAATGGATGGGACCTGGCAAGAGAGCAAGGTGTGGAGAAGGTGAGGGGGCCCTGGATGGCATTCCCAGAGAAGCACATGGTCACCATCACCACAGGGCCTAGGGAAAGACAGTGCAGCCCAGTGGGCATTTACCTGGTGCTCTTGGGCCCCTCCCTCACAATGCAGCTCAGCTTTAGGTGTGCCCCAGGCAGAGCACTGGTGCATCTGCCCCTGGCTGGGCCTGCTGGACTCAACCAGCGCCCAACGGCATTGGTGCCCCAGGGTGGGAAGCAAGCCTGGGGGGCGGGGGCACAGGACAGCCAGATGGACTCCAGTCGATTTGCCTCAGACAGCTGGGGAGCAGAGCCAGGACCGGCCTCACACCCCTCCCCCATCAATCCAGACAAGGAGGGGTGCGGCTGCAACTTCTAGGTTTTCTCTGCCACCGCGCCCATCGAGAAGTGCCACCTGCTCCTATCAGAACCGGGGCTGACCCTCAGGGCCTCCCGCAGGTGGGGTTTGTGTTGCTTCCCAGTGGCCAAGAGCTTTTAAGACACCTCACAATTATCAGTCTCTTCTTGTATTCTCCCTGTGCCCTCAAAACACCCCCTGGCCAGGGGTGGGGGAGGTTGGAAAAGAAGGACTTTCCCCTGGAAAACTGCCTCGGTCTCCCCAGCAGACAGCTCCAGATGCCCAGGCAGACTTCAGCCAGAGAGTGAGGATGAAAGGATACCCAGACTCCCCCAGGAGGCAGACCCTACGCTGCAAGTCCTCCCACCCACAGCATAGAGCTTTGTAAGTGACACATTCCCAGTGGGTGCATCTCCCTGAGCTCCAGCCTTTCTGGGTGGAACCTGGTGAATCCCCTGCACCCATCCACCCAGAGAAGGATGGATTCCATTGCCTCCCTGAGCAATGGGCCCAGGCCCACACACCATGGAGGAAACACCATCTGCCCTCAACCCTCAGCCCGGGCCTGGCAGACATCAACCCTCACAGGGGGAGAGCATCACTGTCTCCAGCCCCCTCTCCAGAAGGAAGCTCCTCTTCCAAGGACACCAGGGGCTGGGGGAGGATCTTCAGATGCCCAGGTCCTCTTCTGCCACCGTGCCTCTGCCTGCCGGCTGTGGCCTCCTACTTGCCAGCACTGCTTAAACAGATGAACAAGAATAAAAGCTTGTGTGGCCCAAAGAAAGCTTTAGGGGAAAGAACTGAAGCTGAAGGAAAAGGGGAAAAAAAAAAAAAAACTGTAAGAAATGGGAGAGGAGGGAAATTCAGGAAAGAGACAAAATAAACCACCCAGGAATCCAGATGTAAAACAAGGCAGGCCAAAAGAAAAGAAAAATTATGGTAAGGAGGCAGAGAGGGGTGAGGAGGGGAATTGAGAATAAAAAGAAGAGGGAGACAGTTATAAATATTCTGAAAAGAGAGAAGAATGTGAAAGCAAACAACACCAGAAAAAATAAAAAAGAGAGACCCAGGAGAGAAGAGGAGGCAGCAATGAATTTAAAACAACTGCTTTGACCCGCAACCAACCACACTCAGTTATGTTCTGAGTCTTACTGCTTTTTGTGGATTTCAGACTCTTCAGAACACTGAGGAAGGACAGTCCTAGAGAAGCAAGCTTTCCTTTTGGCCCTTGTTTTTCCTACAATTCTCCCAACTCACCCCTACTGTTGGTCTTTTGCAGAGTGAGGGCTGATCTTCCTGGGGCAAGGCCTAAAACCATTCCAGTTCATCCCCAAGCCTGGTGGCTTCCATGATGGTGCCCTCTGGAGGGCTCACTGGAGAATCTGAGCAGGAGGAGGCCTGTGGCAGGAGAAGCATTGGGGGTGATGGAGCTGTGTTATTGGCTTTGCATCTTCCAGAGAGAGGCTAATCCAGCCACCTTTCTGTGGACCAGGGCTAACCCAACCCACAGACACGCCATTCCTGGAACAGCAGGGGTTTATGGAAGATTGGAATACCCAACTCTATGCGAAGCCAGAGGAGTCCCAGCAAATGCAACTTTTGGAAACAACTTAGATGATTTAAATTAATTTCCAGGCAATATAAACCAACACATGGACAGAGAAAACTGGACTGTGGTTACCCGGGCAGTGGGGGTGGGGGGTGGGCACAAGGGGTGAAGGGAGTCATATATGGGGTGATGGACAAACAAAAATGTACAACCCAAAATTTCACAATGTTAGAAACCATTAAAACATCAATAAAAAAAAAATAAAAAAATAAAAATAAAAATAAAAAAAAAATTAATTTCCAGGCATTCCCAAAGGGACCTAAAGACAGCCACAGCTTTCCCATTGCCATGGTTGGCGAACAGCTTCTTGAAGTTCACTTTCAATGCTTTGGGTCCACAAACCCATCAACACTTACAGAATATGCTGGTTCCCCTCCCATGTCTTCTTGGCCTCTTTCAGCCTTCTGTAGACTCTCTTTCTTCTGAGTGTCTTCTGACGGCTCTCTTTCTTGTGTCTTCTTTGGTTTCTCCATTTCCCTTACTTAATCAAACCCACCTCTGCCCACTCTTCCATTTCTCTAGGGCAGCAAGAGTTGCAAGAAAGTAAAACAAGACAAGGCAAAATCGAGACGCAAAGGAAGTAAAAACGCCAGTGAGTTTGCCTTAGTGCTCGGCTTTGGCATGCCCAGGCTGTCTGCAGTGGGTGAGGCTGACCCCCAGTGGACAGGGGTCTGAGCCTCACCAGGCCACCTAAAACTGCTCCTCCAGAGTTCAGCCAAGGGGAAGCCACACAGGCTGAACTCTGATCAATTGGGACAAAGAAAATGGTGCCCACACCAGGCCTTCTCCCTCCGAGAATTCTTAAATACTTGATGCTGATTCTGTACATTCCAAAAGTCATATTTTTCTTCTAGCAAAAACTGAGTGACGTGACAAAGTGTATAGAAGGGATAATGTCTAGGTTGTGGCCTTAGATACTCAACCCAGTTTCTTCTTTTCCCTGTTAACCTTCAAACCTGTCACAGTCATATAATCGATGACTCAAAACTATTATTTAACCATGAAAAAAGACAAACCAGGAAATTAGAGGCTGAATGACCTAAAATTTATTCCATTCAACTGAGCTAATCTCCTAATAAGGGTGTGTATAATAATAAGTCATGCTACATCTCTTCTGGAAGATGTGAACATTGCAGGGAACAGTGCATAGCGCCTGCAGATCCCAACTTGTCGAAATTTGTCCTCAAAAGGGTAAGTGCCTGGTCCTAGGCCAAGTTGCCTAGCAGTTTGTTAAACGAGTCTTAACATTTGGGAACCAATATGTTGCAATGGAGAGCACCTGATGTTCAGGCTGACCACATTCAAAGCCGGCACTGCCACTTCCTAGGCAAGCAAGGGACGTACCTGCCCTCCCTTAGTCTCCTCCGCTGTGAAATGGCAGTGACAGCGATACCCATCTCCTGCGGCTGCTGTGAGGACGGATGAGCAAGCGCTTGGCACATGTGAGCAGCCCCCCTTCCTAAAAGCGCCCCAGTCAACTGTTGCTGTATGTTAAGCTGCGAATTGGCAAGACCAAGAAGAAGGCCGGAAGCCCCATAAAGTGGGGTTCCACAGAGTCACTGGAACACAGTCAAGTATCCTGAGCAAAAGAAGAGGGTCCCAGAGGAGACCCAGGCAGCTGGCGGGTGGAGCGCTGCACGGACAGCCAAGGACAGCCACTCACAGCCGGGCGTCCGCGTGGGTGGGAGGACGCAGGGGGCTGCACTGCAGTCCTCCCGCATTAGCTCAGCGCGGCTGCATCCCCACCCTTGCATGTGTTCATCTTGACGTGAAACCCAGTGCATACTGACCTCGCCCGCGCTGTGTGCAGGCACCAGCCACGCGGAGAGCGGTAACGGAGCACCTTAAGAAGTGCTCACTGGCCTCAGAGACTTCATAACTGGGCGTTTCTGCCCAAACTCAGAAATCTGTCCTTGAACTAGATTCTAAGGATATGACCAAATGCTGAGAAATTCTTATTTCAGGGCTGGATTTTTTTTTTTTTCTTTAAGTAAAAAGGCAAAGAGTTCAAAAAATGTTCTGGAAATGTGAACAGCAATCTTGGTAATATTTAGGGAGTATCATTAATTTTTAGGTGAAATAAGAACAATGTGGCTAAGTTGAATGAGTCCATTATTTTTAGAGTCACATACTGAAATATCAACAGGTTATATGATCTGATATATAGGATTTACTTCAAAATTATATGGGAGGTGGGGAGGCAAATGGTGGTAGAAATGAACAAGCTTGGCCAGGAGTTGGTGATGTTGGCGATGGGTACGTGGGGGTTCATCACACTTCTCTGTCTCCTTCTGTATAGGCTTGAAGTTTTCCATAATGAAATGTTTTAAGTTCATAAAAGCTGAAAAAATGTTAACTCAGGGATTCTCGTCTTACTGGTTCTTGCAACATGATATTTACTTCCAAAGGACATGTGCTCTTGGACGAGAGATGAGGCTGTGGAGGGATCTGCCAGGAGCCGGGGAGGGCTGGAGAAGAGACAGGAAGACCACCACCCTAGGGTCAGGAAAGCGCCTCAGACCCCCGTCCCCATACATGCTGGGGACCAAGAGTGGTGTCCTGCCCCTCAGGGCCTCCCGGGCTGGGAAGAAACATTCAGAGGGACTGGTGTCCATTTTGCATTTCTTTAAAACTCATTGAAAACTATTTTTAATTGCCTTCAGTGTATTTTAAACCACAATGAACTGATATTTTCAGCAGAGAGCCATTATAGCAGAGTGAGCAAACTACTCAACCTTTCTACCCTCACCTTTCTCAACTGGAAAATGGGGATAATCACGTGTACCCCATTTCCTAGGGTGTGAGGGTCAATGAGATTAATGTGCATCAAGTGCCCTAGCGCCAGGCAGCACTGATAAAGGGTGGGTCTGGTTTGAGGGGTTTTTGGCAAATGTCAGCCTTTAGCCTCTGAAGACCACAGTGGGGCCACCCCATCTTGGGCACTCTGCTTGACCTGGAGATGCTTGACTTAAACATCTAAAGTAAATAAAAGTCAAGGCACACATACTCTGAGACCTCTTGGGGCCAGGCATCCTGCTGGGTGTCAGCCCCTTCGGGTGTCACAGAGAGGCCACTGCTGTCCTCCTCCCTCCCCATAGGAGCCACCCCTGCTCTGGGGAGAACAAGCCACTTGGGATGGAGCCCCCACAGCTTTCTCTCTAGTTGAAGAGTGAGTTGGAAAATGAGGAAGAGGGCACTGCCCACTCTGGGCCGTGGCTTTGAATGGTGAAATGCGTTCCAAGAAAGCAGACCTTCAGCACATCAACTCATTCCCAAAGATGGGACAAGGGGTTCAGGGTGCACAGATGGACAGCAGGCCCTGTGCTCAGCAGCACCCCCCTACTGGGAGCTTCTCCAGCCTTCCCCAGCTGAATCTTGGGTAAGCAATCATGAAGGCCTCCAGACACCAGGGGGCAGCACAACACACCCTCCAAATGGCTGGACAAAGTGACCTGGCAACAGACACCCTTCCAAGAACAAACCTAAGTAGCTATGGCATGCAGAGGAAGGAAACCCAGGAGAGGCAGGTGGCCCACACAGCCAGCTCATAAGTCTTTGCCACTTGGCCCCAGGCAACTGGTGAGTGGCTTCCTGTGAGACAAGCTTCAGCCAGAAGAGGGTGTTTATGACTTCAGGTGAGGGACCCACAGACTACAGGACTGGAAGGGACAAGAGGACGTAAGCAGAAGACAGTCGGGTCGCTGAGAGAGCGGCCACCTCAAGTCTTTGCATTCTTGCTCTATGGCCACCTACCAAGCAGATGAGGGATTTTGTCTCATCCTAACCTGCTCCACGTACTAGCCTCTCCTTAACACCACTGTCCACGGAACCCGGCTGCATGTTCTCTGTGCCTTCTTCCCTAGGAAGAAACAGAAAGGAGGGAGGAGAGCCCAAGACAAAGTTCGAACATTCTCAAAAGGTCCTTGGGTTTTGGAACCTTTGAAATGCATTCACAGGATTATTCTAAGCTCTCCGAAAGCCCCCTGGCTCCAGAGAGGAGAGCATCTCTGTGAAACCTTGAGTGCAGGGGCTAAGACCACAGGCTTTGGAGCCACAATGCCTGGGTTCAAATCCCAGCTCTGCTGTTTACCAGCCCTGTAACAATGGGCAACGTACTGAACCATCTGTGCCTCAGTTTCCTCTTCTGTAAAATGAGGGTAACAAATGGCTCTATAGGGCAGAGCTGTTGTTTACAACGGTGGCGGGCGCATAGAAAGCCCTCAATAAATATTAGAAAGTTTCCTCCTCAGCCCAAAGGGGATGCGCTACCAGTGACCCCACAGGTCCTGGAAGAAATAACCATACTACAACGTGGGAAGGCAGTATAAACTTTTCATAGAAAGCAGCTTAGAGACATGCACAGAGTACTGCTCTCAACACAGAGTAGAAGCCCCACAGATTTGTGCTTGTTTCCATCAGAATGCAGCTCATGGGGACCACCACACTGTGGAGGCTGTGTGGAGCAGAGGCCTGAATCTGGAGTAGGAATGGGTTGCCTAGGGTCTCCCTGGAGGGGTGCAGAGGAAAGGGGATACTGGGTGCAGCTCTCCTGTGCCCACCTTGGGTTTTGTGCAGGACAAGAAGAAGACATCGCTCAAATCTAGGCTGGACTTAATAAACTCACCAGCCAGAGGCTGAGAGGCAGGCTGGCTGCCCTGTGGGGGCCAGGCCCACGTGGGCAGGCCCAGGGAGAGCCAGCCCTGCAGAGGCCCGGCGGGTACCAGAGGCTGTGAGGAGACTGCCGGCCTCGCAGCAGGCTTGGGCTTCCCTGGGATGGGGAGGAAAGAGTTAAGCCGCCTCTGGGCTCCGAGGGCTGCTCTGCAGCTATAAACAGTGAGCCAAGAGAGGGAGGGAGCTGACACAGGATGTGGCCAGGGCTCGAGCTGTCTGATTATTAACTTCACTTTTATTTGGAGGGGGATTCGATTCTCTGTTTTACTTCCCATCAAGGAAGTGAAAGCCCAGGTCTCGGAGGGGCCTGGTTTCAAATTGTTTTGTCACAGCTCATTTATTTTTCCTCTTAAATAAATAAACAAAACCACCTCTTTGTTTTCCCCTTAATGAGCGTTCAGCAAATCATCTGTGGGTGAGGCATGAAAGGGGTTTTCTGGAGCCCTTCATGGGGCACTTTTGGTTTATTCTTTTAACAGGAAAAAAAAAAGGGATTCTTCCTTTAGCTTCAACCTTCCCCAAGACTCTGGAGATCTCAGCCTGAAATCGTGATCTCAAGCCCAGCTTAGACCTTCCTCGGCTGATCCCTGGGGCCAGACCTGCTGACTGCCGTCCCTTGTCACAGGCTCCAAGCCCGAGGCCACACAGAGGAGCCACACAGAGGAAGCAACGAACTCGAACTCGGGACTCAGCGGTTATTCTTCTTGGTCAAGCTGGGACCCATGGTTTTTGTTCCTATGGCACCCTGACATTTCCACCAAAAATAACTTACAGCAATTAAACACACAAAAGGATTCCATTACAGGGCTTAAGAAAACACCATTACAGTGTTTCTTTGCCCAAGGTTCAAAACGTTTGGGAACTTTGTTTCCAACACCAAAAGCCCTTCCATAATTTCATGATTCTCTTGCAACAACCCCTTCCTGAATGACCTACATGTGTGAGGCACCGGAGGAGACACAAAGACCACTACCACATGGTCCCTCCCCTCACAGGGCCCACAATTCAGCAGGGAGAATGCTGCGAGGAAAACAGGAGAGTCCTAGGAAGAGGCTAATGGTATTTTAGGTGGACAGCGGAGGGGAGAGAGAGATTCTGCTGGAAACCAAGGGAGGGAAACTGAGGAAGGCTTCCTAGTGGAGCTGATATTTAAGTTGGACCTCGAAGGGCTAACGATATTAAGAATATTCTAGAAGGTGAAGAGTACCCAAATGACAGAGAGACAATATTAATGTGTGAACCTGGTCAGATATAAGACAACAGAAGTGGCGTGGCCTGTAGGGCCTGTGGCTCTCAAACCGCATTCAGAATGGCATTTCAAGTGGAGAGGGGCTGAAAGGAAGCACCACTTAGAGTCAGCTCCTGGCTGCCAGTCCTTGACCCTTGGCTTGGAGACTGGCGTGACCTGTGAAGGACTTGCACTCTACGCCGTGAGCAACAGGATACTACACTTGGATACACGCTTGCCCCAGAGCCTGCCGCCTAGCTGCCCGACAAACACCTGATGACCACTAGGAGCCACTTGTACAACCTCTGGCTTTCTGCTCTGTGAAGACAGGCAAGAAGAAAGATGACCGGAACAAATCCAGTTCACTTACAAAAGCTCGGGCTCCTCATGGCTAATGGGATGGGATTTCCAAACACCCCCCGGGGAAGTTGCCAAGCTCCAAGATTTTCTCCAAGTTCTTAGAAATGCCTCCCCATTGCCCCGGGCTTTCAGCTTCCACACCCTGCCCCTGCCCCGGCCAGCAGGGGGTTAAGCGGCCGCCAACATGGCCGACTTGTTTTGCACTTCGGATGGGGTCACGCGGGAGGCTGCCCTTTGCCTCTGGGGAGGCAGTCAAGGTCTCGCCGCCCTCGCTGGCGCTCTGCCCCAGGCGGCCTGACGGTATCTCCTCCCCTGCGTCCTGCAGGCCTGGGCCTCCGAACCTTCCAGGCCCAAGGCGAGCAAACTCCGCACCAGGCCGGCCTTGGAGGCCGAGGCAGGGAGGCCCCCTCGGAGACGCAGGGGCCAGTGGGGGCCGGCTGGGCCCCGTTGGCTTCCAGAACGTCTGAGGCCCGAGGGCCGAGGCCGCTGCCCGGGACCAGATCCGTCTCCATTTCTTCGCTCCTGGCTGCGGCCGCCCAGCTGCTCTTCCCGGGCAGGCCTCCCGGGGCCGCTCCCGCCCGAGGCTTCGCAGGGGCGCGACGCACGTGGTCGCACTGCCCTCCAGTGGCCAGCCCGCCAAACAGCATGCGTGGGCCGGTGTGGGGTCAGGGATGATGGCCCAGTGTCCACACACTTGGCCTGCCCCTCCTGAGAGAAGGCCTGGCTTGGCTCATCCCCAGTTCCCCTTACAGGCGGCCACGCAGCCCTTTGCTCCAGTGGACACTGATCCAACAGCAGGGGACTTGCTTCCCCAGTGGTTCTCAAACTTTGTGCGCCTGAATCCCAGGGTCCAGTTGGTTCAAACCCAGATTGCTGGGTCCCACACCAAAGTCAGAGAATTTGCATTTCTAGCAAGTTCCTGGGGGGTGCTGCTGCTGCGGCTGGTCCTGGGACCACATTTACAGAACCAGTGGCTCAGTTCGCTCGTCCTCTCCTGAGGATTCTGTCATTCACCCCTTGGATATGTAATACACCCTGCTGGGCACTGAGGACCGGAAGTGACCACCACCAAGTTCCCACCCTCACAGGGCTTAGTCTAACAGAGGAGGCAGACTTGTTTAAACAAATAATCTCGTAAATAAATATAAGATTCCATTTGAAAAAGTTTTCCAATTCCTATGAAGGAAAAGAATAAGGTGCTGCAAGAACATATAGACACGGGAAACGAATTTAGATTTGGGACGGGAGGCTGTTGGAGAAGCCCAGCCAGAAGGAGGAGGGAAGAGATCCTGGGGTGGATGGGAGAGGGACTGAGGCTGCAGGCAGAGCAAGTGAGAAGCTCTTGGATGTAGATGCAGAGACCGGAGCTGGGGGCCAGAGAGTCAGAGCCCCTAGGTCTACACTTCTGGTACCCAGAGACCTGCCTCTTCAGAGGGGGCAACATTCCGAGGAGAGGAGAGAAGCTAGATACTGAGCTCCTAGCCACCCCCTGCTCAGCGCCTAAGAATGGTGTCCCACCTGCAGGAACCTCAGCCCCTGGCCCACGAACTTCTCGCTGCCTGAACCAGATTTGCTTAGGCCCCTTCCCAGAGCCTGATAGGGAATCACATTTGATGGATCCAGGTTTGCTGAGCAATGGTGAGGAGACATGGCGTATCATCCCATCCATGGATTCCACATTTCACCTCCTCCCTGCTGGAGGTCCAGGATAACAGCCTTTTCTCCAGTGAGCATGTTTAAGCACCTACTGTATGTCTGCACTGGAGTCAGTACAGTGACGTGTGAGGTGTGCCACTCAGGGTGAGGTCTGCCCTGCGCTCTACTGCTGCTCCCAGCACCTGCAGGGCAGGTGGGTGGAGTACACTGTCCCTGCCCCCAGTCTCAGGTCCTAGCCTGCTGCACGCACCCCCACCCCACCCACATGTCCCTGGGGCAGCTCCTTGCGTGGGCCAGGCTGGCAAATGGAAGCCAGGTAGTGTTCATTGTTCTGTACCATTTTATATAAGGGACCTGAGCATCCGCCGATTTTGTATCCGCGGGGGTTCCTGGAACCAGATAATCAGATATGGAGGGACAACTGTATTCTATTATGAGGATGCTTGTTACTTGGTATCAATGCCAGCTTGATGGGAGCGGGTGGGGTGAGCACCAAGCCACTCTCTGCTGCCTCTTTATTCCTCATGCTTTAATGAGGAGACATCTTCCTATTGGACCTGTCACCTTGCACAGTCACTTCCCTCCCCAGTTTTTTCAACTGAAAAATGCGGGGTGGGGATAACTTGTATTAGATGATCCCCAAGGTTTTTTGGTCCAAGCCTAGCCCACCAGCACACTGTTGGATGGATGGATGAGAAGAACATGCCTGCCCGGTGACCCTCCAACTTCAGCACTACACTAAGTAAGGCCGTGGGGTTAATAGCCTCCAGGTTGTGCGGCTGGAGGAAAGACCACCTGAAAAACCATGTGCAGCTTTAGAGTCAAACCAATCCAGTTCAAATGCTGGCTCTGCTCCTAACTCTCTTGCTGTGTGATCTCCAGCAAGTGGCTTAACCTCTCTGAGCCTCAGCTTCCTCATCTGAGAAATGGGGATAGCACAGTACCTACCTCATAGGATTATTCTGAAGATTAATAGTAATAGCCACCACTGATCAAGTGCTTATTCCATGCGAGACACCGTGCTAAAGGCTTCTCTTCAGTTTCATGAGGTCATGCTTGAAGCACTGGCTCGGTGCCGGCAAGGAGTAAGGCTCGACAATGGGAGCCATGGTTATCATTCCACAACAGCCCTTGTGCTCTGCACATGTGGGTACACTCACTAGACACAAGGGGCTTAGCCAGCCCGTGGCACACAGTAAGCACTCGATAAATATTAACCAGAGAGAAGGGACCCTTGTGAAGAGGTCCTCGAGCAAAGAGAAATGTGGAGGGGTAGGTAGCCTGAGACGATGGCACAGCCACTTCTCCCCAGGAGGGCCACCCAGGTCTAGTCAGCCAGTGCCCGGGCTGGGATGTGGGCTCTTACTCACTCTGCCCAGAGCGCAGCTAATTAGCCTCCTCGCAGCCAGGAGCACCCTGGATGAAAGGTGCTTCATACAGAGGGGAGGCGTGACCCCCATATTTATAGCCAAGGTTCCCTTGGGTGAGGAAGGCCCGGGGGCGGAGAGACAGGCCAGATCAGGGCCTTGCCTTCTTTATGACAGAGGTTCTCAGGGAAGGGGGCTGGGCTGGGGTGGCTGCAGTCTGAGAAAAAGGCTCAGGCCACGGGCGTGGGGCTGCCCAGGTCCTGGGAGTGGGAGGAGCCAGGCTGCTGAGTCAAGTCCAGAGGGCAGCTCCACGGAGGCCACTCCGTGTCCCAGAGCCTCAGCTTCTTCCTCTGCAGAGTGGGGATAACGACAGCGCTGGCCTCACGGCTGTTGACTGACAGCACGTAGTCCAGGCAGGACTGGCGCCCGCTCCATAAAGAACGAGGAGGATTTGTGCAGTTGTGCATTCAACAGACATTTATTGAGTGCCTACTATGCGCCAGGCACTGGGTGCTGGAAATACCGTCTTGAACACAACAGGTCAAGTATTTCCTCCTGCGGGGTTTGCATTCTGTGTGGAAGACAGACAAACACAAGCATCAAGCGATTCCTAATACATTACCCGGCAGTGGTCGGCACTGTGAAGAAGGCAGGGTTGGGGTACAGGGATATGACGGGTCACGTGACAGATGCAGCGGTCACATGCATTTTCCAAGGCAGGTAGAGGCAGATTAAGTAACGGACTGGGTTGAAGGACCAAGCCAAAGCTGCCCAACAAATTGGAGGCTGGAGCCTGGGTCTGTAGCACAGGAACCTTGGCCACAGCTGGTGAAGCAGCCACTGAAGTCCCCTAAGCCAGCCTGATCCCCCCTCCCTCATGTCTGCCTTGGCCTCTGCACAGGACCCCTGCAGTCTGGAGTTGAGTGAGGAAGGGAACTGACATGGCCACCAGGGTAACGCAGCTTCCATTCCCGGGGCCTCGCGTTCACCTTCTCCCTCAGTCCTCCCAACCGCCGGCCAGGTCAGTAGCAACCTCATAATTTTTACTGAGGTGAGAGTCACATGCAGAAAATGAACCATTTTAAAAGCAACAATTCAGTGGCATTTAGCACATGCACAATGTTGTGCAACTCCCACCTCTAGAGTAGTTGCAAAACACTCTCACCACCCCAAAAGAAACTGGTGTCCATTAAGTAGTTGCTCCCCATTTCCCCCTGCCCCAGCCCCAGGAAACCACCAGTCTACTTTCTGTCTCTATGGATTTGCCTATTCTGGATACTTCACATTTCCAGACCCTTGTGTCTGGCTTCCTTCACTTAGCGTGTTTTCTAGGCTCATCCGCATTACAGCACGGATTGGTATTCCATTTCTTTTTATGGCTGAATAATGTTCCGTTGTGTGTAAGCACCTCCATTTCACAGATGAGGAAACAGACTCAGGGCAAATAAGCAACACCCAAAGTTCACAGCCAGTGCGTGGCGAGCAGGATCTGATCCCAGCCTGAGTCCACTGTGGAAAAGTAGCCACGTGAGCCTGCTCCCCAGAGGGCCTCATCCTGGTGCTGCCATCCCAGGAGGAGGGCTGCCTCGGGGTTGGGGGGATGCTGGCTCCCCCAGTTGTGGCCTGGCCTCTTCTCAGCACAGGATCACAGCTGTGGGCAAGGTGGCCTCCCTGTCACCTTGCTCCAGGCAAGGCCAGAGCTTGGCTGAAGAGGCTGCCTCCTCAGGGGGAATTCCAGCTTCTGGTCAACCACAGGCCAGGGCTCTCCTGAGGTTCAAACCCTCCCTCACACTGCGTCATGAGGCTGGGAGGTGCCTCAGCCAGGGGCCAGCCTGGTGGGCAGGCCAGGAGCACTATCCCCAGCCAGCTTCCCCAGGCAGAGCCGACAGGCCCAGACGGCAAGCGGACACCTCAATGGACAAGGGTTTATTAAGCGCCCACTATATGCCAGGCGCCACACAACCCTCAGCTTTAAGGCACTCCCTTTCAGAGGAGGGCACCGACCCCCGAACAGAAAGTGGCTACTGGGACCAAGAAGCAGGACATGGGGATCCCTGACCTCAGTCAAGAAGGCCGCCCACACGCCGGGCCTGCACACCTCCTGCCTCAGCGGTGGGCAAGGTGGAGGGCATGGGGCGGGCAGTGCAAGGACCTAGAACACCCGCCTGGGACGCCTGCCTTGGCTCACTCAATGCCCAAGTAAGACATGGTGTTCACTGTCCATTTACCCTGTGTTGACTATGTGCCTGCCTAGTGTCCATTCATTCATTCAATCATTTCATTCCTTCAGCTAGTGTCAGTTACACTGCTAGGCAACAGGGAGACAAAGGTTAAAAATAACAAATAGTCCCTGTCCTGAGGAGCTTAAAACTGAGTAGACTAAACAAACTAAGCAAACTAATAATGACCCATGGTCACGGCGAGGAGCCCAGAGGCAGGGCCCCAGCCCCGGGGACAGCTGCAGCTGGGTGTGCGCCTGCTCGCGTGCCGCCCACAGCTGAGCTCCCCTCTAGACTGTGACCCTCCCCGAGGGGGCTCCACTCTGTAAATCAGGCGAAAACATGGGCTCGGGGCTTTGGGCCCCTTAAGTGCCACCCCCATCCAGGATGCAGGAGGCTTTACCCAGCAAGGAAATGACACCCCAAAGGTGCCTCTGAGGACAGGCCGAGGGCATCGGGAGGATCCCCCACAGTCCCCACAGGGCCCCATTGCCTCGCTCTGGGAGGCAGCTTTGGGGGCGCTGGGCTGAGCAGATGGCCGGGGCACTCACCCAGCCAGTTCCCTGCCACTGCCCACAGCAGCATCTCCCGATGACAGAGCACTTCCCAGGCGCCAGGCACATGCTGGGCACGTCACACGCATTTCCTGAACCGCTAAGATTGTTACCAGTGACTTGCCCAAGGTCACAGGGATTAGTGGAGAACTTGCATTCTGGTCGGACCCACTTCGAAGTCCATACTCTTGGTTCCAGACATTTCCCCCAGCCAAGGCTGGCGCTTTTCCCTAAAGGAGCCCACAGTGCCCCTGCATCCTGTGCAACCTCCTGGCCAGGCCGTCTGGAGGATAGGGAGGAAAGCCCTCAACTCAGACCCCTACCCCAACCGTGCTCCAACCCTTCTCCCCCGCCCCGGCTGACCCCTCCAGCTCAGCCAGCCTTCCGGCGGTCGGGAAGCGCCTTCTGCCCCCAGAGCAGATGGAGGGAACAGTCCACACAGGGCCCAGGGTGGTGGCGCTGGGCCTGTGGAAGGAAGGGAATGGGGTGGGGGCTGACTAGGTCCTGGCCATGGCCATGTATAGGCCTCAGATGGAGGGGAAATGACCCTTCAAGGGGTCAGATGCTCTAGGCCTGTCCCCACCCCCCAGAGCTGTCATAGAGAACTTGGCAGCAAAAAAGGAGCAAGCTGGATCTTCCAGGTGTCTTGGCTGACCTGATGCAACCCCAGAACGCTCTACAGCCAAGAAGGCAGAAGGAACAGGTACGCAGGAAGGAAGGTGATTATCGCCCTTCATTTCAGGGCTGGGTGTAGGGGCCACCTGCCCAGTGAGCATGGCCTGGCAGAGAGGCAGTGAAGAGCCCTTCTCTGTCCCAGGGGCAGCCTGGGGCAGATAGGGTAACCATGGAGAAATAGGCCAAGTGTAGTCCCCATGGCCAGGACATGGCCACTGAGAGGTCCAGTGACCACAGCTCCATTTCCTGGGCTCTGGCTAAAGCACTTTATGCATATTAATCCTGAAGCCAATATTTACCCCCACCCTGCGAGAAGGAAGGTAGATGGGGTCCCCATTTTACAGATGAGGAGACTGAGGCTCAGAGATTTGAGAAACGTGTTCATAGTCGTGTGGCCGGGAGACAGTACAGTCAGGATTCACATCCAGTCCCTCTGACCCCAAAGGCTTTGCCCTCGACCACTTAGAGCTTCCCTGCTGGCTGTGCCCAGCACCAAGACGGGCACCTGAGATGTTCAGGTGTTTGCTGGCTGAGGGAGTGAGCAGACAAGGGAGTGGACAAGTGGACAAATGTGGGGATGAGTGGGTGGAGAAGTATATCCCCTTCTCCCACAGCCCCAGCTGTGAGAGAGTGGACCAGTGCATGAGTGGACAAGTAGACTCACACAAACGGTCGAGTGGTTAAGGGGCTCAGCTGGAGGAGAAGCAACTGCTGCTCTGTCACACAGCCTCTAGGACAGGGGAAGGAATGTGGCTTCTAAGAAACTGGGTGGCCAATTGGGGTGCTGCTCACCATAAAGAATACCCCCCCAGGTCTCCCTCCCTAGACAGGAAGTCTCCAGAACAAGGGGCTCTGGAGGCCCCAGGGCTCCTGCCTGCCTGACACACACAGTCGATGACCAAGTAGTGGTCTGGCCTAGTCAATCATCAACGGGCCATCGAGAGCTCTATTGCTTAAGAGGACCCTGGGCCAGGTATCGACCTGCCCGCCCCTGCTGGGAAGCAAAGAGGAGCAAGAGGTCCATTGGCCCTGCCCAAGGTGGAGGTGGGGGTGTGGCCGAGAGGCCCTCACTGCTGCCCTGTGCGGGCAGGCAGGCCTGGCCAGGACAGCACCCCTGCACACTGGCCACTGGGCCCTGGGGTCAGTGCCCGGGCCTGTTTGTGTAAGGAGGTGGGTGCGAGCTGGTGTGGAGGGGGCTCACCAAGGGGTCACTGCCATGCCAGCGAGGGCCAAGGGCCACTCCTTCTGGGGTCAGGCCCCCCTGGGGCTCTGGACTGGACCCATGAGTGGGCATAACGTGGCAGAAAGGGGGTGAGGATGAGGTTGTTGCTCTAATGTGGGGCTGTATACCTTAGTATCTTAGAGCTGGAGGGAAGGGTCTATGAGCCCACCCCCCAACACCTTCCATGAGGCCCAAAGGGAAAGGAACTGGACCAAGTCAAGGGCAATTCCGTGAGCTAAAGGCACACAGAAGAAACCCCACCACCACCACCCCAGCCAACTCTCTGGGGGAGACTGAAGCAAGCAAGGGGCAGGTGGGGCCCAAGTGTCTCTGGAGAACAAGTGCCTGACCCTGCTCCACTCTGGGACAGAGGCAGCCAGGAGAAGACCCGGAGCCGTGCCTGGTCAGACGCAGCATCCCAGTCATGAGTTGTCACCCCTGCCCCCCGTGGGGTCCAGGGAGGTAACAGGGGAATGAAGGGTGGGGGCAGGCTGCACAGAAAGCTGCTCCCTCCCCTGTGCTCTCTGGCCCTGCAGGAGCCCCCTGCCCCAAGGAAATCTATAAGGGGACAGAGACCAGCATGCCTTCCCTGGCTTTTCTATGCCGAGGTCCTCGGGCTTGTTAGCCCCCGTCCCCAAATGGGGACCTTCTGGAGACTACACTCCATCCTGGAAATGCCACAGAGGTCAGTTTGGACGTGAAATAGGGCGGCAATGAGAGGCAGTTTGCGGCAGAGGACCTCCCCGTCTCTGCTCAGGCCCTGAGGGGAGGCGAGCGCCCTCTGGTGGCTTCTTGTGGCGCAGGCGCATAGAGCCGCCCTCCGCTGACAGGACTGGAGGAGCGCAGCCTCCTACAGGCTCCAGGAGCATCTTACAACCAACCTGTAATTTCCTACAAAAAAAAAAAGAAAGTGATAAGATGCATCAAAAGGTCATTGTGAGGACTGCACAACATTGCAGCCTTCTTAGCATAACATTCTGCTAGTAATGCTAGTACTCTTTTACAAGAGTAAAAGTTGTTTTAATCTTCACAATGACCCTGGTGAGGTAGGTGTTATTAATTCCAGTTTTCACATGAAATGGGGGCTTGCACAAGAGCACACAGATAGTAATTTGCAGGTCTGGGATTTGAACCCAGGTGTGATGCCAAACTTGTACTGCTTTTTAGGCACTCCACTATAACTTCTCAGATCTTACTTAACAAGCGAGATTGTTTCCAGCCAGGGGGCAGCTTTTTCTCTCCTGTATCCAGCTCCTGAGAGAGACTGCACCATTGGGGACAAGGCAGAGAAATGGCCCTTCCTCCTCTTATGGTTAAAAGGGACAATGATAACCCTTTGCTTATCTTGTTATACTTTACAAAGGACTTTCACCTGTATCTCTGAGCTTCACACCAGCCCTGCCAGGGAGCGGGCTGTAGCCCCATACAACACACAACCCCAAAGCTGGCAGTCCACTCAGCTGCCAGCCCTACACCCACATATGACCCGCCCGGGGCTGAACCCAATAGCCAAGATTCCTGTAAAAATCCACTCACAGGAAATATATGCAAATCAGATCTGACAAGGGACTGGTATCCAGGACATAGAAAGAACTCATATAACTCAGTAATAAAAAGACGTATAACCTCATTTAAAAATAGGCAAAAGAGGGGCCAGCCCAGTGGTGTAGTGGTTAAGTTCGCGTGCTCCTCGGTAGCCCAGGGTTTGCAGGTTTGGATCCCCGGCACGAACCTATGCACCAATTATCAAACCATGCTGTGGCAGTGTCCCACATATAAAGTAGAGGAAGATGGGCATGGATGTCAGCCCAGGGCCAATCTTCCTCAGCAAAAAGAGGAGGACTGGCAGCAGATGTTAGCTCAGGGCTAATCTTCCTCACCAAAAAAAAAAAAGAAAAAAAATAGGCAAAAGATTTGAACAAGCACTTTTCAAAAGAAGATATATGAATGGCCAATAAGCATATAACAGAAGATAATCAACATCATTAGTCACCATCATTAGTCATAATTAGTCATCATTAGGAAGCGCAAAATAAAACCACAAGACACCCTTACACACCTACCGGAATAGCGAAAATTGAAAAGCCTGACAAAGCCAAATGCTAACGAGAATGCTAACTGGAACATTCGTACATTGTTGGTAAAAGTATAAATGGCACAACCACTCTGGAAAAAGGTCTAGTGGTTTCTTATAAAACTAAACATACACCTCCTCTATGACCCAGCAATTCCACTTCTTAGGTATTTACGCAAGAGAAATGAAGACATATGTCCACAAAAAGACCTATACGGGAATGTTCTTAACAGCCTTGTTCATAAAAACCAAAAATCAGAAACAGCCTAGTGGATAAACTGACTGAGGCAGAGCTATACAACCAAATACCACTCAGCAATGGCAAGGGACAAATTACTGACACACAGGACAACGTGGATGTACGGAAAACACTACGCTGATGAAGGAGGTGTTACCCAAGAGTACCTATTGTACCATTCCATTTATATGGAGTTCTCAAGCTGGCAAAATAATCGATAAAGGGTTAAAAATCAGAACGGCAGTTACCTCTAGGGGCTGGGGCAGAGATTGATGGGGAAGAGGCACAGGAGAACTTTCTAGTTGCTGGTGATGTTTTATACCTTGATTGGAGTCTGGTTTCTTCAGAGGATGCATTTGTCAAAACTCAAAGGGACAGTTAATACGTACATTTCATGGTATATAAGTTACTTCAAAGGGAAAAAAACTATAAACAAACCTCAAATCCTGGTTAACAAGGTGCATGTGGAAGTATTTAGGGGCAGCACGCTGATTGTGCCCACCTGTCTCTCCAGTCTTCCCTCTACTCGCCCCACCAACCTGGTTACTCCCATGAGTCGTGGCTGAGAGCTGTGTGTGCTTCTCACACTCCAACATGCAAACGAGTCACCTGGATGGCTGGACAAGATGCACATCCTGAGTCAGCAGGCCTGGGCTGCAGCCCAAGAGGCTGCATTTCTGACAAGCTCCAGCTGGTGCTGCTGCTTGTCCTCGGGCCACACTTTGAGTAGCAAGGACTTAGAATGTTAGCTTCTGATAAAAGTATATTAGGACCCAGGGGCCTGGCCCACGTCACAAATCTGAACCTAAGTCGGTCCACACTAAGGGAAACACCTGTCAAGGAAGCCTAAAATACACCCATCACAATCCTCGACTCAGCTGTAGCTAGAAAATAGGACCCACTTGCCTTCTCAGGAAACCCAACCTCCAAGCCAACCGCACCCCGTTTCCACGCCGCCTCTTCTAATGCTCTGTAGAACTCGCTCTTGCCCCAAATCCCTCGGGAGGAGTGCACCTCTGCTGTGCGGCATTGGACTCCCCCGATCCATGGACTGTTCTCCCTTGAATGAAGGACGTCAAAACCATTACTAAATGGTTCTATTTTTCTCATTTGACACTTCCACCTCTTCACCTTTGCTCCCACTGTTCCCCCACCCAGCTTGCTTCCCCAGCCCATGACTCGTCCCCTCTGTGCCCATCCATACCCTACCTTTTCCCATCCCTCCTCTTCCAGCAGACAACTAATAATCATCATGATAAATGAGAGCAACAACAATCAGTTGTGAGATCTTACTAGGTGCCAGGGCCTATGCTACCTGCTTTACAAGCGTTATTTTGTGTTTAATCCTTTTAACAGCCCTATGAGGTTGATATAACATTGGTCCCATTTTATGGATGAGGAAACTGAGGTATAGAGAGGTTAAGAATTTGCCCAGGGTCACATAGACTTGGCCATCTGGATGCTTCTTTTAGCTGCAATAACTGACAGCCTTATTGGAACAGCCATTGTGTTTGCACGTGCACACACTCACTCGTGTGTTTTTTCTTTCCACTGTGATCTCAGTCCTTGAGAGTGGGGACAGGATAATTCCCTCTCCCCAACCCTCCCACCGTCAGAACCTTTGCTAAAGCAAGGCCTCTTCAAAACAGGACACAGCACAGTGCCAGAGCAATTCCCAGCCTCTGTAATGGGGGCCATAATGCCCCCCTCTCCCCTCCCACCTGGCTCTGGCTTGGGTGCCCCCCCAGCTTGGAGCTCCCAGCTCTCCCCCTCTGGCCCCTCACAGCCGGCTTTCTGCCCCTGCTGCGTGGGCCTCTGGTTCAACTCATCTCTGCCCCTGGATGGCTCCTTCCGGTCTTCCCTCCCATCGCAGGGTGTCCAGAGTCTAAAGCAGCCAGCCTGGGCCCCCTGACCTCTAGGAGACCCCCCCAAGGCTGCTCTGCTCCCACCCCACACACTCTCCCCTTCCCCGCAGGCTCTGTGAGGGCAGGGCCCAGGTCCATCTTGCCACAGCTGCGGCCCCAGCAGCATTTAGTCACGGTAGGTGGACGGGGAGGAGGGGTCTCCCGGCCTGGCCTGGTCCCCAGAGGTGTGAGCAGAGCTCAGATGAGAGGCCCCTTCCTCACCCCATCCCAAGAAATCCTGCGCTTCTGCCTAAACCCAGAGGCCCACCGGGTGGGGACTGGCTGTCCCGGGACCCGAGGCATTTCCCACTCGGAGCCCTCACCCCTGCCCTGCAGTCCCCAGCCCTCACCAGGGCCCTCTCCCTCCTCCCGCAAGGTCTTGGGCGGTTTCTCCGCCGTCCCTGAGACCGCTGAGGGAGGATATTTTACTTTCCCAGACAAGCTCGGGGATGCCATTTCTTCTCCTAAGAGGTTAGGCTAATTGCTCTTCCCAGAAGAAAATCCTCCGAGGTTTTCCTTGTGGTGGGAGAGGAGGTTTGAAAATTACACGTTCGGGGCAACAGCGGCTTACTATATTAAGTCCGGTCTCACAGCCGGGGGGCCACAGGGAGCACAGGCGCCCTCTGCTGGCCCAAAGCGGGATTCCGGCCACGTCCTCGACAGACGCGCGCACAGCCTGCTCCGCCGCGGCGCGCTCCTGGGCCGCGCTCCGGGGTCGGAACACAGACCCGGCCCGCCTCTCCCATTCAGCTTCGATTTTTCTCATTTTAAGAGCCTCATAGGCGCCGGCCCAGTGGCGTAGCGGTTAAGTTCACGGGCATCGCTGCGGCGGCCCGGGGTTCGCAGGTTCGGATCCTGGGTGCGGCCCAACACTCCGCTTGTCAAGCCATGCTGTCGCCGCGTCCCATATAAAGTAGAGGAGGATGGGCACAGATGTTAGCCCAGGGCTACTCACAAAAAAATAAATAAATAAAACAAAACAAACAAAAAGCCTCATGACCATAGTTATGTCTAATTTATTGGTCCCCACATACATTAATTGTGTGATTTCCAGGGATGGAGAGACTTAGTACCAGACACAGACACATCAAGTTGTATGTATTAAATATCTACAGCTTTTTGTAGATATTTTATAGATATTGTATCTGCAGGTTTTTAAACCTCAAAAAAGCAGTTTAAAAAAAAACCCTACCGGCCGGCCCCGTGGCTTAGCGGTTAAGTGTGTGCGCTCTGCTACTGGCGGCCCAGGTTCGGATCCCTGGCGCGCACAGACGCGCCGCTTCTCTGGCCATGCTGAGGCCATGTCCCACATACAGCAACTAGAAGAAAGTGCAACTATGACATACAACTATCTACTGGGGCTTTGGGGGGAAAATAAATAAAAAAAAAAACCCTACCCTCACACACTTTATAAACATTAGGCAATGAAAAGAATTATGTGTTTGTACACCTACATGTGCAAATACATAAGGGTATCCAATTGATGATGATCTCTACCACTTCTTATGTCAAATTAGATTTGCAGCTTTTATCCTATTAGATTGTTTTAAACTCATCTTTAAACAAATGGGCTCTCTCAAACATTAAGGTGGGGACATAAATTAGAAACGATTTTCAGTCTCTCAAATTATGAAAGCACGTGCTCATCAATTCAGCCATCCCACTCCTGGCCATGAACACTACAGACACACCCACAGTCATGAGTGCAAAGACCTATGGACAGGGATTTCCTCTGCAGCCTCGTTCATAAGAGCAAACACTGGGAACCACCAGTAGGGCACTAGTTAAATAGGTAATGGGACATCCGTGTGATGGAAACTATAGAGCCATTGAAGAGAATGAGGGAGAGTCATACCTGCTGATGTGGAACGATCTCCGAGATGTAACAGTGAGTGGAAAACACCACGCTGAGGATCAGACTGTGGTGATCATTGCACAACTCTGTAAATTTACTTTAAAGATTATTGAATTATACTCTTAAAAAGAGTGAATTTTATAGTATGTAAACTGTACCTCCATAAAGCTATTTTTTAAAAAAGATCATAAAGCATAATATGTAACTTATTCTCTTCTGTAAAACTGAATAAAAAGGATATATATATAATCATATATGCTTGCATATGCATAGAAAAATTCTAGAAGAATACATAAGAAACTTAATAGTAGTTGCTTCTTGGGGAGGATAAATTTTATTACATATGCTTTTGTACAATATATATATCTTTCTATGAGCATGGATAGTCTTTCAATAATCTTTTTAGTAGTGGCATTCATCATTCCATAGTTTCCACAGCAACATTTGACCCAGGAATTTAAATAGAATAAGAAATTATTTTAACATCTTAACAACTTAAAGAGGGGGCCGGCCCCGTGGCTTAGTGGTTAAGTGCACGTGCTCCACTGCTGGTGGCCCGGGTTTGGATCCCGGGCGCGCACCGATGTACCGCTTGTCTGGCCATGCTGAGGCCGTGTCCCACATACAGCAACTAGAAGGATGTGCAGCTATGACATACAACCATCTACTGGGGCTTTGGTGGAAAAATAAATAAATAAAATTATTAAAAAAAAAAAAGAGGAATTCTTTTTTCACCAAAAGACAGGTTTTCTACATCAGAGGTGCTTACTTCTTGATAAGTAGAAGTTGAATAAAAATTTTTTCCATGGTGATAAAACCCAGATTAAGCACACAAATACACACAGTGAGGGTTTTTTCCTGCTTAAAGAAATATCTGTTTATTTCAGAAATTTTAAAATAAAGAAAAATATAAAAAGAAGAAACAACAATCACGTATAACGCTTCGGAATTACGGCAACTGCTAACATGTCGGTGTATGTTCAGCCTATTCCTATGTGTATGTATTTTCTGTTTTACAATGATATCAATATACTACAAGTAATTTTGTCCCATTTTTTCCGCCAATTCCCGTATCATGAAAAATCTCCCATGCCCTGAGAACACTCTTAGAGAGCATGCTCTTTAGTGTGTGCATGATGTTGCATCCTATGGACATTTTCCAGTTTGTTGAACCAGTCTCTCTTGTTGGACATTCTGATTGTTCCAGAGCTTTGACCGTCTGGCGACCTATCTTTGTGCTCATCCTAACAGCCTCCCTAGGATTGAGTCCTTGAGGTGGAATGTCTGGGATATCAAAGGACATGTCCATCTCAACACTCTGGAAACAGGATGCCAATGCCCCCTCCCTGCAAGTCCTCCAGTAGGCCAGTCCGCTCTACGAGACGCATGGCTGCTACTGCTCGTGAAGACGGTTGCTTCTCTGGAGGAATAGCGGCGGCAGCGTGGATGGGATGTCTGCTAACTATAGAGCATGTACCAGGCACTTGATACACGTGATTTCACTCAACTCC
Source organism: Diceros bicornis minor (assembly GCF_020826845.1). NCBI lineage: Eukaryota > Metazoa > Chordata > Mammalia > Perissodactyla > Rhinocerotidae > Diceros > Diceros bicornis. The sequence goes on from NC_080763.1 coordinate 17,370,302, forward strand.
CACCACAAATGAGGCCTTATTATTGTCTCCGTTTGACCCATTGAGAAACTAAGGCTAAGAGGCTGACCCTTGCCCATGGCCTGTCTCCCAGTTAGTTAGTGCTGAAGCCAGGACTGAAAATCCAGTTTAATTCCAAAACTCACGCTCTTCTTTTTTTTTTTAATTCATTTATATTTTTATTAGAGTAACATTGGTTTATAACATTATATAAATTTCAGGTGTACATCATTATATTTTGATTTCTGCCACACTCTTCAATTAGGAAAAAAAAAAAAACTATGGTACATTTTCCAAAGAAAACCGCTTTTCCAGGTGTCCAAGTACCCAAGGCCAGTTGGGGTTTCAGAGTAAACAGAGTAGGTCCATGAATTGGTCAATAAGCTTCAAAATACAGATGTAATTTTCAATCAGGAAAAAAAAAAATTAACCATTTAGCCTAGATACCTCAAATCAACAACAGCAACAACTTTTTGGAAACAAATTTTTGATTCACAGCCATCAGCCTTAAGAGTGTGGCAAGAGGGAAATAAAGTCATGAGTCATGTATTAAACGACAACATTTGACAGAGCAGAACTGATGGGAAAACCAAATCACAGCCTGTCTGGATGGGCAACAGGCTCAGAGACCCCCAGACACCTTAATCAGCCCCTGGAGTGCAAATAGTCAGAGCCACAGCTCAACCAGGGCCGAGGGAGCCTGCACTCTCCTTCACTGTGGCTTAAACGTCTGCACGCGTGAGCCAGGAGGAGTCACATAGGCTGTCAGCCTCTCGAAAAATGGGAGACCCACTTAGGCCAATTTCCATGGCCCAGGGCCAGCAAAAGGGCCTGCACATAGTGTGAGCCACTGCAGACCCTGATTTCCTGGGTCACTTGAATCGAGGTCCTCTGGGCCAGACGTCTGAGCCCACAAGGAAATTAGAAACCAGTCGACAGGCTGTCACTCCAGTTCAGGCACAGGGCAGTTTCAGAGAGACTGGGGCTGGCAGGGAGGGCAGTTACCTTTCTCTCTCAGGCCAGTGCTGTCTAGTAGAAACATAACTCGAGGGCCGGCCCCGTGGCTTAGCGGTTCAGTGCGGGTGCTCTGCTACTGGTGGCCCAGGTTCGGATCCCGGGTGCGCACTGACGCACCGCTTCTCCGGCCATGCTGAGGCCACATCACACATACAGCAACTAGAAGGATGTGCAACTATGACATACAACTATCTACTGGGGCTTTGGCGGGGGGGGAAGGAGGAGGATTGGCAATAGATGTTAGCTCAGAGCTGGTCTCCCTCAGCAAAAAAAAAGAGGAGGATTAGCATGGATGTTAGCTCAGGGCTGATCTTCCTCACAAAAAAAAAAAAAAAAAGAAACATAACTCGAGCCACATATGTAATTCTAAGTTTTCCAGTAGTAACATTAAATAAGTAAAAAGAAACAGGAGAAATTAATTTTAACATATTTTATTGAACCCCATATATCCAAAATAGTATCATTCCAACATGTATTCAATATAAAAATTACTAAGATATTTTTAATAACTTTATTAAGCTATTTTAAGTTCTTTTTTTCATACTAAGTCTTTGAAATGCAGTGTGTATTTCACAGGTACAGCACAGCTCAATTTGGACTCATCACCTCATTTCAAGTGCTCACCGGCCACGTGGGCTGGTGGCTACAGGAATGAACAACACAGGCCCTAGGATCTGGCCCAATCTGTCTGTCCACATCCCTGCTGTGAACAGGCCCAAACTGCAGTCTGGCCAGGCCTTACCTCTCTCCATCCCTGTTCCCACCACAGTGCTTTGCATCCAGGGGCCGCTCACGGAGCCTTTGTTAGGCGGGAAAAGCAGCCCCTAGGATTGTCCTGGGATCTCATCGGGCAATTACGAGACAAGTGATGTTACTGAACCAGTAACATCGCATGAAAAGCCAATCACCGAGACAAGGAGTTTGCAGCAGAGAAAGGGTTTATTCACAAGGCAGCAAATCGAGGAGACAGGAGAACAAATCTCAAATCCGTCTCCCAGAAAATGGGGTAGAGGGTTAGGGTGGTCTGAAGTGTGGAGACAGATGATCAGAGGTAAGGAGGAGCGAGGTAATTGATGATCTGTGCAAGTGTAGTCAAACTTCATGGCTCTTCTTGGGAGTGTGTTCACAAAATAGTGGCATTAACATAATCTGAGGGTGAAGTTTTTGGCTCCCTGACATCAGGACCTCACTTATCAGGCACCTGCACAAGCCCAGTTGGTGGGTTGGTAGTCTCGACCAACCTGAACCAGACAAGGGTCGACTCTCACTTCTTGAGAAACAACTCAGGCATCTGTTACCATGGTGACCCAAACATCAGGGATGTTGTCTATGAGGAACCTAGTGGGAGTCAGATAATATATTGCCTAAGCAGCACAGCTAACAATGGGCAGGCAAACGACTAAAAGCTACAATTAATAACTGCCTAAAAAGCTTTAGTTACTAGCTACCTAATCAATGGCTAACTGTCCACGGGTTTTAGTGATGCTTTCAAATCACTCAGTCTACCCTAACGTCTAACATTGGTTCCTCATAGGGAGTCCATCAGTTACCCTGCTTCCTTCCCAGGGCTTGTGGTGGAGAGGATCCAGTCTCAAAACTTGCCAACGTGCTGAGACAGGCCTGATGGCACATAAGGGATGGGCTCACCCATGTAATCCACAGCCAGTTCACCGCCCATCTTCTGAGAACCTTCTGTGTGCTCAGCTCTGCCCCGGGAACTGCCGAGGAGACCAAAGAAATAGAAAATGGTTTCCCTGGCCTCAGGAGGGTGGCCCAGCTTCATGGATGACAAGACGGACATTCATGGCAGCTGGAAACCACAGCCACAGCCCAGACCCCCAAGCACAAACCGTGGAGGGGCAGCAGCGTGTGCAAAGGGAACAGGGGTTAGGGCATCAGTGGGGGTTCAGTCAGGGAGAGGGGATTGCACTCTACAATATTCCAGAGGCGGAAAAGTCCGGAAGCATAAAACCCACAAATGAGAAGCGAAAAAGAACTACTGCATTTCATCAATGCTAAGATGTACATTTTTTTCATATTTCATTATCTCTGAAATCTGGATGCATCTTACAATTGATGGCAGGTCAGTTTATGTGGTAGGTTATATATTTTGTTTTTTTGCTGAGGAAGATTTGCCTTGAGCTAACATCTGTTTCCGATCTTCCTTTTTTTGCTGAGGAAGATTGCCCCTGAGCTGACAAGTGCCAATCTTCCTCTATTTTGTATGTAGGTCACCACCACAGCATGGCCGCCACTGAGTGGTGTATGTCCGTGCCCAGGAACCGAACCCAGGCCACCAAAGTGGAGTGTGCTAAACTTAACCAGTATTTTTTTTTGCTGACGAAGACTCACCCTGAGCTAATATCTGTTGTTTCTTAGATGTCTCTTTTTAGAAAAATTTTTTTATTGAGATATAATTGACAAATAAAATTGTAAGATACTTAAAGTGTACAAGACATACATATACATTATGAAAGGATTCCCCTCAAAAGATGCCTCTTAAAACTGATGATGGTATGTTGAGTCAATAAAATACAATATTACTATTATTTTTTTAAATGGTCAGTCGCACTTTATTTATTTACTTATTCATTTCTGCCTCTTTGTTTATTCTTCACAGTAGCCCCTTAGGAGATAGAATGGTCCCCTTTTTGCATACGGGGAAACTGAAGCTCTGAGTGGTAATGAGTGGGCCAAAGGCACAAAAGCAGAGTTGGGATTTGAACCCAGGCCAAGGCGACTGCACCTGCACATGGCCATTTGACTTAAGTCTGTGCCAAAATACAGTATTTATTGAGCCCTAATTAGGCTGCAGACACCATGTTGGTCAATTAGCGTTCATTATCATACAACTCATTACAGGTGAGGAAAGAGACTCAGAGAAGTGAAGTAGCTTTCCCAAGCTTACATAGCTAGTAAGCAGAAACAGGATTCGAATCCAGTTTTGCTGGACTCCAACGCCCCTAACCTTCCCACTACATTGTCCTAGTCTCCTTTCTCTTAGATGAGGTGAGGGGGATAAGGCCAAAGCCAGTTTGTCATTTCTGTCTGCACGCCTGTAAGTCCTGGATAATTCTCCATAGTAGGTCCCTCCCCTCAGCTCTATTTGGATCCTTATTATTCAGCTCCAAGCTCAGAAGCTTCCAGGAAGCCCTGGCTCATGGCTCACAGCTCACCTGGTTCGGGAGCAGCTCAGTACACTAGGCCTCCCGGCCTGTCTCCACCTCCTGTCCTCCCCAGCTCTGATTGCGGGTTTCCTGTTGCCTCCCCAGGCTCACTAGGTTCTCTACTGGTCAAACCTGCCCCCTGCTCCTCCGCCCACCCCAAGCCCTGGGGAAAGAGGCTGTAGGAGCTCCACAAGGTGGCAGTTTTGGGAAAGACAATAATTGCAAGTTGTCTCGTCAGACTGGAACTGGCTGGCAGGGTGGTCAAGCCAGGGCTCCTGCTTTCAGAACAGCTGATGACAGAGGAGCCACTGCGAAGGCCTGTCTGGGTTCCAGCCTGGGGGCAGCCAGGGGCACAGCAGGTCAAACCAGGGTGAAGTGAGGGGGCCCAGCCCCAAAGCTGAGGGACACTTCTCCTTTCTCCTCCTCTATGCTGCAGCCGCCCACCCCACAGGGACCTGACATTCCCCACACGTGGCCCCTCTTCCCCATCCCCCCTACTTCCCTGGCTCGGGCCTTGTTCTCAGTGACCCCTGTGTGTTCAATTCCCCCTGCCAGGCATGGTGGACTCGAAGTTTATGCTTTGAGTCTCAGCTGGAAGGCTACTGCCTCCAGGCAGCCTTCAGCTCTCCCAGGCCCACTGGCCCCATTCCCCTCTGCCGGGACACACCTCAGACCCCACAGAGGGGACTCGGAGCAGGAGCAGACACTTACAGCAGAGCATGGCAAGGGTTACAGCAGCGCGTGGCAAGGGTGACAGCAGCAGGGCTGTGCGGGAGCGGCTCACACCGCTCCTGAGAGCTGGCAGTGGGCACGTCCTCTCTACTCTGCGGTCAGTGACATCAGCTTGGCAGATGGAAATTGGCCATGGTGGGAGTTTTTACACCACGGAAATCAGCAAACACTGCAAACCAGGGGTTTTTTTTTTTTCCTAGCCAACAAGTTGTTAAACACGTACTAGCATGCCACTGCAGAGGAGCATAACTAGGGGACTAGGGGCCCGCAGAGGGCCACTGGCTTGGTTTGGGTTCTCCCTAAAAACAGACCCTGACATGAGGGTTCAAGAACAAGTGGTTTATTTGGAAGGTGATCACAGGGAGCAACAGCAGTGAGGCAGGGAAGGGAAGGGACTTATTTAAGGGGGTGTTACAAGCCATTTTGCCAACATGGGCAATCTGGGGATGGCAGATGGTGAGGAGCAGACCTCGTCATCCACCAAGCCACGAGGAAGCCAAGATGTTTGTCCACCAACCCCTGTGAGTCTTTGGTTGGGCACTGACTCCCTGGTTCTTCCAGCAAGCTCTGTGCTTGGACCCAGCCTGCCCCTGCCTCCCAGACTATAAATCCCCCAGGGCAGAGACTCTGCTATTCTGCCTACTGGGGTCCTTGAGACCCTGTCAGGAAATCCATGAGATCAAACCTATCTTTATAAGAACACTAAGACGTTAGTGTTTTGCCCTCTCATTCACTCATGAATGTGCAGTAGAATTTTCTGGAGGTTACGTGACGTGTAATATTGCAATAGATTGAATGCAGAAGCAAATATGCGAGTACAGCTGTTTTTTTCAGCCACACATTAAAGATTTTCAGGAATGTATAAAAAATACTGATCCTGGGCCGGCCCTGTGGCTTAGCGGTTAAGTGCGCGCGCTCAGCTACTGGCAGCCCGGGTTCGGATCCCAGGCTTGCACCGAGGCACCGCTTGTCCCGCCATGCTGGGGCCGCGTCCCACATACAGCAACTAGAAGGATGTGCAACTATGATATACAACTATCTACTGGGGCTTTGGGGAAAAAAATAAATAAATAAAATTAAAAAAAAATACTGATCTTTTCATGACTAATTTTTTTTTTGTTTTGGAAGATATAATTATTTTTCTTAAAAAGTTGTTGTTAGTGCCGTTGAGTCGATTCCGACTCCTAGCTGCCCTGCATACAGCAGACCGGAACCCTGCCCCGTCTTTTTGCACCATCCTCTCACCTTGTGGCGCTATATCAGACAATGCTCCGCTGCTATTCATGGGATTTTCAGGGCCAATTTTTTCAGAAGTGTGTGGTTATGTCCTTCATCCTAGTCTGTCTTAGTCTGGAAGATGCACTGAAACCTGTCCACCACAGGTGACCCTGTTGGTATTTGAAATACCGGTGGCAGAGCTTTCAGCATCACAGCGACACACAGCCACCACAGTATAAGTGACTGATGGCTGGTGTGGTTCCTTGACCAGAAACGAACCCAGGCCTCGGCGGTAAGAGCAGCAAACCTTAACCGCCAGACCACTAGGGCTAGCTTCTTAGAAGTATGTTATCGTAAATATGACAATATTTACATTCCTTGTTATTTTTAGTCGGTAAATAGGATGTTAAATTTTTCTTAATTTTCATTTATAACATGGTAAACATTGTTAGAAACCAGAAAACTGGCCCAAAATGGAGTCACTCATGCTAAACCCCTCGTCACTGAACCAAGCCTTAATTACAGTTTTGGCTCTCCCAGGAATGGAATCTTAAACCAGTCAATCAGGATCCTGGTCAGCACCAGTGAGGCCATCTGCCTGACAGAACCCTGCTGTCCCCTAAGGAAAGTGGCCATGCCACAACCAAACTGCTTTTTATATAACTTCTTTGTCCCACTCCCTTCTGCCTATAAAGTCTCATTTTGTACAGCTCCTCGGAGCTCCTTTCTATCTGCTAGATGGAATGCTGCCCGATTCATGAATCGTTGAAGAGAGCCAATAGGATCTTTGAAATTTATTGAGTTGAATTTTGTTTTTTAACAACTTTGATAGATATAACCAAATGAACAGAATCCTTTTGGGATTCACAATGCTTTTAAGAGTGTAAGGGGTCCTGAGACCAAAAAGCTTGAAAACTGGGGAGTTACTGTTTAATGGGTAGAGTTTCAATTAGGGAAGATAAAAAAGTTCTGGAGATGGAGATGGAAGGTGGCGATGGTTGCACAGCATCGTGAATGTACTTAATGCTGTAGAACTTACACTTTAAAATGGTAAATTTTGTTAAATATATTTAACCACAATTAAAAAAAAAAGTTTGAGAATCACTCTAGGCTCAGCTCAAGGAGCATACTGCAGATGCGTTGTGGAGACCGTGTAGAGAAGGTTCTTTGGGAAGAGTTAGGCCTGAAACTTTAAAAACAAGGAACATGCCAGATGAGCGCTTCACCTATCATTGTCTCCTCTTACATCAACCCCATTTTACAGATGAGGAAACTGAGGCTCAGAGAGGCGGAATCATTTGCCCAAGACTAGCACCCTTAGGATTTGAATCCCCGGCTGGACAGTCTGACCCCACTGGGCCCTCAGCCCCAAGGTCACAGTCAACCCAGCCAAGGAGCTCAGCTCCAACAGAGCAAGCCTTTGTCATGACAATATGCAGCTTGACCCAAGGCAGCCACTGTCCATTCAAAAGGAAACACCCCATTCCCACTACAAAGCTGTTTTACAAGAAGCTTTGTAAGCCAGTCACTTTCCAGGATCTTTGAGCCTTAGCATAACTGCTTAACAAAGTCTCAGCAGGGGACCCAGATAGGTTGCAATACAAAACCCCCATCACACAGACACAGGGGCAGAGACCAAGTGCATGGGTACACAGGGACGTGCAAACCAACACTACAGGGGCAGCAGGTGTCAGCTAGGAGGAACAAGCCAGGCTGCTGGACTGTAAACTACTGACCCTACTTCAGAGGCAGCAAAAACTGAGAAATGCACACTCTCTCTACCGCAGCCATGGTGTCGGTCCATCCCCACTGGAGGAATGTGACCTGGGTCAGGCTAGGGCACAGGGAGACCACAGGGCTATGTGGCAGGGCCTCAGGTTGGACTTGGTCCTCGTCACTATGCTTATAGATACTTTGACAAGATTCAAAGGAAAGGTCACCATACAATTTAAATCTGAGGCCCATTATGAGACCGCAGAGCCCATGGTAAGTGAATTAATATGCTAATTATCCTGCAGGGATTTGTGATGCATTCATTTGTTAAATGCATACTCTTAAAATGTGGGCTGTTTTGTAACAGCCTGTTACAAAACAGCCTTGCTCTGTTGGAGCAAGTTGCAAATGATTAGTGAAAACAGGGCCCGTCCAGGCTGATCGTTCCACGTCGGTTATTTTACTTCATCCTCTTGGGATGGTACCCGGCCGAGGTATTCTTATTCCCATTATAGAAAAGAGATCAGGAAATGGGAAATTTAGGAAAGTGGCCAAGCTGGGATTTGAACCCAGGCTTGACTCTGAAACCCTCTCTCTCACCTCTGAACCAAGCTGCTCCGTGGTGAGGAACTGTAGAAGTGACCCGTTTGTGTGGCCTGCAATATTTTCTGTTGCTTCTGTGGAAAAGAGGATTAATTTTTAAATTATTATTTCAAAAGGGCCCTTTTTCTAAGAGAGAAATTGGAAAAGTATAAATAAAAAGTTAGCATGATACCACCACTCAGAAATAAACACTGTACATTTTGGGTGTATTTCCTATATATTTGGATCTATTTCCTGTATATTGTCATTCACCAATATATAAACACAATATTGGGATAGAATGTATTTACTATTGTTAAAAGATAAACTGAGGCACATTAAAAATTTTAAGCTTATTTGAGCAAAAATTGATTCAAATCAGGCAGCATCCAATCTGACAGATAGAGCTCCGTTGGGACCGGCCTGGTGGGGCAAGCGGTTAAGTGCGCGCGCTCTGCTGCGGCGGCCCGGGGTTCGCCGGTTCACACCCCAGGTGCGCACCGATGCACCGCTTGTTAGGCCATGCTGTGGTGGCGTCCCATATAAAGTGGAGGAAGATGGGCGCAGACGTTAGCCCAGGGCCAGTCTTCCTCAGCGAAAAAGAGGAGGATTGGCATCGGATGTTAGCTCAGGGCTGGTCTTCCTCACAAAAAAAAAAAGAAAAAGAAAAGAGCTCCCTGGGCGGGCCTGGTGGCCTAGCGGTTAAGTTCGCACCTTCCACATCGGTGGCCCAGGGTTTGCCAGTTCGGATCCTGGGCGTGGACCTACTCACCGCTCATCAAGCCGTGCTGAGGCGGCGTCCCACATAGAGGAACTAGAAGACCTACAACTAGGATATACAACTATGCACTGGGGCTTTGGAGAGAAAAAAGAAAAAAAAAAAGGAAGATTGGCAACAGATGTTAGCTCAAGGCCAATCTTCCTCAAAAAAAAAAAAAGGTTAAAATTTGGAAAAAAAAAAGAAAGGAGCTCCGAGGAGCTATACAAAATGAGAGACTTTTATAGGCAGAAGGGAGTGGGACAAGGAAGTTGTATTAGGAAAACAAACGGGTTGGTCATTGCAAGGTCACTTTCCTTAGGGGACGACAGGAGTCTCTCAGACAGGTGACCTCACTAGTGCTGACCAGGGGATTCCTGATTGGCTGGTTTAAGATTCCATTCCTAGGAAAGCCGCAACTGTAATTAAGTCTTGGTTTGGTGACATGGGACTTACATAAGTGACTCCATTTTGGGCCAGTTGTGTTGTTTTTATTAAACCCCGTGAGGAAACTGAGGTTAAGAGACTTAATTAAGTTGCCCAAGGTCATGTAATTGGGAAGGGAAGAGACTGGAGTTGAACACAAGCAGCTAAACTCTGGAGCCTGAGCTTTCAAATGATGGGGTTCAGGACACACTACCCCAAAATACGGCACCCGGCATATTGCATATTTTAAGCTGAAGGAATTTGAGAAATGGCATGTGCAGGGAGGACGTTCTGACCTTGTCCTGGAGCAGGTCATACAGCACTCATGTGAGAGGGGCGCTCCTGTGTGCGGAGGAAAGGAGCATCCTTATGTCCAAGATGGAGAGACTCCGAAAGGACCCTGAATGAGCAGGCCCCGCCGGGTCCCCCAGTTTACTACAGCTCCCCACACGCTTTGTGCTATCCCATTTCTCCACGACTGTCCACTCTTCATCAAACCTAATATAAAAGCGCTCAGGTTTAACCACTCCTCAGGTCTTCATTTCCTCATAAAGGCTCCTGTGTCACTTAAAACTTATGTCATATGAATTCAGATGCTTTTCTCTGGTGAATCTGTCTTCTGTTATAGGACCCCAGTGGAGAACTTAGAAGGGTAGAAGAAAAGATATTTTTCCTCCCCTATACAACCCTACAATTTTCTTTATATCTTGTTTCGGGCTTAAATTTTGAGCATCCTTCATGCCATCATGCATTCTTCTGCCACAATTATTGGTAATAGTTTGTATTTCTTAGGGAGCAAGATTTAGCTGCACCAGGAAAAAAAAAAGTTTTCGGCACCAGGCTCACATCTGCACACGTTGCACTTTAGTGTTTCTCAAACTGGAGGGCTTGGTCCTTGTTCCACAAAGAGGGCTGGAGGACTCACTCTCGAGGTCTGTGTTGCGCCCAAATCACTGAAGGTTCAGGCGGAGGCCCCCAAGACCCTCAAGGCCTTGACCCTGGGAAACCATCAGGCCTGTGGCCACTGCCCCAGAGGGCTATCCCATCTCCCTTCGTGCCCTTACTCAGCTGTTAGGATGGCCAGGGCCTCAGCTGGGGGCAGCAGCAGCAGCAGCAGCAGTAGGGCCCAATTGTGAAAAGGCTGGCTTCCCTCCTCCCGGCCGGCCTCAGAGTTTTCCTGCTGCTCTGTTTCTTCAGGGCCTGCGGGAACCCTGGGCTTTCCTGCACAGGATCTCTTCCCTGCAGAGGATATGTCTTGATTTGATAGCATTCTCTGGGCTCCCCTGAAAAGCAGCCCCACGGTGACCAGGACTTGGTTACACACCTCATCTTCCCCCTCAGGGCCTTTGCGGGGGATTGGCTGCTCCACACACCAGGACTGATGCCACCTGAGTGACACCTGGGGCAGCTCCTCCCTAGGCCCACCAAACCCTCACTGAAGCCTGTTCACAGCAGACGGGGCATGTCAGCTCAACAATATTATCCTGCTCTTACTCTGTGCCCCCTGCCAGACAGTGCAAAGGTCCCCAACAATGTCAAGGTGCTTAATTTCCGTGGGTGTGTAGGGAGGAAAAAAATCTTTTTTGCCTCTACCCATCTTAGGTTCATTTGCTGGGCCCTGTAAATTAAACTAACAAAAGACAAATTAACAAGAGAGAAACAAACAGGAGTTTATTAACATGTGCATCGTGCATACACATGGGAACACTTGGAGTTGAGTAACTCAAAATGGTGGTTAGAACTTGGGCTTACATAGGGGCCAGCCCCATGGCGTAGCGGTTAAGTGCGTGCGCTCAGATGCTGGTGGCCCGGGTTCGGATCCCAGGCACGCACCGACGCACTGCCTGTCAGGCCATGCTGTGGCGGTGTGCCATATAAAGTGGAGGAAGATGGGTATGGATGTTAGCCCAGGGCCAGTCTTCCTCAGCAAAAAAAGAGGAGGATAGGCATGGATGTTAGCTCAGGGCTGATCTTCCTCACAAAAAAAAAAAAAAAAACAACTTGGGCTTACATAGAACAATAAAGAGCTTAACAAAAGAACAATAAAGTTTTAGAGAAGCAACTAGACTCAGGAAAAGGACTTTGAGTTTCTAGGGTGGCCAATTGTGGGAAGGCAGATATATAGGGGAACTAATGGTAGATAAGGGCTGGTTGTAACAAAATTTGTTATGTAGATTCCTCTACTATCTCTGGGTTGATGAGGGTCTAGAGCTGTCTCCAGTGATAAACTTCTGGACTTCCTGGTAGAGAGGGGAAGGGGACACCTTTACAAATTTATGTCCTGCTTTTAGGCAAATAGGAGGAAGGAAGAGAGCTTTTCTTATATCTGCTTCTTCTCAGTTGCCTTCAGCCCAAAATAGTCCTTCTGCTGATGTGGCTTATTTTGGGGTGGCATCAGGGGAGACCCCCTGTAAACACACAGTGGAATGCCAAATGAAAGGAAGTTCCAATTAGGAGTAAGAAGGGAGAAGAGGGACTCATTCTCTCTCGGAGGTTCATACCGTGGCACCCTCATCTGCAAGCTGGGGACATCAGCCTCCAAGAGTCACCAAGTAGTGGAAATGAGGTTGTGTGTGTGAGGACACCTATCAAAATGCTTGCCATGTAGACATTAGTTGAATCAGAATATATGCCTATTAGAAAGTTCTTTCTTATATCCAGACAAAATCTCCCTCCTCGTAATGATGAGATCTTAATCTAGTGCTTCCCAAAGTGTGGCCTATGAACCCGCTGCGATTTGTAGGGGAGGAAAAATTTTTCCTAGAAGGTTCTTTAGGCTGGTCTATTAATTAAATTGACATAAGACAGATTAACAGGAGAAAAACAAATTTAATTATGTACGCATGGGAGCCCCATAAAAACATGAGACCCAAGGGGAGGTCAGGCAGTTGAGGCTTATATGCCATCATGAGCTAAGGAGTGGGATAGGGGCCTAGGGCTTCAAAGGGGAGGAGGGCAATTCACAAGACGATAAGAAGAGCAGATGTTTGGTAATTAGCTGTTTGCCCTCCCATACAGATAGGTCTTTCAGATAAAAAGTTACCTCTGGTAATAGCTTTCTTTCTGGGCCAGGCCTTCTATCTAAATTCTTTTAGGTAGTTAAGGGAAAGGGAAAAGTTTGTCTTAAGTCCACTGGGTCTTGATTGCCTTCAGCTCAAAATAATCCGCATGCCAAAGTGGCATGTCCTGAACCCCTACAGTTCGTATTTTTGGCTGGCATATTCTGCTCCCCTTCAGATCACTTACTGGATTCCACCCAGAATGTCCTGGGGACAGATTCCCAGTTGTCTTTGCTCCTCTTAGACCTACTCAGTCACAGAGAACAGAGCCCTGCACTCCTCATCTTTGACAAACTCCGTAAAAAATTCTTAGGCGTAGCAAAGTTGGAGAACCGCTGGTAAGGTGAATGAAACACTGCTTCTGGAGATTAGCAAGACTGGGTTCAAATCCCAGCTTGGCCACCAACTTAAGATTTCTATGCCTTGGTTTCCTGGTTTTTAAAATGGGGATAATAACATGTGTGGAGATTAAATGCATGTCAATTGCTTGAGACGTGAGTCAGCACAAAGTAAGAGCTCCGCAAATGCTAGCCATTGTCTTTCTCCTGCCAAGTTGCTTCTGCTGTCCCTCTGTGACACAGATCAAGCCCTCTCACCATCCCAGGAATAACCCAGCTGGGACCTGTTGGGAGCAGGGCAAATGGAAGCAGGAGAGGGTGTCAGGGTGAGGCCTTTGGTTTTGCTCCCTGTTCCTCTTCAACTGTGAAACACTGTAAGGACACATTTGGCCACTGGAGGGCAGCATCCACCCAGCTCATTTTAAGACCAGCTTGCTCAAAAGCAGCATTTTCCAGGCCTTACCGGACACTGCGTTAGTTGCTTTACCCTAGGATTTCATTTATATCCACCCTACTCCAGGCAGCCCTTAGTGGATAGATGTGTCCTAAAATATAACCTACAAACAGAAGTTTTGCGTAAAGAACCCTATCTTCCCATCGCCTTGAACTATAAAATGAGAATTTTGTTCCTCAACCTGGGGTCTCCCACAGGAGCCCAGTGCAAGTTTTCTGAGTGCCCACGTGCCTGAGCACCAGGACTTGCCACTGCTCCTGCAGGCACACAGGAAGCTCCCTGCTTTCCCACACTGCCTGCTGCTGGCTGCACGTGAAGAAACAGGGAGGCAGCCCAGAGAGAGGTGGCGGCCCCATCCCTGCACACTTGGCACTCCCTTCCCAACACGGCAGCCGGGATCATTGCTCCAACCAGCGGGACTGAGTGTTCTAGTACAGTGTGAGGACCAGGCATGGGGCTCCCTCGGAGCCCATCTCAAGGGGGCTCCCGGGTGAAGTCTCTCCCAAGCATGTCCCTGAGAATGTCTGTGTCTTGGGGTTACCTCTGGATGAGGGTGTGCTGCGAGCTCAGTGGGTAGCTGGACTTAATTCTGTGGGGAATCGCTGAGACACAGTGCAAAACAGGTGCCTCAGAATCATCCCATCTGAGGGGGAGGGAGCTGGGGTATCCATTCACCAAGCCCTGAGGGCTGCTCTTGGGGCTGTTTCCTCTAGCCTGCCCCATCCTCAGGCAGAGTGCGAATCCATTCATCCCCAGTCTCAGGATGATGTCATGCTTGTCCACCGACCAGCTTCAGTATCTGGAGCACGTGTTCCTTCTGTGAGTTTTAGGGGGAGGCAGTCTTTTCTGCTGCTTCCAATAAACAGTCCTAACACACCCACTCTGAGTCCAGGCCTGGGTGGGGCTGCACCCTCCAATCTAGGGTGATCACACAATGCAGGCCAGGCCTAAGCTGATGGGCCAGTTCCGTTGCCCTGGCCGCTGCCACCATGTTGCACACCTCCAGGGGATGTCTTTCTCTTCTCAAGAAGACTCTAGCTTTTTGCTAGACTTGAAATTGCAAGGTGGTGAGGCTGGAGCCCCTGGCAGCCATTTTGCTGCCTCAGAGGGAGGGCCCGTTTGAGAATGAAATCAATCCAGAGAAACCAGGTCCTGCAGGCATCATGTGAGCCCCTGCCCTGGGCACCTGGGAAGCCAGCATTACCTCTGGACACTTCAGTTATCCAAGCCAGTAAATTACCCTTCTGGCTTTACCAGCTTGGGTTGGGTTTTGTGACATTTGCATCCAGAAGGGTCCTAACCAATGCACAACCTAATAGTTATGAGCATCATCCACAAATGACACTGGGTTAAGTACATTCCTGAGTTATTACATCTAATCACCTCATGCTGATTATGTATGAAAACAAAATATCCCACTCTCTCTCTTTCGCTTTCTCTCTCTCTCTCCTCCCGCCCACCTTGGCTCCAACTTGGCTGTTCAGGACAGAGCACTGGGCTATGAGTCAGGAGACCTGGGTCCTCACCCTAGCTCTGCCTCAACCTACCCCTGTGACCTGGAGCAAGGCAACCAATGCTCTCAGGCCTTGACTTTCTCCTCTGTCAAATGGAGAGGTTGGACTCCAGGACCTCAAAGGTTTTCCAACACTGGCATTCTATGGACATTCTTCCCCTTCATCCCATATTCAGCCAGTCACTGAGGCCCATTTAAGTTCCCTTGGAAATCTCTCACCCGTTCCTTTTGCGTTCCCCACACCATCACCTTTGTAATGAAAATGGCTCTCCCCTTTCCTCTTTAAATGCTGCTCTCACCATTGGGTCTAAATTTAGAACTAAAAAGAATTTTGCAGTGAGTAGAGCCTGGGAGGTCCTCCCAGAAAATTCTGGAAAGACAAGGAGACATCTCCATTAACTCTGATCCTCAGAGTAAGTCCCAGATGAACCTCAACCCCTGATTTTCTCAGACAACTTAGTGTCATTGGTTGTCTCCTGCCCACCCCTCCCACCTCTGTACAAAGCGTACATCATTTTGCATTGGTTAGGACTTCTAGTTGCAAGTATCCAAAACCCCCTTGAGCTAGCTTGAGTTAGAAAAGGGAAATGTGTCCCAAGGTCCAGGGATACAGTTCCTCTCACTCACAGGCTTGAGCTAACATGGGGCCAGGTCTCTTCCCTGCCATGGGCATTGCTTCGGTCTTCTCTCTTGTTAAAGACCAGTTTTCTGTGCTTCTCATCCGCATCGGCAGATAATGTGAGCACCAGCAGCTGCTAAGTGTCCAAGCTGCTGATCCAGCCCAAGATCAAATTCACTCCTTTAAGCTGCTTCACCACACTGCTGACTCATGTTAAGTCTAGGATCTTCTTCTCTCTTTTCCGCGAGATCCTCCCACATCTTCCCACCTTCGAGTTGTATACGGGTTTTTTTTTAGACTCAGTTTCAGGGTTTTACATATATTCCTATGGAATGTAATTTTATAAGATTACCTCCATCGCTATTGCCTGTTGAGATCTTTTTGGATCCTAATTCTCTCCTTTACCTTATTGGCTTCATAACAACTGTGGGTTTGATGAGTGCAAGTCAGTAGGACTTGAACAAAACAAGACAACCATTTGATCCTTACAGCATGCAAAAACCTCAGGCAAGTCATCAGATTCATAAGCCAGCACACTCTGGGTGTGTTCATTTATGTAGCCCCTTAGCCCTGTAGTGGGACTCTCCATCGTCCCCACAAGGACTAGAGGAGACACTTGTCTGCATTTCAGCAAGGACCGAGACAGTTTTATCTTGCTCTTTCCTTAGAGCGTGGTACCAAGCCCCAAAGAAGACAACGTTAGTCACGCAGCCTCTACTCTTCACGGAACTGGGCTGCACCCAGGGTTCACTGCGTCTGTTTACAAGATGTTCACCAACCATCTTTCCAATAGCTTGTTTCCAGAAGCCAGCTCCTCCAGCTGTTAGAGTTTGCAAAAATCTCTCTTGCACTGTTTGTTGGAAAAGTAGAACTTAAGGAGATGTCTAAGAAAGAAAGGATGATTGGAAATGGAAGATGCACGAGGGGAAGATGCATAGAAAGCATACGTTAATCTGTGATAAGAATGGGTGTTTTACATTGCCTGTGGATCCTTTAGCCAGCTGAATTACATAGAGTAGGTTTAGGATGAATCTTTCTTTTGCTCTCTCATCAAAAATAGATTCCAGAAGGTTTTGGGGAGTTGACAGGTAATCCGTTCCATGGGCCATACTTCATTGAATCTAGGATACGATCAGATTTATAAGATGCTCCATTATTTTATAAGCCATCAAGAAAGAAAAAGTGTAACCAATTAAACTGTAATGCAATGCTTTCTTATCATTCATAATTTTGTTATGTACTTCATATACTTATTTATGAACATTATTATGTATTTATTGAAAGAGCTCTTTTAGACTTATTTAGACATTTTACCATGTCACTCTTGTGCATAGATAAAAAGGAAAGTATGAGTAAAAAAAATATGCTAAAACTTCATTAATGCAGGGCCGGCCCTGTGGCTTGGTGGTTAAGTGCGCGCGCTGCGATGCTGGTGGCCCGGGTTCGGATCCCGGGTGCGCATCGAGGCACCACTTCTCCGTTCATCCTGAGGCGGAGTCCCACATACAGCAACTAGAAGGATGTGCAGCTACGACATACAACTATCCACTGGGGCTTTGGGGGGAAAAATAAAATAAAATAATAAAATCTTTAAAAAAAAAAAAAAAAAACCTCATTAATGCAGAGTCCAACTCTTCTGAATTCCTTGTCAGTATTTAAGCGCAGTTTTCCACACCGCATTTCCTCTGTGCCATCAATAGCATTGATAATGCAGCATTTCTTAAGAGAGTGCTCCATGATGATCTCCAGGACTTTCTTTCTGCATACCTATTCTGCAGGCTTTGATCCTGGTGTTTGATCTTACTAGAAGGTGTTAATGGAAGTTTCTGAGACAAACCCAGGACTCACATTCCTATACCAAATGGGCAGGCAATGACGCTAAGTCATGACAGCGTGCCTGGTCGACAGCAATGGTGGGACACCACTAATTCTAAAGTGACATGGGTTGTAGGCTGCCTCCCAATCTCAGAGATGTGAAAGTTGATGAATTGAGGTAGCCCTTATAAGGCCACCTTTCAGGTGACCAACGGCCTCCACCTCATCCCCTGACAGGCATCATCGTGTCAGACCAGGTCAGGCCAGGTGTGTCCTACAAACTTGGAATTGAGACAAGACTCCTGTGTAGAGGAAATTGAAACACGGGGGCACTGTGCGGTCGGCCTCTCCCACCACGGGGGTCATGAGCAGAGAAAGCTGGGCATGGGAGAGGGGTGAAGCCAACACAGGGAGGGACCAAGATGGAGAGAAAGCAGGCTCTTGGCTTCCTGAGGGCTGTCTGGGTCCTTCCTGAAGCTGGACTGCCGTCTAGCTCCTGGGTTCTGTGAGACACCCTGAAGCCTTATTCACCCTTTGTCTTTAAGCTGGCCAGTTGGTCCATGCTGCTGGCAAAGGGCCGCACCGCGCCACCTTAGCTGTGTTTGCTCCAGTCTTAACTGCATTTCAGACAGGAGCCTCCCCACTACTCTTGGGACTGAAAGCTCGATGGTCACAAAGTGACTTCTTTTTTTTTTTTGAGGATTGGCCCTGCGCTAACATCTGTTGCCAAATTCCTCTTTTTCTTTTTTCTCCCCAAAGCCCCAGTGCATAGTTGTGTATCATAGCTATAGAGTTCATGGAATGCCGCCTCAGCATGGCTTGATGAGCAGTGAGCAGGTCCACGCCCAGGATCCAAACCGGCGAACCCCGGGCCCCTGAAGCCGTGTGTGTGAACTTAACCACTGCACCACGGGGCCGCCCCCCACAACGTGACTTCTAAAGCTGTGGTGTAGCTGAAAGGCCCTATCAGGCAGTGTCCTGTAAACTTTGGGCCCTCTTGGCGTCAACAGATGCTTCTAGCTCTGACTTCCAGGTTTGTCTGGTGCCAGGTGTGAGAGGCTGGCTATCTGCCCAGTGCCGTCCTCCAGGGCACTGCACAGAGATGGGGTACGTTAGCGTTTTTGGTGGCAGTGCTACTGCTCAGTTATCTCTGTTCTGTCCCCCTAAGTTTGGCCTCGTCTGGGGGTGAGAGAGCAGGCTGTGACCCCTCTCCATATGAGGTCATCTGCCCCTCTCAAGGATTAAGCCCACAGCCTTCAGGCCCTCAGCCCAGTGCCTCTAACTGGTTGAGCTAACCAGCCCACCCACCTTCCTGCTGGGCCCAGTCATTCTGGCCCTTTTGGGATTTCAGAGCTTTGTAGCTTCTGTTTCCCTCCTCTATGGACTGGTGTTTTTAGGGTTAGGGGCTCTGGTCCAGCAGCTAAGGCAGCCTCCCAAGGGCCAATGGTGCAAGCTCAGGCCTTTGAAGCTGGGGCGGTTTCTCCAAAGCTCCAAGCCTGTAACATGCGTCACTGATGTCAGGGAGGCAGCCAGGCTTCCCAGAGGCCTGGACAATGGAGCATGTTTCCTACCGCTGCTGTAACAAATTACCACAAATGGAGTGGCTTAAAACAACACGAATTTATTATCTCATAGTTCTGGAGGTCAGAAACCCAAAGTGGGTCGGCAGGGCTGGGTTCTTTGTGGAGGCTCTGGGGGAGAATCCGTTTCCTTGCCTTTTCCAGCTTCTAGAGGCTGCCCATAGTCTTAGCTTGTGGCCTCACATTATTCCAACTTCTGCTTCAGTTGTCACATCTCCTCCTCTGACTCTTGACACTCCTGCCTCCCTCTTATAAGGGTGCACCCAGATAATCCAGAATCACCTCCCCATCTCAAGATCATTAACTTCATTACATTCACCATGTAAAGTAACACAAACACAGCTTCCAGGGATTAGGATGTGGACATCTCGTGGGGACAATTATTCGGCCTACCAGACTTCAAAGACTGCAAGAGGACTTCCCTTAATTGTATTTTTCTATAGTCAGGCCTTGTTCTTTAAGAATATTTAAAATAGCATTTAACAACAAAGCAAAGCTGATTTTCTTAAAACTGTATTTACAATACTACTGCCACTTATTAAATGCCTACCATGTGCCAGGCACAGGAGGAAAGTAGCATTATCCACCCAATTTTGGGGAGGTTATTTGCCCAGCTGGTAAGTGGCAGGGCACACTTGAGCCCATGTGTCTCCCTTGAAAGGTACTGATGTCCTAAGAGGTTGTACTTCTTCCCTCAGTGACCACAGGGCAGGCCTAGTCCAAGGCTGTTTAGGTCGGACAGCTCGGAGGTAATGCCCTCTGCGCTGAGCACCAGAGGGCCTGGCATGGGCCAAAGAACTGACAAAGCTGCCAAGTCCTCCTCACAACCTAAGGGAATCCTTTCTGTGCTCAGTGCTGGTAACTCAGCCTGGTGATGGCACTTTGGGCACTGATACTCATGTCCAGGGGACAGCTCTGAGCTGGCCCAGTGATGGAGGACACAGCACATTTCTGAGACCATCTTCATACTTGAAATGGCACTAGGATTTTGCTAAGAAGTTGACAGGCCTGAGAGAGGAGCTATTTTCATAGTTGGCCTTCACGAGGCGGTCCACCAAGTCCCTATCAACGTATGGGCAGAGGCAGATAAAAATACAAAAGAAATGCATGCTCCACGCTGGCAGGAAAGAGATGGAATGAATTCAGCCTATTGATGCAGGAACAATTAACTGCCACCCGGGTTGGGGTAGAGAATTCTATCTACCCAATCAATTAAAGTAAGCTGGAATAAGTGACGATGAAAACTGGGCAAGGGTGAAATCCAAAAGATGCCTAGGGGCTGAGTGATGCAATGGGACACAAAACAAATGCCAGATGAAAGGTGTGGGCCCAGGGACCCTGGTGACATGGCAGACAGTGCATTAGAGTCGATGCCGTGAGTTTACCTGTGCCTCACCTCGGGTGGATCACCCCGGAAGTGCGTGGGCACCTCATCTTGTGTCCTGGTTTAGAACGTCCAAGTGATAGCTATCACGATTCTGAACCTTTAACCCAAAAAACCAGCAACAAGCAGGAAGGGGTCTTGAAATTGCCTATTTAGAAATAAACAAACAGGGCCGGCCCCGTGGCTTGGCGGTTGAGTGCGTGGGCTCCGCTGCTGGCGGCCGGGTTTGGATCCCAGGCGTGCACCAACGCACCGCTTCTCTGGCCATGCGGAGGCTGCGTCCCACATACAGCAACTAGAAGGAGGTGCAGCTATGACATACAACTATCTACTGGGGCTTTGGGGGAAAAAAATAAATAAAATTATAGAAATAAACAAACAGGTGAAGTAAATCAAACTGTTAGTATTAATACTTTGGTGTGTTGAGCAGTTTTGTACGAATCATGACAACCTGTGGGTTAATTTAAGGTGCTTGAAGATGTAAGAGAACCTGGCACATATTAGCTTTGTGGTTTGCATCTGAAACGCGTAATTGAAATTAGACGCGTGATTTTAATTTTGGAGGTGTAAGAGAATTGTTAGTAAACAAACAGCTCTGGACTGCTCCAGAGAACTTCACTTATACATTAATATTTCAATCGCCTTGTGCCGAGCAAGACTTTGCTGCTTGAATTTGAATCTGCCTAGGTTGGCAGTCCGATGTCCTGGAACTACTAAAATTGGGAAATATGTTTAAAATATTTAAAGGAATTTAATGAAGTTTGCAAATGGGGTTAATTGCGGGGGGGGGGTATTTAATATTTAATCTGTTAAATGTATGAATGATTAGGACAAGCAAGAGTGTTTTTATTTTTACAGAAAAAATTATATTATCAATATAATAAGATCTGCATGATGACCTTAAAAGCTTAAATAGATTTTTAAATTTTCACCTCTTTAACAGATTGAAAAGTAAAGTAACTGTAGTCATTTGCACACACACAAGCACGCGTGGACACTGAGACACTCAAATCAGGGCATTTCCCTGAAGGTTGTAGAATAACTTGGTACATACACTTTCATTCAAATAACTCTTAACACATTTTTTTTTAAATGAGCACTGATAAGGAAGCTGATTGATCAGACCTCCGGAAACCAAGACATGTTAAAGTGCTTGCACCTGGGTTTAGGAAATTTTCTGGTAGGTACAATTTCCCCCTCCTCAACTCCTATCCCCTGTGTCCTTGGTTAGACTTGTATGTAAATAACTAAATAAGGTACCTTGTGTATCACCCTCTCTGAAAAGACTTGACCCTCTGAGACCAGCCTCTGGCCTGTCCCGTGGCTTTCCCCATGGAGCTGCAGCCACAGGAGACCTGACTGAGCGTTTGCTGGACTTCTCACCAGCCAGTGGTAAAACCTGTAGGAATGTTCTCCCAAAGCAAATGCCAGCCTCTCTCCCCATGTCCTTTCTCCCGAGCAGCCTTCTTGCCTCTTTCCCAGGGCAGCCGGTGTTACAGAAACTCACTGAACTAATTCCTAAACAACAAGGCCTCACACTCTAGACTGTCATCTTTGGCCCCAGTTCAATAAGTTTTGATTTAGTCTTATTCCTCTTAAATGAGGGGACATATCATGTTAAGGGCTCTCTTTTTATGAGATCCCTCAACTGAATCCCTTGATTCAACTTAAAATAAGATTGACCACAGCTAACATTTATATGTATGAATGTCCTAGGAGCTCTATGTGTTATAGCATTGACTTTCTAATAGCACTATCATTACACTTTAAATAGATAAGGGAATTGTACTGCACGGTTGGAAATGGTGGTCACGGATTTGAACTCTGGCAGTTGGACTCCACAGACCCAATCCCCGTAACCGCTACAGCAAACTGTTTTAACTCCAGACACAGCCATAACTGGAACACAGATCTATGGCTTCAGTTGTTAAATTACATTTCTGCAACCTGCTGCACTGTTGTTACTGATATCATTATTGAAAGTCTTCATTGCCTGCACTTTGGGTAAAAGTCTCAGGAAGGAGACACAGGTAAGGAGAAAAACAGGAGAGGCTAGAGCAGTGCACACGAATCCAGCGGGGACCTTGTTAAAACGCAGATTCTGATCGAGAAGGTCTGGGATGGGGCCCCAGGTGACACTAGATAGCTGCTTCTGTGGGACATTCTGAACAGCAAGGGATGAGATGACTCTTACTGAGACAACTCAGTGTGTCCCCTGTGGCAAAAATAAAAGGAGTAGTGGGCATACAGATGTCACAGAGCTGTTTGATGCTGTGGCAAATAAACAAAGGCAGGGCTTCTCATCAAGGAGTCCCTTCCACAACCATGACCTTAGTTTCACCTCATAAAGGAAACCACCTTTTCCTTTTTAAATTGAAGAAACTGAAGTGTAAGACGACTGAATGCATCAGGGCCAAAAAAGTACCGGGGTGGGTACAGGGTGCCCCACTCCATCCTTGACCCACACACACTTCTGGGAAACAGTAAGCAAGGAGTAAGCCAGGAGCTGTCACGGGAGCATCGTGGCTTTAATAACGTGTGTGCCAGTAACAAAGTTGTCCACACTCTCCAATTTTATCCTGACCATTTTTAATAAGTAATATTTAAAAAAAAATGCGTGCTTATAAAGAGACTAACCCCACCTCTTGACTTAAAAACGAGAAGACAAGCCACATAAATTCTCTTCCTTAAAAAACAGCCATTTCAAAAGATTTTCTTTAATATCATAAAATATTTTCATGGACAAGTGAGCTAGCAAACACACATGCACCAATGTGCCTTTTGACAAGATTATCCCCACCCCACCCCCCACTCCCACATCAAGGTGGACATGAGATTGGAGAAATGAATACAGCAGATGGAACAGATAGAAAAAAAGAAATCGATAAAAAGGATGGACTATAACATTGTGCTTGGTTATTTTCCTATGTCACAACCAAAAAAAAAAACATTTCGGTGCAAATAGTTAATTCTTTCTCTTTCCCATTTAAGTCTGGTGGAGAAAAAAATACTTTTTCTATAATAAAATATGTGGTTTTTTAGTTTTTTACTTTTTTTAACGTAACTTTTTTTCTTTTTTGCAGAAAATAATTTGTAAACCGTCACTTCGTGGGCAAGGAGGCGCGATGCCACGTGGGTCCCAGCTTGCCCGGTCCGAGGCTGAGCGCGGAAACCAAACCCGGACGGGGAGAGGGGGCAGCGGAGGCGCAGGGCGGGGCTCGCAGGCGTAGGGGGCGAGGGTGCTGGACCGGACGGGGCGGTTAGAGGTCACTCTCGCCGTACAGCGCCGTGGAGAAGGACATGTAGTCCAGAGCACCGGGCACGGCGTCGGGGCCGGTGTAAGGGGCCATCCGCGCGATGCAGTACTCGGCCTGGTCCTGCGGCAGCTCGCGGCGCAGCTCGTCCACCGTGATGTAGTTCTGCGGAGAGAGGCGGTCAAGGCGGCTGCACGACCTCCTGTGTGCCGTTAGGTACCCCGCCCCGCCCCAGTGGGGCCCCTCCTCGTACTTCTGGATATATATACACACAGATGCACACATCCACATGTGTATATTACATATGTATTATATTGTGTATATATTGTACTGATATTATATACATATTATACAAATGCACATATTATGCATACATATGCATGTATGTATGTTTATATATACACATCAAATATATTTATTTTAAATCTCATGTTTTCCACTTCAATGTCTTCTTTAACCCGTTTCCAAGCTAATTCCAAGGCTAATTGTTCCTGTAATCTTCTCACGTATCACTTTAGTCTGCAGTAACCCGGCTGGAGCAATATCAGTAGGTACTCTGGTGGGATACGGTAGGACCCTACACCCACTCAGCTGTGCTCTGTGGAGTCACATAATTTCAGCAAATTACGATGAACATCCAGTTTGGGCCTCACTGCCACAGGCAGCTACCTTAACCATGTTTGCAAAATGTGGGCCTTCCTCCATCTCACTGGCTCCCAGCCTGGGTCTCTGCTTTCTCCCACCTTGGGCTTGGCCATGACAGGTCTGCTTGCAAGCTGCTTCTTTTGGGAGCCCCCAGCCCCATGCCCCAGCTCTGCCAGAGTCCTCCAGGAACCAGTCTGAAGGAGTGTGGTGTTGCCCTCAGGTCACCTCAGAAGTCAGGAGACCGGACCCCTTTCTGGGCCTCGGGGATGCCCCCCCACACAGTGAGCCACTTCACTTGGGTGGTTCTGAGGGTCCTTCCAGTTCCAAGGGGCTGTGACTCACTCTTACAGGGTGTCCTTGAACCTAAGTCAGACCTTTACGAACCTCCTTGTAGGTTCAGCCTTTACTCCCTTACAGATTGAGACATTTCAGAAATTACACTCCCTACTGCCTTTTGCTTTTCGTAACTGAATCTTTTCAGTTCTGAGGAAAGGATGGCGTAAGGATTATCCTGTGAATTTTACAGAAAGGAAATCTGGCCTCTAGACTCCTCTCCTCCCTAATTTTCCCTGGCTGTTCTCTGAGTTTTTTCTATGTTAGAGGGATCCATGGCTCCTAGAGATCCCTTCAGATTCCTGGGCTAGAGATGGTGGTGGGTTTGAGTGACACCCAGGTCTGCCAATGATCATCTCAGACAGCTGAGACCTGAACTGGGCCTCTGGCCTTAGAGAGACAGCCCTGTTGAGTCCCTCCCACTTTTCCACGCCCAGGTGGGGCTTTGCAGAGAACCTGGGCGATTTGGAAACCTGAGGCTGACTGCTGCTCATGGTGGAAGAATGAGACCCGCTTACCTCCTGCCCCCCCCAAGTCCCTCATCCTGCTCCCACCTACATGCCATGCCTGTGCCCAGGAGGATGGAAGGTGAAGTCCGAGTTCTCAGATGGACTTGCCATCACCCAATCACATACCCCAGCCCACTCTACTGCCCTCCACCGGCCATCATTTCATCACAAGTATGAAAGAGTTCCTCACTGATAAGCAGGGCCCGGCAGGTGACCCCGTTAAGCTAATACTGTGTCCTAGCACCTTAGCTGAGCCCAAGGCATTACAGAAATGGATAGAGGTGGATGGCAATGAGAGGCCCAGTGGGACCCTGGAAGAAGGGCAGTAGAGGTGCTCACCAACTCCCCCCAGATCAGAGTCCAGCCAGTGCCTGCCACCCCAATATGGCGCCCACACCACAGCAAACCCACCTTGTCCCCAGCCAGGATCTTGAAGGAAGCCATGACTTGGTCTGCTGTATCTGTGTCAGCCGTCTCACGGGACATAAAGTCGATGAAGGCCTGGAATGTCACTACCCCCAGGCGGTTAGGGTCCACAATGCTCATGATGCGGGCAAATTCTGCCTCTCCCTGGAGAAAAGAGCCAACCCCAGGTCTGTCAGGCTCTCAGCCATGGCCACTGGGAATCTCTCATATGGACCTGGAGCCCCTGGGGGCTCAGAGGAGCCTCAGGCTGTTAGAGGAGGGCAGAGCAGCCCCTGACCTAACCTGGGTTGTCCTGAGGGTATGACAGGGACACAACACCCAACAGTGAAGACCTCGCTCAGGGCTTCCCACCCCCGACTCATGCCTGGGCTCCCCTTGGAGCAAGTGATAATACTGATAACAATGACAATGACAACAATGGCCAACACCTACACAGCATCTACGTACACCACACACTATTCTTTTTTTTTTTTATAATTTTATTTATTTATTTATTCCCCCAAAGCCCCAGTAGACAGTTGTATGTCATAGCTGCACATCCTTCTAGTTGCTGTATGTGGGACACTGCCTCAGGATGGCCGGAAAAGCGGTGCGTTGGTGCGCACCCGGGATCTGAACCCAGGCCGCCAGCAGCGGAGTGCACGTACTTAACCGCTAAGCCACGGGGCCGGCCCAACCACACACTATTCTAAGTGCTGTGTGTATTTTAGTTCATTTAACTCCCACCACAACCATATGAGGTAGGTATTTATTATTTCTATCAGGTTTCCAGAGGAGAAACTTGAGGCCCAGACGGGCTTGGTGACTTGCCCAAGGTCACACAACCAATAGGTAGTGGAGGTGGGATGTGAAGTCAGGCCATCTGGCTCTACAACCTGTGCTCTCTCCACCACACTGCACTCTCTATGTGCCAGACACGTGCACAGCACTCACATGAGTTCCTTCATCTAACCCTTACAATGGTCCACCAGGGTTCCCCTCACCTCATCCGGGCCCCCAAACTGGTGATAGCCGAGCTGGGTTTTACTCCCGGGTTCACTGCTTCTAGAGCCCATGCTCTTGCCCCTGTGCTGGGCAGCTCGCGGGCTCTGCACTTTACACCACGGCCCAGGAGTCACTGGCTGCCCAGCTAAGGCCCCTGCCCTGCTCAGCAGCTGAGAAGGTTGGGGAGGAGCCTGGGGCAACGGCAGAGGGGCAGCAGGGGTGGCTGGAGCCAACATCAAAGAAAAGGTAGAAATCTCCATGCCTCATATGAGATGAAGCAGAGTCAGCCCAAACCCAGGATGTCCAAACCACCAGGCCTTCCTGCTAGCCTTGCAGTCAGCCCAGGCGTCCTCGGTGGGAATGACAGAGCCCATCTCCATAGTAAATACCAGAAGATAAACCAGCACAGACTGAGGCGAGAAGGCCAGGCTCCTGGATACACACCAGCCCTGAGGCTAAGCGTGGCCTTCAGGGCGCCATCTTCCCCAAGGACCAGAATGTTGAGGTCCCTCCAGGAGGGCATCCTGCCTGCCATGGCCAGGACTTGGCCTCTCACCAGCTGGCTGCCCCTCGCCAGGACAGAGGATGGGGTTTACATTACCATGTTGTAACCCATGGAGATAAGGCAGGCGCGGAAATCATCCGTGTCCATCGTGCCTGTCTTCTTCTGTGGGGGCAGTGGCACCGAGACACAAGGAAGGTCAGAGGCGAGAGGAGGAAGGGCCGGCCCGGGGCCAGGAAGACAAGGCACAGAGGGCGGAAGCAAGGACAAGGTGTATGGTTTGGGGTCAGGAAGGGAGAGGAACATAGGAGGAACAGATGCAAATACACATCCAGGGAAAACATCCACAGGAAGGAGGAAGACGGAGCAGGGAGATGCAAAAATCCATCCACAAGATGGAGAGCGGCGAGGAGAGAGGAAGGCGGGCACCGAGCAGGTTCCCATGAAAGACAACCAAGGGCAGAGGGCAGAGTAGTGGGTGGAGGAGCCCAACATGGGCCAGGAGGGAACAGCAGGAAAGGACGAGCCCACGGCCCACAGGAAAGGGGAGACAGGGAGATCCAGACAGAGAGAGAAGAGAAAAAGGAGAAACACGTGTTATTTCTCGCCCCGGAGGCCACCCCTGAGCGTGCTCCATGCAGGAGGCGAGTACCTGGGGGTCGTTGCCAATATCATAGCCCAAGCTGATGAGGCAGGCTTTGAACTCCTCGGGACCCAGCGTGCCGGAGTGATCCTGGGGCCGCCGTGCGCCAGGCAGCGAGCCATGCGGTGCCAGGGAGGTGGAGGCCGTGAGGGGAGGGGGTGGGCCATGCCCCGGGTGGAGGGTGGCATGTGTGGGGACACACGGGGACAAAGGCATGCGGGTGGAGAGGGTGAGGGTGGAAGGGGCAGGGGAGGAGGGAAATAAAAGTGCACACGGTTAGACACATGGACGGACGAGGTCCCGAGGGTGCCCTCTCCCTGGCACACGCAGCCCTGCTCCGGGAAGCAGGCCAGAAGGAAGCACGGTGAGCCACAGGGGTGAGAAGCCCCCCATAAGTGCCCAGCACCCCTCTAGCCCCGATGCCCCCACCCCAGTTTCCACGATGGCTTCCCCGCCCAGGGGGGCAGTGAGGCAGGCAGAGTGGTGGGCGGCGCTGAACCCCATGCTCCCACCCCTGTGGTCACCCCAAAGCCCCAGGGCACTGGGAGGGGAGCCCACGTAACCTGGCCTGTCCCAGAGCTGGGATGAGAACCCAGGACTGACAACTCTGACAGCCCCACGGGGTCCCAAAGGTGGCCCTGGGGGTAAGGGAGGGTAGGAAGGAGCCTCTGCTCCTCTGCCCTGAGGCAGAGACGAGGGACAGGCCCCACAGCCAGTAGCAACAGGCCTTCACTTGAGGCTATAGTGGGCTTGCTCCCAAGGGTTGACTCTTCATGGTAGGAGAGCAAGGGTCAGGGGTCAAGGGTCCTCTCTCCACCCACAATATGAGTGCTCTGTCCAGGAAAGCGGAGAAGCTCATGGGACCCAGGACTGGCTTTCCAAGGCCAGCTTCGTGCGGTACAGGGAGTTAGAGCAGGCTGATGGCCTCTTCCCCCTCCTCACCCCCTCCCCAGCCCAGGAACCGGGCCCAGCATGGCTACCCACACCCTGGCAGTGCCCTCCAGGGCCCTTGGGCAGGGGCTGGGAGCTGCTCTAATAAGTAAGTGCAGGGGGTGGGGCTCTCACCCGATCAAAGTGGTTGAAGGAGGCCCGGAACTCGTTCATCTGCTCCTGGCTGATGCCCTTGGCATCCCGAGTCAGGATCTGGTTCTCCACCTCGTTGATGGTCCTGGCGATGGTGGTCAGGAGCTGCTCCCAGCCCACGCGGATGTGCTGCGGGTGGGTGAGGGGCCTGTCAGCAAAGGGGCCCCAAGCCTGGGCCCAGGCTGCTCCTGCCCACTCCTTCCCCCGACCATCAAAATGGCCAAAGCAATCAAACCCGGCATTCCTTCCAGATTCACAGTATCAGCAGAGGCAGGGGACCCAGGACAAGACACTAGGACAGAGACCCAGATGATGAGGCATGGCAGGGTCTCTGCCTGGGACACCAGAGACAAGAATTGCCAGTGTGGGTCAGGTCAGGAAGGAGGGTAAATTTGGTAGTGGGAAAGATTAAAGGACAAAAAATTGGGTAATTCTCTGAACATCCAACTCCATAACCACATGGGCATGCCTTCCTGGTCAAACCCCGCAGTCACTTAGAACACAGATGCCTAAGGCAGCGTTTGGACACCAGCATCAATGACTGCCTGTTAAAAATTTACACTCCTGAGCCCCACCCAAGACTTAGTGAATCAAATTCTGGAGGGTAGCCTGGAAATCCTATCTCAACAAGCTCAGTGGGAAATTCAGAAGGCACTGAGGATTGAAGACCAGAGCTCCAGGGCGAGGAGAAGTGGGTATGCCCCCACTCCCAGACAAGTTGACCCTCCCCCTATGACCACTTTCTTTGGAAGATGGGTAACTTCCCCCTGCCCCAGCGCAGGAGCGGGGAGCAGAAGGGGACCCAAGGCTCCCTCCCCAGAGGAGCAAGGCCGGCGCTGCCCACCTCCATGGTGTAGTTGGTGTGCTTGTTGTCGAAGATGAGCGCCTCCTGGATGAGCTGGTGGTCGCCCTCCAGCTGGTCGATCTTGGGCTTGTAATTGACGATGCTCTTCTCGTACTGTCGCAGGTGGCTGAGCTGGTCCTCCAGGGTCCCGTGCATCTCGATGGAGATCCTCCCGATTTCCTGCTCACCCAGGAAGGAGGCCCTTGTGAGACCACCCACTCTGTGCCCCTAGGAGGGGGACTGGGGCCCCCAGGTCACTGTTCAACCCCCCAGATGATTCTCAGTTCCCACCCCAGCACTAGGGAGCCCACGAGTGGTAATGAGCGAGCCCGGAGCAAGCCACACTCAGCAGGGGTGTGCCTTGGTATGGAACAGCATCACAGAGGCGTATGACAAGCATAGGTATCACCAGATGAAACAGCTCCCGTCCCTTCGGTACCTCTCAGCCTCAGGAAGGGGATGCAAGGTCAGTTGCTAATCCAAATGTTCATTCTTCTGCTTGCTATTCAAACTCCCTTCCCGAGGCTGTTTCTGACCATTGGGGACCCTTGTTGTGCCCACTCAGCCAGATTCCTCAGCCTCAGCACACCTGGCTTACTCTCAATGGCGGCGCTCCTGTTCTTCTGCTCCTAGGATGCCTGCCTTGGCCCACCTCATTCCCACCCGTCTCCATGGGCCAGGCCGAATCCCCGTTTCTATCTGTCCTTCATCCATGTAAATAAATCTCGCTCGTGAAAGCACTCTCTGTGCAAAATTCAATCCAGCAAATACTTCTTGAGCACCTACTATGCACAATGTGTTAAGCAGGTGGGGGTGGAGTGCAGGGGAGACACAGATATGAACTCAACCTCAGCTCTCTCCTCATGGAGCTCAGAGGGACACCACGCTCTCACCCAAGCGGTGTCCCTTCCCTGCTCTACAGCACCCTGCTATCTGGCCCACTCAATTCTGCAGATAATTCCACTCTCGCCCAAGGTTCAGTTCTCTCTGGGAAGATCATACTCTTTGACCAAGCCCATGGCTCAGGAGCAGTGGGAATGGAGGAAGGGAGACCTGGTCAGCCAGATAAGCTGAAAGGGTAAACCGCGCCAGCACCCCAGGCTCTGATCCTGCTGTGGGACTTTCTTATGTGGCTCTTTAGCAGTGTCCCTATGTTGGTCTTTGCTCCCAAACTAGACATTGGGATCAACTCCCAGGCCTTCCCTGCACAGGCTCCACACCCCTCTGTAGGACAGCAAAGCAGTTGTGGGCTCAGGACCCACAGTCCTCCACGGCTCCCGCCCAGGAGGAGACAAGGCAAGTCTGTCTGGCTGGGATAGTTCTGGGAATGCATGGAAGTCCCAGGTCTGTCCCCCATGACAGGACCCACCTCCATCTTGGTCTGGATCCAGGGCCCGATGACATTGGCCTGGGCCCCGAACTGCTTGCGTAGCCTCTCATTGTGCTGCTGGCGGGCATGCTCCTCCGTCAGGGCCTGGTCCCTCCGAGGTACCAGCTGCCGCACCTGGGGTGGGAATAATGAAAGGATACTGGGGACAGGCCAGCTATCTGCCCCATATTTCAGATAAGGAAGTGGAGGACACGTGAGGGGTAGAGGCCAGCCAGTAACAGAACAGAGTAAAGATGTTGACCAGTTCCAGAAATTCAGTCATTCATTAACTTGACCGATAATGAGTGCTTACTATGTGACAATGAAAAACATGAAATCAATGAAAATCAATCAATCAGAAAAGAGACAAAAATCCCTGCCCTTATGAAACTTACAGTGGCTCAGCCAATGCCCCACCTAACCCCCAGACTCACGTGGTCCCATTTGCCGTTGATCTCCTGAGGCGTGATGGTGGTGTAGGGGTTGGTGCCAGCCATGTTGACGTGGTAGGTCTGGACAATCTTGGACACCTCGTTGTGGATGCCCAGGATGGCCAGGCGCTCCTTGTCGGCATCGGGGAGGGTGGCTTTGAATTGCTCGTGGGCTGTGGTCAGTCCCTGGACAGAGATGAAGATGCAGGAGAAGCACAGTGACTGGGAGGGACTGGTGCCTCCCGTGAGCAAGATGAGCAAAGGGAGCCCTGCGGGTCCCAGGACAGAGGTGGGTGGAAGGGGGCCACCAGAGGCCCGGTCCCACACCAGCTGGGAGACCCAGAGGCATCAACCAAGGATGCTCCTGGCTGAGAACCAGCATGGCAGGGCTGGCCAAGGGAAGGTGAAGGCAGAACCATCAAAGCAACAGCTTCATCCTCAGGGCTGGTGAAGTTGGCAGCAACCCCCTGGGGTGTTCACCACCCCACAGTCAGGTCAGGGACAAGGGGTGTCCCAAGGTCTGCTCCCCAGGTGACCTCTCCCAACACAAGCTTCCTCAGTGCTTTACAAAACCTTTTCAATCTAACACCCTGTAACTGCATAAAAGAACGAGAAAGCTGTTTTTTGGTATAAAACAAGCTCCAAGATAACTGTTAAATCAAAAATAAATGTTCAGAATATGGTATATGATAAAAGCTACTTTTTGTGAAAAAAAGGGTGTGGGAAAGAACATCTTAATAAATATATTTGCTTGCATAGGCAGCAACTGTGTGGTCATATTGCTTACCTCTAGGAAGGGGCCTGGGGGATGGAGGACAAGGGGAACTCACTGTATACCCTTCTTATCTTTCAGATTCTATACCATGTGCATATATTACCTAGTCAAAATAAATAAAAAGCAAAGCTTTCGAATCTATAAAATCCTTGGGAGGCTAGCCCTCCGTCCTCTCCCTACGGGGCAGTCTTGCAGGAGTGTGACTTGCAGAGTGG
The DNA here is from genome assembly GCF_020826845.1 of Diceros bicornis minor. Lineage (NCBI taxonomy): Eukaryota > Metazoa > Chordata > Mammalia > Perissodactyla > Rhinocerotidae > Diceros > Diceros bicornis. The sequence continues at coordinate 17,402,686 of NC_080763.1, forward strand.
GGGCCGTGGCGGCCAGGGGCTGCAGCACACCTGGATCTCCTCGATGGTGTGCACGATGAAGGTGTCCTGCAGGTCCTCCATGGCCCCCTCCATCCAGTTGTTGAAGGGTGCGGCCCGCTTGGCATACTCCAGGTACAGCTGGTCAATGGTCTCCAGTAGTTTCTCTGTTCGCTGGGGGTGGGTGTGGAGGTGTTTAGCAGAGCCATATCCAGATTCCCACTCCTCACCCCAAGAGCCTCCTGGCCAGCCCCAAGGGGTCCAGGTCTGGAAGCAGCAGACTAACTCAGGCAGAAAGAACATGCTTTCTCTGGGGCACTGGTTCTTAATGTGGGTTGTATGGACCACCCCAGATTAGAGTCACCCAGCCTGGCCGCCAGGGTCTGGTCTGTAGAATAGGAAAGTTCTCAAACAGCTGGGATTGGGCTAAGTGCACTAAATCGGGAGGATGAGCTATGGTCAGGGAGGAGGGGAAGCATCTCCACAGGGCAAAGCCCAAATCGAGTGTCAACGTGCACCTTCCAGTCAGGCCAGGGCCTGGGGAGGTCGGGGAACCCAGGGGAGCCTTTTAGCCCAAGCGAAGGGAATCATGAAGCAGGAAGGGGCACCAATTGCTGCTGGAGGCAGGCCTCCATCTCCCTTGGGGCCCTCACCTCCAGAGCTTCCCTCCGCTTCTGGGTTAGGGCCCCCAGATTGTCCCACTGGTCACAGATCTTTTGGCACCGGGCGTTGACACTGGGTGAGTCGTAATAGTCCAGCTCACTGGAAGGGAAGAGACAGGAAGAGTAGGTGACCCAGGTTACCTGTGTGGCCTGCCCTCCTTCCCCTGGGGCTGGGAGCACTAGCGGTGCTGGGAGGCCAGGTATGCTTGCTTCATCAAGACCTTCCAGGTGCCCCTCCTACCCCCAACTCTTTGGCTTTGAAGAGACTGCTCAAAGGAGACCAACAGAGGCCAGTTCTCCTCTCCAAGGGCCTCTGCCCCAACCTCAACTGGAGGCAATGCCAGTCTTGACACCAATGCCCTATGGCAGGGAGACACTGAGGCCCAGCAAGAGCCTGGAGACAAGATTTGTCATCCTCTCGTCCATCTACGCGTTATAGGTAAGGACCGAAGGCTGTGACAAAGAGCCATGGGCTCATTCCCCATCTGGGAGAACGTTCTTAGTTTTCTGTGTTGACGACCTTGCCACCAAGGCACCCAGCTGTACCCACTCGCTTTTCACAGCCACACCCCCATTTTCCACAGCAGCCCCAGCCCATAGCTGGGCCGTGCCTACTTGAGCTCCTGCGCGATGGCAGCGATCTGCTCCACTCGGTCCTGGTGGGCGGCCAGGTCGCTCTCAAAGGCCTCGTGCTTCTTGAGCAGGGCCTTGATCTCCGAGAGGGTGGCTGTCTCATAATCCTTCTGCCGCAGCATGGCCTCTTTGCCTGGGTTCAGAAGGAGGGGGTACAAGGCTGAGCAGAAGCCAGGAGGCCCCATCTTCTTGGCCCCAACCATCCACCCCTCACAACCCTGGGAGCTCCACTTCCAGAGTACAGCCCAAGGAGATGTTCACCATGCAATGCTCAATTACCTGAAGCCTGAGAAAGCAGATGTGCAACCGGAACACCCACCATGGGGCGGGGTCAGGAAAGTCAGTACTTTTCATGGGGCATGTACAGGGCCGTTAGCAGTGGTTATGTACAGAGGCCATGCAGGACTGTGTGGGAATGCCAGGGCATAACATTAACTTTATAAACAGCAGGAAATAACGCTGTATGCCCTGTGGTATAACCAGGAAAAAACAAGCCAAGAACCTCATGCTCCATCTTGAGAGTTTCTCCAGTTACTGTTGCTAGCCCCCAGCAGCCCTGCAGGGACCGCCCCCGTCACTCTCAGGTGGTCAGCACGTCCACCACTCTGCACATAAGACACCAGTGGCCAGAGCCTTCTCTGACCATCAGGGGCACTGCCTTCTCTTTAGGGGCCAGGCAGCCTTGCATTTCTTGGACTTCTGTTTCTCGAGAGGAACATGAGATGAGAAACGACCTCCCGGAACTAATGATAGATGAGGATGTTCACCAGCTGCCTTGTGAAGCGACTGGTACAGGACAAAGGCTCCCCTGGCCTTCTCGCACGCCCATCCTTGCACGCGCACACTGTTGCACCCATCACGATGCTCAACCCCTCTCAATAAATGAAGGTTGGGCTGCGAGGCCAAGGGCTGTCCCCAATATGGCATTTCTTTCCTTCCCTCTACTCTTTTTTAAGTCAAAATAATAATATGTATAATATATAATAATAATAAATAATATGTATAAATACAAGTTTAGGGAAAAAAATTACAGATGAGCCTACTTATCTACTCCTTCTCAGTCTTTCCTTACATGAATGCTGTGTTAAAACCAAAGAGGATATATAAATTATGTTTCCTCCTTTGAAATATCCAGCAGCACATCATCAGAGTTTCTACTTTGGCTCCACAGTCTTCCTATGTGCCACTCCGATGGCTATGGAACATTCTGTCAAGTGGCTGAACTACCATTGGTGTAACCACTCGCCACCCTACTGTGTGGCATTCAGGCCCCTCGGCTTGCACTGTAGTAGATGATCTCCCTGCAAACATCTCCGAGCATGTGATTTCCTCCATGTTATGGTTAATTCTTTAGATGGTCTCAAGAAATGGAATTCTCGGGTTAGTGGGCAATAACATCGCGAGGTGTCAATACACGTAGCCAGATTGCTTTGCCCAGAGGCTGTGCTGGTGTCTACTGCCGGCATGCCAGCACTTCTCACGCCCTTGCTGGTGGCTGATAGAGCCAATCCGTCTCTGTATCTTTCCATGAGCTGTTCCTTGGCCCCAGAGAGAACACGACAGAAGCATGTGGGTGAACTGGTGCTATCTCCACCATCCCCTTCCACTCTGCCCCATCCACACCTGGATAAATAACCCCACACACAGTGGAAGGTGGGCAGCAACCTCATATCATATCATTGTGTACAAAGCCCAGCATGTACACTTACAACAGGAGCTAAACCTAACCCCCTTGGCTGAGTCAACAGCACTCCTATCCCCTACCCAGCCAAGGAGCCACAGGGTGTGGCCGTCCCCACTTGTCTCCAACCTAAGGCCTGAGCAGCCCAGCAGAGCTGAGTAGGGGAGTATGAGGGCACTTAGCTCCACCAGCCAGTGGGGTCTGCCCCAGGGGCTCCAGCTGACATGCCCTCAGGGCCCTAGGATTTGGGCAGTCCATGCCCCTCTCCAGCCCCAACCCAGGTTTTGAGGAAGACTATTCCAGGCATGATTCTCTCTCTTTGGAGTTAACCTTAGCAGCCAACAGACACTACACACAGCCCCACGAGCCTCCAGATCAGAGTAATGGAGACACACATGTGCTAAGGCAACGGCTCTAGGCCACTGCAACTGAGGCCAGAAACAGGAAAAGGAAGGCAGTGAAGGAAAAATATCCAGGGATACCATTTGTCGAGTGAGTTCCATGCTCTGGGCACTCAACTAAGCATAAAATGTACTTGTGATATTTAAGCCTACGACAACCCTGTGAGGAGGTATACTGAGGTGAATAGTACTGAGTTGAATAGTGCCCCCCTAAAAACTCATGTCAACCCAGAACCTCAGAATCTGACCTTATTTGGAAATAGGGTCTTTGCAGATGTAGTTAAGACTAAGTCATATTAGTTTAGGGTGGGCCCTAAATCCAATGACTGGTGTCTTTATTAGAAAAAGGAGAGGGAGATTCAGTCACAGAGACACAGAGAAGCAGCCATGTGGTGACAGAGACTGCAGTGATGCTGCTACGAGCCAAGGAACCCCAAGGATTGCCAGCAACCACCAGATGCTCGGAAGAAGCACGGGACGGCCTTCCCCCTCAGAGCCTCCAGAAGGAGCCAACCTTGCCGACACTTCATTTCAGGACTTCTAGTCTCCTGAACTGTGAGAGAGTACGTTTCTGTTGTGTAAGCCACCCAGTTTGTGGTAACTTGTTACTGCAGCCCTAGGAAACTAACACAGGAGGACACACCATCATCTCCACGTTACAGACGAGGAAACGAGACCGGGAGGTTAAGCCACTGGTCCAAACTTACACTGCTTCTAGGTAGTAGTCAGGATTCAAACCCCAACCTGATTGACTCAGGGAAGAAGAAATCATTACAGCGACCAGAACAATCAACAATTAACAAGAACATAGCATTGTACTATGCCAGGAACTCTTCTTAGTGCTTCAAATGTATTAATTCACTTAATTCTCATAAACCTATGAGGCTGGAACTATTACAATCCCCACTTTACAGATGAGGAAACTGAGGCAACCCAAAGACTGATGAACTTGCCTAACGTCAAGGAACTAGTAAGAGACAAAAGGAAACTCGAAACTAATAAAAAGCAAGAGAAGAAAGGAGTTGCGGCTCGTGGCTGGGTTGGGAGAGCGTGAAAGCCAGGCCCTTGCGGATGCAGGAGGTCGGGCTGGCCTTACCGTCCGTCCAGGCCTCGTGGATGGAGGCCTTCTGCCGGAACTTCTCTGCCAGGTGGTCCAGCCGCTCCAGCCTCCGGATCTCGTTCAGCAGCCACTCCTCATAGCCCTTCTCCGCCTGCTCCAGGCAGCCCCAGGCGTTGTTGATGTCCTGCGGACGGGAGGCACAGGGTCAGCCCCACCTGGCCCGCGAGACCTCCACAGCTGCTCCATGCCTTCCAGGAGGAGCCTCCTCCCCATGTTGGCCATAGCCACCCAGCCCCGACTGGTATTTCCCTGGGCTCCCAGGCACAGGCCTCTTGGGCAGGGAGTGGGGCTGAGTCCACAGGGGCCACTCAGCTGTGGGGGTCTGGGGGGCAGCCCCATGGGAAAAGAGCTCAAGGTCCTCTGTGGCCCCAGGACTGGCTTCTGTCAGGATTTCTGAACAATCACAGAAGTCACAGCGCCAGCCAGGGAAACAGAGCAATGAACTGAAAGAAGTAAGCAGCATCCTCACATTTTCTGGATCCGCTCATGGGCTCTGGCCTCCAGGAAGTAGCCTGGAGCCTTCAGGGACCCTGGCCTGGGTGAGCCGGCCAAAAGTCTGAGGATAGTGACAGATGCTGAGCACACACCCATGGCCCTTCCGGCAGGGAGTCACTGACATGGCCACCCCCTACAGTTAGCACAAGGATACCCCCTGGGCAGTGACTGGGGCTGAACCTGGCCTGCGTGCTGCCCTTGTCCCCACCACGCACCCAGGGGCCAGGCTGCACCTGCCCAGAGGAGAAGGTACTTTTCCTAACTCACACACAGCACCCTCCGGCTAGCAGCAGCTCTGGCCCCCAAAAGCTGCTGATTCAGCCCTGGAACCCGTAAAAGGACCACAATTTTCCAAACCACATACACTACGTCAAGGGCCTCTTTCTTCTCCTCCAGATTCCTGGGATCCTGCCTCCTTCCACCGCTGTTTGCACGTTCCTCCTGTTCCCTCCCGTCCCTGCCTTGTAGGCCCACATCCTCTCACCACTCTCATTTTATTTATTTTAGTTTTACTTATTTATTTTTTGTGTGTGAGAAGATCAGCCCTGTGCTAACATCTGCCAATCCTCCTCTTTTTTTTTTGCTGAGGAAGACCAGCCCTGGGCTAACATCCGTGCCCATCTTCCTCCACTTTATATGGGACGCTGCCACAGCATGGCTTGCTAAGCAGTGAGTCAGTGCACGCCCGAGATCCGAACCCGCGAACCCCGGGCCGCCACAGCAGAGCGTGCGCACTTAACCGCTTGCGCCACTGGGCCAGCCCCTCATCACTCTCATTTTAAAGGGCAAAAACTCCATCCTCGTGGATGTTAAAATTTTCTTTTGCATGTTTCTCTGGCTCACAAAATTTCTCCCCGGAGAGGGAAGAATAACAAAAAGTGACATAAATGAAGAGTATATAACAACACGGAAAGTTGGTCACGATATAAGGTTAGTTTTTTAAAAAGCAGCTTATTAGGGGCCGGCCCAGTAGCATAGCAGTTAAGTTTGCGCGCTCAGCTTCAGCGGCCTGGGGTTCACAGGTTTGGATCCCAGGCATGGACCGCTCATCAAGCCATGCTGTGGTGTCCCATATACAAAATAGAGGAAGATGCGCATGGATGTTAGCTCAGGGCTAATCTTCCTCAGCAAAAAGAGGAAGATTGGAAAGGATGTTAGCTCAGGGCCGAACTTCCTCACCAAAAAAAAAAAAAATTTTTAAGTAGCTTATTAAATAAAACATGCTTTAGGATTACCTTAAAATTATATTTTTATAGAAAGACTAAAAGAACCTTTTCCCAAAAAAATTATTTATTTATTTTTTATTTCTTATTTTTTTGTGAGGAGGATCAGCCCTGAGCTAACATCCATGCTAATCCTCCTCTATTTTTGCTGAGGAAGACCGGCTCTGAGCTAACACCCATTGCCAATCCTCCTCCTTTTTTCCCTCAAAGCCCCAGTAGATAGTGGTATGTCATAGTTGCACATCCTTCTAGTTGCTGTATGTGGGACACGGCCTCAGCATGGCCGGAGAAGTGGTGCGTCCGTGCGCACCCGGGATCCGAACCCAGGCCGCCAGTAGTGGAGCGCGCGCACTTAACTGCTAAGCCACGGGGCGGCCCCCAAAAAAATTCTTAAGTTGATACTGGGTAGTAAAATTATGAGTAATTTCTATTTCCTATATTTTGCTTATTTGTATCTTCAAAATATCCTACCACAAAAATCTGTTACTTGTTTAGAGTAATACATTTTTTTGTAAGTGCTTCAAGATTCTATGGAAGTAAAAATGATCGTTATCGCTATTGAATTATGCCCTGTTTGGTTCAATACGTCAACAGGCATTTTGTTTGCAAAGATGATTTTTTGAGGGGCGGGGGAAGTGGGTGGTGCTGGGGAGGTCTGAGGTGGATGTTCAGGGGTGGGAAAGGATCCCTGACCCAGTCTGGTCAGGAGAAAAGGGGCTCTCTCCACGGGGAGGGGGCCCCCACACTGCTGAGCGTGGGCTCCAGCCTGCATGGAATATCTGGAGGGAGAAATGATTTCCGGAGCAGTGCACGCAGGTGGAGGAAAACCCGGCCCCACCCTGCCCTGCCCACGATGCCGCATCCAGTCACGACCAGGAGCAGCTCAGGGATGGAGGCAGTCTTGGCGGGGGGCCCAGGCTCGCCCTGGCACTCACCGAGACCATCCTGCCCTCGGAGGGCATGAATGCGGGCCGGTTGCTGAGGCGCAGCTTGGTCTGCAGCGTGTTGAAGTTGATCTCCAGCTGGCACTTCTCCTGCACCTTGGGCGGCTTGTGCAGACGCCGGTAGTCCCGGAAGTCCTCCAGCTTCTGCTGCATGGCGTGCATGGTGTTCTCGGGCGCCCGGTTCTCCAGCCAGGGGATGGTGCGGCGGATCCACTCCAACAGCTGGCGGGGAGAAGTGAGGACGCTGGGAGGTGGGAGAAAGGGCCAGCTTCCCTCCCCTCCTGATGGCCCTTCCCAGACAGGGGCGCTGGGGAGGCGTCTCTCCTGACAGCACACTCTCCCCAACTACCATCCTAGGCCATTCCCAGGCCATGAGGCGTCTGAGAATCACCGACTTCACACAGCCTGGCCACTAGGTTATGTGAACTCACAGCCAGCATCACTGAACCTCCCTGTCCTGCCAGGGGAGGAACCACAGACGTGGTGGGAAGACGGCTCGACTAAGCAGGAGACCCGAGTCCTAGTTCTAGGTCTGCCTGGCTGGGCCTCAGTTTCCTCATCTATACCATGGAGGAGGTAAGAGTTGTTCCCTGAGGTCCTTGCCACCCGACCTTCTAGGATTCTAGAATTTGGGTCCCTGATTCAAAGGGGAAGAGGCAGGCTTCTGGGTTACAGGCAAGGAACAGCCCAGATTGTTTTCCTTGAAGAGGTGATGATGGTGGTGGAGAAGATGGAGGAGTGGAAGTGACGATAGGAAATATATTGATCCCCTGCAAGGTACCAGGCACATCACCCAAATTAACTCATCCAAATAATCACAGGAATCCTCTGGGGTCAAGTGCTGTGGTTCCCCCGGGTTACAGAGGAGGTAACCAAGGCACTGTGGGGTTATGTAACGTGCCAAGGTGACCCGGCCGGAATGGCAGAGCGGGGATTAAACCCAGGCACGGAGGCTCCAGAACTTGGGTTCTTACTACGCTGGACAGCAGATCTGCCGAGAGGCAGGCTGAGCCGTTCAGAAGGCTGAATTCTTTTAAGGAAGAAGCAAGTGGAGCCTTAACCCAAATGCAGTCAATGGCAGAACAGCAAACCCAGCACTGTCCCACCCTGTCCCCCAGGAGGTCCCAGGAACTAGGCCAGCCTGCACCAGCACTGATCTATCCTCAGACCACACCGTCACAGAACCAGACATACCCCTTTTCTAGTCTAAGTGAAGCTCACAGAACAATAGTCCATCAGGCTGGAAAGGGCTGTGGGATCCCTTGGCTCAACTCTCACTCGACAAGTGAAAAAACCAAGACCCAGGGAGGTGAAGGATTTCCCAGGCTCACTGTCGGTGATGGAAAAAGCCTGGAACTCAGCTCCCTGAAGCCCAGAGGCTGGCCCCGGACCCACCTCTCTGCTTCCTGGGAGAGCTGGGGTGGAGCCCAAGCTGCCCCGGGGTAACTGTGCTGGGACCAGGGACCACCCCCAGCCTGGACTGTGCCCCAGGAGCACTGGAGGCACAGGTTCTGGGGCTCCCTCTTCTCTCAGGGTGGGGTGGCAGGGCCTTGCTGGGGCTAGGCCAGGAGAACCCAGGAAGTACTCACATCGCTGGCCAGCTTCTCGTAGTCTTCCATGAGCTGCTCATTCTCCTGATTGACGGCCAACACCTTGCAGATGCGATTGGCTGCTGTCTCCGCCTGGCAACGAGACAGAGGGTCCCAGTCAGCCACCCGGCAGCATCTGGTACACACCTGCCATGACAAAGCCTCCTCCCACCCCTGCAGCTCCACGTGGGGCGAAGGCAGCCCCCAAGGCTCTGAATTCACAGCCTCCTCACCCCTCCTCCCCATCCCCTTTGCCAGCCCATCCTGGGTCCCATGGATCAGGGGAACCTGGAGAGAGGTCCTGGTGACTGAACTGGGCCCCTGGAGAGGGGCCTGAGTGTGAGGCCCAACGTGTATGTTGGAAAGAAAGAAATCCCAGGAATGATATAATCAACATGCTTGGCTCAGGTGGAGACGTGAGAAAATTCACACCCATCCTGGAATTCCAAGAGGCGGCTCTGGGATCCCGAGGCCCAGGCTTGCAGGCTTGATCCTGGGGACATAGGAATTCCAATCGGGGAGTTCTGGAATAAGGTACTGACTGAGAAGCAGTGGGGCCTCTCAGGATCCCTGCAGAATCTCTCAAGGCTCCCGGCTCAAAGCTCAAAGAACTTTACAGAAGATCCACGGACCCCCTCCTCCACTAACGGCAAGACGTAAGGATCAGCCCAGCATGGGCAGGATGTCCCAAAAGCCCAGTGTGGTACCCGTGGGAAAGCTAAGCACACATCCTGCCTTGAGTGCTGGCCAAGCGGACACAGAGCTGGGCCTTGGCAGCCAGAGGAACCAGAGGACTGAGTGGTAATCAGACATGAAGGCCCAGAAACCCCGGGGAGACACTGCCTTCTCCGCCATGGAGGGCACTATCCACCTAACACCAGCAGGGAGCAGGTGGTCTTAAATTCACTTCACTCAGGTGATTTTAAATTCAGCTGTATTCTTGTGCACGTCCTACCCCAACTCCAAGGGGAGGGGAACTCTAAGCCTTTTTGTGGTCCTGGGATAGAAAGGAAGACAGCCCAGGGGTGGGAGCAGATAATGCCTGTGAAAACACAGATATGCATCCTGGAGCCCTGCAGAAGGGTGCTCCTGCAGATAAAGGATGATAAACGTTTAAGGGTTAGAAAGATGGGCTCTAACAACTGTTTGATGAACAAGACAAAATGAGTTTCAACTGCAGTAAGACAAACTGAGGCTAGGCATAAGGAAGAACTTCCTGAAAATGAGGGTGCTTAGAAATGGGAAGGAATGACTAAGAAGATGTAAATGCTTTTTCCTTGCAGAACTTTTCGAATAGGACCTACACCCACCAAATCATGTGATTTGTGGGTGACTGTAATGGGATATGTGTATGTGCGTGAGGGGGCAGAATGAGATCATCATAAAGGTCCTTTCAAGCTCAAAGTCAAGAGACTGCACCCTCCAGGGTGAGGTGTCAGAGCCGGTGGGCCTCTACCAGGAGAACTGTGGGAATGGCCAGAGGGGGAGCTTCAAGTTCCAGGTCTCAAGAAACTGAGGCAGAGTCACATCCTTGGACCCTCATCCCTGGCCCCCACCTCAACTCTGTCCTGGAGATGCCATGCCCACTTCTCACATGAACTCTTGATCGATCGGCCTTCCTTTTGAGAAACATGGGGAATCCCAAGAAGCAACGAGGAGGGAAATTCCTTCCTGGAGCCGGTCCCAGAAGGTGTGGGGTCACAGAAAGAGCAGGGTCACAGGAACCAGGCCGACATGCCCAGGAGGCTGGCTGGGGGCAGCAATCTGCCTGCTGTCACTGGGGCTACTTCCCTTGACTGCGAGGGCAGGGGACCCAGGGGAGGCAAACGCTCTCCTCTGTGCTGACATTCATGTACAAACACAGGGTGGCTACAAAGACCCGGCCCAACGTGCTGACCAAGTGGGTAAGAATCATAGGTGGCCACTCATCGTAGGCAAGAAGCAGCTGCCACTGTGGTGTTAGATGGATAAAGCCCTCCTTCACCATGTCATCCTCCTGATTCATCTGGAAATCCTGGGCTCAGCAGCCATAAAAACTTTGATTTCTGTGTCAATTTATCCAATTGGTGGGCTGAGTGAGCGCTGTGTTCATGGGATTTTAGGAGACATGCCCTGTGGGCCTCCAGAGCCTTGCCCATTCCTCAGAGCCTGTTGGCTGTTCCAGGGACAAAGGGGGCTCCTTTTGGATGAAGTCTGGGGGAGTTACCAAGTAGGCCTTCTGGGGAATTTTCAAAAAGACCCAACCTCTTTCCTAAGCCCGAGTCTCCACCAGCCCCTCCCAGGCTGGCCTCACCAGGAGAGGCTGACTGAGAAAACCTATCATCATAACCAGGAAATCTGCCTTTGGAAATAAAGCCTGGGTATCATGGAACAAAAGAGTGCTTTCTTTAGAAAAGGCAATGTCCTGTCTGCAAACTCCATCAGGGTTGCCTCGAGGGACAGCCCAGCTCCCAGAGTTACTTTTAGGAAGCAGGCTTCTGGAATCCAGATTTGATTTTAGGGAAGGAAAAAAAAAAAAAATGACAAGCAGACTCCTCAGAACCTTGACCCCTCCCTGCGCTCACTGCCTGCCTCCCTCCCACAGGCAGGCAGGCACCCCGGCAGGGCAGAAGCCTGCTAGCTGATGGGTTACACTTGCTTCCACACTGGTCCCTTGAGAGAGAAGGGTTCGGTCACCCACCAACCCCAACCAGGAGGTCAGAGAGACCAGCTGAGGAAGCACAAGCTTGGTCAGGCCTCCAGGACACAGTCCCTGGAGTAGAAGGGAAGCAGGACTCCCGAGCGTGGATCCAGGCCTGCCCCAGTCCTCCCAATTTTCTGGTTTTCTACCTGTTTTCTCCCCTGGCTACAAGAACCCCACATTTTATGGGCGATTTAGGACAGAGGTACCCAGCACCACCAAGTACATAAAGAGACTGCTCAAAGGAGAGACTTGTCCTAGGGGAGGAAAGATCCAGTCCCCAAGAGAAACTCAGAAATTGAAGCAAGTCCAGGGTCCTGCCTTCGGGCTTTTCCTGCAAGAGGAGGGGGTTGCTCCAGAACCCGAGAAGCAGACCCAGAACTCCAGACCTGCCAGAACTTTCTGATGTCAACAGAATTTGCACAGGATAAGGGATGTAAGCACAGATCATCAATGGGCTGAGAAAATATTTCACAGCAATAGGCAAAAAGATTACTTCCAAGTGCCAAAGGAAAAGACTTGTGGAAATTTGTGTTTACCTTTCCCTGGTTTGTATTCTCATGTTTTTCACGACCGACTTTAAGTTGTACTATTTTATAACTTAACACAGAACAATGTTTGGTTTTATATTAGAGTTATTTTTAAAGAAGTTAGGGACTATTATTCCTGGAGGACTGAGCGATCCCAGTGAAACCCTCAGCTACCCCAAGCCAGACTGCCACTCTGATAATTGGCATCAAATTAGCTGGAACGGGTATAGTCTAGAGAGGAACCATCCTCAATTACAGTGACGTCAAACATCCAAATGCAGCCAAATGACGCACCATGGCTCTGCCACCCACAACCCACAGATTCACATCAGTGCCACCACCATCTCATCTGTGAAATTTTTAGTCAAAGATTTCCCAAATCTAGCTAGAATTGCCCATTTCCTTCCTCCCACAGCCACCCACTGCCTAGCCCTTCCCCATGCCCCAAGTCAGCACCCAGCCCCAGGGTCCTTCCTGCCAGCAAGGCCCCCAGACAGAGGGGAGCTGACCCACGGACGCCCAGCCCTCTCTCCAGCCGCCGTCTCTGGCTTTCCCCCAGCACCCCCTCCTCCAGGCAGCAGGATGAGAGCCTGGACCAGCACTAACTTGCTCTCCTCTCTCAGGCTGTACTCTGCCACAGCTCAGAGCTTTCGTACAGCTGTGACTACCTTCCTCAACCCTCCCTGAGCCTCTCACCTGCAGACCCCCCTCTTCAACCCTCAAGACCCTCAAGCTCCAGTGTCTCCTGCTCTCGAAAGCCCCCACATCCTGCCACCTTGCACCCGCCCCTCCCCGAGGGTCTGTAGCAGAGCAGAGCACCGATGAGACCGCAGCCACTGTGGGCTTCTTTTATGAAGGGTGTCCCCAGATGGACCAGGAATTCCTTGAGGGCAGGAACGGGGTTTCTTTCCCTTAGAAGATTCACAATAGTGAATAAAGCCACTGACAATGGAGGCGTGCAAACAGCACCATCCACTCCTAAAAGCATCTAGAAACACCTACAGCAAATCCAGTTGGTGCCTTAAAGTGTTGTTTCTCACAAACAGCTCCCACTAGACCATGAACTTTAAAACACAAACTACATAAACAAAATCTGGTTGCTCAAAATCCATTCTAAATCCCTACAGGAGAAGAGGAGAAAGGAGGAGAGCTGAGAAACAATGAGAACCCAAACCAACGTGTCTACCAGAAGTTGGTCCTCATCTGATCAGGAAAGTCAATCACACACGCCTGCATGCCCTATACCTGTATGGGCATGCGTACTGCTACACACATGCGTGCATGCATTCGATTCCTCTGCCTTGCTAGTTCCACCGTCCAAGGCTTGACAAGAGAACGGCGGAGAGGATGGAGGGCACTGGGCACGGGTTTTGGAAGATTTCTCCCCACTGGCACTAGACATGGAGACAGTCAAGACAGGAAGAGTGTGTAAGTCTGAAGGAATCCTCCTCCTTGCACAAGGAGATGGGCAAGATTCCCCTCCCACTGGCCTGCTTAGCTCAAAGCAGTTGCCCGAATCCTTAGAAGTGGTTAGGGGCAACTCTGGGTGAGGCCCCTGACCCAGGACAGGAGAGGAACACCCCACTCCCACCCCCACTCCCTCCCACCCCCAGCTGGTGACCTTGTCCTCGGATGTGGGCAAAAGGAGCATGAAATGGTTGCAAGAGGGATGAGAGAAAGGGAAGAGGGCATGGGGGGAGGTGGTATGAGATTTGGGAGGGAGAAAAGCAGGCTGCTACACACACACACACACGCACACACACACTCCTTTCTGAGTATTATCATCAGCCAGGACACAGGGAAGGCTTCAGAGACAGGGAAGGCCAGTCTCAACGGGCATGAAGCCCAGGACAGAACCCCTGAAGGAAGAGGGGAGAAAGAGGAAGGAGAGCTGGAAAGGAGGTTGGAAAACCCACAGCAGGGAGCTCAGTCCTGCCATGGATATGGACAAGCAGACTCTCTGTGGTTATGGGGCCAGGGGGCCCACTGAGGCAAGGAGATAGATGCTGCTCACAACCTGGCTAAAACGTGGGGGCCAAGATGGGCCAGAAGAAGCTGACAAGAGAGAGCAGCAGCAGAGGTGGGACAAAGAAAGAGGAAGCAAGAGGCCAGAGGAGAGGCTGAAAGGGGCTGGGCATCCTGGGAGGGCCGGGACACCTAGGAGAGGGAGCCTCCAGGCCGGGAAGCTCTTGTATCTCAGTCAGCGCCCACGAGGCCTGGAAGGAAGGTGAGGAGGGTCCTGGGTGCCCATCCAGGCAGGCAGTAGGGCTGCTGCTAGCCCATACAGGGCCTTCGTGTAATTTTTTAAAGGTATCTCTTCCCCAAGGCACTTCTACTGGAAAACCATCACACTGATTATGTTAGAAGACATTGTTACTTCCATCTGCAGGATAATTTTAGCAATAAATATTCAAATCTTCATTGTCTATGGTGCACACATGGCTCTCTGGTGTAGTGTGCAACCTGTACCACTGTCCATGGCAGGCCTGGTTGGGAGGGATCAGGCAGGGTTCTGAGCCTCTGGCCTGATAGCAGGGGGGAGGCAGAAAGAATTCTCCCTGCTCTGGCTGCTGGGTCATTTGAGAGGATAGTCTTGCTCAAGCAGGAGAGAGAGAAGTAAAGAGGCCCTGGATGGTTAAGGAAATAGCCAGGAAGCACAGCCAAGAGCTGTGCTGCTTGGGATGAGGGCTTTCAACTCAGGGTCCAGGGAAGAAGCCAAGACCACAAGCTTCCTTCCCATCTGTGGCATCCGTTATGCCCAGTGTGTAGGGAGAGCGAGCAGGAGGCCATCCAGAGGCTGAGGTTCATGGCATCTTTAAGAGTCCTGGCCAAGGTTCAGACAGCATCCTGCCCTTCTGCCAGAGGAGGATGGGGCTTCTCTAATCTGCCCTTTCATTCCAGGGGCTGCAGCCCCCAGGGCCTGCCGCTGGAGCATCCAGGGAGGACGGAAGAGATGGGCAGAGGGACAGCAGGGAGCGTGGGCGAGGCCGAGGGAGAGCTCACCTTCTGCGCACCCAAGAAGGCGTGGCAGTGACATGAAACATTAGGTCACATGGCCTTCCCATCCGGCCTTAGCGTGCCTACACATCTGCACAGAGAAGGAGAAGAGGTTGAGAGGAGAAAGTAGGCAGCAGCAGCACAGAATAAACCCACACGGCCAGGTTGGACGGAGAGAACGCAAGACAGACAGACAGACAGGAAAGGAGGGAACGGGCAGAAAGAGAAAAATGAGACGGTGGCGGGAGAGAGGGGGTGGAAGGGAGAGAGCACAGGCTGAGATAGGGAAGGGGAGAGAGCAGCAGGGGAGGGCTGGGCAGAGGGGGGACGTGGGGGATGTCCCGTCATGCTTTCAAGACGGTCACTCACTCCACGCAGAGGGTGGGAGATTCGCCTGAGCACGTGACAGGTCCACGGCCCCAAGCCACGAAGGCCAGGCCTATGGTGTGTGGTCATGGTGACCTGGACGTCGTACTTTTCACCTGGGGTCCTGCCTGTGAGGGAAACTGCAGGAGGGGTGTCTGCTGCCTAAGCTAAGCCTGGTGACAAAATATTCAAATCTTCCATGTCTGCAGGGTGAATGACACCTGTCAGCTGTGGTACCCTTGTGTAGTGTGAAACCTGCACAAATGGACTTTAGCCTCAGGCCTTCCTGAGCAAATCTGAGCCAGGACACTGGAAGGGGTTCACAGATGCCCACCCTTCCCTTCCTCCCTCCAAGGGTTGTGCTTATGTCCAGGAGTGCAGAGTGACCCCGCATGGGAGTCCCGGGCAAGATATAGAAGGCACCAGGACCCAAAGGGGCAATGGACGGATTTGCTAAATCACGCTTATGAGCGGGAGAAAGGTGGGGGCTTCATGATGTCTTTGCAAAATAGGTCATTGAAGACAGAAGATGTGTCCCCAGATCTGCCTCCCTAAGGGAGGCCCTGTGGCTCTGATACACCCTGTAGCTTCGACAGAGGTGGGCACGGAGGGGCTGCCATCCACGTGCCTTCCAGGCCTCCAGAAACCCCCCTGGCTGATTTCACCCATGCAGCCCTTCCTGCTTAAGCCAGTCACCCGGGTCCCAGGGAGGAGCTCTTGCCCGATCTTCTCAGAGACAGGAGAGGAAGGTGAGAGAAACAGCAGAGGTGCAGGTGGGAGAGGAGCTAAGCAGGAACAACACACCACACCGGCAGTGGGGGCTAACTCTACCAGAGACAGACCATCCAGACCCTGTCGCCGCAGAGAGCGGGGAGGGTGGGGCGGGAGGGGCAGGAGGCATGGTTTGGGGTCTGGCATGAGGTGTGCTGGGCAAGGAAGGAGAAGGGAGCCCCGGGTACCTTCTGGGCTCCAGAGAAGGCATGGTAGAAGCTGGACACGTAAGTCATGATGGCCTTCTCATCCGGGCGGGCGGTTCCCACAATGTCTGTCAAGAAAAACCTGGAGTTAAAGCCAGCTGGTGAACGCTTTATATCCCTCCTGATGTGATGGGGAGAGAAGCTCTCAGAACCACCCAGTCTTCTTGCCAAAATGCTGAGCCTGAATCTAACCAGCTTCCGGCATCAGCTTCCGTTTACCGGAACATGCGAGGGAGAGTGAAATGGGGCCCTGAGGAAGCAAACAGACAAACCCAGAGCACGGAACATTCCATGGGACAGCTGGCCCAGTTCCTGCAACGAGTTCAGTGGCAGGAAGAAAAGGGGTGGAGGGAGGAGAGAAGAGCTGCAGATTGGAAAAGATGTAAGACATGTAACAACTAAATGCCATGTGCAGACTCTGTCTGGATCCTGACGAAAACAAACTCTAAAAAGAAACAACGGGGGAAATTTGATTTTGAATTCGGCAGTAGATGGATCAAGGAATTACTGTCAATTTGCTAGACATGAAAACTGTTTTATGGTTGCATACGAAAACATTCCAGTATTTTTAAGGTGTGTATTCTGAAGCATGTAGCAGTGAGATGCTGTGCTGTCTGGGATTTGCTTTAAAATCAACAAAGAAAACAAAAAAAAAGTGTGACAAAATCTCAATAATTGTTATCTGGATGATGAGTATATAATGGGTTCATTATACTATTGTCTGTTATTGCATATGTTTGAAAATGACCACACCCAGACAGACATTGTCACAAACCATCACATTTCCCATCTATTCTCTGAAGGACCCGTACATTTTCCCAAAAAGTCATTTGCTTTTCCGTAAGTGCCCTGTCTCCCCGTCTTTCCCCTGCGAAGTTAGGTATGAATATACATCCCAAACAAACCCTTCCATTACCCATCACTGCAAACTGCCGTGTGTGTATGTGATGCTCATGTTAATAAATGTCTGTTTGCTTTTCTCTTGTTAATCTGTCTTTTGTCAGTCTAATTCACAGGGCCCCAGCTAGAGAACCTAGGAGGGTAGAAGGAGAAAGATGTTTTCCCTCCCCTACAGCAACGAAGGAACACCACGCTCGACCCCAGCACCCACGACCCCAACCCCAAGACCAAGATGAGAACCATCCTCAGGCCGTCAATGCAGAAACGGCCTCAAAGCTTTTTTCAGCACCAGCCAGTCATCTTCTCCCTACAAACCTCAGGGAACTATGGAATCCCTGATGGGCTGGTGACCTCTAGGCTCCCCAAATGAGATCCTGGAGACCAGGTCTTCTCCCTTTCTGCCTGGGGCTGCTGGGCCCACCCGTGTTGGCCACTGGGTGGTAGGTGGGAGAAGAGCTGGCAGCCCAGAAGGAAAGCGCCTTCACCTTCAGCATCCAGCATCTTGGGGATGTCCAGGTACTTCTCAGCCACATCGAAGGCCGTGTTCAAATTTGTAAGTGGATCGTCCTACAAGTAGAAGAGGAAGGGATTAGGTAGGCATTGAGAGGTATGACAAGACACTGGCTACCCCCATCTCGATGACCACCAAGATTAGGGGCAGAAGGGACTGTTATAGCCCCTCCTGGGCTCGGTCCTCAGGGGCCATCTCTGGGTGTAGAAGGCTGGCCTCACCGCCAGGGCTCACCAGCTGGGGGTTTATAACACCATCTTTCCTCCTCAAGCCTCAGTTTCTTTGTCAGAGAAATAAGGTGAAGAATATTGGTCTACAGCCCAAGAAAGAATTGCTAAGAAGTGTGTGCTGAGAGCAGAGCACTGGCCTGGGTGCCATCAGTCTTGGCTTCTGGTTTCAGCTCTGCACCAGCCAGTTGGACTCGTGGGTAAGTAAGCCGGCCTCAGTTTCCCCATCTGTTATGCAAGAGTTGGACTAGGAGCTCTCAAACTCCTTTGGTGCTCACATTCCATGAAATTTTGGGGCTCCTTCATATAGCCACAGCCTTCTGACTATTCTGATTTCTGCTACTTTCTCAAGAAAACTCATTGGGGACTGTTGAGGATATAGAGAAACTGGAATCCTTGTGCACTGTTGGTGGGACTATAAAATGGTGCAGCTGCTGTGGAAAACAGTATGAAGGTTCCTTAAAAAGTTAAACATAGAATTGCTATATGACTCAGCAATTCCACTTCTGGGTAAAAGTCCCAAAGAATTGAAAGCACCCATTTTCAGCTACTGTACACCCATTTTCATAGCGGCATTATTCACAATAGCCAAAAGTTGGAAACTACCCAAATGTCCATTGACAGATTAATAGACAAACAAAATGTGGTAGATCCATACAATGGAATATTATTTTGCCTTAAAAAGGAAAGAAATTCTGATACATGGTACAACATAGACAACCCTTGAAAACACTATGCTTAGTGAAATAAGCCAGACATAAATATTGTGTGATTCCACTTATATAGGTACCTAGAGTGGTCAAATTCAGAGAGACAGAAAGTAGATTGGCGGTGGCCAGGGGCTGGCAGAAGGGGGAATGGGGAGTGATGGTTTAATGGGTCCAGAATTTCAGTTTCGCAAGATGAAAAGAATTCTGGAGACAGATGGTGGCGATGGTTGTACAACAATGTGAATGTACTTATAGCACTGAACTGTATTAAAAATGGTTAGGGCCGGCCCCGTGGCTTAGTGGTTAAGTGCGCGTGCTCCGCTGCTGGTGGCCCGGGTTCGGATCTCGGGTGCGCACTGACGCACCACTTCTCCGGCCATGCTGAGGCCGCGTCCCACATACAACAACTAGAAGGACGTGCAACTATGACATACAACTATCTACTGGGGCTTTGGGGGAAAAATAAATAAATAAAATTATTTTAAAAAAAAAAATGGTTAAAATGGGGGCCGACCTGGTGGTATAGTTGTTAAGTTCACAGGCTCCACTTGGGCGGCCCGGGGTTCACAGGCTTGAATCCTGAGTGCAGACTGACGCACACTCATCAAACCATGCTATGGCAGCATCCCACGTACAAAAAAATAGAGGAGGATGCGCATGGATGTTAGCTCAGGGCCAATCTTCCTCACCAAAAAAAAGGTTAAAATGGTAAATTTTATGTTATGTATTTTTTTACCACAATTTTAAAAAGTTTATTTATTTATTTTTTTGGTGAGGAAGATTGTCCCTGAGCTAACATCTGTTACATTTTTCCTCTATTCCATATGTGGGACGCCGCCACAGCACAGCTTGATGAGCAGTGCGTAGGTCCATGCCCAGGATCTGAACCCACGAACCCTGGGCCACCAAAGTGGAGTGCATGAACTTAACCACTACACCACCAGGCCGGCCCCTATGTTATGTATTTTTTTTTTTTTTTTTTGTGAGGAGATCAGCCCTGTGCTAACACCCGCCAATCCTCCTCTTTTTTTGCTGAGGAAGACGGCCCTGGGCTAACATCCGTGCCCATCTTCCTCCACTTTATATGGGACGCTGCCACAGCATGGCTTGCCAAGCAGTGCGTCGGTGCGCGCCCGGGATCCGAACCAGCGAACCCCGGGCCGCCGCAGCGGAGCGCGCGCACTCAACCGCCTGCGCCACCGGGCCGGCCCCTATGTTATGTATTTTTTACCACAATTAAAAAAAGTTTTTTTTAACTTAGGGGGAGGAGTTCCTTGCTGGACCTCCCACTCTATTTCTTGGTTCCCCAGAATAACCTAAAGCAAGCTGGTTTTATTAGTCCAGGACTCAGTTTCCCTGTTTGCTCAAGTGAGAATCACAGGGTAACAAAGGGATAAATACATTCATTTGGGACACTTTCAGGAAGAAACTGCTCAAAATAGAAAAGGTAGAGTCCTTCTGGGAAAGTCTCTGACAGCTTTCAGAATGATAAAAAGCACTGCCAGGCAGGGAAGGTCATTTCCGTCCAGGGCCTTAAGTAGTTCTCAGGCCCTGGGTGCACACCCGCCCACCACACTCCATTCCCAGGGATCACTAGGCCCCCATGCGCACCTAAGGCCGCTGCAGGAAGGAAGAGCTTATGGTCAGAGCCCCTCGCTCTCCCCTGTTCCCAAGCACCAGGTGGCTCTGGCAACCCGTGCTTTCTGGAAAGAATCCTGGGTGCAGTGGGACCAGGTCTGTGCTAGGATTGGGGCTGGATGCTACTGAATTAAAGAGAAGGAGACAGACACGGGGAAGCGGGGAGAAATGAAAAGACACAGAGGAGGGAGGGTGGGGAGAGAGCTGACCGGGTACCAGGTAAAGGCCCCTGGACTCCCGCCTCCCAAATGGCTGAGGCTCCTAGAGTCTGTGGAAGGTGGGGGGGACTCTAGAGCCACAGCCAGCACGGGCCCCACTTTATATACGAGTGGGGAACAGCTGTGGATTCGCTGGCTGCTACCAGCCCAGCACAGCCACACAGAGACATAGACACATGCACACCCATCACAAAGCACATCAGCTCACAGGAAGGAGGGACCTGATGACGGCTTTAAAAGAAAAAAATCGCTGCCTCTAGGATTTCCCTGCCTGGCGGCCCTGTTTGATTTGGCCACACAGCTTTCGGGCGGGTTAGGGGGGTTCTGAAGTCGATAATATTTTCCTTGCAAGGCAGATGAGTTAGAGGGCTGGGATCCCTCTACCCACTAAGAGACTAACTTGGGAAGGGCTGGCCCCCTGTCCACACACACCTGGACACAGCCACACACAGGTGGGCCCTTCCAGGTGGGCAGAGGCCCCAGCCTCAAGCTTCGGGCCTAGCTTAGGGACACCGGAGGGGATGGGACTCCACCAGTTCCAGTGGGTGACTGCCCCTTTCCTCCCTCACAAAGCCTTTGCGGCAGCTCACTTCCCCACACCCTGGATGTGGGGGCGGCCACTATGAGTCACCAGAGCAGCTCTCGCACCAGTGACATTAAGCCCCGCTTGGCCCCTGGGAAGCAGCAGGGTGGTGGGGGCACAGGTGGAGGGGGTCGTCACTGTCCAAGCGTCAAGGTCAAGTGGAGAAACACAGGAACACTCATTCCTAGAAGCCCCCTTGCCAAGAGACTCAAGCATGGACAGGTGACATTCCAACCCAAGCTCCAGATCATCAACAGGGGGTGTGGGGAGGGCTCCAGGGGTGGCCTCGGCACAGGACAGGCTGAGAGGGAAGACAGGGTAAGCACAATCAGAGAGGCCCCGGGCAGGCCTCTCCAAGGTCTAGACCAGTGTCCTTCAACCAGCCCAGACCCCAAGAACCCCCGGGAGGCTAGACACACAGCCCCCACCTCCTCGTCTGCTCCTCGACACATACACAGGCTCAAGAAAACCTCCCAGCAGCTTCATGCCAAAAGCATAAACGAAACCGAGCAGCAGCAAAAGAAAATGCTCAGCCAAAGTGCAGCCATTGAGGGATGAAATCCACAGTGGGACCCTGCCCAGGACGGCACAGCCAGTCTCAGACACAGCTGGGATGAATGTCTCTAAGAAAATGCAATGTTGGAAATTATGAAAGGAATATACCCACCTTACAAAACCTGGATTGATAGAAGGGGGAGATGCCACTTACTATCCATCACCCTAACAAAACTACTGCCACAGTTTTGATATTTTTCCTGGTGGGCTGTGCAAGTCGGTAAGTGCACGCATGCTGCGCACACACGGTATTGAAGGAGCTCTAACAGTGACGGTGTTTCTCTCTTCCTTCTAGATGGGCTGTCTCCTTGCCTAGTCTAAGGAGACTGACACCCCTCACACTGGGCCACAGGCTCTCAAAACAGGGGGGCCAGTCCTGCCCTCCCCTGCTCCCCACCCACCCACCAGGGACCAGCAGGTGGGAGCTGGCAGTGGGAGGTCAGGGGAACGCACGTACCTTCCGCAGCTTCCCATAGTCGATCAGCTCAGGCCGGTGTCGGTGGATCAAGGCACAGAAGCCAAGGCCATCCTTCCAGCTGCCCCAGGGAGAGAGAAGGTGAGACAGCTGGTGAGTGGGGCCCAACACTAGCCAAGCACGAAGCGGGGGTCTCCTCGGTTCTGGAGACGAATACATAACGCTTCGGAGCAAGAGTCAGGAGAAGACAGGATGGGCAGGTACACTTCCACCTGTCGTAACCCCAGGTACTAGGGTCAAGACTTTGTGAGACACACCTGTGACATCCAACCCTACTCCCCACCAAGGTCACGGGCCTCATCTGCTCTGTTCCTCGTCTTCAGTGACACTCTCCTTGGGGAGCCCCCCAGTAGCATGAGCATCAACTAGTGGTGATGAGGCAGTAGCCAGGAGGGAGGGGGCTCCTCTCCAGGAGGGAGAGGGGCATCCAAGGGTTGGTGAGACTCCTTTCCCATGAAAAGCGACGTCCTCCCACAAGGGCCTCTGCTCTGTTCTAGAGCTGAGACTGACCCAGCCAAGGGGGTCCGGGGGTCCTTGGGGGAGGCAGCCTCAGTTCTGCAAGAGCCCCTCAGCCCCCAGCCACTCACCTTATGTGGAAGTTCTGGATATTGACATTTTTGTAAGGGGCTGTCTTTCTCTGACACCACAAGAGCAGCCCTTCCTTCGCCGAAGTCTCTGTGGGGAAGGGGACGACGGGCAGAGAGGTCAGTGGGCTGGCTCGGTGGAGGGAGGGCTTTGGTTCATGGGAGGCCCCACCACGACCACAGGGTCCATGCTATTTCACATAGGGGGTCCACACACCAAGACCCCTGGATTTCAACCTGCTGCTACCAGGCCATCAAGTCTATTTCCTTGACAAAGTTTGAGAAGTTATTTGAGAAACATAGATGCAACCAGGGAAGTTTTTCAGAGCTAGCTGCATTACACATTAAACACTAAGATAACGGCCTTTCAAACTCAGAATATTTCCCTGTCACCCCCTTTTATTCAAGGAAATGGCAGCAATACAAAATAAGTCAGCAACCTATGTCAGGTGGCCATTTTGGGGGGGAAGGTTTGATGGGTCTATGAAATCTGAAGTCCAGGAATCTCCAGACAGGGGGCGTGTGTGCCCTGGAGAGTGTACACAGCCATGTGGGAAAAAAAATGTCAGGACTCTTACTCAGATTTAGTGTTTATCTAAACAAAATAAGGTTTCCTTATACTTAATACATAGATCGACACTTGCTGTGTGTGTGAAGCAGACGTGTCTGTAAGATAGGGCAGGTCTCTAAGGGACCCCAGGAGTTCCCAGCACAGAGGGGCTGCAAACCGCACTGCCCCCATCTGTTCACGTCTGTGAATTGCAGGTTATGGTACCCAGTGAAGTGGGTTTGTAAATGACCTCATTTACTTTCAACTTACAAAATGGACTTTAAAATGACATTAAATGATTGTAGGCAAAGATAATATAATAATTCAAGCACAAGCAAACTAAAAAGAAACCAGCAAAGCTAACGCTTCTTAGTTCAAGCTCTTCGTCAGCTATATTACAAGATTAAAACAACGACAATTTAATCAGAGCTGACAAGAAGTCTGCCCAAAAGAATCAAACTCATCAAGAAGGTGATTTGAAAATGAATTGATATCCACCATCACTAACAAGAACCACACCCAAAATGACTATGTGGGCATCTTTTTAACTTCAGTCCTAAATGGCAAGTATCTATAAACCAAACATAGACCTTCACATTGCTGTATCACCAAGGGTCCAAGATTTCCACAACAAAGCAATTTAATCCACATTGTTCTCATTAAAAAGTTACTTGAATAAAAATCTTTTCAAGATTTTAAAATTTGTTTTAGCACACGTGTTTTATAATATGCACAGCAATACACAAATATAATTTACTATAAAATAAATACACACATATCAGACACAAACTCAAAAAGTGCTGGAGTGTGAAATTAAAAAGTTGAGAGAGATCACTGCCCTGGACCATGGTGGCCTCTTGCAGATCTGCAAAATGGCCACCAGAGGGCGCGATAGGAGCAAAGTGGAGGACCCGTGCTCAGCTCCCCCTCCGCACACCCCCCCCTTCTGGCTGTTCTTCCCCTACCCTTTCAGATTTAACAAACTAAGAGCCAGGTGGGGTTTCCAGTCCACTTCCTCACAGCAACTTTTGGCTTTCTCAAAATGGAGGGGTTTCCCTGGGGCCAATACACCTGTGGGAACCAGCACCCCAAACAGTTTTTACTTCTCTACGGACTAGGACGGCAGATGCCCGCAATGGGTAAGAAGCCCAGGATGTGGCCCACAATCAAGCCCCCACTGCCCGGGCTCAGGGAGGAAGACATGATGGTGAAGGCACGGGAGAGGTGGGGGCGTGGGGACATCATGGAACAGAGCAGACCTACCTTCCACAGAGATGTCCTGGATGGCAAAGCGGAGGATGATGGTCCAGATCATGCCCAGGGTCATTTTCACGTTCCCATCCACGATTTCTAGAGAAACGACATCAGGACACGTTAGGATGGGTCTTAGGAGGCACAGAGTTAGTCCCTGAGCGCCCACGTCGCTCCATGGGCACCATGTAGGAAATCAAAGACCCCACAGCTCCACTCCTAGAGGGAAGTCAGTATGATTTTACAAGTTAGTACAATTATGTGTCACAGGTGCCAGGAGAGATCTATATGGGGGTGTCCTGGGGACACAAGAGGGTGTGCTCAATTCTACTGGGGATGTCAGGAAAGGCGACAGAGAAGGTGTCTTAAACCATGAGCAGTGTTGACCAGCCTGACAGAGGAGAGGGGGAGGATTTCTCAGCACCACAAATGTTCCGGCAACTCTGTGAGCTGGGGACCTCTGGGCAATCGCAGCTCTCAAAACAGACATCCACACCCAGAAAGCCAGTGCAGGCAACAGAATGTAACCAACCTAACAAAGGTTTGTGAGCTGCCATCCTGAAAGACCCGCTAACTCACAAATAAATCTCACAATCCCATTGGTTGGATATTAAAATAGATGTTTTAAAAAATCAAACAACAGCTTCAAGATCACAACGAAGAGATATCCAACTAAATTCAGTCTAAGCAGCACTTTTCAGACTTTTGAAAATGCTATAAATTCTATGAAGCAACCTTTTTCTTTTTTTTTCTGTACCAGGCCCCGAGGCAGGAATACAAACATAAACAGGCCCTGTCTTTAAGGAACCTAAGACACGGAGCCATTTACGGTCTTGGGAGCTGAGCAGGTGACAGTTAAATACAGACTCCTCACCCTCACGTGCTTCCAGACCAGGCGCTCTCAGTCAAAAGTAAGTTAAGAGTAAGGCATCCGAAGAGTATCTTACTTCTCCTATGCACAACATTGGTTTTAGGGGAGACTCAACACAACTATGAGAGGGACAACTTCCAGGGGCTGGCCCGGTGGCACAGCAGTTAAGTGTGCGCGCTCCACTGCGGCAGCCTGGGGTTCGCAGGTTCAGATCCCAGGCGCGCACCGACGCACTGCTTGTTAAGCCATGCTGTGGCAGTGTCCCATATAAAGTAGAGGAAGATGGGCATGGACATTAGCCCAGGGCCAGTCTTCCTCAAGAAAAAAGGGGAGGATTGGCATCGGATGTTAGCTCAGGGCTAGTCCTCACAAAAAAAAAAAAGGGCAACTTCCAGCCACTCCTGATTCCTTGAGCCCACATCCACTAGGGTTTGCTTCCCACAAATCCCTTAAACAAGAGTGGATTCCATTAAGGAAGTTACACTCTAAGATCTTATCCCCTTCCTCAAAAGTGAGGGCAAACTGCATGACCGACAAGGGACCGAGCACGGCAGCTGCTTCTCGGGGCGGGTAGCTCTGCTGAGCCTGCATCGGGGTGCTGAGCAGAGGAGGACCAGCGGCCACTCTGGACAAGGGATAGGACGTAACTCTTCCTGCTAACGGGGGGTTTTGAATGCCCCTCCCAGAACCCTGGACATCACCAGGGCACAGACCCAAGTCGGAGAGCCTGGGTTAGAGACACAGGGAGCTGCAGCAGCACATGACCGTCTGGCTTATCAAGTAACTTTGCAGAGCATGCTGGGGGAGTAGTCAGTTAATCAGTTAAAAATTAGTTCATAAAGGTTTGATATTTTTTAAATGCGCTTTCGTTTGTAACTTCCAATGGTTTAACCTCTGTAACATTTAAAGTGTTGGTATAAATTGATAAGAAAAAAAAGTCTAAATTCACAATAGATAAACAGGCAAAAGACGAATAGACACTTCACAAAACATGCGATACAAATAACCAATTTATAAAAATGTTCAATCTCACTTGTAATTAAAGAAATAAGATCCCATTTTCCCAGCTATTAAATCAGCAAAGTTAAAAAAAAACAAGCAAACACAGACCTTGATGGTAACAAAGTGACCCCCTGGGGCTAGAAGTATAAATTGGTTTAAAAAAAAAAACTTTCTGGGAAATAATTTGGCAACAGGGAGCAAGCATCTTGAAGTCGTTCAACTTTTGGACAGGAAAATTCTACCTCTAGGACTCTATCCATAGCCGTTGGTGTGAAATGCAGAGTAAGGGGGCCCTGTAAAGGTCCTTGTCACAAAGTTATGTATCAAAAGCCCCAAACTGGAAACCGTGACGTACAAAGTACAAGGTGTGACTAAGTAAATCCCATACCTGTCACCCCTCTGCTCAAGCCCTCCAGGGCTTCCCGGAGTCAAAGCCAGTGGGTGGCGAGGCCCTCACGTCCCTCCATCCCCCGCAGTCACACGGCCTCCCCCCTCCCTGGATGTCCACAGGGCTTGTCCCCCACCGCCTCCTGTCTCCACCCACCCATCACCTTCTCCTTGAGTCCCTCCTTGACCTCCCCCTTTCCTCCATCTGACCATGTATGTGTGTATTTTCTCTCTCCCTCTTCTAGAACATAAGCTCCATGAGGGTAAAGATTTTCTGTTTTGCGTCACTGCTTAGAACCCAGCAGTGCCTGGCACAGAGAAAGCCCTCTGTCAACATTTGTTGAATGAATGAACAAACGAATGAATGAATGAACACTGGAGGGCGCTAACCACAGTGGGTGAATGGGCAGAGGTGACACAGGCCTGTCGGGCTCCAAGAACCTAAGAGTGCCCAGGCTCCTCCAGGGAGGGCCCAGGACTGGAACAGAGCACAGCTGCACTGGACCAACAGACAATGAACACAGCCCTTAAAAATCACCCGCACAAATTTTTTTGTGTGTGTGTGAGGAAGACCGGCCCTGAGCTAACATATATTGCCAATCCTCCTCCTTTGTTTTTTTTCCCCTTTTTCTCCCCAAAGCCCCAGTACATAGCTGTGCGTCATAGTTGCACATCCCTCTAGTTGCTGTATGTGAGACGCGGCCTCAGCATGGCCGGACAAGCAGTGCGTCGGTGCGCGCCCGGGATCCAAACCAGGCCGCCAGTAGTGGAGCGCACACTGCTAAGCCACGGGGCAGACCCCCACAAATTTTTAATGACTTGGAAAAATCTTTATAATACAGAAAGTGGAAAAAGCAGGTACGAAATTTTATGAACAGCGTGTCACATACACGGGGAAATTTTTTTAAAGTCTAGACGCAGCTCCAGGTGGTAACACTGCTGCTCGGCCTTTCCAGGAGTGGAGGCTGGAAGCGAGGGGGGTGCCGGCCCCCCTCGCTCCCCCACCCTGAGCCCCCCACGCTGCCCCACTTATGAAGGTCATCTACCTCGGCCTCCCACTGGCCTCGAGCTCAGAGTCCTCCCAGAACCAAGGAACACAGGCAGCTTCTTTTTTAGGTCTTGCCTACTTTCTTCTCTCCTCCATCCCCAGAAACCCCCCAGGGATTTTTGCTTACTGAATTTACACTCATACCAAATTCTCCAGAAAACAGAGGAGCCAAGTACAGGCAGAGAGTGGGATGTGCTCAGTTAACACCCCATGCACCACCCCAGCCCAGTGCCCACCAGGTTCCCCATCCACCCTGAGAGTGTAACCCTTCCCAGAGGGCCCTCCTTCCTGGGTCCCCAGAATGGCATACCCTCTCCCCAGGCATCTCTCTGTTTGGAGCAGGGACGCCCCACCTCACAAGCAGCTTTATGTCAGGAGGCTGCCAGGAATGCTAGGTCCAAAAGGAGGGTCCCAAGGCCACCGCGGGGCCCCCTGGGAAAACCGTGATAGATTACCAATGTCTACCACGGGAGCGGGAAGCAGTAGGGGCAGGTTTCTGCCATTCCTGGTCTACAGCTAGCTACGAAGCCGTTCACATCCTTCCTTTACTTGGAACCTGCCTCTCCCTTTCCCCCACACCACCACCCTAGAAATGCAGTCATCTGCGCAGTATTCAGACAGTAGAATGAATGAAAGATGCTGAAGAAATTCTATTTGACAGAAACTAGACCCTAGGGGGGTCATCACCTTCCAGACCAATGCTGTAACTACTGTACCCACTGCCCCCTCCATCCTGAGGATAGATGCTAAATCCTTCAGACCACCCCCAGGCTCCTGGCACTCAAAGCCATCAAGCTTTCTCTACCCAAAGATCTTAAAATAAAAATCCTGTTGGGTCCTCTCCCCTGGTTAAATCCCAACCACTCACCCAGGTCAAGCCTAGACATTCTAGAATCAAGTATCATACAAGAAATCTTAAGGATGTACTCTAACCCTTCCTGAGGTATGGAAGTTCCTTGCCTCCAGCCTCCATCTGAACATCTTTGGGGACAGGGAACGAACGCCCTTCCTAGAGCACCGATTCTATTCCCCAAGGTTCTGCACGTTATCCGCACAGCCTGCCCATAGGGGCTCCCTGCCAGGCCTGGTTCTGCCCTTCAAGGTCAACCAGAGTCTAGTCCTTGCACCACACGATAATTCTTCAAAGGTCTGGGGTCTTACACGTCAGCTGGGCCTGGTGCCTGGGCTGGACATCCTGACCAAGCATCCTCGGTCAGGACAAATGGCAACATCTCCCCCGACCCCAACCCCTGGGAGAGCTCATTCCAGTGATCTGCTCCATTACCTTTTATTTTATAATCTACAGCAGTAAACTTCATTTCACTGAAATAAACAAAACTCATCTGGGGCCTCATCCAGTTTCCTGGCTCAGCAGAGCGGCCATCCCAGCATGATCTCGGTGCTCAGCTTGAAAGGGGAGAGATGATTTCAAAGCGGGAAGCCTCAGCCTAAAGCACTGGCTCCCCAGGGTAGCCAGGAGGTAAGAAATATCTCATTTTCTTTTTTTTCTTTTTTTTTTTTTTTTGTCTTTTGTTTTTTTGTGAGGAGGACCAGCCCTGCGCTAACATCCGATGCCAATCCTCCCCCCCTTTTTTTTTCTTGAGGAAGACTGGCCCTGGGCTAACATCCATGCCCATCCTCCTCCACTTTACATGGGACGCCACCACAGCATGGCCTAGCAAGCAGTGTGTCAGTGCGCGCCCGGGATCCGAACCTGTGAACTTGGCACGCGCACTTAACCGCTGTGCCACCGGGCCGGCCTCCAGGAATATCTCATTTTAAAGGAGTCTTTTACCAATCTTTAGAGAAGCGAGGCCTGAGTTAAAGGAACTGGAAAACCGTGGCCAGCTAGGTTAAGGGACTCCCAGAAGATTGGAGGCGCTGGTTAGAGTTTACACCAGTATCTGTCTTTGCTCCCTACCCCTCTGCTGAGGCAAGCACAGCTGACTTCACCCACTACTTCATAGCAGGGATCATCAGACATGGAAGTTCTGTCCTGGGCCCCGCAGGGGAGGCAGCAATGCTCAGGGTAATGGGAAGAGGTTTAGCCCTCAGCTCCAGGGGTTTAATCCTGGCTCTGCCACATGGGAGCAATCTGGCCCAGAGCCTGCACTCGACCCTCTATATGCTTCCACCTCAGCAACTCTTCTGAGCCTCAGTTTCCCTGATTGTAAAACGTGGCTGGTGACACCCATCCTGCAGGCGTGTTCACAGGTAGAAGGGGACAACCTATGTAGAGCGTCCTGTCTGGCCAGCACAGACCTGGAACTCAGTAAGCACTCTCTTACCCAGCTTCTCCTTCCCTCCTCCCCTTTGCTACTCAGAGTCTTTAAAAAAAATTTTTTTAGGTATTTGTTAAATTTTCCTTTCTAAAAATCTGGATTTCTGGCTTCTTTTGAAAAACTGAAAGATCTAGCAACACTGTATCTATATGCCCTCACAGCCACAATTGGTTAGATCCACATGACAGCTGCCTAGCTTAGAAGGACATGCTCCGCAGTTCTCCGCAGTCCCCACTCATCCCTACCACTCACCACTGGCCCACCTCATACATCATTTACTTCCCTGCCCCAGCGGACATCTGAGCTTGCACTAGACCACCTGAGTAGCAATTTTTTTGGCTTCCCATCCCTGCTTAGTTGAAACTTTTTCTGCCAGGCCTTTATTCCTCCCTAACAGATTATTCTTTTCTTCTTATTAAAAGGCAGAGAATATTTTCCCACTCACAAAGCAAAGTACCCTGCTTTGTGCCAGTCCTTGGAACATTTACTGAGCACCTACTGTGTGTGTCATGCTGGTAGGGGTGGGGCCTCAAGGATGTATAAGACGTGGTCTCTGCCTTATAGCTGAGGGGGTGCTGGGATCCATAAGGCACCCCCGTGACTGCCCTGTACAGTCTCCGAACTGCTGAGTCTCCAAAAGGCAGAGGTCGGCAAACTTTCTCTGCAAAGGGCCCGATAGGAAATGTTTTCAGCTTTACAGGCCATACGGTCTCTGTCTCAAGTACTCAACTCTGTCTGCAGTAAGAGAGCAGGCACAGACCATATGTAAACAAACGGTATGGCTGTGTTCCAGTATTTACAAAACCCTTGTCAGCCAGACTTGACCCCATGGACTGCAATTTGCCGACCCCCGTGCGAAAGTTTCTCAGTTTGATGTGGCAACATAAAATCCCTCAATTTCTAGGAAAAAAAGGGAGGGGGGACTTGAAAGTCATCAACCAGAGAAGAGATCTGCTCCTGTGGATTTACTGAAGCAAGACTACCACCCTCTTCAAGGAAAGGCCACACTCTAGGGACATTTCGCTGGTGTCACGCAGACCTGGACGAGTTCTGGCTTTGCCACTTACCGGTGACGGGACCTTGAGCAAGTTAATCTCAGTAGGCATCTGTTTTCTTACAGTAAAAGGGGCATAATAATTAGAGCCACCTCACAGGGCTGTTTTGAGGAATAAATGAGATCACTGGTGCAAAGGGCTTGGGCACAGTAGCTGCCAGAGTGAGAGTTCAGTAACCATAGCCACAGTTATATCATCAATGAATGAATGAATGAATGAATGAATGGAGACTGTCCTACTCACCTTGAGATCTCTGGCACCACACAGCAGGTGTCCAATTAATGCTTGCTGAATCCATGGGACACAGTATTCTATTCCAATCGCCTCAACCCTCCCCAAATCCTTCAGAGCCACCACAGTGCACACAAGAAATTGTGCTACCTCCTTTTAACCATTATGAACACGCTAATAATGATTTAAACCGAGCTTTAAAAAAAAATTTTTAAGTGAAGGAAAAAGAGTCAAAAGCTACTCTGCAGGGAAATAACATTAAGAATGTTCCTAACGGCTTCTGGACATCAGCCTCCCGGGCTCCGTGGAGCTCAGGGCAGCCCTCACCCTCCACCTGTCAGCACACTCTCCCCAGACCACAGAATTCTCCACTTCAGGCAGCACGGTACAGCCAGGCCTGCGGAGGAGGGAGGCGGCATCTCACACATGTGGGAGACCACGGTGCTGGGATTCGGCTGAGGGTGTGCCTGTGCGGACCAGGGAGAGGCCCCTTGGTTTTCCGGGGGCAGGGCTGGGGGGAGGCTGACACTGGATGGAAAGTGCTGTTGTGACACGAAGAATCCACAGGCCAACCAGATGGAGGTGCTAGGAGCTCCACTTCCAACCACCCTCAGGGATGTGTGGGCCCAGGAGTCAGGGAAGAAAAGGCCCGGGGAACCAGCAGAGCAGAAAACAAGGCTCCGCGGGGCAGCCAGGGGCAGGCCATACTCACCCTCGGCTCCGATGGACACCAGCTTGACCCCCTTGCTGGCTATGAAGTCCAGGGCCTTGTTGACGTTGGAGATCTTGTGCACCCGCATCTTGCCTCTCTCCGGCTTGGCCAAGCGCTCACCTGAAGGCAGATCGAGAGGAAGGGGAGATGCTGGTACCCAGGAGCCATGGCTGCTCTCACAACACCCTCATCCAGGGCACACCTCCGAGGGATACACGTGTGTGCCACCTGGGTGCAGGCAAATGCCACTCGGGCAAGGAATGAGAGGGAGGGTCTACCCCGCCTCTTCTCTCTTCAGCTTCTCAGATCTAACCTGTTCGCACCCACTCAACAAGATTGTATCAAGCCCCTCATGTATGTCAGGGACTTAGCTGGCCGCTTGGAATGTGCAGGTAAACAAAACAGTTGCTTGCTTTCATGTGCTTACGGTCCAGGAGGAGAGACAGGCCTTCAACAGAGAAACACAGATAAATATACACAAATGAACAAACTCCAAGGAGGGGAAATGCTTAAAAAGAGGACGCAGAAGAGGAGGCGGTGGGAGGACGAGGAGTTGCAGAGTGCTCGGGGCAGGCCTCTGAGTGGGAGGGCAGCAAGGCCCAGACTGCAGAGAAAGGTGATGAAGGCAGAAGGAACAGCACATGCAAAGGCCCGAACTCCTTCTAGTCTAGACTGTTTGGCCTGGGAGGCAGTGCGGGTCAGCCTAGAGTATTCTGAAAAAGCTCCCTGGGTGTTTAAATGTAAGTGCCCACAGCATCCCTCTCTCATTAGAGAACGGCAGCTCTTGTCCGGTTACTGCCTCCCGAGGGCACCCACAGCTCAGCTCCCAGTTCACCCCCACCCCCAACCCCAGCTTCCTCATGGGAGCACCTGCTGCCCAGGCGACAGGGTCAGAAGCTGCGGGGAAATGGGGTGGAGGAGCTGGTTCTCCAAACACCCCATTA
Organism: Diceros bicornis minor; assembly: GCF_020826845.1. Lineage (NCBI taxonomy): Eukaryota > Metazoa > Chordata > Mammalia > Perissodactyla > Rhinocerotidae > Diceros > Diceros bicornis. The sequence continues at coordinate 17,435,715 of NC_080763.1, forward strand.
AGAGCACTTTCATCCCAGAACAGAGGCGTCCAGGGACCTCCCGAAACCATTTGAAAAATTTATATGTGCCACACATACCCATACCTGGGGAAGGGGCACAGGGCTTTCAGAGTCTCTAAGAGGTCAGGGACCCCATAAGGCTGAGGACCACCATCCTAGAGCCTGAAACTCAGGACCCTTGCACCTACCATGGTCTCCAGACCAGCCCAGCTGCACACCCCCCTCCCTGCCCCACCAAGTACATCAACAGTCTGGCTAAGAGAGCTCACCGGGCTGGGCAGCCGTGATGTCAGAACAGCACTACCCCAAGGAGCCTCCCAGACCCCCAGAACTCCCCAGCTGCTAGAAGAGAACAGACTTCCTGCTACAGATGTGATTAGGCCTTGCAGCTCCCAGGGAAGCACAGCTGGGTGTTAATTATTAAATCAAGACTTTCCAGTTGTGGCTCTCTCAAGGCTGTGGTCTCTGGCCGGCCTCAGCAGCAAGTACCCTACTGTCCTCCCAGGCAGATGGGATGCTACAGGGGCTCCCTCCCATAGGATGGAGGGAGGCAGTGCCACGTCCCCCCCCCAGAAGGCTGCTCCCGCTAAAGCCCCAGCCCTCACGTCCTGCTAAGGGTCCTGAGCCCCCCAGCCAGCTCACCAGCTGTGCACACCGGCTGGAAGGGGACGTCCCCATGAGGGCAGTAGGGGCGGCAAGGCCAGCGGTTCTCAAGCTTCAGGTGGCACAAAACCGCCTGGAGAACCTGCTGCCTGCAGATGTCCAGCCCCGTTCCCGGCCTCCTCAGTCTCTGGTTTAGGAGGTCTGGGGTGGCTGACACGCAGTCCCGCTGACTCTGGTATGGATGGTCCAGGGACCACACTTTGAGGACCTCTGCAGGCAGCATCCCCTTCCTTCTCCTGTCATCTTACCCATCTCCAGAGACGCTCAAGGAGGAAAAGTCAGCGTCTCGGTGACATGATCTCCCCCAGCCCCGGGAAAGAGACAAGCCCCTTCACAGACGCACACAGGTCCCCTTGGGCACAGGCCGGCCCGTTCAGTGGGAACGCACTGGTGGTCACGCAGAAGAGCCCAGATCCGGTCACTCTTAAGATTTGTCACCCACATGCCAAGTACAGTTCTAAGCACTTGGGACACAGAGATGAGACCGTCCCTGCCCCAAGGAGCTCAGGGTGGAGTGGGGAGGAAAATGAGGGAGCCAAAATGACGACACCACGTGACAATGACACGCGAGAGGAATTGATGTGGGGGAGGTGGCGGGGAAGCCCTCCTGGAGGAAACCCCTGAGCTGAGTTTTGAAGAATGCAAAAGAATAATACCAAGTAAGTTTGTTTGTTTGAACCAAGAAATGTTGGGAGAGGAGGTGGGAAGGACATTCCAAAAGGCAGGTAGAGGAAAACAGTACGGTAGTTCCTTAAAAGTTGAACAGAATTACCATCTGACCCAGCAATTCCACTTCTGGGTATATACCCAAAAGAACTGAAAAGCAGGGACTCAAACAGGTGTCTGTACACACACGTTCACAGCAGCATTATTCACGATAGCCAGAAGGTGGAGACAACCCAAGTGCTAACCAATAAATGAATGAATAAACAAAATGTGGTGTATGCATACAAAGGAACATTATTCAGCCTTAGAAAGGCAGGAAATTCTGACACACGCTACAACATAGATGAAGCTGGAAGACATCATACTAAGTGAAACAAACCAGATACAAACAGACAAATACTGTATGATTCCACTTATATGAGGTACCTAGCGTGGTCAAATTCACAGAGACAGAAAGCAGAATGGTGGTTGCCAGGGGCTGGGGGGAGGACGGAATGGAGAGTTAGCGTTTAACGGGGACAGAGTTTCAGTGTGGGATGATGCAGAAGTTTGGAGATGGATAGTGGTGATGGTTGCATAATAATGTAAATGCATTTAATGCCTCTGTGCATATTTAAAAATGGTTAAAATGGTAAATTTTGTTATGTATATTTTACCACACACATACAGATTTCACTGCAAGGGAGATATTAAAAAGTATTGGAGGGTAGAGGGAGGCAGTTAGAGCTTGTGCAAAAGCACAGAGAGCATGTCATCTGGGAAGGATGGCATGTCTTCCAGGGTGGCAGAGGGTCTGAGGCCTGATACCTTTTTGGGAATAGTTAGTTGAAAACAAAGCAGGTGCCAGCTCACACAGGATACCTCAAGCTACGCTAAGGAATGCAGGCTACAGGCTCAAAGCCCTGGGGAGGGACTGAAGGGTGTCGAGCAGGGAACAGCACGACCATATTTGGGCTGTCGGGTGGACCTTCTGGCTGTGGTGTGGATGACGGACTACAGTGCGAGGGAGGAGCTTGGAGGGGGTCAAGGCCTTGTGGTATCATCTAGGTGAGAGTTGACGTAGGCCCACACTGACACCATGGTAGCAGAGGTTAAAAGACAGATCATAGAAGAAAGAAATACAATGAACAGAAATTGAATGCTAAGTTGGAAAGAAGAGCAAAGGAAGAGCTGTCTGTGATTCCCAGATTAGGTTCAGGAGAACAAGATGAAGACTGCAGGAGGAAAAAGGTTTGCTGGGACCAGGAGTGGTAAGTACAGTCCTGGACATGCCGAGTGGACCCTGGGGGACATCTGGGTGGAGATGCCCAGTGTGGTTCCGCATTTCAGAGGGGGCTAGAGGGAGAAGGCTGGACTGAGACTAGGTCTAGGACTCTCTGGTGTCAAGGTGGAGGGTCAAGTGAAGAGAGTAGCTAAATTGCCCAGTGGGTCAACCAAGGCTAGAATCTTGAGGACCGCCAACCTTCAAGGGATGGTGGAGCAAAGATATTCATAAGAAAGCTGAGATATGCATTCAAGAGGAGCTGTCCCCTCAGATATCTGGACATCCAAATTCCAAGTTGGGTCCCAGATAAGGGACTGAGATCATGCAGATATAGGTAGATAGGTAGCCATGGAGCCAAAGTTTGCAGATGGTCAGCCACGGCTGCATTCTTGACCACAGAATCCTAGCATTTTGGAGGAGAAAGGACCTCAGAGACTATCCTTCAAACGCTCTCTTTTTGCAAATGAGGATGCTGAGGCAGAGAGGCAGTGACCTGTCCAGGGACACATGGATGGTCAGGGGCAGAACCAGGACTGAGGCCCAGTCTTCTAGTCTGAATTCATACACCTCACTGCCAACTGCTTTCAAGAGGCCCACAGCCAGCCATGACCACAGGCAAGGCAGAAGCAGGGGCGTCAGGGCAGCATTCCCCAAGCAGCAGAACCCAGCGGGCAGCATCTCCCGGGCCAGGGGCCCAGCTCACCTGAGATGACCTCCAGCAGCAGCATGAGCTTCAGGCCGTCCCGGAAGTCCTCTTCGATGTTCTCGATCTGCGTCCCCGCTTTACGGAGGTGGGAGTTGCACCATGCCGTGAACGTCTGGGCAAGGGAAAGAAGCGCAAGCCGTCAGGCTCCCCACAAGTCACATGGTCTCTGGGGCCCTCACAGGGGCCCCAGTGGGTCCCCAGGACCCGCCTGCCTCATGCCATCTCTCCAGTTGCTCTGCATTAGGTACCGGCAGGCTGGTGTTGTCACCCTCGTTGGGCACAACATCTAATGGGGCCCGGGAGGCAGGGAAGCCCACTCAGTAGAGGGCAGCAGCTGAGGAGTCGCCCAGCAGACCCAGGGGCATGGGTGGGTACCAGAGGGATGGATGACACAGCACCCTCCTTTAACACCTCACCTTCCAACTGTCTTCCAAAGACATCATCCCCACCCACATTTACAAGTGCCACCATTCCATTCTGAGCAATTTACCTCTTAGAGTGTACAGTTTAGTTTCAGTCTTCACAGCTATGAGGCAGAGTACCCAGGAGTAACATATTAAACCTCATTTAGGGTAAATTAGTTTATTAAATCCTTGTCCACTCAGCAGCTAAGAGAAAACAGTAATCAGTTTTGTTGGGGACAGGGTTCAGAGGCACAGTGTCCAGATAAGGAGAGAGAAAGGTAAAGTACCTTAATGCGCGTATGTGTGTGCATTTGGGGTGGGGGGTGGAGGCACTTTAAGCTGCGAAAGTATGAGCAAGAATTCCAGAAAGGGAATGTAAGGAGATGAAATGAAAGACCATCAACATTGTAATGTTCTAGTCTGTAGGGAGAGCAGCAACATTGAAGCTCCTTCTATATTAAGCAGATGATCCGGCAGGCCACCCACCAGGCTGCCCTGTGCCAACAGCACCCCCTGGTGGCTCAAACACAGAACAGGGTGACTCAACAAACATGAGAAATCAGTGTGCGCTATCTAAAACTGGGGCAGGCGTCTCTCCCCAGCTGTCACATTCCATGGGAAACAGAGAGAAGAGCTCTCTTGCTTCAGATCCAACCCATTCCTTGGCAACTCCAGACTTCTCTGCACCCAAAGGCACTCTCAACTACATGGGGGCTCGAGAGCCAATGTTCAGCCCCCACCAGCAGGACCAGCCAGCTCTCTTCCCACCTGCCCTGCAAAGTTGCAATGGTGAGCAGTGTGTTATTCATCATAACAGTAGCAGCCACACTAGAAATACCTCTCCTCCCTGGAAAGGTCACCAGACTCGTGACCCCCACCACCACTTCCTCTTGCCCCGGGGAACTCCAAAGAGAAGTGGCAATGAATGGGCAGGGGAAGGAAATAATGCCACATCAGTGATGACTGGGGAAAAGAAATGGCTGCTTAGGTTTATAAGCAAGAGTTGAAGAGCCTGTGAGCAAGAAGGGGAGCTATCAGTCCACACAGGTGGGGAAGGGGGCAACACTATCACACCCCCCAACTTTGGGCTTCATCTTTAAATCATGTCTCACTAGGAACTCACCAACACAGGATACTTCTCTCTCCCTACAAACACATCGCCACTCCGTAGGCCAGCCCACTCCCATGAGAGAGAAGAGGGGTGTGTGTACTGTCCCAAAGACAGGTGTGTACCGTGGGAAGACAAGCACACAGATTGGGGATGGGCAGGGGACATATACTGATTCCTCAGCCTGGATATCTTCTATGCATGCATGGCTAACTCACACTCATCTTTCAAGATTGAGCTAAGATAACACCTCCTCCAGGAAGCCTTTCTGACAGCCACCCACCACATCTGGGTTGGGGACATAGAGCCCACAGCACCCTGCACCCACTCCATCATTACCTGTATCCTACTGCATGGTCATTGCCTGGCCACTTGTCAGCTCCACACCTGGACTCAACAGTCACCCTAGAGTCCCAGGGCACAGAGTCAGGGACACAGCAGTGAACAAAACAGCAAAAATCCCTGCCCTGTGCCGCGGACATTCTAGCGGATGTAAAAATTGAGCAACTAGGTGAAGGAGCAAGGAACCGATGCAACGTGGGAGGGTCCTGGAAGATCTAGCTGCACCCGTGGGTGATGCTGAATGGTATCAGGGCAGGGGAGGATGGGCCGACAGCGCTCTCAGGGACTCTCCAGAAGCAGAAGACAGCTCAGAGGAAAGGGATGCAGCAGGGCAGGCAAGAGCATTTACTGGGGGCCCTCCCTCTAGTGCTAGCACTGCAACCCTGGCAGGAGACTAGAGGGACTTAGCTTTTGCTCTCATTTTGTTATAACTTTTTTGTTGTTGTAAAAACTATTAAAGAGTTTTTAAATCTTTCAAATCAATATAACTTATTTTGCTTCCATATTCTTTCCCAGCGGTCACCTGTCCATATGTGTGTGCCCTTCTCTCAGCTGTCACACAGCACACTCTTGGGGGGAGTGTGCTTGGGGGAAGAGGGCTTTATCATTTCCCACCATCTCATGTTTCCACAGCCCCTTGCTCTCATCACCCCTTCCAGGCCCATGCTCAGCCTCTGCCTGGAGTTTTCTACTGACTTGGGGGGACCTGGATTGCCCCAGTAGCTCAAAGGGATAGTTTCAGGTCCAGTGCGGCCCGGGTCCTGGTGGGAACCACCAGCACCCCACAGATGGGGCTGTGAAACCTCACTGGTTACCATCGAGTCGTGAGGGGTTGAGGGTGAGAGGAAGGAAGAAGAGGCTGCTTTTGTAGAAAGATACTGCTTTTGCAAGAGGAAAAGTGCTGTTGAAAGCAGCCAACCCCATTTCCTGGGGAAGCCAGACCCAGAGCTGTGGGAGACAGAAACACCTGTTTGCTCAGGTCTCTCATATGAAGCCCTGGTTCTGAGGCCTCAGGGACTGCCCCTTGCTAAAACCCCCAGGCCCTCATGCCCGGCCCCCACAGGTGACTGCCTCGAAGGGGCCTCTGAGCACCTCCCAAATAAGAAAGATCCCCCAGCAAGCAGCACCCATCTCAGAGCTCAGGCCTAAGGAGGGAATGGTGGAGGTAAGTCAGTGATTAACAGCACGCACTTTGAGGGTTGACAGCCCCGTGGCCTAGTGGTTAAGTTTGTGTGCTCCACTTCAGTGGCTCAGGTTTCCCGGTTCAGTTCCCAGGTGTGGACCTACACCACTCATCAGCCACGCTGTGGCAGCAACCCACATACAAAATAGAGGAAGACTGGCAACAGATCTTAGCTCAGGGCCAATCTTCCTCATACAAAAAAAAATAAAGAACATGCACTTCAGGGTGTACCAGATCTGGCTTCAATGCTCAGATCCGCTATCATCAGCTGTGTGACCTTCAGATTAACCTCCCTAAACCCCAGTTCCCTCAGCAGTAAAATGGGGAGAGTGATAGCACTTTATAAAAGTCAGGAGGATCACCTAGAAAATATTTATGAAGTGCCTGCCACTTAGCGAGGGTTCAATAAATGGTATGGAGAAGAAAAGCCAGCTCCCCTGACACCTTCCTGTGGACAGGGCCCGGAGAACACGCTCCTCTGGCTCCCACGCCAACCCTCCTCCCACCTCCAGCCACCAAACTGTGTTCCGGGTGCCACTCCTGCAAGGCTGCACTGTGTTTCCAGACGACACCTGTGTGTCTGAGAACTCTTTGTGAACAGGCACTGATGTGTTATGGGAGAGGGCTAACATTGTGGGGGATGCAGAAAGCCTGTGATTTTGAAAGTGGCTTGAGGCCTTGGGGCACAAGGAGGGGAGAGCGCGGTGTGCGCCTCCATGCCCACGGCACAGCCATATCCTCTCCCATGGCCCAGGGCAAGCCTTGGTCTCCAAGCTCGAGCTCCCACATTACGACAGAGGTGGGCCCTGCCCCTTAGCAGTGCTCCGGGGGTCCAGCAAGGTGGGAAAGCCAACAGCCACAAGTGATGTCCATGGCTAGAGACCCATGGCCTCGTGGCCTCCAGCACAGGCTGCCCCAGCAGGTTCATGGTCCAGCCTTATTCAAATAAAGGGCAAAGGGCCACTTTACTGCCTCAGTCCCAACCCGGCCCTGCCCCATCCAACTTTCCTCTTGCTCCAAGAGCCCCATCACTGGGTCCCTGCTCTAACTCAGCCTGACTAAGGAGATAGGAGGAGCCGATGGGCCTTCAGGGCACCCACTCTGTTGCAGAAAGCAACTCAGGAGGCCGAGGTCTTAGGAGAAGTGCTTGGGCTGCATGCTGGGAAGGCTCTCAGAGCGGCCACAAGAGCTAGTCCCCTTCTCATTTCACCCACCGCCAGCCCCGCTGCACAGCCCCCGAGGGCCCTGGACAGAGAGGGACGGGCTGGCAGAGAACTTGGACCCCTGCTCAATTCTCACTGCCTCAGGCCACCTACTCATGTCTAATCTGGCATAAAGGTGATTTCAGGAGATGAAGAGTGTAACTGCCCAGCACTGTAGTTCAGGGATGCAAATAGGCCAGACCTGGCCAGGCTCCATGCGGCAGGGGCGGGGGGCGGGGCCAGGGGGCAGGGGTGGGGATGACACTTGAGCCAGGTCAAGGTTCATAGAGTTGATGGAGAGAAGCATCTTTCTCTACCTTCTCTACACGTCTCAAGTCTTGCTTTCACCCAGAATCCTCTATATCTTCCCGTTATATCTTTAACAAGTATCATGCCCATATATTTCCTTTAAAATGTGTCGAGAAGGCAAATGGCTTTTGAGAACATGCTCTCCCTACTCCCCAGCTCAACGCACTGGAATGTGACCTTAGCCACACAGGCCTCTTCAGCCTCCGTTTTCACTTCTGTATAATGGCGACAATAGCATCCAGCAGGCAGGACTGCGATGAAGATTAAATAATACAGTATATTTTACCACAACAAAAATATTGGGAAAAAAGATAATATTAACATATTAATATTGTTAATTTATATTAATGATAATACTAATATGTGTTTCAAATATAGTAAGTGTGCAAGAAGTAGTCCCTACCATCATCATTATTGTCTGAATAATCACACTAAGCTGGGATCTGGGGTACAGAGGATCACCCCATAAGCACGAGTTGGGGGCTGAGCTTTGGAGGTCAAGCGGCACTCACAGTCTGCATCTTGGCGGGGGAGGGAGTGGTAAAACACGAGATGCTGAAGCACAGGAAGGTCACAGGACGTGCTCAGGGTCACTCCACAGAGCAAGTATCCAAGAGATTGGAAGGAGTCACTCTAAAGAAGACACTGCAAACCCCGGGTCCATCACCTTCTAGCCAGGGGGTAACCTTGGGCAGTGACCCATCACGGCTCTGCCTCGAGGCACTCATCTGTAACATGGGGGTAACAGCAGCAGGGTGTTGGTTGCAGCACTCCATGAGACAATCCACTGAAAAGAGGGCCTGGAACAGAGCGACTGCTCAATAATTATCTACTATTACTATTACCACAATAATTAGAGTTATAATTATCACAGGCTCATGCTGTTCAACACATTTCATCAAAGAATGTTAGATCTGGAAGATGTTGGACATCACCCAAACTCTGACTTTACAGCTGAGGACACACAGACCAGAGAGGGCGAGTGGCTTTCCCTAGGCCACACAGCTGGGTATATTCACAACCCAGCCTCCTGGCTCCCAGGCCCACATACTTTCTGCTCCACCAGGATAACATGGATTTCAGGTGCAGGTACAAATGGCGTGCTGGAAGGGAGCAGCAGAACCGAAGCCAAGAGTCTAAATGGCCAGACAAGTGGGCTGAATCTTCTGGAGTGTCACTGAAAATAGGTCACCGTGAAAACACTAACCAGATGGAAACTGGATGACTCTGCCAGCACTGACATAGGAAGTCTGAGTTGACGGAACATCAGTAGAGCTAGCATGGCATAGGGAGCCCGGCCGGGGGGCAGCGTGGTGGAGAGAGGTGAGGGGAGCGCAGCCCAGAGGAAAGCAGGTAGTTGTCCAGAGGTGGGAGATCATTCTGTATGGTGGGCAGATCAGAAACACATCTTTGAAGGCAACTCTGGGAACTGGAGCTCTTTCACCAGGAGGAGAGAAGAGAGGACTCAGGGGCTCACCTCACGTGTTTGAAAGACCCTCCCATGGACGAGTGAATAAACTTGTTGGGTACAGCCCCAGGCAGAGCAAGGCAGGCAGCAATGGTGAGGAACGTGGATTCTAGAGCAAGACTGATCTGGATCCAGCCCCAGCTCTGCCCCTGAATGACCTTGGGCAAGTGACTTCACCTCTCCAATCCTCAATCCTCACAGCTGTAAAATGGGCATAATAATAGAAGCTGCCTCGAAGGGTGGCAAGTGGTAAGCACATCACCCACACGTAAGGCTCAATAAACAGTAGCTACTGTTATCAGGATAACAGACAGGAAGCTGCAGGGAAGATGGAGTTCAATGTAATAAAGACAGACCAAAAGCTGGATGTACAGGGTATTACCTACCAAAGGTGTGTGCTTGGGGGGGGTGCTGGGAAAGGATTCAAGCACCCCCCGGGGGCTGAGCTAAGTAAGGTCTCTTACAATTCTGATTCTTTGAGAGCCCAAGGCAGCTGTTGAAATGGTTGGTTTAGAGATATATTTGAAGAGTTCAGTTAGGCCAAGTCTAACACACTTAAGTGTCTGAGCAGGTTTCTCGATCTCAGACCTATTGGTATTTTGGTTTGGTTACTTCTTTGTTGGGGGCAGGGGGCGCTGTCCTACTCATCATAGGATGTGTACAGCATCCCCAGACCGTACCCACTACATGCCAGTAACATCCTCCACCTCAAGTTGTGAAGACCAAAAGTCACTCCTAGTTGACAGCCTGGTCTGGAGGAGACAAACACACATGCCAGAAATAATAATAATAATAATAATAATAACAACAGCAGCTCACATCTACTGAGCACTTACTCGGTGTAGACCCTCTCTGAGTGCTGGATCCCCTTAACTCACTCAATCGTCACAACACTGAGGCAGGTGCTATGATTATCCCCATTCCACAGACAAGGAAATGAAGGCACGAAGAGGTTTAATAAATGAGCACAAGGGGCGAGTATAAGAAAAGCAGGACCGGTTAGTCTCACCTCCACGAATGCTCATGTATTTTTCTGGAAACAGAGGCCCTCTCGGGCTATCCTTTGTTTTTCCACTCAGGAGAGCAACATGAGTGCAGGCAAACGGTTGCAAGTGGATAAGGTGGTAAGCAGGAACTGGACCACGGCCTCAGTATCAGTGCGGGGCTGGCGAGGGGACGCAGCAGCCTCTCCTTGGCTCTACGTGGGAACATGGCCCTCGGTTGCCACCTCCAATGAAGAGGAGCCAGATATTTGGACTTTTGTATGTGAATCCCCTAGTTTTTAAATGCTGGTACAATTTAAAAATAAGACATCCCACAAGCTCCCCAAAAAGATGTCAGCAGGCTAAATCTGAATTAAGATTCAGGGGTCTCTGGTTCCAGAATGGGAAAACGTGAGATCTTGCTAAGTCGCCTAACAAAAAAAGTTACCCGCACAGGAACGTGTGGTGTGTGAACATGAGCTCTCAGGGGACAGCTGGGCCCAGCACAGTTAACACCCCTAACAGACCACAGCCCACATCAGCCACCTGGGAATCTGGTAGCAAAAGCTGAGGGGACTTCCTGGGGGGGGCGGGGGGGGTAGCAGGGGCTCCCCTCATTTGGGCTTGATTAAGGACCAATATCTGTCACCAGGGACAACAATTACATGTGCCACACACCTATGCACACACACTGCCATGTGTGTGAGTTAAAACAAAGGTACCAATTTTCATTTATTACATTGGCAAAAATTAAGCTTCTGCTAATTCCCACTGTAAGATGGGTACAACGGCAAAACCCACAACACGTCACAGCGGGCAAGCTGACTTGGTACTCTGGCAGAAAGCAACTCATCAAGAGGAACTAAAACAGGCATAAACCCTTAGGCCAATGCTGGGACGCTCTCCTGGGTAAATAACGCTAAATAAAGACAAGCCCGTGAGCATGAAAATGTTCTCACCAGCATTACTTGAGAGGAGAAAATCAGAAATAGTCCCAAATTATATTAATAGAGTATTAGTTAAGTAAATTATGATTCATCCACTTAATGGAACATTACATGGCCAAAATGATGGGTTCTGAAACTATATATTATTATGGAAAAAGGCTTATATATAATTAACGAAAAGCAGGATACAAAATTGTATGCCCTGCAGGTTTAAAACCATGTGAGCAATCACACGAACACGAGGAAACGGCTGAAACAGAAAACCTCCAGACGCACGCAGGGCTGGTGCTCCAGTGATGGGATAGTCCACGACTCTTCTGTCACCCCTTCCCAGTGGTTGCAGAAAAAGCTGAGAACCACCAGGCGCCTGCAAATGTGGCTGGTTGTTAACCGTCTACTCCCTGCCCTCTCCCTGTGAGCACTCTCCTTCCGATGTTCACTGGCCTCAGTGCACAACCCGGGCCGTCCACTCCTGGCTGACCTCCCAGAGAAGCCTCCGTTGACAAAGGTGCTTTATCTACTGGTCGCGCAGCAGAGTAAACAAGATAACCCACCGCAGCCAAATGAGACTGGCTCGGCAGCGGTGGTGGGACAGCAGTGCCACCTCACCCGGCCACCAGGCCCCAGGCGCACGTGCTGACCACACCCCTCCCAGGCACATCCTCCTGCTCTCCTGGGATCCTGACACTCCACACCAGCCACAGTTCACTCCAGGGGAATTACTGTTCAGAGGACAGGGGTCAGGAAACCTGGGCCCTGCCCTGGCTCAGCCAGGCGTGTGTGTGACCTCGGAGAAGTCACCTCAACCCTTTCCAGCTATGTGACCCCAAACGAGTCCCTCATATCTCGCAGGCCAGAGCCCAGCAACTGTTCCCATCATAACGCGCCTAATTAAAAGACACAACCAGGGGCCGGACCAGTGGTGTAGTGGTTAAGTTCGCACACTCCACTTCGGCAACCCAGGGTTCGCAGGTTCGGATCCCGGGTGCACAGCAACGTTCAACTTGTCAAGCCATGCTGTGGTGGCGTCCCATATAAAAGAGAGAAAGATGGGCACAGACATTAGCCCAGGGCCAGTCTTCCTCAGCAAAAAAGAGGAGGATTGGCAATGGATGTTAGCTCAGAGCTGATATTCCTCATTAAAAAAAAAAAAAAAAAAAAGACACGACCAAATAGAGGACCAGGGACAATCTTTTGTTCTTCTGTAGGGTTGATTCCAATTGGTGGGCTCTGCTCTTTGTCAAAAGAGGCCAATAACTTCCACAGGGACAACTTCACCTCAATGGACTCACAGCATTTCAGTCTCAAGATACCAGCTCCCACCCCTCACACCCAGACACCTGTTACTAGTTTACTGGACAGTCCTTGGAAGCTCTATGCCAGAATATTCTTATATGCCAGGAAGGACATACAAGGACCTGGAACAGTGGGTGCCTCCAGGGAGGGAGCTAGGAGGCTCCTGACAGAAGAGGGAGGGACATTTGCTTTTCACAGAATAGCCTTTTGTTTCTTTTGAATTTTATACCAGGTGCAGTCATTATCTATTAAAAAAAGTTATGCAAATATAAGAAAAGTCTATCTGGAAGTATGTACATTTATCTGTTAAGTCAGGCTTGTGGGATGGGATAAAGGGAACTTCCTATTTCTCTGGGATTATTTGGGGTGGGGATGGGGGGTGGTTAGAGCTCATGTATTACCAGGGGGAAAAAACCCCAATGTTTCCAAAACAAAAAAAGAACATGAAAAAGGAAAAAATTATCCCATCTATTTAAAAAAATTAGAGAATCAAATAAGATATCATATAGAGAAAATGTTCTGACATACTTTAAAAAGTGTCTTATTAGTGTAAAATATTATAAAGTCATAATTAGGAACCGGGACATGAGGATAAACCAGCAATCATGCAGACACAGCCACCTCAATAGTTAGACAGCAAACTGTTAACTGTGGGGGAGAGGAAGGGCAGCACCCCCCGGCCAAGGAGCCCCAGAACAACCCCAAAAGCTTCTAAGCCTCCTGGAGGTGGTACAGAGCTTCCTAGACAAGCTGGCTTCTCATCAGGTGGTCCCCTCCCTGGAGCAGAGCAACGAGGACCCTGGTCTAGGCTTATCAAGTCAAAAATCAGCTCACCAGCACCGCCCACCCTTCTGGGCGGGTGCCCTGCCATGACTGCAGGTCAGAGCCGGCCCGCCTCTGCGCTGTTGGCCTCGGTTGCAAACATCAGGCCAAGGCCCCTAGAGAGGGCGGGGCCAGCACGTGTGCACAGGGCTGAGTTCTCTGCAGCATCTGCTGGCACAGGGGAGGTCACTGCGGAGCAGCCAGGGAGCCTTCTCTCTCGGGCCCCCCTGGAGTCCCTCTGACCCCCACCCATAGCCAGTCTGGCCCGGGCATGGGCACTGGTTGGTTTGTCTAAGCAAAGAGCTGCCCAGAAGTGATCTCAGATGCCCGGTGTTCCGGTAACATAAACAGGAGTATCTGGTTAACTTATCAAGGGCAGACTGCCAGCCTTTCAAAGTAAGCTGTCAGCTGGTTCCCTCAGAGATGAAAAGCCGAGTCCTCAAGAACATCTCCACCCAGATCTGTTTACTTTGCACCCACCTCAGAGTGGCTACTGAAAAAGCTGAGAACCACCAGGCAGTTTCCTCTGCTCGGAAAGGGCACCTCCCTAACAAGCCATGTGAATGCTGGGGTCCTGGAAACTCAGGGTGCAGGTGGCCGGGGGTGCCTCAAGGAGCCAGACTTTGGAATCAGACAGAGCTGGGGATTCAGTGCCACCTACACCTCTCATCGGCTCTATCTCTTTGAACAGGATTCTCAGTCTCAGCCTCAGGGTGCCCATCTGCAAAACCGGGATAACAAGACCTACAACGGCACAGAATTGGAGGACCAAATTAGATCTTATGAACTTAAAGACGGTCCAGTGCGGTGTCCACAGCAGATGCTTTAAAAATGTTAATCCAGCCGGCCTTTCTCACTCACCGGCTACATGACCTTCATGAATGAAGGCCTCAGTTCCTTCATCTGACAAGTGGGGATTTATAACATCACTACTTTGCAGGGCCGTTGTCAAGCTGAGGGCAATGGAAGCAAAACATTCAGCAAGATGCCCAGGACAGAGCAGGAGCCCAGTAACGCCCGCTGTCACTCTGCTCTCTCTTCCCAGTCCCCTCCTATTTCATCAAAGTTAATCATTCTCAGAGCTCTACATGTTGGAAAGAAAGAGGTCCTGTTATTTTTTTCCCCACTGACGAGGAAACCCTGAGACCAGCCTCCCGGCCAGGATGAGGAGACTGGGAGGGAGCAGGGCCTGTGTGTCTCCTGGTTGGTGTCCACTGCAGCCCGTTTCGGGAGACACAGCGCCAGACGCCTGGAGGTTCATCATGGCCAAGGGGGAGGGGGGCCAGACGGCTCATCCCGGAAGGTGGTTTGACCTAACGAACATGCCCCAGTTGGAGAGGGCTCCCAGGCCCACCATGAGGCCAGGCACTTCCTGCCAAGCCCTCGAAAGATAGCCCGCTGCATGGGCAGCCCAGCACCGTCCTGCCGGTGCAGGCAGAGCCTGCAGGCTGCCGAGAGGATTCAGAGCCGTTTTAAAAGTCAGGTGGCACGTGATCCAAGTGAAGAAACCAGGGCTGTCCTCTTAGCTCCTGGCCAATGAGAGCTGGCTGCCCCCACCAATCTGCCACCTCCGCAGACTCGCCTCTCCCAGGGACCATGAGCTGATAGCACCAAGCCAGCCATTGGCAGCCTCTGTCAACTACAGCCTTAGTGATCCAGGACTCGCTGAGCCTCGATTTCCATGTCAGCGAAACAAAAACAAAAACGAGTGCCTATTCCATGTGGTTATTGGGAGGGAGGGTTGTGTGAGCTAATGCACCGGGCTCAGCCCACACAGATTAAGTGCTCACTAGATGCGAAAAAACCAAAAATCTATCTACAGAGACAGAAAGTAGAGCTGTCCCCTCATCCACTCCAGGTACCAAGGTAACGGCCAAGCTGCTCAGCTACAGAACAGTAGCCCGTAAGGGAGCTGAGATGAGGATCCCAAGGGGGAATGGCCTGGCCTCATCTTTGGCCCTATGGAGCACTTGAGCCAGGCGTGAACTGTGAGCTTTAGATGCCACTGGCCTGACTGATGCCTCCCCCAGGGAGTGGTTACTCTGAAGAGCAGGTCATGCCCCAGGGCATTTGCTTAACCATCAGAAGCCAGTCAGCTCCTCCTGGGCACACTTCACACCACCCCACAGCAGGCTGGCACCCGGCTCTAGAGGCCAGTGTGAGAACAGCCAACTCCCCAATGCTGACCCCAAGTTTGGTCCTGCCTGTAACATCTCCCTCACGTCTGGAGTCCAATTCTGCCCTTCCAGGTCTGACAGCACACAGGCCTCGGCGGGCTGCAGCTCACAGGAATGGCCCACACATTCCTTCCCCATAAAAGGAAAAGCCACCCCAAAGTGAGGTCATTTGGTTTTTCTGGCACAGACGCAGAGAGCTATGGACCACTCAATTCTACAAAGAACTTCCCAGACGACAAGGATTTGGCCCAGCCTGGTATTCATAAAATACGGGGATATGTGGTCTGGCTGAGCAAGCCTAACTTGACTCCTCTGTGTAGTTGAGATGTGACCCTCAACTTCACAGCTTGAAGCCTCGATCGTTTTATCTGTGAAATGGGAATGACCAAATCCACCCCTCTTGGGGTTCTGGTACGAATTAAACAGCACAATTCTTGACTTACACCGGGGGGGGCTCAAAAAGTAAAATAAAATGCAGTTAGCGCCCCGCCTCTCTCCAGGGTCATTTCTTCTGAGTGTGCTTTGCTGACCGGGAATGAGGACCTGCCTAGACTCCAAGTCCCCCGTGTGGAAGCTTCTCTCCAGAGGTCAAACCGCTTATTACAAATTTGCAAGCAAGAGAGAGATACATAACTGCTCGGACAAAGAAGTTTTCCAGGTCTCTTCTCTGTGCCCCTAAATAACCTCCTGGGCTGGAGCTTCTCTTCTGGCCTGTCCCAAGTCCCCCACCCCCGGTCATCCCAGCCCTCTCGAGGCATCTCCTTTGGCACTGGGAACTCTATGGTGGCCACTGTCACCAGGCTTACAGCTGGAGGCAACCGGGGCATCAGCTCTGTCAACTGCTTCCAGGGACTTGGGACGGGGTCCGGGAGGCCCCAGACCCAACAGGCACAGACACTGCACCTCTGTGTGGGGGCCTGAAGGCCCTGAAGAGAAGCCATGGCCCAAAGTCTGCGCTTACACTGACTGATCCAATGACACAAGAGCAGGGCAGAAAAACCAGAAGAACAGCTCAGCGCGGTGTTCTCAAATTTGAACGCACATCTGAATCACCCGGAGGGCTCGTTAAAACAGACTTATGGCTCCCACCACCATAGCTTCTGTTTCAATAGTACTGGGCAGGCGGAGAAACTGCATTTCTAACAAGTATCCAGGTGATGCTGATGCTGCTGGTCCAGAGACCGCCCTGAGGACCACGGGCTTAGTGGCTAGGAGGATGGGTCTGGGTGCAGAAGACCTGGGTTCAGTCTGAGTCTGCCACTTACCAACCCTGGGACCTGAGCAAGTTCTTGACCTTTCTGAGCCTCAGTCTCCTCATCTGTTAAAATGGGATAATACCTTTCTCACTGGGCTGTTAAGGGGTTTCAGTGAGCTAATATATGCAAAAAGCCTAGCAGTTAGCAAGTAGTTAACAGTGTCTACAGTTCATTATTAAAGGACAAGAAAGAAAATGAAAAGGATGCTCATAGAAAGGAGTGAGACAGTAGGAACTACTCAGGGCCCGTGGAACTGCCCGTGTATACTAAGTGGTCACCAACCAGGGGTTACAGAGGTCACCTGGGTGCCTGGTGTGTTCCTGTGTCCAGGCCAGTATGCTCCTGCAGGCACCACATCCCATGCTCTCCCCGGCCCCGGACTCCTTGACCGGATCAAGGACACATGATCAACAGGACCTCAGCACCAGGACCCAGACTCCAGGCCAATGCCACGGTGCCACCCGCCTCCTTCCTGAGGAAGCTCCACCCAGCAGCCACATGATCTCCTACCGAATGCAGGTAGGAACACGGCTTCCCAGGGGAAAGCTCAAAGCTCCAAGGAACCCTGAGCCCTCAGGATGCCAGAGACACTGGGAGCAGCAAGCAGGGCATGGGGGCACGAGCTCAGAGCCCAGCAACTGTGGAAGCATCACAAGCCACAAGGAACCACACCAGTGATCTGCCCCCTGGGGGACTGGAGCAGAAACTTCCTAAGGGGCGTTAACAGACTCCATCTATAAACTGCCACTCCCTGGGGAGTGGAGCCTTTCTGAGAAGAGCTCCATAATTCTCAACTAGGGCAATTACCCCATGCCTAAGAGGAAGTTTCTAGTTCCAGGGGTGCTGAATGGAGGAAGGGAACAGAGAGGCTTGGCACTTCAAGAATTCCTCCTCAGTTGCATATTAAAATAATCTATCCCTTTACACCTAATAAACTAGTAAACAATTAGAAAGGTGATTATGCCAAATGTCGGCAGGATTGAGAGATCCAGAAACCCTCATGCCCAAATGAAGGGTGGACTGTGCAGCCATTTCAGAAAGCAATCCAGAGCTATACTGTGAAATTCAGTGTGCACCTACCCAACAACCCAGGAAAGCCCCCTCCCAGAGAAATTCTCACGCAGTGACTACTGGGATATGTGGGAGAATGGGCGTCATCCCGTTATTTGTGTTGGCAGGGGAGGAGTTGGGGAGGATCTGCATGTCCACAGTAGGGGACTGTAGGATAAAATGTGATAGATGCATGGTGGCCTTGCATGGGGACCCACCATGACAGTGGCCCATGAACTGAGAGGACTAATTAAGTCAATTCCCTTCACCTGACGTCCAGAAAATAAAGTTTCTTCTCCCAAAGTACAAATGCAGATCAGCACATTATAAAGAAGCACAGAAGTCCCAAAATCCCTTTATTAAGGAGCCAGAGGCAACCTGTGGACCATGGACACCACCACCCAGGCCCAGGACAACGTGGCCCAATGCCATCACTGCCCTCCCAGCCTGTCCATGAGACCTGTCAGCAGTCTGGGGCATTGGCAGCTCAGCACGGCAGGCCTGCTGGCCAGGTGGCCAGCCAACACCTCAGCATGGCCATCCTGGCTCAAGCGACAGGGTGGCCGGGGGATCAGCAGCAGGCAGCAGGAGGCTGAGGAACAGGAATGTGTCTGTGGAAACTTCCACATTTCTGGAAGAGTGGGAAGAAGTGCAGCGATGGGGCAGGACATGGGGCTTCTGTCTGTTGCTGAACGTGTTCACGGCCCTCTCCAAAGCTCAGAGACACAAGCCCGCTCTGTCCTCTAGCACCCGGCTTAACCTCAGAAACTGTGCAGTGGGAGAGGGGGCCACAGAGAGCAGGGGCAGCTGAGGGGTGCTTGCTACCACCTCAGCCTCATCCAATCCTGTTCCAGAGGAAAGTACTGTGTTACGTCCTCAATTTAAAGATGGGGACACTGAAGGCAAAGTGGACCTCTGAGAGCCCTGAGGGGAGGAGAGAGGGAATAAGATCCTGGAGTTGCTCAAAGATGCTGGCTATTATTATCACCACTCGGTGAGGTATGTGCCATCTCAGCAAATCCGCTCAACCATCCTGTTAGGGGAAGAAACCGAGGGTCAGAGGCGTTATAAGTAACCTTCCCAGTCACACAGCCAGTGAGAGGCAGAACTGAGATTTGAACTGGGGTCTCCAGGAGGCCAAAGCCAGAGCCCTTTCCACTACCTTGGGGGCTGAGGCTGGTCCAGGGAAGCCTTCAGCCCTCGCTCAGGCCGGGAATACTGAGAAATCAGTCAGCACCACCGCCCCAACCATCCTGCCCTGCCCACCGTCCTGCACCAGTCCCCGGGTCAGTCTAGAGCCACTTGGGCACCTGTGTGGCTGTCCCCAGGCAGTCCCTGGGCCTGGACCTGTAAGGGTGGCTAAAGGGCAGCCCAGGACATGGGTTGAGAACACCCCTAGCACTCATGTCCAGCCACGAGAGGAGGTCCTGGACCTCGAGGCTCCCTGGGGACGCAGGACAGGCCGGGCAGGTTTTTCTTCTAAGTCTCAGTTTTGGGGAGGTGGAAAGAGGGTTTGAATTCTTGTCTCTTTTGGCTTTCTGAACAGAAAGCCCATTGAGCAAGACCATGAATAATAAAGGGGCAGCCAAGGCGGGAGGTGTGTGCATCCGAGTGTGGGCAACAGGCTTGCTGGGGCTGGACTGGCCTCCCTGATGGCAGGTCACTGCAGATACTCCCAACCCATCCAGGCTCCAGGCCTCCCCTGCCGATCAGCTGGAGCCAGGTTCATTCACTCATTCAGTCAGTCAATTCTTACTGAGCACTGTGTCAGGACTGGGGCCACATGATGGACAAATAAAGACATGGTCCCTAAACCAAGGAGCCTCCAGTCTGAGAGAGGAGACACACTTAATCAAAGACTCATATATACATGAGTGTATATCTGCAAACTGAGCTTAAATGCATACGGGAAAAGTTCCAGAAGGCACGAGGCTAAAACAGGGCCCTAACCTGGTCCAGGGTGTATGCGGGTGGGTGTCTGCAGGTGTGTGTGGGTGTGCACATCTGACCACTGGCCTGAGGACGTCAGTGAATTATTAAAGCTGAGGAATTTTAATGAGATGAAAACTTTGTGAATGTGAAGGGAGACCATATAATTTATCATCCAAACCAGGGCGCTTGAAAATAAAAGGAGGTGCTACTAATAATTACATCAAGCCAACAGGTGCAAGCTGAGCTGTACAGTCACCCTACGCACGTGTGTGGGGTCGGGGATAGTCACGAGGGTGGTGCCGCCCACGCAGAGGAAACCACACATCAAAGGCCCGGGGAGAAGGGACTAAGGCCTGCTCAAACCACTAGGAATGGCCACTGGGGCTGGTGCAGGAGGAGAGGAGAGGGGTGCCAGAGGTCAGCGGGCCGCAGGGGCATGGGACTTCTGCAGGACGTTAGGGTGCTTTCTCCTGAGAACAACAGAAGCCACTGAAGAGGTTCTGTTTGATTTCAGCTGGGGGTGGGGGTGGGGGTGGGGGTGAGGCGGGTGCGGGAATCAGATGTTGGCTTACGTGTAATTCATTACACCTGCATCCTGGAATGAGCCTCGGAATTGCAGTGTGCAGAGCAGACCCGAGGTGGATGAGGATGGCAGCAGGGACCAGTTAGGAGACTGCAAAGAGGCAGGCAAGAGACCACGGTGGCTTAGATGGGATCATACAGAAGTGTCGTGGATGTTCAGGGGGTGAGGCAGGGACCAGAGCTCACACCCAGATTTCAGACCTGAACAAACAGATGAAGGAATGGGTGAAGGTGCCATCCACTGAAACACGGCTTTCCACCCCATACTCTTCTGCCCGCCCAGACACCTACAGCAGCTCACCAGTTACAAAAGAAGGTCCAGTCCTCAGCCTCACAATCTCATTTGAAGGTCAGAGAGGGAGGACTTCAGAGACCAGGATGCCCACTGTCCCAGGGCTCTGTCAGTATTAACACAAGTAATCCTCCCAACCACCCTATGAGGTAGGTACTATTATTAATCCCATTCTACAGGTGAGAAAACTGAGACACAGAATCTCACAAAGTCTCTCAAGGTCACATCAAACAGTAGATGAGGAGACAAAATTCAGGCCACAGTGCCCATGCTTCTAACCACAGGCTCAGCCAGCCTAGATCTCCTCGCCCTCTCCTCTCTCCTGACCCTCCCAAGGGCCCAGCAGCAGGTCACGTGCAAGAGCCTAGAGCCGGCTCCTCCACTCTCACTGCCCACCAGCCCACCTCACCCCAGCCCGGTGGACTCACCCTCCGGGGGTGGAGCCAGGCAGAGGCTGCTCCTGAGCTCCCTCGTAATCCTACTCTGCAGTAGGGTGGACAACATTGGCCGTGGAATGCCCCAGTGGAGCAATCCCAGTGCTTCCCTCCCACCCTTCCCAAGCCTCTCCACCAAAACCTGGAGAAAATCAGGCTGAAATCATCACTAAGAGCCTCTTAAAGGGTAACTGGGTCGGGGGGGGCGCGGTAAGTGATGACTGAAAAGGGTGTTCCTTTGATGGACCAGGCCAACCAGGGAACAAGCAAGCAAGTGAGGCAGTGGACCTCTGCACTTGGCACAGCCACCTGACCCTGGCAATCCCCATTCCTCGCTTCCCACACCTCTGTTTTCCCCTACCTGAGCACGGGGGCCAGCCCTGCCTGTGCTCCCAGAAGGCTTCCCAGACCTAACATACAAGTGGTGAAGAGAGGGAGAAGTGGACACTACCCACCAACAAGACTTCAGGACTCCACCAACAGCCCTGGGAAGGTGTTTGGGCCCTGTCCACCTGGCCCATACCGCCTCCCTAACCTCCTTACCCTCCGACACCTGCTGATTCCCAGTGGCTCTGGGACGAGGCCTGAGGCTTGGCACCCTCACCTGGTGCCAAGGTTTTCAGAAGGCACACCTGGGAAAGTGTCCTGGAGGGGGTCAGGGCTCTGGCCCCAGCATCCCAACACTGTTCGTTCCCCACTGGTGTCGCAGGCCTCCCTCAAGGGCAGCAGAAGGACATCACTGCTCCCCTCGCCACCACTGCAGCCTATTATTCACCTCCTTCCTGGCGCCCCATCTCTCCCCATCCCCCATCTTTCCCACACTTGAGCAGAATGTTTGCAGGCACAATGGACACACAGCACCGGGAGATCTGAGTTCTAATTCTGGTTCCACCACGAGGGGGCTGAGGGCCTCAGATCTGTTCCTTAAACTTCACAGTCTCACCTGTCAAGTCTCCCACTCTATGTGGGGCCACACCAGCCTCATGCCTGCCTCGGTGGGCTCTTGTGATACAGCCACTGGGAGAGCGAGCTGAGGGAAGCAAGGTTTCCCAAATTGACCTAATTATAAAACATGTTGAAAATACAGATCCCACCCCGACAACCCCGAACATTCTGGTTCAGGAGTTCTGAGGGAGGGCCCGAGAAGCAGCATTTTAGCAAGCAATACGTACTCCAGGTGAATCCTATAATCAGGCAAGTTTAGGCAACTCTGGGCTCCAGAAACACACAGGAAGTCTGGATCACCTCACCTTCTGCGCAGAGAAGGGAAAGAAGAGTTTGTAAAAGTGCTCCCTGGCCTTGTGCACGCACACAGAGTAACAACACCTGCGCCCACTTAGGGAGCCCAGCAGGTGCAGGACGCCAACCGGGGCAGTTTGCATCCATCATCTCGTCTAGTCCGTGCAAGAACCCTGCAAGATAGCCTGCCTTCTTACAGATGAAGAAACCGAGGCTCAGAATAAGGACCTGTTGAAGCATACAGCTAGTAAGATGGCAGAGCGTGCCTCCACCCAGGACTGCCAACTCCAAAGCTGGGCTCTCCCCAACACCCCGCAGCCTCTGCAGAGAGACTCCCCTGCAGGGAGGGACAGAAGGGAGAAGGCAGCTGCAAGCAGGACTCGCTCTCCTATTCCCTCCCACGAGCCTGGACATGACACACACATGGGTGGTCCCAATCATCCTATCCTGCAGAAGAAAGGGGCACTCCACTGCCTGGAGATGGAGATTTTCCATCTGTTTTCTGTCTCCAAATATGAGGGAGACAGGGGTCCTGGAGCCTGCAATCCAGAAAGGTGGGTAGGACCCACCTAGGAAACAATCATATAGCAACCCAGGGCAAGGGAGAGTTCTGAGCCAGAATGCTGCTTGGTGCTGGAGTGAGGGGCTCCAAGAGGGCCTGGCAGGGAAGGGTGCAGAGATCAAAGAACATGTGGCATCTAGAATGAAGCCCAAGGTACCGTGGACTCCTTCTTACCGGCAACACATAATCCCTGCTTAGCCAGCAGCAGGCGGCCCCACAGCAGAGTTCAACAACTCCTGGCTCCCTGGAGGGAAAGCAATTTCCTCCTGCAGAGGAAGCTGCCACCACCCAGCCAGACAGCATCACACAGCCCCTTCCTCCTATCCCGCCTCTCGAGGGGAGCTCGGCCTGGGACCAGACAACTGAGAAGCGGAGGGAAACACCATGGCAGTCCTGAAACCTTGCCTTCCTGCCCGGAGTCCTCCCCCAGGCCTGGCGGCTGGTGATTCCTCTCCCACTTAGAGGACACAACTATGACAACAGCTGACATTTGGTGATACTCGCTAAGCACTTTGTACTGATTATCAC
This sequence comes from Diceros bicornis minor, assembly GCF_020826845.1. Lineage (NCBI taxonomy): Eukaryota > Metazoa > Chordata > Mammalia > Perissodactyla > Rhinocerotidae > Diceros > Diceros bicornis. The sequence continues at coordinate 17,459,130 of NC_080763.1, forward strand.
ATTTACTCTTCACAACAAGCTTAAGAGGTAAATTTTGATCCCCATTTTAGAGATGGAAAAACTGAGGCTCTGGAGGGTTAAATAACCCAGCTGGCAAAGAGCAGGCCCCAAACCAAAACCCAGGAGTTTCCTAACCCAAATCTCAAATTCTTTCCACTGTTGTCTCTCTCTCTCACTGAGCTTCTAAGTACAGGGTACCAGACCAGCCAGAACCAGAGATGGCCCTGCTCCCAGGGAGCCAGGATCGAACTGACAGGTAATGACACGCCTGGTCAGTGAGGCACAGACTGAGCAGCCGAGAGGGAACAACGTGCAGATCCCTGCAGGGGGCCAGGGACGCAGCTCACGGTGGAGTCCACGTCAGCGAGCAGGCAGAAACCAATTTGCTCTGCACAGGGCTCTGGGGTGCGGGTGTATTGGGGGCCCCACTTGAAACTGGTCAACTGCAGGGACAGCAGACTTGGTGACAGCAGGAATCAGGAGAGGAGATCCTGCTCTGTTAGCAAGAAACAGGACTTGTCTCCGAAGGAAGCTAACAAGTTTTGCACTCGTCTCCGTAATTCCCTGGCCAAAACTCTATCACACACTAACCCTCTGGGAGAGCCCCTGGGAGACAAACAGCCTGGGACAGGAAGAACTGGGGGAAAAAAAAAAGTCAATGGCAAGAGTGGGGCCAGCTGGCTCTGGGGTCACTGTTCCACTCCAGGGTCCCCAGGAAGCTGCAGCCCCCTTCCCTGTGTCTGCAGCAGGAGGAAGGCGGAGACCTGGCCCCAAAAGGCTCTTCTCCACCAAAAGATGCCGGAGCTTCTCATTAGCTCAGAGGCTCCAGACTTCCCCAGAGCTGTGCGGCAGCCAGCGCCACACACAGTACGCCCAGCTGGCTGGACCGCCCACCTCTGCAGGCAGCTACTGTGGCAGGCCCAGCCGGCCAGGCGCCTGGCCCTGGGGAAGGAGGAAGGAGGGGTGGTGTCAGGGCCCTCTGCTGACCTATTGACCCTGCCTCACGGGCTCGAAGTGCCCGAGAGACACAAACAGTAAATGCATCAAATATAGCAATTTCACTTTTGGGTATATACAGAAAAGAATTGAAAGCAAGGACTCAAACAGATATTTGTACACCCATGTTCACAGCAGCACTATTCACAATAGCCAAAAGGTGGAAGCAACCCAAGTGTCCATCAACAGAAGAATGGATACACAAAATGTGGTGTATACCTACAATGGAATATTATTCAGCCTTAAAAAGGAAGGAAATTCTGACACAGACTACAACATGGATGAACCCTGAGGACATTATGCTAAGTGAAATAAGCCAGACACAAAAGGACAAATTCTGTATGATTCTACTTACATGAGGCACCTAAAGCTGTCAAATTCACAGAGAAGTAGAACGGTGGTTGCCAAGGGCCAGGAGGAGGAGGGAATGGGAGTTGTTTAATGGGGACAAAGTTTCCGTTTTGCAAGATGAAAAGAGTTCTGGAGATGGATGGTGGTGATGGTTGCACAACCATGTGAATCTACTTAATACCACTGAACTGTCCACTTAAAAATGGCCAAAATGGTAAATTTTATGTATATTTTACCACCAAAAAATATGTATCTATATAAATTAAACATATAAAATCTTACGTGTGGCATAGAAAAATAACCATGTCACCTGTGGGGAATTGTTTTTTTTTTTACCATGAGCATGGCCATACTTTCATAATAAAACAAAAAAGACACTGAAGATTTATAAACCAAAAACGTTTCAAATCCTGATTCATGAGAGTGTTTAAGAACTCCCTACTCTACAGAATGGGGCAATGCCATCACCTGACTCTTCTTGACACCAGCCTGCCCTGCAGAGAAGGACGAGAAACACTCCCCGAAAAGCAGTAAAGGCAGACTTGGGGTGGGGCCGGCTGTACTGCACAGGGCCTCACCAGGCCCTGCGCCCTTCGTGAAAATGGCAGGAGGGAAGTGCCCCCCAGGGCCAGAGGCGATGACTCCAGGGTGACTCGGCTCTGGTTTCCCCGGAAGGAAATGAGCCAGCCTTTTTCCCCTTTTAGGAAAGCACAAGGGAATGACTTGCCCATCCCTACATGCCCAGGCTTCTTCCCCAGACGGCTCTGGTGAAACCACCCCCCAACCTCCACTGCAGGGGGAGGGAAGCCAGACGGAAAAGGGAGGCAGAGGAACCAGCTCGCCTGACTGAGAAGACACGGGATGGGGGAGGCACAAAGGACAACGCGGGCCTTTCCTCTTTCCACCCTCGAGTCCCACCATGAATACACCAGCAGGGATGCAGATGGGCTCTGGTCCTATGTCCCCACTGACTAGCATGCTTCAGTTTCCTCCTCTGTAACTTGAAGACCAGGGAACACTTGCTACCTAAGGCTCCTTTCACGCTGAAACTCGAGGCTTCTGTAGGAGCTGGGTGATGCACGGAACTGAGAAAGGCTGGAGAAGACAGAACACGGCCTTGGAATCAGGAAAGCTGCAGTATGGAGACTCATGCCTGGTACCCCTCCCAGAAGCAATGCTTCTCACTGGAACACCAGCACCCCTTACCCTTGGGCCAGGCCACCCAGTCATTCATTCAATCTTTTCTAAGCTCTTACCCTACACCAGGGACCGTGCCAGCGCTGGGGAACGGGGTGAGCAGCTCGGCCCCCCAGGCACTCGCAGCCTCGGGAACGTCTCCACCAAGTTTCAACAGCTGCCAACCCACCCTGTCCCCAAGGCCAGCCTTTTGAGGGAGCAGAGTCTAGAAGAGTAACACAAAGAGCAGGCAGAAGGGGAAGCCATATGGGACCCCGAAAAGAGCACAGAAGCAAACTGCGAGTCAGGAAAGCATGGCTGGAATCCGGAGCCGGCCGCTGATTTGCTGTGTGACCTTGGATGAGCGGCTTCAGCCCTCTGGGCCTCTGGTTTCACTGGGTCTGGTCTCTGCAGGACCTTCCAGCTCTGACAGCCTGGGCATCTTGGGGACACAAGCTCTCAATCCCAGGATCACGGCAGAGAGGCCTGCTGGAGGCAGCAGCACCGCTGACCCAGCCGGGACCCCGAGGACTCCAGACCAGCCGAGCTGACAGATGGCCAACTCTAGGGAGCCTGTGGCCCCCGGGACAGAGCTCCGGCCGGCAGAGCCCAGCAGCTGGAGGCTGTCTGAAGGCAAACGTCTGCTTTAGCTTCAGGGATAAAATGAATGTCCCAGTTTTCTCAAAGTTGGAACCCTTTAGCTTGGGACGGGGTCGAGGATTGGGATGGGGCCGAGGACCAGAAGGAAGTTTTGAGCATTCCCTAGGCGCACTGCCTAGTAGGGGAAAGCGTGCCCCTCCCGCCCCCATCTCTGCCAGACTTGAACCATAAACACAGCCCTTTTCTGAAGGGAAGGCCTTAACACAAACCACATGCGGCAGGGACTTCCCCCCACCCCCTCCTGGCCCTAAAACTAACGTTCAGTGTCTCCTCCGCCAAAATTCACTTGAAGGCCGAGCCTTAAAGAGCCAGCACCTCCGGTTCTCACCCTCACACACTCTCAATCACATCCCTGCTTAAACAAAATGTCAAGGTCCCCAAATGGAAAGTGTGGATGAGGCAGCCTCTGAGGAGCGCCTGGCACCCATGCGGCCCAGGGACAGATTTAAAAGGAGAGGTCACTGGAGAAGGAACGCTGATCCTCCACCACCAGCCCAAGACGGACCAAAGGGCAGCCTTCCAGGGCTGGTTCCTGAGCCTGGGGATCGGCCCCTGGGGAGGGCGCCGGTGGGGCTTGCCAATGGAGAACAGCCAACCCATAGAGAGCAGGCTTGTGCACAGCCCTGTCCTTGGGGCACTCTGGAGATTCCTGGAAGAGTTCATTTCCTGGACTTCAGTTTCCAGTTTCTAGAAAATGGGATAAATAACAGGCATCTTATTTAACTCTGATCTCATTCAAAGCTGTGATGACCTGCCAGAACCCTTCTTAAGAGAACTGGACTCTGCCGGGTTTTGCAAGCTTCCCAGCTGCCAGGCTGCTTGCTCCCATCCTGAAAGCTCTTCTGGTCTTACCGATCCTTCCAGCTCTCACTGAAGGCCCAGACCATCCACCACCTCCCCGCCCCTCCACCCCATGCCAGGGACACGCCTCAGCACCCAGCACTAAGCAGCCCGCCCAGCAGAGAGGCACATCTTATCTCCCCAGCAAGGGGACACATCCCCTGCTCTTAAGCTCGGAGGACCGTGTCGTACACCCTCTGTGTACCCCACATGGCCTAGCAGTGCACAGCACACACTGAACATGCTCAGAACGGACAGTTAAATCCCCCCGAGCTGCCATTTCTCAAGAAAAGGGACAGGTGACAGCAGAAAAATCTGGAAAGGGATGTTGCTTCGGATAGAAATTCCCTGACTTGCTATCAATTTTAAATACTATTTTTCTTAAGTATTTAATCCTGTGAGTTTAACACAGCCGTTTTCATTTTTGCACGTTATCTTCCTGTTTCCACTGATTTTATGATTACAACCGAGTACAACATACATACGACATAGAGTCCTCCTACCTTCAACAGTCTATTGAACATTTTATTCCTGTATAATCTTCCTAATGTCATTTAAAGGCTGAAAAAATGTTCCACCACTATCATGTATCAGGATGGTTTGTTAAATACCTCCCCTAACATTAGGGAGAGAGGGAAACCTTCCCCTCAATTTTACTGTTACAGATAGCACAGAGGATATTCTTAAGCGTTTCTTTGTTTCTGTTGGACAGTTTCCTTAGGACCCAATCCTGGGGAGTGGAATTACCAGGGCAAGGGGTAGGAAGATTTTCATAGCTTTTGCTGCATAATCAAGCCACGACACTAACCCACAGGCCGCCCCAACCCTCAGCGCCGTCAGAAAAGAGCATCTGCACTCACTCATTAGACCAGAAACTTGCCCTGATGGGATTTTTTTTTTCCTTTTTAAAATTGTTTCTCAGTTAAGTTGCATTGGCTAGAAGATTTCATCTTCTCTGGGCCTCCAGGTTTAGCGCTCTGGAGATCCTTTTTCTTCAAACTTAGCTCCAAGTCCCACCTCCTCTATACCAATCCCTCTATAATCCTAGTCCTCTCGGACGTCAGTGGACCTGGTGTGGCTCCCCGATGCCTTTCCTGCAGACTCAACCCCCCCCCCATTTCTGAGATCCCTGATCTCCTTTTATACTTGTGACTCCCACAGTGTCACATCTCCCCTGCAAAACTTCCACTAGGCAGAGAGGCAGCCAGAGGGTTTTTTGACCTGGACCCCTCAAAATGACCCCTAGGAGTGTGGAGTCATTTAGGGAACTGCCCGTTAAACTGAGTCCTACAGGCCTTGTAGGCTTCCTGTTGCCTGAGCCCCGTCTCAAGGGGGCAGTTTGAGTCCGTGCTAGCAAAACACACGGCTGCTGGCAGACCCCCAGGCTGCAACGATCCAGTATCATGACGACGCGGAGGCGTTCACGCGGTCTAGAGCCAACCCAAACCCCTCTCGTCACGCTGTCTGGATGAAAGTTAGAACTCAGACAACAGCCCACAGTCAGAACTTGGCTCAACTGAGACTAGAGGATCAGAGGTCACTGAGGTGGGACAGGGAGGGGAGCAGGGCCAGGCAGGATACAGAATGTTGAAAAGCTCTCTCTGTCCACAGGAAACCAAACAACAGAGCCGGTAGGTCGCTGAAGGACACAGATGTTGTGGCAGGGAGGGCCGCCTGTCTGATATGGACGGCCCCTCAGAAGGCCCAGGATGAGTCAAGCGTGGCCTCCACCACCATCACTGCAATATTTTGCTTTAAAGCAGCCTTGCAGACAGCCAACTGGCCCACCTGCTCCAAAGCCAAAAACAATTTACAGTCAGGGAGCAAGAACAGATTTTCTTTCCTTTCTTGACTTTCCCTCTAAGTAATGGGGGTTTGGGGTCCAGAAGAGACACTTGGTTCACATTTTGGAGGCCTAGTGATTTATGGTCTAAGTCTACGAGGAGACAAAGCACTATCAGAATGTCCTGGAGGAAGTGTGAATCCAAGTGAAGGAGATGAGTTTGTTTAGCTGAACTCCTACCATTCAGACTGAAGCAACAACATTCCCCCACGGAATCCTTCATAGAGGTCTCTAGCATCATCTAAAAATTAAGTAGGGAGCTTGCTAGAAATGCAGATTCCTGGGCTCTGAGCCCAGAGTATTTGGTTTGACAGGTCTGGGCGAGGCCCAGGAGCCTACAGTTTTTACATGAACCCTAGATGGTCCACGGACCACTGTTTAGGGAATATGGCCTTGGAGTGACTCTCCACTTGGGTGGCAGAGAGCGGACATGCCATGGGAACCAGAAGACCTACAGGGAAGTTGTGGTCACCTGGAGTGGGTGATCATTTAATAAGGTGTAGGCAGGAGGCCCTTAACTGCTACCTGCCTCCACTCCTCACAGCAAAGGAACCTTTTCTTTCACAGAGCAAAGCACAAGTCCCTGTCTCCTCAGGAGTCCCTCTCTCCCTCTGAATTACCACGAATCTTAATTGGACCAGCCTTTGTAGTTCACTGTGGTTTTCTGGGTGGGGAGAGACAGACAAGGAGGGTAGAGTGTCTAACAAACCAGACAGAACAAATCAATCCCAGCCTGTCCACATGGCCGCAAGCTGGAGCATCACAAGGCCCCAACAGGGAGCTCTTTACCCAAACATCCAGAACAGCAGCTGAGACATTCTGGTGGCTTCCCCCTTCACTGCCCCCAAGTAAATGTTCCAACACCAAGATTCTCTGTGGTGAATCCCATGGCTCCAAAGTTCTGATCAACCACAGCCCCTGGACATTGGAAAACTGTCCCCAGCTGTGTCAGATGGGCTGGCCATAGGACACTCAGCACTAGGGACATTTTCTAGGTTCACCTCCAAGAGAGCCTTAGAGTTCTCAACATGGCTACAGGGGCTTGGGTAACTCTAAGATGCCATCACTTAAGCATCATCTCTTCTTCCCCCAAGAGACATCTGTGGACCTCCAGCTACGGTCCCTGCCCAAATCACACCCAACTCAAGGGCAGGGCCAGGGTTGCAAGAGAAAGGAAGCTTCTGTGCATCACCTCCTACATATTGAAAATGACACAACCATCAGGTGTGTCACTACTGTGTGTGCAGCATCAAGCTCTCCCAATTCACCCATTTTGGCATTTGAAGCCACCTCAGGAATCTTTAGTCAGCTCTTAGAGTTCCTAGGGACTGAGGCCTCAGTCCCTATTTGACGTCAAGTCATTCCATGAACAGTTCAACTTCTTCTTCCCATCCCAGCGTCTGGGAAATTCAGTCAGACATGTAACTGCTAGGGTGACAGTGGAGCTGCGCAGTCACAGAAGTAACACTGTGGGTTGGGGGCACCAGCAACCTCAACCCAGAACCAGCACCCCAGTCAAGAGTTCAGCAAGGGCCCGGCCAGCACAGAAAGCGGTCTCTCCCACCCTGGAGGCTTCCTCCTGAAGATGGGGGGTGGAAGAGAGTGTCACCTGGACCACAGAACGTTTGGTTCACAGAAGTAAAGTGGGGGAAGTGAGAGCCGGGTGCAGAGATGAGAGGTTTAGGTTCTCATTTATGACTTCTCCCACTTCCCTTCAGTTTTACCAAACACCCTGGCTCTTCTGACAAGCCTCACAGAAGGACAGGAACTTGGGGAATGTAGTCAGGAACCAGGTCTGGACAAAATTTTCTCAGACAGATTCCACTTCTCGACCACTTCTCCCACTGGTGCCCATCAGCCCGGTACCACTGCCCCTTAGGTCCTGCCTGGCATGTGGCAGCTACAAAGGAATCTGCTAAGTTGCCAATGGGTGATAATATTTCACATTTTCGTCCCAAATATCTAAATCCTGATAGTTTCCAAACCACCTTCTATGTATCTAGCACTAGATTAAAATGTTAGCAAGGCCTTCAGAATCTTAGAAATATAAGCCTACAGCTGGACAGCCAATGGCTGAGAAAATATTTTGGGTCAGAGGAAAATGAGGTGCCCACCCCCCCAGGTAGGGGGCGCCTAGGGACAGCCATTAAGAGGGACTGCCCCAGCTCAACCCCTGCCTGACAAGAATCAAACAGGCTCACTACAGCAGCACACCAAACCACACACCTCCACACTCTCGGGGTGGTAGAATTTCAGGCAATCCTTATTTTCTTCTTTGTACTTTGCTGCAGTTTCCAAATTTTCCACAATAAATTTTACTTTCCTTTTTCATTAGCAAAAAAAAAAAAAAATAGGTTTTGTAATGCGAGTAGCACATTAATCTAGTCTGTCTTTCAAAGACAACCGATGAATATATAAGAGGACTCATAGAAATGATCATCTCCTTTGACCGCTAACTCAGCTCCTAGATATTATCCCAAAATGCAGGGAAATGTCCACGTGAAAGGAATATTTATCGAGGGATTATCTATGACAGCCTGAAACTGGAAACCATGAAAATGCCCAATAATGGGAGAATTAAGAGGAGAGTGGAGGTCACCTGGCTAAGGAGTGAGGCAGCCAGTAAAGGTGCCATGCCCACACCCAGCCCCCACTGACACACCGTTTCCTTCCTGAACGGCCTCCTCCCTGCTCTGTGGCAAGGAGCCCGAGGCCACACCTTGTTGAGACCCAGAACAGATCCAAAAGAGCTTCTAGAGTATGGCTTTGGCCTCCACGGCCTTCCTTCTGAAACACTGGGGTGAGCCAAACTCGTTTTTCTGACAAAATAGCAGCTCTGGCCCTGCCCTCACGTGCCCAGCACCTAAAGCACACAGTTCTCTTCTCAGTAAAGGCCTCAGAAAACCTCTGAACAAGGGCCTGGGAGTTCACACTGACGGCTCTCCAGCTCCTGTCAGACAACTCTAAGTGAGAGAGGAGATGCTGAGGAGCATCTCAAGGACAGAGGCCTCACTTAGGCCGAACATCTAGAAACAGCTGGACGAGATTTCCTTATTCAGCTCCCCGCAGAAATGCCTTCACACAGTGTGATTCCACACCAGGCCTCTGGCTCTGCTGGGGGTTGATTTAAGAACCAACAGACAAAAAAGGTCTCTGCATGTTCCATGAAATGAATACTGATGGCATCATCCACTGCACAGCTCTCCTAAAATGGAAAAGCCCTCGGTGTTCAGTGCTTCCAAAGTGTCTCTTTCCCACAAACCGCTATACTTCCTTTTTACTAGGAAATAAACATAAGATCATTCCAATTTCCCCTTTTATTTTGGCTGTCAGGAAGCTCGGAACTAGGGTCAGTGCTGACCTACGAAAACTAACCTCTTTTCACATTGTTTTCTCAATGACCTCACCCCCACCCTGACAAAGCTCCAGATCTTCTAACTTTAATTTTAAAACTCTGTTGTACATGAACCTTTCAATGTGTTCTCCTCAAATGCTTTTGGAAAGAGGCAGGAAAGTACAAACAAATATATATTCAGGAAACAATCTCTATACTTGGATCTCACTGTCTCCAGGGCTATGTAGCTATATAAGAAAAAATGTCTTTGATAAAATGCCAAGTGGGGAAATAAAAAAGCAGAACTAAGTTGCACATACGCTATGATTACTCCTATCAAAATAATGCAGGCACGAGGATAAAAACAAAATAGGTTTCTGAAAATACAAATAGTTGTGTTTAGGTGAAAGGGTGAAAATGGGTATTTTTCCCCCCTGAAGTTATTTTCTGAAATGGAAACAGAGGCCCACGTGAGTGAAGCAAGCAGGCAAGCAGACGCTAGAAAAGCAGAGTCCCCCAGCCTTTCCCATGTCATCCCCCAGGCTGCCACACTGCGGGGAGGGGACAGGCTACAGCCCCCGTCTGGATCCTTCGGGACTGGAACCTAGTAGGTGATGGTCTGCATTTCTTAGGGTCTTGGGGAAGATGCCTGGTGCCCTGAAATCACAGCTGTTTGAGATTCCTGCCATTCCCTGTCAGTCAGTGGCCATGTTCTAAGCCCTCCCTCACAAAAACAACAAACTGGACACCTGGACACATGGAGGGGAGGGGCAAAGGCCCTGCCATGACCCCTGACCTCCAATGCCTCGGGCTTGGTTGGCACACTAGTGACCCCTCAGCCTTCCCATGTCAGATCAAATGCCACTCCCTCCAGGAAGCTTTCTTCATCCACCCCCAGAAACTACCCCCACACCCAACCAACAGACATTCACGAACGGCCTACACTCCTCCTCCAAAACCCTCAGCCCACCTGAAACCACATCCTCAGCATCTGTCCAGACCACAGGCCTGTGAGCCCCGGTCCCAGCACAACTGTAGTTGGTGCCCTATCCACGAGCTCAGTGGCCAGCAGACAGGATGGTTCAGCCCCTGCTGAGGGCCAACCTTTGGCCAACTGGACTAGAGGCTTCCTCCTGCCTCCACTGGAGTCAGGATCCCCCAAGCTGCCAGAGTGGCTGGCAGCTGACTCTGCCGCCTCCATGTCCTCTCTGATGACAACAGCCCACGTCGGGCACAGAAGTGTCCTACAGTGGTCCAAGGGGGCGCAGAGGCAGGGTCTGCTGCTCGGCTTCTTGCCTAGCCCTGGAGAGCAAGCAAGACCTCGAAGTAGGCTGACTCATCACCTCGCAAGTGCAGTGAGCTCATTCCCTGCCAGGGCATCCTCTGGATCGGAAACCCACAGCAGGGATGGTTCCCATGGCAACGGGCCAGCACCTCCTCCACAGCCGCCTTCCCTGGAGCACCATTGGCCTGTGCCCACGGGTCACTTCACCTACCCTCCCCCCGCCTAAATCCTTAGAACAGAGTGAGGAGGAGCCCCGAGGGCCAGGCAAGGCAGAGCACCCCTCCCTCCACCTCCTTCTCACCCCAAGTCTACTTAAACACATTCAAGGCCAGGAAACTCACGACCTGATAGTTCATCCTCCTTTGGAAAGTTTGACTCTGAGAGATTCTGAGCTAGACTCCGTCTCCCACACAACTCTCACCGATCCCTACTTCTCCCCCGCGGGCCTACCCCACGCGGCAAGTCCAGCACACCCTCTTCCATTGGGCAGCATGGAGCCTTCTCCAAACAGCTGGGTTCTCATCCTTCTCCACCCTCTAGGTGAGAGTATATTGGTCTCTAATCCTCTCAAGGCACAGTGCCCAGTTCAGACAGCTGTGCACTGAGCAGGACTTGGGACAAGCCAGGCATCCACTACTGCCCCGAAGATGGCCCAAGCTTGTCCCTCTGCGACTCACCCTGTACTCACTGTCACCAGCCCCAGGCCTATCTCTCCAGCTGCTCCCTGCCTACTCCTTCACACTCATCTCCTGCCCCTCCCTTCCCAGAACCTGACACTCACTGTGTCTTGCCTTTGGTCACACTCTTTGCCTGACCCACTTCCCCCACCTTCACCAACACCTGACTCACTCTTACATGGTCTCCATTTAACTTGTAGCTCACAGTAGCACCTCCTCCAGGAAGTCTTACCTGTCCCCTCCAAGGTGGGCTGGGGCCCTCCTTGGGCTCCCGTCACCATACTGCATAGGACATCTTTGAACGTGACAGGCAAATGCCAGCTCATGGGTCTCTCACCCGCTGGCCTCTTCAGAGACCGAGGATCATGCATCTGGCCCTTATCTGAAAAGAGCAAGTGCTTAATATTTGTTAAATCTAGGTGGCAAGCACATGGGCAAGCACGTATTTGTTTTACTACTCTCTATACTTATATTTGAAATGTCATAAAAAGAAAACAGATGATCCACAGTAAATGTGAATTGAGTAGATGAACTATGGTTGGCCACAGTGCCTTTGGCCCCAGTGGACATGTTTGTCCATCTCATGTGTCTGCTGAATTCATCCTTGTGAAACATTCCTCCCCCTGAGCCCAGCGCCCCTGGTCAGTTACAGAACACCGTGGGTTCCAACCCTCAGGAGAGCACCTGCATCGTGCCTGGCATGGCGGCAACACGAGCGGGAGTTTTTATCAGCACTAGAGTATCATTTCATCTCCACTTGCCTTTTTCCACTTGAAGTTCCTAGCAGTTCATACCAGCTCGCTAATCTCACTGTAAATTAACCCAGACGGCTAAATATGACAGGCAGGCTCAGTCACTAACTCTTGAAGCTGGGTAATGGGTACGTGGAGATTCATTATACTATTCTCTACTCCTGTGCTTGAATTTTCCATAGTAAGTTTTTCCCTTGATTCATTCATTCAGTGTTAATTCTAACATTCCTTAAGTGCCTACCACATGCCAGGCATCGTGGATAAAGAGAGATATAAGAAACAAACCTCCCGGGGGCGGCCCCGTGGCTTAGCGGTTAAGTGTGCACACTCAGATACTGGCGGCCCAGGTTTGGATCCCGGGCGCGCACCAACGCACCGCTTCTCCGGCCATGCTGAGGCCGCGTCCCACATACAGCAACTAGAAGGATGTGCAACCGTGACATACAACTATCTACTGGGGCTTTGGGGGAAAAATAAATAAATAAAATTATTTAAAAAAAAAAGAAACAAACCTCCCCCGTGAATTGATAATTAAATTCTAAATCATTTGCTATCTTACCCCTCCCTGGGAATGAAACGCCTAATGGCACTTGTGACGTGAGGACAATGCTGACCTCCCCCAAGGAACAAACAGCTCATGAGGGGCTTCAGCACTGTGGCCCTGGGCTTGTCTTCCCAGCCCTGCCTACCCCACCTACCTGTGACGTCTCCCCCAACACTGGGGCCTCCCCACATTCAGCAAGTGGCTGCAGGAAGCCAAGGGTGGGCCTCGGGGCTGCTGCTGATCTCCCACGCCCACAGGAAGCCACGCCGGAGCCCTCCAACTTAAAGGCAACTTTCCCTCAAAGGGCAGGGATGCAAACGCCCTTCATTCTGTCCTTACCACTTTTCCTAGAACCCGCTCCGTACCAGGTGCCAGGCCAGCTTTGGGGATAGAAATGGAAGTCACACGGATGTTCCTGACCTGAAAGGAATCATGATCCTATTGACTGGAAATCCACAGACTTAAATCCTAGCTATGCCACTTACTAGCTGCAGGACCTAGGGCAAATTACTAAACCTCTCTGGGCCTCAGTTTTCCCATCAGTAAAATGGGGATATTGGTGCCCACTTCACAGGGTTGTTGTGAGGATTAGATGTGTGAGTACATGGAAAGTCCTTGTCCCCGTGCTTCTATGTAAAAAGCTAAGGACAGTGCCAGGCACACAGCATTAGAAGAACTGGTGTGTATAACAGTATTTTCTTTTTAATTCATCAGGATCCCATAGTCCCTGTTAACAGGTCTAGGTGACAAGAGGCACTGAAACACTCTTTACAAAGAAGAAATCACAAAGGCAAGGCCAGATCCGAGGGACAGGCTCAGACTGGCTTCTGGCCATCCTTGCATCGCTGTCTTCTCTTGCCTGAGCTTTTCTGAGCAATGCCCCAGCCACAGCCTAATGGGTGAGAGGAGCCCATGAGCCTGTAAAGGCTTTGCACCCAGCCTCTTCTCTCAGAGGAGGCCAGAAAGGCTGCTTCATCAGAGAGACGCTCCCAGCCCGCCCAGACCGGGATGCTGTAGCCAGGCTGGAAAGTGTTTCATTGTCGTCGTCGTTTTGGGTTTTGTTTTTGTTTTTTTTTTGGGCCAGCTGCCACTTTCTGCTCACTCTGGGCGTTAGGTGGCGTGCCCCTCAGTCTGCTGAGCACTAGCCTTAGCGTGTTCTCTGACTTCTCAGGGTTTTGATTCCCTCACCTGTAAATAGGACTACTACCTCCTACCTTGTTGTGGGGATGAATAAGATTGTGCATGTGAAACAGGCTGCACAGGCCTGCAACAAAGAGGGGAAACACTAGCCGGGCTGTTTCAGAGGGCGGGGGCCTGGAGCACCTGTACAGGTGCTGGGCGCAGGAGCAGCCCAGCCCAGAAGAGCCCGTCTGGGGCAGCCAGCGGAGGCAAGGCCAGCACCCCTGTGCTCCCAGGAAGGCGAGAAAACCGTCCCTCCCAGAGGGAGGGCCCAGCAGAGCCTCATTGCCAAGACCATCTGGGAGGGTGGCCAGTGCCTGGGGAGGTCTCTGTGGGGCAAGAGGGAAAGAGAACAGACCCGGTGATAAAAAGCCCCCATCTGGCCCTGAGCACCCCCACCTCCACAGCGCTGGGACCTGCAGTGTCGGAGACCAGACAGATGGCCACTTTCTGGTTCCTCAGGAAGGTATGTGTCAGGAGAGAGGTATTTGGGGCTCAAGGAGGGTGGAGGTCCAGCTCCATCTCTAGTGAGGGGCTTCCCTTCCCCAGTCAGGGCCAAGAGCCACCAAGCAGGAGGGACCTGGCAGAGAGGTGGCAGCCAGGGCAGTGGTTAGGAGCGTGGGCTCCGGCCAGGCAGCCCTGAGTTCAAAGGCCATGACCCCACTCAACAGCTGTGTGGGTTGGGTATATTATTTAATCTCACTAAACCTCAAATCTCAATTTCTTCTCTAAAGCAGAGATGAAAATGTAATAATATCTATATTTCATAGGGTGGTTATGGCAATTCATTGACATAATGCATGTAACGGACTTAGCACAGGGCTGGGCACGTGGTAGTAAGTGTTAGCCATTAATATCAGGACTAGGACCACCAGTGCCACCAGCGCCACCAGCACTTGTCCCTGTGGCTCGTTTGTCGCTCCTCTCCTCAACTACAATCTCAGGAGCCAGTCCCAGGAACATCTGAGTGTAAGGGCAGCCATACAAAGGGCCACCTGCCCATCACCGCCTCCAGCCTGGCAGAGCACAGCGGCCATCACGTGTGAAATTCACCTGAACTTGACCACCCATACACTAGCCAGAACCCCAGCAGCTCCATCTGCCTTCAGAGCGCAGAGGCTCACCCTGCCTGTCTGTCAGCAGGTGTTCTGGAGCCCACCCACAAGGATGACTACAGAAGACGATTTATGTGTGCCCAGAATAAACAGTCCTTACCAAAACCAGCCCCACAAGGGATGAACTCACGGCAGTGTCCTTGGACAAGTCAGATCACTACTAAGGACCTCAGTCTCCTCATCTAAGAGGGGAGGATCAGGTGACAGTAAAGTGTCCTTCCGGCGCAGGCATTCAGTGATTTGATTTCTTCAAACTACTACAAGGGAAAGGGTTAGGGCTGGGTTCCCCGAGTAAACAAAGTGAAAGACAAGGCAGCCTACTGACACCAGCCCCTTGAGCGGATTCCAGCTGAAATCCTTGCTCCCTGGCTCCAGCAGGAGTTTCTCCTACCCACTGAGCCCACAGGCAGGTCACCTCCCTCACACTAGGCCTGAGGGACAGCCAAGCCTACACAAAAGACCAATTATGAACGGTCTACCTTGCAGTGGGCAGAGATGCTCTCCCCACTCCTCCTGAGCCACCCCCAGGCATCCCCATCCCCCGGACCACACCTGGAGCATCCAGGCTAGAAGGCAGAGCTAAGGGACCCTTCGCCAACCCCAGACAAGGCCTCCCCCACTCTCCCCTCCCCAGGCACCTGGCTTCCCACTTGGCCACACCCCAAGCAGGCATTTCCAGAGTAAAAGAGCACTGCTGCACGGGACTTGGGGAAGGGAAGCTCATTCACCTGGCCCCACTCTCTCCCTCCCCAGAGGGTGAGAACAAATTCCTAAAAGCTGAGGCCACAGAAGACTCCTAAAGATTAGAGTCTGTGTGTTAGCAGAATGGTTACTTTCAGAGCCATGCTGGGAAGCCCAGGAGTCAACCTCAAGATGACCTCCAGAAGCACTTGACTCTGCTGAGTGACCCCCCCCACCACAAGAGGACAGACACACAGAATGCTGGCACTGACCCAGATCTTAGAGAACATCTCCATGTGATAATCCAAGTCCAACATCCCATAACCTAGCCCCTTCCAGCATCGCACAGTAGCCACGGGCAGCAAGACAAGACCTCAGTCTTCTACGGCCCTGTTAGGCCCTGTTACGTAATGCACGACCGTTCTCCCTGTTCCGACAGACAGGACAGGGTCCTCCCAAGCAGTTCCCTGGCCTAATAGTTCAAAAAGGAGTCTTTCTACACCTACTCCTCTCCTAAATGCCACCATCCAAAGTCCCAACAGAAAGGGAGCAGGGCCGGCCCGGTGGCTTAGTAGTTAAGCGCGCGCGCTCCACTTCTGGTGGCCCGGGTTCGGGTCCCAGGCGCACACCGATGCACCGCTTGTCCGGCCATGCTGAGGCCACGTCCCACATACAGCAACTAGAAGGATGTGCAACTATGACCTTCAACTATCTACTGGGGCTTTGAGGGGAAAAAAAAAAAAAAAAAAAGGAGGAGGATTGCAATAGATGTTAGCTCAGAGCCAGTCTTCCTCAGTAAAAAGAGGAGGATTAGCACGGATGTTAGCTCAGGGCTGATCTTCCTCACAAAAAAAAAAAAAAAGAAATCATTTTCTTTAAAAAAAAAAAAAAGAAGGAAAGGGAGCAGAAGGCAGGTGGACCAAGGTCCTGCTGGACCCCACATACTGCGAGCTGGAGGGTTCTGCCTGGTTCCACACCCCCGAGATGCTGTGGCTAAGGACAGCAGGCTGCTGATGTCCACCACTCGAGAGACAACCCTCAGCACTGGAGCCAGACGGAGAAGGAAAACCGAGGCCCAAGTCTTACTTCCTTTGAGGCCCCCAAACCCACACAAGAGGACCAGAAACTCCCTAAAATTTGTCTGAAGTAAGGGCCCGAGCCAAATGCAATAAGGGCAGGGGGTAGAGGGATGTGTCAGCATGGTCCGTACCTCAGGAGAGGAATCTGAAGTGGGCCGCTGACCAAAAGAAAAAGAAACACAGCTGGACTGCCTAACGGAGCTGGGGGGCCTGCGCTGGCTCCCGGCCACCCTGCAATCAGACACCCCGGGAGGGGGTGCGGAGCGGCGTGGCAGGGCCTCGGGTCATCCCAGGCTCGGACCCCATCCCAAGCATGAGGCCAGCTTCCCTGGCCTCTGACCTCTTGACTCCAGGGCACAGCTCTGAGCCCTGCTCTGGGACCTGAATTCAGCCCCGTCACTGGAGTGGCCCTTGGTGACTCGGACCTTCACTACCCAGCACCTCAGCCTCTGCCGGACATCTCCTGCTGGACTGTGGCTGCCACATCCCCCCAAAGGCACTTGCCGTCACAGGTCGCCACATCCAATATTTGGGAGCACCTACCATGTGTCAGCGGGAGACTCCTAGGGAGCCAGCCGTGCTCGGGGTGCAGGAGCACATCTCCCTCACTAAGGGTGGGCCCCTCAAATAGAGAAAGAACACAGCTTTTATTTATTTTAGGGGGAGGGAGAGGAGATGCTAGGTAGAAAACAACAGCAAAGTCACAGTCTAGGTCACGACCTCTAGAGCAGCCGGCAAAAACAGCCCCAACTCTTCCCCCCGCCTATATCTACCTTCTCTTCGAGTAACTCTGAAGTGCCAGCTCACCTGTTAAAAATGCAGATTCTCAGGCCCCACCCTAGACCTACCCAATAACAAACTCTGAGGATGGGGCCCCGCAACCTGTGTTTTCACAAGCCCTCCAGGTGATTCTGATGCACATTCAAGTTTGAGAACCACTGTCCTACCCCACAAACCACCCTTATCCTTCTAGGCTTTAAGGCTCTGGGATGAGGTGACATGAGTGTGTCTGGATCCCAGTGGCACAGCCTCCAGCAGCCCTGGATAACAGACTCCTTACAAGGGGGCCCCAGGAGACCCCACAAACCCACTTTCAATCATCCAAGGAGCCCCACGTCAGTCACAGATCAGTGACATCCCGAGAACCCTCCAAACGTCCTTAGAGCCAAGTTTCACAGCAGTGCCCAGAGCAAGTGTGACGAGGTCTGCCAACATGTCTGTCCTTCCCAGCTCTCCCTCCAGCCCATCCTCTACCCAGGCGCTAAGTGAGCCAGGAATCCCAGCGGGGACACGGAGACCTAACTGGAATCCCACTGGCTGCCCCTGGGGCCCAGCCAAGAAGGACTCAGCCGTGGCTCCCCACCTCTGGCCTCTTCCAAAACGCTACGCACAGAGAACGACCAACTTCCAAATGCTGCAAAACGCCACTGTGGGATATAAAATATAAAGTCATGTAGAAGCATTCCCAAATTCACAGTAGCTTTCTGCCATTGCATATTTGCTTCATCAGGAGGAATAAAAGGACAGATTCTCCCCTAGAGGAGGAAAAACAGCAAAGTGGTGTGAGTGCCTAAGAACCTGACTCTCGGAGCCCCAGGGAGAGGGCAGCGGGCAAGGGTGCAGGTGCCCCAGGGGATGGAAGCCAGGGGCCAAAAACACGCATGGGATGAAAGAAAATAGGAAACTGAGACCGACTGCTCCTGCCCTCCCTCACCAAATACCAGCGAGTCTTCGAACACCGACAGGGCGCGGGCGGCAGGGGTAACACAGGGAGGCACCTGAAGCAGCAGGAAGCCCGGCTTCTGGTCCCACCTGCCACTCGTAAGCGGCTGTGCAACCTGGGCAAGTCCCCCAGGTCCTCCAGCCCCTGCAGCCCTGTGGTCTCATCCGCCAAACAAGGGGGCCAGGTCAGTCTGGACAGCTCCAGGACACTGGAAAGGCGTAAAGAGAAAGGGCAGCGTGCACAGCGATATGTTGGTTATGACACCATTTATGTCGAGTTTTAAACAGGTGCAAAAATACAGACCACTACACAGGCAGGAACTATATAAATGTTCACTTAGGAATAAAAACACCAAACTAGATAGTGGTTAATTCCAGGGAGGGAAGGGAATGGGACTGGGGAGAAGAACGCCAGGGCCTCAGCTCTGTCTATGAAGTTAATGGTCTTTGTGAACTGGCCACAAGAGCAAAAGTCTAGAGACAATGGCGTAACCGCCTGAGCCTCTGCAGGCCTTTCTAAATATCCTTACCTCCAGCTAAACCACCTCATAAGGGTGTTATGAGGATTAAATGAATTAGTATCTGTGAAACACTTAGAAACATGCCTGACCCACGCACGGTACCAGCTTAGTTCATGCTGGGGGCGGGGATGGATGCTCAGCTCCGTATTCCCAGATATACTCCTGGGCCACAAGGTGGGCCTAAGCTGGGCCTTCTCCAGAACCAGCAGCTTCCGTGGAAAGGGAATCGGGGGCAGGTCCCCCAGCCAGGCACCCCTGGGCCCCACTGTGACCTCACTATCTGTGCCAAGCAACCCCACTAAGGGGGTTCCAGACAGGCCCAGCAAACTGAGACCCCAGTGTGACATTCCTTAATTTTTTTTAAAAGCTGATTACATACAATGAACCTCTAAATTTACTATTGCTTAACTTAAAAAAAAAAAAAAAAAAAATAGGGGCCGGCCCAGTGGCGCAAGCGGTTAAGTGCGCGCGCTCCGCTGCGGCGGCCCGGGGTTCGCTGGTTCGGAACCCCGGGCGCGCACCGACGCACTGCTTGGCAAGCCATGCTGTGGCGGCGTCCCATATAGAGTGGAGAAAGATGGGCACAGATGTTAGCCCAGGGCCGTCTTCCTCAGCAAAAAAAGAGGAGGATTGGCAGATGTTAGCACAGGGCTATCTCCTCACAAAAAAAAAAAAAAAAAAAAAAATTGGTGGCTTTCAGTGGGGCTAAAGTTTAGAATATTATCCACATTTCTAAAGAGAGGCCTCATGCCTGCGAAAACACCTCCAAACTGTCCCAGCCCATATCCAGGAGGAAGGGCAGGAAACCAGGGGTCTGGCCCCACTTCCCCTGCTCCGGGAAAGCAGGATTCACAAGCCGCCTCCTCCATCCCCCAGCTCCCAGGGCCAAGTCTGGAAAAGCACTTTAGGTTCCTGGAAAGAAAGTCCTTTCCGAAATATCGGGAAGTCTACTGGAAAGTGCCATTATATATTATCTGGAGGATGTCTGCCGTGTTTGAAAGGGAGCTGCTCCTCTGCCAAAGTCAAGGCAATAGCCAAAAACAACAGAGGGGCTTCTCAGAGCGACACACACACACACACACACACACACACAATGTGCCTGCATTCACGCTGACACAACACACCTGCTCACAGACCCAGACAGATGAGAGGTCAAGACAGCCAGACCTTGGCAAAGGCCGCTGCCCTTCCCCCCAGTGCACCCCCCCAGGCCCTCACACTGGGGGGTGGTAGGGACCCCTTTCCTGGTGTGGAACTTAGAAGAATTAAAAGCCCCACTTCTTCCTCTATTCCCAAACCACAGGCTGTTCCGTGTGGACACTTCCACATCGGACATAAGAAGAGAAGATAGAGTCTGACAGTAACAAGCACCCCCGACCACAAGCAAGGCTCGCTGCCTCTCTCCTAAGATGGAAAGCCAAGTTCAGCAGGAACCCTGCCTGAAGGCGGCCACCCACCTCGACGTTCCCTCCCTCATGTCATTTCACCTACAGATGATTTGAAAATAGAGCTCAGCACCGCTCCATTCTACTCCCATTGGTTATAATCAGCTTTACAGATGGCTTTTAAAAAATAAATCTTCAGGCCCATAAAAATGCTCCCCTGCAAGTCCTGGCCTGGCCTCAAATCATAGGCCTGTGACCACACTCTGAACAGCCCCACAGCACCAACAACCACGAAACAGGAAAAACAAGGTGGAGGGGAGGCAGCTTGTCAGAAAGGCTCCCTTTCCCCCATGACAGCTGTTCCACCCTCAGCTGAACCACTTGGGGCCTCAGATTTAGACCCTGGGCCACCAGGGTCAAAGCTGGGGCTCAGGAAGGGCCCTGTCCTCCCTTGTGCTGTCCTCTGCCCTGGCTGCGGCAATGAAAGCCAAAACTTCTCACCCCACCCAAAGCCCCCAAACTTTCCCTCACCATCTTTCCGAACAGTCTCAAGGCTTAGACACGAACCTCCAACTTTGGGGTCCACGTGCACAGGCTGTTCCAATCAAAATAAACACTGGGCCTCAGCTACCTGGTCCAAGGCCCTCAGGTTCCCCTGGTGACCAAACAAAGGGAAGAACAAGCAGGTGAAGCTGAAGGAACCACAGCAGCAGAGAAGGGGATGAGCCTGAGTCTTAAAGCAGGGAAGCCCATCCCCGAAAGCGGGGGTCAGCTCGAGGAGAGGGCACCGGGGACACGTGGGGCCCTGCAGGTTCAGGAGACCTGAGTCTATTCCTGATGGTTACTCCTTCTACTGACAAGTGTGGAGAAATATAACTAGAAGCCTCCACTACCTTTTCAACCAAGAAAAGGAATTCTGCAACGCCCACGCTCACCCCCTTAGCCTCACAGACCCTCCAGTCAAAGACCCGGATTCAAAACCAGCTCTACCCCATTCAGGCTGCAAGAGAGACCCTGGTAGAGTCACTTAACCTTTCTGAGCCTTACTTGCCCTGTCTATGAAATGGGGATAAGACCTCACAAGTGTGCTCACCACGATTAACGGAGAAAACCGCATATGAAAGCAGAAATGTTAAAAATCATGAATCACAGAACAAGTACTCCATTATATACCATCTTGCATTGTTCCTTATTATTTCATTTATATAGGCTTTGTTTCTCAATTAAAACATAAATTCCAAAATAGCAAAGGGTATGTCTGTACGTCCGGTTAAGAGTTGAGTTCCAAGGTCAATCTGCCGGAGTTCATTCATAACCTGGCTGGTCAATCTGGGGCAAGTTACTTAACCTCTCTGAGCCTCAATTTCCCTGTCTGTAACAAGGAAAATAACAGTACCTTCCACAAAGTGTTGTCTGACAGATTGAGGTATTCCAAACCATGCAACCCCAATCAGTGTGAACTATTAGTCTTTTTACTTATTTGGGGAACCAAGACGTTCTTAATAAATACCGGTTGCTTGGTATTTTGATGTAAAACAGATAACTCTCCTCTCTAGTCTTCCTTCTCTCATCTTCTCTGCCTTTCTCAGGAGGTAGGTAGACAGTATTTACATTACCTCCCAGATCTTGGGCTTGTGAAATGCTTTAAACCAAAATGAAAGGTTCCCTTTAAGGACCAAGGGTACTAGCACCTTCGTTCCCAGCCCTTTCTCACTGTGTGGCTGTGAGCCTGTTATTTCATATCCCCAAGCTCAGCATCTTCATCTATCAACTGTGATCATCCCACATTCCTTATAAGGCTGTTGTGAATGTTAAATGAGGCGTCAACAGAACACATCTAACACAGAAGCCATGTGCAAGAGGGGTTTCTCCAGGTCCCCCACCCCCGACCCCATGGGGGACAGGCCTGGAGAGGACTCCACAACCTCTCAATGAAGAGCAGGTACCAGCCCAGAAGTAGCCCACTGTAACCAAGGACCAAGCAGGCGGTTTCCAGGGTAACAGCATCCTCTGCATCTATTCCCCATCTCCATCCCCAGCTGCCTTTTATTCTCTTCCCGCCTCTGTAGTGGGCTAAGTCACCTTTTCCCACTATTGCTAGGCAACCTCTGAGGTGGTGCAGCTGCCTCCTGGGGGAGGACCCTGGCCCTGCCCTCCCCTCCCCATGCCTGGGGCCTTGGGGAAACCTGCCCCACTTGGCCCCCACACTGTTAACCCCGGCGATGGCAGAAGGTAAGAAGCAATCGCAGGCCTATAGGGTCTACAGACACAGGTTCAATGGGTCTTGGCCTTGGGGAAATAATGAAGCCCCCCAACCCAGCCTTCAGTTTGTCTGTGCTCATCTGTGATCTGTTCTTACACAGCTTCCAAGAAAAGAGTCACATTATGCCTTTTATGAAAACCGCCTTTCTTGATTATTTTCCTCTTCTACTCTCCCACTCACTCACCATGAACCCGGATCCCTGACCTTAGAGTAAACAGTGGACACACGAAGGAGAGTAGGAGGGACGAGGGTGGCAGAGAGCACCAGAAACTCAGGGAGGGGCTTACCTCGGGGAGGTGGGATGTAGGCAATTGCCATTTTCTTCTATTACTTAGCATTTTGAGGTTTTTTTTAATTGAGATATATTTACTATACCATAAAAGCCACCCGTTTAAAGCATACAATTCAGTGGTTTTTAGAATATTCACAAGGTTCTGCAACCACCACCACTCTGTAATTCCAGAACATTTTCCTCACTGGGTTTTGTTTCATGTACGTTTGTCTTTGGTTACATGTTCTGAGATACACGAGAATCTGTGTTACACGCAGCAGAGCAAAGTGGCAAGGAGACAAATGCAGGAGCCCTGCTGTCCAGCTTCGGATCCCCGCTCCACCTCCTGCAGGCTGTGTGATCTTGGAAAAGCTACGTAGCTGCTCTGAGCCAGTTCTCTGACCTGTAAAATGGGGTAACAGGAGTCCCCACCTCACAAGATTAGACGTGTGAATGCATACGGAGTCCCTACGACAGTGCCTAATAGTACGTGCTCAGAAAGGGTGAGCCACTGTGATGTTTAGGAGAAAAACATCTTTTTTTTTGTTTGGGTGAGGAAGATTCACCCTGAACTAACACCTGTGCCAGTCTTCCTCTATTTTGTATGTGGGTCACCGCCACAGCATGGCTGACAAGTGGTGTAGGTCCACACCTGGGATCTGAACCTGCCAATCCAGGCCACCAAAGCGGAGCACGCTGAACTTAACCACTAGGCCACAGGGCCAGCCCCAGGAGAAAATTTTTTTAACTGAAAAAATCCAGTCATGCTCCTGGCTCTGGCCTGGGAAGATGACCCTGCCCAGGCTGCTGGGGACTGCCATAGTTTCTGTTCATTTGTCTGGGAGGGGGCTGGAGGTAGACTAAGGCCGTGCCTCTCCCACCCATCCCCTCTGCCACAGACGACACCATTTGGGGTGGCTGGAGGGGGCACACAGAGGGGGCAGGTTGGGGTCATGACTGTTGCCCACATGGCTTTGGGGCCTATGCAGCACTGTATCAGCCTTGTCACGCCCTGCATATCGAGATCCCACCAGATAATCCCCAGCCAGGACATGACGGGCTAAATCTGGCAAGACAAGGCAGAGAGGGCCTGACCAGCCCTCTCCGTATGTTTACCCCCTACCTGCAGAGAAGGAAGGATTCAGCCTGGGAACCAGGCAGAAGTCTTGGCCATGTTAAGAGGAAGGTAGGCTTCCAGAGTGGCTCGCTCCCACCCCCACCACTCCCACGGCTCCTTGCCTCAGTCAGGGCCAGGTTTGGACAATTAGTACTTAGCAGGACACCGGCACCTCGGCTGATGGAGACACAAGCCTGGGCTGAATCATGAGTCTGATGGGGTAACCCAGCTCTGACCAGGACTAAGGAACCAGGCTGAGGGGGTTTCCTCTGCCTGCGGCCTCCCAGCCATGCCCTCTCTGGGGAGCTGCAGACTAAACTGTCCAAATCACCTCCAGCTGTGGGTGCCGGGCCGCCTCCAGTGTTCTTGGGGAGTAACTCAGCCCAGCTCACAGGGCCCCTCCTGCAGAGACGTGGGCCCACTGACCACACTCAGAGGGGACAACAGCCGGGCCATTGGGGAAGGTGCCCTGATACCACAGCCCCTCAGCCGCATGCCAGGTCCCAGGAAAACCATGGGTAGATTACACGTGGAGGCGGCTCAAGTGGGGTTAGCTGGCTGGGGTGGTCCCAACACCACCTGTCCGGAGGCGGGGGCCCCAGAGCCTAACCTGTGAGCTGTACAAACAGCGTGGCCTCTCAGAAAGGCGAGAGGTCAGCTCTGGGAGGGACAAAGAGAATGGGAAAGAAGGACAATGAGTCACAACAATGGGGGGGTGTTCCCCAGCCTGTAGCAGCTTGCAGGCCCCTACAGGGATGACTCACTGTTGCCCCCTGCTCTGCCCTTCCAGTCCTCTCCCTTCTCCCCTACTGTCCTACCCTCCGTTACACACACACACACACAAGCCTCACTGCCAGCGAGGCTTCACGGCAGAACCTTCCAATCCTGTCTATCCCTTGAGACGCAGCTCAAATGCCACCCGCTCTTCACCTCCATCACAAGCACAGTGCTGGCTCCTGCCCGATAGTGGCCGATGCCACGCCTCTGGCCATTACTGGCCCCGCCTGCTATGATTTTCTGTATCTTTCTGGTCCCTCTTTACCTAAACGATCCCACATGGGTGGAGCATCTGGTACCTAATAGGGTTTCCATCAGCGTTCACTGATTGACTCCACAAGGAGAAATCATCAATGCTCTTACACTATTAAGGACTAGAAGGTGGAGGATCAGAGACGCTGGGTCTTCCCTAGAGACACACAGTAGTCTGCCATGCCCCGGCTCCAGACCCACAGGAGGCAGCAGGTCTTGTGTGACAAGTCCTCAAGCCAGGCTTATGGTTTGTGCCCACTGGCCAAGCACCCAGTCCCCAGCCTTCCTGAAGAACATGGAAAGGGTTTGTCCCAACCACAAACCCCAAACTACAGGACGCCTATGTGCCTTGACATCCTTACACTCAGAACTGCCCCAGAAGGAAGGCCCCAGGGGCCTCCTCCCACCCCCCACCCCACTGAGCACAGCCTTGGCAGCCCCTCCTCAAGAAGTCAGACTTCAGGAAACCAGTTTCCTCGTTTTCCTTTTGCAAAGGCTGGTGACCACGGTCCTGCACAAGCCTGCTGGTCTCTTACTCCTACAAGCCCATCTCCAGGGGCAACAGGCCCTCGAGTTCTCATCATTCCTCAAAACTGGAAAATCTGGTTCCCAGTGGCTCCAGGCCTTCTCACACCTGTCTATCCTAGGGCAGCCTCGGTGCAGCCAGGAGCAGCCCCCACTTGCCTGGTCCAGGCCAGCTGGCCTCCACAGCCCTGAGGCCCCAGGCCAGTCCATCTCTCCTTCAGGCTGTGTCAGTCGCCAGCCACCGGGCACTGTTCTCAGCACACCCACATGGGACAGGTTTTGGAGAGGAAACAGCTGCAGCAGGTCCTGGAGAAAAGCCCCCAGCTATTTAACGGTGGGGCCTGAAGACTCCCCCGGGTTGTCTCTGAGAGGAAATTCATACTTCAAGGTCATTTTCCCTGTCCTGTAACAAGCTGACAAAGCTTTCAAGCACTTTAACATTCATCTCTCCATCCTGGATACCCGGGAGGCAGGGAAAAGACAAGGGGTTCTACACCCTTCTATAGGGGAAGGGACTGAGCAATCAGAGAGGTCAAGCAACACTGAATGAGCCAGAGCTGACTTCAGGATCAGAGGTCAAGGACTACAACTCCCATGCACTCCCAGGCAACTGGGGCTCCTTCTAAGATGGGTTTATATGCTACACCTTATCTCAAAGCATATTGGGTAAAGGCCGTAGAAACTCTGGTTCCTCAAAATAGTTCACATTTATTGAGCACTCACTACCTGTCAGATGCTGTACTAAATTCCCTACATACATTATGTGGTTTAAACCTCCACTCAACTATATCAGTCAGGAATGATTACTATCTCCATTTCCCCACCAGCACTGTCAGGCACAGAGCAGGTAAGCAACTCACCCAAGAGCACACAGCTAGTCAGCAGAGGGGCCAAGATTTGAACCCACTATGCCCAGAGCACGTCCATCTGCTGAGGCTGACTAGCCTCAGGTACAGCCCCAGGATGGGGTGGTTTACCTGGAATGTAAGGCACTTCATCCCTATCTCCACCCCCAGCCAGGAGTCGAGAGCCAGGCATGATGCCACTTACCCAATTAGTCGGCGTTGTTTCCTGACTTACAGGCTGACTACAGGCCTGACCTACTACAGGCCTGACCCTGCGTTAGGCACTAGGGATTCAGCAGAGAACAGAACAGGCAGGGTCCCTGACCCCTGGACACCGGGACAGGGTGGAGCAGGAGGGAGTATGAGGATGGAGACCAGAGCCAGTTCTCTCCTGGGCAGGTTTTACCTCCACCGGGCAGCACTCTGGTATTGGGGGTCCTAACATTCAGGGCAGACGGACGTCCCGCTCCTCCCCAGGTAAGCTCATCTCCAGCAGGCCTCCCTCCTTGCAGGCCTCCACCTTGACCGGTGGCCTTGGTGAGCTCCTGCGATGGCCTTGCAGTCCAGCAGTGAGTTTAAACAAGGCCGCGTGTCTTCCTGCCACCTGGCTGACATGGGTGCAGACTCGAGACTGGGGCCTATTTACCACCACCTTCATCCACCTGCCAGGGCCGCCTCTCTATTTCAACATCCATTAGCTCAACAAATATTGATTAAACTTCTACGCAGAAAAAACCCCAGGGCTGGCACCTGTGGAAATACACATTAAACCAGAGCCTCCAGGATTGAAGGGAGAAGAGAGAGAGAATAAAATTTAACAGCAGAAGCTGCCATTTTACATATCTTCTCCTGTCAACCCAGCACGGGGGGGCGAAGGGAGGAATTAGCTCCTTTTTATAAATAAGCAGCTAATTATTTATAAAAAGCTGCCCCTAGAAAAGGTGGCTTGAGAGCTCAGCCTCGAAGGTCAGGAAGATTGTGAAACCAGTGAACTCCCCCAGTCCACGGCATTCTGCGTCTGGAGGCGGGGAGCCCAGCCTGATGACCTCCGCACTGAAGCATTCTTTGAAGAAGGGACAAGCCACGGCCAAGCGATGCAGGTCATTGAGTCATGCCTCCTGCCTGCACAGACTTCTATCTGCATGTACACCAGGCCTCCCCACTCACCAAGGAAGTACTTCCTACCATGCATTTAATCCGATCCCTGTAGGAGCCCCAAGGGGGTTGGCAGGGCAGGAATGCAGCCCATTTACAGAGGAGGAAACCAAATGCAAGTGCTACAGGGACCTCACCTGTCTTGTTCAGTGCTCTATCCTGGGCACCTGAACCATGCCTGGCACAGAGTAGGTCTCAAAAAGTATTTGTTGAATAATCTAATACAAGCTCAGAGAAGTGAACTGAACTTCCCCAAAGTCTCACGCATAGTTGTGATTGCACCAGGGCTAAAAGCAGCGTCTTCTGCCTCCCACCCGGTAGCCTTTGTACTCCACTGCAGTGTGACCTCCACCGACCCTCCTCCTCCCCTACACTCAATCTCCTGCCTCCAGGGGCCGGCCCCGTGGCTTAGTGCTTAAGTGCGTAAGCTCTGCGGCTGGCGGCCCGGGTTCGGATCCCGGGCGCGCACCGACGCACCGCTTGCCCGGCCATGCTGAGGCCGCATCCCATATACAACAACTAGAAGGATGTGCAACTATGACATACAACTATCTACTGGGGCTTTGGGGAGGAAAGGGGAAAAAAAGGAGGAGGATTGGCAATAGATGTTAGCACAGGGCCAGTCTTCCTCAGCAAAAAAAAAGAGGAGGATTGGCATAGATGTTAGCTCAGGGCTGATCTTCCTCACCCAAAAAAAAAAAAAACAAAAAAAAAATCTCCTCCCTCCTTCCGGAATGGCCAGCCTCTGTCCACTTGTCGGCTCTGGTCCCACTCAACCCTCACCTCCCATGGTCAGCAGAGAGGGTGTCAAAAGCAACAAGCTACTTTAGGTCTGATCCTCCACATGTAATACTACTTCCTATTTCCCTACCACCCCACTGAGAACTCGGTGAAATTTGCAGATGAGGAAACTGAGGCCCGGGCAAGGTAGCATTAAGAATTAATGGCAGAAAAAAAAGCCTTGGATTTTCTGAGTCAGATCTTTGCAGGCTCTGGATGCCAGGCCCAGCCTTCCTGCCTCCCTCACCAACGGGGGACAATGGAGGGGAAGGTGCTGCCCCAAACATGGCTGCATCCCTGCCCCACCAGCACCAGTCAGGACTCTTGGCTGCTTACTTCCCCCTCTGGCCCTCATTTCCTCATCCTCACGTGTGCCTGGCCCACAGAGCTGTTGGGAGCAACAACTGAAACAACATACGTGACAAGATTAGAACAGTGCCCGGCACACATCAGCCAATGCCAGCTCTTGGAACTGTTGAGTTTGCCCCTAAGTAACCAACTTTCCCAGACGACCCTGTTCCCATCTGGCTGACAGAGGCCTGATGCACACCCACCACCACTCGGGTCAGAGTTTTATGAATATACACACTCATATACATACAAACGCGCAGAGAGACTAGATAGTTTTTCTTCCTAACCACATGTAATACATTCATTCATTCATTTGATAATACTGAATGCTATGTGCAGGTCTAGTGCTCAGGGCCAGGGAGACAAGAGTGTCTGCTCCCAGGAACTCAGTCCCACAGCCCTTAAAAGGACCCTAATTCCTAATTCTTGGGCAGTCCTGTCACTCCTGCCCCAACTAGGCACACAGTAGTTGCTTGTAAACAGGGATTTCTCCTTCTCATCTTCTCCCCAAGAAAGGTCCCAAAACATCCACCCCCATCCTAATCCCACCCCTCCTGTCCAATTTAAAATCTATTCCCAAGAAGGCTTCACCTTGAACTAAAAAAAGAGCCCCTGCCTTGCCCTCACGGGAATCTCCAAATCACCCACTCCCCTCTCAGCTCCATCAACAGCCCAACAGTCCCAGGAAACAAGCGGGTGAGTGGGGGGCTGTCACAGCCTCTCCCCCAGCGCTCCCTGAGGGGCCGACAGGAAGAGGGGGAGGGGTGTTTAAGCAACTGCCACAGTGCAAAGAAGCCGGGGGACCATCGACGTCGCCAAATAGGGCTGGGCCCAGCAGAAGCTGCGCCCGGGGCTCAGGTCGCCGACTGTGAGGAAGCCCTCTGTGCGTGTGTTTTAAATTACCTCTGCTTGTCTGATGAAGTGAGTAAAAGGGAGCCGTTTCAGGGCTTAGGATTCCTGAGTGAGCTAATACAGGATGCCTTTGGCTGAAAAAAAACTTCAGTCGGCTCCCTAAACTCCCCCCCTTTTAAGTTTAAAAAAGGGAATGAATGTTACCATTTTTGGACATGAGCGTTCTCCCTCAAGCCCAGCCCTAACCGCACTATCCAGAGGGACGCGCCATCCTGTCCCCCCCATTCCCAGATCAGCGCGGGGGGGGGTATAAAATGAGGAGGGACCGGATGGGAGCGGGCAGCGGGGGAGGGGGAGAGGGGGGTGTTCAGGGTACGTGGCCGCCTGGGGCAAGAGCTCACCGCGCAGTCAGGAAGCAGAGGCAGGGTTGGGGCGCCCTCCCCCCCAACAAAAAAGAGTGGTTTCTGACCTCTTCCTGCCATCGGCCACTGTGCCCGGGTCCCAATGCCAGCTCCGAGGCCAGCCCCCGTGGCGGAGCGCGCACCCGGCACACGGAGCCTGGGATGCGGCTCGGTGGCCAAGCAGAGATCCCCAATGAATGACCCAAATATCCCCGGAGACAATCCCTTGCCCTGGAGCCCCTCAACTCAGATCAAGTTGCCCAAATTCTCCTCCCAAGAATGTGCGGGGGTCGGAAGGGCAGGACGCAGACGCAAGCCCATCTCTGC
Organism: Diceros bicornis minor; assembly: GCF_020826845.1. Lineage (NCBI taxonomy): Eukaryota > Metazoa > Chordata > Mammalia > Perissodactyla > Rhinocerotidae > Diceros > Diceros bicornis. Next base: position 17,489,186 of record NC_080763.1, read on the forward strand.
TCTAAGCTACCAACCCACTACGTTAAGCAATAAAACGGTTTGCCGTCCTGACCCCGCCCCCACAGGGCCGCTGGGAGCCCGCATATGCCCCCCGGTTCTCTCAGCCCCAACACCACTCCAGCAGGTCCATCTCCAGGGAGACTCGGGGGCGGCTGCTAATCCCTCTGGAGCCCGGTTTCCCCTCGGCCTGCGGGCTGGGAGGCGCAGAGTCCCGTGCAGCCTGTCCCCTCCAGGTACTGAGCCCAGGGCGGCCCAGGAAGCGCGCTGCCACCGCACGCCGTTGGAAGAGAGAACCAAGGGGCGGGGAAGGGAAGAGAAAATCGATCCGAGCAAGCAGCTACCGAGCCAGGGGCTCAATCCCAGCCTCTCGAGTACCGCCCCCGCGCCTTGCCCACGCCGGGACAGTGCGGCCGCAGCCGGGTGGCCTGGATCGCGGGCCCCAAGGCGACCTGCCCGCCGGCGGCCCCACCTCCCTGCGCTCGGGCTCGGCGTTCGCGGGCTCCGGGGCAGGGGCGCCCCCCCTACCGCCCGGCGCCTGTAACCCAACACCCCACCTCGCAGCGGCCGCGCATCCCCCGCCCCCGCTCGTGCGCGCCTGGAACCCGTTCGGAGCCCGGAGCTGCGAGCCCGGCGGGCGGAGCGGGCCGGGGCGGGGGGCTGCGGCAGGCTGGGGCGGCTGCTCACCTTTCTCTGCTGCTTCTCCCAGGCCGGGTCCAGGAGCAGGTCTCGATCCCAGTCCTCTTCGGGCTGCATGTAGTCGTTGGTTTGCTGGGAATCATAATGGTCCATGATGGTGCGCGCGTGCTAGGGGCTGGATTTCTTCCTCCACCTTCTCTCCGCGCTGCGGCGGCGGCTGCGGCTGCGGCTGCTGCTGCTGCTGCCCCGGCGTGGAGAGGGAGTCGGGCCGGGTTGGGCTGGGCTGGCGGGGCCGGGCTAGCTCCCCTGCGCCCGGTTCCGCCGCGGCGCTGCTCGCGAAGGCGGCTGCTGGCAGCGGCAGCGGCGGCGGCGGCGGGGGCGGCGGCTTTAGCTCGCGAACTGCCTGCCTCGGAGCCGGCGGTCGGACCTAATCTCCACGCACACTGAGTGAGGCGCACACACTCGCGCTGCGGGAGCCGAGGCGGGCGGGGGCGGAGGGAAGGGGCAGAGCCCTCCCGAGGTTCTCCATTGGCCAGGCCCAGTTGCCCAAACTTCCCCCCATCGCCTCTCATTGGGAATTCCTGGCATCCATCAGCCGGGCCGCGGCGCATATAGGTGGACTGGGCGGCCCCCTCCCGGCGCGCACGCCCCCGCCCACTCCCCGGGTTCCCACTCCCCCGCGGCTCATGTGACACCAGCTTAAGCTGAACGGGACCGAAGCTGGGCGACGCCTCCCCAAGCTCGGGGACCGAGCGGCAGTGCGCTCGGGAGCCCCAGGAGCCGCCGAGGACTGGACACGCTCCGCGCGGGCGGAAAGGCCCCGAACTCGGGCGAGCCGGCCTTATTGCGCTCCCACGCGCGCTGCACACCCCAGGCGGCCAGGGGCTGGAGAAGGGACGCGCGGAAACCCGAAAAGAATTTCATTTTCTCTTTCCCAAGGTCCGGAGAGGTTGGCACCCAAGTAAAGGGGGCGGGGAAAGCCGAAATGGAAAGGAATTTCCTGGGAATTTCCTGACTCCGTTCCCCTCAGCCCCCGCCCCGCCCGGCCCCGCCCGGCGCGACCCGGCCGACCCCTGCCCTCCGGGAGCCGGGTTTCTTGCCAGAGAACAGAGCTCAGAAACCACAGAGCTTTCCCGCCTCGCCGCAGGGTCCTTTCCGGCCCGCGCTCAGGCTCAGGGAACGGTTCCGGCGCGGGGCTTCCCAGGTGGCGCCTGCGTCGCCCAGCTTCCCGGGATCCCTCCCCGTCCCCACAGGCTGGCAGGGCCGGAGCTACCCTTGTTCACATCCGGGCAGCATCCTGAAAACTGGGAGGGAGAGCCCTGAGTGATCTACCTGCTCTATGCCCCGCTCCCAACAAACACACGCCTGACAGATGGGGAAACTGAGGCTCAAAGAGCTGAGCTTGAAAAGGGATCTAGCAGGTTCTCAGGACTCCACAGGTCAACCTGTAACCTTATGCGTGACAAACAAAGGCTTCTTGTTATTGGAGGAGGAAAGAGGGCAGGATTGACTAGACACCTCTCACTACTTGGTGCCTGCCTGGGCTCCCTTCCTCCGCCTAGTGAGAAAAGGGTCTACACACGCTGCTCCAGCAGTGATGGATACCCGGAAGAGGCAGGCTGCCCATCCTGGGGGGTTCCTGGGAGGGATCCCAGACTGAGGAACAGTAGCAAGTAGACCTCCAATAGGTTATGCTCATAGTAGTGCTTAATTTATATGTGTGGCCTTGAGGGATGGCTGGGTCAACGGCAATAACAGCAAGTTTGGGGCCGCCCCCGTGGCCTAGTGGTTAAGTTCGGCCGGCTCCACTTCGGTGACCCAGGTTAGGTTCCCTGAACGCAGACGTACACCGCCCCTCAGTGCCCATGCTGTGGGGGTGACCCACATACAAAATAGAGGAAGATTAGCACAGGTGTTAGCTCAGGGGGAATCTTCCTCAGAAAAAAAAGAAAGAAAAAAAAGCAGGTTTGTCATTCCAGAGGTGAGTGAAAGCTTGAGAAGAAGAAGTTCACTGTCAGGAAGGGCCATGGGTTAGGATACTTGAAAGGCCACAGATGGAAAAAGTGGAGAAGGTGCCTCTGACTCTCAGAACAGCCAGCTGAGGCTGTTGTAAGCAAACTTCAGGGGCGTCATGGCTCCCTGCGTCATTAGCCAACCTTGCACATTCATGCAGGTGTTACCCGTCAGCACTGGGCCTGCCACAAGTCCCTGGCAGAGGAAGCACTGCTTCTGAGCCACAGAGACAGCAGATTTATGGACTATTTCATAACCACTTCTAAACCTAACATACAGGGTAATGATGGTGCCATATCCATTCGTTCACTCAATTAATATTTGCTGAGCACCATCTGTGTGTCAGGGGATGAGCTAGATGTCATGTATAGAGAGATGAAAAAGACACCATCTTTGCTCCCATGCAGCCCCTCAGAGACAGACACAGAAACAAAAATATACTGCAATGAGATAGAAGCAAGGAGATAGATCTGACGGGGGGACTGTGGGAGCGCAGAGGAGGAGACTAGCCCAGCATGGGAGAGAAGGCTCCAGGTATAACTTTTTGGAGGAGGTGAAAGTCAAGTGAGCCTTAAAGAACAAGAGTCAGCAGATGAAGAGGAGTGTGGGAGGTTATTCCAGGCAGAAGGAACAGTGTGAGCTAATACATGGGGGCAGGAAACTACATGATATAAAAGGAATGCCTAGCATTCAACGTGGCTAGACTAGAAATTCTAGGCAGGGAGGGGCCAGAGATAGGGCTGGAGAGGTGAGCAGCAGCCAGACCATGAAGGCCTCGTGTGCCGTGTGAAGTGTGGATCTGAGGGGAACAAGGCTGGCTGGAAGCTATGAGAACCAGTTGCAAAGCGGTTGCAATAATCCAGGTAGGAACGGTGTCTTAGCCCATTTGGGCTGCTATAGCAGAATACTGTAGCCTGGGTGCCTTAAACAAGTACATTTATTTCTCACAGTTTTTTTTTTTTTTTTTTTTGTGAGGAAGATCAGCCCTGAGCTAACATCCATGCCAATCCTCCTCTTTTTTTGCTGAGGAAGACTAGCCCTGGGCTAATATCTGTGCCCATCTTCCTCCACTTTTTATATGAGACACTGCCACAGCATGGCCTGACAAGCAGTACATCGGTGTGCACCTGGGATCTGAACCCAGCTGCCAGCAGCGGAGCGTGTGCAGTTAACCACTACGCCATGGGGCCGGCCCCATTTCTCACAGTTCTGGAGGCTGGGAAGTCCAAGATCAGACTGGTGTCTGGTGAGAGCCTGCTTCCTGGTTTCGGATGGCCATCTTCTGGCTGTGTCCTCACATGGTGGAAGGGGTGGGGATGTCTCTGGTCTCCTTTATAAGGGCACTAATCCCATTCATGAGGGCTCTGCCCTCATGAACTAATCACCCTCCTAATACTATCACATTGAGGGGTTAGGATTTCAACATATGAATTTGGGGGGGACATGAACATTCAATCTATAGCAAATGGAGAAGAGTGGATAGACAAAAAATACTTAGGAGATAAAACAGAAAGCCCTCACAGTTTGGCTGGGAGGAGGAGAGAGAGGGGTCTTTGTTGCTGTCAACAAAAGGCCAGTAGGGCACAGAGCATGCACTTCACCTGTGTGACTTAAGCTCCGCCTATGAGGTGAGAATTGTCTCCATCTTTCAGAGAAAACCAACTAAGGCTCAGAGAGGTGGCTAACTAGTCCAAAGTTACACAGGGATATGTGACTCCTAAACCTGTGCCTTTAACCCAGTGGTTCTCAATTCTAGGATAGTTTCTCACACACACACACACACACACACACACACACACACACGCTCTAGGGGATATTTGGCAATGTCTGGAGACATTTTTGGTTGTCACAACTGGTAGGTTACTACAGGACAGTCTCCCCACAACAAAGAATGATCCAGGTGTACAACTATGATGCACAACTATGCACTGGGGCTTTAGGGAGAAAAAGGAAAAAAAAAAGAGAAAGATTGGCAACAGATGTTAGTGCAGGGCCAATCTTCCTCCAAAAAAAAGAGAATGATCCAGTCCAAAATATCAACAGAGCTGAGGTTAGGAACCCCTGCTGTTATTAACCATGGTTTTTAGTTTGGATGATCTGGTGAGTGATGGAAGTATAATCAATTGAGATAAACAATTTCAGGTTTGTGAATGGAATCATGGATTGAGTTTGAACACATTGAACTTGAAGTGCTCTGAGAATGTCCAGATTCAGTTGTCCAGCAAGCAGTTGACTGCATAGCCTGACCTCGGGTCGGGAGAAACAGAGATCTGAGAGTCATCTGCATGTGGAAAGTATTGACACCATGAGACATTCCACGAAGAATGTCTAAGTGGAGCTGAGAAGAGGACCAAGGGCAGAACGCAGACAAGCAGCACTTAGAAAAGGAGTATAAACAACAAGAACCCCCAAAGGAGACACAGAGGCAGTGGTCAGTGGGAACACGGAGACCTGGACCACATAGTGTCGTGAAAGTCAAAGGAGTGAAGTTTAAGTGAGAGGGATCAGCAACATCAGATAAATCAGAAAAGTCTGGACAGTAAGGTCTAAAAAGTGTTCTCTGGATGTGACAGTTGAAAATTCATTGGTGACCTTTGCCCATGGAATTTTAGTAGCATGGCCAAAGCTGTGAGTTTAAGAGACACTAGGAGGTAAATAAATGGTGACAGTGAATCTAGAAAGGAAAAAGAAATATCGGGCAGGAGCTGGAGGGAGGACTGAGGCCAAAGGAAGAATTTGTTTTTAGAATAGGAGAAACTTGATCTGTTTGTAGTCTGAGAGGAAGGATTCAGTTGAGAGGAAAGAATTGACAATGTAAGCAAAAGCAAGTCGAGGAATGGAACAAAGTTCTTGAGAAGACAGGACCACGTGTGTTCAAGGACGCAGGCTGAAGGATGGGCCAAGAAAAAGAGGTAAGGCCCTCATGATCTGAGAGAAGAGAGGGCAGTAAAGATGGGCGAGGATGTCCGTAAGCATATGGGAAGAGGGTAAGGGAGTGGGTTGAAACAATAACTGATGATCTTGGTCTTCCCATAGGGCGGAGGCCCTGATGAGTGGACCCAAGACGATGAATTGACCAATCTTTCCATCCAGGACTCAGTGGTGGCCATTACACTGGTGATACTAGCACCATATAACACCACCTTCTATAGAGACAACATAGTAACTAAATGTGTTGATTTTTTAGGGATACTAAGGTGTATGCATGTTTATAACATCCGTTCTTTTTTTTTAATTGGGGTATAACGTACTATAAAATGCCTTCTCCAACTGCACTAATCTGAAGCACACAGCTCAGTGAAATTTTACGTATGTCTACACCTGGGTAACCACTACCCAGGTCAAGATATAAAACATTTCCAGCACCTCAGGTTTTCTCATGCCCCTTCCCAATCTATATTCCCGATCCACATAGGAAACCACTATTCTGACTTGCTATCGCCAATGGTTATTTTTATCGTTTTTGAACTTCATGGAAATGGAATCATACTGTATGTACACGTTGGTTTCTGGATTTTTCACTCAATTTAATGTCTGTGAGATTCATTTACTTTGTGGCTTGTATCAGTAGTTAATTTGGGGGGAAAGGTTCTTTGTTGCTGTGTAGTATTCCATTGTGTGAGTCTATCCTAAGTAATTTATCCCTCTCCTGTTGATGGGCATTAGCATTGTTTCCAGTTTGCAGCTACTATGAATAAAGCTGCTATGAACATTTTTGTGAGTGTTTTTGGTGAACATATGTGTTCATTTCTCTTGGGTATAAACCTAGGAATGGAAATTGTTGGGTCATAGGGTAGGTATATGTTTCAGTTAGTAGATATTGCTAAACAGTTTTTCAAATTGGCGGTCACAACATAATCTCCAAGCAGCAAGGTGTGAGAATTTCACTTACTCCACGTCCTCCCACCACTCAGTATTGTCAATTTTCTTTTTTAATTTTAGCCATTATGGTGGGTGAGTAGTGGTCTCTTTTTATGGGTTTAATCTTGTCATATGCTTATGACCATTTGAATAAATAACTCCCATTCCTGCTGCCATTGATTCTAATAGTGATTGATTCTCAATTTATTAGCTACTTGAAATAAGGGACAATGACACGCATATTTTATTAATTCCCCAAATTTAATTCATTCATTCATTCAACAAATATTTATCAAGCAACTGTTCTGTGCCCAGCACTGTGCTGGAGAGTAAAGATGCAGAAGCCAACAAGACAGATGTGGTCCCGTCTCTCTTAGAAGATGCTCAATAAATATTTCATGAATGATTGTTTGGGGAGACTGTGTAGCCCTTGGTGGAAGCTCTTTGGGTTTGTTTTGCTTTAGTGGGAAGCTGGAGCAGGTCTATTTTACATGACTTTTTAATAAAAAGTTTAAGAAAAACAGCTCCTTTAAAAAAAAATCCCTGGGGTCACCTGGGCAGCCACAGTGGCATGAGGTAAGATCATGAAGGAAAATAGAAGGATTCATTGGGGAAACGATCCTGACTCCTTTCTTCCCAGAGGCTCAGCCTTTCTTGCCCTTTTTCCAACCATCCTTTGGATTTCTCTGAGTGCAATGACAAAGGAACAGAGATGGTGGGCAGAGTTCTCGCCATTCTACGTGCCAGTGGGTGGGAACTGAGACTCAAGGTGTTTGCTCAAGTCTTTGCTGTCCCTTCCACCAGTCGGGCCTTCCTCTGGACCTGCTCAAGGAATGGAGAACTCCCAACTCAGCAGCTCTGAGACTCCAGCTCAAGTCATTACCAGCGTACCAGACAGCTGCTTCTGCCCCAATCTGGGCAGCCATGGGTCACCCAGAAAGCCATAGATGCTTTGCTGTTGAAAGGACCTAGCTCTGGAGTAGACGGCCCAACTTCCCTTGGAAAGAAGGAAGAATTACATCTATGAGTTCTCGGAGTGGTTATCGAGCACCCACTCTGTGCCAGGCAGAATGTAGATGACCCAAAGAAGAGAACGGTTCCTCCCAAACCTCCTGGTCTAGCTGGGACCAAACCATGGGCTTCCTTTTCTAGAATCATCCATCCAACAGTTATCAACAGGCACAGTCTGAGAGGATAAAAATGAACTAGACTGACATGTGAAGTGACAGAAAGAATGCAGTGTGGCAGCCCAGTGCCTGGCAGGCAGCAGCCACTTCAATGCACATAGTTCCTTTTCTTCCTATGCCAGGCCCTGTGGGGAAACACAGACAAGTAGAATCTGCAAGATTCTGGAAACTAAAAGCTCCATGGACCTCCCAGCCCAGAGATCTGGGGATTTCCTTCATTGTGTCCTGAATCTCTCTCTAGCCTTACAGCCTAATGGTAATAGGCTCCTTATGGGCTCTTCCTAAGAGCTAAGGGCATGGTAGTATTTGCAGAAGGCTAGGAGAGAGGGAAAATCATGGTTTCTTGGGTTTCTAGCTCAGAAGGCCAGAGACCTGGGTATTGTTCCCAGTTCCAGTAGCAATCTAATTCATGAATTCACTTTCCCCTGAACTCCTGTTGCACTGCGTTTACAACTGAGATAGCATTCTCTGCTTTATTGTGGTCCTTTGTCCACATTTTACCCCCTACTGTCCCAATGCAGTCTCACCACCACCTCCCCCACCCCCGGTCCCCCACCCCCTACCCCACCCCCACACTGCACAGCCTAACACAGGGCCCAGGATGCAATAGATGCTCCAGTTCATTCATCTTTGCTGAATGAAAAATGGCATTAGTCAAATTCCATCTCTGTGCCTCAGTTTCCCCCATCAACCTGTGGGAGGCCCTAGGAGGCCAGCCCGTTGCCATAGTCCATGGAAGCATGTCCTAAGTCCTCTGACCTCCCAAGAAGCCAGTGCTGGAGAAACTGACTTGGCCATCTCCCTCATCTGCCCCAGGCAGTAGCTCTGAGCCCACATGAGGCCTAAGTCCCCAGCCACCTGCGCCAGTGAAAGGCTGTTTGCCTTTGGGCTGGTTCCTGCCCAGCCCACCACTGGCGATCAGCAGAGGAAAGAAGACAGTTGGCAGTGTCCCTCTCACAGGATCTCTAGTAAAGATTGGCCTGGAGCACTTTGGTTCCCATGCTCTGCCCAGCTCTCAAGTCTTAGGTCTCAGGTGATGGAACCTCTGGCCTGTCTGGTGCCCTCTTTCTCATCTTTTTTTGCGTATATCTCTACCCCAAATTCCAGGGGTCAAATCCAAGCAGGAGCCTCAGAAATCTCCCTCTCAGACAGCTACCATGAGGTCAGCTCTGTGAGCAAGAGAACATCATGTCTAATAGCTGCCTAACCTGAGCCCTCCAAGGAGGGCTGGGGGCTCCCCCTCAGCTAGCTCTAGTTCCCAGCACATTCCAGAGCAAAACACCCAAATCACAGCTGGGAAATTCCTGCTGAGTAACACGCCCCTCTTCCCTTCCCCTACCCCCTGGGAGCTGGCAGGCAGATTCTAGGCTAGGGGAGTGGTTGCAGGCCAGTCTGATTAACCCCTGCTTCCTCCCTCTTAGCAAGTGGGTCCCACTGGTCTCCCACAGCTCAACCCTAGGGGCCTGCCCAGGTCACTTCCATGGGGTGATGCAATAGCTTTGGGGGAGCTGGTGTCCTTATCTGGGCGGCAGGATAAAGTCATAGAAAGAGCCCCTAGGGTCAAGAGACCTGAGTTCCCCAGACCTCATTTTATTCATCTGCAAAGCGAAAGGGCTGGACTCACCAGATGGTCTCTCAGCTCTGAGCCCTGTTCTAAGAACATCTTTCTCAGGCTCCTCTGTATCTCCAATGACAAAGGGTTTGAGTCTTCTGAAACAGTGTTTCTCAATTTTGAATACTAAGCAGGTTCCTTTATAAAGGATACAAATTCTCAAAAAGTTACTTAATTTTTGTTTCAATGTTCCTTAAATGTGCACAAGTATAAAACTAGGTACAAGCTTCTTGAGGTTTACAATCAACATAAAATCAAAACAAGCTTACAGTTCTATTTAAAAGAAACTATGAACCAGTAAGATTCAAATTAGCCGTATTAATTTACATGTGACTGTTGCTATTTGCTGAAACGAAACTGCTACTGCCAGCTTGATTTAAGTTCTGACTGCGCTAGGGCAGGTGGTCCTTTGCATTCAGGATGCCTGGCTTACCGTGTGCAAGCGATGACTCAGTTCTCCTACTACTTGCTCTATTTGAACCACTGCGTCAGGGCATCATTTAACCTTCACTTGGTGGGAACACACTGTAATGCATTAAGTTCCCCTCTGCTGTTTTCTCATTAGCACTCAACAATTAAAGTTGAAAAAAAGTTTTTTTTAATCTTTTTGCCAACAGGATCTTTCTCTCAAGGTCCAATGAGCTTATTTATAAAACAGAAGGAGAATCCCACCTCCTTCACAGGATGGCCGTGAACATTCATTCATTCATCCATCCATTATTGATTGAGTACCTACTATGTGTCAGATACTGTTGTGTCACAGAGGGTGTAGCAGTGACAGAATGGACACAAATCCCTGCCCTATGGAGCTTACATTCCAACGGCAGAGACTGATAATAAGAAAGTAGGAAAATAATGTGATAGTTTTCAGGAAAAAAACTAAGCAGGGAAGGGGAATGGAGAGTGTGGGGATTAGATGTGTGGGTTTTCCACACCAACAAGCAATTCTCTGACACCAGCTGGGTGTCCAACAATCCAACTCAATTCTGACACTGTCTGCCTGGAGATAGCATCAGATCCCCCTGGTTAAGGGCTCAGTCCTACAAGAGCTTACACATCACGTATACCAGGCAATACCAGGTTGTCACCAATGCTATAGACCAGAGGTTCCCACGACTTCCTCCTTGGGTTTGATTAATTTGCTAGAGTGGCTCACAAACCTCAGAGAAACATTTTACTTACCAGATTAGCAGTTTATTGTAAAAGGATATAACCCAGGAACAGCCAGATGGAAGAGATACATAGGGCAAGGCATGGGGAAAGAGCGCCACTCTCCAAGCATCTCCAAGTGTTCACCAACCCGGAAGCTTCCTGAACCCCATCCTTTCAGGGTTTTGTGGAGGCTTCATTGGATAGGCATGATTGATTAAATCATTGGCCATTGGCGATTGATCCAACCTCCAACCCCTCTCCCTACCCGGGAGGTCAGGAGGGTGGGACTGAAAGTTCCAACCCTCCAGTCACTTGGTTGGCTCCCCTGGCAACAGGCACCCATCCTTAGGTGCCCTCCAAAAGTCACCTCATTAGCACAAACTCAGGTGTGATTGAAAGCGGTGTGTTGATAATATCAAAACACCTTTATTGCTCTTATCACTTAGGAAATTCCAAGGGTTTTAGGAGCTCCACGTCAGAAATAGGGACAAAGACCAATGTATATATTTCTTATTATAAATCACAATAGCACAGGGGAGAAGTAGACAGAGGTTACATTTTTAAAATGGGGTGTTCAGGGAAGGCTTCCTTGAGTAGGTAACAAGTAAGACCTAAATGAGATGATGAAGCAAAAGCATTTGAGGAACAGCCAGGAGGTCAGGTGGCTAATGTGGAACAATGTGCGTGAGATACACATGGAAAAGTACAATACAAACGTAGGTATATTAGATATCAGTTGTTTCACTGCCCAGCAACCATTTCCCACCCTGGCAACCGTACCTTGATTTTCCTCAGGGGGCACCTCCCCTGCCCCAGGCCCTGTGCTGAGGGTAGAGTTAACCCTGCTCCTAACCCCCAGGGCTGGGCAAATGATGGGCCTAGCCAATCAGAGCAGAACAATTGGTTTAGGAATGGGTGTGGGACACAATCAGAATGAATGACACACAATGAGACTCTTGCTGGCACTCTTGGGAGAGAGGCACACTGTCTTTTCCCCTGGAGATGCCAGCAGTAAGGATGCTGTGAGCCTGGAGATTTCAGGAACCACCACATGGAATCTGAGAAAAAAGCCAGTGCCAAGGAAGACAGCTTTAAGAGAGGAAGAGAAACTGAGTCCTGGTGACATCTTTTGATCAGCTATGTGCATGAATTCTGTTTTTCTCTCTCTCTCTTTCTTTTTTTTTTTTTGTTTGTTTGTTTGTTTAAGCTGGTGTATTAGTTATCTATTGCTGCATAATAAATTACTACAAAATGAAATGGCTGAAGAAAACAGGCATTTATTATCTCACACTTTCTGTAGGTCAGATATTTGGGAGTGGTCTAAATTGAATGCTTTGGGCTCAGGATCCCTCTGATGATTTCAGTCTGGATATTAGCAAGGACTCTGAAGGCCTGACTGGGCTGAAGGACATACTTTCACGATGGTTCACCCATGTGGCTGTTGGCAGGAGGCCTGAGTTCCTTGCCATGTGGGCTCTCCATAGGCTGATTGAGCATCCTCACAACATGGCAGCTGGCTTCCCCCAGAATGAGCTCTCCAAGAGAGAGCAAGTGAGGCATGCCTTTCATGACCTAATCTCTGAAGTGTAGGTTGTCACTTCCACTCATTCTGTTTGTTAGAAGAGAGGTACTAGGTCCAGCCTACACTCAAGGGGAGGGGACTCAGTCTCCACCTCTTCAAGGGAGGAGGATCAAAGAATTTGTGGGCATATTTTAAAGCCACCACACCTAGTTTGAGTTTGGTTTTCTGTCACTTGCAACCAATAGAGTTCTGATAGATATTCCAAAGTTTATCACTATTGTATTATTGCTGTTATAACATGGCTCTTGGCAAAATAAACAGACAAAAAACCAGTAGCCAAGAAAGTGCTAACAAAGCATGTCTTATAAATGCCAATCTGATCCTGTCCTACCTAAGCTCAAAATCTCTGATGGCCCTCATTGTCCCAAAGTCCAAATTTCTTTACATCAGGCACAAGGTGCATTATAGCCTGGCCCCTCTGTCCTCTCTCCCACTCTCCCACAGACTTCCTGCTTCAGAATCTCCAGGCTGCTTGCTCTTCTCTGACTGTGCCATCTCTCCACGTCTCCATGCCCTTGTCCATGCTGTTCTAATGTCTCCCTGTAAAGCTCTGCTCATCTCAACACTCAATTCAAATGTCACCTCTCCTGTGAAGATTTCTCTGACTTCACACCAAAAATGATGACACTATTTTATTGATGCCTACCGAGTGTCAGGCACTTCATATTTATTATGTCCAATTCACAAATCCAACCCTGGGGCTGGCCCAGTGGTGTAGTGGTTAAGCTCATGTGCTCTGCTTCAGTGGCCCGGGGTTCCCAGGTTTGGATCCTGGGCACAGACTTACACACTGCTTGTCAAGCCATGCTGTGGTGGCATCCCATATAAAGCAGAGTAAGATGGGCATGGATGTTAGCCCAGGGCCAGTCTTCCTCAGCAAAAAGAGGAAGATTGGCAACAGATGTTAGCTCAGGACTAATCTTCCTCACCAAAAAAAAAAAAAAAAAAAAACCAAGAAATCCATAACCCTGAATTTAGGTGCTATTGATATGATCCCACTTTACAAATAAGAGAATTCAGGCTCTTCTAGAGAGGTTGAGGAACCTGCTTACGGTCCTCCAGCTGGTAGGTGGCAGAGCAATTATTGTTGCACCCTAGGTAGTTAGTTAGTCCTTCCTGTGCTCCTCAACCACTGTGTTCATACACACTGAGAACAGCTATTGATGAATCTGGCTCCCCTGAGAGACCAAGAACTTCTTGGGGGCCTGGCACCCATCTCGTATGGCCACCTTTCATGGAGCACTCACTCTATGTGTTAGGCACAGAGATTAATGTTGCCCATTTTCCAGATGAGGAAATCAAGGCTCAGAGGGATTAAACAACCAAGGTCTGACTCCAAACTCCATGCCCTTATCCCTGACATGTAACAGTGCATGAGATGTAATAAGTGGTCAATGCACATTCTTTGGAAGGCATGACTGGGGTAAATGAGTAAAGGAGAACTGGGTGGCCCCCAGGCTCCGCATCCCCACCATCTGCAACTGGGGGCTGTGAGGCTGCTGTTCACCTGCCTCTGGTTGGGTGGGGGTTGGTTGGGGGGGGAGCCTGCAGACGAGGTGGAGTGGAAATACTCCAACTGGAAGCCAAGGGCCCCAGCTTCTGGTCCTGGCTTGGCCTCCATCTACCTGGGCGACCTTGGGCAGGTCTCTCCATGCCTCACGGCCTCCTTTTCAATTGTAGGATGAAGGGGAAGTGCTCAGACTCCACCAAGCAATGCCAGGTGGGATTGGAGATAACTCCAGACATAAAAGAGCAGCCTAGACCCCTGTGGGTCCAGCAGCTGCTCGGGAGGCCAGAGCCCAGGGCCCCTCTGCCACTGGCACACTGCTTGCTCTGGTGCCCAAGATGGCCTCTGTCCTGAGCTGAGTGAGTGCTGTGGCTGGCCCTAGCCTCTCAGATCTCCACCCCAAGTCCTGCATCTCATAAAAAAAGCTGAGATAAGCTTTCACTTCATGTGCCTTACCTTGAATGTGTTCAAGTTAAATTTTAGCTGCCATCCTTGCCTGGGACCCAGAGGAGATTACCTCCATCTGGAGTTTCTCTCGGGCTTCCACTGCAGCAGCCAGCTGAAACATGTTTGGATCAACAACAAACTCCATCAGCTCATTTCCGCCTCCAACCTTACTAAATGCATTAGGCAACAGGAGCCCCAGGGTTGACCTTTGCAGCATCCATTGTTATGGCTGTGATTGCAGACGCAAGTAATAGCCAAGATGATAATTTGTGGTTAATGGTTCTTTAACTAGAGGGCTGGAGGACTCTGGGAACATGACTTCATGGCCCTCTTGGCATGTCCTCCCACAAACCTTTTATTCAAGTCCCTCTTCCACACTCTTGCCTTCTGGAAACCCTCCTCCACATTCCCTCTAACTCCATTTTGGCACAGCTTAAGACCATGTTCCCAGATGGCAGACTTGAGGGGAAGCCTCATGGAGGACATTGTCCAGCCCTCAAAGATTTTCTAGTCTCCCTCCTTGGTCCATAATCCTAAGCAAGTCCCTTCACTGACTTGTTTCTCTATATGCTCAGAAGGAAGAATTATTAACAGTGAATGTGTTGAAATGTTTTCAAATACTAAGGATGAAAAAAACACCTGGGTAAATATAATCTTGTGGTTGGTGTATGGCTTGCTGTGGTTGTTGGTGCCGCCTGCTTTTGGTTGGCCCAGGGTAGAGTAATCTGTAAGTACAAGCTGTTCTTGCAGAATTATTACCATAATGTATATATAGACAGCTGTTGGGTGTTGCTATTGGTTTCTTTCTTGTTTTTGTTTCTCTCCTTTTTTCTTCCTTTCTTTCCACCCTCTAAAAGTCAGAATACATTTGCTCTCACACCAAAACTACCCAGCTTATGGCAAAGAAGAAGCTAACCTTCTCCCTAGATATCTCCAAAGCATTTGGGGAACCATGGCAGGTCAAAATGTGTGAGAGTGAGTCAAACTCCTTTCCCTAAATTGTTTGGGAAATAAACCCACAGGCAGAAGGAGATAATCTGGAGTGAGAGAGGAATGTGCAAAGAGGTGGGGAAAGAAATGGAGATTAGAAAGACACAGTCTGCAGGAAATAGAGCCTTCTCTCCAAAACAGTGGTGTGGCTTGACAACCAAATGGAATCATGCGGCTTCTGAAATATTTTCAACCATTTAAAAAGGAAGTGACTGCAGAACCAGGACAGGCCAGTGAGTGTGCTTTTCTCCCCCATCAATATCGATTTGCTTGACTCCCTATGAAAGCACGAGGGAAGAATCACAGATCCTGGATCCAGGCACATGCTGGCCCAGATGGAGAAGGAGGCTGGAGATGGAGCTTCCACCTGGAAAACGACACAGGGAGAAAGGAGAGAAGGAGGAGAGCAGAGCTAGAGTGAGCGAGATCCAGATGGGGCTGCTGAGAGGGCAGGACAAGGTACACCTGAGTGGGTGGTGGTGGCCCTGACTCTGAAACATTTTCTCCATCTGCAAAATGGGGGCATTAGCAATATCTATGAGGAAGGTGATTAGTCAGGGTTCTCCAGAGACACAGAACCAATAGGATGTATATAGAGAGAAAAAGATTTATTATAAGGAATTGGCCCACATGATTCTGGAGGCAGGCAAGTCCCAAGATCTGCAGGGTAAGTTGACAAGCTGGAGACATGATGGTGTAGGTCTAGTCGGAGTGCGAAGTCCTGAGAGCCAGGAGAGCTGATGGTGTGTAGTTCTGAGCCGAAAGCCAGCAAGATCAAGACCCAGGAAGAGCTATGTTTCAAGCAGAAAAAAAGCCAACATCCCAGTTTAAAGACCATCAAGCAAGAAGAATTCTCTCCTACACAGAGGAGGGTCAGCATTTTTGTTCTATTCAGGTCTTCAACTGACTGGATGAGGCCCACCCACACTAGGGAGGGCAATCTGCTTCACTCAGTCTACTGGTTTAAATGTTAATCTCGTCCGGAAATACCCTCACAGAAACCCCCAGAATAATGTTTGACAAAATATCTGGGCATCTGTGGCCCAGTCAAGTTGACCCATAAAATTAACCATCACATAAGGTTATTTTGAGGATGGACCACATGAACTTGCATCCAAGGAAGCAGTACATTTGTATTCATGTGTATAGATGGTAGGCAGTTGAATTCATCACTATGACTGTGCCTTGTTATTGGCCTGAAATTCCCTCTTGTTGCTTCCTAGGTAAAGTATGTCCTTGAGCTGAGGAAAAGGGGTGGGGACACTTCCCTCATGGCCATGGGAAAAGAAAGTTAAGGAGAGTAACAACCAGGTCAAGGCTTCTGTTAGCAGCAGAAAGCTAATGGAAGGCCAGGGCCAGAGCACATGCGGGAACTCGGGGCTTAAGAAAAAAAGACAACGAGAGGCTGAAATATAGGGCTACAGAGAGAGGGACCAGGGCCAGGCCTGGCTTGTTGGTGGACTCTCCCCTGAGGAGCCCCATTGGAGACAATCCCTGCCTTGGTTCCTTGAGGCTTATTATTCCTATCAGTTTCAGTGCCAGGGCCAGGAGGCCAGCCCGTCGTCATGTCCCCAGCTAAAGGTTATAGGTGCTGATGCTTATACACACACAGTCCCTGTAAGGTTAGGTTACGTTAAATTAGATGTGGATTCAAAATCCTTATTCCTGTCAGAAACAAGGCAGCAACAGAGGCAGCATCACTCCACAAGCTTCCTTTAGCCCTTAGAATTCTGGAGAAGGTGGGTAAGGGCACCTCCCTCAATCCCTAGGAGGTAGGATCTCACCAGAAAGTTGAATTTCTTACTCTATTATAGTAGTGTTTATGTCATGGTTCCAGAAGAACATACTTCTAACGTTCTAAGTGCAAGCCAAGAGAATGGACATAAACATGGGCCTTTCGTGGTCCTGGACCTCACCCCACATCAGCAGGGCCATGTCCTCATGAGGAGGCTAAGCAGAGTCGGCGCCCAGGAGGCCCTGAGCATCATCTGCACCCAGCTTTCCAGCATCCAGGCAGCACGGCCCCATGCGAATGCCTTTTCTCACAAGGAACCAAGCATTGTTGGGCAGACGAGAGACACCTTCAGAACTGGGCAGGCTGCAGAGACCATTGCTCCTCTACTGTCCCTGCTGGGACCCCACACTCCGGGAACCCCACTTGGGTCAAGTACAGTGGGCATGTCCAGAGGAAGCGAGGGGCAGGTGGACAGTGGGTTAAAGCCCAGCTCTGCAATGTGGCTCCTGTGATGCCTTGGGCTAGTTACCCAGCCTCTCTGGATTTAAGTTCTCTCTTCTGAACACAGAAGTTCTCAACGCTGGCTAAAGTCACCTGATGAACATCAAAAAAACAGCTGTGCCTGGGCCCCAAGCAGATCAATAAAATTAGACTCTTCCGGGGTAGAACCCGGGCACTGGTAAGTTAGAAACGTGCCAGGTGACTCTAACGTGCATGTCCATCTTTTCTAATTTGCTGCTTCTCATCTGCCAGGTTGGCAACCAGATAACCAAATGTGTTAGGATGGAGTGGGGCATGGAGAGGGGTGGTGATGAGGCCAAGTCTGTGTGGTTCCAGGATTCTAACTGGAGCCACAGGAGCAAATTACAAGGAGGCAGATTTTGGTTGAGACTCAGAAGAAATTTCCAACCTTTCCTGAAATGACTCTTCTAGAATTGCCTTCATGACCAGCTTATGAGCCACACAAGGTGATCTGCCATGCAAATTTATACTGAACATGCCTCACTTTGCCAAGATGGATGCATTACTTGATTTAGTAGACTTTGCTCCATATAATAGCTTTTGGCTGTTTCCCAAAATCAAGCCCATTCCCAAGAGTTCCCGCAGTGCCACTTACTGCGAGTTCCTTAACCTCTCTGGGCGTCCCTGGCCTCCTCCCTGAGACATGAGGCTCACCCACGTGTCTCCCTGTGGGGAGATTTCAGTGAAATAACAAAGGAAGGAATACGAAAGTTCCTGATTCTGCTGACTGAACCTGAATGAAGGTGAATCCTCACGCCATCAGTGAGGATCTGAAAGGATGGCCTTCATTCCAAGTTCTGAAAATCATCCTAACCCTGGAGTGAAGAGCTTCCAGCCTGGGTTTGACTCCCAGCTTCATCACCTCACCCAGGAGTGACGTGACTTTATCTCTCTGAACCTCAGTTTCCTCATCTGTTAAAGGGGCTCTGAGGGGTCACATGGGAAATACTTATAAAGCTCTTAGCTCAGAGCCTAACATTTGGCAAATGCTCCATAAATGTTGATTACTTTGTTATTATTATCACCCTAAATCGATAGCCTACCTAGGTGACTGTTTTGAAGGAGACAATGTGGGGCTGGCCTGGTAGCATAGTGGTTAAGTTTGTGTGCTCCACTTCGGTGGCCCAGGGTTTGCGAGTTCAGATCCCGGGAGCAGATCTACACACTGTTCATCAAGCCATGCTGTGGCGGTGTCCCATATACAAAGTGGAGGAAGATTGGCACAGACATCAGCTCAGGGACAATCTTCCTCACCAAAAAAAAAAAGGAAATGAAGAGGACAACGCTTGTATGGATGTGTAAGTCTGGAACATTTGTTATGAAACCAGTCCCACCTCTCTGTGGTCACAGCTCCCGCACAGGTTTGTTGACTTCCATTCAAGTCTCGGGTCCTTGGCTCAGGAGCTCCACTCCCATAGAGCACATCCGGGAGTGAGAACAGAAGCCAAGGCGAGTGTTTGCTTTGGAACAAAGAAGGGCCAGGGTGGATTTCTGGAGGCGCTCGCCATTTCAGAGAAAGGAGGCATCTGTTTCTCATCAGATGGAGTGCTGGAAGTGGAATCCATTTTCCTGAACTGTCTGGGGCCACAGCTCCTGTGGGCAGAGGGTCTGAGGTAGGACCAGGCCCCACCACAGCCAGGCCTAGACCTTAAAAATGGACTTGCATTTCTTTTGGTCTTCAAGGGTTAGGCTAAAAGCATTTCCAAGTTGCTCCCATCTTCTCCTCCGTAACAGGATGAGTGTGTGTGTGTGTGTGTGTGTGTGTGTGTGTGTGTGTGTGCGCGCGCGCGCATGCGCGTGGGTGGGGGGATGTTGTTGGGGAAGACGTCCAGGTGAGCCATCCTGAGTCACTGGCTCTGGAAAATACTACTCTAGCCCTGATTTAAATTTCTAAGGGCTCTTGAACCTCTCCTTTCCCTCACTGAGGGATTCAAGAAATGGCTCTCCTGATGCAGCTGAAAGCATCAGCCTGTTGCAGAAACCCCCAGGCAGAACCACGCCTCAGACAAACCCAGCCATCATTCACAAGGGAAGGTGCTTTCCGTAGGGGTTTTATTTCTCCCTGTTGAGCTCTCAAGTTCATCTTTTGCTTCTAGCACCACCACCATTTCATTAAACTTTACTTAAAAAAAAAACAAGGTACCCACAGCTCAGAGTTCTCTTTTTGTTTATTTTTATCATTTTATTGTTATTAGAGTCAAGGCATGGACTAAGTGAGGTTCAGAGGCCCCACCGAAGGCTGATATTTCCAAATGTTTCCCTTGTGTTGCTTGGGGCCGAGTTCACCCGAACAACTTCGTGGTGAAGAGGCAGGAAAGCTCCCTCCCGTACCCCACCCATTGGGCTCTCCCCTTGGCGGATGGAGGCCAGTTGCTGGCGCTGATGCGGCGAAAGGGGAGCCGCCACGGCTTGTTGCAAACGGAAGGCGGATGTCAGGGGCCGTCAGCACCACGTCACGCGACAGCCGCAAATTACTGCCCCAGGATTTACGTGGAAAGAACTGGGAAGTGTGGAGAACAGAACTCATAATACCTGCTGCTTAATAAGGATTGTGTGCCTGCATCCACAAGGAACTACAGACCTCATTGCTATGCCCCCGAGGTCCACGGGAAGGTCTTGTCAGGTGGCTTTGTCTGCCTTTGCCAAGAATGGCCATCTTGCTAGGGGAGGGCGAGAATCGCACATTTAGTGAGCTCCTTCGGTGAGCCAGCAACGCGCTAAGAGCTTGACACACATTCTCTCATTAAATCTTCCCCACAACAGTGGGAAATAGGTATTATTCGCCCAGAGGAGGGGACACTGAGACTGGGGTTGTGTATTAGTCAGGATAGGCTAGGTTGTGCTGCGGTAACAAACAGAACCAAGAATCTCAGTGGTTTTACGCAATTAGAGTACTCCCCAGTCACACAGCAGCCTTCCATGCGGTGACTCAGCCATGCCGGCTGCTTTGATCTTTCGGCCCACCATGTCAACACAAGGCCTCCTCCACGATTGCCACGGCAGGGGAAGAGAGACTGGAGAACCATGCCTGAGTTTTTCACTCAGCCTGCAGGTGCACTTCCTCTATCATTCCATTTGCCAGAACTAGTCCCTGGCCCCACCCAACTGCAAGGGGGCTGAGTCTTCCACGTGCTGGGAAGGGGAGGACTGGATATTGGTGAACAGAGGTGACACAGACCACAGGGAGGTTTAGTAACTTGCAGGTAGTAAATGGCAGAACCAAGGTGTAAACCAAGTTCTGCCTAAAGCCAAAGGTCAAGCTCCGTCCACCACACCTGGAGCCGGTGAGAGGAACCCCTCCCCTCAGCCTCAGGCAGCAACACTGTGCAGCATCCCTTGTGGGACCCTGCTGGGCACAGGTGTGTCATTAAATAGCAGCAAGAGGCCCTGGTATGTCCACAAAACCTCACCATTTTCAAAGCTTTTTAATGTACATTGATTCACCAAGTCCCTAAAATGCCAGAATGAAGCAGGCAGGGCAAACCTCATAGCCCCGTTTCTTGAGCCCCACAGCACAAGAAACTGAAATCAGGAAGGTGAAGAGACTTGACATGCTCAGAGCTGGTCACTGAAATACCCAGACTACAACCTAGTTCTTCTAAACCCTTCTTTGAAGCTCTTCCCAACACATCCAACACTCTGTAATTTTAGTCTCTGGAAAGCCCACCCTTTCTCCCAAATGATCTCCTCTCTTCTACTTGCACACAAATGCCTAAAATCCCCCCACCGGGACGTCAGGGCTTCACTGGACCCTCCTTTGGGGAAGGTCATCATCCATGCATGAAAACAACTAAAGTGTCACATTGTGTAGCCTTTGGTTTAAGAATATTTGAGACAGGGGCCAGCCCGGGGCTTAGTGGTTAAGTGCGTGCACTCTGCTACTGGTGGCCTGGGTTTGGATCCCGGGCGCGCACCGACGCACTGCTTCTCCCGCCATGCTAAGGCCGCGTCCCACATACAGCAACTAGCAGGTTGTGTGACTACGACATATAACTATCTACTGGGGCTTTGGGGAGAAAAAGGGAAAAAAAAGGAGGAGTATTGGTGATAGATGTTAGCTCAGGGCCAGTCTTCTTCAGCAAAAAAAGAGGAGGATTGGCATGGATGTTAGCTCAGGGCTGATCTTCCTCCCCAAAAAAAAAATAAAAAAGAACATTTGAGACAGAATTTAGAGAAGGGAGAGATCAGGGTGAAGGGGAGAGTCCAGGAAGGCTGCATGGAGAAGCCCCTGCCTTGGTAAAATGTGGAGAAAGGGGCAATCCATTCTGGATGAAAATTCCTTCCTAATTCTCTCTTTCCTCTGCTCTATTCTATTGCATTTAAAAATTTGCAGAACGCCTTCCCATTCACTATTTTATTTAATTTCCTGAACAATTCTGTTACAGAATTGAGAGGAAGGTCAAATCTTTCTTTCCATTTGACAAAAAACTGAAACCTACAGAGGATAAAAGTGACATCTGACCTCAGGGCAAACCGGAGCCTGAACCAGAACAAAGAAGCAAAAATGTTAAAGAATAATAATCATCAACTTTGTGTGTATGTAGTGAGACTGTCACATTTAAAGCTACCTGGTAGTGTATAAATTAATACGTTTTATAAAAATTGGGTTTTTCGTATGAAATATTTCATACATACAGTGGAATTCATATAATGCATGTAGGATATTTAGAATAATAAAACACTAGATCTACCACCCGGCTTATTACCAATGTTCTAAAACATTAGGTCACTTTAAATTATAAAAAATGATATATACTCTTGGTACAAAATTCAAATCATGCAGAAGATGGAAACTTTAAAGTTTCTTTTCATATCCTGTCGACCTCTGAATCCCACTCCCCAGGAATAACGACTGTTAACAACCGGACACATGATCTTGTATACGGTCATTTTGGAAAATAATCCAGCTATATATATAGCTGGATAAATATATGTATATCTCAAGAGTCAAAGAAATGTCTATAACTTTTGGTCCTGTCACCTCTTTGTGGGAATTTATCCCAGTAAAAGGCCTCCCAGGCTTCCCTCCTTTTCTAGAAACGGCCAAGCTCGTTCCCACAGGAGTCTTTCCCCGTCTTGTTTCCTCTGTCTGGAACCCTGTTCCCCAGATTTGCTCATGGTTGGATATCCATTCAAGTCTCAGCTCAAATGTCACCCCCTCTGAGAGGGTGCCCACGGTCACCTGTCTAGACTTGCTCCCTCTCTCCACAAAACTGCCTGGCACACAGTAGGAACACATTTTTTAGTGGAGAGGCTAAATGTCCACTCATGACACCACCAGCTGGCCTCCTTAGGTAAGGGATGTCATTTGACTCACCTTGGAACCCAGGCAGTACTTCTGCAAATCAGCAGTCTTTCGGACTTTCAAGACTCTAAGGAACAGCTGTGTGGGACGTCAGGCTGGCCTGGGGCCACCTGACTGTCACTTCTTCCAGCAGAATGGCTACCTTTCAGATGTCTGCCCTCCCTCTACACCTTTTTCATCCTTGGCTTCTAAAACAAAGAAGAGGTGAAGAAAATCTGATGGGTGAGAGTCTCTGTCAAAATAACACCTAGGCTGCACTTAATTAAGATGAGTAATTTGAACACTCTCAGTCAAGTCAGACAATGGAAACATTAAGAGTTTCCACCAAAACATAATCTTGGCCAAGTGGGCGGGGTCTCCGGAAGCCTCCAGGAACATTCTGAGAGGGGAGGGGAGGCTTCTTGCTTAGCCTGGGGGAGGGAGAAGCTGGGAGAAAGGGAAGTCTAGACCCTAATCAGAGCCCCACAAACACATGTTGGGTTGTTTGGGCTGAGTAACTCTCCCTTTTTTCCTTATAACAAAATAAAACTTGTTTACTAGAGAGGAGTCAAAAGAAAAATCAAAACCTTATACATAATTCTACCATCCAGAAAGGCAATATAGTTGTAGCGTCTCCTTGTAGTGTTTTTTTTCCTTAGCAGAAATATACTTTAAAAAATTAAAATGTCACCTCACACCTGTCAGGATGGCTATTATCAAAAAGACAACAGGGGCTGGCCCTGTGGCGCAGCGGTTAAGTGCACACGCTCGGCTGCTGGCGGCGTAAGTTCGGATCCCGGGTGCACACTGACGCACAGCTTGTCAGGCCACGCTGTGGCGGCGTCCCACATAAAGTGGAGGAAGATTAGAGGGCCAGTCTTCCTCAGCAAAAAGAGGAGGATTGGCGTGGATGTTAGCTCAGGGCTGATCTTTCTCACCAAAAAAAAAAAAAAAAAAGACAACAAATAACAAGAGTTGGTGAGGGTATAGAGAAAAAGGGATCCCGGTGCACTGTTCGTAGAATGTAAATTGGTGCAGCCACTATGGAAAATAGTATGGAGGTTTCTCAAAAAATTAAAAATTGAGGGGCCGGCCCGGTGGCGCAAGCAGTTAAGTGCACGCGCTCCGCTGCGGTGGCCTGGGGTTCGCCGGTTTGGATCCCGGGTACACACTAACACACCACTTGTCAAGCCATGCTGTGGCAGCGTCCCATATAAAGTGGAGGAAGATGGGCATGGATGTTAGCCCAGAGCCAGTCTTCCTCAGCAAAAAGAGAAGGATTGGCAGATGTTAGCTCAGGGCTGATCTTCCTCACAAAAATATAAATAAATAAATAAATAATTGAACTGCTATACAATCCAGCTATTTCACTCCTGGGTATTTATCCGAAGAAAACAATAACACTAATTCGAAAAAATATGTGTACCCCTATGTTCATTGCAGCATTATTTACTATAGCCAAGATATGGAAAAGTGCCCATCAGTGGATGAATGGATAAAGAAGACATATATACAATGGAAGGTATATATACAATGGAATATTACTCAGGCATAAAAAAGAATTAAATCTTGCCATTTGTGACAACATGGATGGACCTAGAAGGTATTAAGCTAAGTGAAATAAGTCAGACAGAGCAAGACAAATACCATATGATTTCACTTATATGTGAAATCTAAAAAACAAAACAAAACAGAAAAAGACTCGTAGATACAAAGAACAAACTGGTGGTCGCCCAAGGGGAGGCGGGTGGGGGGACGGGCAAAACAAGTGAGGGGACTAAGAGGTACAAACTTTCAGTTATAAAATAAATAAGTCACAGAGTTGTAATGTACAGCATAGGGAATATAGTCAATAATATCGTAATAACTTTGTGTGGTGATAGATGGTTACTAGACTTGTCGTGGTGATCATTCTGTAATGTACATAACTGTTGAATCACTCTGTTGTACACCTGAAACTAACATAATATTGCATGTCAACTATACTCCAATAAAAAATTAATTAATTTAATTAAATTTAAAAAATTAAAATGTGATTATACTATACACTGCCTTACAAACTGCTTTTTTCACTTAATGATGTATTGTGAACGTTTCCCCATGCCATTAAATTCCATTCGAGGCTGTAAATTTTTATAGCTGTTTACTACCAATTGTACGGCTGTATCATCCAACCAATGCCCTGTCATTGGGGATTTAGGTTGTTCTCAGTTTTTATAAGCAGCTTGTCAATCACTATTTCTGAAATGCACACGATTATTTCTTTAGGGCTAATTCCCAGAAGTGGAACTTCTGTGTTAAAGGGTATGTAAAATTCTAAGGGTTTTTCTAGGAGCAGCTGTGGACAGCACGTTTACTGTCTGAAGAGCATTACTAAATGTCTGCTATCTCATTTCTTGGTCTCTTTACCTACATTTTGACTGAGTGCCGTCACACTGAGCTAGAAACGATACACAAAGCTTACATGCAGATGGGAATTCCTGCCTTCAAAGGAGCTTGTATTTTTATTTATTTATTTATTTATTTTTCCCCCAAAGCCCCAGTAGATAGTTGTATGTCATAGCTGCACGTCCTTCTAGTTGCTGTATGTGGGACGCGGCCTCAGCATGGCGGGAGAAGTGGTGTGTCGGTGCGTGCCCGGGATCCGAACCCGGGCCGCCAGCAGCGGAGCGCACGCACTTAACCGCTAAGCCATGGGGCCAGCCCAGGAGCTTGTATTTTAAAGAAAACCTTTTGACTTTTGATCTGGACAAACATAAAGCAAATCAATTAAACAGAAAAAAATGATAAATTAATTGATCAAATAAAAACAGAAAATTAATGGAAGACCCTGATCTTTCCTGTTTTCTCTCATTAAATAATTACTTAATTATTTGTGTTAAGTTTGCACACGTGCATTTATATTTCATGTGTGCTTTTTATGGCCCACACTGATGACTGGTTACTCAGGAGCCCTTTCCAACCCCCTTCTCTTTTTTCTGCTTCCTACTATGGACAATGAAAAAGCCAAAAATTCACTTTCCCAGACTCCCTAAGAGCTAAGGGTGACCTGTCTTTGCCCAATAAAACCAAGAAGACATCTGTTGTAGGGATCTAGGAAAGTTTTTTTTCCTGTTTGACAAAAACAAGTCACAAAACAAGCTCTTACAGCTTGGCCCTGCACCCATTCCCATCTTTGAACCTTGTCACGTGGGTGTGTGATTCCAGGAGCTGTGGCAGCCATCTTATAATCACGAGGCAACAAACCTAAGGATTAAAAAAACCTCTGATAATGGTTAGTCCTCAATTACATCCCTGGTTGGGGGTGGGGGACTGCTGAACCTACCCTGGAACTACCCTGGAATCTAACTCCAGAATATATATCTTTATGGTTTAAGTTAGTGGTTCTCAAGGTTAAGTGACTAAGTTAGCACACTAGAATCACCTGGGAATTTTGTTAAACTAAGAGTGAATCAGTAGATCTGAGATTCTGTATTTTTAGCAAGATCTCAGTTGACGTTGATGCTGCTGGTTCAGGGACCACACTTGGAGTAGCAAGCATCACTGTTATATTGGCTTGAAGCATCCTAACTGGTACATCCTTTTCCTGGATGTAAATGTCACCCTCACTATTTCACAGATGTGGGTGCAGGGAGCCCTCTGAGAAGATGAGACAGCAGGAAGGGCTCCTCCCCGCCTGGGGTCCAATAGCCCCTCTGTGTCACCAGCCCCCCGCTGGTGGGTCCCTAAGTTAACGCACTATCCAGTGGTAAATAAAGTCCCAGGTCATAAGACTGTAGACTATTTGCAGATGTCCTATCTGCACTGGCTGCCCCAGCCAGGCCAGCTTTTCTGACCACACCCACCCAGGCAGATTCAGCCTTAGGCAAAAGGGGCTCTAAGTAGAGCTTATCCTTTCTTTTGGGACCTTGCTCCACCAGCCTTTATCTCGGCTGTGCTCGTGGCTGGTAATAAGGGGGCGGCACTTCAGGTAGCATCTTTCTCTTTGGTTGCTAGAAGTCAGGCTTCCAAAAACAGTGATGGTGAAATTTCAGGCCACAGGGAAAGAACACTGGCAGAAGCCTGCATTTCCTTCAGAGTTATCTACATATTTACCCTTTCTTCCATCTTTCCTTCCAATCTCAGGGAAGACAGGCCGGCCTCCTGACTCACAGGGCAGGCCCCAGCCTACCTGCTCTGCAGTGACCATCGGACCATCCGGAGTCTCCTTCTCCGTGCTGGGCCAACCAGCTAGTCTATCGCTCCATTTCTCTGTTCCCCGTACAGCAAAATCCCTCAGATAGATTAGTCTGCTGGTGCACCTCCTTCTCCTTCTGTCCCATTCACTGCTGTTCACCACCCTGCTGAAGCTCTCTTGTCAAGGTCACCCACGATCTCCAACTTGCCAATCTACACATTGCGGGGTCAGTCCCTGTCTCTCCACCAATCGCAGCTTTTGGCACAGTTAAGCCCTCCTTCTTTCCTGCTTGTCTGAGGTCACCTACCTCAGGACACTGGACTCACCTGGTTTCACTCTTACCTGGCTGGCTCTTCTTTTTCAGTCTCCTGGCTGGTTCAGCCTCCTCTTCCAGACCTCTCGATGGTGGAGGGCCAGGGCTCAGTGCTCACTTCCCTGCCCCTCCCTTCTAGGTTTCCCCAGAGGGTCCCATCTCTCCCACAGCTATCAGTTCCATCTACAAGCCCAGGAAATGTGTGTCAGCAGCCTTCCCTCCCCTCCCCGACCCCCACCCCAGGCCCAGAGTCACGGCCTCACGTCTCCAAGTGCACATCAACATCTCCACTAGGGTGCTGTGGGAGATCAAGATTGGCCACCCTGAAATATGTCTCTTTACCTTGATTGTTTTCTCTGATGGACATTTGACCTCCCTCACTAACTGCCTAAAGAATTTAACATAGCAGACCTGTTCCAGGAAGCAGTTACTATCACACAATGGCTGTAATATAATGCAAAATAGATGTTACAATAGGAAAGGCACCAACAGGCCCCTCTTATCAAAAATTCTGTCTCTTCCCGGCCACATTCTCTAGGTGGCCCTGCTAGGAGTTGCCAGACAAACATTTACATTTATAAGGGAAATCTCCATTTGTAAATGTATCTCCCTCTCTGTACTGGGAAGAGGGGGGATGACTTCATCTCTAAAAACTTATCAATGTGAAAGGTGTGGCCTTAAATCTGCATAATAACCTTACTCTTAAACAAGAGTTTAAGAGTGCTTTTCTGGTATCTCCCGTAACTGACTCCCCCTACTCCCAACATCCTCCTTTGTCTTTAGCTGAAGATAGTATTTAAGACGAGAATCTCTGCTATTGAGTTGAGAAACTCAGTTTCCCTGGTTTCTCCCATATATATATGTTATTAAACTTGGTATTATTTTCTCCTGCTAACCTGTCTTTTAATTATTTGGCCAGCCATAAGAATCTTAAGGCAAAGGGTGGAGGGGGATTCTCCCTCTTCCCCGACAGTGCCTAATGGGCACCTCACACTTCATGTGTCCCAAATGGAATTCTTAACTTCCCCTCACCTGTGCCATCAACTAGGAATCACCCTTGCCTCCTCATTCCTCACACCCACCTCCATTCCATTATCAAATCCCATGGTTCAACTTTCAAAACACATCAGCAGCGGGGCCGGCCAGTGGCTCAAGTGGTTAAGTGCATGCGCTCCGCTTCAGCGGCCTGGGGTTCGCTGGTTCGAATCCTGGGTGCACACTGACGCACCACTTGTCAAGCCATGCTGTGGCGGCGTCCCATATAAAGTAGAGGAAGATGGGCACGGATGTTAGCTCAGGGACAATCTTCCTCAGCAAAAAAAGAGGAGGATTGGCGTTGGATGTTAGCTCAGGGCTGATCTTCCTCGCACACACACACAAAAAACACATCAGCAGCTTTGAATCCATTACTTGTAGCCATCTCCAAAGCTAATCCCCTCGTTCTCCCCTCTCTCTCCCTGACCTACTGCAGCAGTCTCCTGGCGGAGTCTCCCTGCTGGTCTTCTGTTCTGGCACAGCCGTCAGAATCACCTTTGTAAACCTGAGCCAGGTCTTGTCACTCCTCTGCCCAAAACCTCTGTGGCCTCCTGTAGACTCCTGGACCCCCAGTGACTCGGCCGCGCCCACCTCTCCTCCCCCATTTGCCACCACACTCTCCTTCTTCCCTCCACTAGAGCCATATTGACCTCCTGGTCATGCCTCAAACACGCCAAGTTGCTTCTGGCCTCAGAACCTCCATACCTGCTGTTCCTCCCCCAAATCTGTGTGCCCCACTTTCTTCCTTCCTTCAGGCCTCTGCTCAGTGTCGTCTCTTCAGATGCCTTCCCCAACCTCCCAGCAAAAGTAGGTCACCTCTTTCCACCCCACCACTCTCTCTCGCCTTACCTCGCTTCACATTTCTTCCTAGCACCATTAGACGTGATGTGTTACCGTGTTATGTGATGATAATCATACATTATATATTAATTTGTTTGTTGTTTTGTTGTCCATTCCTCTTCCGATATGTAAGCTCCATGAGAGCAGGGCCTTGTCTGCTTTGTTCACGGCTAACCTGCAGAGCCAATCACAGTGCCTGGTACATAGCAAGTGCTGAATGAATGAATGAATGAATGAATGAATGAGCATGTGTTGCCTCGGACACTCCGCACATAAGGAAGGTGCCTTGGCTCAGGCCGATCGGCCTAAGAGGCCACATATCCCCCTCAGAGCTGCTTCTGGAGAAGAAGCTGGAGCCTGTTCCCGGGGTGGTCCTGTGCTGGCCCGAGCCATAGCTGCTGCCCCTGTATCTGGCTCCCAGGGATCCCTTGGCCAGGCTTGAGGGCCATTTGGACCCCAGTCTCTTTCGTTTCCATTCTTGGGTCTCCACAGGCCTAGGGACAGCCAGGTCGGATCCCTGGACTAGGAGCAGGAGCTCCAGGAGCTTCTCTCTCCTCTGCTCAGTTTCCCTGGAGATGGTGAGTCCCCACACAGGTCCTTTTAGCTGGGGCTGAAAAGTGAGAGAAGCCCACCTTGGAGGCTGCCCCAGGGTGAGCTGATTAGCCCTGGAAGCTGATTAGGGGAAATAAATAAGTAGATAAATAAAGCTCCTCCTGCCCTCTCTATTGAAATTCTACCCTTAGAAATTCATTCTTAAGGAATGAGAGGAATGTAGCTCCACCTCCTCCACGAAGTCTCCCAGCACCCCCTTCCCCGGCCCCGCCCAGAATGAGCCCTCCCTCAGCCAACCAGCCCTCTTGTCTTTCCGGTCTTCACCACCTCCACCTCCTAGCTGTGGCCAGAGACACCCAGGTGCTGAGCTGGCTTATTCCTCACACTGGTTTCCTCCAAGTAGCAGAAATTCCTAAACCCGGCTGTGCAAAAATAATAATAATGAAATAAGGAAAAAGAAAGAAAGAAAGAAATCCGCCAGGGAAGAAGTTAAAGGTGTGGACTCCTGGGGCCCATCCCTGGGGTCTGACTCAACCGGTTTGGGGCCCACGCCTGGAATCTGCATTTTAAACAAACACTCTGGTCTTCTAACACAAAAGACCCTCAGGCAGCATGAAAGAGACTGTGTAAGAAATGCTAATGCCCGGGCCTCAGCCCTGATTTGACTGGTCTGGCTGTGTCCTCGGCCCCAGGACTCTAAGGCCCTCTTCCCTCCACTCCTCCCATCCCCCGCGGACTCTCCTGGGCAGCCAGGGCTGAGAACCACTGACTTACCGGCACTGTTACCGGTGCTCGGGAACAAGCATTGACTGGAATGAAGTCGTTGCGTTAACGTGGGCATCTCTCGGGGTGGGGTGAGTCATTCAGCCAGGCTGCCAGATCTGAACAATTCAGCCTGGCGGGCGTTTCCCCAGAAGCCAGGTGCCAGGCCCTTGCCGGTTGCTGGGGAAATACAAAGAGACATGGTCCCTCTCAGAGTTTCCATTCGCCATGGAAAGCCAGAGCTCAGGAAGCGGTTCATCAGCCACGCTGGGCTCTGGGGGTGAAGTGCAGGGTTAGGGGAGGGAATGGCTGCCGGCGAGGGGCATCCCCCCAGTGCCAGGCTGGCTCTGTAGGGGCTGGTTCACTCCTCTCAGCAAACCTGCTAGGAGGATGTGTTACAGGTGAGGAAGTGAGGGCCGTGGAGTTGAGGCGTCTGGCCTTGAAGCCGGATGTGTCTTAACTACCATTCTGTCTCTGTCATGGAGCTACGTGGGGGTAGAAACAGGGCCCAGGGGGCCAGACCCAGCTGTTTTCCCCGAGGGCTGGGGGAGCCTTGGAAGCTTGCTGCCCAGGAGTTAGATCTCCATCAGCTGGGGGCCCCAACCCCCTCCCCAGTCCTCTCTGTCCACCTGCCCCCGTCTGCCCAAGGTCCTGG
Source organism: Diceros bicornis minor (assembly GCF_020826845.1). Lineage (NCBI taxonomy): Eukaryota > Metazoa > Chordata > Mammalia > Perissodactyla > Rhinocerotidae > Diceros > Diceros bicornis. The sequence continues at coordinate 17,520,048 of NC_080763.1, forward strand.
CTCGCTCCACCTGCTCTAAGAGCCTGGGTGCTCCGGCTGACCTCCCCTACCAGATTGTGAGAGCCGGGGGGAGGGGGACACAGGCTTCCCACCTTTATTTATTGCCCATCCCAGTGCAGAATAGGCACGCCACAAATCAGGCACCAGGAGTTCTGACAGGGTTCAGGAGGGTGCAAAGTTGGAGGTGACCCCAGATTGGAGAGACGGCATAGAGAAACCAGGGGTCAAGAACATAGGCCGATGTGGCCTAGCTGAGTGACCCTGGAGTGACCACTTCACCTGTCCATGCCTCCGTGTCCTCGTTCATAAAATGGAGACATTCACTAGCTTCTAGCATTGCTGTGAGGGACGTTGCCGTGAGATAAGGCATGCGGAGGGCATGGCACATCACAATAAATTGTCATCAAAGGATTGTTCTAACCGTTGTTGTTGCTGTCATCATCGTGTCATTATTATTGGTGCCTATTTCCCGGTTTGGCTCTGGGCCAGCCCTAGTGACAGATCTTGGACTTCAAGCTTGGGATCTGACCTGGGCTTCTCTGGCCTTTTTCTTAACCCTGGGGATGGTCAGGCCAGGTGATGTTTACAGCCATGACCTTGGTGGACCTGGGGTTTGGTAACCCCTAAGCCAGTGGTGCTCAGCCTTGGCTGCATGTTAGAATCACCCAGGAGTTTTTTTACACTCCTGATGCCCCATTAAATAAAAACCTCCAGTGGTAGGACCCAGGCATCAATACTTTTTAAAGCTCCCCAGGAGATTCCAACAAGCAGCCAAGGCTGGAAACCAGCATTCGCAGCTCATTTCTCATGCACAGGAGAGGCCATCCTCTGGTGGCTAGAAACTGGGCTTGGGAGTTAGACAGTTTGACCTACCCTTGACCTATTAGCTGCATGACCTCCAACAAGTTACTTAAGATCCCTTTGACTCAGTTTCCTCCTTCATAAAGTGGAGGATGTTACCAACCTCACAGTTAGGTTTTGAGGAATAGCATTAAGTTAAATAGGGTGCCTGATACATAACAGGCATTTAATATGTATTATTATTTATAGTCCATAGCTCAAAGTGCCCCTCATTGGTTGAGGATACCTTCCAACATGCCCAAGGAGATGTTACAACACACACACACACACACACACACACACACACACACACAGGCACACACCTTTTAAATTCTTTTTCCTGAGGCTACATAAATCCTATTATAAGCCTGGTCAGTTCCCCTCTTTCCTCTCACCATTGCCAACTTTCTTGGGATTGTAATGTTTATGAGGTTGCCCCCGGGTCCCATCTTAGAAGCCCCTTTGTGTCCTCCTGGGGTCTGATTTGCAAGGCACTACTGCTGCTGGTGGGTCTGTGTCCTACTGTCTGTGTCCCCCCCGATGCCCCCCATTTACAGTCTTCCAATCCTTGGGTTAGAAATGGGAAGAGGGTCCCCAATGCTTTCACCCAGGAAAAGCTGCACAGTCTGATTAACATGTTATGTTTCCCTGCTTTGGGCTAAAATTATCTTACCTCATGCTGATTGGAAGCCCTGGCAGTTGAATGCCTTTGATTAATTAAAATACAAAAATAAATCAATGATTACTCATTAAGTGCATTTTTCCTCAACAAACCTCTCAAATAGGAGATTTCTAGAGAAAAAACCTGGCCATACAACGGATCACTGGTAATGGCAATGTCAAGGATACCTAGACAGGACAGGACCAATCGGAGGATGGTGGTTCCTATTCAGGCCTTGACTCAGGTTAAAACCAAGATGCTGTGGCTGTTCTGGTGGGAAGGGCTGATCTTTGCACTCTGAGGAAGTGTCAGGAGGCCGTACCCACAGAACCTGTCTGCCACCCTAGGCCAGGACTAATGTCTGGGGTAAGGGGTGGGAGCTGAATTACAGGGAAACCATCATGGTAGAGCTTTTGCCTTAATAGACATGATTATTATAATAGACACCATTTCTGAGCTCCCACCGTATACCAAGCATTTGACATACCTTCTCTTGCTAAGTTCTCCCAATGCCCTGTCAATTAGGTACTAATGTCCCCAGAGACAGTATCTTCATTCATTTATCCAAAAATATCTTTTGAGCTCCCACTATATGCTCAGTTCTTTTTGGAAGCAAAGGCCGACACAGTTCCTGCCTCATGGAGTTTACAGTCTAGTGGGGGAGACTAACGTTACTTGGATAATATACAGATCAATGTATCAGAACACTTTTGGCAACATGCCAGATTGAGCTATTTCAGACACTCCCTATCTGGCTACCAGATAGAAATGCTGCATAAAATATTTTAAAAATACTTGAAAATACACTGCTGAGCTCAAAAGAAAGAAAGGAAAATCCTCAGATTCCAGAGATAGCGCAAGAACTCAAAGCCAGAATGAGGAGTGAGAGCTAAGCCCATGATTCATGGAGTTTTGACTAGATAAAGGCCCAAAGGCCTGGAGCCTAGAGTTCTAAGCCCCTTTCAAAGTAGGAGGCAGCCCCAGGCTGTCTGAGGCAGGAGAGCTGGAATTTATCCCTCTGAACCTATCCTTTTAAGGCTGGGAGTCTTAAAGAGCAACCTAGTCGTTGGTGGGGTGGGTGGGGAAAGAGACTAGAAAAACTCTACCAACTAGGCCTGCAGAAAGAGCAACAAAACTTTCTCACCATCCTGGGCTTGTGTGGGAGAAAAGTTCTGTGAAAGATGGAAGATCCAAGCCTGGCCCTCATGGAGGAGACAGGTAGACTGCTCCCACAGCATCCCCCTCCCTTGGTGTGCCACTGACCTGAGGACTCCTGTGCCAAAAAGTTAACATAGAAGTTAGTCCAGAACTTAGGGCCCTGATAGAAGCAAAACTCAAGTTTTTGTAAAGACGTTTTCTCTGTAAGGACATTTTCACAACTCAGGGCCCACAGGCCTCCCACAGCAAAAACAACCCTCTCTGAAGATGAGTTCCCAATCAAAAATTATATACCACCCAGAGAAACAAACTACCATAAGAAATAACCAGTAGATATAAAAGCAAAAACAAAACAAGACCAAAAAATACAGAAGAATTCACTCCCTAAGAAGTGGAAATAAGAAAAATCTGAGGGGCCGGCCCCGTGGCGAAGTGGTTAAGTGCGCGTGCTCCACTGCTGGCGGCCTTGGTTCGGATCCCGGGCGCAGACCAATGCACCGCTTGTCAGGCCATGCTGTGGCGGCGTCCCGTATAAAGTAGAGGAAGATGGGCACGGATGTTAGCCCAGGGCCAGTCTTCCTCAGCAAAAAAGAGGAGGATTGGCATGGATGTTAGCTCAGGGCTGATCTTCCTCACAAAAAAAAAAAAAATCTGAAAACATAAAATCAACATGTTAAGAGTTTTAAGAGATTATAAAGAATTTTTTAGAAGAAAAAAATAATGATAAAGACTAGGATAATATGAAAAAAATCGATGGAAAGCAAGCTGAATAGAAGTTCTAGAAATGAAAAATATAGTTTTTGTTTTTTTGTGAGGAAGATCGGCCCTGAGCTAACATCTGCCAATCCTCCTCTTTTTGCTCTTTTTCCGAACCCGGGCCACCAGCAGCAGAGCGCATGCACTTAACCGCTTCACCACCGGGCCGGCCCAGAAAAAATAGTTTTAATAAATTATTTATTAAAGTGGACAAGTTGAACAGCAGAATAGGACACAGCTAAAGGGGAGCCGGCCCGGTGGCGCAAGTAGTTAAGTACACGCGCTCCACTGCGGAGGCCCGGGGTTTGCCGGTTCGGATCCTGGGCCCACACCAATGCACTGCTTGGCAAGCCATGCTGTGGCAGCGTCTCATATAAAGTGGAGGGAGATGGGCACGAATGTTAGCTCAGGGCCAATCTCCCTCAGCAAAAAAGAGGAGGATTGGCATTGGATGTTAGCTCAGGGCTAGTCTTCCTCACAAAAAAAAAAAACAAAAAAAAGACAGCTAAAGAGACATTTAGCAAGTTGAGTGATAACTCTGAAAAAAATCACTCCGGCAGTAGCAAAGTGAGAAAAAGAGGAGAAAAATATGGAAGCAACCATGGCTAAGAGGCATAGAGGAAAAAAAATGACAAGATCTAGCACACCTTAGCTAGCCTATCCAGGAGTGTAGAGATAGAATGGGGGAGGAGCAATATTTGAAGAGATAATGGCTGAGAGTTGATCAGAATTGAAGGAAAACCCTACATCGTCAGGTTGAATAAGCACTCAGAGTCCTGAGGAGAATAAATAACACAAATTCACACCTTAGGCACATGGTGGAAAATTTGGAGGACAGAAAAGCTAAGCAGATAATATTAGAAAATGTCCGAGTTCTATGAAGGAGAAGTTCACAGTCCTAGAACAGCATGTAAGTAGGGAGTTGGGGAGGGGAGGGTGTGCTGGTCAGAGAAAGTGTGATGGTTAATTTTTTGTGTCAACTTGGCGAGGCTATGGTGCCCAGCCAGTTGTTTGGTCAAATACTAGCCTAGATATTACTGCAAAGGTATTTTTTAGATGTGATTAACATTTATAATCAGTGGATTCTAAGTAAAGCAGATAATTCACCATAATGTGGGTGGGCCTCATCAGTTGAAGGCTGTAAGAGCAAAAGCTGAGGTTTCAGAAGAAGGAACTCTGCCTCAAGACTGCAACATAGAAACCTTACCTGAGTTTCCAACCTGCTGCCCTGTGGATTTCAGACTCAAGACTGCAACATGAACTCTTGCCTGCATTTCTAGTCTGCTGGCCTGCAGTATGAATTTTGGACTTGCCTGACTCGGCAATCACGTGAGCCAATTCCTTAAAATCGCTCTCTTTTTTGTGTGTGTGAGAAAGATTAGCCCTGGGGCCAGCCTGGTGGCGCAAGTGGTTAAGTGCTCGTGCTCTGCTGCGGCGGCCCGGGGTTCGCCGGTTCGGATCCCGGGCGCGCACCCACGCACTGCTTGGCAAGCCATGCTGTGGCAGCGTCCCATACAAAGTGGAGGAAGATGGGCATGGATGTTAGCCCTGGGCCAGTCTTCCTCAGCAAAAAAAGAGGAGGATTGGCAGATGTTAGCACAAGGCTGATCTCCTCACAAAAAAAAAAGAAAGAAAGAAAGATTAGCCCTGAGCTAACATCTGTTGCCAATTCTCCTCTTTTTGCTGAGGAAGACTGGCCCTGGGCTAACATCCATGCCCATCTTCCCCTACTTTATATGGGATGCTGCCACAGCATGGCTTGACAAGTGGTGCATCAGTGCGCGCCTAGGATCCAAACCTGCGAACCCTGGGCTGCCACAGCAGAGCGCACGCACTTAACCGCTACGCCACTGGGCCAGCCCCTAAATCTCTCTTGATAGATACAGCTATAGATACAGATACAGATACAGATACAGATACAGATACAGATATAGACATAGATATAGATACACTTACAGGTACATGTACAGGTACAGGTATAGGTATAGATACTTTGTTTCCCTGGAGAACCCTGACTAATACAGAAGGCTTTGTCAGGCAGAGGAGGCCTTTGAGGGAGGTCTGAAGGCTGAAGAGGCGTTGACTACGCAGAAGAGGGGGAGTGGGGAGGAAGAGCTTTGCGGAGGGAAGGGATGGCTCAGGTCCAGGCAATGGGTCTGGGGACGGATGAGGGACATGAGGCAGGGCCAGATCACACCAAGCCTTGAAAGTATTTGGAGCTTTTTCCTAGGAGCAGCTGGAAGTCTGTGTGGCATTTTAAGTGGGGGACGTCCACAGTTACAGAGCCAGACATGCCAGGGCTGGGGTCTTAACCCAGGTCTCCCTGGCCCCAGGGTCCATGCCGTTCCCACAGCACCACCCTCCTCCCACCTAACCCAGTTGGGAATGTTTGCTGTTGTCCACCTGTCCGGCATACATTCTGCCCTTCTTTAGAAAGCAGCAGTCGGATTTCATTTTTTAGGGGGAATCTCTTGCCTTGTGGCAGTCTGGGTGGGGTTGTCACTTCAGCTCCCTCCCCCGGGACGGTGAGTTCTGAGTGGAGAGACCCAAATCTGGAAACAAGGCTGGATCCCCTTGTCCCCAGCAGTGGGGCCCTGTGCTCCTCTGCAGAGCTTGCCATGGAGAGGGCCATGAAATCCCTAGTTTGATAGGTTTGTTGTTTTTCTCCATTTCATATTAAAAGAAATCCCTAACTATTAACCCCCTAGAGCGATTCTGTGTTCCCCAAAGTTTGAGAGCCACTGAGGAAGAGGAAGGCAGGTCCTTATGCAGAAGTTGGGGGCCTTCCCAATAACCGTCCCCACCGAGGTGGCCATGGTTCTGCTTGCAGCAGGATTTATTCCACTCTCTTTAGTGTGAAGCCTCTCCAGCCTGAAGAGTTCGTGGATATATTTGCTGCCTTGAGGGCTGAACGAGACAGTGGGGGACTGAGTTCTAGAGTGGGCCTGAGCGCCCAGTGTGCATAAGGGGTCTGCCCCGGCCTCCACGCGGCGACACATGACTTGGGTCCCAGGCCCTCAGGGCACACTGGCCTTGACCAGTGCTAACCTGGCACCTCTACAGCCTACGACTGGGGCCAGAGTCCTGAGAGAATATCTCTTAGAAAAGCAGCACAGGAGTCCTGGGGTGCAAGCAGGGATCCGCATTTTAATATCTTCAGTCTCTGCTATTACCTGGCACTAAAGGGCTCAGTCCATAATGCAAGGGAGTGGGGGACGGAGGAAGGGACAGAGAGAGGAACTTCCTCATCTTCTACCTCTGGGAAGAGTGAAAACACAGGGGTCCTTTTGCACGAGACTGACATGCAGCCAGAATGTGCCAGAATTATTGAAATATTGAAATGCTTCCATTCTGGTTGGTAAGTAGTCACAGTGCTGAGCCCCCGACAATGCCCCTAATGCTCTGGCTGCCCCTGCCCTTCCCTGGAGGTCCTCCCCCACCTCCAGGACCCTGCCCCAGCTCCTCAAGCTGAAGTCAATTCTGTTTGATCAGTGACTTCACGTGCCAGTTGCTGTGTGGAGTATCAACCCACTCACAGGCTTTCTGTACCCAAGACACCAGCTGCTTCCTGGCTGAGGGGTGTGGCACGGGAAGGCAAAAGAACCACTTAGCTAAGACCACAGGGGCCGACCCACGTGAGAACAGCCGCAGTGAAATCAGGTGGCACCTGGCCTTCCTGCCTGGGTTCTCACACCCAGGGAATGGCTGGCACAGGGCGTTGGGGGTGCCATGCAGCCTGTGCGATAGTGGAAAGCTCTTGACCTTAGAGCCAGAAGACCTGGGTCCTGCTCTGGTTCTGAATATCCTAGCTGTGTGACTTTGAGCAATTTACCTAGCCTTTCTGAGCTCCTGAAAAAAATATCCCTGGCACAAGGATGCAGGGGAATGAGCATATTGAAAACTTGGGAGCTCAGTCCCTCGTCTCAAGGTCCTCTGCTAAATCCAGACCTATAAATATAGCAGTGGAGGAGCTGCCCCCGCCTGCTGGCTCCTGCTATTCCCAGAAGTACTCCCGGTCCCTGGTGATGGTTACCAGGGTGCCGGCTGTAGCCAGGTGCTCCCTTGGCCAAGGAGAGACTTCCCTCCTCCTCTGAGGGCCTCTGAAAAACAAGCAGGGAAGTGACTGGGCAGGCTGCTGGCTCCCATGCCTTTTCTCTGCCCTGCCTGGTTCCCGGGGAGCGGGGCTTGTTGCTGGGGGGCAGGGGGAGGTGGTCACCCCCACTAGGACTCATTACTATGTAGACAGTCTAGTCTTCCTCCAGCCCCATCCCACTCTGACAATCACACACACTACACACTCAGGAACTCACACACTTGCATATTCACACATACACATACACACATGCACACACTATACTCACCTACCATATGCCCACACTTACACATTCACATACATATTCATACACACTCACACATGCTCACACTCACCCCCCCAAATGCACACCCATACTCACACACACCTTCAGACACACACATACATGCTCACACACATCCATACACATATTCCCTAGAACATGTAGAAAGTGCAGTACATGAAATAATTTTAGGTTGTTCACATATTTAAAAAATCTTTCAATAGTTAGGGATTTATTTTAATATGTAATAGAGAGAAATGACAAACCCATCAAACTAGGAATTTCACAGCAATGATTGTTTAGGACAAAGCTAAAGAAGGTAGGACAAGATTTAAGTAAAAAGGAATGAATTGCTTTAAAGGGAAATGTTGAATAAATTGTGACAAAATGTGTGTGAATGATTCCCGAAGGCCCTTGGTTTGGAGAAACATGGTGATGACGGGAGTGGAGGGCTGGGGGCTCTGCATGGAGCATGTGGGGATTGCCAGCACCTCGAGGTGCAGAGGGGGCGTGCCAGCCGTGGAGGGAGACACAGGGACCCAGCTAGAAGGAGAGGGATGTTTAATTTATCCATTTTTTTCTTTTATGTTTATTGCTTTCTGTGCCATATTTGAAAATTTTCTTTGTCTACTCCAAGCTTGTGAAGATAGTCTCCTGTGTTTTCTTCCAGAGGCTTTAGAGTTTTAGCTTTTATGTTTAGGTTTGTGATAAGTTTTGAACTAACTTTTGTGTATGGTGTGAGATAGGGGTTGAGGTTCATTTTTTTTCTATGCGACTGACTTCTTGTTCCAGCACAATTTGTTGATATGACTTTCCTTTGCCCAGTGAATTACCTTGATGTCTTTGTCAAAATCAATTGGCTGTACTTTGCGTGGATCTCCTTCTGGACTCTACTGTTCCATTGATGTATTTGTTTATCTTTTGCCATACTACACTGTCTTGATGATCATAATGTTAGCATAAGTCTTCAAATCAAGTAGTGTAAATTCTACAAATTTTCTTCTTCTTTTTCAAGATTATTTTGGCTACAATAGGTCCTTTGCATTTCTATATAGATTTTATTTTACTTATTTATTTTTGTGTGTGTGGAAGTTTAGCCCTGAGCTAACACTTGTTGCCAATCCTCCTCTTTTTTGCTGAGGAAGATTGGCCCTGGGCTAACATTCGTGCCCATCTTCCTCTACTTTACGTGGGACGCCTGCCACAGCGTGTCTTGATGAGTGGTGCATAGGTGCCCAGGATCTGAACCTGCAAACCCCAGGCCACCAGAAGTGGAGTACACAAACTTAATCACTAAGCCACCAGGCTGGCCCCTAAATTTTAGAATCAGCTTGTCCTGGTGGGATTTTGCTTACGGTTGCCTTGAATCTATTGCATTGAATTTGAGAACATTAACATCTTTACAATATTGATTCTTTCAATCCATGAACATAGGATATCTCTCTACTTATTTAGTGCTTTAATTTCTCTTAGCAATGTGCTGTACTTTCTACTGTATAGGTCTTATGCATCTTTCATTTAAATTATTTCTAGCTTATATATATATATCAGATTGTGTGCATTTTTAAAATGACCTAAATGGCATTGTGTTATGGATCTCATTCTGTTGCTTAGTTTTTCCTCTCAGTCCTGTATGTTAAGATCCATCCATGTCGCTCTGTGTACATCTAGTTCATTATTTGCAACTGCTGCATTATGCTTCTGATTGATGTTCTGTGTTTGCCCCTTCAGATTTACTCTCCACCTCCCTTCTTCCTGCTCTGTGCCCTGGGCTCCCTTGCCCTCTAAATTCCCATTGGATTGGCCAATGGGGGGGCACTATCAGGAGACCAGAGGGCAAGAAGAGATGTCAGGACATTTGTCTCCCTGGCTGTTCCCTGCTAGTCCACAGTTTGTTAGGAGCTGCATTCCTCTACCTAAGGCCACAGCTTTTGTCAGGTGGCCCTCCCTTAGTGCCACGGTTCTGGTTCATTCAGGTTGTTCTCTCCACTTGTCCCTCTTGCTAGATCTTGAGGCATTACCATTCCTTATTGATTTCCCTGAATCATGGCACACCTTGTAAACAGTCCCTTCCTTAAACTATCTCCAGTCACCCCTTTTGAGGTTGCATGTGGTTCCTGCAGGGACCCAACTGATGCAATAATCCATGGTGTCGTACATCAATCACAACTTACCTATTCATTCCATTGAGGTGGACCCTCAGATGCCCCCAGCTCTCACCACCCTTAAATGCTGCTACATTGAACAGCTTCATGCAGCTTTATACAAACTTATGCACCAGTTTGAGAATTTATATAGGATCCTTGCCCAGGAGCAGGTTCTAGGTAGGGCTATACTTCATTTGACTAGACACTGCTTGGTTATGCTTCAGAACGGCAGCATGGGCTTACCTGCTCACCAGAAGTTCATGGGAGTTCCTGTTTACCTGCATCGATACCAATGCTAGGCATCACCCAGCTTTCTAATTTTCCCAGTTTATTAGGTGTAAAAGGAGATGGGTTTTTTTGTTTGTTTTTTGTTTTGATGAGGAAGATTAGCCCTGAGCTAACATCTGTGCCCATCTTCCTCTATTTTATATCTGGGACGCCTGTCACAGCTTAGCTTAGTGAGCGGTGCGGAGGTCCACGCCCGGGATCCGAACCTGTGAACCCAGGGCCACCAAAGTGGAGTGTGCAGACTTAACAACTACGCCAGCGAGCCGGCCTTTCCTTGTTGTTTTAATTTGCATTTCTCTGATTACTCATGAGTTTGAACATCTCTTCAGATGCCTTTGGGTTTCTTCTTTTGGAAATTCCCCGTTTGTACTCTTTAATCATTTTCACTGGGAGCTATTTAAAATTTAAAGCACCATGCAGGCAGCAGTGGGCAAACCTGGCCTTTGGGCAGTCTGCTTGCAATCTTTACACCAGACAAACATTTCCCCTGCCTTTCCTCCACTCCTTATTCCCCATGTGTCCCCCCGTTGCTGCCTAACTCTCTCCCCTGCTCCCCTAACATTGACCTTACCAGTATGGGTACAGCCACTAGCTGAAAAGTCACTCAATCTCAGACACTCAGTATTATTCATCTATAAAAGGGAAGTTGGCATATTTGCCTTAACTAGCTAGTTTATCATTTAAATGAGCTGGATGCTAGGCAAGCCTCTGGGTTACAGACACATGCCTTTGGGAAGCTCATAGATAAGAACAATCCAGTGAAGTTCATACTATGAAGACAGTCTGGGCTAGATGGGGTGGGGACATGGAGGTCATTGTGAGGTCAAATATGTGCAATCATTTTGGATAATAAATAGAATTGCCAGCATTTATTTATTAAGCTTAAAATGTGCCAGGCACCATGCCAACTGCTTTACGTATATTATTTAATCCTCACAACAACCCTATGGCAGGGGTTCTCAAAGTGTAGTTTGCTGGCTCCTGGGGTCCCCAAGACTCTTTCAGGGGATCTTGCCTGGTTAAAACTATTTTATAATAATACTAAGATGTTATTTGCCTCTTTCACTGTGTTGACATTTGCACTGATGGTGCAAAAGTGATGGTGGGTAAGATTGCTGGTGCCTTAGTACAAATCAAGGCAGTGGCACCAAACTGCACCAACCGTCATTGCATTCTTCACCAGCACGCGTTTGCAGAAAAAAGATTCCAGTTTCACTGAAGAATGTCCTTGACGAAGTCAGAAAAATTATTAATCTTATTAAATCTCCCCGAGTACACGTCTTTTTACTATCCTGTGTGACAAAATGGGAAGCATATAGAAAGTGCTTCTATTGCATTCCAGAGTACAATGGTTGTCTCAAGGAAAAGTGCTTAAGTGATGGTTTGAGCTGCAAGCTAAATTAGCCTCCTTTTTTCACGGAACACCCTTCTTACTTGAAAGAGTGCCCAACAGACAAACCATGGTTATTCAAATTTAGATATTTGGCAGAAATTTTCTCAAAAATAAACAAAATGAGTCTGCCAATTCAAGGAAAGCAACTGACATTATTTGTCACCAATGATAAAAATTTGAATTTTCAAGTGAAAATTAGAATTTTGGAAAACTCGTGTCTGCCACTGTGAGCTTGACAGCTTCCTGATGCTTCAAGAGTTTTCTGATGATATGAGCCATGTTGTTTTTCGATATTGATAATGAAATGTGTCAACTTTTGGAAGATTTGCATATTCAGTAAACCAATACTTTCCAAATGACCAATGCACAAAGTTACAAAATCATGCATTGGTAAAAAAAAAAGTCCACTTAAAATGCAAGACAGACCCATGGATTTTAATGTAACAGAATATGAAAAGTTCATTGACATAGTTTCAGATTTCACAATGCAAATACCTTTAAGAAACTACCACTTGTTGATTTTTGGTATAGTGTCAAAAATGAATATCCACAATAATTAGAAAAGACTACCTAAAATACTCCTCTCTTTTCCAACTACATATCTGTGTGAGGTTGGATTGTCTTCACATACTTCAACCAAAAGTATATACCCCATCAGATTGAAAGTAGATCAAATATGAGAATCCAGCTATCTTCTATTAAAAAGATGTGCAAAAATGTAAAAGAACATCATTCTTTTTCAGTTAATATTTTTGTTTTGGAAAGTACAAATAACTTTTTAAAAAATTATTTTATTGAGGTCATATTGGCTTATAACATTGTGTAAATTTCAAGTGTACATTATCATATTTCAGCTTCCATATAGACTGTATCGTGTTCACCACAAATAGTCTAGTTTTTATCCATCATCATTCATATGTGCCCCTTTACCTCTTTCACCCTTCCCCAACCTCCTGCCCCTCTGGTAACCATCAGTCTGTTCTCCTCATCTCTGTGTTTGTTAGTTTGTTTATCTTCCACACATGAGTGAGGTCATATGGTATTTGTCTTTCTCTGACTTATTTCACTTAGAATAAAACCCTCAAGGTCCATCTATGTTGTCGCAAATGGCACGATTTTGTCCCTTTTTTATGGCTAAGTAGTATTCCATTGTATATATATACCACATCTTTATCCGTTCATTCATTGATAGGCACTTGGGTTGCTTCCACATCTTGGCTATTGTGAATAATGCTGCAATGAACATAGGAATGCATATATCTTTTTGAATTAGTATTTTCATGTTCTTTGGATAAATACCCAGGAGTAGAATAGCTGGATCATATGATATTTCTATTTTTAATTTTTTGAGAAATCTCCATACTGTTTTCCGTAGTGGCTGCACCAGTTTGCATTCCCACTAGCAGTGTATGAGGGTTCCCTTTTCTCCACATCCTATCCAACATTTGTTATTTCTTGTCTTGTTAATTATAGCCATTCTGACGGGTGTAAGGTGATATCTCATTGTGGTTTTGATTTGCATTTCCCTAATGATTAGTGATGTTGAACATCTTTTCATGTGCCTGTTGGCTATCTGTGTATCTTCTTTGGAAATACGTCTGTTCAGATCTTTTGCCCATTTTTCGATCGGGTTGTTTGTTTTTTCATTGTTGAGTTGTATGAGTTCTTTACATATTTTGGAAATTAACCTCATGTTGAATATATGATTTGCAAATATTTTCTCCCAGTTGGTGGGCTGTCATTTCATTTTGTTCATAGTTTCCTTTGCCTTGCAGAAGCTTTTAGTCTGATGTAGTCCCATACATTTATTTTTTTCTTTTGTTTCCCTTGCCTGAGTAGACATGGTATTTGAAAAGATACTGCTAAGACTGATGTCGGGTGGGCCCCGTGGCTTAGCGGTTAAGTGCACGCGCTCCGCTGCTGGCGGCCTGGGTTCGGATCCCGGGCGTGCACCGACGACACCGCTTCTCCAGCCATGCTGAGGCCGCGTCCCACATACAGCAAGTAGAAGGATGTGCAGCTATGACATACAACTATCTACTGGGGCTTTGGGGGAAAAAAATAAATAAATAAATAAAATCTTTAAAAAAAAATAAAAAGACTGATGTCAAAGAGTGTACTGCCTATGTTTTCTTCCAGGATTTTTATGGTTTCTGGTCTTACATTCAAGTCTTTAATCCATTTTGAGGTAATTTTCGTGTGTGGTGTAGGATAGGTCTACTTTCATTCTTTTACATGTGGTTGTCCAGTTTTCCCAACACCATTTATTGAAGAGACTTTCTTTTCTCCATTGTATGTTCTTGGCTCCACAAATAACTTTTTTTTTTTTTTTTTTGGTGAGGAAGATCAGCCCTGAGCCAACATCCATGCCAATCCTCCTCCTTTTGCTGAGGAAGACTGGCTCTGAGCTAACATCTATTGCCAATCCTCCTCCTTTTTTTCCCCAAAGCCCCAGCAGACAGCTGCATGTCATAGTTGCACATCCTTCCAGTCGCTGTATGTAGGATGCGGCCTCAGCATGGCGGGAGAAGCGGTGCGTCGGTGTGCGCCCGGGATCCGAACCCCGGCCGCCAGTAGCGGAGTGCACGCACCCAATCGCCAAGCCACGGGGCCAGCCCCACAAATAACTTTTAAAATGAAAAATAACTATGTTAACATGTAATTGGTTGGCTATTGTTATTTTTAAGTGAATAAATAAATGTCTTAATTTCTCAGTTTTAATTTTTAATATGGTAAATATATAGATAAATAAATATACAGATATAACCTGCATAAATAAAAGTTCTTTGTGGTCCTTAATTGTTCAGAGTATAAAAGCTTCTTGAGACCCCTCAAAAGCTTTGAGAACCACTACCTTAGAGATAAAATTATCAACCAAAATCTGTGGATGAGGAAACTGAGGTTTAGAGGTTAAATCACTTGCCTGGGTCACATAGCCCATGGGCAGTGACACCAGAATTCAAGCTTTGCTCACTCTGTCACACGGGGCTGCCTTGCAACATGTCAGTAAACAATGGAAAGGCCTCCTGCAGCACAGAGAGATCTAGAAGGAGATTCTGTGGGCCCCAAAGAGACAGCAAGCACGTCTGAGTTGGAGTGGGGGATCCGCACAAGGAACCAGGGAAAGCCTCTCAGAACAGGTGATTCTTAAGCTGGGATTTGAAAGACAGGTAGGATTTTGATAGCCCAAAAAGTATGGGAGACTCCACGAATCAGCTTGTTTTATCTCAACAAAACCCAGATCTGGGATCAATGAGAACAGTCTGATGGACTCTGGTTATTTAAAGGTGTGACATGCTCCAGCCAGTCTGAAAGTTCAAGAGTCATGTCGCTTGTTTATATAAACGGTCTCCTTCTGTGGGTATAGGCTCTACAGCTTCTTAATGAAGCACTTCCGCACGCGTTATTTAATTTGATCTTTAAAAGCTTTGGGTGGGAGGCTGGGCAAGTGAAATTTGTTCCCATTTTACAGAAAAGGAAACTGAGGCGCCAAAAGGTTAAGTAGGAAACTCATCACTGTAATTAACTCTACTGCCGGGACTGATGACTTATGAGACAGGGGTGGGAGGATCATTATTTTTATTGGATATCCTTTTGTACCTTTTGAATTTTATACACATGCATGGATTAACTATTCAAACACACACATTAAAGGGATTTTGTAAATGAGGTCAAGTAACTTTCCCAAGGTCACAGAGCTGATAAGTGGTGGAACTGGGGTTCCAGCTCGAATCATTGGGTTTCATAACCATATCTTAACCATAAGCTTTCTGACCTCCCAGAGTATGCTATTCTTCCAGCCTTAAAAACTATGAAACATGGACATAAATGGAAAACATTTTTATCATTATTAATAATAGCACTGGGTAGAGGCCCTTTTAAGAGGCTGACGTGGACCTGTCAGGGGCAGCTTTTGTCTGATTAATGGTGGCCAGTTAGACCAGTTAAAAGGAGAGGGGCACTATCCTTGGACACTGGGGAAGGACAGCTCCTCTTCAGCCCAATGTTGATCAAGCAAAGAAAGCCAGTCTGCAGAGAGAGCAGGTGAGAGATGATTGACTGCTGAGACCTATGGAGGGGGGTTTCACCAGCTGACTCGCTAGCTCCCCTCTTCTCTCCTATTAACCACCACCTAGACCTGACTATTTTAACTTGAGACAGTGTGAATGGATTTCTGCTCCTGGAGACTAACCCACCCCTGATTGAGTCCATGCATTAGGCACCTACTGGGCCATGCACTTTGCTGTCACAATTGATATGCTTCTCTGGCCGGGATTATTGCAAAGCCTCACAGCCAGTCTTCCTATTTTGGGCCTTGCGCCTCTTTGTTTATTCTCCACACAGCAGCCAGGGTGATTCTGCTAAAATGTCAGTCAGATTATGTCATTCCTTTGCACAAAATGCTCCAGTGGCTCCATCTCACTCAGAGCAAAAGCCAAAATCCTTTCTACAGCCTGTAAGACCAAGACCTGGACAATCTAGATCTTGACTCCTCTGGTCTCATCTCCCACCACTCTTCTCTCACTCAGCTACGGCTACACGAGCCTCCTTATTCCTTGAACAACACCAGTTGTTCTCCCTCCTCAGGGCCTTTGCACGTGCTGTTCCCTCTGGCTGGAATTCTCTCCCTCCAGAGACCTGTGTAATTCACTCCCTCACCTCCTGATATCTTTACTAAAGTATCACCTTCTCAATGAGGCCTTCTATAACTACCCTGTTTGAAAATCCAACCCCCCAAATTCTCAATCTCCTTACTCACTTTATTTTTTTTTAATGTAACACCATGGAACGTACCATATATTTTACTTATGTAATATGCTTGTTCTATGCGTTCCTCTGCTAGCACATAAGCTCTATGAAGATGGAGATTTTTGTCTGTTTTGTTCTTTGCTGTACCTTAGGTACCTAGAACAGTGCCTGCTACAGAGAGTGTGCTCAACAAATATATGTTGATTAATGTGTTATCTCATTTAATCTTCAAGGCAATCTGGAGAGGTAAATCCCGTCACTCTAAATGCCCATGGTTAAGTGGTTATGCAGTTGTTGAATTTGCTCAAACAATTCAGCTTAACTAATGAAAAAATTTTCCCTATTGATCACCTCAAGGAGGGATGCAACTATGTCTCAAATGCAAATATGTCACCTGGACAGGTCATCATCAACATATTGTCAGTCATCAACATCTTGGCAAGGATTCACTTGTGAAATATAATTCAATTTATTGGATATTTTTTGTTCTGCTCCCATACGGGTAAGCTAAGAGCTATGAGAACCCCAAAACCGAGCAGGATGTAGGCCCTACCTTCAAGGATCTGACAGTCTTTGCAAATTAGACAAGATCACCATGTTCCCAGCTGCATGCAAACCCACTCTCTCCGAGCCTAAGCCTACGCACTTTACTGGTACCCCCGCTGTTTCCATGGTAGAATGAAGAATGGGATAAAAGATGGTAGCACAGCTCCTCACATATTGTGATCATATGTTTTAGAAGATAAGAACGCAAATCATCTTGTACTTTTTCTTCCCTGGGTGTGGGCTGGTCAGTCTCTCTAAATATGTCCATTTTGTTCAAAAAACATTCTCAGAGTTCCATTTCTATGAATTCTGAGAGTTAATAAAACGTGCTATATTTTATTATAATCTCTTATATAATATGAAACTAAACATATCTGAAAAAAAAGTAAACACATCTATATGGCAAAAACAGTAGGTGAGGTGAGTACAGAACATTCTGAAATAAGTAAAGTTGGAGTTTTTCCTATGATAAAAGCAGTAGAAAGTTTTGCTTCTGTGCATGATTGATGAACTGTTATGGGAACTGCTCTCAATGATAAAAACTTAAAAAGTGGACAAAATATATGAAACAACTGTTTTCAGACACTAGACAACAGGCAGTGCAGAACAGTTATCCCTGAGAGAAGGGAAACCAAGGAGGTGAGCCATAGGATTGCCTCAGCTTACTGCCTAGAGGCAGTTTCCAGGCTGCAGCACAAATAAGCAGATCTAAGGAGAGATTGGTAATCGTACTGAGTTAAGCAGACAGACATCAGAGTTTGGGGGAGTCTCAGGCAGCTAAAATTGCAGGGCAGAGTTCAAGAGAGAAGGGAGCAGGGCCAGCCTGGTAGCATAGTTGTTAAGTTTGACATGCTCCGCTTCGGCGTCCCAGGTTCTGTTCCCAGGTGCAGACCTACACCACTTGTCAGTGGCCATGCTGTGATGGTGGCTCACATACAAAATAGAGGAAGACTGGCCACATATGTTAGCTCAGGGCAAGTCTTCCTCAGCCAAAAAAAAAAAGAAAAAAAATTTTGTAACTATGTATGGTGATGGATGTTAGACTTATTGTGGTGATCATTTAGCAATATATATAAATATCAAATCATTATTTAAAAAAAGAAAGAACACTGAAGCAGTTATTTTAATATCAGACAAAGTAGACTTCAGAATAATAAATATTACCAGGGGTAAAGAGGGACATTTCAAACTGATAAAGGGGTCATCAAGAAGAGGTAACAATCCTAAATATGTATACACTTAATAGCAGAGGTTTAAAACACATATTAAAAACTGAAAGAAATTAAGGGAGAAATTGACAAATCCACAATTATAGCTAGAGATTTCAGTATTCCTCTCAGTAATTAATATAATAAATAAACAAAAAATTAAGAACGTAGACTAACTTAATCTAATTGATATTTATACTACACTGAACAGCAGCATTATTCCAGTTCCTTTCAAGTGCACATGAAACAGTCAACAAGATGGATCATATTCTAAGCCATAAAACAGTCTCAACAAATGTAGAGTGATTGAAATCAATCAGAGTATGTTCTTTGACTACAACATATTTCAACTAGAAACCAATATCAGAAAGATTTCTGGGAAAATCTCCAAATATTTGGAAGTTAAGAACATACTTCTAAATAACCCATGGGTCAAAAAAGAAAACACAAGGGACATCAGAGAATATTTTGAACTGAATGAAAATATAACATAGCAAATTTGTGGGATGCGGCTAATACAATACTTAAAGTGAAACCCATAGATTCAAATGCTTATATTAGAAAAATAGAAAGATCTCAAATCAATAAACTAAGTTTTCACCTTAAGAAACTAGAAAAAGAAGAGCAAATTAGCTCAAGTAAGTAGAAGAAAGGAAATAATGTGGAAATGAATGAAATAGAAAATGGACAAACAATAGAGAATATCAATGAAATCAAAAGCTGGATCTTTGAAAAGATGAATAAAATTCATAAACATATGGATAGACTGATCAAGGAAAAAAGGAGAAAGAAATATTAAATTATTAAAATTAAAAATAAGACGTTAAAAGAAATATATATTTAAAAATATATATTTAGGGCCGGCCCCATGGCTTAGCGGTTAAGTGCACGCGTTCCGCTGCTGGCAGCCGGGGTTCGGATCCCGGGCGTGCACCGACGCACCGCTTCTCCGGCCATGCTGAGGCCGCGTCCCACATACAGCAACTAGAAGGATGTGCAGCTATGACATACAACTACCTACTGGGGCTTGGGGGAAAAAAAAAATAAATAAATAAAATTATAAAAAAATAAAAATATATATTTAAAAGAAATATTAAATTGTTAATATCAGAAATGAAGTTAAAGACATCAGTGCAGATCCTACAGACATTAAAAAGAGAATAAGTGAATATTACAAACAACTTTACATCAATAGGTTTGACAAGTCAGATGCAATGCACACGTTTCTTAAAACACAAAATATCAAAGGTCATTTGAGAAACAATAGAAAACTTGAATAGCCCAATATCTACTAAAGAAATTGAATTTGTAGTTAAAAATCTTCTTGCAGAAATGCAAGACTTGTACATTGAAAACCACAAAATATTGTTGAAAGAAATTAAAGAAGACCTAAATAAATGGAAAGATATCCCATGTTATTGATTGGAAGACTTAATATTGCAAGATAGCAATACCCTCAAATTGATCTACATATTCAATACAATCCCTATCAAAATTCCAATAGCCTTTTTTTTTGCAGAAATGAATGAGCTGATCCTAAAAATTCATGTGAAAATGGAAGGAACCAGGAATAGCCAAAAAACTTTTGAAAAAGAACAAAGTTGAAAGACTAACATTTTATGATTTCAATATTTACTACAAAGCTACCATAACCAAAACAATGTGGTACAAAGCTATGTGAATGCCTATGTTCATTGCAGCATTATTTATAGTAGCCAAAACATGAAACAATCTAAGTTCCATCAATGGATGAATGGATAAAGAAGATGCGGTATATTTATATACAATGGAATACTACTCAGCCACAAAAAAGATGAAATCTTGCCATTTGCAACAACGTGGATAGAACTTGAGGGTATTATGCTAAGCGAAATAAGTATAACCAAGAAAGACATACACCATATGATTTCACTCACGTGGAGATAAAACAACAACAACCAAACACATAGATACCGAGAACAGATGGTGGTTACTAGAGGGGAAGGGGGTCAGGGGAGGACAAAAGGGGTAAAGGGGGACATTCGTACCCTGACTAGGCTTTTGGTGGTGAATACAATGTAGTGTATACAGAAGTTGAATTATAGTGACATGCACCTGATATCTATATAATGTTATAAACCAATGTTACTTCAGTAAAAAAAGTAAAACAAAACAATGTGGTACTGACAAAGGATAGATGTATAGATCAGTGGAATAGAATTGAGAGTGCAGAAATAAACTCATACATCCATGGTCAGTTGATTTTTAATAAGGTTGTCAAGACCATTTAATGTGGGAAAGAACAGTCTTTACAACAAATGGTGCTGGGATAACTGAATATCCATGTGCAAAAGAATGAAGTTGGTTCTTAGCTGACACCATAGACAAAAATTAACTCAAAGTGGATCAAAGATCTAAACATAAGAGCTAAAACTATAAAACTCTTGGAAAAAAAACATGGATATAAATTTTTGTGACCTTGGATTAGGTAATAGTTCTTAACTCTGACACCAAAAGCACAAGCAACCAGCAGAAAAAAAAAATAGGACCATTGTGCATCAAAGGACATTATGAAATGACAACCCATGGAGTGGGATAAAGTATTTATGAATCACGTATCTAAGTATCTAGTATCCATATTACATAAAGAACACTTACAACTCAAGAATAAAAAGACAAGCAATGCAATTTTAGAATGCTCAAGGGATTTGAATAGGCATTTCTTCAAAGAAGATATAAAAATGACCAATGTCATTAATCATTAGGGAAATGCAACTTAAAACCACAATGACATACCACTTCACACCCGCTAGAATGACTATAATAATTTTTGTAAATGAAAAAAAGAAAATGGAAAATAACAAGTATTGGCAAGGATATGGAGAATTTGGAAGCCTCATACATTGCTGGTGGGAATGCAAAACAATGCAGTTACTTTGGAAAACAGCCTGGCAGTTCCTCAAAAAGTTAAACATAGAGTTACCATATGACCCAGCAATTCTACTCCTAGGTATATACCCAAGAGAACTGAAAACATATGTTCACACAAAAACTACACATGAATGTTCATAGTGGCATTATTTATAATAGCCCCACATGGAAACAACTCAAGTTTTTGTCAACTGACGAATGGATAAACATGTGGTATATTCATACAATGGAATACTATGCAGCAATAAAAAAGAATGAAGTACTGATGCACGATACACACAGATGAACTTTGAAAATATTATGCCAGTGAAAGAAGCCAGACACAAAAGCCCACATAATGTATTATTTCATTTATATGAAATGTTCAGAATAGGCTAATCCATACAAACAAAGTAAATTAGTGGTTAATAGGTGATGAGGGAAAGAGGAAACTGGGAGGTGTGGTGCTTGCTTTTGGAGTAATGGAATTAGATAGTGGTGATGGTTGCACAACAGTGTAAATACATTAAAAACCACTGAATTGTACACTTCAAAATGATTACAACGGTGAATTTTATGTTATGTGAAATTTACTTCAATAAAAAAAAATTTTAAAGTAAATTGATTCAAAAAAATCTCACAAAGAAAACTCCAGGTCCAGATGGCTTCAGTGGTAAATCCTGTCTAACATTTAAGGAAGAAATAGGATCAAATATACACAAACTCCTTCAGAAAATGGAAGAAACGAGGACACTTCCCAGCTCATATTTTGTGGCCAGCACTACCCTGATACCCAAATCAGATGAAAGATTTGATTATAAGATTACAAGAAGAGAAATGAATCCCTAATAAACATAGACCCTTAACAAAATTTTAGCAAATCAAATCTAGCAATAGATAGAAAGGGAAATGAGGCATGACCAAATCAGGTTTATCCCAGGAATGAAACGTTTGTTTACCATTAGAAAATTAATCAATGTAATTCACCATATTAGCACAATTAAAAAAAAACTATATGATCATCAGAGTCATAAAAAAATCTGACAAGATTCAAAAGCCATTCAGCAAACTTCTTAACTTGATAAAGGACATCTGTGAGAAATCTTTAGCTGACATAACGCTTAATGGTGACAGCCTAGATGCACTCCCCTACAGATTATGCAAAGGACAAAACTGTCTGCCTCACCACTTCTTTGCAACATTGTACTGGAAGTCCTAGAAAGCGCAATACGCGAAGTAGAACAAATAAAAGGTATACAGATCGGAAAGAAAGCATCTTTATTCAAAGACAACGTGATTGTCTCTTTTGGAAGTTCTAATGTATCTACAAAAAGCTACCAAAACTAATAAATGAGCTCAGCAAGGCCACATGATACAAAATCAATATACAAAAACCAACTGTATTTCTGTATACTAGTAACAAACAATTAGACAGAAAAACATGAAAATACTATTTATAATAATGCAAAAAACTTGATTTCTTAGGGATAAATTCAACAAAATACATGTGAGGAAATGTATACAGGAAATAATGAAATATTGCTATGAAAATGTTTAGAAGACCCAATTAAATGGACAGATATACCATGTTTATGGATTGAAAGACTCAATGTTATGTCAATTCTCCCTAAATTAAGCTATTTGTTCAAAGCAATCACAATAAAAATGCTAGTTGGCTTTGCGTGTGTATGAGTGTGTGTAGAAATTGACAAGCTGACTCTAAAATGTGTGTGGAAATAGAAAGGACGTAGAATAACAAAAACAATTTTGTAAAAGAAGAACAAAGTTAGGGGCCGGCCCGGTGGCGCAAGTGGTTAAGTGCGTGCGCTCCACTGCGGCGGCCCGGGGTTCCCCGGTTCGGATCCTGGGCGCACACCGACGCACCGCTTGTCAAGCCATGCTGTGGCGGCGTCCCATATAAAGTGGAGGAAGATGGGCACGGATGTTAGCCCAGGGCCAGTCTTCCTCAGCAAAAAGAGGAGGATCAGCAGATGTTAGCTGAGGGCCGATCTTTCTCATAAAAAAAAAAATAGAAGAAGAACAAAGTTAGAGGACTTGCATTATCTGATTTCAAGACTTATTACAAAGCTATGTAATCAAGACAGTTTGGTACTGGTGTAAAGATAGATATATAGATCAATGGAACATTATAGAGTCCAGAAATAGACCAATACATATATAGGCAGTCAAGTTTTTTACAAAACTGCCAAGGTTATTTAATGGAGAAACAATGTTTTCAACAAATGGTGCTGGGACAACTTGATAGCCATACGAAAGCAACTTCCACCCTTACCTCACACCACATACAAAAATTAACTCAAAATTAATCATAGAAATACAATTGACTTTTGTATATTGAGTTTGTAGCACATGACCTTGCTAAACTCACTTGCTAGTTTTGGCTAAGGAGATGGGCAGTCAGGACAGGGGAAAGTAGGGTGCGGGTCGTGCATGGAGCTGGCTAATTTAGATCAGGCGGTCAGTGAAGCCCTCCTAGGAGAGGTGACATTTGAGCAGATTCAATTGAGGCAGGGGAGCGAGTCCAGGAGAGCCAGCATGGAGCTCTCCGAGAGTGGGAGCTGGTGTCTCCCAGGGCTGCCCAGAAGCTGCACTCACAACAGTGGTGGCAGCAGGAGTGGGGGGCTGAGCTCAGGCCCGCCCCTCAGGTACAGCCTGAGAAAAGGGGCTACTTTGGGGTGAGGGGTAATGCAGGCTGTAACTTTGGGCACCCAGACTGATTCTGGTAGCAGGCTGACTGCCTGGGACAGCAGGTGCATATTGTCTGGGTGGAGTGGTATGTGGAAAGTTACTTATCGCTTCCCCGGGGCAGCAGTGACACCAGAACCCTCGCTGGGGCACAGTAGCCTCCTTGATCTCTACTGGGACAGAGCGTGCGTCATAACATGATACTTTTTCTACTCATTCGCTTATTTATTGTCTGTCTGTGTCATGAGAATGTGATCTCCATGGGGACAGGAAGCCTCAAAGAGCAGGCAGGTTGCTCCAGTTTCCATGTGATGAGCAATCTGGCAAGCCCCCTCACATTCCCTCAACCTTGTGAGTACCCTGGGATTCCTGGAGAGAAAGTCAAAGTGGGGGGCCAGATGCCCATGCACAGAGGTGGTTCAGGCTCTGGGAAAAAACTTGAGCAAAGAGTGATTCATAATTCTCACCCTAAACAGTGAAACTGGAGACTCAGTTGCATATCCTTTACTTCATTTAATTCTCACAACTGCCCTATAGGGTAGATCCCCATTTCCCAGATGGGGCAGCCCCAGCTCAGAGCGTAACTTGCCCAGGGTCACACAGTTAATTGGTGGCAAAGCTGCTTCTCTCTGGGCCCAGTGTCTTTCTTTTTTTTGTTTGTTTAATAATTTTATTTACTTATTTTTTTCCCCCTAAGCCCCAGTAGATAGTTGTATGTCATAGCTGCACATCCTTCTAGTTGCTGTATGTGGGACGCAGCCTCAGCATGGCGGAAGAAGCCATGCGTCGGTGCGCGCCCGGGATCCAAACCCGGGCTGCCAGCAGCGGAGCGCACGCACTTAACCGCTAAGCCACGGGGCCGGCCCCCCAGTGTCTTTCTTTACACCCTCCAGAGTGCTTGGCAGGCTGAGCTTTACAATGGGGTTCATAGCCACCCATGGTTGTTATGGTGATGAGGTGGGATGGTGAAGGTGAGCTCCAATGGGTGTGTGGAGTGGCTGTTGGCTCCTGTTAAACACGAGGAGCCCTTGGGTAGGAGTGGAGACTTGGGTCAGATCCTGCTTCACACTCAGTCATCTTGCCCTAGAAACACTGTCAATCTGAGGATCACACAAGAGCTGGCCAAAGAACCCCGGCCCAAGGGCAAATCCAGTCAAATGGAAGGAGAATCCTGTGACAGAAGGGATCATTAGCCAACGGCGAGCTTGGAGTCCCTGTGAACTCACAAGGGTGACAGCACACTGAGAGAGTCATCAGATATAAAGCACCTGGTGTTGCATCTGACACACAGTAGGTGCTCAATCTCTGATTGCTACTATTATAATAAAGATTTAACTTCCTTATGCAGAAATTGAATTGGAAGCTGAACTTCCTTCTGGGCTGAGACCAGGGGAACTCTCTAGGGCCAGGGCTGTGGGAACCAGATGAAATTTGTTCCTAATAGGGGTTCTGTGGAAGCTCAGCAAGTAGTTCTATCAAATTAGCAGGCCCAACGGACACAAGGGAGCGGATTTCTTCCTGAGCCTGGGCCCTGCCATCTCTAGTCCCTTGGAAATCAGATTACAAGGAGGGCAGGGCCAGGGAGGAAACTGAGCTAACACAATTACCAGCCCCAGCGTGCCCATCTCAGCCTGAGAACAAGGCAGGGAGGAGGGGAAGGCAGATGGGTGTCAGAGCCTCTCTCAGGAAGTTACGAATCCAAGGAAGTGGACAGGATGAGCCCATCCCTGCTGCAGGGCCTGACTCAACCATCCCATATCGGGATCAGTGGTCTCATCTCCACGCTGTTCTCATGGAGTGCCAATAACAGAGGGCTCTGTCCTCCCTTGGAGATCAGTGTGGTAATTCCTTTTATAGCTATGATGTCATCCAGCCTTGGTTTGAATATCCCTAGTGATGGGTGTTTGTTGCCCATCAAGGCCTTTTATTCCATTTTTGATTCAAAAGCAGCCAACTGTAGCCAAGACCACTGACACCTGGTCTTAGATTTGCCACAAACTGGATGTGGAAACTTGGGAGGTCTTTGGTCCCAATTTCCCCACCCGTAAATGAGATTTATGGCCCTGTGGGAGGCATTGTGCTGGTGTTCTCAGTGTCCTTCCATCCTCTCACATTGTGACACAGTTGTGATTTTCCAGGTGGATTCTTATTTATCAAAATGCATCAGCCCAACACCATGCCCCTTGCCATCATGGCCTCGGGAGTCGTTGTGGGCGTTGCCCTGGCCGTGGTGGTCCAGGCAGAGCCAGCTCTTCAGACTTTCCTTCAGTGACTGCAGGAAGCTGCTCCTGCCCTGTCCTCTGATGGGAAAAAGGCACTGTGTTGTTCTGACTGATGATGAAGGCTACCTCCCCACCACGGAGGAAGCTGGCCTGAGACAAAGCAGACACACATGGAGGGCAGAGCCGAGGGAACTGCAGAGAAAGAGATAGAGCCCCGATGAATCTTAAGGCCACTCTATCACAGAACTTTCCAGTTGTGTTGGCAGCCAATAAACCACATCATTGTTTCATGCAGCTTGAGCTGCATTTTCTGTCACTTGCTGCCACCAGTCTCCTAATGGGCAGAGACTTCTTTCAGGCTTAAAAGTGCTGGGATTCATGACAGGAAATTGGCTTCTCTGTCATTTCCACCCTGGGTGGCTCACCATAGGAAACCCATTGTTTCCACGGGAAGGGAGACTAGGCATCTGCCAGAAGATTCCCCTCATCTTCCACCTCGGTCAGGAAGCTAGGAGGGATAGGGATTTCTCTGAGGCGTACAGCAGAAGCCTATCCACAGAAAACGATGCAGACGAGGAGGAGGAGAGGCAGGCCCAACAACTCGGTTCGGTTACTGAGCCACTGCGTTCCCCTTTTGGGCTGCTGTCAATTTATGTTAGGTTTCTGTCACTTGCACCCAAGATACCTGACTCATAAATCCACTCCGTCCATCTTTGTTTTCCAGCACCCAGCACTGAGTCTGGCACATAGTAGACTCTCAATTAAGATTATAACTTTACTTCCCATGATCTGGACCCTTCTACCAATTTTGCCAAATTCAAGATTATATTAGTATTTTTGGTTGCCTGTTTGGAGGAGCAGGTTAGGTTTTGGGGAGGCAGATTCGTCAAACATCTACCAGTTACCATCTACATGTTAGGTACAGTGCTAGGTGTTTTCACATAGATTACTTCATTTACTATCCCAAACTGCTCTAGTTAATTTTGTGCCCACTTCCTAGAGAGAGAAACTGAGGCCCAGAGAAGTTAAGTAGCATTTTAAAATCACACAGCAAATAATGGCAAAGCCAGGAAGGAAAGACATGTCTTCTTAGAGTCACACTGTTGACTAACGATAAAGTTATGGTTAGTGAACAGAACACCAAAGGCCCTGATGTCCCTTCCAACTTTCAGTGTGAGAACATCCTCCGCCACCACAGTCGGGCAGTGAGCCTCTTCAGGCCGCGGAGGAAGTGGCCCGTGTGTAGCCAGTCAGCCCTGCCCTGGAGTCAGCTTTGAGCCGGGTTCAGGGAGCCTTTGGCCAGCACTGGGTTTTCAAGCCGGAAGGGCCAGAGGAATTGGCACACCATTTGAGGGCAACAGCCCATGGGCAGGGTTAAGGTAAGTGAGCCTTGCCCAGTTCCCATCTGAAACCAGAAGCACAAAGGGGAAGGACCCGGAGCAACCACATGAGCAAACTCTTCCCCCTTCTGTTTATCTTTTTAAATGTGTTTATTGAGATATAATTCACACACCATAAAACCCACCCATTTCAAGTGTACAACAATGGTTTTTAGCACATGTACTGCATTGTACAACCATCACTTCAATCTAAGTTTAGAACATTTTCATCACCTCAAAAAGAAACCCTATACCCATTAGCAGTCACTCCCCATTTTCCCCCTCCCCCCAGCCCTAGGTTACCTTAATCTATTTTCTGTTTCTCTAGATTTGCCTATTGTAGACATTTCATATAAATGGAGTCAAACAATATATGGTCTTTTGTGACCAGCTTCTTTCATTTAGCATAATATTTTCAAAGGTCATCCATGTTGTAGCATGAATCAGTACTTCATTCCTGTTTATGGCCAAATAATACCCCATTGTACAGGCATACCACATTTTATTTATCTATTCATCAGTCGATGGACATTTGGGTTGTTTCCACTTTCTGTGTATTACGAATAATTCTGCTATGAACATTCCTGTGCAGGTTTTTGTGTGGTCCTCTCTTCTCTTGGTTTATTTATGTGTTCATCTCTGTTCCCCACTCTCATTTTCCTTCCCACATAAGTAACAGTTCCAGTGTATGTAATGTGTGTCTTTTGTTTTATGTGTTTATGATAAACATGTATTCCTCTTGTGTGAGTGTATTTTTAATTTATGTGCATGGTATTGTGTTATAGTTCTTTTTCTGTTTTCCTTCCTTCGCTCAGCACTGTGTGTTTTAGGATCCATCTATGTTGCCATGAGTAGTACATCTGATCCATTAGTGCCCATGGCTGTGCGGCCCTCGGGCGTGGGCTGCTACCACATTTTGCACTTCTGCTCCCACACAGATGAACACTTTATTGCCCCCACTTCCCTGGCACCACACCCACAATGGACATCCTGGTACATGTCCCCTTCAGGACCAGGGTGAGAATGTCTGGAATGTATGTCTAGGAGT
Source organism: Diceros bicornis minor (assembly GCF_020826845.1). Taxonomy (NCBI): domain Eukaryota; kingdom Metazoa; phylum Chordata; class Mammalia; order Perissodactyla; family Rhinocerotidae; genus Diceros; species Diceros bicornis. The sequence goes on from NC_080763.1 coordinate 17,548,393, forward strand.
GGGTTGCTGGGACATAGAATAGGTGCATACTTACTTCGAGTAGTGCCGGAGTGCGAACAGTCTCCTCTGCCGGTAGGCAACAAGATTGGGGATGCAGCAGGAGACGGAATAGTTGTTTTCATCCATTTTCCCCACACTGAAATAATAGCCAAAACAAACACTTGCCACCCAGATTTGCAAAGCCTCAGGGCACCAGGACTGAGATACACCGTACCTACTGAAAGATAGAGATAGATGTATCTTTTTATATCATGTCTCACATCCCTTTGCTAAGTTTCTAGAACACTGACTCCATTTAAACATTCTGGTCTCATAAAGTGAGGTTGTGTTTTTATCCCTTGTGGATTAAAATTTTGAAGGAAAACTACTGTTCCAAAAATTTTCCTTTGTTCTTGGGGTGCAAAGGTCTTTGACTCTATCACGGTCATTTTCGTGTTTTGTAACTGGGGAGGAGGTGCTGGGGCAGCACTCAGGGGCGCCAAGGAATGGGAAGACAAGGAGGGATTCAGATGAACAGCTAGGGATTTTTACCTCTGATTTCCAGTGACTTCTGAGAGAGAGAGTAAAATCCTTATGGATAATGAAACCTAAGAAATTTCTTCCCTGGGGGAAGTTCCTACATTTTGGGACGATCTACCACCTGGGCAAAGCTCAGGGCTAACGTGTCACTGTGGGTCTACTGAAGAGGAGTGGTCTCTTTTTAAAGGACTCACTCAGAACGTACCCTACATCCCTGCACACAAGGTTTTTTACACGACAGATGGGCATCATCAGAAGTTTTGCAAAGAATCCATTTTACGTAATGTGAATCCTTTGTCCTCATTTTGTTTTCCTAAGTTTGGATTTCTCATAATTGTCTTTTCTTAAAGTGAAGGCCGTACTCCTGCTGCACAGACCAAAGCCCTGTCCAGACAGTCCCAGTAAGTCACTGGGAGGGCCCGGTGGGGGATGCAGGGGCTGTGAGCGTCTAGGGCTCCCTTCACCTCCCTCCCTCCCTCTTGCCACTTCTTTCCCCTCAGCAGCTTCTGGTTTTCAAATTCAAGCACTGTGGAGTGGCTTCTGTGGCTGGCTTTATTTGGAAGCATTTAGAACAAAAAGAGAACCCAGCATTTCACAACACTGAGCTTCATTTCCAGTGTCGCTTTCTTATAAATGCTGAGAGGGAACAGATTAGGAGGACAGGATGACATCTTTGAAGAAGTCACCAGGACTCCATACTTCCATTTGTCCTCAACATTTTGCTTAATGCCAGCATCATGGACATGAGGCCGAAGGCCAGCAGGTCATTGGACCAGAAAGAAGACACGATTATGATGACAATAATAGCCAATGCCTACTTCACGCTGGCCATTGTCCTAACTGCGTTAGATCAATTTTCACTAATCCACACAATAACATTGCAAGGTATGCCTCATCTCAACTTTGTGTATGAAGACGTTCAGGTATAAAAGTGTTAAGTGACCTGGCCCATGTCACTAAGTCTCTCTGGCTTCACAGGCCACATTCTTTTACTACCGCAGGCTACCCTAGACCCCCACTTTCCACCCACCAAGGCCCTCATCTCTCCCTGACTCACTACTTCTGCTATTCCAAGGAGGCTGGGCTCTGACTCAGAGCATGAGGGAAGGAGGTTTCTTGGCACGAGGAAGGGATGCAGGGCTGAGGAGACAGTTTAAAGCTGGAGTAAGCTTATTAGTTCCCTCTCTGCTGAGACTGAGGGGAAGCAGCAGGAGGGAAATGCCCAGAAGTGGACAGGAAAGGGCAAAGGAGGGTCTGGTCAGGAGAAGGCACTTCTCAGGCTCCCCCTCTGATCCCACTGCCCCACACGGAGCGGGGCCCACAGCCTGTCCTCTAGAGAGGAGGACTGAACAGTAGTCCAAGGAATAGAGGCAGCCTGGGACACTGGGCAGCTGAACCTCTCTAGGCCTTGAAGTCACACTGAGCATCGACAGGAGGAAAGTCACTGTGACTGTGTGCTCAGCAGGTGTCATGGATGTGTGCCGGGCTCATTTCCCTCCATCCCCGACTTTACAACGACCTGGGCTCCTGAGCCTGGCTGGTCGTGGGGCTGGTGGGCCCAGTGAGAAGAGGGGAAAGGAAGAAAGACTGGAGAGGGGAGTGTCCAAAGCTCTGGGAGAGAGCTTACAGCGCACTCGGCATGGGGGGCTGGGAGAGAATACAGGAGGAGAACCACCGGGCTCAAATGCCTCCCTTTCTGGGCTGGGAGCTCCACTTGATGGAGCTTGAAGGACAGTGGTGGACAGCCAAGCAGTCACACCTCCCACAACTCTGGGAGGTGCCATTCACGCAGACCACAGTGTAAACGGCAGCTCCCAGTGTTAGGCACTCCACAGGCTGCTGGAGCAGAGGAGCAGTCCTGCCCTCGGGTGCCCAGAGATCATCTGAAAGAGGCTTCCCGTTATTCTAGATTTTGAAGGTGGGAACCCTGGAGCTTGAGCACCCGAGGCTGTCATCTGTTGTGAGGTCAGGTATTCCTGGCAAGGGCCTGGCCAGAGACCTCCTTCCTGACTGCCCAGGCCTTGTCCCTGGCCCTACAGGTACCCAGGGCGGAGGTGGCAGAGTTCTTGACCTATCACTGCATCAGCAATCACAAGAGCCAATCCTAATTCAAAACAGAGAGTCTAAACGATCTCGTTGGACACAAACGAGCTGATCCTCTTGAATGAAGACACAGCTTGGGGGGCTGGCCCGCTGGCATAGTGATTAAGTTCCCATGCTCTGCTTTGGTGGCCCAGGGTTCGCAGGTTGGGATCCCAGGTGCGGACCTACACACTGCTCATCAAGCCATGCTGTGGTGGCATCCCACGTACAAAATAGAGGAAGATTGGCACAGACGTTAGCTCAGTGACAATCTTCCTCAAGCAAAAAGAGGAAGATTGTCAACAGATGTTAGCTCAGGGCCAATCTTCCTCACCCCACCCCCCCGCCCACCCACCCCCCAAAAAAGACACAGCTTGGCCTCTTAGGCCTGCTGCTCCAACAATTCCAATCTATCTCATAAGTTTGATTTCCTTCCTAAGGAGACCCCAGAGGCACGCTCACCATTGGTCCTCTGCCTTTTCTGGCTCCTACTCCTCCTCCTGGCTCCCTCTCAGCCCTGTTGTCCAGTGCGCCAACATCAGGATCAGCCCAGCCAACCCTCCTCTTCCTTCCCTTCTGAGTGGAATCCAAGAACTCACTTTTTCCTGAATTCTTCATTTCACACGTTAACCTAAGGGATGAAGAGGTAAAAACAGTGTAGATGTTTAGCAGGCAGGAGGCCCAAATCTCCACTCCTCCGGGATACCTCGAGTATACCTGACAGTCTTAGGGGGAAGTGAGCTTGCTGACGGGATCCCGAATCAGGGGAGGAGAGAGAGGAAGTCAGTGGTTCAGATGTAGCTGCTGACTGGACTCAACTGGCCTCACAAGGAATACACAGAGCACCCTGATTCAGCAGGAGCCCAAGCCTGGAACGTCCTCATGCGTCTCTCCGCAGAAGGACAAGCTGGAAGAGGTGTAGGATTTGGACACTAGCCTGAGCAGAAGGACAAATTTGCCTTTGTGCCAACTCTTGCCCTCACAGTCAGCCAGTCCTGGCATGAGGCAGAGTCTCTGCCAGCTGTTCCACCTTTTGGGGCTGACCAGCCTTCCCCAGTAAGGCTGAACTTGACAGCTCCTGCCCATGGAATTCCAACCAGGCTGCTGCTTGAGGAACAAAGTGCTCGAGGTTCCTTTGGGCAGGGAAGTTTAAAACTGGGATAAAGATAAACAGATATGAGTTGTAAGCTGCTTCTCACAGCTAGCTTAGGAAAAAGATCTTACCAGGACGTGACAGCCAAGAAGAGCACAGCGATTTGAACCAGTCTTGTAGGGCTGTAACTGGGCAGGTTCCATTTAAAATGAGTTCCTTCCTCTTCTGGTCCTTGTGTGCTTACAACTTCTCCCATTCTTAAGCCCCTGTATACCTAAAACCTAATGATCTCAGCTCCCACCCTGTGGTCCCCAAAGGGCTTTTCTTCCAGTCTCCCAACATGTTTATTGCTCCTCTCTGCAAGTCATCCTAGGGATTTATTTACATCTCTGGGTGCTGAAACATCAAGGTGGTACTCAGCAACCTGCGAGTGGTCAGAGTTGCTGAGAGGTGCAGGGACAAGTCACATGTTAGTCTGCCTGCAGGGCCCTTGTGTTGATTTTCTGGGGCTGGGAGCAGTGCAAGCTCAGCTGACCCTGTTTTTCCTTTGCACAAGGCTCTACACTCCTCACCCTGCCTCCTTACAGACCATTTTCAATCCCTTGCTGCTGCTGCAGATTGTAATCAGAGCCCCTGCTGGGGCCACGCTGGGTGAGGTTGGGGAGATCAAGGTGAGTGCCTTTCCCCAACAAAAGAACCAAACCAGGAAGCAGAAAGATGTGAGGAGAGCGCTAGCCTCAGAGGCCAGGCCACACCACTGACTGGCCTTGGCCTCTCAATCTAAAATGAGGGGGCTGACCTGGATGGTGCAGCTAACCACCTTTACCTCCTTCAGGGTAAGGTCAAAAATGCTTATTTAGGCCTGAACTCTTCGACGCCCTCCCAGTGTCTCCCACCCTTGCTCTGGCTTCTCTTCTGGCTGATGTGTTTTATTTGAAAAGCTTTTTCCCCTAAGTCTAATTCCATTGCCTCTCTTCCACCAGCAATTCAAACTCTCCTTTCTCATATTTCTCTGCCTGCTCTCTCCAAGTGCCACGCATGTGTGTGCTCTTGGATCTCTATTCCAGATCTGTCCTGAGGGTTCAGTGGGCTGGGACTGAACTCTGACTCTTTTTCCCCTGGGCCTAGTCAGACTTCTGTTGGCTTTTTTATGGTTTAGCTTCTTGTTGAATTAGATATTACAGAATATTTAACACACACCCACAAAACAATCCTGCATGGGAAACTCTGGTCAAAACTTTTCTTTGGCACAAACACAGAGCATTTCCACGGCTTGTTGCTTTCCTGCTTCTCTAGGGCTGGCTCAATGCCAGATTGGGGAATTTCAGCTCTGAAGGCCAGAGAGAACTTTGCTGTCCCACCTCCAGCGGTCTGGGTCATCTCCAGCACCACCACATTAAGACTGTAGTTTACTGAAATCTGCCACTCCTTCCCCAGCCCCTGCAGACTTGCTGTCATAAGCAAGGATCTGTGAGGCCTGTCAGCCAGGCCTGGCTTTTTTTTTAGGCTCCCAGCTCTCAGATAGAGCCTTTAGAAAGTTGGCTCCCCAAGTCCGGGGTGGTATCCAAGGCTCCAAGCTCAGCTTTAGTCAGGTCCACTATAATGGGGATAATTTACTCTTTTCCTGTGGTTTCAGATTAACGTTTGCTAATAAACAGTAAATTCTTTCTCTGAAGGAGAACTTACTTTCTACATTTTTTGGAAGACCCCATCCAAAAAAGCCTTCTATGTGGTGTGCATGTTGCTATCAATAAGCAATGAGAGCAGAAAAGAGAGAATCTGCTAACGATAGCAAACACTTCAGTGCTTTCTATTTATCAGGCACTGTTCTAAACTATATATACACACTCATTTAACCCTCTAACAACTTGTTGAAACAGGCATTCTTTCCCCATTTTATAGATGATGAGCTTGAGGCTCTGAGCAGTTGTATACTTGCCAAAGATCTTGGCTCACTGACTGGTTCTGGTGGGCACTACAGGGATGTCTCCGGAATGAGAACTCATCAGAATGGGATCTAGACAGTGCATGGAATGGAAAACATCAGATTTTAGAGTTGAGAGGGACCTCCGTTTCACAGTTCCCAAGAGTTTGAGTGATTTGCCCAAGGCTTATGCAGCTGCTCCATTGAAGAACTAGTATAGAATCCATTTCTTATGCTATTTCAATGCCATTTCCATCCCACTCACAGGTCTCTCTCAGGAGGAACAGAAAAGAACAGAAGTTAGCCCTAACAGTTTAAGGTGGGGTCTTGGAGAAACTAGAAATGTTAGAAAACATTGACTCTGAGACATAAAGAGAAAATAAGAAAATGAAAAAAGATGGTAGGGATAGGACCCAAATAGCATCACTAACCAGTCCAGAAAGAGGCAAGTAGGGAGACCTTTGTTACCCTATGAAAGACTATGCCAATCATCAACCACACACTCACCTGTTCTAGGTATATGTTTATGTGTGCTGGTGTTCAGGTCACCATATGATCATTATTTCATGGAATTCACGCATTCCAGCAAAGAGAATTTCTCTCAAACCAATTCTGCATTTTTATTGACTTCCATTATAAATTAACAACTTTACTTGGGGATTTTGGAGAATCTAGTGCTTTAGAGGCCAGTCCGTGGCACATTCAATGCTAGTTCTGTGGATTTGGAAAGCTGTTGAACCCACCTAGCATTTCATTTCTTTGATTGCAGAGTCTTCCTCATCCCCTTCTCCCCAATGTCTTCCCTCCCAGCTTCCCTAGACCACATGAACATCTCTCTTGTCTAAAGATCTTGGGTCAGCACCCGGATATCTTAGCATTTTATTGCCTTTCTCTGGCCTTGGTGGGGGTACTAACAAAGCCAGATAGAGGGAGACTTGTAAGCTAGCATTCCGTACTTCAGCTGGAACATTCCATTAGCTTATGGCTTTAGGCTCCAGAGTCACTTCCCAACTTCAGTAATTTGAAATGTCAGATATCCCATTTCCTTGCGATGTGACTGTCTTGTAGACAAGCACAGCAGGACCCTTCTGCAAGCTCAAATAAACCCTGTTGAGTGAATGGAATTGAGCAACTCCTCCTGCATGTCCCTCGCCACATTATTGCTGGCCCCAGTGAAGTTTACCTTTGTCTCTAAGCCTCCATTCTGAGAAGCATCTGACCACCTAGGTACTAACAGTGAAAGGCAATTAGGGTACAAATGGCTCAGATTTTCTTTTCATATACACATTTCTTCTGTTGCATGTGGGAAGCACTGTTCTTTTAAGAAATTCAAAATTACTTCCAAGCCACTTGAATTCATGTTCTTTCATTCCAGTATGAGTGCTCAAGGACAAATGAGCACTTAGACTGAAATATCCCACCTGAGAAAATCACACAGCTTGTCCAAAGCCATTATCCTGCTGCTGTGGGCAGGTCTGGACTCACCAAGCCTTCCTTCACCTTCGTGTTTCAACCCTGGCACAACACCTTGCTTAGGTCATAAGGAAAGGACAGCCTCCTTTGGAAGTGTCTATTTTCCTCAGAAGAGTCTTGTTGGCAAGAATTTTTCAGCTAACTCAATTTTTCAGCTTTATAGGCAGGATGTATGTTGTTTTTTTTTCTATTAAGAAAAAAAGTTTGCAATGCACGCCTGGGACAGGGAAGGAAAAGCAATTTGATAGTTGGAAACATCAGAAAACAATTTCTTTGGGGGTTGTCTGTAACATCTCTTCACTGCATCACTCCCTCAGTTTCAACGAGAAGGGTCAATTCCAGGATCTCACTATTCCGAGTCCGTCTAAGCCTGGTAAAGGAGACCAAGTAGACACCTCCTCCTACCCTACACTTTGTTGTCCAGATGTGACCTTTGTCCCAATACCTAGAAGTGACAATGACCATTAGCATGTATGTGGAGTACCATAGTTTTTCTTCGAGTCTTCAGTGTGGCTTTGAATCAAGTTTCCAATTAGGCAGGTATTAAAACAGGAAAGAAACGAAGGAGGAGGGGTGTCTAAGCAACCAAGTCTTCCCTGGAAGAGAAGAGGAAGCCATGAGAAGTGAATAATAGGTTTATTTGCATATACACAGAAGAGCTAGCGTTGCTGGGAGAGAGGCGGGGCTTGTGAGGAGGTAAGGCTTCAGCAGAGGAAGGCACCTTGACAAACAAGGGACTCCTAGCTCAGTAAATCAAGCACAGTTGCAACCTTCATTTGCCCCAAGCCAACTACTCAATTGACGCATTTACCTGCTGTCTTAGAGACACAGGAATCACTTACAAAACCAGGTGGAAAATAAAGTGGAGAGAAACAGTTTTATATATCTGGACCAGCCACTTAAAATTTTTATGTATGGGATGCAGAAAAAAACAAAACAGGCACTTTCAAAGAGTGCTTAACCTAATCAGCGCCCTCTGTCCTGCTGGTAAAAATACCTATCATGGAAGAATCTGGGGGCTAAATGTGCCTCCAAAGCTGGGGCCTTAATTCTATAAGGGTTTATGCAAAGGGACCCTGGAAGTAGTTCCTGCCAGGTTTTCCAGGACTACCATCACAGACAGATTTCCGGAAATGACAGTGCATGGGCTACAGAGACAAGCATTTCTCAGCTCCTGTGAGTATCCTGTGGGGCCTATCTCCTGGCAAGCTGAACCTGGGGTGCTGAGAAGAGTCTTCCCCAAGGATGGAAGGCATCCTTACTAAAAATGATCTTTCTTGAATACTAAAGTTGAACCAGAAGAACTCGACTTCTCTTTTGAGTACCCAAATGAGATTAAGGCTTTTAACATGAAAGACCAAGTTCTGCATTTGGGAACAGTAACTACCAAGTGGTTCGGTCCCAAGAAAATTTGAACTGCTTCTTTTTTTCCAGGAAGATATATGGATTGCCCTTAAGAGAAGACAGAAGAGGCTACCTACTGATTAGATTAAATAAAGCAAAGCAAAAAGATTGGGTATGCTGACTAGGAAGGGGAAGAGAAACACACACTGAGTGATTGTATACTTTTTTTGTATATAAAGGATTAAAAAATTCCAATTTAATAAATTTTGGAAAAGCAAATGTAAAATGACTTGGGCTTATAAAACCAGAATTTACAATTATATGTGAATAGTCAAAGACAAATCATAGAACCATTTTGATTACAAATCCAAAGTAATTCTAATGGTTACAGTATCACTTTCCCACTCCCCCAGTGAGATTATAGCTGTTACATTGTAAGCATCCCCACTGCTACTCACACTCCTTATCTCCTTCTCCTAAGACAATGTCTTCACACCCAAGTCACATCACACATACCAGGCACATCTTCCCTTTCACAAAGCTTAGCAAGATGATGTCTCCTTTTGGCTTAGATCAACAACCTTCCTTTTATAAATAACCCCCCCTTCCCCCAGTGCCTACATTCATCCCAATCTTCACCCTCCACAGGTCGTCTCCTCTTGTCCCAGGTCGTCCCATTTCCAGTAGGACAGGTCCTCCTCTAAAAGGAACGCTGGATCAGTGAGGCCACACCAGTCACGTTAGATCCTCTCTACACCAACGCTGGTTGGGCTCCTAGTTGTCTAGCACCTTTGCGCCCAAGAAAGTTATAGTGTTCTCTCTCTCTCTTCCTCATTTCTTGCCAGTCTTCTCTTGCCTTATCATGACATCTATGCTAACGGGATATCTGGTTATTCCTAGGTCTTCCTGTCTGCACAACCCTTCTTTGATAACCAAGTGACTATAAGCACCACTGCAATGCTGAAAATCTCTTGGTCTTTTCCCCTCTCAATCTTTACCTACCTCAATCAGAGTCTCTTCCAGGAGCCAGGAGTCTTAAACCAGCACTCTTCTCTCCATACTCTCTGCCTCCTAAGATACCTACTCAATAAGAATCTGTTACTTCAAGATACCTACTGCTCTGCAAGATCTAGTCAGAATACCACAGCCTCTGTCAACTGAAAGCCTGAGGGAAGATGCCAGTCCCATCAATTCTGACCATTTTGGGTTGAATTAAATGAATATAGTCCCACACTCTGCTCTTTACTACACTTCTGCATTAACATACTTATAAGATCCATGTTAGTAGTCTGAGCACAAAGCTCTTGAGAGCCGTCTTTTCACCTTCTTTCAATATGCCTTGACACTGTCACATGGGGCCAAGGAAGTGTCTGCTGGCCTTTTGAGTGCCTCTTAGGAAATAGCACCTAACTGGTTAAAGTGTTACCCACAACTAGTTATATTTTATGGCCTCCATACAGTATGTGTTGCAGCATTGCTCAATTTGCAATCAGTGAAATTTATCAGGGAGCTATGTTCTCTTGGATCTGATCTTAAGTGCTAACCTTTCAACAGCATTAAAAATGCTCCACTTTCAGTATGTCTACATTAAATGCTCAATGAAGAAGCACTACTGAGAGAAAACATGGAACATTTCTTTAAGAAAGGAACCATGCTTTCCTTTCCAGCACAGCCAATGGGCTGAAGGCCTGTTTCCACTCTCTTCTCTATTCTTTCAGCATAAATCCACTACTCACTTAGCAGGCACTCAGTGTTAAGATCAGAACACCTATGGCATGTAAACAAGGTGAGATAGCAAAAAATAGAGATTCATAGATCCTTTCTGATGGGGAACTGAAAGAAAAGTCTGAGACAATGAGCTCACGCGTGCCAGTGCAAACACACAAGAATAAGTCAAACATCTCAACAAGGATTTACTTTAACAAAATCTGCACAGGTACACTATGCTCAAGACTTACTAGAAAGGAGTCACTTGGATTTTTTTCCCTTTCTTAACACAGCACAAGCCAATGGCCAGCTACACATCAGACCCATTGTTGAACAGAAGGGAGCAGCATCAGACACAAAATTTCAGGACCTGGTTTTATGTGTCTTTAATACTTTTTTCCTTTCCTTTGTGTTCACTAAACAGGATTTAAAATTTTTTTTATAAAGCTACTTTTTGTAGCTTTTTGTTTTCCCTTTGTATATATCATGTTTTTAATTTCTTCTCTGAGGAGGAATTCTCTGAATCTGTATCTTCCAATTCAACTCGGTGCCTTTTGAGGCCACTATGGCCATGAACAGCCCTGCTGCTGTCTGTGTCTGGGGGGTCAGTAGGGTCCTCTCTCGTTCCAGCACTGGGGGTCTCACAGGCCATTTCAGACCCACAACAACCTTTGTGTAGGAGCGTCCCTGTCAGGGACAAGTTATCATGGTCAGTGTCTGAATGTCCTGGGGAAGAGCAGGCCACTGCCTCCAGCTCCCCAAAGTTCTGCCCATTGTTGTGGAGGTGAGGGGGGCGGGGGTGTAAGCGTCCATTGTTGTGGTTGGCACAGATGGTTTCGAGGCTCCTCTCCTCACTGTCATCAGATTGGGTCCTGGGACAGTTGCCAGACCCGCTGCTGAGGGTGGAGCCAGATGCCTTGGGGACAGGAGGAGAGGGTGGCTCCTCAGCCCGGCTGCTCAGGGCCTTACTCAGGGCCTTTCCATTAAGCTTCTTGGTTTCAAAAGAGTGTTCTACAGAGCCACCATTGTTAGGGTCCTGAGAGGTGTCCTCTGGTGCCTCTGCCCAAGGGTGGCCGCTGTGCTCATGGCCTGGGCCATTGCTGGGATTTCTGGCAGAAGTCCCTTCTTTAAAAGTGTCCTTGCTGCGGCCTTCAGGGGGCAGGTCCTGGCTCCTCTGGGCCATGGCCGTGTTCAGACAGGCTTCCTTACTAGAAGAAGGGACTGGGTTGTCCTTGTGGCTGGTTCCCGCTCTCCCTTCATCTGCCTCCCCAGACATGAGGGAGCTCTCTCCATCTTTGTTATTGGAGTAGGAGATATAAGAGTAGCGAAGCCACTTGTAAGCTTTATAAATCTTTCGCTCAACTGACTCTATGTCAGAAGTTGGCGACGCCCGGCTTGGCTGAATCTCCAGAGTGGACGTGCTCCGCTCAGGGGAGGAGGTGGGGGAGGAGGAGAGGTCATCCACTTTGATCTGGGGGTAATCATAGTTGTCTTCGCCGATGTAGGTGCCGGCGCTCTTGGTTGGGGCGCTGGGCCTCTCTTCTCGGGGCGTCTTCTGGCGGCGCCGCATGGCATTCCGCTGCCGCGTGGACGCTCGGCGTTCATTAAGCTCCTCCTCGTCCTCGGAGCTACTGGAGCTGCTGGAGCTGCTGGACTCATCCTCAGGGCTGGGAGACCGTGGCCGGGGGAAGAGATCGGTGTCCAGTTCAACCTCACAGGCATTCTCTTCCGAATCGGACTCGTTGGAAAGGGCCAGGAGGCGTTTGTCCTGGTAGCGGCGCAGAGCAGACAGGCGCTGCTGGCGAGAGGCTGCATCCTCGCACGTAGGCGGTGGCGGGGTTGACGCCACTGCATTTGTGTTGGCGACCCGCAGGGGTCCCAGGTGGAAAGCGCTGTCGGCAGACTCGTCCACTGTGGGCGGAGGGGAGCGGGGCAGCGAGGCCGAGGACTCTGAGTCAGTGTAGCCCGAGCGCTCGCTGACCCCTGCGTGCAGCTGGAGGATAGTGCTCTCGCTAAGGTCGCTGTCTGAGTCAGAGCTCCAGCCCTCGATCTCGCGGCGCACCAGGGAGTCAAAGAAGGCCATCATTCGGGGGTCTTCCTGCACAGACTGGTTGGCGTAGTCATGCGACAGGCCACTCCCACTGTTCAGCACAAGGCTGATGTACTCTTCGTGGGTATAAAGGCAGCGGGAATCATCCTCAATCCGACCGTCCAGGTCTCCGGTACATCCTGGCTGCTTGTACGGACTCCAGATCTGCAGAGGAGACAACAAACCCAACGAGGACTGATTGGAAAGTATTCTAAAGCTGGCAGCCATAAAGAACACCCAGGCAGAGATTCCCCAGACCCTCCCTGTCATTTAGCCAGGACTTGCTAACTAACTTTAAATAAATATTCTTTACCAGACTGGATTTTGTGGGCCACTTATGAAAACCAAGGCTTCTGGAGTAAGATGTAGGAAAAAGCATGGTCTAGGATACAGCATTAGCCTAGTTCAGGAGACCTAAGTCCGGTTTCTAGGTCCAGGATAACCACACCCAATCTCCCTCCCAACCCTCCTCCCCTTCAGCTTCCTCTATTAGTAGCTTGGAAATTACAATAACCCCCTTCATAATCTCAGAGGACAGAGGGTGACTTGAAGATTGGCCAATGTGTTCAAAACTCTCAGAAGACTAAAGCTGTGCACAGAGAGGTACCACTTATCCAAAGTGAAAACAGACCCAGCAGTCAGTCCTCTGGGACAGTCAATGTTTCAGCTTACAACTTCTCCCCAGCTGCAACATTTCTATTTTTAACTAATGGGAATTGCTTACTGGAGCTTGATAAGAATAGCCAACTGCCTATACTGCAGTTCCCTCTTGGACATGCAGCCATCAGTTACCCAGGAAACTGGGTTCTCTTAACCAGGGAAATGCTGGCCTGCTCCCCAACTCTTCTGTTAGCTGCAGGAATAGGTAGGACGCACCCAGCAAGACTGCAACTCCAACCCTTAACCCCCCTCCACTCCATGGTCAGAGACATGGGCTCATAGCTAAAGGGTGACAGAACTAGGATTCAAACTCAGATCTGCCTGAACGTAAAGGCCCAACTTTACAAGTTGAATAAGTTATGCAAAAATCAAGTTCAAGGTAATTAAGCTGTCACTGCAAACGAGAACGATTAGCTTCACCTGACTGCCAGACTGGTCCACAGAGAAGCACAGAGAAGCTGGGTTACATCAGCCGGTAGTCATGGCAACTCAGATGAAATTCCAGGCGATTTTCTTGCCTGACAGGCTGGTGTCTATCTTTAGATAGCACTCAACCCAGAAAACAGTGGCTCCTCGTTCCCTACCCTCTGTCAAGACAATGGCTTTGTTCCCCAAAGCTATCCAAGGACAAATTTGCCTCCTTGTGAGCACTTTCCTGAGGTCCATTCCCTCCACACTTTACTTGGGACTCCTGGAGGCAGCATCTCTTTGAAGGATCCCCCGTTCAAGACAGGCTGAAGAAACCTTCTAGGTTAGCTCTCTTTACCAACTCCCAACTCAGATTCATTCCTCCTTCAACTTTGTTCCCTGCCCACAACACCTCAAGTATTCTCTCCTCTCTGGCTTCATAATCTCACCCAGGGGAGTTTTAAGGCCGTGGTTCTTATACTTTAGAGTGCATAAGAATCACCTGAAAAATAATTACAGTGTTGACTCCTGAGCCCCACCCTTAGATATTCTGATTCTATAAGTCACGGGTAGGTCTCAGGGCTCTGCATTTTTAAGAAGCACTCAAGGGGTGAGTAAGTGGGGGAACCAACTTTTAAGAAACATTGGACTATAGTTAGTATACTAAGTTGCAGAAAATAAAAGATTTCTCTGAAGAGATTCTCAAATTCTTAGTGAGACTCAATGAGAAATATTTAGATATGGCCTTCAGCAATGGGCTCAACCTATACATGACTATCTCTGCAAACAGAGGCCTGAGGGAATAAAAGTTTGGTGGCTTAGAAAGGAAACTAAGGGATCTAAAGGGCAAAGCCCTTAGGATCTTTTTGGGTCTTAGTCTATATTTCGGGCCAAATCTCTTACTTCCTTAATTTAAATATGGTAAAAGGTTACTAACTATGTTGTCTAATATGGAGATAAATCCATATGTACTTCACAGAAACTCAGAATTTGTTAACAGAAGTACAAAATATTAATAGTGAGATGCTGGTCCAACTATCCAACAAGCCAGTTTCTAGGTTCTAATCTACTACCCAGCCCCCTATGTCTTCACTTCAGGAATGAAAATCATAACACTGAAAGTCAGCTGTTATTTGGGCTCTGGAATGTATTAAGCTGAGGTAGACTTTCATTCCTGAAGCTTGGAGTAATGGAACAAAATGCCGGATCAGGAGGCAGGAGACTTGAGTGTGGGTTCCCACTAAGCTCCTAGTTAGCTGGTGACCTTGGGTCAAGTTCAGCTCCCTCATCTAAACAGTGAATTAGATGAGTCTCATCCAATCCCGAGATTCAGAGTAAAACAAAACCCCCATCCCAGAGAGCCAGTCATCAGTCCTCAAGGGACTTGTAGCACAGAGCTGTGGGAGCATTTAGAACAGGTGAGGACGCCTGGCCCCACCACTTCACATGGCTCTGAGCAAGTGACTTCACCCTTAAAAGCTTCTTTTCTCATCTGTAGAAATGAGAGTGATGAAATGACATAACAATAAATGTGGTGCTTTCTCTTTCATTTGGTAGCTGAATACCCTAACCGGAGAGTTTTAGACCCATCCTCAAAGAGACTGACCCTTGATATTATCTTGGTCCTCATCCTTAAAATACCAATTTCAAACATTTGTGAAATTGTTTATTTCTTTACACTGAAAGTCAACACCTCAGAAGTGAAGCAATGAAAACACAACTTCCTGTTACATGTTAAATGTTGCTAGGCATGCCACCTTATGGGGCAAGTTTCATGAGAAAAGGGAGGAGGGGAGCAGCCTTTTCTCCAAGCCCAGTGAAAAGTTTAGCTCAAGAGGCTGCTGAGGAAAAAGATGCAGTTCAATCCTCAAACATCATCAAAATGGAAAGCAACAAAGTAACAAGTGTTCTGATCTACACAGTGACCATGACATGCTTGATGTAGCAGCTCCAAGCCCTCTTCTCTGTTTGTGCTATTATACTAAATTTAGAAATTTGTCTGTCTATCAAGAAAAACTACACAGATAGGGACCTAAATTGCAATTCAAGAGTTCTCCACACTCTCTAATCTGGCTTCCAAGACCCTCTGGGCCCACCTCTAGCCTACCTTCCCAGCCTTATATCTCAGCTCTCCCTTCTTGTGCTCTTCACTTTGTCCAAACACAATCATTTTCTGAATAGGTCCTACACTTTACTGCTTCTGAGCATTTATTCATAAGCACAATGCCTGGAACACAGTAGGTGATCAATAAATATTGGTTGATTCAATGAAATAAGTTCCATTCCCTGTACTTAGAATGTTCTTCCTATCTTACTTCTCTCCTTCCTTTTGCAGTCTTTTTTTTTGTGAGGAAGATCAGCCCTGAGCTAACATCCGTGCCAATCCTCCTCTTTTTGCTGAGGAAGACCGGCCCTGAGCTAATATCTATTGCCAATCCTCCTCCTTTTTTTTTTTCCCCCTTTTTCTCCCCAAAGCCCCAGTAGATAGTTGTATGTCATAGTTGCACATCCTGCTAGTTGCTGTATGTGGGATGCCGCCTCAGCATGGCTGGACAAGTGGTGTGTCTGTGTGCGCCCAGGATCCGAACCCCGGCCGCCAGTAGCAGAGCGCGCGCACTTAACCGCTAAGCCACGGGGCCGGCCCCCGTTTTGCAGTCTTTTTTTTTTTTTTTTTTTTAAAGATTTTATTTATTTATTTTTTCCCCCCAAAGCCCCAGTAGATAGTTGTATGTCATAGCTGCACATCGTTCTAGTTGCTGTATGTGGGACGTGGCCTCAGCATGGCCGGAGAAGTGGTGCGTCGGTGTGCGCCCGGGATCCGAACCCGGGCCGCCAGCAGCAGAGCGCACGCACTTAACCACTAAGCCACGGGGCCGGCCCCCTTTTGCAGTCTTTATTCTTCAAAATCTAGTTCAAATATTACCTACACTGAGATTACCCCAGATGGGAAAAAATCTCTCCCTCCTCCCATAGCACTTTGTTTGTTCATATCTCTTGTGCACCTATTGCATTTTTCACTATCTTTATTTCTTGTCTCTCCTACGGGGTCGTCAATTCCTAGGAGGACCTGCATCACCTTTCTTTACCTTTGTGTTCCCCACGGGCCTAGCACAAATGGCACACAATAGGTATATCACAAATATGGGGTGAATACATGAATATTGGTCTTTGAGAAAAATGTCAGCCATTTGCTCCATCTTGCCTTGCCTTATATTTAACTTCAAAATGAACCCTCTCTTGCTAAGTGTGGGCATTCATGGGGATAGAAGACCTGTTACGAGTGAAAAGAGGCTGGCCCTGACAACAGGAGCTCTGCTCCTCTGGACTAGAAAGGCAGCAGTAAAGGACAAGACAGGGAGAAGGTGGAATGAAGTGGAGAGAGAGGTAGAGAGAGAAAAGCAGGTCTCAGGTTGGACTAGAACATGGTGGGATGACATTCTCTGAGCCATTGATCTCTCAGAAATAGCAAGCAGGAAAGTGACATTTATCAAAATAGAAATTGTCAGGCACACGTAATCATAAGGTAATTCACAAGGGTGGCAAGTCACTGTTAGCACCCTCACTTGACAGGTGGGAGATAGACTCAAAGAGCTGCTCAAGGGTACTAACTGTACTGACTTAAGGTTTCAAATGGCTAAATGTGACTCCTAGTGCGGCAGGATTCAGACCCCACTGGAACCTGGAAGCAGTGTGCTCCACAGTTCAGCCTGAATAATCTCACTGAGAAAGCATTTCCTTCTCTTTCTCCTCTGAGAACTTGGCTAGTTTCCAACCTATGACCTTTAGGGTAAGGACTCCAGTTGACTCAACAGTAACTGGGGAGACTTAGCACAGAAGCATCCCAGAGTGCATGGCCAAGCAGGACTCTCTCTTCTAAAGATGATGCCCAAGTAGAGCTCTCTGAGAAAGAGAATGACATCAACAGGCCTAGAAAGGACATGCTCCTGTGCCAACCCATTAGTCATAGGCCAAAGAAGAAGGGAAAGCAATGCAAAAGACACGGCCAATTCAACGACTGCCCAAGTGAAGGACTACTGACATGATCAAATCCAGCAGGGCATCAGGCTGCCTGTGCCTTCTCACTAGCATGGGGAGTGTGGCAGTACACTGGGAAGAACAAAAAACAGGGCTCTATCCTAGCTTTACCACTAATTAGCTGTATACTTAACCCCAGACAGTTAATTTATACTTTAAATCTCATCATCTGTAAAAAGAAAAAGTAAAAATGATCTAGAAGTCCTGTTCTAGCCGTATGGGGAAATGTGTGCAACCATGAGTCAGCCCTGATCCATAGGACCAACAAAACATAAATAAAGGAAGTTGGAATAAGGACAAATAAAAATATTGACCCATACTCCAACATGACATTTCTGATAGCTTCCCCTGGCTCACATATAACTTGATTTAACTCTGGATAGTTTTTTTAAAAAAAGAACAAAAGAAAATGAAAACTACCAAATCATCTCAAATCAAGTTTTACTTTTTTTCCTGAAACCTCCCTTAGGTTTTCAAGGACATTTTAGGAAAAAAATGAGGAGTTCTAACTTTGGGGAGGAATATCATCTATCCTTAATTAAGAGTCATCACAGTGTCCCCAAGAATTCATCATTTGCCCCGAAACCTTCATTTTCTCAGATATGAAGAAGGGTTACTAGCAACTGGATGTGAGTGACAGGCAGTGGGCCATCCTTCCGTGGATATAGGCCAGGCTGGGTCTCTCAGTTGCAGGCTCTAAAAATATTCCTTGGCAGGATTAAGTTCATTCAGTCGAAGTGCAACTGATGCAAGTGTTTGGCCTCAATCACAACCACAGGCAGTGGGTTTTTTTGCGTGTGTGTGTGAGGAAGATCAGCCCTGAGCTAACATCCATGTTAATTTTCCTCTTTTTGCTGAGGAAGACTGGCCCTGGGCTAACATCTGTGCCCATCTTCCTCCACTTTATATGGGACACCGCCACAGCACGGCTAGACAAGTGGTGGCTTGGCGCGCGCTCAGGATCTGAACCCAGGCCGCCAGCAGCGGAGCGCGCGCACTTAACCACTACGCCACGGGGCTGGCCCGTCAGGCAGTGGTTTTTGATATGCCCTGAGACGGCTGAGCTATGGTTCTGGCAGTCACTTAGTTGTCTGTGCCATACTAGGACAGCAATAATGCAAACTGCACACTGTGTCACTGAGGGGATTGTGGCTTCCTAACCTCCAGATGAGGTTTGGAAAGCAGAATTCATCAGACTCAAGGTCAAAGGCCATTAGAAATGTAGTGGCATACAGGTAGTGCCTAGTTTCAAAGCCTAGTGACTATTTTTACAAATGGTCCTGAAAGGAGAGTTTAAAACCACTCTTCTTAATATGAATTTTTCAGTATTTTGTAATATATCAAAATAATTGAGAATTTTGATAAACCTTTAGTATGTTTAGATATGAGGTCCTACATACATTGTTCTACTTTCTTCCAATTATGAATTGTAATAATTTCTCTAAAAGGATAGAAGGGGAAGGTACCTCACCTTGATAATCTTTTCTACACCAGAAGAGCAGATCATGTAGGTGTGGGGGTTAAATCGGACCTGGTTAACAATAGATCGATGCCCTTTCAGCACCATGAAGGCTCCGTTGACCACCCTACCAATGCCACCTGGGAAGACAGAAGGAAACAAAAATCAAATGATGAAATGGATGAAAGCAAATAGGTTCCAGTAATGGCAGCCAAACAGCTCTGAACTGGAGCTGAGATTTTTTAACTATTCCACCAGCAGAATGCTTAATCTTACAGATAAAGTTGCTATGGAAAGAGGGAAGATGAAATATCTCTCAGCATATGTGCTCTTACCAAGAGCCTTCATTTAGCCTTTAAGCATTGCCCACGCCCACCCACTGCAAATCCATTGTCAATGAAGCCATAGCCACTTAAAACATTTCTCAAGTTTTTGATCCCCAAGATAGAATCCAAGTGTTACCTTAAAGGCCAGTCATGAGCAAAATGAGACTGAACTGCTTGAGAACACTTAGGCAGCTGAGCCAGGAACATGCAGAACCAGAAGCATATAATTACTTAAATGCACAAAAAAACATTTCTGATCCATTTGCCCTCAATTTCTGATGAAGATAGCAAACAAAACAAACAAACATACAAAAAACCACTGAGAAAATAATGGAGAAAATCCTTTCTTTACCCTGATAGCAGGGAGAACTAAGGATAAAGAAAGGAGATTTGGGTCACTTTCATAATAAGCAGAGCCCAAGTAGTAAGAATCTGAATTAGAGAGTGTGGGCCTTAAAGACACCATGTATGGATTAAAATCAAGAGGCCACTGAGAGAAAGCTGTATTTTAAGGACCATCCTATAGGCTTTCTTCTTCAATGACTAAGAAAAGTACCAGAGGCCTGGAATTTATAACATAGATGAAGATGTCATCATTTATAACTTGGGATAATCTCAAAGGTTCAGCTTCACTGGTAAGGGTATCGCACTCACACAGAACACCTGTACCCAAGTTCTGAACAAGGTCGCTTCTGAGCAACTGTCGACAGCTCATTACACACAGGCCAACCTGTGCCCCTGGCCAACTGGCAAAATGTGGTGCACTCAGACATAAACAAGTGAGTGCTCATCTATTTAAGCAATGAATATCTTCTTAGTCCCCACCAGGAGCATGGCACCCCTAGGGCACAAAGTATCATCAGGCACAGTTTCAGCTCCACATGCCTCCATCCCACTCTCAACTCCACCTTGTTCAAACATTCATTCCAAACATTTCTCGTCTCAGTGTCTGGAGAGAATATGACTAGAACAATATTCATTCTTCAGAAACAATCTGGTTCTGGAGAAGGTGTCTTCTGCTTTTGGCCTCTTGACACAACTCCTCTTTTGCTCATGGAAGATATCCCTCTTTACTACCATGTACATATCTTTTCTAGGACAGCAAGAGGTTTCAGACTGTACCGATCTGCTCCTTGGTGGTGCCAACTTAGCTAGCACTAGGTGCTTACTCTACGTGGTGGGTGACAAAAACGTCCTTTGCCTAAATTTTTTCCCATATTTGACATTATTAATATTTGAATTATACAGGATGGATAATACACTTAAAGCTATTCGTATCTCAGCCAAACATCATCAAGTTTGCTAATAAACCATAAAGGAAAAGAGAGTGATTAGGACATAGAACTGGTGTGTTTTTATAGAGAAAAAGGATCAGGAAAGGTTAAGCACCAAGGTTGGCTGCCACAATGGGAACCCCTAGGCAACCTGAGTGCCCTGGGTTCCTAGGGTGGAGTGGGAGGAGAGAAAGGTAACCTGAGCCTGGTCAAAATAAAAATAAACTTGAGAGAATTAAGGAAAAGAGATCCATGGGAATCTAAAACAGTTGCTCAAAATAAGGATCTCACCACCCCCAAGGAGTTCCTTTGGGTCTATTTCTTGTTTATATAAGGTTGATTCAACAAGTAGCATTTCTGCTTATGGGTCTCTTCTGAATTCTACATTTCCAACATCCTACTCCTACCTATACCCTCTTTGGGGTGGTCACTAGCAAAGAAACTTTGGGTTACATCTAGTACCAATCTCTTGTTTAATTCTACTGCCTCCAAGAAAAGGAATTTAAGTGACTCAGAGAATTTAAATGACTTCTTCCAAGTCATACAGCTAGTAAACGGCTGAGGCAGGATTTGAACAGGAGTCTGTTTGGCTATAATGCCTAATATCCTTTCCACCATCTTGGTGGCGTTTAAGAGATGAAATGGTTTGATAGGGATGGAGCCAGAAGCTCATAACTGATTTCTAAATCTTCCTGGAAGTTATCATATAGATTGATTTTCTTTTTAAGTCTTAAAAAAGGGGGGAGGGAGAGACTCTATCAAATGGTATTCTGACTGCAAGCTCTACAGTGTATCACCACAGAACATTTCATCACATTGCCAACACTCAACAGTCCATGAGAGTAGAAGTGGATCTCTTGCATACCTAGAACCTGGGGGCCAATGCCTGAACTCAAGCAGGTGCTCAGTAAGCACTTGTTGAACGGATAGTGTTTCAGGAGAGAGCAATTCCAGAATAAGTACCACCAAAGGAGGACAGATAGAGGGTCTTAAAGAGGTGTCTTAAAGAATCAGCTACCATAGAACTAAAGTTTATCAACTAAACCAATCTTTCTGTCAAAGGTTACTTGGAATACAACTACCATAACTTTGAGACCTAAAGAATAATTGAAGGGTATCAATGCTTGAAAATTCAGACCATGAAAAAACTGTTTTTATAGCTCTTTCATGCACTGTGACCTCATCTAGTTTCTCTTCAATTAAAATTGACAGCAATTTTAATACAAGTTCTTCTTCCCACCCAAACTGGTACCTAGGAAATCTGAAAAAGAGGAGGAAGTCAATAAAGCCAAGAGATCGATGGTGAAAACAGGTACAGGAAGAATCATTGCTGCCATTTGTTTAAGGTAACCAAGGCTGTATACACAGAATCATAGCAATGAATGGGCTTCAGAGAGGTTCTCTACAGCCCCTTTCCAGGTTTCTAGGTTTCAAATGATTCAGTACAGCTGCATCCTATACAGTTTAGATAAAATTATTGTTAGAGAATAAATTTTTATCAGTCCTGGAGATTTGCATAAATCAGATATAGATTTCTTTAGTCTGAAATGGCTAAAGTCAAGATGCCAATATCAGTAAGAACCTGGGGTCTCCTCTCCTCCATTACCTACTCAGACCCTGCCCATCAAATAGCAGGGTCAAGTTGGAAGGAGTTAGGCAGGGAAAATTTTTTCCAAGAACTACACAACCTACATAATCTCCCTTCAGGGTCATTTCTACAACTATGGGTGAGGGGCCTGGTGAGGACCAACCTCCCGGCAGGTTACTGAGCTGAGTCATGACCTAATCACTAATAATGGGCACCAATGAATAAAATAGCACATACTCAGGAAAAGAACCTTACTCATCCTTGAGTTGTCATTTGTTTATACAGTTCTGTACAGACTAACAGTCATTTCTCTGGGCCATATGCTCTGGCTGGCCGAGCCAAACATGTTGCCACCTCTTTGTAGGTTTCTTTTATAAGTCGAGGCCAAACTTCCCATATACCATTTTCCTTTGGTTCAGAAAGGATGTTAGGGAGGTGGGGAAGGCTATAAATCACCTTATTTATTCTACTGCAAGACCTCGGAAAACAAAATGAGTGAGTCATCTCATAAGACTCCAGCATCAGTAACTCACTCACTATCTTAGGGGGTCCTAAGATCCTAGGAAACACAAGGGACTCAGAGAAAACACCTTGCTCAGAACCCTGATAAAGACCTTTCTGAAATGCCACGGCCAAACGTTCCCACAAAGAAGACAAGGGGCTAAGCGTATAGGTCCTCATTTCCCTCCCCTTCCTTACCTATGCTCCTCTTTTCACAACATTCAGCCAGAGATTTGTCCCCTCTGACCTCTCAAAGGTCAGGAAACCACTCCAATTTCTTGCCAACTTCAGTTACCCCTGTTTCTTGTCAATTTTGTTTGCTTCAACAAAGTCCTCCAAGAATGACTATGCTTTCAACTCAAAAGCTAAAAGCAATCTGGTCAAGATTCCTTGATGACTTGGTCTAACAGTAACTTATCAATTATGCTGGGAAGTGGTCCCCAATGGCACTTGGGGCTCTAGAACAGAACATTTAAGTATTTTTGTACTGAAATAAATCACAAATCAACCTGGATAAAATACCAATATTTTCTTGTCAGAGTCTTTGGATTTTTCTCTCCTTCCTAGTAACCCATTAACTAATTAGGACAAACACCTTTGTGAGAACAGGAAGGAGAAACAATGGATAACAATGAGATTAGGGAGAAGGAAGTGTGAAAGCAACAGTGAGGAACCAGGAACAGGGACTAGATGACTGGAAAGGGCTGATGGAAGACAAGAAATTAAGACACATTTGCATTTCCAAGCAATAGAGCAGAGGCTCTCATGAAGAGGGTAAATATCCTTGATCTACCAAGATTTAGACATTGAGACATCCAAGATAGTAAGAACAGAGTTGGGCATATAAGGAGGACTTAACAAGGGATTGTTAAAATTGAAATTAGTGGAGAACACTGTTAAGAGTGGTATTAAAAAAACTCAATACTCAGGTGAAAAAGACAGATTATGGTATAGGAAATACTTCCAGCATTTCATGGGAGAACCTTATCCGGTACCTCTAGATTGGGATATAAAACAAAATCCTGCAGAACATACTACAAGGACAAGAACAGTGAGTAAATACACAAAGAGTGGTACTACTTTGTAGGGGAAGAAGTTGAAAAATTAGGTAACAGTGGTTATTCAAATGATACAATGGAATCAAATATCTGTAATTATCTAGTCCTTGCCTAAGCAATAAGACTTGGGCTTGGTGACATTCACCAAAGAATCAAATGGTTAATTCAGTCCTCATCCTACTCATCTTATTTGACCTATCAGGAAGATCCAACATAGCTGCCTCCCCTTTGACACATTTTCTTCACTGCCTTCCTAGGATCACCCTCTCTTGGTGTTCCTGTTACCTCACTGGTCACTCCTTCTTAATTTCTTTTTTAGCTCCTCTCCTTGACTTTTTAACATTGGAATGCCTTAGGGCTCCTTGGTCCCCTTCTCTTGACTAGCTATACTCACTTGCTTGGTGATCTCATCCAGTCTTGTGGCTTTAAATACTACCTATATGCTACTAAAACTCACATTTTTATCTCTGGTCTAGACCTTTCTCTTGAACTCCAGACCTCTATACCTCTATATCCAAACTGTTTATTCAACATCTCTACCTGGATGTTTAAGAGACATCTCAAACTCTACCTGCTCCCCACGTCTCTCAATCTAATCTGTTAGGGAATCCTGATGGTTTTACCTTCAAAATATATGCAGACCCAACTCCTATTACCTTGGTTCAGGCCACGATCACCACTCACTGTATTATCTGAGATTCCTACTAGTTCTCCTCATTTCTATCCTTGGCAGCCCCACTCCCACCATCTATCCTCAACTCAGCAGCCAGAGTGACGCAAGTTGGATCATGTCACTCCTCTGCTCAGAATTCTCTGATGGCTCTCCATTTCCCTCACTATAAGAGCCTACACGACTTCCACTTACCTCTATGACTTCAACCCCTACTATTCTCCCCCTCCCTCACTCTGCTTCAACACATTGATTTCCTTGCTGTTTCTCAAACACACCAGTCACATTTTCACCTGAGAACTTTCATACTGGTTCTACCTAAAATGCTCTCCCCCTAGATTTCTGCATGGGTAACGCCCTCACCACTTTGAGGTTTTGCTCAAATGTGACCTTCTCAATGAGGCCTATACTGTACATCCTATCCAAAATTGCACTCCCCTTACCCCCCAATACCATTCCCTATCCCCCTTATTCTGCTCTTTTTCTTTTTCCATAACATTTCTAACCTTTTAAACATACTACATAATTTATTGTGTCTATTGTACATTGTCTGTTTCCCTTGCTAGAATGTAAGCTCCATGATGGCAGGGGCTCTTTTGTTCCTCTGATGTATCCCAAACCTCTAAAACAGTGCCCAGCACATAGTAGGTTTTCAATAAATATTTGATGAATGAATGAAAAGATATGAGTGTATCAGACCGTGGAATATAAGCACGCAGGAAAAAACCCAATCTCCATTAGTGGACTCTACCATCCAACGTGTGGATTATCCCAAGTGTTTCTCTTTCTTCATCTTTCTGCTGTCAATTTTGGATATTTCTTTCAAAGTGTTTTTACTATAGTAAGAGAAGAGAAATAAAGGGGCTAAAATCCTATCTAACCCTCATGGTCCTCTGAAATGCTAATTCCATGAAAACTTTATTGATTCCCCAAATCTCTTCAAGCCCTCCTTAATTACCTTTTTTATGAGCGTTGGAATCCACTTTTTTTTTTATTATTATTATTTTTTTTGGTCCTAAATTGTCTCCTACTTTTTTTTATTGTGAAATTTATGTTGTACATTATTGTTTGTCAGTCACCATATAAATGCATCCCTCTGCCCTGTGTGCCTACCCCCCACACCCCCTTGCCCCTGGTAACCACCCAACAGTTCTACCTGTCCGTGTGTTGGTTTATCTTCCACATATGAGTGAAACCATACAGTGTTTGTCTTTCCCTTTCTGGCTTATTTCACTTACCATAATACCCTCCAGGTCCATCCATGTTGTTGCAAATGGGACGCTTTTGTCTTTCTTTATGGCTGAGTAGTATTCCATTGTGTGTGTGTGTGTGTGTGTGTGTGTATATATATATATATATACACACACCACACCTTCTTTATACAATCATCAGTTGAGGGACACTTGGGTTGCCTCCATGTCTTGCTATAGTGAATAACGCTGCGATGAACATAGGGGTGCATAAGCCTCTTTGGATTGTTGATTTCAGGTTCAGTAGATGTCCAGTAGTGGGATAGCTGGATCATAAGGTATTTCTATTTTTAATTTTTTAAAGAATCTTCATCATACTATTTTCCACAGAGGCTGTGCCAGTTTACATTCCCACCAGCAGTGAATTAGGGTTCCCATTTCTCCACAACCTCTCCAGCTTTTGTTGTTTTTCGTCTTGGTGATTATAGCCATTTTAACAAGTGTAAGGTGATATCTTAGTGTGGTTTTTTTTTTTTTTTTTAACTTTATTTATTTATTTTCCCCCCCAAAGCCCCAGTAGATAGTTGTATGTCATAGTTGCACAGCCTTCCAGTTGCTGTATTTGGGACACGGCCTTGGCACGGCTGGAGAAGCGGTGTGTCGGTGCGCACCCGGGATCCGAACCCAGGCCGCCAGCAGCGGAGCGGGCGCACCCAACCGCTAAGACACAGGGCCAGCCCCTTAGTGTGGTTTTGATTTGCATTTCCTTGATGCTTAGCGATGTTGAGCATCTTTTCATATGCCTATTGGCCATCTGTATATCTTCTTTGGAGAAGTGTCTATTCATTTCCTCTGCCCATTTTTTGATCGGGTTGTTTGTTCTTTTGTTGTTCAGTTGTGTGAGTTCTTTATATATAATGGAGATCAATCCCCTGCCGGATATATGGTTTACGAATATTATTTCCCAGCTGGCAGGTTGCCTATTCCTTTTGATCCTGGTTTCATCTGCCTTGTTCCACTTTTAAATTTAGTGCGCGTGCACACACATACCCTCATCCTTCTTAGATTGGAAGTTCTTTGAGAGCAAGAAAATGTTTATCTTTCAATCGCCCATATGGTTTTGCATAATGTCTTATCTAAGGATACTCAATAAGTAAACAAATTGAAGTAAATCCTCTCATCATTTTCTCTGGAACAAGGCTGGAAGAAGAAGGTTAAGCTTTTATCTCCCAAAATGACATTTGGATCTGTTGAGGCAATGAATCTATTTCATTCCTGACTTCACTGGTAGAAGTAAGAGTTTACTGCTATGAGGGGCAAGGGATCACTTCTTTTCCTCACTGTATTTAAAAGAATTGTCCAAACAACCTCTTAGCAATTCCACAAGGCTCGAGTGAATATTCCCAGGGTTTCCAAGTTTCAAACCATAAAGAGAAGTACAATCAAGGTACTGACAATACAGAGAGCAGTGGCTGCCTCCTGGGGATCACATAACCATTTAAGAGTTAAGAAAAGCCAGATGGGGACAGCCAGTGCTGTCAGTAAAGCTCAGAAAGCTCCACAGGCAGCAATACTTAACGGCACAAAAAACTCGATTACATTAAGTTCTTCTTTCTTCATCTGCACTTCACACGTGTTTGCAACCAACTACTTGTGACCCAATTAAAAACAGTTGTTCTTCCAATTACATGGGAGGAAAAAGCAGATGTCCAGGCCTAACTCACTGAGAGTGAATGCACGTCTAGAAAAAGAAGGAGAGACAGAGCATGCACATATATGCAGACCCATGCAAATGCATTTACAGCTGTTTCCAGCCTATTTCACGGGCCTACTGGCAGTGCGGGTGGCTGCGGTGACTTGGCATTGAAACTACATGTTTTTCCCCTCCCTTCAGGGAAAAATTTGTCATATAACTTCCCCTCTCTTAAACTACTGATGAGTCAAGAGCAGCCTTCATGCAAGCACAACTCAAATGACTATTCAGGAGGGCACCAGAGGAGGACAAGATCTTGGTCTATAAGGAGTTTTTTCAGAGCAAAGTTAAAAGAGAGAAAGCTTTCTTAATGAGAAACAATCATTGAGTAGCTACTGAGCACCCTCAGCACCCTCACACTATCCCTAACAAGGTAGATGTTATTACTACTGTTATTATTGTGTGTATTGTTAATATTCTTATTTTACAGATGAAAAAACAGAATTTGGCAAGATTAAACAATTTTTCCAAAGCCTCCAACTAGAAGACGAATGGATCAGGAATTTAAACCCAGGCCTACCAACTCTATTACATTATGCTTCTTTCCATAAATAGTAAGGTCTTAGTGTAGAAGCATATCTCAGGGGAAGCAACTCTATCTCTGAAAACCCTAAAGCCCTTTCCAACAAGAATTAGTGGAAAGAGAAGGAGAAGGCAACATGAATATTTTCCAGAGACACTCACCTCTGCCACACCTTACCAAATCCATTCCTTCCATACCTAAATTACTAGGGAGCAAATGCTTTGGAAATACAGATGTATGGGCACTGATCTTATTATACACAGCAATAACAATGTCTTATATTTGAAAGCACACAGTTTTCAGAAAGTTACCAAAATTGTTATATCATCTCATGATATGAGGCAGTGGGCAGGGGGGCAATTTTACAGAAGAAACAGAGGCTCAGACAATTGCCATTACATAACCTGCCCAGAATCACTCAATCAGCTAGTTAGTGGCAGCACTGAACTTAGATCCAGGTATGATTTTAAGCCTATTGCTCCTTCCAACACACCACATTGGCTCTATACCTAACTGCCGGTCTGTTTATTTTATCTTCAGAATTATCATATAAAAATAGATGCTCTTCCTACGTACTTCCAAAGTGTAAAATATATTCTTATGGGCTTTTTCTTTGCCACAGCAAAATTCCAGTTCTAGTCCTTCCTCTAATTTTTAAAGAGGTTTTTAGAAATGAGTTATTATCTGACATCAACTGAAAAACCGAGCCTCATCTTGCCAGGTAGCAAGTTTTATGGTGGGAATTACATCTTACATCTCGAAACGATTTCCTCAGCCCCCTACAAAGCCCTATGCAAATTACTTAGCCAATTTGTTAAGTTAGTACTCTATATAATAAATGAATTTCATCTCTTTGGAATTTATGTAGCAAAAAAATTTCCCCAGTAACAGTCAGTCTTTCTGAACAAGAGAGTGGGGGAAAAAAAAAGATGCCCTTGCTTTTGGCTCACACTTAGGACTGCTCTCCATCTAGTTCTCTCAGCACTTAGCATACACTGTGAAGCACACAGCAGGCATTCAATAAACGCTGATTGCTTGTCATCTGATTATGCCATTAAGGCATATAACAGCAAGCCAGCTTCCCTGTATTAGCCTGCCTTAGTATCTTACGTTAACTGGCATGCACAGAGGGAGCAAGCTGCGCCTCATTCCATATTTGTTTAAGTCAACGAGACAGTAGATTAGATTAGGAATTTCCTGACAGACTTTTCATCATCTAAGCATTCAAAGCTAGAACCCAAGGGCTGCATCTAGCCCCTCATATGTTATGTTTGGCTTGCTGAACTTTGCTGAATATTTTTTTAAACTATGATTTAATTGCCAACACTTAAAAATAGAAAGATTACATATAAAAATGAGAAGTGCTAAGTATCCCTGAAGCCAGGTTGAAGGGTAGGGCTGAAAACAGAATCAGTTGAAACCCTGTATAAAGAGCCATTACACCATCACACTCCTCCCCTGAGCACACACGGCCAGGAAACTGCCCCTTCCCACACAAGCAGAGGCCTGGGGGTTGCCAGCTGGAGTTGACCTAAAGAGGTTTTGGACTGGGGACACCAGGCACAGCTCAGGGTGGGATTAAACAAAAATCTGTGTATAGATCTGTGAGATCCACAGTGCTATTCCCCTATTTGGCTCTTAGAACCATAGTTCAACTGCCAGGCAAATACCTTCCTGATAAGAGATCAAAGACTCCTCTTCTGAGAAACGTGCTGATTTCAACAGTAGAAAGTAAATAGAGAATGTCCAAAATTGAAAATTCAAAGATATTATGAGTATGTTATAGGAAGAGGAAGGAATTGTTGCATTTTTAAAAAAATAAGCTTTATAATACTGTTTGATTTAAAAATTACGTAGTGTATTACTTTGATAACAAGAAGTACTTAATTATAAAAATAGTAAAAGGAATGAAAAAAGAATAAGAAGGAAGCATAGAAAGAAAAAGGAAACATATATGAACAAGAAAAAGGAAAAGAATGTGGATGGGTTGTCAGAATAGTGGCAGGAAGGCTGAATCCCAAATGAGCCAAAGTTTGCTAAAAACAACCCAAAAAGGTGCTTCAGTTACATGCAGAGCAAGATAATGATCAAAGGGACAGACTTACTGTGACAGATTGATGATGTAATGTTGAAGGTTAATACAGAGAAAACAAACCCCTCAACTACCAGTTAGTGAATCCAACAAGACAGATAATCATAAGGTCCTGTTCTGTGTACAAAGAAACCCAAGCACCAAGTAAAGGATGGGGATCCAGGACCAACCACAGCCCACGTGGAAACCATGGGGCATCTAGGCAACTCTAAGTATGAGTAGATCATGGGTTCTGTGGCCTACAAAAACAGCTTATGTGATCCTGAGTGTCCTTTCTGAAATACCATGCAGCACACTCAATATCAAGGAGCCAAAGATTTTCTCTGGTCTAGTCAGACTACATCAGTTGAACTCATTTAGTTAATCCTTAAACTGAGGTAGAACAAATTCAGAGGAGAGAAATCAGTACAGCAAAGAAACTGACATCATTTCTTTGAGGAACTAAGTAAACTTTGGGGTGCTATCTCTGGAGAAGATCTAGAAGGGGACACGAGAGCTATCTTCAAATGAGTAAAAGGCTACGAGGAGGAAGAATGATAATAAGGCCCTTCTCATTAAGCGACCTCTCAAGAGACTACCGGGGAATGGAAGAAGACTTAGGGAAGACCTTTCTAATCACTGGAGTCACCCTGGGGCGACAAGCGCCCTATCATGGTGGGCATCCTAGCAGAGGTTATTCCTTTGCTAAGTTATTCCTCAGTAAAAGTGCACTTTAATATATGTAAGTTATAAACCAAGAAAAAAATTATTGTGGGGTTGGGTATGTGATTTTGTAGACCACTGATCTGGGCCAAATACCCATGTAGTACTTGAAAGCCTCTGCTGGGATGTCATGCTTTCATTTTTACTCAGTTAAGAAAATTTTATTTCTACTGTGATTTATTCTTTGACCCATGGTTATTTACTAATTTTTCTTTTTTTCATTGAAGAATGAAGAATAAAAAAAGATACAGAAACCAGCATAAAAACTACAGCTTGGTGAAGTTTTATAGGGTGAACGCCCTTATAACCAACACCCAGGTCAAGAAATGGAATTTTTCTGCCCGTTCAGAGGCCCCTATATGCCTCATTCCACGTACAGCCCTTTCCTTCCCACTAACGTGATCATTATCCTGACTTCTCTATTAATCACTTCTCTGCATTTTAAAATAATTTTATTTATACAAGTGTAAATTCCTAAATACTTTAGCTTTGCCAGTTTATTTAAGATGTCTTATGTTTCTTAAACTATAGGTTTCCTTCCATCCATCCTTCCTTTTTTCATTAGAATGTATTTGTTGAATAACATGGGTCCTTTGACCTATAGTTTCTGACAGTCTGGCTTTTGTGGATTATATCCTCACAATGTAGTATAATATGCTCCTCTGTCCCTGTCCTTCCTGCAAATTGAAAGCTGGATCCTAAGGTCTGATCAGATTCAGCATTGTTTTATTTTGCAAGACTACAGGTAGTGTTGTGTTTTTTTCATCACGAGGCACATAATGTCTAATTGCCTTTCTTTTTGTGATGTTAGCAGCTGTTGATGCACAATATTTAGATGCATTAAGTCATTGAGAGCTGCTAAGTGATTATATTAAAATTCTATAATTTCTTTGTAAAAAATGTCTTTATGTTACCTACATTTTTGAAGGATATTTTCCCTGGATACAGAATTCTAGGTTGGCAGGTTTTAATTCTTTAAGCACTGTAGAGACGTCATCTGTTATATTCTGGATTCCATAATTTGGCCATCAAACTTATTGTTGCTTATTAATAGGTAATTTGTCCATTTTCTCAGGCTGCTTTTGGGATTTTTCTCATTATCTTCTTTTTTTTGGGGGGAGGGAGCAATTCTTTTTTTGAGGAAGACTGGCCCTGAGCTAACATCTGTTGCCAATCTTCCTCCTTTTTTCCCTTTTTCTCCCCAAAGCCCCAGTAGATAGTCGTATGTCATAGTTGTACATCCTTCTAGTTCCTCTATGTGGGACGCTGCCTCAGCATGGCTTGATGAGTGGTGCGTAGGTCCACGCCCAGGATCTGAACTGGCAAACCCCAGGCCGCCGAAGCAGAGCGCGCAAACTTAACCACTATGCCACCGGGCCGGCCCCTCTCATTATCTTTTGTTTTCAATTGTTTGACTTTTGATGTGCCTAGGTGTGTTGTATTTATCCTGCTTGTGGTTACTGAGTTTCCTGAATCGGAGAATTGGTATATTTCATTAGTTTCGGAAAATTCTTTCAACTATTATCTCTTCACACAATGCTTCTGCCTCATTTTCTCTCTCTTATCCTTCTGGGACCTCAATTTCATATGTATTAGATTATCTGTGTTCCACTTGTCTCTTACATTCTTTCTGTTCTGCTCCTTCCATTCTCTTTTCTCATTGTCCCTCAGATTGGATATCTTTTATTGACCTGTCTTCTATTCACCAAGCCTGTCCTCTGTAGGTTAAACCCATCCAACAAATTGTTAGTTTTAAAAATATTTTTCAATTTTAGAATGTCTACATGACTTTTTTCTAAATAGATTCCAACTCTCTGTTGAAATTCTCTATCTTTTCATCCATTTTGTCCATCTTTTCTTCTATTTTCTTTATCATATTTATAATATTTAAAGTCCCTGTCTGTTAACTTCAATATCTGGATAATATTGCGGGTTTGCTTCTATAGATTGTTTTTTCCCCTCCTGATTATTGACCACATTTTCATACCTCATAATTTCTTACTGTACGCTGGACAATGAGCATAAAAGAACCATAGAGACTGTTATGGACGGAACTGCGTTTCCTCCAAATTCACATGCTGAAGCCATAACCCACAATGTGACTGTATTTGGAGACAGGGCCTTTAAGGAGATAATTAAGGCTAAATGAAGGCATAAGGGTAGGACTCTAATCCAATAAGACTGGTGTCCTCATAAGAAGAGGAAAGGACAGCAGGGATGCATGTGCATAGAGAAAAGGCCACATGAGAACGCAATGAGAAGGCAGTCACCTGCAGGCCAAGGAAAGAGGCCTCGGGAGAAATCAAACTTGACAGCACCTTGATCTTGGACTTCTTGCCTCCAGAAAGGTGAGAAAATATATTTCTGCTGTTTAAGTCACCCAGTCTCTGGGATTTTGTGATGGTAGCCCTAGCAGACTAATACAGAGACTAAAGCTGATTTTCTCCATCTGGCATTTCCCCATTCCACTCTTGAGAAAATGAGGTAAGGGGCTGATCACTCTCAATCCAACCAAGAGGAACTAGATCAGGGCTGTGTTGTTGCTTTAGTTGGAATAAGTCTACTGGTTTCAAATGTCTCAAAGGCAAGACCTGTAGGGTGCTTGTTGCAGGTCTCTTCCTCTAATTGGAGTTTGTGTCCTAAGTACCAGGAGACTGTAGGATATGTCACTCAGACTTTCTGGTCCAGCCCCATCCTCAAGCGTAGCCCTCTTGGGCTTTTGGTGGAGAGTCTCGCAAGTCTCTGTTCTCTGCTCTGAATGTTCTGTCCTTTGGAGGTTTTAAGCTTAGCTGTTTATTGTCCTTTCTCATGCAAGTTCAAAATCTGGCAAATGCCCTGTGGAGCAGGCCCCTTCCACAGGGGGGGCCTTTGTCTCCTAAGCACTGTATTACCGTGGGAATTTCCTTCTGCCGTTCCAGCTCAGCCCCCTAGCTCCCAGTGCAATCCCAGCACTCAGCAAATGTCCTATATGGGAGACTGGCCATGTGTTTGGGGTACCTCTAGACTCCAATCTTCCACCCATGTGGCCATTGAAAACTAATTTCTTTTGACCCTAGTAGAGTCTGTCCATGGCCGCCCAATCTGTAGCCTGTGCACAGATGGTCCGAGGAAAGAAAATGGCCTGCATCTTTTGCTCAGCTAGGAAACGTTCTTCCTTCTTCAGAACTTTAGTTCTTCTAGCACACTTTGTTGCCACATCTCTCTGACATCTTGAAAAATGTGACTTTTGTAATTTGATTTTTGTAGTTATTGCAGTGGGAGCTACCTACTGCATCTTATGTAGAATCTGAAGTCTAACGAGTTTCTTTTTTAATAGAAATTTTACATCATTCCTTTTTATTCCTTGAAATAATATTTTCACTTTACCTATCTCCCAAAATTTCAACCTAATATATTTTTAGGAAAACTCTATCATAGTTTCACCAACAAAAATATAAATTAAAATTTTCTTTATTTACTGTGACCATAAGGCTCTAAGTGTTAAAATTTTTGTCTTGGATTCAAGTTACCATTACAATTATTACTGGAACACAACCGATCAACACATACTTTTAATGTTTTATAACAACATATTATATATAAAAAGAAACAATTTATTGGAAGTGCATAAGAAGATAAGGGAGAAGATGAGGGGTCAGGTTATAGCCCTATGATTACAGGATGCTTCAGATTTTTTGGCACCTTGGAGGTTCTTATACCTCAGGGTAATGCACCATGCTAAGGTTCAAATGGTCAGAAATTTATGGAATATTTTTGGCTTTCTGGGTTTTTTTGTAAAATAGGAGAAGGACAAAGGGAAAAGGGGAGGTGGGAAAGGAGAATGGGAACCTTCTTAGGAATACTGATTTTATGAAAGAACACATATGGAATTTGAGAATCTAGAAATGGATTCCTTTAAACCAGCTGTACCTATACAATCCCTGGAAAGTCTGGCTACCCATTTCCCAGTTTTAATATTGGAATCCTAAATCACTTATCAGGTCCCTGCCCGCCCAGAGACTGCAAAATCATCTGCTTATACAGTCAGCCTAACTGTGGCCCATACCGTAAGTGAGTATAGAAATCAGCAGGGAAAGGAAAAAAATCTATAATACTATTGTTAATTCTTCTCCCTTCTCTCATGAAAAAGATTCCAGAGAACAGTCCTGGGGGAAGGGGATTATCCACTTTCTATTTTAAAAGTCACATTGACTTAATAATTAAAAACTTTTCAAGATCAGGTAAAAGATACAATTAACCCAAAGATTATTTTTCAGCTCATCAATCTAGGACTTATGGGGGTGGGAGACTTAATACAGAACTACCTCTAGTGCCAGAACATCACTGTTTGTTCAGGTAGACTACTGCTGTCCCATCTGGTTGTGCTTCAAAGGTAAGCTGCTTCACTCATGCTTTCCAAATTCCAGAAGGGGAAAAAGGCCTTTTGCAACTTGTTCAGTAACCAGGCCACAGCAATAGGATAGTTATGCCAAAAGTGGGCCTCGACAAGTTTTGAAAGGCACGTTTGGTAACAATATTGTTAATTCAGCAACAGGCAAGCCAACAACTTCCCTAAACTTGGAGCACTAGACACAGTTTGTGCAATAACAGGAGTACTTGGCATAGTCCTCTATTACTTCGCTAATGGCCCTTTTCCAGTTTGATGCCATGTATTACCCAGAGCAGATGACTGTATTGCGCTGTCCTGAGAATAAAAAATAGACATTTTTCTACCAGTAGGAAGCAACCAGTTAACACTCAACTGAGTACGTGAGGACACTATTATCAAGAACGAAGAATGACCCATGCTGTTCGAAAGCTCATACGGCCTAGATCCAAATTTATGGAAAGCTGCAGGCTTTTCCCCAAACACATCTAGAGCAAATGCAGAAACATTTCTTCCTAATTTCTTTGATGTCTGGGGTCAGCCAAATCCCAGGGAGTGTACCTATCTGTCAACAAAGCAAGTTTCCCTTTAGTTAACAACAGGAAGGCCAAAGGAAAGGAAGAGGCCCTAACAACTGTTTGTAGAGTAATAAGCAGGAATGTGCAGATGGATAATAAAGGAAAAGCATGTAAAAGCAAGATAAAAATATTCCAGGGGTGAAATAGAAGAGAGGACAACGGACATAAAGGAGATCTAGGAAGATCTAAGAAAAGTTCTTAGGTGGAAAAAATCTGAGCATCATTATGTCAGATAAGGCTATGTATGAAGGTTAGAGTTAAATGTGGCTTCTAATTTTTATTTTAAAATTTCCTTTAGTCGCTTTTCTAATAAACTTCTTATTGTGTTAAAAGAGAAATAACTTCCTCTATTGCTACAGATCTGTCCTTTTAGGGCACAGCATGCCAGAGGTCAACAGAGCCAACATGAACAGCAGGTTTATACTAGGGATATACTCACCTGCTTCTGGATCTGCAGGAATTCTCCACATGTACAGGTTGAAGTCATCAGAGCCTGAAAGGATATACTGTTGGGACAAAAAATATATATATTTATTGATTGATAATATAGCTATATTTATCTACCTATCTATCCATCCAGAGAAAGATTTTCTTGTTAAATAAACAAGATAAATGGACAGATATTCAAAAGGGACCACACAGCAAACAGCCTCTGAAAAGTATTTGCAAATCAAAAGGCTTGTTGGCTAAAACTCAGCAACAAACAACCTATTTCAAAAATGGGCAAAGGACTTGAACACACATTTCTCCAAAGAAAATATACAAATGGCCAACAAACACATGAAAAGATGCTCAACATCACTAATAACTAGGGAAATAAAAACCAAAACCACAATGAGATACCATTTCACACCCATTAGGATGGCTATTACCAAAAAACCCCAGAAAACAAGTGTTGGCGAGGATGTGGAGAAATTGGAACTCTTGTGCGTTGCTGGTGGGAATATAAAATTGTGCAGCCACTATGGAACACAGTGTGGAGGTTCATCAAAAAGTTAAACACAGAACTACCATACGACCCAGCAATTCCACTCCTAGGTATATATCAAAGAATTTGAAGCAAGGACTCAAGATATCCGTACACCAATGTTCACAGAAGAATGCTCACGATAGCCAAAAAGTGGAAACAACCCAAATGTCCATCAATGATGGACAAATGATGAATGGATGAACAAAATGTGGTATATACCAAAATGGAATATTATTCAGCCTTAAAAAGTAAGAAAATTCTGACACATGCTACAACATGGGTGAATCTGGAAGACATTATGCTAAGTGAAATAAGCCAGATACAAAAAGACAAATATTGTATGATTCAACTTACAATGAGGTACCTAGAATAGTCAAATTCATAGAGACAAAGTAGAATGGTAGTTGCCAAGAACTGGGGGGAGAGAAGAAATGGGAGCTACTGTTTGATGGGTATGGAGTTTCAGTTTGGGAAGACGAAAAAGTTCTGAAGATGAATAGTAGTGATGGTTAGAGAACAATATGAATGTACTTAACGCCACAGAACTGTACACTTAAAAAACTGGTTATAATGGTAAATTTTATGTTATGTATATTTTACCAGAATTTTTTTAAAAATTTAAATGCAGAAAAAAAATTTTTAGAAGCTCCCCAGAGCTGCCAACCCAGCCCCAAGTTAGTGCCAGGGACATAAGCAATCCCCTTTTACGTGGTAGCTTCATACTGCTTGATCTCAAAAAGACATGACACTAAGCCAAATCTATTCTAATTAGGACTCATAAAAGCATTGTCTAAAATTGTCTAACAGCAACCAGTGAGCAATTCTAAGAGCTCATTTATTTCCAAAGATTAACAAAAGTGTTTTACTTTAAGTTGAGGTCAGAATTACTTCCTGCCTTTTGGCCACATCTGCTAATTTCTGTAGAAAAAGAAAAGCCTACAATTTTATAAAGAAAATTTCTTACCTAAAAATGACACTGTGAACAATTCCAAAAGTGTACATCCAACAAATACACAACCTCATGCCTAACGTAAAGACTTTGCAATCATTAAAACTCAATTTACTAGTCTTCAAACCACTTCTAGGAATGTGAGAAAGGAAGCAAAGAAAGGCATGTTTAAAGATAAAGGAAAAGCTATCCGCAAGGGGCTAGGTGATTTGGCCCCGTGCATAGAGGAAAAAGAAGTGGGTTCAGTTTCCTCATCTAGTTGCTCTCTGCTATGGTCTAAATGTTTGTCTGCCCAAAATTCATGTGTTGAAATCCTAAAGACCAATGTGATGATATCAGAAGGTGAGGCCTTTGGGAGGTGATTAGGTCATGAAGGTGGAGCCCTCATGAATGGGATTAGCACTCTTATAAAAGAGATGCCAAGAGATCTCCCTAGCCCATTTCTACCATGTAAGAAAAACAGTGAGAAATTGACAGCCTGCAACCCAGAAGAGGGCTTCATCAGAACCCAACCAGGCTGTCACCATGATCTTAAAGTTCTAGCCTCCACAACTGTGAGAAAGAAATTACTGTTGTTTATAAGCCACCCAGTCTGTGGTATTTTGTTATAGCAGCCAGAAAGGATTAAGACAATTTCTGAGGCTCATTTAATTCTAAGATTCTATGATTACTCCGTGAAGGAATGGTGGAAGCCAGATCAGAGCTGAAAGTCCTTAAGCTGCTGGCCCATGGTTACTTGACAAGTCACTACATAAATATGCTCAAGATAAGACTAATCCTGTTACACTTCAACTAAAGAGTTTCCTTAACAACAACAAAAAAACCAAACAACTTGATTAAAAAAGTGGGCAAAGGACTTGAATAGACATTACTCCAAAGAAATATATAATGGCCATATACAAATGGCCAATAAGCACATGAAAAGATGCTCAACATCACTAATCATTAGGGAAATGCATATCAAAACCACAATGAGATACCACCTCACACTCATCAGGATGGCTATCAAAAAAACAGAAAACTTCCTCAAAAAATTAAAAATAAAATTACCATATAATCCATCAATTCCACTTCTGGGTATATATCTGAAAGAATTGAATACAGGATCTCCAAGACATATTTGTACACCTATGTTCATAGCAGCATTATTCACAATAGCCAGAAGGTGAAAGCAACCCAAGTGTCCATCAACAGACAAATGTATAAACAAAATGTGGTATATACAGACAATAGAATATTAATCAGCCTTAAAAAGGAAGGAAATTCTGACACACACAACAACATGGATGAATCTTGAACATTATGCTAAGTGAAATAAGCCAGTCACAAATAGACAAATACTGTATGATTCCACTTATGAGGTTCCTAGAGTAGTCAAATTTATAGAGACAGAAAGTAGAATGGTGGTTGCCAAGGGTTGGGGGGTAGGGGAGGGAGGCGAGTTAGTGTTTAATGGGGACAGAGTTTCAGTTTTGCAAGATGAAAAACTTCTGGAGATGGGTGGTGGGAATGGCTACTCAACAAAGTGAATGTACTTAATACTATGTAACTGCATACTTAAAAAAAGAAAAGATGAATCCTCATCGCCCTGACTTTAGGGTCCATCTCATAACTCCCATAGTTTACGGTCCCAGAGCAACCACTATCCTGGTTTAAGTTAGGAAGTTGGGTTTCCTCTCACAGCTTGTTTGGGAAAACCAGCTACTAGTTAGGCGGAAAAGTTCATTCATTATACACTGAGCACTCTGGTGCTTACAAAGATATATAAGGTAATATCTGGGCTCCCAAGGAGCTTAAATTTAGTAGAAAATATACAAGTAGGTACACAACTACCATGCCATGAAGTAGAAATCACTAGGTGCCATTATGAGAAATAAGGTGCCTGGTGATTCACAAAAGAGGCAAGGCTAGATAGATTTGAGCACTGAGCCAGCCTCGGGTAAAGATGTGGTGAAAAACGTGAAAAGAAGGAGCCAAGATAAAGCTATGGTGCTCATGTAGTCTACTGTTTTAACAGAAACAGGAAGCATGGCGAGCTCACTCCTTGATACCCTGCTCCTGTTACATACTTGACCTCATCTCCAGTTGCCAGTATCCATATCTCCTTGCCTGGGGGCTTCTCCAAAGCCTAGGAGGAGGTAGGCTACTCTAGGGAATGAACCTTGGGAGCAGGCTCAACCAATGACTAAAGGGAGGTGGTGGATCAATATCCCAGCCGCCTTGTCCCAGTGGAATAACTCTGAAGTGTGTGTTCTATACCCTTTCCCCTTAGGATCAAACTTCAATTGCCCACAGTAGTAGTTGGCTCACTAAATCACCCTTCCTTTTCCCTATCTCACTTCTTATCTCCTCTACTATTTCCTGCATTTCCAAATAAATTACTTGCACCTGAAACTTGAACCCAAATTAAGACACATGGGGTGGAGGAGACAGAATATAAAAGAATTGTCCATTAATAATTTTATACATATATGATATATAACATGTTTATTAGTCA
Source organism: Diceros bicornis minor (assembly GCF_020826845.1). Lineage (NCBI taxonomy): Eukaryota > Metazoa > Chordata > Mammalia > Perissodactyla > Rhinocerotidae > Diceros > Diceros bicornis. The sequence goes on from NC_080763.1 coordinate 17,588,223, forward strand.
ACATCTCATCATTTCATGCTCTATGTTTAAAAGAGGCTATAAAGCTTCATACAGAATTCCTGCTACCCTGTGCCCCCATACCTTCCCCAAACTAAACAAACAAAAATAAATATTAAAAAAGAGTGAGCCAAGGCTGGGCTCATATCAGAATTTTCACTATTTCATTGTGAAGGATCAGCACCTTCCTATTTGCTCAGCTATTCACCAGGGAAAGCCATGAAAAGGTAAAAGGGGACTCCCAGGCGGAATGCTGACTCAGAGGCTGCCTTAGAAGGAAGAAAAATCCCACAGAGTTAAGACCTCTTGGATTTAATATGACAGCTCCTAAAATATGTAGAAAATGCATACAATGTGCAGGCTTCCTCTCAGGGATAAAGGCAAGTCCTGACGCTCTCTTCCTCTTGGAAGCACCAGAAGGGAACAGCTCAGGATGATTTCCAAGGAGGGGGTCTTGACCCACTGCCGTCTAGTCAGACCATTTAAGTGTTCACACACACTGGAATCACAAAACTGCCCTGAGGAATTCATTTACGGCGCTTCATGGCTGTCTGCTGGGCCCCTTCCAGCATTAAAAGCTGGCTGCCTAGGATACTGCTGACTGTGGGAGACTGAAATAAAAATGAATTCATCCCTTTATTCATTAAACAAATATTTATTGAATGTCTACTATGTGTTGGGCACTGTTCCAGGGAAAGGAACACAGAACTGATCAAAAAAGACCCTGTCCCTATCTTCATGAAGCTTACATTTTATTGGGTGGGAAAAGGAAAAGAATTATATGCATATACAATGTGAGTGGAGAGTGGGTAGAGGAAAAAAAAGTTGAAAAGTTATGTAATGTGTCCAGTGGTGGTGTTATAGAGAAAAATTAAACAGCAAGTTAGGGCATATAGGGAGTGCTGGGGGTGGTTAGTTTCCGTTTTATACAGGGTGGTCACAGAAGGCCTCTCTGATAACATGGCATGTTGAGCAGAGCCCTGAAGGAAATGAGAGAGCAAGTTAATACGGATATCTGGGAAAAGAATCTTCCAGGAGAGGGGACCGAGTTCTGGGTTATTTTAAAATATTAGATAGCCAAAAGAGCTCTTTGGTCTGTCTTTCTGTTTTTTTTTTTAAAGTTTTCGGAAATAAAGATTATTTCAAGTGGGCTGAGTGCAGACACATCTAACATCATCAGAGCAGTTGGGAAGATTTCTCTCTTCTAAAGCTGTGTTGGAAGGGTTCATCTCCTCCCAGACTTGGTCGGAGCCTCTGAGGCCCTGCTAATGGTTAGTGCTCAAGAGGACAAACAGGGCATTGCAAGTCTTGATCAGTTGTCTCACAAATATTTAAATATTTGCTGTGGGGAACACAAAAACAAAGACCAAATAGTGCCAACACCAATCACTACCAAATGACACCTAAAGGGCACAATTATATCCAAATTTACGAAACATAATAATTATTTGAGCTAACCAGAAAACTGAATTTCACCTCAAGTGGTGAAACTGGAGGTACAGATTTCTCTCTTTCTTTTCCTTTTTATCTTGATTTCTAATTTCAAACAGTATCTGCACATTCAACACCCAGGCAATCTGGTGTTGAATCTGAAGCTGATGTGGAGTAAAGGGCTTCCAGCCCAGATAACATAGAGGTTCAGCAGCAGATAACACTTTATAAATAGGTAAGCTATAGAACATAATAGAAACAATGGTTGCCAAAGATTCTTACGTTTAACATTATTATGCCCTTTTGTGATGCAGGACTTCATAACCAACATTCACATTTAAAAAGTCACCATGGGGCTGGCCTCGGTGGCATAGCGATGAAGTTCGCATGCTCCACTTCGGCGGCCCGGGGTTCGCAGGTTCGGATCCCAGGCACAGACCTACACACTGCCTATCAAGCCATGCTGTGGCAGAGTCCCATATAAAGTAGAGGAAGATGGGAACAGATGTTCGCCCAGGGCCACTCTTCTTCAGCAAAAAAGGAGGATTGGCAAAAGATGTTAGCTCAGGGCTAATCTTCCTCAAAAAAAAAAAAAAACATATATATATATATAAAACATCACCATGAAAAAACCTAAAGATTACTGTTTAGTTTTAGAAAAGCAAAAACTAAATAAGACGATATTGAAGCCAGGTACCTGAGGGTTACTACAAATATTCAATAAGAACATGATTACCTTTCAACCTTGTTCCCAACATAGACACAGCTGAAAAGAAGTTAATCTTATTGATTTGCTGTTTTCTTGTTTAATCTGAGAGGTGACTCAAGGGTCACAAGGATTTATGAGCTTGTTTTGCAGAAGAAAAAGAATGCCTTCAAGGAAGTTACGATCACCAGACAACCAGCCCCTAGCTGCCACTGACTCCCAGAAGTCAGACTGCCCAAGGGCTTATCTGGAGTGAAAGAGACAAGGATTTCCCCTCTGTTTTCTCTGAAACTCCTCCTGCCAAGCCCCTTAGCTCTGTAAAACCCCTGCTTTCTTTTTTTGTTTAGGTGGATTTGAGAGAACCTATCCTCCTGCCTTCTCATTTTGGCCAATTCAAATAAACCTTTCTCCATCTCTAAGCACTGACGCCTCTGTGATTGGCTTACTGTGCATTGGGCACAGGAACTTGAGATTAAGAGGTTCAGTTCAATATTAAGTCTGTGGCCAAGTGGGGACATGAAAATGAAGAATTCATTACCTTCTTGTAGGTCTTTTCTTTGACCTCACGTTTAGTGAGGGGTAAATGACAAATTCAAAACTCACTTCATATGAGTCTTATACCTTGTATCCTAACTGAGATGAATAGGGCAGGGCTCCAAAGAAGGAGAAAGAATGTTTTAGGTAGTCCACTATCTAGGCAATAGAGGCCCCATTTCCCAAAATGCTCTGGGTTGGGGAAGGGAGATGGGAAACCCACAGGCTACTTCAGATAGAGAATGAAAGACATACTTAATTTTAATTTGGCTCTGTGGGTAAGATGGGTGATATCAATGCAAAAATGAGCATAAGTTGTTGTGTGGATCCACCTCATGCATAATCCTTCCCAGTTGGCCATAAAGGTTAAAGGTTGGCCACACTCTGACCCATCTCACTGTTCATTCATTCTGTAGTCTAAGAGGGCAGGCTGTTTACTGATCTTGATGCAGTCTAGTCATTTTAAGTAGAGTTAACCTGAGGCTACTGCATTTTATCTAATCCTTTTATGGAATCCATTGTTAGTATGGAGATACTAATTTGTTAAAACATAGGACTGCTCCTCTCAACAGATTTCAAGAAAAAACCACCACCATGACCATCACCAATAACAAATAAAAAAACAAAGACTACATTAGCATTCTATCACTCTCTCATTTGCCCACATGTCTTCTTGTCAATCCATTACCCTTTATAGAAAAGAGTCACTCCCATATTACTCCCTACTCTCTGGTAGACTTCTCTAATGTCCAGCACCCCCTCCAAGAACTCCTGCCCTTTTCTTCATCTCTTAGCATTCTCAAATTACGCATGCTCTCAAGACTTTTTTCTATTTGCAAAGACATTTTGCTAGCTGAATACCCAGAGAAGCCCATCCCTCTAAATATATAGCCCAACTTTGTAGAGTCACCCAACTCACAAGAAATTTTTAATAACCTGAAGGTTCAAAGAAGGTTCTAAACGTGGCCTGCCACAGCAAAATTGCTTACTAAATAGAAGCTTACTGGGAAAAAAACAAACAAATTTATTAGCCATCTTCAAGCAAAGCAACTATTTTCCCCTCCCTAACACCTTTATTTAAACCTTAATGGTTAAACAAACCAAAAAAAAAGACAAATTTGGAATACAGATAACTCTCTAGTAATTATATTCTAAGGCCTCACTGGGTTTAGAAATATGGATATAAACAAAAAATGCCCCTCCACCCAAAATCCACATTAAAAAGAGGAAAAAGTTCTAGAAAGCAGGAGGGACAGGCCATCCATCTGATATACTCCAAGAATAACCCAGAATATGTCTTAATAGGCCCTTTGCTAACAGAGAAATCTCTTTCTGCTCAATTTTTTTCTTTCTCTCTCTAAGTATATATATATGTATATGTATGTGTGTGTGTATATGTGTATGTGTAAGTGTGTGTGTTTGCACAGCATTTGATATTCCCCATCTGTTGATGGAGAAGGAAACATATCAATCAGTTACTATTCACTGAGCACTGATCAACTTACACAGTTCTCTTCAAGGCTCCTTCCATAGTAATTGATTAATTATTATCCAGTAAATGGCATGACTGTCTAGTTAACTGTATTGACCAGCATAGAAAAACCAGATGGCTCTCTAGCCTTGATCAGTAACAGCAGAGAGACTGCTATTTAACATTTAAATCAAACACCGCTCTTACTTCTCCCCGTCCTTTTGTCAGAGGGGGAAACAAATGTGATTGAACAATTCTGTGATGTGCTCTCTAGAAAACTATTTCCAGAAAAAGGTTTGCCAATTGGTATATAATATACCTTTGATCGTATCATTTACACCCAGTGCCTGCCACAAATACCATTCAAAGCAATCAGGGAAATTTTTCTTTGGAAATAGCCAAAGCCATAGACTTATTTTAATTTTATTTGTGGTAGGAGAAAATAGAATTCCACTGGCTCTCAATCAAAGCAAACAAATATGCATACCCAAAAGATTAACACTATTTTTGCATGTGAAGTTACATGATCCTTGCTTCTTTGGACCATTTGCCATTTCAGCTCTATTAGGCTCCTGGAATTCTTTGGTTTATTAAAATAACTAAACCTTATAGGTTCTAAATAGGAAAAATTCTATTAATAAAGAAACATTCCATAAAGGCAGCCAATAATAGTCAAATAATCAGTAGGAAAGAAATTAAAAAAATGCTCTAAATTTCCAACAGCTGTTTGTAACAAAGTAGCCTGCATTACTTAAAGATGAATCTTTATTTGGCAAAATTGTTTTGGAAACCTGGGCAAGACGAGGGGCCATCAACCAAATGGCCTTCAGCAATCAATCTCTCCTCAGTGGGCCTCAGTTTTCATATGTGGGGACTGGGAAGCGGAGAGATGCATCACTCATTTCAGTCTGCATATGAGTATTTCTACTCTTCATTCCAGTGAAGGTCTCCAACCACTTGGAGGAAGGAATATTACTTTCCCTTTTCTTTTTTTGAAGACATTTGAAAAAGAGGCAAAGCTACTGAAAGTAAAATCTCTAAGGAAGATGGGGCAGGTGGAGCAGGAAAGGTTACACTCTGTTCCCTTCATTAACATCTACCGGGGATTTCCTAGTGGAGCCCAGACTCCCAGCCATGAGCTATACATTAAAGGAGAACTGTCATGTTGTGTCACCAGATCACATCAATTCCATTTCTTTTTAAGAAGAAATCAGGTCACCTAGTGTTCCTTTTCAGCTGAACAATTACAAACCAGACCATATCTAGCAGGCCTGCATACACTCCAAAACCGCTTAAGCTTTCCAAGTTCTAAAACTGCATCAGTAAATGGACTAAAAGATGATCTAAGCCATGGGTAAAATCTTAATCCAGGATTGCTAATACCTGAAACCTCTAGGGCCAGGAATTCCATAAGTTCCTCAATATTATATGCAAAACTATGTGCATATGTACATTTTTCTGAAATGAGCATTCATAGCTTAGACTTGCGAAGAGGTTTAGGATTCAAAAGGATTATAAATGGCTAATTTAATAAACAAGATATTTTCACACAATCTTCTCTTTATAAAATAAAAAGTCTCCTAAAATACTGACCTACATAATATATATAACAAGGAATTTCTCTGCCACAACATTCTGTATCAGCTCTTCCTCATCAGCCCATGGAAGGCACCTATCACCATTTGATCTGTATAACACCGCTGGCAGCATGCCTATGAGGAAGAGGGTACAATGAGAGAGGCAAGAGACTGAGTCTAGTCCTGGTTCTGCTACCCATTAGATCTGCTGTTTCAAACAACTCTAGGCCTTAGTTTCACCTGGGAATGAAACCTGTCCAACTATACCCAAAGGTTGCTGGGAGGATTAATATGAAATGAAAGTGCTTTAGAAGCTAAAGGGCTAAAAATATATGATATAAAAGAAAGGCAAGAAGAAGAAAAAATTAGCCTAAAGTCACAGAGCAAGTCAAAGGATGGAACCCAAGAGTTGAATCTCCCCCTATTAAAAGTATGCCTTTATTTCAGCTGAAGGAGAACATATGGCATGCCAGGCCCCCAAGTAAGCTTGATCAGGAACGCATGAGGTTATAAAAAAAGCAAAGTTATAACTTTATAGGGTGCTTGTGCTTCACTGGCCTGGAGCACACTTAGTAGTGAATTCCTGCACCTCTGCTATACCCATATATTGTCAACACAAAAGGTTGAGTGGTGATGTAATGTCTGAGGCTAGGCATTCAAGGCCATTTTGTCAGAAACACAGGGTACAAGTCAGCTCTTTTCTCCAGGGGATGAGACAGGATGATTTAATTAACATGATTTGGGGGCCTTGCCATCTATCAAGTTCAAAAGAAAGACCTGTGTAAGTGATCCCAGTGCTTAGCCTTTCAAGAAAACTTTATTATACTTGCTCCTTCCTTTCCCATCCCACTTTCAGCAAGATGTAGGGACTATTAGGTCAGGTGTTAGATGAGACTAAAGCAAGAGAAGATTACACTGTCCATTTCCAGGCCACACATACCTGTTAGCCTGAAAGACTTACTCCCCAGAAGCCTGAGCTACTCTGCTGGACTCTCATAATCTAGGGGAAGAGCCATTTAAGGAATTGTGAAAGAAAGGGAACAAAAACCTAGTGCTGTCTTACAAGTGTGTGCCAGAAAAACTAGCAGGTGGAAAATTGGCTTTCTTTTTTAACCCTGTTAAGAGACAGGCTCACTAGTATACAGAGGGGAGTGTGAAGCTTGGGAGACAGAATGTACCCAGTCAGGCTTCAGGGAGAAAACGAAAAACAACAACTACAGAAAATCCAAGTATGATACGAAAGCAAGGAGGAGAACCCTTGGGTTCAGGCAGCCTCCAGAGGAAAGAATGCTGTTTTACTACAAGATTCCTCACTATACTGCAAGACTAGAAGGTGGGCTGGCTGGAAAAAAAAAAAAAGTCCAAGGCTTTATTCGGGGCTGTTTCTGCTGATACCCACAGCCAATCTTATGTCACTTATGTCACTTTATCTGATGAGAGAAGTTATTAAACTTTAATAATCAAAAGATTATACTAGAAATAAACAAACCATGTATTTTTAGCCAAAAGTGGAGAAGACAGATTGTACACAGAGCTCTGAATGAAAATCTCAAAGAGGGTACTGTCTGGCAGGCATGTGGATGTGCCTACCACAGCATCTGGCACACAGTAGATGCTCACTAAATATCTGCTTTCTTATTTTAAAAGATGGAGGGGAAAAAGGCATGAAGTTAGGCAAGGTTCAGTAGGAGACAGGAAAAAAGAACTTGTCTCCACCCACCTATGAACTAGTGACAGACCACGAAACTAAACACGAGAGAAAAACATCCTGCTGAAGCACAGAGGTTTCAAACTGGTAGCTCTAGAGCAGAAGAGGTATGGTGCACAGATTTGTTTTATCCATACAATAAACTATGAATTTGTTGCAATATGTAAAAATCAGGAGACTCCACATAAAAATCTTTATTTCTGGCTTCCCTTGAAAAAAACCAGAGACCCTCATGGCAACAACGCGCTGAAGCTGAGTCAAAGCTTCATTTAGATGGGATTCATTTAGATTTAGCTGAGGTGGACTCTCTAGTTGGCCACAGTCTCCACCCCTCCATATGTTTACTTCTAGCCCAATTCACTTATTTGCTGCTTGCCTTGCTTCTGTTGGCATTAAGTTGTGACCTTTTGTATGGTGAAAAGCAGTCTCTACTGAGAGCTCAAAAATCTGGGCTTTAATCCTGGCTCAGCTACAAACTTGCATATGTCTTAACTTGTGTATCTAACTTCTCTGAGCCTGTTTTCTCATCTGTAAAAGGAGGGTTTGTTCAAAATGATCTTTAATAGTTCTTTAATTAGAATGAGCCAGGGGAAGACACAAAGTAGGTTCAGCTTACTTCACACTTCATATCTTAAGTTCAACTTCTTGAAATATTCATTTCATTTTGAGGCTAATGAATTACCTAGTGAACCTAGGATACTCTAATAAGAAGTACAGGCTCTCTGGCATAATATCTGGGTCCATTTGTGTGGATTCGGTGATCTCATTGTAATTAAAAGCCAAAAGACTCTCTCAGATAGATAGGTCACTTACTGCCTTTCTTGACCATGTTCATTCCTATTATGGAAATTCTCACATTCCTCTCTGGGATGGTTACCCAGCCTATGACTAAATGAAGAGTTCCAGAGCACAGAGCCTCGGGCTGTGGGTGTTCACAAAGTATACAAGAACAAGATCAAATATAAAGACCAACATAAGAAAAGCTCTGGAATTTGAAAGCAGCAAAAAAGATCCTGTCTGGACTAGTCAAAGAATATACATGTCAGTCCTGCAGATCATACTGTAACCATGGCAGCTGCTGCCTTAGCCCTGAGTGTGGAAAGTCAGAGCCTATAAATCACCTTTGACAGACAGGTTCCAGCAATGAGACAATAAGTTTGGCCTCTTGTGCCACACTTAAAAAGTATAAGCTCAATAGATTAGTTTCACTGAAAATCCATTATTTAATTCATCCTCCTAAAGCCCCTGGAAGTTGAGCAGGAAAAATGGTACTTATCAATCCTGATTTATAGTTAGAGAAGCCTTAGGCTCAGAAAGCTAAACACCACACATTAACCAAAATACTCAAGATTCACTTCAATAAATATTTATTGTGTTCTGTGTGCCAGGCATTAGAGGCAAGACAATGATGAATTAGCTACATTTCTTAGTCCCCAAGGAGTGAACAAAACAGCCAAACATAAATCTCCATATTTCCTATTCCCCTATTCCTTCTGATAATCTATATGGGGAATACCAACAGACTTTAAAGAGTTTAACTCTGAAACTGATTCAAAGTTAGAGTCAATGACTTCGCATCCTCCTTCCTCCATGGACAACCATTTTACCCCAACCAAAAAGCAGTCTACCTTGTCAGAGAGCATATAGTACCCATAAACTCTTCCCATAGGCCAAAAGTTACAAATAATAAGTCAGTCAAATCTGAATTGAGAAAATCAAAAGCCACTCAATATTTTTATCATTATTTATAACCAGAAAGGCAAAAACAACTACATCTTGTCATTGAACATAACCAGGACCATCACAAAACACCTTGTGTGGCTCTGCTTGTGGCAATACCTGTCCCAATGTATCTGGGCCAAATGGTTAATTATAACCTAGGAGGTTCATCATCAACCAAGGGCAATTTTCCCCCCAGGGGACATGTGGCAATATCTGGAGACATTTTTGCTTGTCTAGGGGATGGATGGCTGGGGGAGATATTACTGGCATCTGGTGGGGAGAGGTCAGGGATGCTACTAACTATCCTACAATGCACAGGACAGCCCTACACAACAAAGAATTACTTGACCAAATGTCGATAGTGCCGAGGTTGAGAAACCATGGTCTAGGTGCTCTACACATTGGCTACAGGCCTTTGTTCTGAGTCTTTTAAGGACTCCATGCAGACAAGTGCTGGCTGTGAATATACGAACTGAAAGAAAACACAACATCCCTTTTCCTTTACCTCTTTTACCTTTCCTTCAGCCCCTGTGTTTCTGGTAATAAAGCCTAATAAACCATTACATTTAGTGCCTACTCTTTATTATTCAATGAAATAAGGATCACATGCATAGAGGGTGACAGAAGATGGAAAATCAACAAAAGCAAAGAAGAAAGGAAAGAAGAAAAAAGGAAGAGAGGGAGGGAGGGGCTTGGTTGTCATTTCCACAGCTAAATGAAACTAAATCAACCATTCTGCAGAGCAGACAATTATCTGCTCTACTGTGAGTCTGATCATCTCTAAAAATCACTTCTTCCCACCCAAGCAATAAATTGCCTGCAAAAACTAAGTCATTCAGGCATTATGGCCTCTCCAAGGAGACATCGCTTATATAACTGAGGCCACCTAGTGGTTTCAAGTGTGGATCGCAGCCAGGTAGGCCCTAGGACTCCAACTTGAATATAAATTCTCAATTTGGATAAATATTCTCTATTTATAAAAGGAGAAATCCCTAGCCTGGACAACTTAAAAGATATTCTCAATTTCTTTAACATTCAACTCAATTCAACAAGCATTTATTATGGTCTTACTACATACAGGCATACCTCAGAGATATTGAGGATTCAGTTCCAGAACAGCACAATAAAGTAAATATCATAATAAAGTGTGTCACACGAATATTTTGTTTCCCAGTGCATATAAAAATTATGTTTACACTAGACTGTAGTCTATTAAGTGTGCAATAGCATTATGTCTAAAAAACAATGTACATACTTTAAGTAAAAAATACTTTATTGCTAAAAAATGATACCCATCATCTGAGCCTGCAGTGAGTCATAATCTTTTTGCTGGTGGAGGGTCTTGCCCGGATGTGATGGCTGCTGACTGATCAGGGTGGTGGTTGCTGAAGGCTGGGGTGACTGTGACAATTTCTTAAAATAAGACAACAATGAAGTTTGCTGCATCCATTGACTCTTCCTTTCACGAACCATTTCTCTAGCATGCGATGCTGTTTGATAGCATTTTACCTACAGTACACCTTCTTTCAAAATTGGAGTCAATCCTCTCAAATCCTGCCACTGCTTTATCAACTAAGTTTACGTGATATTCTAAACTCTTTGATGTTACTGCAACAATCTTCACAGCATCTTCACCAGGAGTAGATTCCACCTCAAGAAACTACTTTCTTTGCTCATGCATAAGAAGCAACTCCTCATCCGTTAAAGTTTTATCATGAGATTGCAGCAATTCAGTCACATCTTCAGGCTCCACTTCTAATTCTAGTTCTCTTGCTATTTCCACCACATCTGCAGTTACTTCTTCCACTGAATTCTTGAATCCCTCAAAGTTATCCATAAGGATTGGAATCAACTTCTTCCAAACTCCCCTTAACACTGATATTTTGACCTCTTCCCACGAATCATGAATGTTCTTAATGGCAGAATGGTGAATCCTTTCCAGAAGGTTTCAATTTACTTTGCTCAGATCTATCAGAGGAATCATCATCTATGGCAGCTATAGTCTTATGAAACATAATTCTTAAATACTAAGACTTAAAAGTAGAAATCACTCCTTGATCCATGGGCTGCAGAATTGATGTTATGTCAGCAAGCACAAAAACAACATTAATTTCATTGTACATCTCCATCAAAACTCTTGGGTGAGCAGATGCATTATCAATGAGCAGTAATAATTTTTTTTTTTAAAGATTTTATTTATTTATTTTTTTCCCCTCAAAGCCCCAGTAGATAGTTGTATGTCACAGCTGCACATCCTTCTAGTTGCTGTATGTGGGACGTGGCCCCAGCATGGCCGGAGAAGCGGTGTGTCGGTGGGTGCCCGGGATCCGGACCCGGGCCGCCAGCATGGGAGCGCGAGCACTTAAACGCTAAGCCATGGGGCCGGCCCTGAGCAGTAATATTTTGAAAGGAATTTTTTTTTTCTAAGCAATAGGTCTCAACAGTGGGCTTAAAATATTCAATAAACCTTGTTGTAAACAGATGCGCTGTCATCCAAGCTTTACTGCTCCATTTATAGAGCACAGGCAGAGTCGATTTAGCATAATTCTTAAAGGCCCTAGGATTTTCAGAATGGTAAATGAGCATTGGCTTCAATTTAATGTCACCAGCTGCATTAGCCCCTAACAAGAGAGTCAGCCTATCCTTTGAAGCTTTAAAGCCAGGCATTGACTTCACTTCGCTAGCTATGAAGGTCCCAGATGGCAACTTCTTTCCATATAAGGTTGTTTTGCGTACACTGAAAATCTGTTGTTTTCTGTAGCCACTCTGATTATCTTAGCTAGATCTTCCGGATAACTTGCTGCAGCTTCTACATCAGCACTCGTTGCTTCACCTTGCACTTTTATGTTACTGAGACAGCTTCTTTCCTTAAACTTCACAAACCAACCTCTGCTAGCTTCAAATTTTTCTTCTGCAGCTTCCTCACCTCTCTCAGCCTTCATAGAACTGAAGAGAGTTAGGGCCTTGCTCTGGATTAGGCTTTGGCTTAAGGGAATGTTGTGGCTGGTTTGATCTTCTATCCAGATCACTAAAACTTTCTCCGTATCAGCAATAAGGCTGTTTTGCTTTCTTATCATTCCTATGTTCACTGAAGTTAGCGCTTTTAATTTCCTTCAAGAACTTTTCCTTTGCAATCACAACCTGCTAACTGTATGGCAGAAGAGGCCTAGTTTTCAGCCTACCTTTTTTTTTTTTTAATAATTTTATTTATTTTTTTCCCCTAAAGCCCCAATAGATAGCTGTATGTCATAGTTGCGCATCCTTCTAGTTGTTCAGCCTATCTTTTGACATGCCTTCCTCACTAAGCTTAATCATTATAACTTTCGATTTAAAGCGAGAGACGTGCAACTCTTCCTTTCACTTGAACACTTAGAGGTCATTGTAGGATTATTAATTGGTCTAATTTCAATATTGTTGTGTCTCACGGAATAGAGAGGCCCAAGGAGAGGGAAAGAGACAGAGAAATGGCTGGTTGGTGGAACAGTGAGAACACACACATTTATTGATTAAGTTTCCCATCTTATATGGGCACACTTCATGGTGCCCCAAAACAATTATAATAGTAACATCAAAGATCACTGATCACAGATCACCATAAGAAATATAATAATAATGAAAAAATTTGAAATATTGTGAGAATTATCAAAATGTGAGCAAATGCCGTTGGAAAAATGGCGCTGATAGATTTGCTTGACGCAGGGTTGAGAAAACTTTCTATTATGTGCAAAATGCAGTAAAATGAGGTATGCCTGTACACTAATCTTAAAGCTATGATGTTGAGGACTCTAGTAACCTCAGTTTAGGGAGAAAAATCCTAACTATTGCCTTCAAAAAGCAGGGTCTTCACAGGTTCTCAAAGAACTGTTTATTTTATGCACCTCACCCACAAATAACCCTAAAGAGGTGGAGAACAGCTTGTAAGAATTATATGTCAAAATTTGACATTGTTGATGGACCCCAAAAGAACACTAAGCATTAGCAAGAGACTAAGGTTTCTCTCTTTTCCAATCTAGATATGAAGTAGCATAAGATTTGTTGTGTTTGAGAAGAAACAAAATCTATTTGTTTATTTGCTCAATCTTTCTTTATATTTTTCTTTACTCAGCTTGATTACTCAGACTGGTCTCAGACCTGTCCAACTGATCCACTCACTGACATCCTCTTCAGAACGTCTATGGCCAAGACAGACAGGTGCAAGAATGCTAAGCACGTTTTTAAACTGCCAGCTCTAAGTCAACATCAGTATCTCGATTCCCAGTAAGACTGTGAAAAGGCTGGAAACTCACAGCTTGGGTTCTCCTTCCCAGTTGTGATGCTGGCAATAAAAAGGAGAAGAGTCAGCATCTGGCTTCCTCTCAAACAAAGCTGCTCAGCCCATTTCACCCAAGAAAAAGATGCCATCCCAAGGGGCCGTTCAGGATGTCTGTCTCTTGGATGGTACTTAGTGTGTTTCATTCATCCTTGTGTTCTACTGATACAAAAAAAAGTCTTTCTTTTTTTCGCTGGCTAATTTTCCATGGACTTCCTCCTTTCTTTCAAAATGATACATTCTTAGAATCATAAAATCTGTTTACAAACTTGGCAGAGCTAGGTTGCTCAGAACCACATTGTGTCCAGCCTTGGTTTATGGTGTGTGCCTCATATTACCCAATGGCAGCTCTGAGGAAGAAACTATTAAGCCAGAAGGTCCCCAGACATTTATTGTTCCTCTCAATTGTTTCTACCTGACATGATGCTAAAGGGAAATAAAGACCAGTGTAGAAAGAGCACTCTGAGAGGAGCATGAGTGTGAGATGCAGGAGGCAGAAGGCACTTACCTGGTCACGATCTCCTGCAAAACAGCAGCTTTTCATGGTGCAAGAGTTGAAGTACCCCTGATTGTCAAACTGGAACACAGGCAGGCGGGAGTGGATGTCATAGAGCACGGGGGGCAGGCGACGCCTCAGGGCCAGGAGCTGGGTCCCGTTGCTGTTGAATCGCACACTCATAGCACTTTGGAGGGACAGGTTGCCGCCATAGCGCAGGAGAGAACTGGAAAGCAGAAAGCACAGGGATCAGGCATGATCCTTTTATTTCTTCCCAACATGTGCCCAGGACCTCCTGTCAGGCTTGTACACCTCAATTTTGGCAGAAAGGTATTTCTATACAGGGAGCTGGAAGGTAACAACGAAGACAAGGTGGCTTCTTGATTACATTAAAGCAGTTATTTAACCTGTCAATTCTCCTTTTCAATCTCCAAAAGGTGAATTACCAGTAAATTTACAGGAAAAGGATAACACAAGCATCTTGAAAGAAGAGACACACTAAAACCATTAGTTATTTCATTTACCCGAGGTAACTACATAATCAAATAGACACTCGTCAAGACTGTAGGAAGTGAGTCATGTCCACTCCAACAGGCTAATCATGGATGGGATTTAAGAGATATATTTATCCTTTATTTCAGAGTTACAAGAACCATCAGCGAGAAAAACAGATACTTTATTGTTTATTCTGGATATTTTTTCAATAATAATCACTTAATTACTTAAGCATTTATTTAAAAATATTTAATCTGTTCACAGAATTTTTATATTCCATATGGCATGATTTGAGAGTAAATATTAAAGAAAAATTTTAAATTAAATCCAGAGCAAGCAGTTACAATGATTGGAAAAGCAAGATGACTTGTTTCCCTTTACAATTCCCAACAAGTTTATATCTAGCTTTGAAATATCCTTTGGTTAATATATGTAATTCCATTTATCCAACTTCACTAGGGAGTGGTATATTCTGGTTCACCTAATACTCTTCTGTAGTTTCACAATATTCATGACTTTTAAAAAAAAGTCACACAGTATGGTTCCAAATAATTTCTTTTGATGACTCAGAAGATACTTTCAATTTTACAGTGAAGTAGGACGGCTATGAACATTAACAATTATACAGTACTAAGTAACAAAGGGTGTGTGTGGGGGTGTGTCTGTGCGTATCTGCCTGTGTTTTATCTTTCAGTATCCTTGATTACCTGGACACTATTTTATTACGGACGAATGACTGCTCACTGTCAGTGTCACAACCAACTTTTCTTTCTTCAATTCTTGGAGCACTGAATTACTGGTAGGAAAGTGAGATTAAGTACGTGCATGAGGGATGCTGCAGAAATGAGTGCCACTCACTCTGCCTCACACAGACATTATTGTCATGAAAAGAAGTAACCCTAGTAGCTTTAGAAAACAACTTTATAAATTATAGGGAATTACATAGCTGGAAAGGACCCTGAGATACCTAAATTACAGCCTGGTAGATTTATTTCAAACATTTTTAAGGAAGAAGTTTTAATAGCATTTTACTAAGTGAAAACTTAGAGAGCTATATGCTATCAGAAGAGATTTAATATTGAATGAAGATAATATTTTCTTCTTTTTTTTTTGGCAAGAGAGTGATGGGGAAGATTAAGGAGACAAGAAAGGAGATATCCTATGGGAAAAGGAGCCCCTGAAACCACAGTGCAAAGGCAGCTGCCACTCTGACCTGGTCATAAAAACAGTCTGTACCACCACTAGCCACAATTAGTCCTGTGTCCCCCAAGGCAGTCTTCCCACCAGAGGGAAGAATGCTCTGGTACTGCAGCCATGTGTAGAAACAAGGCTTGGGCAAAACAGACTTTAATCCTCTTATGACTAGAATGAAAGGAAGGAGAGAAGAGACTTAGAAAATGTTCCCTAGCACTCCAAACATCAAGGAGAAGCCTGATACCCTACAGGCCCCAAGGAATAATCCCTGCAGAGAAATGTTCTTATAATGGCCCTAAACACAGGCCACACCCACTTACATACAGAGAATGAATGCTGGGGCTGTTAGAGTCCAGGCATTTCCTTTACAGGGTGCTCTAGCTGCCACAGGCATGTGGTGTTATCTAAACACTGAGCTCAAAAAACAATGAGAAGCTTTCAATCCAAGACCAGCATGGAGCGTGCAAATAAACCAGCATCTGTAGGACTGGAGAGGAGTTGGGGGTGGAAACAAGACTCAACAAAAAGACACTTGACCAGCCCCACCAGCCATAGCAGCAGGGGTCAGGCATCCCTGACAGGAAAGCTGGGGCCTCTGGCAAATGCCCTTTCTGTCTGTTAACAGGAACTTCCTCTGCCCATTCTAGATAGGCCTGTAGGAGAATGGCATCCAGGACAGGCATCCAGGCCCATCCCATTCCCACCCAAGCTCCTTGACCTGTGGTTGCAATGTGGCCACTCTACAGGTGTCTGTCTGTGGGCTCCAGAACAGTCACTAACTTTTCTCTTGCCTACGCTTCCAGGCAGGGAACTCCTACTTCTCACACAGAAAGGGCAGGTAGACATGAATCCTGCTCCTTGAGTGTTTAGGGGTGCTACCTAAAGAGTAGCAACTATTAAAACTGAATGTTTCATGTTGGGGCTCAACATTCAAATCCTAATAGAGGGGTGGAATGACACCTGAAATCCAGAAAGTGAGCTATGTTAACTGTAATTTCCCAGCAGGGGCTCTACAGCTGGCTCCTCCTGATAAGAATGGTAAGGATGACCTAGTTCATTGGGAAGAAAAGGCTTAGAAGCAGTTTGTCTTCACAGTCAAGATATAAATATAATGCCAAAGATCCTGTAGCTTATGATTCCAAGTGTAATGTGCATGAGAAATCATTTGGGACTTTTAAAAAATGTAGATTCTCAGGATCTATCCCTAGATATTCTAACTCAATCTGGGAAGTGGGCCCAGGAATCTGAATTTCAAACTACACTTTGAGAATCATGGTTCCATTTTGGGATTTTGGGGGAGGAGGTGAACAGTAGGTAGGGGGTGGAAACAAGGTGGAGAGAAAGTAGATTGCCAGAGGCTCAATGAAAAGCCAACCACACAATATAGCACTTTTTATAGCCCCATTTCTATTAGCAGAGAGGACTCCAATTCCTTTTAAGGTCAGAGTTCCACTCCACCAACAATGTCTGAAATGTTTTTCCTGTTCTCAACACATTCCCTGAAGGAGAAGAAGTTTCTCACTTCCTTTTGGAGAACTGAGGGTACCTGTATACAACAAAAATGCCTCACTCTTGACTTGCTTTCTGGACTCTGATCTTGATAACAAAGATGCCACTATCTCCACTCTTCCAGAGAAATGAGACTACCATTACACACCCAAATGAGATGAGCAATATCTTGAAATGACTAGCAACAATTTAAAATGACTTCAAATCAAAATATTCCTATAAAAAAACCCAATAAATCTATTCCCAACCTTTCTTCAACCAAGGATTTGTCACAAAATGCAACAATAATGGGGTAGGAGGTGATCCAAGTGTCAGCATGTAAAAGACCCAGGACGAAAAGCAAGAGAACCTCAGAACATTAGGAAAATATTCCTCACTAGTGTGGTCTCCTGGTTTTTTGTTTTTTGACCCCCCAAAAATACTCAAGTGGACTTCTTTATTGCTCTGGCGGGGTAAAAAGAACATTTGTACAAGTTCTTGTCCAAGCCTAAGGCCTTGGAACAGAAGAGAAATAAGCTGAGGCTGTTTCCAGGGAAACTCACTGGGAGTATCAGGTCCAGAATAAGACATGGTATCAATAAAGGTTCCAAGATCAGGCTCTACGAACCTAGATTTCCATAAATCTATGATTAAGTAATTCATCTGATGATGCCAACAAGATTTTCCGAAGCCCACTGGCATGAATTTCCTCATAGTTTCTATGTGAAAGTTTCATAAAACCTGTGAAATGCTTGAAATCAAGCTGCTGCTATTCCAAATCACA
This sequence comes from Diceros bicornis minor, assembly GCF_020826845.1. NCBI lineage: Eukaryota > Metazoa > Chordata > Mammalia > Perissodactyla > Rhinocerotidae > Diceros > Diceros bicornis. Next base: position 17,606,135 of record NC_080763.1, read on the forward strand.
GACATAAGAGCTGGTATCGTACAACCAGACAGGCAAAATCAAAGTCCTTTAGTGGAGGGGGAATCTCTCCCCTCCAGTGTCTGCTTTAGGACAGGATGACCTATAAGGAATATGGGACATTTTGTACTTTCTGAACACAATCCACAGAATACGACAAATCCTAGAGGACACTAGAATTAGTTAAAAAGTAAACAAGTTCAGGGAGTCACAGCCCATACCAGTTCCATTCCAGGGTGTTCAGGGTCCCAATAATCCCTTAACCATTTCTTTTATGTGAGCTGGAAGGGGACGAACCTGGGCTTTCCCTTTTGTTTTTTCTAATACAATCCTCAGTTCCAAGACTGAGACTTGTCTAGAGGAAACCAGAACTGTTGGACAACCAGCCTGAGAAAGACACATTGTGATCTGTGACTGAACAAACTTACTTTCCTCAGAGCATGATTCACTGCCAAGCCTCTCTGGCTTGAAATATAGATACAGGTTCAGCGTACATGGTAAAATTTCCTTCCTTTTTCGAATATCCAGAAATTTAAGTTTGACTGAGGTGGGCAGAAGGGCTTGACTAAATTTCTGATAAAGAGATCTTTAGATAATCAAATGGCAAACAGGGATGGCAGGCATTAAAGCGCTTCTAATCATCACTTTCCAGAACAGGGACATGCCCAGAGGTGAAGAGAACTAGAATCCAAGTTTTTGCCTTTGGTCCAGAGATTCCCAAAGTCACAAAGAACCAACCCAGATCTCAAAATGAATGAAGAAGCAATGCCCTAACAGATTTGTGCTGGGACACTCATGACTTTTCCACAGAATTAGGGACTCAATAAAGTCATCTCAGTTCATCAGATGGGCTGGCTTATTCAAATCCCCCTTTACCCCAAGCTGCGGAAAATAGAGAGGGGTTTCATAAGCAGCCATTTAATCTTCATCTTAAAACTATTCCTGGCCCTGCCTTCTGACAGATGTTATTATATAGCATCAGCCCTGACCTCACACTGTGTAAAACGGGGGAGGGAGAGTCTAATGAACACTGGTTGGCAGGAGGAAGGAAAAAGCAAGAGGAAGGAAGGAGATTCAGATGGCAGTTGCTACAGCAACAGCAACAATGTAGAAGGAGTGGGTGGGAATATAAGCAGGTAAACAGGCAGTCCCTGATGGCAGGAGAAGAAACTGGGGTGGGTGAGCTGTTAGGGTACAAGGCAACCAAGCTAGAGGAATGTTAAAGAGGAAAAAGACAAAGGATTTTTAGAAAAAAAATCCTAAGCAGAAGAGGGTCTGAAAACAAAAATCACAGTTTAGTACCTTCTATTAAAACTCTTTGCAAACAGTTGAACAGAAGACAAGAGAGGAACGTAAAGGGAAGGGGAGAGAAGGCCAAACTGCTGACAGATGAGACACGATTACAGGAAGACAGCCCGTTTCATGCAGGAGCCACTCCCTGAGAATGGTCACTCCCTGAGAATGTGTCCAAACACCAAAGTCACCTCCAGTTGGCAGTAATATATATATCTTAGAATAATGGCTTTCAAACTTTTTTATAGTAATAAGTACATTTTATACTGCATCCCAGTACACCCACATTTATTTAGCATAAATTCATTAAACAATACTTACCGTCTACTATATGCAATGCATGGATTTTCTTATTTATTTATTTATTTATTTTTTGTGAGGAAGATCAGCCCTGAGCTAACATCCGATGTCAATCCTCCCCTTTTTTCTTGAGGGAGACTGGCCCTGGGCTAACACCTGTGCCCATCTTCCTCTACTTTATGTGGGACGCCGCTACAGCACGGCTTAACAAGCGGTGCGTCGTTGAGCGCCCAGGATCTGAACCTGCGAACCCTAGACCGCTGCAGTGGAGCACGTGCACTTAATCACTGTGCCACTGGGCGGCCCCATGGATTTTCTATTCTATATTTTTTATTTAATAAATACTTGTAACCATCTAAATTGATTTCACAACTCACTGGATAATTGAAAGAGCTTCCTACCTTGTCTCCTTGCTTCCACTTGTGGCCCATGCTTCAGTTTATCCTGAACAAAACAGCCAGAGGGATGCTGAACCATGAGTCAGATCACATCATTCCTTTGCTGAAAATCCTCCAGTGGTTCTCCATTTCAACCAGAGTAAAAACCAAATTCCTTACAATGCCAACAAGGCCCTAGACAATCTCCCCCTACTCTCATCCCTTATGACTCTGACTCCACCTCCTAGCACTCTTCCTACCTTACTACTTCAACCATATGGTGCCTCCTTACTGTTCCTAGAACACGTCAGGCATGCTTCTGCTTCAGCGCCTTTGCACTTGCAGATCCTGCACTCAGAACGTTCCTCCCCAGATATGAACATGGTTCATTCACTTACCTCTTTCCTCAGATGTCCTCCTCAGTTAGGCCTTTCCTGATAACCTATGCAAAAATACAACTTTCCCAATTCTCCCTGTCTCCTTTGTCTGCTTTCGTGTTCTCTACTAAATGAATCACCATCTTAAAAACCATATATTTTTATGTATTTATTTTGTTTCTTACTTGTCCTTTCCCACTAGACTATTAGCTTTTATATCTTTACCCTGTGTATCCCAAGCGCTTAAATAGTGCCAGACACATAACAGGCATTCAATAAACAGCTGTTGAATGAATGATCGAATGGATCATGAGCGGCAGTTTGAAAAACCCTGACATAGACCATAAAAAAAAAACAGGCTCCACCAAGGTTCACATGACTCCTGACAGTTGTCTGCCCACAAAACCTAATTTTGAGAGGAGAGCAGCATAAAATCAGAAATAGCAGGAGGCTTGGAGATCATTTGAAAAGTCAAAGTCCTCTTTCATAGGCAAAGAATCATGGCCCAGAAACTAAAATGATTGGCCAATGACCACCGAGATCTCCCCCTCTTCATGTGACTGTACCACTTGGCATCCTTCAAGTGAGTTAAATTCATCTACCTGATAAGAAGCAGCCAACAAGAAGGAAGAGTTTAACAAGTAAACAGGTTCTTAATTATATCTTGTACTTTAAAGCAAGTTTCTGATATTTACAAAATAAAAGTTCAAAAGGAAAATTAATAATTAAATTTTAAAAGTCAATTGCAAGTTAAAAAAAAGAAAACTCATCTACCAGATTTCAGAAAGTGACCGGTGAATTCTACTCGTTTTGAATACATGCCCTACCCAATTATACTTAAAAATAGATAATGATAAACCTTTGGATTGATGGATGTACTGAGACCAACAAGAAGATATGTTAGTTAGACTACAGGATTTAGGTAATTTTTATTTTTTAATACCTTTCTTTTATTTTCCAAGTTTTTCTACAATGAACATGAACTTCTCCTGTAATTAGAAGAAAATACGTTATTTTAAAATGCCATCTCACACATACTCCCCTCTTTAACTAGGAGATCACAGAAGACAGCTTTGAGAAAAGTATGAGAGTAGAGAACTTAGCTTCATAATAGAAATTTCAAATAATATGCTGTCCCACAGGATTCTGGTGCAGATGCTAAATTTGAAATTAAATCATTACTTTAAATTCATATAATGATAGTCAAACAAAAACTTTCAAAGAACTCTGACAATTTCAGTGTCCCTCACCATCCTTCTTGATGAGGGCAAATAATCTCCCTCCTTTGATAGGTTTCTAAGTACTGAACAGGCCTCCCTTGGTTAGCATTGGACACAGTCACTAAGTTACATCTGATACTACACTCAATTTCATTTTTTTCTGCAGATCCACTGTCCCACTTCCAAAGCACCCATAAATAAATAGCAAATTTGTATTATCAGAATAAAAAACAGATTCAAAATACAAAGTATTTTATGCAGAATCCAGAAACATCATCAATGTTCTTAGAAAGTCTTTCATATATGGGTAAATTCATAGGTAAACGAAGCCAAGATTATTGAGAATGTACTAAGAAGTCTCTATCTAGGGCTAGCCCTGTGGCTTAGCGGTTAAGTGCGCGCGCTCCGCTGCTGGCGGCCCGGGTTCGGATCCCGGGATCGCACCGACGCACCGCTTCTCCGGCCATGCTGAGGCCGGGTCCCACATACAGCAACTAGGAGGATGTGCAGCTATGACAGACAGCTATCTACTGGGGCGTTGGGGGAAAAATAAATAAATAAAATCTTTAAAAAAAAAAAAGAAGTCTCTATCTAAAATACGTGACTCACAACAGATAAAATACAAGAGGTGAAACCTGTGATCACAAAATAAAAAGTTCAAACTATGAAGAATGCACTGAAGGAATTATATCACAATTGATACCCTTGAAGAATCAACAAGTTCTCACTAAATTTAAGTTCCAAGTTGTGTGTACATTTTATCGTCTAATCCTTACAATAATCCTATAAGGTAGACAGTGGGGGGGGTATATTATTCTTACTCTACACTGGAGAAGACCAATGCCCTGAGCAGTTATAGGACTTGGCTCTGACTGCACAATAGACAAGCAGTAGAAATAGGACCAGCAAGTTTTTTTCCGCTTCTTGGTTCAACAAGATTTCACAGAATACACTGTGGAGATGGATTATTCCACCCAGCAAAGACAGCAGTATCAGATGGCAATGCACTAGGGCTAGAAGGACTCATCTAAGTCATTCACTTCATGTCCTTCCTGTAGTTCAGTAACTCATTTGTTCATGCATGCATTTATTGAATAAACATTTACTGAATATCTGCTAACTATTCTAGGCACTGTGCTAGGCACATGTATTCAAAGATGAAATAAGACGAAGACACCCTCAAGGACTAATGAGAGACAGATGTAGTAACGGGACCATGTGCCGTAAGAGATGTAGGAAAAATATCTACCCCCACTGGGGAGACAGGAGTGGGTGTCACAAAAGACTTCCTAAAAGAAAAATCTAAGCTGATTCTTAACAGAGAGAGTCAGAGAGTTGATTCAAATTTTTTTTTTTTTGAGTGACATTTTTAAGAATCTTGCTTTAAGGAGGACTAAAGAGGGCAAAAGTCTTGGCAATTTTCTTTTTTTAAAAAATTCAATTTATTTAAACTAAAACAAAAAAACAAAGACAGTTCACCCATTTCTCCTACCTTCCATGCTCCTCCCCACCCCCCTCAGCTTCTGCCAATCACCGATCTGTTCTCTATATATATAAGCTTAGTCTTTTGTAGGTTTTATTTGTTTGTTTTTAGATTCTACATCTAAGAGAGATCATATGATATTTGTTTTTCTCTGTCTGACTTATTTCACTTAGCATAATACCCTCGAGGTCCATCCATGTTGTCATAAATGGCAAAATTTCATTCTTTTTTGAATTGTTTGAATTTGAATAATACTCCATTGTATATATATACCACAATTTCTTTATCCATTCATCCATTGATGGACACATGTTGTTTCCATATCTTAGCTATTATAAATAATGCTACAATGAACATGGGGGTGCATATATCTTTTCAAATTAGTGTTTCTGTTTTCTTCAGATAAATACTCAGAAGTGGAATAGCTGGATCATATGGTAGCTCAATTTTTAATTTTTTGAGAAACCTCCATACTGTTTTCTATAGTGGCTGCACCAATTTAAAATCATTCCCACCAACAGGGCACGAAGATTCCCTTTTCTCCATACCCTTGTCAACACTTGTTATTTCTAGTCTTTTTTGTTTTTTTGTGAGGAAGATCAGCCCTGAGCCAACACCCATGCTAATCCTCCTCTTTTTGCTGAGGAAGACCGGCTCTGAGCTAACATCTATTGCCAATCTGCCTCCTTTTTTTCCCCAAAGCCCCAGTAGATAGTTGTCATAGTTGCACATCCTTCTCCTTGCTGTATGTGGAACGCGGCCTCAGCATGGCCGGAGAAGTGGTGCTTCGGTGCACGCCCGGGATGCGAACCCGGGCCGCCAGTAGCGGAGCACGCGCACTTAACCACTAAGCCATGGGGCCGGCCCTCTAGTCTTTTTTGATAATAGCCATTCTAACAGGTGTGAGGTGATATCTCATTGTGGTTTTGATTTGCATTTCTCTGACGATTAATGAGATAGAGCATCTATTCATGTACTTGTTGCCCATCTGTAAGTCTTCTTTAGAAAAATGTCTATTCAGTTCTTCTGTCCATTTTTTAATTGGATTGCATTGAGTCATATGAGTTCTTCATATATTTTGAATATTAGCCCGTTATCAGATATATGATTCGTGAATATTTTCTCCCATTCAGTAGGTTGCCTTTTCATTTTGTTGATGGTTTCCCTTGCTGTGCAGAAGCTTTTGAGTTTGATGTAGTCCTGCTTGTTTATTTTTGCTTTTGTTGCTTTTGCTTTTGGTGTCAGATTAAAAAAATCATTGCCGGGCGGGCCCTGTGGCTTAGTGGTTAAGTGCGCGCGCTCCACTGCTGGCGGCCCAGGTTCGGATCCGGGGCGCGCACCGACGCACTGCTGCTCCGGCCATGCTGAGGCTGCGTCCCACGTACAGCAAGTAGAAGGATGTGCATCTATGACATACAACTATCTACTGGGGCTTTGGGGGATAAAATAAATTAAAAAAAAAAAAAAATCATTGCCAAGACCTACGTCAAGGAGGTTACTACCTATGTTTTCTTCTAGGAGTTTTATGGTTGCAGGTCTTACGTTCAAGTCTTTAATCCATCGTGAGTTATTTTTTGTGTATGGTGTAAGATAGTGGTCCATTTTCATTCTTTTGCATGTGGCTGTCCAATTTTCCCAACACCATTTATAGAAAAGACTGTCCTTTCCCCACTGTATACTCTTCACTTCTCTGTCATAAATTAATTGACCATATGTGTGGGTTTAATTTTAGGCTCTCTATTCTGTTCTATTGATCTATGTGTCTGTTTTTATGCCAATACCACACTGTTTTAATTAGTATAGCTTTGTAATATAATTTGAAATCTGGGAGCATGATGCCTCCAGCTTCGTTCTTCTTTCTCAAGATTTCTTTGGCTATCAGGGGTCTTTTATGGTTCCATACAAATTTTAAGATTTTTTTGCTCTATTTCTGTGAAAAATGCCATTGGAATTTTGCTACGAATTGCACTGAATCTGTATATCGCTTTGGGTAGTATGGACATTTTAACAATATTAATTCATCCAATCCATGAGCATGGAATATCTTTCCATTTATTCATGTTTTCTTCAATTTCTTTCATTAATGTTTTGTAGTTTTATTTTTTGCTGAGGAAGATTCGCCCTGAGCTAACATCTGTGCCAATCTTCCTCTATTTTGTATGTGGGTCACCGCCACAGCATGGCTGCCGACAAGTCGTGTAGGTCCGCACCCAGGAACCAAACATGGGCCTCCAAAGCAGAGCTCGCCCAACTTAACCACTAGGCAACAGGGCTGGCCCCTGTAATTTTCAATATACAGGTGTTTTACCTCCTTGGTTAAATTTATTCCTAGGTATATTCTTTTTAATGCAATTGTAAATGGGATTGCTTTCTTAATTTCTCTTTCTGATAATTCATTATTAGTATATAGAAATGCAACAGATTTTGGTATATTGATCTTGTATTCTGCAACTTTAATAAATTCATTTATTAGTTCTAACAGGTTTTTTTTGATGTCACAATAGTCTATAACATTGTGAACTTTTAGTTGTACGTAATTGTTTGTCAGTCACCATATAATGTGTCCCTTCCCCCCTTGCGCCCACCCCCCAACTCCCTTCCTCCTGGTAACCACTAAACTGTTCAATGTGTCCGTGTGTTAATCTTCCACATATGAGTGAAATCATACAGTGTTTGTCTTTCTCTGTCTGGCTTATTTTGCTTAACATAATACCTTCAAGGTCCATCCATGTTGTTGCAAATGGGACGATTTTGTCGTTTTTTATGGCTAAGTAATATTCCATTGTATATATATACCATATCATCTTTATCCACTCATCAGTTGAGGGACACTTGGGTTGCTTCCACTTCTTGGCTATAGTGAATGACGCTGCAATGAACATAGGGGTGTATAAGCCTCTTTGGATTGTTGATTTCAGGTTCTTTGGAAGATACCCAGTAGTGGGATAGCTGGATCTAAGGTATTTCTATTTTTAATTATTTGAGGAATCTCCATACTGTTTTCTATAGAGGCTGCACTCTATAGAAAGTTTGCATTCCCACCAGCAGTGAATTAGGGGTCCCTTTTCTCCACAATCTCTCCAACATTTGTTAGTTTTTGGCTCGGTGACTATAGCTCTTCTAATGGGTGTAAGGTGATATCTTAGTGTAGTTTTGATATGCATTTCCCTGATGATTAGTGATTTTGAACATCTTTTCATGTGCCTATTGGCCATCTATGTATCTTCCTTGGGAAAATGTCTGTTCATATCCTCTGCCCATTTTTTGATCGGGTTGTTTGTTTTTTTCTTGTTCAGTTGTGTGAGTTCTTTATATATTATGGAGATTAACCCCTGGTCAGATATATGATTTGCAAATATTTTCTCCCAGCTGGTGGTTGTCTTTTCATTTTGATCTTGGTTTCATTTGCCTTGCAGAAGCTCTTTAGTCTAATGAAGTCCCACTTGTTTATTTTTTCTTTTGTTTCTCTTGTCCAAATAGACATGGAATTTGAAAATCTCTCTATGACCAATGTCAAAGAGTGTACTGCCTATATTTTCTTCCAGGAGTTTTATAGTTTCAGGGCTTACTTTCAAGTCTTTGATCCATTTTGAGTTAATTTTTGTGTATGATGAAAGAAGATGGTCTACTTTCATTCTTTTGCATGTGGCTGTCCAGTTTTCCCAGCACCATTTATTGAAGAGATTTTCCTTTCTCCATTGTATGGTCTTAGCTCCCTTGTCAAAGATTAGCTGTCCATAGATGTGTGGCTTTATTTCTGGGCTCTCAATTCTGTTCCATTTATCTATGTGTCTGTTTTTGTGCCAGTACCATGCTGTTTTGATTACTATAGCTTCGTAGTATATTTTGAAGTCACGGATTGTGATGCCTCCAGCTTTGTTCTTTTTTCTCAGGATTGCTTTAGCTATTCAGGGTCTTTTGTTGCCCCATATGAATTTCAGGATTCTTTGTTCTATTTCCATGAAGAATGTCATTGGGATTCTGATTGGGATCGCACTGAATCTGTAGATTGTTTTAGGTAGTATGGACATTTTAACTATGTTTATTCTTCCAATCCATGTGCATGGGATGTCTTTCCATTTCTTTATGTCATCATCAATCTCTTTCAATAATGTCATAGTTTTCATTGTATAGGTCTTTTGCCTCCTTGGTTAAATATATTCCTAGATATTTTATTCTTTTTGTTGCAATTGTAAATGGAATTGTCTTCTTGAATTCTCTGTTACTTCATTACTAGAGTTACAGAAATGCCACTGATTTTTGCAAGTTGATTTTGTACCTTGCAATTTGCTGTAGTTGATTATTTTGAATACTTTTCTGATGGATTATTTAGGGTTTTCTATATATGAAATCACGTCTGCAAAGAGCAAGAGTTTCACTTCTTCGTTGCCTATTTGGATTTCTTTTATTCCTTTACTTGCCTAATTGTACTCCAGTACTATGTTGAATAAGAGTGGCTAGAGTGAGCACCCTTGTCTTGTTCCTGCTCTCAGAGGAATGGCTTCAGTTTTTCACCATTAAGTATGATGTCGGCTGTGGGTTTGTCACATATGGCCTTTATTATGTTGAGGTACTTTCCTTCTATACCCATTTTGTTGAGAGTTTTTATCATAAATGGATGTTGGATCTTGTCGAATACTTTCTCTGCATCTAGTGAGATGATCACGTGGTTTTTATTCCTCGTTTTGTTAATGTGGTGTATCACATTAATTGATTTGTGGAAGTTGAACCAGCACTGTGTGTCCCTGGTATGAATCCCACTTGATCATGGTGTATGAACTTTTTAATGTATTGCTGTATTCGGTTTGCGTGTTTGGTAAAATTCCCCAGAGAAGCCATCTGGTCCTGGACTTTTATTTTGGGGGAGGTTTTTCATTATTGTTTCAATCTCTTTACTTGTGATTGGTCTATTCAGATTCTCTATTTCTTCTTGATTCAGTTTTGGGAGGTTGTATGAGTCTAAGAATTTATCCATTTCTTCTAGATTGTCCAATTTGTTGGCATATCATTTTTCATAGCATTCTCTTATAATCCTTTGTATTTCTGGGGTATCCGTTGTAATTTCTCTTCTTTCATTTCTAATTTTATTTATTTCAGCCTTCTCTCTTTTTTTCTTAGTGAGTCTGGCTAAGGGTTTGTCAATTTTGTTCATCTTCTCAAAGAACCAGCTCTTTGTTTCATTGATCCTTTCTACTGTCTTTTTGGTTTCAATTTCCCTTATTTCCGGTCTATTTCCCTCCTTCTGCTGACTTCAGGCTTTGTTTGTTCTTCTTTTTCTAATTTTGTTAGGTGTAGTCTAAGGTTGCTTATTTGGGATTTTTCTTGTTTGTTAAGGTGGGCCTATATTGCTATGAGTTTCCCTCTCAGGACCACTTTTGCTGCATCCTGTATGAGCTGGTATGGTGTATTTTCATTTTTATTTGTCTCCAGATATTTTTTTTATTTCTCCTCTAATTTCTTCAATGATCCATTGGTTGTTCAGTAGCACGCCGTTTTGTCTCCACATCTTCGTCACACTCCCAGTTTTTTTCTTGTAGTTTATTTCTAGTTTCATAGCATTATGGTCAGGGAACATGCTTGTTATGATTTCAATCTTCTTAAATTTATAGAGGTTTGCCTTGATTCCCAACATATGGTCTATCCTTGAGAATGTTCCACATGCACTTCAGAAGAATGTGTAATCTGCTGTGTTTGGGTGGAGTGCTCTCTATATATCTATTAAGTCCATCTCCTCTGTTTTTTCATTTAAATCAACTATTTCCTTATTGACTTTCTCTCTGGATGGTCTATCCATTGATGTCAGTGGGATGTTAAGATTCCCTACTATTATTATGTTGTTGTTAATATCTTCTTTTAGGTTTGTTAATAGTTATTTTATGTACTTTGGTGCTCCTGTGTTAGGTGCATATATATTTATAAGTGATATTGTCTTCTTGGTGGAGTGTCCCTCTTATCATTATATATTGCCCCCCTTGTCTCTCACTACCTGTTTTATCTTGAAGTCTACTTTGTCTCATATAAGTATGGCAACACCTGCATTCTTTTGTGTGCCCTTAGCTTGGAGTATTGTCTTCCATCCTTTCACTCTGAGCCAGTGTTTGTCTTTAGAGCTGAGATGTGTTTCCTGAAAGCAGCATATTGTTGGATCTTGTTTTTTAATCCACGCTGCCACTGTCTTTTGATTGGAGAACTCAATCCATTTACATTTAGAGTGATTATGGATATATGAGGGCTTACTGTTGCTATTTTATCACTCATTTTCCAGTTCTTTTGCATTTCCTTTGTTTCTTGTCCCATGTGTTTCGGACTACCAATTTGGTTCAATAGTTCTGTATGATGGTTTTCTTAGCTATCTCTTTTTCGTATGAGTTTCTGTTATGATTATTTGTTTAGTGGTTACCATGAGGTTTGTATAAACAATCTCGTAGATGAAACAGCCCATTTTCTGACAGCTTCTTATTTTCTTAGACTAAGTTGATTCCATCCCTTTCCTCTTCCCCTTCTAAGTTATTATTGTCACAATTTATTCCATCTTGTGTTCTGAGTTTGCGTTTAAAGCGATGAGGTTATATTTATTTTTGGTGTTTTCCTTCCCTTAATCTTTGATGTATAATTAAGTGTTTGCTAACCTATTCCAGTAGAGAGCTGCAATTTTTCTGATTTTGTCTACCTATTTTTCTCTTTGCTCAAAGCTTTGTATCCCCTTTCTCTGTTTTTTTTCCAGGCATGAGGGCCTTCTTGAGCATTTCTTATAGTGGGGTCTTGTGGCAATGAACTCCCTTACCTTTGTTTATCTGGGATAGTTATTATTTCTCCATCACATCTGAAGAATGTTTTCGCTGGATGGTGTATTCTTGGCTGAAAGTTTTTGTCTTTCAGAATTTTGAATATATCACTCCACTCTCTCCTAGCCTGTAGAGTTTCTGCCGAGAAATCAGCTGAGAGCCTGATAAGAATTCCTTCGTACATTATTTTGTCTTGCTACCCTTAATATTTTTGCTCTGTCATTGACTTTTTCCAGCTTTACTACTATATGCCTTGGAGAGGGGTTTTTTATGTTGATATATTTAGGAGATCTATTGACTTCATTCACTCATATTTCCAGCTCCTTCCCCAGGTTTGGGAAGTTCTCAGCTATTATTCCTTTGACCAAGCTCTCTGCTCCTTTTTACCTCTCTTCTCCCTCTGGAATACCTATAATCCTTATGTTGCATTTCCTAATTGAGTCGCATATTTCTTGAAAAATTTCTTCATTTCTTTTTAGTCTTAGTTCTCTCTCCTCCTCCATCTGGAGCATTTCTTCATTCCTATCCTCAATAATGCTAGTTCTCTCCTCTATATTGTTAGCTGTGTTTTTTAAAGATTCCAGGTCTTTCTTTATCTCCTCCATTGTGTTTTTCATCTCCAACATTTCTGATTGTTTTTTTTTTAATTTTATTTATTTATTTTTCCCCCAAAGCCCCAGTAGATAGCTGTATGTCACAGCTGCACATCCCTCTAGTTGCTGCATGTGGGACGCGGCGCCAGCACGGCCAGAGAAGTGGCGCATCGGTGCGCGCCTGGGATCCGAACCTGGGCCGCCAGTAGCAGAGTGCGCGCACTTAACCGCTAAACCACGGGGCCAGCCCTCTGATTGGTTTTTCTTTATAGTTTCAATGTCTTGTGTGAGGAAGTTCCTGATTTCATTGAATTGTCTATCTGTATTTTCTTGTAATTCGTTGAGCTTTTTTATGATAGCTATTTTGAATTCTCTGTCGTTTAGGTTATAAATTTCTGTGCTGTCAGGATTGATTTCTGGGTGCTTGTAATTTTCCTTCTAGTCTGGAGAGCTAATATATTTTTGCACAGTGCTTGAGGGCGTGGGCTTATTTTTCCTCATGCTGAAAATATCTGGCTGCAGCTTCCACCTGATGCCACTAGGTGGAAGTCAAGAGCTGTGTCTTCTGAGCCTGCTGCCATCCACCAGTTGTGCTGGAGCACTGGGCAAGGCAGAGGGGCTCCTTCTTTTGCCTGCCCAAGCCTGGGGGCTTCTTGCCCTTCCCTTGCTATCTGTTCTCTTGGGGTGTTAGCTTGATGAAGGTACCACTGCAAGAGTTCAGTCCCCTCTATATGGGAATTTCCCACAAGCTGGGGTCCTGGTCGCAGGCTGGCTGTCATTGGGGGAGGAGAGGAGTTCTCCTTACCTCCTTCTACTTCCTCCAGGGGGTCCAGCAACTCCACTTTCAGAAGTATGGCTGCGTGAGTCTCTCAGACGTCTTTTGTGTTGTGTTAATGTCCTCTGTTGGTATATGAATGTGTTTTTTGTAGTATAATAGGGGGCAGATTCTAAGGGGGAAAGCTCACTCCACCATGATGCTGACATCACTCTCCTAACAGTTTTTTTTGTGTGTGTGTGTGAGAAAGATCAGCCCTGAGCTAACATCCATGGTAATCCTCCTCATTTTGCTGAGGAAGACCAGCTCTGAGCTAACATCTATTGCCAATCCTCCTCCTTTTTTTCCTCCTTTTTCTACAACCCCCAGTAGATAGATGTATGTCATAGCTGCACATCCTTCTAGTTGCTGTATGTGGGATGCGGCCTCAGCGTGGCCGGAGAAGTGGTGCATCGGTGTGCGCCCGAGATCCGAACCCGGGCCACCAGTAGCGAAGTGTGAGCACTTAACTGCTAAGCCACGGGGCCGGCCCACTCCTAACAGTTTTTTGATGGAGTCTTTAGGATTTTCTATATATAAACTCATGTCATCTGCAAACGGTGACAGCTTTTTTACTTCTTTTCCAGTTTGGATGCCTTTTATTTCTCTTTCTTGCCTACTCGCTCTGGCTAGGACTTCCAATACTATGTTGAATAAAAGTGGCAAGGGTGGGCATCCTTGTCTTGTTCCTGATCTTAAAGGAAAAGCTTTCAGCTTTTCACTGTTGAGTATGATACCTGTGGTCTTGTCATAAATGGCCTTTATTATGTTGAGGTATGTTCCTGCTATAACCACTTGGAGAGTTTTTATCATAAATAGATATTAAATTTTGTCAAATGCTCTTTCTGTCTCTATTGAGATAATCATATGATTTTTATCCTTCATTTGGTTAATGTGGCATATCACATTGACTGATTTGCAGATGTTGAACCATCCTTGCATCCCTGGAATAAATCCCACATCATCATGGTATATGATCCTTTTAAAGTATTGTTGAATTCACTTTGCTAACATTTTATCGAGGATTTTTGCATCTATGTTCATCAGGGATATTGGGCTGCAATTTTCTTTTCTTGTGGTGTCCTTGACTGGTCGTGGTATCAGGGTAATGCTGGCCTTGTAAAATGAATTTGGAAGATTTCCCTTCTCTTCTATTTTTCGGAAGAGTTTGAGAAGGATTGGTATTAATTCTTCTTTGAATGTCTTGTTGAATTCACCAGTGAAGCCATCTGGTCCTGGACTTGTTTGCTACAAGCTTTTTGATCACTGATTTAACCTCCTTACTAGTAATTGGTTTGTTCAGATTTTCTATTTCATCTTGATTCAGTTTTGATGGGTTGCATGCTTCTAGAAATTTATCCATTTCTTCTAGGTTGTCCAATTTGTTAGTGTATAATTGTTCATAGCACTCTGAAATGATCCTTTGTACTTCTGTGGTGTCAACTGTAACATCTCCTCTTTCATTTCAGATTTTGAGTCCTCTCTTTTTTTTTGATGAGTCTAGCTAAAGGTTTATATCTTGTTTATATTTTCAAAGAACCAGCTCTCAGTTTCACTGACCTTTTCTATTATCTTTTTAGTCTCTACTTAATTTATTTCTGCTCTAGTTTTTGTTATTTCCTTCCTTCTACTAACTTTGGGCTTTGTGTGTTCTTTTTTATTTTCCTGAGGTATAAAGTTAGGTTGTTTGAGACTTTTCTTGAGGTAGGCATTTATTGCTATGAACTTCCCTCTTAGAACTGCTTTTGCTGCATCTCCTAAATTTTGGTATGTTCCATTTCCATTCTCATTTGTCTCAAGGTACTTTTTGATTTCTTCTTTGACTCACTGGTTATTCAGTAGCATGTTGATAATTTCCACATATTTGTGAATTTTCAGTTTTCTTCATGTAATTAATATCTAGTATCATACTATTGTGTTTGGAAAAGATACTTGATATAATTTCAATCCTCTTAAATTTATTAAGACTTGTTTTGTGGCCTAACATATAATCTATCTTGGAAAATATTCCATATGCACTTGAGAAGAATGTGTATTCTATTGCTTTTAGATGGAATGTTCTGTAACTATCTGTTAAGTCCATCTGGTCTAACATGCCATTTAAGGCCAATGTTTCCTTATTCATTTCTCTGTCTGGATGATCTATCCAATGATGTAAGTGGGGTATTAAAGTCCCATACTATTATTGTATTGCTGTCTATTTGCTTTTAATATTTGCTTTATATATTTAGGTGCTCTTATGTTGGATGTCTAAATATTTACAAATATTATATCTTCTTGTTGGATTGATGCCTTTATCATTATGTAATGTCATTCTTTCTTATTACAGTCTTTGTTTTAAAGTCTATTTTGTCTAAGTATAGCTACTCCAGCTTTTGTTTGGTTTCTATTTGCATGGACCATCTTTTTCCATTCCTTCACTTGTAGTGTATATGTGTCCTTACATCTGAAGTGAGTCTCTTGTAGGCAGCATATAGATAGGTCTTGTTTTTTAATCCATTCAGTCACTCTATGTCTTTTGATTGGAGAATTTAGTCCATTTACATTTAAAGTAATTATTGATAAGTATGTGCTTACTGCCATTTTGTTAATTGTTTTCTGGATGTTTTTGTAGTTTCTCTCTGTTCCTTTCTTCTTCTCCTGCTCTCTTCCTTTGTGTTTTATTCACTTTCTTTAGTGGTAACCTTATATTCCTTTCCCTTTATCTTTCACGTATTTACTATAAATTTTTGCTTTGTGGTTACCACGAGGCTTATACATAACAATTTATATCTGTAACAGTCGACTGTAAGTTGATAATAACTTAAGTTTGATCCCATTGTAAAGCTCAACATTACTCTCTCCCATGTTTTGTTTTTGACATCACCTTCTACATCTTTTTATCCTGTGTATCCCTTAACTAATTATTGTAATCATAGCTATATTTACTACTTCTGTCTTTTAACCTTCATACTAGCTTTATAAGTGATTAATCCACTACCTTTACTATATATTTATCTTTCCAGTGAGATTTACACTTTCCTATGTGTTCATGTTATTAATCAGCACCCTTTCTTTTCAGCTTAAACAAGTCCCTTTAATATTTCTTGTAAGGCCAGTTTAGGGGTGATGAACTCCTTTAGTTTTTGCTTATCTGGAAAACTCTTTCTCTCTCCTTCTCTTCTGAGTGATAACTTTGCCAGATAGAGTATTCTTGATTGGAGTCTTTTCCTTCTAGCACTTTAAATATATCATGCGACTCCCCTCTGGCCTGCAAAGTTTCTGCTAGAAAATCTTCTGCTAGTCTTATGAGGGTTCCCTTGTACATAACAACTTGTTTTTCTCTGGCTGCTTTTAACATTCTCTCCTTGTCTTTAACTTTTGACATTTTAATTATAATGTGTCTTAGTGTGGGTCTCTTTGGATTCCTCTTATTTGGAACTCCTTGGGCTTCCTGGATCTGAATGTCTGTTTCCTTCTCCAGTTGAGGGAAGTTTTCAGCTATTATTTCTTCCAATAGGATTTATACCACTTTCTCTCTCTCTCCCCCTTCTGGGAGCCCTCTGATGTGAATGTTAGTCCATCTGATGTTGTCCTATTAGTCTCCTAAGCTATCTTCAGTTTTTTCATTCATTTTTCTTTTTGCTGCTCTGATTGGTTGAGTTCCACTGCCTTGTCTTTGAGTTGACTGTTTCTTTCTTCTGCTTCATCTAGTCGGCTGTTGAACCCCTCTACTGTATTTTTCAGTTCAGTTATTGTATTCTTCAGCTCTGTGACTTCTACTTGGTACTTTCTTATATTTTCTGTCACTTTGTTGAAGTTCTCATTGTGTTCATCCATTCTTCTCCCCAGTTCAATGACCATCTTTATGACCATTACTTTGAATTCTTTATCAGGTAGATTACCCATCTCTGTTACATTAAGGGTTTTTTCTGAGGTTTTTCTTATTCTTTCATTTGGAACATATTCCTCTGTTTCTTCATTTTGCTTGACTCCCTGCATTGGTTTCTATACAGCAGATGAAATACCTCTCCCAGTCTTGAAAGAGTGGCCTCATGTAAGAGATGAACCTTGTTGTTCAACCCTGCCTCAGTTCCTGGTTGTCTCTCAAACCTTTGTGCTTATCAAAGCAGACTAATATATTTTTAATAGCTCCCAGTAGTCGAGGATGTGCCAAGACCTGTCAGTGTCCCAAAGGGGAGGATCTTAGCACCTAGATTCAGGCTGTCTGGAAGCCAGACCCTCAGGCATCAGCTTTTAAAAGTATGCAAAATATATAGTCCTGTGGGACTACAAGTGCAAGCCTGGCTGGCCACCAGAGCCAGGCTATCTGGAGGTGTCCTCTGAGTAGCAGTCACAGAAATTGGGGCTCCAGAGAAGTGTGTAAGCTCTTTTCTGGGTGATAGCAGTGAGCTGGAGAAGGGCAGAGGGAGACTGCCAAGATGGCATCCACAGCCAGAGATCCTTGAAAGCAGCTCCACAGGCCATTAAATGTGTGCCAAACCTGAAGCCTACCCCTCAGGCCAAAGCTCCAGGGCAAGCAAAGAGGGCTCCTTCACAGAAAGACTGGGGAGTATGCTGCAGTCCACTCTGTATAGTGCACTGCAGATGGTAGTCTGCTAAGAACCATCTCTTTGCCAATATCCTGTGGGACCCAGGAATGCAAATTCCCAGGCCACCAGAGCCAGGCAATCAAGGGGCATCCTTTGGGCAGCAGCTGCAAAAACTGGGGCTCTACTCACAAAAACCAGGGCACCAGACACATGTAAAGCTCCCCTCCAGGAGACACTGGTGCTTTGGAGCAGAGAAGAGGGTGAGTAGGAAGATAGCTCCCTCTATCAGAGGTCTCTGGAAAGGATAACAGTCAGCCCCAAGATGAGAGCCTAATCAGAAGCGTGCCCCTCAGGCCATAGTCCTAATGATCAGTTACTAGGTCTCCTTCACAGAAAGACAGAGCTCCTCGGCCTGTTGCTTCTTGCTGTAACCTGGGCGTGGTAATGGCAAAACAATGAGGTAAATCTGGATATGTTAATATATGGATAAATCCTCAACACATACTGATGAGTGGAAAAAATCAAGTTGTAACACAACGTTTGTGTGAAAACACACATGCATACAGAAACAACACCATATATTTTCTATGGGTACATGTATAAGTATATAAAAGCAAAGAAAAGGTTCTGGAAACATATACTACAGACTCCTAATACTGATTACTCCCAGGGGCGGGGGCAGGGGACCAGGACTAGAAGAGGTAGTAAGAAGGGACTTAAGCCTTATTAAAAGTTTTAAAAGGAGAACATTATTAGGTATTACCTGTATTTTTTAACTTTTTATTTTGAAATAATTATAGATTTAGAGAAGTTGCAAAGAAATGTACAAGAAGGTCCTCTGCACCCTTACCAAGCCTTTCCCAATGTTACCGTCTTGCATAACTATAGTACAATAGCAAAACCAGGAAATTTATGTTGCTACAATCTAGAGCTTATTCAGATTTTGTCAGTTATACACGCATCCAATTGTATTTGTGTGTGTGTGTGTGTGTGTGTGTGTGTGTAGTTCTATGCAATTGTATTATGTGTATGGCTTCATTTAATGACCATCACAATTAATATACTTATCTGTACCATCACCACAAGACTCCTTTATGCTACCTTTTATAGCCACATCCACCCCTGCTACCCCATCCCTAACACCTGGCAACAACTAATCTTTTCTCCATCTCTATAGTTATATTATTTCATGAATGTTAAATAAATGGAATCATGCAGTATGTATCCTTTTGAGATTGGCTTTTCAAGCAGCAGCATAATTCCCTTAAGGTTCATCCAAATTGTTGCATGTATCAATAGTTCACTGTTTTTTATCGCTGAGTAGTATTCTATGGTATAAATGTATCGCAGTTTTAATTCACCCATTGAAAGACATATGGGTAGTTTCCAGCTTTTGGCTATCATGAATAAAGCTGCCATGAACATTCATGTATAAGTTTCCATGTGAAAATAAGTTTTCATCTCTCTTGGATAAATGCCTAAGAGTACAACTGCTGGGTCACAGTAAGTTTATTTTTAATTTATAAACGAACTACCAAACTATCTTCCAGAGTGGCTACACTATTATACATTCCCCAGCAATGTATGAGTGATGCAGTTTCTCCACATCTTCACCAGCATTACTTGTATCGTAAAAAGCTAAACTAAGAAGTTGGGCAACGTATTTTAAAACAAAAGGAGAGACAAAACTAGACATTTTTAGCTTCCTTATGGATGTACGTAACACTATCTATGAAATATTTTTGTAACCAAAAAATAATCAAACCTGAATCTGTTAAAAGCCACTAGATCTAAAGCCAATTTATGGGAAACAGTGGGTTTAGCATGGGAACATGCTAAATGACAGTATAAGAATGCAATCACTATAATTTAAAATGTGAGAAATTCCATAAGATAATCCAGTTACTTTAACAAATAAATTGTAAGGAAAACAAGTGAGAGGCAGAGTACAGATTAAAAGAGACTTAGAAGCCATATCAACTAACTGCTTTCTATAGACCTTATTTAAATCCTGATTCATAAAAACCAATTGTAACATTCATGAGGCAATTAAGAAATGTAAACACTATTTAAATATGCAATGATATTAAAGAATTATTAATTTTTTAGGTGTGATAATAATATTGTGGTTATATATTTTAAAAGAACTATCTTTTCATGGAAAGAAATTTGGCAGTTCCTCAAAAAGTTTAGAATTACCATAAGACCCAGCAATTCCATTCCTACATATGAGAAAGAACAGAAAATAGGTACTCAAACAAATACTTATTCACAAATGTTAATAGTAGCACTATTCATAATAGCCAAAAGGTGGAAACAACTCAAATGTCCATCAACGAGTGAACAGACAGGGGCCGGCTGGTGGCATAGTGATTAAGTCCATGCACTCCACTTCGGCGGCCCAGGGTTCACAGGTTTGGATCCCAGGTGCAGACCAACGCGCTGCTTGTCAAGCCATGCTGTGGCGGCATCCCATATAAAGTAGAGGAAGATGGGCACAGATGTTAGCCCAGGGCCAATCTTCCTCAGCAAAAAGAGGAGGATTGGCAACAGATGTTAGCTCAGGGCTAATCTTCCTCACCAAAAAAAATGAGTGAACAGATAAACAAAACGTGGTATATCCATACAATAGAATATTATTCAGCCATAAAAAGGAATGGTCCTGATACATGCTACAATGTGGATGAATCTCGAAAACATTATGCTAAATAAAAGAAGTCAGACAAAAAGTCACATGATGTATGAAATATCCAGAACAGGTAAATCCATAGAGACAGAAAGCAGATCAGTGGTAGCCAGGAGCTAGAGGGCAGGGAGAAGTATTTTGGGGAGTAACAGCTTAATGGGTATGGGTTTTATACTGGGGTGATGAAAATGTTTCGGAACTAGACAGAGGTGGTGGTTGCACAACATTGTGAACGTACTAAATGCCACTGACCTTTTCACTTTATTTTTTTTATTTTTTATTTATTTTTTGGTGAGGAAGATTAGTCCTGAGCTAACATCTGTTGGCAATCCTCCTCTTTTTGCTGAGAAAGATTGGCCCTGGGCTAACACTCGTGCCCATCTTCCTCTACTTTATATGTGGGAAGCCTGCCACAGCATGGCTTGATAAGCAGTGCATGGGTCTGCGCCCAGGATCCAAACCTGTGAACCCCTGGCCGCTGAAGAGGAGCGTGTGAACTTAACCACTGTGCCCCATGAACTTTTCACTTTACAATGGTTAATTTTATGTTATGTCAATTTTACTTCAATTATAAAAAAAGAACTATCTTTTAGAGATACATATTAAAGTATTTACAGAGGAAATGATAAAATGTTATATGAAAATAGATTCAAAACAATTGGGAAGGGAAGTCAGAGATGAGGAATTAATGAAATAAGATTATCTAGGGGTTAATTATTGAAGCTGGGTGACAGGTATAACGAAGTTCATTTCACTATTCTACTTTTATATATACATGAAATTTTTTTTACCACAAAAAATAAAAAGTTTTTTAAAAATAAAAAGTCAAGATTTGATTTTAAAATAAGAAAGTCAACTTGATTTAGGGATTTGACATCACTTCCTCCTGAGTAACAAGACTTAGGGAGTATTAAAGGAAGGCTATGAACTGGTACATGCTTCCAGAAATCCAGACATTCCCCAGATGCTCTAGTCTGAAGCTAAGTCTCTTGTATAAAAGACACATTTGTGCTTGGTGAGAAGGAATGGACACAGGGAAGCTCTGGCCTAAGCCTGAAGACCCTGGGTCCGAATGAACACAGTATCAAATCCAACACGGACCCCTGAATAACCACAGCTTCCATCTTGCAGGATTAGCAAAGTTGCTAAATCACCTGGGGTATCTGTTAAATATCTGTAAAATGGCAGATTCACAGGTCCCACTCCAGATCGACAATTTAATGTTTGGGTCTGCGCTCCAGCAAGGAGCGCTTTAACAAGCTCCCCAGGTGATTCTGATGCCCTCTAAAGTTTGAGAATCACTGGGCTAGGATACCAGGGTCCTGGGTGTCTTCCAGTGGACAAAAAACTGATTCTAGAGCTCCACCTTGTGGCCCAAAAGCTAAAAGCAACTTCACCAGAATCCCTGGCACCCCGACATAACTCTGACGGCCATTCAAAGCCCAGCAAGAACCCTTACAACCTTCTCTAAGGGTTTGTTCCTTAGAGAGACAACATTTTGATCCATGTCTTTTCACTCAGGGAATTAATAGGTCCACAAAATATTACAGAAAGCTAGCTTTGAAAATACAGACTGTTTTAGGATGAGTATTACACCGTGCATTCATTCAACATTTACTGAGGCTCCATACCATTCTAAGCACTGTTCTAGGCACTAGAGATGAAAAACGAATAAAACATTGCCTGTACTTAAAAATCCACAGAAAAACATGACAAGTAATAGTACAGATTAGGAAAAGTGTCTCCTTTCTTTTCTTTTTTATTTTCGTGAGGAAGATCAGCCCTGAGCTAACATCCAATGCCAATCCTCCTCTTTTTGCTGAGGGAGATTGGCCCTGGGCTAACATCCGTGCCCATCTTTCTCTACTTTATATGGGACGCCACCACAGCATGGCTTGACAAAGCAGTGCGTCGGTGCATGCCCGGGATCTGAACCTGCGAACCCCGTGCCGCTGAAGCGGAGCGTGCGCACTTAACCGCTGTGCCACCGGGCTGGCCCCCAAGTGTCTCCTTTCTGAGAAGCAATTCCTGGGCACTGAGAAGGAAATCAAAGACATAATACTGTTCTAGCTGAAGATAAAACATAGTCATATTAAAAGACAACCAAAGATGGCAAAAGCAGTGACTGAGACATGCAACACGGATGCCACAGATCATGAAGACTTCACAGAGGCTCTGAATAGAGCAATCCCTTCCTTTAGAAGTAAGGGAAATCTTCATCCGTTCAACACATACTCTGTGCCAAAACCGTGCTAGGTGCTGGAGACAGTAAGTAAAGAAAGCTTTAAGAGTATGTAACAGGGACATCTAGCACGGACACTTTCCCTGCTTGCACCTTGAAGGGTAACTATGACTTGAACAGGCAAACAAAAAATTAAGCAAAAAGGAGAAATTCTCCTCTATGTGTTTGTATGCGGAGGAGGATAAAACGGGAGAAGGGACACTGGCACGAGAGAAGAGGCAGACTGCTTGCTTAAGGAATTTTTATTTTATCCAGTAAAGTAGGTCATACATTCATTCCAAAAAAACATTTTCATGGCCCCATTATAGGTTCCGGGGCCACGAACAAAGATAATGAGAAGCCACTAAAGCTCCTGGGTAGGGGAATGGCAAAAGTGATGTTTAAGAATATGTGCTATATGCCAGAAGCAAGAGGCAAGTTAAGAAGCCAGTGCAGTCAGTACTTTATGGAAAGAATGACACGGGCCTGAAGTGGGGCAGGGACGTGCAGACTGAGAATAGCAGCCAGGCGCTAACACAGAACAAGGCTGGTTACAGCAGATATATAGAGAGATAGAAGAGTCAAATGAGACTCTGGGATTTCAGCCAGGATGATTATAAGGGTGATGGTGACATTAATAAAAACAAAGAAGTTAAGAAAGGAATACAGTTTCAGGGAGAAAACAAGCTTTTATTACAGGTTTCAGTGGATGGAACATTTGCCTGGGTATTGAATATGTATGTATGGTAAGGATAGGGGAGTGGGAGAAGAAAGAAAGGAGTGGAGAAGCCATGTCCTCTGATTAGAGCTAATCATTCTGACAACTAAATTCCAATGACCCCTAGCTTTTCTCTTGCAGTTTTCTATAAAACCTTCTAAACTGCTGGGTCCTCCTGACTCTCTTCTCTCCCTCTTTTGCCCCTTCAAGCCACTCCCTAAAAAGCTGATTGGAATTGTAGGGAAGAGGGTAAATACCCACTTGAAGACAATAGTGACCTTGGATTCTTTTTTTAAAAATGTACTGTAAGATGTAACATAATACAGTATAGTGCACTAATTCTAAGCATACAGCTCAATAAATTTTTACAGAAGTATACACCCATGAAACTACCACCTAGATAAAGATATGAACCCTAGAAGTTTCCCGCCTGCCTTCCTAAGTCAATACCCTACCCAGAGGCAACCACTATTCTGACTTCTATAACCCGCCCGTTCTTTAACAACAGACAAATGGAATCATACAGTATATGCTCTCTTGTATCTGGCTTCTTTCATTCAACATTATGGCTATGGGATTCATCCATGTCATCATGAGTATCTACAGTTCATTCTTTTTTATGCCTGTGTAATATTCTGTTGTATGGCTATTCTGCAGTTTATTTATCCATTCTCCTTTGATGGACATTTGGGTTGTTTCTAGCTTTTGGCTATTATGAATAAAGCAGTTCTGCATATTGTTGTACGCGTCTTTGGTGGAAATATGTACTCATTTCTCTTAGATATGCCTAAGAGTGAGATTGCTGGTCATGGAGTCATATGTTTAGCTTTAGTTGATACTGACAAATAGTTTTCCCAAGTGGTTATACCAATTTACACTCACCTAAAGTGCATGCAAGTTTCAGTTGCTCCACACCCTTGTCAATACTTGGTACTATCAGTCTCTTCAATTTTAACCATTCAGAGTGTATAGTGATAACTCATTGTTGTTTTAACTTGCACTTCCCTCATGAGTAATGAAGTTGAGTACCTTTCAAATACTTACTGGCTATTTGGATATCTTCTTTTGTGAAGTGCCTATTCAACACTTTTGCTCATTTTAAAAACTGAGTTTTGTGTCTTAAACTTACTGATTTGTAGTTCTTTATATATTCTGGATATGAATTCTTGCTCAATACATGTATTATGAATATTTTTTCCCAGACTATGGCTTGTCCTTTGGCTCATCTTTTTACTTAATGGTGTCTTTGATGAACAAAAGTTCATAATGAAATCCAATTTATCAATTTTTTCCTTTCTTGTATAGTGCTTTTTAGGTCCTATTCAAGAAATTTAGGGGCCAGCCTCATGGCCTAGTGGTTAAATTCGGCGTGCTCCGCTTCAGCAGCCCGGGGGTCAATTCCCAGGCACGGACCTATGTCACTCGTCGGCAGCCACACTGTGGCAGCGACGCACATACAAAATAGAGGAAGATTGGTACAGATGTTAGTTCAGGGTGAATCTTCCTCAGCCAAAAAAAAAAAAAAAGGAAAGAAATTTAAGAATCTTTGTCTACCCTGACGGTCTTACGTTCTGAGAAGGAGGAGGCCAAGGTCTGAAGAGCTTCATTCTTTGAGTTTCAACAAACATCAGAGCATGAGTGCCTTTTTCAGCCTCTGAAGTTGAACCCCCGGGCTCTATTTTCCCATAATAGTACTAGCAACACTCAAATGCAATGTGGCTGAGATTATCTAGCTTGTTCAAAAGGCAAGGAGTTACACTTAATTTGTCTCTGTGGAAGTAGGATTGGCACAGGCCCCACAGAACAGACATTTAACCTAGAGGCCCCCAAAACCAGGTAAGGTGCTAAGAGCAATTTCTTTCTGATAGTAGGAATTTACACTCATTGCCCATTTTCAGATGTGTCATTTACACAACACATAAAAGCACCATCCTATAAGGTAAGTCTTTACAGGAATTCCTGGCTTGCCCTAGTTTTATCAGTGAGTGGGAAAGAATCACTCTCTTTATTATCCTTGTCAAAGCAATATACTGCTACCTGTCACAGAACTAACAGTTCCTGGCAGAAGCTGACAGAAACTAAAGATATGAGAAGGGAGAGAGGTGGTAAGTGAGCAGACAGCTAAAACAGGCAATAAAAAGGGTGAGACAAGGAGAGTAACGGCAGGGGAATTTTCCTGAATGCTCTAGAAGATTTCAATTCTGAAAACTGTTCACAGAGGCCACTGCAATAGTCCAAGCAAGACATAACTGGGATGTTGGCAGTGACAAAGGACAGGATAGTTATGAAAAGATATCAGCATAAATAATCTAAATGAAATAAATGAAACCTTGCCCAAACATGCAATGTATACCTGTATACGCGAACTTTTCTTTCTTATCCAGTCACTTATACTCAAGTTCCCCACTCTATGGCCCACTCATTACCACTAAAATCCCTAAAGCAGAGCTTTCAAACTCCAATGACTACAGGGCCAAGGAAGTAATATAAATGAGGGAAGCACACCTGGATTAAAACATCAAGGAGTAGTGGGATCCTTAACACATCCTAAAAGTTTAAAGAGGAAACTCATGACTCAGCTTCAGCTGACTGTTGCCATATGAGAATAAAAGTCCAATGATACCAGATCTTTTGACTTTTTCTTTTTTTTCCTGAGGAAGAGTCGACCTGAGCTAACATCTGTTGCCAATCTTCCTCTTTTTGGCTGAGGAAGATTTGCCCTGAGCTAACATCTGCTTCCTCTATTTTGTATGTAAGCCACCACCACAGCATGGCCACTGACAGATGAGTGGTGCAGTTCCATGCCAAGAACTGAACCCGGGCTGCCGAAGTAGAGCGCACCGAACTTAACCACTAGGCCACTGGGGCTGGCCCTGACTTTTTCAAGAGATGTTAGAAATTGTGATTTTTCTGCGTAATTTTCCAGACACTATTATATCGTGTAGGCCAAACAAAATATCTCTATGGGTTGAATTTGGCCTATGAGCAACTAGTTTACAACCTCTGTTTTAAAATTTTACAGAAAAATAAACAGTATGTGCAGGTTTCCAGGGTTAGAAGAGCAGGAAACTTGGAAAGCCAGCATGTCGACGATGGCTGGGCCTAGTTTAACTTGAGAGGCAGAAAGTCTAAAGGACTCAGACTTCAGAGTTGGACGGGTCTGTACTGGAAAAATTTGAGAGGAATTCTGACAAAGTTCTATTGCAAGGAAGCATAGATGGAAGAAAACTAGAATGTACAAGGACCCTAACTGAGTAAAAAAAAAGGGAGGGGGGGGAGTATGATAAACAGACACACAAGTTATTTCACCTCTCTGTGCCTTGATTTTCTTACCAGGAAAAGGAATAACAGAATCTACTGCATAGGGTTGTCATAAGGATTAAATAAGGAATTATTTATATAATTGTCATTATCACTGGCAAGTAATGCTTAGTAAATGTTAGCTATTATTTATTATTATGAGGCACTAAGAGGTGAAGTAATTTGCTCAAGATCATACGACTACTAAAGTGTACTGTCTGGATTTGCACCCTGGATGTATGGCTTCAGATGCTGCACTCTACATCATCAAGTCCTTCTGCCTCCCCTTACCTTGCTGGGCTAGTTTCTTAATCTACAATGAGGAAGTCAGATCAGATGACAACTAAAGTCCCTGCTAGAGCTGACATTTTATTCTACTAGCCAGCCCACTAATCAGCTTATTTCAGGGGAGCACTAGGACAAACAACCTTGCTTACTCTCCTATGGGCTACCAAGCTAAAGTAGAGAAGTACGGCTTAGGCTTGGGGTAGGTCAGAGAAACCATTCCAGCATGGAATAACCCATAGGTTAAGCCAGGAAGGAGTTTAGTGTGAGGCCTCCTTATTGCTCCATGGAGATTATATTTGTTTCTAGGAGGCCAGTAGGCCTCTCCACTAGGCCCAGAATTCACTCACACGCCCAAGCTATTATAAGCTGGAAGTCACTTATAGGCTTGAAATCTAGAATCTTTAGAACACTATGCGACTCTTATCTTCTTGGAGGTCAAGGGTCTCTATGAGAACCTAGTAAAAGCTCTCTCCCCATCCCTAGAAAAAAAATGCCACATGTGCTTAGATATGCAAGTACACAATTTTACCTGCAATTACAAGGAATTCACAAATTCCCTAAAATCTTTCCCTAGAATTTAGGTAACCTGAAATAGATCTAACCTGTTCCAGGCTTGTCCTCCCAAGGGATTCAGAATTGCCCCAAGATCTGGGTTGCGATTTCTAGGCAGTTGTATTCAGGAGACAAATGATCTATTACAACTCAGCATAATTAATCCTGCATAGGAAAGACAAAGGGTCCTCTCATACTCTCCCAACCAACTTGTCCTGAGAGAATTCAAACAGAAAAGATCTGTAATCCAATCCCAAAACATCAGTGGATGTATGGAACAAGACCCCAAGAATATTTCATGCCCCTTTTCTGCCTCGCAGCCATAAAACCACATAGAACCTTAGAAGAGTTGGTAAAAACAGGTAAAAACCTCCTAATCCCCACAGCACTGTGCTCCTCCTTTTATTCCAAGAAAGGAATCAGTCAAGACTGGCAATTAACCTTATTAGATGACTTTTCTCCCATATGGGCTTTGAAAACTGTAAGTTACCAAAGTAACCATATAGCCTCACTCATACTTGAAGAAGTAATCAAAACAAGAAGATAATATTTTCGCCCTAAGACTAGCAACAGTTTATGTGTTAGTGAGGGTCCAGAGGAACATGTAGTCTCATGCTTAGTTGATAGGTTTGCAAACCAGTATAGCCTTTGGTGATGGTGGGACAATCTGACAATTTTTGTTAAAAATGTAAAAACATACACTCTTTGATGCAGTAATTCCCTACAGATATTTCTGCAAAGGTAAGCCAAGATAGACACGCAACCAGGTTTAACACAGCATTGTTTGTAACAGCCCACGTTGGAAACAAGAAGTCCTGGTTGTTGAGTACATCATATAAATGGAATATCTTGTAGCCATAAAAAAGAATGTGCTAGATCTGTAAGTGCTGATACGAAAAAAGCTCGAAGACATATTATTAGTTGAAAAAAGAAGTTGAGAACAGTGGGTATTATTACATGGTTTCTTTAATCTAAAATTCTTAAAGGATACATAAACATGCTGGTATATGCATTAAATTATGTTCTAGAAAGATACATAAGAAATTGTTCACTGTACTCACCTTTAGAGAGAGTGACTAGAGACCAGGAAGGAGAAGAACCACTTGATGTACAAACATTTAAAAAACATACAAGTAACAGACAATTTAGAGATGGGATAGTTTGTTTTATTTTGTTTTCATTACACTTCTCTGAATATAAACCCTAAATCTAACAAATGTTACTATAAAAATAAAACAGTAATCCACTTTGAATGTTTTAAAAAGAAAGAAGCCATGTTTAGTGAGAAAACAAGTGGAAAGGGGGGGAGGGCCCACAACGCACAGTAGGAAACTGGTGGAGGAAGCTGGGGGGAAATTGGGAAGAGAATTAAAACACTCAACCCTCCTCTTCTTTCAAGACACTGCTGACATCATGAACTACTCAAACTTTCCTCTGGCGATGAATAGCTCAGAGCTCCACTCCAGTTGCTAACTATTCATTACAATTATAAGTATGGGAGATGGAAGGTTGGGAGAAGGCTGGAGTAGTTAGTCCAAATCCTGCCTTTTGTAATATGGATGAGGCAGAGCAGTTGTTCCTAAAGGTCCTGAAGTGGCAGAGAATGCTAAAGCTGAACAGAGGAGATTGTCTTCCTGGCAGAGAACAAGCCTCCCTAACTTCACAGCGTAAAGGCACAATAGGGGTCCTGCCACTACAGACATTTCAGCAGCATGGAAAAGCAAGAGCCAGGTAGAGATGCAACAGAGAGGGCGGGAGAAATCTCTGCTGCCCTATGGAGCCTCAGGGAGCCCTGCTCAACACCAGAGACACTCCTCTGGGCTGTACAGATCTGCTACAATTGTTCCAACCCCCTCTGACTGCCCCACGGACAGAATTAGCTAGGACTAAAAATCACCAAGGAAGATAATCCTATCTACTTAATTGCCCCTTTCATCTGAGGCCCATGAAATAAATCATAACCTTGTTTACTTTCCATGATGTTCTTCTGCAATATTGCTGTACAAAGTGGGAAGTTACCTCCACGTAGAATTTCCAGAGGAGCTGGCACTGCATGTAAGTCTTTTATACAGCAAGGCTAGCTTTACGTACAAGTGCCATAAAAGATCATCCCTCCCGCATGGGACTTAAGGAACATGAAAGAGCCTCCTACCTGCCCCCATCCACACATTTTCCCTAATGATGCCTCAAATTCCCCCTTAGTGATTTGTACCATCGGTTTAGGACTGTGCACTCTTTTAACAATGCAAACAGAAGGGGAAACAAATTATGTCCCTAACACCATGTAGTGCAGTGGCTCTTTATTGTTTAGTCACTGGTCGTTTTGAGAAACTGAAAAAAGCAAATTCAAAAAATGCACTTAGATGAATACCCAATATAATTTCCATACAATTTGGGGGTTCACAGTTTTCCTGAAGCCCATCTAGGGACCCCCTCCAGCCTGGGGTTAAAAATCACTGGTTTAGTGGCCATAAGTTTGACAAAACCTCCCATTCCTCCCATCCTCCCCAGCCCCGCTCCAAGATCTCCCATGCAACTGGAAAACTCTGGGCCTAAAGACAGAAGGCAGTACTGAAGGGAGGCCCTCACTACTTCATAAGTTTCCTAGAATCGACCCTATCTAGAGTTCTGATTGTAGCTCATGACTTCTCAACAAGGAGTACGGATTTCTCACACTGCCTGTCCCTTGGGACAGGGCTTCCCTGGCTTTAGAGATAGCAGTATGTGTTAGGAGATGTCCAATTGAGATCAACTGCTGAACAGGTTCTCACAATCCTTGCCGGCTGATCACATTACCTGAAAGCTGAGGTGGGGAAAAGTTTAACACCTTATGAATAAAGGGGGCTCACCTCTGAGGTTTTCGAATATCCCAGAGTCCCACTCCTTCCTTTGAATTAGCTGTGGCCAATAACCTGGGCTCCACAGGGTTAAACATGACACTGTGAAAGGCTGATGGATAGTTTGCCAGGCAGAAGGGCTCTGTGAAGAGAGAAATTATGATCAATTCATCTTGGGTACCTTCGGCCAGTGGCAGGCAAACAAGCAGAAGTGTACCCCTTTTTAATAACCACCTCAGTGGGCTGGAACCCCAATGCAGTACGTCATCCCAGTAGTCACTCTTACTCCCAATGTCCCTACAAGTCCTAGCACACACTTTCTGCACAGAGAAAGTCTGAAAACAGCAAGTGAAACCCATTTAAACAAACTTTAACCTATAACACTCAGAAATATATATAGCACCTATTCAGATCCTGTGACAAAACAGAAATGGTCACCGTAAATGGGATGATAAGCTGTCTTACAGTAAGTAAAACTGAATTCCACATAAGCTGAAAAAATGCACAATCAATTACTGGTAGGATTATTATACCTTAATCCAAAATTACTAGTTTTAGAAATTAAAAGTTTTAAAACTACATAAAGACTTAATGAAGACAAAGCAAAACAACGAGAAAAACGAAGATAAGGCAAAACAATAGTGCAGTTTTCCCTTCTGATCATATTCTCCCTAAATTGAAAAGAAAACAGCCTCAGTCTAGAATTTTATGATTTCACTTCCAGTATTAGAATACTAAAAAAAATACTTGAACTTCTCTTGTATCCAGCCAGCTCCTAATCAACTTCACCTAGAAACCCTGCAGCCCTTTGCATATATTAGCTGGCTCCAGGTGAGGAAGGAATCACTTTGCTACCTGGGAGGACATACTCCTGTGGAAGATGTTTAGAAGCAACAGACAGAAAGCACTCCCCAGTCTATGATTCCCATATGTGATACTTCACAGGCAGAGGGGGCGCTCAATCATCTAAGCCAGCAGGCCGTTCAGACAAAGGAGAATTTCACCTACCAAGCACATGGTGACTCAACCACAGCCACTGCTTGCAGCTACCTTATCAGCCTGACCCTAAGAACAAGCTTCTCTTACAGCTTGAACCTCAATAATGAGCACAGCCCACATGTTAAATGCTCGGAATATAGAATAATAAAAAGATCCAGATCCTACCAGACAAGCCAGGCAGGACAGTAACTCTATGTACACAGGTATGATCATGACAAAGCTGCACCAAGGGTGAGGGTGAGGGTGGGGATGGGGGTGGGGGTGGGGGTGACACTGGGGGTATGCTGGAGGAAAGAGCCTTTGAAGACAGGCACAGTGACAGAGAGAAATCTCTTGCAGGAAATGAGCTGAAAAGATGTATTTCCTGAAGAACTTTAGAGAAATTCAACAAAACAAATTCTTCATTTTACACTTCGGAGACTCAAAGAGCACATCTAGAAGTGGAACTCACCCAGATAACATCCCTTAAACAAAGTGTATTTGCCATCATTTTAAGTTCCTATACACAGTTAAGTTGAGGTTCTGTGGCTCTTGCAGCAAAGTAACAAGCCTGAAACTAGGATGCAAGAAAGTGCCCACCACCTCCATTCTCTGTAAATAACTGAGAATATGTGCCTGTCAGCACCGTGCACAGAGCTGGCCCATGGTGGCTACCCTCCACAGTGAGGCCCCACATCTTCCAGTCCTTGGGGCCACTAAACACCAAGAGACTGTGGTGTTTACTACAGGTACAACAGTTTGTGGAGATTCACAGGTGTCTGGAGAAGGAATGGCAAAGGTGCCTCACTTCTGACTACTTAGGGGTAGGATGGGACCTCCAGAGACACACATCTATGGCCCCACGTGAGACTTTCCTCTCCCTTTACATCATTCCCACCCAGGTTACTCAGGTCATAAATTGTATCTACAAGAACATGACATCAAACTCTTCAACACAATCCACAGCCTTTTTGCACAGTAACCCTACCTCCATGGGGAGACTCCCGGATGTCCCAGATGAGAACCCGGCCATCATCTGAGGAGCTGGCAAAAATATTGTCATTCACTGGGCTCACTGACAAGCCATACACCGCATCTTCATGAGCAAACACATCCAAGGTCTCACTGCTGAGAGACAGAGAGCAGAGAGAGGCACAAAGGCACACACATACATGCAAACATAGTGCAGAGTCCTAGCCCTTTGTTTCCTCGAGTGGGGTTCTCTTTCATTTCCAGGAGAAAGTCAACCAGCTAAACCCAAAGGATATTATATTTCCTAAAAAAGTAGGTATTCAACTTTTAGGTAAAAAAAGTACTATTGAAGAGACTTTTTATAGATTTCATGGTAAGTTTGTTTTTTGCACTATTTAGAAGTGACTCAACAGATGAGTTTTGTGTTTTCACTTACTATAGAATGCATCTGCTTATGTACAGATTTGGGGGTGGTGCTTGATTTCCAAAAAGCAAGGGAAAGCTTTAAAGCAGCCAGGTCTGATGCCAGGAGGAGTATAAGAGGGATCTCCTGGCAGTCTGGTACGTGAGTAAGAGCATGGTTCTAAGGCCAGGCTGCCTACGTTTAGAGCCTAGCACCACCTGACCTTAAGTCACCTAAAATCTCTGTGCCTCTGTTTCCTCATCTGTCATTGAGGTAAGAGTATCTCCTCATAAAATTATTGTGAAGGTTAAATGAATTAATACACACAAAGCACTTAGAACAGTGCCTAGCACATAGTAAGAACTCAATAATATTAGCTATCATTTTTTAATTATTATTGTTATTATTATGTTTCGTTCCCTTCCAACCTCTCCTTTTAAATTTTCATCTGAAGACTATAATTTCATACCAACTTTGCAAATCTTTTTCTTTTATTAATCAAAATTTTATTTCAAAACTATTATAAGAATCTTTTTCAGAAAAGGATAGCTGGTTTCATGTTATTTTCTTCAAATAACAAAAACTATTTTGGTCTAAAGAGATATTTGCTTCTCTTCATATGAAAAACAGAGTCAATCACCTTCACATACCAACAATCTTATTTACCTTTCAACATCATGCAGGATAACTTGCTCATCATTTCCTGTAAGAAAAAAAAGCAGACATTTCATAATTCCTGCAAAGTGGTACCTGTCAACAATAAAATTTAGTATTTTAAAGTTTCCAGGGAAAACATGAACAAAGTCAATGTTAATATAAATCAGGAGTGTTAATTTGAAAAAGTCTATAAAAGTAATTTAAGAAGGATAGGACAGTCTTCTAGAGAAATTTAAAAAGTATAATAGTAACTTTATAAGGTATAATATAATAACAGTTTCCAAAACGTATTACCCAGTGGATGATGTAAAAAAACTGTGGCCATTAAGGAAAAGAGTAAATGATCATGGGAAATCAATTCATTGATCCAAGCTAGTGCGC
The DNA here is from genome assembly GCF_020826845.1 of Diceros bicornis minor. NCBI lineage: Eukaryota > Metazoa > Chordata > Mammalia > Perissodactyla > Rhinocerotidae > Diceros > Diceros bicornis. The sequence goes on from NC_080763.1 coordinate 17,639,899, forward strand.
ACTTTTTTTTTTTTTTTAAGCAAAATACTCATTAACTGTGAGACCTGGAATAAAATTTGTAACTTTTCTGTGCCTCAGTTTTTTATCTGTAAAATAGGGATAATAACTGTGCCTCCTTCATAGAGTTACTGTGAGGCTAAGAGCACAGAATAGGGCTGAGCACTTAACAAGCCCCCAGTAAAGGTTTGCTACTATCCACATCCTCATCATCTCTTATAGCATTAAAATTTGATGATCATGTGATTCTAAACGATGGGAAAGTTTTTATCTACAACTTTTTTCTCTTGAATTTCTCTTTATTCCAAGGAACCTAAAGATATTACATTCATGATATGTATAGTCCTGCCTTCAAATGGTTTACATAGCCAAAAAATAAAAAGCTTAATATGAGAAGACAGAAAGTAAAAAATTTTCCACTCTATGCTGAAAGCACAACCAATAGTCACAAATAGAAAGCAAAAGTAGCAGTAAAGACGTGGCCATCTTAAAGCCCTGGCTGTAACTCTATTATGGGTACATACCAAGTCACTCAAGCCCATACTAATGCCTTCTAGATAACAGCCACAGCATGGGGTGCTGGGGATGTGAGAAGAATAAGATTCCACTTGGCCCCTGAGGAACTCACAGTTCAACTGCACAAACAACTAATCACAAGACAGGTTATCTTGTAGCAATATGCTCTACAATGGGAACACAGATAAAGGAGCAATTATTTCCTTAATGAGCAGGGTGACAGTACATGGCAGAAGGGGAGAATGCTTTTATGAGGAAGGAGACATTTGAATAGAAATTCAACTCAAAACCCTTACCAATGGAAGACTTAGGGGAACTGGTGGGGACTGGACAATTAACCATGACCCATGAAGGAACAGCGTGCACAAAAGGCACAAGTGCACCTAAGATGCCAAGTGGATTAGTGGGCTAGAGTACAAGATGCCAGGAGAGGGAGATGAGGCCAGAGTGATAGACCGGGGTTTAGACTTTATCCTGTGGACACCGTAGGGTCAAAGGTTCACACGGTTGGACCTTTATTTTTAAAAGAAAACTTGTATAAGCAATGAATTACAAGGAGGGTTAGAGACTGCAGCAGAAATCACAGGACACTACAATAGCCCAGCCCAAAGATGAGGACCTGAATCAGGGCAGTGGATATAGAAAGACAACAGAAACTAAAAAATGAGTATGAGAGGCTTTCAGGTCTAGTTGGTGACTACCAAGATGTGTAAATGAAAGCAAGGCAGGTTTGAAGATGACTTCACGATTTCTATTAGGCTGAACTATATGAACCTGTCATTTTTGTAAGTTGAAAATTCTTCAGTGTCAGCAGTTTCTTAAAGTTAAACCTAATAACAAATAATTGGGTGAATGGTGATAATAACTGAAACAGGGAATCCAAGGAACTAGAGGAAATTTTTGTGCAGAAGAGAAGGACTAATAATATTGGTTTTAGATCTATTGCATTTAAATTGCTTTTGGAACACGCAGGTAGATATTCAGTGAGGAAATCTACAGCACAGAAGAGATCAGGACTAGAAATTTGGTGGTCAGAAAGGAGTATGGTTGGGGCCAGCCCGGTGGCGCAAGCAGTTAAGTGCACGCGTTCCACTGTGGCGGCCCGGGGTTCGCCGGTTCGGATCCCGGGTGTGCAGTGACGCACCACTTGTCAAGCCATGCTGTGGTGGTGTCCCATATAAAGTGGAGGAAGATGGGCATGGATGTTAGCCCAGGGCCAGTCTTCCTCAGCGAGAAAAAAAAAAAATAAAGAAGAGGATTGGCAGATGTTAGCTCAGGGCCAATCTTCCTCACAAAAAAAAAAAAAAGAGAGAGAGGAGTGTCGTTGATGGAAGCCATCACTAAGAGGCTGGCTTGAGCACAAGCCATTCCAGTTGTACCCTAACACTATGTTTTTCAAGCAGGAGCCAACCATGGGTCATAACATCAATTTGAGTCACAACCAGAATCCTTAAAAATGAAATACAATAGAATAAAAAAAAAATCAGAGTGTACCACACATAGTAAGGTTAACTACTATTTCAAATATGTTTGTGTGTTTCTGTGTACCAGACTGCAATATGAAAAGTTTTCTACCAAAAAAGAAAGAGAGAAAGAGTGAGAAAGAAAGAGAGGAAGGGAAGGAGGGAGGGAAGGAAAGGAAGGAAAGGGAGGGAAGGGAGGGAAGGGAAGGAAGGGAAGGAAGGAAGGAAAAAAAAATCACTCTAATACATGTGTCTAAACTGCTATAATGCAGAGAAGACAAGATAATGGGAAACTAGTAATTCCACAACTCAATGAAATACAAGAAGAAAAGCAAGGAGCTATTTTAGCACTCCTTTCTCTAAAATCCTAGCCACAGTGAATTTCCCAAAGCGGAAATCTCCCTTCTCCTCACCTCCAGAGAATACTTTGGTGTTCCCACTGTTGAAAGCCAGGCAAAAAATATTTGAATGATGCTCTCCTTTCAGCTGTATGGGCTTGACTCTGGAGTGGATAGCTTGTTCCATGTGCCACAGCAGAACCCGGCGATCATCTCCTCCTTGAGAGGGGAATAAGAATCTAGGATTAAAACAGCTGACATTTCAAGGTTGACACTTGGTTTTGCCAGCCTTGAATCCTATCCTTTCCAAAACTGCATCTCCCGAACTCCGTGAGATTCTGGCGGGTCACATAAACCCAGGACTCTACCCTCTTAACCATCAGTAGACACATGGCCTCTAAGCCACTCACTTATACCCAGGAATTAAATCTTGAACAGACATACAGAAATGGAAAGAGATAAGCACTGATATTGAAACCCCCAAAGCCACCCTGTTCCTGTCTTTCCAGAGACCCAGCTGTTTAAATATTTCTTCATTTGCTATCTAAAATCCTTCCACTGTTCCCCTGCTATTTTTTTTGTCTAACAGAACCCGAGTTGGTTTCTAGTGCTTGCAACCAAAACACTCTAAGGTAATATTTCTAGCATACTAGTTTTCAAAGCACTCTCCTTTACGTGATCTCATTAACTATGGAACACTGTACAAATGACATCTAAGGAATTGTCTGTCACAGTAGCAGGATCTAGACAGAATCCAGCTCTCATGAACCTCAGTCTAGCTCTTTCCTATGCATAACTCTCAATGGTCTAAACTAAATGAGCAATATTAAATGGCATGAGCCAGCTCCTGGAGAATGAGAATATATCTGTTCTACATACTCTTTATATTTGCAGATGCATTAAAAATATCTGGGAAGTTGGAAAAGAGACTGTTAATAGTGGTTACTACTTTCACGGAATAGGATTAAAAGAGAGATGGAGGACAAATTGGAGAGGTTTTACTTTTACTTTACGTATTTGCCACTGCTTAGCTTTTTATAATAAGCCTATATTATATTCCTAATAAAAATTTAAGTTATAACAGCAGCAAACACGGGCAGCAAACCATAGCAAGCTCTATACCTCTACCTCCCCTCCTCCATTCAATACAATAGCCACAAATTACAGCATATCCATACAAAGCGAAACCATGTAGCCATGAAATAAATCTATAGGAACTAACACGGAAAGATGGCCAAAAGTCTTTATTAAGGGAAAAAATGAGGTGTAAAACAGATGTATACCAACAACCATTTGTGTAAAACAAATTTTTTAAAAGCTCCACGACAACAGGAGCCTTGTCAGTTTTGTTCACTGTCAAGTCTCCAGCACCTAAATAAGTGCCCCAAAGAGTGGACATTGATGAATATGCTTATACTTGCCTAAGTTTACTTGTATTTGCATATCTAGAGGCTATAAAATAAGTTGTTTACAGTGGACACCACCTCTAGGATAAGGTTGTTGGGAGGCTTTTTCTGTGTGTGGTAAAATATACATAACATGAAATTTACCATTTTAACCATTTTTGAGTGTACAATTCAGTGGCATTAAGTATATTCACATTATTGTGCAATCATCACCACTATCTGTCTCCAGAGCTTTTACATCATCCCAACCTGAAACTCTGTACCCAATAAACAACAACCTCCCCCCAACCCCTAATAACCACCATTCTAATTTTTTTTTGTGTGTGTGAGGAAGATCAGCTTTGAGCTAACATCCATGCCAATCTTTCTCTTTTTGCTGAGGAAGACTGGCCCTGGGCTAACATCCATGCCCCTCTTCCTCTACTTTATATGGGATGCTGCCACAGCGTGGCCTTTGCATTGGTGCACGCCCAGGGTTCCGAACCCGGGCCGCCGCCAGCAGTGGAGCACGCGCACTTAACCGCTACGCCATGGGGCCAGCCCCCACCATTCTAATTTCTGCCTCTATGAATGTGACAACTCTAGGTACCTCATATAAGTGGAGTCATATAATATTTGCCCTTTTGTATCTGGCTTATTCACTTAAAATAACGTCTTCAAGGTTCATCCATATTGTAGCACATATTAGAATTTCATTCCTTTTTAAGGTTAAATAATATTCCATTGTGTCTGTGTGCGACACAGACACACACACCACATTTTGTTTATCCATTCATCCATCGATGGACATCTGGGTTGTTTTCACCTTCTGGCTATTGTGAATAATGTTGCTAAGAACAATTATACAAATATCTGTTCAAGTTCCTGCTTTCAATCCTTTTGAGTATATACTGTTGGTAAACTTGTATGTTTTAATTTTTACTTTGTACCTTTCTGTACTACTTGACTTTTTGCCATAAACGTATTTCCTTTTATTAAAAAAAATTAATAGAAGATATAGTAGCCAAACATACTTATTCTCCCTCCCCTAGAAAGAAGTTGCCTTTGCTCCTTGAGTTCCTTTGTTTCTTGAGTTCCTTCTTTCTTCCATTGTTGGTCAAAATTAAGTTCTGTGTTCTCCTCCGAAGCATTTCATTGTCCACTGGATTGATCCCTTAAGTGTGTCCCACAGTGTTCTGTGTTTATCATTTGCTTATTTCAACTATGAGTTCTCTGGACTGGGATGGTTATCTAAATTCTGTATCTCTTTCAAATTTACCACTTTGTTAAATATCAAGATAAGGTCAATGAAAATAAGGGTTTGGGTTTTTGTTTATTTTAATGACAATGACAGAAAGGGGGTTTTCACCCTATTAATAGATTTAGACAGGCTGTGGGCACTTTAGTTCTCCATAGTCTCTTCTCTTATTGTTTTCCCCAACACTGAGGCCACATGTCAGGGACCTATCACTGCTTTTGCCACTGTGTCTCTTATATTAGAGAAATATTTCTCTGTACCCACATCTCTATCAAAATTGGAAAATTAAAAGATACAGAGGCCTACATGTTTCTTCTACTTACTCATGTTTCTAATCTAATCTCCCTGTGCCTGAGTTTCATCAAATATAAAATAGGGATCATAGCAGCTCTACTCTCATGGGTTTTATAGATGATAAAGCCAAGTACAAGAGAGTTAAGTAACTTGCCAAGGCCACACAATAAGTAAAGTGGTTGAGCTAAGATTCAAAAGCAAACAATTAAGACTCCATAGCCCCTACTCTTAACCACTACTCCAGACTGCCTGCCTTATAGAACAAAAAATGAATCATAACTAACAAAGCAAATTGATCTGGTGGACAATTGAAGGGATTGTGCCTTGGTAGCATAACTCAAAAATGTGTAGGAAAGCAAAAAACAAGGGAGCACAGGAATAAAAACAGAAGCCAACTTAACTGGAGTAAACTGAGGGACCAGGGGCAGGAACCAGGACAGAACTGCCTGAAATTATAAAGATTCTAGCAGTGCACAAAACTGATAATGGTTTAATTTCTAGACTATACAAAGAATTCCTACAAATCAATTTTTAAAATCACTAGGAAAAGAGGCGAACATGACAACTCACAGAAGAGGAAACCCAAATAGCCAACAGATATTATAGAGGCTCTCAACCTCAGTAGTAATAAGGAAAATGTAAATCATAACTTAGATATGCTCTTACAAAGTGGCACAAGGAAATGTACAAGAATGTTCAGCACATCTTTGTTCATAATAGCAAAAAAATGTAGGCAACATAAACATCCATCAATATATAAATTGATAAATTCCCTTGGAATACAAATACAAATGAAATCTAAACCCAATGGAACACCATACAGCAGTTAAAATGAACTAGAGATACATGTACCAACATAAATAAATCTTGAAAACCTAATAATAAGTAATAAAAGCAAGTTTCAGAAGGAGAGGTAATGGATAACAGTAAGTATGTATTTTTAAATATACAAAACAATACTATATATTACTTATGGAGAAACACATATAGTAAAAGGGGACTTCAATTGTATCTATAAAGTTTTGTTTCTTTAAAAAAAGTAGATGGGAAGAAATTTAACAAATTGTCAACATTTTGTCAAATCCAATTGATCTCTCTCTAATTTTATTTATGTTTAAAAATTTCATGATATTAAGGAAGTACTGTTATATCTCTTAGGTATAATAATGGCATTGCGGTCATGTTAACAAAGAAAAAAGTCCTTATTAGTTAGGGATGCATATGGAAGTAGGTGAAAGGGTATATGTCTGGAATTTCCTTTAAAATATTCCAGGAAGAGTATGTGGATAAAATGGAACCCTCATACACTGCTGGTGGGAACGTAGATTGGTGCAGTATGGAAAACAGTATGGAGATTCCTCAAAAAAATTAAAAATAGAACTACATATGATCCAGCTATTCCACTTCTGGGTATTTATCCAAAAAAAACAAAAACACTAATTCTAAATGATATATGCACCCCCTTGTTCACTGCAGCATTATTCACAATAGCCAAGACTTGTAAACAACCTATGCGCCCATCAACAGACGAATGGATAAAGAAGATGTGGTATATACACACACAATGAAACTACTCAGTTATAAAAAAAGATGAAATTTTGCCATTTGCGACATGTATGGACCTTGAGAGTAGTACGCTAAGCAAAATAAGTCAGATGGAGAAAGTCAAATACCATATGACTTCACTCATATGTGGAAGATAAACAAACACATAGATAAAGAGAATGGATCGGTGGTTACCAGAGGGAAAGGGTGGTAGGGGGAGGGCGAAACGGGTAAAACGGCACACGTGTACAGAGACAGACGGCAACTGATCAATAGACTTTTAATGATGAACACACGCAGTCTATACAGAAGTAGAAATACAATGACGTACAACTGAAATTTATATAATGTTATAAACCAATATTACCTCAACAAAAAATAAATAAAATAAAATATTCCAGGAAAAGAAAAGGTAAGAGGATAGGTGATTAATAAAATGTTGATAATTGTGGTAGATGGGTACACTATACTTTTGTATATGCTTGAACACTTCCATAAAATAAAATATTTTGGATTTTTTTAAATGTTCATGATAGAAAAAGAAAAAAGAAAACAGACCCTCCAGGATGGACTGGGATACTCATGGCAAAGAAATATAACAACTGAGGGTACCTCTGTATTTATTCACTAAGACCTATGCCAGGCAGCACAATCTCTCTTGAATTGGAGCAGCTTAAAAAAAAAGTTCACTAAAAAAGAAAACATGATATCTATATCTATGCACTCAAAGTCATAACCATCCTCAGCCAAGGCTCTTCCCCCATCACCCAGACAGCATTATCTTTAATGTCCATTCTAAGCATTTATAGGATGATTTAATTTTGCCAAATAAATACTTAGTAATTCAAATTGCGTGATTATTTGTAGAGTGCCTTGGGATCATTTAAAATGACGTGTCCCTGGGGCTGTCCCCATGGCCAAGAGGTCCAAGTTCCTTGCGTTCTGCTTTGGCGGCCCGGGTTCGTGGGATCAGAGCTCGGACCTACTCCACTCATCAGCCATGCTGTGGCGGCAACCCACATACAAAATAGAGGAAGACTGGCACCGATGTTAGCTCAGGGCAAATCTTCCTCACCAAAACAAAGACGTGTCCTTAGTACCTAACATGATGATGATGGCCCAAGTCCACCGGAGATTGGAATCACTGAGGCAGAAATTATCGCTATGGCAGGACCTGCTGCTTCTACTTTGCCCTCAAGGTTAGTGTCAGAAGATGTAAGGTGCACCCCCACACTTCCTTAGGCAAAGTATTAAGAGTCCTATGCAAAGACAATTTTCAACCATGTGATGGCAAAAACACAATGCAATTGAGGTGCAAACTGAGGCATAATCTGAAATTGTTGGGCTGCTCTTAAGCCAGCAGAGGGAGCAGAACAGCTATGCCCAAATCTCTGACCCCCAAAAGCAAAGAAGGGATAGTGAAGCAGGATAAATCAGTTCAGAATGTGAAAAAAGCTCTCTAGTTCTCCTGTCTCTGTGAATCACCTAGTCAATTCAAAAAAGCATAGATTTATTGTATAGTTGCACACAGAAAGACTGTCCAACCTGCAAATAATCCAAGTGAAGGGTATAATCCTTTACACCAGCTCCATGAGCCTGGCAGTTGGATGCTGTGGGATCGGCCCAAGCCTCTATGGGGCACCTCAAGGGGAGCACAGAGACCTCTTAGGAAGGCGAGGCCTCTCTGCTCAGTGCCAGTGCCAGGCAAGGGACAAGCAGAGACCAGGCCTTCTAAGCCTGGTTTCCTCACAAACAGTTCCTTAGCTTCAATTCATCTGAGAATCCCAAAGGAACATAGCTACTCTGATGCTGGTCATTTTGGGTTGATTTAATTCTGCGCTAAACTCACTCATCCTAAAATGTACTATAATCACATTGTGCCTGTAGCTTTGTAGTTACAGAAAAGCTTTATATTTAAAGAGTACTCTTTCCCAATGGGTCTTGAGCTATAAGCAGAAACTATGCAGGCCCTCACGCCATACTGTAACAAAAGTAATTATTTAACATTCTTCTTATTTTATAGCCTGGAAAAGCTGAGGCATAGAAGGAAAGAATTTGTTTTGGCCTTCCTCAGAAAGTCAGCCAAGCACAGGACAGGACTAAGAGAGCGCTCTGGAACTCAGGATCAAATGCTCCTGCAGCACAACATCGTTTGAAGAGCAAGAGACAAAATCATTCAAATGTCCATCAATAGACGTCTAGTTAAAATTATTCCAAACATCAAAGGACAAATACTGTATGATTCCACTAATATGAGGTACCTAGAGTAGTCAAATTCATAGAGATGTAAAGTAGAATAGTGAATGGCTGTCAGGGGCTGCGGGGAGGAGGGCATGAGGAATTGCTGTTTAATGGGGAAAGAGTTTCAGTTTTGAAGATGAAAAAGTTCTGGGGGCCAGCCTGGTCGCCTAGTGCTTAAGTTCATGAGCTCTGCTTCGGCAGCCCAGAGTTCATGGGTTCGGATCCCAGGCACGGACCTACACACCGCTCATCAAGCCATGCTGTGGCAGGGTCCCACATACAAAATAGTGGAAGACTGGCATAGATGTTAGCTCAGTGACAATTTTCCTCAAGCAAAAAGGCAAAGACTGGCAACAGATGTTAGCTCAGGACCAATTTTCCTCACAAAAAGAAAAAAAAAGTTGTGAAGATGGATGGTGGTGATGGTTGCACAACAACGTGAATGCCATTGAACAGTAAACTTAAAAATGGTTAAAATGATAAATTTTGTGTTATGTATATTTTACAATGCAAAAATGCAAAGAGTTTATTGTTCATATAGGTACCATGTATTATGCAGCCAAAAAGAAAAAGCAGGAGGCAACTCTATATGTACTGACATGCAATAATCACTAAGATATAAAGTGTTAGGGACTGTAGTAACTATTCAAAACATTATTTTCTTTTAAAAAATGGCTCAACGGGATTAGATCCAGGGCTTTGGTCTTCATCTTTGATAGGCAGCAAAGGTGGTGCTATAGAGGGACAGGAAGTGCAAGCTCTGGAATAAAAAGTGCCTGGACTCAAATCCTGGTCTCACCATCCATGTGTCCTTGGAGGAGTTATTCTACTTCTCCCTAGCCTCAATTTTATGACTGTAAAATGAAGAAAATACCACTATCTCCCAGAGTTGTATGTCCTAAGATAATATATATAAAAATACTTAGCCTGGTGTGTCATATATTAGGTATACACACCACTCAAAACATCCTAGTTTCTTGTAAGTATCCTCCACGAATTTGTCCTAATCTTTCAAACTCTTGTTTTAGGTACCATAAGAGTATGAATAGCATGACACTTTTTAATAAAACAAAAATCTATACAAATCTGTACGTGGAAGGGCAGATGCAAAACGGTTAACAGAGGTTACCTTTTGGGGACAGCAATTTTATTTAACACTCTTTTATACTGCTGCAGTTTTGTTGTTTGGTTTTTTTTTTAACCTGCGAAGACTAAAAGAAAATCATTGAGCCTGGCTTTCTTCTCAGCCGATTTATTCCTTCTTTTCAGTGTGTGTAATTGCCACTCTGTGAAGCCAAACCTCCTTTTGTGTCCACCGTACCTCTCCTGCGCTCTAAGAGGCAGCATCAAGATACAGAGGCAGATCCTGTGTGCCACACGCTGAGCTACATCAGTGAATGGAAAATAAGTCTGTTTCGTTATTTTTCCAAAGTTGAAAATAATTAACATTTGTATAGAAGTTCATTCACATACATCTTTGCTTGTGAGGTAAGGATTATATAGACCCTTTCCCCAGATGAGGATCAGAGACATAATGACTTGCTAAATATCCAAGGAGCTAGGCCTAGAACCAAGTTGTATCCCTTCTACCAAAGTGAAGAAACCAGAACACTACTTAGAGTTCCAAGTGAGGATGTTCCACGGCTTTACACAGGAGAAAGCATTTTCCATTGTGTCTCCAACTTTTTTTTTTTCCTAAAGATGCCTAGCATTTTGCTGGTTTTTTTAAAACCATTTTTAAGTGAGGAGTTTTGTGGCATTAAGTACATTTACATTTTCAGCTTGTTGTGCAACCACACCACCATCCATCTCCAGAACTTTTTCATCTTTCCAAAATGAAATTCTGTACCCATTAAATAATAACTCTCCATTCTTGCCTCCCCTCTGCCCCTGGCAGCCACCATTCACACCACTTCTGTCACTATATATTTGACTGCTCTAGGTACCTCATGTAAATGGACTCATACAGTATTCGTCCTTTTAGGACTGGTTTATTTCATTTAGCATAATGTCTTCAAGGCTCATCCACATTGTAGCACGTGTCAGAATCTCCTTCACTTTTAAGGCTGAATTCTATACATTCTATACATATACATTCTATTGCATGTATATATCACATTTTGTTTATCCATTCATCTTTTGATGGACACTTCAGTTGCTCCCACATTTTGGCTATTGTGAATAATGCTGTTATGAATACGGATATACAAATATCTGTTCGAGTCTCTGCTTTCAATTCTTTTGGCTATATACCCAGAAATAAAATTCCTGGACCATACGGTAATTCTATGTTTAATTTTCTGAGGAACTGCCATACTGTTTTCCACAGTGGCTACACCATTTTACATTTCTTACCAGCAAGGCACAAGGGTTCCAATTTCTCTACATCCTCACCAACACTTGTTATTTTCTATTTTGTTTTTGTTTTTTTATAAAAGCTATCCTAATAGGTGTGAAATGTTTGCTGGCCTTTTGACCTTCAAATAATAGCCTAAAATGACTCTCAAGTCCTTATTGAATATCTTGAAGCACATCATTCTACAAGCAGTCTGTGATTTTTCTTTATGTATTATTTTTTGCATACCTACTCTGAAATTCAGTTACTGCTTTTCTGCTCCCTCACTCCACCCACACGAAAAGAGTTGCTTGCAGTTTATCCCCATGGGTTTGGCATTTCACTACCTGAAGGAACTAATGTCTTATATAAATTTGGGATATTTATATGCATTCTCTCCTCAAATCACTTACAAAAACATTAAGAGCACTAATCTCTATTTACATAAGCCTGCCACTTCTGCAATGAGACTTAAAAGTGGATGTCGTATAAGGCAGCACAGCACAGCATTAAAACCACAGGCTTAGGGGCCGGCCCCGTGGCTTAGCAGTTAAGAGCCCGTGCTCCGCTACTGGCAGCCCGGCGGCCTGGGGTTCGGAACCCCGGGCGCGCACCGACGCACTGCTTGTCCAGCCATACTGAGGCCGGGTCCCACACACAGCAACTAGAAGGATGTGCAACTACGACATACAACTATCTACTGGGGCTTTGGAGAAAAAAAAAAAGGAGGAGGATTGGCAATAGATGTTAGCTCAGAGCCAGTATTCCTCAGCAAAAAGAGGAGGATTAGCATGGATGTTAGCTCCGGGCTGATCTTCCTCACAAAAACAAAAACAAAAACAAAAAAACCCACAGGCTTAGGATACAGGTGCATAGGGTCAACTCTCGATGTTGCTACCACTTACTAGCTGTGTGCCTTAGGCAGTTTACTTAATCTCTCAAATTGTATCCTCATCTGCAAAATTGAGAAAATAACTCTACCTGTTTGATAGTGTTATGTTTGGATTAATGAGATAGATCTGTGTGAAGGGCTTGGCCCACTGCCTGAGGCATAGTACAAGCCAGATAAATTAAATGTTAGCTAATTATTATGGTATTTGAACTCCAACAAAAATAGCTAACATCAGCTAAACTTACTCGGGACCAGGGACTACAATAGAGATTTTACATGTAGTGGCTCTTCTAATCCTTTTAATAATCCTATGAAGTAGGTATTGTTATCTTTATTACCCAGAAGAAACTACAGAAAAGCTAAATAACCTGAAGGTACACAGTGACCAGTGACACAGTGGGAGCTGGGGTCTGAATCCAGGTAATCTGGCTCCAGACTTGTTCCTTACTACGATACAATCCAGCCTCTCAAATACAACAGGGGCCAGGCAGCAAAGCAAAAGAGTGAAACCTGCCAGATTAAATGGCAGACTGGGGAATATACAACCCTTTTTAAAGGACAAGCCACTATTAACTCAGTTCCAGCCAGTTATTGCCATAGAGGAATGCAGGCTCAAGTCTGCCTGATCTTCCAATTTTTCAAGAGAAAGCAGCCACCTGGGGGAAGGCTTTAAAGGCAGACTAATGGATTTTAATGTAACAGACTACGAAAAATTCTCTGATGTGGTTTCAGATTCTACATTGCAACTAATGTTTAAGAAACTTTCATGTGTCGAGTTTTGATATAGTATCAAAGAAGAATATACACAATTATCTGATATGGCATAAAAATACTCTTTTCCTTTTCTAAGCACATATCTGTGTAAATCTGAATTTTCTTCATATATACCAGCTAAACCAATATTCCACAACAGATTAAATGTAAATGCCTTCATAATGTCTATTAAGACATTAAAGAGATTTGGGAAAATATTTTAACAATGCTACTCTTCTCACTATTATTTTGGAAAATACAGTTATTTTTCATTAAAATATTATTATGCTAATATAAAGTTTATTATTGCTATTCTTAAATAGATGAATTTTTAAACTTTCTCAGTTTTAAATTCTAATACAAAAAAAAATCAATGAATATGACCCACATAAATGAAGTTCTTTGAGGTCTTCAATGATTTTTAAGAATGTAAAGAGGTCTCGAGACCGAAAAGTTTGAGAATTTTTGCATCAGAACAGTGGTTCTCAACCAGGGTGATCTTGCCCCCAGGGAGCATTTGGCAATGTCTGGAGACATTTTTGGTTGTCACAACTGGGGAAATGCTATTGGCATAAACTAGTTAGAGGCCAGTAATGCTGCTAAACATCCTACAATGCATTAGGAAAGCCCCCTGTAACAGAATTATCCACCCCAAAATGTCAATAACTGTTGAGGTTGAGAAACTCTGCTTTTGAAGAATATTCAATGACATATGAAAAAATGTTAATATTAAGCATAAAAACATTACAAAACAGCAGAGATGGGCTAATTCCAATTTTATTTTAAAAATATATACATATGCATACAAAAAAGGCTACAATATGTCCCATGCATCAAAAATGGTTATCCTGAGTAGGTAGGATACTTCTTTCTTTCCAAATTTCCTATAATTAATACATGATATTTTTAAAACTTATGAATAAGTGGGAAGCCTGTCTTATAAGTGCCATAATCTGATGACTTGTATGATTCGACAGGAAATTCTCAATAGTAAAGTATGGAACTAGCGATATGTCGAAGAACAAAAGCTCTTCAGATAGAACTAGGGGAACACTAAAAACAGATTCTCAGGGCCTCAACAACAGTAAGGATTTACAGGGACGTTATTAAGATAGTAGATGATGCATTGTGAGGTACTACTAGACCACAGATTGTCTTCATGTCCAGTCTCACTTCTTCTTCAACCATAGAGAACCTTAACAATATGCTCTCCTGATTATATTACAGGTCCTCTTCATTCATTCTGAGGAGTTTCTGATTTTTTACTTTTTTTGCAAAATTCCCTACATAAGCAATATTAACAACATAATTAAGCTTTCTTTTCTCTTCGTGGGCAATTCTAAAAAGATTAAACCAATGTAGGCCCCAATGCTTTTTTAGTTCTTCTAGGAAGGCACATAATACCCACCCACAAGCAGGTATAAACAGAGATGTCAACTCTGAGACTAAATCAAGGGCTGCTTGAAGCTGGGTGCCAACCATGCAAATTTCACTTGTTTCTTGCCAGTATGTCTCAGGCAAAACACATGCTTCAGCCATCTACGGCAGCAAGTGCTAAGATATCTGCACTAGGCCATCAAACATGACATCTATCAAAAAAAGAAACATAACAACCCTCAGAGGCTTCAATTAGTCACTTGGCCTTAAGCAGTAACACACAAGATACAACTGGAATTTAGATATAAGACTTGAATGGAAATTCAGCATGAGGGAAGTTGTGTAACAAGATTTTGACAGGCATCTATCTGGATTTGCAAAAAATTTCTCCTCCTGAGTAATGTTCTTGGAAGGAAACCGACTTTCCGAAGTAAGGAAGTATAGGCAGGCTAAGAATTAAAACTGGAGACTCAGCCAGAGTGACAGTCTGCCTCCATCCTGGAAAATCTCTATACTTACTTATCTGTAAAATAATGGAGCACCACCAACTTAATCAAAATAACTATGTCCAGGGACAAAGAAATTGCAGATAGAATGTACTGGCAGAGTAAGTCATTTAAAGATTTTAACACTTTATGTTAGTAAGTCATTTATAAACGCAGAACCTCATGACTTTCCCTACTGAAGGACCAGGACAGAAGACTAATTAAGATTTTAATCCTGATTGTACTACTCACTAGTTGTGAGCCACTGGGCAAATCACTTTACCTCTTTGCTCCTTTGTGTCCTTATACGTAAAATTAAAGGCTTTGATTAGACAATCATTAGTCCTTTCCAGCAATAAAATTCTATGATTCTATAGAGACGGAACATCAGTAGCATAAGATCACAGGTGAGAAGGATGAAATCAGGACTCTAACCCAGATCTCTTCAACTTCTCTACTGATGACATTCTACAACATGAAAGACATTCCAGAGCCAACTGGCAATAGACCAGAAAAACTACAATTCCTGAAAACCCTTCTCAGGGCCAGTTTATACACTTGTGGGGGTCAACTTTTACTCCAGATGTCCAGGTGCTGGATAGATACTCCACAAAACTGAGCCTGTAGCATAGTTTTAATACCAATACCATACCAACTTTTGCTTTAAAATACCTCAGGAAAACAATCCCAACTCAGTGGAATCATTCCTCAAAACGCCTTTCCTCAAAATCAACTCTGCAAAAAACAACCACCCATGGGAAGACTTAAAAAAAAACAAAAAACAAAAAAAAATGTATAACAAGTGACTAGTAGAACAAGAAAAATAAGAGGAGATATACAGAAAGGAAGTGATAACTTATTAACTTCTGGACCTAGCATTTTCTCAATGATTTTAGCCTTTTCTTTTCTTTCTAATAAGAAGACAAGGAGGGGCCGGCCCCGTGGCTTAGCGGTTAAGTGTGCTCGCTCCGCTGCTGGTGGCCCGGGGTTCGGATCCCGGGTGCACACTGATGCACCGCTTCTCTGGCCATGCTGAGGCTGCGTCCCACATACAGCAACTAGAAGGCTGTTCAACTATGACATACAACTATCTCCTGGGGCTTTGGGGGAAAAAATAAATAAATAAATAAATATTTATAAGAAGACAAGGAGGGGACAAATGACTAACCAACCACTCTGCCTCTCAGGCTCAATCCAGTAGCTTAAATGCAGCAGCTGCAAGACCTGACTTGGAGAGAACAGGGGCTTGGAGGCTTTTCCACCCGAGCCATTCAGTAGTGAATGGGAGGACTTAAGAGACTAGGACTTTGGTTTTACCTGAGTACCAGACAGCTCAAATGATTATGAGTAGGTGGCCATATAACTTATCACCCAAACTAGGACCTTTTTAAGAATCAAAGGATCACTAGTAATTGCACTGGTGCAATGGGGAAATTGGCACAGTCCCAAATAAACCCAGGATAAATGCTCACCTTAGTTACAAAGGACCCCAGCAGGCAGCAAGGCAGGTAAAGGACCTACAGAGTTACCTTATCAACCATATAAGGTAATCTTACCTTACCTTATCAACTAGCAGGATCCCCAGCAGAGACAAAAGGGAAGATGGGAATCAGCCTTTCCGCCAACATCTCTGCTACTTGGATCTATTATAAACCCGTCAATTTCCTCCAATGTCATTTTTTCATTGATTCCTACATGCCCCAGCCCTCTGGAATATAACTTCCATTTTAAAATTGGCTGTAATAGGAAAATACTACTCAGAGCACACGGACTTGATCTCCAATGCATATCAAGTCTGTATCCTGAGAGGTACATGATAGAATCTTGGGTATTCAACACTGCAAAGTGCAAGGAGTAAGGTGGCAAGGAAAGTGTGAACATGAAGGCACAGGAAGAGCAGATAACTAAAGTGACAAACCCCGACTGTCAAGTCTTTCCCTAAATCCCTGACTTAGGAAAACTGATGTGAAGAGCAAGTGGAATCCAAGACCAGAACCTACAGAGCAACCCTCCTTGTTCACCCAATCAGTAAACAACCTTGGAAATGAAATGCCTTCTTTTTCACAGAAGCAGAGTGAAGTTGCTGGTGAGAGAAGTAAATTTCACTTGCAAGAATGCTATACTGCAAGTTCATTAAGGATTAAACAGGCTTATCACCTGGTCTAGGAGTCATACCTCCCTTTACGATACTGTTTCTGTGGAAAAGTGCTTCCAAATGACTTTCCAGTTCTCTCTAGGCAAATAACCCCATTTACATTACTTAAACCTTCTTCCAAAAAGTACTTTATTCTGAAGCACATTATTCATCTATGCTCCAGGCACAGATCTTTTCTCCCCATGTATAATTATGAGGAAAGATACTTATTTCTATTGGCTGAAATTCAGCCAAATGTACTCAATCGGCATGTTTTCAGTAGATATCAAACTCAAATTACAGGCTCAGTAAATAAATACGTATATATTGTTTGTACTTTTACTTGGGCTAATGGAGAAGAGGAACCAACTCTGTAACCAGAGTATACCAACTCCTAATTAGACTAAAGTAGGTGAGTTTAACCCAGTGTGAAGTTAGTCACATGGTTTATGTAAGCAAGCCTGGAACACCCAAAGTGTAAGGAAGACTTTAGATGACTGCCAAGATCAAAATCCAAGGGAAGTGATTTCTAGCGCCCAGGTGCTAAATCTGCCTGAGGGGTGAGTACTATAGCTGTGACCAGAACTGTGCTTATAGGCTCCAAGCCCACTGATCCATCCCCTCAGCCCCACCTCCCTCCTTCTGTTTACATATAAAGAGGAAAAAAGCAGTGAGCAAAGTTATCAGAGTGATAGCATCAAGAGATGAGAATGAGGAAAAAAGTCAGATCCTTTTAAAATGCACGTAACATTCTAAAAACTTCAGAGCAGTTAGCAGCACATCTCATGCAGACCCAGGCTGGAAATCCAGCAGCACCACAAACTATGGGAGCTTTCATAAGTTACTTAATTTCTCTAAGCCTCACTTTCCTTATATCTAAAATAAGGTTAATAGTACTATCCATACCTTAGGAAAGATTCTTTTAAGTATTAAATGTGATCATATATGACACATATGAAACATCCCCAAATAATATTTGACAAATGAATGACATGCTCACATATTAGCTATTTTTATTGTCAAATATTTATTTATTTGTTTGTTTGTTTTTTGTGAGGAGGACCAGCCCTGAGCTAACATCCAATGCCAATCCTCTTTTTGGCTGAGGAAGATTGGCCCTTGGCTAACATTCACACCCATCTTCCTCTACTTTACATGGGACCAGCCACAGCATGGCTTGACAAGTGGTGCGTCAATGCGCGCCCTGGATCCAAACCGGCAAACCCCGGGCCGCCACAGCAGAGCAAGCACACTTAACCGCTTGGGCCACCAGCTGGCCCCTCAAATATTTATTTTTATGAACAGCAGTGTCTCAGTTGAATATCAGGTGAGGCATTCCTACTTAATTTGGTAGACACTGGGGAGCACTGGAGATTTCTGAGGGATCAGCAGATGTGAGATAATGAGAGCTACGTTTTAGGACACTTACATTATGTTGGCAGTAGTGACAAATACATATTAAAGCTAAAAGAACAAAAGCTTGGGAAGCAGCTATTGGAACCAAATTTTCTACAAAGACCAAGGTAATAAAAATCTTTTTCCATCCCTAGAAGTATACTTCATTTTATTTTAACCAGAAACAATGAATTCTAATATCTATTTTTCCACTAACACCCTACCTGTCCTCTGCATTACAGAACCCTCAGTAGTCATTTATCAATGTCCTTTCTTGATTCTTTAGCACTTAGTTATGACGATTAATACAAAATCTTTAAATCCCCTTGTATTTTTAGACTATAGGTAACACTGGTTATTTTCCAAGTTGGCAAATAAGACATATGAAGTGCTTAGCAGAAGGCCTGGCACACATTACATGCTAAATAAATGTTTAAAAAATAATTCTTATAGTTATTATTAAGATTAAAGAGGCACACATAGTGTGTTCTCATTACGTATTTTTAATGAACAAATAAACATAAGATGGGCCGGCCCCGTGGCTTAGCGGTTAAGTGCGCGCGCTTCGCTGCTGGCGGCCCGGTTCGGATCCCGGGCGCGCACCGACGCACCACTTCTCCGGCCATGCTGAGGCCGCGTCCCACATGCAGCAACTAGAAGGTTGTGCAGCTATGACATACAACTACCTGCTGGGGCTTTGGGGGGAAAAATAAATAAATAAAATCTTTAAAAAAAAAAAAACATAAGATACCTGTGTGGAACAAGTTAACTTTATTTATAGCAAGACACAGAAATATAACATCATCTAAAAGGAGCAACTAGAGTTGTAACGTGTACTCAAAAATTGCTAACATTCAGCTTTCAATTCTTTAGAAGAGATCCAGAAAAGGTGGCTTGCCCTATAGGAAGAAAACGGAAAGAAAGCTATAAAAAGGCAACTTAGAAAGAGTACCTGCCCAGGAGCAATGAGCCCTACTTAGAGTCCTGACTGCCAAACACTGACCAGGCAGCTCTGGGCAAGTCACCTTTTTACTTCCTCACTTACTTTGCCATAAAATGAAGAGCTTTCTCACTCTCTGATTCGAAGAGGAAGGAAGAAGATTTTAAAAAGGTTACCTAATGCTATATTTCCCAAGCTTCAGTCAATCTTGATCACCTCTTGATTTTTGCCGTATTCACGTAACAATTCACCATTATTTTTCTTTAAATTGACTCTTTAAAATTTACCTCACCTTAAGCAATAAATCCATTAAAAACAATATTTTATATATACTAGTTAACTTTTCTAATATGTAAAAAAATAAACGTACAAACTATTAAAATTTAAATATTCATTCAAAGATCACCTAAAATTAGCTTACATACTTTGGCAAATAGTAACCTAACCTTTATTACCAAAAATAAAAAATTTTAAAGGACAGAGAATTAAGTAGAAAAGAAATGTAATTTCACATTCTCACAATAATCTAAGGGTTACTCCTAACACATTAATATTCAGTTCTTTAATTATAAGAGAGAATATTTTTAATATAATGTAGGGCACCAAAAATTGAAAACAGACTCGATTCCTTCTTATGTAATCTTCATTTGAATTAGGATTTTAGTTCCTTTAACCTTAAAAGGCTTTAGTTCCAACCTTGAGTATCTGAACTCAGACTAAAACAACAAGAAAAGCAATTACTTCTTTCTTGAAACCATGAAAAAGAAAAAAAGATTAAAATTAAGTGGTGTTTGGGCTGGCCCCATGGCTTAGCGTTAAGTGCGTGCGCTCCGCTGCTGGCGGCCTGGGTTAGGATCCCGGGTGCGCCAACTCACCGCTTCTCCGGCCATGCTGAGGCCGCGTCCCACATACAGCAACATTAGAACGCTGCGCAACTATGACATACAACTATCTACTGGGGCTTTGGGGGAAAAAAATAAATTAATTAAAAGAAATAAATTAATTAAATTAAATTAAATTAAATTAAGCGGTGTTTATTAGCAATGGAAGTGCTCTTCCGCACACTCGATGCACAAGAAAACAAATGCATCCACTTCTTAACTTGCGATTCAGAAAGCAGTATCCATTCGTGTCTCAAGTTTTACTGGTCAGTAGAGTTTCCCTGATCTAAATGATTCCAACTGTACTTCACAACCAAATCTATCAATAATCAGTGAAGGAGCACACACTTGGACCCGCGCTGACATCTTTCAATGTGGTAGCCAGGATACGTTAACTGAGGGCTACTGCTCTTCTAAGAACTCTTAGTAATCAAAAACGCATTGGCTAAGTCAAGTCAGTGATGATCCTTTGCACAACATGAATAAAAAGACAACTTTCTGATGTGTTAATAATGTCTAATGAGACTAGTGGTCATCAGTTAAACCTCATTAGGTTATTTTAAAGCAGAAGTGACAAAACCGGGCATAATTCTAATTTTGCCAATCTTTGATAGATATCAATTAGCTGACCGACGAACAACTGGGAAAAATAATGTGTATCTATAAATATCCATGTTACCTTATCCTTACGACATGATCTCTATAATTTATCATAGCAATGTCCTCCAAGGCCATCTCTATGAGCCTTCTTTCTTTCCCTCTAAAGCTCATAGGCAAGAGGATTTCTGCTATATTAAGTACTGCAAACCAGAGAAAAATCAAATATCTATTAAAGTATAAAGCAGAGGGGAAAAATTAAAAAGGGTCACGCACTGTTACAAATGAGAAGTAAATGCTCCTAAAATGCAAGCTTCTTGAGAGCAAGATTTATACCTGATTCATCACCTCTGTTCTTCTCATAGCTCCTATCTTATAAATACTATGCACTGGAAAACTATTTGTTGAACTAATAAATAGACCAAAGAATAAAACTGAATATCTTCACAGCAATGGATTATCAGTGAATAGAAAAGCCGAGAGAAAAATCCACGAATTGATTCCCTAATCACCTTGCCAAAATGTATGTACTATAAAAGATTTTCAAAGACAGAAATCTGCCCCACCACTGGCCATATTTCTCCTGATAAACTACCACTGGACCAAGAAATCCATCCTAATTAAACACATGAGAAGTTTTAATAAAGTCAGACTTTATTTACCTGGCTACAGCCAAACACTTTACCTGTAGATAATATGCTCTTAGGTGAATTTATTTACAAAAAACAGATTCCATAAAATGTGAGATAACTAGTGATTGGGCAACAGGAAATGATCATTAATTAATGTGTTCAATTAAGCATATAATTATTATCATAGCTTTTGTTTGATGCTTAACATACGCTTTGATGACCATACTGGAGTTATTAAGTATATTCACAAAGAATTTTTAACAGTTCACCTCATTGAGATCTTTTTTCATTTTTCACATTGCACTGTGCCATGTGCAATACATGTTAGATGTTGAAGGTGTCAATCTCCTAAAAGCTTTTTGTGAGGTTCGAGTTAAACAACAGTAACAGTTGCAGCAGCAGTAGCAACCAGAGCAACAGCATGGGCTAGGCCCTGGTGCTAAGAACTTTACAGGTGTTATTTCATTCAATCCTCACCACAAATTTCTGAGGTATTACTGCCCCTATTATATGGATGAGGAAACAGAGGTAAGTGACTTGTCAAAGGTAACCCAATCAGCAAGTAGTTGAGTTCATATTCACCCCAGGCAGCCTGACTCCAGGGTTCATGCTCTTAATCCCACTTATATAACTGTGGATACTTATAATGATCAATAAAGTCAGAGACCCATACGAAATAGAAATAGGACTAAATGGTTATCCCAGTTATAAATATGACCAATTAAATGCCTCTCCCTATTTACAACTCCTACTTAATTAATGCTTTGAAACAGTATAGTTGCTGATGCTATTTGAAAAGCTTCTGAAGGTGCTTTTCCTACATTTAGTCATAAGCATTAAAAAAAGAGATCATAATCTCTCACTGTAACTCAAAACTTCATACTTATGGGCTATTAATCTGCTAGTTGTATAGGTTCCAACGCCTTAAATGTCAATTCAGGGGAAACAATATTTTCAGCAACTCTCATCCCTAAAGAGCTGAATATCTTTGTTTACTGCTAAGATTCTGTTTACACAAATAGTTTACAAGATATAAGAAGGCATGGGCCCGCCCCGTGGCTTAGCGGTTAAGCACACGCGCTCCGCTACTGGTGGCCCACCCAGGCGCACACCGACGCACTGCTTCTCCCCCATGCTGAGGCCACGTCCCACATACAGCAACTAGAAGGATGTGCAACTATGACACACAACTATCTACTGGGGCTTTGAGGAGGAAAAAGGAGGAGGATTGGCAATAGATGTTAGCTCAGAGCAGGTCTTCCTCAGCAAAAAAAAAAGAGGAAGATTAGCACGGATGTTAGCTCAGGGCTGATCTTCCTTACAAAAGAAAAAAAAAAAAGAAGGCAGAATTACAATTCCAGTTAGATACACACAAAGCTACATTCTGATTGGTCTCCCAATCAGATCCCCAGAAGATGAACATCCCAAAGAAAAAAGAAAAAGACTTTTAAGCAAACATATAAAGGACTCCATTCTAGGGAAAAGGAGAAGCATACGAGGAGGCAATGGAGGCAATTTAAAGTACTAGATGCAACCAAAGATTTAAAAGGTAAACCCGGGATATCCCCAAAATACGTGTACCAGCACAACCTCCTTGCTGTTGTTAGGATCTCCTGTAAGTAGCACTTCAACATACAGTGTTGTTCCTCATCCCTCTAAGAACTAACACACATAAATATTCTAAGAAGAGACTGCAAGCATCAAGCATAAGCAGCAGTTCTTTATAAAAAAGTAATGTTCACTCAAACCCATGTAGTTTACAAAGTACCTTCACATTTAACATTTCATTGAATACTACAGCCCTGTTAGGTAGTTAGTGAGGGCAATCTGTTATCCCCATCTTACAGATGAGGAATGAAGAGACTTACGTAAATTTATACAATTTGTGACTGGTAGAGCCTCCTACTCCTATCACGTGACACCAAATCCCAGGTTCTTTCCACACCACCTTGTGCCTCCTCATTCCACATCAAAAAGTCACAAAACTATCCTGTCTGTCCCCTTTGCACAGGTCTATTACCAATACTGTAAGAAAAAGTATCAGCTAATAATGACATCGCGAGTTAGAAGTACAAAGAGGAAAGAAAACAAACCCAGCAGAGAGGCCTGGCACTCTGTTCAGCTCCCAACCTAAACTTTGCCGAATGTAGTTCTCACAACAGCTCTTCAGGTAGGTGCTGGTATTCTCATTGCGTACATCAGGAAACAGACTCAGAGAGGCTTAGCAACTTGACGAAGGTCACACGCTAAACGACACAGCAGTGATTTTACCCTTATGAATGCTATACCATACCGTCTTACATGATGTCACAGTAATGCCATTTTCTGATCAACGATAAAGAAAAATACTTTTTTTTTTTTTTTTGTGAGGAGATCAGCCCTGAGCTAACATCCGCCAATCCTCCTCTTTTTTTTTTTTTTTTTTGCTGAGGAAGACGGCCCTGGGCTAACATCGGTGCCTATCTTCCTCCACTTTATATGGGACGCCGCCACAGCGTGGCTTACCAAGCAGTACTTCGGTGCGCGCCCGGGATCCGAACCAGCGAACCCCGGGCCGCCGCAGCGGAGCGCGCGCACTTAACCGCTTGCGCCACCGGGCCGGCCCCGAGAAAAATACTTTTGAGGTTAAAATATTTCATGTTTTAAAATGTCAAAAAACCATCCTCCCACCTGTTGCTGTCACAATCTCACTTCACACAGAACACCTTTTCTCCTTCCTGATTTTCTCTGCTTTCCTCTTACTATCTGCTGGCCTCACTGTGTCCTGGAGAAGGGGCTAGCTGTCAGAACAAAAAAGCAATGATATGTTCCTAACAAATAGCATTTTATAAGGCCACAGGAATCATGCAAATATAATTTTTGCCCTAGGTCTAAGTTAATTCTCTCAAATAGTATGTGTCAGTTCCAAGAAATGTGAGCCTGCCCAAACAATTAGGAAATGAAAACAGTGAACAAACTCTGAACAATCTATTATTTTAATCATCACTTTTTGAGGGCTTTAACCAATCCAGACAACATAGAAGAACAACAAAACGCTTAAAATTAATCTCATTACCATCCCAGAGTCTGGCCTCCCACCACATTATTGCGAAACATTAGGGATAGATAGCATTAGCCTCAAAATACTGTGTCCTCTCCCCTCAGGTGTTAACTGCTAAAGAACAATGATAGATAAGTGAAAAGGTAAACATTGACACTTTAGTTTTAAACTTCGGAAGATTATTGAAGGACCTCTCAAAACAAAATTTAATTATCTTTAACAAGTTAAGGTGTATTTATGACTCCCAGAGGGGGCTTCCTTATCTGAAGCTAACAGGAGGAACTTTCTGTTAGCATAAATTGTACTCATAATGGAAAGTGAATAACTAAAAAGGCTTTTAACCAAAACTCTATGCTTAGGGAACAAATAAGCAAAGCTAAGTCTATCTGAGCTAAACTGGAGGGGTGGGTGGAAAAGCTTGCAGGAAGGACTAGGAACAAGGGCAAGAGTAGACAAAAAAGGAAACAGGAAGAACTGAGCTAGCGGAAGTGTGAGGGGAAGGAGAAGGAGTAAGGGGCAAAGAAGGCCAGAACCCAGAAAGTACTGATGGAGATGGGCAACTTAGGCCGGGAAAATTAAGGAAATGAATGCCTTAGAACCAGAACCCTGCCAGAGCCGCCTCTGTGGAAAGGTCCCTCCTCTTCTATAGACTAAAATTAAGCTAAAGGAAATGAACTGGCCAAGGCTAGAGAAAATGGGGTTCACTCAAGAAACAGGGGAAGGTCCTGCACAAGGATAACTGGTAGAGAATGGAGGCAACTTTTTGTGCTTTTTAAAGTGTTAACTTTAAATGGGTGAATGCTATGGCATGTGTATTATACGTTAATAAATCTGTTATTCTATTTTATTTTTTTTATAATTGTATTTATTTATTTATTTTTTCCCCCAAAGCCCCAGTAGATAGTTGTATGTCATAGCTGCACATCCTTCTAGTTGCTGTTACGTGGAACGCAGCCTCAGCATGGCGGGAGAAGCGGCGCGTTGGTCCACGCAGGGGGTTCCGAACCCCTGCCGCCAGCAGCGGAGCGCGAGCACTTAACCTCAACCGCTAAGCCATGGGGCCGGCCCCAAATCTGTTATTTTAAAAAAGTGTGTTAAAGTGAGCAATGTATGACTGTATGTATGACTTAATTAACATGATTAGTTCAGTCTACAAAAGAGTCCTCTCCAAATTCCCTCACCAGTAGGGTGAGTTGACTTGTGTCTGAGAACATCTCTGTTGGCATACATCAGTCTGGGAAGGAGATGGGAGTATTACGAATACAGAAGCAGCAGGAGGGGGAAGAAATGGGAGCTCTTTAAAGAGATCTTCCCCCACTTTTGCCCTTGGAATTTTGGGCAGCGTGGAGGAAGCAAGCTTTTGTTCGGGTTATGCCTTTGAAGTGGAATATCAGGTTTCTTCACGGGATGATCTAGGGCCAAAATCTACCTAGTCAAAGAGAAAACGATCTGGGGTGGAAAAGTCGTCAGTTCTGGAGAAACCCCAGAAGGTTTATGGTGAAATGATCACACAAGTCTTATCTCTGCTACCCCCAAAGTGGACTGCATGCCCCGTGTCACTTCCGACTGTTACTGACGAAGAAGACGGATGCTTTGCCATGATCCCAGAAGTTTCTGGCGAGCTGCCCACTGACGTAAATTAGAAAACCATTCGGGGACCGGCCCGGGTGAAGACAAGCGCCACGTCCAGCGCTGGGCTCCCCCTTCCTCCCTCTCAATGTAGGAAAAGGGACGGAGTAGGGCAGAAAGCGAGCGGGAACGCCATATCACCCGTCTTCGCCCTCCCCCGCTTAGCCGGGTTTCGGGGAGCCGCCCCCAGCCTACCCCCATCCCCACTCGCCTGCCTTGGGCCTGCGACCTCGAGAGGAGGGCGGCGGCGGCGAGCGCCCCCCGGGGCCGCAGGCGCACCTCCCCCGGGGCAGCTGTCGCCGCGGCCCGCCCGGCCCGGGCCTCCCCGGGAGCAATAGGCTATCGATTCAGCTGCCTGTCGCTAGGAGCCCCGGGAGAGCGAGGCCTACACCGCCCGGCCAGAGCCCCGGCCTCGATTTCGTCACTTTCCCCACACCGGAGGGGGAGCCCGGGGGCAACCAAGCCCAGCTGGGCGGGGGGGAGGAGCGGAGACCACCTGCAACGGCAGCCGCGGCGAAAGGCCGTGCCGGCGCGGGGCTCCCGCCAAGTCTCCCGGGGTCGCCCACCCGCCACCCCCGGCCTCACAAGTTGCGCATTCAAGTTCAGGCCGGTGCCCCCTCGCCTCCCGGGCCTGGGCACTCTGGAAACCATAATAAAAACAAGACGCGGAAGAGGCCCCCAGAGAACGACAGGAGATGGAGCTGGGCCCCTCAGAGCGCCCAGGGGGCCCCTCGACCCGCCCGACCGTCACCTCCCCTCGGTGGACCCAGCCGGCCCCCGAGTGGCAGCCCCCGAGCCCTGCGGCGGCCGCCCTGTCACCGCCCGGCCCCCAGGCCCCTTCTCCAGGACGCCGGCGACAGGGGCACGAGCTCCCCCTTGCCTCCGGCGCGCCTCGGCCTCCTCCCTCTCCAAATGCCCCCCGCACCTTTTCGAGTACTCGGAGGTAGAGTTTCCCATCAAACTTTGTCGAGTGGTAACCTCGCCCCCCTCCCCAACCCACACTTTGCGGCCAGTCCTCCGGAGGGGTCACTTTCCACTTGGGATACAGCGAATTCAGGACCTGTCAACCATTTTAGGTCTTTTTAATAGAAGACATCCTCTCCCTCCCCTCCCTCCCCCTGCCATGGTTTTAATCTGACACCAAACCTTCCCCCCACCGCAGGGGGGTGGAGGAGGGTGGGGGTGGGGACGGAGAGCAGGAGGAGGGGGACGAGGGAGAGCGAACGGGGGCGGTGGGAAGGGGGCCGGGAGGCGCGGGGAGAGGAAGGGGGTTGATTTACCTGAGACCAGCCACTGGCCTCCATTGTTGGAGAATTCAATGGCATTGACACAGCCGAAGTGGCCGAGGAGGTCCTTCTTGTAGAGGTTTCTGCAGCCCCGCAGGCGTCTCCTCTGAAAGTCCTGAGTGAGCAGGGGGTCCCCATGCAAGCCCCGCTGGGACAAGAAGCCCACCACTGACCTCATGCTGCCCCCCAGGCCAGCTCTCCTCTTCATCCTGGAACCGCCGCCGCCGCCGCTCGCGCCGCCGCCCCTCCCTCGGCCTCACGCGCGGCCGCCGCACTCCCCCCACCCGGCCCTCCCCCCGCGCTGCGAGCCGGATGGTTCTTTAACCAGCCATGGCAGACGGAGCGAGGTGTGCAGACACTCGGCGGCGTTCGCGGCTTCCTGATGGGCCCCTCCCTCCCCTTCCCCCCGAGGCTCCTCCCTCTCCCTCTCCGCCTCCTCCAGCTGCTGATCCTCAGCTGCGGCCGCGCTTCCGCGATGCGCGGCCCTTCCGCCGGCCGCGGGCGCCGGGAGAACGCGGGCGCCGGCTGCCCCTCCCCCGCCGCGGGCGGCTGGCCTGGAGACCGCGGGCGGCGGCTCGGCTTTCCCGCCGCAGCTCCTCCTCGCGCGAGGACCCGGGTGACGCCGGCGGAGGCCTGGCTGCACCCCGCGAGCGCCGCGCTCTGTGAAGTTGAGGGCGCGTAACAATCCGAGTGGCCGCGGGGCTGCGGGCTCGCCTCCCTCCCCCGGCGGTCGGCGGGCCATCGCCGCCTGGAGGCCCCGCGCCCGGACGAGTGCGGCTCCCCGCTCTTTTTTTCTGCCGGGAAAATGCAGCCCGAGGTGGCAGAAAAGTGGAAGGAGGACTGAGGGCAGAGACTGTGGTCTTCCTATGTTCGCCGCATCCTGGGGCCGCCGAGCCCTGTCCAAGAGAAGGGAACCAGGAGTTAGGACTGGACACTCGGGGTAAGGTTGCTTGAGGATTTTGTTAGTACATCCGTTCCTCCCCCCGCAAAATAAATTTTTAACGCTACCCCTCCCATCCCCCAATTCAGTTCTCTAATTCTCCCTTCCTCCAGCCATTCAGTAAAAAACGCTCAGTTGTTTCGCCTGGTAGATAATAGGGTTGTATATGGAAAAAAAGGGGAAAGGAATTCTTATGAAGTGAGAAGAAAATTGCTAAAACCGAATTGAGGTCTGTCCATTAGTTCCAGGTACATTCGCAAGACACGAGAAGCATTATTCGAAAATAGCAATGTATGTTGTTTAACTGGGTGCGGTGAGCTCCTCTTCAAGGTCTTGAGTGTAGAGCTCTGAGACTGTACAGCTGTTAACCAGCAGCTGCCCTCCAGGCCAGAAGTTGCTGCCCTTCAGCGGGCTGGGAGCCTCCGCGTTGACCCCAGCGAGGAGCCTGGGTGTTAAGTGCTTTGGAATTCTACCAGATACATACAGAAACAAGTACCCTTGTCAGTGTGTTGTAGTGCTTTTCCTCTGTCAGTAAACAGTAATGTAGTAGACTAGGCGGGTGTCAATTTTGCCCTACCAATTTAGCAGGAATTGCATCCTCTGTATCAGAGATAGCACATGGACAGTCGAGGATACCGCCATGAAAGATGAGCTGGACGTGGAAGAGGACACCCATCAAGTACAATCACATACTTCTACTTTTTGTACAATGACAAGATTAATCATCCTAATAAATATGCAAGTAAATGTTTAATTTAAAAAGTCAACCTTATATATCACATTATATACCACAACTTAACAGAAATTCACCAAATTCCAGAAATTATGGTTTTAGTAGAGTATTATTTCCTTAAACAGGAAAATATGTAGTGCTTTCTTTTAACGAGTTTTATTCTCAGGATGCTTCATAGTGTTTATTCATTATAATAGCCCCATAAAGATCAGTAGTAATATACCAGCTTGATTAACGATTTTTAGCACCCAACATCTTTTCTTCAGAGCGGTGTGATTAAATAGGTATTTTTGTGATTATATCAGAGTCTCCCACTGTGCTATAAGCTTTCTGAGAGTAGAGACCATGTCTATTCTGCTCGTGGGAATATGTCCAGAGCCAGCACATACTGGCAATTAGTGGCCACTGGAACATTTGTTGAATACATGAATGAGACCCTCACACCTCTTAAGTGCATACCTCTTCTCCACAACTTTAAATGTGACTCGCTTTTCCCCATTCCCTGGAATAACTGTCCCATTTACCTCAACCTAAAAATAGACCAGGATCTCGTCACAAGCCAGCTCAATTCTAGGACTTTGTTGGAAATTTCTGTAACTGTTCAGTAACCAGCCAGGACAGAAATGTAGGACCACTCAGTCTGTTTGTATCCTACTGCTACCCTTTGTAAGGACAGTGCATAAAATCTCTCTCTTCTTATTCCCATCATTAGGGTTGCCAGATAAAATGCAGGACACCTAGTTCAATAGGAATTTCAGATAAACAATGAATAATTTTTTAGTGTATGTCCCATGCAATATTTGGGGTATACTTATACTAAAATAATTATTCCTTGTTTATCTTAAATTCA
Organism: Diceros bicornis minor; assembly: GCF_020826845.1. Classification (NCBI taxonomy): domain Eukaryota; kingdom Metazoa; phylum Chordata; class Mammalia; order Perissodactyla; family Rhinocerotidae; genus Diceros; species Diceros bicornis. The sequence goes on from NC_080763.1 coordinate 17,669,835, forward strand.
AGTTGAATTGGGCATCCTGTATTTTTAGTTGCTAAATCTGGCAACCCTACCTGTAGTATAATAACCCAGCTTCAGAAGGTCAAGCTTCATGGTATCTATTTGCTTTTATTAAGAATTTAACATAGTCCCTTGTGTCATTTATTGCAAACTAATAATATTGTACATAATTATATAACACATTTAATCAACTTCAGTGACAATGTAAGTGTGGCCTTTCTCATATAGGTATTTATAGGGAAAAGGCCAGTGCACTTAGCTTAAAAAGAGCGAATGAAATTGGACTTCTGAATAATCTCTCCTCTGCATAGAATGATGTGTGGAGGAAGAGGGAGAAGAGTGAAAAATTCATATTTTTCTTACCCAGGCCCAGAAACTTCTGTATATTAACATTCATTCAGGAAGCCTTGAAATCCTATGGGAACACTTACTTAATTGCTCCACCATTGGTTGAATTCTGATCAAATGTAGAGTTCCCAGAAATTGATTTACTCTTTGACTCCGATATCATTGGAGAAAGAGTAAAGAATCTTTAAAAACTGACTAGGTGCTAAGGAAATGCTCAAATTTAGAAATTGTTTGTTTAAAAAAAAAAACTAAGAAAATGCTAAGGCCTTTCTCAAACATTGACTAAATATGCTAAATTTTAGCATATTAAGAGCTACATATGGATACTAACATGCTCAGAAATTTTTCACTTAAAAGTATTTTCAACTTGAAAATAAACTGTTACTTACAGATGAGATACTAATTCAGACAAATAATACATATTATATATGTATAATTAAACTGTAATGTCATTTAAATTTTAAAGGATAAGTCATCTATTGGTCCTTTCAAATAGACAGCAGTCAATTTTAATTTTGGAGAAAAAAAGAAGAAATTGATCTATTTAAATACAAACTCCTCCAACAAGATCTATAGGACATATGTCCTTTCATTTTTTTAATAATAATTTTATTTGACATACCACAAAATTCACGCTTTTCAAGTTGACAATTTAATGGCTTTTAGTATATTCTCAAAGTAGTGCAACCATCACCACTATCTAATTCTAGAGCATTTTATCACCCCAAAGAGAAACCCCATTCACATTAGCAGTCACTTCCCACTCCTCCCTCTCTCTAGCCCCTGGCAACCACTAATCTACTCACTGTCTCTATGGTTTTGCCTAGTCTGGATATTTCATATGAGTGGAATCATACAATGTGTGGTCATTGTGTCTTGCTTCTTTCACTTAGCATAATGTTTTCAAAGTTCATTCTTGTGTCATATATCAGTACTCCATTCTTTTTTTAGACCAAATTATATTCCATTGAATGGATATACCACATTTTGTTTATCCATTCATCAGTTGATGGGCATTTGGGCTGCTTCCACTTTTTTGGCTATTATGAAGAATGCTGCTATTAACATTTGTGTCCAAGTTTTTGTGTGGACATATGTTTTTATTTCTCTTGGGTACAGTATATATACATCTGTAGTGGAATTGCTGGATTATCTGATAACTCTGTATTTTACTTTGTGAGGAACTTCCAAATTGTTTTCCAAAGCAGCTGACCATTTTATATTCCCACCAGCAATGTATGAGGGTTCCAATTTTTCCATATCCTTGCTAATCCCTATTATTGTCTGTCTTTTTTATTATAGCCATACAAGTGGATGAAGTGGTTTCTCATTATGGTTTTGATTTGCAATTCCCTGATTGCTATTGATGTTGAGCATCTTTTCATGTTCTTAGTGGCCATTTGTATGTTTTCTTTGGAGAAATGCCTATTCAGATCCTTTGCCCGTTTTTTAATTGTTTGTCTTTTTATTGCTGAATTGTAAGAGTTCTTTATACATTCTAGTCACAAGTCACTTACCAGATTTTTTCCCATTCTATGGATTATCTTTTCATTTTCTTGGTTGTATCCTTTGAAGCACAAAAGTTTTTAATTCTGATACGGTCCAATTATCAATTTTTTCTTTTGTTATTTGTGCTTTTGGTGTCATATTTACGAAACACTGCCTAATCCAAGGTTACAAAGATTTACTCCTATAATTCTTCGAAGAGTTTTATAGTTTTAGCTCTTACATTTAGGTCTATGATCCATTTTGAGTTAATTTTTGTATATAGTGTGAGGTGTAGGGGTCCAACTTTATTCTTTTGCATATGTACATCCAGTCGTCCCAGCACCATTTTTTTAAAAGACTGTTCTGCTGAATTGCTAGTGTATAGAAATACAATAGATTTTTGAATATTGACCTTGAATCCTGCAAACCTGCTTAATCTATTTATTAGCTCTAATGGTTTTTTGTGGGTTTCTTAAATTTTCTATATACGAGATCCTGTCATAGGCTAATAGAAATAGTTTTACTTCTTCCTTTTCAATCTGGATGCCTTTTATTTCTTTTTCTTACATAATTGCCTTAGCTAGAACCTCTCGTACAATGTTGAATAGAACCAGTAAGAGCAAACATCTTGTCTTGTTCCTGATATTAGAGGGAAAATTTTTAGTCTTTTAGTCACCATTAAATATTATGTTAGCTCTAGGTTTTATGTGATTCCCTTATCAGGATGCAAGAGTTCCTTTTTATTTCTAGTTGTAGAAGTTTTTTATCTTGAAAGGATGTTGGATTTTGTCAAATGCTTTTTCTTTGACTATTGAGATGATCATATGGTTTTTGTCCTTTATTCTATTAAAATGCTATATTAAATTCTATTAAAATGCTATATTATGTTGATTGATTTTCATATGTTAAACCAATCTTACATTCCTGAGATAAATCCTACTTGGTCACCGTGTTGAATCCTTTTTATATGTTGCTGGATTCACTTGACTAGTATTTTGTTGAGGATTTTTGTGACTATCTTCATAGGGATGTTGGTCTTTAGTTTTCTTTTCTTGTGATATCTTTGTCTTGTTTTGGCATCAGGGTAACACTCATAAAATGAGTTGGGAAGTCCATCCTTTATTTTTTGGAAGAGTTTGTGAAGGATTAGTGTAAATTCTTTAAACATTTGGTAGAATTCACTAGGGAAGTCATCTGGCCTGGGCTTTTCTTTGTGGGAAGGTTTTGACTACTGATTCAATCTCTTTACTCGTTATAGTTCTATTCAGATTTTCTATTTCATCTTGATTCAGTTTTGGTAGTTTGTATGTTTCTAGAAATTCATCTAGGTTATCTAATTCATTGGCATGTTGCTGGTATTCCTTTATAATTCTTTGTATTTCTGTGAGGTTGGTAGTAATATCACCTCTTTCATTCCTGATTTTAGTAATTTGAGTCTTCTCTCTTTTTTTTGGTCAGTCTAGCTAAAGATTTGTCAATATTGTTTATATAGTCGAAGAACCAACTTTTGGTTTTGTTTATTCTCTCTATTGTTTTTTGCTTCTCTATTTCATTTATTTGCTCTAGTCTTTATTATTTCCTTCCTTCTGTTTGCTTTAGGTTTAGTCTTCTAATTTCTTTTTTTTTTAATTGAGGTAACATTGATTTATAACATTATATAAATTTCAGATGTACGTCATTATATTTCTCCCTCTCTGTAGACTACACCATGTTCCCCACCAAGAATGTTTTCTAATTTCTTAAATTGGAAGGTTAGGTTACTGGTTAAAGATCTTTCTTTCTTTTTAATATAGATGTTTATAGCTATTAATTTCTTTCTCAGCACTGTTTTAGGTGCATCCTATAAGTTTTTGTATGTTGTGTGTTTTCATTCATCTCAAGGTATTTTCTAATTTCCCTTGTGATTTCTTTCATAACCAATTGGTTATTTAAAAGTATATTGTTTAATTACCACATATTTGTGAATTTCCCAGATTTCCTCCTGTTGTTGATTTCTAATTCCTTTTTTGAAAAGGGCATTTTTTCACAGGTCTTGAAGTGAGTTCCTAGGCTGTGAAGTAATTGAATTCAGTAATTAAAGTCAGAATATTATTTGTTACTAAAATTTTCAAATCACATTCCAACTCACTTTCCAGACATTTGGTTCGAGTTTGCCATGCATAATTCTTCATGATAAATGAAGAAATCTAGTTTAAAATAATCTTTATGGAGTGAAAGTAGACAGAAATTCTCAATGGCCAGGATTATTCATTTGATATTTATTCAGTGATATTTTCTGTACTAGGCTATGCCAACCACCTGGGTTTTGTATATTTGAAGTTTTCTTAGCAAAATCATAAGCCAGCTGTTTTTACTTATTTTTAATTTTAGACTTCCACATAACTCCTGGTGAGTGGCATGAAAAACTGTTAAAAATAGTTATTGTTTATTGCACTGGTATATAGTCATATAGCCAAGATTTCTTTTCCAGAGATGGTCCCATGGATATATAATGTTTATTGAGCATCTTCAGTGTGCTAAACATCATTAAGAAAATAAAATTGGGCAATGCCCCTTACCCGAAGTAAAATATACCCAAGGAGAAGCAAGAAGATTCTTTGGTACAGAGGTCAAATTTAAATTGTCTTTATGGCTTCAGTGGTAATTGAGGACAGCCTCCTGGAAAATGAACTGACCATAGCATGTGTGTATAAACTTGTTCCTCCTTCCTTCTGAACAAACTGTATGAACTCATAATGTAAATATAATCAGCATTCTTGACTACAGATCCTCCTTATGTTGGAGCTGGTGATGTACCTGGCTATCTGTGAGCTTGCTGGAAGGTAATCGTTGTTCAAATCACAAAATGATAAAGCCCATGAGATCTCAGAAATCACCTGGTCAGATCCCTTCACCCTTCATGGTTTGTTTTGATCACCATTGAATCTACAGCATCAAGAAGAGTTCCTGGCTCACTAGTTATTGGGTGAAAGAATCTTCCTGAAATGCCCTTGCTCAAGACTCTTCCTTTTCTCTGTTGTGTCTGGTCCAGACTCCTTTATCTGCCTGTCAAGTCCCTCCATGATTTGTCTCCCCCATATCTATAATTAGATTTCCTGTAACTCCTCATCACACACCCACCAAGTAGGCTGGTAGCCCAGTCTTCCCTACATACCTCTATGCTCACACTTCTCTCTCAAATCCTATACATACTTTGAGGTCCACTTCTTCCATGAACCTCTTTTCCAACAAATCTAGGCCACATTAGTTTTCCTTTCCTTAAGATTCCTGCCATGCTTACAGTTAGCATCACAGTTTACCATTTAAATGTTTAACATTTCTATATCCCTGTGTAGTTTTTAATAATTATTTTATTTTATTTTTTTTATTCCCCCAGAGCCCCAGTAGATAGTTGTATGTCATAGCTGTACATCCTTCTAGTTGTTGTATGTGGGACACGGCCTCAGCACGGCTGGAGAAGCGGTGCGTCGGTGCGCTCCGGGGATCTGAACCCGGGCCGCCAGTAGCGGAGCGCGCGCACTTAACCGCTAAGCCATGGGGCCGGCCCTCCCTGTGTAGTTTTTAAAAGTACTTTACATACATTTTTTTTAGCTTTATAACAATCCTGTGCAGTTGGACATGAATTATCATTCATTCATTCAAGAAATATTTATTGAGTACCTTTGCCACTGCCCTAGGTAGACACAAAGGGTATAATAGTGAGCCAAAAAAAAGACTCTGACCAAAGTTCATAATACTTATAGGACAGAGACAGACTTTAATCAAACAATCATGCAGTAAATACAAGATTACAACAATAACAACAATTGCTAACATTTATTGAGTACTTATTATATGGCTGGCACTGTTCCAAGTTCTTTACAGCTATTAACTCATTAAATGTTCTCAACCACCCTATGAAGAAAGTATTATTATCCCATCTTGCACGTGAGGAAAATAACAGTTGTGGTATGTAAAAGTATGTGATAACTCAGTTTTCACATATATTAAATGGAGTTGTTATGGTAAATGAATTCTTATTGGTAGAGCCTTTAGATCAGTGCCTGATTTGTAGTAAACATGTCTGAATATTAGCTATTATGATGATGATGATGGTGGGAGATTAAAATGGGAGAATCCTATTAGAGACATTAAGGAGAGCTATGATTCGAAGGAATGGTAAGTGTGAATGAGGCCAAGTGGATGACTGAGTGGGGGTGCTCCAAGGAAAGGTAACAGCACATGCAAAGGCTCTGTCGGGGGAGAAACCTAAAAGAAGGCCATTATGACTAAAGTGCAGATGGGATAGGGAACACAATATCAGATGAGATGCAGTTAAATAGCTGCTAGATTCTGTAGGGGCTTGGCTGTATGAAGGATTTTAGTCTTTATTTAAGAGTCACTGAAGGGTTTTAAACGGGGCTTACATGATCAGATATGTATTTTATAAGATTATTTTGGCTATTATGAGAAGAAAGGATTGAAGGGGTCTAAGAGTGGATTAGAGCAGATGATTAGGAAGTTTTTATGATAGTACAGGGGAGAGAAGATGGTAGCTTAGACAAGGCTAGTGAAAGTGGAGTTGGAGAGAAGTAGATGGATTTAATATAAAAAGATAGAATTTGGTGATGGACTAGAGAAAGTGGTGGACGAGGAATAAGACATCAGGGTAATGCCTAGATTTTTGACTTCCATAGCTATTCACTGAAATAGAACCCCTGGAAAAGGCTAAGGTTTGAGGGGGAAAACCATGAGTTATATACTCATTAAATTTGAGGTGCCTCTGAGACTTCTAAGAAGAGTTGACAAGTAGCCTGAGCTCAGATGCATGTTTGAGGCTGGAGTCATTGATATAGAAGTGATGGTGAAGTCCTAGGCATGGACAAGAATATTCAAGACAAGAATCGAGTGGGAAGAGAAGAAGGCCTAAGACTGAGCTTTGAGAGATGCTTAGGGTTAGTGGTTGGATAGAGGAGGATACAGTAGTCTCCCCTTATCCGCTGGGGATATGTTCCAAGACCCCAGTGGATGCCTAAAACCTTGGATTATACCAAACCCTATATATGCTATGTTTTTTTCCTATACATACATACCTATGATAAAGTTTAATTTATAAATTAAGCAAGAGATTAACAGCAATAACTAATACATAAAATAGAACAATTATAACAATATACTATAATAAAAGTTGCCATAGATCTTAACAATCTCAGCATACTATTTTTTTTTTCTTTCCTTACTAAGTGGAAAACCTTCACATTTTCAGTTAAAGGAAGCAGTTATGGCTTCTCTTTGGCATATCCAAATTGCCAGCATCGCTACTCTGGCGCTTTGGGGCCATATATTAAGTAAAACAAGGGTTACTTTAACTCAAGCACTTCGATACTGCGACAGTGGATTTGATAACCAAGACAGTTACTGAGTCATCAACAGGCAGGTAGCGTATACAGCACGGGTATGCTGGACAAAGGGATGATTCCTGTCCTGGGCAGGACAGAGTGGGACAGCGTGAGATTTCATCACGCTACTCAAAGCAGTGCACAATTTAAAACTTATTAATTGTTTATTTCTTGAATCTTCCATTTATTATTTTCTGACCACAGTTGACCATGGGTAACTGAAACCACGGAAAGTGAAACCACGGATAAGGGGGGGCTACTGTACACTTGCGAAGGGTCAGAAACAGTGGCCTGAAGAATAAGAAAAAAATTGGGAGAGTATTGTGGAAGCTGGGACAAGAAAGCATTTCAAGATGGAGAGAGTGGTCAACTGTTGCTGAAAAGTCAATAAGATGACAGCAAGTGTTGGATTTGTTGACACCAAGATTTCAGCAGTGAAGCACCACTGTCTCAATCAGAGTTCCTTCAGGGGTGTGACAGGGCAGGACCGCAGGAAAGAGTTGGCTGAACGGTATGAGTGGAAGGAATGGAAATGGAGGCAGTTAGATGAGTACCTGGGAACCTGGGATCCAGGAAGGGTTGTTTTTTTTGTTTTTGTTTTTGCAGGAAATGATTCGCCCCGAGGTAACATCTGTTGCCAATCTTTCTCTTATTTTTTTTCTCCCCAAAGCTCCAGTGCATGGTTGTATATCCTAGTTGTAAGTCCTTCTAGTTCTTCTGTGTGAGCCACCACCACAGCACGTCAAGTGACAGACGAGTGGCGTGCTTCCTTGACCGGGAAGCTAACATTGGCAGCCAAAGCAGTGAGAACGCAAAACTTTAACCACTAGACTATCAGGGCTGGCTTGGATTTTGTTTTTTATAATAGAAAAAAAAATTGAGAATGTTTAAAAACCATTGAGAAAGATCCTATTCAGAGGGGAAAACTGAGAAAGATATATAGATGAAATCTGCCTGTATAGTCTACAGGGAGGAGTTCTGAGAAGGCAGGGTGTAGGGAATCCAAAGCACAGGAAAAGAATTTGGCCCCAGTTAGGAGGAAGGACAGCTCCTCCATTAAAACAGGTGGGAAGGGGGCCTGCCGAGTGGTGCAAGCGGTTAAATGCGCATGCTCCGCTGTGGCGGCCCAGGGTTAGCCGGTTGGGAACCCCGGCCCGCACCGACGCACTGCTTGGCAAGCCATGCTGTGGCGTAGTCCCATATAAAGTGGAGGAAGATGGGCACAGATGTTAGCCCAGGGCCAGTCTTCCTCAGCAAAAAAAGAGGAGGATTGGCAGATGTTAGCACAGGGCTGATCTCACAAAAAAAAAAAAAAAAAACGGGAAGAAAGACAGGATGGGTGCTGGTGAAGGTAGGATTATATGTTTGGTAGTAAGAAGATGGGGAGTCCCCATGTGATAGTTTCTGTTTTTTCTGTGGAAGAGAAAAGCAGTGTCATCTACTGAGAGAGTGGGGCAAGGAGAAGGGAACAAAGTTTGATGAGAGAGGGACGGTTTGAATAAACGATGAAAAGTAGGAGAGTTAAGATGACTGAGCTTGGATGTTGAGGGCCCATTTGGAGATTCTCTGGAACCAATCTTCCCTGTTGTATAGCTTTCTAGAGCTGTATACAAACTGCCCATAACCAGGGCCATAAAGAAAGCAGATAAGTTCATTTGGATTCGGGGATTTTCCAGGTGGATGAAGTAGAACAAGAAAAAAAAAGGGTGGAACAACAAAGTTTAGGGTCTTGGCAAAATAGAGAAATTATAGACCATGGACTCTAAGCCATATCAAAAGTGAAAATAAGAAAGGAATTGAAAGAAAGCTGATTAGGATCAATGAATGAGGGTCCCAATGAGGTCAAAGAAAGTCGTAGGAGTAACTAACAGGCAATTTGGAAAGAAAGAAGGTTGTGATAACAGAAGATGCTTGAATTACAGATTCTGAAACTGGCACAGTTACAGATGATGGCCGAGCCCAAGGGGTAATGGAAGGAGTAGGTGGCTCAGGTGGAGTCAAGGAGAAGGATGTTGAGGAAATCAAGGAATGAGTGGTCAGGACACTAGTGACTGGATCATCTCTCTTTTTTTTTTTCTATAATTAATTAAAATTTTTAAAAAATTTTATTGAAGTCATATTGGTTTATAACATTATGTAATTTCAGATGTACATTTTTATGTATCAGTTTCTGTGTAGACTGCATCATGCTCCCCGCCAATAGTCTAGTTTTTATCTGTGACCATACATATATGTGCCCCTTTACCCCTTTCGCCCACCCCCCAACACCCTTCCCATCTGGTAACCACTAATCTGTTCTCTATGCATGTGTTTGTTTATCTTCCACATATGAGTGAAATAATACGGTGATTGTCTTTCTCTGTCTGGCTTATTTTGCTTAACATAATACCCTCAAAGTCCATCCATGTTGTTGCAAATGGGATGATTTTGTCTTTTTTATGGCTGTGTAGTATTCCATTGCTTATATATACCTCATCTTCTTTATCCATACATCAGTTGATGGGCACTTGGGTTGCTTCCACGTCTTGGCTGTTGGGAATAATGCTGCAGTGAACATAGGGGTGTATAGATCTCTTTGAATTGTTGATTTCATGTTCTTTGTATAAATACCCAGTAGTGGGGTAGCTGGATCATATGGTATTCCAGTTTTTAATTTTTTGATAAATCTCCATACTGTTTTCCATAGTGGCTGCGCCAGTTTGCATTCCCACCAGCACTGTATGAGGGTTGCCTTTTCTCCGCATCCTCTCCAACATTTATTATTTCTTGTTTTGTTAATTATAGCCATTCTGATGGGTGTGAGGTGATATCTCATTGTAGTTTTGGTTTGTATTTCCCTAATAATTAGGGGCACTGAACATCTTTTCCTGTGCCTGTTGCCCATCTGTGTATCTTCTTTGGAAAAATATCTGTTCATATCCTCTGCCCATTTTTTGATCAGGTTGTTTGTCTTTTTGTTGTTGAGTTGTATGAGTTCTTTATATATTTTAGAAATTAACCTCTTGTCAGATGTATGATTTCTAATTATTTTCTCCCAGTTGTTGGGTTGTCTTTTTGTTTTGTTCGTGATTTCCTTTGCCTTGCAGAAGCTTTTTAGTCTGTGGTCCCATTTATTTATTTTTTCTTTTGTTTCCCTTGCCTGAGTAGACATGGATTATGAAAAGATGTTGCTAAGACCAATGTCAAAGAGTGTACTGCCTATATTTTCTTTTAGGAGTTTTATGGTTTCAGGTCTTTCATTCAAGTCTTTAATCCACTTTGAGTTGATTTTTGTGTATGCTGTGAGCTAATGGTCTACTTTCTTTCTTTTGTATGTGGCTGTCCAGTTTTCCCAACACCGTTTATTGAAGAGACTTTACTTTCTCCATTGTATGTTCTTGGCTTCTTTGTCAAAGATTAGCTGTCCATAGATGTGTGGTTTTATTTCTGAGCTTTCCAATTCTGTTCCATTAATCTATGTGTCTGTTTTTGTGCCAGTACCATGCTGTTTTGATTACTATAGCTCTGTGGTATATTTTGAAGTCAGGGATTGTGATGCCTCTAGCTTTGTTCATTTTTCTCAGGATTGCTTTGGCTATTCGGGGTCTTTTGTTGTTCCATATAAATTTTAGGATTCTTTGTTCTATTTCTGTGAAGAATGTCATTGGGATTCTGATTGGGATTGCATTGAATCTGTAGGTTGCGTTAAGTAATATGGACATTTTAACCATGTTTATTCTTCCAATCCATGAGTATGGAATATCTTTCCATTTCTTTATGTCTTCTATTTCTTTCAATAATGTGTTATATTTTTTAGTGTATAGGTCTTTCACCTCCTTAGTTAAATTTATTCCTAGATATTGTATTCTTTTTATTGCAATTGTAAATGGGATTGTATTCTTGACTTCCCTTTCTGCTAGTCCGTTATTAGAGTATAGAAATGCAACTGATTTTTGTAAATTGATTTTGTACCCTGCAACTTTGCTGTAGTTGTTGATTATTTCTAATAGTTTTCCAATGGATTATTTAGGGTTTTCTATATATTCAATCATGTCATCCGTAAACAGCAAGAGTTTTACTTCTTCCTTTCCAATTTAGATACCTTTTATTTCTTTTTCTTGCCTAATTTCTCTGGCCAAAACCTTCAGTACTATGTTGAATATGAGTGGCAAGAGTGGGCACCCTTTTCTTGTTCCTGTTCTCAGAGGGATGGCTTTCAGTTTTTCACTGTTAAGTATGATGTTGGCTGTGGGTTTGTCATATATGTCCTTTATTATGTTGAGGTACTTTCCTTCTATACCCATTTTGTTGAGAGCTTTTATGATAAATGGATGTTGGATCTTTTCAAATGCTTTCTCTGCATCTATTGAGATGATCATGTCACTTTTATTCCTCATTTTGTTAATGTGGTATATCACATTGATTGATTTGTGGATGTTGAACCATCCTGATGTCCCTGATATAAATCCCACTTGATCATGGTATATGATCCATTTACTGTATTGCTGTATTTGATTTGACAATATTTTGTTGAGGATTTTTGCATCTGTGTTCATCAGCAATATTGACCTGTAATTTTCCTTCTTTGTGTTGTCCTTGTCTGGTTTTGGTATCAGGATAATGTTGACCTCATATAATGAGTTAGGAAGCATTTCATCTTCTTCAATTTTTTGGAATGGTTTGAGAAAGGTAAGTATTAAGTCTTCTTTAAATGTTTGGTGGAATTCTCCAGAAAAGCCATCTGGTCCTGGACTTTTGTTTTTGGGAGGTTTTTCATTACTGTTTCAATCTCTTTACTTGTGATTGGTCTATTCAGATTCTGTATTTCTTCTTGATTCACTTTGGGGAGTTGTGTGAGTCTAAGAATTTATCCATTTCTTCCTGGTTGTCCAATTTGTTGGCATATTTTTTGCATAGTATTCTCTTATAATCCTTTGTATTTCTGTTGTATCCATTGTAATTTCTTCTCTTTCATTTTTAATTTTATTTCTTTGAGCCTTCTGTCTCTTTTTCTTAGTGAGTCTGGCAAAGGGTTTGTCAATTTTATCTCCTCAAAGACAAGCCCTTAGTTTCATTGGTCCTCTATATTGTTTTTTTGGTATCTATTTCATTAATTTCTCCTCTAATTTTTATTATTTCCCTCCTTCTGCTGACTTTGGGCTTTGTTTGTTCTTCTTTTTCTAGTTCTGTTAGGTGTAGTTTAAGATTACTTATTTGAGATTTTTCTTCTTTGTGGAGGTGGGCCTGTATTGCTATACATTTCCCCCTTAAAAGTGCTTTTGCTGCATCCCATAAGAGTTGGTATGTTGTGTTTTCATTTTCATTTGTCTCCAGGTACTTTTAAATTTCTCCTTTGATTTGTTCATTGATCCAATGGTTGTTCAGTAGCATGTTGTTTAGTCTCCACATATTTGTGACTTTCCCAGCTTTTTTCTTGGAGTTGATTTCTAGTTTCATAGCATTGTGGTCAGAGAAGATGCTTGATATGATTTCAATCTTCTTAAATTTATTGAGGCTTGCCTTGTTTCCCAACATATGGTCCATCTTTGGGAATGTTCCATGAGCACTTGAGAAGAATGTGTAACCTGCTGTTTTGGGATGGAATGTTGCACATTTATCTGTTAAGCCCATCTGGTCTAGTTTTTCATTTAAGTCCACTATTTCCTTGTTGACTTTCTGTCTGGATGATCTATCCATTGATGTAAGTGTCATGTTGAGGTCCCCTACTATTATTGTGTTGCTGTCAGTTTCTCCCTTTAGGTCTGTTAATAGTTGCTTTATATACTTCAGTGCTCCTGTGTTAGATGCATACATATACATAAGTGTTATGTCCTCTTGGTGGAATGTCCCTTTTATCATTAAATACTGCCCCTCTTTGTCTCTCACTGTCTTTTTTATCTTGAAGTCTGCTTTGTCTGATATAAGTATGACAAGACTTGCTTTCTGTTACTTACTATGTGCTTGGAGTATCGTCTTCCATCCCTTCACTCTGAGCCTATGTTTGTCTTTAGAACTGAGATGTGTTTCCTGGAGGCAGCATATTGTTGGGTCTTGTTTTTTAATCCATCCAGCCACTCTGTGTCTTTTGATTGGAGAATTCAGTCCATTTACATTTGGAGTGATTATTGATGCATGAGGGCTTAATACTGTCATTTTATCTCTTGTTTTCTGGTTGTTCTATATTTCCATTGTTTCTTTTCCCTTGTATTTCTGACTGCCATTTCAGTTTGGTAGTTTTCTGTGATGGTTTTCTCAGTTTTCTCTTTATTTATGATTTGTGGCTCTGCTCTGATTTTTTCTTCAGTGGTTACCATGAGGTTTGTATAAAAGATCTCCTAGATGAGATAGCCCATTGTCTGATAGCCTCTTATCTCCATTAGCCTAAGCAGGTTCTACCCATTTCCTCTTCCCCTTCTGGGTTACTGTTGTCACAAATTGTTCTTCTCTGTGTTGTGAGTTTGTGACTAAATTAAAGTGTTTTAATTATTTTTGATGCTTTCCCTCCCTTTGTCTTTTATGTTATAATTAAGTGTTTACTGACCTATTCTGATACAGGGCTGCAATTTTCTGATTCTATTTATCTTCTTGCTCAAGGTTTTGTAAACCTTTGCTTTGTAGTTTCAGATGGGAGGTCTCCTTTCAACGTTTGTTGTAAGGCAGGCCTAGTGGCAATGAACTCCCTCACCTTTTGTTTATCTGAGAAAGCTTTTGTTTTTTTTTTATAATTTTTTATTTATTTATTTTTTTCCCCCAAAGCCCCAGTAGATAGTTGTATGTCATAGTTGCCCATTCTTCTAGTTGCTGTATGTGGGACGCGGCCTCAGCGTGGCCGGAGAAGTGGTGCGTCGGTGGGAACCCGGGATCCGAACCCGGGCCGCCAACAGTGGATCGCATGCACTTAACTGCTAAGCCACGAGGCCAGCCCTCTGAGAAAGCTTTTATTTCTCCATCCTATCTGAAGGATAGTTTCTCTGGATAGAGTATTCTTGGCTGAAAGTTTTTGTCTTTTAAGTATTTTGAATATATCATTCCATTCTCTCCAGCCTGTAAGGTTTCTGCTGAGAAATCCATTGAAAGTCTTATAGGGGTTCCTTTGTAGCTTATTTTCTTCTGCCTTGCTGCCCTTAATATTTTTTTCTCTGTCATTGAATTTTGCCGGTTTAGTATTATATGCCTTGGAGAAGGTCTTTTTGCATTGATGTAATTAGGAGTTCTATCGGTTTCATGAACTTGTAAGTCCAGTTCCTTCCCCAGGTTTGGGAAGTTCTTAGCTATTATTTCTTTGAACAAGCTCTCTGCTCCTTTCTCCCTCTCTTCTCCCTCTGGAATACCTATAATCCTTATGTTGCTTTTCCTAAGTGAGTCAGATATTTCTCAAAGAATTTCTTAATTTTTTTAAAATCTTAGTTCTCTCCTCCACCTGAAGAATTTCTGTATCTCTGTCTTCTAAATCACTAATTCTGTCCTCTATACATTGGATCTATTTTTTATGGATTCTAGATTATTTTTTATCTTATTAATTGTGTTCTTCATATCCAGAATTTCTGTTTGGTTTTTTTTTTTTTTAGAGTTTCAATCTCTTTGCAGAACTGTTTCTTCTGCTCATTAATTTTATTCCTGAGCTTATTGAACTGTTTTTCTGAGTTTTCTTGTAACTCATTGAGTTTCTTGATGATAACTATTTTGAATTCTCTGTCATTTAGATTGTAAATTTCTGTGAATTCAGGATTGGTTTCTGGGGACTTATTTTCCTTTTGCTCTGAAGTGTTAATGTAGTTCTTCATGGTGTTTGATGAATTGATCCTTTGCCGATGCATTTGTGGTAGTATCAGGTTGCAGATTCCACCTGGCACCGCTGGGGCAGTGGGCAGGAGCTGTGTTTTCTGATCCCGACCCCTCTGCTGGAAGTTTTGCAGGTAGGGCTACTCTGTTTGTCCAGGCTGGCCACAGCAGCTCTGCAGGTTGTGCTCATGTGGGTGGGGCCTCTGTGCTAGGAGGGTGGGTAGGGCACCATGCCTGGGGCCTCTGTGCTCAGCAGAGGACTGGCTGAGCTGCTGCATGCTAGGCGGGAGGGGCATCTACTCAGGGGCTGAGCACTTGGTGGGTCCTGTGGGCCACTATGCTCCACAGGCAGGGTGCCTTCTGAGCGGGCAGGGGCCTTGTCACCTGTGCTGCACTAAGGGTGAGGGGCACCCATGCAGTGGCTGAGCCACTGCCACTAGGTGTAGAGCATTCCCATAGGCGGGGCCCAGCAGCACATTGGGCACTCCCAAGGGCCAGGGTGCAACTCCAAAAGCATTTGCGAAGACCAGGCTGTCCTCGCCTCCTCTTACAGTCGCAGGCACAGCTGCTGTGTGAGGATCTGCAAACTGGCTTGCTGCCACTAGGGAGGGGGAGCAGTGTGCTTACTTAGTTCCACTGCCTCCCGGGGATCCAGTCCACCTACCTTCAGATGTATAGCTGCATGGATCTCACAGAAGTCCTGTTGTGCTGTGCAAGGAGTCCTCTGCTGGTTAATGAATGTCCATTTAGTTGTAACTTAAAGGGGAGAGACTGAGGGAACAACTTACTCCTCCATGATGCTGATGTCACTCTGGATCATCTTTTTGATTCTTGAAGTCACCCAGGATAATGGCAGTGCTTGTAGTGGAAAGGAATAATGGGCCAAAGTGTATGCTTGACTGAAGGGGGTGTTAGAGTGAGAGCAGTAAATAAAAGCAGGAGAAGAGGAAAAGACTTGGGTAGGTGAGTGGCATGGGCCTCAGAAGCTGGCTCTTCTTTTTCTTCTTAAGTACAAATGAAAGAACAATAGCCAAGAAACAGCAATGAGAAGCAAAAGAGCAACAACCCCACGTCTGTTAAAGGAAAATTTAAAAAACAAAAAAAAAGGTAAAATCATGACTCTCATGCAGATATAAAATGAAATGTGTTAAAGGAATTAGTTAATCACTATTAATGAGAGAACCAGTAAGATATCCAAAGATGAATCAATATTTATAGGTCAGTAAAATTGAAATGAACTGGAAAATGTAGGCAAAACTGGCTTCTTCCCACAATGGGGAGGGAAGTCAATTGAGCTTCCACTGGACAGAATAGATTTGCGTGTCTATTGACAAGAATTATTTTGCATTTCTATCAGTTATCTACAGTTTACAGAGTTTTCAAAAACCTCAAAAGCAATAATAGGCTAGAATCAGATAACTTGGAAGGGTCTGCTCTCAAGAATGCATAGTTTTTCATTGGAAATACCAGTTATATTTTTTGCTTATTCCAGATTTCCTTACACCTCTCATCCCTGACATATGTGGAACCTGAGAGTATAAACATCACCATTTGGGTGAGCAACAGGAAAATAGCATCTTTAAGGGAGAGTCAGATTTTGATTAAGATAAGAAATTGGAGAGAAAGTTTGACAACACAGGGGCTTTTGCAGGTTATGGATAATTAGTTCCAGAGGGCACAGTGGAAGAGTTTGGAAAGTATAATGAGGCTAGGAGAGAGGCAAGGATGTAGAGAGTAACATAGGCATAATATTACATCAGAACTGTGGTTCTCAGTGGTGGAGGGGGGTTGCCCTCCTCCCTTAGGGTTGTCAGTTAAAACACAGGAACCCAGTTAAATTTGAATTTCAGATAAAGAAAGAATATGCTTTTTAAAAATAAGTATGTCTTGTTTTTGTTTTGCCAAATCTGGAAATCCTACCCTAAGGGGACATTTGTCATGTCTGGAGACATTTTTTGATTGTCACAAGTGGGGGGGTGCCTATTGGCATCGAGTGGGTTGAAGCCAGGGAT
Organism: Diceros bicornis minor; assembly: GCF_020826845.1. Taxonomy (NCBI): domain Eukaryota; kingdom Metazoa; phylum Chordata; class Mammalia; order Perissodactyla; family Rhinocerotidae; genus Diceros; species Diceros bicornis. Next base: position 17,686,819 of record NC_080763.1, read on the forward strand.
GCTGCTAAATGTCTTACAATGCACAGGATAGCCCCCACAAAATGAATTTTCCAGCCCAAAATGTCATAGTGCTCAGGTTGAGAAACTATTTGAACAAAGATCTGGAAATTTTTTATCACAAACTCTCCTTTAAACATTTTTTAACATGCACCCGTGTTTTTTATACGTTATATACATATACTACTGTCCTAATATGTACATTTTTAAATCACAGAAATGTTGAAAAATTTAAAAATTAAAGGATGAGATGAAGCTGAAATAAACACAATATTTTAAAATATAAAATTTTGTTTATTATGTATACAAAAAGCCCCTTTTGCTCCCACAAACTTTTTTTTTTTTTTAATAAGAGCAATCTGATTGACTTTGCTTTATTTTTGAAATAGTGGTTTAACACACTATGATAGGGCCGGTCCCGTGGCTTAGCGGTTAAGTGCGCGCGCTCTGCTGCTGGCGGCCCGGGTTCGGATCCCGGGCGCGCACCGAGGAACCGCTTCTCCGGCCATGCTGAGGCCATGTCCCACATACAGCAACTAGAGGGATGTGCAGCTATGACATACAACTATCTACTGGGGCTTTGGGGGAAAAATAAATAAATAAATAAAATTATAAAAAAAAACACACTATGATATTATGATCTCAAAAGTTTGTCTCTGTGATCTGTTTATTACTTGGTTTTAATGGAAATGAAACTTACAAAAATATAAAGGATCCAAATGGAAAAATAGTTGGCTGGGCTGACTCAAACGTGAAACTAATTTTTCAGTCCCACTCAATTTTATTCAAATTCAGCTAGTTAATTTTTATCTTCCATGATCAATTAGTTGCATTTGTAAGTTAATTAGAAGATGTTATATTTTTGACAAATATATTTAAAATTCACAGAATCTCTTTTATTTGGAAGATTCTTAAACACAGTAGAAAACTATTTCCAAGGTTTTTTGTGTACAAATATGAGCTTTTTTTTTTCCCTTGGTGAGGAAGATTAGCCCTGAGTGAACATCTGTTGCAATCCTCCTCTTTTTCCTGAGGAAGATTGGTCCTGGACTAACATCCATGCCCATCTTCCTCCCCTTTATATGTAGGATGCCTGCCACAGCATGGCTTGACGAGTAGTGCGTAGGTCCGTGCCTGGCATCCAAATCTGTGAACCCTGGGCCACCGAAGCAGAGCGTGTGAACTTAACCACTATGCCACCAGGCTGATCCCCGGATATGAGGATTTTTATAAGTGACATACTTCTATATTTTTTGGCCAAAAAAAAACCCCACCAAAATGGAAACACTTCTAAATATCCTTTTTCAAAATATTCGTTTACAATAGCTTTCAAAAAGCAGTTGTTTTCTCACTCATTACACTATTGACTTTATCTTGAAGGAACAGTTTTAAAACATAGTTTTTTAGTATCTATAAAGTAGCATACTACTGACAGCCACCTTATCATTCTAAAAAGTCAGCAAAGTTCGAATGCTTGTCTTTTTGTAAAAGTGCAAGTTATTTATAGGTTCTGACAACTATTTAATACTCTGATAAGAAACACCTACCAAATCTCTGAGTGAAGCCAAATATCTTTGTCATCAATCCCCATTTCATCACAGACCACTGTATTACAAAGATTCTGCTATGTAAAAGTCTTGTTTCTACAAAAATGAACATGTTGATGTCATCCCTTAAGCACCAAAAATATAACATAGGCAAGCACCACTATCAATCCATCTGCACTGTGGAATCCTGTGTCTCCCTCCACATACCAGAATGACTCAACCAGCTGGCGTCCAGACCAAATAAGGATGCCAGTGTCCATCTGTATATCAAATAGAAGCAAAGCTGAATTAAAAATTTTTTTTTAGATTTAAAAAGTATAAATAGAAATCTGACATTTTCTTTTAACATCCCAGTGGACCATCCTGCACACCCTGGATGTGCCCATCCTACTCCACTGCATGGACCTTTACATTAGAGGATGGGGTAGCTTGGAACCATTTCCACCTCATTGCTGAGGAATGTGAGGCCTAGACAGGTGCAGTAAATTTAAGTCAGAGAGGCCTGGGTTAGAGCTCCCTAAAATGGCTCCATCATTCATCAGCTGTGCAGTCTTGTGCAAATTACATAATCTCTGTGCATCTGTTTGTACATTTGTAAAATGGAATAATATTGTAAAGTGGATATAATAATACCTCATGGAACTGATATAAGGATTAAATAATTTTTTTAATATAACCATAATACCTTTCCTAAACCCTCACAAATTTAGCACACTCCCCAAGCCCTTGCCCTCAACCTTGACCTCCATATCTGCTTTACAAGGGTCACGGAGGCCATCAGTTGAGAACTCCCTCAATTCCAGGTCTGCCCATGGCAAAACTCCTCTTTGAAAGCACTGTGCTCTGGAACCATCTCACGTTATCTCCTCATGCACCTTGTTCCATCAGTCTTCCCCTCTTTATCCTATATATTAATCCACTGTAGTGCTACTGGCCTTTTCCTCTAAGTTGGCAAATATGGTCAAGTGCCTCCTAACACTGAAAAAAATTTATTTTTTTCACTTAGGTAATAAGTTAAAATCCATATTTATGCTCTCCCTCAACTTCTGAGAGGAAACCATGAATAACTGTTTAGTATTTATAGATCTACCTCATTATTTAAAATTCCTACTAACCTCATGTTCCATAGTCAACAAATATTTCTTGAGTGTCTACATTGTTCTATGCACTGAGGATATAGCAGTGAACAAGCTGGATAATATTCCCTGCCCTAAGGAGCTTACCTTCTAAAGGGAGCAGGGCACAAAAAGTCAATAGGTAAACAAGTGAAATATATAGTGTTAGATGGTGATAAGTACTTTGAGGTTTAAATAGGGTGATCAGAGAAAGCATCAGCGAGAAAAGTAACATTTGAATAAGATTTGAAGGAGAAGTCTTGGTGGATATCTAGGGAACGAGCATTCTAAGCAGAGGAAACAGCAAGTACAAATGCTGTGAGGCAGGGGAATGCTTGCCATTGAGTTATAGTTGCAGTATCCCTGTAGGGGCAACGTTAATTAATTCTCATATTCATCAAGGTTCTATCTGAATATATTGAAACCAAAAGACTAAATTGTAAAGTTAGCCACCACCAGCAATCCTTATATAAAATAATAAGGGGAATCAGGAGAGATTCTTTTTTTTTTTTTTTGTGAGGAAGATCAGCCCTGAGCTAACATCCATGCCAATCCTCCTCTTTTTGCTGAGGAAGACCAGCCCTAAGCTAACATCTATTGCCAATCCTCCTCCTTTTTTTCCCTTTTTCTCCCCAAAGCCCCAGCAGATAGTTGTATGTCATAGTTGCACATCCTTCTAGTTGCTGTGTGTGGGATGCCACCTCAGCATGGCCAGACAAGCGGTGCGTCAGTACACATCCGGATTTGAACCCGGGCTGACAGTAGCAGAGCACGCGCACTTAAACGCTAAGCCAGGGGGCCGGCCCCTGGAGAGATTCTTTTTATGTGCACACATAAAAAGTTAGAAGAACATATGCATTGCTCTTATTGTGCTCATTTCTGTAAGTGGTCACAAGGTCACAGTTGACATTTATAACTATTGTCTTCCACTATCCATTCATTATTTCCTTTGCCCTCCACTAGAACCCCTTTTTCTTTTTTTTTTTTTTTTTTTGTGAGGAGATCAGCCCTGAGCTAACATCCGCCAATCCTCCTCCTTTTTTTTTTTTTTGCTGAGGAAGACGGCCCTGGGCTAACATCGGTGCCTATCTTCCTCCACTTTATATGGGACGCCGCCACAGCATGGCTTACCAAGCAGTGCGTCGGTGCGCGCCCGGGATCCGAACCAGCGAACCCCGGGCCGCCGCAGCGGAGCGCGCGCACTTAACCGCTTGCGCCACCGGGCCGGCCCCTGAACCCCTTTTTCTGGTCAGAGTTCTCTACCTGGTGGCGTGAACCAAACTTTCATTCCTGAAGGATCTAAATCCCCTTCAGGGTCTTGCTTTTTTCTGGTTGCTTTAATTTTCCATTAATCTTTCCTATTAGAAGTAGAAGTGCTCAGAGGCTTCCCAGAGAATCTCTTGGGTTCCAGACAAACTCTTGGGTACCTGTCCCTATTGTGTAATACAGACCCAATTCCCTCTTGGTATTTAACATCAATCATCTCACCCAGTTGAGTAATCCTTTCTTGGCTGTTGGTTCTGTGGCATGAGGAGCCCAAAATGTCTAGGTGGCATCTCAACTTCCCATTCAATGGAACTAACTGTTATTGTGTTTCATGGTAAAAGCACTTCTCTGTTGGGAACTAAGACCTCCAAACCAGCAGAACTCAAAATTGCAGAGAGGGAAAGTAAAAATTCTGAAAGTGGATTATTAGGTGTAAGAGTGAGAACAGCCACTTCCATTTCTGATCCTTGATTCATGGATCCATGTATTCTGGCTGTAGAAGAAACAGCACATTTTATTGAAGAATATATTGAATTTTGTAAGACAATCCCAAGCTTTCAAGATGCTATCTCCCCCCTGACATTGGTGCTGAAACCAAGCCATCAGTAGGCTATTTCAGCTTTCCATTAGGCCAGCTGCTTCTGGATAACGAGGTATGTGGAAAGATCAATGAATTCCAAAGACTGAGCGCAGTGACACACTTCTTTTACAGTGAAATGTGTTTCTCAGTTAGAATCAACATGGGGGAGTGACATCAGCATCATGGCAGAGTGAGTTGTTCCCTTTGTCTCTCCCCTCTAAGTCACAATTAAATGGACATTCGTTAACCAACAGAGAATTCCCTACACAACACAATAGGATGTCTGAGAGCTTGACACAGCCATACATCTGAAGGTGGGGGGACTGGATCCCTGGGAAGCAGTGGAACTAGGTGAGTGGACCACCCCCCCAACCCCCCACCCCAGCAGCAGTGATCTAGGACGCAGGTCTTCACATGGCAGCCTGCTGATACTGTAAGAGGAGGTGGGGGCAGCCCAGCCTGAGTATGAAGGCTTTTGGAATTGTGGCCCCGCCCACAGGAGCACCCACTCGTGCTATGGCGGCCCCGCCCATGGGAACCCTCCCCACACACTGATGCGGCTCAGCCCCCACAGACTGCCCATTAATCGGTGTAGATCTGGTCTTCTGGCCATTTCTCAGTCCAGATAAAGTGGACAACCAAATGTACGTCTTGAAGATCTGCCCATTGGGAGGATTTTGCTTCACCACTGTCTTTCAAAGATACTCCTGTTGGGGACTATAGTGCCACAGCAGTGTCTTTTGTTTGGTGCAGAATTATCTGTAAATCAGGCATGATACAGGTGAATTACATTGGTTGATTTTCAAATGTTAAACCAACTTTCAATTCCTGAGATAATTTTTTTCTTCTCTCTTTTTTTTTCTCCTCAATCTGGCTAGAGGCATGTGGATTTTATTGATCAATTCAAAGAAACAGATTGTTTTCATTGATTACTGCTATTTTTGCTCATTTTCTATTTTGTTGATTTCTATTCTTATCTTGATTATTTCCTTCTATTTTCCTTGGGCTTAATTTGCTTTTGTTTTTCTTTTCTTTTTTTTTTTTTAAAGATTTTATTTATTGATTTATTTATTTTTCCCCCAAAGCCTCAGTAGATAGTTGTATGTCGTAGTTGCACATCCTTCTAGTTGCTGTATGTGGGACGGGGCCTCAGCATGGCCAGAGAAGCGGTGCGTCGTGCACGCCCGGGATCCGACCCCAGGCCCTGCTTTTGTTTTTCTAATTCCTCAACTTGGAAAGATAGATTGTTGATTTTAGAAATTTCTTCTTTTCTAATATAAATGTTTAAAGCTATAAATTTCCCTCTAAGCACTGCTTTATCTGGATCCCACAAAATAGTGAAATTTTTATTTTCATTATTCATTTAAAAATATCCTCCAGGGCCGCCCCGTGGCTTAGTGGTTAAGTGCGCGCGCTCCGCTGCTGGCGGCCTGGATTCGGTCCTGGGCGCGCACCTACGCACCGCTTCTCTGGCCATGCTAAGGCCGTGTCCCACATACAGCAACTAGAAGGATGTACAGCTATGACATACAACTATCTACTGGGGCTTTGGGGGAATAAATAAATAAATAAAATTATTAAAAAAAATAAAAATAAAAATATCCTCCAATTTGTCTTGATTTTTTGACTTGTGGATTATTTAGAAGTGTGTAGAATGATTTCCAGATATTTTGAGAATGTTATTGTTATTTATTTATAATTTAATTCCATTGTCAGAGAAATACTCTTTAAAATTTCAATGTTTAGAAATTTATCAGTACTTGTTTTATTACAACATATGGTCTGTCCTGGTGAACATACCATTTGCACTTGAAAAGAAGGTGTATTTTGCAGCTGTTGAATGTAGAGTTCTATAAATATCAATTAGGACAAAGTAGTTGATAGTGTTGTTCATTTCTTATTTGTGTTTGATGATTTTCCACCTGGTTGGACTATCAGTTGCCTAGAGAGGGATGTTAAAATCTCCAAATATGGGGGCTGGCCCAGTGGCACAAGCAGTTAAGTGTGCGTGTTCCGCTGTGGCGGCCCGGGGTTCATCAGTTCAGATCCCGGCGCACACTGACGCACCACTTGTCAGGCCATGCTGTGGCAGGCGTCCCATATAAAGTGGAGGAAGATGGGCATGGATGTTAGCCCAGGGCCAGTCTTCCTCAGCAAAAAGAGGAGGATTGGCAGATGTTAGCTCAGGGCTGATCTTCCTCATAAATAAATAAAATAAAATAAAATAAAATAAAATAAAATAAAATAAAATAAAATAAAATTTCCAACTATGATTATGGAATTGTCCATTTCCCTTTTAATTCTGATAACTTTTGCTTCATGTATTTGGAAGCTCTGTTATTATGTATATACATGTTTATGATTGTTATGTCTCCTGATACATTGACCCTTTTATTATAAAATGCCCCTTTTTATCTCCTGTAGCACTTTTTATCTTACAATCTGTTTTGTCTGATATTAATATAGCCACTCCATTTCCTTATGCTTGTTGTTTGCATATCTTTTTCTATTTACTTTCAAACTATCTTTTTTTTTTTTTTTGCCTGAGGAAGTTTTGCCCTGGGCTAACATCTGTTGCAAATCTTCCTCTTCTTTTTTTTAATGTGAGCCCCCACCACAGCGTGGCCACTAACAGGTGAGTGGTGTGGGTCTGCACCCAGGAACCGAACCTGGGCCACTGAAGCGAAGCCTGCCGAACTTAACCACTAGGCCACCGGGGCTGGCCGTCAAACTGTCTGTGTCTTTATATTTTATGTATTTAAAGTGTGTATTTTATAGTAGTAAAAAAGTGGAGTTTGCTTTTTTATGAAGCAATTCTGCCAATCTCTGCCTTTCCCATGAAGTGTTTAATCCATCAACATTTAATTTAATTATCAATATGGTTGGATTTAGGTCTTCTATTTTATTATTTGTTTTCTGTTTGTCCTCTCTGATTTTTGTTCCTCTGTTTTTCCTTTCTTGCCTTCTTTTCAATTATTTAAACATTTTTAAAAATTTAATTTTAGGGCCGGCCCCATGGCTTAGCGGTTAAGTGAGCACGCTCCACTGCTGGCGGCTGGGGTTCGGATCCCGGGCGCACACCGACGCACTGCTTCTCCAGCCATGCTGAGGCTGCGTCCCACATACAGCAACTAGAAGGACGTGCAGCTATGACATACAACTATCTACTGGGGCTTTGGGGGAAAAATAAATAAATAAATAAAATTATAAAAAAATAAATATAAAAATTTAATTTTAATTTATCTATTGGCCTTATAGCTATATCTCTTTGCATTACATTTTTAGTAATTGTTCTAGGTATTTCAATGTACATCCTTAAGTTTTCATAGTCTACTTAGAGTTAACATTTTACCACTGTAGGGGGCTGGCCCCATGGCTTAGCGGTTAAGTGCACACGCTCCGCTGTTGGAGGCCCAGGTTTGGATCCCGGGCGCGCACCGACACACCGTTTGTCTGGCCGTGCTGAGGCGGCATCCCACATACAGCAACTAGAAGGATGTGCAACTATGACATACAACTATCTACTGGGGCTTTGGGGAGAAAAAGGGGGAAAAAAAGGAGGAAGATTGGCAATAGATGTTAGCTCAGGGCCAGTCTTCCTCAGCAAAAAGAGGAGGATTGGCATGGATGTTAGCTGAGGGCTGATCTTCCTCACAAAAAAAAAAATATTTTACCACTGTACGTAGAATGTAGAAAATTTGCAAGTCTACAGATCAATATTCCACCCACTGTCCTTTTTGCCATAGTTGTCTTATGTAAGGCAAATTATAAACCCCACAAGGGGGCCGGCCCCGTGGCTTGGCAGTTAAGTGCGCGCGCTCTGCTGCTGGCAGCCCGGGTTCGGATCCCGGACACGCACCGTCGCGTCGCTTCTCCTGCCATGCTGAGGCCACGTCCCACATACAGCAACTGGAAGGATGTGCAGCTATGACATACAACTGTCTACTGGGGCGTTGGGGAAAAAATAAATAAATAAAATTATTAAAAAAAAAAACCCATAAGGTAATTTTTGTTTTTAATAGTCATATGTTTGTTTTTTTTGTTTTAATTACGAGAGGGAAAAAACTTCTTATGTATTTACCCAGATATTTACTATTTCTGATGCTCCTCATTCCTTCCTGAAGATCTGATTTTCTAATAGGTATCATTTTTTTTAGCCTAAAGAACATCTTTTAGTATTTCTTATAGTACAGTCTTGCTGGTTATGAATTCTTATAACTTTTTTTTTTTTAATCTGAAAGCTTTTATTTTGCCTTCATTCTTAAGGATGTTCTCACTGGGCATAGAATTATGGGTTGTCAGCGTCTTCTTTTAGCACTTTAAAAATGTTGGTCCACTATCTTCTGTTCTCCATTGTTTCTGATGAAAGTTAGTAGTTTTTTGATTCATTGTTCTTCTGCATGTAATGAGTTGTTTTTCTCTTGCTGCTTTCAAGATTTGCTCTTTATCTGGTTTTCAGCAGTATGAATATGCTATGACTACGCATGGGTTTTCTTTGAATTTATACAGCTTGGGATTTGCTGAGATCTTTGAGTCTGTAAATGTGTATCTATCAACAAATTTGGGAAATTCTTGATCATTTGACCATTATGTCTTCAAATATTTTTTCTGTCTCTTTTTTCCTTTCTCCTCTCCCTCTGGGACTCCAGTTTGATATACATTAGATCTTTTGATATTGTCTGTGATCTCTGAGGCTCTGTTCATTTTCTTTCCAATAATTTTTCAGTTCTGTTTTTCATATTGGATCATTGCTATTAACTTATCTTCAAGTTAAACTGACTCTTTCCTCTGTCATCGCTATTCTGTTGTTAATCTTATCCAGTGAATTTTTATTTCACATATATATTTTTTAGTTCTAGAATTTCCATTTAGTTCTTTTCTGTCATTTCAACTTGTCTGCTGAGATTTCCTATCGTTTTACACATTATGAGCATTTTTCCTTTACCTCAGTGAACATAATTATACTATCTGCTCTAAAATCTTTGCTAATTGCAGCAACTGTGTCATATGAGTGTCCATCTCTGTTGACTTTCTTTTCTCTTGAGAAGATGTGATACACAGTCTTGTTTCTTCGTATGTTAAGTAATTTTGAATTAATTGTTGTAGAAACTAGATTCTGTTTACTTTCCTTCAAGAGTGTTGATTTTGTTGTTGTTGTTTTTTGTTTTAGCATGCCATTAATTTAGATGGATTCACACTGCAAACTTTGTCCCTGGGCTACAACACATATCTCAGTTCAGTTCTTTTATCTTTGGTTGGGCTGCTCACAGTCTGCCCTGAGCATATGTGTTTCAGGGCTTCATCAGAAGTTGAGCAGTGTTTAAATGTAAATTATGTGGCTCTCTCCTTCTGGTTCTCTCCTTTCTTGGATCTCCTCTCACTGTCCAGCAGCTATGGTTCCCACTAACTCTGTCCTCAGGTTTTTCAGGTCGGAAAGACTGTGGGTTTTCTATCAGTGTTTCAGCACTCCAAGTAGCACTGACTGAAGCCTGCCTTCAGGATAAAGACTATAAAGATAGAAAACTCACCCCATTGCTTTCTTTTAGGTGGTGATTCCCTGTCAGAATCTATCTGCTTCTGTTCACTCTCCAATGCCCTCAGAGAGTTGTTTTTGGGTGTATTTTTGTCCAGAGTTTATGTCTGGCCCAGCATAGGGGCTTACTAGGACATACCATAAGTGAAACTCCAGTAACATTTTATTAAACTGTCCATTTAACATGGGACACCAGGATCAATCAGCCACTGCCAAAGATTCTTGCATATTAAGACTTTCTGAATACCACTTCATTCCCGCTGCTCATTATGATAACTGTGCCCATATTGTCATTTTTATTTTTTAGTTTTTTAATAAACCTTTTTTTAAGAATAGATTTAGGGCCGGCCCCATGGCTTAGCAGTTAAGTGCGTGCGCTCCGCTGCTGGCAGCCCGGGTTCGGATCCTGGCGCGCACCGAAGCACCGCTTCTCCGGCCGTGCTGAAGCCGGGTCCCACACACAGCAACTACAAGGATGTGCAGCTATGACATACAACTATCTACTGGGGCTTTGGGGGGAAAAAATAAACAAATAAAATTATTTTAAAAAAAAGGAAATCATTAAAAAAAAAAAGAATAGATTTAGATTTACAGAAAACTTGTGAAGATAGAATAACGAGTTCCCATGTACCCACATCTAATTTCCCTATTATTAACATCTTATGGTGCATTTCTCATAATTAGTGAACCAATATCATTACATTATTGTTAACTAAAGTCCATACTTTATTCAGATTACCTTAGCTTTTACCTAATGTCCTTTTTGTGTTCCAGGATGTCATTAGGGATACCACTTTACATTTAGTTGACATGTCTCTTTAGGTTCCTCTTGGCCATCACAGTTTCTCAGACTTTTCCTTGTTTTTGATGACCTTGACAGTTTTGAAGAGTACTGGTCAAGTATTTTGTAGAATGCCGCTTAATTGGGATTTGTCTGATGTTTATCTCATGATTAGACTGGGGTTATGTGTTTTTGGCAGGAAGACCACAGAGGTAAAGTGCCATTTTCACTGGATTATATCAAGGGTATTGCTACGGACTGAATTATGCCCCCATCCCATCCTCACAAATTCATATGTTGAAGCGCTAAGCCCTGATTTGACTGTATTTGGAGATAGGGCCTCTGGGAGGTAATTGAGGTTACATGAAGTAATAAGGGTGGGACCCTGAGCCTATAAGAGTAATGTCCTTATAAGAAGAGATACCAGAGAGCTCTCTCTCTACATCATATAAGGACACAGTAAGAAGGTAGCCATCTACAAGCCAGGCAAAGAGCTCTCAGCAGAAACACAATTGGCTGGCATCTTTTTTTTTTTTTTTTGGTGAGGAAGATTGGCACTAAGCTAACATCTGTTGCCAATCTTCCTCTTTTTGCTTGAGGAAGATTGTCCCTGAGCTAACATCTGTGCCAGTCTTCCTCTACCTTGTATGTGGGATGCTGCCACAGCATGGCTTGATGAGTAGTGTAGGTCCACGCCTGGGATTCGAACCCATGAACCCTGGGCCACTGAAGCGGAGTGTGCGAACTTAACCACTACACCACCAGGCTGGCACCCTTGGCTGGCGTCTTGATGTTGGACTTCTCAGCCTTCAAGACTGTGAGAAAATAAATTTCTGTTCTTTAAGCCATCCAGCCCATGGTATTTTGTTATGGCAGTCCTAGTTTATTTAGGCAGGTATATACTGTCAACATGATTTATAATCTTATAATCCTTGATAATCTGGTTGAAGTAGTGTTTGTCAGGTTTTCTCATTGTAAAGTTACTCTTTTCCCCCGCTCTTTCCATAATATATTCTTTGGAAAGAAGTCCGCACATTGTCTCTTGACTTATGTTGTGAGCTCTGCCACTCCAGGATCCCATCATCTCCATTGAAATCAGGGAGCCCATCTCAACTGTAACTTCTCCCTTCATCAAATCTGTCTACAGAAAACAGCCACCATATAGTTTGCAAGGATACTGGTGCCTATCCGCTACTATATTTCTCAATGCCTTAGGGAAGGAAGTGCCTTCTGGGATTTCTTAGGTGAGATAGTGAGGGGGTGGCAGTTCATACCTGATAGATCCCCTCCAACATTTCTATCTCCTTAAGCCTTTAGATTCATTCTTCTAAGTTATGCCAGAAAGTTCTTGCATCTCAACTTTGTTGAATGTGGACCACTACTGAAATTCAGTCAACCAACTATTAGAGCCATTTCTAGCTGCACAAGCTAACGCATTAAATCTAGACTTGTGGTAAGAGCACCCATTTCAACAGTTCAACCAAATCTTATGTTACATTCTATCTCTTTTGTTTATTTCCTTCTTGAAAAGGAAGAATCCTTTATTTCACATATTCTCCAAGTTTCTGCAAATAAAATTCAGCAAAATATTGCAAGAATAAGCATGAGTCATTTCTTCCCAGTCAGAGTGTGGAACGTGTTGATATCTGACCCTGGTTATGGATCTAGAGCAGTAGTACATTTGCAAATGTGTGGAAACATTTTTGGTTGTCACAACTTGGGCTGGGGGAGGTGCTACTGGATCTAGTGCATAGAGGTCGGGAATGCTGCTAAGTACCTTACAATGCACAGGACATTTTCTCGCCACAAAGAATTATCCACAGCCCAACATGTTGAGAAACCCTGATTGACAGGTAACAATGTGTGTTTGGAGTGAAACTCGAGGAAAATAGACATCTCTCAGATGATATTATTACAGAGCTTTTAAGCAAGGGATGGAAGGCTATTTCCACTGATATTGGAGGTCTAGAGAGATTTGGGCATTCTAGAATCTTAACTTTGTTTGAATCAACCCACACATCCCCATTCTACATTTCAGTGTCATACCCCTCCCAGTCAATGCCCTGTCTTTCACTAAAGAGTTCTGGCAAGGCTACGAAATCAACTAATGCTGTAATTCTGAAACCTGCACAATTAAATTTGATGTTTGATTTTCAGCAAGATTAGTCTGTAGGTACAAAAAATAAGGGATTCTTTTAGAGCTGCCATGGAAGCTTTCGTTCTCTGTGACTTGGACTGAATGTTTAATGACTTGAACTTTCCATTTCTTTATGTTAAGTTATTCATTGCGTACAAATGAAGCCACTCCCAACCTACAGTTGTTATAGTCACTATTACCGTCAAATAGTCAAATATGGCACCAAAGCTCTGGCTTTACTGGGCACTGCAACACTAATGACTAAAGGTGATAAGTGGATTATTTATGATGCCACTACATCCCATTTCCCATTGACAAGTTGCTCAACATTGAATTTGAGTTTAAGGATATGACCAAATCAACCCCAAATCCTATATCTGAAAGTCTTTTTCCTAGAACCACTCTTGGGACCATTTTCTGTATTAGTCAGGATTCAATAAAGAAACAAAACTATAGCAGTTATCTTAACTGAGAAAATTAATGTAAAGAGTTACTGGAGATATCATAGGGATTGGAGAATTGAAACAGGAAAGTGGAACAAAGAAGTAGTAATTACAAGAAGTAGATGGGGAAATAAAGGGTCAAAGTTGGGATTATTGGGACCAAATACTTGAAGGATGGGCCCTAGAGAGTGGAACCCAGACCTTGACCAAGACCATGCTGCCCAACTCATATTGTTACCTCAGCAGCTCAGAGGAGGGTCCCTGCAGTGCTGAGACACAGACCTCTGAGGAGGGTTGCTGGCTAGCTGGTACTGGTATCTCTGAGGAGCGTTCTGGGAATATGAAAAGAAGTCCAAAGCTGGAACCAGCTGCTGCTGCTGGCACGAAGAACTGTTGCCTGGGTGACACTAACAGAAACAGCAATGGAACAAGAAGGAGCAAGTCCCTTCTCCCCTCTTCCTGTCTCTGATCTCCCACTATTGGCAGAACCTAAGAGAGCCAGGCTTGCAAAAGAAGAATATAAATTGCAGAGACCCAGCCTCAGCACCACAAAACAGAGCATAGATGAGTAGATTTGAAGCTGAGGAACGATTTCTTCACAACCAGCACACTTAGACAATCATTGTTCAGATTACGTACAAGAGGATGAGGGAGGAGCAGGAGTCGAGGACATTTCACAGGCTTCTAGCATTAGTAATGGAATGAATAGTGGAGACAGAGGTAGAATATATGTGGAGTGGGGAGAAGAGAGGAGCTAGTTTGTAGCATGTGAAAAGATCTGTTGGGTTCATAAATTTAGTTTGAAAAGCCTGGAGTCTAATATAGTACAATTCAAAGTGTAGTCTCTGGACTAGTCGGTCTGCAATTTTAAAAAATTGGGTAAAATATACGTAATAACAGTTGTGTGGCATTAAGTACGTTCACTATCCATCCCCAGAACTTTTCCATCATCTCAAACTGAAACTCTGTACCCGTTAAACTAACTAATTCCGCATTCCTCCCTCCCTCAGTCTCTGGCCACCACTATTCTACTCCAGTCCCTATGAATTTGACTATTCTAGCTACCTCTACATACATTATTTGTCCTTTTGTGTCTGGCTTATTCCACTTAGCATAATATCTCCAAGGTTCATCCGTGTCGTACTATGTACTATAAGTTCATTCCTTTTTAAGGCTGAATAATATTTCATTTTAGGTACATACCACATTTTGTGCAACTTGTTTTTATGAGTCCTCAACAAGATAAAAGCTTGTGCTAGAAGGTAAAATATCTATGTCAGCAAACACCATGTTTAGTTCCCTCGACGTTTTTGCTGGAAGATTTTTTCAATGAAGGAAGCAGAATGCTGATTTACATTCTGGAGCAAGGTCCTTTTCTCATCTCAGCCCAGCACTGTGAGTAGCGCTGGTATCGTAGTTATTTAGGGAGACAGCTTTGGACTGGAGATTTGGGAATCATCATCCTGTAAAAGAAAAAAAAAATCCAAACTAGGACTAGGATGCAGTCTTTTTGCATAATGTCATTTACAGCCTCCTTCTAGGAAGAAATGAGAATTTCTGATAAAATGCCTCCACAAAATTCTAATAAACTAATAGGATTAAAACTTCTGAGAAACCAGTTATACACCCACTCACTTTTCGTTAAGAGTGTAGTGACTTTTACCACAATTCTTTTCTTTTTTGTATCTAATCTAAAATGGTTTTCTAACCAATCTCTGCTCCTTCCAAATATCCCTACCAAAAGTAAATCTTTGAATTGGACTTCTTAAAGGTAATAGTTAAAAAAAAAAAAAAAGAAAAATCATGACTCAGATGCAGATATGAAATGAATATGTGTCAAAGATTTAACTCATTAATGAGGGAACCAGAAAAGATGTTACAATCAGTTCAGAGGAAAATCCAAAGACCAGAAACATATCTAAATTCATCAGAAATGTTGAAATCAATTTTCTTAATAGATGCAAAGCTGGCTTATTGGGAGATGTGGGGAGACAGGAATGTCAACAGAAGCTTCACCTAACAGAATTTATTTGCATATCTAAAAACAATAATTATTTGCATTACTATCAGTTTTCTACAAATTAGCTTATCTCTCTTCAGAATTGTAAAACAATTCAAAGACAATAAAAGGCATAAACCCCAAAGAATCTGAGTAGTGGGGAGGGTATGCTTAAAACAATGCATAGTTTTGCATTGCCCAAAAATCTTGTGGTCCATTTAAAAGTATTTCACACTTTCTCTTATCCTACTATAGGCCTTCTCCCTTGTTGCAAGATAGTGTCATGCAAAATAACTAATAACCATTCTATAGATAAGAGAGAGAAGGTGCGTTTTAGTTGAGCAAAGCTGAGGATTATAAACCGGGAAGGCAGTTTCCACAAAGGAAGAAAGTGTTCCAGAGAAGCATGGTTTTCAGTATAGTCTTATATCTTTTCGAACAAAGAACACTAAACATGCCCAGGATACATATTCATCAAAGTTCCAAAGAGGTATTCAACTGCAAATTAGCAGGTCAACATGACCCTGATGGCCGGGGAAAGAGAACTTATCTTCAGGAGTACTAATAAGTGTGGGAGGGTGGGCATTACTGATACTGGTAGGCGTAGGAAGGGCAGTATGCATTCTTGTCTTAAAAGAGTGCATTCTTTTACTTTGAGATAATGTTTAATGCATTCTTTAATGGTTAAAGCAGATGTACAATGTATGTTTGACAGGCCATAAGTCAGGTTTCTTTAGTGGAAGCCAAAACAGTTTTGAACCAGAATAGCTACTTCATATATCTCAATATGTGAAAATCTCTTGTCAATAGTAACAAAATTTTTGACCAACGCTCCTAACAAAGTTATCTGAAAAATTTTCTTTTGTTTTTGTGGTTTTGTTCTTTTTTTTTTTTTTTGGTGAGGAAGATTGGCCCTGAGCTAACATCTGTGCCAATCTTCCTCTTTTTTTTTTTTTTTTTTTTTTTTTTTTGGTGAGGAAGATCAGCCTGGAGCTAACATCCAATGCCAATCCTCCCCTTTTTGCTGAGGAAGATTGGCCCTGGGCTAACATCCATGCCCATCTTCCTCTACTTTATATGGGACGCTGTCACAGCATGGCTTGACAAGCGGTGTGTCACTCCACGCCTGGGATCCAAACCTGCGAATCCTGGGCCATCAAAGCGGAGCTCGAGCACGTAATCACTGCACCACTGGGCCGGCCCCAAGTCTTCCTCTATTTCATATGTGGGTCGCCGCCACAACATGGCTTGACAAGTGCTGTAGGTCTGTGCCCAGGATCTGAACCAGCAAACCCAGGCTGCCGAAGCGGAGCGTGCTGAACTTAGCCACTACGCCACAGGGCCAGCCCCTGAAAAATTTTCTTTAACACTTCTAACATTGGTTACTGATGTAAGAGAGTAAGGCAGGAGTCTCTAAAGAAAATAATTTTCACTGAATCCTCATATTTTTAGTATGGCACCCCTATCGTTAACTAGACAAGGTACCCTCTACTTTACCTTCTCCAGGGAATCAATCCTGAGCCTTCTGCAGGGGACAAGGGGCAGTCACTTGGGAGCAAGGGAGGAAATCTCGTGGTCTAACTGCTTCTGAAATAGACTTTTAAACAATTACTCTGCTGTTAGTCCCAACTTTACCCTAGCTTCTTGAGGTAGCTGGTGCTGCCAAGTCTTGAGCCTTTTGGTGGTTCTCTGGGCAAATCAGGCTTGCTCTTAGCTTTCTCCTTTGATAGATGATGAGTCTGCTAAGTCAGTTCCCACTATCCTTCTGCTTTCCAGCTTCCAAATTGTTAGTAATTTTATCTCCTCTTCTGTTCTCTGAGAGACTGACTTTGCAAATGGACAATGGCTAGATCATACATGACAATAGAAATCTGACCCATTACTTCTACAGCAACCAGCCTGGGAAGCCAAACCACAACCTCTGGGGCCATCAGCCCAGAATGGTCAGAACTTGTTAATGAGTCAGCTTCCTTATATTTTGCCCCAACTTCCAGCACAGGACCAGCCATAGAAAGCCAAGCCAATCACATAAGAAGCCTGGCTTCTAGTGAGCCCTTCTCCAGCTTTCGCATGACAGTGACCTGCAGGGCCAGCCCTGATGGTCTAGTGGTTAAAGTTCGGCATTCTCACTGCTTCAGAGGCCCGGGTTTGTTTTCTGGTCACAGAACCACACCACCTATCTGTCAGTTGCCATGGTGTGGTGGCAGCTCACACAGAAGAACTAGAAGGACTTACAACTAGGATATACAACCATGCACTGGGGTGCTTTGGGGATAATTTAAAAAAAGAGAGAGGAAGATTGGCAACAGATGTTAGCTTAGGGTGAATCCTTTCCTGAAAAAAAAAAAAAAAGGACAATGACCTCCAATCAGAGCATATCTGAAGCCTTCTTTTTTTTTTTAGTGAGGAAGATTAGCCCTGAGCTAACATCCATTGCCAATTCTCCTTTTTTTCCCTAAGAAAGATTGGCTCTGAGCTGACAGCTGTGCCCATCTCCCTCTATTTTATATGTGGGATGCTGCCACAGCATGGCTTGATGAGCAGTGCGTAGGTCTGCACCTGGGATCCAAACCTGTGAACCCTGGGCCGCTGAAGCGGAGTGTGCAAACTTACCCACTATGCCACCGGGCCCAAACTTACCCACTATGCCACCGGGCCGGCCCCAGGCCTTCCCTTTTTTTTTACTATAAAGCTTTCCCCCTCCTTTGCCTGCCTTTGAGTCTTTGCCAATCACAAGTGATAGTGGCTGACTCCCTGCTATAGCAAGTTCTGAATAAATAGTTTCATTTGAGTGGTCTTCATCTTTTTCTAATCTTTTTTTACCTTGAAGTTTTGTGTTTTTCCCATTGTTTTAGAGGGATTTCAGGAGGAAGTGGAGTTACATGTGGCTCAATCCATCATCTTTAACGGAGGCCTCTTCCTGTGCTCTTTTCTCTGTGACTTAGATATCAGCAGTCCACCCTTTACCCTCCAGCTCCAGAAAGCCCAAAAATAACCTTTGTTTTTTCCTCTTACAAACCTGATGTAAAAGGTGATGCAAAATTCAACACCAGAGATTCCTCAAAAAATCAAGGATAGAACTACCATATGATCCAGCTATTCCACTGTTGGGTATTTATCCAAAGAACTTGAAAACACCAATTTGTAAAGGTACATGCACCCCTGTTCATTGCAGCGTTATTCACAATAGCCAAGACTTGGAAGCAACCTAAGTGCCCATCAAGGGACGAATGGATAAAGAAGCTGTGGTATATATACACAATGGAATACTACTCAGCCATAAGAAAGGATGAAATCCAGCCATTTGTGACAACATGGATGGACATTGAGGGTATAATGCAAAGTGAAATAAGTCAGAGGGAGAAGGTCAAATACCGTATGATTTCCTTCATTAAATAGTAAATAATAACAACAATAAACAAACACATAGGGACAGAGATTGGATTGGTGGTTACCAGAGGGGAAGGGGGGAGGGAGGAGGGTGAAAGGGATAATTCGGTACATGTGTGTGGTGATGGGTTGTAATTAGTATTTTGGTGGTGAACATGATGTAATCTATGCAGAAATAGAAGTACAATGATGTACACCTGAAATTTTTACAATGTCATAAACCAATGTTACTGCAATAAACAAAAAAATTAAAAAAAAAAAATTCAACACCAATTCAAATTCCTCCAAAGAATCTACTGGAACAAAAGCATTAGAGAATGATATAGACTTAACTGAATCTTACCTATGAGATAGAAGATGAGGTTACACAACATGCACCCACCCCACTGCAAAGAACTTAAACTCAACTCCCCAAACACTTTAAATATTTATTTCTCCCCCAAAGTCTCTCCTCTGAGATGTCTTTCTCTTTCTCCCAGAAAGTTTGGAGCCTTGCTGACTCCTCCCTCTATCTCTGATTGATCACTTGAATCTTCTAATTACTCATTCCTTTACCCTACAAAGCAATTGAGCTCAGCCCCCAAGCACACCACTCAATGCAGAACAAAAGGAATGCTGATTCACCAGCCTTTCAACCCCTATTATTAGATGAACTTGTCCCATTTTGGGGGGGGGGTCTCACCCTCATTCTAAGGGGCCTTCATGAATTTCTTCTAAATGAATCCAGGCATCTTTCCCAAGAGGTAGTCTCATTCCAACTCCTTAGGAGAAAAAGAAAGTTCCCTATCTATCTAAACCACCAAAAAACCGTTCCTTTTCCCACTTACTAACGAATAGTCTTTTTGTGTTTCCAACTAGCTTGTAAGCTTCTTGAGTGCATAGCTACATATTTTTATAATCTGTATAGTACCTAATAATATTACAAAAGTTTATAGAAGGGATCAATGGGCAGAAAGGATGGATAGAATTTTGATAGAAGAAAATAGGATTTCAGAAGAGCCTATTTAGTGGTTCCTCTAAGTTTTCGCCTTCATCTTCAATACACTGAACAAGTCCAATAAAAGTTTTCCACCTTTATTGTGTATCTTTAGTGCTGGGCACTGTATTCAACAAGTTTTAGTTGACCTGTGTGACATGCATTTATTATTAATATCAGTATCAGTTAGGGACTGGGTTCCACTGCTGGTAACAAAGATCTGGACTTGACTGCAGTGGCTTAAAAATTTAGGTTATTTTCTCATGTAAAAGAAGTACAGAGATAGGTAGTTCAGGATTAGTATAGAAACTACAGAAAGGGGCCGGCCCCGTGGCTTAGCGGTTAAGTGTGCACACTCCGCTGCTGGTGGCCCGGGTTCGGATCCCGGGCACACACGATCGCACGCTTCTCCGGCCATGCTGAGGCCGCGTCCCACATACAGCAACTAGAAGGATGTGCAGCTATGACATACAACTATCTACTGGGGCTTTGGGGAAAAAAAAGGAGGAGGATTGGCAATAGATGTTAGCTCAGAGCCGGCCTTCCTCAGCAAAAAGAGGAGGATTAGCATGGATGTTAGCTCAGGGCTGATCTTCCTCACAAAAAAAGAAGAAAGAAAGAAACTACAGAAAGCATCAAGGATCCAGGCTTCCTCTACCTCTCCACCCTACCTTCCTAAGCACGTGGCTTCCGTCTTCAAGGTGCCACTGCAGCAGCAGAGAGCTGTTGGAGCTCCAGTCATCAAGACCTAGTCTTAGCAAGAAAGAGATGGAAGGGCAATGACAAAAAGGGGAAAAAAGGCCCGTGCCAGTTGTCTGACTCCTTTTTAGGATCTTGACCAAAAGTCCAAAGCAAAAACTTTTGTTTATGCTTCATTGGCCAGAACTTACTCACATGGCCATACCTATTGCCAATGGAGACAGAAAAATGTATTTTTTAATGAATTTTTAAATGCCCCCTGACTTCTGTTACTAAGCAGAAGGGGAAAATGGATACTGGGTGAGCCACTAGCACTTCCTGCCACAGTTCCTCTTGAATTTTCTGTACATGTCATCCCAGAGCTTGGCATTAAGTTGTCCTTGGAATCAATGAATAAACGAATAAAGCATTTTTAGATAAATCAAGCAGTTCACGGCATGATCTTTTTTTTAAATTAATTGACTTTATTTCTAGAGCAGTTTTACATTTACAGAAAATTTGAACAGAAAGTACAGCAAGTTCCCATATACCTCCCCCTAATCCCCTCCACCCCATTTTCCCCTATTATTAACATCTTGTGGTACATTTGTTACCACTGATGAACCAATATTGATACATTATTACTAACTAAAGTCCATAGTTTACTTTTAAGGTTTTCTCTTTGTGTTGCACAGTTCTATGGGTTTTGACACACGCATAATATCATGTACCCACCATTACAGTATCATACAGAATAGTTTTACTGCCCTAAAAATCCTCTGTGCTCCACCTATGCACCCCTCCATTCCTCCTCAGGAACCCCTGGCACCGATCTTTTTACTGTCGCCATAGTTTTGCCTTTCCCAGAATGTCATATTGTTGGAATCATACAGTATGTATCCTTCTCAGACTGGCTTCTTTCACTTAGCAGTATGTATTTAAAGTTCCTCCATGTCTTTTTGTGGCTTGATAGCTTATTTCTTTTTATTGCTGAATAATATTCCATTGCATGGATATACCACAGTTTGGTTATCCATTCACCTATTGAAGAACATCTTGGTTGCTTTCAATTTATGGCTAAAGCTGCTATAAACCTTTGTGTGCAGGTTTTTGTGTGGACTTAAGTTTTCAACTCATTTGGGTAAATACATAAGAGCATGATTGCTGGATTGTATGGTAAAACTATGTTTAGCTTTGTAAGAAACTGATAAAATATATTCAGAAGTGGCTGTACCATTTTGCATTCCCACCAGCAATGAATGAGAGTTCCAGTTGCTCCATATACTTGTCAGCATTCGGTGTTGTCAGTGTTTGGATTTTAGCCATTCTAATAGGATTTAGCTATTCAATGAGATACTGATATCTCATTGTTGTTTTAATTTGCAATTCCCTAATAACATATAATGTTGAACATCTTTTCATATGCTTATTTGGATATCATATATCTTCTTTGGTGAGGTGTCTATTCAGATTTCTTGCCACTTTTTAACTGGGTTGTTGAGTTTCAAATTTCTTTGTATATTCTGGATAACAGTCCTTCATTAGATATGTCTTTTGCAGATATTTCCTCCCACTCCGTGGCTTGTCTTTTCATTTTCTTTTCTAATCAATTTTTTGGCATAAAACTATTCACCAGGGCTGGCCTGGTGGTGTAATGGTTAAGTTTGCGCACTCTGCTTCGGCAGCCCGGGGTTCGCAGGTTTGGCTCCCGGGTGCAGACCTACGCACCGCTTATCAAGCCATGCTGTGGCAGGCGTCCCACATGTAAAGAAGAGGAAGATGGACAAAGATGTTAGCCAAGGGCCAATCTTCCTCAGCAAAAAGAGGAGGATTGGTAACAGATGTTAGCTCAGGGCCAATCTTGCTCAGCAAAAAAAAAAAATATTCACTATATTTTCTAATTTCTTAAATCTCTGCTTTATTTTATTATGTCCCCCTTTTTAGTCCTAATAATATTTGTTGCTATTTCTCTTTTATCTGGATCAATCTCACAGAACTTTGTTTTCTTTACTAGTATTTTCAAAGATCTAACTTTAGTTTTGTTGGCCATCTGTAGTGCATATTTCTATTTCATTAATTTATTCTCTGATCTTTGTTATTTTCTTTTTTCTCCTATTTTGGATTTATTCTTTTATTTTTTTCTAATATATTAAGCTGATTATTTCTATAATTTTTAGTCTTATTTTCTAGTGTAAAAGCATATAAGGTTATTAATTTACCTGTATCCTATAAATTTTCATATATAATATTTTTGTTACCTCTTAAATCTAATATTCCATTGGGATTTCTTCTTTAATCTTTCAGTTATTAATATGTTTTAAATCTCCACATAGGGCTGGCCCCATGGCTTAGCAGTTAAGTGCACGTGCTCCGCTGCTGGCAGCCCGGGTTTGGATCCCGGGCGCACACTGATGCACCTCTTCTCCGGCCATGCTGAGGCCGTATCCCACATACAGCAACTAGAAGGATGTGCAGCTATGACATACAACTATCTACTGGGGCTTTGGGGGAAAAAAATAAATAAATAAAAAAATTAAAAACAAAATATCTCCACATATATGGAGTTTTAAAAATAATTTTATTATTGATTTCCAACTTAATTGTAATATGGTCAGAGAATGAGATCTGATGATAGCAATTTTTTGCAATTGGTAGGAAGTTGCTCAATGGCCTAAATCAAAATTAATTTTCTTAAATCTTCTTTGTGTAAAAGTTTGTATAAAAGTACGTGTGTTCTCAAAATGCTGGGTGCAGAGGTCTATCGTGTTCATTAGAAAATGGTAATTATTAGTATTGGAGAGGTTCCTGCAATAACTGGTGATTCCTGGATGTCTTTTCATATTCAAGAGTGCCATAGGCTGAATGTTTTGTGTCCCTTTAAAATTCATATGTTGTTGGGCCGGCCCCGTGGCTTAGCCACTCACCAGACAAAAAACCTGTTGGCACCTTGACCATGGACTTCCCAGTCTCCAGAACTGTGAGAAATAAATTTGTTGTTTATAAGCCACCCAGTCAATGGTATTTTGTTATAACAGCCTGAATGGACTAAGACAAAGAGTGAGGTACTAAAAAGCTGATTGGAAATTCTTTATGCACAGATGGGGCTTGTTGACTAGGCCTTCAATGTAGGGCGATTGCTTATGGACCCAGAGAGTTCATTACAGGGTCCCTCAAATGTCAGTATTCTGCCATTCTAATCCAATTTCTATATTCTGAAATTATATTGATATTTGTTTGTCTGCTATTGTCTCCTCTCCTGTTCTTTTTCTTCTTTGGGTTTATAAACTTCTCACTCCTTTACTTTCATTTAAATAAAAAAACCTTTTTATACATGCATTCAGAAAAGTGCCCACAAATATGCAACCTGAACACACATGTAAACCAACACTCAGATTAAGAAATAAAACATTATCAGCACTTCAGGAGCCTCCTCATGTTCTCTTCCAGAGTCATTACTCCACCAAGAGTCATCACTACCCTGACTTCCAACAGCATGGATATTGTGTAGGCCATGCATATATTCAATTTTAGTTGATACTGCCAAACAGTTTAACAAAGTGATTGTACCAATTTATGTTCCCTTCAGCAGCATACGAGAGTTCTGGTTGCTCCACAATCTTGCCAATACTTGGTATTTTCTGTCTTTTTCATTTTAGCCTTTCTGGTGGGTATGTAATGGTATCTCACTGTGGCTTTAATCTGCATTTCCTCTTTACTTTTCTATTTTTTAGATGTTTCAGGATAGAGCAGATTAAAATGCAAGAGGTTAATCCTCTACATCTGGCAGAAATTTCCCCCTTATGGGTACTTATCTAATGGAACTTAGAACCGTTTTTCCTGTCCTGGAGGCAATACAATATAGAGGATGAGGGCAACAAGCTTTGCAACCAGACATACTGAGGTTTGATTCCCAGATCCAATGCTTACTTGCTGAGTTACCTTGGGAAATTTATTTAACCTTTCTCCATTTCACGTAAAATGGCAATAATAACGATACTGCCTCACAAGGTTGTTAATGACGATTAAATGAGATAATACATGTAAAACACTTTGCAAAGTTCCTAGCACACTGTGAGCACATAGTCAACAAATGGCAACTATTATTATACCTTATATTGTTTATGCACATCTCTTTTCTCCTTCTGTTTTACACAGTCTATGACAGAGCAACAGCATGTAGCACACATTAGCTGCCTCACATAGAACAGCTGCTGATAAAGACTGGTTGATGAACCATTTAAAATATAACTGGAAGGGGCCGGCCCTGTGGCTTAGCGGTTAAGTGCTCGCTCCACTGCTGGCAGCCCGGGTTCGATCCCGGGTGCGCACTGACGCACCGCTTCTCCGGCCATGCTGAGGCTGTGTCCCACATACAGCAACTAGAAGGCTGTGCAACTATGACATACAACTATCTACTGGGGCTTTTGGGGGAAAAATAAATAAAAATTTTAAAATATATATATATAACTGGAAGGTATTGTGATTATTGTTATAAAAGACGGCATAAATTATTATAATGGCTATAGTATGAAATGCACTGCTAATGAGGAATACATTATCTAAACAAGTGTCTCTCCTATTTACCTTCACCATTTAACAGTTAAGAAAATTAATGCAGCAGAGAAACACGACTCGCACTAATTAATAATAATTAGGTGTCCCATACTGCATTTATGAGGGTTCCAGAGGCTTCTCCCTTTAAAGCCAAAGCCAATACAAACAAAAATACCACCTAAGAAACCAAAACGAAAACATCACTTCTGAAAAGGCGTTAAGCCTTTCCAACTTAACAGATCCTTTGTTTAGCAGTGGAGAAACTCGGGAAGCCACAACTGTCCCAATACCTTCCGTACAACATGGCGTCGCCCATTTGTACAGACCCCCGCCCCCCAGGTGGAGTTACGTCCTGTTAGCCCGCCGCAGGACCGGAAGTGGTTTCGGCCCTAGTAGATCCGGGTGGGTGCGCGCAGGTGGCCGCGGAAGTTCCAGTTCTTCACGGGAGGTGCCGCAGGTGTGCGAGTCGGCTCCAGGGCTGTAGGTAAGCGAGGATTAGAGGCCGGTGAGGCCCTTAGGCTTGTGCGAGGGGAGGATGGCGGTCGTGGAACTGGCGCCGTGTGTGGGGGCGACAGATTGCGGGGACCCCGCCGTCCCCAACCGATTTGGCCCTGCCCCTCTCCCCGCCCCCCGGCGCGGCCTTTTCGCCCCCCTTGGGCCGCGGCGGGGCAGTTCCGCATCCAGGAGCACAACAGAGGCTCTCACCCGGGTCCGCGGCCCCTCACGTCCTCCCCGGGCCTGCCCCTCGAACCTCCTTCTCTCCTTAGGAGCACCTGCCAAACCTGCGTGGCCTCTTGACCCAGTCAGCTAAAAAGGAGCACAGCCCGCAGCACCTGGCAGCTCCTTGGGCGGCGCGTGTCCTGCGCGTCCGGTTACAGTTCCTTCCCCTTGATTCGCGGGGACCTACCCCCGTCCCCGTTGTTACCACCCCTTTCCTCCCAGAGCACGCCCGCTGCCCTGGGCCCTGCTGGGAGTCCCGCCGTGCTCTTTTCGCCTCGCTGGGATGGATCAGAGCTAGAGAACCTTAATGATTGTTTATTACGAAATTGATACCTAGTTATTAAAATATAAACAAACCCAAACCTTTATAAGTTTTTAATATACTATTGGACGGAAACTCCCTTAGATCACCCACTCCTTGGAAACACTAAATTATTTATACCGTATTTTTTTAGTTGCATTAGAAGGGTAGAAGGAACTGCACCGAAAGGTTTTGTTATCAGAATTAGGAAGTTCGGAGAAAGGAGGTTTAATAGGGAAAGGGAATGATTAATCTTGTTCAAGTTGAGCTTATTTTTAAAATGTGTTTTTTTATTTTTTTTAATAAAACTGTTCCCCCCCCCCAAAGCCCCAGTAGATAGTTGTATGTCATAGTTGCACATCCTTCTAGTTGCTGTATGTGGGACACGGCCTCAGCATGGCCGGAGAAGCGGTGCATTGGTGGGCGCCCGGGATCCGAACCCCGGGCCGCCAGTGGAGCGCACGCACTTAACCGCTAAGCCACGGGGCCAGCCCGTAAAATGTGTTTTTTTAAATATTTATTTTAGTTGTAGTTCGTGCCTACAATCTTGTCAAAAGTTTAAACTAAGTAGATTCTCTTTGACCTATCTCTTTCCATCTCCATCTTCTTTTCTTTAATCTCCTGCCCCAAACTGTTACCAGGTTGGGGGTGTATTTTTGTTTCTTTTTCTTTACATTTATTGACAAATGTTTGTACATTATAAGATATCTGTATGTAAGATTTCGTGTTAAACTTTTACAAATGCATATTTTACATATACAGCATGTTGTACCTATTCAGCAGCTTGAGTTTTTATGCTTAAAATTGGGTCTTGGAACTCTTTCTTTGTGTGTAGAGATCTACCTTATTCTTTCTTCTTGCTCTGTAAATTCCACAGTATGTTGAGATTCCATAGATTGCTTACAGTTTTTCACTGTTAGACACACTGTGGTAGAGAACATCCTTCACATGCGTCTGTGTCCACGAAATGCCCACGTTAGCATTTCTCAAGGACAGAAATCTGCAGGGGCCAGCCTGTGGCTTATCGGTTAAGTGCGCGCGCTCCGCTGCTGGCGGCCCGGGTTCGGACCCCCGGCGCGCACCGACACACCAATTGTCTGGCCATGCTGAGGCCACGTCCCACATACAGCAACTAGAAGCATGTGCGACTATGACATACAACTGTCTACTGGGGCTTTGGGGGAAAAAAAGGAGGAAGATTGGCAGTAGATGTTAGCTCAGAGCCGGTCTTCCTCAGCAAAAAGAGGAGGATGAGCATGAATGTTAGCTCAGGGCTGATCTTCCTCACAAAAAAATTAAAAAAAAAAGAAATCTGCAGGTGGAATTGCTGGGTGGGAGGGTGTGGACATTTAATGCCAAACTGCCCACCAACCGTGTGTAATAATGTCTATTTCCCTAGCTGTTTTATTTTATTTTATTTTTTATTTTATTTTTTTTGTGAGGAAGATCAGCCCCGAGCTAACATCCGTGTCAATCCTCCTCTTTGCTGAGGAAGACTGGCCCTGGGCTAACATCCGTGCCCATCTTCCTCTACTTTATATGCGACGCCACCACAGCATGGCCTGACAAGTGGTGCATCGGTGGCGCCCGGGATCCGAACCTGGGCTGCCAGCAGTGGAGCACGTGCACTTAACCCCTACGCCAAGGGGCCGGCCCCTCCCTAGCTCTTTTAAACATTTAATGGTATCAGTCTTTTTTATTTTTGCCAATCTGATGGGTGGGAAATGGTTCTAATTGGTGTTTTAATTTGCATTTCCCTAGTTACTTGTGAGATTGAGCATGTTTTGGTGATTGTTGGCTATTTGTGTTTCCTCTTTTAAAAAATGTCTATTTCTATTGAGTTGTCTTTTTATAAATAGTAGTGTTTCATATGTTCTGGATATTAATCGTTGTCATTTATATATGTTTTAAATATTTATTCCCAACTTAGTGCTTTGTAAAGTTTTTGCTGGTCTTTTTACCATATGGCATCTTTGTTGAACCAAAGTTTTAAATTTTATGTTTAATGTGTCGGTCTTTTACTGTGTATTTTGTATTTTGTGGCTATCGTTCCCTATCCCGGTGATTCTCAAATTGGGGGAGATATTTTGCCTTCTAGGAGGGGCCATTTGGCAATGTCGGGGGACATCTTTTGGTTGTCCAACTGGGGTGGTGGTGCTGCTGGCGTCTAGTGGGTAGAGGCCAGGGATGCTACTGAACTTCCTACAATACACGGGAAAGCCCCCACAACAAAGAATTTTTCTGGCCTGACATGTCAGTAGTGCTGAGGCAAGCAAGGTTTTCTCTTATGACTATATTTTCTCCTATAAGTTCTTATATGTTTGAGTTTTTAAAAAATTTGTGTGTGTGTGAGAATGGTGTGTGCATAATTACTGTTTTCCAAACAGTGTCACACTGAATATTCAGTCCATTCTTGACCCATTAATCTGAAATGCCACATTTATCATGTTCTCATTTTTCACACACAGAGTCTCTTTCTGGACTCTTTTCTGTTCTGTGGCCTAATTTTCTATTTTGCTGAAACAATACCACAGCATCCTATATTAAATATATATTATACTTTGATATCTAGTAGAGTAAATACTCCCTCATGATTATTATAATTGTTATTTTATTGAAAGTCATATACTTTATCAGCTCACATGCTCATTATTTATAAAGTAATATTTGGGGGCTAGTCTTACAGTTTCTATTCCAGATTAATTTTAGAATCATCTTGCCAAATAGTTTTTCTTTTAAGTGGCTTTATTGAGATGTAATTCACTCAATTCGTTATTTAAAGTGTACAGTTCAGTAATTTTTAGTATATTGACAGTTGCGCGGCCATCACCACAATCTAATTTTAGAACATTTTTGTTACCCCAAAAAGAAACCCATACCTGGGCCGGCCCCGTGGTGTAGCGGTTAAGTGCGCACGCTCCGCTGCTGGCGGCCCGGGTTCGGATCCCGGGCGCACACCGATGCACCGCTTGTCAGGCCATGCTGTGGTGGTATCCCACATAAAGTGGAGGAAGATGGGCACGGATGTTAGCTCAGGGCCAGTCTTCCTCAGCAAAAAGAGGAGGATTGGCATGGATGTTAGGTCAGGACTGATCTGCCTCACACACAAACAAAAAAAAAGAAACCCATACCTATTAGCAGTCACTCCCCATCCTGTTCCCCAATACCCTAGCCGCAGGCAACCACCAATCCTACTGCCTTTATAGATCTGAGTATTTCGTATAAATGGAATCATACAATTTGTGGCATTTTGTGACTGGCTTCTTTCACTTAGCATGTTTTCAGAGTTCATCCATGTTGTGGCACGTATCAGTACTCATTGCTTTTTATTGCTGAATAAATTTCCATCCTATAGTGTATTTGTTTCCTAGGGCTACAGTAACAAAATAACACAAACTGGGTGGCTTTAAATAACAGAAATGTATTCTCTCACAGTTCTGGAGGCTATAAAGTCCAACATCAAGGTGTCAGCAGGGCTGTGCTCTCTCTGAGGGCTCTAGGGGAGAATCCTTTCTTGCCTCTTCCTAGTTTCTGGTGGTTGCTGGCAATCCTTGGCATTCTTTGGCTTGCAGCTGCATAACTCCAACCTCCGCCTCTGTCTTCACATGGCTTTCTTCCCCAAGTGTCTATCTTCACATTGTAATTCCCTCTGTGCGAGTCTGTCTCTGTGTCTTTTCTCCCCTTGTGTAAGGACACCAGTTACGTTGGGTTAAAGGGCCACCCTACTCCAGTAGTATGACCTCATTTTAACTTGATTACATGTACAAAGACCTTATTTCCAAATAAGGTCCCATTCACAGGTACCAGGGGCTAAGACTTCAACGTATCTTTTTGGGGGACACAATTCAACCCGTAACATTATGGATATGCTACATTTTATTTATCCATTTATCAGCTGATGGATATTTGGGTTGTTTCCACTTTTTGGCTATTATGAATAACGCTGCTATGAACTTTTGTATGGACATATGTTTTCATTCCTCTTGGATATATACCTAGGAGTGGAATTGCTGGGTCATATGGCAGCTCTATGTTTAGTTATTTGAGGAACTGCCAGACTGTTTTCCAAAGCAGCTGCACCATTTTACATTCCCACTAGGAATGTATGAGGATTCTAATTTCTCCGTATTATTGCCAGCACTTAGTATCTTTTTGATTAGAGCCATCCTAGTGGGTGTGAAGTGGTATCTCACTGTGGCTTTGATTTGCATTTCCCTGATAGCTAATGATGTTGAGCATCTTTTCATGTGCTTATTGGCCATTTGTATATCTTCTTTGAAGAAATGTCTATTCAGGACCGGCCCTGTGGTGTGGCGGTTAAGTGCGCGCACTCCGCTGCTGGCAGCCCGGGTTTGGATCCCGGGTGCGCACTGGCGCACCGCTTGTGAGGCCATGTTGTGGCAGCGTCCCATATAAAGTGGAGGAAGATGGGCACGGATGTTTGCCCAGGGCCAGTCTTCCTCAGCAAAAAAAAAAGAGGAGGATTGGCATGGATGTTAGCTCAGGGCTGATGTTCCTTATAAAAAAAAAAAGAGAGAAATGTCTATTCAGATCCTTGGTCATTTTTAACTGGTTTGTCTTTTTATTATTGAGTTGTAAGGTCTTTATATACTCTTGATACATGCTGTTATCAGAGAGATGACTTGCAGATATTTTCTGCCATTCTGCGGGTTGTCTTTGCACTTTTTTTTTTTTTTGTGAGGAAGATCGACCCTGAGCTAACATCTGCCAATCCTCCTCTTTTTTGCTGAAGAAGACTGGCCCTGGGCTAGCATCCATGCCCATCTTCCTCTACTTTATATGGGACGCCGCCACAGCATGGCTTAACAAGCGGTGCGTCTGCGTGCCCGGGATCTGACCCGGCGAACCCCGGGCTGCTGCAGTGGAGCACACACACTTAACCGCTTGCGCCACCGGGCTGGCCTCTGCACTTCCTTGATGGTCAATAAATCATTGTTTAAAAAGTTTTAAAAAATTAAGTTTGCATTGAATTCATATATTATTTTGAGTGTTTCTGTAAAACAATTATTCTTCCTTTCTTTATTAAAAAAAATAGGGTAATTATAGTACCTTCTGCAAAGAGTTGTTGAAAGAATTAAATGAGTAATGTATACCGGAGTGTATATACATGTAAAGTGCCAGGCCCGTGATATGTGCTCCGTGACAGCTGCTTTAACATACCTCTGCTCTTCCGGTCATCACCTATATCTTCAGTAAAGTTTTCTATTTTTCTTCATATTGATCTTACACATTTCTTGTTGAGTTTATACCTAGGTTTGTGTGTGTGTGTGTGTATGTGGTTGTTTTGTGTAGTTCTAAAATAGTGTATATTGCTGTTATGAATGGGATTTTCTGCATATTTTTATAATGGGTTTGGAAAGCTATTGATTTTATATTCATCAAACTTTCAAAATTATCTTGTAAGTTGTGAAAGTTATGACTTGTTTACTTATCCAGGTGATTCTGATGCAGCCTTTCTGTTAGGAACCGTGGTTCTTTTCCATCCTGCCTTCTGCCCCGATTTGAATCTTCTTCCCCTCTCAGCTCTACTATTGTGAGTCTTCTAACCCGTCTCCCTGCCTCTAGCCTTGCCCTCCTCCAGTCCAGCACCCACACTGCCACCATGGTGTTCTTTGAAATATGTCACTCCTCTCATAAATCTGTTATTGGCTCTCTACTACTATAAGATTTTATCTTATAGGGTAATATAAGGCCCCTCATGAATTGAACTGTATCTGCTCATTCCAGCATCATCTCTATCTGTTTCCTTACTTGCATATTATGCTCTAGCATAGCACTGTGCAGTAGAAATATAATGTGAGCCCTGTAAATAAAGTTTTTCAAGTAGCCACATTAAAAATATAAAGAGGGGCAGGCCCCATGGTCTAGTGGTTGGGTTCAGCACACTCCACTTTGGCGGCCCGGGGTTTGTGGGTTTGGATCCTGGGTGCGGACCTGCGCCACTTGTCAGCCTTGCTGTGGTGGTGACCTACATACAAAATAGAGGAAGATTGGCACAGGTGTTAGCTCAGGGCGAATCTTCCTTACCAAATAAATAAATAAATGAATAAAAATAAAAAGAAACATGGTGAACTTAATTTTAATAACATGTTTTATTTAACCGAATATATCCAAAATATTACTTCAACATAGATCTAAAAAATGAATATGGAATTCATAGAGATAGAAAGTATAATAGAGGTTACCAGGGGTTGGAGGAGGGGAGAGTGGGAGGTTATTGTTTAAAGGGTACAGAGTATCTCTTCGGGATAATGAAGAAATTCTGGAAATGGATGGTGGCGATGATTGCACAACATTGTGAATGTGGTTAATACTACTGAATCGTATACTTAAAAATGGTGAAAATGGTAAATTTTGTGTATATTTCACTACAATAAAAAAAGGTTACCTTAAAAATCAATATGGAAATTATCAGTGATTTTTTACTTTTTTTTTGTAGTAAGTCTTCAAAGTTCGGTAAGTATTTTACACTTACAGCACGTGTGAAGTTTGCTTGAACTTTTTCACCTACGCCATGATGATTCTGTGCACATGCTGTGTCCTCGCACGTGCGGCTCCCTCTGCCTCCAGTGCCCTCTTCTGCGCTGCCTTGTGCACCTGGAGAACTTGTGCTCGTTTGTTAATGCGGTACCAATCTCAGATATCACCTCTCTCAACAAGTGTTTCTCTTAACAGTACCCCCACTCTTTCCTCCTCGCCATCCCTGTACTGTGTGTACTTCTGTTGGTGTTGTCTCGCTGGATTGCAACTTGGTCATGACATGTATTTCTCCTTTCCTGAATCCTGAATTTGTGAAAGCATATTGTGCCTTTTAACCATTTGTGCCCAGAGTCTAGCACGATGTCTGACTTACTGCAAGTGCTGCATACATGTTTGCTGAATGAATCCTTTCGCTGGATAAAACCCCACACAAAACCTCTTCATATAAAAATGAATTAGTAAGTTTTTTGAATGTTGCTGGGAGTTCCCTCATGTGGAGGTACCCTGCTTGCTCCTTCAGTTTCCCTGTGGGGCCTTTCTTATACACAGGCCACACATGAAAAAGAATAAGTCAGGAATCTGAGTGTTCGCCTGGGAGCTCCATATCTGAGGGATCCCTTCTCAGTGGAAGCAAATCAATAATACTTTGTTTTTTTAAGTGTTTTTCATTTAATGTAACTTCATTTTAACGTTATTAAATATGGATATAGTATGATATGCAAAAATAATTTTAAAAAATGAATTAATAAAAACGTGTTAGAAGATATTTTCTTTGAAAACAAAAATTCACTTTTCTTTACAAAATCATGTTTAAGTTGAGAGGGAAGGCACAATCAAGATGCAAACTGGGGGGCCGGCCCCGTGGCTTAGCGCTTGAGTGCGCGTGCTCCGCTGCTGGTGGCCCGGGTTTGGATCCCGGGCGCGCACCGACTTACCGCTTCTCCGGCCATGCTGGGGCCGCGTCCCACATGCAGCGACTGGAAAGGTGTGCAGCTATGACGTGCAGCTGTCTGCTGGGGCTTTGGGGAGAAAAAATAAATAAATAAAAAATAAATAAATAAAAAATTGTTTAAAAAAAAAAGATGCAAATTGGTCTTAAAGGATGAAACATTTGGCTGAAACAAACAAGATATAATTTAGAAGAAAGAAATGTAAAGTTTTGGATTTAAGTGCAAAATATAAATTACAAATATATAAAATGGGGAACTTGATTTGGTATCAGTGAATTTTAATTTACTACAAGCTTTATATGACCCATCAGTGTGATTCTGCTACTCAAAAACATGTCATTTCATACAGCATTAATAAAACATAGGGTCCAGACATTGGAAAGTAATAGTATCAGTGTAGTCCACACCAATTAGACCATGTCTCGAGTATTGAATACAGACCTGGGTGCCACATTTCAAGAGAAACTTTGACAGACTTGGAGCTGTTCAGAAGGATCTGGCCACCATGCTGAGTGGTCTGTGAACTAGGCCACAGGAAGACTGGTTGGGTTAAGTAAAATGTACTAAGGGAGGTCATAGGAGCTGTCTTAACATATTTCACGGCTCTTAGGAGGGAGTAAACACTTTTGTCATTTCAGAGGCCAGACTGAGCATCAAAAAGAGCAATTTCTATGTAGGGAACTTTTATAGAATGCAAGGACCTTTCAACAAAAACTGCCTCTTAAGGTAAGGAACTCTGTCCTTAAAAGCATTCAGGTAGAGACCAGGTCATGATCTGTCAGGATTACCATGGAAAGGATTCTTGAATGGTGTGGGAGCAGAATTTGGCTCCTAAATTTTAACTCTATGATTCTTTTTTTCCTTTAATAGGAGTTCTGTGGTTTGTAGAACCCCAGTGGTAGTAATAGCCAACATTTATTGAACCCTAATGTGCTAGCCAATATTCTAGGTAAAGTATGTTGATCATCTTACTTAAGCCTCACAATAATCCTACAAGGTAGATACTATCTTTTTCATTTTACCAATGAGGAAACTGAGGCTTAGAGAATTTCAGTCAGTTGTCCAAGTTTACATAATAGCTAGCAAGTCGCAGAGGTGGGATTTGAATCCAGGGTATTTGACTCTAGGGCCCATGTTGTTATCCTCTACCTTATGCTACTCTCTGACACATTGACATATTTGTTTAATTCGTTAAAATGTGATTTATTTCAGGACTATAATCATGTGTCTTAAGTGTTAAGTGGGATATTTACATTGCCTGTCTCTAAAAAGCACCATTAAAAAAACTTGTATTTTTCTAATTATGAATATATATATATACTCATACAGAATTTGAAAAATCAGAATTATTTACAATCCTACTACCCTTAGGTAACCACTATTATCAGTTTGATGTTTAGTTGTTTTATGCAATTAAAAAAATAAATAAGAATGGCAGATCCTTTAAGTCACGGGAGATGGTGAGGCATTGAAAGGTTTGGATCCCGGAGCAAGCCTTTAGCGAGGTGTCTTAGTCTGTTCGGGCTGCTATAATAGAATAATACAGACTGAGTGGCTTATAAACAACAGAAATTTATTTCTCACAGTTCTGGAAGCTGGAAGTCCGAGATCAGGGTGGCAGCATGGTTGGGTCATGATGAGGGCTTTTTTCCAGGTTGCAGACTGCTGACTTCTCTTTGTATCCTCACATGGCAGAGATCAGAGAGAAGAAGCAGGCTCTCTCTGACTTTTATGTGGGCTCTAATCCCATTCATGAAGTCTCCACCCTCATGACATCATCTAATCCTAATTACCCTCCAAAGGCCCCACCTCCTAATACCATCACATTAGGGAATAGGGTTTCAACATATGAATTTTGGAGGGACACAGACTTTCAGTCTATAACACAAAATTTGATTTTTCTCCCTCCTAGCCCAGTATTGAACCATACTGCTTCTTTATAGCATCAAGGCTCAATAAGAGAAAAAAATTTTTTCATTTGAATAGATTTTTGTAATTTGATAATTGAATTAGAGATGTCATAAAATGTTAACGTATAATACCTTGAATTGAGTTTTATTCATTCAATAAATATTTATTGTTATCAGCTCTGTGCTAGTTGCTGGGGATGTATATGTTGGTAAAGAAGCCAGTTAAGATCCCTGTTTTCATGGGGTTTACATTCTAGTGGGAAAGACAGACAATGAATGAACTAACAGTCATTCATTCATCAGTCAGG
This sequence comes from Diceros bicornis minor, assembly GCF_020826845.1. Taxonomy (NCBI): domain Eukaryota; kingdom Metazoa; phylum Chordata; class Mammalia; order Perissodactyla; family Rhinocerotidae; genus Diceros; species Diceros bicornis. The sequence continues at coordinate 17,722,505 of NC_080763.1, forward strand.
CCAACAGGAGAAAAATCAGAAATATCTCTGAATTTTGACAAAAGCATACACCTGTGTAACACAAACCCCCATCAAGACATGGAATTTTACCACAGTTCCAGAAAGTTCTCTCATGCCTGAAATGCTGTTCCCTAGAATTTGGCATGACTGGCTCCTTTTTGTTGTTCAGCTCTCAGCTTAAATGTCTGTACCTTGTACCCTTCTCCCCCAGAGGCAACTACTATTCAGATTTTTTTCTACTGTAGATTAGTTTTAGCTGTTTTAGAACTTTATATAAAGAGAACCATACATATCTCTTTTATATCTGGCTTCTTTCACTCGGTCTAATGTTATTTGAGATTCATCCGTGTTGCATGTATCAGTAGTTCATTCTTTTTTATTGTTGAGTAGTATTCCATTGTATGGATGTACCACCTTGGCTGTTTCCAGTTTTGGGCTGTTATGAATAAAGCTGTTATGAGCATTCTTATGCAAGTCTTTTTGTGGACGGATTTAACTTATCAGCTTGGGGCTCAGAGAACTGTACCAAATCTGACCTCCTTCATCTTCCAAATCTTCATTATGTGGATGTTGAGTTTCTCAATCCATCCTCCATGTCTCTGCTTTTGTGTTTTCTACCTCTTTATCTCTGTGCTACATGCTAAGTGACTTCCTCACATTTATCTTCAGTTCAGTAATTCTCTCTCTCTGTATGTCCAATCTAACCTGTCTATTGAATATTGAGTTTTAAAAAAATTTTAACAAATATTTTTCATATCTAGAATTTCTACTTTTTGTTGCCTTCTTTTCATGTTTTAGATTTTATTTTCCTTAATTTCCCCAAACGTTCTTACTTTAAAGGCCCTTTCCGATCTTAGATATGGATTTTTTGTTTGATGGCTCTATGAATTATCTTTATTGACTTTAGGGTTTTTTCATTTTTGTTTTGATTTGTTTGTGAGCGTTCTTCTAGGGACTGATCTTCTGTGGAAGTCCTGCATGTTTCCTGCGTGGTAGAAACATATATGTTATGTTATATATATAACAGTTTTATGATTGACTCTGCCTGGTTCCAACAGAATTCACCAATTCTAACCATTTTAGTTTTAGTTTTTTGGCTTGGTGTTTCCTTTTATGAGGATAATGAGAACTTGGGCCCTGTACCCGTCCAGAGTGCAGGCTTGAGGGTCTACCCTCTCGTGAGGGACTTTGTTCATGCTCTTGGACAGGTGGCCTGCCTGGGCCACGGTGGGTGAACACTTTCAGGTTCCTATTCACAGACAATCTGACACTCTCCTAGGTCCCAGCTACACCCTGGGCCTGTGGTCTCTACTTCTGTCCCTGGGCTGGCGATGGACCCCAGCACTGGGGCTGGTATGAGTTCTGGTCTCTGCCCAGCTTTATCTCCTGCCCGCTGTGGGTTCCCCTCTTCCATTTCTGATGATTTCCCTTTCTTCTTTTTGAGTTTAATTGTGTATTAAACTTTTATCTTTTCAGTGTCTTCTCCAGCATTTGTATTGTTTAGAATGGGAAAGGGAAAGGTTTTTATATCTCCTCAGATTGTTTTATTTATTTATTTATTTTTACGTGCCTCCTTCCTTTCTCAGATTATTTTAACTAGAAATCTCTCTATGCAAGTTCTTTAATCTCGTTAAGCCTCTGTTTCTTTTTCAATAAAAATGCTGGAGAAAGTACATACAAGTACTTAGCACAGTTTCTGCAATAAAGCACATAGTTTTAAAACAGTGTAGCCATTTTACTGTTTTCATTAGTAGAGTAATAATGGTTGTGATTCCATTTTTCCTCTCCAATGCCGAATATCTCTGTAGGCATGACTATAGCCCAAGATTGTTGTAAGTATTAAATTATTTTTAAAAATTTGTTGTTGAAGCTTTTAAAAAGTGAGAAAAATAATACACATTCAATGGGAAACCCTCAGCCCTCAAGAAGTGTAGGCGGGGTCTGGCAGATCACTGTGTTTTTGGGCAACACAGATTTTAGACCAGAGCCCACAGATGGGTAGCCCAGAGCCCAGAGTGTTTTTGTTTGGCTGGCACAGTTATAAAAACTGTAAATATGTTGCTGACACTTAAAAATGGTGAAATGTTCATAAACTCCAGCTATCTGACTTCTCTTGAATGCTCAAGTTCTCTGACGGCACTGGGCCCTCTCCCTGAACAGCGTCAGCCAGCTCATGCTGAGGGGTTGCTGCCCCATGTGTCCTCTGCATCAGGAGGCCCAGGGCCACCTCCCATTGGTTGTTACTCTTTTACCGTGGGTTTTGAAATAGTACTATATACCTATTTCTCTGTCAAAAATAGGAAAACAAAAGATAGATGGAGAAAACCATGTTTTAAGAAAAATGGTAAAGAGATTATTTTGTGGTAAAAATGAAGACAGTTCCTACATATTTAATAGGGCGACTGTGTCAGTTTTCTTGCACTTGGCTTGCTTTACTTGTTTATGTTATCCTGTCTTGTGGACATTTCAATTTGCAAGCTCCTCCTGAGCATCTTGAATCTCTCTCTAAGTTCTGTCCTTTTCTTTTCTAGTTCTGCCTTCCCTTTTGTACCACCCTAGTTCACCCTCCATAACTGAGTCTGTTTCTGTGGAGAACTGCAGAGACTTCTGGAGCAACAGAAAATCCACATTTACTCAAGCCTGTTTGCTTTGTCCCCCACTGGCCACACTGTCCATTAAAGTAAAAAAAAATCTCCCTGCCACCTTGCTGATGATTACATTTTTTAATTGCAAAGCAGAAGTTTCTATTAAGCTGTTAGAAGTTGAAGGTTTAAAGTGCAAACACCTTGAAGAAGATCTGTTAACTGAAATTTACTCACTAATACATCAGCAAGTGGAAGTGAGAGTCCAGCTTATTCTGTTTTTATTGATATGATTTTATATGATTAAGAGAGTCCTGGGGGGCCAGCCATGTGGCCTAGTGGTTATGTTTGGTGTGCTCCACTTTGGCGGCCCAGGCTTGGTTCCCAAGCGTTGACCTACACCGCTGTCAGTGGCCGTGCTGTGGCAGTGACCCACATACAAAATAGAGGAAGAATTGGCACAGAGGTTAGCTCAGGGTGAATCTTCCCCAGCCAAAAAAACCCCCAAAAAACCTACTTAAAAAAAAAAGAGAGCTCTGGGCAACTGGTAGAGAGCAAGGGGGTTTTCTTGGGTGAGACTGGAGTTAAGAGATGGAGTATAGAATATAGAGAAGTAAGAAAACTAAAATATCACTGTTTCATGTGGAAATGTGTTGCAATTTTTTTAGTTTGTGAGTACTTGGATTCTAAGTGGAATACTTTTTAGGGGAAAACTTGTTTCTGTGTAAGTTTAAATTCTGTGTAAACATATTGTTGCATTTGTTTTACAGGTTGTGGGATTAGTGATATGCTTTCCTAAACAGCGGAAAAGTTGAAGATGTCTAGACACTTAGTAGCTTTGACAGTGACCACCCTTCTTGGTGTGGCTGTGGGGGGGTTTGTCCTGTGGAAAGGCATCCAGCGCCGGAGGAGTAAAACAAGCTGTGTGACCCGGCGGCAGCAGCAGCAGCAGCAAGCGCCAGGCGGGAGAGAGCTGCCCCCTCCGGAAGAGCCCCCTCCGGAAGAGGACCGGCTGTGCTCCAGTGCCCCCAGGGCCTCATGGGAGGAGAGGATCCTCCAGGCAAAGGTAGTGACTGTGTCTCAGGAGGCGGAGTGGGATCAGATTGAGCCCTTGCTTAGGAGTGAGTTAGAAGATTTTCCAGTACTTGGAATCGACTGTGAGTGGGTAAGTTAAAAAGCGAAAATAAAAACAAATCTTTTCTGCTTTTCCAAATAGGGACCTTGAATAGTCCAGTAGAGGATAAGATTAAAGGAGAATTAGCTTGTTCTCAACTTTTAGTCAATTCTATGTAAGAAATTATATCATTGTAGAAAAATTTACATGTTCCTATATCATTTTAAAAAATGTACACCAACAACAATAGAAGAAAACATTAGTAAACAGTGAGCTTTAATAGCTTAGGAAAATTCACATTTGCCAAATACCATGATTATTCGAACTAAATGAAGTATAACTGTAGCAACAACAAGGTAGTGTGAAGTGAATAGTTAGTAACAGCAATTGACTTAATAATACGATGTTTAATCACTATGCAGAGGCATGGATAAGTTAAAGTGGCAAATAATCCAGAACCCACTTCATTTCAACTTTTGGTACATGTTCAACTCCTGCTGGACGCCACATCTCCTTCAGGTGTGATTGCATTTCCCTGATTGCTGCGACAAAAAAGCTTTATGAAAAAGTCATCCATTCTTGTTCTCTCCATTCTTCCATTTCTGTTTTCCTTTCTCTTTCATTCACTTTGTGTGTTTGTTTAGTTACTGTTTTTGCTCTTGTTTTATACAGTCAGTATTTGTTTAGATTTGCCGAAGTGTTTGCCCTTTTCTTTGCTCATCTTTCCTTATATCTCAGATCTTTTTGGAATCATTTTCTTTAAGGTCATCCTTTAGAAGTTCAATTCTTGAGGGCCCATTGATAATAAACTTATTATCATTGTTATTGTTTTGAAAGTCTTTATTTTGCTCTTGATCTTGAAAGATATTTTCACTGGATATAAAATTCTAGTTTGGCAATTTCTCATCATTTTCAAGGTAGTATTCCATTGACTTCTGGCTTCCATGGCTACTGTTGAAAATAACGGTCAGTCTAAATGTTGATTCTTTATAAGTAATCTAAGTTTTTATATCTCCTTTTAAGATTGTCTCTTTGAGTTTGTGGTTCTGAAGATTTACTATGGTGAGACTAGGTGTTGTCTTCTTTCTGTATTTCCAGCTTGGGATTCAGAGAGGTATGTGGATCTAAGGATTGGTATCTTTTATCAATTTTAAAATTCTCTTTGAAGATTGTCTTTACCTTGTTTTTCTTCTTCTTTTCCTCTTCCTCCTCCTTCTTTCTTGATGGAATTTAATCAGCTATATTCTCGACTTTCCATGCTATCCTACATGTCTGTAATCTCTTTTATATTTCACATATCTTAGTCTTTCTGGATTCATTCTGCACAATTTCTTCAAGTCTCCCTATTTCTTTCTTTAGCTTTGTCTAATCTGCTGTTTAACTTGCCCCTTGAATCTTTTTTTTTAACCTCTTTTATTGTGAAATAAAACACATCAAGAAAAGTGTCTGAAACAAAAATAAACAGCTAAATGATTTATCTAAAGAGAGCAGCTGTGTAACTAGAAACTACATCAAGAAACAGAAGATTGCTAGTACCCCAGAAGCTCCTCTTGTGCCCTTGCAATCATTGTCTCCTCCCTCCCCTCTAAGGGGTGCCATTTTCCTGATTTCATGATACTTACTTTCTATTTTTCTTCCTACTTTTACTACTCAAGCATGCATCCCTAAGTATTGTAATTTAGTTTTGTCTGCTTTTTAAGTTTAATATGAATGAAACCATCAAGTATGTATTCTTTTGTATCTGGCTGCTTTTGTTCCACATTATGTTTGTGAGATTCACCTGTTGTGTGTGACTGTAATTCATTGCCACATAGTAGTCCCTTGTGTAAATATATCATGATTTATTCATCCATTCTAATATCGATGGACATTTGAGTTGTTCACAGTTTGGGGCTCTAACAAAGAAATGCTGTGGCGAATCTATGCATTCATTATTATTGGGCATATGCGTCTGTGAGTGGAGTCCTGGGTCATAGAATTTATATATATATCTTTAACTTTTATAGACAATGTGAAACTGTTTTCCAAGGTAGTTTAACTAATTTACCCTCCTTACCTTACCTTATCAGTAGTGTAAGAGTGTAGCTGTGGTTTCCAACTATTTTCAGAAGTGGTTCTATTAATTTAACCTCCCAAGACTATATGAAAATTGCCTTTGTCTTACATCTTTGTCAACATTTGGTACTGTCGGATTTTAAAATTTTAGCAATTCTGATGGGTGTTTAGTAATATTTCATTGTGGTTTTAATTTACATATCCCTGATTACTAATGAGATTGAGCATATTTTATATTTTATTTTATTTTATTTATATATTTTATATTTTATTGATCATTTAGATATCTTCTTTTATGGAGTACCTGTTCAAGTCTCTTGACTCTTTTTCTATTAAGCTGTCTTTTTCTTACTGATTTATAGGAGTTATTTATATATTCTGTATATGAACTCTTTATGAGTTAAATGTATATTGTAAATGTCTTCTCCCATTCTGTGAATTGCCTTTACATTCTTTTAATATTATCTTTTAATGATCAGAAGATCTATATAGTGCAGTTTAATAAGTCTTATCCTACCCCTAGTTATGAAGATATTCTCCTATATTATTAACTTGGAGATTTGTGGTTTTAACCTTGCACATTTTTTGTGTGTGTTTGAGGAAGATCGACCCTGAGCTAACATCTGCCAATCCGCCTCTTTTTTTTTGCTGAAGAAGACTGGCCCTGGGCTAACATCCATGCCCATCTTCCTCTACTTTATATGGGATGCCACCACATAATGGCTTGACAAGCAGTGTGTCGGTGCACGCCTGGGATCCGAACCAGCGAACCCCAGGCCGCCGCAGCAGAGTGCACGCACTTAACCGCTTGCACCACTGGGCCAGCCCCAACCATGCACATTTAGATTTACAGTCCACCTGGAATTAATTTTTGTGTGTGTGTATATATGATATGAGGTAGGCTCAGGTTTCTTTTTTTCCCCATGTGGATAGCCAATTGTCTTAGCACCATGGATTGAAAAGATAAATTTTTCTTTACTGCTCTGCAATGCTACTTTACCACAAAACAAGTGTCTGTATATCAGTAGATCTGTTTCTGGGCTCTCTAGTGGTCTGTTTTTCTATTCTTGCACCAATGATCACAAACTTTATGCTTTATTGCTTTATAATGACTCTCGATATCTGGGACAGCAAGACTTGCCACCTTTTCTTTTTCCAGAATGGCTGAGATAGTCTTGGTCCTTTATATTTCCTTATACATTTTATTTTATTTTTTGGTGAGGAAAATTGGCCCTGAGCTAATATCTCTGCCAGTCTTCTTCTATTTTGTATGTGGGATGCTGCCACAGCATGGCTTGATGAGCGTTGTGTAGGTCCACGCCTGGGATCCGAACCCGCAAACCCCACGCCACCGAAGTGGAGCACGCGAACTTAACCACTGCGCCACTGGGACAGCCCTCCTTATACATTTTAGAATCAGCTTTTCAGATTCTACCAAAAAAATTCTTGATATTTTGATTGAGATTGCATTGGATCAATAGATCAGTTTGTGGGGAATTCACTTCTTTACAATATTGAGTTTTCTATCTAAGAATATTTATTTAGATCATTAATTTCTCTTAATAATGTGTTTATAGTTTTCTGTGATTTTTTAAATTCTATTATAAATGAAATCTTTAAAAATTTTTGTGTTTCTTATATATAGAAATGCAATTAATTTTTATATATTTCACATATTAAGGAACCTTATTAAACTCATTTATTACTTACTTGTAGGTTCTTTTGCTGTTTTTTTTTTTTTTTTTGGTGAGGAAGATTGGCCTTAAGCTAACATCTATTGCCAGTCTTCCTCTTTTTGCTGAGGAAGAATTTGCCCTGAGCTAACATCTGTGCCCATCTTCCTCTGTTTTGTATGTAGGATGCCGCCACAATATGGCTTCATGAGCGGTGTGTAAGTCTGCACCCAGGATCCGAACCTGCGAACCCCGGGCCACTGAAGCAGAGCGCATGAACATAACCACTACGCCACTGGGCTGGCCCTGTAGATTCTTGTGGATTTCCGTGTATACTGTTATATCATCTGTGAAATGACCATTTCTTTCCAGTCATTACGCTTTTTATTTCTTTTCTTGCCTTGCTGTACTGGCTAGGATCACAATACAGTGCTCAGTAGAAGTGGTGATAGTAGGCATCCTTGACTCATTCCCTATCTCAGAATGACAGCCTTCAGCATCTTCAGAGTGATATGATATCTGCAGTAGGTTTGTTTGTAGATCCCTTCACCAGATTAAATACTTTCAGTTCTATTCTTGGTTTGATAAGAATTTTTTTTTTTTTTTTACTAAAGGATATTCTTTTTAGATCTGTTTCTTGCAGGCCTGGACCTGCCTGTATTTTTTTTTTTATTGAGATCATGTTGGTTTATAACATTGTGTAATTTCAGGTGTACATTATTATATATCAGTTTCTGTATAGACTGCATCATGCTCACCACCAATAGTCTAGTTTTTATTCATGATCATACATATGTGCCCGTTTACTCCTTTCACCCTCCCTCTACCCCCTTCCCCTCTGGTAACCGCTAGTCTGTTCTCTTTGTCCATGTGTTTGTTTATCTTCCACATATGAGTGAAATCATGCGGTGTTTGCCTTTCTCTGTCTGGCTGATTTCGCTTAGCATAATACCCTCAGGGTCCATCCATGTTGTTGCAAATGGGATGATTTTGGAGAAGAGTTCTTTTTAAATCATGAAAAGTTGTTTAATTTTATCAAGTGCTTTTTCTGCATGTCTTTAGATGACTATGTAGTTTTTCTTCTTCATTCTGTTGTGGTGAAATACATTGATTTTTGAATTCGTAGAATAAAGCCAACTTGGTCATGATGTCTTATTCTTTTTATACATTGTTGCATTCATTTTGCTAATGTTTTTTTAGAGGATTTAAAGAAAAATCTATGTTCATGAGTGATATTGGCTTATAATTTTCCTTTCTAGAAATGATCATGTCAGATTTTGATAAAAAAGTTACGCTGGTCTCATACAACAAGTTAGAGCTATTTCTTATTTTTGTGTTCTCTGGAAGACTATGTGTAAGATTGTCATTCTTTTTTCCGTAAATGTTTGATTAGAATCTGGTGAAGCCATCTGGAGTTTTCTTTTAAGGGAAGTTTTGAAATATGGATTCAATTTCTTTAATAGTTCTGAGGCTATTCATATTTTCTATTTCTTCCTGTCTGTTTTGATAAATTATATTTTCCATCTAAATCTGTCTTCTTTCAAATGTTTATATTACAAGTGTAAACTTGTTTATCATATCCTCTGACAATTTTTTTTCCTGTCTGGTAGATGTGTAGAGATGGCTCCTTTTTCATTCTTGACATTGCTTATTTGTGCTTCTCCCTTTTTTCTTGATTACTCCTTCCATGGGTTTATCAATTTTATTAGTCTTTTCAAAGAACCAACTTCTGGCTTTGTTGATCTTCTTTATTGTATGTTTATGTTCTATTTCATTGATTTTTGCTCTTTCTCTGTTATTTCTTTTCTTTTATTCGCTTGGGTATAATTTGCTGTTCTCCATTTATTGTTCAGCCGACTCATCCTACCATCCTGCTCCACTGACACTGATCAAGTTGACAGCTGTCTTGCTTCCTAATCCAATGGACCCTTGTTTGGACTCATGTTATTCTAGCTCTCAAGAGCATCTGCACAATTCCAACACAAGACATTCTCTTCTTGGCTTCCATGCCCTCACACTCTCCTATCTCCTGTCTTGCTATTCTTTCCTCTTTTTCCTTTTCTCATCCGCCTTCTACCTGACATCTAAATACTGAGGTGGCTCAGGCTTGGTCCTTCTGTATCCATCCCAGATATTGCAAACTCAGATTCCTATGAGGTCCAGACAGGAAATGTAAATGAATGATGTAGAGTGATTATATTTTTGGATGTATAGGAATATTCTTAAATTTTATAAAGAGATATTCTCCCTCCCTTTTTCTTAAACACAAGGCCTGTATGGTATATCTTCCATTTTCCTAGTTTTGATAGAGACATAGATCCTGAGAAATATTTCTTTGTATTAGAAAAACAGTGGTGTACAAATAAATGATAAATTGAAAATGATAGTTGGCTTCATTGTTGAGAAGACTTTATGGTGAATGAGAGAATTCATGCCTTATATAAATGAGGAAGCTGCTGTACAGTTCAAGCCAAGTGTTGCCAGGTTGTCCAGTTCTTTAAAGAGAAACTTAGACTATCGATTTTTAAAAATGTGGACTCTACTAATTTAAATATTCTGGCACAAGTTTTTAAATATGTGGAGACCAAAAAATAATAATAGTAATATTAAACATGTCTGTGGATCAGCATATGGGTCCATGGGCCATTAATTTTTGTCCTCTAATCTACATTCTTTACCTAAGTGATCTCATCTAATTTTATAACTTACATATCATCCATATGCTGATGACTCAAAATTAGAACGCTAGCCTTTTTTATCCACCTGCCTGCTTGACATCTCCCCTGGAATGTCTAATAGTTGTCTCAAACTGAACATGTTCCTAAAAGAACTCTTGATTTTTCTTCCCAAACCTGTATTATCCCTAGTCTTCTCCACTTTTAAGATTAAAATCAGGGAGACATCCTCCCCACTAAGGGTTTTCTTTTTTTTTTTTTTAATTTTATTTATTTTTTTCCCCAAAGCCCCAGTAGATAGTTGTATGTCACAGCTGCACATATTTCTAGTTGCTATATGTGGGACGCAGCCTCAGCATGGCCAGAGAAGCGGTGCGTCGGTGCGTGCCCGGGATCCGAACCCGGGCCGCCAGTGGCGGAGCGTGCGCACTTAACCGCTAAGCCACGGGGCCGGCCCAGGGCTTTCTAACAGAAGTGATATCATTGAAAGTTAGACACAAACGGACAGTTATAGTATGTTAACTTTCTTTAATGGCAAAATATATGGAAATTCAAAGCAGTGGTTATGGAAAGCAGGAACTGACACAGCATGCTGCCAGATAGAGGTATGGTTTCCAGATCCCCTTGAGTTACCGTGGTGATGTACAACTATGAATAAATCACCCGTACAAAATGAGGATTCTACCATGTTTCAGAAGCTATTATTGCCTTTCTCCTGGGGCTGTGGGGATGGTTATGTTAAATACCTTTCTGGCCCTTGACTCTTGCCTGATTTTTTCTAGAGTTTCTGACTACAGACTTGCTTGCTTAACAGGTACAAATAATTGGTACGGTGAAGATTGAATGAAGTGTGAAGGTCAGTGTCCCAAGAGCATCCTTCTGCAGTCCCAGGCTTCAGGCCTGCCTGAGGTCCACTCCCTTTTCCTTACTATTAACCCTTCCCTTCCCATTTAGGGAGTATTACCAGTGCTATCTCCAAGATAGATTTTGCGTCCATCTGCTTCTCCACATCTCTACTTCCTCCCTAGTCCAAGCCTCAAGTATCTCTTATCTGAACCTTTGGAATAGCCTCCTGACTGGCCTCCCTCTTGGATTCTTGTGCACCTAGAATCCCTTCTCCATACTGTAACCAAAGTGATCTTTTAAAAATGCAAATCAGATCATGTCAATCTGCTTAAAACCCTTCCATTGCTTCGAATAAAACTGAGATGTTTTACTCACATGTTATTAAGGACTTACATGCTCTAACCTCTCTGATCTCTGATTTTGTTTCCTATTTTCTTCCCATCCTCCTCTTACTACTTTCCAGCCTCATTGGGACTTCATTCTGTGGCTTGAACAAGGCAAGCTCATTCCTGTCTCAAAGCCATGGTATATATTTAACTGAGACATAAACTCCACAGACTAGGTATGCTCATTAGTTAACCTGTTCCAGCCCAGAAGATGGTCCCAGATCATTCTTTACTCTCTGCTGCCATCGTGGGGTCATTTAAAGAATCACCGGCTTTTCCAGAAAGTTTTATCAGCTCTGGACTTTTAAGAATCCTGAAGCTAAAATGGATTATCTACTGGTCCTCAGGAAGAACCATCTCTAAACCAATGCTCTCGAAGTGAATCACTGAAATACAGAAAAAAGTGTTATAAATTTTGTCTATGATTGATGGCATCATTCATTTAAAATTTTTACTTTTGTATATATTTAATAATGTCTGTAACACAATAGTATAGTGCTACATGTATATAATTTATAAATACATATGCATATATATTTTTGTATGTCCCAAATACTTTTTATATGAGTTGACGAATCCGAAAAAAAAATCAGAAACCACTGGGTTAAATAATGCTAATGAAATTAAAATGTGTCGTTTTTTTTCCTATTAAATATAACATTGGTAAGCCCAGGGTTCCATTGTTTTCCATGAGTAGTAAGTGATGTCAAGGCTAAATGACATTAGAAAGCAAAAGGGGGAAATATGAGAAATAAAGACTAGATACTTTATTTTTTATAATTTTTATAATTTTTATTCATTTATTTTATTTTTCCCCCAAAGCCCCAGTAGATAGTTGTATGTCATAGTTGCACATCCTTCTAGTTGCTGTATGTGGGACGCGGCCTCAGCATGGCCGGAGAAGCGGTGCGTCAGTGCGCGCCCGGGATCCGAACCCCGGCCGCCAGCAGCGGAGCACGTGCATTTAACCGCTAAGCCACGGGGCTGGCCCTAGATACTTTATTTTTTAAGCCAAATTGACTCTGTTAGAAGCAGTATTCTTCCAATTATACGTTCATTATAAATGTGGTACCTATTAAAATCATAAACATTTGGATTCCTAGTGGGAAAACTTTAATTATAATACATTGGATCTTAAGCACAATCCAGAAACAGTATTAAAAAGACCATCTATCTCTATTTATTTAATGTATTTTAGAAAATGGAACCAACTGAAAAGATATACAAAGATCCAGCCTCAGAAATTTGCAATATGATGTCAAATTAGCAGTGCTAAATGTTAGAAGTAGAGGTTTACAGCGTTTTCTTGGAGAGAGCTAGTATTACAGAGGAAGAGAATTACTCATTTAAAAAGGCAATTTGGCCACATCTAGATGAATTGTTATGTAACAGAAACCAGTAGTCAAGTTTCTTGTAGGTCTTTTTAACCTTGGCTGAACCCCAAGAAATAGACACATTAGAGATCAAACTGGCATGCTTTCCTTTGAGGATATGGAAATAGCCCTCACTGATAAAGCAGTGCCTGAGAAGGGAAATCTTGAGGCTTTCATGAGTTGAACCATGGTTTTACTTGGCATTAAAGTAGAAGTCAAGGGTGATGGCCCTCCTGAATGTATTTATTTTATTTCATTTTTATTGAAGTATAATTGACATACAATATGATATCAGTTTCAGGTATACAACATAGTGATTTGATATTTTTATACATTATAAAATCATCATCATGCTAAGTCTAGTTACCATCTGTCACCATACAATGTTATTACAATATTATTGACTATATTCCCTAGGCTATGCATTACTTATTGATTTATTTATTTTTTATTGAGGTCATAATAGTTTATAACATTGTGAAATTTCAGTTGTACATTATTATTTGTCAGTCACCATCTAAATGCTCCCCTTCACCCCTTGTGCCCACCACCAACCGCCTTCCCCTTGGTAACCATTAAAATGTTCTCTCTGTCCGTGTGTTTATCTTCCACATATGAGTGAAATCACACGGTGTTTGTCTTTGTCTGGCTTATTTCACTTAACACAATACCCTCAAGGTCCATCCATGTTGTTGCAAATGGGACAATTTTGTCTTTTTTAATGGCTGAGTAGTATTCCATTGTATATCTGTACCACATCTTCTTTATCCAGTCATCAGTCGATGGGCACTTGGGTTGCTTCCACTTCTTGGTATAGTGAATAATGCTGCAATGAACATAGGGGTGTGTAAGTCTCTTTGGATTGTTGATTTCATGTTCTTTGGATAAATACCCAGTAGTGGGATAGCTGGGTCATATGGTATTTCGATTTTTAATTTTTTGAGAAATCTCCATACTGTTTTCCACAGTGGCTGCTCCAGTTTGCATTCCCACTGGCAGTGTACGAGGATTCTCTTTTCTCCACAACCTTTCCAAGACTTGTTATTTTTTGTCTTGGTGATTATAGCCATTCTAATGGATGTAAGGTGATATCTTAGTGTAGTTTTGATTTACATTTCCTTGATGATTAGTGATGTTGAACATCTTTTCATGTGCCTGTTGGCCATCTGTATATCTTCTTTGGAAAAATGTCTGTTCGTATCCTCTGCCCGTTTTTTGATCGGGTTGTTTGTTTTTTGGTGTTCAGTTGTGTGAGTTCTTTATATAATATGGAAATTAACACCTTGTTGGATATATGACTTGCGAATATTTTCTCCCAGTTTGTGAGTTGTCTTTTCTTTCTTTTTTTTATTTTGTGAGGAAGATCGGCCCTAAGCTAACATCCATGCCAATCCTCCTCTTTTTGCTGAGGAAGACTGGCCCTGGGCTAACATCTGTGCCTATCTTCCTCCACTTTATATGGAATGCCGCCACAGCATGGCCTGACAAGTGGTGGCTCGGTGTGTACCCGGAATCTGAACCCGGGCCGCCAGCAGCGGAGCGTGCGCACTTAACCACTACACCACAGGGCCTTGCCCTGTCTTTTCATTTTGATCCTGGTTTCCTTTGCCTTGCAGAAGCTCTTTAGTCTGATGAAATCCCACTTGTTTATTTTTTCTTCTGTTTCCCTTGCCTGAGTAGACATGGTATTTGAAAAGATCCTTCTGAAATCAATGTCAAAGATTGTACTGCCTATATTTTCTTCTAGGAGTTTTTTGGTTTCAGATCTTACCTTCAATTCTTTGATCCATTTTGAGTTAATTTTTGTGTATGGCAAAAGATAATGGTCTACTTTCATTCTTTTGCATGTGGCTGTCCAGTTTTCCCAGCACCATTTATTTACATTTTTTATTTACTTATTTTTTTTTTGAGGAAAATTGGCCCTGTGCTAGCATCTGTTGCCAATCTCCCTCTTTTTTCTTTTTTCTCCCCAAAGCCCCAATACATAGTTGTGTATCACAGTTGTAGAGTGATAGCTCTTCTATATGGTATGCCGCCTCAGCATGGCTTGATGAGTGGTGAGTAAGTCCACGCCCGGGATCTGAACCAGTGAACCCCGGGCTGCCGAAGCGGAACGCGTGAACTTTACCGCTATGCCACTGGGCCGGCCCCATCAACGCCTTTTATTGAAGAGACTTTCCCTTCTCCATTGTATGTTCTTAGCTCCTTTGTTGAACATTAGCTAGCTGTCCGTAGATGTGAGGTTTTATTTCTGGGCTTTAAATTCTGTTCCATTTATCTGTGTGTCTGTTTTTGTGCCACTACCATGCTGTTTTGATTACTATAGCTTTGTAGTATGTTTTGAAGTCAGGGATTGTGATGCGTCCAGCTTTGTTCTTTTTTTTCAGGATTGTTTTAGCTGTTCAGGGTCTTTTGTTGCCCCATGTGAAGTTTAGGATTCTTTGTTCTATTTCCATGAAGAGTGTCACTGGGATTCTGATTGGGATTGCATTGAATCTGTAGATTGCTTTAGGTAGTATGGACATTTTAACTATGTTTATTCTTCCAATCTCAGTGCATGGAATATCTTTCCATTTCTTTACGTCATCGTGATTTCTTTCAATAATGTCTTATAGTTTTCAGTGTATAGGTCTTTCACTTCCTTGGTTAAATATATTCTTAGATATTTTATTGTTTTTGTTGCAATTGTAAATAGGATTGTATTCTTGAGTTCTCTTTCTGTTAGTTTGTTATTAGAGTATAGAAATACAACTGATTTTTGTAAGTTGATTTTGTACCCTGCAACTTTGCTGTAGTTGTTGATTATTTCGAATAGTTTTCCATTGGATTCTTTAGGGTTTTCTATATATAAAATGATGTTGTCTGCAAACAGCGAGAGTTTCACTTCTTCCTTGCCTATTTGGATTCCTTTTATTTCTTTTTCTTGCCTAATTACTCTGGCCAAAACCTCCAGTACTGTGTTGAATAAGAGTGGTGAGAGTGGGCACCCTTGTCTTGGTCCTGTTCTCAGAGGGATGGCTTTCAGTTTTTCCCCAGTGAGTATAATGATGGCTGTGGGTTTGTCATATATGGCCTTTATTATGTTGAGGTACTTTCCTTCTATACCCATTTCTTTTTTCTTTTGTGAGGAAGACTAGCACTGAGCTAACATCCTTTGCCAATCCTCCTCTTTTTACTGAGGAAGATTGACTCTGAGCTAACATCTGTGCCCATTTTCCTCTATTTTATATGGGAAGCCTGCCACAGCATGGCTGTGTGATAAGTGGTGTGTAGATCCGCGCCTTGGATCCAAACCTGTGAACCCAGGCTGCCGAAGCAGAGCGCGCGAACTTAACCACTACACCACTGGGCCAGCCCTTCTATATCCATTTTATTGACAGTTTTTATCATAAATGGATGTTGGATCTTGTCACATGCTTTCTCTGCGTCTATAGAGATGATCATGTGGTTTTTGTTCCTCATTTTGTTAATATGGTGTATCACATTGATTGATTTGCGGATGTTGAACCATCCCTGTGCCCCTGGTATAAATCCCACTTGATCATGGTGTATGATCTTTTTAATGTATTGCTGTATTCGGTTTGCCAGTATTTTGTTGAGGACTTTTGTATCCATGTTCATAAGCGATACTGGCCTGTAATTTCCCTTCTTTGTGTTGTCTTTGTCTGACTTTGGTATTAGGGGGACGTTGGCCTTGTAGAATGTGTTAGAAAGTGTTCTGTCTTCCTCAATTTTTTAGAATAGTTTGAGAAGGATAGGTATTAAATCTTCTTTGACTGTTTGGTAGAATTCTCCAGAGAAGCCATGTGGTCCTGAACTTTTATTTTTTGAGAGGTTTTTGATTACTGATTGAATCTCTTTTCTTGTGATTGGTCTATTCAGATTCTCCATTTCTTCTTGATTCAGTTTTGGGAGATTGTATGAGTCTAAGAATTTATCCATTTCTTCTAGATTGTCCAATTTGTTGGCATAAAATTTTTGGTAGTATTGTCTTATATTCCTTTGTATTTCTGTGGTATCCATTGTAATTTCTCCTCTTTCATTTCTAATTTTATTTATTTGGGCCTTCTCTCTTTTTTTCTTAACGAGTCTGGCTAAGGGTTTGTCAATTTTGTTTATCTTCTCAAAGAACCACCTCTTTGTTTCATTGATCCTTTCTACTGTTTTGTGTTTGTTTGTTTCAATTTCATTTATTTCTGCTCTAATTTTTATTATTTCCTTTCTTCTGCTGACTTTGGGCTTTGTTCTTCTTTTTCTAGTTCTGTTAGGTGTAGTTTAAGATTGCTTACTTGAGATTTTTCTTGTTTGTTAAGGTGAGCCTGTATTGCTATGAATTTCCCTCTCAGGACCGCTTTTGCTGCATCCCATATGAGTTGGTATGGTGTATTTTCATTTTCATTTGTCTTCCAGATATTTATTTATTTCTCCTTTAATTTCTTCAGTGATCCATTGGTTGCTCAGTAGCTTGTTTAGTCCCCACATATTTGTCACTTTCCCAGCATTTTTCTTGTAGTTGATTTCTAGTTTCATAGCATTATGGTCAGAAAAGGTGCTTGATATGATTTCAGTCTTCTTAAATTTATTGAGGCTTGCCTTGTTTCCCAGAATATGGTCTGTCCTTGAGAATGTTGCATGTGCACTTGAGAAGAATGTGTATTTTGCTATTTTTGGATGGAGTGTTCTATATATTTCTATTAAGTCCATCTGGTCTAGTATTTCATTTAAGGACATTATTTCCTTGTTAAGTTTCTGTCTGGATGATCTATCCATTGATGTAAGTGGGGTGTTGAGGTCCCCTACTATTATTGTGTTGTTGTTAGTATTTCCTTTTAGGTTTGTTAATAGTTGCTTTAAGTCCTTTGGTGCTCCTGTGTTGGGTGCATATATATTTATAAATGTTGTATCTTCTTTGTGGAGTATCCCTTTTATCATTATATACTTCCCCTCTTTGTCTCTCATTACCTATTTTATCTTTTTTTTTTTTTAAAGATTTTATTTATTTTTTCCCCCCAAAGCCCCAGTAGATAGTTGTATGTCATAGCTGCACATCCTTCTAGTTGCTGTATGTGGGACGCGGCCTCAGCATGGCTGGAGAAGCAGTGCCTCAGTGCGCGCCCGGGATCCGAACCCAGGCCACCAGCAGCGGAGCGCGCGCACTTAACCACTAAGCCACGGGGCCGGCCCTACCTGTTTTGTCTTGACGTCTGCTTTGTCTGATATCAGTATGGCAACACCTGCTTTCTTTTTTTTTTTTTTTTATAATTTTATTTATTTATTTTTTCCCCCCAAAGCCCCAGTAGATAGTTGTATGTCGTAGCTGCACATTCTTCTAGTCGCTGTATGTGGGACGCGGCCTCAGCATGGCTGGAGAAGCGGTGCATCAGTGCACACCTGGGATCCGAACCTGGGCTGCCAGCAGAGGAGCACGCACACCTAACCGCTAAGCCACGGGGCCGGCCCAACACCTGCTTTCTTTTGTTTGACATTAGCTTGGAGTATCGTCTTCCATCCCTTCACTCTGAGCCTGTGTTTGTCTTTAGAGCTGAGATGTGTTTCCTGGAGTTAGGATATTGTTGGGTCTTGTTTTTTAATCCATCCCACCACTCTGTGTCTTTTGATTGGAGAATTCAATCCATTTACATTTAGATTGATTATTGATCTAGGAGGGCTTAACGCTGCCATTTTATCACTTGTTTTCCAGTTCTTCTACATGTCCATTGTTTCTTGTCCCATGTATTTTGGACTACCAATTCAGTTTGGTAGTTCTCTATGATGGTTTTCTTAGTTTTCTCTATATCATTTGTGTCTCTGTTCTGATTATTTATTTAGTGGTTACCATGAGGTTTATATAAAAAAATCTCATAGATAGTCTATTTTCTGATAGCCTCTTATTTTCTTAGACTAAGCCAATTCCATCCCTTTTGTCTTCCCCTTCTAGGTAATTATTGTCACAGCTTATTCCATCTTGTGTTATGAGTTTGTGGTTACAATGGTATTATGTTTATTTTTTATGTTTTCCTTCTCTTTATCTTTAATGTTATAATTAAGTGTTTGTTAACCTGTTCTGATAGAGAGCTGCAATTTTCTGATTTTGTCTACCTATTTGTCTCCTTGCTCAAGGCTTTGTAACCCCTTTCTGTTTTTTGCAGGTATGAGGGCCTTCTTGAGCATTTCATGTATGTGGGGGGGGGGGGTCTTGTGGCGCTGAACTCCCTTAGCTTTTGTTTATCTGGGAAAGTTTTTATTTCTCCATCGTATCTGAAGGATATTTTCACTGGATAGACTTGGGTGAAAGTTTTTGTTTTTCAGAATTTTGAATATATCATTCCACTCTCTCCTAGCCTGTAAAGTTCCTGCTGAGAAATCCGAGGAAAACCTGATAGGCTTCCTTTGTAAGTTATTTTCTTCTGCTTTGCTACCCTTAATATTTTTTCTTTGTCATTGACTTTTGCTAGCTTTACTGCTGTATGCCTTGGAGGAGGTCTTTTTACATTGATGTATTTAGGAGTTCTGTTGGCTTCTTCCACTTGTATTTCTAGCTCCTTCCCCAAGTTTGGGAAGTTCTTAGCTATTATTTCTTTGAACAAGCTTTCTGCTCCATTCTCCTTCTCTTCTCCCTCTGGAATACCTGTAATCCTTATTTTACATTTCCTAATTGAGTCAGATATTTCTCAGAGAATTTCTTTATTTCTTTTTAGTCTTAGTTCTCTCTCCTCCTCCATCTGAAGCATTTCTGTATTTCTGTCCTCCAAGCTGATAATTCTATCCCTCATAATATCAGCTCTGTTGTTCAGGGATTCCACATTTTTCCTTATCTCATCCATTGTGTTTTTCGTCTCTAACATTTCTGATTGGTTTTTCTTTATAGTTTCAATCACTTTTGTGAAGAATTCCTGATTTCGTTGAACTGTCTATCTGTATTTTCTTGTAACTTGTTGAGTTTTTTATGATAGCTATTTTTAATTATCTGTCATTTAGATTATAAATTTCTGTGCCTTCAGGATTGATTTCTGTGTGCTTGGCATTTTCCTTCTGGTCCGGAAATTTAATATATTTTTTCATACTGTTTGACAGCGTAGATTTGTGCCTCTGCATAGTGATAATATCTGGTCACAGCTTCTATCTACCGCCACTGGGTGGGGGTCAAGAGCTGTGTATTCTGAGCCCGCTGTGAGCCTGACTTGCTCACTGCCAGCTGCTGGTTTTCTATGCTTTGCACAGGTGCTCTGGCCGACGAGCTGAGCTGGAATGCCAGGCAGGGAGAAGGGGCGCTTTTTTTCTCCTGGGCGATCCCAGGGGCATTCTCACTCTGCCCTCGCTATCTGCTCTCCTGGGGTGCTGGCTTGATGAAGACACCCCCGCAGTAGCTTAGTCATCTTTGTGTGGGGTTTTCCCCCAGGCTGTGAGGGGACGTGGAGAGCGACAGGTGTTCCTGTGGAGGGCCGCTCCTCCCCGATCTCCTCTGCGAGTTGCATGGTGTGGAGCCCAGGATCGCTGCCATTGGGAGAGGGAGAGGAGATCTCCTTACCTCCTTCCACTTCCTCCAGGGGGTCCAGCACTCCTCCTTCAGACATATGGCTATGTGGGTCTCTCTGATGCCTTTGTGTTGTGTGAATGTCCTCTGTTGGTATATGAATGTCCTTTTCATTTTATCTTAGGAGGGAGAGTCTAAGGGGAGAACTCACTCCACCATGATGCTGACATCACTCCCCTGAATTTTGTTTTTAACAGCCACTCTTTGTGATCTTGACTGTTTCTTCTCTGTGATTTTGATCACCTCAACTATGAAATATCCCTCTTCTGAGTACTTGTAACATTTTGTTTGAACCACTCCTTTGGTATTTACCATGTCGTTTCTGAAGGTGTGAGCTTGTGCGTATTGTACTCCACCTATAAGGTTGTAATTCTTAAGGCAGTTTCCACCTCTTCTGTAACTTTGTACCCACAGTGGCACCTGGTGCAGTGCCTAGCACACTGATGGCATGGTAGTCAGAGAACCGCATTGCCTAGAGAAGGTTCCCCACTGGTAACATTTTGGACAGATGGGTCTTTGTTGTGAGGGGCTATCCTGTACGCAGTAGGATGTTTAGCAGCATTCTGGCCTCTAACTACTAGATACCGTTGCACCCCTCACCCAAGTTGTGACAACCAAAAATTTCTCCAGACATTGCCAGATGTCCCTGGGCGTGGGGGTGGGGGAAGCAAAATCAATCTTGGTTGAGAACTATTATTTTAGAGATTGGGAAATTTAGTTTCTAGTCCTGAATTTGCCATTCTCTCTCTGCGTTTGGGCAAACTGTGTCACCTGTAAGCTTTAAATTTACTCTCCTGAAAAATGAGAACGATTGGAATTTACTGGGTGCTTAACCTAGGTTTGGTAGATCACTTTAGGCAACCTTTAATTAACATAAATTTTGTATGTAAATTTTTCTGGGAATAACTTCCTAGCTTTCACCATTTTCTTCAGTTTATCTATTACCTCACAAAGATTAAAACTAGATCAGTTAATATATAATGTTATTTTCATTTCTTAAAATATAAGAATCCTAGCTTATACACAATATACATTTTTTTTCTTTTATGAATGACATTTGTGACCATAAAATGCTGAGAAAGCACTTTGTGCTCCCAGAATTTATTATATTGGCAGGTACCACTTATTTATAGTACTGTATTTCCTACCTCTTTTTAAAAATCGGATCTTGAGGCAGCGATGATGAGGTAAATGAGTTGAGTTATTAGTGAGTATTTTAGGGAGTCTAGATAATGAAAAGAATATGTTTATCATTTGGCACTGTGCTCCTTGGCCTTTTAAAACCAGTATGTTTCACATGACATTGCCAGTGTGTGTCCCAGTGCTCTTTTGTGCCAGCTGGTCACTATTTATGGACTGCTCATATTTCAGGCTCATATTTGGGCCCTCAGTAACCTCTGCTTAGGCTCCTGCTTCACAGAGTCTGTTGCATTTGTTAGCAAAGGCTCATTCTTAGATTTGAACCACACTCTGGTCAGCTGTTCCCTTTGGGAAGTTAAGGATGTATCTCTTAGACTTTCTTGCCAGTTTCATGTTGTGCTTGTTGCTATGCTGGAGTGTGAACTGTGGCCCTGTTTTCCTCTGTTGCAGGTGAACTTGGAAGGCAAAGCCAGTCCTCTGTCACTTCTTCAGATGGCCTCCCCAAGTGGCTTCTGTGTCTTGGTTCGCTTGCCCAGGCTGGTCTGTGGAGGAAAAACACTACCAAAAACGTTATTGGACATTTTGGCAGATGACGCTATTTTAAAAGTTGGAGTAGGATGTTCAGAAGATGCCAGCAAGCTTCTGCAGGACTATGGCCTCACTGTTAAGGGGTGCCTGGACCTCCGATACCTAGCCATGAGGCAGAGGTATGGTTTCTATGAATGCTGGAATTCCTGTACAGTGGGGCAAATATTTTAGCAAGATTTGTAGATTACTGAGACTCAGTAATGCAGCATCTAAAATTCTTTAGAAGTCTAGAACCTTCTGAGATGCATATTGAATTTGTGAGGAAATATTCTAACTTCTGAGAAAATTTTAGTTACCTAGAATTGGTCTTTTTAGATGAAACATTAATAACGTGTCTCTATGAGCTACAGGTTATAAACTGATGGCCCCACTGGCTAAATTAGAGCTGAAAATGTTTTTGTTTCTTTCCCATGTGATATTTTTGGGAAATTTTAGTTTTTTTTTTTTTTTTTTAAGATTTTATTTATTTTATTTTTTCCCCCCAAAGCCCCAGTAGATAGTTGTATGTCACAGCTGCACATCCTTCTAGTTGCTGTATGTGGGACTCAGCCCCAGGATGGACGGAGAAGTGGTGCCTCGATGCGCACCCGGGATCCGAACCCGGGCCACCAGCATCGCAGCGCGTGCACTTAACCACCAAGCCACAGGGCCGGCCCGGAAATTTTAGTTTAAATCTAGAAGATTTAATGTAAAAATCTGTGTTTTTAGCTTCTCTTGAAAAATTAGATGATTTGACAAGGTCAACAGTTTTAGGTGGCAGCAATTGGCTAGGTAGCAGCTGTTCTCTTCAGCTGAGCATGTTCCGTTCAACTTGCCAGAGTCCCCACCTCTCCCATTGCAACCCTGACTCATCCTGATGAGTGTTTTCAAACCCTGCTTTGGACAAAAAATGATGGTAGACCTAATGCTTTACTGCAAGGAAGAGAGATTTCCCATTCCCTTGGAATTCTGTTCATATGGAAATTCTATTCTAACTTTTCTTTTACGGAGTCACAATTACCTTCTCATGTATTCATACAGGTCCTTGTTTTAAGACTGGACTGAAACAGCCTCTCTCCCTGCCTTCAGTGGTACTGACATTAAAAGGTTGGAGGGGGCCGGCCTGGTGGTGCAAGCAGTTGAGTGTGCGCACTCCACTAAAGTGGCCCAGGGTTGGCCAGTTGGGATCCCGGGCGCGCACCGATGCACCGCTTTTCAAGCCATGCTGTGGCAGCGTCCCATATAAAGTGGAGGAAGATGGGCACGGATGTTAGCCCAGGGCCAGTCTTCCTTAGCAAAAAAGAGGAGGATTGGCAAATGTTAGCTCAGGGCTGATCTTCCTCACAAAAAAAAAAAAAAAAGGTTGGAAGATTTGATAAACTAAGAGAAGGCCTGATTAAAATCTACGCTTATTGTAATTTTTGAATATAAAATGAAATTTTAGCTTGGTAGTTTGGCTTATGTAAATAAAACTTTTATAATAAAGTATGAATTTTTTTCAAGTAGCACATTAAAATATTTACTATATTTAAAATTTTTAAACTTTCCAATTTGGATACCTTTTATTTCTGTTTCTTGCCTAAATTTGAAGTATTTGGAGTCTAACAGCAAAGGCCGCCTTTCATCAGGCCCTGCTCCCTCTGGCACTGCCTCCCCAGAGGGGCCCACTGTTACTCCCTGCTTTTAGAGGTGGTGTGCATAGTGGCTAGAATTGACCCTGGAGCAGACGGTGTGGGTGGGAGCCCCAGCGCTGCCACTTACAGGCTGTGTGACCTTTGGCAAGTTACTGAACCTCACTATTCCTCAGTTCCCTCATCTGTAAAGTAGACATAATAATGTTCCCATTTCATAGGATTGGTGTGAGGATTAAATGAGATAAACTATGCAAAGAACTTAGAAATAGTGTTTGATATAGAGAGGTCTGTGTAAATTTTAACTATTACTGTCGTCATCGTCATCATCACTACCACCTTCAGTACCATCATCCAATTGGTTTGTCCTTCCAGATCTTTCTATGTAATTACAGTCTTCTCTATGAATATATAGAAATTAGAGGTGCACTGAATTCTCTGTTTGGCTCAATGCAGAATGGCCAAGTGGCAAAATAAGAATTGTGCCGAAGCTGAATATTACCATGAACTTCTCTAAAAATAAGAATGAAGCATTTATCAACCCTTTCAATTTTTTTGTGTGTGTGTGAGGAAGATCAGCCCTGAGCTAACATCCATGCTAATCCCCTCTTTTTGCTGAGGAAGACCAGCTCTGAGCCAACATCTATTGCCAATCCTCCTCCTTTTTTTTTTTTACCCAAAGCCCTAGTAGATAATTGTATGTCATGGTTGCACATCCTTCTAGTTGCTGTATATGGGACGCGGCCTCAGCATGGCCGGACAAGCGGCGCGTCGGTGCGCGCCCCGGGATCCCAACCTGGGCCCCCAGCAGTGGAGCGCGCACACTTAACCGCTAAGCCATGGGGCCGGCCCCAACCCTTTCAATTTTTAATGAAATTTTATTAAAATTTAAAAAATTATTCTTATTTTATTATTGAACACTTTAGTAGTAAAATTTAAGGTTTTGACATCATAGTGTAAGAAACTGGACGTTTTAGTGCAAGAATTATACTTAGCACTGTTAGCCATAGGTTACTCCTGATGTTTGCCATAGGTAGCTGTTACTTTCAGTTGACTTTGGGAGGGAGCACAATTTTTCTTTGGTAACGATGTCTTCTTTTCTTCATACTGTTTATATTTTTTTATTATATGTTAACTGAAGATGATTTATTATAGAGATTATTGTATATGATTTTGGAATCTTTCCTAGTGGAACTTTGAAGTGGAAAAGGTGGCATCTTGTTTTTAATTCACCCTCAAGAAATGTGAAACCTTCCCAAATATGACATTTAAAAAGAGATGACCTAAATGGAATTAAATAACTAAAAGCCAAGTACTGTCCTTCAATGAGGGTAATGATTTCAAGAGTTTTGGAATATCCATGCTTGAAAATTTTCACAGCTGTTTAAAGGAATGAAATAAGTACATTTGTACTTACTGTCATGGAAGGCGGTCTCTGTTACATTAAGTGATAGAGCAAGTTGCAGAACAAAAAGCAAAACAAATATCAAAAAACTGTATCTACTTCTCCATCTAACCATCTGTTTATTTGTGCATGGAAAAAGTCTGGAGGGGGCCACAGCGTACTGTTGGGAGTCATTCTTCCTGAGGAGTGAAAGTGGAGGGCAGAGGGTTTTCACTTTTCACCCATTATTCTTCTTTATTGTCTGAATTTTTGATAATAAGCATTCATTACTTTTATAATTTCTAATAAAACAAAAGAAACTTTTATGTCTCCCCCAAATCTGTAATTTCCATTAATGGAGCTAAGACCTTGTGTGTTTTACCTACGTGTGTCTGGCCTTCTTTTTTTCACTTTTTAGTCAGTGCTGCCTTTTGGGGATGATGAAATCCATCAATTTACTGCTTGTTTTTGTAAGGAAAGACTTCCTTTTCTTCATCTTTATAATGATTTCATGTCCTACTATGCCTCAGGGAATCCTGCATGTTGTAACGCTGACATGAACCTCCACCTCCAAGCTTCCTGCTCTAAAACTTCTAGTCTCTTACTTGGTAACCAGGAAGTCGGCTCCACTTTTGTAGACCTTTGTGTTCTTAACATGTTTATCTCTTGTTTGGAATCTGCAATCCTTGACAAGTTAATTTTTTTCACCATCCTGCCGCTGTTTTAATCAGAAAGTGCTTGAAGAGCAGAAAGGTTATTATTTGATTATATTGTACCTTCACTCCCTCAATGAAAATAGCCTTATTATTTTCTCAAATTTGAAAAGTAATACATGAACACTGGACAATTCAACTATAGAAAAACATAAAGGAGATGTATAATCACCTGAAATCCCATACCTAGAGATAATATCACTAACATTTGATTAATTTAGCTATCTCTTTGTGCTTTCTGTCTCTCACATGCCTGGAATCACATAGACACATTTATTATGTAATATTGTAGTATATATATGAACAGAAAGGAACTACAACACGTATTTTCTTTCACAGTCTCTTTTTACTTAACTAATATGTCATGGACATCGTTTCACATCAATATAGATCCACTTCCTTATTTTTAGTAGCTGTATGGAATTTAATTGCGTGGATATTTAATCAGTCTTCTGTTGATGACTGGCATTTAGGTTGTTTCCAATTCTTTGCTACTATAAATAGTGCTTCAATGAAGATTGTTTTAGGTACATTTGTCCTTATAATAAATTCCTAGTAGTGGAATTGTTGAATCAGAGAATTTTCGTGTTCAAAATTTTGATAGCTATTTATTGTTAAACTGTTTCTCATCAAGGTTGCATAAATGTACAGTTCACAAATTTTAGATTAGAGTGTCTGATTCTTCATGCTCCACCAGTAGTATAGATAGTTATTTTTAAAAATCTTTGCAATCTGATAGATTAAAGAATTATATATAATTTTTATTTTATTTGATATCTAGTGACATGGAGTATGTGTCATCTGTGTATTGGCCATTTATATGTCTTTTTTGATTTGCTTGTTCTTGTCCTTTGCCCATTTTTGATACATGATTTTATTTATTTCTTGTAGAAGCAATTTGCTCTGTAACGGGCTTAGCCTGAAATCACTTGCTGAGACCATTTTGAACTTTCCCCTTGACAAGTCCCTTCTACTCCGTTGCAGCAACTGGGATGCTGAGAATCTTACTGAGGACCAGGTACTTCTTATCAGAGTAGTTGAAGAATGGAAGAGTATTGCTTGCGAAGTATAATTGTTTTTGAAAATTTAATCCTCAAAAATGGTATAAGTATTGGGCAGAAATGCCTTAAAGTAGACTCATTGTCTGATGATAACCATGATAACTGGTCTATAATAATGTAGATGCCGCTTAAATAAAAGGGTCGGAGTCCCTATTCTATCTCATTTTTTTGACCATTTACTATATGCCAGGCATTTCAGAAGATGTAATTTTTTATCATGAATACAAGTGCTTAATTTAATAAATCAAAATGTTATAAGACTTTTAAGAATGGTAAGGGGCTGGCCCCATGGCTTAGTGGTTAAGTGCACGCCCTCTGCTACTGGCAGCCTGGGTTCGGATCCCGGGCACGCACCAACACACCTCTTGTCCGGCCATGCTGAGGCGACGTCCCACATACAGCAACTAGAAGGATGTGCAACTATGACATACAGCTATCTACTGGGGCTTTGGGGAAAGAAAAGGAGGAGGATTGGCAATAGATGTTAGCTCAGAGCCGGTCTTCCTCAGCAAAAAGAGGAGGATTAGCATGGATGTTAGCTCAGGGCTGATCTTCCTCACAAAAAAAAAAAAAAAAAGAAAAAGAAATGGTAAGTAATTCCCTGCCTTCCTCCCCCTGCTCCTAATTGCTCTTCCTTCTTTTCAGAGGCAACCAATTTCATTTCTTTCTGCTAATTACCATTATATTTTTAAATTACATACGTATATTACTGCTTCTTATTTTATATATTATTTTCTGACTTTTTACTGTGGAAAACATGATTTAGTACTCTTGCAGTCCCTCTATCCCCAGACAGATACTTATTCCCTTCCCTGTGCTCCTGATATAGGTAAATCGTCATTTTTATCAGACTAATATCTACTACTTATGTTGATATTATTTATAGCTGAGCCACATAGTAAACTGAAATTAAGGTTTTTTCTTATACAACTTTCTGTTGTCCCGGGAGTGATCATTTGTATTTTTTTTTTTTTTTGGAGGAAGATTGGCCCTGAACTAACATCTGTTGCCAATCTTGCTCCTTTTTTCCTTTTTTTTTTCCTCCCCAAAGCCCCAGTAGATAGTTGTATGTCATAGTTGTACATCCTCCTAGTTGCTCTATGTGGGACCCTGCCTCAGAATGGCTTGGTGAGTGGTGCATAGGTCCGCGCCCAGGATCTGAACCGGCAAACCCTGGACCGCAGAAGTGGAGTACACAAACTTAACTGCTATGCCACTGGGCCAGACCCTGATCGTTTGTACTTTTGTTTGCTTAGTTTTCTGTATACCTGTGAACTGTTTCAGCCCCAGACTCTTTAACAGAACTGTAGATCTCCTCTGGGCTGGTTCAGACACATCAGGTAACTTATTTGTTTCGTTTCTCTTGGAGCCGTCCCTCCTAGAGCCCTCTGTCATCCTGCTCCTCTCAAGACTGATTGCATTCCAGCCCTGCTGCCAACTCTTTTCTTGGAATTTGCATTTACCATCAGCCTGGGAATTCCCTTCACTTCTCTTCTATAGTAGATAGTCTGCTTTCCAAATTCTGTTTCTTTTTACTTTCTAGTCTTGGTAGAGTACATTCATATAGCTTCCTGAGAAGCGGAGCGTAGGAAGTTAGTTTATGACACCCTGCATGTCTGAAAAGATATTGATTTCCCTCTCTGTTAACTGATAATTTGGCTGATTGTAGCATTTTAGGGTGGAAGTTGTTTTCCTCCAGAACTTTGAAGACAGTGCTCCTTGTCCCGTAGCTTCCAGTGTTGATGCTGACTATGTGACTTGTTTTTCTTTCTGGAAAATCTGCCCTTTATTCTTAGTTTTTAAAATTCATAATGATATACATGAGTGTGGGCCATTTTTCATTATGGTATTAGAATTCAGTGGACCTTTCAATCTGGAAGCTCATGTCTTTCATTTCAGGTAATTATTCTCATAATATTTCTTTGACAGTTTCTCTCCCTTTTGTTTCTAAAATTCATTTTATTTGGATATTGGACCCCCTGAATTGATCCTCTGATTTTCTTAGAAAAATATTTTCTCTCTTATTTGCCATCTCTGTATTTTTTGTTTTACCTTCTGGGAAATTTTCTCAAGTTTACTTCCAGTATTTCTATTATTTCTAATTATTCCTATCATATTTTAGTTACAAGAGCTCCTTGGTCTTCACTTTAAAAATAACTTCCCATTTTTGTTTAATGAATATAATATCTTCTATTATCTTCGAGTATTGAAGATTTGTGAAGTTTTCTTCTGCTTCCTGCTTTGCCCCTTTTTCCTCTGAGTTCCTTATTTTAAATGTTTGGTATTTGTATTTGTCTTTCATGTTAACGATTTTTCTCAAATGTTTAAGTCCTTGGCTGTCCATTCATATTTAAGAGGGAGATATTAAAAAGCTGACTGGATCCATCAACTGATGAATGAATAAATAAAATATGGTCTAGCCATATGATAGAATATTGTTCAGCAATAGAAAGGATGCACGAAGGGGCCGGCTCCGTGGCTTAGCGGTTAAGTGCACGCGCTCTGATGCTGGCGGCCGGGGTTCGGATCCCGGGCACGCCCCAAGGCACCACTTCTCCGTCCAACCCGAGGCCGAGTCCCACGTACAGCAACTAGAAGGATGTGAACCTATGACATACAACTATCTACTGGGGCTTTGGGGGGAAAAAAATGAATAAATAAAATCTTTAAAAAAAAAAAAAAAAAAGAAAGGATGCACGCTACAACATGGATAAGGCTTGAAAACATTATGCTCAGGGAAAGAAGCCGGTCACAAAAGATCACATGTTGTATGATTCCATTGACATGAAATGTTCAAAACAGGCAAATCTATGGAGACAGAAAATAAGTTAGTGGTTGCTTAGTAGGGCTAGAAGTGGAGGATGACTGCTAAAGGACATAAGGTTTCTTTGGGGGTGATGAAAATGTTCTAAAATTGATTGTGGTGATAGTTGCACAATTCTATACATATACGTATCTGTAAAAGACATTTTGGGGAGAATCGGAGAGATTAGAATAGAACAGTATATATTGTATTTTGTCAGTGTTAAAGTTCTTGGGTATGATAATGGTGCTCTGATGATGTGGGAGAGTGTCCTTGTTCTTAGGAGATACACACTGAAGTATTTAGAGATGAAGTGTCATAATAGCTGCAACTTAGGGCCGGCCCCGTGGCTTAGCGGTTAAGTGCTCGCACTCCGCTGCTGGTGACCCGGGTTCAGACCCTGGACGCGCACTGACGCACCGCTTCTCTGGCCATGCTGGGGCTGCGTCCCACATACAGCAGCTGGAAGGATGTGCAGCTATGACATACAACTATCTACTGGGGCTTTGGGGAAAAAATAAATAAAATTTAAAAATTAATAGCTGCAACTTAATTTTGAAATGTGTTCAGCTGAAAAAAGTATGTGGTATCTGTTTTGGTAAAGCAGATATTGACAATTGTGAATGTCAGTTGTCATTCTTTTAATTTTTCTTAGGTTTGAAAACTTTCAAAATAAAAAGTTGGAGAGAAAAATTGCTACTAAATTTGTGGTCCACATTATTGTGAGAATTCAGAATTTCCAAAAACTGTTATTCATTCTTTGTTTTTAGAATTTTTATTGTTTTTATTCTAATTATAAACATGATGCTTAATGAGATTTTAGAAAATAATATTTAAATCTGACATTAAAAAAATAGATTGAAAGCACAGCACAGATGGCCAGGACTTTTGGAATAGTGGGTTTTATTATCAGTAACTATAGATTACAGTCAGTGTCAGTAACTGTAAGTCTTTCCTCTCAGGCTACTCAGTTTCTCCAGAGATGAATCTTCTAGTCTTCTGCCCAAGAGGTATAAGCCCTACAGCTTATTCTGGTAGCTGAGTCGGGGAAAGGTGCGGGTAGTCTGACCATTCAATATGTAGACTTTCCGATAATCTCCCCTTTTTCAGGTGACACTTTGCCCTCAACCTCCACCATGCTAGTATTACTAGGTCCAGATTTAGCCATTATATGACTTAAACTTGTCAAAAACCAAACTCTGCACACTAAGTAAAACAAAGCAGGAAGATGAGTTTATTGCAGGGGTTTTGACCTGCAAGCTGAGAAACTCAAGGCTACGGGAGCAATGATTTCCGAGTTGCTCAGAGACTAAAGCATTTTTATGGGGTAAATGCAGAAGTTATTTGGCTTTTTCAGCTGATTGGTTGCCTGGGGGTCTTCTTTCTTAAATGGATCAGGGTAGCTGAGATGGGGGAACAAGGGAAAAAAACATGGGGCGAACAGACTCCATGACTGGGGATTGGCTGGCGTCCTCCGCTGATTTCTGAGGAGAGCTGTAAATTCCTGCAACTTATGTTAAATAAAGTTTCATTTTCTTTAATATGCCTGCATTGGCCAACTTCATCTTGTCCCTGACATAAGTGGCTCTGTTTTGGTTTTGGTTCTACAAACTTCTACTCTTTTGGATTAGAGAAGAAGGAATTGCTTGGCCCTGTGGTGTAAAGGAGGAGATCTAGGGTTGTAAGTTTTCTTTACGGAGACTCTCGTCTTACCCTCCTGTTTTTACCCCTACTTGTATCCAGCTTTCACATATGATACCTAGTGTCTCCCATTCCTTTTGCTTTGCCATTCTTTGTGGCTCTAATTAATTTGATTTTTGAATTTTTGGCTTACCACCCCCTCTGGGCCTAAGTTTCAGCCTTCTCTTGTTTGCTGAGTCAGCTACCACTTGTTCGTCCTTCCAAAACATTGTCAGTGGAAAAAGTTAGCAATAGTTAGGATCTTAAAGTTCTGGGAATCACATTATCTGAATTTGTTTTCTGTAGCTGTTTCTGATTTGCTATGACCCAGAGTAAGTTACTTCTTTGTGCCTGGGTTCATTTGTTTTTTCCTTCCTTCCTTCCTTTTGATAGTTTTATTGAAATATAATTTATATATAATAAAATTCACCCATTTAAAGTGTACAAATCAATGGATTTTAGTATATTTACAGAGTTGTGCAACCATCACCACAGTCTAATTTTAGAACATTTTCATCACGCTAAAAAGAAACCTCATACACGTTAGCAGTCACTTCTCTTCCCCCTAATACCCCAGCCTTAGGCAACCACTAACCAATCTACTCTCTGTCTCTATAGATTTGCCTATTCTGGACATTTTATATAAATGGAATCATACAATGTGTGGTCTTTTGTGATTGGCTTCTTCACTTACCATGTTTCTGTGGTTCATCCATGTTGTAGCATTTATTGGTACTTCATTTCTTTTTATTGCTAAATAATATTCCATTGTATGGATATACCACATTTTGTTTAACCATTCATCAACTGGTAGAGATTTGTGTTGCTTCCATTTTTGGGCTGTTATGAATAATGCCACTGTGAATATCTGTGTATAAGTTTTTATGTGGACATGTGTTTTAAATTCCCTTAGGTATATACCTAGGAGTGGAATTGCTGGGTCATTTGGTAAATTTATGTTTTTTTGTTTTTTTGTTTTGTGAGAAAGATCAGCCCTGAGCTAACATCCATGCTAATCCTCCTCTTTTTGCTGAGGAAGACCGGCTCTGAGCTAACATCTATTGCCAATACTCCTCCTTTTTTTTCCCCCAAAGCCCCGGTAGATAGTTGTGTGTCATAGTTGCACATCCTTCTAGTTGCTGTATGTGGGATGCCACCTCAGCATGGCCGGAGAAGCAGTGCGTCGGTGCGCGCCCGGGATCTGAACCCGGGCCGCCAGTAGCGGAGTGCGCTCACTTAACCGCTAAGCCATGGGGCCGGCCCAGTAAATTTATGTTTAACTGTTTGAAGAACTGCCAAACTATTTTCCAAAGTAGATGCACCATTTTATATTCCCACCAGCAATGTATGAGGGTTCCAATTTTCTTTATCCTCACCAACGCTTGTTATTGTCTATCTTTTTGATTAGAGCCATCATAGTAGGTGTGGTATTTCATTGTGGTTTTGATTTACATTTCTCTAGTGACTAATAATGCTGAGCATCTTTTCACGTGCTTATTGGCTATGTGTATAGTTTCTTTGGAGAAATATCTATTCAGATTCTTTACTCATATTTTAATTGGGTTGTTTGTCTTTATATTGTTGAGTTTTATATATATATACATTATATATAGTTTTATATATAATGTATATATATACACATTATATATATACATTATATATAGTTTTATATATAATGTATATATATACACATTATATATATACATTATATATAGTTACATTATATACATTATATATAGTTTTATATATAATGTATATATACATTATATATAGTTTTACATTATATATAGTTTATATACATTATATACATTATATAATGTATATATATACATTATATATAGTTTTATATATAATGTATATATATACATTATACATAGTTTATATACATTATATATAGTTTTATATATACATTATATATATACATTATATATAGTTTATACATTATATATAGTTTTCATATATTATAAATACATTATATATAGTTTTATATATAATGTGTATATATATATTCATTCATTCTGGATACTAGTCCCTTATCAGATATGTGGTTTATAAATCTTTTCTGCCATTCTGCAGGTTGTCTTTTCACTTCACTTACTTGCTGGAGTCGTTTGAAGCACAAAAGTTTTTAATTTTGATGAGGTCCAGTTATCTATTTTTTCTTTTAACGCTCATGGTTTTGGTGTCATATCTAAGAAATCATTGCCTAACCAAGGTCATGAACATTTCCTCCTGTATTTTCTTCTAAGAGTCTTATGTTTTAGCTCTTACACTTAGGTTTATGATCCATTTTGAGTTAATTTTTGTGTGTGATGTGAGGTTGGGGTCCAACTTCATTCTTTAGCATGTGGATGTCCAGTTGTTCCAGACCATTTGTTGAAAATGCTTTGGTTTCCTTATCATTTGAAAACAATTTGTTGAAAAGCACTCTGAACTCTTCACATTCAAGCACAATCTTTTCCTGTGGGAGATGACTTGCTGATAGATATGTAGATTGTTTGGTCTAAGTGAAAAATTTTATCCAAACTTGTTTTATTCTAAAAGCATAAAAGTCTTTACTAACGGTATTATTTACCAGGCTTGGTTATTAAAGGGGAATTAAAGAAATTTTAATTCCTTACATTCTTTTTTGGGAAAAGCTATTAGTTATAGTTTTGACTACTTTTATTTATAACCAACTTGCCTGTGACCAGCTGCTTGGGAGAATGACTCACTATTATTAAATAAATAAATTTCAGAAATGGGCACTTTGACGTTTGATTTAAGGCTCATGTTTGAAACTGTTTGTTTTCAACATTGTATTAATAGATATGGCAGGTTGTTCCTGATTAATAGTCACACGGGCCTCTTAATGAATGTTGGTTTCAGTTGTTCTAGGTGATGACCATTCCCAAAGTGAAGTTCCTGTATTAGTTGTCAGACCTGTGGTAACTGCCCTACCCCAAACTTGAGAAAAATCTGTCCAGCAGGTTTGGTAGCAGATAGAAAGAAACTGCACCGATTTATATAGACTAGGAAATTCGAGCCTTTAGAGTAAGTCATTATGTTAGCTACTTTAGTTAAAAACATAGACAGGGAACGTGAGAATTCATTATACTATTCTATTTACTTTTGTATAGTTTGAAATTTTTCGTAATGAGTTTTTTTTTTTTTTTTAACTTTTATTTTATTTTTTTTCCCCCCAAAGCCCCAGTAGATAGTTGTATGTCATAGCTGCACATCCTTCTAGTTGCCGTATGTGGGACACGGCCTCAGCATGGCCGGAGAAGCGGTGCATCGGTGCGCGCCCGGGATCCGAACCCGGGCTGCCAGCAGCGGAGCGCGCGCACTTAACCGCTAAGCCACAGGGCCGGCCCAAGAAGTTTTTAAGAAGCACGTGGTGCCTAGGTTATTTTACATCTTGAGTTAGAATCCTAAAAGTTGTCTATGTCTTTGTGATTGACTTTGAAGTTACTGTCTCTGGTTTGCCTTCCAGATTCCACTGATCTCTGACTTTTCTCTTCAGGTAATTTATGCTGCCAGGGATGCCCAGATTTCAGTGGCTCTCTTTCTCCATCTTCTTGGATACCCTTTCTCTAGGAACTCAACTCCAGAAGAAAACAGTGACTGCACTGGCTGGAGAAAAGTCTTGGAGAAATGCCAGGATATGGTAGACATCCCATTCCGAAGCAAGGGAATTAGCAGATTGGGAGAAGAGGTTAATGGGGAAGCAACAGAATCTCAGCAGAAGCCAAGAAATAAGAAGTCTAAGATTGATGGAATGATGCCAGGCAACCACCAAGGGAGAGACCCCAGAAAACATAAAAGAAAGCCCCTGGGGGTGGGCTATTCTGCCAGGTAAGCGAGTCATTCCCTGTCTGGTAAAGAGTGAGAGGCCCAGCCTCTAGCACAAGGCATGATGCCTCACCTTGGGTCTGGGGTATGTGGAAAGGTGGCAGAGGCTCTCCAGGGGTTAAGTTTATTTTTTCTTTCCTTCAAGGACATTTGGAGCTATCTTTTGATTTATTTGTGTATTTTTCTCCTTTTCTTCTTCTTTTACTTTTTTATATTTGGATAGTTGGAGTGGAAATGAAGAGAGCTTAACCTAGCTTTGTCACTGACCTCGATGTGACCTTGACCTGTACTTTCCTCAGTTATGAACGAGGGTATAATTATTATTCCTTGCTTGCTTCAGGATAGCTGTGAAAATCAATAACGTGAAGTGCCTCATACTTTTCAGAAGAAATGCAGCATCTGATTTCTTATTCATTTAGTATTTGATTATTTAGAGTGGCATCCAACTCTAAGTCAACGTTATTCTCTAGCCAGTGGCAGTTTTCCTGTACAACTTATACCTCTGTTGCAGAAAGATGACTCATAAGTACTTTGGAGTGGAAGTTTGGTCCCTGTAGCGAAGTGCCTTTAGGAATTGGATGATTAAATCGAAGCAAGTATTGCATATGAGCCAGAAATAAATCCACGTGGCCCTCATTACTTTAGCTGAATTTCTTCAATTTTAATTTACTTTGTTTAATCCAATGATTACTCTATAGGGCCATTTTCTTGGTGCTCTCTTTCTGTTTGCTTTCACAATAAAGCTATGTAAACACTGCCTAACTCACTCCCTAATGTCGTAATCCCTAAATATAAAAACTAGGAGTATAAACTAATTCCTTTTATTTCTGTTTCCTAGCCCATTGCAGATAGAGGAATAAACATGATTTCTTGCCATATTTGGTTTTTTCCCATAAATGTACAGTCATGTGTCACTTAACGACATTGATATGTTCTGAGAAATGCATTGTTAGGCCATTTCGTCATTGTGTGAACATCGTAGAGTGTACTTACACAAACCTAGATGGTAGAGCCTACTACATACCTAGACTACACGGTACTAATCTTATGGGACCACTGTCGTATATGCGATCTATTGTTGATCAAAACATTGTTATGCAGCTCATGACTGTAGTGTTTGACCCTAGCGTTGAGAATAGCTTGGGTCACTCAGTAGAGAACGTGGGAAGGCAACTGATACCTTGACCAATAGTTAACTTTCAGTTTTAGATTTATTTCTCTCTTCTCTGCAGAAAATCACCCCTCTATGATAACTGCTTTCTCCACGCTCCTGATGGACAGCCCCTCTGCACTTGTGATCGAAGGAAAGCTCAGTGGTACCTGGACAAAGGCATTGGAGGTTTGAGAGTCGACTGTAAAGTTTAACTATAATTAGGTGCATGTGGGCACTGGCAGGAGTAGGGAGTGAGATAAGGGAGATGGATGGATAGAAGGAGGCAGACAGACCTTAAGACACGTGGTACGGAGCTATTCAAAACCCTGAAATAGTGATCTCTGCCAGGACACAGCAGAGAACAGTTAAGGAGGTGCTTCTTCCCTGGGAGCAGGTGGGCAGTCACACACTAACGCTTCTTCTTTTCTCTAAGAGCTGGTGAGCGAAGAGCCTTTTGTGGTCAAGCTACAGTTTGAACCTGCAGGAAGACCTGAATCCCCAGGAGACTACTACTTGATGGTTAAAGAGAACCTGTGTGTAGTGTGTGGCAAGAAAGACTCCTATATTAGGTGAGTGTGGGATTGGGCTGCCCTGATTGTCTGCCTCGGGTGGAAATTGCCCTTGTAGCCACATGCAGAGCTCTCAGGGCCCTTGGTTGAGTCTGCCCACTTTGACTGAGAGACTTGTCTTGAAGGGGCATCCCAGTTTCCCTGAGAACTCCAACATTCTGCCTGGCCTTGCTATAGTGGCCCCTACCCCTGCTGAGCCCACTTCTTAGTTTCTGGAATGCAACACTCTTCTCAGTAATAATTTTCCATAAAGAGAATGGTTCTCTTTTGTTCACAAAGGAATGTAGATCAGTTCCTTCAGAAGCTGCCTTTCTCTGTGTGTCCTTATGATCCTCTCTCGAGTGGCTTACAAGCTTTCTGATCTTTGGTGTATTCATAAGGTATCCAGATGACCTGAAGGCGTACTCTGGAATAGTCTGGGAAGATTGTTCTGTGTCAGGGTCCCCACATAATGAAGGTGAAGCAGCCTGAGCCTGGGTGCCCAGACACTTGGTCTTTCTCCCTGGCTTCTATGGAGTGACTCACTTTCCTCCTTTCTCCCCTTGTAAAGTAAGACAAATAGTTGTTGCTACTAAGAGTTTTTCCTGAGAGCTTAGTTCTCCTTAGAAAATAATGATGGACTTTGATGAACTAGGGAAATAATCTCAGAGTAAGGGATTCCTCGGATGAAGGAAATTGGCCTTTTCAGGTCACCAGGCTTCCAAAATTTCGGGAGTAGAGGTTACCTCCTGCATGCTTTGAGGAGGTTGTTTTCCAGATATTAAAGGTCATGAGAATTTCTTTTAATTTCTCTGATACTTTTCCTTCTGGGAGCAAAGCCTTCTCAAAGGTTGTTATTAGCCTCTCCCTACCCCTGGCCCTCTACCTAAGCCTAATAGCAGGTAGTCTCTACTTCAAAGAGGGAGGAACCTAAGGCCTGGGTAGGAAGGTGGGCTGAGAGTAGAATAGGTAGTATTGCCTTTATGTAGTCTCTGTTGGGTTGTGGTGCCCAAGGCTTCTCAGTCATGTTTAGGCCCAGATCAGAATCCCAATAGCCTGCCTGCTGGTTCCATATGTATTCTATGTCATGTGCTAATGAGCACTGCCTTCTGGGTGGGCTTGTTCAGGAAGAACGTGATTCCACATGAGTACCGGAAGCACTTCCCCATTGAGATGAAGGACCACAACTCCCACGATGTGCTGCTGCTCTGTACCTCCTGCCATGCCATCTCCAACTACTATGATAACCATCTGAAGCAGCAGCTGGCCAAGGAGTTCCAGGCCCCCATTGGCTCTGAGGAGGGCTTGCGCCTGCTGGAAGATCCTGAGCGCCGGCAGGTGCGTTCTGGGGCCAGGGCCCTGCTCAATGCAGAGAGCTTGCCTGCTCATCGAAAGCAAGAGCTGCTGCAAGCCCTCAGAGAGTTTTATCACACAGACACCGTCACAGATGAGATGCTTCAAGAGGCTGCCAGCCTGGAGACCAGGTACAATTTACACTTCTGGTCACAGAAGGGATTGAGGAATAACCCAGTGACATTAACCCTGCCTCCTTAGTGAGAACGCTTGCCAGAAAGGGCATTAGCCATGTAGGTGCAGTGCATAGCCTCGTGCTTATGCCATTAAGTGTCTAATGGCTTCAGATACCATGGGAGTGGGACAGAACAATCTATTTGAGAATCTCCTTTCCATAGGAGACTTTTGCTTTCTCTACTTGACCCTTTAAGGTCATATACTACTGGCCAGTCATTTTCATGATTAGCAGTAGAGTTCAAATGCAGTGGAGTTGTGCCTTATACGTTCTAAGCAGAAGTAAATCCTCAAGTCGGCACATAAAATGAAAATAATAGTCAAAAATGCCCTCAAATCTCTGAAGTTGCCCATGAAATGCAATGTACGTGGTTTTGTTTCTTACCTTATCTAGGTGTGTGGGAATTGAGACCACTGGATTCACGTTTCCCATCTCACCTGCACTCCAGGGTGTTGGGCCACCGAGTGGAATGTTGGCCAGAATTGCTATTACTATTTAAATAACTTTTCTCCCTTTTCCTTCCTTCCTCGTTTTGTCTCTCCTTCCCTATGAGTACATAGCTGAATTCATAGGACTTAACTCAGTGTTCCTAAATGAGAAGTTTATGATCCTGAGAAATGAATGGGTACATGGCTCAGATGATAAAACTCTGGGCTACCTGCTATAGTTTTGCTTCCCACCTGTCACTTTTTTCAGTAGTACTCGGGGTTGAAATAATTAAACTAAGTTCAGAAAACCCTGATAGTGATGCTGGTTGCCTATAGTATTTTGTTATCAAAAACCAAAAAACCTTAATTATAGCAGCAAATATTTATTAAACAAATATTTATAGATATACTAATCTATCTAACCAAGTTAATAAACTTTACATAAATTTCCTTAATTATTTCTTATAGTAACACTACGAGGTAGGATTTAGATTTCTTACTGGTAACTGCTAGCATTGTATCCTGCGTTTTTAAAATCTTTCAAAGTTAAAAAAATTATTATTGAATTTTATCCTTATAACTATGTATAAGGTTATAGATGTTATCTTCCAAGTTTTATATTAGATACCCTGAGGTTAAAGTTAAGTAACTTGCCAAGGTCATATTAGAAATTAGTGAGGGGGCCGGCCTGGTGGCGTAGTGGTTAAGTTCGTGCACGTTGCTTCAGCAGCCCAGCATTTGCGGGTTCAGATCCTGGGCGCAGACCTGTGCACCACTTATCAACCCATGCTGTGGCAGGCATCCCACATATAAAGTAGAAGAGGATGGGCATGGGTATTAGCCCAGGGCCAATCTTCAGCAAAAAGAGGAGGATTGGCAACAGATGTTAGTGTAGGGCTAATCTTCCTCACAAAAAAAAAAAAAAATATATATATATATATATATATATATCAACAAACCTGTTACATAATAAAGCAAATTAAAAAAAAAGAAAAAGAAATTAATGAGACTGGCTCATTTAACCAGTTCTCAAATGTATTTCCTAAAAGAACTAAACTTCCCCTTTCAGCCACAGAGCTTTTTAACAAATTCATCTTGCTGGCTTGGATAGAAGGATGCTGGAATTGGATGTCTAGGACTGAGAAGAATAGCTGTTTGGGGAAAGATAGGCACGTTACTGGGATGCGTGCAAGCTAAATAATAAAGTGTCTGCACATACCCAGGGAGCACTAACACTGCTAGACTGGTGGGGGTCTTGGAAGGAAGGATTGAGAGTGGGGTATGGATGCTAAAGGGGGAGAGGAAGGGAGTCTGTGGGGCAGGGAGCTTCCTTGAGAAAGGTAATCTGTATCCACAGGAGGTGAACACACTGTTCGCATGGTATTGGAGCAGTTTTTATGGCCTCGGCGCTTAGTTAGGAAGGAGGCAGGGATTCATCTTCCCATTAAACAGCACCAGCTGTACAACTCAGCAACCACGGTAGCATATCACTGTGACTGAAACACATCTCATGGATGTGGTTTGGCATTCTTTTTGTGAGAAATAAGGCACTAAAGAAGTGTACCACCTTGCATTTTACATTCAGCTATTACACTGTTATGAAAAACTGGAACATGTGGGCTGATTTAACAGCCTCCTATAAATACTGAGTATGGTTCGGAATGAATAATTTAAAAGAAAGGTGAGCTAGTAACTGGGTAACCCTG
Organism: Diceros bicornis minor; assembly: GCF_020826845.1. Lineage (NCBI taxonomy): Eukaryota > Metazoa > Chordata > Mammalia > Perissodactyla > Rhinocerotidae > Diceros > Diceros bicornis. Next base: position 17,762,919 of record NC_080763.1, read on the forward strand.
GAGTAAATAAAAGACCAACATTTTTCACCCATCATCAGCCAGACAGTAGGACCCTCTAGTAGGGGCTGAGCATTATTCAGTGACCTTCCCATACGTATAGCTCAGAATCCTCAGATGCCTTCTGTTGGATTGTGTGCACTATGTCTGAACTATTTTTAAAAAAAGGCAGATATGGGAAAGAGGATGTTTTAAAAACATTAAAGTAACCAACCCTCTAGGAGTCTAGCAGCCTCTCCATATACTCTTGTGGAGGCTCCGTGGCTGGCCCCGTGTGGAGCCATCTGTGAGACCGTCCTGTGCTTGTTTCCCTGAGACCCTTTGTACTTATGTCTTGGCAGGATTTCCAATGAAAACTACATTCCTCACGGGCTGAAGGTGGTGCAGTGCCACACCCGGGACGGGTTGCGCTCCCTCATGCAGCTGGAGAGCCGCTGGCGTCAGCACTTCCTGGACTCCATGCAGCCCAAGCACCTGCCCCATCAGTGGTCGGTGGACCACAACCATCAGAAGCTGCTCCGGAAGTACGGGGAAGACCTTCCCATCAAGCTGTCCTGATAGCTGCCTCCCTCCCAGGTTAGGACAGCTGGGAAGCTGGAGCCAAGGTGGAAAAGTCACCTCTTCCTGTTTTAATATGTCGTTAATTGTCAAAGCCTGGTGACACAACTCACAATACTAACCCATACTGATCCCCGGATGCTTCTGGTGGAACAAGGCTGTTGTTTTATTAAGGGGAGCTTATGGTTTTGAATTTTAGTTGGGCAGAGTGAGAATTCTTTCTTCCCCCCTCGTATTTTATTTTTGTGGACATGGCGGGGCCTTGGCCTTTATTTAACTTTCCCTCTTCTGCTGTCCCTGTGCAGACAACAAAAGGAAGATTTTCCGTGAAGTGACTTGTCAAGACTCTCAGATCTTTAATACGTTTCTTCCCTGCCCAGTATGTTGGTTTATCTCAAAGGGGCTGACAAGTATTTCAGTCCCGTCAGGTTCGGAGGGGAGAAAACGTTCTTCCAGAAGTTGGAGAGGTGAATAAGGGGTCAGATTCATTTTCCCAGTTCAGCCTCATAATTATAAATTCTTTGGCTTAATGCTCTCCTGCAGCTCACCTGGTTGGGATCCATCCCGTCTGGGTCACTTCAGTTTATTTCACTTGCTTGAAAATGCTCCCCTTTACACATCCAGGACCAAAGCAGCAACTTCCTGCCATGTGCTTCCACCCTAACGCTGGGGGAATCCTTTTCTGGAAATAGACCTTCCACCTGGGTGGGGCAGAGAGAAGCATAAGCACCAACTCCCAATAGAACTTGGATAATTTGATCAGCTTTCCCTTTAATGCCGTTTGTTGTCTGCTTGCTGCAGCCCTCCTCCCAGGACTGCAAGAGTTTTAGCTTAATCCCTTTCTGAGAGAAAGATTATCTTTTCTCAGAATCAGTAGCAGGTGTCTTCAGTGTTTCATGTTCTATCAGATTTGCGATACTGACCTCTTTTAAGCACTTAATTATCTCCCAGAGTCATTTGGTCAGGTTGCAATGTGAGGATTTCTCCATCTGCTCTCATGCCTGGGACACTGAGATTAATTAATACATTTAGATGTTCAAATCGGTGGTGTTTTATCTTTAAAATGTGAGGCCACCACTTTGAGTACGAAGTCAACTTATTAGTGATTAGTATTTTTTCTAAAGTATTAAGAAAACTTTCTTACTTTACAAGATCTTAACAAGCTTAAAAAAGAATTTTATGGTCAGAATCCACCAACAGCTCTGTTTTGGAATTGTGCCCAAGTTGGTGATGGTTGCTCTAACATTGATAAATAAAACTTCTTCTAAGCACAAAGTTCGCTGATTGTGAATGTAAAACTTTTTTCCTCATAACTTCGTAAAATCGGTGAATATTCTTGGGGGAGGAGATATTTATCCTACAGGTCCCTGCACGTGACAGTCCCACGGTGTGTGTGCATGGATATTCCTCACACACAGTGCTCCTGCAGCCCAGCAGCAGCAGCCCACAAACTCCTGTGCACGTCCTGCATTTTGTTCCTCTGCCCCTTCATTCCCACTTGTCCTCAAACAGGCATTGCTACACTAGAAATCTAAACTAGAAATCCTTGAAAACGAATCGTACCAGCCACTTTTGGGACCATGTGTTCACTGCACTAGGTTATTCTCGGGTGTGTGCCTCCGTGGCCGTACTGCGTGGAGCCCAGGGTGGAGGAGAACCGCAGAGATGGACGGGTGGTCATCATCTTAGTCAGGCTTGCCACAAGGTGGCACTCCTAGATTTTGTTTTGTATTCATTCTTGAGCAATAAGGGGCTTTTATACATGGTTCCTGGACATAACTCATGACTTATCTTTCAAGATTTGTGAGCTGATTTTGAGTCATTTTGATAGCTTTACAAGAAAAACTTCTTCCTCTGAGACAAGAGAGTAAGGCTCTTCCTTTTTCTTTCTCTGTGGTCCTCAAACTAAGAGATGAGAAGCACATAAGAGGTTGTTTAAGGTGCTGTGGTTGCTGTGGGGAGAAGGAATGGGTTTTCCAGTAGAGCTCCCGGCAAAGCCGGTAGCACAGAGCCAGCACCAAGGCAGAGGAAAAACCTAGACTGTGGCACACGAGATTCCTCATCTTTCTCAGAAGAGTTACTGTGTAGACTTGAATCTTTTTGTTCTCTGAGTCAGCCGTGGAGTTTAGCGGCCTTTCCTTTAGACTGACAATTGCTATCTCAAATGAGATATTTTAGGGTAGGCATATTTTAAAATAAATTTTTTTTTCTGATGTAAAAGTAACATATGCTTATTAGAGATGAGTCTCAAGAAAGAATAAAAACCCATCTTCCTTCCATCTAGAACAGAGCTAATCTTTGCTGGTATATTTATGAATTTCTTTTCAGTATTTAATCATATAATATGTATAATATTTAAACAGAATCGAGAGTCAGACATATATACAGCTTGGTATCTTATTTTTTTTTCCTCACCTAACATGGTATCACGTGTAATTTCCTGTGTCTTTAAGTCTTTGAAAGTAGCTTTCTAGTGGCTCTACCTTACTTTAATTATCCATTCCCATCCTGTTGAAAATTTTGGTTGTTTCAGACCCTTTTTTAATGTAAGTGATGCTGTGAACTTTCTTGTGTATAAATCTTTTTTTTTTTTAATAAGGAAGATTAGCCCTGAGCTAACATCTGTTGCCAGTCCTCCTCTTTTTGCTGAGGAAGATTGGCGCTGGGTTAACATCCATGCCCATCTTCCTTTACTTTGTATGGGACACCGCCACAGCACAGTTTGATAAGTGGTGCGTTGGTCCACGCCCGGGGTCCGAACCCGCGAACCCCAGGCTGCCCAAGCAGAGCGTGCGAACTTAACCGCTACGCCACTCGGCCACCCCTATCTTGTGTATAAATCTTTGACTATATCTTTGATAATTTCTTTAGGATAGAATCCTAGGAATTGGAGTGTGAGGAGGGGGCCTCACATTGCTGGAATGAGTACAAATTGATATCACCTTTTAGGAGTTTGTATCAAGGGCATGCTTCTCTTTGACCGTTTAGCTGGTGTCCCAATGCATTTGCTGAGCTTCCATATGAGTAGCAGTGGGAGGACGGTGTCGTGGCAGGGCCCTTCTGAATGTGCCCTGAGCACTACGTTTGTAGGCTCAGAGTCTTTTCTCTACTTCCCTTCTGCCTCCCATCCTTTATTGCCTCATTTCCCCCTTGTAGTCAGTGTTTTTTGGAAATCCTGTTTATTTTAAAATAAAAATGTAAAAAAAATTTTAGTTAAAAGTAAAAGTTTTTTTTTAAACTAGAAGTTATAGACATTTTTTTTCTGATAGACAAGCAATTAGTGATGTGCCATCCTAAAGTGAACAAGGCACGATATTCCAGGATTTGTTGCCTCTTAAGAGTGCAGCCATAAGTTACTTATTCTTAGCCATGTCATGGATAGAGATCCGATGACAAAATGTGTTCTGTTGAAATAAAGCCATTTTAATCCCTCATTTTAGACTCTTAGGAACCCAGCAAGCAGAAGGAGCTTTTGGTCAGCTTCCTATTCTGCCTTAGTTTGGTGCCCTAACATTTGACTATAATTTAAATTCATAGTTTACCTTTCCTCTCTGAGTTTTTCATTCATTCATTTATCTTTTCTTCCTTTTTTTTCTTCATTATGTGTCATGTCCATGAGAGGTATCACTTTTTTCTTTTAAAGGAGATATTTTCTCAGTTTGCTAGTTTACTAATTATTATGTATTTTAAAAGGATCTGTCTTTCTGGTCTTTTGTCTTTTCTGTTGTTTCGATGGTCATTTTTAGAGTACCTAATCCTCAGGAATACAGTGAGAATCAGTTTTTCTTGGATGAGATAAGCTAAAAGAGGGTGTAAGAATGATTCTTGTTATGACTAACTCTTGATCTGAGTAACATAAAAATAGTACATAATCTCCCAAATACTTTTGTTTTGGAATTCAGCTAGACTTTTTAGCTATTCACCAAGTTGCCTCCTCGTGCTAGAGCCTAGTACCTTCTGCCTGTCCCCAGTCTTGGAGCAGTTTCCCATCAGGTGATGGGACAGGGCTGACATGCAGCCAGACAGCCTACGTGTTGACAAGTACCTATTCCACAGGCCTCCTAGGAGATGCCTTAGTCACTCCCTTTCCTTGGGGCACCAAGGCCCTTGCTTAAATGCAAACTTGTTATTTGGGAAGGTGGGAATACATTAGACCATTGTTTCCTTCTAGCCAACTTTGTCTATGCCAACTCTGGTTGGAGGTCCCTAGACACTGTTGGCAATTGGACCAAATGCATAATCATTTGGTGGATAACCAAGAACTGACTTCCTTTGCATAGAAATAGGAAATGTCAAAGGACCTAATTCACATGTCATGGGTTGTACCCTATTCTGATGTGGTGCACACTGCCTTAAAAGGTCATTCCCTGCTCCAACTGACTGGAGGTAATCTCATACCCTCCAGACTGAACTTAAAGCATTTGCCTTCCTTCCAGCTTCCTTATTTGTCATTAATTCTTGAATTGTTCTCTCTTGCTGGATGGGTAGCCTGTTGCCTTTCTGCCAGCATAAGTTTCAAAAGCTGCTGAGTTGAGAGTCAGCATTAATGTAAGCATGATGTGTGGTCTAGAATATTCCTGAGTTGGAGAGGCTACTTATATTCTACTCCTGCTTCCCAAAGATCTCCCTTCTCAGGCTGCAACATGCTGGGGCAGAGTTGGGATTCTGACTACTCAAGCCACCAGGGTATCTATTAAGTCTTGGATAAGAATCAGAAATTTGAGCTTTAGTAAGCTAATGGGGCTGAAAAGAAATGGGAGATTGAGACATGGGTAGTTTTAAAAGAAGTCTATTTATTTGGTTGGTGGTGGTGATGGGGACGTGTAGTCTATGGACTTAACTTTATATTTTGCTTTTTCCTATATTCAGTTCTGTCGTGAGTTGGAGGATCAGAGGAGTGGGCTGGTGACCTGGGTTCTGGCCACCAGCTGTGTATCTTTGGACCAATTTCTTAACTTTTCTGGGCTCCTTGCTGTATCTATAAAATTAGGAGTTTGAATTAGATGTGCTGTGAGGGCCCTCCTAGCTGTAGCATTCTGTAATGCATCCCACTGTTTCTTTATGTAGCACTTGCCCTTGGGTGCTGTGTACCTTCTGCTTCGTTGCACACTCTCATCCCCCCGAGCCCTGGGAATGGAGACTATGCATGGAGAAGGGGAGTGAGGAAGTAGGATGCCACACCAGGTCCCCCTGGCCTCATTGACTGGGGAGAAGCCTGCTGCTTCCATCTGGTGCTCCACCTGGGGTCAAAATACTCTTCTCAGCAGAGATGTGCTGCATGTGGCCTTAGGGAACTCTCATTTCTATTCAGTTCACTACTTAACAATAAAGAAGAGAAATCTTTATCTTCAGCCACATTGCCAGAGCTGTAAGCTTTAATAAGAGATAAGCATAGAGTAGAAATGAGGCAAGTTTACCAAGTGTTGTAGATGGGAAATACTGAGGAAAAACAAGTGACTGTTTCTCATTTTAAAGATAGGAAAAATTAGGGCTGGCCCCGTGGCTTGGCGGTTAAGTGCGCGCGCTCCGCTGCTGGCGGCCCCGGGTTCGGATCCCAGGTGCACACCGACGCACTGCTTCTCTGGCCATGCTGGGGCCGCGTCCCACATACAGCAACTGGAAGGATGTGCAGCTATGACATACAACTGTCTACTGGGGCTTTGGGGGGAAAAATAAATAAATAAAATTATTAAAAAAAAAAAAAGAAATTAAGGCTATCCCATAGAGAGAAAATTGAATAGAATTGGGTACTTTAAAAGGATAACATTAAACCAGTAGGTTAAAAGTATTCTCCCTGTGTTTTAGAATTAACTCACAGAGAGACTGGGGAGTCTTGGGGCCTGTGTCTTGTTTAACCCTGCCTTGCCTTGGACTTTGTCCTGCTCACCTTTGCCTGGCCACTAGCAAGACAGATATGTGCAAAATGTAAAGTTTGTATTTTATAAGCTGCTTAAAGACATTTCTCTATATATATATATCTCCATTCCTTATGACCTGGCAGAAAATGTGTTTTCCAGTCCATCCTTGTGCTTAGTTTCAGTCCCAAAAAGGGTGTGGTGTATTAGCTTTTCTTTGTGTAGTGCAGATTTGTACCAAGTGTGCTAAACTTGAAGCTCTTTTCACAATAATTGCTTTGAGTAGACATGAGTCCCCATTTTCTACCAAATTTGCATCATTTTGTTGTTGTTCTAGAAAAGGTAACCAGATAGCCAGAAAGGAGGTATATTTCTCTGTCCTCTCCTAGATGGACCCTAACTTTATCTAAAATTCTGATGTCTTTTGTTATATCCCATAGAGCCAGCTTAGTTTCTTTTTAATCAAGATATGTATGTTTGGCCCTGGAGGTTTGGTAGGCCTGAGCTATAGCATGTATGGCTTCCTCTGAGTTCTTGGATACAATGAGCAGGACGAAAGTTGGCTCAGAAAAGGAACAGAAGATAACTTGGGGTTAGTTTTTCTTTTTTAAATGTTATACAAGTGCAGAGCAGTTGGCTGCCATCCCCCTCTCAAACCATCAGCAGAGTTTGACCTTGGCCAAGATTTTGCCTCATTCTCTCGGCATTTCAGCATAGAGTTGCGTTTCAGCCGTGGAATGCTTAACCAAAAGCACATGCTGTAGTGGTGGTTTCCAAGAGCAAGTTTTTGCAAAAAGTCCGCATCGTGGTGTTTTCTCAAAACAACAGCTTTCTCTGAACCACCAACCCAATAAACCCCCAAATGGTGATTCTTTGGCTTATTCATACACAAGGGCTGGGATTCTTATTGCTGTTGGTAATAATACTTTATTGAAGTGCGGTATAATGAGCATACAATAAAGTGTATACATCTTAAGAGTACAGCTCGGTGAATTCTGACAAATATATACACCCATGTAACCAGTAAGGGGCTGGGGTTTTTATATTACATGAAACGTCTATCCTGATGATGTTCATCTTGGGATTGGAAGGTTGTACATTCATCTAGCTCAGCGAATTACTGTAAGACAGCAAATCCAGGTCAAATGTGATGAAGAGTTGGTGGTCTGAGTCCGGGCGGTTGCCCTTTTGTCACATCTATTGGACTTGGTTACTGCAAAGCTTGATGATGTTTGTTTTTAACAAATTACTTTTAAAAATAGGTAATATGTGAACATAGTACAAATTTTTTTTTAAAAATGAAATCTCCTCCCCATCCTTTCCCTCCTTGAAAGTAACCTCTGTTACTATTACTTGTGCTTTGTACAGCCTTCGGGGAGGGGGAGAGAGAGAGAGAAAGAGAGAGCGAGCGTGCGCATGCACACGGTGTGTGTGTGGGAGGTCGTTTTGTTTTTTAAGTCCCAAGTTTCTTCTTTGGTTGCTAACCAAGAATATACTTCTCTTGCCCTTCTCTTCATACTCTAGGCTCTAGTCTAGGGCACTTATGCAGAAACTTGGATCCTGCAGCCGCAGTAGGACTAATCCTATTTGTCCTGTACTGTAAAGTTCATTGTCTGTATCTGTCTCTGTATCTGGCTCAAACGTCCATGTTTCTCACAGGATTGACCATGAGTTGGTAATTGTTGAAGCCGGTTTTTTTATGTTAGGCTCTCTACTTATATATATATTTGAAAATTTCCACAATAAAATGTTTTTTAAAATTCATATTTCTTTAGCAGTAGCTCCTACAACACACCTGTCTGCTTAAGTTTTTTTTTAATAATGCTTAATTGCGGGCCGGCCCCGTGGCTTAGCGGTTAAGTGCACGCGCTCCGCTACTGGTGGCCTGGGTTCAGATCCCGGGCGCACACTGAGGCACCGCTTCTCCGGCCATGCTGAGGCCACGTCCCACACACAGCAACTAGAAGGATGTGCAACTATGACATACAACTATCTACTGGGGCTTTGGGGAAGAAAAAAAAAGGAGGATTGGCAATAGATGTTAGCTGAAGAGCTGGTTTTCCTCAGCAAAAAGAGGAGGATTAGCATGGATGTTAGCTCAGGGCTGATCTTCCTCACAAAAAAAAAATAATAATAATAATAATGCTTAATTGCAACCTAAAAGCAAACTATAGGTGAATCTTTAGACTGTCCCACCCCCACAGCAACCCAAATCAGACATTCAAAATTCCAAAGTTATACACATGAACTGGGTCAGTTATTCACCTTCAAAAGCAATCTTTCCTTTTAAACATAGGATTGACCTCAAATTTATTTTGAAAAGCCAACTTCTCTGGCAGGCAAAATTTGATTTGATTTGTACACCAAGTTTTTCAAGAATATAAATCTCATGCAGAGCAGAGAACTTATATCCAGCCTTGAACAATAATTTACACAACTTATGGGCTCAAGAGCCAGGGGAGGAAGAACCTCTCATGCCCAATCCTTTCAGTCGGAGAGAAAACAAAGCTCTCATAGATGGCTTTCCTCGGCCACTTCTCCTGGCTTTCAGCCTTATTTTGTACTCTTCTGTGGCACGTGGATGAGGAGTCAGGTCTTTTCCAGATTAGAGTTTCCCAAAGATACCCAGTCCAGGGAAGGGAGTGAGGCTTCTGGTGTTTTCCAGTTCAAGTCCCATATGGTTTCCCAGGGCCATTTTATCCTTGATGTCCTTTCATGCTCTCTTCTTTGTCTTGTGTAATCTGATCACCCAAGGCCTCTCCAGTCATCATTGAGAATATTCCCACTGGTCAGGGAGCTCCCTTTGAGCATCCCTTTAGAGCAGCTGTCACATTTGAGCAGCATCTACTTTCTGACAAGCTCGAAGACAGAATGAAGGAAGTCATTGAGTCTTTCCCAGTGAAAGTGGGTAACACAAGCAACCTTGGGGACTGCGATCAATAACATGCTGTGCATTTGGTGGCCTGGCAGCTTGTGTGTGTGGAGAGAGGGGGCGACTTCCAGATGGGGCAGGGATCTTCGTGGTCTCAGGCCTGTCGTCCGTGCAGGGTTCTAATGCTGGAATGGTTCCCTGAGTCTTTGGCTCCAGCCTTTTCTGGGCAGAGAAACAGGACGAAGCAAAATGCCTGGTGTGTTTTAAATAGATTCTGCTTGCTGCAGCCAAGAAGCCCAACAGCTTGGGAGGTGAGTGACCCTTCCGGAGAGATTTCTGTTGGGCCCTTCCTCTGGCCTCTGGCCCCTCGAATACTGACCGCCTCAGGCTCTCCTGCTCCTCCTCTCTGACCTGACGCCATTGGTGTTCATCGTCCTCTCGCTGCCCTCCTGATGGTTTCTCTTCAGGCCTTTCTGGTTTTAGTATTTATTACACTTTTATTGGTTTTTGCTCTCTGCTTTTTCTTTCCCTGAAGCGGTTTTTCCTCATGCTCTCTATCTTTTCATCTCTTGGAGTCTGTTTGTGTCTACTCTACCAAGTGCACATCTCCATCTGCTGCTCCTTGTCTGACTCTGTCATGGCTTCTCACTTGTCCTCTTGCCCCCACCTTCCCAACATCTGCTGGGGGACAGCCCACCCTCACCGGGGCTTTGTTGACCCTGGAAAGAAGTTGGGTGCAGGGAATGCAAATGGAGGGTAGAGGAACCCACATTGAGCAATCCCCTTGTGGGGCAGGTGACAGCTCCAGTCTGGGAAATGGACCTTAAAGATGGCAGCTGTTTCTGGGCAGTGTGGCAGTTGCAATAGGTAAGCCAAAGGAGGAGGAATCAGAGACATCAGAGGAGGGGTTGGGGGAAGCAGGGGACAGAAGTGATGGGCCAGCACCCAGTCCAGTCAGTGATCACCAGAAAAGGAGGCAGAAGAGGAAGGCCAGGTGCAAGCTCAGTGTCAGGAGGGAAGGCTGAGGAGGAGCTGGCCCTGGGGGAGAAAACCAGGGGAGTGGGACCCCGCCAGGGATGCTGGGCCCAGCCCTGCCAAGTGCAGGCAGGCAGCCCGGGGGTGCAGCCAGGAGAAGAGGGAGCCTTACAGACCCTTTTTCCCACCCATCTCCAGCCCTTTTGTCCTTTTTTCTTTCATGTTCCTGTCCTCATGTTATATTAGCAGCAGAAAACAAAATAAAACAAAAGGCAGTCTGTCTTTGATAGGGAATGGCAAGATCTGGAGAATTTAAAGCTGGATGTACTTCCCTCTTTGCTGAACTCTTAGGCCCCTTTGGCCATCTGGCTGTTGGAGCCATGAGAGCCAGCCCCTTCCTGGAATACCTTGAATGGAGTCCCTGTACCAGCTTGATAGCCCAGCCCGAGTGCCAGTGGCAAGGGCAGCCAGCAGCGGTGTGTGCCCACAGAACCCCTCCAGGCGCGTGGGGCAGCCAGGGGAGCAGGGCTCTTGGCCATCCCAGCTGGAGGGCTGGGGTTGGTCTTAAGCAGGGCCTGGGCTGAGGGGTGGCTTCCAGCATGTGATGCCAGCCCATCATGGGCTCCTTTCCCCTAGGAACTCAGCTGCAGAGGCCTATGGTAGAAGAAAGAGAAAGGAAAACTCTTCTTTTGCTTAAAAAAAATTTAATTGAAGAGGTAATAAATGCAAGTGGCAAAAAATTCAAAAGTGACAAAAGAATATACAATGAAAAGTCTTCCACTCCTCATGTCCTCAAGTTCCCCTCCTCAGAGACATCCCTGGATGTTCCAATTTCTTGTACATTCTTCCAATTTCTCTTTTTTAGGTCTGCTGTCATCCAGAAGTTTTCAGATTCTTGATCAAATGCAATATTTTAAATTGTTTGTATGTATATATATGTATGTAATATGTGCGGAGGGATCAAATGATGATAAAGAAAATTGTATCTCAGTTTATTGCCAATAATTCTTGCTGGGCAGGGAATGGTTTAAAATATTAAAATAAGTAAATAGAATCCTAAAATGCTAGCACTAGAAAGGGCCTTCCAAGTTCTTTTGTACGAAAGTCCTCATTTTGAACATGAGAGGGAGGCCCAGATAAGTGACTTTTCCAGCATCGCCAAGCTAGCTAATGGCGCTAAAACCCAGGTTTCCCTCCTCCTAACCATCCCAGGTGCCCAAGAACACACTTAGTGCTCCGTCTTTAGGTAGTGGCCATTGTAAAGACATATGATTCAGAAATGGAGGGAAAGACAAATGATTCCACATGGGTTTAGAAGTTTCCTCCATTGGACACAAGTATAGGGAAAGAAATCAGTAATCCTAGGAAAAACCTGAAGTCAAATTCCGATTGAAAAAATAGCTCTTGCGCACGTGTGTGCACACAGACACACATGCACACACACACAGGCATCGGCAGAAAACGAAAGGTATATTCTGTTGTCTGTCTATCCTGCTTGGCCAGGCAGAGGCTGTGAGAGGCGGCACAGTGTCACCCCCTGCTGAGGAACCTGCACCTCTTGGACCTGCTGTCACCCGGTGGGGGGAGGCAGAGGCGGGCATTGTTTTGTTGGGCAGGAGGGAGAAATGCCAGCCTAGACTAGAGTAAGAGGACAACGTGTGCATGGACACGGGGCAGGGCTGCCAAGGGAGAGGGAAGTGGCCATGCCACTATGGAGCTCTGCCACCACTGGCTCCAGAGCACTGACAACCGCAGCTGTTTACACCACCTACCAGGAAGAGATGCCCCAAGATTTATATGCTCACAAAATAGCAGGATAATTTTTAAAAATTATCTCTGCTTTGACAACAGTTCCAGACACTGTGAACAATTTCAGTGTCCAAGCCAGATTGATGGGTCTTTTGATGGCTTCAGAGGGTGGCTTCAGTGAGATGGGACATGTATGACTATAAACACTGGCTGTAAAAACCCTCAATTGCCTTGAAATGGTAAATTTCTAGGCAATGTGGATCTGATATTACACGCCTCCTGCGTTAACAGCTTTTTCTTCCTGTTCAATTATTTTGGCTGGTAAGGGAGTAGAAATTACACTTCGAAATATATCAATGGATATTTTCAGCCTTGCTGAGAGCTTCAAAATATATACCAATCCTGGGAGCATTTCCTAAATTTTCACTTCCCAGTTTCTCAAGGAAAATGGAGGTATCAATTGTAGGTACCATTAGATGGAAGGAAATGCAGGACCAGCACCATGGGTCTCTTTCTGATTTAAATTGTCTCTGGTCTTATCATCTGACCTCTTTTTGAGCCAAATTTTATCCCAGCCCTAGGTCTAGGAGTCCATCCTAACATGCACCAGATGATGAGGTCCTTGATACAGAAATGAGTATTCCTAAGAGCTTGGGTCCACAGCCCTGAATCAGGGGCATCTGATGGAGGGAGAAAAAGTGCTAGTTCTCTGTCTCTTCATCTTCACATGGAGGATCCAGAGGACCTAATCTCTGATGCCACACGGCCGCTCACCCATGCCTAGGTGCAGGGTACATGGGTGGCCACTTAGCAACGTCTTTGCCCCAGTTCTTTTCTGGTTTTCTCATCTCCACCTGACTGGCCTCTTCCACTCCTCTTCCTGAGCACCGGACCTGGATTGACAGCTGCCTGCCTGGACGGACCACAGTGAACTCAAGTTCAGTTGAACATTCCCCCCAGATCTGCTCCTCCTCCTGTATTCTCCATTTCAGTTAATGGTTACCTCACACCAAAGCACTTGTCTCCTACGCAAGAAGTTTACATGTTATTCTCAAATCCTTTCTCTCACCTCCACCTCCAACTGATCACCAGATCCTGAGTCTACCTCGTTCTCTCCTGCTCCAGTGTTACTGCCCTAATCCAGGCCCACAGGATTGCTTGCTTGGACTACTGCAATAAATATCATTGTGATCCCCTGCCACTGGTCTCCAGCCTCCTCACTAAAATTTATAACTGATCATGTCACTCCCTGTTTTAAAATCTCGAATGGTTCTCCATGTCTTACCAGAATAAGTCAAACTTCTTGTAAAGGCATGGAAGATGTCTGCTAACTGGTCCATGCCTACCCCTCTAACCTCTTTACCATCCCACCCCCTAGCCCATACACGCCCAACCACTCACCATACGCATTCCTGTGCTCCATACACTTCCACATCTTAGGCCTTTTGTTTGCCTCGTCATCTTCCCAGAATGCCCTTCCACATCTTGCCTACCTCTTTATTCTTTAAGACTCAGCTCCCAGATGACTTCTTACTTGTGAAAAAGCCCCCTTTGTGCTTCTATGGAGCTCTATTATAGCATCTTGTGATGATTTAGGTATATCAGTTACTGGACTCCTCAGAAGCTGGGATTGGGTTTTGTTTATTTTCGTATTCCTGGAACCTAGAAGTGCCTTGCATGGTAGGCGTTCAAGAAGGAAAGGAAAGAAAGGGACTGGAAATAACCACCCAAGTGGGCAAACAGGCATTGGCTTTGCTGTCTGTGCGGGCTTGTGGCATTTTCATGGGACTGAATGGGGAGCAGCGGCAGCCTGCTGCCCTAGATACTTATTCATTCATTTCCTCATTGCAGAGATATTTAGTGAGTGCTGCCGGGATGCCCAGTGCTGTGCTAGAAACTGATGATACACAAAAGAAGGCTGCCAGGCCCTGCTCAAAGGAAATCCCATTCAAGGGCGAGAGGAGTGTGACAGGCACTGGCCTGGCATTTGGGGCCATCTGGTCTGCTCTGAGGACCTTTGCCACTCAGCTCTGCAGAGGCTGTGGGGGAGGGGAAGGGATGAAGGAGAAGGCAGTGGAAATGAGGGGGTCAGGGAGGCCTTGGAAAGGGCTCTGCCTCTGGGACCAATTCTGCTGACCAGCTGGCTTTATTTATGCATATCTCCTTTGCAGGAATTCCTTGCTGTTAAGAAAAGGCATTTGACACATTTCTAATTAGACCTCAGACTCTGCAATCCTATTATTCCCAAATGCAACAGCTGGGTCATTTCATGATCAGTAATAACATTTGTAGTTCCTGCAGTTATCCAGACCAAAATCAGGGTCATTCCTCCCCTGACTTGGGATGGGGCCACAGAGGACTCTCTCACCCCCTCATTCTGGGACAGAGGTTTGGCCCCTGGCCCCGGGGTTAGGGGAGGAGCCAGCTGCTCCTGAGGAAGCACTATGAGAGGACCTGGGTTACTCACCACACTGGCCCACACTGACCTGAGATCCCTCACTCCCTTTCTCTGGGCTCCAGTCCTGCATCCGTCTCTCCTCTGCTTGAGCGAGAAGAGCATAGTGCACAGAGCTACCCTAGCCCTGTGTGTTCCCTCCCTTCCTTCCATCAACAGATATTTAATGAGTGTGGACTATGTGTCACGAAATGCCAAGCGCTGTTCTAAGCACTGGGGAGACAGTGGTGAACAAAACATGCAAGAGCCCTGCCCTCATGGCATTTACACTCCAGTGGCAGAAACTGATATAAAAAGTCACCGTTATCAGACAAATAGGAGAATGATGACTGCTAAGAAGACTCTGAGTTCCTTTCAAAGAGCCAGGTCCTCGCCTCCATCTATAATGGTTTATAGAAACTTAACTTATAAATAACTTTTCCTTAGATACACTGGTGCATTAAGTGTGATCAGCTGGAGTGGGTAGCATATGTGCCACTTGATGGCTGGGTGACCTCTGTGGACATCAGTCACTTTATCTGTGAAATGGAGATGGTCGTGCCTTCCTCACAGGGCCATTGTATTCTGAGATTGTGTATCGGCACAGTGCCTGTTGCATGGTAACATACATTCTGTTCACCATCCCTGCTTCCTTTCCTGCTAGGAGCAGACAGGGGGTCTAATCATTTCCCTTCACCCACCTTCCGGGCCCCTGCTGCAGCTGCAGACAGGGCAAGAGGCTTCTGAGCTGACTCAGAGTTGCAAGGGTAATGGGCATGCCAGCAAGAATGGACAGCCAGCAGAGGCTGGGGCCCTGCACTCTGCCTCTCCCCGCCCCTACCTCCAGCCCACTCGGCAGAGGTTCTAGAAGAGGCAGCCACTCACTTATGGGCAAGACAATCATCCTTGTTGGACCTCGAGTGTGGCTGAGGAGGCCTGTCTGGTGTCTGTTCTCCTTCGCAGCTCTGATGAGCAATGCCCTGCGTGTGCCCTGGGCAGGCCCTTTGGGAGTCCCCTCCACCCAGCACCAGCAGTGTGCCTGTGAGAGTGGGCCTCCAGGGGCCTGGGGTGGTTACCAGGCACTGGATTTTACATGCTTTATTTCATCCTACTTTCCCCAACAATGCTGCAAGTTACGGGCTGTCAACGCCCCATTTTATAGTTAAGGAAACTGAGGCTAAGAGAGAGTAAGAATTTGCCCAAGCCACTCTCCTAATATGTGACAGAACCCGCATTTGAATTCGGGTTGTCCAACTCCAGAGCTAGGGTCTTACACCAAGCTGTACTCTCTCTCCAGTTATCCACCCCACCCCTAAAATCCCCACATCAAATGCACAGGGGCAGAGAGTTCCCTCCAGGCTCTGGGAGCGACAGGGGCACATGGCACTTTGCCCAGCTTACCTGAGTGCTGGCTTCGACAGCTTTAAAAGAGAATGGGACCATGCCTGAGAGCAATGCCACAAGAGAAATAATGCCCAAGGGACTGGAAGTCCACAATGGCACAGTTGGAGGGACGTCTCTCTGCATCCCTCCTTTTACAGAGGAGAAAACGGAGGCCCAGGAGGGTAAGTGAGGTCCCTGCATTATAGAACTTCTGTCCACCGTGCAGACTCCCCAGTGGCCTCAGAAGCCCTGCAGGTGCCCAGACCCTGGCATGGAAAATGGACCTAAACGCAGCCCCACCACTTCCCTGCTGTATGACTCTCGGTAAGCGAGAGCTTCACTGGACCTCAGCAACCTCGTCTGCAGGCTGTGGGCGCTTTAGAGACAATGTGTGTGAGATGCCGGCACAGCAGCTGGCACCTGCGAAGGACTCAGTGAACTGTAGCTATTATTATCACTCTTGTTGTTTTCGAAGTTCAATGAATGTTAGGCAACGCTAAGTCTCCTAAGTGTTGCTTTGATTCTGTGGTTCTACTGGAATCCATTCCTAGGACCAGAGAGGAAACAATGCTCACTGTAATCTCTGAACACTGAAATCCATCTCAGGGAGGGCGGAGGCTCAGCTCTGCACCTATTTGGGATTAGAATCTGGAAGAAAGGCTGTGCACTGTAGCAGAGGTGGCAGCTGCTAGTTCCTAGCTCTTCCAGAGTGCCTGTGGCTGGAGCCCTCCTTCTGGAGCCGTCAGAAACCCCATCAGCCTGGTTTCAGTTTGGCATGATCCAGTTTCATCCCCACTGCTTACGGGTGAGTTAGGAGCCTCTCACTAGGGGTTGATATGATGTCTTTGGATCCCACATCCTCTCCTCTGGTTCTCTCAAGACCAAAGGCAAGCAAACATGCATAGACCAGGCTCGGATGAGGGGAACAGCGTATGACAACAAAGGGCCATTCCCCAGGTCTTTCCACTGGCTGACATGAGAGCCTGTGTGGCAGTGCAGACACCAGGAGGGCAGTTCCCTTACATTTTCTTGTCTGGAAATGCCTTTGGGGCCTGATTCCTGAGGAGCAAGGTCTTCCTGGCCTCCCACTAAGGATATGACCACTGGGTCTGCCTCAAGATTCCTGCGAAAACCAGACAGTGGTTTCATGGTAGTTTTCTCCATCTATGCAAATGAACCCTGGCCCCCACTGCAGTCTAATTAAACTCCCCAGGAAAGAGAGACCTGGGAGAGCGAGGCGGGCCCACTGCTCCAGCCAGTGACATCTCCTCACCCATCTCCTATTTTTCTTGACTGCCACACAGCTCAGACAGTGAGCTATGAGACCCTCTTGTGCACATTCCCTTCTTTCTAGGGCCACCTTCTTGGTCGGGCCATTTTTGGACTTGTCTAGGTGTCCCCGTGGTTAGTCTTCTGTGGGAGGAAGAGGGTATTGCAATTGCCATGATGGCCTTTCTGCAGCAAAAAGCAAAAAGGAGGGGCCGGCCCCATGGCATAGTGGTTAAAGTTCCAGGTGCTCTGCTTTGGCGGCCCAGGTTCACAGGTTTGTGGGTTTAGAGGGTTCGGATCCTGGGCACAGACCTATGCTGCCCTTCAAGCCATGCTGTGGCAGCGACCCACATACAAAATAGAGGAAGACTGGCACAGATGTTAGCTCAGGGCTAATCTTCCTCAAAAAGGAAAAAAAAAACCCTTAAAGTTTTCTTTCTTCATTTCACTTCCCTCCAATAGAAATGTACTGAGCATCAATTATATGTGTGGTTGGGTCCTGAGTGCTGGAGAAACGGGGGAAATGAGTGGTGCTGATGGGGGTTGGGTGAAGGCATGAGCTATGACTCATCATTTGCCAGATACCTGAGGCACCTTCTTTTACAGGCTGGGACCGTATGTGGGCCTTCATTTGAGCCAGTGTCCAGCAGCACCAGCAGGCAGCAAACTCCCTGCCAACTCTGGCAGGTCCCTGGGATTC
This sequence comes from Diceros bicornis minor, assembly GCF_020826845.1. Lineage (NCBI taxonomy): Eukaryota > Metazoa > Chordata > Mammalia > Perissodactyla > Rhinocerotidae > Diceros > Diceros bicornis. Next base: position 17,780,711 of record NC_080763.1, read on the forward strand.
AAGGGCCTCCTGAGTCCAGACTCACCCAGCCTGGCCAACCTCAACTGCCACCAAGTCCTTCCCAGCATCCTGGGCCCCAGCAATACAGGCAGCTCTCTTCCTTGAACATCAAGTACATATTTCCATCCTCTGGACCTTCGCTCTGGCTATTCATGCAGCCGATACTCTGCCCTGCCCTTCCCTGCCTCTTAAGAATTTATTCGAAGGATTTATCCACCCTCTGTGAGAAACCTTCCCTAAGAGCACCTTGCAATACGTTATTTCTTCCTCTGCCATCCCTGCTTGGTTTATTTAACATCTATTCGTTGAGGGTTTGCTCTGTGCCTGACCCTGTGCTGGTCTCCTAGAACTAATTTAGCCCACCTTGCCTTCTGCTGGGAGTGAGAGTGGTTCACACCAGATTCTCAACGCCTCCAGGGCTGGGGCAGAATCTCAACGATTTCTGTGTCCGTGTCTCTCACCACCGTGTTTTGCACTTTGTCGAAAGTGTCGGATGGAGAGAGGGCTTCTAGACTGGGCTCTGCCCACTAATTAGTCGTGTGGCCTTGGGCGAATCTTCCAGCCTCTCTGGCCTCCCTTCTTCCCGATGAAATGGTTATGATGATACCTCAGGGTTGTCCAGGGGCCAATGAGGCGGGGTACAGGGAAGCATCATGAAAGCTGGGAGCCCCAGGCCAATGGAAGATGTGGGGTGGTTGTGCCCCCTTTCTCCTTTCACTGGCTGTGAAGCAGCGTCGCTCCCCCTTCACTCTCTTCGAATGTCAAATGCACCAGCTTCCAATCCCTCCTCGGGGCGGGCCCTCGGGCGGCTCGGAATCCTAGGCTGCGGAGGATTCCGGTGCAAACTCAAGACTCTGCTCCCACCCAGCCGTCCCTTCCCAAGGACTCGCCGAACACACCTTAAACCCGGCGCCAGAGCGCAGTTCAGAGTGCAGCCCAGAACTGCAGCTCCGCGGCGCTGGCCCTGGCCGGGTCGCGCATCTCCAGCCGGTGACTCAGGGCCGCTCGGTCAGGGGGTGGGTGGAGGTAGGCGGGACCGACCAGGGCCACGCGGGGGCAGCCGCCGGGCGCTCGGTCGCCGAGCGGTGGGAGCGGAGACTCGCTCTGGCCCGTCGCCATTCCGCCGCGGGCGTCTGCCTCGCCGGGCCTTCCTCCGGCGCGGCTTTGCACCCGCCGCGCTCCTCTCCGGGTGCGCAGCGGCCCGGGCTGCCGGCGGGGGCTGGAGCGCCGGGCGGGCTCTGCGCGCGAATGAATGGGCGCCCGGGGGATGCGCGCGCTCGGGGCTGAAGGGCATTAGGACCGTGAGGATCGCTCCACGCTCCTGTCTCTCCCTATCACCCCCCCCAACCCCCCACCTCTCTCCTTTTTCTGCTCTGCAGGACTGAGCAGCCAGGCGCGAGCGAAAACAAACAGCTGGGGCTGCAAGCGCCCCCGCCCCGGCCCGGAGAGCACGCCGGTCCGGGCCCCCACTCGGGGCGCCCGCCCGCCCACCATGAGGAAGATCCGCGCCAATGCCATCGCCATCCTGACTGTAGCCTGGATCCTGGGCACTTTCTACTACTTATGGCAGGACAACCGAGCCCACGCAGCATCCTCCGGCGGCCGGGGCGCACAGAGGGCCGGCGGGAGGCCGGAGCAGCTCCGCGAGGACCGCACCATCCCGCTCATTGTGAGTACGCCCTGCGCGCCGGGCGGCCGGCCCGGGAGCCGCGGCGCGCATCGTAGCCCCACGCGGCTGCAGAGGGCGCGGGGCCCGGCCGGGGCTGCGTGCCCGCGGCGCCCTGCTGGCTTTGTATATGTTGGAGCATTCCTGCCCGTTGTTATGGCAACCTCCGTCGGGCTAGCGAGGCCGGGGCGCATGGATGGAGGGAGGGTGACAGCGGGTGGGGGCTGGGAGAAAGTGCTGCAAGTTTGGTGGGCCCGGCGTGCGCGCGCGACTGGGAACGTGGCGGCTCTCTCGGCACTGCGCCGCCGGCCAGGGGGCCGGGGACTGCCCGCGCCTCGCCCGCCCCGGAAGGCGGCTGGACCTTGCGCGCAGCAAGCAGGCAATGGGAACCGCGCGCTGCTGAGCGTGTAGGTGGCCGTGCGCACCCCCACTCCAGCCTCTTGGGGGCAAAGGACGTGGGGTAGGGGCTCCGGGTAAGGCAGGGTCGCTAGAGGCTGGGCCCAGCTTTGCGTCCACTTCTCAGCCAGGGTCAACTTGAACCTGCTTCTTTGGCACGGAGGACTCCCCACTAACACCTCCCGGGGTTCTCTGGGTCGGGGAAAGGTTTCGTCCTGTACGCGCCCCTCACCACAACGCTAGGGTCCATCATGACGAGTGAGTGGACAGTGTCTTTTCTCGGACTCAGAGATTCCCTCTCACGAGGTCAGCCCCGCGACGTCAACGCGAGAGAGGAAACAAAGGCGGCGGAGCCCGGCGGGGCCCTCGGCGGAGCTGCGGGGGCCTTAGGCGCTCCGGGGACCCGGGCTGGGGTGTGCGGAGCCCCCGCCGCCCTGCAGGGGGCGTTCCTGTCGCAGCCTCCGCCCGGCCCCCGGGTGACATCTTCGTGTGGTAGGGGCACCTGTTGAGGCAGGAGGCTCCGGGAGCCGCCGAGAGGCGCGCTTCGGCGGGCCACGTTCCTGCGACCGGGGTGGGCACCGGGCGAGAGCCCTGGGCGACCCTCGGGACGAACTGCTGAGCGGGGGCAGCCCGGCCGGACGAGGACCAGGAGGAGGGAGAGCAAAGTGTGGGGCCGGGGATGGGGGCGTGCAGCAGGGTGGCCATTCTGAAGTGAAAAGATCTGGGCCTGGGGAGGGAGGAGTGAGGAGCTCCTGGGGAGGTGCGGGGTCAGGAGGGCGAACGAAGGCCTGAGTGCGGTAGAATCAGATGGTTTTTGCGCCAAGGTGGCTGAGCCCCAGGAATATGGTGGGGAGGGGGCGGCGTCGGTGTGAAAGTGCTCTCATATTCCCATCCTGCCCCAGATTCCGTGTCTTGTCACCCACCCAGGAAGAAGTGAAAATCCCCTGCCAAGCGACCACATTTCCCACCTCTGCCTGAGGAGACCTTGGGGTTTGTGGGTTTTCCTACAGCCCCCTCCCCCAATTCCCAGATCCCCCTCTGATTGAAATCTCTGGGGGTGAGCCTGATCAGGTGGGGTGTTCCTTTCTGGGCTGAGGGTCCCTGTCACTAAGACACTGTTTCCAAAGCACTTGTGGATGTTTAGAGAGCAAGGCTGCTGAGGAAAAAGCCTCCTGTGTAAAGACCCTAGAGTGTTGGGGTCTGGGTGGACTGACAGATTGAAGTCGGGAACTGGACAAACCAGTAGCTCCCTCCAGGGAGCTTCCACACCCTGGACTCGTCCAAGCTGCCCCATTCTTACACTCTGAGAGGGCCAGCCCTGGTCTCAGGGTCGCGGGCCTGAGGAGGCAGGGGAGAAGCGCCTGATCAGATGTTCTGTCCTTCCCTGTGGTGACTGATGGGAGGAGGGTCTGAGGTGGAAGAAGAGGAGGAGGGGAGAAAAGAGGGGACTGAAGGGAAGAGAGCACAGGGAACCTGCTGCTCAGAGTCGAGCTGGGTCTCATTCCATTTGCCTCTGCTTCAGAATCCTGACCTTACTCTTGGACCTCTCCAGTGCCTTCTGAGACCAGCTGGGAAGGCCACTCAGACTGAGAGCCCCGGAATGGTGTGGGGGGCACTGCTGGAGGCATGCGGCACTCGTTTTTGAACATTCTCTGGCCCTCTCCTTGTTCCTATGGGGTTTGACTTGCTGCAGATTAGAAGTGGGCTGTGAACTGGAAGCCAGGTTTAAAGTGTGAAGGAGTATTGGGGAGATAGATCCCTGGGAGCCAGGGAGTGGAAGTGCAGGAAGAGAGGGAGAGTGGAAGTTTCTGGGGAGTGAGCCACAGAGCCTTGTCTGGCCACTGAGGGGCATAGCCAGCTCCCTCTCTGTTCCTAAGCTTCAGTCGTGGGTGTCTGTTCTGCGGGCAGTGGACCCAGTCACACACCGCCTTTGCCACTACCTTGCACTGTGTCCCTATCTTCCGAGGTATTTCACTTCAGTGGACTCTCAGCCACCTGCCCTGTGTCCTCGCTGAATGTAAGCTGTCACCCAGGGACTGTGCAGGAAGCTTCTTGCCCCACATTGATGCACACAGCAAGACTTACTAAGTACTTGTTAGATGAGTGAAGTAGGATTTCTGTTCATCTCTGGGAGCAGTCAATGGTCCAAGCTTCATATCCCCCTAAAATTTATTCCCAGCTCCAACCTGACCATAACTAAGGAGATAGGGAAGTGCACTGGGGGTTGAACCCTTTGTTCAACTTAAAAGGGGCAGGTGCAGCTGAGGATTTGCTTTCTCCCTGAAATCTGTGGTTCACCTCTCACTGGCCTTCTTGCCATTCCAAAACGTGGCTCTGTCTAGTTGGGCCAGGACACTGCATGTGGATTTTCGGATTCTTGGGGAATGATGTGGCCAGCCCTGCTGACAGAGGCTGAGAAAATTCAGACAAGCGTCATCATCACTCCCCTGGGGAATCAGAGAGCTGAGCTGGAAAAGGGAGGGTCTGCATAAGCGCCTGGGCCAGGAGGCAGTCCTGCCTTCACAATGTCGGGGCTATTTGAAGCCAGCCAAGTTGCTTCTGGACCTTGGAGGTGCTTATTTGGCATTGTGGGGTGTCGGCATGGCAACCGTATGGCCCAGATTTCTCAGGGAGGTCCTGATTTTTAATATTCTGTCCTGCTGTCAGCCCATGTGTCACAAATTTTCATGTGAAGAATTGGTCATGGAATCTGTAAAACTAAAGGGAGATGCTGACTCCATCCCTAAATGGCTGCTTACAATGTGGCAGGGTTTGTGATTTTTCCATGCTGTACTTTATGGGCAAGGCAGTGGATTTGGGGACATCCACTTGAATTACATCAATGCACACTGGCACTGGACGCAGCTGAAGCAGGAAGTGGAGCAGACACGGCTGGCCTTCAGTCTTCAGGCCTCACAGTCAGAAAGATCATTTGTGATTGGTTTGGTACCCAGGGTTTCCACATGCTAATTCTCTAAGAGGCATGGGTGGGATGCTAAGGTGTTACACAGAATTTCACTTTATAGACATATTTTTAAAAGACTATGCATTATGAGTATTTTCAGCATAGTTGTACTCATTTGCAACATCTCCTATTTGGAACCATGCAAGTTTTAGGCTAGAGTTTTCCTAAACTGGAGTTTTCTTATCCTACAATCGGATACTGCTGAGTGACCATGGACAAAATACGGACATATCTGGACCTTGGTTATTTTATCTGTTAAGTTTTGGTTAAACGATTTGTAAGGTTTGTTGATCCTTAGATAAGCTGATGGTAGCTTCATTTCTAGAAGTGAATGCACGGCTTTAAGGGAGTTCTCCTGGACGGCATCATGGTTCGTTGCTTGTGGAGGGCCACGGCCCTCCACAAGCAGGAGAAGGTCTGGCAGGAACCCCAAGGCCTCGCAGGGATCCCACTTATCTGGCAGGGGGAACACAGATGACGGCTTTTCCAGCGCTGTTCTCTGAGAGCAGAGGCTTCTATCAGATCTGGATGAATTTATATTTTATTTATAAGGTGTGCATTTTGGAACTGTGGGAATACGATTTGCCTAAATGACAGAAAATGATTTTATATTTAATTTGTCTAGGTGCTGCACACAAGAAAGAGGGTGGGGAGGGAGGAGCACAAACACCCACAATTCCCTTTGCCAAAATGTTCGATTGAAAGAGCCTGATTTCCCGTCACTGGGGTCTGATCCTGGGTCATGTTGGAACCTGTGTGTAGGACTTGGGGACAGCACAGGAGCACCAAGACTGGTGGACCCTCACAGCCCAAGAGTCACCTCCCTGGAGGCCACAGCCCCAAAGGCATAGCACTCGTTGTAGGGTGCTGCTCATTCTCCTGATGGGCCCTTCATTTCCCCCACTGGCTGCTCCAAGACGGTGGGCCTGGCTTTCTTCTCTGGTGGCAGTGTCTCTTGGCTCTGTGAGCAGAGGAAGCCCTTGGGTCTGGAGGCGTCATTTAGGTAGATGTGGGGGGATGTTAACAGGCAAGCCTGGGCCAATTGCCCGGGGATGGTCTGGCTGCAATAGAGGAAACCGCCCTGGGGTCAGAGGTGAGCCTGAAGCCGAGCAGTTCATTACGGTTAGAAGATTGAAGATTTATTACCTGTCCGCTTCTTGAGGAGACTGAAACACCTTCCCCATGAACAGGAGGACAAAAACACAAGGAGGCTAAACAGACAGGAGACCCAAGGCTTCTGGAGAGGAGCAGCAGGCAGAGCTTTCAGACAAGAGTCAACGGTGGTTATACCCGGGCAGTGGTTGGTTCATTAAATCAGACAACGTGCTTGGTGCGGTCACAGATGTGTATAGCCCGCTCTGGACATGGTTCCCAGTGGCTTAGTCTCTCTCCTCTGAACACTTATGGTCTTTGATCTGTGCCCATCTAGCCTCTGTCATCACTGTCACCTCTGTGTTGTATTTCTGGTGGCTGCATTCATTGGACACTTCCATGCCGTGTTAGGTGTTTCACCAGCTTTAACTTTGAATCTGCTCAACAGCCTAGTGAGGTAGGGGCCATTATCAGGTTCAGTTAACACAAGTACACTGAGGCTGAGGGAGATTCAGTGACCTACCCGTGATCTGGCAACTAGTAAGCGCCTTTGAAACCAGGTGTTTCTTTTTTTTTTTTTTAATTTATTTTTTTCCCCCAAAGCCCCAGTAGATAGTTGTACATCATAGCTGCACATCCTTCTAGTTGCTGTATGTGGGACGCGGCCTCAGCATGGCCGGAGAAGCGGTGCGTCGGTGCGTGCCCGGGATCCGAACCCGGGCCGCCAGCAGTGGAGCGTGCGCACTTAACCGCTAAGCCATGGGGCCGGCCCAAAACCAGGTGTTTCTGCCTCTGAAGCCCATACTTGTGTCTTCTTTTCTTAAAGCATCTTCAGGGCAAGATCCAAGTCTGATGCATCAGCCGTCTTTCCGGGGGCACCTAGATCAGCACCATGCTTTGTATTCACTCCATAAACATTTGTTGGGGAAAAAAGTGCAAAAACCATACAGAACAAAATGTTAGCAGTAGGGAAGTAGGATTATGGGTAATCCCCCTTCCATCTTTTGGCTTTTTCTAGCATTTTCTATAATAAACATCTATTAACATTATAATGATAAAGCCAATCAAGGTAATTATTTAAAAAAATAATCAATGACTGAATAAAATCACCTTTGACTCCTCAATTAAAGAGTAAATTTGTTCACCATGTCTCAAACTTCTGAATCCTCCATCAATGCTTAGCATTGAGCCAACAGAAAAGACTTATTTGAATCATTCTGTAGGGTTCCAGGGAATAGAACTGGGGCCAGTGGATCAAAGTTGCAGGGAGAGAGATTTCTTTCACCAGAAGGAAAACTTTCTCACTGAACCGTCCATCATTGGAATGGCCCAAAGGCCGACCAGGGTTTCTCTTCACGCTCCCTGTCAGCAGGTCAGTGCTTCCTTCCAACAGCAGTGGAGGGGGAGAAAAAAGGCTCATTGTCCTGACTGTCTCCTAGAATGTCAGGCAGCTCTGAAACAGTTTGAAACAGGGTCCAATTATTGCACCGCAAGAGACCTGGCGCCCTGGGAAGCAGGGCTAGCTGAACACACCACGGCCAGGGAGGAGGTGACTAAAAGAAACCCATAACCGCTGCTGTGCTGTCCCCTCCCTGTTCCTTTGGAGCTGCCAAGCAAGGAAGGAGAGGGGGCCAAGGCTGGTCAGAGGCAAAGCCGCAAAGTAGGAAGCGCTGGTCTTGAGGATCTTTCCTGCTCTTCAGAGTGAGACCCACAAAGGTTTTCCTCCCCGACTGAGGCCCCTTGAGTCTGACCTTCCCATCTGCCCCTTCTTCTGTTTCCCCAATCCAGCCTGGGCAGAGTTTACAGGTGGCCTGTCTTGTCTCCCAGGGCCCTGCCCATGGCTTCCCAGGGCGGTGCCGGCTGGCAGTGAACCTGAGCTGTGTGTTTTTGGAGGAGGCCAAAGCCCAGGCCTGCCTGTCTCCCCTACTCCCTGAATTTCTGCCGCACCCTTTAACAGTATCTGCTAGAGACAGTATGGCCACCTGGAGGACTTTTGTGAACATTTCAGAACAGGTAGGAGTGGCGGGCTGGGAGTATTTTGGGGAAGAGGGGGCAAATGGAAGAGCCTCTCTGCGTATACTCTGTATGCAAGATAAGGCTCAGGCCACATTTGGAGAGTCATTGAGGTGACTCTGCCCCAGGTATGGCCTTTCCACTTTTCTGGACCCATTAGAAAGAGCTTCAAGTTTAGCTTAAGGGCAAAATTGCCTCTTTCCTGCCATTCCATGAAGTGTGGCTCAGTGTAGACCAGGGACACCGTTGTCTCAGAGCTCAGAGCGGGGGTGACACCTCTTAACGTGCTCAGAGTTGTGAGACCTGCCATTATGGGGTTCCCCTGGGACCTAGCTGGGCCAGGACCAGGCAAAACGGAGTGGTCCAGGATGGAAACAGACGTCAGCTGCCAGGGGTGAGGGTATGAGGGGATGGAGAGAGAATGTGGAATGAAAGCCAACTTATCCAGTTTCTAGGCTCAGCGCTGCCCCCAAGGGGCTGTGTTTCCTTAGATGAGTCACTTCCACTCTCTGGGCCTTAGTTTTCTCATCTGTCAGACAAGGGTTGAACTGCAGGATCCCTGAGATCCCTCTCAGCTCAAACCGTCTTTGACTTTGTTGGCCTGCTCCTGCAAAAGTGAGGTGGCCACAAGCGAGGGCTCAAGGTCTGTAGGGCTTGGATTAAGGAGAATAAGGCCGGAGGGTAAGGTGTATGATGACCCAGACCACTTGTGTTCAGACGAGCGTGAAACCTTTAAATTCTCATAAGGAATAAACTGGACCTACCCCCTCCCTGTTCTCTTCTCTTGAAATGCTGTCTGACGGAGCTACGCAACTCCCCTTCTGCTGACCTAGAAGTCTAAGGTACTCGTGAGTATGTCTGGGGATGCACACAGACACACATATAGGAGTGTCTATGGGAGGACTTCAGACATCTCAACAACCTGGGAGCACCAGAAAGACACTACAAAGACCCCTGAGCAGAGAATTGTAGTCACACGCCCTTGGACTTGACTCAGAAGACAGGCATGGAATTGCCCTTAGGCCAGAGCCTGGAAATTAACATTGTAAAAATCAGTTTAAGGAATTCATCAGTTTAAGGTTGGCCATCTCCTGGCAACCTTCAGCTTTTCCTAGGTTCCGAACATACAGATTAGAGGAAGCAAGGCGAAGGACTTGCGAGGAGCTGCTGATAACACTGAGAAGTGACAACTGACAGCAAAGGACCAACCAGAAAGGGCCATGTGAGGTTGGAGCAGCCCCTTCCCACATGCACACACTGGTCAGAAGTGCTGAAGGCATCATTTATTCATTTGCTTTCAATTATTTACTGAACGCCTACTGTGTACCAGGACTGTTAAAGGTTCTGGAAATAACAAAACAGCTAAAGTCCTTGCTTTCGTGGAGCTCACTTCCTAGTGGGGGAGACAGACCATAAACAGATAAATATGCAACATATTAGGTGGTGGCAAATGCTACGAAAATAAAATAAAGCAGCAAAAGGGGAGAGAAGGATGGCCAGGAAAGGCCTCTCAGATAAGATGGTGTTTAAACTGTGGCATGAATGAAAGGAGTGAGCCATGCAACCATCTAGGGAGAGAGTATTCCAGACAGCCAAGGCCCAGGGCACCATCTCTGCAGGGTGTGTGCTCGGTGCACTTGGCTGGGGCAACCTAAGCAAGGGTAAAAGTGGCGCAAGGTGGAAGTCCAGATCATTAGCCCTTGTAGGCCGAGGTAAAGATGGGCTCAGAAACATGTCCCTGAGTCATCAGGAAGTGATAAATTACATTCAGTGTCTGGGCTTGGTACGTCAGGAAACTATGTCATTCAGTTCAGAAAATTTTCCAGTAATGTGATCAACTATATTAGTTAAAGTGTTGGTTCTTAAAGAGGTAAACCTAAGTTCTTTGAAAAATATTCTATGGCTGGAACGCTTCCTTTCCTTATAATGTGAGATCAGTGAGGTACTTGTATGTCGCGTGTGTGTGTGTGTGTGTGTGTGTGTGTGTGTGTGTGTGTGTGTGAGGCTGGTGAGGGGGAGTGGAAGGTGCTGGTGCCTGAAGAGATTTAGAAGACAAAAGATAATGGGGCCCTTGTTGAAATAGTGGAGTAGGGCAGGGTGGGGGAGGGCTCTGGGTCCTGAGGGAGACTTTTGTGTGGGAAGGAGGATTCCTCTCTGTGATGGTACCTGATCAAGTCCCCCTTTGTTTCCTCATCTGGTTCATCGTGTTCTCTTCAGGTGCATTTGGGACTCTGGAAAGGATGTTTCCTGGCAGTGTGGGAATTTGGAATTCTTGTCCTTTCCTGCGCCCAGTCGCCGGTTCCTCTTGGGTACAAGCAGACCCCTGAAGGCTGAAGCATGAAGGGCCTCCCCTCAGACACGGAGGTGGGCACCTGCGCCTGGGTGGGCACCTGAGAACTGGCAGGATCAAGGACCCCACATAGCTATTTTTCAGGCAGGCGGTGGATGAAAGGGGCTGCATTCAGGAGGTGGATGGCCCTGCCCGGGCCTGTCTGAGGCTGTGTCCACTGCCGTTCAAGTGGCTTCCCCAGTGCCCAGGTGACTGGTATGATAGGCCTGCCTGTGGCCCCAGCAAGCTGCAGGCACTCTGCTGTTGTGGTTCAGGTCACACATACTCAATTCGAGACCCCTGTCAGTCATGCCCTTTTAGACACTGCTTCTCAGAGTTCAGATTTTCATCCCTTTATCTTCTCACAGCAGCTCTGGCTTTTAGCTTCTTTAAACAAACTGCCGGGGAGGCTTCTGACATTTCAAGGTCTTTCGTTTCACAGGGGTCTGGCCTTGGGATGCCACAGCCAGAAGGTACTCATGTTGCCTTCCAAAGTTGCCCAGTCTGCAGTCAGTTCCAGGGGCTTAGCTTCTGGTGCCTTACAAGTCTGTGATCAGATTCTTTGCTTGGAAGCCATCTTTTTACTCCCTGTGAAATCTCTCACTCGGGGCTTCTGGGGATTGTGGAGGAGTGTAGGAGGCATTATCCCAGGGTTGGGGGTAGAGCCCAGCCTGAGGCTCAAGGAGAAAGAACGTGAGATTGATTAGTATGTCTGCTGTGCTGGTGCTTTGAAGGAGTGAAGTGGTAGGACTGAGCCACAACCCCAAGTAGTTCACCAACCCAAGAGCCCAGAGGAAGAAAGGGAACCAAGGACAGAGCACACACACTGCAGGAACCAGGGAAGGCTATGGAGGGCCTTTTGGAGGTGCAAGCCAAAAGAGATTGGCCAGGTAGAGAGCAGAGGCTGCCCATGGTGCTGTTCTAATACAGTCTTGGTGCCACCTTGTAGAGGTGTGAAAATGGCAAGGGCCTGCTCCCAAAACACTGAAAGGAAGTGGTTCGCCCCTGGATGCACCCCAAGATTGCCAACCCCTGTTTTTTTGCATGGCAGAGAACACAGCATCACCCAGACAACCTTCCAGTCAAGCTGGGTCCCTGAACCACACCTGGGCAGGGGCTCGGAGCCAGGGTGGGGTGGGCTAGCCCTGGAACTGCAGAGCATAGAGCCTGGGAGATCTGAAAGCCGTGTGGGGCAAAGCTGAGGGGGAGCCAAGCAGAGGGACTAAGAAAAGACCTGGTCAGAGAGAAAAACCAGTTGTGAGACAACAGGCTGAGCAGGAGTGTTCAGAAGAGCCAGTCATAGGTGCCCTGAGCACAGTCACAGGGGCCCTGATGGGAGGCTGGCATCTGCCTCCAGGTAGGGGGAGCCCTGCATGGTCCAGACCTGTGCTGACCAATCCGGTAGTCACCAGCTACATGTGGCTATTCAGCACTTGAAAGGTGGCCAGTGCAACAGGAGGAACTGATTTTTTTTTTTTTTTCCTGAGGAATATTCACCCTCAGCTAACATCTGTTGCCAGTCTTCCTCTATTTTTTGTATGGGGGTCACTGCCACAGCATGGCTGACATGTGGTATAGGCCCACGCCTGGGATCTGAACCTGCGAACCCAGGCCGCCAAAGCGGGGTGCATGGAACTCAACCACTATGCCATGGGGCTGACCTCCTGAATTATTTTTTATTTTTTTATTCTTTTTAATTAATTAATTATTTTTTTATTGATGTTTTAATAGTTTTTAACATTGTGAAATTTTGGTTTGTACATTTTTGTTTGTCCATCACCATATATATGTCTCCCTTCACCCTTTGTGCCCACCCCCCACCCCCATTGCCCCCTGGTCACCACAATAGTTTTCTCTGTCCATGTGTTGCTTTATATGACATATATGAGTGAGATCATACAGTGTTTGTCTTTCTCTTTATGGCTTACTTCACTTAACATAATACCCTCCAGGTCCATCCATGTTGTTGCAAATGGGATGATTTTTTCTTTTTTTATGGCTGAGTAGTATTCCATTGTATATATATACCACATCTTCTTGATCCATTCATCAGTTGAGGGACACTTAGGTTGCTTCCACTTCTTGCCTATAGTGAATAATGCTGCAGTGAACATAGGGGTGCATAAGCCTCTTTGGATTGTTGATTTCAGGTTTGTTGGATGGATTCCCAGTAGTGGGATAGCTGGATCATAGGGCATCTCTATTTTTAATTTTTTGAGGAATCTCCATACCGTTTTCCATAGAGGCTGCACCAGTTTGCATTCCCACCAGCTGTGTATGAGGGTTCCTGTTTCTCCACATCCTCTCCAACATTTGTTGTTTTTTGTCTTGGTGATTATAGCCATTCTAACGGGCGTGAGGTGATATCTTAGTGTTGTTTTGATTTGCATTTCCCTGATGATTAGTGATGTTGAACATCTTTTCATGTGCCTATTGGCCATCTGTATATCTTCTTTAGAGAAGTGTCTATTCATTTCCTCTGGCCATTTTTTTTTTTTTTTATTGATATTTTAATGGTTTCTAACATTGTGAAATTTTGGGTTGTACATTTTTGTTTGTCCATCACCCCATATATGACTCCCTTCACCCCTTGTGCCCACCCCCCACCCCCACTTCCCGGGTAACCACAGTCCAGTTTTCTCTGTCCATGTGTTGGTTTATATTCCACATATGAGTGAGATCATACAGTGTTTGTCTTTCTCTTTCTGGCTTATTTCACTTAACATAATACGCTCCAGGCCCATCCATGTTGTTGCAAATGGGACGATTTTGTCTTTTTTTATGGCTGAGTAGTATTCCATTGTATATATATACCACATTTTCTTAATCCAATCGTCAGTCGAGGGACACTTAGGTTGCTTCCACTTCTTGGCTATGGTGAATAATGCTGCAATGAACATAGGGGTGCATAAGCCTCTTTGGATTGTTGATTTCAGGTGCGTTGGATAGATTCCCAGTAGTGGGATGGCTGGATCATAGGGCATCTCTATTTTTAATTCTTTGAGGAATCTCCATACCGTTTTCCATAGAGGCTGCACCAATTTGCATTCCCACCAGCTGTGTATGAGGGTTCCTGTTTCTCCACATCCTCTCCAACATTTGTTGTTTTTTGTCTTGGTGATTATAGCCATTCTAGCGGGCGTGAGGTGGTATCTTAGTGTTGTTTTGATTTGCATTTCCCTGATGATTAGTGATGTTGAGCATCTTTTCATGTGCCTATTGGCCATCTGTATATCTTCCTTGGAGAAGTGTCTGTTCATTTCCTCTGGCCATTTTTTGATCGGGTTGTTTGTTTTTTTGTTGTTCAGTTGTGTGAGTTCTTTATATATTATGGAGATCAACCCCTTGTCAGATATATGTTTTGCAAATATTCTCTCCCAGCTGGTGGGTTGTCAGTTCGTCTTGATTCTGGTTTCGTTTGTCTTGTAGAAGCTTTTTAATCTGATAAAGTCCCACTTGTTTATTTTTTCTTAGTTTCCCTAGTCTGGGTAGGCATGTCATCCGAAAAGATTCCTTTATGACCAATGTCAAATAGTGTGTTGCCTATATTTTCTTCTATGAGTTTTATAGTTTCAGGTCTCACATTCAGCTGACCCCCTGAATTTTTAATTTTAATTTTAATTGATTTAAATTTAAAAGCAGACACTCATTTTAGTTATTGAAAAACTTTTAGGAGAGTTGAGAAGAACTTCAATATGTGGAATCTACATTTTCAACTGTAAACTTGATGAAATTTCCATACAGATCAAATCTTTCTGGTGAATATTTAGTATCTAAATTGAAATGTGCTGTAAGTGTAAAATACACACTGCATTTCAAAGACTTAGTACAGAAAAAAGAACTAAAATACCTCACGAATTTTTTATATTAATTTTGTGTCAAAATGATAATATTTGGATATATAGGACTAAATAAAATATATTATTAAAATTAATTCTACCTGTTTCCTTTTTAATGTGGTTACTAGAAATTTTTAAATTATATATGTGGCTTGCCTTCTGTTTCTTCGGACAGTGTTGGTCCTTACATGCGTTCATAACCCTCTGTAAAGTGCCAGGAGGTTGTCAGCAGAAGGTTGTGTAAAAGTAAAGAATGTGGCTACAGTCTTGGTTTACCTTGATTTCACGATGAGTCCTTTTTTGTCCAGCTGCTGCTGAGTCGTTGGTTCCTAATGCACCACCGTCTACTGGGCACAGGACACCTCCCAGCATGGGCCCTCGTCCTCATACCATCATTAAAACCAAGGTCAATGTTTTCTTGCAACTGTCTTCTCTTTTTAAAATCCCTTCTAAGCTCTCCCTGTGATGGAAATGAGTTTTAGAGGAGGGGTAGGAGCAGGGAGCCTTTCACTCCCTTGGAAAGTGGAGGGATTAGTTCCAGTCTGTTGCTTTTGGTGTTTCGTCTTTGTCCTGTTAGAGCCAGAATGACAAATCGGTCTCAGCTCCACTGACAACTCAGAACCCGTGCAAGTGGCAGCCTGGAGCACTGTGGGGAGAAGGATTCTGAAGCTGCAGGCAGACTTAGTGGGAAAAAGGCGATTGATTAGCCATGTCTGAAAGGGTGTGGAAGGGGACTGTATAACGTGTGCTTTGTATTTACTGATCCTGCATTGATGAAGTTGCCTTCTTTGAGTGAGTTTTCTCCACTTTAAAGACCTGATATGTTTTAAGACATTGGCCACTTAGAAGAAACAGGGATGAGGCACATTGAGTCAGAAGATGTGCAGAGGGGAAATTGGTTATCTCCGTGGATCAGAACGCTCACTAAGGAGATGTGACAAGAGCTTTAAAACATTGCATAACCTTTTAATAATATTTTTCACTTACTCGGTGGAGGTGAGTTGGCACCGGTCCGGAACCAGCCTGCTAGCAGCACAAGAGATGATTAGAGCTGAAACCCAAGGAGCCGGGTAGGATCCTGGAGGGTCTGGGGGAAGAGAAGAGAGTTGGCTCTTTTCCTTTCTCTCTCCTTCCTCTTGCTTTCTTTAAAAACAGACTCTGTGGGGGCCGGCCTGGTAGCATAGTGGTTAAGTTCGCACATTCCGCTTCTGCGGCCCTGGCTTCTCCAGTTCGGATCCTGGGCATAGACCTACATGCTGCTTATCAAGCCGTGCTGTAGCAGGCATCCCACATATAAAGTAGAGGAAGGTGGGCATGGATGTTAGCTCAGGGCCAGTCTTCCTCAGCAAAAAGAGGAGGATTGGCAATGGATGTTAGTTCAGGGCTAATCTTCTTCACCAAAAAAAAAAAAAAGTGGGCTCTGTGAATTTGAGAACATTTCCTGCTTCTTGTGCCACACTTCTGGTTGTGACTGTTCAGGATGCAGCATGAGATAGCGGTTATGGGCACAGCCACTGGGGCCAGAGTGTCAGGGTTCATGTTCCAGTCTGCCACTTACTAGCAACTTATTTAAGCACCTGTGCCTCAGTTTTCTTATCTGTAAAATGGGCATACTGGTAGTCCCCATTTCAGATGGTTGCTATGAGGATTAAATGACTTACTTCACATAAAGTGTTTAGAATAGTGCCTAGCACATAATAAATACTATACAAGAGTTAGTATATATGTTGTTAGTAATAACAATATGAGTTGTCAATTATTTGTTGACTTGTGTATTACATATCTAATTCTGCATAACAAATCACCATAACACTTAATGCTTTAAATGACAATGATCAGGGCCGGCCCCGTGGCTTAGCGGTTAAGTGCGCGCGTTCCGCTGCTGGCGGCCCGGGGTTCGATCCCGGGCGCGCACCGACGCACCGCTTCTCCAGCCATGCTGAGGCCGCGTCCCACATACAGCAACTAGAGGTATGTGCAGCTATGACCTACAACTATCTGCTGGGGCTTTGGGGGAAAAAATAAATAAATAAAATTAAAAAATAAATAAATAAATAAATGACAATGATCATTTGCTCTTTCTCTTATGTCTGTCGGTCAGGACTTTGGGAGTGGCTTGGCTGGGTGGTTCTGGCTCAGGGTTTCTCCTGAGGTTGCAGTGGGATGACAGCTGGGGCTGGAGGCATCTAAAGGATTGAAGGTGGCTCTCTCACATGGCTGGCAAGTTGGTGCTGGCTGTTGGTGGGAGGCCTCATTTCTTCTCCACATGGGCCTCTCCACATGCCTGCTCGAGTGTCTTAATGGTGTGATGGCTGGCTTCTCCCAGACCAAGCATTCCAGGAGACCAAGGCGAATACTGCAAAGCCTTCTTGACCTAGACTGAGAAGTCACATAAGCAGAGGAGTGATATGGTCTGACATACTTGGAAAGATTGCTGAGGCTGCTGGTTGGAGAAGAGACGGAAGAAGGGCAAGGGCAGAGGCACTTTTGACTGCCTGGTCTGTGACAGGAGCCTGCCAATTGTGTTTCATGTCCATTTCCCCTTAACCATCACAGCAGGCCTGTGAGCTGAGTATTACTACCCCCATTTTGCAAATAACGAAGCTGACTCAGAGAGGGCAGATTACCTGCTAACAGAGCCAGGATTCAACCAGGGTTGCCTGGTACCAAAGCCTGCAGACACCAACCTCTCAGGATCCCACCACCTGATGGCACAGCTTATGAGGGGAAAACAGACTTTCTGAAGGATCTTAATTCCCTTATTTCTTGAAGTCAGGATGGGGAAACTTAGAAGGCCAAGTGATAGTCACAGATCAGACAAAGGGGTGGGTACTGGGTGATCTCAGTACCTGCTGGAGCTGGGGAAAAATCAAAGGGCTGGGGTGGAGTTTGGCAGGTTTTATGGACTAGAAGGGTGTGGGCTGGGGAGAGTCCCTGCAGTTGGCTTAGGCTCTCCAGATTAGCGGAACCTCTGAGGTCAGGGGAAGCCTTGGTGTCACCTGCGCCCCAGAGAGTTCCACGCAAAGGGATCAGGCACACCCACCTGGCATGGAATACCTTGCTATGGAAAATAAATGAACTAGATCAATATATATCAGCATAAATGGAGCTTAAAAGCATGATGTGGGGGGGGGCGTTGCAGACAGTTCAGTATGATACATTTATGCAAATTAGAATATGAAACAATTTAGTCTATTGTTCCTGGATGTGCGTGTGTGCGTGTGTGTGTGTGTGTGTGTGTGTGTATGTGTACATGTATATCTCAAAGTGTAACAATGGATCAAAGAGGATACACAGCACACTTGGGACAGTGAGTGTTCCTGGAGAGAGATGGGGAGGGGACCAACAGGGAGTTTGACTTTATTTGTAACGTTTTATTTCAGTTGTTTCTTTAGAAGAGGGAGGCTTGATGCCAATCTGACAAAATGCCAACAGGTTGTTAATTCTGGTGGCAGTGCAGGTGATTCTTAGTCTTTGTACTTTTTGGAATTAAAAAAAAAAAATCTTAAATCTAAACACATTTTAAAAGAAAAGAAAAAGCTGGTGCCCGAAGGTTGCTAGGTCTCAGCTGCGTGAAGGAGAAGGAGGTAGTGGAGGACGGAAGAGTCCGGCTCCCCCAGGCCCCCCATAAAGCCTGTCACCCACGCAGCACTGTTTTCACTTGCTTGGAGGACAGCAAAGCGATTCTCAGTGCTCAGGCGTGTCTTCTGTACCTGAAGATCAGCCCAGGATCAGCTGGCATTGAATGGGTGGTGGTAGAGATAGCACTTTCTCCAGCAAGGCTCAAGAGTCGGAGGTGCAGGGGGCCAGAGGAAAAGATGGGTCTGGAAGGGGATGCTTGGAGCTCAGGAGGAGGACTGAGAGCCAGAGAGTGGGATTGCCCTCTGTGAAAGGGCACAAACAGTAAAAATGGGTGTCTCTTCACCCCTCTCAGCGGTGAAGGGTGACAAAGTCTTTGGTTGAAAAGTATGAGATCAAAGACAAGGAGGTTTTTCTTTATTATGCTTTTTCTTCCTTTAGACATAGTACATGTTTAATATACAAAAGACAGGAAAATTAGATTCTTTTCAAAAAAGACATGGAAATCACCCCAAATCCCACCAATGGGGCTTACTGCTATTAACATTTTGGTGAATAATCAATCCAGATATTTTTTTGGTGGATTTTTTTAAATGAAATCGTCCATTTTATACTGTTTCGTAACTGGATCTTTTCACTTAACACTATATCATGAACACCTTTCTATGTCATAGTCTTCTTCCAAATATTTTTTAATGGCTGCCCAGAATTTCATTGGGTGAATGTCCTATAGATTATATAATCACAGTTCATATATGCTGGATATTTAGATTAGATTGAACAATATGAGATTGTTGTTTTTAGGTGAAAAAATGGCCAAATATTGGCAGTTTTGTATGGTTCAACCAAATATGTTTTCCAGTTTTTCATTTTTATAAACAACACAACAATGAACATCCTTGTAGGTAAATCTTGACATATAGCCTTGATTAATTCCTTTGATAAATACCTCTACTTGGAGGTGTTGAACAAAATATCAAAAAGTTAAATAAAGATGGAATCTATAGGGCTGGGATTAGGGTGAGGTGAATGAGACAAGTAGTGTAACTGCAGGGCTGGATGTTGTCTTTATCTTAAATTTTAATATTTTGTTCATTCTGGATTTTTGCATTAATTTTGATTTTTAAAACTATTTTGTTAAAATATGATTTATCTTGATTCCTGAGTTTTTTTGGTGCCCCCTTACCTCTTGCTCCTAAGGTGAGTGCCTCACTTGCCTCCCCCAATCCCAGCCCTGGAGAGCAATCGTATTGACCTTTTAGAGTTGTGGTGAGTGAACGCTTGTAAACCTCTCGGAACAGCGTCCATAGTAAGTGTGCTCAATACATGTTATGTACGTCCACTCAGAAAGCACTTGTTTTCTACTGTGTGACAAACGCTAAGCTAGAAGCTGGGGTGCCAGGGTGAATAGACCCAGTTCCCGCCTTGCCTGGGCTTGTAGGGCGCTGCTGAGGGGGGTGGGGAGGGAGCCATCAGAGGGCACTGCTGAGTGTAACCAAGTCTTTGCCACCTTCATTGAGGGGGTGGTAACGTGGGCTGAGTCTTTAAAGAGGAGTACATGTTGGTTGGACATGGAGAGAAAGGAGTACCAGGCAGGAGGTGCGGCCTGAGCAAAGGCGCGGCATGGGGAACCCAATTCCAGGTCATTTCATGAGGTCGCAGCCTGGATGGGAGGAGGATTGGGCCAAGAGTGAGACCGGGTGGGTGGGGGAAGACACTGGGATCCCGCCCTAAGCCCGATATGTACTCTGTTCCCAAGCCACACTGACTACAGGAGAGCCCAGCCTGGAACAGTGGGCTCCCAGGGGTGCCACCTTCCCTGTGCAACAGGTAATGGTGATATTAATGCCTAATATTGATTTATTCTTCTTCTTCTTTTTTTATTTTTCATTGTGGTGAAATACACGTAACATAAACTTTACCGTATTAACCATTTTTAAGAGTACATAGTGGCATTAGGTACATTCACACTGTTGCGCAACTATCCCTCCATCCATCTCCAGAACTCTTTCATCATCCCAACTCAAACTCTGTACCCATTAATTACTGACTCCCCACCCCCTTCTTCCCCCAGCCCTTGGAAACCACCATTCTACTTTCAATCTCTATGAATGTGCCTGCTCTAGGTACCTCATATAAGTGAAATCATACAGTATTTGTCTTTTCGTGACTGGCTTATTTCACTTAGCGTAATGTCCTGAAGGTTCATCCATGTTGTAGCATGTGTCAGAATTTCCTTCCTTTTTGAGGCTGAATAATATTCCATTGAGTGCATATATCACAATTTTCTTATCTGTTCATTTGTCGTTTGGATACTTGGGTTGCTTCCAAATTTTGGCTATTGTGAATAATGCAGTTGTGAACATGGGTGTACAAATATCTCTTTGAGACCCTGCTTTCAATTCTTTTGGGTATATACCCGGAAGTGGAATTACGGGATCTTATGGAAATTCTATTTTATTGTTATTGTCAGCCCAGCCCCGCTATAGATTGCTTTTCTTGAGCTGTTCCTTGCACACCCAGCATTTGTACATGACCTCCGCAGCCCCTGGTGTGGGGTGAGCATTCAGTGACTCTGGGATGATTGAACCTACAGGGCCCACTGTATGCCAGGCCCGGAGCGAAGACCTTGACACGTGTTCTCTGATTTAACTCTGTGAGCTAGGGACTGTCAGCATCTCCATTTGACAGATGAAGAAACTGAGGCTCAGGGGGAGGGACTTGCTTGATGCTGCAGCCAGTCACTTGCTGCTGGGACAGGAAGCGGGCCTCTGGGCTCCTCACCACACGCTCATATGAGGAGAGGGGAAATCCCTCGCAGCTCCAGGCCACGTGAGGTTTGTGAGGTCTCCCTCGAAGCCAGCACTTGACTCCCACGAGTAGGAGGGAGGAAAAGAACGAGATGAAAATAGGGGCAATTCCCAAGCCGGTGGACCCCAGCACCCCGCTTGTCCGCCCTCCCCACTTTTCAATGTTCTGTGAGGTCCGGCGGTGGAAATTTCTCTCCTTGTTGCCAGCAGGGCTGTGTGGTCATGACAGCAGCCCCGCCCTCCATCCTCCTGGGCTCCACATGCTCACATGACCCGGGGGAGACGTGGCTTACTCAAGAACACTGGCATCACTCTCTCTTCTCACAGGACACTGGCTTGTGGCGATTCTGAGACCTGATACTTCACAGGCCTGAGGAGCCCGACACAGTCCCCCTCACTCCAGACACAGTCCTCTCCTGAGCGTGGGGGCGCTGGGTAGGAGCTGAGCCTGTCCCCAGGGCCCATCTAATCCCCAAGCCACCATGATGGTCATTAGAGAAATGATATTCATTCTAAAATTACTTCCTGCTGGTGAGTACTTGCATACAGAGCACTTCAAAGACCACGTGTTAGGACTATTAATTTTCCTAAGTTGCATGGTGGGGTTTGCCCCAAAGAACCTCTGAGAGACGTCAGGATTGACAAAGATGATGTCTCCACTAGCTGATTTTTTTTTCTTTACATGCAGACAACTCAAGCTGTATGGTGAGGTCATACCCTTCAGAGGAGCTGGAACCAGGGACCACCTTGTCCTGTAGAGATGACTCCTTGTGTAGTTCCCTTGCACACTGCCTGCTTGGACACAGTGTTGTGTGTTGGAGCACAAAGGCCTGGAGTCAGCCATACCAGGGTTCGAATCCCCACTCTACTGATCTCTTATTGTTCACTATTCCCCAGCCACACTGCCTGCCTGTCTTTGCATCAGTACATCAAGTTGTCCTGCCTCAGGCCCTTTGCACAGGCTATCCCTTCCACCTAGAGCCCCACACCCTCTCCCCAGAGCTGACCATGGCTGGCTTCTCTCTCCATCCCTCTCTCCAGCTCTTTACCTTCCTATATTGCCTCCCCCACACTTATTACTCCTGGAAAGATCTTGTTTATGTGTTCTTTAGCTCTCCATCTCACCCCGTCCATATAATGCACAGCCCGTGAGAGGAAAGACTGTGTGTGGGGTTCACTTCTGTACCACCAGAGCAGGGCCTGCCATGTAGATACCTGTAAACATGTGTAGTTCACATGGGGCAAGTGACCTGACCTCTCTAAGCTCTCCAAGCCTCTGTTTTATCATCTGCACAGTGGCCACAATTAGCCATGAGGGTTACAATAAACGAGATATACCATATGCGTGGGATGTGGCACAGAGCAGGCATGTCACAAATGATGGATCGCTAATGTCATTCACTCGGGTTCCTGGAGAGCAAAGAACGTGTCTGTCTTGTGCCAGAGAAGGCCTGACTCCTAATGGGCTTGCAGTAAATGTTGACAGAATTGGAGGGAGGCTGACCCTTATTGCTATGGCCGCCGTTTCTTTGCTCACAGCTTGGCCCTTTGTGGGCTGTGTCACCATGTCTTCATTGCCAGGATGTTCACGTGTTTGCCAGGTTCACACTTGGCCTCTTAGAGGTCCTGATTCTTGGGCTCAGGCAGGTGAGGAGCTTGGTGGAATATGCCAGGAAGCTTTTCCAGGGCAGGAAAGACAGGGTGTTGGTCATCATAGGAGTTAAGACCTTGGACTCTGGAGTCTAACTGCCTGGGTTCAAATCTGGCTCCACTACTTACTAGCTGTGTGATCTTGGGCCAGTTACTTAACCTGTCTGTGCCTCAGTACCTACATCACAGGGTAGTTATGAGGATTTGATTATTTATAAGTAGTGCTCTTCGAACGATGCCTGGCACTTAGTAAGTGCTATGTTAATTTTGTTATTATTATCCCTCTGCTTTCTCAGCTTCTCTGTGTCATGTCTTCATTCAGTTAAGATATATTTGTGAAGCACCTACTGTGTGTCAAGAGCTGTGCAGGGTGCCAGGGAATCAAAGCTGAAGAAGACCTCCTGGCCCCTGCCCTGCTCACAGTCAGTGGGCAATAGGTGATGACAGAGGTGCGGATATACACCAGGGGACATGTACCTAAGAAGAATGATTCAGCCCAGCCCCTATCCTGGTTTGGGAAAATGGGTTCCTGCCTTGGGACGCTCACACCTGCCCTGCCAACCGATCTCTTGGACCCTCTCCTGGGGCTAGAATCATCCTAACTTTTCAGAGCCAGTAGGGGCCATGGAGCCCCTGCACCTCTTCCTTGTCTCCCACCCAAACACCTGCTGCAGTTTCTTGAGAAGGAGGTGCCTGCTCTTCAGCCACAAGGAACCAGGAGCAGAGCCACCCCCTCGACTAGCAGTGAGGCTCTCCTGCCACCATCCAGCCTCAAGGGGCCCGGGGACCTGTTGCCATCAGCAAGGACAGATGGACGCAACTGTCTCAGGAGTGGGGCTGGAGCGACGCCATTGTTCTGGCAGACACCATGGTGTGCAGATGGGTATAACCGAAGAACCCCAGCTCAAGGGACCCCCAGCCCGGGATCAGCTCCTGGGCCGCCACTGCAGGTAACTCACACTGCCTGGCCTGTTCCGAGGACAATGATTGTCAGGAGCCAGAGCAAGGAGGCTCTTTACATGTGGCTGCTCATTCGTGACAAATGCTCCCGGGCACAAAACTTGCCACCCCGCCCTGCACGTGATGCTGGGGCCTCCACTGAGCTACTCAGGGATGTGAGCCACTCGTCCAGCAAAACACGGGGACTCAAGACTCCCTAATATGGTCAGCCCTGGTTCCACAGCTGACTGTGAACTTGGGCAAATTACCTCTCTATTCTGTGTCTGTTTCCTCAACTGCAAAATGGGGACAATGAAAATAAAGTGCCTGCTATTTAGAGAAGGTTGTTGTGAGGATCAGATGAGATTGTGTGTTAAAAGGTGCAGTATTGGGCTTGGCTTTATTATCATTTGTTATGCTGATGTCATTTATTATTATCATTTTCCAGGGACATTTAGGTCGTGCCTGCAGCTCATCCCACATGGAAATAGGATGGCTCTCATAAGAAAGATCCTTCCATTTTCATAACAAGCTGTCCCACGTACCATGGTCTATGTTTCCATTTTAGGAGGGCTGTTGTAGTTGCAGGGAGGAGAGGCCCATCCAAGTCACCTCAGACACCACAGACCTGGAACTACAGCTGCAGACCCAAGACCTCTCTCCTGTCCCGCCCTCAGGGACTGTGTCGTCCCTCACACAGAGGCTCTGTGTCTCCTGGGTACGCACCCCGTGTCCACACTAGCCCTGTCTTTCTCCGTACTTCTGCTGCCATGTGGCCCACGATTGTGGTGACGCCACGATCAGTGTGTGCCCAACCAATGCCTCTCTCAGTTTCCCACCTCCTGTGAGAGCCTCTCATTGGCCCAGCTCATCCTGCTGAGCCCGGCCACAGAGGTTAAAGGTCACTAGCCAACACCCAGATGGGCTGCCTTTGGATCAGGTACCCACTCTAGGCAAACAACTGTGGCAAAGCGCTCCGAGTCTCAGGGCACAGAACACACAGATGAGGACAGCAGGGATATGGGGATGGATTGGGGTGGGGGCAGGAGCAGAGTCCCTTAAAAAGCAGTGGAAAAGGAACTCTCTGGAGTGATATTAATATTCTATTTCTTGGTAGGGATTTGGATCACACAGGTGTATGCAGTTATCAAAATCCATCTAAAGGTACTCTTAAGATTTGTGCATTTTACATACACACACACAAAACATTAAACAAAATTTGAACTCTAGTTAATGATATGCATGCTGAAGTGTTTAGGGGTGAAGTACACTGAGATCTACAGCTTCCTTTCAAATACACCAAAAAATTAAGATAGATTGATTGACAGATGAAAGCATGGATGGAGGAATAGATATATGATAAAGGAATTACAGCAAAATGCTATGGTAGAATCTAGGTGGGGGGTGCGTGGGTGTTCACTATATAATTCTTTCAACTTTTCAGTCCATTTGAAAATTTTTATAATAAAATGTAAAAATTTTAATAGAAAAAGAAAGGGAGTGTGAGCAGGCAGCACTGACTGGCATCTCGACATGATTTGCTTTTTCTCCCGTCAAACACGCAGGACGCTGGCGCCCCAGGCCTGCTGCAGAATGCCCAGCATCTCTTGACCAGTGTCTAACTCCCATCAAAAGCCAAGATGAGTTGATAAATAATTGAAAGAGTCTCCAGGATATGTGAGTCACTCACCACTCCTGGTTTTCCAGATCAAGACCCCACATCAAGCCAGGTCACCGGAAAGTGGCATACCTGGGGGTGATTTGTGATGTTGCTCGCTGTTGGGAAGTCTTTGTAGAATTACAGTTCTGCGTCACACCCTCACTTTTATGGAGCCCCTCTCAGGATCTTTTGTGTGATCACCATTGGCATCATTGTTGTATTTCCATTGTGTGAAGATCCCCGAGATAAAGTCCCCGATGCCGGGGCCTTGGGTCTGGCTGCTGTTGCAGACTCAGCACGGTGGGCCTCTTGCACTGGCTAAATGCAAGGATGAGTGAACTGTCGAATTCAGGGCAGGAAAGAAGTCTCTGCTGGCTGATGGGTAAGCTTTCTTTTAGCAACCAGTGAGAACTAAGCAGCGCAAGTGCTTCCCTTTTGGTGCAGCTAGAAATTCAGTATAGCGATTACAACTGCTCCTGTAGCCTGGGGTCCCTCACCGGGAGTGGGAGGGCTACCCACTCCCTCCCTTCCACTACTCTGGATTTTTTGTCTTCCTGTGTCTAATGCTACAGGGAATACATAATAAGTAAATGAATAAAGTCAAGTACAATTCTTTCATTTTGCTGTTGAGGAAAAACTCAGAGAGGTTAAGTGACTTGCCTGAAGGTGAACAGCAATCTGGTGGTAGCAGAGCCAACAGCCTCCCCAGTTCTTTCTCCTGGACCACACTGCCTCTTGTGTTCAGATCTGAGGTGAAGCCACAGCTTGGAAATGATTGCAGCTGCCTCTAAGTAAGATACGCTAACTGAAAATCCTAACAGTAGTGCCCAAATCCCGTAGAAAATTCTCCACTTGATCCTCATCTGGGTATTGAGTGACTAATTCTGAGAACTCAGAGAAAGCCCTGCATCCCACCAGGAGCTCTGAATTGTCCCTGAAGTTTCCTGAGTCCTGAAAGGCTGTGGTGCTAAGAAACCAAGATGTTTCTTGGAATCAGTAACCCTACAAGTCCAGAGCAAACCAGCGAAGGTATCTGCCACTGCCTCTCTCAAGTCCCCACACCCTGCTTTCCAGCCGGGACTGGAAGAAGGGCCAGTAGAATCTGAGGAAACGACCTGGAAGGCCACCTAGTGGCCTGATTCACAGGGGAGGAAATGAAGGATGGAGAGAGTTACTTGTTTGTAGTTGCACAGCTTGTTTGGGCGGACAAGGGCTGGGAGCCAAGCCTCCAGGCCTCCCGGCCTCTTGGCCTCCCGACCACAGCTCTTCCCACAATGCCGTGCTGCCTCTTTAGAAAGCCACAGGACAGTTGTTCTGCATTAGGGCAAACCAGAAGGCAGTCGGAACGGCTTCACAGCATGCTGTGAAGCCTCTGATGCAATTGGTGGTGAATGAATTTAGTGGAGATGCTACCAAACCCGACCCACACCACCATGTCGGGGCCACAAGACCACAGCGCTCCTGCCAGTAACCCCAGCCCCAGTGGGTCCTCAAGGCCCAGCAGGGCCACCACGTTGCCTTCATTCCTTCTGCGTTGAGTGAGCACCTGGCCCAGCCCAGTGAGCTGTGGCCCCAGACTGCACTCGTTTACCACCTGGAATCACTCAGAGATAATGAGATTCATGCGCCTTTCACAGGGTACATCCTCCAGGACCAGAAGGTTCCAGTAGGTTTCCATCAACCCAGGACTCTATGGATTGGAAAATATTTGGTCTCTACAGCATCAGAAACTTAAAAATTCAGCCCTGGAAAAGTCAGCACCTAGACAACAAGAGAGTGCACACATGGCCCAGGCTCATGTTTGGGCCTGGTGTTGACATGGGCTTTTTTCCTGGCCAGTGGATAGAGGTCTTTAGTTGTTTTCCCTTCGGAGCCTCTGAGGGATGCTGAGGTGCTGGAGGCCTTGGACAGACTGAGCCTGTGTGGAAGGCATCGCTTTGGTGGGATCTCCATTTGGGGTTGTAAGTTAGCATAAGGAACTTTAGTCATGGGGGAATGTATTGTCAGGATACCTGAGAGCCTGGGAACCAGCCGCTTCAGGTGGTCGACACCTCTGAAGGCTTCACCTTGCCAGAAGGCTCAGACTCTACAATTCTCTGTTGATGCTCTCAAGCCTAAGGCCTGGCAGGTGAAAGATTGTGGGCTAAATCCTGTGGTTGCCCTTTGGCAGGAAAAAGCGGGATGTCTCCAAAGGGGCCTGCAAGGATCCCTCTGGCTTCCATGGGCGTGTTGGTGGAGGGTGGGGAGGAAGACCCTTGGATTTACCCTCCCAGTGAGGTTGCCCTCAGAGACAAGAGGCAATTTCCTAAAAGGAAACCAGGGTGCTCTTTGGAAGGGGAAATGGATGCTGGGCTTCCCAAAATAAAGGCTGTCTTTCATGCCCAGTGTAGAAATTGTTCTGAGCTGTTTTTGTTAATTAATTTAATATGAACATATGTTTTGTTGGTCAATGTCAGGGATCTGATGGGTAAGATTCTTAAAAGCGAGAGACAGTGCTCCAGCGCTGGTGATTGTGGCATACCCATATGTGCGTCTTTATCATCAGAACTCATATTTGTAGATGCTCTCAAGTTTGCACTTTGATCTGCACCATCTCGCCTGATCTTTGCGAGGTTCCTTGGAGGCAGTTGTTTTACTGGATTCAGTGCTCCCAGGAGAGGAGCCCTTTGCCTCAGGAAACCAACATCTTGGATGGCCTTGCAGGCTAACAGGAAGGTGGGGGAAGAGAAAACTGTCCCAAGACATCAGAATTGAACCAGGCTGCCTGCGTGGGGAACAGCTCCTCAAGGGCAGACTCCCAGAATCATCTGTCTTTGGTGCCTCCCCTGAGGGGCTGAGACAAGACATCGGCATGGGCTCTGCCCTTTGGTTTCCCTGTTGATGACTGTAGACTGACAGAAGCAAATGAAAAGTTGTTAAAATAGTAAGGCTCTCCTTGACCCCAAGATGCTGTGGTGGAGAGTGATTTCAAAGATTCACATTAAGAACATGGCTCCTCCAGGGCCGGCCCCGTGGCTTAGCGGTTAAGTGCGCGCGCTCCGCTGCTGGTGGCCTGGGTTCGGATCCTGGGCGCGCACCAACACACTACTTCTCCGGCCATGCTGAGGCCGTGTCCCACATGCAGCAACTAGAAGGATGTGCAACTGTGACATGCAACTATCTACTGGGGCTTTGAGGGGAAAAAAAAAAAAAGAACATGGCTCCTGAGAGCACCTTCCAACACGCAACCTGCTGAGGAAAATTCCCTGGACACTTCACCTCTGGGCTGGGAACAAAATCTCAGCCCAAATGATGATGGTCTCAGAAAATTACCAGCCCTTGAAAATGAGGGTGGAGATTGAAAATGCTATTTCAGCTCTATCTGGAAAGAATTAAATGCCCAAATCCTCCATCTCGGTTCCATTATTGATGACAGGTAAACTGTGTTAGAGAAAGAAAATGTCACCTGGGAAGACTCCTGCAGTTTGAGGACCTACGGAGCTCCCTGGACACCCGTGATTCTCAGAGGAGGAGGGTCCTGTGGCCCACAGAGCAGGAGAGAAGGGGTAGAGGCTTCCAGACCACTGGGGCTCAGTGACCCTCTTTTCATATTTAAATTCTCAACTTCAATGGTCTTCACCTTAAGGTTAAGGTATAAAGGAGATTCTTTTTGGAAAGGCTGGTTTTTGTGTTTTTTTTTGTAAGACAATGTTTTAAACTTTTACTTTGAAATGTTTGGGGTTTGTCCCCAAAGTCTCCTGGGGGGACTTGACTCTGACTACCCCTGTCTCTGCACTGGGTGACCCCAAGTAGACCAGCTGTGCAAACAGCTGGGTTGGTGAGGACACAACCCAGTGAGACCAGAGCCTGTCCCCACCTCTGCTGCTTTTGGCCAGGGCAGTGGGAGGGGGCGCTTCTTCCACAGACAGACGCCAAGCCCTGACCTTGCCTGCCAGGCCTGTGCTCGTTGACCTCTGGGCACAGAAGCTCAGGCAGGAGAGCAAGTGTGACGGGGCAGGACAAACCCTCACCTCTGCCAGGAAGGCCCAGAATGAATACAGAACAGGAGTCTGACGCCCTGAGTGTCAGTCCCTCTTCACTAGCTGTGGAACCCCCCCCTTGAATCTCTCCATTTGTTAATCTGTACAATGGCGACTATAATCATACACACAGGCTTATCAAAGGCGATAGTGCATGTGGAATTGCTTTACAAACTGTCCAGTGCCGTAAAAGCATAAGGAACTGCAGTCATGACTGTAGAGGGTGGCCCAAGTCCTCTAATAGATGTGACCCCACAAGTACTGCTAACTTGGGAGGGGTTCCAATGCCCCTCCTGGGTGCAGACCAGATGGCGTCCTGATGGGTCCCTCTTTAAGACAGGAACTTGGGGTGGGAAAGGGGACCTGTGGATGGCTTTGTCTCAGCCTTGACACTAGCATAATAATAGCTGCTATTTATAGAGTGTCAATTCTGCACCCAGCATCTTGCTAAGCATTTTACACACATGATCTCATTTTCTTTTTCTAACATTCCCATAGGGTAGGTACTGGGGCACGGAGAGGTTAAGTAACTTGCCCAAGGCTACACAGCTGGTAAGTGGCAGAGCTGGGCCTCCCACCCACATGTCTCATTCTTTTTTTTTTTTTTTTTGTGAGGAGATCAGCCCTGTGCTAACATCCGCCAATCCTCCTCTTTTTTTGCCGAGGAAGACGGCCCTGGGCTAACATCCGTGCCCATCCTCCTCCACTTTATATGGGACGCCGCCACAGCATGGCTTGCCAAAGCAGTGCGTCGGTGCGCGCCTGGGG
The DNA here is from genome assembly GCF_020826845.1 of Diceros bicornis minor. Classification (NCBI taxonomy): domain Eukaryota; kingdom Metazoa; phylum Chordata; class Mammalia; order Perissodactyla; family Rhinocerotidae; genus Diceros; species Diceros bicornis. The sequence goes on from NC_080763.1 coordinate 17,810,436, forward strand.
TCCGAACCAGCGAACCCCGGGCCGCCGCAGCGGAGCACGCGCACCCAACCTCTTGCGCCACTGGGCCGGCCCCACATGTCTCATTCTTAAGTTAGAGTTCTTAGCCGGTATGCCAGACCACCTCTGTGTTTCCCATTATGACCTCTGTCCTAGGATGGAGGTAAAAACATGGGTCAGCTGCTTAATGGTATTGCCTGTGCTGGGCCCTGCACCTCCTGGGAGAGGAGACCAAAGCCAAGGCAGGCAGGACAGGGAGTAGGAGCTCCACCCCAGAGCCCAGGGGAGCACATCTGACTGCTCCTCAGCTCGTCCCTCTGTCCCCTGAAGACACCAAGGCGGGGCTCCCTCCACACCCTGTACTGTCTTGTGGCCCACAGGAAGTCCTTCTTTATGCCTAACCTGGCCAGCCTCCTCCTCCAGCCTAGACCCAACAGCTCTTTCCTTGCTGTCTGGGGAGATGGAGAATTACTTCATCCTACCCAAAATAACATTTCTTCTACCAAACTCACAGGTCTACTCAAAGCCCCTCATCCTTTGCTCTTTTGTGAGGTTGGCTTCTCCTCAACCCTGTGGTTTGCAGGTGCCTGGTGGAGAGGCTGGCAGATGCCTCCTGGGGACAGTGGCTTCAGTTCCCATCATCCCTCCAGGGTGAGGACAGGGTGGGCCCACCGGGCAGCCTTGTCCCAATGTGGAGACTTGGATCACAGTGCTGGGAGCACAGACGTTTGGCTAATCTTCCTCTACAAAGCGTAATGCTTCCTTAATGATCTGCAATGAGAAATGTATCTGTAAGTGACAAGAAAATGAGATGGAAGACTCCATTTATTAAGCCCTAACTGTGTGCCGTGAACCTGTGCTGATCACTCTCCACATATCACAGTATGTGATCCTCACAACCCCCAAGCTGGTACTTTATTTTTCAACCCATTTTACAGATGAGGAAGCTGAGACTTAACAGAAGTCAAGTATGTTGTCACTGATCGGATGGCCAAATCTGTAGAGGAGCTGGGATCAAACTCTGTCTGTCTTGCCCCAAAGCCTGAGCTCGAAACTCCTCAGCACGCTGACCCACCCACCACCTTGCAAAGAAACCCAAGCACTTCAGTACACATCAGAAATTGCACTGACTTCTCTCTACTCTCTCCATCCCTTAATGTCTAAACCAGACAGGAAAGGGAGTTCTTTATGGCTGCTCCGTAGGGTTTAGCACTTTCCTTTCAGACAGACTATTTCTTAAACAGCCTTGGCCCTTTATTCCCTGAACATTTAAAAATACAGTTGGATAAACCCAAGCCATTGGAGTCAATTAGTGGTTTCTTCCCTGGCTAGCATTTATTGAGTACTTAATGTATGTCAAGCACTTGGTATTAATTTTTTTTGCTTAGTTCTTGTAATAACCTGATTAAGGCAGTGTCATTGTGAGGTAGTGCATTACGGTGGTTAAGCACTTGGCCCTTAAAATCAGGCTACCTGCTCTGCTGCGTGCTAGCTGTGTGACCTGTGACCATGGGCAAGTCACTTAACCTCTCTGTGCCCAGTTTCCTCATTCGTAAAATGATGTAAAATGATCACCATAGGAGAGCTGTGAGGATTAAATGGGTTAACATATGTAAAGTACTTGGAACAATGCCTGGCACTGTAGTAAGCATTAGTTATTACAGACCCACTTTACAGATGAGAACATGGGAAGATGAGGTAGCTTGCCCAGCTGAGCTGGGAGAGCTGACAGTTTAACCCAATGAGTCTAAGGCCAGGACCCGTGCTCTTAACCACTACCACCTCTTATAGCCCCAATTCTGTTACTTTTTTTTTAAGACCACTTTATTGAGGTATAATTTACACACCATAAAACTCACTCATTTTAAGTGTACAATTCAGTGACTTTTACCAAATTTATAGAGCTGTGCAGCCATCACCATAATCAAGTTTAGAACGTTTTTATTATCCCAAAAAGATCCCTCCCTTCCCCTTCCCACCCCTGGCCTAGGGAACCACTAATCTGCTCTCTTTCTTTATGAATTTGCCCTTTTTGGACATTTCATATAAACGGAATCGTACAATATGTGGTCGCCTGTCTGGCTTCTCTCACTTCACGTGGTGTTTTTGAGGTTCATCCACGTTGCAGTTTGTATTGTAGTGTGTTCCTTTCTATTGATGAACAGTATTCCATTGCATGGACAGACCACATTTGTTTATTCATTCACTAGTTGATAGACATTTAGATTGTTTCCACCTTTTGACTATTATGAATATCTTTTAATTTTTTTGTGTGTGTGTGAGGAAGATCAGCCCTGAGCTAACATCCATGCTAATCCTCCTCTTTTTGCTGAGGAAGACCGGCTCTGAGCTAATATCTATTGCTAATCCTCCTCCTTTTTTTTTTTCCCCCAAAGCCCCAGTAGATAGTTGTATGTCATAGTTGCACATCCTTCTAGTTGCTGTATGTGGGACGCGGCCTCAGCATGGCCGGACAAGTGGTGCGTCGGTGCGCGCCCGGGATCGGAACCCCGGGCCACCAGCAGCGGAGCGCACGCACTTAACCACTAAGCCACGGGGCTGGCCCAATACCTTTTAAAGTTTTATTAATTTATTATGAAAAATTTCAAACACACAGTGAACCCCCACGGACCCATCAACCAGCTTCAATGTTGAGCCTTAACCTCCGCCACTGTGGTTTCATCTACACCCTCCCACATGTCATTTCACTCTTTAACTTCTTCCTTTAAGCATATGAATCTTTATTTAATTTTGAATAGGTAATATATTCATAAGATTCTAAGAGCAAAGAATATAAAAAGATACGCAGTGAAAAGTTTCACTCTGGAAACTTCTATCCCCCATCTGCTCAGTTTTCACTCAGTGCCCTCCAACTACTGTTATTTTCGTGTAGTCTTCCAGAATGCATATGTAAGAAAATGTGAATATATAGTCTGCCCACTTTTTACACAAAAGGTAGCATATTTGTTGCATATACTGTTTTGTACTTTGATTTTTTTTCACTTAATATAGCTTGGAAATCTTTTCATATCAGAAGATCGTTTCCTTATTCTTTTATTTTTATTTTTACAGCCTCATATTATTCCATTATATGGATGTACCATAATGTATGCAAACAGCCACCTACTGGTGGACATTTGGGCTGTTTCCAGTCTTTTACTATTACAGGCAATGCCGCGGTTCATAAATTTGTACATACATCATTTCTCACTTACACCAGAATATCTATAGCATAAATTTTCTAAAAAGGAATTGCTGGTTCAGAGAGTATATGCATTCGTAACATTTGTAATTTTCACTGACTTGCCCTCTTTGGCAGTTGTACCAATTTCCACCCCCACCAGCAATATATATGATATGATATGATTCCCGATCGCCTCGCCGGTAGAGTGAGTTATCCGACTTTTTAGCTTTTACATAATAGTTCTATTTTTCAGCTCTTGCCTCATTTTCTTTCTTTCTTTTACTTCTTATTTTGCTTTAGTTTATACATTTTTATGCTAAGAATTTTTGAATGGGTTATTAGCTGCACACCTTGAGTCATTTTTTAAGGCTTTTTAAAATAGCTCTTTTGAGATATAATTCACATACCATACAATTCACCCAGTTAAAGGGTACCCTTCAGTGGTTTTTAGTCTGTAGCTCATTTTTAATGCTCATCTATAACCTTTTAAAAAAGTATTTTTTCTAATTACAGATGTAATACCTGTTCAGTTCAGAAAACTTGGAAAAACAAAAAGCACCAAGAAAAATAACATAGTGCCATCACCTGAAGATGTCTATTGTTAATGTTTTTTTAAACAAAAATGATACTTAATGTATATACTATGCTGAGGTTTGCTTTTATCATTCTCAGTTCTTTTAAGTCTCTCACTTATGTCTTCAGCCTCTAGGTCTGCTAACCAACATTATCATCATTGATGATGATAATAGTAGCAATAATAATGATAATATTCCCCACTTCCTGTGAGCTTGCTGTGTGCCAGGCACTGTGTGTGGCATACTTTATGTACTCGATCTTGGTTAATCCTTGAAATAATTTGGTGACATTGGTACGAAGCTTGTCCCATTTTATAGCGCAAGAAACTGAAGCTCGGAGAGGTTAAGTAATTTGCCTAATGTTAAAACAGATAGCAGTGAAGGAGCCAAGGCTGGAATTCTTATGTGTGACTCCAAAATTCCTGGTCACTAAACTATACTTCAGATGAAAGACATTCAGGATTGGTTAAAAGAAACAGCCTCTCTCTTGGGAAGAGTCAGGAGGGCATAGGGTTTATAGCCCCTCAAGAGCAACCTTGGGGCCCACGAACGCCAGCTCCGAGGGCCCACTCTGTCTCGGGGTGGGGCTGTCTCAGGCCCAGTGCCCTTCACCTGCATTTGCAGGATTTTCTCCTAGCTGTGTGGCCCCCTCTCTGCCTCTGGAGGACCCCTTCCTCCTTCAGCTTGCAGAAAGGGGGGGGCATGTCTTGCTGGAGAAGTGGCTGACATCACAAGAAGATGTGGGAACCCCTCTGGCACAAGTCATTTTACAGCTCTCCCAGCCCTAACCTGTTGGTGGAGAATTATGGAACAATTGCAGAAGCACTGAGCTGCACTTCACGAACACCTTCCCGTCCCTCTCTCACTTCCCACGTTCCCCCGCCATGTTCCAGCCTCTCAAACACATTGGGGGTATCTTGCCCTGGGTTCTCCAAGCCAAATAGCCAGCAGGAGGCTGGTGGCTGTTAGCTAGAACAGCAGGCTGGCTGCTCGGTTGCCATGGCAACAGCTGTTGTGAGTAAGTGGTCCTTGTGGCAGAAGACAATTTAATAAACCAAATTTGGGAGCCCAGTGGGAAGACCTAGTAGTAGCTTTATTGGCTATCTTCTGTGGTGCTGGGGCTGCGGGCAGGGGGTGTGACTGAGGGGGGCTGCAGGCTTTTGTCCTGTGTCCTCAGAGATCCTGAGACTCAGCTCTGGACATCACCCAAGGCCACGGCCTTGCACTTCTGCTATGATGTGTCAGAGCGGCCCTCGTGCTGAGAACAACTGGGAAATCTGGACAAAGCATTAAAAACCTCTAGGTGAAGTCAAGACTGAGGTGGACCGGGCAGGTGTCCACCCCTAGGGACCCATTTGGGTGTGTGTGGTGGCCCTGGGGAAGCAGCGTGCTGTTTCCGTGTCTCTGTGCTACAGTTAAAACAGCAAAACTCCTGGAAAGAGTCGTCTTTGCTCGCTGCACTGTGTCTCTCCTTCTCTTCTTTCTTGATCCGCTCCAATCAGGTTTGTGTTCTACTGCTCCTCTGAAATGCTTGTCAAGGTCACCCATGACCTCCATGTGACTAGATCCCATGCTTAATTCCTGGTCCTCATCCTTCTTTTCTGTTGGCTGCTTTTGACACTGTCAGTCACTGTCTATTCTCCTTGTCACTCTTGGCTTCTGAGAGACCACACTCGGCCTGCCATTCCCTCCCCTTCTCTGTGCTGGGGCTTCCTCCTCCCTGACCCTTAAACTTTGGAGGGCCCTGGGCCCAGGGCTTGATCCTCTTGTTTGTTCTACCTTCACTCACTCCTAAGGGGTCTCACCTAGACTCTTAGGTTCCTGGGAAACAGGCTCTGAGCCAGAGACTTGCCTGCAGCAGGTAGATTGGGAGTGCCATGGGATGAACACCTGTAACGGAGGGAGAAGTTGAAATAGCAGCAAAAGCTTCAGCCTACGGGGCTGGGATCTGGGACGTGCCAGGCACTGTGCTTTACCGGAATTATCTCATCATCGAATTCTCATAAAGCCCTCATGGAGGAGGTTCTGTCATTCTGTACCCATTTTGCAGGTACAGAGGTTGAGGCTGGGGGAAGTTATGCCCCAAATGAGGAGCTGGAACTCAGACCCAGTCTGGCTGCCTCCCAGAACGCTAACCTTGCTTCTGCTTCATAGAACCTCTAAAAAGCATGTTGAGGGCCTGGCCCGGTGGCATAGTGGTTAAGTTCACATGCTCCGCTTCGGCAGGCTGGTGTTCGTGGGTTTGGATCCCAGGCACAGACCTATACACCGCTTATCAAGCCATGCTGTGGCAGCGTCCCACATACAAAATAAAGGAAGATGGGCACAGATGTTAGCTCAGGGACCATCTTCCTCAAGCAAAAAGAGGAAGATTGGCAACAGATGTTAGCCCAGGGCCAATCTTCCTCACCAAATAAATAAATAAATAAAAATAAAAAGCACGTTGAATAAACTCTTGGGCCAGGTCCCTTGGAGGCCCTGCCAAGGTCTGCAGCTCGGCCACTTGCTCCCCCCACCACTGGCACCCTAGAATGCACACCTCTAGGACTACTCGAGCCTGTCCCCAGAGCCCCTCCCCCTGCTGAGGAGAGGGAACACATCCCTCTAGAGATCTGGGGCAGTGCCTGAGGCTCCACAAAGCTGTGAGAGTCTCTAGTTTCCTTTAAAGATGCATGAGAAGTTTGTATCTACTTCTTGTTTAATAGAAAAATAATGTCCTATCTTGAATATCTTTGAACAAAAGGAAGATGCGCTATGATTATCTCCTGTCCTTGCGTATCCCTGGATGGTTTACCTCATATCCTTGAGGTTCACAGGCCCTCCTTTGGTAATCACGGACCTACCCCTTTATCTAATAGATGTGGGGATTGAGAATGAGGGCAGGCGAGCCGATTCTCCCTTCCCACTGCCTTGGCCTGGAGCTGCTCCCCTCCCCCCATCTTCTTTCCTTTCCTCCCTTATCACCCAGTGCCGTGGCTCATACTCCCCTGGGCTGGTTGCTGAGGACCTCGGCTTCCCTATGGGGCTGCTAGAGTGGGGAAGTGGGGGTGGAAGGTGGAGCCAGAGGGCCCTCCCCTGATTCTGTCCCTATCTCCTCCTAAGACACAAGGCTGCGTGTTTCGTGTTTTAGGGTCTGACGAGCTGTTCTCAGATGATGAAAGAATTCAAGCAGCCGCAGAGGCAAGATGAAAGGATGAGGACCCAGAGAGCCAGACCTCTCTTTTCCCAGTCCCCTAGTGGCTGCTTTCAGCACATAAGTGTGCAAACTTCAGGAAAGGACATTTCATATGGTGCCATACGCCACAAATGGTTCCGAAATTTGCACATGCAAAAAAATCAATGCCAAAATAAGCAAATCTCTAACCTTAGGGGTGAACCCCTCTGCCTTCCTGAAGAGATTTTGTATTTAAAGTATATGTGCATGTGCTACACACACACAAGCACACCTGCACATACACATATGCTCCAATACACACAAACATGCCCATGTCCACACAAAAGCTTGTGCCCATGGACATACAGAAGCACACCCGTGCACACATGCAAGTGCACCCACACACTGGTACAGGCATGCAGAGCCAGAAACGCTAACCGGAGTCAGGGCAGGAGTGAAGCCGTTCTCACCCTTGCTGTCACTGGGACAGCGGCTATTGGTGCTGCTGTCGCTGCCAGGGCCACCTCCAGGAGCTGCTGTTCCCTAGGGAGCAAGGTGACATTCTCTGATTTCTCAGAAAACCGTTCTTGTCTTTGCCTACTCAGAGCCCGGGGTGATGTTTGAAGCCTGCAGGAGAGGCCTGAATGTGGATTTGGGGGATGGCATTGAAGCATTTGCAGAATTTTCACAGCCTCCACTGTGGGTCTGGAGGAGAGTGGGGATGGGCTGGCTTTAGATGCCACCTCCTGGGTTTCACTGACTTTTGAGGTGCTGAGCATCAGTTTGAGGCCCCCAGGAGGAGGGCTGAGGATGGGTTCTTGGTGGAGGCGGAGGAGGGGCACTGGTCCAGTGTGGAATCCCTGGGATGCGGTCCTGCCCAGACAGGGGAGGGAAGGAGTGACTGCCAAGGGGCGGAGGCCAAGGGCATTGGTTGGCCCATCCCTGAGAAGGCCAGCTGGCAGTGCTCAGTTTTAAGGCTGTGGGCTGTGCCCCTAACCTTGCCAGCCTGGGGACCCAGGAAGGACTGGAGCTTGGCAGATCCCGCCAATGGAGCAGGAGCCATATGGGACTGAGGGAGGGGGCACCCACTTGAGAATTGAAGTCCTGGTTCCTCTCGCTCATTCATAGCCTCCCAGGAAGCACCTCCATTCTCTGGGCCTCATTTTCCTCTGCTGGCCCGTGAGGCAGCTTGTGCATGTTACTTCCTTTAATCCTCCTGGGAGCCCAAGGTAGAGGCAGGCATGGTGCCCGTTTTACAATCACAGGAGCAACACGTGCCTGTTTTACCAAGTGCAGTAATACAGAGCTATCTAAACAAAAAGTTAAAACTCTCTGTTCCTGCCCCTTCTCCCCACCCTGCTCCAATCCCATCTCCCTGATCTAAACATTAACAGCCTGCCATGTCATTTTCTCTTCTTTTCTCCATGATCGTAGAAACGCATACACACATACATAGCTAGCTCTCTCTCCCTTGTTCTCTCTACATAGAAAATGGAATCTTACCTTATAAATGATTCCTCAACTTGCTTTTCCCCTTAAAATATTGGGGACATCTCTCCAGGATAGTGCACTTAGATCTACCTCACTCTGTAGAATACCGCCATTTGTTTAACATTCTCCATTAATGAACGTTAAGAGTGTTCCAAATCTTTGCCAATATACATGGTGCTATAATAGACTCTCTTATACACAGGAATTTACATACTCATGCTTTTATTTCTGTTGCGTAAAGCTCCAAACTGGGATTACTGGTCAAATCTCTGTATATTTTCAATTTAAATGCACCTTGCCTCTGCTAGCTGTGTTTCCTGCAGCCTCACCAGCAGTGGATAGTATTCTTTTTTCATTTTTGCCCATCTCATAGATGAAAATGGCATCTTATTTTATTTTGATTTCCAGTAGGGAAATCAGTTGTCTCATATGTTTATCGGCAATTTGCATTTCCTCTTTAATGAGTTGTCCGTATCCTTTGCCCATTGATTGTTTGGGTTCTTTGTACTTTTCATATCAGTGTGGAGGAGCTCTGAGCATATTTCGGGAATTAACCTTTTATCTGTCAAATGTGGTATAAATATTGAGTCACTAGATGATAGGATATTATTTGTCTTTTGAACGTGTTAGTAATATTTCTGCCATAGGAAAATTCTTAATTTTTGTTGAGTCTGGTCTATAATGGCTTTTTTTTCCTTAATGGCTTATGGGATTCCTGCCCTCCTTAAGGATCTTTCTCACTATTTGGTTATTCTACTTAATTTTATTATAATACTTTCATTGTTTTTTTATATTTATATTTTCAATTCATCTGGAATTTATTTTAGTATCTGTTGTGAAGTGAGGGCCTAATTTTGTTTTTTTTCCACATGCATAGCCAGTTATGCCAACAATATTTATGCCAAACTCTCTTTTCCTCATTGAATTAGAATGCCGATTTGTCATATACTAAGTTCTTGCATATATTATTTCTGGATTATATTCCCTTCCACTGATCTATTTGTCTTTTCCTCAGCCAGTTCCATATTGTTTGGATTATAGTGGCTTTTGAGTTGGTTTAATAACTGGCGAGGCAAGTCTCTTCCATTGTTTTTCGCTTTCTTTTGGGGATGGAGGAGTGGCGGGAATAGAGAGGTCGGGGTTCTTTTCAGATATTTGTTCTTCCAGCTGAACGTGAAATCTTCTTGTCAAGGTGAAAGTGGAGAGAGAGAACAGGACTGGTGTTCCCACTGGAAGGGCATCTGTGTTGGTCTTCCGTGAGTCTGGAAGCCCATGCCCCTCCCACTGTACAGGGCTGTCGTGGGCACTTACTGGTCCGTGATCCTGCGAGGACATAGGAGTGAAGTGTAAAAGATAAAGGCAGCTTTAGCCTGAGCTTGAAATTCTCCCTATGCAGAATATTGTTGTGTTTTCTCCTTGGAGAAGAGATGCAAATTTATATTACGTTCGTAGGGTTTGGTGATTATGTTTTGGTGTAAAATGTGTAATGGATCAGAGGTAACTTTGTGTTGGTTGACATGCTGCAAAAAATACCCTGTACATGCCTCTTTGAATATGTAGGTAAATTTTGTTTGTTTCTTTTAAGAGATACCAAGAGGTAGAGTTGCTAGATAGGAGGGCTTGCACATTTAACATTCTGATAGCTACTGCCAGATTGCCCAGCCCTCCATGGGGCCGTCCTCCCAGGCTGCCTCACCTTGTCAATTGGGCCCTACTTGGTTCTTGGGGGCATAAATGGGGTTGGTTCACCATACCCCATTTAATAGCTGCTGAAGAGAGCTATTAAAAGGAGCGGGCAGCCAACTTGGAGTTGACACTGTACTCCTGTATCCCACCCCTGCTCCCCCTCCCTGCGCCATTCAGCCGCCCCAAAGGCACAGATCATACCAAGGAAGAGGTATCAACTTTGGATCTCCCTTCTGGTTCTTCTTCCTGTCCACAGAACCCTCCCAACTCTAATGCTTTTCAGTAGTACTCAGTGTGCAAGAAATTTTCCCTATTCACACACACACACACACACACACACACACAGCTTTAGAAGCGCTTGCTGTGTGGCAGTGCCCTGGGAATGCTGAGCTAGATTCTATCCCTGGCTTTGTCCCTTTTTTCAAAATCTATATTTAACCAGTTTGGCCCTAAAGAGAATTAGCCAAGTCAGGGCTCCAGCGAGTGCCAAAGGCTTGGGATGCACAGGGCTTCTGGACCTGGAGTCCAAGAATGGACCTCAGGGCGTTCGGGAACCTCCACAACCGCCTGCAGCAGCATGTGGCTTTATGGTGCTTCTTCTCTGAGGAGAGTCCATAGCTTTTAACAGGGTCTCAGAGCAGGTGTATGCCCACCCCTCCCCCCAAAAAAGGTTAAGAACTGATGCCAAGGGAGTGGGTAAGTAGCTTTATCAGCAAGCAGAGTAAAGGAATGGCATTCTAGAATCTAGGGAGGGGTTCTTAACAAGAAGGGATGGGAGGGGGAACTGTAGGCAAAATTTTCTGTGAGTATACCTTCTGAGACTAAGACACAGAGATTTCATTAGATCTCCAAAGAGTTTACAGCTCCCAAATTTAAGAATCACAGATACAGAGGCTTAATGATGTTTAAGTATTAATGTCATCTGAGAGGATAGATATTTCTAATAGTAATTTTTTTCAAAATGTAAATGCATTTAGTTCATTGTAGAAAATCTGAAAAAATCTTCTAAAAATCACCGATAATCCCAATACCCAGAGATAATAACTGTTTTTTTTTTTTAAAGATTCTTTTATAGTGTCTGGTATCTGTCTGTCTGTCTCTCCAGGTATGTGCGTGTGTGTATATGCAAACCTAGAATCATACTGATTTTTAACATGATTTTTTCTACTTATTATTTTATGATCACTGTCTCTTGTTGTTAAATAATTTTCTAAAAAGTGTTTTTCAAACTTCTTTTAGTAATAAAACGCTTATTTTCAAACCAAATCTTACACAGAAGTCTAAAATTTAAAATAGATAAAGATGGGAAATTCTAGCTAAAACATAGGGAGAAAAGAAACACAGTTTGGAAAACACTGCTCGAAAAATATGAGTTTTAATGGCCACATAGTATTCCATTATGTGGAACGTGTAGGGTGGACAGATTTAGCAAATAAAAATACAAAATATCCAGGTAAATTAGAATTTCAGATAAATAATGAATAATTTTTTAGTATAACTATGTTCCAATTTGAATTTCAGATAAACAGCGAATGCTTTTTTAGAGTAAGGATATCCTATGCAATATTTGGGACATACTTATACTAAAAAAAAAATTATTCATTGTTTATCTGAAATTCCAGTCTAGCCGAGCATCCAGTTACACTAGAATTTTACGTGTATTTTACATGGCACCCTTATGATGTGCCCTAGTTTATCTAAGCAAGCTCCCATTGCTGGACATTTAGATTATTTCCAATATTTTACTAGTATAAAAATATTGAGTGGTATGTCTTTGTACCCACATCTTCATATACTTATTATTTTATGACACCCTAGAATCAGAATTGCTAGACTAAAGGTTGTAAACATTTTAAAGGCTTTTGATACATTTGCCAAGTTGTTTTTCACAGAGGAATGTACTCTCAAGAGCTGTGTACTCGAGTGCCTGTTCCGGGAGGCGTTAAATATGTGTTGATCCATTATTAGTGGTTTGTCTTAGCTTGTTGTTCTGCCCTGGCAAGAACCTGCGGCATTAAGCTTCAAGGCTGGCGAATGTGACCTGTGGGGTCCAGGATAGCAAGAAGGGGCTGGTTAGCCCCACAGCATCTGGGTGCTTGGGGTCAGGGGTCAGGGCTGGTAAGAACTAGGGTAGAGATGTGCGGGCCATAAAGGGAGACGGGGTGACAGGCTTCACCCGGGAGAAGTAAAAGTAAGCTGTAAAGAGCGAGGCCCAGTGTAAGGCATTATTTTTAGTAAGCAGCCTTGTGTTCCATAAAGACAACCATTCCAAGGAGGGGAGAGGCTACAGAGGAAAAAGCCTCAAAGGGTTTTTTCCCCACTTAAAATATAAAAATTACATAAGCATAGTAATAACGAAAAGGATGGAAAATCACCCATAATCTCCTCCTCCTAACAAATCACTGTTTTTATTTTTCAGCATGCCTTTCTTGTAGAGCTCCATAATTTTACATAGCTGCAATCACAGAGTATATACAATTTTTATCCTGCCCTTTCTTCCCATTATTGCGCAAGCTTTGTTCTGTGCTGCTACAGAGCTTTCATAGCTAATATTGTTAATGTTATTTTTTCTTGATTTCACAGGTAGTAATTATTCATTAAGACAAATTAGAACATCCAGATAAACAAAAATGGAATCACAATGCACATATTAATTTGTAGCCTGCTTTTTTTTTTCACTTAACTGTGTGTGGTGAACATTTTTCCATGTTAAAAAAAATACATTTCTACGTCTTTTGGAATAGTTGCAATGTATTCTATTGAAGGGGTGTACCATAACTTATTGAACCAATTCTCTGTTACTGGAAATCTAAGAGTTTTTTCCTCCACAATCTTTTGCTATTATAAATGGAACCTATTCTTAATCGTTTCCTTAGAACAGATTCCTAAAGTTGAATCATATGTATACATCTTTTTCAGACTCTTGATACATACTGGTAAATTTACTTCTAGAAGATTTGTACCAGTTTGTATTCCCTCTAATAACACACAAGAGTGTGCTTATTTCCCCATAGCCTACAACAATTATTATAAATGGTTGCCAAAAATTTTTTTCAGTTGATGGAACATAGTTTACTTACTCTTTTTCTTGCTATTGACATTTGGATTGTTTTCAAATTTTAATTTTTATAAATAAGACTGTCGTGAACATCTTTAAGCCTAGTATTTGTCAATAATTAATTATATGGTTAAATAGGAATCCTAGATGAGAGGGCCTCTCCCCTAAGAGGCCTACATACCCCTCTCCTTTCCCTATTAAAATGGTATTTAATCCTGACATGACACTCTCTCCTTTTAAAAGTTAAATTTAAATCTTCTGTATGGTATATGGTATTTGGGGCATATGAGAGAATTGGGGCCTGATCGGCCCTGCCATGGCTAGGGGAAGGTAATGGACAGAATAAAACAGAAAAGGTCATGTGCCAAAGGAGATAGCGCTAGAAATGTACTGCCAGACTGTTTTCCAAAAGGGTACTAATTTAATAACCATTCTGGTGGCTTAAAAACAATTTAATGTAATATTCACAGATATTAGTCAAGAAAGAAAAGCACTATCCACCATTAACCCATAATAATGTCATTCCCCACAGAGGACTCTTCAACCACAATAAAACACACATTCTGTCCCCCCTGGACCCCAAGCTGGCATGCCCATCTGCCTGCCCACGCGCTTGGCAGGAGCCGCCAGTGGGGCTCCCAGGTTGACCCGCTTCCTGTAACTCCCCCATTCTAGAAATCCTTTGTCCAAAGCTTGAGGCCCCAAAGGGAACAAGGACCATTTTGGTGATACTTAGAGCTGCTGAGCACTCCTCCAGCTCCCATGGAACCGGGGTCTCTAGGGCACAATGTATAAACCTTCTTGATGTGACAGACACCCCTGAGCACCTGCTGTGTGTCAGGAACAGCGACAGGTCACATACAAAGAAGCTCTTGGCTCATCAGAGGTCCTCCACGGTCTGCAAAGAATATGTACTGAAGAATGATGGGGTGAGGGGATGCAGTTACGGATCATTTCACGTTCAAGACGGAAGAGACCTCAGAGATCATCTTGCTCAATCTCCCTCCTTTTATACAGTCATTTGGTGAGGGCCTCCCGTGGACCGGATGCGATGATTTTATGTAACACACTCGGCACCCCTGGGCAGTAAGCATCATTACCTCCTTTCTGCCCCTCTGGAAACTGCTGTGCCCAGAGGTTCACTCAGGTGCTGCAGAATGGCCCATGGGCTAGCCTGAGGGATTGACTGACAGCCCTTTCAGCTCTCCTTGGCCTGCCTGCCCATTTCAACCGAGTTACTAAGTTAAGCACTCAACACCAGGCACTTCAAAAACGGTAAAAAAAAAAAAAAAAAAAAAAATAAGAAAAGAAAAAAACCTTAACACGGACAAAATGGAAAATGGAATGGCACCAGTCGCCTGTGTGCCTGAGAACCACCCTCTTCAGAGTGTACTGTGTGGCCGGTGTCTGCAGTACAGGTGAGGTTAATGACCCTGGACCAGGGCTTGGCTTCTTAGGCACCCCACACTGCACCCTGTTTTCAATTGTTAGCCTTGTGCTTTGGGGAGAAATCAGAAGTCAAGCTGGGTCTCTGAGCATCACCTGAACGTTGAATTCACCTGGCTGAATTCACCTGCAACAGCATCCCTCACACATCCTTGGGCTCAGCCCCCATATACCACTCCCCTCCCTCCTCCACTTTGAGGGGTCGCAGAACACGCCACCCCAAAATATGCCACTTTGGCATATTGATTATTTTGAGCTCTAGCCACTTGAAAACCAGCAAATGCAGGGAGAGGTTTCTCTGAACTCCCCTCATCTGCTTAAAGACACATCCTCCAAAAGGAACTCACTTGTCATAAATCCCCTCCCAGGGAGTTTCATCAACCAGGGAAGGCTGACTCTGATCACAGCAGAGGAGGCTAGAAGTTGGCTTGACAAGCGGTGCGTGGGTGCGCGCCCGGGATCCCATCCGGCGAACCCGGCCACCGTAGGGGAGCGCGCGCACTTAACCGCTTGCACCACCAGGCAGGCCCCAGCTGTCTCTTCTTCTAAAGGCCCATTCATCTTTCCCAAAAACCAGTTTCTCTCCCCTAAGAACCCTACGTATCCCTCCCCTTTCCCTGTTAAAATGGTATTTAATCCTGAATTCTAGGCCACCTCGGGGAGTCACTCGTTTTTCCCTGCGAATCGCCCATGTATACATGTTAATAAACTTTTGTTTATGTTTCTCTTGTTAATCTGTTACGATTTATAAAAAATATATATTTGGTCCTTCAGATGACCAAAATGTATCTCTCATATATATTTGGTCTTCGTCCACAGTTGCTGACTCACAGCTCCTGAAACCCTTGGAATTCCCTGAGCAGTAGGAGCAACGGGGAGCATCTTTTGTTACAATATTGGGTCTCTTGTCCTCAGTTATGTTAATGAGGTGACTTTTGGATGGGGGCTGGTTGCCAGGGGAACCAACCATGAATAGAGGGGTGGAACTTTCAGCCCCACCCCCGGATTTCCAGAGAGGGCTGAGGGGCTGGAGATTGAATCCATCACCTATGGCCACTGATGTAATCAATCATGCCTATGTAATGAAGCCTCCATAAAAACCCAAAAAGGAGGGCATTCGGAGAGCTTCCAGGTTGGGGAACCAGAATGCTTCCATGTGCCACCGTGACAGAAGCTCCTTTGTTCGGGACCTGGCCTTACGTATCTCTTCATCTGGTTGACTCGTATCCTTTCATATCCTTTGTAATAAACCAGCAATCTAGTGAGTTCTGTAAGCCACTCTCTCAAATTAATCAAACCAAAGGAATGGTGGGAACCTCTGATTGATAGCCAGTTGGTCAGAGGCACAGGTGACAACCTGGGCTTGCGACTGGCATCTGAAGTGGAGAGCAGTCTTGTGGGACTGAGCCCTCAACCTGTGGAATCTGATACTATTTTTGGGTAGACACTGTCAGAATTTAGTTGAATTGTAGGACACCAGGCTAGTGTCCAAGAATTGCTTGGTGGTAGTGTGGGTAAAACCCCACCACGTGTTGGAATTGGGTCCCAGAACCCTTTTTCTGTCTTTTATTATAGAAGTCTAGGCTAAGAACTCAGAAGGGTAGACATAAAAATTATTTTTCCTCCCCTACAACTTCCCTTTCCCTCATCTCCATCAGGAGTAATCTGTTCCTGGCTGGTACTTCTGTCCCCAAATGTTACAGCTGAGGAAGGGCTTTGTTGTTGTTACCTGCCGTCAAGTGGACTCCTGGCGACCCTAGGGATGAATGATGTCCACAATGTCCTGTCCTCAACAGTCCTACTCAGCTCCTGTAGACTCATGCCTATGGCTTCCTTTGTGGAGTCAATGCATCTCATATTTGGTCTTCCTCTTTTCCTGCTGCCTTCTACTTTTCCCAGCATTATTGTCTTCTCCAAAGAATCCTGCCTTCTCTTGATGTGCCCAGAGTAGGCCAGCCTCAGTTTTATCTGTTTGCCTCCAGCGATAGTTCAGGTTAATTTGCTCTAGGACCCACTTGTTCGTCTTTCTGACAGTCCAGGGCATCTGTAGAGCTCTCCTCCAGCACCATATTTCAGATGAATCCATTTTTTTTCCTGTCAGCCTTCTTCAAGTCCCGCTTCCACACCCATACAGAGGAATTGGGCAGACGAGGGTGTGGGTGATCTTGGCCTTGGTCTCTAATGACACTTCCTTACACTTGATGAGGGCTTACTTTTCATCAATTTATTTATACCTGAGATTCACTCTGAAAATGATGATGTTAATGATGACAATAATTAGCTCAATTCTTTTATCTTAGGTAAAGAATTAAAGTTTATCTGGTTTTTTTAAGAAAAGTTTTATTGTAAAAGAATAAATACTTACTTACAAAAAAATAGACTTGTATAAAGGAAAAGGTAAAATTCTTCAGTCTTCCAGCCCATTCCTATGCCACTTTCTGGAGGTGACCTCTGTTTAGCAGTTTGCCATGTATTTTTCCAGATATAGCTATCTATGCATTTACACATACACATATTTATGAACTGTTTATAAAAAATGAATCACAATATACATACATAATTTATTCCTTCTAATATTTATTTAGAATTCTACTGTAAGGATAAACTATAATTTATTTAATCAGTCCTCTACTGATGGGCATTTATTTCCAGCATTTTTATAAATACTACTGTAATTAAGGTAGTTGTACATTTCAGATACTCGTGTGAGTGTAATTGTAGAGTTAATGCCTAGAAATGTAAGGTGATATTGTAATCTATCACCTAAACTGAGACAAATTCTAATTCACAGGGGCTCCTGAGAGCACAGGTGTATACTAGGACTGTCTCAGGAAAACCAGGTGTATGTTTACCTAAAAATGGAACTTCTACTGAGTCAAAAAGTAGTATTTAAAATGTTGATGTTGTCAAACGGCCTTGGTCATACCAATTTATAATCCACCAACATATAAGGGCTCCTATTTCTTCAAACTTTCAAAATACTGAGCATTATATTGATAATTATTCTTGAATTTGCCTAATAAATTAGTAAGAAATTTGCATTTATTTTTGCATTAATTTGCATTTATTTAAAAATCAATAAGGTTGAACATCTTTCATTTTTTATTGGTCATTTGTTTTTTATATTTCTATGAACTACTTGTTCATATCCTTTATGTCTACATTTCTTTTGAATTATTGGCCCTTTTCTTATTGATTTGTAAGAGCTCTTTGTATATTAAAGAAGTTAGTCCTTCGTTTGGCATATATTTGGCTAATTTTTTTTTCCCAGTGTGAAATTGGCATCTTCACTTGGTGGTGTTTTTTTATAAAAGTTTTAAGTCTTTATATAGCTTTTTTTATGACATTTGGATTTTATGTCCAAGATTGCAAAAAACAAGAACAAAAAGTAACCAATTTTTTCCTCACACTTTTTAGTTTCTTTTTTAATTTTAAATCTTTGAGCCACCTAGAATTTATTTTGGTTTAAGAAATAAATTCAGTTTTGTTTCCACATTGTCTAGTCACTTTTCCTAACATCATTCACTGAACAGCACATCTCTCCCTTCCCTCTGCCATTTGAGATGTAATTATATCTTATGCCAACTCTCCATATGTACCTGGGTCTATTTCTGACCTCTCTATTTTCTTCTATTGATCTATTTGGCTTTATACCAGCAGTATCTTGCTATATAAAGTCTGCAGGCTCTAATATGTCTTAATATCTGGTAGGTCTATTTCCCCATCTTTAATTTTTTTCAGATTTTCCCTGATGGTTCTCTCATGTTTAAACTCTTTCAGCTGAATCCTCTTTCTACCCCTCCCCCACCCCCAACACAGTTGTTATTTAATCAGGATTGCATTGAGTTTGTAGATTGAGTCAGGGAGGATTTATATCTTTCTATCACTGAGTCTTTTTCAAGAATGACCTACATCTTCCCTTTAAGGTTCTGTTTAACTCCAGGGTGGTCATCAAGGAAAAACTGGATGAACATATTTAATAACTAGTTTCTTTCAATTACATTACAATGCATGACATAGTCATTGTATTGTTGCTCATTAACAATGTATGGGTCAGTGCACTGTACAAAACTGCCATGAATGTGGCGCCATATTTCCATGGATCCCAACACGTGCATCTGTGATACTCTGTGATCAGATGATTTGTGTCTCTGATTTATCATTGAATAAAACTGCATCTTTAGCATATCCCAGAAGAAGTAATCAAAAGGGCTCTATCCATTAAAAAATATTAGTATTATCCCTGTTTCCAGATTTTATGGCTACTTTGTATATTATGCATAGATAAAATGCTAGGCTGCAGAGGGAGGTGCCAGCCCAGGGACATGGTCCTGTAGGGGGGACGAGTTGTACCTGCCCCAGCAGTGGCCCTCGAAGAAAGACACACATGAGGCAGGCTGCTCTTTCCCACTCCCCCGTCCCTCCTCCTTTCTCTCTTTGCTTAATCTGATTTTAAACGTCTGCCTCTGTCATGCTCTCTCCTATTGGTGGGTATAACCCAACTGTTTAATTATGGGTCACGAACCATAGGTGATGTACTTCTAAACTTGACCCACAGGGCCAATAAGGGACCACAGCAGCCACTAGTCTAATTTGGCTCTTCTGAAAGTGTTATAAACCAAGGTGTCCAGCCCATGATCGGGGCCTTGCTGAGTTCTTGTGGGTTGAATCTGATCCTGGCCCAGCTGGTCCCGATCTTGGTGGGTGAGGCAGGAGGCTGTTGCCACCCTTGAAAGCGTCACACTGTTTGTGTTTTATGTGTTACATGGCCCATTGGTGCTTTTATTTTTCTAGTTAATATCTGACAGGTTCAAGTTCAATAGATCCTGAATACGAAACACCAGAAGTGCAATGATAACCTACAAATATTGACATATTACACTTGTGTGACCAGGGCAGAACAGGATGGTGACCTGCACCATATGTTGGCCGAGGGTGTTTGCTGGGGCCTGGGGGCCCCGAGGTTGCCCTGTCTCATCAGTTCTGCTTGCTTCCTTTCTCTCGGGCTGCAGTATTGTTTGGGGGATTTGTACGACCAAGCAGATAAGAACCTGAGCAGGAATTGGCTTTGTCCCCCCTTTGCTGAGCCTGCAGCTAAAGGTCATCAGGACCCTGAGGGTATCTCTGGTTAGGAAGACCAAGGAGGGTCCAGGCTGATGCAAGGAAATTTGGTTATGTGCTGTTTTGGTGTGAGTAATACAAACTCTTGTACTTTTCATTTTTCCCATGTTCTCTTTAGCCATAAGCAGAGAAGTGTTTCCATGCCCATGTCAGGCCAAGAGATGACAGCACTGGGCAAGTCCCCATCTGAGCCATGAAACCGATGCTTTGAACCCTGAGCCCAGGAGGGAGGTGGCCTCCAGCCTGCACTTGCCAGGGCCTGGTTGTGCTCCGGGCACCAGAGGCCAGCTTGCTTTGGAGCTGAGGGACCCAGAATTGGAACGGGCGTGCCAAGCACATCTGGGCCCAGGAGTAGTCTGAAGGCGCACAGAGAAAGCTTTGTGCTTAGGCTCTGCGGCCAGACAGCCTTAATTCCAGTCCCAGCCCAGCCACTTAGCAGCTGTGTGACCTTGGGCATGTTATTTTACCTCTCTGGGCCTCAGTTTCCACCTCTGTAAATGAGGATAAGAAGAGCACCTATCTGGGGGCCGGCCCCGTGGCTTAGCGGTTAAGTGCGCGCGCTCCGCTGCTGGCGGCCCAGGCTTGGATCCCGGGCGCGCACTGACGCACCGCTTCTCCGGCCATGCTGAGGCCGCGTCCCACATACAGCAACTAGAAGGCTGTGCAATTATGACATACAACTATCTACTGGGGCTTTGGGGGAAAAAAAAAGGAGGAGGGTTGGCAATAGATGTTAGCTCAGAGCCGGTCTTCCTCAGCAAAATGAGGAGGATTAGCATGGATGTTAGCTCAGGGCTGATCTTCCTCACAAAAAAAAACAAAAAATAAATAAATATATAAATAAAACTGTTTAAAAAAAAAAAAGAAGAGCACCTATCTGGCAGGACTACGTGGAGACAGAAATAAGCACCTAGCATAGCACCCAGCTCATAGTATGTCCCAATGAGCAGTCAGTATCAGCTCATTACTGTAGAAAAGGCCTAATCTTTCCTCATACTCTGTAGCAGCTGGGGCTGGAAGGGTAAGGCAGGGTTCTGGTACCCTTTACAGACCTTGGAATGCTCTGCTCAAGCTGGGTAAACTGATAAGCAGGTGGAGACTGAGCTGTCATACCACATATCCCTAGCATGGACCACCCTCAGAATCCCTCCATCCCTAGATGGCCTCTGGGCCCGACAGAGCGTGGGAAATGAGACCTGGGGAGATTGATTGGACCTGCAGGCCCCTGTATCTGAGCAGAGACCACCTGGAACAGTGGGCCTGATACCTTGTCCCAGCCTTAAACAGAGGACACTGGTTGGCTCAGATCCCTAAGGGAATGGGGAATGCGCCCCCCTCTTGCTTGGTGAGACCACTAGTGTCATAAAACTGTGCAGTCATCAGCACCCCTGGAAAAGTCAGGTCGTGGTGGGAAATCTAACTGGAAGCCCAAGGTGGGCTTCCCAGGCAGCCCCTACCCTGTGCTCCTTGGTATATAATTGAACTAGAGCCTGCGGGCCTGTGGGCATAAGTGTTGAGAGGGGGTGGTTTCTATAGTAAACACAGAGGCTTTAGCTGAGTTGCAGTTCACTCTGCTAATGGTGAAACTCCAGGTCAGTACAAATAGAGGCCAAAAAACCCAACTCACGGTGAGGCTCCTTGGCAAGGGGCTCAGGGGAGATGGCCCTTAAGATCCCTCCTAGTTCTTTGTCCCGTGATTTCACCAGCCCATGACTAGCAGTCGCTCAGCATCCTGCATCCGTATAAAGCAGTGGCTCAGCCTTGGTAGCACACTGGAACGCCTGGAGAGCTTTAAGAACTCCTGATGCTTGTGTCCCATCTCCAGAGATTCTGATTTAATTGGTCTTGGGTAGGGCCTGGACTTTGGGATTTTTAAAATCTTCCCAGATGATTCTAATGTGTGGTCAAGGTTGAGAACCACTGGTAAAAAGGCAAGTGTGCTAATAATAATTAATAATTACAATTTATGTGCCAGATACTGTGCTAAGCACGTTATCTACGTTATCTCCTTTAATCCTCAGAATAATCCCCATTTTCCAGAGGAAGAAGCATCTCAGGAAGGGTAAGTGACTCTCCAAGGCCAGAGAGCAGTAAGAATTGGCATTCTATCCCAGGGCTGTCAGCTTTCAAAGCCCGGGCTGGTAACCCCCATAATAACTGCATTTGAGGCAAAGTGAAGAGGAGGATGGGGACATGTCTGGGCCAGGCCCCTCAGGGACCCTTGATACCCTAGGTAAGGTCCCCCTGTGCCCGGGCTGAGGTTCCCGGCCCTGCGCCGCCCCCAGCATCCTGTCTGGTTGGAGAAGAGCATGTCTGGTTGGAGAAGAGCACAGGCAGGCCGGGTGGGATTCGCTACTTCCCCAGAACCCAGTAGCTCTCGGGGAGGCCCTGTGGAACCTGCCTTTTCATCCGGGAGAAGTGGAACCTGAGACCTTGCGCTCAGAGGTGGTGACTCATGTGCTTAGTTTGCTGGCTCTCGTAATGAATGGCAGTCTTTCAACTTGGGCCACGGCATCAGATGAGATTTTGTTCCCAAGGGAGTGGGGAGTGGTTGGGAAGCACATTTTGTTTGCCAGGTGTTTTGGTTTTAAAGCAGACTTAGAAACAAAGTCAGTGCAATCCATAAAATAGGACCAGAGCCTTTTTATTTGCAGTTTCATTGAAACTTTGCAAAAGGCAAACCCAGCAGGTACCTGTTTTACTAGCAGTAGAAGGAAATTGGGCAGCAGTTATTTAAAAGGAGTTGGAGTTGTTTAAATCTAAAGTTTAGGGGTGCGTGTATATGTTTTAAAAGTAAGTTTACAAGGCTTGGGGATTTGGGTTGAACTATTTTTGATGAAAATGACAGGGAAAATATTTTCCTTTCTTATTTTAAACCTCTCCTTTGCTGTTTGTTTCCTAAATTTAGCAGTCACAAAGAAATAAGCAAATCTAGCTGGAAAAAACCCTGCAGCAAGTCAGGCAAGTTTCAAAGTTTAATCGAAGTGATGGACTGAAAATAAAACTCTCCAGATGAGAAGTAATTCTTCCCATTTTATAGAGCAGAGTCATGATTTTGGCTTAAACAATTTCAGATGTGAGTGACCTTATTGGACACAGAAGTGCTGGATTTGTCACTTCCCCCAAAGGACAAAGACTGGGGAGGTGACGGCTGCCTAAACATCCGACAAGAACCAAGAACCCTGGGCAGGAGGCCGGAGGGCTGAGGGAGGCTTGGCAGGCTGTCACTCACCATCTCCCCAACCTCGTTCCTCGCCATGGCAGGTCAAGAGCCTCTTGAGCCATGGTCCAGATGGAACCCCTGCCCCAAAGCCTGACCACAGCCCTGCCTGCTGGAGAAGGCTAGGAATGTCCCATTCAGCTCTGGGCTCAAGTCACTGGGCCAGATGCCAGAGACCAGCCTGATGTCTTGGAATGCTGGCTGCTCCTACACTGTGTCATTGCTGTTGGTGGCTCTTTTGTTGTTTATTGTTTTTTTACTTTTGGAGGATAGTTTTCTATTCATTGAAAGAACTGAAGGACTGATATCTCTGAACTTCAATTATTAGAGAAGGATAGCTAACTCAGAGTAGTTTAAGCGAAAAAACAAAGAAAGGACAGATAGGTAGGTAGTAGATAGGTAGAGAGAGAGAGAAACCCAAGGTGAATTTGGAACAGATATGACTGGCTCCAGGGGCCCAAACCACATCGTTAGAGCTCTTTCTTCCCATCTCTTGGCTCTGATAGTTTCTTCTTGGCTTCATTCTCCAGACAAGATTTCTCCATGTGACGGGCAAGAAGACTCTCGCCTCCCAAGCTTAGCAGTGCTGACGAAAAGAGCTCATCTAATGGAAAAGTCTTGGGGTGGATTCTGATTGGCCCAGATTGAGTCAAATGACCATTCCTGAACCAGTCCCTGTGTCTGGGAGTGTATGATAAGATCAGCCTAGCCTGGGTCCTGTGCCCACCTGTATGGTGGCGACTGAGGTGTTTGGTTGGTTGGGGGATAGTGATTGACAGCCCTGCTAGGAGCATGTGAGTGGGAAGGGGATCCCTAAGGCAGGCGAAAACTACCCTGCCACCTCCTTGGTCCACCGCATTTCCAAGTGTTGTGTTAGCTGTGTGTGTGTGTGTGTGTGTCTCTGTGTGTGTGTGTGTGTTTGTGTGTGAATGGGAAGGGGATGCTCGAGGTCATGACGGCTCATCACTCATGTACTCATTAGCCATTGTGTTTTATTTATTTATTTATTTATTTATTTTCCCCCAAAGCCCCAGTAGATAGTTGTATGTCATAGCTGCACATCCTTCTAGTTGCTGTATGTGGGACGTGACCTCAGCGTGGCCGGAGAAGCGGCGCATCGGTGCACGCCAGGGATCCGAACCCAGGCCGCCAGCAGCGGAGTGTGTGCACCCAACTGCTAAGCCACGGGGCCTAGCCATTGTGTTTGAGTCCTGTGATCACCTAGGCTGTACTGGGCTTTGGGATCCAACATTAAACAAAACAGACAATCCTTGCCCTGGTGAAGCTTATATTCCTGTGGGGAGAAGCAGTCAAAAAGATAAAATAGGGGCTGGCCCAGTGGCACTCTGCTTCAGCGGCCTGGGGTTCACAGGTTCGGATCCTGGGCGTGGACCTACACACAGTCCATTAAGCCATGCTGTGGTGGCGTCCCACATAAAAAATAGAGGAAAATGGGCACAGATGTTAGCTCAGGGCCAATCTTCCTCACCAAAAAAAAAAAAAAGATAAAATAAATAAGCAAAATACACATAGAACATCAGATGGTGCTAAGTGCTATAAGGAAATGTAAAGCAGGGCCGGAGGGTAGGGAATGCGAAGTGGGGCTGGGGTCACGGGTTTACAGATAATGGTCCGGGAAGGCTCACAGAGGAGGCAAGGTTTGAGCACAGCCTGCAGGGGATGAAGGAGGGAGCCCTGCAGACATCTGGGAGAAGAGCCCTCCGGAAAGAAGGCAGAAGGAACAAAAGGGCGAAGGGAAGGGTGCTGGCAGGCTCAAGGAACAGAAGGAGGCCAGTGTGGCTGGAGCAGAGCCAGGGAGGGGCAGTAGTGGAGGCTGAGTCCAGCGAGGTGACGGACCCCACTCCTAGAGTCTCCTGGGCTCCGTGAGCTCTGGGACTTGTACCCTGAGAGTGCGAAGCCACCGCAGGTCACAAGATAGGTGAGAGGATCCCATTTGTTTGCTGTGGTTTTCTTCCCATTTGATTTTAAGTAATTTGAGAGCAGGGACAATATTTAGGTATTCATTCATTCATTCCTTTATTCAGCAAACATCTGCTCAGTACCTACTATGTGCCAGGTGCTAGGAGCTCACAGATGAGGAGCCCACCTTCTAGTGGAATAAAGAGAGAAGTAAAGCACAGAAGTTGGTACCACGTGATATAAGAACTGCACAAATAGCCCCATGTGCCCTCACCCACTCCTGAAAGGGCAGCAGCACAAGTCCCATCCAGTGACTCCAACTGGCTCCAAGCCCAGGATCTTGGGTCTCTCAGGCTGGTCCAGATATAGCTCTTCATGGTCCCTCAGCCTGGAGCCAAAGGATGTATTTAACCCCCGCTGCGATGCTTAGTAAGCAGTGTGGATGGGAAAGCAGGATAGCAGCAACTCACTCCCCTCTAGAGGAGGGGAGAAGGGAAACAGCGTTCACTGGTCATCAGTCTGCAGTGCAGGCGCCATCTCTGGACTCCTGCCTCAGCTGGGGTTGGGGTGGGGTGAGGTTCCATGGCCAATTCTCCTGCTACCCGTGCTCTTAGGTTGAGTGTGGGGGTTTCTTCACGATCCCCCATGGCCATGCCTGGAGTGGGATAGGGGAGGAAAGGGGCCAAATTCCTAGATCCCACTTCTGGGGGCCAGATTGCTTTTGGTTTATTTCTGTCTTCCCAGCCTCTTGCACACACTAGACCTTCAGTAAATATTTGTTGATTTAATACTGGTGGTATGCCCAGGGCACGGCCTGTGGATACCCAGGGCAGGGGTCTGATCAGGCTGTAGAACATGGGGGAGGGCATCAGCAACGACCCCTGGATTTGTGGCCTGGAGGACCCAGAGGATGGGACTGCCCAGCTCTGCAACAGGGAACACAAGAGAAGGGGCTGCTTTGGGGATCAGTGAGGAATTCGTTTTGTGGTGTTGAGTTAGAGGTACCCATGGGACATTCAAAGGCCTGGAAGCCTCAAGATCAAAGAACAAGGCTAAGAGGAAAGGAGAGCTGGAGAGCTGGAAGGAAATGAGCTATGGGATGGGCATGGGAACTGGGGTTGGACATCAGGGATAGAAGAGCTCTGGGCGGTGACTGGGGTGAGGCCAGGAAGGGGCTGGCTGCAGGGGAAGTGAAAGCCCTGCGCAGGTCACATCCTGCCCTTCCTCAGGATCCCCTCCACGTGGCTGACTCGGCCTACTGGTGTTTCAGCTCCAAACCCCAGAGATGCTGGGTCTCTGGGAGGGAGCAGGGCCTGGTGTTTCCATGGCATTCTTCTTCATAAGCTGTCTCAAAGGTGAAGGGTCTAACCTTGGGGGGAGGCTTGGACCATCAGAGGCTGTCGGTCTGTGGGAGGGAGCAGCAGACATTTCCTGACAGCATCTTTGAGGATGTCTAGCTCGGTTTTGAGGCCCTGAGAGGAACTTCTCTAGAGAGCCTGGGCCTGAGAAGACGCTCTACCACAACAGTCTCTGTGGCCCTGAGGAAGCTTTGAATGAGGTGCAGAAAGGCAGCAGGCTGGGGATGGGGGAACAGTCTCAGAAGCATTCCTTCCACTTCCTGGCACATGGGAGGTGCTCAGCAGAGCCTTGTTGAATGAATGGGTGGTTGAATGAATGAGTACGTGAATTCAAGCATTCATAAACAAATAAATGAATGATCCAGTGATCCTTGGAAGTTGCAGAAGGGTGTCTCAGTGCCTGGTAGATGAGTGGCTCTCAATCAGTGTTTATTGGGCGATGGGTGAATGTGGGATGAGGGCTCAGAGGTTTCCTGAGCCCACAGAGTGGCCGTAAGTCCTAAATAAATAAACATGGTTTTCCCGCAGTTGACTTGCAGGATAATTAAGTGGCATATTCTCCCTTTGGGAGCTTCGGCAGTTTTTCTTTTATTTTAGCTCCTCAACCATCAACTAGAGGCTGCTTTCCATCTCCCTGATCTCGGGCTGGGAGGAAGAGGGGGCCGAGTTAGCACCCATTCTTTTCGCCAGGGAAGGGCACAAAGGACCTCTCATTCTCAACTCTCAAAGTTGGACAGCTTGGGTCCTTCTAGCAATCCGGGGTTCGAGTCAGAATGTTCCCCCTCTCCTTCCCTCCTTCCTTCCCTCCTTCTGTCTCCTGAAGTGGATTTCAAGTCCATGGGGGCTCTGCCACATCTGTTCAGTCCCTGGCACGGCACCAACTCAGAATATCACAGTGCGACAGCCTCAGCCTTTGTCGCCATCCTGAGTGTAGACGCCCTGAGCATCTGTGTGTATGTAGCATGGGGCTGGGCCCATGGACACGAGGAAATCTCCCTCACTGGCTCTGACCTCACGCAGCTCAGTGACTGGCTCCTAGGATGGGATGTAACCACTATGGAGTGGCAGCCCTTAAGGAGATAAGTGCTCCCTGAACCCGTCTGTATTCCTGTCCGGTGAGGTTGGGAGCTAGGTTCTCAAGGGAACATGGAGGCCCTGGGCTGCTGGTGGATGTTCCATAGCAACATCCAACACGTGGGTCCCCTCTCCCACAGGTCCAGCTGCCTTCCTGAGACCATCCCTCTCGGGACTAGGCCTGTGACAGAGTCCTCATGAGGGGTTCTGTGAGAATTGTATGGACAATTCTCACCTGCCTTTCTGCTGCCTCTGGGGGCCCACAGCTCCAGCCTGGAGGCTGGTCAGGTGGAAGGGTTGGAGTCTGGATGCTCTCACGGTTGATGGTATTTCAAGGTACTCTGGGGAACATCTGGCCAGCAGTTTGGTTCAAATAGTGAGATGTCAGAATCCATCTATCCATCCATTCCTCTCAGATGTGTCCTTCCCCAGTCTTCCCCAGTGTCTCTCATGGGGGACTTAGGGAGCACAGAGTAAAATGTGGCTAAGAGGAAGGAGGCTGGGCTATGGCATCTGTCATCCATCACTCCCTAGCACTTAGCACCAGTGGGTCCATAGGTCTGACGTGGGGCTATTTCAGCAGCAAGCACAAGTTGCAGAGAAGATGCATCATTGTCTGTGCATTTGAGTTCTGGCAGCTCTGGCATTAGCCTGCAAGGGCCTGCTTGTCCTCACAGGTATTCTCTGTGCAGTGGCTTGTCTAAGCCCTGGGTGTTTTACTGATCAGGCAGCTCCTACATGCCTAGCCCACAGTCAGGTTCAAGTTCATTCCTAGGAGACTGTCAATCTGCGGGTTGCTTGGCAACCTCCAGCCTGGTTGGTGGGCCCCTCACGGACACCTCATCTTGGGAGTCTGGTGCACTCCAGGAGTCACCCTCTCCATATCCAGCAAAGAATATGGGCTTCAGAGTCAGAACAACCAGTTTGAATCTAGAACCTGCGACTTACTAGCTCTGACCTTGGGCTTTTTTTTTTTAATAGACTTTATTTTTTAAAGCAGTTTTAGGTACACAAAATTGAGCAGAACTCTACAGAGAGTTCCCATGTACTCCCCCCCCCCCCCACATGGGTACTGTTTTTAACTTCTCGAGCCTGTTTCCTCATCTGTGTGATGGGGGAATGACGAGCTCCTGCTCACAGAGCTGGGGAAGGTACAAATGAGGCATGCAGTTGGCGCCCGCCTGTTGGAAGTGGCTTACAGTGGCTACTTTATCCTCCTGCCTGTGGCCCCTCTGATGCTGACCTTTGTCTCAGGTGACAGGAACGCCCTCAAAAGGCTTTGATGAGAAGGCGTACCTGGCAGCCAAGCAGCTGAAGGCCGGAGAAGACCCCTATCGGCAGCACGCCTTCAACCAGCTGGAGAGTGACAAGCTGAGCCCGGACCGGCCCATCCGGGACACCCGCCATTACAGGTGCGGCCTCCATCGTGCCAATGGAGAGAGAAAGGGGGAAGGAAGGGCCAGCACCACTTAGCTTGTTTTCTTTCAGTCACGTGGATTTAAGAAGTGAGGAAGGGGGGGCCGCTGGGTGGCATAGCAGTTAAGTGCGCATGCTCTGCTTCGGTGGCCCGTGGTTCGCAGGTTCGGATCCCGGGTGCGCACAGACGCACCGCTTGTCAAGCCATGCTGTGACCGCCTCCCATATAAAGTAGAGGAAGATGGGCACGGATGTTAGCTCAGGGCCAATCTTCCTCAGCAAAAAAACAGGAGGATTGGCATCGGATGTTAGCTCGGGGCTGATCTTCCTCACCAAAAAAAAAAAATGAAGTGAGGAAGGCTTCCTCAGACTCAGTCTAGTTGTGGAGACATTCAAACCCTTGCCCTCAGTGGTTGTCCTGACTCCTCTTTATTTCATTGACCTCCCGAGGGGCCTGACAAGGCCAAGGAGACCTCCCAGCTGAGGCCAGGGAGGCCCCTCAGCACCTCAGTCTGGAGTCCCTGCGAGAGTGACCTGTCAGGGGACCACAGGGAGCCCGAGGGGTGGGCGAGCCAGGCATTCTTGGTGCCCTGCTGGTGGTGCCTGAGGTGGACAGTGGCCACCAGCCCTGCCTGCACCGTGCAAAGAGTAGAGTGCTGTGCACTGCCCCATTGGCATCCCTCTTCCTCCTCTCTTCCCGCCCCACTGCCCCCGCTTCCTCAGCAACTCCCAGAAAGGCTTCCCAGTCTTGCTCTCAGTTCTCCAGTGTGGTAGGTGGGAGAGGCGCTAGACCAGGATCAAGGACGCCTTCCACACTAATCTCAGCTCTGACTCCGCTCGGTGCGAGTGGCCGACCTTGGGCACGTCATCAACCCTTTCCTTGGTTCAGGCCCTTGTTGTGTCCTGTCTAAGTTATGCAGGTCACCACCTCCAGTCTCTCCTCTTCCTGCCCCCTCCTGCTGGAACAGTCTGAGCTCCTTACCCTGCAGTGCAAGCCGCCCCCTTCCCCACCCGAGCCCCTGCTCCTTTCACCTAGCACTTAATGCTCCTGCAATCCTATACTCTTCCTGCCTCCCTCCTTGTTTTCACACCCACTGTTTCCTCTGCCTGAACCACCCCCCATGGCTTCACGACTCCTCTCCTCCAGGGAAGGTTTCTTGCCAGCCTAGGCTGGTTTGGGGGCCTCCTCTGCACTCTAGGCAGACATCTAACAGGGCAGTGAGGGGCTGTTGGAGCTGACACACCCATGTGCCTGCAGCTGTGAATGGTCAACATGGACTGTGTTGGCCCCAGCAATGGACCCAGCATCAGGCTGGTCCTGGTTTGAAGGTTGGTCAGAATGACTCAGGTCAAGATTACTTTTCCTTCTGAAGCAGCTACTCTGCAGCACAAAAGATGTATGTGAGATAAAGGTGCAGAGGGGGTCTGCTTCTAGCCCCTTGCCTGTCACTCACAGATGCCTGAAGTCCAGTGGGCTTGGCAGCCTGTGCAAGGTGAGATGGACGTGCAGTTGGGGCAGTCCCAAACTGTCCTCACTGTCCTGTAAGCCAGCTCTGTCAGCCTCCAGAAACCACTCTTGCTACTAAATAGGGCAATAATCCTGTTACCCAGGAAGGTCCCCACCCAGGTCTAATGGCCAGTTCAGGCCTTGGAAATTCTTTCTCAGCCAATCCTGGGCAGTCTCGCCTCGTGCCTGCCTGTGCTGCAGGGCCTATGAGGTTATGTCCACGCAGCTCCACTAGGAGACCTTTCATGGGCAGCCCTAGCCATGGCCCACCTGGACCCCAGGGCCTGGCAGTTCCAAATCTGTGAATTCAGAGGTTGGCCGGGATCACCTCTGTTCTCCCTCCCACCCACCCACCCCACCTCTAAACCTTCTCGGGTGTTCACAGAGGAACTTAAAGAAGGAATTCCTCCTGGGGCTACGCCCATTTTAAAATGAGACTCTTCAGATCCAAGGCAGTGGTGGGGTGGTGAGGTAGGCCACCCTCCTGCCCCAGTGCTGCTGCCTGGCCCTCGCAGAAGCCCGAGGTGGCTCAGGAGGGTGTGTGTGTGTGTGCGTGTGTGCATGTGCCTGTCTGTGTGCGCATGTGTAGGGGGAGCAAAGGAGGCGCTGGCTTTGGCAGGCAGGGCCTCCCATGGTGGAGCTATGTCTGCTGGGGTGAGCCACGCTCTTCCCCTTGGCCCTCTAGCCGGCAGCTTCTGCTGGGCTCCAAACTGTCAGGCTTGTTCCTGGTCCAGCCCTCACTCTAGGAAGCCCCCCTCAAGGGGAGCAAAGAGATCTGAACCATGGAAGACAGACCTACCAGCATCACAGAGAAAAGCCCACCAGCCCCAAACTCAAGACACAGGCATGGGACAAACCTCTTCAGAGGCTCTTGGCTCCTGGGAGCTGCATAAGTCTCCATCATCATACATATAAATCCCAGAGAAATGCAGCGTGGAGAGAGTTGGAGGGTGGGCAGGGAGGAGGTCAAGTCCACCCCCAGATGGGGTGTGGGTAGGTCGGCCATCTTCAGGTGGAGGATGGGCCTTGCTATCCAGATTCCCTCCTTCCTGGGCATCAGATGGTTGAAGTTCAAGGACAGAGGCCTGGGGCCCTAGAGGTCAGTGCTGGGGGGCTGGGCGCCCAGGAGGTGGCTGCTTCTCCCAGCATTCCCCATCTCAGCAGGCCAAGCCCACTCCTGCCCCCCAAATCCGCATGGGAAGACGTACACTTGGGAAGCTAGGCTGCCCAGGGGGCCAGAGGTGAATTTTCCTACTCTGCCACTCCCCTCTCAAGAAGAATTATTTTAAAGCCTCTTAGGGTTCTCCCCCGGGGGGTCCCAGGCTGGTGGAACTCCTGCCTGTCTGACCCGGCCGGCTCTGCAGGGCGGGAAATGGGCCTGGGAATTGGGCTGTAAGCTGCTGTCAGTGGAACGAATGCCGTAATGAAAAAATAGTCACTGCTGGAATAGTCGGAGAGCAATGGTAATAAAGAAGACTGCCATGAAAACCAGCTCCGCAGCTGCCGTCCCGCCAGCCCCAGGAGCACGAGTAAACGCATTTGCAGAGATGGCAGGGATGAAGACTGGCGGGAATGGATTGCTTTAATTCCTTTTCCTGAGGAGTGGGGAGCCAACGCGCCAAAAATGTGCCTGGAGACAGGAGCACAGAGCTGCTGGGGGAGGGATCGAGGTGGTGGGAACTGCCTTTGGTGTCTTCTCAGAGGCTCCGTTTCCTCCAGGAGTCCGGCCGTGGGAGGAGTGAGGCTGCTCCCCGCCTGGTGTCTCAGCCAGGCCGTCAGTGTTGGGCAGGGAGAGGGAGGAATTCACAGGAGGGCAGCATGGGGCGATTCTCCAGAGCCTACCGAATGTCACGAGCCAGGGGAAGAGAAGGAAGAAGCTACAGGGCGTCAGAAACAGAAGAGAGGCTGTTTTCCCTCCCCTCCCCTGTTTTGTCTCTCTTGGCTCCACGGGCAGGGAGTTCTGTCTGTTGGTCCAGGGCTGGATCTGGGGCCTGGTGTGTCCGCAAACGGTCAGAGCCCTCTAAACCCTTCAGTGACTAGGGGTGCTCTAGGTCTTTGGTAAAGAGTGCCTGGGCCTGGGTAGGTCCCCCAACCTGTGGCTTCTCTTGGAGGACTCGAGGCTGGGTGTCCTGAGTGGGGTGGAGCGTGGGCCTGGAGGGGCAGGGCCCACGTCCTGGCTTCAGGCTTGCCTTCTCTGTCCACAGAGGAATTCCGGGGGGCAGCAGGCTGGACAAAGAGAAGCCTCAAGCCTGCCCTCAGGATGCCCCCACAGCTGCCCTCTGACCTCTCTGCTCCTTTCTCAGTTGCCCATCTCTGTCCTACTCCGCGGACCTGCCGGCCACCAGTGTCATCATCACCTTCCACAACGAAGCCCGCTCTACCCTCTTGCGCACTGTGAAGAGGTTAGCCCCGCCTCGGGACCCTCATCTAAATGGTGCTGCTCCCCCAGGCCTCGGGGTGGTCTGCTGAGCCCCTGCAGGGGAGGCCATTGAGATAGGGTGCTTGGCCAGATGGCGTGAAGACCAGCAGGCACTGGGAAGGGGAGTCGTGCCCTTCTGAGAAGCTGGGGCTGGTGAATCAGGGTCAGGGAGACCCCAGAAGGCCATTGTTAGCAAGATGCACAGTCAAACACAAGGTCAGGTCCCCAGGACGAGGGCAGAAATGCAGGGGAGGAGCCGAGAGAGGCAGGGATGGACTTGAGGCCTCAGGTGGATGGATGCCAGCCCAGTAGTATCTTGTCAGCGATTCAGAGAGGCGCCTCTTCTGTCTTCCTCAGCTTGGTCCTGTGGTCAAGTTTAACTCCTCCTCACCTCGTTTCTTTAGTGAACTTAGAGAACAGCATTTGGAAAGGAGTGCCCGGTGGTATTCCAGGATTAAAGAAGCCTGAGTTTCTTTTCCTGGAGAGTGGAGGAAGAGGAGGGACAGTGGGAAGGAAGGAGTTGGGGGCTTCCTGAGAGCACCTTTCCTGACCATCCGGGCAGCAGGAGCCTCACTAGCCTTCCAGGCAGGCAGCTCCGGGTCCAGCTGGGGGCTGCCCCCCGGCAGGGCTTGTTAAGCCCGGGCAGCCAGAGCAGCTACAGGTCCTGCCTCCACCACTCAACTAGAGCGGCCCCCACCCCCTGTCTGGAGTGGGTCCTGAGTGCCTGAGGGTCCAGGCCACAGGGCCAGCAGGTCCTTGGAAGAGCCTGAGGAATACACCGCTCCTCAGCCACTGATCAGGGCCCGGAAGCTTTGCAAGCAGCTGCCCATGGCCAGTGTGCTGGCCCCCAAAGCTGGAGGGTGGGGGAGCCCCATGGCAGGGAGAGGTAAATGGAAGGCGGCCCTAAATCCAGGCTCCTCTGTCCCCATCACTGCTCCAGTGTCCTGAACCGAACTCCTGCCAGCCTGATCCAGGAAATCATTTTAGTGGACGACTTCAGTTCAGATCGTAAGTATCCACCTTCTTTGCTTGCACCCCTCCAAACCCCCGTTTCCCCAGAACGCTGAGGCCAGCGCTCGTGAGGTTGTCCTGGCTGTCACAGGCTGACCTCTGCCCCCCACTGGCATCTTCAGTCTATTCTAGGTGCCCTCCCTGGCTCTGCTCGCTGGTGTCAAAGGAGGGGAAAGAGGGGTGTTGCTTTGATGGGACACCAGTGAGAGGACATTTTAAAAAAACTGAAACAACATCAGCATCATCCTTTGTTATTATAACAGCTATATGCAGAATGTCCCAGCAATCCAGCTCCAGGGGTGTTGGGCCGCTGACCTGCTGGTGCTCTCTGGCGCCCCCTGGGGGTAATGCCATAAGCACAGGCATCCCTCAGAATGGTCTGGGCATGCGGTGACAGGGCAATCCTTTGGCCAATGGAGATGACCATGCTCCTCCATGCCTCCCCAGCCCCGGCCCTTTCCCTGGGCCTGGTTTGGGACAGGTCCTGGGCAGTTCCAGTGACGGCCAAACCACTTGTGGTCTGATGCCCACGTCTGAATGAGCTTGCTTCCTTCTCTCCACTCAGCTGAAGACTGCCTGCTCCTGACCAGGATCCCCAAGGTCAAGTGCCTGCGCAATGACCGGCGGGAAGGTAAGTTCTTGGACCCTTGGTGTCACCGCAGACCCATTTTGGTCTAGACCTCTGCACCTCCTCACTCCCCTTTGGCACCACATCACACCAAGCCAGCGTGGGGCTGCTGCATCCCTGGTGGCCAGGACCAAGGTCTGTGGAAGGACCCCCCTGCTGTCCCAGGTCAGCCCCTGTCGCAGCACGACCGTGGGCACGTTGCTCTGCTTCTGGCTGCCTTGGTTGTCTCTTCTGAGAATGGGGATGATAATAGTACCCCTCCTGCCTTGCGCGCTTGTTATGAGGATTAGATGGGATGGGCTAAGAGGGAAAGCTTTGAGAAAATCAGTGCTGTAGCCTCACTTCCAATCAGGAGGTGTTTTGGAGCATCAACTACGGCACAGGATTGTGCACAGCACTCTAGGGGACACAAAAGAAGCGTGAAACGTGGTCCCTGCCCTCGGAGGGCTTATCCTGTACCGGAGGAGTCAGAATCCCCACAGCCATAGGCTGGTTATGATTGTGTGGGGGTGGAACGGAGAGGGGAGGAGAGGGAGCGAAGGAGGGGCGTGATCAGGGGTGGGACTTGCTTGGGTGAGGGGGGTTGTGCGACAGTGAAGGGGGTCCAAGGAGGGCGTCCCAGGCTCGGGGACTCTGCAGGCAAAGGCCTGGGTCAGGCAGGGGTGCACAGCAGTACTGGTAGCCCTCTTCCCGAGCCCCCATCCTGAGAGGCATTCACTTTGCCTACATTCTCACATTCAGTCCTCACAACAGCCATTGTCCACGTTTTGCACATGAGGAAATGGGTTTTAAGGAGCTTCAGTAATTTGCCCAGGGTGGTAAAGAGAGGAGCCAGGATTCCCACCTGCAAGGAGGGACCCCCCCCAAAGCCCGGCCTCTTAACCTCCCTCTATTTATTCTCCCTTCCTGGGAGAAGCGGGGTCCGGTCAGCAGGGGGAATGAGTGGAGTGAGGATAGGTGGCAGGCAACCTCGGAAGCCAGAGAAAGGCATTTAGGCTTGATAAGGCAGGTGGTAGGGAGTCGCTGAAGGTTTGAGACAGAGAGAGAGAGAGAGGTGATGGGCATATTTAGGAAAGACCAGTCAGGCCAAAGGGACCTTCAAACTGGAGTGGAAGAGGCCGGAGAGAAATCTCTCCCAAGCAGCCGGTGGTAGGTGCCTTTAGGCCTGGGAATATGCTGGGAGTGGAAGGGGGCAGATGGGCTTTTGCACAGATGGATGGGTCGGCCACTGGATAGCGGCAGAGCGCCAGGAGGGGTGTGGCCAGGGAAATCTCTCCAAGAGCAACTTGTATTCCGAGCTTTTAGAGTGAGGCCCGTCCATCCCCACAACTCACAGGGCACCAGGGGCTGCTCTGTCAGGGACAGGACCAGCTGGGCCTCCTCACTCCTGACAAGGCAAGTCCCCAACCCTGGCCGGGGGCTGCCAAAAGCCAGGCCATTCTTCAATGGTCAGTGAGCTGTCGGTGAGTCTGTCGGGGAGTGGGGTAGAAGCAGAGCAGAGTCTGCACGTGTAGGCCTCCTAGGCACCAGCCTCTCCTCCCCCACAGGCAGGGGGGACTATTCTCTCTCCGAATCTTCTAGACAAGAGTCTGAGGCTCAGAGAGGTTAAAAACATGCTTACGGTGGGGCCGGCCTGGTGGCATAGCAGTTAAGTTCGCGCGCTCCGCTGCGGCGGCCCAGGGTTCACAGATTCGGATCCCAGGCGTGCACCGACACACTGCTTGTCGAGCCATGCTGTGGCGGCGTCCCATATAAAGTGGAGGAAGATGGGCATGGATGTTAGCCCAGGGCCAGGCTTCCTCAGCAAAAAGAGGAGGATTGGCATGGATGTTAGCTCAGGGCTGATCTTCCTCACACATACATACACACACACAAAAACATGCTTAAGGTAAGTGAAGGGGCTGGCATACTAACTCCAGCTTGTCTTAGTCTAGAAGATTCTCTCTGTGTCACACATGATGGCCCAGCTGGCGGGGACCGCCCTGAGGTTCCTGGGGGGGAGGTGGGGGAAAGGGTTTTAGTTTCTGGTTTTCCTTTGGTACCAAACCACACTTTATTGTAATTTCCATTCACTAAACTCTGACTGTTCCTCAGTGTGTCCCCAGATCCCAGAACAGGGTCTGGTACACAGAGAGCACTCAGAGAATGACCTTGGAGTAATGATGGTTGATGGGTGGATGAGAGAAAGAAAGAGGAGGAGGGAGGAAATAAGCAAATACAAAGTAAAATTCAATCACAATAATTCAGGGGAAACCTCAGCCCCTGAAGCAGGGGAGCCCTGAGACTTTGGGGGGTGGCTGGGAGCAAACTGGCTTGGTCCCAGCACCAACCCCTGCCCACTCCCATTGCAGGGCTGATCCGGTCCCGAGTTCGGGGGGCAGATGTGGCCGCAGCTGCCGTCCTCACCTTTCTGGACAGCCACTGTGAAGTGAACACTGAGTGGCTGCAGCCCATGCTGCAGCGGGTGAAGGAGGTGAGTCTGTCTGTCCTGGGGGGACTCTGTCCCTCAGGACGTGCCTGCCACGTTCTTGGCACGAGGGCATATGAACAGTCTTGGAAGTTGGGCAGGCAGAGTAGGAAGCCTAAATGGTCTGCTTCCTCCTGAGTGACTTCACCTCATTGAGCTTTCTCGTCTGAAAAGGGGGATAATTGTAACATTTGTCCCACCGGGTTGTTGCGAGCATTAAATTGGATACAAGCCTGGGGAAGGTATAAAGCTCCTACTATGAAAGGGTATTGTATTCCTCCTGAGGGAGGCAGGGTCCTGTGCTGGGTGGGGGAGGGGTTGGGTCAGGCTGGGAAGCCCCAGAGGGAGGAGGAGGGGATGGTGTTCTCAAGGAGAGGTGAGGGCAGGGGGCCCCTGCCCTGTGCCCACTGTTCTCTAGAATGGGGAGGATTGGACAGATGGAGGAAAGGAGGAGGCGATTACAACTCAACCATAAAAAGACAAATAACCCAATTTAAAAATGGGCAAAGGATTTGAATGGACATTTCTTCAAGGCAGATGCACAAATGGCCAACAAGCACTTGAAAAGACGCTCAACATTACTCATCATTAGGGACATGCAAGTCAAAACCACCATGAGATACCACTTGATACCTACGAGGGTGGCCGTAATCAAGAAGATGGACGGTGAGCAGTGCTGGTGAGGATGTGGATAAATAGGAGCCGTCACACACTGCTGGTGGGAATGTCAAATGCTGCAGCCACTTTGGAAAACAGTCCGGCAGTTCCTCAAAAGGTTAAACATAGAGTTACCAGATGACCCACCAATGCCACTGCTGGGTATCTACCCAAGAGAAATGAAAACATACTCCACACAAAAACTTGTACACCAGTGTTCAGAGCAGTATTATTCACAATAGCCAAAATGTGGAAACAACCCAAATGTCTATCAACTGATGAATGGGTAAACACAATGTGATATACCCACACAATGGAATATTATTCAGCCATAAAAAGGAATGCAGTACTGATCCATGCTACAATGTTGATGAACTTTGAAAGCCTTATGCTAAGTGAAAGAAGCCAGTCACAAAAGGCTACATATTATATGAATCCATTTATATGAAACATCCAGAATAAGCAAATCCATAGAAATAGAAAGGAGATTAGTGGTTGTCAGGGGCCGGAAGGAAGGGGGGAATGTGGAGTGACTGCTAATGGGTCCAGGGTTTCTTGTTGGGGTGATGAAAATGTTCTGGAATTAGGTAGCAGTGATGGTTGCACAACGTTGTGAATATACCACAAACCACTGAATTATACACTTGAAAGTGGTGAATTTTATGGTATGTCAATTATATCTAATAAAATTGTGATAAAAATGTGAATTATACGGGCTGGCCCGGTGGCGCAAGCGGTTAAGTGCACGCCCTCCGCTGCGGCAGCCCGGGGTTCACTGGTTCGGATCCCGGGCACGCACCGACGCACCGCTTGGCAAGCCATGCTGTGGCGGCGTCCCATATAAAGTGGAGGAGGATGGGCACGGATGTTAGCCCAGGGCCAATCTTCCTCAGCAAAACAAAGAGGAGGATTGGCAGATGTTAGCTCAGGGCCGATCTTCCTCATAAAAACAAAAATGTGAATTATATCTTGGTACAAAAACGTCTATAGAAAGGATGAGATGAGGCCCCCACAGGGCACTGTGAGAAACCACGGGGGGTCTCCCCTGATCCGCCACCTCCCAGGCTTTTGTCTTCCTGAGGCGGGGTGTGAACTGAGAGGCAGAGGATTTTGAGGGTCAGCGCAGAGTGTGGAGAGAGAAGAGAGAAAGAGGAGGCTGGGTCCCGTGTCCCTCCGTGGAGGGAGAGAGGAGAGAGGGCTGATGGAGGGTGATTACATTTCACATGTGGTATGTGACATAATCCACCGCCACAACCCCCCAAGAAAACCTTTAGTAGAATGAACATTACCCACCAATGTCTTGGAGGTGGATTTGTGTCTGGGAGGTGATGCAGGGAGTAGTGAGTCTGACCGTGCAGGGGATGTGGTATGAGGAGAGTGACACCCAGGTTACACAGGGACAGCAGGGTCCCTGCCCTCAAGCTGCTGGTGGTCCAGTTGGGAAGACTCACCCCAAACAGGTACAAAGGTGGCTGAAAACTAATAAAACAGCAGTTCAAACCAGCAACAGAAGAGCTACCTCAAGCAGGTATGAGTCTCTGTCCCAGGAATTGTCTGGACTGTAATTGTGAGAACAGCTTAAAAGAGGAAGAAATCCTCAGCCTGCAGCAATCAGGGAGGGCTTCCCTGAGGAGGTGAGATCCCAGCAGGGTTCAACATGATGTGAGAGGAGGAGGCTGGGAGAGCATTGTGCCCATGGGGCCCAGGTTGGACCTTCCAGGAGCCTGGATGCAGTGATGCAGGACAGCTCCTGGAGCCTAACATGTCCTGCAGGCAGTGCTGAGTGCCCAATGCCTCAGAGAGAACTTCTCCTCAGAGCAGGCCACCGGTCCTTTTTATCAGAGTCCCTGGCCTCACACCACCCCGAATTTCCTCTCCTAGGACCACACCCGCGTGGTGAGCCCCATCATTGACGTCATCAGTCTGGATAATTTTGCCTACCTTGCTGCATCTGCTGATCTTCGTGGAGGTGGGTCTGGCTGCCAGGGGAGGGGCTCTAGACCTGAAAGGAGGCAGGTGAGGGCAGGCAAAAGCCCTGGCTTGGTGCTCTTCTTTCTGGTTGTGCCAGAGCATCTCATGCCCCCCTCACCTCCAGAAAATGAAAGGGGGCCAGCCCCATGGCTTAGCGGTTAAGTGCGCGTGCTCTGCTACTGGTGGCCCGGGTTCGGATCCCGGACGCACACCGACGCACTGCTTCTCCGGCCATGCTGAGGCCGCGTCCCACACACAGCAACTAGAAGGATGTGCAACTATGACATACAACTATCTACTGGGGCTTTGGGGGAAAAAAAAAAGGAGGAGGATTGGCAATAGATGTTAGCTCAGAGCTCGTCTTCCTCAGCAAAAAAAAAAAAAAAAGGAGGATTAGCATGGATGTTAGCTCAGGGCTGATCTTCCTCACAAAAAAAAGAAAAAGAGTACAATTATTAAAAAAAAAAAAAAGAAAATGAAAGGGATTATGTGGAGCCCTGGGGTTGGGGACAAAGGGCACAATCAGACTAGCCAGAGCCAAGCTAGTCTCTTGTCTTTCCCTCCCCCTAAACATTGACACATACTTCCCTAATGCTGCCAGCCCAGGGACCTGGCCACACACCCTGGCAGAAGGACATGATATGACAGCTGTCTTGGGGGTGGCGGAGGGGAAGCCCCCAACCTTGCGTGAATTCCTGACATGTACACCTGGGATGGCCTAGATCTGGGCTGTCTAATACAGGAGCTATTAGTCACATGTGGCTAATGAGCTCTTGAAAAGTGAGCAGTCTGAATTGAGATGTGCTGGAAATATAAAATATGCACCAGGTTTCCAAGACTTAGTATGAAAGAATGTAAAATATCTCATTAGTAATTTTTCATATTGATTACATGTTGAAATGACAATATTTGGATATATTGCATTAAAATATATTATTCAAATTAATTTCATATGTTCTTCTTACTTTTTTGATATGGCTGCTAGAAACATTTAACTTACATATGTGGCTTGCGTTTCTGGCTTGCATTGTATTTCTTTTGGAGAGCTCTGGTCTAGACTTTAGAACTGTGCTGTCCAGTACAGCAGACAATAGCCACATTTGGCTATTTAAATTTAAATTAATTAAAATTAAGTAAAATTTAAAATTCAGTTCCTTGCACTAGCCACATTTCAATAGCTCAATAGCCACATGTGGCTAGTGTCCACCATACTAGACAGTGCAGATATAGAATATTTCCATCACTGCAGACAGTCCTATTGGACGGGCTGCTCCAGAGAATCTGTTGTCGGGAACTGGTGGGCAGAGTGGATTTCCAATGTGGGGCTCAGATTCCCCAAAAATGGACACAGCCATTAGTTAGCTCTTGGGGTTGAGTGGGATTCTGAAGGCAGCCAGGCATTTCTCCTTTGGGAAATCACCTCAGAGCCTTTGCACTTGCTGTCGTCCCCCCACCCACCCCCCACCCCCCGCCTGGAATTCTCTTTTCCTAGATATCTGCATGGATCAGTCCTTCATTTAGGTCTCTACTCAAATGTCACCCCATCAGAGAGCCTGTCCTGACTACCCTTACTAGAATAGCAAGGGCATCCCTACTTTGTTTTCTTTTTTTTAGCACTTTTCACCCCCAATGGACATATTATCCATTTATTGATTTATCTTTGTAGTCTCTGTCTTACCCAGTAGGTTGAAACTGCATGAGAGCAGGGACCTGCCTCATTCTGAATGAAGGAACGACCACACGAATTGCCCAGGGCCCTCTGCGAGCTGGGATCTGATCAGGGGAGCCTCTGCGGGGTGGTGGAGTGAGGGGGTAGCGGCCCCCAGAAGGCTCTGCCCTGAGTCCCATCCTCACCCTGTTCTGTCCCTTAGGATTCGACTGGAGCCTGCATTTCAAGTGGGAGCAGATCCCCCTTGAGCAGAAGATTGCCCGGACAGACCCCACC
This sequence comes from Diceros bicornis minor, assembly GCF_020826845.1. Lineage (NCBI taxonomy): Eukaryota > Metazoa > Chordata > Mammalia > Perissodactyla > Rhinocerotidae > Diceros > Diceros bicornis. Next base: position 17,851,741 of record NC_080763.1, read on the forward strand.
AAGCCCATCAGGTCAGGGCTGCTGTGGGCTCCGGGGAGACCCCTTCCTTCCCTGGGTCAGGGGTCTGGGAGGCTGCTGGGGGGCCGTTTCAGTCGCCAGGGCTTCTGAGGGTGCACCATCTATGTACTGACTCTATTCTGGACCCCAGGGACAGAGAGGCCAGAGGCCAGGGAGCTGGCCAGACATCCTGCCCCAGTGACTCTGGGAGCAGAGGATTCTGGAATGAATGGCCTGAGGTTCTGGGCCATCTAGAAGGGCTCCCAGCTTCTTAAGCAAAGTGTTGGTCTTTTCTCTCCTTGCTCCCAGGACGCCTGTCATAGCTGGAGGAATCTTCGTGATCGACAAGTCCTGGTTTAACCACTTGGGAAAGTATGATGCCCAGATGGACATCTGGGGAGGAGAGAATTTTGGTAAGTTGGGAAATAATAACAATAGCAACAATGACGATAATAATAATAGGTAACCCTGATTGAGCACTTTCTCTGCGTAAGGCCCTGCTCTAAGGACTTTACACATACTAACTCATTTAATCCTCACAATGACTCTCTGAGGAAAGTACTATTGTATCTCCATTTTGCTGATAAAGAAATTGAGGCACAGAGAGGTTAAGTAATTTGTCCAGAGCCTCACAGCTAGTAAACAAAGAGATTTAGATGGTCAGGGGGACCCTGTGGCCACATGGTAACATGGACCGCGGCTTAAACACGTGGCAGCTTCCATACCAGAAAGGCTGGGGGGTGTGCAGTAGAGAGTGGTGGTTAAATGTTAAGTGATGGGGTCAGAGGGCCTGGGGGCAAATCCTGGCTCTACCACCTAGAGCTGGTAGAGCTGGGCAAGTGAAAGCCTCCCTAAGCCTCAGTTTCCTCAAGAGGCTGTTATGAGTACTGAGTGGGATGATAGCTAGAATGCATGGCGCAGTGCTGGCGGCCTTTGTCTTGACTTATGGGGCTGTAGGAACCCTCTAGCCCCTGAAGGAAAGGGAAGAGCCCAGTCAAGCCCCTAGGGTCGCTGGTGCGGTTCAAGTTAGATAAAGGCTGCATACAGATGGAACACCCAACATGGGTAATGTAAGGGGGTTTGTTAAAGGGCCTATTTTCATGGTGTGGGCAAGATATTGGGAGGCTCAAGGGATGGTTTAGTACTGGCTGGGCTGGTGACTGCTGGGAGGTGCAGCCTCCACTGGGTCTGAAAGACAGGGAGAGAGCGCCCCGTGACAGGAGCTGTGGTCTTGGGGCACCTGCAGCCAGCCCACAGCGCCCAGGCGGAGGGTGTAGGGGATAAACACCCACCCTCACTCTCCCCCTCTGATCTGCTGGGGCCTCTGCCGGCTGAGCCTGTCAGCCCACAGGAAGGAAGCCCGGGGCCCAGCCCGTGCAGGCAGCCTCCCGACCCAGAACAGGATGGGCGGTGGAGAAGGGTGGAGAGCGGTCCCCGAGGTCTCCAGGAGCGGCAGCAGCTACTCTGAGGCCTAGAAAATACAGAGGCCCGTTCCCGCTCTTATAGTGGACCCAGTCTTCTGCAGAGCCCCTTCCCACTGTTTCCCTTTTCATCCTGTCCGGGTTTCTGGTGAACTAAATAGGGCTGGTGGTATCGCACCCATTTGACAGGTGGGAAAACAGGTGGGTGCTGCCTCCCACATTTCAGTAGGAAACTCATCGTCTACCAGGGTTAGAGCGCCTTTCCCAGAGCCACTGACGTGTTGTGAGGTGCCATCAAAGGCAGCTTCTGTGTGTCTGAGGTGTGAGGAGCTGGGCTTTCTTCTCTCCCCGGTGAGGGCACAGAGGAGCAGGGGGGCTTAAAACAGGCCTGGTTCCCACTCAAAACCAACCGGAGTGGAACAGGCGTGGGATTTGTAACTTGCTTTGTAACTTGCTCTTGTAAACCGTTTCCAGGAGGCATTTGGACGAGTAAATTCTGGGCACTGGGAGGCAGTGACCCTTCCATTCTGACCTTCTTTCATGTGTTCTGGGCCTAAGTGACCTCCTTTGTGTCCTCGGTCTCAGCCTGAAGGGAGCTTTGGCAAAGCCGGTTTCCTGTCAAGACTCACAGGACTGGGAAACTCCTGCGTCTCTCCTGCGTCCAGAGGCTTTTTCTTTTTTGTTTTTTTTTAGGCTGGGGCCTGAAGAGAAACAAGTGAAAGATCAAATAGCTAACTTCACACGCTGCCTGAGGCGAGGGCCCAATGGTTGGGGAACTTGAAAGGTGACTGTAGAGTGGTTCTGGGGAGGGTTTTGTTTCTTAGAAGAAATTCAAAGAAATTTCTGGGCTAGCCGTGGTGCTCAGACGTTCAGCTGCTGGGACCAGTTTGACCTGGGAGACTTCGGCTGCTGCTGCGTGTGGGCCTTTACTGTATTCCTTTGTTGAAGGAAGGGAGATGCCCAAACTGAGACTCATTCCTGTGTCCCCAAGAGAGCCAAACTCGGGAGCCCAGAGGTCGCCTTGAGTGGGGCTGCGAACGTGAAAACCTTGGGATTCACACTGGAGATCCTTTTAAAAGGCAGTCAGATCCTGTTACTCCTGCACAAGCGACCCCGCGAGGGCTCCCGCGACACTCAGAGCAAAACCCAAAGTCCTTCCGCCACCTGCCTGGGCACAGGCCGCCAGCCCTGCCTTCAGCTCCTGTCGCCCCCTCCCCACTCCGCCCCGCCAGGCCTCCTGGCCACACCTTGACCTTGCCCGCCCCGCTCTTGTCTCGTCTTTCCCCTGCTGATCCCTCTGCCGGGAATGCTCCTTCCCAGCAGCCACCTGACTTGCTTCCTCACCTCCCTCAGGTCTTAGCTCAAATGTCCCCTTCTGAGTGAGAACTTCCCTAATCAGCCTAATTAAAATTGTAGCCCTCTGCCCTCCGCTCCCCCTCTTCAGTCACCTATCTGCTTTGTTTTTCTCCACTGCACTTATTGCCATCCGATAGACGACATATTTTACTCATTTGCTTGTCTGCTTGTATTTTTGTTTCTTATTTTACTGAGTTCCTGTCTCCCCTTCCCAAAGTGGAAGAGATTCTAGAACAGTGTGTGACATATAATAAATAGTTGCTCAATAAAAATTTGCTGAATGAACTAAAGGGTCTGGTTCAAACAGGGTGGCTTGCTGGACAAGTTGTGACCTTCACATTGCAATTCTGCAGCTGAGTATTGGGGTGACCTTGGAGAGGTTATTTAATGTCTTTGAGCTTCACAGTCCTCATTACAAATATGGGCTTAATAATCCCAGCTTCACATGGTTGCCGTGAGGATTAGACATCAGCTATAAAGGGCATGGCACTCAGTAAGTAAGCGGATGGTGGTTACTGCTATTGTTATTGCCATTGGTGATAATAATGACAATGATTAATAATAGTATGGACGATCTATGCAGAAATAGAAGTACAATGATGTACACCTGAAATTTATACAATGTTATAAAGCAATATTACCACAATAAAAATAAAAATTTAAGAAAGAGCTAGAAGCAAGGAAAAAAAAGAATAGTATGAACAATATGGGCCGAGTGGGATGAAGTGACTGAACTAGCATGACCAAGTTAGTGGCAGAAATGAAACCAGAATGCAGACCTTCTGTCCCATAGGTCTGTCCCCTGTTCTAAATCTCAGTCCTAAACCAGCTGCAGAGCTCTGACCGGGAGAAGGGACAGAGGCCAGGCAGTTTGCAGGCTGACCTAAGGAAGCCATGAACTTAGCCAACCCACGTGTGGGTCCAGACGTGCCAAGCGTGCAGTCCTGGCCCCTGGACCACATCTGGAAGTGTCCTGGGCACACAGGCTGACCAGACGGTGGGCGTTAGTCCTGCTGCTCCACTCCCCACTTTGCTGTTCACTGGGAGGGCCTGACCAGCTGCACCGGAGGAGAGCCCCGGGCCTGGCCAGGGACCACGAGTGTCCTATGGCCAGCTGGGCAGTGGGAAGAGGAATCAAGACTGGAATTCATGAGAAAATGGTCTTTCTTTTTCTTTCTTTCTTTTTTTTTTTTTTTTTTGTGAGCAAGGTCAGCCCTGAGCTAATATCTGATGCCAATCCTCCTCTTTTTGCTGAGGAAGACTGGCCCTGGGCTAACATCCGTGCCCATCTTCCTCCACTTTATGTGGCACGCCACCACAGCATGGCCTCTTTTTTTTTTTTTTTTTTTTGTGAGGAGATCAGCCCTGAGCTAACATCCGCCAATCTTCCTCTTTTTTTTTTTTTTTTTTTTTTTTTCCGCTGAGGAAGACGGCCCTGGGCTAACATCGGCGCCCATCCTCCTCCACCCTATATGGGACGCCGCCACAGCACGGCTTACCAAGCAGTGCGTCGGTGCGCGCCCGGGATCCGAACCAGCGAACCCCGGGCCGCCGCAGCGGAGCGCGCGCACTCAACCGCTTGCGCCACCGGGCCGGCCCTGGCCTCTTTTTTTTAATTAAAAAAAGGGGGGATTATGGATTTTCTGGGACAGGAAGGAGGTGTTTTAATGTCACAGGGTATCCAACTGTAGGGTTAATATGAGAGAAAGTAGGAAACTAGAAGAGATTATGTGAGGATCAGCCAGCTGCCAAGGTGGGTCCTTGCCAGAAGTGACGATTGTTGAGTGGAGAACAGAGTGGGCAACCTGTGATGTCCCCTTCCGGGAAGCAGGACAGCCACTTCTTGCATCTCCCGACACTACTAGGGACCACAGTCATCTGCAAAAGTCCGTTCAGCATCACCACCACCATCCAAAGGAAGCATGTCTCAAGAGGGCCAGTGGGAGCCTGTAAGTGGAGACCACCTGGGCCGAGAGGGAGCCCTGGGGCCAGCCAGAAAGATGCCAGCCGGAGCAGCCTGTGGCTTGGTTGGTGGTTGTCTTCCAGCCTCTCGGATGCCCAGAGCAGATGTGTTCTTCCTTAGCTCATGTCTGGATAGGGCTTTCTGGACAGAGGCTGGAAATGATGCTGCCATTTGATTCAGTTTTCCTTCTACTCGTGGTCTTGGGGTTCCTTCAAAGCTTTTCCCACTGCTCTCCCAGGGCTCAGATGTGGGGATTGTGTGTGTGGTGTGTGTGTGTGTGCACATGTATGGAGTGAGCAGTCAGGAACATGTGCAAGGAGTGGGTGCACCCCGTGTGAACAGGCCCAGGAGCTCTGACCCCAGCATGTGCCTCCAAGGAGACACCAAAGGCAAGGGAAGCCAGCTCCTCCCCACCTTCCCCCTGTGGGCACTTGCCAAGGGGCGCTTCCCCTCCTGACACTGCCGTCTCCCACAGAGCTCTCCTTCAGGGTGTGGATGTGCGGTGGGAGCTTAGAGATCGTGCCCTGCAGCCGAGTGGGCCACGTCTTCAGGAAGCGGCACCCCTACAACTTCCCTGAAGGCAACGCCCTCACCTATATCAGGTAGGTCACAGTGCAGAGAGCACCGGGCCGGGAGCCAGGACTCCTTGCTTCTAGACCCGTCAGTTACTCATGTGACTTTGGGCAGCTAGCCCACCTCTCTGGTCCTCAGTTTCCCCATTTGCCCCCTCTCATTCTGGGATTCCAGGTACTTTCAGGGGTGGAAGGATGAAGTTGGGAATGTTGCCACCAGGCCTCTCTTGTCTTGACTCTCTTTGTCCATGAGGGTCTTGGAAAACCAGCCAAATGACCAGCTGAGGGCTGCCCTCCCCTCCCTGGGCCCCAAGGACTGGTCCTGGATGCCAGGTCCCAACCCTGACTGGGTCCGCGTCTGCCCATCTGTGTCCCCAGCCACTGGGTGCACGTGGTCTCAAGGGGTAGAGGGCCAGGTCCTGGAAGGTGCCCCTGTGACCCACTCTCCTGACAGAGGCATTGGGGGGTGGAGGAGTGTTGTGAGCGCCCCCACTGAGGACAGCTCTTACCTCGTCAGGCCCACACTCCCTTGTGCAGCAGCTCCCTGAGTCTAGCTCCCCGAATGGCCTATCATTTTGTTTTGCTTCCTCCCACCCCATTTTTATTGTTTTCGTAACTATAAAAGTAATACATGTTCACTGTAAAAATTCAAGCTGTATCAATATATATTATATATACATATCTGTATGTACATTATATTTTTAAAAAAAGTGCAAGTCCCTTTTACCCCATCTTACTCCTAGCCCACTTGTTTCTCGAAAAGTAACTAGTGTTAATAGATTTCTGGTCTATCATTTCAGCCCTTTAATTCATTTTCATATGTATAGTTTATGTACAGAGACACACACATACACCATGGGTTTGTGTGTGTGTTTTTATATAAATGGGGTCATGCTGTGTATTTTTTCTGCCACTCAACACTAAATTATAGACATCCTTCCATGTCAGTAACCACGGCATTCTTTTTCAAGGCTGCCTAGTACTCCCTCATGTGGAAGTAGTTCGTTATTCTCCTCTTGGGCATTTAGGTCGTTGCCAATGCTTTAGTAAATAAATAATCATGTACACGTCCTCTTTGCCCACATGCAGGGGAGTGGAGTGTCAGAGAGTATACATACCTACACAGTGGATGGGTATTGACAGATTGCCTTCCAAAAAGATCATACTCGTTTATCCCACCCCAATCAGTATTGTTTTGCATACACTTCTGAGACTCTCATCACCCTGTACTGCCCAGAGCTGATCTTGACCCTAACTCTAACTCTGTCACCACCCCAGTGACCTTATTTTGCTCCTTCCTCTCCTTTTAGGAATACCAAGCGCACTGCAGAAGTGTGGATGGATGAATACAAGCAATATTACTACGAGGCCCGGCCCTCGGCCATTGGGAAGGCCTTTGGCAGGTGGGCCCCGCCACCAGCCCTGATTGCCTCCTTCACCCCATGTTAGCACAACCTTAGCAAAATACAAGATGGTGTGTGTGCCAGGGAAACACTCCCAGTCTCTGTAGTAACTAAGCCCCCCTGCCACCCCAGGCTATTCCGGGCCCGCCTGGTGGGGTGTGCAATGTAGAAACAAGACCCTGGGCCTTGAAGAGCATGCAGCCTCGTGGGAAGAAATAACCAAGAGGGCTCACTTATGAGAAAGAGTCGCTGGTTCACAAGCTGCCTACAGGAAGAGGGACATCTGCGGGTGTGCTGAGCGACGGGCTGTCTGCAGAAAACACGGGGCTTTGCCTCCACACCCTGCTGTTCAAAATCTGACTGTGATCTGTTAGCCTATTTTCCCGTCCTGCACTGGTCTGACTATAGGCTAGTTAAGCATTTTCAAAATGCAGATTGGTTGTGAAATCAATTTAGTGTGTCGTGACCAGCATTTTAAAAAAATGATATAGAGAGAACTAGAACACTCGAGATTAGTACAGAACAGAATAGAAAGTAACAGTCGATTGCAGTTCAGGGTAAGTGTTGTTCTGTGAAACTTATTCCAGTCATATGTGTCCGTGTGTGTAGCTCTATATACACGTGGGTGTACTTGATCACAACGTAAGACGTACTTATTTCTGAAGGTTATGGTCAGAAAAGTTTGAAAATTTTGTTAGTGAGCATCAGTGAATCTTCCTCCCTCTGTTTACTTATATCTATCCTTTAAAAAAAAAAAAAGCATGTCACTGACTATTTCTTTTAGTGGGAACTAACATTTACTGAGGACATACCCCGTGCTGGGCACTTATGTCCCCTTAATTCTTTGATTCTCATAAAAACCTTCCAAGGTAGGTGGTCACGTCCCCAGTTTCCTAGAGAAGAAACTGAGGCGCAGACAGGCTGTGAGGGTCATCTGTCCACGGTCACTATGGTCAGTGTAGCTGAGGAAGGTGAGGAGAGCTAACTGTGGTGTCCACAGCCACATCAGATGGTTCTTATTTGCCCAAATTCCTGAAGGATGCTTTTCTTGTTGTTAGACCCTTCCTGCTACACTGGCATGCAGGAAAGGAAAAGGTCTAGTTCACGAAGGCTCTGTTCTCTGTGAAAATAGGAACCAGCTAGCGGTATGCTACCTGGGGTCTCAGGGAGTGAGCAGCCATAGCAAAGCGTGGCCCCTGTGGGCTGGGATGATCCTGACAGGTGAGCAGCAGTTTGAGGAGAGACTGAGGAATGGCCAGGGGACCTGGGGTGAACTTGCAGGTCAGAGAATGACTTAAGACAGGGGGCCAAGGCTGGGGGCCAGGCTTGGACGGCTCCTGGTCCCGGCCCACCTAGGGTAGGCAGAAGGAGGGGGCCGGCCTCCTGGGGCCTAGGGAGAGGCCTCTGTCATCCTCCCTGGCTTCCTCCCCTCGCCGCTGGCCAACGCCTGAGCCTTGCCTCCCCCTCCAGTGTGGCCACGCGGATCGAGCAGAGGAAGAAGATGAACTGCAAGTCCTTCCGCTGGTACCTGGATAACGTCTACCCAGAGCTCACGTGAGTGCGGCCCTCAGCCTGGCCGGGTGGGGGCCGGCAGCCTGGGGGCCCCCACCCCGAGATCTCCCCATCCCAGGCAGTCTGGCTCTTTCTAGCTGTCATGTTGAGCGTCATGTGAAGGCTCTGGGGGAACCGGGAGGACGTTACTGAGAGTTAATAGTGAGGTGTGGTAGGAACCAGATTTTTAACCGACTGGGTCTTAGAGCTAGAAATGGGCATTGTCCCCTTAGGGAAACAACACTGCCTTATGTAGCAGAGGCCACAGAAATAGTCATCCCCTCTGACTCTGTTCTCTCCCTTTTGGGAGTTTATCACAAGGAAACAAAGCAACCAAAGAGAAAACTGTTGACAAGTGGATGTTCGCTGTAGGCTTCTCTGCTGCTGTGAAAAATCGAGAAACACTAACAATAGGGGTGGGGTGTAGTGAATCATGACACATCAGTCTGAACAAATATTATGCTTCCATTAATATAATAATAAGACTGTAGAAAAACAAGGGGAAATGTTGGCTCTGGCAAATGAGGCTGCACCTGCCCACGGTGTGAGCACCAGAGTGGCCGTCGTGTGTGAATGAGTGTCGTGCTGCAGGACTGGGGGTCGCAGCTACAACGGCTGGGGTGGGACATGGAGGGTTCTTTCTTTCTTATTTCAAAATCCTTTTCGGTGTCTTGGCTACATCCACATGGCTCATTTCCTCACCTCCTTCAGGTCTGGCTCAAATGTCCCCTCTGAGGGAGACCTCCCCTGAACACTCTGATTTGCAGACCACCCCCGTCCCCAGCGTCCCTGCTTGTTTTCCTCTGTCACCTCATCATCATCTAGCATACATGTGGCCAATTAATTTTGTTGTCGTCTCCCCGCACTGGACAGTAAGCACCGTGAGGGGGGAGGTGTTTGTCTGGTTTGGTCGCTGCTGTATCTCCAGCCCCTAGAACAGAGCCTGTCACAAACGGGCCCTTGGGAAATATTTTTGACTGAATAAATTGCATAGTCAGTAAGCCTCAGTAATAACTTGTAAATTGGCATCCCCCCTTCTCTGGCTGTCCCCTTGGGGAACGGGCTATCCACTGCTGCCAGCTTTCTCCCAAGGATGCTGCCATGGCTTCCAGAACCCTGCACCCCTCAGAGCCTGCATATCCTCGAAGGAGGCAAATCTTTGTCCTTCGAAGGCTTTTTTTTTTTTTTTTGGTGAGGAAGATCAGCCCTGAGCTAGCATCTGATGCCAATACTCTTCTTTTTGCTGAGGAAGATTGGCCCTGAGCTAACATCCGTGCCCATCTTCCTCTACTTTATATGGGATGCCGCCACAGCATGGCTTGACAAGCAGTGCATCGGTGTGCGCCCGGGATCCGAACTTGTAAACCCTGGGCCGCCGAAGCGGAGTGCGCGCACTTACCCGCTGTGCCACCGGACCAGACCCCGAAGACAGATTTGATTTTTGGGAAACAGCCATAGTTAGGTTGTAGCCAAGTCCAGTGAAAAAACTAGATGATTAACCCAGATAATACAATCCTGGGTCCCAAATACAGCGTGACAGACTGAAACAAGTAACAGGAATAAACTGACTCTGGGAGCAATTTTCGAGGAATTCCAAAACAATTTGAGCAACAGCAGCATCCTTGAAAAAAGGTGGCTGCCTGGATAACCTCAGCTCCCCAGACAATAGGTGTGAAGGAAAGAACATTCATTTATAAAAGTGTAATAAATGGGGGTCCAGCCCGGTGGCGCAAGCGGTTAAGTGCGCGCACTCCGCTGCGGCAGCCCGGGGTTCGCCAGTTCGGATCCCAGGCGGGCACCGAGGCACTGCTTGGCAAGCCATGCTGTGGCGGCATCCCACATAAAGTGGAGGAAGATGGGCACGGATGTTAGCCCAGGGCCAGTCTTCCTCAGCAAAAAAAAGAGGAGGCTTGGCAGATGTTAGCACAGGGCTGATCTCCTCACACACACACAAAAAAAGTGTAATAAATGAATAGCTTCCTCAAGTGGCCACTTTTAAGGGGACAGTTTCATCCAGACGTGTCATTTCTGAGGAAAAAATTCATTTTTTTACATTCTGTCAGAGCTCATACAACATTCAGATGGAGCCATGAACTCTAGGCCTGAGGAAGGTTCCAGGGAGGATGGAGAACTGCCTTTCCTCCCCACACCTCAGTCCCCACACACAGTGTCCTGTGTCACCCCCCGAGGACCAAGAGGAAGAAGTGTTTTGTAGCCATCAGAAACCTGGATCGATCACAAGACAGGAGAGTGGATGAAACCAGCTGTGTGAAATGGGAGCATAAGTCATCTTCTGTTTGTTCTGTCACTGTGTGGAAGTTAAAAAAAGGATCTTTTGTTGTTAAGATAGAAACTGCACACCTCCTGCCTATCCAGATTACTCAGCTCCAGGTCACTCGTTCATGTTCTGCCTCATCTGCAGGGTGAGGGGCCTGCGGTGCATACGTTCATGGTTAGAAAGTAGATCTGTGGCCCAAATGATACCAGCTTTCCTCCAAACAGGGGGTCCTAATAGTTGGCCCACACTTGCAGCTGATCAATGGGGAGACTGAAGAGGCTGAAGGGAGAGGCTTTTGCTTTCCTAGGCCTGCCTGCAAACCTGCCGCAGCTCTGCCCCTTATCCAGGTCAGAGTTCTGCAGCTGGCCTCAACAATTGCTAATTCATTACTTTTTTTAGGATGGTCAGGAACAGTTGTGCAGGCTGTGGACTGCATAAGCACAGCACATCTGCAAGGGTCACACAGTAGATATTGTGCATTTATTACAACAATTCCTGGCAGATGGCAGTAAAACCAGCACATGATGACAATTTTCTAACAGACGGAAGTAAATTGTCTTGAGGAAGGGGCGCCTATTGCTATTTCTATGAAGGCATCTTAAAGACTAATGGCGGCCCAGCTTGGAGAAGATCCATAGAGAGGGAAGCAGATGCAGAGTTAAGAGGGCTAATGACAAACAGGACAGCTGAACTGGCTCTGCCAGGGAGCTGAGGAAGGGCGGCGCTGACGGCCGTCCCAGCTGCTCCAGGGCTGCCACCACACAGACACCTGAGACTGCTCTCGTCTTGAGACTGCTGCCCGAGCCCCGGATTCCTCCACACGAATCAGTGGGCAGGCCTTCAGTGCCAGTGGCCATTGCCACACTTGGACAGTGCCCACCTCACCTCTGAAAGCTGATCACCTTGCACATCTCCCTAAGCAGCAGGGGGTAGGTAGAAGAAGAGAATAGAAGGTTCTGGAACAACCCTTGGACTGCACTCCCAGAGCACAGATCTCAAAACGGCCTCAGCAGGGCCCTCGATGGAGCAAAGAGGGTGGAGCTATTGCCTCCCAACACCCTTGCGCCTACCAGGGGTTGCAAACTCAAATCCTGCAGTGATCAGACAGGTGATGTAAATAAGTCAAGTGGGGGGGGGGGAGCAATTGGGAGTTGAGGGGACTGTGGCAAACTGGGATGCAAAAGCCCCACCCAGAGGAGGCAGCTGCTACTTACGACAGTGTGTTCGTGCCACGCTGGCATGCAAGCTCAGCGTGGCCTGATCTTCCTATTTTTTCAAGAGAAGCTGGATTTAGATTTTTCTATGTAGACTTGAAATTTTTAAATATTGCCAACTAATTAAAAGCACCTACAACCACTGTGCAGATCACACATAACATGTTGGGGCCAGATTCAGCTTGGGGGCCAACAGTTTGCAACCTCTGCTCTAGAACTACATGACCGATCAAGGGGGGTCTGGAGGGGCGCACTGCTGCCAGGAGTGTGAGAGAAAGAGTGAAGGTGTCTCCCCCAGGCTCCAGGAGAGTGGGTCGGATCTGGGGTTCCTGGGTTTCCAACCAGCCCTGAGGAAGGAAGCCTGGTTTGGGCGAGATCCTGCAGGATGTCCACGTCAAAGAATGCCAGAAATATTCTGATGCCCCCGCCCCTGCCCAAGTTCTCTTCCTGACTCAAGTAACAGGAGGTAGATCAGATTAGGCACATAGTCAGACTCTAAGCCCTCCTGGTTCCCCATCATCTGCTGTGGGTCCATAATCTGAGAGCATGTACAACTTTCTAAACCCAGGTATACAAGCCTGGGTTTGTTACCCTCGGGGGAAGACAATGTATCTGTTTGTCAGTATGTGTGTGTGTAAGCATATTTTCCTGTGCATATAAAGTGTTTAGATAATATAGTATTTTGAAACATGCCTGTTTTAGTTGACAGCATGTTCTGAACACTTTCCCACATTACCAGGTATTCTGTCAGTCATTTTTAATGGCTAAAGAGTTTTCCATCCTACAGATGAATAAGAATTTACTTAGCCCATCCGCTATTGTTGGCTATCTAGGAATTTTCAATGTTTTCAGTATAACCAACCTCTCTGAGGTGAATATCTTCTAAACTAAATCTCTGCACAAATCTATAACTATTGCTGTAGGATATTAGGTTTCCGGAAGTGCAATGGTTAGGTTAACGGCATGCACATCTTAAGGCCTTTGATACATAATACCACATGGCCTTCTAAAAGAGCTGGGGCAATTCATGCTCTCACAGGTAGGGTATGAGAAGATCCAATCCCCCAGCTATTGCCAACACTGAGTGTTGATACTAAAACAAAATAATATATACATACACACACACACAAATATATATATATTATTTTATATATAAAATATATTTTTATAATAAATAAATACATATAAACACACACACATATATATGGTAAACAGTGGTAACTCTCTTATGTATTTCTTGTATCATTAGTGAGATTGAACACATTTTCATATTTGTGTATTGTAAACTTCCTTCTTCAGAGCAACCCCTTCCTGTCATTTTGATTTTTTTTTTTTTTGTGAGCAAGGTCAGCCCTGAGCTAACATCCATGCCAATCCTCCTCTTTTTGCTACGGAAGACTGGCCCTGGGCTAACATCTGCGCCCATCCTCCTCCATCTTATGTGGGATGGCGCCACAGCATGGCCTGACAAGCGGTGCGTCGGTCCACGCCCGGGATCCGAACCCAGGCCGCCAGCAGTGGAGTGCACACACTTAACCGCTACGCCACGGGGCTGGCCCCTCCTGTCATTTTGAGATTGCTTATTGAGCACACATTTAAACATTTTTTTTGTGTGTGTGAAGAAAATCAGCCCTGAGCTAACATCCATGCTAATCTTCCTCTTTTTGCTGAGGAAGACCGGCTCTGAGCTAACATCTATTGCCAATCTCCTCCTTTTTTTCCCCAAAGCCCCAGTAGATAGTTGTATGTCATAGTTGCACATCCTTCTAGTTGCTGTATGTGGGATGCGGCCTCAGCATGGTCGGAGGAGCAGTGAGTCGGTGCGCGCCTGGGATCCGAACCCGGGCTGCCAGTAGCGGAGCACACGCACTTAACCGCTAAGCCACGGGGCCAGCCCTGAGTACACATTTAGGCCCCTGTCTCTCCCCAGGCTTTCCTCTTTCTGGACTGGGGTGCCCCGGTTTCTGGCCTGAGCTCTCTCCCCACAGGGTCCCCAGGGGAGTCCCTGGGGCTCCCAGAGCTACTCAGAACCAGTGGGGCGAGGCCCAGTCTTCCCAGAGGAATCCCTGCTCCCTCACCGTCCCCTGTCCCCATCCCCCTGCTGGCAGGCCTAACCCCCAGTGCCCCTTCCCACAAAGATCTCAGTGCCCCTGGAGCTGACTGGGTGCTGCCCTCTGGGTAAGCCTGGGTTGGGCAGAGGACGAGCCTGACCGCTGCCTTTTCTCTCAGCATCCCGGTGAAGGAAGTCCTCCCTGGCATCATTAAGCAGGGCGTGAATTGCTTAGAATCCCAGGGCCAGGACACAGCTGGTAACTTCCTGCTCGGAATGGGGATCTGCAGAGGGTCTGCCAAGAACCCCCCAGTGCCCCAGGTAAGCTGCTCCAGGTCAGGACCGGAGTGGGTGAGGGGCTTCCCTCTGCTCATTCTCGTCCTCTCTGTGTCTACACTCTCCACAAAGCCACTTTCCCAGGGACCCTCCAAGCTGTCCCCTCTCACTCTGGTCCTTGGGTCTGCTCCTGCCATGTTGCCGTCCCCCTTCCAGCCTGTCACACAGTTGCCCTCTGAGTACTCCCGCTTTCTCCTTGCAGAGGGAGAAATGCTGTCCAAACAGCACCCAGTTCTCTGGTGGGATGCAGCTCAGGTCAGCTTGTATGACAGGCAGCAGGGCATCCAGGACTCCTGTCTGTACACACGTGTGCAACATATGAGTGTTGATGCACCCATGTCAAAACTAGAGCAGGTCGTGCAGACCCCTGGCATGGACCAGCTTCCTGGCTGCCCTGGTCCCCTGTCCTGTCTTTCTCCCCCACTCCCAGCGTCCCTTGGTACATTCTCGATTGCCCTCTGGCCAGCTCCAGCTAAGCTCCCTCATCCCAATGTTCTATTATGAAAATTTTCAAAGGTATAGAAAAGTTGAAATAATTGTCCCGTGAATACTCATACTTATTTGTAGGAAATTCTACCAAAATACACGGTATATTTGCCTTGTCACCTATCTACCCATCTACCCTTTCATCGCTGTGCTTTTTGACTTGAACTTTCTGGTCCCTGTCTTGCAGGCGTGGCTGTTCAGTGACCATCTCATCCAGCAGCAGGGGAAGTGCCTAACTGCCACCTCCACCTCCATCGCCCCCGGGTCTCTGGTCACACTGCAGGTGTGCAACCCGAGAGAAGGCAGGCAGGTAAGCCTCTTGCCCCTGGGCACAGGATGGCCAGAGCCCCAGGGGCACACGCAACGGGGGTGGCAGCCTCTGGCAGGAGAGCCTAGGTTGAGACATAGAGACTCAAATAAACTCTCCAGAATAAGACCTGTGAGGGACTACGTCAATATCTAGTTCAAGTCTATTATTTTACTCATGAAGAAATACTTCTTCAGGTAAATGTTTGTTAAATGTGTGTCCTGGGGCCAGCCTGGTGGCGCAGCGGTTAAGTGTGCGCGTTCTGATGCGGTGGCCCAGGGTTCGCAGGTTCAGATCCTGGGTGCACACCGACGCACCACTTGGTCAAGCCATGCTGTGGCGGTGTCCCATATAAAGTGGAGAAAGGTGGGCACGGATATTAGCCCAGGGCCAATCTTCCTCAGCAAAAAGAGGAGGATTGGCATCAGATATTAGCTCAGGGCTGGTCTTCCTCATAAAAGAAAAAAAAAATGACCATTCTGCCAGCCTGTGAGCTCTATGAGGGCAGGGACTATTCCTCTTGTCAATAGTGTCCCTAGCCTCTGACGACCACCACAGCCAGAATAAGTGTGAGCTTTTACTGAGAGCCTGTGCTAGGAGCTTTACGAATCTCATCTAATCCTCCCAGCAACCCAGCAGTATGGGCCCTGGTACTATCCCCATTTTATAGGTGAGAAAACCAAAGTTCGCTGAATTTAAGAAGCATATGTCAGATCACACAGCTGGGAAGGGGTGGGGCTGGGATTCAAGCCCAGGTCATTGTGACCTTTAAGCCCATGATACATAGCAGATGCTCAGTATTTCTTGCCTGCTAGCTGACTGGGGAAACTGAGATGCAGACATGTGGTTTCCAAGCTGTCATGCCAGCCTCACACGAGCATTGCTTTTCCATGTGTCAAACACTCTCATCCACCCTGTCCCCATTAACCCTGGGAGACAGGTAAGACCCACCTATTGAGGACGAAACTGATGCTCAGAGAGATGAAGTCATTTACTCAGGGCACACAGCAGCCAGTGACAGAGTCAGCCAGCTCCCTCCTGTGCCTCTCCCTTCCTGGCTGGGAAGGCTGCCCCTCTGCCCAGGGAATGGGACACAAGGGCCAGAGGCCTGCTCCAGCTCACCCTCTGTTGGCCCCTTCTCAGTAGCCCTCCCTGTGCCTGACCTGGCCAGCCCGCAGGCAGTGCAAGGGGTGAGGAGGGCGCCGGCTCTCTGATTTGCCGGCAGGGTTTTCCTCTCGCCTTTTTCTGTTTGCCTTGGTCAGCTTTTTCTTTAGGGATGACTGGCAGTTTGCTATTCCATTCTGGAAAAGAAGCCAGATCCTCTCTCCGCAGCCTCTGTGCGTGTGTGTGTGTGTGTGTGTCTGAGAGATGTGTGTGTCACTTCTAAAGCACTTTCTGGTTGGGGGGATGTGGCTTGTCCTGCCAGCCCCCAGGCTGCCTGCCCTCTGCCCCTGCCCTGCTGTGACGGGGGTCCTCAGGCTCCCCTTCACCTGGAGCACAGATCTCTCTGAGGGTCAAGCCTTGAGCCCACTCCCACCCACTCCCACCCACTCGCTGAGGCCAGAGCTCCCAGGGCAGCCACCGCTCAAGTACTTCTCCTCTGGGCTGATGCATCCGTTTCCCCTGTGTGCTGACCCAGCCTAAGAGGCTCCTAGGAATCTTCCTTGGCCCCTGCCATCCTGCTCCTGCAAGTCCTGCCAGGCCCCACAGCACTGGGCAGCTGTGCCCCTCTCCTCCAGGAGGACACTCTCCCACTGCTGGTCCCCTCTAGAATCTGGGCCTCCCTTCTTGTCCCTCTTTGGCCTTGTTTCCGAGGCCGCTTGGGTGTCAGGCATCCATGAGGTCCCTGTGCACTAGAGCCTGTTGATGGAGTCGGCAGGTCCCAGCTCTGTCATCCCCCTCACCTCTCTGAGCCTCAGACTCCTCATTTGTAAAACGAGGGCTCCCTCCTCGGCTGGCCTTGCAAGGAATCTGCAAGAACTGAGACTGTGGAGATGGGAGAGAGCCATAGGGGACATCGTTTCTCTGGCCAGGCCAGAACTGGGTGGCTGGGAGAGTCGGGGGCGGCCCCGAGACCGTGCCTGATGGCACCAGTAGGAAGCGAGAATCCTGCGATTTGGGGAGCAGGACCTAATGATCAGGCGATTCATTCATTCATCCATGCATTCATTATTCATAAAACAAAACTGCATTGGGTGCCTACCTTGTGCCAGGGAATGTGCAGATCATGTTGGCCACAAGGATGAAAGAAGGATGTGGTCCAGCAGTGCCCAGCTGGGGAGAGTGTGGCCAGCGCCCCAGGAGGTCAGAGACTAGAAGTGCACAAGGCAATAGGATGCTGTGAGTTCCAGGGGGACCAAAGGCCCTCTCCCACCCACTACCCCTGACCTTTAGGCCAGTACCTTCTCTGCTGGGGCCACGTGGGCCAGAGAGGCTGGTCCTCAGCCCCGCGCCTCAGCCCCGCATTCCCAAGGGCAACAGGCTGCGCAGCCTGCCCCCCTTATACCCCAGGTGCATATCCCAAGTTGGTTCCCCCTCTGCCCACCCCACATCCCCCTGCAGCTATAGCCATGCCCTACAGCTGGGTGCAGCCCATCTTCCTGCTCTGAGCTGCTCCAGCAAGAACACGGGCATCCCCCTCAGAGCCCTGTGGGCTACATCCATGTGGTCATGAGCACGTCCCACTTCTTAGGGAGGACAAGGTGGATATAGGAAGAGGGGAGATGGATGCATGGGAGGGAGACCAAATAGGAGAGAGACCAAAAATACACCTATCTCGCTATTTATTCTTCCCCAAGCCTTGAAACTAGGGTCTCAGACCCTTGTCCCTCCTCCTAAGTGTTGCAAGCAACACTCCATCCTCCATCCAGGCACTTCCAAAATGTTCCACAGGAACAACTCTTCTTCCGCTTGTTAAGCCTGGGGGAGGGGAGGCACAGGAGGTGAAGGCACTGACCCGGGAGCCCCTCATGACTCTGATAGGGGCCTCAAGTGCCCCCACCATCCCGCCAGCCTCACTTGTCATTGCTGCAGAGATGGTGGCCAGTTCACACGAAAGAGTGTAGGCAACTGGCCGCACAGTTACAGGCCAGGACAGAGCTTAGAGCTGCGGAAGAAGAAACCTTATTTGAAGAAGTAAAAGATTCACCTAGCCCAGGACGCAACTCAAGTGCCTGCAGGGAGTGGGGGGGGGGGGGGGCCTGGAGGAGAAAAGTAGGGACCAGGTGGGATTCCGTGGACTGAGACCAGAGCCCACCTGCAGCGGAGAGCAGATCTCAGCCCCAACCAGCTGATGCCACAGGAGGAACTGGGCCCAGGTCTAAAGGGAAGCTGGAAACGCGGATTTTTATGTGACAACTAAGCCAAATTTTAAATAAACTGTGCAGGCCAAACAAAATACATCTCTGAGTTAGATTCATTCAGCCCACGGGCCTCTGATATAGACAGAAACTTCCTGCCAGACTGCAGAAGCAAGAGCGCATCAGAAGGGACAGAGCTTACAGCTTGTGTGTGGGGTCGGGGAGCCTCTTGTGTAAGGGACACAATCTGTTTGAATGAGGAGCGTGTGTCCAGGTATATACAGGGCCATTTACATACATGTGAAATGAAGGTATGAACATTATTATTATTTTTAATCATTGTCTTCTCGTTCCTCTCCTTTCCCCTCTGTCTCTCCCCTCAGAGATGGAGGAGAAAAGCCTCTTTCATCCAGCATTCAGTCAGCGGCCTCTGCCTGGAGGCCAAGCCTGCCCAGCTGGTGACGAGCAAGTGCCAGGCTGACGCCCCAGCCCAGCAGTGGCAGCTGTTGCCACACACATGACGGTAGCCCCAGGGCCTCCTGTACCTTTTGCATGAGACTTTGGGACCGGAAGGGGTTAGGGTGGGGGAGTGTAAAGCGGGCCGTTTCCATCTCACATTTCTGCCGGAACCATCAGCAAACACCCCTGCCATGACACACGTTTCTCCAAAGCTTGTACGGGGAGGCGCAGGGGGCATGCCCGATGCCCTGGCCACCATCCCGGCCTTGCCCCGGGAGAGAAGGTCAGGATGCTGGACTGCTGCTGAGCAGAGACTGGGCGGGTCCCCTGGCCCTTTGTCCCCTCCCTTCGCCCTCCAGGGGGCCTGGACAGTGGTTCTTGTTGGCTGGAGAAAGCAAGGACAGAAGCCCACCCAGGGGCCTCGTTGGGTCCCAGGGCCATCCCATGGGATCAGGCGGGAGAGGAGAATGTGAGCAGTGTGGATAGGAAGGCTGAAGGCGGGGCGGGGGGTGGGGGGGCAGCCTGTGGGGCAGGTGGAGAACAGGAAGGAGGGGAGCAGCTCAGTGGCCTGTCCCAAGCAAGTGCTGGGTTGGGGGTGGGAGGGATGGGATCTGGGGCAAAGGATGGGTAATTTGAGAAGGACATGGGTGGCAGAGCGGCCAAGTACTGGAATGTGGGTCTCCTCCTGAGGACCCCGCTCCCCCCTGGCTGTACCAGCCCCAGGGCGTGTATCCCCCGTCCTGCGCTCTGGGCCCCACGTCCTTAGCAAGAGGCTGCAGGGGGATCTTCAGGGGCAGCCTTGGGACACAGTTTATTAAACAGATCCCACTTCTGTTTGGCCATGTGTCGGGCCAAGACCTCTCCCTTGGGCCTTAATGACCAGCTGGTGCCCTGTCCCCCTGCCTGGGCCCACGGTGACAACCCTGTAAGGACAGGCAGCCACAGGCACCACTGAGCAGCCCCATCCTCGTTCATAGTTTTTGACTCCTGCCTTCTCGAAAGCCTTTGCCTCTGTAAATACAGCATTAAAGGGTCAGGGGGCTAGTAAGAACAGGACCTTCTTTCTGGAGCGTAAACGTTCCCTAAGTCACTAGGGAGTAAGTCATGCAGGCTAAGCTTCATCCCCACCCCTCCCCACTACCGGAGGGAGGTCCTCGAAGGTCAGCCACTGCAGTGGGCCCGGAGGCTGGCTGGTGGCTCCTGTTTGTGTAGAGAGCTTCCAAGAGAGCTTTCCCCCTACCCCATGGCCTGGTCTGGGAACCGCTTCTGCTGTTCTCCATGCTCCTCTTCCTCCAGCCCACTGGCTCAGGCAGTGTGATCTTGGGCAAAAGACTGGTGATACTAGGACCCCTGGGGGTCCCTCTCCCAAAGCAAACCAGCCTGGGATGTTAGGGAGTTCATGGATTCCAGAGGGCCTAGGAATCTCCTGAAATTGTCCCCCAAGTAGTGCATGTGTGTGCATATATGCGTTTTCCCGGGGAGAGGGTCCGTGGATTTCCCCAGCTTCTTACAGAGGTCCCTGAGCCCCAAAGGGTCTGAACCTTGGCTCTGGACTGGAGCTACCATCCACCTGAGCTGCCATGCCCCTCTCCCTCCCCGGCGTGCCTAAACTGCCGTCGTCCTGCTTCCTCTGTGTGTCCCTTGGGGCCAGGAGCCAAGCGTCCGTGGTCCGCAGCACCCACCCTGGAAGGCTCTCGGTGGTTTCCTCTCACCTCCCGGCTCTCAGCAGCATCCTCTCAGCAGTGCACCCCTGGGCTCGCCAGCGTGGGGCCCTTGGCCCCCAAGGGCCACCCTTCTCCCGTCCTCCGTTGTAATGTCTCATCCACCACCGTCTCTGTTGCACGTGTCCACCCTAGCAGGCAGCGTGGACCTTTGGGGATGGGAGTGTGGGCTTCTCTCATTGAATGTAAAAGGACTACTTCTCAGAGAGCCTTCGAGAGGCCCCCTCCCTGTGGTCAGACCAGGCTTAGCACTTGTCAGTGTCCTTTGTGGGACTCAGCCCTATTCTGTCTTCGCTTTTCCTCTTCTTGACCAAAGCATGTGCCACTAGCTGTCCCTGAGGACCTCGTCTTTATGAAACACACACCTGGAATAAAACCACTTCTCATGTGTACACCTGCACCGGCGCCTTCCTTTCTGACTCCAGGGCCAAGCTCTTCAGCGCCCCCTCCCCTGCCTCGTGGGGAAGTCGGGGCCTCTGTTCTGTAAAACTGAAAACTAGACACGCTGAGGTCTAACTCCCTCCTGCACCTGATAGTTTGCTCCACGGCCTGCATGCCCCGTGGTACCCCAGGGACTCCTGGACGAGAGGCTGGCTGCTTGGGGGTGGAGGGGGGGAGCTAGCAGGTGGCCCTGCTGCTGGGGCAGGATGGGACCAGAGCCCAGGCTCCTGTGACCTCATCGCGGGACCCTACTTGGGGCTTCAAAATGGAAACCAAGGGGCTTCTCTGAATGACTGCCTTGCACCAACCCTCTCTCCTTCCCTGGGCGCCAGCCCTGGCCCCTCTGACCTGCCTGCCCCCTCCTCTCCCACACAAGAAGGCAGTGGTAACAATGCAGGTGGGATAATCTTGGTGGGTGGAAACAGCAAAATAATTTCAGAAAGAGCCCTACCAGCCTAGCCTTGTTTGATTGGGTAGCAGATGCTGTGCCTGATGTTTCCATAGAAACCAATGGAAAGCCCCCACCATTTCTGTGATCAGAAGCTGAACCTACCCAGGTAAAAATAAACCCTGCTTCCATGCACATGTGGGCAGGCTGGTGCTCAACTAACCCTCTCCAGAATGCAGCCATTTCTGCCCCAACCCCCACCCTGTCTCAAGGCTGCTCAGCCGGGATTCCCCAGAACTTCTGGCCACCAGGCTTGAGGGGCCTGGAGCAAAGCCCTGGGGCTGGTGACAGTTCCAAGCACACAGCGTGGCTGCAGAGTCCAGCTTGGGCTAAGCTGGGCAAAGGTGGTGATTTATTGCAGAAGACAGGCTGCAGTCTCTGTCTGTCTGTCCGTCTGTCCTCTCAAGGAGCACTACCCCCTGCCCACCACCTTCTTGGGCCTCCCTCCTGGCCAGACTAGGCCAGCTTTCCACTTTCTGTCTATTTTTACTCCCAGCCTTAAAGGCTCTGGTGGTGCCCTCTCTTGCCCTCCTCCTAGCCTACCTCTCTGGGGGCCCATTTTCTCTCCCACTCCCTTTTATTTCTGGAAACTAAGGTTATTAGCCTTTAGCCGGCTTCTGGAGGAATCAGCGAAAGCCCTTGGGCTGGCCCTTAGCAACAGGCATTACATGACCCAGCAGAAGAGGGAGCCTCCCAGAGCACTGGGGTAGGGGGTGCGAGGGACATCTGCATGAGGCCAACCTCCCATTTGTCCAGCAGGGAGGGGTTCCTCCATCCCTGGGCCTCTGTGACTTGGCTTCAGTTTTCACAAAGGCTCTTCCCCCAGGGGCCTCAGTAGGGGGTCTCCCCATTCCTGAAAACCTGGACATCGCTGTCCTCCAGGGGGTCTGGCACCCCCAGGCCTGCGGAGAAGGTCTTCCAGCATTGAATGGGGTGTGGTCCTCTCCCCCTGGTGGAACAGGAAAGGAAACCTGGAAAGGCTGGAGTTCACAATGTCGGCAACTTCATTCCCGACAACGTTGAAACGTCTTTCGTATTTCTGTGTGTCCCTGTGATGGTCTGAGTCAGTTTCCTCCAGAAGACGGGAGGGGGACCCAGGCAGCTTCTCTCATCTTAAGAGATCTTCACTGCCAGGCACTCGGCAAAGACCTCGAGCAGAAGCAGGGAGGGGCTGCTCTCTCCTGGCCTGGCAGCCGGCCTGTGTGAGGAGCCGAGCTGGACTGAGGCTCCAGAGCCATCTGAGGATGGCCCTCTGCTGTGGAATTCAACCCCATGAAGTGCGAGGAAGAGTGTAGGAGTATGGACTCCAGAGACCCCATCAGCTGGGTCCATGCCACTCTGCCAATTACCAGCTGTGTGGTCTTGAATAAGTTAATTCGTCTCTCAGCCTTGGTTTCCTCACCTGTAAAATGGGGGTACTCATAGCCCTAGAGGGTTTTCATGAGGACTGATTTGTTTAACAACCGCAAAGCATCTGGCCCTTTCTAAATGCTTAGTAAACATATGTTATTGCTATTATTAATCAACATTTTCTGAGTGCCTTTGCTAGATATGATGACACAAATGTAAACAAGTGCCTGCCCCTAGGAACTGATATTCCAGCAGGGCAATGGACACATCAACAGACAGCCATAACAGCGCGTGATAGAAGCCGCAGGGAAGGCGGCAGCTGTGGGAGCAACAAGGGGACCTCTCACTGTGGCCTGGGGGACATTCTGGGCCTTGCCTGCCTCAGGCTGGGCAAAGGGTGGGCTGGGTGAGGCCTGGTGAGGTCAACTGGCCACACTAGCCGGGCTGGCATCTCAGTGGGCGACTGCTGAGTGGCCTGGGCTTTTCACCCCAGTGCACACAGCATTCTGGCAACGTAGACCAGTATGTAATCATGGCAGAATTCTAGAAGGAAGCTATGGGAGCCATTTAAACTCAGACAGACATGCCTTCTGTTTCTTAAGCCAGTGACCATTCCTCCGGGCTCAGTTTTCTTCCTTGGGGAGGGCAAAAGAAAGGGTGGGACCAGATGGCCTGGAAAATTCAGGGATTCTTACCCGGAGAGAATGAATACGAATGACCGGGGGTATTCCTGGAAGATTCATTTTCTCCTTCCTCCCTGGCTCAGGTTATCTCTGACACCCTCAAGCCATCTGAAAACCAGGCCTGTCTTTCAACAATTCTTTCAAATAAGTGTCTCTGAAGGTGCGTCCAGATAACCTGCTGGAATCACCTGAGATGCTTGTAATCATGTGTGTTCTTGGGCTCCGACCCAGACCTGCCGACTCCGTTATGTGTGACAAGTGGCCCAGGTGATACAGATGCACATTGAGTCTGCAACCCTGTGAAGCAGGAGGGAGAGGAAGCCATGCAGAGGAGTCAGGATGGGCCCAGCTCCGATTGAGTACGCCGGCAGTAGACCTCACTGCGAGGAGGGGAAGCCAAGGGGAAGGAAGGCCACTCCTGTGCTCCTTACTGCACATCCCCTGGGAGCCAGATGAAGGGGGGGCCCAGATCTAGGAGCCAGAGGTCCAAGCCAGAACTGGCACCCCCTTAAGGAGAACAGCGGTGGACAAATGCCCCCCCCAGGAAACCCCTAGTTGGACAGGAAACCAGGGCTGGCAGGAGGGTCTGGGGTACCGGGTCTAGAACCAGGTGGGAAGAGTCTCCAGAGGGGGTTGCTTAGGGCCTCCATCGGGGCCTCTGCCCACCGTCTAGGTTAGAGGCAGCTCCCAGCGTGGCAGGAGGCTTGCTGAAGTGTGGTGGCCCACAGGCCGCATAGCCCTCGGGAAGCTGCAGAGCTCCAGGTTCCTCTGCTCACGATGGTAAGGGCTGCCCTTGCTCTGCTCTCCAGAGCCTTGCTCTCCACGAGGATGGCATTGTGGGGGTTGTTAAGGTTCAATCAGGTCACAGGAAGTGGTGAGGGGCAGCAGGTGGAGCAGCAGCACAGCACCGGGAGCTTTCTCCTGGGTGTGTGCGTGACCTCGGCCCTGTGCTCACAGGCTGCAGCTGCCGGTGGAGGGCAGGACACTGAGCTCTTTCATTCTGAGGGATGCTGGGAAGGTGAGTAGGCTCTGGGCAGCGGTCTGAGCTCCTTGAGGATCCCCCTCATGGATCATGCAGACTCTCACACCTGTGGCATCTTCACCATGAACATCATCAAGCCCACGATGATCTGCTGAGCACCTACTCCACAGAGGACATGGAATGGGCTTGAAGGAGCCCTGTAAGCCACCGATGGTCAAGGCCATCCATCGCCGGACACCAGATAGCCAGGCCAACCTCAGCTCCCACCCTCTGTTCTTCACCCTACAATCCAGGCAAACTGACCTGCGTCCTGTTTCTGGAAGTTGCTTTCTGCCTTCTCTTGTCTGCGCATCTGCTGTTACTTCCACCCTCTACCTTGTCATCTCCATGGGCTGAATGCTACCCACTTGCCAGGCAAATGCTGCTTCCATAAGGAAACCTTCTCTGATCTCCCACCTGTCTGAAAGCATCTCTCCAGCTTGTTTCTTCCACGTCTTGAATGTTCGTCTCCAGCCGCAGTGAGCACCTTCCTCCTTACGCTGCGATGTGGCCTTGTCTTTTATAGACCCTATTTGTCTTCTCTTTTCCATTAGACTGCAGCTCCTTGATAACAGGCCCTATGTCTGCTCCAGCTTTATGCTTCCCACAGCCAAGCACAGAGCCTGGTGCTCAGACTCACAGGAAATGTCGGCTTGCCGAATGAATGAAATAAAAGATTCTAGCTGGTTGTTTTTCTTTTTTTAAGTGATAAGGCATTTTTGCATTTAGGAATTAGTACATTGCATTCAGGAAGCACTCTATATATGTTCACTTTTCTCTCACTTCTCCTTAAAAGCTTGGTATCTTCCCGATTCCACCCTTCCTACGTATTAGTTGTCTCTAAGCCCTCAACAACAATGCATTGGTGATGCCGAGGGCTGACATGGATTGAGCATTTCCTGGGTACCCAGAACTTGCTACAGCTACCATGTGCATTCTCTCATTTGGTCCCCAACATCCCCCATGAGGTAGGTTCTAGTATGCCCACTTTATGGATGAGGGAGTGGGGGCTCAGTGAGGAGAAGAAACACACCCAAGAACAAATAGTGAGGTTTAAACTCAGTCCCACAGAAGAGTGGTCACTGGTTCTCAAAGTGCGGGTCTCACAGACCAGCAGCGTCAGTATCTTACTGATGAACTTACTAGAAATGCAAACTCTTGGACCCCACCCAGACTTACTGAATCAGAAACTCTGGGGGTGGGGTCAGCCATCTGAGTTTAACACGCCCCAGGGGATTCTGACGCACTCTCAGGTTTGAGAGCCACTGGTTTGGTGACTGAGATGGGTCCTGGTCCCCTGACTGGAGGGCATGGGTCACCACCTGGCACAGAAGGCTCAGAGAGCTGATGCCGAGTGCCGCAGGCCTTGCCTCTGCTAAGCAGGCTGCCTCCCACAGAGCTCTGGGCTTGATGGATCTCTCCGGGCAGAGGGTGGGTGGGTGTGAGGCTGGGCCAAGGTTTGCCGCTGAGCCAGATGCCACATGCCAACTTTGCTTTGTGTGATTTATGAGTTTCTTCCCCAACACCAGCCACAGATGGCCGACTTGGTTATAGAAAAGCTTCCACCCCAGAAGATTCATTAATCAACAAATCAGTGCTACACCTCCCAGCCCGCAGGACGGGCATATGGGGCAAAGTCCTTTCTGTGGATCATTTGACTGATGACATTCATAGCCAATACTATCACTTATTCACCAGTCACTGAGATTCACACATTTTAGCTTCTTTAATCCTTAGAACAACTCTCTCAGGTAGGTATTTTCATTATCACCCCTTTTATAAACTAGGAAATTAAAGCCCAGGAGATTAACACACTTGCCCCAGATTTACTTAGCTAGTAGGAGGTAGAGCCAGGATATAAAATCAGGAGGTCTAACCCAGAGTCCATGCTCTTTGCTGCCCATTATTGCCTTTCACGTATTAGTTCGTATCCTCATACGAACCCCAACACTTTTGTGTTATTTCCCCATCTGCACTTAAGGAAACTGAGGCCCCCTGCAAAGCTCTCAGTCTCACTTCAGAGCCCAAGTCTTGTCCCCCGACACCCCACATCCTTTCATGGCTGATTCTTAGAAGCCTGAGAGGAAGGGTGGGCCTGGATTGGCTCTACTATCATCATCTACAGATGTAGCAACAGGTTGAGAGGCCAATACGCCTGGAGTCACAGAGCAGGAAATGGAGAGCACCAGGTCTCGGGAGACCCGAGAACACGTTCCACGACACAGTGACAGAGGCAACTGCTGATGGCTCTGCCTGGTGCCAGATGTCTTCTCTGGAGCCCGGGAGGGTGAGACCCCGAGTGATGTGGCCCCACAGGCCAGGGCCGCTTTGCCGCACTGTCTGCTTTCTCCCTGCATCCTGGCCAGGGCTAGTGTTTTCCAAATGTCCTCCTGGCATTAAGGTTCTCTGTTCTGCGTTATTTCTCTCAGGCTCAGTTTTGTGCTTGTTCAGGTGGATCTCCTTGTGCAGACCTGCGCCTGTGGCTTCATCCACCTGCGGTGGGGACTTGAGGGTGCTTCATGAAGCCCAGTGGGTTCCCTCACGGTTTTCACCAGGCACCTGGGTGTTTGCGTCTTCATCAAGCAGCTGGGCTTATTTTAGATGTATTATAACAAATGTGTCCATCTGAGTGTTTCTTGGCTGCTTTACAGCGTGACAGGAGAGGTGGAGAGAAGAGTTCCCGCCCGCCTTGCAGTAAGAGAACAATTGCTCTAGCTCCGGCCCAGCCATTTATGAGCCAGGTGACCTCCAGCAAGCCACTCAGGCTTCCCGAGCCTCAGTGTCCTCAACTGAAAAACGGGGGTGATGTGGGGGAAGCTCAAAGGAGAAAATGTCTGTGGTCAGGCCTTGGAAGCTGGAAGCACATGCAGCAGCGGGGAACACTAGGGAGTACTTCTCTGACCCTGGGGCAGGTCAGAGCTGCCAGAGCCCAAGGCTGTGGATCTTCTGGCTGCTGAGGACATTCTCCAGCCATCAGGGCAAGGCCTTGCACCTCAGACACGGCGGCCCGAGGCAGTGGGAAGCCGACCAGGAGAGAAGACGTGGGGAGTCTGGTTGTCCACTTGGTTCCTGAGCTGGCAATCGCTGATCTGGCTGTGGAAGCTTTTTTGGTGGCACTTGCTTTTCCCTTTGAGAAGCAAGGAAAGTAGATTCAGCAGGGACTTGATGTTCCAACAAGGCTTTGAAAATCTTCAGACTAGTGAGGACGGGCTGGATGGGAGCTGGGAGGGAGGGTCATGCGGCAGGAAGTGGTTCCGTTCGTCTGGGGTCTTCAGAGCAGAGCTGCCTTTCTCTCATCTGCATCCCAGCCTGACAGGAATTAGGGCTCTCTGGGCCTGCCCCATGGAGCAGAGGAGATGGGGGCCACGATGACTATCCTAGGCCAGTGGCCTCTGTCTGTGGAGGCCACACAGGGCACAGCCTTGCTACTCTCAGATGGCCTGAGGGAAGATGACAAAGCCACACTGTTGAAAAGGCCCCACATTTATCAACGACACAGAGAAAGCTGTGGTGGGGAGGCTCCTTCCCAGCCCAGGGTTTATGCTGCCTGGCAGGGCAGAAAGCAGAGGCTGTGGAGCCAAACCTAGAGCTGAAGCCTGGCTGCTTCTCTGGGCAACTTGCAGCACGTTAATCTTTCTGAACCTCAGTCCCCTCATTAGTGAAACAGAGATAATACTGCCTACTTCTTAGGGATGTTGTGCGAGTTGAACCAGGTGACATTCGTGAATGGGCTGGAATAAAGAAAGAAAAGGGGGTATGGTCCCCAAAGGAGTACCCAAACTCTTTGAGGGGAGAAGTATTTGTCTTGTTCGCAGCTGGACCACCAGAGGTTGACACAGAGGATGTGGTCAATGTGTTTGTTAATGAATGAAGGAATGAATCAGTGTAGCTCTGTGTGAGGCAAACGAGACTCTCTGGGAAGGCCTTGACTCCAACCCCAGCCCCAGCCCTGGCTCAGGGTCCCAGGACTCCAAAAGGGGGCATGTGTTCAAGATAGGTACATGCGGGGCATGTAAACTTTGCAGACAGAAGAGTCCCGGCAGGCATGGCTCTGAGACACGGACAAATGGAGGTAACTCATGGGCAGGAGTGCCGGGAGCTCCCCTGAGATTGTCCACCTCCATCCCTAGTCACTGGGTGGGGGCCTTCCTAGGGGATCCCTGGGTGTCTACACTTCCCCCCTCTACCTTGCAGCAGGGTCGTATTGGAACTGCCTGCACTTCTCTGTGCTCCCACTAGATTGCAAAGTGCATGAAGAAAAGGACTTGTCCACAGCACCTAGTACACTGCCTGGCACCCGGCAGGTGCTCCATAACTGTGTGCTGAATGACTGAACGAGGGCAATAGAACCACTGTCCTCCCTCAGCTCTGAGAGCCTGCGGTCTGGGGACGCAGGGTTTGGACGCACGTCAGTTTGTTCTCGGCTTTCTCTTCTAATCCGGCTGTTGACGTGGGTTTCAAGGAATCAGGTGAGGTTTGACCAGTGAAAATTCCTTTTCATCAGGCACAGGAGACCCAGCATTTGCAAGTTAATGCCCAATCAGTGTCTGATTAAACAGACAGTGAATGTGAGAAGAAGTGGAGTACACTTCTTCCATCTCACAGTGGAGATGATGCAGCAAATACAGATGAGGGATGCACCTACCTGGTAGGAAACCGCCTTACATACTGATGAAATCGTTAAATGCTAAAGCAATGAAAACAGTAGCTTTGGGATTATCTAAGGTTTTAGTTTAAACTGGCAGCAAAGAGAACCTGATGAAGGCTTACTCTGTGGTCCAAGCCGTGGTCTTCTTGAAGCTTCTGCCCAGGGCCATGTCTCGGCTCAGGATGTAGGAGTCTTTAGTTTATTTGCATACAAATTGCAAACATCTACAAAGTCTACGCTCAAGCAATTTTTAAGTAAAATGTTATTGCTTCCCTGAAGGCTATAATTCCTTGGTTTTTCTCCTCAATATTCTTCTCACTTAGCAGCCACTCACTTTGACCCAGATTTTCCACCTCAGGAGTGTACAGGGAGTGGAAGGAGCCAAAGGAAGGGAGAACAAAGAACGGAGTGGGTGGCTGGGCGATGGAACCCGCTTTCAGGACACCCACAGCCCGACCTAAGTGTTTTAAGTATTATTGAGTTTAATTCTCAAGCCCACTCTGTGGGGTAGACACTATTATCTCCATCTGTAACGAGGAAATCAAGGTTCAGAGATGTTATGTGAGTCGTTCAAGGTCACACAGCTAGGAAATGGCAGGACCCGGACTCCCAAGATGTCTGACTCCCAGAACTACATTCTTAAACTATTCTCTCTCTGTAAATCACTTACTCCACATAGCTTTCAATATAGAAGGCAATCCTGTTAAAGTTATTAACAATAGTGTGCAGAGTCTGCTGACTTGTCTCTAAACTGTTTTCAAATCTGAATGTGCTGAGGAGATTTCTGGAATTATCATCAGGATAGGGCTGACTACATAATTTGTGGGGTTTAGTGCAAAATGAAAATATGGGTCACCTAATTCATAAACTATTAAGAATTTCAAAATGATGACAGCAGAGCATTAAACCAGGTGTGGGCCCTTCTAAGCAGAGGGCCCCGTACGACTGCACAGTTTGCATGCCCATGAAGCCAGCCCTGAGTCGGGGTTCTGGGTGGAAACATGTCTGTTTTATCCTGGAACCTGGCATTAAAACACTGTTGGCTAATTGAATGAATCAGTGCAATAAATATTCATCTACTACTCCATACCAAGCAGTGTTCCAGGCACAGGGAATACAGCAGGAAGCAATGCATACAAGGGCCCTGACCCCCTGGAGCATGTATTCTAGAGACACAGAAAAACAGGTAAACCAAAAGATGTACAACATTGTTCCAAGATACTAATAGGTGTTATGCAGAAAACGAATGGGACCAATGTGATTGAGTTACTAGGAAGGTAAGGGCTAACTGTAGATGGGGCAGGAGTTGGCATTTGATGCGAGACCTGAGCGAGAGGAGCCAGCCTGAGGATTACCAGGGGAAGGGCCTTCTGGGCAGAGGGAGGAGGGAGTGCAAGGCCTTGCAGGGCATGCAGGTGGCCTGCATGAATGAACGGCAAGGTGGAGTAGACGCCGAGTCCTGAGCTGTGCTCGCACCATGACAGCCCCCTGCCTACCTATCCAGCCTCAATTTGTGCCACTCTCCCTCTCAGTGTCTGTGCCAGTCTTCAAATTCTTCAAGTGCACCAACCTCTTCCCTGCTTAAGGCCCTTGCACAGCAGGTCCTCTGCCTATAGCACGCTTCCCCTGCTCTGGCTGGTTGGCTCCTTGTCATCTTGCAGATCTCAGCCTAAATGTCAAGCCTTAGAGGGGCCTCTGCCCATACAAGCTCAAATAACTCAAAATATTATTCTCTCTCATAAAACCCTAATGATTTCCTTCATATTGGTAACCACATTGGTTTTTAGTTTTGACCATAAGCCCCAAGAAGGTATCATGGAATCAGGGTCATGTCTGTTTCATTCATTTATGAACCTTGGTTGAGGCAATAAAAATGAGAGTTGACTCTCGGCCCCATACTACTTTATAGTCACACATCACTTAACAACGGGGGTACGTTCTGAGAAATGCATCGTTAGGCGAGTTTGGCGTTGTGCAAACATCATAGAGTGTACTTACACAAACCTAGATGGTATAGCCTACTACACACCTGGGCTATATGGTACTAATCTGATGGCACCACAGATGTATGTGCGGTCCATTGTTGACCAAAACATCATTATGCGGCACGTGACTGTATAATGGAACCATTATTCACAGGCAAGTGCAGCTAGGAGTAACTCCTTGATACCATAACTTAATTAATTAGCTAATTGATTAACTAAACTATAAACACATATTGAGAATCTATTATTTGGAAGGCACTAGGGATTCCAATATGAAAGGTTTAGTTCCTCCTTCAACGAGCAGAGATTATTAAGGGAGGTGGATAATCACACCAACATTTCCACACAGTGTGATAAGAACCACGACAGGATGCTCCTAGAGCTCAGACGGTAGGAGAGTAGAGGGATCAGGTGATCAGGGAAGGCTTCCTGGAGGTGATGATACCTGAGTTAAGTCTTACCCTATGATTAGGGGTTAGAGTGTGTGGGCTTTGAGGAACTAGACATGCCTATAAAAGGAAGGGTGTGTGCAAAGGCATGGAAGAGATCACGTGGTATATACTTGGAACTGTAAGAAGTGTGGGGGGAGCAGGAGGAGGATTGGTGGGAGTTAAGTTTGACAGGTGGGCAGGTACCAATCATGAAGGGCCTTGGGTATCAAGTTAAAAATTTGGATTTTATTTATTTATTTTTTGTGAGGAAGATCAGCCCTGAGCTAACATCTGTGCTAATCCTCCTCTTTTTGCTGAGGAAGACCAGCTCTGAGCTAACATCTATTGCCAATCCTCCTCCTTTTTTTTTCCCCCAAAGCCCCAGTAGATAGTTGTATGTCATAGCTGCACATCCTTCTAGTTGCTGTATGTGGGAGGCGGCCTCAGCATGGTCAGACAAGCGGTGCGTCGGTGCGCGCCTGGGATCCGAATCCGGGCCGCCAGTAGCGGAGCGCGCGCACCTAACTGCTAAGCCACCGGGCCGGCCCATGGATTTTATTTTAAGAGTAATAGAGAGCTTTAAAATTTTAAAGCAGGAAAGTGACATAACTGGATTTTTCTTTATAGGAAAATTTCTCTTCCACAGCAAGAAAGAGGATAGACTAGGAGAGACTAGTGGTGAACATCTATTCTTTTATCAGCAGAACCACCCCCTCTTTTTCCTGGGAAATACTCCTTCTCTTGTAGTTTGAATAGAAGCTTCCATTTTGTTACAGACTATTAGTTATCTATTGCTGTGTAACATCACCCCAGAATTTAGTGGCTGAAAACAACTAACATTTATTGTCTCACAGTTTCTGTGGGTCAGGGATCCAGGAATGGCTTCACTGGATGGTTCTGGCTCAGGGATGCTCATGAGGTTGCAGTCAGAGTGTCAGCCAGGGCTGCAACTATCTCAAGGCTCAACCGGGGCTAAAGAATCTGCTTCCAAGGCCACTCACAAGGGCCCCTTGACAGGGATGTCTTACAACATGGCAGTTGGCAGCCTCCAGAGTGAACAATCCAAGACAGAGTGAGAGAGCACAACTAAGATGGAAGTCACAGTCTTTTTATAACTTAATATTGGAAGTGAGTCCATCACTTCATCTGTATTGTATTCATTAGAAGAGAGTCATTAATAAGTCCAGCCCTCACTTAAGAGTAGGGGTTTACACAAGACATGACTACTAGGACATGGGGATCATTGGGGGCCATCTTAGAGGCTGCTTACCACACAGGTCCCACTTCTTCCTTAGGTCAGGTGCCCCAAGCTCGCCCAACCAGAACATTTCCTTGGGATTTGTGAACTCCACTAGGAAGAAGGAATCTTTCTAAGTGGTGAAGCTTGAAGACTCTGTGGACAGCCATGCTCCCCACCAAGTGGAAGAGGTTGGTCCATGGGAAGAATGAAGCTGACACAGGGAAGGAGAGACCAGAAACGGTAAGCATTCCTGACTGCCCATGTTTCTGGTTCCATTTGACCCTGAGATTCACCTGTGCTCTGGCTCTTCCTATAGTTTGATTATACGGGTCAATAAACTACACCCCTTCTATTGTTGCCTAAGCTAATTCAAGGTGGGTTTCTGTAACAAGAGAATGACAACTGACTAACTGATTCAGTTAGTCTGAGTCACACTGAGGCAGACAAGTCAGTCAGGAAACTACTGCAGTAATTCAGGTGAGAACTGATGAGAGCATGAACTAAGGCACTGAGAATGGTGATTCGGGCCCAGCCAGGAGAACACAGAAGAACTGAAGGCAGGGATCAGGTAGGGCTGTCTCATTCACCATGTTATCTGCAGAGGTTACTACTGTGTCTGGCACACAGTAAGTGCTCAGTAAATATTTGTGGAAATGAATGATTAAATGAGTGAATCAAGGCAGGGAAAGAGAAGTAAAAGCAAGACTTGCTGACCAATAGGATATGGAAAATGAGAAAAATGAAGAAATAAAACCGACTCAGGTCTCAGGCTTGAATGGCTGGCTGGCTGGCAGCCCTACTCAAGATAGGAAGGGCTGCTGTGGACAGGGCCAGCACAGAGGGGTGATGAGTTCAGTTTTGAAGTACTGGCATGTGTTTTCAAGATGAGTGGCTGGTCTTAGGGAACTGAGAGGTTAACCCATCTAAATGAGGAACATCTGTGTCCTTGGCCTCCTTAGCTCTGACCTCGTAAGCAACTGAGGGACGCAACTACACGCACTCAAAGCCTATTGACTCGCTAGAGAAAGACCTAATTTCACAAATAGGCAATGATCACAACCACCTCGGGGACTGGTGGTCTTTGATTAGGAACGGTCTAAAGTTAGCATGACAAAACCAGCTATCAAGTGTCAGCCTAATGATCCTGACTCCCAGCACAGTTCTCTAGGGTCCCCTGCATTACAGCTTACTTCCCAGCCAGACGGCGGAAGCTTATGGAGATGCGTCGAGAAGCTTGGAATTGGGTATTCAGAAAACACATTTGCTTTTCTCTAACAGGAACAATGTGTCAAATGCAACTACCCATACTGAGGCTGGGCAGAGTGGGCAGCTTTTTAAAAACTGGCATTGTAAAGCTGTCAGAGGTGGGAAATGTCCCCTTTATACTGGCACTCTGTGTTCAGTCAGAAGCAGTCTAGGGAGACGGTTAAGCAAATGTTGTTCAATTCCACCAGAATTTAGTCTGAAGTGCTGACTGTTTACATCCCTGAGCGGAGCTCATTAGCATGTGTCAGAAATGCAGCTTCAGTGGCTCCACACATCCCCTGCTGCTCCCAGGCTTGCAGAATGCCAGCCTGACACAGCACAACTAGCTCGGCTTCCCTGCAAGTTCCTCCTGCCCTAGTGGCCAAATGTACAGAGCAAAGGCTTCTTTTGCGACCCAAATATGTCCTGCTTTGAGAATGCAGCATTCCCTCTTCTGAGCTCAGGTTGCGGGGAGGGCGCCGGGCAGAGCAGCCAGGCTGGGTGGAGTAGTGAAAATGAGGGGCTGTAATGGGCAAATCACTATAGAGGGGTGACGGATGAGCGCTCACTGCCAGCCTCAGAACCATCATATCAGCTTCAGCACTACAGCAGTGTAGTAGTCAAGACAGGATTGTAACTGCATTATCAATCTTCTTTTTTTTTAAACTTTCCATTATGGAAAATTTCAAGCATATAAAAAAGCAAAGAGATGAATACCCACAACCCAGTTTCAATAATTATCAATTTATGGCTAACCTTGTTTCATCTAAATTATTCCACTGGATTATTCTGAAACAAATCATGGATAATATGTCATTTTACCTGTATTTCAGTACGTACTCTAAAAGATAACAACTTTAAAAAAATAACCACAGTACCATTATCAAAGCTAAACAACCTTACTCCTTAATACTGGTGGAATCTTACACTGGTGAGTGAAGGAGGCTCCTGCACCCCCTCCTCCTTTACCCTTGATCTCTACCAGGAACAATGTGTCTAATGCAAAGCAACAAAAAGCCAAAGGACCCAGGCTAGGCAAGATTATGCTCACACTAGTTAGCACCTTTAGTCATTTTAAAACATTTCTTGAAATAGCCTAATAGAGAAGTTAAAGTAAACAGCAACCCTCACGTTTTTATCAGACTTTTGGCATTTCCCAGCGCTATAAGGACACCCCATTAGACAACTAGGAAGTGCTGGAAGGGGAACAAGACTCTTTGTCTGATCAGCTGGTGGCTGGACTGCCATAGGGTCCCAGGCCTCCACTAAGGTACAGGACAACTTCATGGTAACGTGAGTTTTTTAGACTTCTGGTAGTATTGTTTTAACAACTGTATTAAATATTTCTTGGGAATAAATTTTATTAAAGTATAACATACATATAGAAAAGTGCACAAAACTCTAAAAGTTTGTTTTGTAGTAATAATTATCACTTACTGAGCTCTACATTTGTCCGGAGGATTAGGTTAAACCCTGAAAATGAGATATAAACAGCACAACTGCTATTAGGACAGCTGGTCGTATACATGTTTACCGTGCAAAATCATCTTCATGGATGAGCAGGATGTGAAGGGCATCCCCCTGAGGAGTGGCCTGGAGTGGGGAGTCAGAGGCTGAGTAGGGGGAGATGTCTACGCGGAGGGTAGCTAGGTGAGGTGAAGAGGCTGTCCACACAGGGAAGCCTGAATGAGCCTCTTATCCATGGGCTCTTGGGACAGCATGCTCCATGTTGAGCACCAGCACTGACCCACTGTTGGGTGGTCTGTTGAAGTGGTGATACAGAATCTTTTATACAAACTGTATAATCCCAATATCTAGGCTGGTCAGTTCAAGAAATTACTGGGCAATATTACAGAGATGGTCACTGTTCACATACAGGTCACATAGGCCTCAAATATTCTATTGTTTAAGTAGTGATCATTAGCTGTTTACATGAAGATGTAATTTCTCATTCCAAGTACTTGAATAGATCCAGAGGGCCTGGCTCAGAGAAGCCACCAAATATTGGGTTTTCAAGGCTTTCCACCTTTGGATCCCTTAGAGCTGCATCAGGACTTTGTGCTAATTTGCCCTCAACAGTGTTTTCATACCTGTACCTTCAAATCCTTTTGTAACATTCCTCTGAAGGTAGTATGAGGCTAACAACTCCACCACTACAAATGCAACTTCCTATTGGGATTTGCTTAATAACTGGGAAGAGCATTATGATAATCCTTCCTGGAATTTTATCGTAGGTGGAAGTGGGTGACTGTGCTTCTAACAGGCATCCGGGCTCACTGACAGCATCAAGGACAAAGCAATCTTTAGAATGGCCAGGGCCACTGGGGTGAAGTGGACCCACATTATTGAGTGCTCTTCAAACTGTTCACCCTAGAGCAGGTACCAAAAGACTCAAACATACTTTTTCTCTCAAAGACTAGAGGGGCAACATAGTTGGCCAAACCTGGGGGTTCTGGAACAGAGTAGGTACTCCACAACAAATGCCAGTAAGTGAAGGCAGGAGTTAGCATTATTACCATGGCAACCCCTTCAACCTCAGGCTTCCAAGGAAGAAATCATGATCTATCCCTTCCTCTTGAATTACACTCCAGACACCTTAAATTCAAACATCTGTTGACATGGACCCAGGGCCTATCTCAGTTAAGTGATGTAATCAGTCCTTATTAGCCTTCTCCCTACTCTCTTGAAAAGCATAAAGAAAATTACCTTTGGCACAGAAGAGGCTTTTAAACCAAGTTCTTAGAGGAAGATGGGCAAGGATGTTAGCCCAGGGCCAATCTTCCTCAGCAAAAAGAGGAGGATTGGCAACAGATGTTAGCTCAGGGCTAATCTTCCTCACTAAAAATAAATAAATAAATAAATTGCTAATTGCTAAACCAAGTTCTTCACAATACCCCTCAAATTGAACATCCAGTTGAAGCATACTATTACAAAAAAGAAAAGAGTGTGCTAGATAAATTGACACAGGATCTCTAAATGTAGCTGAAGGGATTACTATTGTCTGCAAAGGTAAAATTTCTTAGGTCAGGCTTACAAGTTGAACTATGTAGCGGAGGAGACAGGAAAGTGAATCACTAAGAAATTACCCTCCTCTAAGGTTTCTATCACTGAAGTTTCCCTCAGACATCATCTAGCCTCTTCTAACCTCTCCATCTCCCAAATGTCCTCGTGACTTCAGTCTCTCAGCCCTCCTTATCTCTTAGCTCACCACTCACTCACCTTTGTGTCTAGCCTTGAGCTGGGTTAGCCTTTTGATATTATGCTTGTTACCTATGATTCCTTGCCACTTTACACTCCCCCAATCCCAGCATTCTCTCTCATAACAATTTTATATTGCTCCTTGTACTAAAGTTATGCTCTTCTCTTCCTCTACTAGATGGTGAGATCCATACTGCCTAAGATTATTCTTTATTCGATTATGTACCTTGCAATGTTTAGTCACATTCAATTACTATTTACTGAATGTCTAATACAAACCAGGCACTTTCCTATATGTTATTTCATGGAAAG
Source organism: Diceros bicornis minor (assembly GCF_020826845.1). Taxonomy (NCBI): domain Eukaryota; kingdom Metazoa; phylum Chordata; class Mammalia; order Perissodactyla; family Rhinocerotidae; genus Diceros; species Diceros bicornis. Next base: position 17,889,156 of record NC_080763.1, read on the forward strand.
CAGTGTGGTGTAGGATATCTTGCTACTCAAAGTATGGGCACCTGGAAGTTTGTTAAAAATGCAGAAGGTCAGAGTCCACTTCAGACCTGAATCTGCATTTAATAAGAACCCAGGTGTGCAACATTCAGAATGAGAAGGAGTGGTAAAACACACATCACGATCTCCTGAGAGCTTTTTATTTCATGTATTTCGAAGTTCTGTTATTGGGAACATATACATTTGAGATTATATCTCTTGGTAAATTTACCCTTTTATGATTATAAAACTTCCCTCTTTATTCCTGGTAAAATTCCTCATTATAAAGTCTATTTTGCCTGATACTAAGTATAGCCACTTCAGCTTTTTATGCAAACATGGGGGGCATATTTTCCTCCATCCTTTTACTTTTTTTTTTTTTTTTTTTTTGCTGAGGAAGATTCGCCCTGAGATAACATCTGTTGCCAATCTTCCTCTATTTTGTACATGAGCTGCTGTCACAGCATGGCCACTGATAGATGAGTGGTGTAGGTCTGTGCCCAGGAACTGCACCCAGGCTGCCGAAGTGGAGAGTGGCAAACTTAACCACTAGGCCATGGGGGCTGGCCTCCATCCTTTTACTTTTAACCTATCTGTGTCTTTATATTTCAAGTGAGTTCAGCACATAGTTGTGTCTTGCTTTATCAATCCAGTCTGACAATCACAGTATTTTAATTGGAGTTTAGACCATTTACATTTAATATAATTACCAATATGACAGGGTCTAAATCTACCATCTTGCTATTTGTTATCTATTTGCCCAACCTATTCTTTGTTTAGGGGGTCCTGGAACAGAGGAGATACTCCACAACAAATGCCTGTTGCTGGTGAAGGCAGGAGTTAGCATTATCATGGTAAACCCTCCAACCCCAGGCTTCCACATCATCCTGCTTTCTTTTGGATTGAGGTGGTTTTTTTTTTTAAGTGATTGCTCTCAGGTTTACAAATAGGTATCTTTAAATTTTCAGTCTACTTTCAAATGATATTATACTACTTCATATCAATGTTAAAAACATATCAAGCACATATTTCCAATTTCCCCTACTGTACTTTGCACAATTGTTGTCATACATTTAATTCTAGATGTTATAAACCACACAGTACATTCGTACTTTATTTTTTTTTTAATTATTATTTTTTTGTGTGAGGAAGATCAGCCCTGTGCTAACATCTGCCAATCCTCCTTTTTTTGCTGAGGAAGACTGGCCCTGGGCTAACATCCGTGCCCATCTTCCTCCACTTTATATGGGATGCTGCCACAGCATGGCTTGCCAAGCAGTGCATCAGTGCGTGCCCGGGATGCGAATCGGCGAACCCCGGGCCGCCGCAGTGGAGCATGCACACCTAACCGCATGTGCCACAGGGCTGGCCCAGTACATTCGTACTTTAAACAGTAAATTATCCATTAAAGAAATTTAAAAATGAGAAAAAAGTCTTTTGTATTTGCCCACATATTTATCATTTCTGGTGCTTCTCATATATTTGTGTAGATCCAAGTCTTCATCTGTTTTTATTTTCCTTTTGCCTGAGGAACTTCCTTTAACATTTCCTGTAGTGCAAGTATGCTAGCAACCAATTCTCTCAGATTCTGTTCGTCTGAAGAATCTTTATTTTTTTATAATTACTTTTTTTAATAATTTCCTTTTTTTTTTTTATTGCGTTAACATTGGTTTCTAACATTGTTTAAATTTCAGGTGTACATTATTATACTTCTATTTCTGCATAGATTACATCATGTTCTCATGTTCACCACTCAAATACTAATTACAATCCATCACCACACACATGTGCCTAATTATCCCTTTCGCCCTCCCTCCCTCCTCTCTTCCCCTCTGGTAACCACCAATCCAATCTCTGTCTCTGTGTTTGTTTGTTGTTGTTTTTATCTACTACTTAATGAGAGAGATCATACAGTATTTGACCTTCTCTCTCTGACTTATTTCACTTTGCATAATACCCTCAATGTCCATCCATGTTGTCACAAATGGCTGGATTTCATCGTTTCCTATGGCTGAGTAGTATTCCATTGTGTATATATATATACCACATCTTCTTCATCCATTTGTCCCTTGATGGGCACTTAGGTTGCTTCCAAGTCTTGGCTATTATGAATAACACTGCAATGAACACACGGGTGCATGTATATTTACACATTGGTGTTTTCATGTTCTTTGGATAAACACCCAGCAGTGGAATAGCTGGGTCGTATGGTAGTCTATCCTTAATTTTTTGAGGAATCTCCATACTGTTTTCCATAGTGGCTGCACCAGTTTGCACTCCCACCAGCAGTATATGAGAGTTCCCTTCTCTCCACATCCTCTCCAACACTTGTTGTTTCCTGTCTTGTTAATTACAGCCATTCTGAGAGGTGTGAGGTGACATTTCATTGTAGTTTTTTTTTTTTTTTAAAGATTTTATTTATTTTTTATTTTTTCCCCCCAAAGCCCCAGTAGATAGTTGTATGTCATAGCTTCACATCCCTCTAGTTGCTGTATGTGGGACGCGGCCTCAGCATGGCCAGAGAAGCGGTGCGACTGTGCGCACCCGGGATCCGAACCCGGGCTGCCAGCAGCGAAGTGCGCGCACTTAACCACTGAGCCACGGGGCTGGCCCTCATTGTAGTTTTGATTTGCATTTCCTTGATAATTAATGATGTTGAACATCTTTTCACGTGCCTGTTGGCCATCTGCATACCTTCTTTGGAGAAATGTCTGTTCAGGTCTTCTGCCCACTTTTCAATCGAGTCGTTAGTTTTTTTGTTGTTGAGATGTATGAGTTCTTTATATATTTTGGAGATTAACCTCTTATCAGATAGATGGTTTGCAAATATCTTCTCCCAAGTGTTAGGTTGTCTTTTCTTTTCGTTGACGGTTTCCTTTGCTGTGCAGAAGCTTTTTAGTTTGATGTAGTTCCATTTGTTTATTTTTTCTATTGTTTCTCTTGCCTCGTCAGACATGGTGCTTGAAAATACCATGCTTGCTAAGACTGATGTCGAAGAATGCACTGCCTATGTTTTCTTCGAGAAGTTTCATGGTTTCAGGTCTTACATTCAAGTCTTTAATCCATTTTGAGTTAATTTTTGTGTATGGTGTAAGGTAATGGTCTACTTTCATGTTTTTGCACGTGGCTGTCCAGTTTTCCCAACACCATTTGTTGAAAAGACTTTCCTTTCTCCATTGCATGTTCTTGGCTCCTTTGTTGAAGATTAGCTGTCCATAGATGTGTGGGTTTGTTTCTGGGCTTTCGATTCTATTCCATTGATCCATGTGTCTGGTTTTGTGCCAGTATCATGCTGTTTTGGTTACTATAGCTTTGTAGTATATTTTGAAATGAGGGAGCGTGATACCTCCAGCTTTGTTCTTTTTTCTCAGGATTCCTTTGGCTATTCGGGGTCTTTTGTTGTTCCATATAAATTTTAGGATTCTTTGTTCTATTTCTGTGAAAAATGTTGTTGGAACTTTGACAGGGATTGCAGTTTATTTTTTTAATGATATGTTCAATGGATATGGAATTCTAGGTTGACAGTGTTTTCTGTCAGCATTTAAATAATGTCACTCCATTCTTTTGGCTGTATAGCGTGGGATGAGAAGTTTGCTGTCATTCTTATGTCTGTTCCTCTGTAATGTGTTTTTCCTCTGGCTGCTTAGATTTTCTCTTTTATCACTAGGTTTTAGCAATTTAATTATGATGTGTGTTTTGTTTATTTATCATATTTAGGGTTAATCTGGCTTTGTGGATCTAAATTTATAGTTTTCATCAAATTTGAAAATTTTTGGCATTCTTTCTTCAACATTTTTTTTTTCTCTCCACATCCTGCTTTTTCCTGAGACTCTTCATTATACTTGCTAATATCCTACAGGTCACTGAAGCTCTCCATTTTTTTCAATCTTTCTATGCTTCAGTTTTTAATAGTTTCTATTGCTCTATCTTCAAGTTCACTGCACTTTTCCTCTGCAGTATCTAATCTGCTGTTAATCCCATCCAATGAACTTTTCATTTCAGATATTGTATTTTTCATCTCTAGAAATTCCATTTTTTAAAAATATCTTCTACATCTCTCCTAATATATTCATGTTTCCTTTTTATTTCTACATATTTATAATAGCTGGTTTAATGTCCTTGTCCAGTGGCTCCATCATCTCTGTAATTTCTGGGTTTCTATTGATTAATTTTAGTCTCTGGTTATTAGTCATATTTTCCTGCTTCTTCTCATGTCTAATAATTTACTTGAATGCAGGACAACTGTGAATATTACTTTGTTCAGTGTTTGGTCATTGTTACCTTCCTTTAATGAGTGTTGGGCTTTATTGTGACACACCATTATGTGTCTATCCTGTTTAGCCTTCAAGACCTGTTTTTAAATTTTGCTAGGGTAGATCTAGAGTAGCCTTCACTTGAGAGACAGTTTTGTCTTATTACTAAAGTGTAATACCTCTGGGGTCTTCAATGAATGCCCAAGACTCTACTCTGGCTAGTCAAAACTTGCATGTCTCTCCATCCTGTAGGCTCTGAGAATTGTTCTTCTGACTTTCCAGTCATTCTATGCTCTGCCTGGTACTCAGCAAAGATCTCAGGGGATCCACATGCAGATTTCTGGAGTTGTTTTTCTGTGTAGCTCCCTCCTTTCCAAAACTTTGCCCTGCAACTCCCAGCTTCCTCAGCCTCCCTCAAACTCCAACCTGTCTCCTCAATTCTGCAAGGCAGTTGGTCCCTGTTTGGTTTCCCCTTCCTTGTGATTCTGCCTTCCAGAAAAATGCCTCTGGGCAGAACCCCAGGGTGAATGTAGGGCTCACTTCTTTTTGTTTTCCTTCTGATTTCGCAGTCCTGTACTACCTGTTGTCCAATGTCTGAAAAACAGTCCCTTCACTTTTGTCCAATTTTCCAGTTAAGTCTGGTCCTTACTCTATTATGGCCAGAAGTGGAAGTCCTGGGGAGCTTTTTAAAAATTCTCATTTTCCCGGGTCCTAATCCAGACTAAATAAAATTCTCTAGAGCAGGGGTGGGCAAACTACAGCCCACAGACCAAATCCAGCCTACAGTCTATTTCTATATGGCTGACAAGCTAAGAATGGTTTTTACAATTTGGATGGGTTGTAAAAAAACACAAAGAATGTACAACAGAGACTACATGTGGCCCACCAAGTCCAAAATATTTACTATTGGCGCTTCACAAAAAATGTTTGCTGACCCCTAATCCAGAGGAAGGAGCTGGGAACCTGATTTTTAAAAAGCTCCCAAAGTGATTATATGATAGCCATCTCAAACCAGTTGGTAGACCAGTATTTGGAATGCATTACTGTGGTGGAAAGAATGTGATCTTTGGATCCAGAGAGACCTGGGTTTTACTTCTTGATCTTGGATAACTGCTCTTAAATCTCCATTTCTACAGTTATAAAACGGTAATAATTGATATGCAGGAATGAAGATGAGAGATAAGGTATTCAGGTAAAGTACCTATGTGTGGTATAGCACAGGCCACCATAATTTTTTTTTTTCTACTGAATAAAAAGCACTCAATCTCTCTCTCTCTCCTCTCATTGGGTGAATGCTTCTGGTTAAAGTTACAAAGTGTGCTGATTAGTTCCACTAAAAACATGTTAACCTTCTCACATTCCCCACATCTGTTCCAAACTTTCCCCAGCAGCTTTCAGGCCCCTGATATATCTATCTACTCCTCCCTTTCTCCAAGATGGTGCCCTATTTTACCCTTTAATGGATTGAGACCTTCTAACACAAACTCTCTCAACTTTCCACCTCACTTTCTCTTTTGAGCTTAATCATTCCATCAGTACACCTAAACATCTATCTTCAACTGTCACTGTAATCTTTCACCATCAATTATCTAATTATAATACATTTTTTATCTTAGACTTTTCCTCTACTTACATACATGGACAAATTGCCTTTATTAAAAAATATGTCCAACTTATCATTCTATATTACCACTCTTTTAATTTTCCAATGAACTTTGCCTTCCCTGCCTATACTTCACCACTTCCCTCATGCTTTATCTACAAATTTAGTTTTTGTCTTCATATTAGACTACTGAAAAGACTTCCTAAACCCCAAATCCAAAGCCTTTCTATAATTTCTCATCTTACCTGTCTTACTGAAAAATTCTCTCGACTTGCCTTCTGGGACATTATATTTTCTGGTTTTCCAATCCAGTCTACACAAAGCAGTGAGTTTAACCCTCCTTGTGCAAACATTGACAGGTTATACCTTAAAAACCTTTAAAGACTATCTACAGCCTACGAAATTAAAACTCGGTGGCTTCACATTCAGGGCATTCCAATACTAGCTTTTCTGGCTTTATACCACGACTCTCTCCTAAATATTTACCTCACCACAGCCACGATGGCTTACTCACTGTTCCTCAAACATTCCCAGTGCTTTAGTACCTCCTTGTTACTCCTGCCCTATTTTCCTGTTTTTAAAGTTTAGCCATTCTTCAACGCCCAGCTCAAATGTTACCTCCATGAAGCCAGCTAGATGTGCCATCTCACACTTCTTAAATATCTGTGGATAAAGGATTAACAAAACTCCTTCTGCTCTACGGACAAATTTGATCCTGGGTTAACTTTCTAGCTCTGTTCCTAAGGAAAAATAATGGTAGAATGTTATTACTAGGACAGATTGCTTATGATAAAAATTACCTCTAATTGGCAATTTATACCTAGACTGGGTGAAAACTTGTATACATACCTGGTGGGAAGATCTAACTTTGTGCTTCTCTGAATGCAGTGACTCTTATAACAGGCAAGTCTCTTGCAGTGACCTAGAAGCTATGTCTGTGGAGTTATTACAAGAGATAGTGGCTCCTGCTGTATATGAGGCTTCTACACCAGGGTAGCTCTCGCACTTATCTGTCTTGTCTCTTGCACCTGAGTTATCATTTGTCTACATGTGCAGAGAATAATTCTTGGATGGCTGTGTGAACTGCCATGAGGACTACTCCCTCCCACGGAAGAGAAACACTTAATGATGCTGAGTTGGCACACTGTTTTCTGTGTCCTATATGCTTTTGAGTGAACTGGTGACAAATGTGACCTATTCAGGTCTTGAGAATCCAAATATTTAAGTCTAAAAAGGTTCCTTTGATAGGCATCAGAGGGCCATTATTTAGCTCACAGCTATTCATTTTGTGGGGCTCCCTACCCAACTCCCCCCAAGATCTTTGAGGTTAAGACCACATCTTTTTCATTTAGCAAAGTCTTTGTGGTATTGCTGTGTCATCTGGGTGAGTAACTTGAACAATCTGAAGCTATTTTGTCACCATTAATAGAATAATTATTTCCTACCTTAAAGGGGTCGCTGTGATGATTAAATATATGTAAAAATGTTTCCTAAGCAGTAAATGCTATGCCTAGGTGGTAATACTAGTATCATTATGCTAATACATAAATTAATATTCCTTCTTCTAAAAATATCCCTACAAATATAGCAATATTTATTAAACAGTTCATATATGAAAATTGATTTTCATCCCAATCTTCAGAAAATTGTAAAAGCAATTTATTAAGGAGGAGGCCACACTGATATGAAGCTGATGTTGCACTAAGAACTATCCTGCCCTCTTTTCTCCAACTCAAAGTCTGGTCTGCTTTTAAGACAGCAAAAAATTGTCTGCTCATCCCTTGCTGAAAGTAAAACAGTTCACCATCATTCCCACCCCAAACAAGTGAAGAGACATAACTTGTCCAAACAATGCCCAAGGCATTTAGTGAGCTGCTGGAAATATTTTAAGTCCGAGAACTGTAAGTGAAGTGAGATAGTTAAAATCTCCCTTTTATACTCCTGGCACCTCTTACATCAAATGCTAAAAGACAGAAGCAGCATTACTAAAAACTATTTTTGAAATTCTCAGGTATAGAGAATAAGGTGGATTAGAGAAGCAGGCATTTTGTAGTTTGTCTGGTAGGTTTCACCTTTAGGTAGCAGCATAAAATATCACTTTATAAGCAGAAATCAAACTTGATGTACTGTGGTTGGGGAAAGGCCACACAATCAATACTCCAACTCTCTAACAACACAGGGACAGTGGCTGTAACTCAGCCAAACCACTGAAAGAGTTTCATCACAGACTTCACCTTAACAATGAAAGGCTACGTCCGTTCCTGTTCTGTGTAACAGTGGACACAGTTAAATGTATTATTTATCCATATTTATTCCAGTCCCATGCTTCCTTAAATCTTATAAAGTATGATTGAAAATACTACTCCCTTTCTTTTTGCTCTCATCACCACTAGGACCCAGACGTTTTCTCACATTCCTTAGAAAATTTTATTTTTCTCTGTAAGCCCAATATTAGAAACTATCTGAGAATCAAGGGATCCCATTCCCTCCAGATGTGTTCTAGAGTATTTTTCAAAAAATGAAGCCAAGATCATTTCTATTAGAGAAATAAAACTGCATTAGCATGACAGGCCAAGGGAAAAGTTAGGACAATCTGACTAACTTTTGGATCTATTTCTTTTTCTGTGAGAACATTTTAGGTTTAAAATTTGGCTGATTCAGCGAAATATTAACTATAGCCATATATAATTTTGAAAGGCACCCTAACTTTAATAATCCTTTGATAACAGTGACGACATTTCCTTAATAATTACTCTACAGAAAAAGTGAGCACATATGAATACAAATTCAGAATTTGGTTCTGTATAAAACAAGAAAAATAGTTAAGGCCGTAATGTGGAAGTGGGGGCCAGGACAGGGGAATATAAGGCCAGTCATGCACCTCCAAAAAAACTGACAATCTTATAGTGTGTAAAGATACTACTGGCTATTGGTGATGTGTGATAATGGCAGAATCAGGGAATGTCCACAGACTTGATGACTGCAGGTGCAACACAGTGTTATGGCCAAGTCACAATGTGACCACTCTTTATATTAAAAGTAAGATTGTCTTGTACTTTCCTGTGGTCTTTCCCTCACCCTTATGGCTCCCATACAGGAGTGGTAATCGGCATTCAACTGCTGAAGGCTGTGAGAAGGGCACGAGGACCTCCCAGAAAGTGTACATGACCAAAGCTAAGGAACTAACCTGGCTGCCACTGCAGACAAGCTACATCACCAGAGTCCTTCATAATGTTCGCATCAACAGTAGGTATAAACCTTGGAGCTACAATTGAGAGTCACTCACCAGAAAAATGAGGTAAAAGCTTGTTAGCTTCACATAAACCACAGCAAAATGTATTCGGCACATATATAAGCTTTCTTCAAATTCTTTGTGTAGCAGCCTACTGGTTTTGAAAACGATAATGCTTTGTAAGAAAATTCACTGTTCAGAGACCAAAAAAAAAAAAAAATCACTCAGGGGGAAAATATAACTAAAGAACATTTATTTGTTTTTCACTAAGACTTTATCTTGAGGACATAACTAAACTGTGTCACCACCCCCCACCCCAACTTGAAGAAGGGTTAGTACAGTGAATGATATAAAGCAGGTATGAACAGTTTGAAGGACTGGAACCAACATTAACTGACAACTTCCATTTAAATCATCATAAAAATGTTTAAGTAAAAAAAAGGGGGGAATGGGGGTTTCAGATTGAACAAGATCCTCAAATTTCATCTAATACATTCAATCCTGGCTAGAGTGTACCAAAATGGAAACAGGATTACTATAATACAAAACTTTCACTAGCGCAGCTGTACACCTCTGTGTTCCAAGCCCACCCCCATCCCCCTAATGCTTCCAACTCAACTATTTCCCGGCCTGCTGGGCCTGCCGACGAAGGAGCACGTAGATCTTCTCTTTAATCCAGTCTTTGTTATAAGGCTGGTATGTCTGGGTATCAGCTCGGTAACTGAGGAACAGAAAGGTAATAAGCAAAGTTATAATGGTCAATTACTGTCATGTTTTTAAAACCCCAAATTATAACTGCCCAATGACGGCAAGGATATGCGCATGTTCATACATGAACTTAATGAAAACGTAAATGAGATAATTACATAACTGTTGAAGTTTAGATCACCTAGTAAAATCTTACAGCAGAAAAAGAACTCAAGGCCTAGAGTTAGGAAGTTAAATGCTCAATGTGTTACACAACTACTTCTTGACAGAGTATGACCAGAAACCGTGTGTTCTTTCTCCTACATAGTTACTATTTTTATGGTTCCTTTAGTGATTAAAAAGCAAAACCAAACACTAATACAAACTTCAAATTTGCTAAATTTGTTTCTAATTAACTTAAAAATCCTTAAAAACATGTTACTGCCACAAAGATTTCTTCCCTGAAAAGTATTAACAGAAGGACATCTTTTAACCTTATTTTAGGAATTGCTTTTTAAAATAATGCTCGAGGCTGACGGAGAATTATTAGAAGACATAATGAGCTCCAAAACGGCTCTTAGAAGAGAAGGGTCAGGAGTGCAAGGCCCAGCATTAGCAATGAAATTTGAGGGTTTTTGGAGTCTAAGGTGTCATTTAATAGCCAATCACACAAGGTATCTTTACAGGAATCAAAACTAGAGACATTCCAGCTGACCTACAACTGAAATCTAACTGGTTAAGCAACAAATTCATTTTTGGAGTAAAAACTAAAATTATAGTATAAGTATACTACACTGTACAATAAGTAACCAGAGACTGCCCAAATACAAAGCACATCAGTGTTTCAAAGCCATGTATACCATCTGTTGGAAACACTGCTCAGCATCCGAAAGAGGCAAAGATGCAGTTTGCCTAAAAAAAAAAATACCTTAGGGATATCCTAGAAAAACAAAACATGTAATTTATCAATTACTGTTTCATTTTAACCAGAAGTTTCATTTTTTAACTTTTCAGCAAAAAATTATATATAAATACAAACGATAATAATAAACACCTATTAGGAAGTTACCAATTGCTAGGTATTGCTTTAAGTGCTTATCTCAATCAACTCAATCCTTCTTACAACCCTGTCAGTAGGTTATGATTATAATTTCTTTTTTATAAAGAAGGAAACCAAGGCTCCAAGAAGTGCAGCAACTTATTAGCTAACTGACTCAGGGCAAGTGGTGGAGGACCAGAGTCCTCACTGTGAAACACTGAGCCAGAAACCTATGCTCCAATTTCTGGCAAGAGAAACAAACTCCAAAGTAGGAATGCTTTAGACCCTTGTCATAGTCTTCCCCTGAATGGTAAGGTCAGAATCTGGTTCATTAAAAATGCACAAACCTTCTACTTTTACAAAACGCTTCACCAAATAAAAAGAATTTGGCTTTTTACTAATGGCCTTTTGTTACAATGAGAAATACTCTACAAAGTAAAACAACTTTGACTATCCTTTGTTCATGCTTCCTAATTAAATAAGTGCTAATTTAGTCTACTTCAGGGTATAGCAGAATAGAAAACAATATTCATATTAACACTGGAAAAGAACTAAAAAAGGAACAGAATTTTTCAGAGCTATAATATCTAGGTGGGACAGCCTTATTTAGACCATTCCCCCAATAAGATCACTTGGGTTTGTGAACATTTAGGAATCCATCAACCCACGTGCTATTTACCAACTCAAGAAATAATAACAATGCCTTCTTTATGGAAAGCTGTGTGTTGATGGCTGTTAACTGGCACTTGAAAATGAGACAATTAAATGTTCAGTACATTAACAAAATCCCTAGCTGTTGGCACAAATAAGTCTTTTAGCCTAGTGTTATGGCCAGTGCAGGCTGGTACAAGAACAGGTTGATATAAACCAGAATGCAGGTTTCTACAAGGACAGAAGCTGTGGGTCTGAGCAGTGAAATCAGCCAGTGTCTTCATGATCCCGAGTTGTCTTCCTGATTAGCAGTACCTTCTCATTACAATCACCAAGAATGAAAATGTCCCTTTTGTCTCTAAGCAAACAAAGAAAGCCTGCATATTCAAAAGACTGTTATCTTAATCTTATAAGAGGCTTATTTAAAAAAAACCTTACATATTAGAGAACTGTGAAGAAATTTGTACTCTAACTTCAAATATATGAAATACAACTCCTCTATGCCTAAATTTTACTATTAAAGCATGGTCAGTTTGTCCTGGGTTTAACTGACACAAAAATTATATATGTCACAAAATATAATTTTACTTATTCCATTTCCTCCTATACTGGTTAAAAATTTTTTTTTCAATGTCCTGTCATTGCCATGCAAATTTAATAGAAGCAATGAGTACACAACAATTTACAAATCAAAAATGGACTCAATTCCAGGTCTGAGGAGTAAAGGCCAAGTCACAATCCTTGATTAAAGAGAGGGGCAGGATGTGTTGTCATAAGAAATGCCACGGCAATAGGTGACCTCTTTGGAAACAATACCTTATTTCTCCTGAATATTCAAATAACAAAAGGGGCATAACAAAGTCACATGGGCAAAATGGTTCTAAATCCTAAATTTGATTTTGAAAGTTTGCAGAGACCAAAAAAGTTTCAACATTAGAGATAGAAACATAAATAGCCACAGTTTATAGTTTTCCAGACAATTAAAAACTATAGATTAGGGGCCGGCCCTGTGGCATAGCAGTTAAGTGCTTGCCCTCAGCCGCTGGTGGCCCGGGTTTGATCCCAGGCACGCACTGATGCACCGCTTGTCAGGCTGTGCTGTGGCGGTGTCCTGTATAAAGTAGAGGAAGACGGCCACAGATGTTAGCCCAGGGCCAGTCTTCCTTGGCAAAAAGAAGAGGATTGCCATGGATGTTAGCTCAGGACTGATCTGCCTCACACACACACACACACACACACAAACCTATACCATCAATCTTTCTTCTATTCTACCTCAACTACTGTAGCTGGAAAGAATTATCTAGGGAATAAGTCTTCTATTTTGATTTAATAATGCAAATATTAGAAATCATTTTAGCACACTAGATGTAGTTTCTGGTTTACATTTAACAGCACAAAGTTAGAGATGTTACATTCTGTCGTTAATGACATACTTGTAGTATGTCCCTAAAAAACCACTCTTCTACCTTGTGTAATTTTCACACTGTCAAAAAGCCAACAAAACATCTCTTTTATTAGTTAACAGTACAACTGAACTCACTTGTGGAATTTGAAACTCATCTCATTCTACTTGTGGCAAATTTTAAAGAACCAACCTGCTCACTGTAATTAAAAATAAAGCCCTGCCCTGACGTTGTTACTCTAGGTAAACACCGAGTTCCTGCTGTCCTGTGCTCATCAAGCACTGGGTCCTCACAAATGTTCCAGGCATGGTAGATTTATCTAAATTTGACAAATGAGCAAACTGAGGTCTGGCAATATTAAGCTAATTTGCCTGAGGGAGCTAGCAAATGAGAGAGCCAGGATTCAAACTCAGCTGTGTCTAATTCTGCAACTCCAGTTAGTTCCTAACCACAACCTCCCAAGATGAGTAAAATCCGAACCTCGGCTTTAAGTAACTAACGCCCCACCTGTTGAGAACGAGCACCACATCCCAAAGCATCAGGATTAGATACCTGACGTCTTAGTAAGTGATTTTTATGAAATCACAAAGACAGTCATTAATTTTTAAAATAAAATACTTCATTTAAAGAATGAAGTGAGGGTATGCATAGGAACTCTGTTAAAATCTTAAGTTCCAACTGAAATAGCTAATGTTTAAGTGTGAAAATTTCCTAAAACAAATACCCTTAGGACAAAAATATATTTAAAAAAAAAAAACACAGTTTTATCAGATAAATAACTTTAAGATTTCTGAGACTATAAGACACTGCAAAATTTAGCATGAAAGAAGTCTAATTACATTCTTTCACTTTTGTTTAGATCATCCTCTCAATTCAGAATATAGCTCTGTAATATAAACAAAGGAAAAGGAAGATTACCAATAATTTTAAAAAGTTATGCCTCATATCATATTATATGAGTGACGTGCATTTGTACAACCAATATTTACTCAACATCAACTATGTGCCAAATGCTATTCTAGGCAGTGGGGATACAGCAGTGAAAAAAAAACAGAGCTCCCTGTTCTCAGATTAAATTCTAGAAGGTAAATATACATATTATTGGTGACTCCATATTCAGTAGATGATTCTGCCAACGGCTGGGCCTTGTTCCTTGAACTCCTCTCCTCCAATGATCTCGTCTCTTGCCCTTCCTTGGCAAGATCCCTATACACTGTCATTACCAGCAACTTCAATCTCCCAGTTTCAAGCATCTCATTTTCTGATCACTACTTCCTAATACCCCAACTTCAACAATCCTCTGACCTCACTAGGACCTATTAATCGATCTTATCTCTGTCTCCACCCGCCCCCCACTTACATTTCATGGTCGTTCTGTTCCCTGCGTAACACACCCTTGCATACCCTCTCAACTTTTAGCAAAATCTTTCCTAATTCTGTACCTGTAGACTCACCTATAACCAACCAGGTATAAGGGTGACTAGGAAAACACCATCATCACGATGGCTAACTTCATTATAAATTCATTATCAGGTACCTCATAAATTACACATTTCCCTAATCCCTTCACCCTCCTTGATTATTTGCCTCTTTTCACAAACTTCCAATACCTCCTCCCTCACCCTTAATTTCAAATGATGTCCTTCTTCCTATTTTCCTGAGATAACTAAAACAATCAGAAAGTAATTTCCCCAAGCTTCCACCACATCTGCCTGCCCTCCTTCCTTTACTATTAATGAAATGTCCAAGATCCTATCTAAAGCCATCAATTTCTCCCTCTCTACTAGATCATCACATGAGCCTGCAAACTTACCATTATTTCTTTCACCTTAAAAAACAAAATTTAAAAAAAAAGCTCTTTCTTCCTCCAGCTATAACCCCATTTCTCTGCTCTCCTTTTGAGCTAAATTATTATTCAAAAAAGTCTACAATTCCTCTTTTCTCATTACCTTAAACTCACTGAAATCTAGAAAGATTTTACGCCTGTCACTCTACCAAAACTGATTTGGAAGTCACCAAAGACTTCCACAGTGCTAAACCAGGGGTCAATTCTCAGTCTTTATTTATCTGACCTATCAATAATATGAAATACTTTTGAATTGGCTTCTAGGGTATCACCACTCCCTGTCCCTCCAATTTCGTCTCTTTCTACTCTCCCCATCATGCACCCACTCCTCTGCAGCTTCACAGGCTTACTTTTTTTTGTGATACTTTTATTTTATTTTATTTTTTTTGAGGAAGATTGGCCCTGAGCTGACATCTATTGCCAATCTTTCTCTTTTTCTTTTTCCCCCCAAGGCCCCAGTACACAGTTGTATATCCTAGTTGTAGGTCCTTCCAGTTCTTCTATGTGGGACGCTGCCTCAGCATGGCTTGATAAGCAGTGAATAGGTCTGCGCCCAGGTTCCAAACCAGTGAACCCCGGGCCGCTGAAGCTGAATGCGCAAACTTAACTGCACGCCACCAGGCTGGCCCCCTTCACAGGCTTACTTTTAACCTGTTTTACTCACTGCTCAATTCCCAGTGCCTACAACACACATGGTATATAGTTGGCACTCAACAAATACTTGCTAAATGAATATATACGTGTGTCTCTTTCTGCATGTGGTCAGACTACAAGCAGATCAACTATAGACATTACAAATCAACACAGCATAATATCTGCAGCTCTGTTGGCCTCTTATAGTTTTGAGCTTTTTACAGTAAAATAATTATAATAAAAACTTTCTTATTAATACATTTTATTAAAGACCAGAACTGGATCACTTCAATGTTTTGAGTGAGCAAACTGAAACGGCTATAACTGAAACAACGAAGAGGTGCAGAAAACAAAACTTAAAAAATTCCAAGGAAATGCTTGTTTTCACCAGGAACCTTTGCAAGACAGCAAGTCCAGGCCTGGCTCCAGTGGTGATCCAGGAAGCGCCTATGAGTAGGATCTATATGCTTTTCATCACTGAAAAGCTCACTTTCTTCTAGCACAGTGTCTGGCATGTAACAAATATTCAAGCATCTGATGACTGAAGATCATCTCACAAGGTGCTTCCATTTTCCTCTGTAAAATTAGCTACACTTTTACTTAGTCTCTTGTCCAAAAATGTTGAGAAGATTAAGTATTACAGACTAATTTGCTCCTTGGTAATAGTGACGATAAGTAGATTATCGATACAAATTATTATAACAAACATAATATGTTAGAAAAAAATTTTAATTTGACAAATCTCTGAGAATAGAAAACACAAGGGTCTAAAAAATCTCACTCTAACATACCAAAACATACATAGTTAACACTGGTTGGGATTAAAATTAAATTCCATTTCAGTCCTACATATATTTACATCTTAAAAATAATGTCATGAAAACAAAATAATCTTAGTTTTAATCCAAAGCCAATTGCTTTAGGACAAAGACTACAATGGAAAAAAAACTAAGAAAGAAATTATTTGATTTAAGGACAAAGAACCAGGACTTGAATTCTTAGTTATGCACCCTCTCCGCATCCTCCTAGTAAGCACCCTATCTGCA
The DNA here is from genome assembly GCF_020826845.1 of Diceros bicornis minor. Classification (NCBI taxonomy): domain Eukaryota; kingdom Metazoa; phylum Chordata; class Mammalia; order Perissodactyla; family Rhinocerotidae; genus Diceros; species Diceros bicornis. The sequence continues at coordinate 17,905,564 of NC_080763.1, forward strand.
TCAATTGGCAAAGTTCTTAAGATTTTCCGGTGCCTTTAGCTTTATGTTGCCAACTTAATTTATAAGCCATATGTAGACGAAATATTAATTATTACACAGTAGTCAAAATGCAAAGATCAGTGTCAGGCAAACAGTGAGCTCCCAATACCATAAATTGCCTCAAACAGATGGATAAACAATAGAAAAATACAACTTAAGAGATATAGTGGCTAATACTTACACAAGGCAGCTGAGGTCTGCCAGATCATCAATAAAATCAAACAACTGACTGATATCATATGTGATAGAGGGGCTGTTGGGATTCATTCTCTTCAGATGTTCTTCATACATTTTACAGACGCCTAAGAGAGGGGAGAAAACCAAGATCTTAAAATTGCATACACTTTAGATATGAGTAGTACTATATGTTGATATAATAATATTTATTTTTATAAAGTTGGGCTGGGGAAAGTCCAGTAAATTGATCACTTTTGTTTTAATTGTGACCTCTAGCGAATTTTGAAAAATTTTATAAATCACCAGAATGTTGGTAAATATTTTGTGCTCTAATAATAAAATGATTATTTGAAGCCATTGGATCTAAAAGGACTTTAAAGACTTGTCATATGATGGTTCAAACAAGTGCTGACATTGTGGGTCTTACCAGTTTTTCAATAAATAAGTATTCCTAAAGCCTCAGAGTAAATAAAGAAAAACACTGCACTTGGGAAGACGGATGACAAATGGATGCTTTTCTTTTCTTTTTTTTTGTGAGGAAGATCGGCCCTGAGCTAACACCTGCCAATCCTCTTTTTGCTGAGGAGGACTGGCCCTGGGCTAACATCTGTGCCCATCTTCCTCCACTTTATATGGGATGCCGCCACAGCATGGCTTGACAAGCAGTACGTCGGTGCGCGCCCAGGATCCGAACCGGCGAACCCCGGGCCGCTGCAGCGGAGTGTGAGCACTTAACCGCTTGCGCCACCGGGCCGACACCAAATGGATGCTTTTCTATCCTGCTTTCAAATTTGATAGAATGCAAAGAAAAAACAAAAATAAAAATGGCAACGAGGAGGAGATTATCATAACAGAGCACTTAAGATCCTGGACTCTGAATTCAGACTTGAATTCCAGCTCTGTCCTTTACGAATGACTCCATCCCCCGGAACCCTACACATCAAACAGAGATAACAACAGTATGTCTTCACAGAGCTGTTGTGAAGATTATGTGAAATAATGCATATAGAGCATCAGCACATGTAAGAAGCATATATCGTACTCAAAATAAGTAATAAAAAAAGACAATGAGTAAAGTCACTGATAGCAAGCCCACTTTATCATCATTTTTGAAAGAGCACATTATTTATTTAATTTTTATTGAGTGACACACTCTTCTCTTGTTCCCACAAAATGGAAATATAACCTTTTCAGTCCATTCCCAATACCAAATACTTGAAAAACAACTTCTATCCTGTATGCACAGGTCCTTCACGTACCTCTAAATTGACTTCATAAATTTCCTAATAAATAGTAATATTCAACCACAGAGTTATCAAAAGCTATCTTAGTTAGGGTTTTTGATTGATACCAGAACACCACACCGTGATCAAAGAATATCATTCATTGGTTACTGAATAAAAAGGTCGAAATGAAAAGGAAATAAAAACTAGGAAAATAACTTCATTGTTTATCTTAAAAAGGCACTGACCTGCAGCTACCATCATACTTAACGGTGAAAGACTTGATGCCTTCCTACACAGATTAGGAAGAACACTAGAATATCTGCCCTGGCCACTTGTATTCAACATTGTACTGGAGGTTCTAGCCAGGGTGATTTGGCAAGAAAAAGAAATAATAGGTATTCAGATTGGAAAGGAAGAAGTGCAACTATCTCTATTCACAGATGACATGACCTTGTATACAGAACATCCGAAGGAAACCACACAAAAAAAACCTATTAGAACTAACAAATGTGTGCAACAAAATTGCAGGATGTAAGATCAATATACAAAAATCAATTGTATTTCTATACCCCAACAATAAGCAATCTGAAAATGAAATTAAGAAAACAGTTCCATGGACAAAAACATCAAAAAAAGAACAAAATTCAGGGGCCGGCCCCTGGCTTAGCGGTTAAGTGCACACGCTCCGCTACTGGCGGCCCGGGTTCGGATCCTGGGCGCGCACCGACGCACCGCTTCTCCGGCCATGCTGAGGCCGCATCCCACATACAGCAACTAGAAGGATGTGCAACTATGACATACAACTATCTACTGGGGCATTGGGGGAAAAAAAGGAGGAGGATTGGCAATAGATGTTAGCTCAGAGCTGGTCTTCCTCAGCAAAAAGAGGAGGATTAGCATGGATGTTAGCTCAGGGCTGATCTTCCTCACAAAAAAAAAAAGAAAAGAAAATTCTTAGGAATAAATTTAATGAAAGAAGCATAAGATGTACATTGAAAACTACAAAATGCCACGGAAAGTAAAGAATTAAATAAATGGAACAATAATACCTCTCTCTCTCTTTTTTTTTTTTGCTGAGGAACATGCGCCATGAGCTAACATCTGTGCCAGTCTTCCTCTATTTTGTACGTAGGTTGTCACCACAGCATGGCCGCTGCCGACTGGTGTAAGTCCGCGCCTGGGAACCAAACCCAGGCCACCAAAGCAGAGCGCACTGAACTTAACCACTAAGCCAGAACGATATCTCTTATTCACGGATTGGGAGACTTAATATTAAGATGGTAATACTTTCCAAAATGATCTACAGATTCAATGCAATCCCTATCAAAATCCAAGCTACTTTTGCAGAAATTGACAAGCTGATCCTAAATTTGATATGGAAATACAAGGAACCCAGGATCGCCAAAACAATCTTGAAAAAGAACAAAGTTGAAAGACTCACACTTCCAATTCTAAAACTTACTATAAAACTACAGTAATCAAGACAGTGTGGTACTGCTTACACATAAAGATAGGGATAAGGATCAATAAAATAGAAACGAGTACACAAATAAACCCTCACATTTATGGTTAACCATTTTCCAACAAGGATACCAAGACAATTCAATGGAGAAAGAAAAGTCTTTTCAACAAACAGTACTAGGACAACTGTACATTCACGTGAAAAAAAATGAAGTTGGACCCATACCTGACACCATATATAAATATTCACTCAAAACGGCCCAGAGACCTAAACATAAGAGCCAAAACTATAAAACCCTTGGAAGAAAATATAGGCACAAATCTTCATGACTGGATAAGGCAAAGGCTTCTTAAATATTATACCAAAACGATAAGCAGCAGAAGAAAAAATATATAAACTGGACTTCATCAAAAATTTTTTTTTCCCCCCAAAGCCCCAGTGGATAGTTGTGTGTCGTAGCTGCACATCCTTCTAGTTGCTGTATGTGGGACTCGGCCTCAGGATGAACGGAGAAGTGGTGCCTCGATGTGCACCCGGGATCCGAACCCGGGCCACCAGCATCGCAGCGCGCGCACTTAACCACCAAGCCACAGGGCCGGCCCAGGACTTCATCAAAATTTAAACCTTTTGTGCCTCAAAGGACACTATCAAGAAAGTGACAAGACAAGCCACAGACTGGGAGAATATCTTTGCAAAACATATATCTGATAAAGGACTGTTAGCCAAAATATACAAAGGACTCCTAAAACTCAATAAGAAAACACCTCAATTAAAAAGTGGGCAAAAGATGTGAACAGACACCTCACCAAAGAAGATATACAGATGGCAAATAAGTGTTATAAAAAGATGCTCAACATCATGTCATTAGGAAACTGCAAATTAAAACAATGAGATATCACTATACACCTATCAGAATGGCAAAAACCCCAAACATTGACACCACCATATGCTGCCACGGATGTGGAGCAAGAGGAACTCGCACTCGTTGCTGGTGGGAATGCAACATGACACAGTCACGTCTGAAGACAGTTTGTCAGTTTCTTACAAAGCTAAACATAGTCGTACCATATGATCCAACAATCACACTCCTCAGTATTTACCCAAAGGAGTTGAAACCTTAGGTCCACACAAAAACCTGCACACGAATGTTTATAGCAGCTTGATTCATAATTGCCAAAACTTGGAAGTAACCAAGATATCCTTCAACAGGTGAATGGATAAAACAACCGTGGTACATCTATACAATGAAATATTATTCAGCAATAAAAAGAAATGAGCTAGCAGGCAATGAAAAGACATGGAGGAATCTTAAGAGGATACTGCTAGGTGAAAGAGTCAATCTGAAAAAGCTACATATTGTATAATTCCAAAAATATGACATTCTGGAAAAGGCAAAACTATGGAGACATTAAAAAGATCAGTGGTTGCCAGAAGCTTGGTGGGAGGGAGGGAGGAACAGGTGGAGCACAAGGGTTTTTAGGGCAGTAAATGGCAGACACATGTCATTGCACATATGTCAAAACCCACAGAAGGTTCAAAGCAAAGAGTGAAAACTAATGTCAACTACAGACTTTAGTTAATAATAATGTATCAATATTGGTTCCACAATTGTAACAAACGTATCACATTAACACAGGATGTAAATAGGGGAAACTGGGAGGGGGCAGGGAGGAAAGAAGAAATATAATGGAACTGTACTTTCTAAAAAACTACTCTAAAAAATTAAATCTATTAATTTAAAAAAAAAGGGGGAAAGAGGGAAAGCTCTGCTTCCCAGGGGAATATTAACTACTATAACAAAGAAAAACAAGAAAATTACCATTTGGCAACCACCATGTGAGAACTGATTCAGTACTTCAATTTTAACTTTAACTTTTCAAATGGAAAATAAATCACCATTTCTCATTTAAAAAGAAAAAAAGAGCTATCAAACCACAAAAAGACATGGAAGAACCTTAATGCATACTGTTAAGTGAAAGAAGCCAGTTTGAAAAGACTACATATGGTAATGATTGCAACTCTTATGACATTCTGGAAAAGGCAAAACTGTGGAGGCAGTAAGACGACCAATGGTTGCCAGGGGGCAGGGGGTGGGATGAATAGGTGGAACATGGGATTTTTAGGGCAGTGAAACTATTCTGTATGATAATGTAATGGTGGACACATAACACTATGCATTTGGCAAAACCCATAGAACTGTCTAACACAAAGAATGAACCCTAAGGTAAACTACAGACTTTAGTTAATAATGTATATCAATGTACAAATACTGGTTCATCAACTGTAACAAATATACCACACCAACCCAAGGTCTTATTAATAGATGACACTATGTGGGGGTGGGGAGAGGAAGTATATGGGAACTCTGTAATTTCTGTTCAATTTTTCTGTAAACCTAAAACTGCTCTAGAAATAAACTGTATTAATTAAAAAAAATTTAAAAGAGGTTAGGCTTCCCTAAAACCAGCAAGGTAAGTAAAGAGCATTGCAGAATCAAAGACCAAACATGATAATATAGGTAAGCTAACGACCTGCTTAAGGCAGCGTGTGCACAGCCGATCTTAATGGCAAGTACGGATGCCAGCAGAAAAAGGGACCTGAAAAGAAGAAAGAACAAGAGCCTTGCTCTTCTTTACAAATTAGGGCAGAATTTGATGGCAACCAGGAAGGCACGGTGCCAGCAACTCAGAAGCTGTCTCTAATTATTACAAGTAGCATTTTTTCACAGGTCTACCCATTGTTGGTTTTAAATGGACAGATTTTAAGTTTAACCCAGTTAGCTTTGGATAATCAACAAATTCAGGGACATGCCCAGCAGCAAAAGCAGTGACTATAAAATCTTTATAGGAAGAAATGAAGAATGGACAACTTGCTAGAAAGAGTGCAGGGTGTGCACAACTGGTTTACTTGATGTATTGATTAAATATAAGAATGAATCCAATTTATGACAATCCAATCTATGCATTCACATCAATGGTTTACTGAGTAAAGAAACATTAAGGGCTAAGAGGCCCCTTCACGGTGGTGTGAGCTTATCAGATACACAATAAATTATACTGATTTGGTTCCATCTGCCTTTATTCTCTGAGCTAATTTTTATTTTCTAACAACATTCTGATGGACTGTAACTAAACCTCAATACCTTTTAATGTTTATTTGTTTAATAAGCAGACTATTAGGTTCTGAAGGTGCCCCTGGAGCCTGCCTTAACAATGCAGGGGTGCTTGAGTTTAACCAGAACAGACAAGGGTACCTGTAAAATATTTACATAACATAATAATGAAAACCAGAATATCTACATAACAATGGGAAGCTTTGGAAAATCATTCATTATATACGTGAGCTTGATTTAAAAAAAAGTAAAGTAATATTTGCAGCAGAAAAGACAGTCTATATAATTAATGTTTCAAATATTCAACAAATACGGTCCTAAATATCTACTTTCTCCGCTCAAATTAACAATTCAAGAAATCTAGAGGAAAAAACAAACTCAGTCCCTAAATGAGACATATTCTAATAGTGAATGTCAGGAAAAACAATAACTCAAAGATGTCTATCCCTCGATTACTGTTTAAACTCACCTTCCATGCATTCATTCACAGACTCATAGTCAGCGTAAGTTCTGCCTTCTGGCCTCTTGGTAGGCTGTACCAGCAAAATGGTGTGAGACTGCAGCAGAAAAAAGTGATTTCAATATAAGTTTCTAACTCATATCTGAGAAATTCATAGTATGATATTAAAACACTATTAATTAGGGTGCTCTTCCTACACTATTTATGCCTTTGCCCAAGGGTGGCTGCAGAAGCTGGATTCACAGCTCCTCTGGAAGGTCTCTCTCAGCCTCCCAGTCCTTAACGGCTGCTTTCTCAAATTCCTATTACACTTACTGCCTGGAAGTACTCAGCATCAACTACTTTGTACTGTTTTTACTTTTGTATCTTTCTTCCCAACTACATCATAAATTTGCTTAGGTTTTCAATCTCCATTGATCACTTTCAATCTCTAGCCTTACTAAGTCCCTAATAAAAACTCAGCGATGGGCTGATGAAAGGAGAATAAAAGGGAAACACTACAATGCTTGCAAGCTCCGAATCAATCTGTGTTCTTTTTCCAACCTTAGCACAAAGGTGGAGTCACATCTTATCCAAGGATTAGACTCGAATGTCAAGGCATAAGATAAACTGGCAATATAACATTAATATATATAGTTAACATTACCCTAGAAAATACATTAAACTATCCACCTAGCTTATAGGTGATAACTTAAGGAGCTACATGGTACCAAAACCATGTATTTTTAAACATAAGAATCACACAAAATAGATAATCACACTATAAGAAATGTGAATATGTCTGAAGAACAGCAGATAGACTGAAGTCTTTCACCTCATACTCACTGGGGGGCATGTTTTTTGCTAGTGGGTCTATTTCAGAGCTTCTGGATCTGGGCACTATTACATTTTGGGCCGGAAGATTCCTTGTTGTAGAGGATACACTAAATACCAGTAGTACCCGCACCTCCCCCACCCCCATCCCCTCCCAGGCAAAGCAAAATGTCTCCAGACCACTGGTCTACTGAAATTATGCCCCCTTCCAATTTTTTTGCCAAACGTGTAAGGTTGATTAATTAAATACAAGTAAATTGCAACCTCACTGTAAACCCAATCCTGAATCAACCTATTCACATTCTTTTCTACTCTTTTGCTGTATTATTATTTTTGGTCCAAAAAAAAACCTCTCTTAATGACAAGCCCCCCAAACTGTTTTGAAATGATCAGAATTTTTAACCATCAACAAATTGGAACTGAAATAGCTAATGCCTAGACTTTCTAAGTAAGCACCAAAAAACAGTACTTTGAACACAACATGAAAAGCAAAGGAATTTATCATCCTCCTCCCTCCCCATCAAGAACCGAATCATTCTAATGAAAAGTTTGAGAGGCTGTGAGATAAAAATAAAACTTACTGACAAGAGATTAAGGGTAATTCTCACCTATAATGACCCGAACAAAGTCAAGACCTTGGTTAAATATTGATTAAACGCCAGAGACAGCATTATATATTTGTTATACAGAAGTTTCTGTAAGCCACTAACTCAAAAAAAGTAGATTCAACAGGTCATATGTTGAGAAGAAAATAATTTACAGAAACCACACTAGCATTCCTGCAATAGGGCTTGCCCTTTACACTAGCCATACCAGTTGCTACTATATTAATTTTGTTCTTACTCTAATGCAAATTAAACAACTAATTTACTTAAGAGAGTAAAGATATGGAAATAGCTTTTTATATCTAGTCTTAAAATGAACCTGTGGCAAAGTTCACTATTTTCAATACTTACTGTCCAAAGACAGGATTAAAAACTAAGAACAAAAAATGACCAAATTTACAAAACCGTAGTCAAAATGGTTATTCTCTTTTAATGGCAGTGCTTTCCTGTTACCAGTTTAAGATCATAATATCTCCCAAACCAGTTTTGGTCACTTTCTTCATATTGGAGCTATTTTTAAAACTCTTTGATTTTATTAAAAATCCAAATATATTTGTCTTATCAGTTTTCTCCTTCTTCTGGACAAATTTGGTCCTTGCCTTCCTTATGGTCCTCTTTCTTGGGGGAATGACCAGTACTCTCTCTCTCTATATATATAGATATATTCAAAATATAAGTACAGGGGCCGGCCTGGTGGCACCAGCAGTTAAGAGCGCGCGCTCCGCTGCAGCGGCCCAGGGTTCGCCGGTTCGGATCCTGGGCACGCACCGACGCACTGCTTGGCAAGCCATGCTGTGGCGGTGTCCCATATAAAGTGGAGGAAGATGGGCACGGATGTTAGCCCACGGCCAGTCTTCCTCAGCAAAAAAAGAGGAGGACTGGGAGATGTTAGCACAGGGCTGATCTCCTCACACACACACAAAATATATATAAGTACATATAGGCAAATGTGTATATATATTTATATTTGCCACAACAGGAAAATAAGATTGTGAAACCTAAATCAGCAAAAAAAGTTATGCAGAATTACCTTAATAAAATCCTTATTCTGATTACCAAGCACCTGTGATTCACTCTAATGAATACTTAATCTGGTTTTAACTTTTTTAAAATCTCACAAACATGAACTCTAAGAATAGTCATTCTACCATTGCAGAAATATTACAATACATACAATTTGTCTGTTAGCTTCAAATGCTTCCCCCGAACTACCAAAAAAAAAAAAAAAGGAAAGAAAAGAAAGAAATTTAAGCTTGTATCTCCAGTACTTAAGACTTTTGAACCAATAACTGTTCACTTTAAATACAAATTCTAATTTCTAATTTTACTCGGACTGATAAGGAATTATCGCTGATATCTGTCCAATGAGAATGGGTCGTTGATATTAACTGCTGTCACCTTCTCAGATTTTAATCGAAGCATGTTAACACAATACCAACTAGTGACATGAAAGTTAGAGAAAGAAGGAAACTCAGAGATAAAATGACTTGCCCAAGGTCACACTGCTAGTTATGACAAAACAGGAACTGGAAACCCAGTCTTCTAATTCCCAGTTCTCTTGGAGACTATGTTGGGTCAAAGACTGAAATATCTCAATTCAGAAAAGTACAGCGTGAGAAAGTTCCTTGTTAACGATAGCTACCTAACTTGTTAACAATAACTGCAGCAACCAGAAAACGAAAGTTGAAATGTGGAAGTAAGCATGATTCCCCATAAACCCTGGGAGTATCTCTTTTTGAGGATTTAAAAAAAAAAAACCACCCACCCATTCCACTACCACCCCGGTCGGATTCTAAGGAAACTGGAACCTCAGCTAGGCCTATCTTTCCAGCCTCCAGCCCTAAGAGAATATAAATAAGGGTAGGAACAGGATTGAAGAACAGGATAAACGCCAAAACAGACATCTAGGGATCTTAGAAAAGAGAAAAAACGTTACACGTATACATGATTAAAAAGGCAGAGCACAGGAAAACAAAAGGGAAGCACACTACAAAGCAAAGACGACCCCTCCTGGCCCACACGCTGGGTGCAGTAAATTGAATCTGTCAGCTTTGGGAGGTTTGTCTGACATCCCTGGCCATTGTTCCTACAGTACAGGCGGGAGCGCTTGGAGGGAAAGAGCAGCATCCCCACGCCTGCCTCTCCCAAGCAGCCATCGGGAGAGAGCGCATCCTCCGCACTGCACACCTCGCCCGGGCCAGCATGCGGGCGCGCAGCCGTAGGGCGGACCCGGGCTCCGGGGCCTAGCACCAGGCCCAGCGTCGCCGCGGCGGGAAGGGAAAGGGTCGACCCATAAGCTGGAGGGCCGAGGAGCAGCACGCTCGCGCTGGATGGGGTGGCTGGAAGATGTACGGGGCTGGGATCGCCCCGGAGGCTACAGGCTCGGGGAGCCGCAGAGGCTTTTCTCACCATCGCGCCAAACTCTTTCGCTGCTGCCGCTGCCGACACCACCGCCGCACACGAGCTCAGCCGCAACGCCGCCAACAGCCAATCCCCGCGAGAGGAGCCGCCGGAAGTCGTCAGAAGCGCACCGCGAAGAAGCCTTTAGGACCATAGAGGCTCACACACTTCCGGCAGCTAGAGCAGATACCGACTCTGTCTCAGCCATCTTGGATAAGGGCGAGAAGACACACGGGGTATGTTTCGGAACTTGAAAAAGAATCTTTCTTTCCAAGACGCTGCCTCCCATACTCTCGTTATTAGACATATGGCCAAAGTGATCACGGACATAGACAGTGACACAAGTCATCTTTCATTGGCCCTACTCAAAAATGGCGGTAGTATAAGACTTACGGGCCATAGGTCGGTTGTAACCCGGAAGTACCTTTCTAAAGGATGGGGTGGTGAAGCCATCCGGAAGTGGATATAATGAAGAGGTGCCACTTGGCGGCCATGGCAGCTGTAGTATCGGTGGCTCCGGGTCAAGGCCCAGCGGAGTGGAGTAATATGGGCAGCACCGGGTATAGGGCAGGGACAGCTTTGTATCAGCTTCGCTGTTGAACCCCTAAGAGCGATTGTTAGAGACCTGCAGGACTCCTTTCCCCATTCTAGACTCGGAGGAGAGTTTGCCGGGACTGGTGGGCTGGTCCCAGCCTGGGGGGATCACTGGTGTGGCTGCCCCAGGGAGATAGGGGCGTCCGGAGAACGAACAAGTTCGGTTGGGTTTTCCTCATTTTCCTGCTGCCGCCTGGGACGTTGTCTGTGGAGAGAGCGGGCCCATTGTGGCCACCTTCATTCCGACAATTGAGGAAATCGCTCATTCGCATATTTCCCCATTGACTCTTCCCGTCTCTAACTGCTAACCCACGGGAATCCAGTGATTGACATCTGAAAATACGGGGGCTGGGACCTAAGATTGCTGAAAGTTCTCTCTGGTGCTAATATCAGCGAAAAGGGGCTGTTTCCAGGTACGTTCAAGAGAAAGGTGTCTCGTGAACACATCTGCTGGTGGGGAGGACGAAAGAACTGGAAAGTCCACTTGTTCTCTTGGAATCACCACACGCATTTGAGAACCTAAGCACCCTTTGAAGCCACTGAAAATTTGTAGACTGGTGGTGGTGGGTGAATAAAGGAGGGCAGAATGGATGATTTCATCTCCATTAGTCTGCTGTCTCTGGCTATGTTGGCGGGATGTTACGTGGCTGGAATCATTCCCTTGGCTGTTAATTTCTCAGAGGTAAGAAATTCTCAAATTTTTGTCAGCTGTCAGGATGGCCGCCAGGAAGTAGTGACGGTTGTAAAGGGAAGCTACTTCCCCAGTTAATCTCAGAGCTAAAAGTCTTGTTAAGAAAGACTGTCTTTTAAAAAGATGCATGACATTTACTAATAGAAACAAACCTCATATTCAGCGCTGGAGTTAAGGGGAGGAGTTGATCCACTGAACCCCCTGAAATTGCATACCACAATTTGGGGCTCTGTGCGTTTTCCTGGAAAGAGGCACCATAACATTCTTTTGATTCCCAGAAGTTCCAAGGAATCAAAGTTCTAGATTGCTATCAAGAAATATAAATGGACAATGTTATTTGTCCATATGAGTTGAAATCAATATAACTTCCCTCTTTGAGAAAATCAAGCACAATTTTTTGGAGGAAAGGTAGTGTTTTTGGATACCTGTATTAGAATGAAAGTAAGAAAAAAAACTAGGTTGTTCTTAACTCACGTTTCCTTTTAAAGAAAGAGCATTGGAGTGGATATTCAAAGTTGTTTTCAAATCTGTTTGCTTAGAAATGAATTTTTTGTTAATGTTTTGACGTTTGGGTTAATTTGTTTGGTTATTATTACTTGAACAAACATTAACTAATGGGGAAGAAAGATAGATGAAAGCATTGTTCAATGAAAATGCAAATAGTTTCTTCAGGTTGTCATAAAGAGTTCACAGCATGCACAGTGCTCAAAGATTTGGGAGAAAAATTCTACTTTCAGAGGGAACAGCATTTCATAAGGAGGCCCTGGGGTTCAGCAGTAAAATAGATGCAGTTTCACTGCAGGGACTGGTGGGCTGGTCCCAGCCTGGGGGGATCAGCGATGTCGCTGTTCCAGGGAGATAGGGGCTTTCAAAGCAAAGGGGAAAGGAGATTGGCCAGAAGTAGAAAGGAAAGGTATGGATGAGATGTGGGGTAGGCCTTGAAGAAACCTGAAGGAAGAGGAGGCATTGCTGGTAAAGAAAATAGCCTGTGGGTGGGAAAGAAGATGGGACTAGATGTTAGGAGTTTGAGAAATAGTAAAGCCCACAGCCAGATGGAAGGGAGGCTTGAATTGTTGCTGCTCTTTTTTGTTTCCTTTTTTTATCTGTACTCCTCAGCATCTAATGATAACATTGAGCTAAATTTTATTTAGCACGTACATTACCTAACTTCCTTTGAGAAAGTCAGGTACAGATGAGGAAACTGAGACTCAGACAGATTATGTAATCTGGACAAGTTCATGAAATGTGAGCTGTTTTTTAAATCTAGGTTTTTCTGACTCAGAGCAGTTCTTAGCCACTCTGTCCATTGTGGCCAAGGTAGGAAGAACTGGTAGCTCATTCACCAAATCTAGGCCACAGACCTACTTTATTAGGTTAGCAGAGTGTTTAATTTTATTATTGTTAGTTTTTCCTCTGTATTCCTTCAAGACATCAGTTGGCTAGAGCTGAGTAGCCATAGATTGTCAGGGTCCTCCTTGGCTCTGAAGCCTCCTTCACTCATTTGGGCCACCTGCCTGTGCAGTGCCTTGTGAGTCTGCTATCTTTCCTCTGACATAAACCATATTTTCTTATAACCACGTTAGAATTGAATTGACGTTATTAGGGCTGACACTTGTGAGGTTTAAGTTGGTTTGTATATTTGAAAACTTATTGAGGTAACATTTATAATTCAAATAAGGAACTGATAAAACTTTTTATTTCTATAAAATGCTTAGAACTCTTCCATTTTCAGTATTCTCTCGAACTATCTTGAGTGATTTTTGCAATATGCAGGTATATGCTGCTTTTCTTTTTGTATGTGTTTACATTTCCTTTCAGTGAAATGAGTGGTGTAATTAACCAGGCCATTAATAAAGATAATTAGTATGACATGTCAATTATGGCTTTCTAAATTGATGGTCAAGTGGTCTTTTCCAGCTGTAATCTTAAAATGCTATAAATCAATATTCATAGTATCTGTTTATTACTACAGCAGAAACAATGCATTTTGAGATGTTAGAATAAAAATCAAAGTTATATATAACTTAGTCAAAGACATTTTAGAATTCAACTGGTGTTTTCTATCTCCTAGGAATTAAGCATTTTTTTCTAGACAGATTGTACTAGTATTATCGACCAATCTATCGTGAAACTATTGAGATGATAAATTTGTAAAAAATGAACTTCATTCATAGAGGCTGGGAAGCACAGTTTCTACCCTTAGAAAATAGCTCCCCAGATTCCTACATTGACTCAACAACTTTCCTTTTTAAGGAAATCTACTTTTCTTAGGGACTGGAGTTATTATAAATAAAAGGACCAATAAACCTAATTTATTTTACGGTTCATTTTCATTTACATGAGAAAGATGTGTTTTTAATTCATGTTCTTAATCTAGGTGCTGCTTTGTCATTCAGTACTTTTTTCTTCAAAATTTCTCAGAGCAGGAACAAAAGATCAATAAAGCCATTAATTAAGGCAGGATTACTATTTATAAATGAGTTAAAAATTAAGTAGTCTGAAATTGCTGTAGTGGCAGTGTATACCTGCCATGTCTGACTCTCAAGAGGTTTATGTGACATTGATTTCTCTGTCACTTTCTCAACATTCCTTGCCCCCAAACCAACTTTCTTGATGCTTTGCAACTTCTTTCTTGCCTTTTGACCTGGCAACTGTACCTTCCTGTCTAAATGATTTCTAAAACAAAGGAAAAAAATCTCGCATTCTCAAATGCATTTATAAGTAACTCTGATAATCAAGATGCTCTCTTCTTCAGCATATGGGAAGGAGAAAAACAGAACTTGTAAAGGAGGCCAAAGCATGCTTTACACAAATGAGATCCTGTCTGGAAGGGAGTTGGACACAGCACTTTAGCACTGTGTTATGTTTTTTAGATTTAGTTTTCTTTGGCTCTAAATGAAAATGTTACACAAGTAGGTAAAGAGCCTACAACTTAGTATTACTGGTATAAACCCTGTTTAGCATGTGCTCTTATTGATGAATGAATTAAGATATAAATGATGGCCAAAGGGGGATTTTAGATTAATTATCTGAGGATTGTTATTTGCCTGAGCATGTCTCTTCTTTGTCACAGAGCTGGTAACAGAGAGCAAGCTGCGTTTGCACCAGAGCCCTAGGGTGGTGCTCCTCAGACTATCTGGTAAATGACCAGTTTTTCTTCTTGTTGAATTTCCATTCCATTGCAGACGAATATATTTGTAATGAAATATTAAGAAAATCAAGTGGAAAAAAAGATACGCAAAATACAAGCCCAAATGCAGTGTTACTAGATTTAACAGACTATAATTATAATAATCGTATTGCTATAAAATTTTTTGAAGAGTTCCTCTCAGTTTTGGACCTTTCTTGTTGCCGCATTTTTCCTGTGTTAAAACAGTATAAACCCATAGGTATGCAGATGAAAGTAGTGCTGCTCCTACTTCAATAAAGAATTTAAGATGATGAGTAATGCGCTAATTTCAAAAGGAACTGTCTGAGACAGGTAGTGTGGTTTAAAATCAGTGTTACCACTTGAGCAAGCTGTTTAACATCCGTGTCTCTTCTGTTAAATGACCTTATAGGATTGTTGTGAAGATGTAGTAAAATAATATAAGCACAGGGCTTAATTCTGTGTCTAGAACATAATAAGAACTTTAGAAAACATTGAGGATTATTTTCGGTACTGATTACAAACCCCCCCTCTCCCCCCCCCTCAAATCATGGAAACTTCTCAGCAAGTTGTTTGGAATCCGAGAGATCTTGTTTGGGGGTTGGCAATCCTGTTTACTGTGAATGTTCCATTTGGAGGGGCCGGGGCTTTTCCTCTAGTCTCTCTGCCTTACAGTATTTTTTTTAGTATTTAACTTTTTCTTCATTATACTTATTCTCATTTTAAGCTTTGTTTTGTTTTTCATTTGTGAAAGTTTTGTGTCTATAACAACTGACTCATTCATAATAAATATCTTTGGGGCTTTGAGTTATCACCAAATCCAAGGTTTGTGTCTACAGAACAAATTTGTTCAGTATGCTATTTCTCCCACAATTGGTTCTTTTTGAAGAAGATTTGACAAAGTTGCATTTTTAAGAACTTTTGCGTTGTCTGGTATATTAGTCTTTTATTCTCTTATGGTAATACAAAAGATTTTATGCCTTGTTGGAATTTCACTTCTAAACTCTTAACATTTTAAACTTTGCATTCTCTGTAATTTACCCATATCTGGAAAGCAATCTGTAACTTTGTCTTTCCTCAGATTATTGTCTGAGAAAGTTACTGTCTCCTAAGTATCTTTACTTGGTGAAAGTAGGTTTAGATCAGTTAAAATCCAGCTACAGTCTGATTCGATATTATTTTCTTGAAAACCTTTCTTTTCTCTAGGGTATTATATGGATCAACATCATTGAAACTTATCTATATAATTAATAATACTAATAATAGTTAAGCTTATTGAGCTCCTTCTATGTACCAGGCACTGATGTGTATTATCTTATTTAATCCTTAGGCCAAGACTGTGAGATAGATGCTGTTAAACCTCACTTTACACGTGAACATCCTCAGGCTTGGAGAGGTCACAAACACTGGTAGAGGTGGGATTTGAAACTAAGGCAGTTTGATTACCGGTCCAAAGCACTTGGCCATTAAATGATTTTTCCTTTCCTAATGAACACTGTGTAAAGAAGGAATGAAAATATCATGGATCTAAATTGGCATCTTTAGCTCCCCAAATTAGGAACCTTCTTTATTTATTTATTTTTTTTGTGAGGAAGATCAGCCCTGAGCTAACATCCGTGCTAATCTTCCTCTTTTTGCTGAGGAAGACCAGCTCTGAGCTAACATCTATTGCCAATCCTCCTCCTTTTTTTTACCCCAAAGACCCAATAGATAGTTGTATGTCATAGTTGCACATCCTTCTAGTTGCTGTATGTGGGACGTGGCCTCAGGATGGCCAGAGGAGTGGTGCGTCGGTGCGCGCCCAGGATCCGAACCCGGGCCGCCAGTAGCGGAGTGCGTGCACTTAACCGCTAAGCCACGGGGCCAGCCAGGAACCTTCTTAACACCACTAACATTTTACCCCTTAAGCTCCCCAAATTAGGAATAGAATATCTTTAACTTCGCCAACTTTTTACCTTCCACAGTATATCTCCTGCTTTGTGCTTAGACAGTGTAGCAGAATTGAAACTACAGAGGTAAACAGTCTCCAAATACCGTTGAAACCCATAAGAAAGAACTATGTCTTAGATGCCCTTTAACACCTGCCAAATTGGAATCTGAAGCAGTTCCCATTTTGAACTATCCAAGATTAATTCCACACTCGATATCTTCATTGTTTAGTCAATAATAAGTGTGCTATTCAAGAACTGACATCGTTTTTGAGGGAAGAAGACCTGAACTGGATTCAGAATGCTTTTGTATGTGACAGTCTTAACCTCTCCTCTAAATGAATAATTTAGATGTGAGACTGTTGAATGATAATGAGGTTTAAGATCCTCGGTAGCTCAATTTGGAATTCCAGGAAACAAATAGTAATGCTATGAGTAAAGGCATTTCTTAAAATTTATGATGGGATTATAGAAATCTCAGTCCTCCTTGAATGCTAATATTCAACCTCAATCCTCCTTGAATACTAATATTCAATGTCTAACTTTACTGAAATAAAATAGAAATAGGTATCACTTAGTCTGGAAATTCTTCTCCCCCAATTATACGGATTTTTAAGTGACAGAGTCTTAGGGTTAACTACTAGATAATTACATCAAACCGTCTATTGCAAACCCTGTGGTTATCTAGGGTTTAATTTTCTATTAATCAAAAAATTATACTCTAGCTTCTGCACCTTGTTGTATGTACCTTTCATTAATTCTTTATGCATTTGAGAAGGCAAATTGGGAGAAGAAGACAGGTGCTAAAAGCAGAAAATGAAACAATGAAATGGGTTTTATAGAGAAACAGGTTAGCATAGTGCTTAAGAGTATAGATTCTGGAGCTAGACTATGTAGGTTGAGATCGTGGCTCTGCTATTTGCTGCTACATGAACCTTGGTAAATTAATTGAACTTTTAATGCCTCTTTTGTAAAGTGGGGATAGTAGAAGTACCTACCTCATAGGACCGTTGTGAGGATTAAATGAGCTAATATATGTAAAGTGATTATAATGGAACACGCTAGGCATAGTAATTATTTAATAAATATTAATTATTATAATGGAGCTGAAAGAGAAGAATATTGGCGGCACCTCTCTTGTGTAGAACTTGTCCATCCAGAAACCTCATTAATTTAAAGGACCAGAAAAGTCTGATTAGCTAAATAGCCTGAAGAGCAAGCATTTTACTTGCTCTCTACTGTCCTTGGCTCTCACTCGGCTCCTTTTTCTGTAATTCTAGTAGGCTAGTATGCCAGTTATCAATTTTTTGCCTCTCAGCTCCAAATTCTTCACTCTTCATTGACTACCTTGCGAAAATGGATGGGAGCCCTTTAAATATTTTTCCTTTGCCAGCTGGCACAACGTTGAGTGTTGTCAATAAAGGATACTGGCGAGAAATTGTAAGAGGAGGGGGTTTTCCTTCTTGGTTCTGGCATGCTTGCTCAGCAGGCTCCTAGGTGACTTCTCTGGCACCAATTCCTGTAGCGCAGGCAGCCTCCGCAGTGTCCATCTTCCCCAGCGCAGGCTCCTGTGCGTGTGTGGCTTCTCCAGTGCCCATCTCCTGCACTGCAGGCAGCTTTTCAAGTCCCAGACTCCTGCTGAACACACAGCAGTCAGTAGTTCCCACTGGCACCCGCTAGAGCGGTTTTATAGGAGAGTCTCTCCAGTAAGACACTGCCATGAGCAGCTTTTCCAACACCCTAGAGTGCAGATTTCCAGCAAGTTCCACCAGTGTTGCACCACAGAAACATCTCTGCCTGTGATATTGTGATTTAAATGAGAAATATATATTTGGTTTTCGTACTGTTTCTGGCATAGAGGTCCTAAAACCCTTGGAATTTCCCAAGTGGTGAGAGCCCTAAAGGTGTCTTTTGTTATGTGAATGAGGTGACTTTTGGAATGCCCCTAGGTAACCTAAGGGTGGGGGCTGGTTGCTGGGAGAACCAATCATGTGATTGGAGGGTTGGAACTTTCAGTCCCACCCAGGAGGGGAGGGGCTGGAGGTTAAATCAGCTGCCAATGTCCAATGATTTAATTAATCTTGCCTATTTAATGAAGCCTGCATAAAACCCTAAAAGGGCAGGGATCGGAGAGCTTCCGGTTGGTGAACATGTGGAGGTGCTGGGAGAGTTTCGAGCTCAGAGAGAGCATGGAAGCTCTGTGCCCTTTCCCCATACCTTGCCCTATGCGTCTCTTTCATCTGGTTGTCCCTGCGTTATATCTTTTTATAATAACCCAGTAATCTAGTAAGTAAACCGTTTCTCTGAGCTCTGTGAGCCCCTCTAGCAAATTAATCAAACCCAAGGAGAGGGGGTCATTGGAACCTCCAATCTATAGCTAGTCGGTCAGACCTGGCCTTGCGACTGGCTTCTGAAGTTTGTTGGAGACGGCGGTCTTGTAGGAGCGAGCCCTTAATCTGTGGGATCTGATGCTGTCTCCAGGTAGATACTGTTAGAATTGAGTTAAATTGTGGGACACCCAGCGGGACTCCCAGCATGGCTTGGTGTGGGGAAACCTCCCCCCACCCGCCACACACATACACACAAGTCGGAATTGGTCCCAGAACCTTTTACTGCCATTTATTGAGCTCCAGCCATGCCCTCTCCAGCAGGGTTTGGATCTCAGCCCTCTTGGGACTTTTTCTTTGAGCACTCTTATCTCGGTCATAGGATTATCACTGCTCCTTTTATCTGCTACTTTTATATTCTTTAGAGTTCTCTCTTACTAGCTAATTTCTCATTACAGTCATGCATGCTTAACAACTGGATAAGTTCTGAGAAATGCATCATTAGGCAATTTCCTCGTTGTTGTGGGACCATCACAGTGTACTTACACAAACCTGGATGGTATAGCCTACTACACACCTAGGTTGTACGACACTAATCTTAATGGAACCACCGTTGTATATGTGGTCTGTCACTGACCGAAATGTTATGCAGCACATGGCTGTACCCCAGTCCCCTGTTATTCTTTATATTAAACGTTCCATGTTTAAATTATTTTATAATTACTCTTTCTTGATTGGACTCTCACTAATACAACTAGGTAATGGGTCATAAAAGCGAATAACTACTGAGGCTGACCAGTGAAGCAGGCCTGGAGTAAGATGAAACAGTTCAAGTGTCATGATAGATGGCAGCTGACCTTGGGTGTCAGTGCTTGAGAGTAGTGAGAACCTGGGTCAGCTGAAGAGCATGTGCCATTTGATGACACCGGCCCTGGTGTTGCCAAATCTTCCTACTTTTCAGAAGCTGCAAATCCGTGTTTTTATATGAAATTTTCTGAATTTTACATTTTGGCTACTAATTCAAATATTATTACATCACTCTGTGGGCCAAACAACCCAGGTTTGTGAGTTACCAGTCTAGAAGCTCTGAGCTGGACTATCTGATTTCTTTTTTTTTTTTTTAAAGATTTTATTTATTTATTTATTTTCCCCCCAAAGCCCCAGTAGATAGTTGTATGTCATAGTTGCACAGCCTTCCAGTTGCTGCATGTGGGACGCGGCCCCAGCATGGCCGGAGAAGCGGTGCGTCTGTGCGCGCCCGGGATCCGAACCCGGGCCGCCAGCAGCGGAGCGCGCGCACTTAACCGCTAAGCCACGGGGCCGGCCCTGGACTATCTGATTTCTAAGCTGTTTGAAAACTAGACACAGCAAACTAGAAGGGATGGGGGAAGCTAGTAGAGGAAATATGTCACAGCATGACAACAAGGGGGAGACTGAAAAGCATTGCAAATTATTACAAAACCTCGAAGTGCAGTTGTTTAGAACTACTTAATAAAGGGGAAAACATCTCTGTGTTTACATTAAGGGTGTTGTGCTCTCTTATCCGACCACAGTACAATAATTGATAATGATAGCTACAGTGTCAACTTATGTGTCAAGTTCTGTGTGGATTTTAACAGTGACCTTGAAAGCAAAGAATTCTTGTCCTGTTTATAGGTGAGGAAACTGAGCCTCAAAGTTTACTAAGTTCAAAGCCACTATTTATATTGCGTCTAATTAAATGAACAAATTTTTTTAGAAATCCTGGCTATATAATGGAGGCTCTTTGTGAAAAATTTAGAAAACATGATAATGTGTAAAAGGAAAATAAAATCATGTTATCCCACTGTACAGTGAGAATCACTAGTAACATTTTTGTTTCTTTCCATTCTTTTTTTCTATTTGTTTGCATTTTTATTATGGTTGATGACATGGCGTATGTGTAATTTTACATTCTCCGTTCTTTTACTTGGTACTATAACATAGGCATCTTCTTTTATTATTAAAAACATGTTCTTGGCATTTTTTAATGTCTTCATTACGTTTAGTTATTTTATGTACAGAAATTCTTATTATGCATTTAATTTGTTCTTAAGTTTTTGTCTTGATAATAGTGTCGAATGAATATTTTTGTGTCGAATGCTATGACCATATTTCAGGTTGTTTCCTCAGGGGTAGAATGACAGGACCAGAGGGCATAAATGTTCTTTAAGAAGGTTCTCAATCTATATTACCAGGTTTTTTTTAATGCATTTTTTCAAATAAATGTGAATGACACTGTATTCTCACAAACATTGAGTGCTATCATTGTTGATTTTTAAAAGTTTGCTAATTTCATAGAGAAAAATGTATTTTTATTGTTGTGATTTTTCTGTTCAATTGACCTTCTTATATATTAACAATATATTATTTATGGCCAATGTTTTTCCAGGTTCTTTCCCAATGGGTTTTTGTTTTTGTAGTCACAGTGAACAATCCTACGGGATTTCCATTTGTGTTTAGTTCTTTTATGTTTAGAAAGGACTCTGATACAAAAAGTAAAACACATTAGTCTTGTTTTCCAAGATTGGAGGAAGTGGCATTCGTAAAGCATTGCTTGTTATTACCTCTGTGTCACATGAATTGGGAAAGGGGAAGCCTATATGCCCCTGGCAAAATGGCAAGGATCGTAGCATTGTTCACCCAAACTTTTATCCAAGTGTCTGGGTTTTGTTTTGTTATTTTTGCAGAGGAGGGGCTCTGCATGCTACTGGTGATATTGAAGATAACTAACAACAACAATACTCTGTGCTAGGTGTGCTGGTATTGTGCTCCTACGCGATAATAGAAGTAGTCATCGCAGCCCCTTCTTACAGAGGAG
This sequence comes from Diceros bicornis minor, assembly GCF_020826845.1. NCBI lineage: Eukaryota > Metazoa > Chordata > Mammalia > Perissodactyla > Rhinocerotidae > Diceros > Diceros bicornis. The sequence goes on from NC_080763.1 coordinate 17,927,385, forward strand.
GACACTGAACTTGCTCAGGGTCACACAGCTGCTACTTAGAGGCAGGAAGCTTTTTGGCGTCTTGTCTCAGTTGTAAGGACTTGAAGAGATAAGTTCATATTTGAATTGTCTTCATTACCTGTTACTGACACTCAGCAGCAGATAATGTAGTAGTTACATTGATGTTAGAAAGCATCTCCTACTTGAAGCAGGTTTGTTTGTAAGAAAATGAAGAAAGGTTTTGTTGCCTGAACAGGAGTTCCTCTGTGCCCTATAATATTTCGTCTCTTCAGTGCCTAGAGCTTTGAAGGGATCAGTCTTATAACAAGAGACACATCTTTAATTTTTTAGGAAACTATAGTTGATGCTTTCAGTACTAAAATGAGCATGGTACCAGGGGGATTAAAATAAACTATTTTCAATATTAAAAGCTTTTAAAATTATCGGCTTATATTTAGTTGAACCAAACAATTTATTGACTGTTTGTATGAGCAAGGAAAGAAAAACCATTTAACTACCTTAGTGTCTGCCAAGAAAATTAAACTGACTTCAAAGCTTTGCACCGATAGTTAATGGCATTGAGTACAAGCTGTTGTTTTAATTAATACGTCTGGGTCAATCCTTTGACTCAGTCAGGCTACAGCTGTGAAATTGTAACGTGAGAGAACATAAAACCAATGGCATTGCACAGTTTGTGCCTCTCTTGAGCAGATATTTTATTTCTCTGACAGAAACTATTGCTCTGGGAACTCTCTTTTCATCTTGAACTACACTTGGAATTTGTAGTTCTTCATTTAAATACACCCTTTTAGTGATTTACCGTAAGCAAAGGAGAGAACCGGTCAGCATTTTAACTTTGACATACACAGTTTTGAGATTGAATCCCAAGTTGTGAAGTTATATGAAAGAATATAACTATACAAATAACACATCTTTAGTGCTTGAAATAAATCAGGTTGTGTCTAAAATCATTTAGGTAGTTAAGAAATTTTTAAAAAATAAAAATTGAATCTACAGCCCATGGCAATAATGCTTATTTTTTTGACTACTGATTCTTTTTTTCATCAAAAGTGTTGCCTCTGTAGTATTGGTCACCGTGAGAAGGTTAATAGACATTTACCAAGCTGATAAAATTTATGTACGATAAATAATCTTTTTTAAAGATTTTATTTATTTATTTACTTTCCCCCCAAAGCCCCAGTAGATAGTTGTATGTCATAGGTGCACATCCTTCTAGTTGCTGTATGTGGGACGCGGCCTCAGCATGGCCGGAGAAGCGGTGCGTCGGTGCGCGCCCGGGATCCAAACCCGGGCCGCCAGCAGTGGAGCGCGCGCACTTAACCGCTAAGCCACGGGGCCAGCCCCTAGGATAAATAATCTTTATATCACTTTGCTGAAGATTGAAACAGTGAACAAGATTTTGAGCTCCTTGGAAAAAAATAGGTATCATTTCAGATATTTGCATTAATGAAACAAATGACAGCATTGCCTCGCATTTACTGTGATGGAATCCCATTATGGTTCTTTATTAGATGTACTTGAGTATCCCTTGAGCCAAAGCATAAATTCCAAATCAATTAACTACTGAAAATTCTTGATATAGTTACATTTATAAAGAATATGTTAGGCGTGTTTCCCAGCACAAGTATTCTAAAGAGGTTCCACTACACTTGTATAATGGTGGGTACCAAGTCCCTCAGGCCTTGCATTGCTGGGCACTTCATTCATTCTTTCAGTAAACATTTAGGGAGAATCTGTTATGTGCCAGGTACTGTCCTATAAACTAAGGGGTTTATAGGACAGTACCTATATAATTATATAGGTACCAATAAATATATTGCAGTACTTGCAATAAATTTAAAACAAAAATCTCTGCCCTCACAGAACTTGCAGTTTTGGGAGAAGGTTACAGGGACAAGCAAACATAGTGTTCAGTGAATGTTTTAACTTCATTTGGTGAATAAATGTGCTTTAATTTCAAAATGAACTGAAAACATAATACAGTAATTATAGCTCACATTGCCTTCCCTCCAAGGAAATATTACAGAGCTAGATGATTCACTCAGATTTACCTTGATGATCTCTTCCTACAAATTCTCAAATTCTTTGTTTCTGAATTTTTTTATGGCTATACAGATCTCACACTTACACTGTAGATCGAGGTTTTCCAGGCTTTTGGGTTTCACAGGCCAGTAATATTTCTGAAATTAGGGAGGACTGATACAGGATAGCCTGCTTTTAATTTTGCCAAGTGAGGACACTAAAAATAAAAACTGTTGTTACCATTATTTCTTAAAAGGAAGGACCAAAAAATAGGTAGGACATAATCTCAGAATAAAGAATAGTTCTCAACATTGAAGAAATAAAACCTTATAAAAACTCATTCCATTGTCCTTATTTCTCTTTGCCATGGACCTTTAGAAACTATCAATAGAGAACAATTATAAATAATTATACTTTTGGTTTTCCTCTTGATGTTGCTAACAGATTCTGCTGACTCACACTATTTAAACAGGTTGTATGATTGAATGGTATCTTTTTTCAGAGATAAATTTTATATAGTGAATTGTATGTATTGTGTCGTGTGATGGACATTGTCTTGGAATGTACAGGGCAGCAGACTGCAATGTCACATCTGATCGTGCTTCTACCACTAACTAGCCTAGCCGTGTGATCTTGGGCAAATCATTTCTCATCTTTGGCCTTTGATTCTTCATCTATAGATTGAGAGAGGATCATTTCTTACATTTTCTTCCAGTTCTTAAACTTGGATTCTGTGTTGATAACTTTGGTAGCTAGTATCCATCTGTTTTTTTTGTGAGAAAGACCAGCCTTGAGCTAACATCCCATGCCAATCCTCCCCTTTTTGCTGAGGAAGATTGGCCCTTGGCTAACATCCGTGCCCATCTTCCTCTACTTTATATGGGACACCGCCACAGCATGGCTTGACAAGCAGTGCATCAGTACGTGCCTGGGATCCGAACCTGTGAACCCTGGGTCTCCAAAGTGTGTGCACTTAACCAATGCACCACCAGGTGGGCCCCAATATCCCTCTTTTTAAAGTATGTGTCTAAAGATTAATAAAAATTTTTAGTGTGTCTTTCTAAAAATTTGGAGCAAGCTCCTGTTCATATTCCTTCAGCTGAGAACATTTAATTGTTCATACGTGATTAACAAAGAGATATAATTTCATGACTGTGTGCTTTACAGGCTTACCATGATTTCTTTGTAATGACATTAGCTGCACATGGAGATTCAACTATTTTCTAGTTTGCTAGGGCCTTTGGGAAATTCTTATAAAATCTATTGCAATTGATAGTATTCAAAAGTTTGGTCCATTTAAATATAAGTGAATAAAACTATGGGTAATTTCACCTTGGCTACAAGACTGTCTAAAAATATTAGATTTTTAAAAATTACTGAAAATTTAAAAGGCAGCATTTATGATAATTATTTTTTACTTTCTTTATGGATTTGAAGTTTTTGTTTGTAGTGCCCATAATGTCTAAGTTATTCTGGATGGTATGTGTCCCTCCGTTGTGTTAAGTGGTGCTACTTCACCTGCATCTTAATTTTGTGTGGTATGCAAGCCTCAAAAACTCACTTCTGGGGCCGGCCCCGTGGCTTAGCAGTTAAGTGCGCGCGCTCTGCTGCTGGTGGCCCGGGTTCGGATCCCGGGCGCGCACCAACGCACTGCTTCTCCAGCCATGCTGAGGCCGTGTCCCATATACAGCAACTAGAAGGATGTGCACCTATGACATACTACTATCTACTGGGGCTCTGGGGGAATAAATAAATAAATAAATAAATAAAATTAGGAAAAAAAAAAAACTCACTTCTGCTCCTGCCTTTAAAACTTGTCTCAGTGTAGTACTTCATGTGGCTGCAGTGTAGAATATTATAAAGCACTTGTAAATGCCTAGTGATTTTGTGGATTGATCCAGAATTGTGAACACCACTGGTTTCTCCATGCAGTTATTGACATAAAATTGTAATGAGTGATTTTGAAGAAATATCTGTATGATAGATGAGACTATTTAAGATAAAATTTTGGAAATGCCTTTTAGTATTCTACACAGACCTCTGACCCTGGTTTCAAAGGGCTGCCATGAAAAACCTTTGTTAAAACTGAATATTTCTAAAATGAATCCTTTCAGAGGTCCTGGCTGAGTAAATTACTATCCAGGTAACTTTTTTATAAATATGTAAATTTATGGAGTAAAAGGTACAGATCTTAATACAGTTTGATGAATTTTGACAAATGTATACAAATGTAACTCACATCCCAGTCAAGACTTAGAACATTTCCATCATCCTAAAAAAATAACCTGCTGCCATTTTCCAGTTAATCCCCCCTACCGCTGCATTCCCGCACTAACCCTTCCTGCCAGAGGCAGCCACTCTTCTGATTTGTATTGCCATAGATTAGTTTGGCCTGCTTTTAAACTTTGTATAAATGGACTCATACGGTACGTACTCTTTTTGTCTGAGCTTCTTTCATTCAGACATCAGGATAATGTTTTTGAAATTCATTCATGTTGCTGTATGTAGCAGTAGTTTATTCCTTTTTGTTACTGAGTATAAGTGTACCACAATTTGTTTATCCATTCTCCTGTTGATGGACCTCTGATCCAGATTGTGGCTATTATTGATAAACCTTCCATGAACATTCTTGTATAAGTTTTTTTGTGGACATACATTTTCATTTCTCTTGGTAAATACCCAAAAGTGGAATCTCTGGTTTAACTTTATAGTTGACTACCAGTTTTCCAATGTGGTTGGACCATTTTATGCTCCTACCAGCAATGCAGGCGAGTTTCAGTTGCTCTGTATCCTTGCCATCATTTAGTTTTGTCAGTCTTTTTAATTTTAGCTATTCTAGTGGGTATGAAAGAGGTATCTCGTTGTAGTTTAAATTTGTGTTCCTGTTAATTAAATGATGTGGAACACCTTTTCATGGGCTTATTGGCCTTTCATATATCTTTTATGAAGTATCTGTTCAATGTTTTACCCGTTTTTTATTTATTTTTTTGTATGTATGTGTCTCTTATTGAGTTATAGAAGTTCTTTATATTTCAGATATAGGCCCTTTGTCAGTGTCTTAGGTTGGGTTCCCCAGAAAACACTCTGAGAAGGAGATTTGCATACAGAATGTTTATTGAGGAGTGCTCTTGGGAATAACAGCTGTGAAAGAATGAGCAGGATTAAGCAGATGGAGAAGTTGAACTGTAATTCAGTTGCAAGAGAGGCCTCAGTTTACCCCACAGCAGGCTCTGGAGCTGGATTGCCCTTCAGAGATGTCTTGAATTGAGGCAAGGGGATCGGGTTTTGTGCCTTCCTCCACACAAGCCAGTGGATTGGTCGTTGGGTGTGGACTGCCTTGGGAGAGGGAATATAACCTTAGGTTAGTCATTTCCCTTTGACCCAAGGTCAGTTCCTCAGAGGGACTCAGCTGTGAATCAGTAGGCAACACTGCCAGCTGCTGGGGGAGCAGGTGTCCTGGACCTGAAGGGGGCTGATGTGGACATTGTTGCCACAGCATCCACCACAGATATATATGTTGTGGGTATTTTCTTCCAGTATGTAGCTTATCTGTTCATTTTCTTTTTTTTTTTTTAATAATTTTATTTATTTTTCCCCCAAAGCCCCAGTGGATAATTGTATGTCATAGCTGTACATCCTTCTAGTTGCTGTACGTGGGACGCGGCCTCAGCATGGCCAGAGAAGCAGTGCGTGGGTGCGCGCCCGGGATGCGAACCCGGGCTGCCAATAGTGGGGCACGCGCACTTAACCGCTAAGCTGCGGGGCCGGCCCTTGTCTGTTCATTTTCTTAATGGATCAGCAAACATTTTAAATTCTGATGTTGAATTTTTTTCTCTTATGGTTTGTGTTTTTGTGTCCTCACTAAGAAATTTTGCCAACACCAAGATTGCAAAGATGTACTACATTTTCTTCTAGAAGGTTTTGGGTTTTAGGTTTTATATTTAGGTGTATAATCCATCAGGAATTAATTTTCATGTATGATGTGAGCTACGACCCAAGTAATTCTTGAGGGCAGTCAGCTCTTTCTCTTTTAGGTACATCCCTTCATCTCCCCTTCTCATCTCCCCTTAATTTGCAAAGCAGGGGCATCTTTCATTTCCATTTCCCAGAGTAGAGCCTGGTCAAAATGCTGACAGGACAGTCTTCTTCCCTAGCAATTGGTTCACTAGTTTGAATTGTGGAGTTCTGAAGCCAAGTCCCTAAAATGAAATGGTGTGCTCAGTCCAGTTCAGTTTTACCACTATTTTTGTCCTTCTTCAGGAGTAAAACTTTACATTCATGATTTTTTTTTTTAAACAAAGGCGACTTATGAATTGATTAGAGAGCAGGATGAAAAGATTAATTAATTACCATGTCACTTTACATAGAATAGAGCTGTTTTCCATTTGTGTTCTCCATGCTCTGACAGTTTGTCTCAAATGAATGCTGTGATTAGCAGTGCTTTAGTGAGTTTGGTAACTTGGAAAAGACAAAGACTCTTAGAATAGTTCAGTATTAAATATTAAAATAGTAACACCAGTTGTTTGGTGTCATTTTTCTGAAGTGCTTCAATCACTTTCTCCTATTACCTCCTGTATCTTCACAAGATATATAGAAATAGTTTATTTTACAGAAGAAAAGTTGAGGTGGTGAGTTGTTAACCAATTTGGACATGGAGTCAGTTCTATCTCCAAGCCAGTTCCTCAACACTGGATGCATTCAGAATACTCTCAGTTTGTGAGTAGCTAATAATGGCCAACCTGAATGTATGAAGGGCCAACCTGGCCTGTGTGCTAGGGATGCGGGGAATTCCCCTCTTGCTGTACAGCAAGTATTAGTTGGTGCTGACAATGCAGCTGTAGTTCCCCTGTTTTCATTAGAGACACAATGAGATAGAAATCCCTTCCTTCCTCCCAAACAAGGAGGGGGTGAGGTTTCAACCAGCCTGTCAGCTAAGAACCCATTTCCTATAGAGACAGTATGTGTGTGTGTATATATATACATATACAGACATATATATATACATATACACACATTCCCCCAGCCTCGTAGTCACACGTTCAGTAGTAATCAGTAATATCAGAGGTAATACAGCCGCTGTTATTTTGGCTAACCTCATAAAGGAAACTAAAACAGAAAAGTGACGTACATGATACACCACTAAATTACTGAAACTTTTTCATAGCAAAATACATAATTACCCCATTGTGGTTTTTAAGATCATTTTTCATGCTGCTAAGACTCCAGGAAGCCATATAGGTTTACACCACTGCTTCAAGAAATTTTGAAACATAATCTTTTATATGTTATGTGTCAGGAGGCACTCTCTCAAAGAAATCTGGGTAAAAAGAAAAAATTGGGATTAAGTTGGATTAAAACTCTAGATCCAAATTCATGGCATTGATTGTGATGGTGGTTTCACAGATGTATACTTACCTCCAAACACATCAAGTTGTATACATTAACTGTCTACAGCTTTTTGTATGTCAACCATGCCTTACAAGTCGTTTAAAAAAAACCCATAGAACATTTTAGTATTCAACTAAACATGTTTTTTTTCAAATTGTATGAGTAATACATGTTCATTGTAAATCAATTTTAAATGTTTTATAAATTATGTTATAAATTACATATTACATATTATGTTTATAAATTATAAAGTACAAAATCTGTTAATGTTTAATTTATACTTGTTCTACTTATATGTATACTTTTTATTACAAATATGAGATTATCAATACATATTGTTTGCCACCAGCTTTTTCCTCATAGCAATACATCATGACTTTCTATATCCATGTATAGATGTATATCGTAATTTTTGTGCTTTTTTTGTTGTTGTTGAGGAAGACTGGCCCTGAGCTAACATCCGCTGCCAATCCTCTTTTTGCTGAGGAAGACTAGCCCTGAGCTAACTTCTCTGCCCATCTTCCTCTATTTTTTGTATGTGGGACACCGCTGCAGCATGGCTTGATAAGCAATGTATATAGGTCTGCGCGCACGGGATCTGAACCTGCAAACCCCGGGCTGCCTAAGTGGAGCGTGCGAACTTAACCACTACACCACCGGGCTGGCCCCATATCGTAATTTTTAATGGCTGAGTGTTGTGGTACTGTGGTGAAGTATTATAGGTTATTCAGCCAATCTCCTTTCTTGAACCTTTAGGTTATTTTCAGGTTTGCACTCTTAATTAGTGCAGTGGTCGCCTTTGCATAGTTCGTTCTTTCTTAGGATGAATTTCTAGAAGTGAAATTGCTGGATCAAAGAATTCACATTTTTCAGGCTTTAAATCTGAATTGCCAAATTGTGGTCAGTTCACATTCCTTCCAGTCTTAGAAACTGTGCTCATTTCTCCCTATCGTGGATAGTAGACAAGTTTTCCCACATCGTTGCCAATCTGGTAACTTTAAAAATGGCATCTCCTCTTTTTAATTGGCATTCATTATTCATGAAGCTGACCCTTTTTCGTGTTCACTGGCCTTTGTAGATTTTGGTCTTACAAATGAGCAGCTCACAGTCTTGATTACAGGTACTTAAGAAACTTTTTTCCATTAATTCATCAATTTTTTCAGTAGTTTCTTACGTTTTCTTTCCAGGAGCGACTAAAGCTGGTGACTGTTTTGGGTGCCGGCCTTCTCTGTGGAACTGCACTGGCGGTCATCGTGCCTGAAGGAGTACACGCACTTTATGAAGATCTTCTTGAGGGTGAGAGCGAGAGAAGGGCCTTCTTTGAGACATGTTGTTGACATGGAGGGTTGAAAGGACAAGCTTAGTGGTATTTTTTCTGAACACGGTTTATGTTTGCCATAGAATTCTACCCAGAGAAGAGTTCTTAAAACATATTTTTTGACATCTTTGACACTGAACACATCCTTAGCAATTTGTGAATTGAATGCCCCAATTCAGGAATACCACTTAAGATTTATTTGCAATAACCCGTGAATTCCAGTCTTTGTATGATAGTCCTTTTTTAATGCCCACTCAAAAACTTCCCAAATCCTACATGATAGTGATTATATTTTTAGTGTTATTTAATTGAGAAAATATATACATTTGGATTCAAGGACTCTTTACTAGTAAACTTTGTAAATAATTGGTGAGGACCCCTGCAGTAAAGGATAACTAAAAAATTAAAGAGGTCTCTGCTGACCCTAATAACAACAAGCAGAGAACAGTATAGCTGTGTGGGAGTAAATACTGGACAGTGAGCTTGGTTCACTCACCTGCTAAATAATTTGATCCTTCACACTAGCTTGAAAGCATACTTGATTCAAATTTGTGACTCAGCAAAATCAGATTACTACTTGTCATGAAACTTCACAGATAACCTGTGAAGGATTGAAACCACAACTGTTAAATTGGTGAGCTGAATCTTCAAATACTGAGAGTCTACTGGACTTTACGAATAGTATAAAGAGGTAGGCACCTTCCAGATTTCTTACTAGATACAATATAATACAGTCATGTGCTGCATAACAACATTTCTGTCAGCAACAGACTGCATATATGAGGTGGTCCTATAGGATTAGTACCATATAGCCTAGGTGTATAGTAGGCTATACCATGTAGGTTTATGTAAGTATACTCTATGATGTTCGCACAATGACAGTTGCCTAACAATGCATTTCTCAGGACTTGTGCTTGTTGTTAAGCGACTCATGACTATGAATAGCTTTTCAGATCTCCGTAGAGTAAAAGAACTGTATCCTTCATCCAGAGTGATGATGCCCTTATGCCTGGGGCATGAATATGGGCATAATGGTGTTTGGTAGGCAGAGAGTGGTGGCAGATGGTATATTTAATGATTGTAGGGGTCTTATTGCAAAATAGGACAGAGGCTGAGAATTGGTCAACTTTAAGGGGAAAAAATAATAAATCAGGAGCCTTAAAGCAATAGTTTCCACTCTTTTTTGATCACACATCCTATTGGGAAAAAAAGATATATATGTACTATTGCACTGATTTACTGTGTACATTATAAAACACACTCCTAAAATAGAAAATTTTGGATTATGAGATTTAAAGTAAATGTGTATAGGTCAGTATTTTCTTTCAGATCTCAATGGATTGTCTTGAATTTTTCCAGGTATGATTATTCCACTGTAGAGATCACTATCTTGATATACTAGAAAATATTCACACCATGACTAAATAGACAGTTAAAATTTTTTTCTCATGGGCCAGCTCCGTGGCCTAGTGGTCAAGTTTAGTGTACTCTGCCTCAACAGCCCAGGTTCGGTGTCCGGGCCTGGAACCACACCACCTGTCAACGGCCATGCTGTGGCGGCGACCCACATACGAAATAGAGGAAGATTGGCACAGATGCTAGCTCAGGGTGAATCTTCCTCAGCAAAAAAAAAAAAAATTTCTAGGCTTTATAGCTAAGAAAGAACTATGGGTAGCAGTTGTTTTCTAAACTTGTCTGATAAAAGTTCATTAAGGGAGGGGTACATTTTAAAAGTATAGTTTTCTGGGGGCCGGCCTCGTGGCGTAGTGGTTAAGTTTGCATGCTCCGCTTCAGCAGCCCAGGGTTTGCAAGTTCGAATCCTGGGTGCAGACATAGGCACCCCTCATCAAGCCATGCTGTGGCGGCGTCCCACATACAAAATAGAGGAAGATGGGCACAGACGTTAGCTCAGAGGCAATCTTCCTCAGCAAAAAGAGGAGGATTGGCAACAGATGTTAGCTCAGGGCTAATCTTCCTCACCAAAAAAAAAAAAAAAAAAAAGTATAGTTTTCTGGCTCCCAACCTAGACTACAGAATCAAAATCTCCAGGGAAGGGGCCTGGGATTATCTATTTTTAACAAGTTGTCTAATGATTCTTATTAGACAAGTTTGGGAAACGCTGAGGTAGAGGAAAGAAGTGCTTCAGGTATAGTTTTTTTTTTTTTTTTTTCATTGAGGGAGATTGGCCCTGCACTAGCATCTGTTCCCAGTCTTCCTCTTTTTCTTTTCTTTTTTTTTTTTCTCCCCAAAGCCCCAGTACATAGTTGTGTATCATAGTTGTAGAGTTGTAGCTCTTCTATGTGGGATGCCGCCTCAGCATGGCTGGATGAGCAGTGTGTAGGTCTGCACCCAGGATCCTAACTGTTGAATCCCGGGCTGCTGAAGCAGACCACGAGAACTTAACCACTAGGCCACCAGACCAGCCCTGTGTTTGTTTTTTTAATAACAGTTTTATTGAGATATTCTTCATATAACATATTTCAGGTATAATTTTAAGGTTAAATTTAGCTACCATGTGTTGAGTTGTGTTCCTTTAATTTTCAGTTTTCTTGGTTTTGGCCAAAATAATTTTGTGAACTCATTTGAAAACAGATACAATGGGCTTTATAAACCTGCTTTTCTCAAAATAATCATTTGGGTCTCTTTAACCTTTCATCATGGATTAGTCTCCAACTCTAAGCTATTATTTAAACTTTTTTTTTTTTAATTTTCATTTATATATTTTGTACTCACTCTTTTTATTGTACACATCTGTGAGTTTTGACAAATGCAAAGTCATGTTATCACCACTGCAATCGAAATACAAAACAGTTCCATCACACCAAAAACATTCCCTCACACTGCCCTTTTGTAGTCAAACCTTTCCCCCACCCCAGCCTGTGGCAATCACTGATCTGTCCTTATAGTTTTGCCTTTTCTGAATGTCATGTAAATGAAATCTTGTAGCCTTTGGCTCTGGCTTCTTCACTTAGTATATTGCATTTGAGAGTCATCATATTGTTCTGTGTATCAGTGGTTTGTACCTATTTAATTCTGAGTAGTGTTCCATTGTTTGGATGAACCACAATTTGTTTATTCCTTCCCCAGTTAAAAAGACATATGGGTTGTTTCCAGTTTTGGTAATTATAAATAGTCACTATAAACATTTTGTGTACAGGTTTTTGTGTGAACATGAGTTTTTATTTCTTTTGCATGTTTATAAATAGAATTGCCAGGTCATATAGGTAAGCGTGTGTTTAACTTCATAAGAAATTGCCAAGCTTGTTTCCAAAGTGGCTGTCCAGTTTTGCATTCCCATCAATAGTGTATGAGAATTCTAGTTGATTTCTCTTCCTTGTCAGCACTTTGTGTTGTCTGTTTTGTTAGTTTTTATTTGTTATTCTAATAGGTGAATAGTGGTATCTCATTGTGGTTTTAATTTGCAGTTTCCTAATGGCTAATAATGTCCAATATCTTTTTCTGTGTTTGATTGCCATTGTTATGTCTTCTTTGGTAATACCAGATCTTTTACCCATTTTTTAAATTGAGTGTTCTTATTATTGTATTTGGAGAGTTCTTCATATATTCTGCATACAAGTGCTTTATCAGATGTGTGATCTGCAAATATTTTCTCCTAGTCTATGGCTTATCTTTTTATTCTCTTAACAGTATCTTTCACAGAGTAGTTTTTAATTTTGATGAAGTCCAATTTATCAATTCTTTCTTTCATGAACTGTGCTCTGGTGTCATATCCAAAATTACCATAACTTCTGAAATGAAATGCTACGTAAAAAATTATAGAAATGAAGGCCATTTTTTGCCTTCAGTATCTAACTGTTGAGTATTTACTAGATTTCTGGCCTTATATTGATTTTTAGCAGTTCAGAGATCTAAGATATAGCCCCTGCCTTCAAGAATTCACAGGCAGGGCTGCCCCCGTGGCACAAGCGGTTAAGTGCGTGCGCTCCACTTTGGCGGCCCAGGGTTCACAGGCCCGGATCCCGGGCGTGCACCGACACACTGCTTGTCGAGCCATGCTGTGGTGGCGTCCCATATAAAGTAGAGGAAGATGGGCACGGATGTTAGCCCAGGGCCAGTCTTCCTCAAGAAAAAAAGAGGAGGATTGGCATCGGATGTTAATTTAGGGCTAGTCCTCCTCACAAAAAAATAAATTAAAAAAAAAAAGAATTCACAGGCAATGGAAAATGAACAAATTAACAATCAATGACAGCAGGGGTTGGCAAATTTTTTCTGTAAAGAGCCAGATTAAATATTTTAGGCTTTGTGGGCCGTATGGTTTCTGTTGCAATTACTCAACTCTGCTGTCGTAGCATAAAAGCAGCCATAGACAATCTGTGAACAAATGAGCATGGCCGTGTTCCAATGCAGCTTTTATTTACAAAAGCAGGCACCAGCCCTTGTATTGTAGTTTGCTGATGTCTGAGTTATGATATAGTAAGATAAGACCTATGTTAGAGAAATATCCAGTGTGCTATGTATACGTGAGGGGAGGAGGACACAGCAAATCTCAAGGAGGAGGGGACTTATGAGCTGAGTCTTGAAGGACAAAGTGTTAGCCAGGAGAAGCAGCATGGAAGGCCCATGCATTCATTAATTCATGCAGAGTGTAGGCAGAGACAGGTATGGGAGCTCAGTTTGTTAAGTGTTAAGTGGATGGCTCGTTAAAAGGTAATCATTCAAATCCTCTCCAATAGCATCTTTATAAATAGCACTGAATATTGTAGCTACCTAAATTATGTGATTTATTTCACACGGGTAGCTTCTTAACATCTATAAATGTGAAAGATTAAATCGTGGTTTTATATATTAAAATGGAAGCATACCCGAAATTGCCTTATCTTTAGAGCAAATCACGTGTTTTACTTCATTTATTTCACATTCTTAAGGCCATGCTAAACTATTCTCCAGCGCACAAAGACGACCTACTTGAAAAATGATGAGTTCTACCATTTCAGTATTGCACATCAGAGTACTGCATTTGAAGTTTATTGATTTTTATTGAAATATTGCATACAAAAAAGTATATGTCATACACACAGGAAAGCACACATATTGGCAGTGTATAGCTCAATGATTTTTCACAAACTAAACACACTTATGTTAGCATGAGGTTACATTTTAATTGTCCAACATTACTGATTCAAGATTCTTAGATTGCTTCTCTCTTAAATTTAATTATGTTTCATCTCTGAGCTTTCAATCAATTCTTTGACTTAAAATCCTTACTGCTGACAGTTTTGCTTGTGTAAGGGACTGGGTGGGTACATACAACTTGCCCACTTTTTTCTCCTGACCTGTCTCGCATTCACCTGTCCTTAGTTGACCACTGCAGCCTAGACTTCTAATTTCCAGAATATGCCCCTTGTTCCAAAATCATCTATTTTGTCCTCTGAGTCTCTCTATACCTCCACTAGTGCTGTCAAACTGAAGGTAGTAGCAACTCAGTGGGTCTTGAAATAAATTTAGTAAGTTAGACTTGTGATCAGCATTTAAAAAAGAGGGAGGAACAAAGACAGAGAAAGAGATAGACAAATGGAAGAGTGCATTGTAACCATTGTAAGGTTAAGTACTATTTTGTGAAAGTTTTTTTAGTTTTTCAAATATATATGTGTTTACTAGATCATGATATAAAATTTATTTTTTGCTATGAGTCATGCTTTTAAAAGTTTAAAAAACATTGTCGTAAATCTCATTTCAGCAATTTCAAAAGCTGCTTAACATTAACATCAGAATAACTACTGATATTCATAGCCCTTGTTTAAATTTAAAAAGTGAACATTTATTTGCTGAAGGATATCTTATCTCTTAGAGAAGTACTCCATCTCATTTTAAGATGCCAGTGTAACTCAGAGATATTACGAGAAAAAAGTTACAGGCAGATATCCCTCATGAATATAGATGCAGCAGTCCTTTACCAAATATTAGCAAATTGAATCCAGAAATATATAGAAAGGATAATACATTTTGACCAAATGAAGTTTATCCCAGGAATGCAAAACAGGGGTTGGATTAATATCCAAAAACCAGTTTAATTTATTATATTAATCAAATAAAGTAGAAAAACCATTTGATCATCCTTAACAGGTACAGAAAAGCATTTGACAAAATTAAACTCCCATTCATTAAAAAATTATCAGCAAACTAGGAAAGAAACTTCCTTACTGAGAAAGGGCATATTTGAAAAACCTGCGGATAAGATGCCTAACATTGGGAACAAAGCAATCCTGTCTCCTCTCAGCCTCTTATATTTAACGTTATCCTTGGGGTGCTAGGCAGCTTCTAGCCTGCAATAAGGCCAGAAAAAGAAAGAAAAGGCATAAAGATTGGAAAGAAGTCAAACTGTCTGTTTGCAGATGACATGATCATGTATGTAAAAATGGTTAAAATTTAAAAGCCTCACAAATATCAAATGGTATGGAGCAACTAGTACTCTCATACATTGCTGTTGGATATGTAAAATGGTACAACCACTTTGGAAAACAGTTTGACAGTTTTTTATAAAGTTAGACATACACACAACCCATCAATTCTGATCCTAGGTATTTACCCCAGGGAAAAGAAAATGTTATCCACAGAAAAACTTGTACCTGAATGCTCACAGCAGCTTTATTTATAGTAGACCAAAATTGGAAATAACCCAAATGTCCATCACCAGGTAAAAGGATAAACAAATTGTAACGTGTCCATACAGTGGAACACCACTCAGCAAAAAGAGGAACAAACTACTGATACACGCAAAGCATTAGATTTCAAAACATTGTGCTGAGCAAAAGAAGCCTGACACAAAAGAGTACATATTGTGTGATTCCGTTTATGTGAAATCCTAGAACAGGGAAAAGTCTCTGGGGACAAAAAGCACGAGTGCCTGCCTGGGACCGGGAGTGATGTATTGACTTCAGAGAAACACAGGAGAACTTTTCTGGGATATTTAAATATACTATATGTCGACCTTGGTAGTAGTTACTAGAGTTTTTACATTTGTGAAAACTCGTTGTGTTTTATTTTATGTAAATTATACCTCAATAAAGTTGATTTTTCTTTTTTAAAAAGAGAGATTTAGACATTTAACTAAAAAACAAGTAAAGGAAATTACTATTAGAAAAAATCTTCAGATGAAAAAATTCCTTTGGGATGATGAAAAGTTCTGGAGATGAACGATGGTGATGGTTGCAGAACAATATGAATGTACTTAATGCCACAGAACTGTACACTTAAAAATGGTTAAAATGGTAAGTGAATTTTGTTATGTATATTTTACCACATTAAAAGTAGGTTAGAAAAAAAAAGCTATGAAAACAAAAAATCTGTCAAGAATTAGAAAAATATATGAGTTTTTATTATCTTCGGATGACACGTGCTTTCTGCCCCTCAAAAATGACTTTCAAAAAATTAAGGCAGAGTCTAAAATATTACAACAGGCTTGTGCAATTTCTTTGGTCAAAGGTTAAAAAAATGTTTAATTATAGACATTAAATGTCTAGTATGTTAGCCTCTATTCATGAAACACGGCAAAGATAAGAATTATGGCCTAGGGCCGGCCCCGTGGCTTAGCGGTTGAGTGCGCATGCTCTGCTAGTGGCGGCCTGGGTTTGGATCCCGGGTGCACACCGACTCACCGCTTCTCCGGCCATGCTGAGGCCACGTCCCACATACAGCAACTAGAAGGATGTGCAACTAGGACATACAACTATCTACTGGGGCTTTAGGGGGGAAAAAAAGGAGGAGGATTCGTAATAGATGTTAGCTCAGAGCCAGTCTTCCTCAGCAAAAAGAGGAGGATTAGCACAGATGTTAGCTGAGGGCTGATCCTCCTCACAAAAAAAAAAAAAAAAGAATTATGGCCTTGAAGCATTTATGCTTTGAGTGTCAGATATGTAAAATATAGACTAGTAGTATTACCTGGCCAGGTATCATTTACTGTTATTCAGAGTCTCCCAACAGTCATGATATTTTTAGAACTGAATTTAGACTGAAGGATGTGCCTCTTTTAAACTGCACTGCCTTTTTGGTTTCTAATTAGTGATTGCCGCCTGGTATTTTTTAAAGCTAAAAATTTTATACTCAATTTGCTCTTTTTTTTTTTTAATTTTACTCATTTATTTATTTCCCCCCCAAAGCCCCAGTAGATAGTTGTATGTCATAGCTGCACATCCTTCTAGTTGCTGTATGTGGGACACGGCCTCAGCATGGCCGGAGAAGCGGTTCCTCGGTGCGCGCCCGGGATCCGAACCTGGGCCACCAGCAGCAGAGCGAGTGCACCTAACCGCTAAGCCACGGGGCCGACCCTCAATTTGCTCTTTATTTGCAATTTTTCTATAAACCTAGGTGTAAAAAACTAAATGAATTTGTTTGTAATTATTTTCATTGTTACTGTTCTTCATTTGCCTATTTTCATTAGAATAAAACTTACTGCAGTTTCTGATAAGATTGGCGTGAATTTCTCAGCCAGAAAGGAGGATTTGGGGATAATATCCCCTGGGAATTTGCTTGTTTTCCCCTGTTTCCCCTAAAATCCCCTGTTTTCTTGCTTGGTGATTTGCTTCCACTTCCTAGGTTGCGGGAATAACAGGCAGTTAAAAGGTCCGCATGCCAAAAGCAGAAGACACTTGGGAATTTTTTCATCATGAACTTTAAGTTAAAGGAGTTTGTGATTGGCTGGATTACAGTATATGAAGTGGATGTCTTTGCAGTAAAGTGAATAGAGCTTGAGATACAAAAGAATGGAAGCTTCTACATGAAGATGTTTAAGGGGGAAAACGCATTTTTCTCTTTATGGTTCGCTCTACTTTAGGAAAACATCACCAAGCAAGTGAAACACAGAATGTGATTGCATCAGACAAAGCAGCAGAAATACCAGTTGCCCATGAACATGAGCACAGCCATGACCACACACAGCTGCATGCCTACATTGGTGTTTCCCTCGTACTGGGCTTTGTTTTCATGTTGCTGGTGGACCAGATTGGCAGCTCCCATGTGCATTCTACTGATGGTAAGTGGTTCCAAGGTTTTTTGGGCAGTACAATAAATTTGCAGTTTAGAAAGTCACAAATGATAACATAATTCAGTATATGTCAATGGCCTTATTTAGTGCTGAAACTCTTGTCTGTCTCAGGTTCCGTTGAACATTTTATTCAGTTGGGGGACCTAGTGAGTTGTGACTTGTGGCACAAGGGAGTGTTGATTGGGTTATTACCCTGGTTATCTTAAGGCTGTTGGCATTTGGTTGAGAGTCTAGGGCAGAAGTTCTTAACCCTTTTTGTGCCATGGAGCCCGTAGGTAGTTAGCCTAGGGGCCTTTCATTGGAATACTGTTTTTAAATGTGTAAAGCATAATGCATAGGATTACAGAGAACACCAATTATGAAATAAAGTTACCAAAACATTAAAACAAATTTGTGATATGGTAGTGTATATCTTCTTTATCAGTGAATTAAATAATGAGATGATATATTTAAATCATAAGCAAAGTAAAGTTAAATTTTTTTAGGACATCAGTATGATAGCTGTTGTTGCTTAGCTTGACTGAGAACATTAAATTGTAACATGGGCTTTAACAAGGCAACAGAGGGTCAAGTTGACCAGCCAGTTGATTTGGATTTTTGTTTTGATGGTAACTAGTGTAGAAAATCCTGATTCACAAAGATATTTTCTTATATATACTTAAACACATTCCTAGCTTGCTTTCCAAGGAAAGATAAGCTTCTCCCAAGGACAATTAGAATTCTCCAAGACTTTTTAAATTTAACTCTAGTCATATTAACTTCTTTGTCTTAAAATCAATGAATTCATCTTTGGCTAGGTCAACATCTTTGATATGGTTTATATTAAATAAAAAAGGATGCTGATCCATGACATAACTTTGATGCCATAGTGATAGAAACAAATTTGAAAGAGTTCTACTAGACATAGGGGTTTATAGATATCTGTTTTCAAATACATTGATGGAGAATTTTGCAGATAGGAACTACTGGAAAACAGCACAGATATCTTGGTCCCAGTGGGAGATCCCATGACTTACACTGTTTGGTGGCTGAATGACTGTGAGGTGCAGAGTTGCCTGATAATTGCCTAGCTCCATCAGATGAGTGTCTACAGGCTGGAAGACTAATCATGCAGTGTGGCAGCACTTCTATAAGCCCTTAATTTAAAGTAGCGATGAGTGACAGTAATAATCTATCTGTATTAAGATATCTAAAATGTTTAACTGTAAAATGATAGGAAATTATCTGGCTTCTATTGGCAATAAAGTGTAGGTAGTGCTAATATTACTTGTGGTTTGTTGTCTACATTCATAATTAAAGGAAGTGCTAAATTTCAGTTAGAGGTTAGTAAAAATAAAAATGCGTTTTTTGTCCAAGTTAAGGTCACAAACAAACCTTGCATTCTACCTGTGTTCTCCTGTGTGGACCTCAAGTTAAGAATCCTTGATCTACAAAAAAAGTCTGTAGAAAAGGAGGCAAAAGACATGAATAGATAGTTCCTAAAAAGATATAAAAATGGTCCTTAAACTTAGGAAAAGATATTCAGTTTAACTTAAAATAAGAATGCCAGGGCCAGCCCTGGTGGCCTAGTGGTCAAGTTCAGCGCACTCCGCTTCGGCAGCCCAAGTTTGGTTCCCAGGCGTGGACCTACACTACTCGTCTGTTAGGAGTCATGCTGTGGCAGTGGCCCACATAAAAAAAGAGGAAGATTGGCAACGGGTGTTAGCTCAGGGCAAATCTTCCTCAGCAGAAAAAAAAAGAAAGAATGCCTATCAAAATTCCTCTTAGATGCCATTTCTCACCTGTCAGGCAAAAATTCAAAAGCTTGATAATACACTCTATTGGCAAAGCTATGGTGAAAGAGACACTCTCATATATTGCTCTGGGAATGCAAAATGGTAAAGCCCCTGTGGAGGGGAATTTGATAATATCTAACAAAAACTACATGTGTATTTACCCTTTGACAGAAAAATCTCACTTCTAGGAATTTACTCTGATAATATGGCTCCAATATGAAAATACATATGCACAAGACTTTTCAGTGCAGCATTATTTATCATTGTAAAACCACTTTAATGTCCAGTCATGGAAATTGGTTGAATGAACTGTGATGTGTACATACAGTGGAGTTCTGTGTAGCTATGAAAAAGAATGAGGAATCAGATCTTGGTGAACTGAGAGGGAGAGATTTTTAGGAAATATTGTTAAGTGAAAAAAAAGCAAAAATATAAGTAAGCATCTATCATATACTGTTTCGTGTAAGAAAGAAGGAGAAATAAGAAAACATATATATATCGATCTGCTTATCTTTACAAAAAAGAAACATTAGAAGGATCAGCTAGAAAACAAAGTTGGTTGCCTGTAAGTGGTGGGGAAGGCTTGGGGCTATGATTGGGCAGAAGGGTTTTAGGAGGGCGTGACACTTCCCGGGGATGCCTTTTTGATATAGCTTTGACTTTTGGACACATATTAATATTCTCCATATTCAAAAAATAAAATGAAATCGACAAGGATGGGGAAGGTAACTGAAACAGATGAACTGTATTTCAAACATATAGTACAATCATACTGAAGGGGATTTAAAAAAACAACTAATTCAAGTAACTTACGAATGTAGTATTTGACTGTGTACCTTTAGTCTTGGGTGGGGTTGTGGGAGAAACATAAACAAATACTGAATTCTTTTTAATAGGCCTTGCTTTTTGTACTGGTATGGGCAAAACAATTAAACTGTTTTAGATGTACTATAGGACTGAGCAAATGAGTCAATGTGTTGATGTTGGCAGAACCACAGTTCTCGCTGTGGAATGAGGGACATACAAATATGCAACGGGAGAGGGCAAGAAAGATCCCCGGTAGGGATGGGTTGGAATTGGAGCTATTGGATTCATGATTTCTAAAATGTATATGTGTACATATATACATGTGTGTGTATGTATCCATATATGTATGTCCTAGCCCTGTCTGCGGAGAGGGCCTAGAAGTAAAGACACTCCACTAGCACCCATTATACCAGGGCTCTTTGGAGAAATGGCTGATTCCAGGACAGGGGCAGAGTAAGTACAAAATGAGCTTGGAACATCTATTGCTCAAAAAAAAGTAGGAAGGAAGGAAGAAGATGGAAACATGTCACAGGATATAAGAACCAACTTGAAGGAGTTCCCACTGGCCAGATCTAGGACAATTTGAGCACCAAAATAATTAGAAATAGTGATGAAGTATAAACCATTGAAAAAATGGGAATCGATGAGCACATCCACACGAGAGAGAGAGAGAGAGAGAGAGAGAAAGATAAAAGAAAAAAGGAGGGCCCTTGCTTACAGTAGAAAGCTAAATGCCAACTGGTAAATGTGGAAAGAATTCTGGAGTTAGAAAATTGTTTTTGAAACATTCATAGTAAAAATTGGCTCAGGCAAGAATATCAATAGATATTAGGACATTATAAGATAAAGAACATCAATAGATGTTAAATCTAGGCAGTAAATTTTGATTTGCTTATTAGTTCCAAGGGAAAAAGAAGTAACTAAATGAAGAAATCAGACAGTGTCTTGACCAGATGATCATCATTGGCCTTCAGCTTTCGGTGTGGGAAAGTAAGTTCCTATCAGACCAGCCTCCTTAGAGATAACTATAAACTCTGGACAAAATTTAAAAAACCACTACCTAAAGATACGGAGGGTGACCTAAAGCAGGCAAATTCTGGAGGGGAGTTAGTACCTGGAACAGGGTGAGTTTCCTATTTTTACTGCTTTTAGCAGTCAGTTCCCTGTGGGTTAACTAAAACTCTAATAGAAAACTCAGTCTTTGTGGACTGAGGAACCAGAAGACTGAGTTCAGTGTAACTACTGGCAAGTGAGGAAAGAATCTTAGAAAGGATAGGGACAGAGAAATGCAGCCCCAAATTCTGTGTATAAATGCTGCGGAAGTCTCTGGCCGAGCCCTGAACCATGCTTTCGTGGGCAGACTCCAGGCAGCTCAGTTAAAGATAAAAGAACCAAACAGATTTGAGCAGCTGCCCAAAAAACAAGAGTTTACCATTTGAGCCAAACCAAATTACTTAAAGCAAAACAAAAAATCAACACTCTTTGGAGGACTGTAAGAGAATCCAGAGTATCCGTAAGATAACGTTCACAATGTCCAGCATATAATCCAAAATTCACACTACCAAGTGAGCCGCAGATGTGCCTCTAGATGTGATATCCTGAGAAGTGTCGCCTATGTAGTATTCCATCCGAGAAGGCGACACATCAGACAAACCCAAAAGGAAGGATCATTCTATTAAAAAACAGGAAAGGCACAGAGAGGGCAATAGATTCTTCCAAGATATCAATGTTACTAAAGTCAAAGGCAGAGAAAATGTTCCAGATTAAAGGAGACTAAAGAGATACAACCTAAGTGGAATATATGATCTTAAACTGGATCCTTGCTGGATAGGAAAACTGCTCTGAAAGACATTCTGGGCAATTGAGAAAACTGGAATATGCAAGAAAGATTAGAAAAAAGCATCAGTGTTAAATTTGCTGAAGTTGATAACTGTACTGTGATTATATAAGGAAATATCCTTTTTCTTAGGAAATACACACTGAAGTTATCTAGGGGTAAAGAGTTATGATGTAGGCAACTTATTCTTAAATGGTACAGAAGAAAAAGATGTATGTATATGTGTTTGTGTGGTGTGGATGGAGGAAGAAAGCATGAGGACAAATGATAAAGTAAATGGGGTAAAATATTATATACACTAGGTCATTCTGAGAAAAGGGTATATGAATGTTTTTTGAACTATTCTTGCAACTTTTTGGAAAATTTGAAATTACTTCCAAATAAAAAAGGTTTAAAAAAAATCATGGAATTAAACTTAAACAAAACAAAAAATACCCTTGCTATAGAAAGGTTTTTAATCTCCTTGCATTTACTATTTCTTTTCAATTTTTTTCCATAGACTTTTTTTTTTACTAATAAAGTCTTATCTTAGAAAATTGATTTAGAAGTAAAAGGTTATATTCCTGTGCTTTATTCCAAATAGCAAATGAGGGCCGGCTCCGTGGCTTAGCGGTTAAGTGCGCGCGCTCTGATGCTGACGGCCCGGGTTCGGATCCCGGGCGCGCCCCAGGGCACCACTTCTCCGACCAACCCGAGGCCGAGTCCCACGTACAGCAACTGGAAGGATGTGAACTTATGACATACAACTATCTACTGGGGTAGCTTTGGGGGGAAAAAAATGAATAAATAAAATCTTAAAAAAAAAAAAAAAAAACAAATAGCAAATGAGTAGCACCCTCTGTTGGATGATACCTGACTCCAGCTGCTTTACATGGTTGCCCACAGTGGCCTCTGTGACATTTTTCTTTCGATTCTTGCCAGTGTCCATTTAAAATGCATTTATAGGCCCATTAGTGTCCTGTAATCCTATACAAAGAATTAAATGTAGCGTGTGTTCCTTTATGCTTCCTCCTGTTTTGTCTCTGAGGTCACTGTTTTTGCTGGCTTTCATGTATCTGATGACCGGGCTTTACCTATTATCTGCAGGCTTTTATGTATTATTAAGTATCAGTAAAAGTTAATTCATGTATTAAATTTATTCTGAAGTATAGTTTTTTCTTACAGATTTATAAAAACTGTGTTTTAATTTTAAAGCCTCTAATTTTTACTTAGGGGGTTCTTGTAACTAGACCACAAGACTGTATATAAAGAAAGCCAAAACAAGCTTGTCGCACAGTGTAATATGATTGTTCTTCCCAGTTTGGGGAGATATTGAAATATTTGTTGTCTCAGAGCAATTAGGCGCTTTCCTGTCCCTTCCTTGCAGTGTTTTAATTAGAAGATAAATTTTATTAGTAAAAAGATAACATGTTGCTTTACTTGTGTACACTTTTTCCATTGTAAACCATTCCTTCTGTGCGCTGGGCTCCTCAAGAAGATGAAATCCCTCAGAGTTTATTTGACTAATGTCCATCTGTCATTTCACCTGGCATTTTGATGTCCACATCTTTTAACTTTACATTGTTTGGACATTATTCACTTGCTTGTATATTTCTTATGATAGCTGTAACAGTCATGAAATACAGATAAATACCAACTTTTTTCACTCTCCAACAAGAATTGATTAAGCAACTATTGGGTGCCCAGTCCTGTGCTACATTCCGGAAGACATGTAAAAAAGAAATAGAAAGAAGTAGAAAATGTAATTCTGTATAGTTTACAGTCAATTGGGAGATATAAGACATATTTAAGTGAAAACAGTTTTATATATCTAAGGTGGTGATACAGAAGAAACCTTGAAGTAGCATGTAGAGACTGCACAGAGAGCTCTCCATTCCTAGGCAAGGGGAGAGTTGTTTTGAGCTGGAATTAATCTTTGATTCTTTCTTGAGGGAAGTGGTCCTAGAATTAGACTTTAAACAAAATGTCTAGGTTTTGGATTGATGAGCTGAGAAGTTCAGTACATGCCAAGAATTAGGAGTGAGGAGATTTGGGGAAAGGAGAATGAGAATGTTTTGTTAGAGGATGTTAGAGAAACTGGTTTAACTGGACTGGATGGTGAGAAAAAAGATGATACCTGTTGATAAAGCACTTAAGAACCTACTGAATAGAGCCGTTTGGACTGAATTTGAAAAGCAGCAGATTCTTAACTAGTTAACTGACACATCAAAAGGGTGGCAATTCAGGAAGATGACTGTGACAAGGCTGTGTAAGGTGAGTTTGAGTAGGAAGAAAAGAGAGTAAAGGGAAACGAGTTGGGAGCCTACTGCTAATTAAGGTTTGAGTTGGTGAAAATTTAGGTTAGGATGGTGGCAATAAAATGGAAAAGGGGAAACGTGACGGACATTTTGATGTTAGAATAAAGATAAAGTTGCAGGAGGCTGGGGAAGAGGAGCAGGTAGACAGTGACAATTAGATTGGTCTGGAGAGAAGCAGTGAGAGGCCACAGAGCACATTCCATGGAGAGGTTGAGGGTTAAGGGGCGTGAGGCAGTTGGGGGTTACATATGGTTTTTTCAGGGAAGGCTGGATCAAATGAGGAGTTCCCTCCTGCCCACTCTTCAGGACAGGGGACTCTTAGTGTTTGAAGCAGAAAAAAACAAGACTGTAGGGAGAAAAATAATGATCTGCTACTTTAAGAGCTTTTGAAGAATTCTTCCACCTCTAGGTAGGGGTTCTAACAGTTTCTATTTCACATTGCTTAATGGCTGACTTGCTTATTTTTGCTACAGATCCAGAGACAGCAAGGCCTAGCAATTCCAAAATCACCACCACGCTGGGTCTGGTCGTCCATGCTGCAGGTAGGCCTGGATCGCAGTGGAACCCTTCTTTTCTGTCACACAGTCAGGGGTTTAGTGTTCACATCACAGGGACCATCCACATGAAATGCTCTCGGGCTGGCCTGGAGGACAGGGTTGCTTAATAAAGTCCTCGAACACAAGTATAAGCTCTGGCATACTCAGTGTCAGGTCAGGGGTTTGCAAGCTCAGGATGATTTTTGTATTGTTTTTTTTTAAATTTTTTTTTTGTGTATGTGAGGAAGATTAGCCCTGAGCTAACATCCGATGCCAATCCTCCTCTTTCTGCTGAGGAAGATTTGCCCTGGGCTAACATCCATGCCTATCTTCCTCTACTTTATATGGGACGCTGCCACAGCGCAGCTTGACAAGCGGTGCGTCGGTGCGCGCCCGGGATCCAAACCTGGGAGCCCCCGGCCGCCGAAGCAGAGTGCACGCACTTAACCACTACGCCACTGGGCCAGCCCCTGATTTTTGTATTTTTTAATGGATGAAAAAAAAGACTATGTTGTGGCACATGAAAATAACTTGAAATTCAAATTTCGGCATCTATACAGTTTTATTGGAACACAGCCATGCCCACTTGTTTAACTATTATCTGTGGCTGCTTTTGCACAATAATGGCAGAGTCGAGTAGTTGCAAGAGAGCAAATAGCCTACAAAGCCTAAAATATTTCCTATCTGGCCCTTTAAAAAAAAAGTTTGCTGACCTCTGCCCTAGAATCTCATCTGGAAAAGAGCCTCGGCACTTTTGTACTGACCAGCCCTGCTGCCCAGTATATACTCAAAGTACTAATTGAGGCAGAGATAGGCTGTAGAAGGCAGAAGTCTTAGCGTTGCTGATTGGGCATGCCCTAGAATCATAACTCATTTATGCCAAGTCCTAGTGTCTTTATTTTGCTTTTTCATCTACAAGATTCAGAGATGCTTCCTTTGAAATTCTTTGTTATTACAATTTGATTTATTAATCAGTGGATTTTTGAACATCATATGTTTTCCAGTAACAACAACAACAATAGTAGCTGACATATTGAATATTCTGGGCCAGGTGCTGAACTCTTTACATACATTATCTCATTTAACCCTCATGAAAACCCTAAGAATACATACTTTATTGAACCCATTTTAGAGATGAGGAGGCTGAGGTTCAGAAATGTTAAGTAACCTTCCCAAAGTCAAATCCAGCTCCACCCGACTCTAAAGCCCCTGCACTCCACCACTGCACTGTTATAGTTGTTGTTATTTATAGCGTCTTACGTTTCTCTTTTTCCAAATTTAGCTGACGGTGTTGCTTTGGGAGCAGCAGCTTCTACTTCACAGACCAGCGTCCAGTTAATTGTGTTTGTGGCAATAATGCTACATAAGGTAAGCAAAACTTTGATGTAAAGTTTGATGTTGAATATATTCATAGTTAAAATTTCTCTGGTCATTAACATTTTTCTGGAATGGGAAAATTTTTTTAGTTATTTTCATAATTGCTCCTCATTTTAGACAATTGAATAATTCTGTTCCTAGCTGTTTTTTTACTACTGTTTTCTTAAACTTTTACTTGAAAAGGTTTTATTTTTTTATGGTCATATACTCAAACTGTTAAATTCTCTACAAATTACTATATTTCATAGTAATTTTTGTTCATAAATATTTCTCTTTTCCTATATTCTTTTCTTGACTATTTCTCTTTTCCTGCTATCTAAGAAACACACACCCACAAATAGGATATTTTCTTAGCTTAGAACATTAGTTCCTAAAAGGCAGAGCTCAGTCTTGGTACTATGCCTGGTTTTTTTGTATGAGAATTCCATCAAATGACATGTACTTCATAAAGTAGGAGCAATCCATACCTCTGGAGTAATAATAAGGGATAATTTTTCTTTTCCAGGCACCAGCTGCTTTCGGGCTGGTTTCCTTCTTAATGCATGCTGGCCTGGAGCGGAATCGAATCAGAAAGCACCTACTGGTCTTTGCCCTAGCAGCGCCAGTTATGTCCATGGTGACGTACTTAGGACTAAGTAAGGTACGTGTGACTCATTCCTAGCTTCTCTAGACAGTGTCTCATTCTTTTGTGATCTCCTAGAACCTTTCCATGCCTTGCAATTCTGTCTACTAGGGCTGCAGCTCTTAGCAGCAGCCATCCTCATTTTACTTACAAGTCTGGAAGTGACAGGTGACGGGAGGAAAATCTTAGAACCACCCTGACTCAGGGCTCATTCGTGGGAACTGCTTTCCCCCATACTCTCTCTGAAGGTCATTGATTCTTCTGAGTGTCATTCGATTCATATTTGATGTGATAAAACTTATATTAAAGGAACATATGAGAAATGAGATGGTTAAAGAATGGTTAAGTTCCTGTCAATCCAGAGTTTGTTGATCTGGATTGCTAACAAATGAGGTGTTATAAACCCCTTTTCTGTTCACCTGAAGAGCCTTATCTTCTTTCAGTCAGTGAGCAGTGTATAGTTCCTTCTAAAACATTACCCTGTTTATCACTCCATGGATCAGTATAAGTTTTTAGAACTTTTGGCAGGAAGGTATGATAATTCTGGAGGCATGGGGTTACATGTTACATTTATGGCATATTCTTTTCTTAAAATTTTAATTAATTGTGTTAGTCATAGGTCCACTTTTTTTTTTTTTTCCCTGAAGATGCGCCCTGAGCTAACATCTGTTGCCAATCTTTCTCTTTTTTTGCTTGAGGAAGATTAGCCCTGAGCTTAACATCTGTGCCAATCTTCCTCTACTTTATATGTGGGTCACCGCCACAGCATGGCTGATGAATGGTGTAGGTCCGCGCCTGGGATCCCAAACTGAGAACCCAGGCCACCAAAGCGGAGCACACCAAACTTAACCACCAGGCCACGGGGCCAGGTCCACTTTTTAAATAGAAAATGTTGAAATTGTGTGAAGTTTAGCTTATGAGATATTTCTAAGCTCTGCGAGGGCAAGTACTGCATTGTGATTACCACTGTATCTCAAGCACTGGCCTAGAGCCTAGTGCATAGACGATGTTTGTTAAATGTTAGTAGACTAAATAAATGAATGTATGAAATTTAATATCTGCATTAATAATGCTGTTGATTCCATCTTAAGAATAATACAGGCCAAACCTGTTCAACCAGACTCGAAGTTTGTTTGAAAAAGCAATTGTGTACATCACCAGTAGTCTGAAAGCCTTACTTGGAAGCTTCCCATGAATAACAAAATTGCTCTGATTTCAAGATGTCCCCAGTGTCCCAGATAGCTCCAGTTGGGAATATGGAGTAGTTTTTATTGGGACCTCTTCCTGACCCTGAATTTTACCTGACTTAATTTTTCTTTTTTCTTTCTCTCTCTTAATTCACAGAGCAGTAAAGAAGCGCTTTCAGAGGTCAACGCCACTGGAGTGGCCATGCTTTTCTCTGCCGGGACATTTCTTTATGTTGCCACAGTACACGTCCTCCCTGAGGTGGGCGGAATAGGGCACAGCCACAAACCCGACTCCACTGGAGGGAGAGGCCTCAGCCGCCTGGAGGTGGCAGCCCTGGTTCTGGGTTGCCTCATCCCACTCATCCTGTCAGTAGGACACCAGCATTAAATGTTCAGGTTCCAGCCTCAGTCCTTGGCCATTTGCCATCCAGTGAGAACAGCCGGCACATGATAGCTGCTCATGTCCTCGGTCTTCTTGTCTCGCCTTGCCCATCTCACCTGTATTCCTAGAGTCCGGAGGGAGGTGAGATTAAAACCTGGAGTAACGGAAGGCTTTTAGGGTAGAAACAACATAATCCGATTGGATATGGACATTCCGTCTTATTGTCTTTTAAAAGGCCCTTGGCATTTTGAGTTGTGATGTTTCTCTTAACCCTATTCTCAGGGAAGATGGAATTTAGTTTTAAGGAAAAGTGGAGAACTTCATACTCACAATGAAATAGTAATTATGAAAATACAGTGTTCTGTAATTAAGCTAAATCTCTTTCTTAGTTTAGAGGCCCTGCCACTTTATCTATTGGTTTTTAACATGGTTCTCACCGTGTAAGACTGGTGCTTTAGCATCTCTGCTGCATGCCTTGATAGAAGGTCGTAATGCCTACTGTCTTAGATGCTGAAGATAATTGTAGTAAATTTGGGGCTAGAGTCAAGAAAATGACAGCAAGACACATTGAAAGCTGACTTTATATTCAAGAGAGATGTCCACTGAGAAGGGATGTCTGGAGAGACTCTAACAGCTCCTTGTGCGCAGGCCTCTCTAGAGAGCCTGCGCTTCCATCCATCCCATGGGGCGGCAGAGGTAGCCTAGCTTCTCAAGAGGTGACCAGTGTTCTCTAGCGTTTCTTTTTAAGTTCTCCTTTGCAGAATACCTGCCTCCAACACATTCTTCTAGAGGAGCCAAGTTCTAGTAGGTTCAGGCCTAGGCTTTCCTTCAAGAACAGTCAGATCCCAAAGTATCTTTGGAAATTAAGAGATGTTAAATTTTAAGTGAATTTGGATAGTTACTGACATCTTTGTAGTAACCTTTTTGAACGTAAGATTACCAAAACCTATGTTGTCCCTTTTTTTCTTTTTAAGTATTTATCTTAGCAGACCAGCAGTCCTTCTGGCAAAATACATGGTGCCCCTTGGGGAGTGCTAGGTCAGCCTCACATAAGCACCTGTAGCAGTGAAGAAAGTCAAGATATATCACAAATGGGAAGTGTTTGCCTGCTGATTTAAAGCTTATTAAATCATGTCTCTTGTCTCTTCATCTTTTCTTTTCCATGCTTTTCTCCTGAGTTTTCCCTCCAGCTCCAACTCCCTACAGTTTGCTGCTTACTGCTGGTGGTGATGTTAATATTTGTGTGAGTTGAGTTCTCATCAGGACAACCACTTCTTGAACTGTGATGATGAAGATAATATTGTCTCTATTCTTTATTCCCTTCGGTGAAGTTACCTTTGTGTCAAATGCAGCTTTGTTAAGCCCTTAAAATCTCACTTCCTCATGTGTGATATGACACAATCACTAATATTCTGGTAATTTACACAATTGAGATAGTAAAAGTGTTAAACAAACTAGGATAAATTTTCCGTATTTGCCAAAATCCCTGTAAACTTTGTGTTATCAAATGTGTGTAATATTGTATTATTAATTTATTTTGATTTTCTGTACCATTTCAAAACACATAACATAAAGAAGGAATCAAGACTATTTTCTTCAGGGCAGAGGATTTAGGAGTTTGTAAAATGTTTTATGTGACACTTAAGCCAGCATGTCTACAACTTCTTCATTTCCTTCCTGGATTCATCACTGGGTCAGCAGCTGTGGAAGTAGAACTCGCAAGCCCTCTGCTGGCTGTAGACCAAAGTAGCATTAATAGGGCACGGTTTTGTATAGTGGCTGGCAACCATGGCGTACAAAATGAAGACCAACAGAAGGTACAGCATGGAAAGTGTCAGTGACTTTCCTGATAACAACTCTGACTTATGAGAGCCCCGGGGTTTCATCTGGTCCTTCAGAATGACATGGTTGCCTTGATTCTCCCTAGAAATTTACTTTGTTAAATAAATAGCACATTTTAGTGTCTGGTTTGGTTTGGATAGTAGCACTTTCTGCCATATCGTTGTGTGCAATGATCCGACCTTTGTTCTGCTGGCCAAAGCCTCTTTCAGCAGTGCCTTGCCATCACTGAAAAGTTGGGCTAGACTATCTTGCTGGGTAGGGCCTTGAGCTCTGGCAAGGACTGAACCTTCTAATTTCCAAATTTGCCTTCCCCTCTGGACCTCACATTAACAAGCAAAACTTTCAAGACCTATCAGCTCTCGGAAGCTGTGGGCTTTCCCAGACTTTAAAGCTGCTGCCTCAGGAACTGCTCACTTCTTTCCTGGTCAGCAGGCAGAAATAGCCATACTAATCTCATAGGGCTCAAATGCATCTTCAGGCAGCAGGGAACTGAGCAGCGTGGCAGAGGCCTCCTTCCCTGGGAGAAGAACTTGCCCATGGTGGGCAGTGTTCCAGGAGAGGCCACATTGATGGTCACTTATTGACACATTTCAGTTCCATTTTCCCCTTTTTAAAACTGCCTCCTTAGATGTGGATGCCTTAATGCTCTCACACCTTTGAAAACATTGGCAATACATAAGTTGCTGCCATGATTACAAATGGAATTATTGGCTACCAAAGAGATGCAATTGATGATGAAAAGCATGGTCCTTCCTTCCTCCTAACCAAAGTTAATCTTAATTGCAATTTGACTCTCTTTCCTTGGTGGGAATAGTTTCTTCAGAGTCTGAGTGTTCTCTTAAATGGCAAATTAAGTTGAAAAAAACTACTGATCCGTTCCCCTCACTTGTTCTCCAGTGAATTGCTTATCAGTTCCCATTTCCCTGAAGCAGCGATGTTCCAGGTCTGATGACTTTCCTGTTCACGCTGCTGCCAGATTTCTTTTTTTAGGCAAAGGCTCTGCACTGGAGTGTAGAGAGTTGGAAACGGTACCACCTGCAGAGGCTATGTGTTCTCTCTTCCCTTCATCACCATTTTATTTCCCTATTCAAAACAGCCCAGTTAGCCCTGTTCCTGTATTTTGAATCACTAGACAAAAGAGAGAGGTGGCCGTTTTGAGTCGTCAGTTCTTTGTAGAAAGGAGAAAATGTAATTGTTTGTTTTTACCAGCCTACTTCTAAGTGTCGCTGCCTGGTTTTTCTCTTTTTCAAGGATTAGAACTAGGAAGACACACCAGCATTGGAGTGTACTAAGCCCCTCAGATCATGGTAGCTAGGTACTGAACATGGGAACTGTATTGTCAATGGCACAAGCCCCCAAAGAATGTTCCTGCCTAGGGCGCCTGTGGGCCTCTTGGGAGACTGAGAAAATGACTAGATTCATCCCAGACTGCTGCAGGGTGAGGTGAGAACCTCTGTAGGTGTCCTACAGGGGAACCTTCCTTGCATGAGAAAATTTCTGCTCAATACAGCATGGTCCCCATCAACCAAAGAGCACTGTTGGAGATGCTGTGAAATTAAGACCAATGGTGGAACCAGAGACATCTCGATTCACCTCAGGAGACCTGAGGGAAATTTATGACTTGTAGAAAAGGACAAGACAACCATTAGGAATTCTCTAGATAGGCCCAGCCTAATAGAAGGAGATCAGCTTTGATTTTTATTTCTGATAGCATCTTCTAGCAAGTTGGAAGTCTCGTGGGATAACACTGCAGTTCCCCTGCTTCAGTAGCCTGAGCGGTGATTTTAAATGTCCCTTTTCCTGGATCCTTTGTAAACATGAAATCATTCCATGGATGGCTGCCTTATAATTTTGTCTCTTTCCACTTTAATTGTGAATGGTTAAAAAATGTTTTTGCTGTTTTCTGATTTGTTTTCTGATATTAAATTTTTATTAGTGCATACCTTGTGTGAGTGGCTCGTTACTTACCCTCTCAGCAGTTCATTTTTCTGTTAGATGACCAGATTTGACCCACATTTGAACGTCAAAAAAGGTAAGGAAAAGCTTTGAAGGGCGGAGGAAAGATGTACCTAGTGTATGCACACCCTTGAGGGAAGGAAAGGAGAAGGGGAGGCTCAGGACTCAGTACACCACCTGCCCCGAAGGATACCAATTCACTGATGGGTTTTTTTTTTTTTTTTCTGTGAGGAAGATCAGCCCTGAGCTAACATCCATGCTAATCCTCTTTTTGCTGAGGAAGACTGGCTCTGAGCTAACATCTATTGCCAATCCTGCTCCTTTTTTTTCCCCCAAAGCCCCAGTAGATAGTTGTTTGTCATAGTTGCACATCCTTCTAGTTGCTGTATGTGGGACGCGGCCTCAGCATGGCCGGACAAGCCATGCGTTGTTGCGCGCCCGGGATCCAAACCCGGGCCACCAGCAGCGGAGCGCGTGCACTTAACCGCGAAGCCACGGGGCCAGCCCTCATTGATGGTTTTTCGGCGTTGCCGTTGTAGTTAGCAAATATTATTTATGAAGGTCACTCTGCTCCCAGAAAAGAGGAGCCGGTAACAGATTCAAATCACAGGGGATTCATTTCAAAGGCCAGAGCTGCTCTATGAGGATATAGAGGCTATAAACAACTGACCCTGGAGCAGAGATTTAAATACAAGTGCAATCCGTAAATTTGATAAATGTTTTCTCCCTCTGTGGACTTTGGTACTGTGGCCCATTTCTTAACTTACATACAGTTAAGTGTTATATACAGTGGTGTATCACTTATGTGTACAGTTTGTATGTTTAGTCATTAGATTTCGGTATTTATTCCTGGTCCACTCTGTGCTGCTTTTCTGTGTGTATCACATGGGCTACAGCTAGTTACAAAGATTGTGCCCGGAGTGTTACATGTTTCCTGAGAACCTCGCCTCATAAAGAAGAAAATAGGCCGAAAGGACGTGGTATTTATGATCCTGCGCTTCTTACAGAAGCCTTCTGGTGAGTGCCTCATCCCTCCTGTGCCTTGAGCAGTGGACTCTGAAATCTTAGGAAGCCACCATTATTAAGTAACAGCCCTTTCATTCTGCTGCCCTGAGATCAAAATGTATGTAAATGTATATAAATATAAATATATATAAATCAAAATGTGTATAAATAAATAG
This sequence comes from Diceros bicornis minor, assembly GCF_020826845.1. Classification (NCBI taxonomy): domain Eukaryota; kingdom Metazoa; phylum Chordata; class Mammalia; order Perissodactyla; family Rhinocerotidae; genus Diceros; species Diceros bicornis. The sequence goes on from NC_080763.1 coordinate 17,960,913, forward strand.
GGTTAGCCAAAATAGCCAGCAATCCTTATTCTGTTGAGTTTTGTTTCTAATTTTTTTTTTTTTTGGTAAGGAAGATCAGCCCTGAGCTAACATCCATGCCAATCCTCCTCTTTTTTGCTGAGGAAGACCGGCCCTAAGCTAACATCTATTGTCAATCCTCCTCCTCTTTCTCCCCGAAGCCCCAGTAGATGGTTGTATGTCATGGTTGCACATCTCTCTAGTTGCTGTATGTGTGTAGTGTGGCTGGACAAGCGGTGGGTTGGTGCGCGCCCGGGATCTGAACCCCGGCCGCCAGTAGCAGAGTGGGCGCACTTAACCACTAAGCCACGGGGCCGGCCCTGTTTCTGATTCTTATATGCTAGAGTGGGATCCTATAGTGTAGTTTTTATAAGTAAGAAATAAGCAATCTTGTGTCTTGTCCTTACGTCTAGAATACCTTTCTCCCAGCTTCTTTCCTTCGTTCAGGTTTTGATCCAAAGTCTCCTTCAACTAGGCCTCCTCTGAGCACCCTATTTAAAATGGTAATCTGCCCCACTCCCACCCCAATGCTCCTTACCCTGTTCTGTCTCTTTTTCTGTGCACTGATCACCTTTTACTCTGCTTTATAATAGATGTCTTTACTTTGTCCCTCTTCCCTGCTAAAAATATAAGCTCCAGGAAGCTAGGTCCTCCATACGTTTATATATGTTAAATGAATTGGTCTGCTCTGGGGGAGCCCTTTTTTCTAATCTGTGCTCTCCCCACCCCCTCCCCAGCTGCAGCCTTCTGTTTGGCTCTACCTTTGTCTCATGCTGAGTAAGGGCTGCTTGGATGTCAGCGAAGAGGGTGGGAGTCAGGGCACGGGACTGAGTGTGCAGGTGGGAAGTTAACTGGATTCAGGTTACTAATCCAGGACTAACTAACGGTAGTAAGGTACTATGTGACCGATTTAGGGATCTGAAAATCTGGATCCCATTTCTGGCTCAGCTATTGATGTCTGTTGCAATGTTAGCCGTTGCCCAGTTCTGTAAATTTCGGGTAGGAATGTGAGTGAAAGCATGTGTCCCCCTCTGATTGCCTCATTTATAGAGGGATCCTGACAAATTCAAGAGCCGTCAGAGGAGGGAGTCCAATAGAGAGAGGATGGAAAGTCAGGGCATTTGAGGATGCTTGGAACGAACTGGGTTGTTTGTCTACCTCTGGAATGCTCTTGGGGGCAGATTTGATAACCATCATCAGATTCTTAAAGGACTGTCCAGTGCAGGAGAGCATATATCTTATGTTCTCCAGAGAGGGGAACAGAAGTAAGCTGAGCCCTGCCTCTCCTCCACCCACCTCTTCATTCAGCAGCATTAACTGAGCCCTTCCTATGGACTAGGCACTCCTAGGTGCTGAGTGTGCAAAGGAGTAAGGGTCAGTTCCAGTCCTTAAAGAGCTTGTGGTTCAGTGAGGGATGCAAACAAGAAAACACAGTTGCCAATAGTGAGGAAAGTACAGGGAGACAAGGAAGTGCAGGGCACTAAGAGAACATGTAGGGGCAAAGAACCCAGAGTAGGGCTTCAGGGAGAACATCCAGAGGGTGATGGGACCTGCAATGAATTCAAAGGCTGAGCAGAGGGCTGGCCTCGTGGCATAGTGGTTAAGTTTGCGTGCTCTGCTTCGGTGGCCTGGGGTTCAGAGGTTCAGATCCCGGGCGCGGACCTACACACCACTCATCAAACCATGCTATGGTGGCTTCCCATATACAAAATAGAGGAAGGTGGGCACAGGTGTTAGCTCAGGGCCAATCTTCCTCACCAAAAAAAAAAAAAAAGAAAGAAAAAAAAGGCTGGGCACAATGAGCTAGTGAAGAAGGTGGGAAAGGTTCTCTGAGCAGAAGGACCTACAGGGGCAAAGGCCTGGTGGCCTGTAAGAATATGGACTCTGCGTAGAAGAGTCCACTGGCTGAAGGAGAGGGGACAGGTGGCATTCAAGACATGTCAGTCCCCTAGATGATTTCTAAGCTTCCAGATTTAAAATTCTACAGATAATTGGGCCTCACCAGGGTCTTTGTAACTCCTGCCTCAACTCAACCGGGGTCCCTTCCCAGGGGCAGTCCTGGCTGGCCTCTGAGTTCCTGTTACCACACGGATGACTCATGGATGTGGTAGTCTGCAGTTTCCAGATCCTTGCCCTCCAGGGGCTCCCCTGGCACCTTGAGATGGATCCTGGTGACTTCCTCCCTCCCTCATCCCTGCTTGTCTCCCCCACTACCTGGCTGGAGCCCAAGGACTCCCTTCATTCCACTCCCAACATCTGTGTTACAGTTATATACAGAGCACCTGACTCTGCCTGGGAGGGGTGTCCAGTCTTCCTTGCATCCTTTGGTTCTCCCTCCCCACACTCCTGTACCATCAGCTCTCTGGTTTATTTAAGGGGATATGCCTTGGAACAGAAAGCATCCCCACCCAGTGTCTTCGTCTGTGTGCTCAGACCTCTAGTATCACTGTCTCACCAAAGCCTCCACCCTCCACCTCTCCTTTCCTTCGAGCCCCTGCGAGAATTGGGTCTTCCCCCTGGGGGGAGGACAGGGGCAAGAGGGGTTTAGGAGTGTGAGTAGAGCCTGTGGTATGCTCTCTTCTGTCCTCACCTTTGCCTTGTTCAGTATTGAGAAACCAGAAAAGAACATGCTATTGGACCTGGAAAAAATATTCCAAGGATAGCGCAATGTTGAGAATTGGAAGGGCCTCTTTTTGATAAATGAAGCCACAAAGGTTTCAAAGTAACTTGCCCAAGGTCTTTTCGTTGGCTGGAGCTCAGACTGGTGCCCAAGCCCCTGGCACCTGGTCTGATGAATTGCTAATTCTGTTCTAGATGAGAAACCAGCACCCTAGCTCTCGCTCAGACGGTCTAGGAGACTGTGTGAGATTGTAACAATAAATGGCTATGGGCCAGTTCGGCCTCGTGGCTTAGCAGTTAAGTGTGCGCGCTCCGCTACTGGCGGCCCAGGTTCGTATCCCGGGCGCGCACCGACGCACCGCTTGTCCGGCCATGCTGAGGCGGCGTCCCACATACAGCAACTAGAGGGAGGTGCAACTATGACGTACAGGAATCTACTGGGGCTTGGGGGAGAAAAAGGAGGAGGATTGGCAATAGATGTTAGCTCAGGGCTGATCTTCCTCACAAGAAAAAAACAAAATAATAAATGGCTATGGGCTTATTGGCCAGACTGAACACGTCCTCCCACCCCAATGAAATATTGTACTTGCTCTTAGAAGTAAAATTCTTGTATACATTTTATTTATTTATTTATTTATTTATTTATTTAATTTTTTTTGAGGAAGATTGACCCTGCGCTAACATCTATGGCCAATCTTCGTCTTTTTCTTTTTTCTCCCCAAAGCCCCAGTACATAGTTGTGTATCACAGTTGTAGAGTTGTAGCTCTTCTATATCGGATGCCACCTCAGCATGGCTTGATGAGCGTTGAGTGGGTCTGCGCCCAGAATCCGAATGGGTGAACCCTGGGCCTCCGAAGTGGAATGCACAAACTTAAATGCTACACCACCAGGCCGGCCACCATGTATGCATTTTAATCTACACATCACCCACAAGAGGGAGCACCGAATACCTTCAGTGTTTCTGAGCAGTGTGCTACCCACAGCGATGCCCTTGGATGCCAAGAGCCCCTGTTAGTGCTGTGAAGATGCTGGCAGGCTGGCAGGGCAGCAAGGTCCTTGGCTACCCCCAGAAGCACTTCTCCATTGGTAACCTTGGGTGTGAGCAGTTGCTGGGCAGAGAGAGAGCAGAAATCTAGCAAGAGGCTGATGCTGCTGATAACAGAGCTATCTCGTCTTGTGCAAGGGACTCTCAGTCTTAGGACATCTCGAATGGGGGACTGCCTGGAGATAGGGCAGTTGGTCTGTGCCCGCACATTCTCTCCCTTGGCTCCCCTACCCCATTAGTCCTTTGGCCTACTGGCTTCCAACCTACATGCGGGGCCCTCTACCCCACCTCCCCTCCCTCTCAGGTTCCCTGGGGGCAGCCAAGCCTTGAGACTGGTAAAGGAGCCTGAGACCTACCCCTGGCCTTAGGAATTGCAGTCAAAGTGGAATACAATTTAGTAAAAAGAGATAAGTGTTTCAATCCTCAGAAGGGGGGGGGGAATGGCATCAGAAAAGGCTTCACAAAAGAAGAGTCACTTGAGCCGAATTTTGAAGTAGTACTTTGGGAAAATAAGAAGAAAAGCATTCTAGACTGAGGGAACAGCAAGGGAAAAGATGTGAAAGAGCGTGGTGGCTTCTCAGGATATTAGAACCCGTGTGGATGGAGCAGAGAGTGGGTAGGAAAGCGACTGGGGTGAGCCCGGACAAATCCGGAACAGATTGTGGAGGGTGTTATTGTCAAAGGTCAGGAGTCGGGAGCTGGAGTAGAAGGAATGGAGACCCAACCAAGGGTTTTATTTATTTTTGTGTGTGTGTGTGAGGAAGATCAGCCCTGAGCTAACATCCGTGCCCATCTTCCTCTACTTTATATGTGGGACGCCTGCCACAGCGTGGCGCGATAAGCAGTGCGTAAGTCCACGCCCGGGATCCGAACCTGTGAACCCCGAGCCACCGAAATGGAGTGCCCGAACTGAACTGCTATGCCGCCAGGCCGGCCCCCCCTACCAAGGGTTTTAAACAGTAGGCTCACATGATCAGCTTTGGGCCTTGAAAAGATCACATGAATGATGATGGTGAGCAGGGACTCCTTGGGGGATCCTGCTATAGTGGGGATACTCATTTGAAGAGGCTATTTGCATAGTCCAGGTGGAAGAGGGCCACATGCAGCAAGTTGGGAGGCCCAGAGAAGTCCAGTGATTGTCGTCAGTTCACGCAGCTAACGGCAGAGCCTGGACTTAAACCCACCTTAACACGAAAAGCCATCTAAAGACTGCTTTCACATACATTCCCAGCCAGCCCACAGATTCTGTTTTACAGATGAGGGAAAGCTGAGGGTCTGAGAGGTCAGTCTCTGTTGGGGTGGCAAACTGAAACAAGAAACTGGAGCAACCGAACAGGGCCAAGTGAAGATAAATCAAGACAGTAAGCATTTGTTAAGCTCCTACTATATGCCCTGGACTCCGTCCTCAAGGAGCTCACAGTCTGGAAGGAACATAAACACAGAGAAAAACTCCAAACAAAGCACGCACACACATGCCAGAGTGGAAGGATGGCAAAGGTCCACAGGAACCAAGAGGAGTGAATTGGTCCCACAGCCTGTGGAAGTCAGGAGGAGCCTGAATGATGGAATTGGAGGGGGGAGAGAGGTTCAGTGGAAGAGATCTGATGCTGCAGCACAGCCTGGCCTGGAGCCCAGTTCTGTCTGCCTCTTCTGCTTCTGGGCCCTATAGGGATACTTGTGCTGGCCCAGCCACCAGACTGACACGGGTGCCAGGACAGCTCAGGGAACTTATAGCAGGAGCGTCCCTGCGTCCTTCACTTGGCACCAGCATGGCCAGCCCGCCTGAGGGTGGGGTCAGGGACAGAGAGGGCTGGGAGCTGAGAAGGTTGCACTAAGGGAAGAGCCACTTTTGTCCAGGTTGCTGGGAGCTTTTGAAGCCCAATCAGGGTGTGACTCCTGGGAGACCCATCACTGTTTCCTGTCTGAGAATGTCTTCCTGCCCATTCCTGGCTGGAGTGGGTTAAGTAAGACTCTGTGTCTGGCTCACTCTGGCTGAAGTGAGCTGGACCCCAGCCATTACTCACACATTTAACTACCATGGGCTAGTATATAAAATGGCCATGCTAATGCCTGTTTCATGGAACAATGGTGACCATCACATGAGCCTGCAGACTATTGATAAAAGCAATATTATGAAAACGTATGTTCTTTTGTACAGTATAGGAAACATTCAACAAAATGCAAAAACCTAGAGAATGGGAGAAAATATTTGCAAACCATTTATCTGATAAGGGGTTAATATCCAAAATATATAAGGAACTTGTACAACTCAATAGCAAAAAAACAAATAACTTGATTAGAAAATGGGCAAATGACCTGAAGAGACATATTTCCAAAGAAGACATACAAATGGCCAACAGGTACATGAAAATGTGCTCAACATCACTAGTCAGGGAAATGCAAATCAAAACCACAATGAGATATCACCTCACACCTGTTACGATGGCTATTATTAAAAAGACAAGAGATAAGTGCTGGCGAGGATGTGGAGAAAAGGGAGCCCTGGTGCACTGTTGGTGGGAATGTAAATTGGTGCAGCCACTATGGAAAACAGTATGGAGGTTCCTCAAAAAATTAAAAGTAGAACTACCGTATGATCCAGCAATCCCACTCCTGGATGTATATCCAAAGGAAATGAAATCACTATCTTGAAGAGGTATCTGAACTCCCATGTTCATTGCAGCATTATTTACAATAGCCAAGATAGGGAAACAAACTAGTGTCCATTCATGGATGAATGGATAAAGAAAATGTGATATATATATAACATGGAATATTATTTAACCACTAAAAAAGAAGGAAATCCTGCCATTTGCAACAACATGGATGAACCTGGAAGACATTATGCTAAGTGAAATAAACCAGACACTGAAAGACAAATACTGGATGATCTCACTTATAAATGTGGAATCTAAAAAGTCAAATTCCTAAGAACCAGAGAGTAGAATGGTGGTTACCAGGGGCAGGGAGGTGGGGGAAATGGGGAGCTGTTTGTCAAAGGTACAAACTTTCAGTTATAAGATGAATAAGTGCTGGGGATCTAATGTACAGTTGATAATACTGTGTTATATACTTGAAATTTGTAAGAGAGTAGATCTTAAGTGTTCTCACCACACACACAAAAAAACAGTAACAGTGTGAGGTGATGGATTTGGTAACTAACTTGGTTATAGTAAGCATTTCCCAGTGTGTACATATGTTAAATCATCACATTGTACACCTTTAAAAAATCATGTTGTATAACCTAAATACATATATACAATTTTTATTTGTCAATCATACCTTAATAAAGCTGGAGAAAAAATTAAAACTATAAGAAAAAAAACTGTGCTCATTATTAGGAGTCTATGCCTGCACACAGCTGAGAGGCTGGAATTTTATAGTGCGAGTAGAATTGCATCTTCAGTTCTGCAAGAACTTTGAGCCTTAGGTGAGTTGGCAATTGAGAGAAATTACGAGAAAAAAAGGGAAAGGCTGAAAGAGAGGTCTGCATTTTCCCAGACTGCATGTCACATGGCAGTGTGCTGCTGTGTGACAGGTATGGTCGCAGCATTCAGATCAAATGAATGATGTATCTTGATCCTGCACTTTCCCTCATTCAATGCATATTTGAGGGCCTACCATGTTCCAGGAAATGACCAGCTGAGTGGTCTTAGGTAGACAACTTTTTTGAACTTCATTTTTCTCATCTGGAAAACTAATACGTACCTCATTGGAGCTGTTTCAACCATTAAATGCAATAGATAAGATGTAAATTATATATTTAGAACATCAGCTGTGTCTGAGCATGGAGGGCACTCAAGACCTTGAGTTTCCACGCCGACTGGTCTCACTTAGTTCCTGATAAGACCCGGCAGCCCCGGCCCACACTTGGTCTAGGGCACTGCATTGGCAGCCAGCTTGTTTTGCCTCTGTAGAACTGTCCGCCAGGTATTCAGCACTCCCACCAGCTGGGGCAGAGAACACAATGGAAGCAGAAATGGCTTCTCCAAGGCTGACTTGGCATGATCTGGACTGGTTAGTTGAGGGAAGCAGAAGCCACCTAGGTATCCAGAGAGCCACTAAACTCATGCTGGTTGCCTCAGGGCAGTCTTTCCACCCTGCCTTAGCCGCCATTATCTGTGGTCTGTTCAGATGTTCTGTATGCAGAGGGAATGGGCAAAGATTGGTTTCCCTTTGCCACCGAAGAAGTGTGTGCTCTATTTCTTCCATTGAAGACACTGAATCTTTCCCAGGAACCATCTGAGCTCACTCAGCCCTTCTCCTTGGGAAGGCCTTTCTTAAAAACGATTGCAGGTATACTGCGTTTCTCCGCCTATGGCTCACGAGCTCATCACTAGTTCCTCATCACAAGCAGCCAAAGCTGGTGCTGACCTGATTAAGCAGAAGAGGAATTAATTTATTAGAAGGATATTGGCAGGGCTAAAGAGCCAGGCTTGACCTGAGGTGAAGCTTCCAGGAATGCTACCCAAAACCAGGCTGTAGAAGCAGCCTGATGAGGAAGCTGCTGCCACAGAGCACTTGATGCTGCCATTTGTGTGCTGCCAGGAGCCACTCACCTGTGACTGCCACTGCAGCCGTGCAAGAGCTGCTTGCTGCACTGGGAACCAAACCTTGCAGCCCCAGCTGACCCCCAAAACAAGTCAGATGCCTTTGGTACCACCTTCCCTTGAGAAACTGATGCCTGTACATGCTTTTTCCTCATGTGTTGTCACCTGCAACTCAAAGTCCTGTCCCAGTGCCCCTGACCAGTGACCTCCACACCTCAGGCTTCTAACACAAGTTTTCTAGCTTCCATCTGGGGAAAGCAGCACTCCTAAAGTGGGAAATTTTCCAAGCATTGGGAAAAATAGCCAAACAATGAGTGAAATGTCCATTTTGCACTCTATCCGTGAGGTCTTGTCATCTTCTTAGTCCTGTCTCCTCCCACGTGGTGGACCCTGGGCCCTGTGTTAAGGCTGGGCCTGAGATGTTCTGCAGGGGCACATGAGCCATGAGGGGCACAAGGGAATTCAGATGGGTCCCCTTGGGCAGTGAGCACCAAGGGGATGCTGCCTGGACTTGGCAACCCCAGAGTTGGGTAGGGGAAGGGTGCCAGGCCCCTTCTTTTAGTGAGGAAGACTGGCTTTGAGCAAACATTCTGATTACCTCTGAGCTAACATCTGTGCCCATCTTCCTCCATTTTGTATACGGATGCCGCCACAGCATAGCTTGATGAGTGGTGCCTATGTCCACGCCGGGGATCTGAAGCCTGGGGTCTGGAGCGCCCCAACTTAATCATTACACCACCAAGCTGGCTCCACCAGGGCCCTTCTTATCTAGACTCATAAAATGTTAGACCTGGGAAGGCCTGGGGGAGCCTCTAGTGAGTATCACAAACTCAAATGCCTACAAGGAGGAGCAAGTTGGGTAATAAATGAGTGAGGTGGCTCTGTGGAGAATGCCATTTCAGCATTAAAATTTAAAATTTTAAAAAGGTGTGCAAATGCTGAGAAGAGTTAGAAAGTGCTTGCCCCGGGGAGGAGAGGGGGGATGGAGAGTTGACTAGACAGGAGCATGAGGGAACTTTCTGGCCTGATGGAAATGTTCTGCATCTTGCTTGTGTATACATTCATCAAATAAACATCAAATTAATATGCACTTAAGATCTGTGCATTGTATCCTATATTAACTATACCTCATTTCTTTTTTTAAAAATTTTTTTAATTTAATTTATTTGTTTATTTTTTCCCCCAAAGCCCCAGTAGATAGTTGTATGTCATAGCCGCACATCCTTCTAGTTGCTGCATGTGGGACGCGGCCTCAGCACGGCCGGAGAAGCGGTGCGCCGGTGCACGCCCGGGATCCGAACCCGGGCCGCCAGCAGCGGAGCGCAGGCACTCAACCGCTAAGCCACAGGGCCAGCCCTATACCTCATTTCTTTACTTGGGCAAGTTAATAAGGTATATAAACTGATTTGGCTCTCAGGCTACCCATTTGCAAACTTCTGTTCCAATCCGACTGCATCTTAAATGTGAGGAATCAGAGACCCTAAGGGGTTAAAGTGGTTTTCGCAAGGGCGCAGGTGAATCCTGACTGCCTAGAGATGCCCAGCGGCTCCTCAGCCTGGGAAAGGGCGACTGCAGCTGGGCTAGCGGGCTACCTCTTACTGCGCAAACTCACTTCCTCGCCTTTGGAGCGGTGCCGCCAGGCAGCGGTGCTAACAGCCTTTCGGCGGGCGGTCCCCAGGGGCGGACGTCTGCCCCAGCCTGAAAGTGAGCGGGTCAGCTAGAGCCTTCGAGAGGAGCGGAAGCGGATAGAGCGCCCGGCCCCAGGAGCACGGGCCAGGCGTGCAGATAAATCACGGCCGCAAACTGCACTGACAGTTCGGGATTGGCATCGAGTGCCAAATGCCGACGCAGACGGCCAAGTTCTGGGAAAAGAAATCTGATCCGCGCGAGGCGGCGGTGGTGCACAGTGAAACCCACCTGAGGGGACGGGGAGGGGCAGGGAGCGGCCGCCGGCCCCGGTGGAGCCTCCTCTCGGGGCGGGCGCTTCGGGCACTTACCGAAGTCTCACCTGGCCACCGCCCTGCCTGAGGAGGTACAAGCATCTCCGCTTTACAGGTGAGAGCACCAAGGCTCACCGCAGCTTCACGCAGCTGTGTAAGGACTGAGGTGGGACTCCAAGCCCGGTGGTCTGACACCAAACCTTTGCTCTTTGCTCTCCCCCACCCAGAGGCGATTGGGGATCTGCAGGAGTGACTCCAAGCCCGTCACAAAGCAGACGTGTTCTCAGTTTCGATGTAGGCGCTGCACGCGACAGGGCCCCGAGGGGAGAGGTGGACGCGAGGGGTGGGGGTGGGGAAGTGCTGTGGCCGCATCCCGGGGCAGGGCGACCCGCCGCGACCTTCCGGATGCACGGAGCCCGGCCCTCCAGCCGGCGCCCGCACTGATTGGCGCTCGCGGCCGGCCTCCAGCTGGCTCACCTGCCCCTCCCAGCCAATCGGGGCCACCAGAATTGGGGCTGTCGCGGGGAGGGGGAAGATGCTGCCGGCTGGAGTCTGAGCCGCCCTCCCTGCCGAGTTCCCGCCCGGACCGCCTCCATCCCGAGCCCGAGCCGCAGGCTGCGCGCCCCGCGCCCCCTCGGCGCCGCGCTCCCGCGGCCCGGCCTCTCCGCGTCTCCGCTGGCTGCGCGCCCCGACGGCGCCCGGAGCCGCCCGCCGACGCCGCCTCCCCGTAGCCTCCCCCGGAGCCCCGCGTCCGTGCCTGCCCCGGGCGTGGGTGGGCCGGGCCGGGGGCAGCTCCGCTGAGGCAGCATGTTCACGTCCAAGTCCAACTCGGTGTCGCCCTCGCCGTCCCTGGAGCAGGCTGACTCGGACGCGCTGGACATCAGCACCAAAGTGCAGCTCTACGGCGTGCTGTGGAAGCGGCCCTTCGGGAGGCCGTCGGCCAAGTGGTCCCGGCGGTGAGTGCGCCTCCCGCGCCCGGTGAGGACCCCAGGGAGGGAGCCCATGGCCTAAGGACCCCCCACCACCCCTTCAGTCACTGTCCTGCCTCTGCCTTCCTTTATGACCTTGACCTCGCTCCATTTCACTCTGCGCTGACCACTCCCCACCTCACAAGATGTGGATCCCAGCGTGGGCTGGGGGCATCTCTGCCCGAGGGCTGGTTGAGCTGGGGTGGGACCACCGGCCTTGGAGGTAGTGGTGAATGCTCTGGGGACTGGATCTAAGTCTGAGGGGGGAGGTTGGGTGCGGGCTGAAGAGATCGTGGCCGTGGTGGGAGTCCAGCTGGGTCAGGTTGGGCCAGACACAGCCGCAGAAGGAGAAGCCGCATCTCCAGCCAAAGACGTCCTTCTGGGACCCCTATTGCCAATTCCATCATCTACACAAGCCCCCCTTCCCCAGGCCGCGAGGAGCAGGTTTAGAGGTGGGCCAAGGGTGTCCTACCTGCCCCCCATCCCCCCTGCTTCGTCTACCCCCAAACGGTACACACTGAGGGAGCTGGGCTGCTGGCCCTCCTGAAAGGCTCAGGCCAGGGGAGGGAGGAAGGGCCAGGAAGGTTCTGTGCCCAACCTTGGCAGAGTGATGTTGGCAATTCCTCCAACTGTCCCTTGAAATAATTTTTGAAAAATCTGTGCCAAGGGAAAAGAGACTCCAGTGCCTCAGGCAGAGAAGCCAGAAAGGAATGGAGGAACTAAGCTGGGTGGAGACGGGGCAGAGCCTGAGGGAAGTGGGGGAGGGGATGGATGGGCTTGACTGGAGGATTGATCCATTGGAAGGGGTGGTGGGAAGGGTCATAACACCCGGGAGCCCCTCTTTCTGGTGCCCAACTCAAAGGCAACTCCCCAGACATCAGTAGCCACTTCCCGCTTATAAATGGGCCTGGAAGGTATTGGAGGAAGGAGGAGGTCACAACCCTGAACTTGAAGGAAGTCCCCACTGCTGGTTTCAGGTGTTGTGGGCCATCTTCTGGACAGTGTTCACCTTTGAGCCAATCTCAGTTCTGAGATTTGCTGCTGGAATGGCCTATAGAACTCAGACCCCCATCTGGCCTCTCCCTGGAGGTGTGACCCTGCCAGGAAACTAGGAGTGTGTCTAGATGCCCCCGCCCATCCCTTGCCATGAGTCGAGCCTGAGCAGGCGGGCCTCCAATGTTCCCAGGACCACAGATCACAGGGATGTGGTAGTGGTTGGTTCCGATGTTCTACTTTGATGAATAATTTAATATTTTTACAAGGCCTCAGAACAAATGGGGCTGTGGAGGGTGTTTCACATTTTACATAGCTGTTGACATAACACATATTTTTGTTAGTTCTGCCTGCTTTCTCTCTGGGATTTAATGGGACATAGGCCCCTTGAGTTCCTCTGTCTTTGGACTTCTCAATGGAGGCCTGAGGCAGCATGGAGAGCATCTTGCAAGGGGCTTCGTGGGCGGTGCTGTCTGAGCTGCAGTGCCAGGAGCAGCCTCGTCTACCAGGGCACTCGAGTGGGGGTGGGAAGTCTGCTTGTAAGTTCAAGTACCATTAGCAGGATGTCCTTCTTCCCCCTACCGCTCCTGCCTCAGCTGCTCCAGGCAGCCAACGCTCCTTCCCCATTGGGTTTGGCTGCTGTCCTTGGCGTTGCCTCTGGGCCTTGTCCTCCAAGAATTCTCCTGCAAGGCATTTTCACCTGACTGCATCCCTAGTAAATGCTGGGGCCCGTGACCGCCAGGGTATGTCCCCTAACCTCACCCACAGTTGTGGGGACCTGGCCGCTGCACCCACAGTTGATTCCAAGGCTGGGAGGTGTCAGGGGCAAAGGCTCCCAGTTAACAGCACAGTGGTTGGGAGGGGAGCTTGGAGAGCTAGCACCCCCCACCCCAAGAATCTCCCTCAGCCTCCACAGCCACTCAAAAAACATCCAGTCTAAGAACAGTGTACATGCTCTGCAAATACAGCTTCAAGTCAAGTCCTCCAGCCCCCTTCCTTCCAAGGAGGTGGTCACCTCTGTTCCCTGCCTTATAAGAATTCTGGAGCTGCCCCTGTGCAAAGACTGCCCCTCCCCTGGGCTTAGGAAAGTGCTGACATCCCACCTGCCCACTCTGGACCGCTGTCCATGTTCACAGTTCGGGGAGTACACACAACACACACACACACACACGATTTAGCCTTGGGTCAGTGAAAGAGCCAGCCAGAGAGGGTCTGGGGGTGGGGGGGCATGATGCTAAGCTTAGCCCCCTCTCACTTCCCAGCAGGGCCCCCTGGGCCCCAGTTCCCCATTTGTGAAATGGAGTCTCTGGACCTCAGCTAATTGGTGACCACAGGAAGGCTTGGGGAGGGGGCAGCTCAGGCCCGCCGCTGTGGAGCCTTGCCATTAGTGCAATCGATGCCCTGGCTGGGGCAGCTAAGGGGAGGGGGCCTGGAGAGGCTCCTGCGCTGCATAAATAACGAATGGGCAGGATGGAACCGGCTGTGGCCAGCTGGGTTTTGTAAAACCTCTTTGGCTCAGGCTAAGTCTCAGGGCAGGTGCCTCCAACCCTGCTGCCCAAGCAGCCTGGCCCTTCCTGGGGTGGGACGATGACCTTGAGCTAAAGGGTCAGCTTTTTTGCTAGGGGCAACAAAAGGGGAAAGAAATCAAAAACATCACTTGGCAGAGATGAGAGAATCTGGGAGAGGTGTCTAGAGGATAAGGTTGATGACTCCATCTTCCCCTGAATCTATGAGCAGTAGAGACGCGAGTGCGAGAGGGAGGAGCAGAGTGCCTCAGCCTCGCCGTGTCAGCCGCATGGTGGGGCTGGTTTGGCCGGACTAACTCTTTCCCAGGGTTTAATACTGTCTCCAGCCTTCTAGTCCCTGTTCCAAATCCCTTCTGAACAACTCCCAGGCGGGAGCCGCCGAGGAGGAGGGCCCAGCCAGGGGCATCAACACTCCTTGTCCCTCCTTCCCCCGCCTGGTGTAAGGTGGCCAGTGCGGCCTGAGCCCAGCTCAGCTGCAGGTCACTCTCGTGGAACATGGGTGGGTCCCTGCCTCAGGGAGCTAAGATTCACAGTGTCCACTAAGTGCCAAGGGACCATGGAGACAGTGGGCACATTTCCCAAATCTCAGGCCACAACCTGCACAAGTGGAAAGGCGATCTGGCCAGTTGGTGGTCACCCTACCAAAAAGATCTGGGGAGACTGTCTTCCCAGAGGCGTTTGGGTCTAGGGTTTTCATCTTTGGCTCTGAGCGCTGCTTCCTAGAGGTGACACTGCAATACCCAGCTGTCCCAGAGGGCTGAGGGGAAGAGCCTAGCATGTCACCTCCACACACCTCACTCTGGTGGCACTGGGATTTGGTCTCACTTTCTGGCTCACATGGCACACCCACAGCTGGCTGTGTGAGGTGACCCCCCAAACACAGCTGTAGCCTTGCTGCTTGTTTTATCACTGCCGGAGGGTGCCCTCAGGCCCCTCTTTTTATAATCAATTAGTGTTCCCCAACTTCTAGAGTGACAGCATTTGGGGATGGGCAGTGGCTAGGTGGCAGCTGAGGTATCTCCCCAGATCCCTCTGTCCATCACCCGCCCCCCCTGCCACTAAGGTGGTGGCATCGAGCTTACACTCAGTCCTGAGGTGAAGGACAGGGGCACAGTCTCTGGATCACAGCCATACAATGAAATAACACTCAGGACTTCAGGCTTCCCTTGGGTCATGGGATGATTCGCCTGGACCAACTGGCTGAAGTTAAGTGAATTGATTGTGCAAACAAGCCACACTCCCCCCCACCCCCAGAGCTGTCCCTAGCGGCTGTTGCTGTCCTGTTTGAGGATGAGTCTCCCCTCGCAGGGGCTGGACCTCAAGCAGGGCCCTTGCAGGTGTCGCGGCTTCCTTCCCTGCAGTACTCGGGAATAATAAAGCCCTCCTTTTGAGAGCAGCTGTGGCTGTGGTGGAGCGTGAACCTGGGCTCAGAGGCGGGAGCTCTGACTTCCAGCCCCAGCTCTGCCGGTGACCAGCTGCAGGATGCAGGCCGGGCGTGGCAGTCTCCCCTCACTGACGGCAGCGTCTCCCGTACAAAGTGGGAGCGGGTCACACTCTGGTTCTTAAACTGTTCCATGGGTGATTCTAGAGGTGGCTGGCCTGTACTGAAGAGGGTAGGGAGCAGGGCATGGGCTCCAAGGCCCTCACCCACTTTACCCAGAGCCTCTGCGCTGTTACCTGTTTTACATATTCAGCTTGTCTTTACTGTATTGTTTGAAGAATTCTGCTAACATTTTTTTTAACTCCCTTGGACTTGAAGATCTCTGCATAAGCTCTAACTTGTCATCACTCGTGCGCCTCACAGGTCAAGTCCTGTGGTCCTACCCTCTCAGACCTACTGCCAGACAAGTGGCCAGATGAGCATTCCCTGAGCATACCAGGACACCCAGAACGAACAAAAGGGACACACTGGGGGCTGTGTCATTTCTGCCTGCCTTCTGAAAAGGACACTCCCGATAACTGTCCTTCCCTGGCTCTGGGACTTACCTGGCCCCAACCCCCACACACCCATTCTCAGGGCCTGAGGGGTTCAGGGATAAGGGGAAGAAAGGTCAGCCAGACTGGCTGTCCCACCCTTCTGTGAAATGTAACCCATGGGTGGCTCCCACGTCCCCTGGGTTCTCACTGCCCTCTTGAGAGTGGGGTAAGTTTGGCCCAAGGTCTAACCCCACAATCCTGAGGAGTCTAAACCTGCACCAGGGTTTCTGCTAATCCCCAAGAGGCTCTAAACGCTTGTTTCCTTGTTTATGAATTTATTTGCTGTCCACTGTGGGTGGTTCTTGTTGTACAACCAGGCGTGGAACTCAGCTCATTCCCCTCTTCCCCACTGCCACGTGGACATATTAGCCTCTCACACAATGTGTGTGTGAGTCTAGCAGACTGTGATGAAGAGCAGGTTTGCCAAAGAGGAGGAGGCATTGAAATCACAGAGGTGCAAACACTTGCTAACTAAGTGCTAGCTCCCTGGTTTCTCAAGCCTTCCAGGCACCCCATCTCACCACCACCAGAGATGGGATTCTTCACCCCTGTCTCAACCCTGTAGGCCCCGGACTCTTGCATCTTCCCTGGATCCTCTCTCCTCTGCACTCTCCCATCACCCCTCCTCCCCAGTGCCCTCCAGGATTTCCCTAACTCCAAATTTCTCTCTCTCTGATGCAAGGCCCTTTCCAGCCCTTACTCCCAAACTTCGCTTTTGCATCTCCAGACGTTAAGGGGCTCTGCAGAGTGGATGGGCCTTTCTTTAACAGGACTCTCCCAGCTTAGAGGTACCTGTGGGTCTAAGTAGCATTTTCCCTCCCTTCCAGCTGGATCTTTTGTGAGGCCAGTGTTGACCATCAACCTCCGGTTGAGCCCTTGGTGCATCCAGAACTCTGAGGAGGGCAGTAAATGTGGAGCAAAGCTTAGGGAAATCCTTCCTGGGTCCCCTAGTTCCTGTTGGATGGCACCATGCCCACCCTGTCACCTGAGCTGGAGTCCTGGCCCTCATGTCATCCCAGACTCTGCTCTCCCCGCCCTTGTCTAGTTATTCAACAAGCCCTGCTGACTTATCAGCAATAACCAATAACTCTATTATCACCAATAACTCTAATTTGCCCCTTTGCCTGGCTGTGGACCCCTCAAAGCCACCCTACCCATGTCTAAAACTACAATTTGACCTCACAGATGCCCTGCTAGAAACCCATGGGCAGCTCCCCTCCTCCTCTGCAAGGAGAAGCCCAGACTTCTCGTGAGGACTTCATACCCCGCCCTGCTCTGGTCCCTGCTTCTCTTTGACCTTAACTCACCCCTTACTCCCCATCTCCTGCACCACTGCCCTCCCCTCTTGTACTTCTCTGCCAGTAATACCAGACATATTTTCATAACCTTGAACACACCATTTTCTGCACATGCTGTTCCTTCTGCATAGAATGCATTTCCCCCTTCCTTTTCCTCCCAGATTCCTGATAACTCCTATTCATTCTTGAAAACCCTGCTCAGTTGTCACCTCCTCTCAGAGAACTCCCTTGGCTGGACGTCTGAACCATTCATTCCTCCTTGGTCTGTACTCTTCCTGTGCCTCATACAAACTTACAGTGTTTCAGGGTACCCTGGTGCTTTACAGTTATCCCAGCTCCCCACTTACCAGCTGTGTGATCTGGGGCATGTTACTTAAATTCTCTGTGCTCCACATACCTCACCTAGCTCATGTGAGGAGTGAGTGAGTTAACACACATAATGATGATACTAGAACAGTGCCTGGCACAAAGGAGGAGCTCGATAAGCATTAGTTATTTTTTAAATTATTGATTTCTACGCTCTCTCTGCTGCATTTGACTATAAGCTCCTTGAGGGCAGGGATCCCAAGCCCCGGGGCCCACCTGCTGTGTCAGGCGATTTGTTAATGCTCTCTGACCTGAGCTGACCTTGCAGAGACAAGCTAGGAAGACAGACATCATGAGTGCTGAGGAGGGCCAGGCGTCAGGGAGCACGGCAGCTGAGAGCAGGGACTCTGTCAGCAGAGAAGCTGAGCTCCAAGTTTGCCACTTACTGGGTGCTGAATCTCTCTGGGCCTCAATTTCCTCACGGGTGAAGTAGAAAAACAAATACCCCCATCTCTCAGAGTTGTTGTGAGAGATTTAAATAAGATCATGTCAATAAAACACTTAGAAAAGTGAGTGTCTTGGCGCCTCGTAAATGCTCCTTAATCTGGAGGTGAAAAGACCGTTCTTTAAGACCAGAGAGAGGGGGCCGCCAAGTTGACTTGGACCCCTGACCTCACACGCACACTCGGGCTTCACAGCCCAGTGGGGCGGACAGGAGAGTCCTGAGGGCTAGGGCTGGCGGGGACACAGCTTCGCCCAAGGCTGAGGTTGGCCCCGGACAGGAGGGGGGCTTTGGACAGGAGGGCGGGGCAGATGCAGGCAAGCGCCGTGTGTTTGCTCAGGGAGCGGGCCACGTGGGCTGGAGCCAAGAGCTCCTGCCAGTAGGAGCCGTGTGGGTGCCAGTGGGAAAGGAGGTCTGGGGAGGCTGCGGCAGACACTGCACCTAATAATAATACACAATAATAGTAGTAATATAAGCAAACATTTACTGAGTATTTACCATGTGTCCCACACTGTTCTAAGTCTTTGTGTGAGGAAACCCATCTAATTATCCCGACGACCCTGAAAGGTGTAGATACTGTTATCCTCACGTTAGCCTGGGGAGGCCAGGTGACTTGCCCTGGTCATGCTGCTGCTAAGTGGCCGAGCTTGACTCTCGGCTACCCCAGCCTTGACACCTCCCGCCTCTGGCCCATCTGCTTCCTGCCCAGATGCTGGCATGAGGGAGAAGCAGCTCCTGAGGCAGCGTTGGGTGGGGAGGAGGAGCAGGGACTGTCGTCCGTGGGTTCCAGTCCCAGCTGCATCTCTGCCCTAGCTGTGTGACCTTGCACACATTACTTGACCTCTAAGCCTCAGTTTCCCCATCTGTAAAATGGGAATAGACAGCTCCACCTTCCAGGATAGTTACATGGATCAAGTACTCTGATCCGTGTCAAGCACTTAGCACGGGGCCGACCCCCCGAGAATAGCTAAGGAAACGGTGACTCTCCAGCCTTTGCACAGCCAGCCCAACTCCGCAGGGCCCAGAAGGAGGTGCCCCCTGGCCTGCAGTCAGAATGAGAGCGTCTGGGAGCTCAGGGACTTTGGAGGAAGGGGCAGGAAGAGGAAACGACCTTCTGCATAGGGACACTCAGGTCCTGGGCCCCCACCTGCTGAGAAGAAGCTGACATCAGCTGTAGCAGTGGAAGGTCCCCGAGACAGATTCATACGCAACGCTGGCCCTTTGGGTCCTAGAAGTGCGCTTGCCAAGCGTGCCCTTTGTTAGTGATGCTCTTCCCTGCCAGCCAAGGAGTCGCTCTCCTCCTCCAGGTCTTGCAGCTCCCCTCCCTGGCCCCCACCCCCACCCAGACCAAGCTGAGAACAGCTGGAGCTGGGCCAGGCTTCGCATGCATGGTGTGTGGGACCTTCACAATCCCTGCAGCCCACGGGGCCCCCAGGCCTGCTGAAGCCTGGCCAGCCTGGAGCAAAGGCTGCCCTGGACGTCCGTCTTCCCCTGCGTCTCTCTGTGCCTTCCTTCAGAGGGCAAGAGGAGGAAGGGCGTGATGTCTGGGGGACACATCCTGTGTGCCAGACAAGTGCTGAGGACTTGACATGCCTTCACTCACCAGATCTGTTGTCCCCTATTGTGGTGACAGCCGCTAAAGGATCCCCTGCCCTTGTCCCCCCGAAAGTCTGTTCTCAGCACAGCGGCCAGGCTGAGTCTTTTGCGACGTGAGTCAGATCAGGGCACTCCTGCTCAAAACCCTCTGTGGCTGTCTCCCTTACTCAGAGTAAAAACCGGCCTCTATCAATGAGCAGTGTGACCTTCAGCAAGTCATTCACCTTTCTGCTTCATTTCTGCCCATATGAAATGCAGACACCACCTGTCCCATAGGATAATTGTGAGTGTTAAATGCGTTAACAGAGGTAACCGCTTGGAATAGGCATGGCTTAGGGTAAGTGCTAAATAAACATTAGCTTTATTGATGTAAACATTATCATTATTGTCATTACACAATCTGGCCCCGCTGCTTTCTGCCTGGCTCCCTCTGCTGCAGCCGCACAGAGCCAGGCATACTTCCCACCCCAGGGCCTTTGCACCTGTGGTTCCTCTGCCTAGAACATCTTCCCTCTCTTCAGATTGTCACCTTCTTAATCAGGCTGTCCCTGGCCACCCTGTTTAATATCGAAACCTCCCCACCCACCCCTCACCCATCGCTTACCCTCCATGGCATTTATCAGCATCTGGTAAATGGCATTTATTTACCGTCTGCCTCTCCATTACGCACACACTCACTTGCGTGTTCGCTCTATGAGGACAGGTGTTTGTGTGTCTCTTGTCCACACTCTGTCCTCAGCACCTGGGATGTTGTCTGGCACAGAGCAGGAGGGCAGCAGTTATTTGTTGAATCAGTGAATGAACCTTCACAGCACCCCCAGGAGACAGATATTTGCACCCGCATTTTGTAAAGGAGCTTGGCAAGGGAAGCTCAGCAAGCCTGCGAGATTGCTTGAGGCTGTGGCTTGAGGGGCGGGATTGTTTGACCCCAGAGCCCCCATCCTTCCCTGCCTGTGTGTCTAATGGTCGACTCCTCCCACTCCAGGCCCTGGCTGGGTGCTTTGCTCTGAATGGGGAGGGGGCTCCAGAAGCATCAGGAAGGCAAGAGGGATTTGTATGAGTCAGCTCAGGCTCCCATAACAAAGTACCACAGACTGGGTGACTTAAACAACGGAAATTTATGTCTCACTGTTCTGGAGGCTGGAAGTTGAGATCAGGGTGCCGGCATGGTCAGGTTCTGGTGAGGGCTCTCTTCCTGGTTTGCAGACGGCTGCCTCCTCCCTGTGTCCTCACGTGGCAGAGGGAAAGAGAGAAAGCTTCCTCTTCCTACAGGGCCATAGTCCTATCGGATTAGGGCCCCATTCTCTGGACCTCATTTAACTTTAATTACCTCCTAAAGATCCTATTTCCAGACAGTCACATCGGGGGTTAAGGCTTCAACACATGAATTTGGGGGACACATTCAGTCCACAGCAGTGTCTCAGAAGCCATTGGAAGGGGAGGAGGAAGCCCTGGGGGAAGCCTGTCTCACTTCCTGGGGGTGATGGGTACTCAGACCATGGGACTGTGCCACTCAGTCCTGTCCTGGGTGCTCTGCGAATTGGTGGAGGGATAAGCACAGTCCCATTTGAGCCTCACAGTGACCCGTAGAGGTCGGTGTTAGCACCCCCATTCTACAGACAAATAGACCGAGGTTCAGAAAGGTGAGCCTACTTACCCAAGGCCCCCGAGCTGAGACATGGTGGGCCTGTCTGATGCCAAAGCCTGTGCTCTTAGCTACTCTGTGAAGGTCCCTTGAAACAGGCAGGGGGCATCTCCCTCGGCCCACAAGATGAGAGGGCATGGCCCCGTCCTCCAGGAGCCGAGCATCCCCTTGGGACAAGATGAGAAGATGGGGTGTGGCAGTGGCACTAGGTGGCGAGTGCATGGCTCAGTCAACAATGCAGGAGGGGCTCAGAGGGCGGTGTGCACTGGGCTGGTCACCAAGCGGGAGAAGGGTCCAGCCAGATGAGGAGTGAGAGGAGGGCGTTCCGGGGAGAACTGCACGGTCTCCTTTGCAGGATCATGCAAACGTGGTGAGGGGGAGGCAGTGAGCACGGTGTTCACCTGGAGAGGGAGGCTGGAGGGGACAAGTGGCGGGAAAGCCGAGGAGGTGGACAGAGCTCAGCGCCGGAGGCCCAGAGGTGCCCACAGTTCTGCAGAAGGTGGTATTCGCATGCTCTTTCTCCACGGGGGGCAGGAAGGCCTGCGGGAAGAGTTGGCCTTAGTAGGAGGTCGCCTCTGAGGTCCACAGTTCCATTCGGTATCCGGCTGGGCCGAGAGGGTCGGTGCGGATAAAGAGCATGGGTTGGCGTGAGGCTCACACCGAACACAAAGCTGAGCTTCACTTTCCTGGGGGAGAGGTGGCAGCTATGGACCCTCCCCACAGCAGCTGTGGCCTCAGGAAAGGTCATGTGGCTGGTGGAACCTTCAGAGATTCACTGACGTCGTGGTGCCCAGCAGCAACTTTTCAAGCCCCTCACAAGAGGGCGCGTCCAGCCAGTGGTGTGCTGGTAAATGTTTAACAACTGGCTCTCTTGGTGTGGAGGGGAGCACTGTTTTGTAGTATTTGATGCTTTTCATGGTGTAAGTACTCCCACTATGACTGATCTAGCTACCAACGCAGGTCACTGAACGCAGAGCAGGGGAGAGTCACTCCGTTGCTCTTGTGAGCCCGTCTGAGTCAGCTCCAGCACACCACTGTTTCCTCAGTCCCATCACTACAACAGCGGCGTTAGCCGGGGGCCTGGGAGGAGGGAGCCAG
This sequence comes from Diceros bicornis minor, assembly GCF_020826845.1. Classification (NCBI taxonomy): domain Eukaryota; kingdom Metazoa; phylum Chordata; class Mammalia; order Perissodactyla; family Rhinocerotidae; genus Diceros; species Diceros bicornis. The sequence goes on from NC_080763.1 coordinate 17,982,995, forward strand.
CCACTCTGGGTGTCCCTGAGCCCGGGGGCTTTGAGGCCCAATTGGATCTTCTCCCAGCGGACACCCGGTGTCTTAGCCTAGTCAGCTCCAATCGTTAGTCCTATGAGGGTCCCCAGGGTGCGTCCAAGTGTTCCACATGTTGGCGTCAAGGCTGTCATCTCCCCAACAGGATGTACCAAGGTCCCGGAAACCCTGTTAGACCTGAGTCCCCGAAGGAGGCTGTGGAGCAGCCTGAGACCAAAGGGAATGCAGGCGTCACATGCAGACTGCAGGGCTGGCCTTGCCAGCCTGGTACCCAAATTTCATTCAGTTACTAACCTTCATGATTACTTGTCAAAAGACCCATCTTGGAATCTGGTGTCTTCTTTCTCCACTTCCACCCCTCCTGGGGTAGACTCTAAGGGACTGGAGATAATGGCTCCAGGGGTTGAAGATCCCTGTGAGGAAGGACCACAGATGCCCTCCTGTGCCAAGGGTGGTGGTTTGGGGGGCTGGAGGCAGCCAGACCTGGAAGCCACTTGTGGGCCTTCCACTTCAGCTGGCCACTTGTGCGAGGGTTGGGCAGCCTGGTGGTGGGCAGCTGGCCAACTGAGGCCTTTCCCAGATGTGGCAGGTGAGTTGGTGAGGATGAGTCTGAGCTGGCGTCCCCATTGGCTCCCCAGGTGAGTGCAGGGCCCCCAAGGGTGCTCTTGTTGTCCCAAGAAAGCTCACCCTTCTCTCCTGATTGCCCTCCTTCCCCCACCTCCTGTAGGTTTTTCATCATCAAAGAGAGCTTTCTTCTTTACTACTCTGAGAGCGAAAAAAAGAGTTTTGAAACCAATAAATACTTCAATATACATCCTAAGGTGAGGCAGCCTCTCCCAGGGCCACAGTGGGGGAGGGCCTAGAGGGGACGACGGGGATGGTATCCTGTGAGGGTAGGGGACCATCTCTTCTTGCTCTGGTCTAGCAGGGAATCTGGAGAACAAATCCTTCTTGGGGCACAAGACCCCCTGCCCCTCCTGGGCTGGGCCCCCCACCCTCCTGGGCCACAGATCCTGCCCTGGCCCTACCTCTCCCCTCTGGGAGTCAATTCTGGTCTGGCTTCTGGCCTGGGGCCCTTGGAAGGACCTGGCTTTGGCTGAGGGCTCCCAGAGGCCTTCAGTGACTGGGGCTGGGTGGGGTGGGGGCTGCCTGTTCGAATTCTTTCTCAGGGTGTCATCCCTCTGGGGGGCTGCCTGGTGGAGGCCAAGGAAGAGCCCAGCATGCCCTATGCCATGAAAATTTCCCACCAGGACTTCCACGTGAGTAAGGCTCTCCCCTCAGCCTGGGCTCAGCTGGGGCAGACCAGCTTCTCTGGGACCCCCAGGTCCCTGGGGGAAACCCCTCCAGTGGCCTGGCCTGGGAAAGGTGTCAGTGCCATAGGGATGTGGGATGGGAGAGCAGAGCTGGGCCTACTGAGGCCTGGGGGCAGCCTCCATCATCTTCGAAGTAGCCTCTTCTCAGGTACACCCATGGTTCCTCTTCCTGGCAGGGAAACATCTTGCTGGCTGCCGAGTCAGAGTTTGAGCAGACCCAGTGGCTGGAGATGCTGCAGGAGTCTGGGAAGGTGTAAGTGACCACAGGCAGGAGGGGGCAGCCTGAGGGTCCAGAAGGGGAGAAGGGTATGGGCTGGGCCGACCCTGGTCTCCCTGCCTCTGCTGGGATCCCGGTGGGCACTGAGGACCCCAGGAACAGGCAGAGTGGGAAGGAAAATGTCTGGGTCTCCTTGAGGACAGGGCTATGGACGAGGGGCGAGAGGAGATAGGCCAGGTTTAGAGCATCTGTGAGGGTCTCCTAAGCGAGCTTTGCTCGCCTAGAGTCACAGGTGGCAGACGTCGACACCATTTGTCTCCAACTCTTGGGATAGAATCCAGCATCACTAGTAGGATTTGGCTGCCTGATGACACCCATCTCACCTCCCCAGGCCCTTAATTAATCCTAGCACAGACCAGAGTAGTACTTCGTAAATCAGAGTCCAGATCACAGAAACCTCCAGCCCAACACAGTCTATCTGCACGTAAACCCCTGTCCCAGCACCTGCCTATTCAAGCTGGGTCACGCTTTTAGTTCGACAAATAACACTGAGTGCATGTCCGTGCCAGGCCTTGCTCCAGGTGGTGGGCATGCAGTGGTGTAGAAAGCAGCCCAGGCTGCAATCTCTTCCCTGCTCCAAAAGCGCCGTTGGCCCAGCCCACTTTGGTGGCCCACTTTGCAGCCTTGGCCGGCCTCCAGGGACTGTAACTGATCGATGCTGGTGGCGTGCCCAGAGCCATGGGTGCCAGAGCGAATGCAAGCTGGGATTCCGGAGGAAAAAGGATGGGCGAGTACAAAACATGCACTTTCTTTCTCCTCTGCCCTTCTGTTTTAACGATTTTATGTGTCGTCCTCTTCTCTCCTCTGTCCCATCTGCCCTCCCTCCCCAGGACTTGGAAGAACGCCCAGCTGGGAGAAGCCATGATCAAAAGCCTGGAGGCCCAGGGGCTGCAGTTGGCCAAGGAGAAGCAGGAGTACTTAGGTTGGCTGGAGGCGTGGGCTGGGGGCTGAGATTCCCTGATGGCAGCCCCTCAGGGCCAGGGGCTTCTTGGAGGACTGAAGGGGTGTCTTGGAGGGGCTCAGCAGGCTGTGAGAGCCAGACACCAGCTTGGACCCTGGAGGGCTTTATGGCGTAATAAATGTCCTTTGGGCCAGCATGACACAAGGTGGGAAAGCCTAGTGGTTAGGAGCCTGGGCTCCGGACCCAGCTTGGTCGCCTACCTGTCGACTGTGTGTGTCTTTAGGCAGTACAGGCTCTCTAAGCCTCAATTTCCTCATCCTTAAAATGGAGACAAAACTAGTCCTTAGCTTTCAGAGGTGATGGGGAATTGGGGTAAATGAGACAATGCCTCTATGCGCTGGTGTCAGGCGTGCAGTAAGGGCTCCATAAATCGTGTTGATCTTATTGTCCTGCCCTGGGCCCCAGATCCTGGACTTTCCCCCACAACCCGCCCCCCCGCCCACTTTAACCCTGACCACAAGGTCCCAGGCCCCTGTGCCCGTGACTGGCTGGTAAACAGGCTGTTTGGGAAAGAAAGTGAGTCTGGGGGTTTGGTCTTTTGCCCAGGACCCTCTCCCCTGCCGCCTCCTTAGACTCTTGGGGCCCCAGCCCTGGTTCCCCTCTGCCTGCTCCAGACATCTACCCTCCCCATGTAGCCAGACTAGCACAGAGGTTAACAGCACCCCTGGGGTGCAGAGACACACTTGAGCTTCCAAGAACGAGGCCGTCTTTGCCTTGTGAATGCGCAAAGCAGGGACAGGGCTGGGAAAGGAGGGTGGCTCCTGCCATCCTCAGAAGCCGGCCCCTCCCTCTGGCTGGCCTGGGCGGGGCAGTGCTGACCTCTTAGGAGATGCTGAGGGTGACAGCGTTACCACGGCACTGGCCCCTCAGGACCGGATCTGGAGGGAGCTTCTTGTGAGAGTGTGTGTGCTCGCTTTGGCAGACAAACTGATGGAAGAGACCGAAGAACTCTGCCTTCAGAGGGAGCAGAGAGAGGTAGGTGCCACCGGGGCCGCTCAGAATCGCTGCACCCTGCCCCACCTCCCGCGCTGTGGGCCCCTCAGTGCCCAGATGGACTCGCTTGTGTTTCTGGAATTAGGGAATTAGGGAATGATGTTGGAAAGCTGGGCACCTAGAGAACTTGCTGGAAAAGCAGACAGGCCGAGCAGGGAGGCCAATGAGATGGCAGTGCTTGGGACTTGCTGTAGCTTCTTGGCAAGAAGTGTAGTTCTCCTCCCCAATCCCCAGGGACGAAGGTAAGAAGGGTAGGTGACCACCTTCTGGAGAAAGAGCCATCAAAAATTTTATACGCTGGGGGCCGGCCCAGTGGCGCAAGTGGTTAAGTGCATGCGCTCCGCTGCGGCGGCCCGGGGTTCCTCGGTTCACATCCCGGGTGCACACCAACGCACTGCTTGGCAAGCCATGCTGTGGCGGCGTCCCATATAAAGTGGAGGAAGATGGGCACAGATGTTAGCCCAGGGCCAGTCTTCCTCAGCAAAAAAAAAAAAAAGAGGAGAATTGGCAGATGTTAGCACAGGGCTGATCTCCTCACACACACACAAAAAAATTTTATAAGCTGTGTCCGTAGGTCATGAGCTGCTTGCCCCTGGTGACATTCACGGGAGGCTGTGATGGCCTTTGTTACCCACAGAGGTGCTTCTGGCCCCATAAAGGTGATGGGATTGGATGATCTCAGAGTTTCCTTCATTCTCTAGATGTCCATAATACAAGTCCCAAGGGGGCCGAGCATTTGCCTGAGGCAGCCTGTGGGGTCAGAGAGACCCTTGCTTCATTTGAGGGTGGGGAGCTGCTGCAGTCCATTTCACTTGGAATCTCCATGCAGCACTGGGCCTTGCCAGTTCTGAGGAGTCATTACCTCCCCTGAAGGGCAAGGTAGGGTAGTGGTTAGTGGTGTGGACTCTGGAGCCAGGCTGCCTGTTCATATTGGACCATCACCACTTCTAGCTGTGTGACCTTGGGCAAGTTACCTAACCTCTCTGAACATCAATATTCTCACATGAACAATGGGGATAATAATAGAACCCATCTTCTTGGGGATATTGTGAGAATTAAATGAGATTTTATATATAGAGTGTTTGGCATACAATACGTGATTAATGAATATCTGTGTTTGTTAGTATTACCATCATGTTATCAATTATGGGCCCATCCTGCATATGAACTGCCTGAGGCCCGAAGCTGCAGAGTGGCCCGGAGGAGCTCTCAGAGGGGGGCCATTTCTCTTGTCCAGTTGCTTTTCCTCGTCCTCTCCCAGGCAAGGCATAGGGTGGGCCCATCAGCCTTGGCTCAGTGCTGCTTCTCCAACTTGACTCTTGCTGCCTCCTCACCCTTCCCATCCACCCCTCACTGGGCTCTGAAACAGGCTGTACAGTCGAGAAGCATCATGGCCCGTAGTACCCCACCCATTCCCAGGGCCTGGCACAGCCCCTGGCCCAGGAGGAGTGCTGGTAAATGTCTGTGCAAGGACTCAATAATCGAACATTGTTGATTTTTGTAATTTTACATCAGATCTTGATGTGAATCCAGTAGGACAATCCACCCTCATTTTTCTTCTTCCAAATATTATCAGATATTCTTGCCCGTCTATTCTTCCAGCTGGACTTCTGAATCATTTTGTCAATTAACAACAACAACAAACCCAAACCAAAACAAACAAAAAACAGAACCCTAAACCTATCGAGGATTTGTGTGAGGATTGCGTGGATTCGAGGATTCGCAGCGTGACAGCTCCGAGCCTTCTTCCACCCGGCAGCGTATGGGCCTCTGTGTCTCCAGGCTTTCAGTCTAGGTCCCGCATTAAAGCTTTGGCATTTTCTTCATACAGTGTTGTACATTTTGAGAAGTGATACTTCTGGTGGGTCGTCAGCAACTTAAAGACAGATAATTCAGGAAGCCAAGGGATGGCATGGAGTGACAGACACAGCCACGGGCAGGGAGAGAGGCAGACTTATCCATCAGAGAGGCTAAATCTGGGGCAGCAGTCAGCCGGAGGAAAATTTAGACACTCTATCTAGGTCTTTAGCCAGGAAATGAGGACAGAGGAGACCTCGCTTAAAGCTGTAGCATGTTGAAGGAGGGAGACCTGTCAGCTGTGAACTCCCCGGTTTTTTGGTACAAGATATGAGAGAGACTCACTCGGGCCCAGCTGGTACCCATGGTGAAGGCTGCTCTGGGCAGGCAGGGAGGAGAGGACGGTGCCTGGATTCACACTCCCAGGTCAGCTGCTTGCTCTAGATCAGGAATAGAGCTCACTGAGTCATTCTGTCAAGCTTTCTCCTTCCTTAACTTGCTTATCCACATCGTAGGTCTGCGTGTCCCCTGCAGCTTTCCTGTCTCCACTCCAGGTCACAGAGATATTGTCTGGGCGGGCCTTGGGCCACTTGCAAAGGCGTTTGGTACAATGGCCCAGCCATAAGATGAAGATTCTCTGGTCTCTAAGAGGCTCAGTGAAATAGGATGCAGGGGAGTGCTTTGTGGAGGGGCCAGGCCCATGCAGATGTGCGCGCTGTGATGGTGCATCCCTGACATCTTCCATGTGGCAGAAAGGGCCTGGGACTCTAGGGGCACGAGCAGAGTGCAGGGCAGCCATCCTGGGCTCATCTGCCCGAGGCCAGCAGACCCTGTCTTTCCTTGGGTGCAGGTACCTCAGATGTGCCTGGCTCCTGTGGCCTCAGCTCTCTCATCCTCTGGAGGAGTGCAGTCTACCTACCTTTCCTTTTCTGGCTGAATTGTGACAGCTTAGCCTTGCATGTGGCCAGGCATATGGGAAATCAGAACTGCCCAGGGCCAGTCAGGCAGGGCGCCTGCCGCCTGGGGTGCTCCCGCTCAGAACACAGACTCTTGGAGTTGGAAAGAAGCTCCCACTTCAAGGTGAGGCTCTTTGCCGACCTCCCTGATGGATGTTGATCCTGATTTTGTGATGGGCAACTCACTCCCTCTGGAGGTGTCCTTTGCCTTATTGCTCCATTATTTGAAAGCTCTTCCTTTCATTGAGCTGGAATTTGCCTTCTAGTGACTTCTTTCCAACCTTATACTCGTGCAACTTAAGTCAGGTCCAAGAGTCAGAAGAACAAGCACCATATGGCGGAGGAAGGCTTAGCTGCAGCAGGTCTTGGCTGACCGCAGTCTGTGGCAGGCTTTCTACAAACAGTCGTACCATCCTGGGCTGCAGGAACAGAAGGTTCTGGCTGTTCCAGGTTTAGAAGTTGTGGGTTCCACTCTAATCCGTACTGGCTGCAGCTGGACATCAGCTTTATATAAGAGTCATACAGGGGAAATGAAAGGAGGAAAAGAAGTGAGCAACCAGGCAGGAGATTCTCTTTCTTTTTCCTCTAATATATAACCTTTTTACTAATAGAAGAAATCACGCTCTTTGTAGAAAACCTAGAAAACAAACTTTGTCCTTAATTCCACAGTTGACAGACAACTATTGTCAACTTTTCATTGTTTTTCTTTTCAGTCTTTTTAAAAAGTCTATTATTCTTACATATGTTTTAAACCTAACAGGATTATATCAGATACCAGTTTTATGGTCTGCTTTTTTATTAGACCATCATTAACATTGTACCTTCAGCAATTTTCCATGTTATTCAATGCACTTTGAAAACATCAGTTTTAATGACCGTGTACTGATTCATCATATGTGATGTTTCATTTAACTGATCTTCTATTTTTGGACATCTAGGCTGTTTTCATTATCATAAATTATGCCACAGTGAACATCCTTGTACATAAATCTTGGGCTACTTTTCCAATTATTTCTGTAGGATAGATTCCTATAGATGAAATTACTGACTCAAAGGGTGAGAACTTTTAAGACTCCTGATGCATATTGCCAAATTGCTTTCCGGAAAATTTGTACCTATTTACATTCCCATCAGCAGTGTATGGACATTTCCATGGGTTTAATCATTTACTTTCTCCCATTTCAATTACAAAAAGATATCCCAGTGGAATAGTAAGTAAAAGGAAATATTCACAAGCTGGAGTGTTGGAGAAAGGGGCTCTCTCCAGGGAGGAGAAGCCAAGGTTGTGGGATGGTGTCCTCAGCTGGGTCCTGCGTGATCTGTTCCGGAGCAGCAGAAGCCAGGTGCCTGTAAGAGTCAGGTGCCCTTGTGATTTTTCAAGTCTAAGCCCAGGGATGCTTGCAGCCCATAACTTCCCCAGTCCCATGAAAAGCCCTGCCACAGCAGGCAGAGGCCACCAGAGAGAGGAAATAAGTTAGGTTTTTGGAATCTGAGGCTACAGAGAGGTTTATCATCATTAGCGATACCATGTGAGAATGTATTAAAGTAGAGGTTTTCAAACTTTTTGAAGCTCTGAACTATTCTTTCATTAAGAAGGGGGAGGTCTACAAGAATCAAATTTTAATTATATTTATATTATGTCTATATATGGCTGTATCTACCACAATAACACACAACCCCAAAATATTCATGGCTTTGAACAGCAAAGATCTGTCTGTCACTCAGCTGCATGGGTCAGCTAGGGGCTCTGCTCCACGTCTCCTTTCTCAGGGATCCAGGCTAATGGAGCCTCCACTGTTTGCAACAACACTGGCTGCCACGGCAGGGGAAAGGGAACATAGCATGTCATGCCCTGTCTCTTAAAGGTGTCTGCCTGGAAGTGACACATTTCTGCTCACAATCCATTGGCCTTACCAAGTCCCATGGGCCCACCCAACTTTTGCAGGTACACTGTGGCCATGCAGTGTGCCAGGAGGTGCGTCAGAATGCCAGCGAGCAGCCCTAGTGCTGACCATTAACGAGCCACCCCACAAGTGCCGATAATGATTAGAAGGAAAGAAAGAGCAACTTTTTGGGTAAGAAGTTTAGGGATGGAGAGCAAGGTGTTTAGAACCAGACTCTCCCATTTCCTTCAGACTCTTCCCTTTCATCCCTTCTCTGTATCTCCTCAAAGCCAATGGCACCTTCTCCCTACAGGCAGCCCCACTCGCTGGCAGGGTTTCTGTTATCCTTGAGAACAAAGCCCCTGGGTGAAAAATGAGAGTGTAATTTGGAGCTAGAAGATGAGAAAGAAAGTGGATCTAGAAATAATATCCTCCCCCAGTATAAAATGTGGAAGAACAAAGCAGTTGTCACAAAAATGCTTCTAGCTAAGCTTCACTTGAAGAGTGCCCCCAACACCACCAGCCACTGAAGCCCAGGAAAACGGATCCCCGGAGGCCACATACTCGCTGGGAAACACTGTGCCTGCCGGCGTTCCTGAAGGGACTGGTTGGGCCCCCTGGGCCAGCCTGTCCCGAGTTTTCTGGATCTCCTATTCCCTTGGGGCTGAGTATAGGAGAAGCTGCAGCTTCTTTGTACTGTGCTACTTTGCTTCCCACATGCCTTGAGAAAATAGAGTCCTTATTCTCTGACTTTTGGATTAGAAATGGCTTTTCTTTGCCAGTTCTAACAGATGTCACTCCAGGGATCTTTAATGGAAATACATACTCCCCGCTTTTTCCTCCAGGGCTTGAGGGCCAGCCAACATGCCTTAGGATGTGAGCGACTGGAGTTGCCCAGCGGAGTAGACATTCAGAATTATCATCATGTCCAGTCGCAGGAAATGATGGGATCATTTCTACACCCTGCCTGCAGCATGCTAAATGTGTTTTAAATGAGCCCAGCTCATCACAGATTTCGGTTTTGTTGAGACTGTGTGTCACTGAGTGGGGCCAGGGCTCCTCAGGACTTAATTCCAAGTCTGGTCCAGTGTGTGCCCCAGACTGAATCCCAGAGGGTCCCCTGGGTTAGAGTGAAGTTCCTGACCTCAGGGCCCTTTGCTGGCGTGACTCTTCTCTTCCTCTCTGATTCTCCTCAGGAGCTCGAGCGCCTTAACCAGGTGCTGGAGGCCGAGAAGCAGCAGTTCGAGGAGGTGGTGCAGGAGCTGAGAGTGGAGCAGGAGCAGATCAAGAGGTGGGGGTGGTGCCCCGGGAGGGGAGGAAAGTGCACCTGGTTAGGGCACATAGAACCCACGGTCCTGGTCAGGTCTGGAGAGGCCTCTGCCTAGCAGATGCTCACTGCTTGATGACTGGGTTTGGGTCTATGGTTTGGCTCCAGGCCTTGGGATGTGCCCAGAAAAAGCTGTAGACCCCACACAAATGGGCCACTTCTGCCCACTGGAGCACGAGGCATGGGCAGGTGTGGACAGGCATTCCCCCAAACAACGAGCCCCTCCTGCCTCCGTCAAACCTTACTTCCCCAGGCAGACAGGACCAAGCGGACCTTGCAAGACCGAGCAAGACCCCCAACATTCCCTGTCTTTCCTGCACAGTCCCTTCACACTCTGGCTAATGATGTCCCTTGAGATCTTTAGTCCCACATATGGTTTGCAAACCCAGTTGCACATTATAATCATCCAACAGAATTAGAATCTGCTGAAAGTAGAGCCCAGAAATCTATATTTTACAAAAGCTCCCCAGGACATTCTGATACAGCCTATCCAGGAATTTGGGGACTGCTGATCTGGGTACTGTTGGTGGTGGTGGTTGTCATCGTCATCGTTGTCATCATCATCACTATTGATCATCAGTGATAGCCCAGAAAGATTTTTCTTGCAACAATCTTATAAAAGGAAGTCATTAGACATGTATTTGGGGGAAGGAGAACTCAGAGGATCTTACCAAGTAAATAGCCAAGCTCCTGCTCACTTCCAGAACTGTGCCAGATGCTGGAATAGAAGATAAGTCATCTCCTTGAGGATCTGGTTGGGAAAACCAGATTCACACCCAGGGAACGTCAACACAGTAATATATAACCAGGTGCTAGGAGGCGTGGTGCAGACTCCCTGCGTTAGAGGAGTTAAGATACATGCGTGATCCCTGTGGGCTTGAGCAGAGGTCAGCTTGAGCTGGGCCTTGAAGGATGGGTCAGAGTTGGAGGATTGGCAAGAGAAGGGAAAGGCATTCCAAACAGGAGGAGGGGAAACCGAGTGTAAAGGCCTGAGATGGCCCAGGCTTGTTGAGAAAGCACCAGGGAGTTTATCACCCCAGAGAAGGGCCTCAGCCGTGTCCCGTGTCATGAGTGTGGGTCTAGCAGGGCTGTCCAGGAACTCAGGGGGTGAGGCCAGGACCCCTTTGTTTCTCAGTGCTTCTCTCTGCCTGGGGAGTGGCCCTGGATTTATCCCAACTGACAGATTCACGTGTCCCTGGAGCAAGTGACTTCAAACCCACTTGGCCGGGATCTCCTTCTGTCAGCCCCGGGCCCCTGCATCTGCCATCAGGACCCAGCCAAGCAGAGGGCCTGGCCTTCCAAGGACCACTCTGAGCTGGATCGGGAGGTGACGCAGAAGCTATTCTGTGTACAAAGGGGACTGGGAGGGGTGGGCACTGCCATAGCCAGCCCTCTGTCCCCGCAGGGAGCTGGAACTGACTGCGAGATGTCTCAAGGGTGTGGAGCAAGAGAAAAAGGAGCTGAGGCGCCTCACAGAGTCCCTGCAGCAGACGCTGGAGGTGAGGGGCTGTGGAGGGCTGGTTGACTGGGAGGCAGGCTGGGGGGTTGGGCCACGTGATGCTGTTTTTCCATCAGGGTTTCCCCAGAAGGTTGTCTAAAGGGAACTGGGGCACCAAGGGGCTCTGATCTAAAGGGTCTCTTCTCTGTGGACCGTTGGGAACTCCAGCCAACACCTGAGGCCTGAAGCAGGACCCAGAAGGGCAAATTCAAGTTTGCCCTTGCTGTGACTGTGGCCTCAGGAAACCCACCTTCTTCAGAGCTTATATTTTTATACCAGATGGAGGATTGATTAGGGGGTGGCAGGGCCACGTACCACCTCCTTCTTGTGGCTCATTCACTTAGCTGCTCGTGGTTGAAATTGAGCGTGAGGGGAAATCAATGCCGGGTCGCCTCCATTTGATACCACAGACTCTGAGGGGGAGGAGGAGGTGGCGTGCATCAAGGACAAAGTGCAAACTCCTTAGCATGGCATGCAAGGGCAAATTCTGGCTCCAGCCTCTCCTCCCCTGCTGCCCACTCTCCCTCTGCTGCCCCTCTGCCCCCACACAAAGACACCCCACCCCTACTCCAAACCCCTGAGCTCACGTGCCCCGAGGAAGCCAAGCTCTTTCATCCTCCACACCTTCGCCCACACTATTCCTTCTACACAGAATGTCCTTCCACCTCTCTGCCTGGAGAACTTTCATCCTTTTAAGACTCAGCTCAAACATCACCTTAGTCAAGCTTCCCTGACTCTTCTAGGAATTTTCTCTGAGCTCTGGGCTCCCACAGCACTTTCTACATCTGTTGAGCACTTAACACACAAGGTTGTGGTTTTGACACTGTGGACTTCACTAGACTGTGTCTTAAGGTCTCTTCAAGCCCGGCACCTAGAGCGAGCCCAGCAGGTCCTGGCGGATCTGTAATGTTGACTGAATTCATGAGCTGCCTTGCAGACTGTAGGGGTCTCTATTCTCCCTTGACTGACTGGGGCTTTGTTTCCAGTGCCTTTATTTGTTTATCTTTCTCCACTTCACATCATGGGAGGTGGTTCTCATGGATAGTTTCAACTCCAGAATTTCTGGGTAGTGCAAGATCCCAGTCCAACAATGTCTAAAGCTGCTCTTGGGCTGGTTCTTGTTGGGTGTTTTTCACATGAGCCTAACACACTCCCTCACTCGCTCCTGGAGGAGGAAGGACCCCAGAAGGTCATGATGCCCTTGGCCTCGGGCTCTGGTTGTAGTAGGTGCCACCGCCACTGGAAGCTGCATCGGGCCCTCCCTGACTCCCTCGATGGAGGAGTAACCTTGCCTCGTTGTGAGGAAGGAGATCTTGGTTGGCCTTTTACCTCAAGGGAAGAATGAAGACCTTTCAGGTGTCCCTCATAGAGAACTGAGAGAGGAGGGCATCCCTTTCTGGAATTGAAAGGCATGTGAGGGCAGCCATGGTGGAGAACCTAAATTAGGCTCTTTCTCTTCCTTCTCTCCCTTCTTTCCCCGCTTCATGCCAGGAACTCTCCATAGAAAAGAAGAAAACCCTGGAAATGCTGGAGGAGAATGAGAACCAACTGCAGACACTGGCCAGTCAGAGTGAGCAGCCCCCTCCCAGCGGGGGTCTCCATAGCAACCTAAGGCAGATCGAGGAGAAGATGCAGCAGCTCTTGGAGGAGAAGCTCCTGGCGGAGAAGCGGTGAGGGAGCTTGGGACTCGTGTCCATGATGGGCTTTGGGGTTTGGTGACTTTCTTTGAGCTGGACTCTTGGGTTCTGGTTGGCATTGACCACATAGGTCACTCACTTCCTTTCGCCTGGGGCTCAGTTTCCTCACCAGGCAAATGGGAAGAGAACCTTCTCTAACCAAAGCTGACTTGATAATTCTCCCTTGCATTGGTGTGAGCCACACAGATGGTCACTGGGTCTGTATAACAATGCTTTGTGGCAGGCGGGCAGGCCCTCTTAGCCCCTTTTTACAGAGGAGGAAACTGAGCTTTGGAGGGGTTATAGGGCTTTCCTTGAGGTCACACAACTAGCAAGACCTGGGCCCAGGACTCCAGTCTTCTGACTCTGAGCCTGGGGCTCCCCTCACTGGCCACCCCGCCCCTCTCATCACCTGGATGCCAGGACCCATGAAGTTCGGGACTCACGAAGCCTGGTCCAGGATTTTCCAGCTAGGTCTCTACAAAGGGCTGCCTCCCACTGGAAACCCCCTTTGGCGAGTGAGCACTGAGTGAGGGCCTCTTCCGCCCGCCTTGCAGGATGAAGGAGAACGAGGAGCGCTCGCGGGCCCTGGAGGAGGAGCGGGAGTTCTACTCCAGCCAGTCCCAGGCGCTGCAGAACTCGCTGCAGGAGCTGACGGCACAGAAGCAGCAGGCCGAGCAGGAGCTCAAGGTGCTGGCCCGGCCCCCTGGAGGCTGCTTGCACTCAGGGACCTCCCCGCAGCTGGAGACTTCCCTCACACGCCTGCACTTTACCGGGCGGCTACCTGAGTTCTCTCTGCCAATCTGATCAGCCAGGTGCAGGCGATGGAGCTTCCACGAGGGGAAGCTCACTGCCTGCCGCTTCGGGGGGGCATCATGTCAACACCTGCCAGGTGCAGGGGCCGAGTCCAGGCCATCTGGTCGAGGGCATAAGACGCGAGGCGAGATGTGGTAACTTCCCTCCAAGTCCGGAGGCCACAAAGCCCACTTGAGCCGGAGGTGATCGGGGAAGGCTTCCAGGGGAGATGGCAACTGCTCCCCAGGACCCACTTCCCTCTCCCTCCCTCTCCCTCAGGCTGAGGTGAAGGTCCGCATGGACCTGGAGAGGCGTCTGCGGGAGGCAGAGGGGGCCTTGCGGAGCCTGGAACAAGGGCTCAACTCCAAGGTGCGGAACAAGGAGAAGGAGGAGAGGATGCGGGCTGACGTGAGCCATCTGAAAAGTAAGCCTTGCCCTCCGGTGCCTGGTTCACAGGACCTGGTGTGCATTAGCTGATCCGTAGATACTGATGGAGTTTCTTCTCCAGACTCCTGCCTGCAGGCATCTCCTTGGCTCGGCTTCCTTTTGGCTATTGGATCTGAGGTGGGGGTGTGGGGGGAAGGCCTGCAGTTCTGCCCCCTTTAGCAGGTGGCTCTCGTGTCCCAAGGGAAGGGGTCAACTCTTTCCCGCTCATCCCCACCAGGGTCCTTGGGAGGGGCGGGCGGGCGGGGTGGGAGGGAAGGATCAGTCGAACTTTGTCCGCAGGGTTCTTTGAGGAGTGCATCCGGAACGCGGAGCTGGAGGCCAAGATGCCGGTCATCATGAAGAACTCCGTGTACATCCACAAGGCGGCCACTCGCCGCATCAAGAGCTGCCGCTTCCACCGGCGCCGGTCCAGCACCTCCTGGAATGACAGTGAGTGGCTGTCTGGGTGCCCTGGTGGGTGGGGGTGGTCACAGGCCATTGGTGACAAGGCAGGAAGAGGGCAGGGTAGGGAGTGGCAAGGGCTGGCGCAGCTCTGAGGCCCACAGTGTGGCCTTGAACCTGGCTCCACCAGCCTTGGGCTTCTCCCAGGATTATGGGAGCCCGTGGATGCGAAGGGGCTGGGAGAAGCTCAGCAATGGGGAGGATGGGGAGCGAGGGAGGTGGGCTGGAGTTGGGGACAGGGTCAAGCTTTAGTGGAGGGAGGGCTGTTCATGGGCCAGTGGGGCCACTGTCTCCCCAGTGAAGCCGTCTCAGTCCTTCATGACCTCCCAGCTGGAAGCCAACAACATGGAGGAGCTGAAGGAGGTGGCCAAGCGGCTCAGCCGAGACCAGCGCTTCCGGGAATCCATCTACCATATCATGGCGACCCAGCCTGGACCAGCCTCAGCGCTTCCCCGGGGCGGGAAGTGATGGGCTCTCCTCCCCTGCCTCCCAAGTCTTTCCTCAGTGGGGGCGGGGAAGCGGCGGCAGGGGGAGGCCTGACTCTTACCTGGCTCCTCTCCACTCTCTTCTGGGCCAGAGCTCCACCTTGGGGTCAGCCTCACCCTGAAAGCACAGGGGCACCACCCACCTCACCTCCACCCCAGACCCTACCCTTGGGTGTACACTGGGCCCATGCAGGCCCAAGCTGGGTGCTGCCTGGTTGTCACAGTGAGGCGAGGAAGGGTCCTGGATGTAGGTGGGGACTTTTTCTGGTTGGAGAGCCCACTGTGCCTCTCTGTGACTCTGACACCTTGCCCATCCACGTGTGTGAAGGCCTCCCCTCCCCACCTCAACACTTGCCTCCCCTGGGGTTCCTAACCCTTCAGAGACCCATAGACATCCCTCAGCCAAGGCCCCTCACTTGGACCGCATCATGGGTAGGGAAGAAAGGGACCTAGCACAGCAGCTTCTGGACTCATGGCACACCACACTTGCCATGGTACCACCTTTCCTGAGGTTGGGCCCTGGCTGTGGGACCACCCACTCTCTCCCCTCCTCAGGTGAGCTCACCCACCTGCAGCCTCAGCACCCTATGAGGGTGGTGTGACAACCCCCCCACGCCCCCACCCCCACTGTATCTCTCCTGCATAAGTACCTAGGACCCTGGGTCCTGGGCCCTGGCTGGGAGCTGGGGCCAGCGGCGATGCTGAGGGCTCTCCCAGAGGACGCGTAGCAAGTCAGGGAGTGAACGAAGGCGGCCCTGGCTCCTGCATGATCTCCTGGTTGGGCAGGGAGGCAGCTCCCTCTGGCTACAGGGGCCCTGCTGGTCCATGGGATCACAGAAATCTCCCTCTCAGCTGCCCCTGCTTCCATCGCCTTGCTGCCCCCTCTCCCTGCAGAAGCTTTACCCAGGGAGGCAATATGATCACGAACCTGGAAGATGGGGGCCTGGACCGTGACAAGGCCGGTAGCCATTGGTGGCTCTGTGTCCTCGGGTGAAGCTGAAACACTATGTGCAGCTTGTGTGGAAGACCACCACCCTGCAGGGGGCTGAGGGCTGGGGGTGTGTCCCTCACCCGTGGACAGACGGTCGGCCCTGCTCTTCTCCCTCCAGGCTCTCCCTCCCAAGCTGCCTGAGGTCTCCCCAGAAAAGGAGTCTACCTGGGATCGGGGTGCTCAGGGACACTGGGGGTATTAAAGGTGCTGATTCTCTGCTGCTTGGAAAACTGAGCGAGGAGCCCAGAGATGGACAGAAGCCCCAGGGAGCCTGCAGCCTGGTCTGTGGGAAGAGTGTTGCTGACTCAAGCAGTGCATGTCCACCGCTGGGCTAGCCACCAGGCAGATCTGCCCAGCTCTGGGCTAACGGCTGCCTGGTGAAACTAATCTCCACCATCCGTTCTCGAGGGGGGGGCAGTGAACTTTGCCGGCTTCAGCCAGTCTCTGCGGAGTCTAGGAAGGGACAGGGAGGAGGCATCTGAAAAGGATGAGTCTAAATGTAAAAGCTCACGTAGAAATCTGCATAAATCTGGAGCTCGTTTAATATGTATGTAGGATGGACTTTGCAGTGAAGAGGAAGATTTATAAAACCAATTACTGTTTTATTTTTTGTTTGTTTTTAAAGAATTAGATTAATAATGGTTTGCTCATGGAGAAAGGTCTTTTGGAAATTTTCAAATGCATTTTTTTTTTCCCTGGGCAAGTTATTAACCAGAAAGGAGGGTGCTTTTCCATGCACATTCACCAATCCCTGATTCCTTTTCTCCTATTTCACCTAGTACTTTCCATGCCTCAGGCAAGCGGGGTTATCTTCAATCAGTTAATCAATCTGTAAGTATTTGTTAAAAACTCACTATGTACCCAGCACTGTAAATAGAAAAAGAGCAACATCTCTATATGAAAATATGAAAGGGTGGAAATTGCTTGCTGGAAATATATTGATCTGATTTTTTTTTTTTTTTTTTTAAACCCTTACTCCTTGGCCAATTAAATGTGTTTCCTACAGTCTGGCTTGTGGTGTGGTCATTGCTAGAGAGATGTTGCCCTCTGCAGGCCAAATGTGGAATTACAGAATTACCTGCCTGTACTCCACACGCCCACGCGGTTCTCTACACAGGACGATGCACCCCCATTGCTGCACCTCGCGGGAGTGGCTTCTTAATAATTAACTGAAAAATCTGTGTTCCCGCCCTGAGGTCCTGGCTGTCCTCATATGACAAGGACTATCAGCTGGATTTTCTTCTGATTTGAGCACTGACCCAAGGGACAGAGCCGACTGCGCCAGTGGGAATAGCCTCAGGGAGACACAGGAACCTAGTTTTATGGCCATTTAGTGTCAGTATCTCCACTGGAAATTGACGATTTTTCCTGCTCTGATGAGGAGAGGTTTATGCTTTTGTTTCCTAATCGTATAAGAGAGAGTGAGAAATGGGAATGACTGGATTCTCCTCCTATACGGTTTGTTTGTTTCCTCATAGGATGGATGATCTATCATCATGCCCCGACCGTTCCTGGTTTGTGTTGGTCCTCAGCAACATTATTAATGGCTCCCCTTTTGCTGTCATATGTGTCCCAGTTTGGATGATAGTTCCGTGGTCATGCTGGTTGAAATGCTTTTCCCCAGTGATATGTTAATGGATGAAGCACAAGATCTGTAAAACACTTGGGTTCTGGCCCACTCGCGAGCTCCCAGCCCCTGGGAAGGATCTACTGCCTGTATTTGTCTCTGGAGGGATGTAGTTCTTGCCCCCCACCCATCCTATGCCACCCAGCTCTACATGCTGGGCAGCAGGTGCCGTCCAAGTGAAATTTGGAGTGCACAATGAATGATGATGGTGGAACAGAAACTCGCTCAAGTTTCAGGGAGCCAGCCCCCAGTGTGTCAGATTTGGCCTAACTGGAAGGTAGTTATTAAGCCCACCAGACAAAGGAGCGCTCTGGAGCCCTCAGAGAAGGGCCAGCAGCCCCTGGCGAACCTTGTGCTTCTGCGATGAGCCAGGATGAAGCTGCTCAGACCTCTAGGCCACTGCAAGGTCCCCCTCAGGGCTCCCCAAAGTCAGAAACCGGGGACTTTGACTCAGGGGGAAGCTGCTGACTTGTCTCGCCCACTGCTGGTGAGCAAGGGCAAAGAGGTGTCCTTTGCAAGGCTTTGGGAGAGGATCAGTAGTTGTTCTTGCTGCTTGGAAACAGATCCACTCCCAGACATCTAAAGCAACTGGGAGAAACAGGTTATTCAGACTTCCAAGTGGGTGTAGATGAGTGTGGTGTAAATGCTCCAGGTTCAGTTCTCCTGGCCCCTTGCACAGCCTATCTCCTCTTCCCTCCCCTAGACCTGGGCTATTACGCACGGCTACCAGCGGCTCTGACCCAGAAACAAGCTTCCCTCTCTAATCTGCTGTGTTAAAGACCTTCAGGGGAAGTTCAGGAAGCACTCCAAGCCCAGGAATCCTGGGGGTTGGGGTCTTAATAAACTAAAATCCCTTGTGGTGAATTCTACCTGCAACTATCACCCCGTGTTTAAATATGGTTTGGCTCTGTGTCCCTCTGGCTTTGCCCCTGGGTGAGACTCCGTGGTCAGGCAGGGAAGTTGGGGTGAGTCAGGGCTGCTCCGAGGCAGAAGGCTGGACCTCGGGGTTCCAGGAGCTATCCAGGCAGTTGCAGAGCCAGCTGATGGTGCCCTTGGGGCTCATGCTGTCTTTGCACTCTGCGTTGCTTCCCCTGGAGGCTCTGACACCTGCCTTGGGGCTGGGAGTCCCGCTGTGAACAGACTCAAACCGCCCTGCTATCCCGGCAAAAACTATGGCTGATGGGCCTGGAGGGTCACTAAGCACAAAGAGAACCATTCCTCCCGCAGAGCAGTGCCCTGGTTGACAAGAAGCTGAGGGGAGGAACTTGCCCCACACTCTGCCTGCTGTTGCACGGGGTTGGGGGTGGGGGACCGACGGGGAAATGTCAGGCCTTTGCTTTGCTGCTTACCAGCTCTGTGGCTTTTGGAAAGTCACTATTTAAAATGTTTTATATATTTATATATTTCTTACTAGGTAGGAGATGAACCTCTTAAATCTCACGAGGCTGCTCTGAGCCCTCGCAGTTCTGAAGTTCTATGACTGGGGAACTTGCAGCCCTGGAATCAACAGAAACATGGCTGTGGCTGCCGGTGCTGATCAAGAAGACGCAGTTCTCCCGGGGTTCGGTTCCCGGGTGCGGAACCACACCACTCGTCTGTCGATTGCTATGCTGTGGCAGTGGCTCACATAGAAGAACTAGAAGCACTTACAACTAGAATGTACAACTATGTACTGGGGCTTTGGGGAGGGGGAAAAAAAGAAGACACAATTCCCAGGGAGAATGTTCTGGCTCAGGTTGAACTTGGTGCCATGCCATTGTCAGATGGGATGAAAAGAGGAACATTTTAGTCTTGAGATGAGAACTGATAAGTGATTTATTACCAAAAGGAAAAGGTAATTGTGACTAATTATGGTGCTTGCAAGGCTTTCCTGGGGAAGGAAAGATGTCCATTCTCATGTTCACCCTGGTGTCTGAGACCATCAGTCAGCATCACTTCTTTCCATCTTCATTCAACAAATATTTAGGGTGGTTCTATTACATGAAGTCAAGGACCTACCAAGTCCTTATTATCCCTATCTCTTACTGTTGTTTTTTTCATTGTGGTAAAATATACACAAGATAACATTTACCCCTTTAACCATTTTTAAGTGTACAGTTCATTAGTGTTAAGCACATTCACACTGTTGTGTAACCAATCTGCAGAACTTTTCATCCTGCAAAACCATTAAACACTAACTCCCCATTTCCCCTCCCCCAGCCCCTGGCAACCACCATTCTACTTTCTGTCTCTGGGAATTTGACTACTCTAGGTACCTCATATAAGTGGATTCATATAGTATTTGTCTTTTATGTGACTGGCTTATTTCACTGAGCAGAATGTCCTCAAGGTTCATCCATGTTGCAGCCTGTGTCGGAATTTCCTTCATTTTTAAGGCTGAATACAGTAATATCCTATCACTTACTTTTAGAAAGAAAAACTGATTGAACTATAAGTTTTCTGACAAATTGTTGGCCAATGGTGAGGGCCCTGCCTGTCATAAGGGATGAGAGAGCCACAGCTGAGGGGAAGGTGGGTCCCTACACTTGCCTTTTTCCAGGCTGCTCCTCATGATGGTTAAGGAACGCTTTGGTGTTACTTCTTCCTTCTTCCCAGCAGATGGCAGCATGCTCTGAGCTGGGCCAGCTGGTTGCGGTGGGAAAGTGAGTGGAGGCTCCCAGACAAAGGGGAGGGCTTTGTGACACTGCCGAGGTTCTGCATTATTGGTGTTGAATCTCCCAGTTGTTCTCCTCTTTAAGATATGAAACAAAAGTCTCTGCTTCAACCATCATTTATTAAGATTCTGTTATACACCATGCACTTACACACTGATTTCTCTTTTTTGTCCTCTCAACATGCCTCTTCTTGTTTTACAGAAAAATGAAACCCACAGAGGTTAACGGACTTACCCAAGGTCACACAGCTTCTAAGTAGAGGTTCAGCTATTTGAGTTCAAGGCCAGAGTTCTTTCTAGCATATGCAAATGTGTAAATAGTGACATGTTATATGTAAATCATTATATGAAAATGTAAGTATGTACATTATTATATGTAAATTATTTTTAGTGAGTTTCCTCCCTCCCTCCCTTCCTGCCTCCCTTCCTTCCGTCCTTCGGCAAATATGTTGAGCTCCTCTATGTTCTAGGCCCCAAGAATCTCCACTCAGATCTTTTCTGTTATGGGTTCTTAAGGGATTGACTCAGCTGCTTGGAAATTGACAGCCTCCAAGAACTCTTCCTTTCTAAAAGTCTGGCTAGTCCAATGTCGCAGGGCCTCAGGGTTGGAGCTCCTCATCCTAAAGACTTTGCAAAGCAACCAGGCCTTTTCTTGCTGCCTCCGACCATTTCTAGGCAGACAGTCACTTGACCGTCATATTCCTTGGCCTTCCGCACACTCCCCAGCCCAGTGCCCTCTGGAGCAGAAGTATCCTCTCACAGAGGAGGCAGCCAATGGGAAGCCCTGGGCTGTGAGTGTGGGTGGTCCTGCAGAGCCAGTGGTTAATCCTGAGAGAGAGGCTAACCATCTGACCTCTCGTTTGTAAAAGGAGGATGTGGAATTAGATGCTATCAAAACCCTTCTCCAATTCTGAAGATCACAATTCTCAGCTGGAGATTGCTTGGAGGGTGGGCTTGTGACCCAGGCTGGCCAATGAGGTGAGAAGTCGGCTGGGGGACTTCTGGGACAGGTTTCCTCACTTTTCAAGAGTCCTAGGGGAGATGCAGTCCCTTTACCTCCACTGGACATTTTGTGTCTAGATATGACATCTAGAACCAAGGTAGCCAGCTTTTGATTGTGAGGGCAGCTGGCCTGAGGACTGAGCCATGTCCCTCGGGTAACTGACAGACAGACGGAGAGGAGCCTTGGTCCTCACTGAGTTGTCACTGAGCTGACCAACAGAGCTCTGCCCTATTCCATGACTTCTTGTTATGTGAGCTAATTTATCCTTGCTTATTGTTTAGGCCATTTTTTTTTTATTGATGTTTTAATGGTTTCTAACATTGTGAAATTTTGGGTTGTACATTTTTGTTTGTCCATCACCCCATATATGACTCCCTTCACCCCTTGTGCCCACCCCCCACCCCCACTTCCCGGGTAACCACAGTCCAGTTTTCTCTGTCCATGTGTTGGTTTATATTCCACATATGAGTGAGATCATACAGTGTTTGTCTTTCTCTTTCTGGCTTATTTCACTTAACATAATACGCTCCAGGCCCATCCATGTTGTTGCAAATGGGACGATTTTGTCTTTTTTTATGGCTGAGTAGTATTCCATTGTATATATATACCACATTTTCTTAATCCAATCGTCAGTCGAGGGACACTTAGGTTGCTTCCACTTCTTGGCTATGGTGAATAATGCTGCAATGAACATAGGGGTGCATAAGCCTCTTTGGATTGTTGATTTCAGGTGCGTTGGATAGATTCCCAGTAGTGGGATGGCTGGATCATAGGGCATCTCTATTTTTAATTCTTTGAGGAATCTCCATACCGTTTTCCATAGAGGCTGCACCAATTTGCATTCCCACCAGCTGTGTATGAGGGTTCCTGTTTCTCCACATCCTCTCCAACATTTGTTGTTTTTTTTCTTGGTGATTATAGCCATTCTAACGGGCGGGCGTGAGGTGGTATCTTAGTGTTGTTTTGATTTGCATTTCCCTGATGATTAGTGATGTTGAGCATCTTTTCATGTGCCTATTGGCCATCTGTATATCTTCCTTGGAGAAGTGTCTGTTCATTTCCTCTGTTGTTTAGGCCATTTTGATGGGATTTTCTGTAATTTTTGAACAAGAGCTGCCCAATCGATAGTAACCTTAGCTTTTTCAGAGTTGTTGTGTGATCTCCGAAGTCTGAAGGCATTTTCCTAAGGAAGTCAAAGCATTTTTCAATCAGACTGGGAACTAGAATTCATCTACTCATTCATTCAACAAATATTTATTGAGAACCTACAATCATATTTTTAAAAACTCTGTGACACACTTTCCCCCCTACAACTCAAAATCTCTGTAATTGCAATGTATCTTACATTGATGGCATGTTTTTATTGCTGCTGGCCGCATGGCAGTCTTGGTGGGGTCGTCATTGCCTTTGCAGGCATCCAAAATGTACAGAACGAGTGTCAATAGTTTGGCAAAAAAAAAAAAAAAAAGCAAAATCCCAAAATACTCATGGAGCACGCTCTTAACAAATAAGAATCAAACGGTAGTGGGGGAGGTGGTGAATCAGACAGGTTTGGCATCACTTGTGCAGTGGCTGGATCCACAAAATTGTAAAACTGGCTTGAGAGCCCAGCATATATGACACTTGGTTCTTTTATGGATCCTTTTGAGAAATGCTGCGTCATCAACACTCCTGATGCCTCAGCGGATGGCAGCGTGTGAAAAGATGGTCATTGTCACTCTCAGTCAAGGAGAAAGGCGTCAGATTTGGAATGAGAGGAAGTTCTAGAAATACCTTAGCCCACTTATTTCACTTCTTTTTCCCATTTTATTATGCACAAGAGTGATTTATGATGAAAATCTGTGACTAACTGAATCTAAGAGTTCTTTCAATAAGTGTAAAATAAAAATTCTGGGTGAAAGCGTAGTGCCATAGTTTAATTGGCAGAATTTTTTATTTCTTAGTGGTACCTAAAATAATGGTGTGCCTTATACTCAGTGATGTCTTAAGTTAAATGATATGTACTGTGTGCCCAGCACTGTTCTGCTGGGGAGATGACAGTGAACAAGAGACAAAACCCTGGTTGTTCGTGCAGGCTGACTGTGGAGAGTCCTATACATGTCATTCAGGAGCTATATGACAGCCACTTTTTATCAACCAGAGGCTTCCAAAGTTGCCTTGGGGTCGTAGTCTACAGCCATCCACAAGGATTTCCCCTTTTCATTGTGCCTAGAAGTGGCCCAGAGCACCTCTGTTCTCATTTAATTGGCTGAAACTCAGTCACATGGCCACATCGTGCTGCAGGGGAGTCTGGGAAATGTAGTCTGGCTGAGCCCCCAGGAAAAAAGTTGAATATAGGTACTGATGAGCAGCCAGTGGTCTGTGCCGCACTCTGTAAGCAATATGTGGAGGTGAGAGAGAGTCCCTGCAGCCCAGGTCCTCCCTAAAGAAAAGGAAACAGGAACACCAACCTGCTCATCCTACCACAGTCTGTCTGGGGATGCTGTCCCAAATGTCAGACACATCATCGAATAGAAAGGTGTTCATGGCTCAGAATATTAGCTCCATTGGTAACCAGGTTTTAATAGACCTAGTTTTGATGGGTTAATGGAGCCTGTAGTGCTTATCCTAAACCATGAATCTCTACTTGAGCTATATTTGGGCAAAAGATATTTTTCAGGAGTGCCTGGAAAGCCCCAGTTGCTGATACCACCGTTCTGCCTGCTCAGAGAGGCTGGAAGGGAGTGGTTTGCTTGCTCAGTAGGGTATGTGCTAGTGACTTGGAACGCCGAGCTCCAGCCTTCAGGATGTAGAACAGAGCAACAGAAGGCCTGCGGAGGAGTTGGGGTTTCACCAATTACAAGCTGTGTGACTTGGGCAAATTGCTTAACGTTTCTGGGCATCGGATTCCTCAGGTGTAAATGGACGTTCCTCAAATTTTGATGCAGCTGTAGCACCTGCCCTCACTACCTCACAGGTTGCTGAGGATCCAGAGAGCTGAAGTCAGGGGACACCTTTGTGAACTGTAAAGCTTTATACAAACACTCGTATTGTGTTGACGAGGAGAGCACAGCGTCTGCCCCTGGGTGGGACCCCTGAATGCTCCTTGAGTGAATGAGGGTGGTCTTACCCATGCTCACTACAACTGATTTGACATTTCTAAGCCACTTGTTTGAAAGCCTCTACCTCTCCTTCCCAGACACACACACACACACACACACACACACACACAGTGGGGTTGTTCCATTTGGTATTCGGAGTAAAGCGTATGAGTCAAGGCTGAGGAACAGGCCTCATATCAGTGGAAAATCCTCAGGAAAGGGGGGAGAGCTGGGGCTGTAGCTGCTGCCTCATCCTGTGTGGCAGCTGAATGCATTTTTCGTTGGCAGTGCCTGGCTATGGCTGGGAGTGCCAGGAGGTGCCTTTATGCCAGGTGCACACAGCTTGGTCTCCCCTGCTCAGGCCAGGGTTGCTTCCTTTGTGGGTTGGCTCCTTTCTGTAGCTCCACTCTTCAACATGAACCATTTCTGTCATTCCCTGAATCCCGTGGCATGTTCCTGTGTTCCGGGGCCTTCCAAGCCTTCGCGGTCTCCTCTTGCTCCTCTAACAGTCCCTAGAGTGGAGAGGGGTTGGGGATAAGATGCATTCTCTCTATTTTAGAGGGGTGCAAATTGAGGCACAGACAGGGGAAGGGATTTCCTCAGATGGGGCCCAAGGTGCGGATGGGAGGTAACTGAGAAAAATTCACTTGGAAAGAAGGAGGGCCTATCTGGACATTTCTTTTGTGATGACAGAACATATTGGCTTAGGGGGCTGGGAAAGGTTCTGAATCAAAGTATTAGCCACAGGAACTAGGGCCTCAGGCCTTAGAACTGGGGACTCTGAAACCAGGATGTTGGCTCTCTCTCTGCTTGTCTTTGCTTCTCTTTGTGTGTTGACCTTGCTCTCCCACTGCAAACGTCTGAGAGAGGACATGGCCACTGGCAGCCCCAGCATGGCACCCTAGAGGAAAGAGAGAGTTCCTTTACTGAGGTTCCCTGTATTCATCCCAGGGAATGAACTGGTCTTGCAGCTCAGGTCATATGCCCACTACTTGTTTGAATCACTGTTGTGAATGGAGAGAACCCATATCTGTAATTGCCCAGGCAATCCACCAGTACAGAGGGGGCTGGGAAGAATGTGTGCAGAGGATAGATGCAGAGGAGAGTGTGTGTCTGTGTGTCTGTGTGTGTGTGTGTGTGTGTGTGTGAAGTGCCGGAACTGTTGCATCTCGGGGTGAGCAATGTTGAGGAGCAGAGGCTGCAGCAGGACCACATCCTCTTTGGGCTCCAGCAGCTTCCTGAAGGCTGGGTCAGCAATGGTTGTCATGGCAACAGCTTGATGGGAGGTCTTAAGGAAAAGACTGAGGCTGGAATGTTTTGAACAATATTTGCCTATAGATGAGTCTCTCTCTTGCTAAGCGCCAAAGAAAGACAAAGCCCAGCTATTTGGGTCCATCTCACTCTGAGTAGAGGGGTGTGGGGTTGAGTTTTGGTTTTCCTTGCTGAGGCTGCAGGGGAGGGCTGGCGCCATCTCTGCCTGCGTGGCTGTTATGGGTTAACAAAGATGTGTGTTTCCGCACTTAAGGTTTCTCGCAGAGCGCACGAGATGAACATGCACTGCCATGAAGTACACGGGGCTGGTGAAACACCCTGCCATATGGTCTCCCTGCCTCCAGCCTCTTATCCTCCACTGCTGCCCAAGTGATCTTCCCAACAGGTCAATCCCGTCAGGTTGCTTCTCTGCATAAGTCCTTCAGTGGCTCCCGATGCCCAGCGGAATCAGCCTCAAGTACCTGGGCTTGACACGCCTTGTCCTCATGATCTTCCTTTCACTGACTCTCCGCTTAGCTATCATTCTCCTCCATTGGCTCTCCTTGCAGACCCGTATTCCCGGGTGGCTTCACGCTGTGTGCTCGAACCGTCTTCCTGCTTCCACAGGAGAAGGTGGCCTCCTTTAAACAGAGTGTGACAACTCCTCCCGTCCGTGTGACTCTCTGATGAGGAGAGTACCAATGGAGTGGCCTTGCCTTGAGCCTCTGGAACCACACTTTCCCCTCTGGGTGCCTGAGGCCACGGCCAAGGCTGCTCAGCCCTTCTGCCCTCCCTCTGCCAGGTTGGGCTGCTGCCCTTTAGGGGCAAGCAGACTAAGATAAATAAAAGCCCTTCTCCTTAGTTCCTTTTGAGCCTTGGAGGAGGGTGATTCATTCCTTCATTTGACACAGATTTAAAGAATGCCTGTTATGTACTCAACACTGTTCTAGACACTTGGATACTTTAGTCGCCAAAAACCCCTGCCTCATGGAGCTTATGTTCTAGCAGGGGAGACAGACAGTAAACAATAAATATAAGAAAAAACTAAATTATATACTATTTTAAGAGGCCCTAAGGGCTATGGTAAATAGAAAAAGTAAAGCAAGGTAAGTTCGGGAGCCCCAGGAAGGCAGGGTGGGTGGGTGGCAATCGTATCTAGAGTAGCAGGCTCAGCCTCGTATTAGTCTGCTCTCGCAGCTATAACAAGATGCCACAGACTGGTGGTTTAAACACAGAAATTTATTTCCCACAGTTCTGGAGCCTGGGAAGTCCAAGATCAAGGTGCCAGCAGGGCAGGTTTCATTCTGAGGCTCTTCTCTCTCCTGGTAGGCGGCTGCCATCTTGCAGTGTGCTCACACGATCTCTTCTTTGTGGGCAAGGAAAGAGAGCTCTGGCGTCTCTGCCTCTTCTTCTTCTTTTTTTTTTTGTGAGGAAGATCAGCCCAGAGCTAACATCCATGCCAATCCTCCTCTTTTTGCTGAGGAAGACCGGCCTTGAGCTAACATCTATTGCCAATCCTCTTCCTTTTTTTTTTTTCCCCTTTTTCTCCCCAAAGCCCCAGTACATAGTTGTATGTCATAGTTGCACATCCTTCTAGTTGCTGTATGTGGGACACCGCCTCAGCATGGCCGGACAAGCGATGCATCGGTGTGCGCCCGGGATCCGAACCTGGGCCACCAGTAGCGGAACGCGCACACTGAACTGCTAAGCCACGGGGCTGGCCTCCTCTCTTCCTCTTCTAAAAAGGACACCAGCCCTATCGGATTCTGGCTACACCCTCGTGATGTCACTTAACCTTTATTACCTCCTTTCAGGCACCATCTCCAAAGACCATCATATTGGGGGGTAGGGCTTCAACATATGAATTTGGGGGGACACCATTCAGGCAACAACAACCCTCACTGAGAAAGTGAAATTTGAGGATAGAATTCAAGGAGGTGAGGGAATATCCGGGGGAAGAGCATGACAGACAATGAAATGGCTACAGAAAAGACCCTGGGGGCAGGAATGTGCCTGCATGTTGGAGGAATGGCAAGGAGGCTAGTGTGGCTGGAGGGGGATAAGCAAGGGGACAGCATAGGAGGTGAGGTTAGAGAAGTAAGGGGACCAGATCATCCAGGGCTTTGTGGGCCATGTAAGGGCTTTGGTTTTTCCTCTGAGAGAGATGGGAGCCATCACAGGGAAGTGAGCAGAGGCATGACATGATCTGACATGTTTTAAATGACCATCTGCTCTTGTATTGAGACTAGACCCTGGGGGGAAGGGTAGCCACAGGAAGGTCTGTTAGGAAGCTCTGCAGAAATCCAGATAAGGAATGATGGCAGCTTGGACCAGGGTCATAAGAATGGAAGCAGTGGAAATGGTCAGAGTATGTATCCTTTTGGAAGGGAAAGCCCACAGGACTTCCTAACAAATTGGACACGGAGTGTGAGAGGAAGAGAGGAGTCAGGATGATGTCAAGATTTTGGCTTGGGCAGTGGGAAGAATGGAGTTGCCATCAGTGGAGATGGAGAAGGCTGCAGGCAGAGCAGGTTTAGGGGAAAGGACCAGATATTTCAGTTTTGGGGATGCTGAGTTTGAGACGTCTGCTAACTATCCAAGTGGATATATCAGGTAGGTCATTGAACATATAAGCCTGGGGTTGAGAGAGAGATCTGGGATGGAGATGTAAATTTGGGAGTCATCTCATGGATTTAAAGCCATGAAGACAGGATGAGATAGTCAAGGGTGTGAGAGAAGGGTCAGGACGAAGGTCTGTCCCTGGGACACCCCAGCAACAGGAGGAGCCTGCTAGAGAGACTGAGAACAAGGCTGTTACGCTCACAGTCAGCATTCTCAAAGGAGGACAAATGGAGATTGATAACTAGAGACCACTCTCGTAGCTTCCCGGAGCAGGTTTCCCATCTCACCATTGTTAACCTCCTTACAAGGTCCAATTCTCAGGCCATCTTCTAAGATTATTATGCTGTGGCCCAGAGTTTTTCAATGTTTCCAAATCTTTGACTTTTTTTTTTTTTAAGGTAAGCATAAACATCTGAGATTAGAGTTAAAAGCTCTGACTCTGATCATCCTCTGATTTCCAGCTTGTAGGGGTAAGACAAATGCCTGGGAGGTTTCCTTCCCCCCCATGCCCCATTTTGATACACTTCATGAGGGGCATTGCCCCGCTGCTCCTCCTCCCTGTGGATCCCCGGCTTGGCAGCCTCCCCACTCCCATTCCCTGGCTTGTTCCCACCAGAGGATCTTATGTCCTCACCTACTCAGGCCAGAGGAACGTCAGTCAGCCTTCCCGGCTGCCTGCACCCCACACTAGTCCTGGAGTGTGGCTCTGTGCAAGTCCACAGGAAAACATCCCACGGGAAAACAGCCTCACTCTTTGCCATGACTCACACAGCGTTGGTGATGCTCACGACTCATTTTCTCACTCGAGGCAGAGATAAGCCTTAGGGGCTTCACAGGATGATTAATAATGAGAAAACTTTCAGAGATGCTCCACCTGTCCTCCCAAAGCCGCTGGAAAGGAACACCAGTAGTTTGAGATTCCAGGCTCTCCTCTGCCTCGTGAGTGAGGCAGAAGCAGCGAAGGGTCCCCTGGAGGACTCTGTGCTGGGTGAAAGCCGCTCTTTGCTTCCACTGGAGAGGTGGAGTCCTGGAGAGGCGGTCTGGCTCCCCTTACCTCTCCCTTCACAGCACCATGTGGTCCAGCTGGGGGGCACCAGGCACCCTTACCCAGTGTTCCCTCAGCTCCCTGCAGTGTCCTTATCTTCCGTTCTACAGCTGAATAGATCTTCCTGTATTCAGTCAGGTGCCACCCCTCACCCCCAGATCCACCCTCAGAATTCAAAAACAAAATAAAAAAAAGTTGCTCTCTCATTATTGAATTTTGTGCTAATTATTTCTTCTGAAAATCTGCCCCTCCCCTCCCCCCTCCACCCACAAACAGGCTGGTGCTATTAGCACAGAGCCTGGCCTTCCTAATGCTTGTGGAATTGAATCACTGTAGAGAAAGCTAGAAGCCCCGTTTGAAGAGGTCACCCCCAAACGGTGATTCACGACAAGTGAGAGTGGAAGGGAACGTTTTCTGGGAGCGGGTAATGGGTCAGCCTGTGGACCAGGTAGAGCAGAGTTTGAAAATACATCCAGTATTCTAATATAATTTAAAATGATCATCATCATCATCATTATCTAGCATTTTTGTCCTTCAAACCACAGGTAGTAAAGCTTGATCGAATGTTTATGGGTAGCTATGAGTTTAAAAATGTTGAGAATTAGGGTCTAAGAGATTGTTTGCTGGTAAGTGCAAGGGGTGGAGTCTCCCCTGAAGGATAGAGTTGGTCCTTGGGACAGTGACCACAGCATGGCCAATCGCAGAAGAAACTGCTATTCCCTGGGGCTGGAAGTCTGGAGTGGGGTGGCCCTTGGAGATTTGACTCACTGGAAGTCTTATTAAGGAGGCCAATGTCCAGTGTGTACACACCACCAGGCAACTGCTATCTAACTTACTGTGGATTTTCTTGGCGGAATGGTTAATGGAAGACAGAAAAAGGAGAGGCAAAGGACTGTCAGGAGAGTGACTGTTCCAATCCACATGAGGACTCAGGGTTCCTAAGATAATAGAGACGAAGAGACTCTAATCAAGAGAAGGGTATGAGAGACAATCACTATGCAATGGGTGGAGCCCCATGAGGTTGACCAGCACCCTCTGATTTCATTCTTTTTACAAAGAGACTTTCTGATCTCTCAAAGAAACCTCTCCGTCCCCTGAATAGATTTATGCCATCTCAGAAGGATGTGTCTCTGTGCAAATGAAGGGGTACTTTTCCATTGTAAAAGACGCATTGGCACCTGGAGTTGGGGGGTGGCTGATGTGAACCTCTTTCTCAGGGTGGATCAGTTTCTGAAAGAGTTTTTGGAACTGCAGAGTCAAGGACCAGGCTAGGAGTGGTGATGACCCCATCAAGGTGTGGAAGACGCCAGGTGCCCGACTGGAGAAGGTCGTGGGACTCTTCTAAAACAATCACGGTAACCGCATACAGCCATCTATCTGCAGGGGTGAACCTGGACCAGACTGTCTACCACCACCTATTGGTCCCAATGAGCATTTAGGCATCTTTCACACAGGGACTGTATTTTATACACCATGTGCCCCTCCAGGGAGCCTGCTGCAGCCAGGATATGCTCACTATCCATCTCCAGCCCAGTGAGGGCTTAACTGAAATGGGGACTGGCGGTCCCAACAGTGATAACCAATATTGTGAGGCTCCTTGCTGTTGATAACATACTTTTACCTCCATTGTCTCAGTTTACCCCCCAGTCACCCCATGAGGAAACAGGGCTGATGCTTTTACAATTTCCATTTTAAAGATGAAGAAACAGAGGTCAGAGAGTGCTGTCTTCAAGAGAAGCTTGAAATCCCATTCTGCCCAGCCCTGCTCACCCTCCTCTCCCATCCCTAAGGAGTAGGATGACGCCAGGAGTGACCAATGCCTGGGGAAGGACGTAATGCTAAGCCTACATGATGGGAAGGTGGCCTGCCTGGGCTCTTGATGCTCGGGCACTTCCCTCCTTCAGTGAACATGAGATGTGTGTATTGGATCTGCTTTGCCTGGGTCTTGGACAGAAGTTGTTGCTCATTTTTCCTTGTCATGCTTTTCCTGGGACTCACCTTTCCTTCCTATGGGAATGTTAAGTAGTTTTGGGACTTGAGAAAAGAAAAATAGGCTCCTTAAGTGAGCCCTCAGGAGTCCCTTACATGGGGCAGCTTGGTCCACCAGGGCAGACAAGCTTCAGTAATAAAGAGTTCGCATTTGTCTGCCCCGTGATGGGATAGGGTTGGAGGATACAGTGTCTCTGGCCAGATACCATTACCCTGTCCTCACTCTGCTCACACCATACACTAGTGACCTGCCCAAGGTCCCACTGCCACGAAAGGTAGACCTGGGGCTGGAACTCAGCCCAAGTCCCCATCTCTTTCCTTCTGCCTCTTCTAGTCTTGAGACAACACCAAGTCAAAATGAGGGGATGGTACTACAACCTTGGGCATTCTGGGAGGAGCTTTGCACACTGGTCCCAGGTTCCCACTTGGGTTCACGGTGCCATGGTGCATGAGCTCCACACTCAATCATTAACATTCCTGCAGCTGCCCTGGGAGACAGGGTGGCCTGTCACTGAGGCAACTCCCACACTGTGACCACAGCTCTTTCCCCAGAGCCTGTTACCAGCATGAGCTAAAGTCCTCGAGAGCTTCTAAGACCACTTGAAGGAGGAAATGTGCTCTATATCTAATTTTCCTTCCCCTTCTCTCCCATTCTCCCCGTCCTCCTTTCTTTTATCCTTCCTTTCCACCCTCCTTCCTCCCATCCATTCACTCAAATCTAAGTAGATGCATCCCTGCAGCGTGCTGTCTACTGTCTCCTGTAGGTTAAGAAGCCTCAGAAACCGAATACTTCCCCTGAGTCATGAGCTGTGCTGAATTATTCATAGACCAAATCTATTGCAAATTTCAGAGTGATTTTTCTTCAAGGTTGTGGTTGTGAGGGAATGGGTAAAAGGATTAATGAACATGCCTAACACTCGTGGAGGTCAGAAATATCATCAGAAACCAGCCAGTCTAGTGTCTCTGTCTCATGAGGTCCTAGGACAAGCGCAGCGAAGAGAAATGTTGTGTGTCGGGATTCACACAGCCTTGGCCTTGGGTGGATGGAACCCTGGTCTCTGTTAACTCTTTAATCTGTGGATTGATAGATCAAACACACCAGCAGATAGCTGGGCCTCACTCAACCTCTACACCTGCTCGAATCTATTTCCTTCTCAGCTGTACCATTCAGAAGGGGACCAGGGTAGCCAGAGTTTTCTGACAGAGACGCTGGCTGGAGGTGGTGAGCTCCCCAGCACTGCAAGTGTTTGCATCAGCAATGATGAGCAACCATCAGCATGCTGTAGGAGGAGCTCCTGATTTGAGTGGGGTTGGACTAGATGTCTGTGGATGAGCATTCAAAGCCATCCTGTTGATCAGTTTGGGGATCAAGATCATCCTCACATCCGAGAGCCTTAAAATTCTAGGATTCGGCTACTAGGGATGATTTGGTCTCAAAGCAGAATCTGAACTTTGATTCACTTAGACTCAAGAATGGTTGGTTTTATCAGATGTTGCTTCTTGGATTCACCTGCCAACTGTTGCCAATCCCCTCCCTCCTAGTCTTCATTAATTCCCTGCAGTGCCCCACTGTTGGCATCATTCTGCTGGTGACTCCTGGAGTCTCCCATAGCCTCTCCTACCTTCTAGCTGACTCTACAGAGAGGAAGTGTAGCCTCATGGAGAGACCAGCAGGTCTGGAGCTGAGTGGACTTAGATTAATATCTTGTCTTCACCATTACAGCTGTGTGACCTTGGGAAAATCACCTAATCTCTCTGATCTTCACTTTCCTCTTCTGTAAAATGAAAATAATAACACTACTTATTTACAGGATTGTGAGGTTTAAATGAAATAATGTAGATAAGGTACTTAGTATAGTGCTTAGCACAACTCTCTCCATTGTAATTTCTTTTGCTTCTTGCCCTTGACTGTGGTATATGCTATTCCATAGACCCCGCTGTGATAGAAACTTCTAATTGTCCACTAGTGCCCATTCTCCCCTTCTTCTCTCTTAGTTTTAGCTTGACATATGGTTATTTAGCCAGAGACCACATTCTCCAGTCTCCCTTGGAGCCAGGAATGACCATATGACTGAGTTCTGGCTGGTGAGATGTAAGCAAAAGTGACGTATGCAACCTCTGCAAGAGGAAATTGTTTGCCTCCTGCCTCCTGTTTTTTCCTGGAAAGTGGAGGTGGTGCTGATGAGGAAAACACTCTAGAAGATGGCAAGGTAAGATAGAAGGAAGCTGGGCCCTGGACACCCTCATGACATGGGACGATCTACCTAGCCTAGACCACCTGCCTGCCCATGGACTATGTGCAAGAGAAAGATACACCTCTTCTCAGCCTCCTGCTCATCCCTCGGGCCTCGGCTTAGATATCACTTCCCCTAGGAAGCTGTCTTTGACCCTCCCATGTCCTCACTGAAGCACACATCCTAGTGTCCTACAGAGACTGCCACCCTGCCAGACTGGGAGCACTTCCCGGCAGGGACCACGATCTCCTCCCCCCTCATTTTCTCAGGATCTGGAATACAGTAGGCACTTAGTAAATGCTGAATAAATCAATAGTACTGCCACACACTTGCAAACTGCCTTGGTTCTTGGCTAAAGGGATCTTAAGCACCATGTGCTTAACCCTCGGCAAGAACTGAAGAACAATTCCCATTCTTCTCCAAACACACCCAGGGCTTTCTTCCATGTCCAGTTGGCCAGCCCAGGCCCTGGAAAGAAGTGCTCCCCAAGGGGGCTTGTTGGCTGTGGCCAAAGCACAGCCTAGTGCCGGACCATAGTTGGTGGGAGTGTATTTCCGTAAGACCCCTGTTATTGGGAGAGCTCCACCCCAACGTGAGACCCAGCAGGGTTTTGATTAGGTCTGCGAAGTGTAGCAGGAGTTACCCTCACTAGATTATTTTTGCCTTGAAAACCTGGGTAAAAATAGAGTCTCTTGGTAATAGGGGGAAAAATCCATACATCAAATTTTTTTTTTTTATAATTTTATTTATTTATTTTCCCCCCGAAAGCCCCAGTAGATAGTTGTATGTCATAGCTGCACATCTTTCTAGTTGCTGTATGTGGGTCGTGGCCTCAGCATGGCCGGAGAAGTGGTGTGTCGGTGCACGCCCAGGATCCGAACCTGGGCCGCCAGCAGTGGAGCGCGCACACTTAACCGCTAAGCCACGGGGCTGGCCCCCATACATCAAATTTAATTGGAAAAGGTGTGCAAACTCTTTTATAATTTGTTTTCAACTTATATACAGCTGTGGAGGTCTGTTTGCAAACCTGGGACAGGCAGTCCTGCTGGGTTTCTCTGGTCACTGTGTAGAGGGAACTATGCACTGTCCAGTGGACCAAGGCCTTGGCAGCCAACTCTGGAAGCTGGGGCTCTGGCCTCCCGCCAGCCTTTCCTTGAAGACACTTCCCAAGAGCATTGGCCTTGGCCGCAGTTAGATGCTGCTGCTTTTTATGAGTCCTTCCTTCTCTTTTGCCAGACCTTTCTGTGGGGTTCTCTGTGCAGACGGCGGCTTTCATTGCAGCCTGAGGGTTCAGAAGAGCACAGTCTGCCTGCCTCACCGCCCATCAGCCTTGGCTTTGGGGACTGAGTGCGAGCATCGTCCACACTCCCATATCGACCTCCAAACATGCACAGTTGTGATCCCACCGCCCAGGGGCTCAGAAACTGTGTCAGCTCTCCTAAGGGCTCGGTGGGCCCAGTGACCTCAGCCCGGCTGTAAGCAAGTCTTCAGGAGTTGAGTTTGCCCCAGAGCAGGGGGCTGTATCCTTTAGCCTAAGAAGAAGGAGACTGTGCTTTTGAGAAGAAGGAGAGTCCTCCTCAGAGCGGGGGATGCAGACCCCACACTTGTCTCAGGCGTGTCCTCTACCGTGACCACAAACATATGGTGGTTTAACTGTCCCTGGTGTTTGGACCAGAATCCTGTACCTTTGTAGACACACCAGCCACGTTTTATATTGGCCTGTTTTCATTCTAAAGGGCTGAGCCTCCTAGGATCCAGGCTCTGAAGGCCGTGTTCAGATTTCCTCCCTGGTGGAGCACAGGGAAGGGGGGTACGATGGGAGGCCACCTGCAAATAAGCCTCAAACAGGGGGGTTGTCTGGAGTCATTCACCCCTCTGGTCACCCTCCTGGGTTCACATTAGCTAATGTTGATGCACGGTCACTTTTCCGAAGTTCATGTTCACCTCACTCACATGTGTCCTGGTGACAAAGCACGTGGAAGTCATGAATCTTTGTGGTCTTAAACTTTAAAAGCCTCAATATCTGTTGGTTTTAAACAGTCGCCATTTTATACTATATTCTGGTATAGATATCCAGAAGCATGTACCAAGGTCTTAAGAAAAACATCACTGGGGAAATCTAAAATTAAGACAGTTTTATGCTTTGACTTAATTTTGTCTGAGAATTGAGGAGAAAACTATCTTTATTTGGCTTTTGGGGGGGACACCTCAGGAGCTTAGTTGAGGGTCAGTGACCCCATCCTAACAGACTGTTAGGGTCTGTGATTTGGGTTGACCCTGGACACCTCCAGCCAGGCTCTCTGCATCCCTTCTAGCACTTTCTCTCTGAGAGTGAAGTTAGAAATAGTTCATGGTGGGCCGGCCCCGTGGCTTAGCGGTTAAGTGTGCGCGCTCCACTGCTGGCGGCCTGGGTTAGGATCCTGGGCGCGCACCGACGCACCGCTTCTCCGGCCATGCTGAGGCCGTGTCCCACATACAGCAACTAGAAGGATGTGCAACTATGACATACAACTATCTACTAGGGCTCTGGGGGAAAAAATAAAAAAAAAAAAAGAAATAGTCCACGGTTACTTCTGTTTCAACAAAGCTCAACTTTTAGAACCACCTACTTAAAAAAAATCATGAGATTAATCATAAAAGCTATTTATTGAGCACATGTTATGTGCCAGGCACTGTGCTATTCTCTGTGTATGCTTTATTTCATTTAATCCTCACAACAACCTGTGAGGTAGGTACGATTATTGTCCTCGCTTTATAGATGAGGAAACTGAGCTCAGAGAAATTATATAATTTTCCCAAGGTGACCCAAAGGCCAGGTGTGTCTGACTCTACAGGTTTAACCACTACTCAATTTTTGCAAGAGGGCCGATTCCCAATGAAATGGATAGAACCCAGGTTCGCCCACTTTGGGGAAGGCTGTGTCCTACCACCCATATCGAATGGTCCTAGAAAAACACTTCCCAACCCTTGTGTTCATGATAAGGGAAGGCTCTGAATAGGCATTATATAAATAAAAACAACAAAATAGTGAGGTCTGAGTTTCTTTCTTTTGTCTAATATGAGTCTGGTTTTGCAGCTGTAAACGTCCTAATCACTCTCAAAGTTAAAGACTCCAGAAATTTTATCTCCTGCTGTTTGGCAAAGCCGGCTTCATGGCGGTGGAACGTGTGTGGTCACACGGGTCCTGCACTTAGACGGGTCCCATGCTTGGCTTAATGCTCTACGGTAGCTGTCTTGAAATTGTTAATAATATTTGAATGAGAGCTCATGCATTTTCCTTTTGCACAGGGCACCTGCAAGTTACGTAGCTGGTCCTGTAATTTAGGAGATAAAAATCACACACTGTGACATAGAGTAGCCACAGCCTTGACCTACCCCAGAGCCAAAGCTGACATGCTTGTGGCACCCCCTTGTCTACTCACTCTCTCTGTGTGGAGAGTAAGTGACCATAGGAGGCAACCCAGAGGAGACGTCCACTTCCCGCCAGGCAGCGAGGGCTGGTGTTGACGTCAGAGCAGGAGCCTCAGCACCGACCCCATCAGAGGAGTAGGGTTGAATGGAGAGGGAGGGACCCTTGACCCTATTTGAAAACCTCAGGAGAACGGGAATAGGGGGCTCAAGGTTCCCTGAGTTTGGGTTTGTTTGATGCTGTGACTGGTGGCAAATGGTCTGATTTCAATGCCTCTGATGTGAGTATGTCCTTCTGATCCCAGGTCGGAGTTCAGAGCCTTCGGTACCCCTTGTTTTGAAACCAAACCATTGAACCACCACACCAGTGGAGAGGGCTCTGCGTAAACAGGTGGGGTGAAGGCTGGGGAGGGGTGCAGTATGAGCAAGGCAGGGGAAGCACCTGGCTCCCCACTAAAGGCCACCTGGAGGCCTGGAGGTCCTGCCCCTGGTTTAACCATAAAGAAGCTAAAGTGAAGGGCAGAGTTGGGGAGGAGAATCAGTGCTGTCTGGGTTGGCTCCTGTCTTCACTCCTCTTTCCAACACACAGATATGCCCCTACCATGCTCCTTTGGCTTTCTCACTTGTTTATTGATGACCCTCCACACTCCCAACAACAAGCTGTCTCCAGGCTTCTCTGTGGAGGCTGGGTCTCCAGCAGCCATCTCTGCCGTGCCCGACGTTCTGCCCCAAGGTTCATGTTGTCATTACATATTAGGGAGGAAAGTGGAGATCCTGGTTCTTAGGCTCTGGCCACGGTGAGATCAACTGGGGCTGAGGGTGGTGTGGGCGGGTGGGAGGAGGAGACATCAGTGAGACACACCATCTGGACAGCACTTGAGATTTAGAAAGAATTCATCCAATCACCAAGCACCAGCAGCCCATACAAAAACCAGGGTCCTTTTTTGCTGGATTGTCATGCTTTCTCTCCTCTAGTTCAGCTGCAAAAGATCTTCCAAGAAAGGAAGTCCAAGCCGCCTTGGAGTATTTGGCTTCTGTGCTGAAATCAAGGTTTATGAATTATCACTGTTGGTTGGCATCTGTAGACATGTGCTCACTGCTTCCCCAGACTGCTTCCCCAGAATTTGGAGCGTGTTAACCCCCAAACTGCCTTACTGCTAAGGCAGAATTTTGGCATCCCCAGCTGCCTTTGCTGTCTCTATGCTGTCTGCCCCCAGAGCCGTTCTCTGGCTAGCTCTGAACTGGCAGCCTGCTCATGGCCCTGCGTTGTCATGGAGAAGGTTTTAGAAACATACTGTCAGGTTGCGGGTGTATTTCTGCCACCTGGAAACAAGTGGGTTTGTACAAAAGCCACAGTGGAGGGAGAGAAAGGGCTCTTAGAGGGCGGAGCTGGTGCCAGGGTAGCTGGCTGCGGCAGAGAGATGGGAGCCTGCACTGCTATTGGCTGTTTGGTATTCTGGGCAGGCAGCAGTGTGCTGATCAACTTGCTTGTTGCAGGACTCCTGGGAGCGTGCATCAGACAGAAGGCCACGGCCTCTGCAAAAAAGTTTGCAGATTCTAGGGAAATGAAATGCCGTGCAGCCCAATCTATGTGGGGAGACCAAGCGGGCTCCCACTTAGATGCACTGACGTAAATTTATGCTTCATGCAGGTAGAAAAGCTGCCCTTTGCCCATGTGTGCCAGCAGGCTGCCCTTGACCTGTCTGTGCCAGCTCCTTAAGGGACATCTCTTTCCACATGAGACCTGGATGCTCAGCCATCTGGGCACCTCCATCCTACCCCCACCCCCAGTTCCTTCAAGGGCTTCAGACAGCCCATGTAGGGCACTATTCACCTTGTTGTCTGGTGCTTTGTAGGTCAAAAGACAGTTGAATATCAACAATTTCATATTGTTCAGCCTAATTGAAAGCTTCAGAGCAATCTGGTGCCTTACTTCAGGATTAGACGATAAAAACATTAAAGAAAATCAGTAATAAATATTTTCTCATGCGCAATAAATATAATCTATTACCTTCTAAATCATTCTAAATTCTAGCACTCTTGTACGTTTCAAGTCTTCACCTTCCAAATGATATACCTGCTACCAGTTATGTTCTCAGAGTTACAAATCATGGTGCCTTTCCCCTCAGCTTTGTGTACTTTTTCTGCTACTTTAGGTAGAAACTAGATCTCTTCTAGTTCCCACAGAGAGAAGAGATATCACAAAATAGCTATCTTCTAATGGATTCCAACAGTTTGTTAATTGGTTTAATCACAACACAAGTAACTGTATGTTTTCATTACTTGTACATTCTTTTTGCTAGAAGTTTTGGCAACTTTCGGAAAGCCCCTTCGAGTCAGCTTGCCTCCCCTTGTCTATGTAGATCTGACATCTATAGACTATGAACATGTTTTGATTCGGGACCTAAATAGCAACTATCAGTTTCTAAGACACCTGGTCTCTCCTTTCTTCGCCCTGGATCTTGCTCCAGCTGCCTTAAGATGGCTCCTCCAGTGAGGGGCCTCTTCTTCCTCTCTTGAGGCAACTTATGTAGCCATGCTCAGACTCACAAGATATATATCGCGCCTGAATTTTTATGTCTATGGCTTCAGCCTAGTATTCCCCAGACTCTCTCTCTTTTTATTCCCTTCCTTTATTTCTATGCTGTCACTGCATTTTATTTTTTCTTGAACATAATGATGCTTTTACTTGTTTTAATAACCCTCCGTAAATCAACTGTTTCTCTTCCCAAAGAAGCTTACTTACCCCCATCCCTGTCATTTGTTTCCACTTCTTTTAGTGGAAGTGAGAGCCCAGGCAGAATTCTTGACCTGCCTCTGGCAACATAGGCAGACTATGAAATGGAAAGCCAGAGCTTTTGGCTGGGCCCATACCAAACAATTAAACTGCTTCACTCCTAATAGCCTTTTGTTGTGAATCTCAAGCAGGAATTACTGGTCTGGTAAATGACACGTGTGTATCAGGTGAGGTTAAGTCCACCCTACTGGATCGCCCTTTGCAGGAAGGAAGCAGGCGAACCACTAGACTTTCTCACTCGAACCCTTGGCTTCATGTGATAATGACAACAAGCACTTAACCTATGTCTGAGGAAGGAGTAGCCAGTTATAACTGGCAAAACTGAGCACAGGCAACACCCAGAAAACAACACAGGCAGCTGATAACCCAGAGATGGAGACGGCAAAGGGGAGATTTTTGTTACACTGCTCTAATGTGTGGCTTTTTTTTCCTGCCTTCAGCAAGATGTAGTCTTCCAGAAAACCACATACTTAGGAAGAGTTGGGAAGCCAAGTCCTTGACACCTGCAACCCCCCCCAAAAAAGATCAGAATGAATGAGTGTCTAGAGTGGAAACCCTTAGCACAGTTTCTGGCCAGGAGAGGGGACTTATTCATATCATTCAAGTGGACAGAGGGACAGATGGTGCCTTAACTTTCCTTTGAGCTTTAAAATATTGTGATCTAGTGGCCTAGGAAGTGGAAGCCTAGTCCCAAATGATACACAGTTGCCAGGAAGGAAAGCATTGCCAAGGAACAAGGAGGTAAGGCGGTAGGGAGAATCTACTAATAGGAGTTAATCACACATGCAACATGAACTTGACTTGGGCTTGCCTTCTAGAGCAGTGGTTCTCAAACTTTAAAGGGCAGCATGAATCACCTGAGGACTTTGCAAAAAGCAGACTCTGAATCAGAAGGTCTGGGGTGGGTCCTGAGTTCTTCGTGTCTAGCCACACCCCAGATGATGTCAACGCTGCTGGTCTGTGGACCACACGCTGGTGTAGCAAGGTTCTAGAACAGTACAACTCAATAGAACTTCCTGTGATGATGGACATGTTCTACATCTGTGCTGTCCAATACGGTGGCCGCCAGCCACATGTGGCTGTTGAACACTTGAAATGTGGCTAGTGTAAACGAGGAGCTGAATTTTTAGTTTTATTTAAATTTGACTAATTTAAATTTAAATAGGCATATGTGGTTAGTGACTACTGAACTGGAAAGCACAGTTCTAGAGCAGTGGTTCTCAAACCGAAGAGGACATCAGACTCACCTGGACGGGTTGTTAAAACACAGATTGCAGGGTCCCACCCCCAGAATATCTGATGCTGATCCTGCTGGCCCAGGACCACCTTTGGAGAACCTCTGCTCTAGAACATGCACCACCCCAGCTGGGGGAAGCTGTAGGGTTAGCACAAGAGTCCCTCATCTTTTCTCTGGGCAGTGAGCCTCAAGATCACCCTTAGTGCCAGCAGGACCCACTTGGTCCAGATGAGGTGTGAGCTTTCTCCCTGCAGGCCTAACACATGGGCATAGCAGCAGTGATTCAAATGGCTGGCATGGGGAGGCTCCAGGACGGCCACTTTGTCAAAAAATATCTTTCCCACCGATTCTCAAGAAGCAACAGAACATACTAGTTACAAGGATTTGCTAGACAGCCAGATAACTGAGTCCAAGCCCAGTTCTGCCCAATACTAGCTGTGTGACCTTGGGCAAGTGACCTAAACTTGGTGCCTCAATTTTATCATCTGTAAAATGGGAACAATAATAGTAGCTACCTCATAGATCCTGTGAGGATTACGTGCTTAAGACAGTCAGCTGCACGGTGTCAGTGCTTAGTAGGCATTAGCTGTCATTTCCCCTGCAATCCCAGTATTAGCAAATTTTTCCCTTTGGCTATGCATCTTGGTCACCCTGTGGGTTCTCTTCAAACAAGCAGATGTTCCTGGGAGGCACACTCTGCCTACTCTACTATCTTGTGAGGGCTCAGGAGGCCTCTAAGGTCCCCTGGGGCCTCCCTGTAGGATATCCAAGGGCAGAAGAAAAGTGACAAAGCAAGAGAGCTCTCAGCAGCTTGCCACCCTCTTCATCCTCACTTCCCGATGCACAGCGGGACGAGCACTGCCGGTTGGCCTGCTCAGCACCTCTGTGCATTGATATATGTCCAGAGAGGGGAATGGGCTTCTACAAACCCAGCTAACCTCCATGCAGCTGTCTGCAGGGCCAGGGGGCAGGAAAGGAGATTGGGACATTTTCTGAGCCTTTTCGGAGAAAGTCATTTGTTGAGGATGAAGCGATGGAATGCACACCCTCCTCTCTCCTTCCTGCTCCAAAATCTGCTCCTATAGTGAGCCCATCAGCTCTCCCCCAGATTGGGCTTGTCTCAGATTCTCTTCTTCTTTCCCAAGTGGTCATAGCAGAGATGGTTGCAGGTCCCA
This sequence comes from Diceros bicornis minor, assembly GCF_020826845.1. Taxonomy (NCBI): domain Eukaryota; kingdom Metazoa; phylum Chordata; class Mammalia; order Perissodactyla; family Rhinocerotidae; genus Diceros; species Diceros bicornis. Next base: position 18,024,980 of record NC_080763.1, read on the forward strand.
GAATTCCTGCCAGGTGCCACGTCGTGCAGTACCACAGCACCCCAGAACAGTGGTTCTCCCACAACCTCACCTACTTGGTTCTGCTAAAGATGCTACCATAGAATTTAGGTCTCACCAGGACAGAAACACACCCTCTTTTCCCCAAGAAAGATATACAAATTTTAAAGCATTCTGTCGTTTTAGTCATCATTTAGGAAGTCTTAAAATAAAATTTCAAAGATTATCATCAGATGTCAATTTTATTGCCGAACATTTGGTAAACAAGGTAATCCCTTCCCCTCCCCCAACCCCAGACGACTTCACATTCCTAGTGAACCATAATTCCAGAGCCCCTCCCTTTGTAATGGCTGGGGGATTGCTGCACAGCAAGGAACACAGACAACCACAAAGGGCTGCCATCCAAGCCTGGTGCCCACCAGGACCACCTGGCTGAAGTTCAACTACCCCATTCCCTCCTTTACCACCATCCCGAGTTCAGAATCACAGTATCCACAAACTGAGTGCTATGTGCCAGGGACTGCATTGTTTTCCAAGCATTAACTCATGTAACAATTCCCCATGAAGTATGATTTATTGTCCCTATTTTACAGATGACAAGGGGGCATGTGGGACAGTGGGTAATAGTTTGAATAAGTCAAGACACTTGCTCCTTTGCCAAATGCTTTGCCTTGAAGGTATGGTAACTGCATGGACTGGATTTTCAGAACTTTGTAGATATCAGTCATTCTGTCACACTGAAATGTTCTGAATGTCAACATTTTGGCATCCAAATTCCATTTCCCATCAGTCTCTTACAAAGTAGGGGGGAGAAGTGTAGTGGCAACACAAAAATCCTTTGTCACCCACGTTGCTCAATGACCGATTTGGGAAATATGGACACCAGGCTTTCAGGCTAGAGCCTGAAGTTGCCTTGGTGCTGGAGGTAGGTGGAATCATGGACCCCCATCAAGGGGCAGCTCAATTTTCCCAGAACTTACCCTTCCCTGGAAGAATAAGATGGCTACAGGTTCCCTCCCTCTGCTAGAACACTGATGCTGGGATTGGTAGGAGTGTGTGTGCATGTGTGTGCATACGCACATGCACACTCAAACACAGGAGTAGATATGGATCATCTTTCTGACAGTCTTGTGAATTGTGCAAGCATCTGACACAAAAACACGCCATCAGTACTATACTGGTGGAGAGGAAGAAAGGCATGAACACTTCAAAATAGTGGCTAATTTAAAAATCACTTCAGACTAGGTTTTTGTGCTCATGTGGCACATGACAGTATTTGATAAATCAGGAAGTAACAACACTGCAAACAACGACAACCGGTGTTCCTCAGAGACAAACCACATTCCCCTTCTATATCCTCACATCTGTGTCCTAACAGCTACCAACACCACCCTCTGTCCCAGCCCTGACCGACGTGAAGCCAAAGTAGCACCAGGGACAGTATGAAGGGCTGGGGCGTGTGGGGGTCTGCATGGGGCTGGGGGGAGGTGCATGAGAGAGAGTACCAGAACTCCACGGAACAGAGCACATACGTGAGCAGACGAATCGCTCATCTGTAAAGAGTCACGTGATCAGGTGTAATACTGCAGGTGCTGCATCAGACACCCAAAGCCAATGTGTCACATATAAGGCTGGAACAACATTCCCAGAACTGTGAGCTATCTGCCACGTCCCTGATGCCCCTCTCCAGGCTGTGTCAAGAAACGCCACGTTTCCTATGTTCCTCTGCCAAATGTTTCCCTGGGATGTACAGGGCGGAGATGCAGTCACACAGTGGAGGAAAGGCAATTCTACATAGCAACCTGTGGGTGACCTCAATCACCTGGAGGTCTTAAGAAGTGGGATATCCTGGTTCACTAAACGTTCTCATCAAGTTAGGATCGATCAGAAATCTCTTTTTGCTGCAACTTTAAAACCAGAAATGCTTCAGAAATGTTGAGTTTCTTGTCTCAGCAAGAACAGTCAAATGATGGAGCGGGTACCCTGTTTTGGTGATCTGGGACTCTGCACGGCCTAAGGCTCAGTTCTCTAGGTCAACAATTATTATTTATGCTGCTTCCATTAAAGGCATGACAAATAATGCCCTTGGAGGTAATTAATCTGTCTTTCTTTTTACTGTAATTTAAAGCTGATTAAGTACATGACCTTATGAATTTGACCTGATTAATCAAGGCTCCTCTGAGCGAAAGCAAACAGCATGACTAGATGATGGTTGGTTGGAGGATGGTGTGTTTCTAGGAAACTGAAAAGTCTTGAATTTTGTGCTTGAAGGACCATTAGGTCTGCATGTGGATGAAAACCAGGGTGGGAAGGTAGTTAAGCCCAATGGGGAAATAAAGGTGTCTGCTCATGACATTGCAGCATAACTGGTCCCCAGGGTCAATGATCAGAGAGACTGTCTCCTCAGTACCAAGAGCAGTGCCTGGCACAGAGCAGATGCTCGATACAAATCTGCTAGTGCCTGGCACAGAGCAGATGCTCGATACAAATCTGTCAAATGAATGAAGGCGTGCCCACCTAATCTATTCTGTACAGATTTCCTCTGGTCACCATTGATTTGTCCATCATCCATCCATCATCTATCCCTCTCTCCATTCAGTATTCATGTGCTTACCATATGTCAGGTGCTAAACCATGGGCTACAGGAGATTTAATGGTGAACAAGATAGAGCCTCTTACGTAGAGTCAGTCACCCCTGTTTCAAAGGACTTTTTAAAGGAGAGGGAATGATAAGTGGTGGGCTTCACAGAATGGCCTGAACACACATTGCATTCTCATATGCCTTCACTACCCCACAGACTCTTCGTCTTTGGCCAGTCCTACTTACTGCTCCCATTGAAGACTCAGTCTGTGTGCTTCCAAAAGGAAACTTCCATCTTCCAGTCCAGATGTGGTGTAGCCACTGGTCATTGCTTGAGCAGGACACAGGAACAGCATCACTGATGATTCCACCTGAAATGGTTTTGTCCTGCTTGTTTCCTTGGTAATGAACCAAACTAAAGCTTCTTCCAACCCTTCCGATTCCTCCTCACCCTACTTCACGTTCTCTCTTTTCTAAGCAACATTCCAAGAGGGCAAATGTGAAGGTCTGTGGCCATTTCAAGGCTGCAATTTCCCGGATGGCAAGAAAACTTCCAGCCTGGTGCTCAGAGGTAAATTCTGGGCACTTGTTAGAATGTTCACATCGGGAGAAGTAAGCCTTTCTCCACTCATCGTCCCCACAGCCCCCTACCCTCCAACTTTCTCTGCTGCATTTCAGAATAAGAAACACTTTTCCTCTCTGGCATCACTTTGAAGAGAAGAATATAAATATTGGGCCCAATAAAGGATTCTGGAAATTGCTCCTCCTCAACGAGCAACATGATCACTTATCCTAGAATATAGAGATGGGTCTCTATTCTAGAGGATGGTCTGAAATTTGGAGAAACCATTCTTTACTATTACTAGGTTTAGCTTCTGTTTTTCCTTCAATTCTACGTAGCTATATGGATTTTTTTAAGAATCCAAAATTTTTTGACTTTACATAGTGCTGTTCTCTAAGTGCAAACCTCTAATTTGGTGACATTCAGATCTAGACCTTTGCATTACATGTGACACTATGATCTGCAACGTGCTTTTTTTTTTTTTTTAAAGATTTTATTTATTTTTTCCCCCCAAAGCCCCAGTAGATAGTTGTATGTCATAGCTGCACATCCTTCCAGTTGCTGTATGTGGGACGCGGCCCCAGCACAGCCGGAGAAGCGGTGCGTGCCCGGGATCCGAACCTGGGCTGCCAGCAGCGGAGCGCGTGCACTTAACCGCTAAGCCACGGGGCCGGCCCTGCAACGTGCTTTTCGAGACCATTCCTTTCTGCGCTAGGTCACGATAGTACCTTACACTCTCTGGGCAGAGTACAGTCACATGGTGCTTTCTGTTTATAGCCATTGCACCTGCAGTTCCAAAGTCAGGGAACCGGGAGCACCACTTTGGTTCTGATTCATCCTCACAGTGTTTGTGTGAGGGGGAGGGTAGAGCTCATGATCCCCATTCTACAGGTGGGGAAACCAAGGCCCAGAGAGGTGATCTACCCAAAGTCACTCAGGAAGTCAGAAAACAAACTGAACAGAGAACCAGGGAAGATCACCTATGTACCTTTCAGCACCTGATCCAGAAAACCAGATTGTGTCGTTCTCAAATGAACGCACATACTTCGGAAGTAAGCAGCTTTCGGTGGAACTTTCTATTCAGATTTCAAAAGCCCTCTAGCAAATCAGGAACCACAAGGTAAGAACCAGGACCACATTAACCTTTTAGTTAAATGCCCCTGACCCACAGACAATGCCAATTATTACAGCTCACTGACAACCTGGTTACCAACAAGAAGAAATTTTGAGGGAAAAATTCACCCATTCAAGAAATAAACCTTGGCACAGCTCCTTCGCGGTTTCACAAACATCTTAGGTGAGACACCTAGGCACTGTTTCCTTCTACACACTACGCCTGTACCTGCTGACATGTAATTGGGAAGTGGGGGTGCTGATGGAATGTGTGTGTGCATGTAATACCAAACATTCTAGTGACAATTCTGCCCAGCAGAATATACATGAAATATGTCTACTATAGTAGCCCTCTACCCTGATTCTTTCTTTTTTTTTTGGTAACTTTTATTTCCTGATCCTGGTTTAATATAAAAAGTAATGTCTTACTTCCCACCTTCCCTGCTGAGGCAGAGTCAGTGCGTGGATACGGCTGGGGGCTGATTTCGGCTTCACGGAAGGGAAGCACTCTAAGGGTTAAAGTTGCCTGAAGACAACCAAATGGAACTTTCTAGACCAGGGAGTGGCCTGGTATTGCAAGTATTTTCCCCCAGAGGCTAAATGACCATCTGTCCATGACGCATTGACCCTTCCAATGCCAGGAATCCATATTCCCAGAAACAAAGTAGGCCAACAGCAGCCCTCCTGCCTCCCAACTCCAGGTCAAGAAAGGCACAAAGAAGACCAACAAATAATACTGAGATGGAGCTTTGGATTTGGGAGACCTTGAGGAGAAGAGTACTGATGGCACCACCCGGCCAATGGGAAAGGTGAGGTATGGACAGACCGGTTGAATCCTCTCAGTCATAGGTGAGAGGGAACCAGCAGTTTAAGGGGGAGACTCTCTTTTTCCTCACGTGGGGGAAGGGAGGAGGAGAAGCTACACTACCTACAATAAGGAGCACATCTCTCAACAGCAAAGAGGCCATTCCAGCTCTTCAGCCCTCACAGTAAATCGCCCTCAGAGCAGTCATGATGATTCCTTCACAGGGGGAATCCTACACTCCAAACTCTCCAGGGCCTACCCCCAGGACAGCATCCAGGGCTGGAGATGCAGGCAGGCTTGGCCTGGGCAGGCACATAAGGTAGCCCTGCTGCTTAAGGCATGGCTGCTGTCTGCGAGAAGCGGGCTCCACACTGGGAGGTGGGCATCAGACACCACCTCCCCTGAAACTACCCTGTAAGAAAGTGTAATCGGGTGGAACACTGCTGCCTAAGGGACTCGCCTCCCCCAGGGGCTGGGGGCTTCCACTCAAGCTAAACAGCATCACAACCAACCGATTTCTTGGGTCACTTGGGAGAATAAGGAGGGAGAAGAAAGACAAATTGATCATTATTTGCAGGTGATTGTCTAACTGGAAAACCTAGGGGAACCAACCGAAAAACTATCAGAACTAAGACCGGAATTTGCTCAAGTGGCAGATCAAAAGCCAAGCGTACAAAAATCAATAGCTTTTCGGGTCACTTGGGTGTGCCCTAACATCTTGGAAGGGCTGTGCTTTTCTGCGAGGCCTCCGAGCTTTGTGCAACTTGCCATATTGTAAGAGACGGAGGTGAGCCAGGGAGATGCCTCCGGAGCTGCGGTGACCGCGGTCGTCTCAGACACCAATAAGTGAAAGGCGTCTGGGGTGACCCCGGCAGAAGGGGGCAATCACCTCTACTCTCTCTCCGAGGGGGGCCCTCCCCCCAGTCCAGACCCAGCCCCTTTCTCCCAGCTCTTTTCTGTTCCAACACAAAAGACACACAGGAAAGCTTGGCAAGGGCCGGCTGCGGGAGCCACAAGGGGTGGACGTGGTCAGATTGAGCTATGCCATCTCCAAACGAAGTCAGTTTTTAAAAACAAAGGTGGCACACTGACAGGTCTCGAACGTCTATCCTCTCGATGTCTCATTGGTCAGAAGCCTGGTGAGGCCAGGCGCTGTGTCCCGACGGGGGACTCCCACAGTCTGGTCAAAGTGGGTAAGGGAGGCCCCTGGGGGCTGAGAATGGTAGTCTGGCCAGCGCAGAGCGGCGGTCATTTTCGATCCAGGCTGGCGTGCAGCTGGGCCTCCCGCACCATGCGGTCGAAGGAGCGAGTGTTGGTCTCTTCTCGCACCTTCTCGCGCACGTGGAAGGAGGCCCGGGCAGTGGAGCGGGCGCTCTCCAGTGCGCTACGCCGCTCCCGGGTCAGCTGCTCGCTGCGCTCCAGCTTGCGCCCGATGGCTTGGAGCAGCTCCCGCCGGCGGCAGTCTTCGTCCCTCTCCACCTTCTCCTTGTTGGCGCGCTGTGCCCGCTCCTTCTCCAATCGGCTCTGGCCCACGCGCCGCGCCTTCTGCAGCACTGCCTCCTCGGCCGCCTGCGCCGCGTGCTGCAGCCGCCGTTCTCCGGCCCGAGCTAGCGCCTCCAGGTGCGCCTGATGCTCCCGCTCTTTGCGCTCGGCCGCCGCCTTGGCCCGCCGACCCTGCAGCTCCTCCCGCCGGGCCCGCTCCCGCAGCTCCCGAGTGCGCTGCTCCACCAACTGCTCGTAGTTCTCCTGCGCGCGGCCCAAACTGGCCTCCAGGGAGCTCCGCAGGCCCTCTCGCTCCTCGTGCTCCTGCCGGGCCCGGCCTTGCAGCAGCGCCTCGTGGCGCGCCCGCTCGGCCCGGCTCAGCTCCCGCTTCTCCCGCTGCAGCTGGCCCTCCTGCTGCTGCTTCGTGCGGACAGCGCGCTGGGCGCGCTCCCTGCGGACCTGCTCGGCCCGCTCGCGCCCTTCTTGCAGGCCCTCCTCCCGCTGCTTCAGGTTCTGCTCCTGCTGCAGCTTGCGCAGTCGGTCCTCCCGGGCCGCGCGCTCCGCCCGCTCCCGCCGCAGCAGGCCCTGGCGCTCGGCCAGCTCCCGCCGCCGCTCCTCGCTGCGCTCGCACTGCCGCTGTCGCCGCCGCGCCGCCTCGCGCTCCTCGCGGCCCCGGCGGCCGCGCCGCTCCTCCACCTGCGCGGCCCAGGCCCGGCGGCCCTGCTCCAGGGCGCGCTGCTTCTCGCGCTCCTCCCGTTCCCGCCGCTGCTCGGCGCGCACGCGCTGCTGCTCCCACTGGCCGTGGGCCGCGGCACGCTGCTCCAGCAACAAGCGCTCCTCCTGGTGCCGAGCCAGCATCAGCGCCGCGATCTTCCGGTCGCGCTCCGGCACACCGCGCAGGCCCCGTTCGGCGCGTACTTGGCGCACGATGCGCTCCACCTGCTGAGCTGTCTGCGGCGAGTGGCTCAGGTCTCCGAGACTGAAGCTGCGGCCGGTGAGCGGAACCAGGGCCAGGGCGGCCGGGCGGCCCAGGGGGTTGGGGGCGAAGGATGCGGACCCCGCCGGGCAGCTGTTTCTGGCTGGGGCCCGTGGCGGCCAGCGCAGCTCCCGCAGGCTCTCTCCGCTGTAGGACGACGATGACGCGCCAGACTCCGAGCTGAGAGTGCCCTCGCGCCGGCGGGACAGTGAGTCTAGCGAGTGGCTCTTCCTACTTGCCCGCGAACCCGGGGGCGGAGGTTGGGTCCGGGCGGGAGAAGGACTGGAGGAGGCCTTGCGGGCCGCACGCGGCGCGGGCGAGGCCGGGAGACTGGCGCTGCTGCAGCTGCTGCTGCTGCCTGCGCTGGGGGCCGAGGCCGCGGCCGCCGCGGAGCCCAGTGGCGTGAAGAGGCGCCGCTTCTCCTCGCGCACGATGCGCTCGCGCTCGGCCCGGCACTGCTGCAGCTTGGCGCGCCGCTCCGCCTCGTAGGCCTCGTACAGGCCTGTGGCCACTCGCATGGAGCGGCCGGGGGCCTCGCGCACCAGGTCCGCCAGGGCCCGTGGCAGCAGCTCCACTGGCTTGACGGCGCAGCGGGCGCAGGCCTCTAGCGAGCGGGGGCTGGTCAGCACGTAGCGGCTGCCCTCAGCCTCTGGACAGTCGAAATTGAAGAGATCGAGGTGCAGCAGCGGGGACTGTTCCCGCCGCCCGCCTTCTGCTGCGCACGGGACTTCAACCTTGCAGGGCACCGCCGCGGAGGCCGAGGCCGAAGAGGCTGCGGGCTGCTGGGCGCCCTGGGCGTCAGGGGGCACGGACGCGGCGGCTCCGTCCCCTCCTGAGCCTCCGGGCTCGGCTCCCGCCTTTTCCTCTTCAGGCACGGGATCCACCATGGCTGAGCCCCGTCCTTTTGTGGAGTCTCTGCGGATGACAAGGAAGAGACGTCGAAGAATACATTTCAGAGCAGTTCCCCTCTCCCCATTCATATTCACCCCCTCCCAACTTAATCCGCTTTGGGATTAGGCTCAGAGCCCGGTGGAACGTAAATCTTAATACCGATGCCCTGAAAACCCAGGCGCGGGGGGGCGGGGACTGGTGCACAGAGAGCAGTCTCAATCTCCCTGAGCCCCGGAGTGGGGCGGAGGCCTGTGGCCAGCTCCCCTCGGCGTCTGTCCCGCTAGATGCAGCTCCTCTCTGTTGCAAGTTAAGATGAAAAGATCGCGGTGCAGGCAGTAGCCGACCAGGGAGGCGCTGGAGGATTCCCGGGAGTATTAGCGTATTTGTTTGTAGCTCAGGCGGGCGACCAGGGATGCAGCTTTGGAACAAAAAAGGAACAAAAAAGGAAGAGGCCTGTTCCTCCCCAAAGTGCATTGCTGCGGGGACCCCATTGCCTACGGAAGAAGTTTGTGGTCGATTTCCCCCTGCCAAAGGAGCCCCAGGCGCAGGCCCAGGGGTGATGGAAAGGCTGAGAGAAATGCCTTAGTCCCAAAAGACCTCTCCGGGAGGGGTGATCGATTCTTGCTCCTGCCTCTTGGGCAGGGCTTGCTAGCAGCTGTGCCTGCCTTTCCCCCCTGCCCCCCACCGGTTGTTTGCTGGGGACAGAGAAAGCGCCTGGGTCTTCCAAGATGCACCCGATCCCCTCCAAGTCTGAATGTGCTAAAGGCACCATCCACTCCAGTCTAGGCTCGGACACCTGCCCCCGGATGCCCTCCAAGGCCCCCCACCCTATTCCAGCGAGGTGGGCTCCTGGGGCTTTGGTAGCCCGGGAGCTCCCGGGTCCCGGGGCCGGTTCACTTACCGCAGGTCCCGGCCTCGGGCTCCGCGCCGAGGGCTTTTGTTCGCAGCTCGCCGCTTTCCCTTGCGCCTCTTCAGTCCCTGCGCCGGCGGGGTCGGGTTACTGCCGGCTGCAGCCGCGATAGGAGCCCCAGCTGCCACCGCAGCCACCGCCAGCGTCTCTCCATGGGGCCCGCACACACCCCAGACGCTACCTACACGCGGGAGGGGGAGTGCGACAAGGTCTCCCTAAAATAACGCAGCTCTGCTCCCTTCCCTCACACTGATTCTTAAAAAAGGAAGCCGGGTTCCATCGCTGCTGCATCCCTCGCCGCCTCGCCACCGCAGGTCTTTCGACGCCCCCGGCGCCTCCTGGTGGACACTCAAGGGTGTTGGTTTGTTTGCTTAGAGGGCGAAGATCTCAAAAAATGTGTGTATATTCACCAAGAAACCCTATTCGTGCAGCACCTTAACTGGTAGAATGAAGGAATAGCTTGGCTTCTTTCTCAAGGGGACCCTGAGAAGCAAATAAACTTGACAGTGCATAACTGCGTAGAAATATGGCTCCTGATCCAAACTATGATTTTATTTTTGAAGAAAAAGTAAGAACATTCAGAGGTTTGAGGCGGGCAGAAGATCTGTGACTAGTGTTTAATACAACATTTTAGGACTTCCGGGTTCCAGATAATACAAATTAAAACCAGAGAGTGCCATTTAATGAGTGTTGTTTTGAGACATCTCCTCACCACCTTTTTTCCCTTTTGAGTAGTAGTGGCCATCCCAGACAGATGGGAGGAGGACTTGAGGCAGGGGGTTGTAGGGTGGGTGAGACATAACATTAGAGAGCATGGTGAACTATGTTGTTAATAACCTTGACATTGTCAGATAGCGAGTGAAGAGCAAGTGAAAGGCTTAAGGCAGGGAAATGATGTGACTTGGTTTATTTCTTAGGACTCTTAATTCTAGCAGCAATGGGGTCAGGGCTTTAGGAGGACCAAGAGGAAGCAGGATGCCCAGTTAGCTGGACACTGCAGTCACCCAAGGCAGGAAGGGTTGGACCTGAGGGGTAACAGCAGTAGGAGGAGTGGGCCTGGTGGGAGATGGGGGTGTACGGATTCCTGAAACGAGAGTAAAAGAAGCAATGCTCAAAGATGGCTTGGCTGTGGGGTGTGAGGAGCAGGGAAAGGTCAAGGATGACTTCCTGGAGCAATGGGGTGGCTGGGTGTACCACAAACTCAAGAGTGTGGATCCAAGAGGGAGGATTAGGCAGTGTGGAGGGCCAGGGAAGGATGGCTTCCTTTGTGGATCACTTGAGTTTGAGGTGGAGGTGCTCAACAGGTGGGTGGTAAATTGTGTCAGAAGTCTGAACTGGAGCTAGAGTGCAGGGCATCACCATATACAAAGTTGCTGAAACCAACAGTGTGAGTGAGGTCACCCGAGGAGGGCGATAAGGCAGGCAGCAGAGCAGAGATGGGGCTGCTAAGGGGCAAGGAGTCCATGAAGGGGCCCAGTAAGGACAGGCAGGAAAGCAGGGTCTTGTGGAAGCTGACAGTAGAGCACTTCAGAAGGCGCCTGTGCCCTAGTGTAAGGCTGCAGAGGTCCAGAAAAATTGCGCCTTTTTTTAAGTGATTCTGGTTTTATTTTTTTAAGAAAACTTTTCTAAATCTTCTATCATTTCATAATTCAAATAAATGTTAGGGGGAAAAAAATGACCTCCTGATACACAGCAGCTGTGCTTCCACATCAATAACATCAAATCAAATGCCCACTGAAACTGGCAGTGAGAGGGTCTTTGGTGACATCAGCCAAAACAGCTTCTGTATGGTACTGGGGCTGATGCCAAACCACGGGAGGCTAAGGTGCAATAGGAGGTGAGAAAGTGCGAGTTGCTGACTCATTTGACATTTGGTTGAGAGTGTTGAAGACTGGGAAGGGTTTGAGATTTTATCCTACGTACATGCTAACAGGTTAGTCTGCAACAGGTTCATAAATGCTGGCAGAAGACATGAGACTCCTGGGTCAGAAACAAAGGACTTTGTTACTCTCGTTATAGCAGGCAGCATGAGGTTCATGTTTTTGTTGGCTCTGCTTGCTCCTCAAGTCCCATGGGGCAGTGGAGAGGTGAGCCCAGGTAGATACTGCACATATAATGGGTTTGTGTCACAGCTGAGCAACCCTGAGCTTAGTGAACCCTAATCTTTTAAAGGAGGTTGCTAGGAAACCTGCTCAACCTTTGCCCCAGAGGGTGGCATTATCTTTGTTATCCTGAGCAAAAAATTAATCTTGCCTCTGACCTGGTGGGAGATTCTATCTTCCAAGGATGCTCCTTGAAAAATAGTCCAGAATAAAAGCCTTTACAAGATATGTAGAAATGCCATGGAGAATTGCTCTCAATAACAAAAAGGAGCGATTGGCTAGTAAGAGGTGGGGCTGGGATTTGACCTGGCTCTGGCTGATCCTGAAGGTCATCCCATGCGCTGTATTTCCACACCAAACTGGAATCTGGAGTTTGGAGTTTGGCATCTGGAAAGATGTGTATTCAGATGGAGATGAATGGAGTAGGCAGGTCAACCTCTCCAAACCTTGGTTTTCTCCTCTTTATGTAGAATCCCATTAAATTGCCTACCTTAAAGATTAATGTCTGCTATGTAAATGTCATCTTTGTCATTAAATAGGGACAATAAAAATAGCTACCTTCCAGGGTTGTTGTCAGAACTGGAAAGACTATATGCAAATACCTAGACCAATGCATTGTCAATAAGCAGTGAGAAAATAGTTCCCATTCTTTTTGATAAACCTCATCTTATAAGTGTGGTCAGAATCAATAATGAAACATTGTAGTGTCTGCAAGTTTTTAAGGGGAAGCCCAACAAATGTTCCACCCTTGATTAAGGAATGATTCTTTATCTGGGAAGGTCATGGAAGGAGAGGGCTTGGGAAGGGGACCCTGAAATAGGAAGCTGGCCTAGCCAGCCCATTCAGCAGAAGCGACTTGGCAATCAATGAAGTGCCTTTGTCTCAGCTCTCGTCTTTAAGTGCTTTGGACATTTCAAGAGATGAGTTTCACACAGGTTAAGTGCTGATTTCCTTCAGGTTGAGAGTCTAGCCTGCCAGAGATGAAGGGTGTTAAACCCAATGTTGTTATTGTACCCAATAAAGAAGGCAGCCCGTTTTGGGAACACCCACCTGCCCCTTGTGAGTGGGGTAGTGGACATGGTGGCGAGGAACGTGGGCCTACGAGTCAGACAGACTAATCGTTCAAACTCCAGCTCAGCCAGGCTGTGTGATCTGAGGCAAGTTTCTTAGCCCCTCTGAGCCTCAACTTCCTCAAAAGAGAGAGGCACAATATGGACTGTTATTTTGCCTTGCACAGACCCTTAGAGATAACAATAATTTATTAAGTACCCTTTAGATCCTTTAATATAATGGCTTGCTATCTTAGTCAGTTTAGGCTGCTATAATAAATTACCATAGACTGGGTGGCTTAAACAACAAGTATTTATTTCTCACAGTTCTGGAGACTGGGAAGTCCAAGAGCAAGGTGCTGGCAGATCTAGTGTCTGGTAAGGACCCACTTCCCGGTTTGCAGATGGGCATCTTGTTGTATCTTCACATGGTGGAGGGAAAGCTCTCTCCTGTCTCTTCTTATAAGGACACTTATAAGGACTTCTTATAATCTCATCATGAAGGCTCCATCCTCATGACCCAGTTAGCTCCCAAAGGCCTCATCTCCAAACACCATCACATAGGGTTTTATTTATTTATTTATTTATTTATTTGTGAGGAAGATCAGCCCTGAGCTAACATCCTTGCTGAGGAAGACTGGCCCCGGGCTAACATCTATTGCCAATCCTCCTCCTTTTTTTCCCTTTTTCTCCCCAAGGCCTCAGTAGATAGTTGTGTGTCACAGTTGCACATCCTTCTAGTTGCTGTATGTGGGATGCGGCCTCAGCATGGCCGGACAAGCGGTACGTCAGTGTGTCCCCGGGATCCGAACCCCGGGCAGCCAGTAGTGGAGCGCACGCACTTAACCGCTAAGCCACGGGGCTGGCCCCCAAATAGAGATTTGGAGTTTCAACATATGAATTTGTGGGGGGACATAAACATTCAGTCTATAGCACCTAATTTGGAAAAAAAATACAATGTAGACATTATTGTCTCCATTTAAATTCTTTTCTCTTAGCCCCCACCTCCCACCTGAGCTCTGTGCGCTTGGGCTCGTTCCCTTCTTCTCAGTGTAATCCTATTCAAAGAACAGAGATTATTCACTCTAAAGTTCCAAATCAAGAGTTGGTAAACTGTGGTCTGTGGGCCAAATCCACTGGCTGTTTTTGTAAATGCAGTTTTACTGGAACACAGCCATGCTTATTTGTTTACTTTCGTCTATACTGCTTTTTGTGCAACGATGGCGGAATGGAATAGTTTTGACAGAGATTGTGTGACTCACAAAGCTTAAAATGTTTACTATTGGGTACTTTACCGAAAAAGTTTGCCAACCCCTGTTCTAATGACTGATAACAGTTCGTGCCAGTTACCAATTTATTGCCTTGCACCTCCAGATTCATGGTACAGTACTTGCTCTCGGATAAGGGACTCAAGCATTTTCTGCTTGACAGGGAGCACGATGTTAAGGTCTGCCAGCAGGGGGAGCTGGAGGGACGTTGCAGGAGGAGGGGGCTTCTCTTCCTAGTTGGTATGCTGTGTTTTTGCTTTTTCTCGCTCCTGATGCATGATGAGTGGTGCAGGTGTGTGGGAACATCCCGTGGCTCTCTGCTCCAGCTGCATGCTGGTATGTGGGAACATCCTGTGGCATCCTGCTCCCTTGGGGACCTTGTAGCCCTGGCCCAGGCCTGGTGGGCACCTTCCCATGCCTTCCTGCGGCAGCCGCCATGTACTCTAAGCCTTGTGCCCGTAACGGCATTCAGACTCCTTCTCACCAGCCTCAGTTCCCCTGTTCCCTTGAAGATTGTTTCCTGCTCACCAGGAAGTTGTGGAGCAGCTCTGCCCCAGACAAACTCTGCCACCCAGTAGGCTGCAATCACACCTTCTCCAATGAGGTCTGAACCCCAACCTTGAGGAAGGGGCTCCCCTTCCAAGTAGTCCTTCCTTGAGTACTCTCCTTCAGCCTTAGGGAACCCTTGAGAGTTCTCTTTGTATCTTTATAGTTACTCTCCTTTCTTAGTTGAATACCGTCTGTTTAAATTACTGCATGTTTTCTGCCTCCTGATTAGACCCAGAGTAATACACAGTGTAAAGTGTAACCATTCCCAATTCTTGAGACTAAAGCCTTAAGAAGAAATTTAGGACACAAACCAGCAGGTAAAGGTCATATTTGTCAAAAATAAAGTGTTTTATTTCATACTATTTCATAGTCATCATTCATAGGTCATAATATTTCATATTATTTCAAATCGTACATGTTCATCAGAGTGGGAAATTAGAAAATACAGAAAAAAAGGAAAGAAAAAAAGTCACCCAAAGAAAAATAATCACGCAAAAACCACCCGCTTGGCTAGGCTACAGTGTGGGTGTAAGCTGTGAGAGGACAGGTCCGTGTCTGTTTCTGCTCACAATTGCTTAGGGCCTGGTACGTAGTAGGCCCTCCTGCTGAATGCATCAGCGAGAGGGAATGGGGTCTAATTAGTGCAACTTTGCCCACCATCTGTACCATGAAACTGGCCTTGTCAAAATTTTTGAGCCATTAAGCCACTTTGATGAATCTTCAGAGTTAAGTGTCTTAAGCAGGTGATGCTCATGTTTGACAACTGTCCTGTGGGACAGGAGAGGCCAGCCTGCACTAAACCGTGGAGCTGCATCAGCGAGGAAATCCAGAGGGAAACTTACAGCTAATCTGATGGAGTTTTGTCTCACTTCGAGGAGGGCCATCACCTTGTTCCATTCACTGCCCTTTTGTATGATACTGGATAACTTTCCTTGTTCCTGAGTGTGACCATGTACCAGGGGTGCTGTCCTATGAGCATTTTGTCTATGAAGCATTTATGGGTCTGCTCGAAAGAGTGGGCTGTCACTCAGGAGCCAGGCTTGTTTCCAGTCTTTCTGCCTTTCTTGATGGTTTGTCTGCCTCTGGCATGAAGTCACCTGCCTGCTTGGTGCTTTAGGGCCCTTCTGTTTTCAAAGGGGCTACTCTGAAGTTACAGCTCCTGTTCCCCATAGGCCTCTTACCCTGCTATCCACCAACACACAACACACGCACACGCACATGCACATGCACACACACTTACATATTCCTGTTTTTATTTACTGGATAATCCTAACTCCAAACATTGTGCACCATTGCCCTCCGCAATGTTTTAGACCAGTCAAGATGTTTATGTTTGGAGATTCAGAGATGAGTCATATTCCATATCTGGAGATGGTGGCCCCTTTTTTGCATGTTTCTCTGGGGAATCAGGAATCTGTCATCAGGCTCCTTTTTACCCATCAAATATGTCAACCAATCACACAAGATCAACAAAAAGTACATTGAAAACTTATTATTAAAAAGCACCGGGCTGGCCCTGTGGCTTAGTGGTTGGGTGCGCGCGCTCCGATGCTGGCAGCCCGGGTTCGGATCCCGGGCGCGCGCCGACGCACCGCTTCTCCAGCCATGCTGAGGCTGCGTCCCACATACAGCAACTGGAAGGATGTGCAGCTATGACATACAACTATCTACTGGGGCTTTGGCGGAAAAAATACATAAATAAAAATTTTAAAAAATAAAATAAAAAGCACCAAGCTTAGGGCTGGCCCGGTGGCATAGCGGTTAAGTTTGTGCGCTCCACTTTGGCAGCCCAGGGTTCACAGGTTCGAATCCCAGGTGCGGACAGATGCACCACTCATCAAGCGATGCTGTGGCAGCGTCCCATATACAAGATGGGCACAGATATTAGCTCAGAGCAACCTTCCTCACAAAAAAAGAAAAAAAAAAAAGGAACCAAGCTTAGCTAGGAAGTCTGGGAATACTGAGAAGAATAAGACAGGGTCCTCGCCCTGCGTGCCAGTTGGAGTAACAAGACCCAAACATTCACAAAGGTAAATAACAAAAGAGTTAAATCAGTTACAAGAGTTAGTAAACAAGATAAAAGAGTGGTCACAAGACAGAATGTGATTAATACATTACTAATCAGTGCATTACTAATTAGTGATTACTATCCAGTGTTGGATAAGTCCTTCAGCCTCTCTGAGTCTGATTTCCTTTCTTTTTTTTTTTTTAAAGATTTTATTTATTTATTTTTTCCCCCCAAAGCCCCAGTAGATAGTTGTGTGTCATAGCTGCACATCCTTCTAGTCGCTGTATGTGGGATGCGGCCTCAGCATGGCCAGAGAAGCAGCGCGTCGGTGCGAGCCCGGGATCCGAACCCGGGTCGCCAGCAGTGGAGCGCACTCACTTAACCACTAAGCCACGGGGCCGGCCCTGATTTCCTTTCTTGATTGCATTAGTCTGCTAGGGCTGCCGTAACAAAATACTGCAGACTAGGGGGCTTAAACCACAGAGATTTATTTTCTCACGGTCCCGGAGGCTAGAAGTCCATGATCATGGTGTCAGCAGGTTTGGTTTCTTCTGTGGTCTCTCTCTCTGGCGTGCAGATGGCCACCTTCTTGCTGAGTCCTCACGTGGTCATCCCTCTGTCTGTGTTTTCTGTGTCCTAATCTCCTCTTCTTATAGGACACCAGTCATATTGGATTAGGGCCCATCTCAACAACTCCACTTTAACATAATTACCTCTTTAAAGGCCCTATCTCCAGTCACATTCTGAGGGGTTAGGACTGCAACATGTGAGTTTCAAGGGGACACAATTCAGCCCATAACATTGATGAAATGGAAATAATGATTCCTGGCTATCTTCAGTCATTCGAGTATTGATTGAGTGCCTACTGTGAGCCAAGCTGTGGGATTATACTGGTGGAGCCCTATTGTCATGGAGTCTATGACGGGGGAGACGATTATAAATCAGTCACACAAGTGCTGGGAAGGAGAGGGACTGCTGAGAGAGCATCTAATCAGGCATGAGATGGCATGGCCTGAACTAAGGACCAGTAATGAGGACCGAGAGAATAGAAAAATGTTAAAGATATTTATGAGAGAGAATCAACAAAATTGGTGAGTGATTAAGTGTCGGGTCAAAACTCAGGATTCTGGCTTGGGCAACTGGATGGGGGGAGGGTAGTGCCATTGCTGAGATGGGGAATGGAGGAGGAAGAGGAACAAGTTTTGGACAAAGATGATGAGTTCCTCTTTGGACCTCTTTAATGGCCATATGCGTCAGGTGTCTAACCCAATGGTTAAGAGCATGAGCTTCTGAATCCACAAACCTGTGTTCAAATCCCAGCTTGTCCATGTCCTGGCTGTGTGATTCTGAGATAGTTACTCAACCTCTCTGAACTGCCATTTGTTCACTATAAAATGGGTATAGTGATAGCTCCCTTATAAGGTCACTGGTGAGAATTAAATGAGGTGAAATATGTTTAGCACCTAGCACAGTGTACCTGTGTACCTGGTGCATAGTAAGCACTCGATAAATGGAAGGTTGTTTTTATGGTTACTAAATTTGGATGAAATGATGAGCAAATCCCAGCTTTCTTTTGGTTGATTTCTTTTGAACCTATAGATCGTGTCTCTAACTCGGGTGCCAGTTCCTCTGCTCCACTTGGAAACATCGCCCTCTGCTTATTTTGCCTTTCGTTCCTGGAGATCAGAGGGTTTCTGTGACAGAGCTGGGCAGGAGGCAGGATTATTTTTGTTTACCCAAGGTAGATTCTGAGAAGGGAACTCGATGCCACTCCACATTCTCGCCGCCAGGTGGCGCCCCTCCTCTGCTCATCTGCTCCTGGTTCTGGTGCTCATCCTCTAGGGAGAGAAGCCAGGCCTGAAATCACCCACCCAAATCCCTAAAACCCAGAAGAGTGTCGAACGCACCTGAGGGACGATTTCACAAGGGAACTTGAAGAAAATGTCTTCCTCATTTTGGCCATAGGAATTGACCTGTGCCTACAATTCTCTCAGCAGGCCATGCTGTTTCGTGCTTCTGTGTCTCTGCTCGTGCCATTTGCTGGCAATACTTGTTCTGTGCTACTTTATCTCACTAACTCCTTCTTGTCTAGCAAAACTCAGTGCAGATGTCACCTCCTCAGTGAAGCCTTCCCTGATTGGCCCTCAGTCTGGGTTGGGCCCCTCTCCACTGCGCTTTCACTGCACCCTGAGCACTGCGTTTGGATGGAGCTACTATATACATATATTTTAAACATTTTATTTTAGAGGACTTCAAACATAAAATAGAATAAATAATCTAATAACATCAATCTTACTGAACTGTACTTTCTGATTTTCTTATTCAGTTCACCCACTAGATAGTGACCTGCATGAGGAGTAACCTATATTTTATGACCTTTTTGTCCCCAGCCCCTGTGGCTGACATAGATACTCAGTAAAGTTTTGAGGAATAAATGGAAGCACCCTTGATCCATTTCTCTATTCACGCTCTTCCCCCTCCCTCCTCCTTTCTCAGGAAGTGCTCCCCGACTACGCCTCCAGTCTTTGAGAGGCAGGCGGGGAGGCAGCCATGGGCACCCCAGCAGCACTCAGGACTAAGCGTGGCTCACCACAACACCCCCTCTACCAAAGCTTGTATGGGCTTTGGGACCACACACATGGCCCAAACTTCAGCTCTTTTTTTTTTTTTTTCCTGAGGAAGATCAGCCCTGAGCTACCATCTGTTGCCAATCCTCTTCTTTTTTGCTGAGGAAGATTGGCCCTGGGCTGACATCCGTGCCTATCTTCCTCTACTTTATATGGGACGCCACCACAGCATGGCTTGACAAGCAGTGTGTATGTCTGTGCCTGGGATTCGAACCTGTGAACCCTGGGCTGCCGAAGTGGAGCACGTGAACTTAACTGCTGTGCTACCAGGCTGGCCCCTCAGCTCTTTATTTTTATGTGCATGACAAATTATTTAATGTCTCTGAGCCTCAGTTGCATTATCTGTGAAAATGGAAATTGTTTGCTTTGCAGAGCTGTTCTGAGAATCAAATAAGATACCCCACTGCTTGGCACACAGTAGGTGTGCAATAAATGCTAGTTTCCTTTCCTCTGGGTTTTATGTCGATTCCGGGGAAGTGACTTCATCCTCGGGGAAGAATGGCTGTTATTCATTGTGCAGCTGGAACAATGACGACATGGGTCTTTGGGAAACACTGGCTTCCCCTGCCCGGGCATAGGAAATGGAACACCAGCCTCCCTGCGCACCCAGGCCCTCTGTATCTGACGCAGGAGGCCAGACCAGCCAAGGTGGGCGAGAGGGCAGCAGCGCCCCTGCACGGTGCCCTCCTGGTTCTGTTTGTCCATTCTTCCACTCCTTTACTCCTTCATCCGCTGCTCTGTATTCTTGAGTGCCTTCTCCGTGCAGGCACGGAGTGATGAGCAGACAGACTTGACCACTGCCCTCACAGAGCTTGTGGTGTTTGTGGATGGGGTCGAGGGAGAGACAGGTGCAGTTTGCAACAAGGGATAAGGGCTATGAATAAAAAGAGTGGGCTATGAGAGGGAATAATGTGGGGATCTAACCTAGTCTGGGAGATGAGAGGGCTTCCTTGAGGAGGTGACATAGAAGCCAAGACGTAGAGGACAAATGGCAGTAAGCCAGGCCGAGTGCGTGGAGACAAGAACCCTTCCATCCTTCCACCCTGGGCTCACCCTCTCCCCATCAACTCGTGCGGTGCCCCGCCTGGGTGCCCAACACAGAGCTCCCTGGGCCTCACAAAGCTCGGCCTGGGCCTCGTGTCCCTAACCTCCTAGTCCAGCCCCTCTGGCCCTCTTCTCAACTGCCAGGGAACTTGAGTCTCTTTCTCACCAAGGAGGTCACACAAAGATGATAGCTGAGCAATGTGGCCCCTTCAAGGACACTTGCCTTCTACTCAAGGAGGCAGAGGCCTGTCTTTAAAGAAAAGATTCCAAATACTGAGAATCTCAGCATTTCTGGCCAGTGTTTGAAGGGATCACAAATGGCTGCTGCTCTATCCTGAGCACAACCTTCTGGCCCTGAGGGCAGTCCTTCTTCTCTCCCTCCATCACTGCACCCACCAGAGCAACCCGGCAACACAGGAGCCCGTCCTTCCTGCTTTGGTACAGCCAGAGGCCAGGGCCCGGGGCAGCCCAGGGGACCAGGCGAGGCCACACAGGTGTTCTGTTGCCAGGCACTGGGAGCCAGCCCAGGGCAAAAAGCGAACTTGACGTCAGCCTAGGGTGAGATCAGCCAGCAGATGATCTGTGAGCCTCAAACGGAAAAGAAGGATCACCAAGAATGGAGCCAGGCTGCTTTCATTTTCTTTTCTTGTCGAGGCTGGCAGATCAGGGCAATGTTGGCAATCAAAGGCAAGATCCTGGAAACGCTCTGTGGGCGGGATGGGGAAGCGTGTTCCCGGTTAGACTACAGCCATGTGGTGTCACCTCTAGTGCAGTGCTGTCCCGTTCAAGGGTTTAATCCACAACTTGGATGTAGGCAGGGTGATCAAAGATGACACTAACCTGGGCAGAGAGATAATAAAAATAATTGTAGCTAGCATTTATATGCCAGACACTTTTCCCTTTCCCACATACTTTTTACTTAATGCTCACAGTGGCCCTAAGAAGTGGGAATTATTACAGTCCCCAGCTGTCAGATGAGGAAACAGATTTAGAGGAGTTAAGCAAAATGCCTAAGGTCACACAGCTAGCAAGTGGTGAGATAGATGTGGAAAACCATCTAAAGCTCTTCACCAGCACAGACAGACTCCATTTGTTCATTCATTCATTCATTCAACAGATATTTATTGAGCTCCTTCCACGTGCCAGGTAGCGTTTGAGGTAAAGCAGACAAGATCTGCTCTCATGGAGCTTACATCCTAGTAAGGAGGGTGGAAACAAAGAAGTGGACAAATTCGAAAGATAATTCCACAGAAGTGCTGTAAAAAATAAAGTAGGATAAAGGATAGGACCACTTTAGACTGAATGGTCCGGGAAGGAGTCTCTGTGCAAACGGAGCCCCAGTGAGGCGGATGGGGGAAGGCCCTCAGGCAGGAGTGGGTTTGGTGCTTTTGGTAAACAGGGTACCAGAATTTCATGGGTTCTAAGTGAGCTGTGATTCTACACTGAGTTCCAAAAAATTGATTAGGATGAATGTAAAGTCTTGAACTTGGGCTCAGAACAGCAACCGCCTAAACACAGGACATGGTGGACTTGCCTCAACAGGGCTTGACTGAAAGAAGCTGGAGATTCGGTTGGTCTGGCAGAGTTAAGGTAGCCTTGCGTTGCTCTGATAAAAGTAGGTTCTGGGTTGGAGTAGGGGGTGGACCCTCCCCTCTCCCAGCGGGTCAGGCCCCACCTGGGGATCTGTTTGTGCTCTGGGCCCTGCACTTTAAGACACCAACAGACAAAGCAGATTATTTCCCAGAGGACCACCACACCAGGGGGTGAGCACGACGGGTCAGAAAAACCATTTTTCCCAGTAGAGATGATCTGGGGAGGCATGAGAACTGCCTCCAGAAAAATCTAGAATCAGTGGGAAGGAGTTATGAGGAATCAGGTTTCTTTTACTTTTTTTCTGCTGATAAAATGAAAAAGTGCAGACATTTCCTAAAGTAGAAAAAAGTATAAAGAAGAAAGAAAAGAAAGCACTTTTAATCTTGCTATCCAGAGGCAGTCACCATAATACTTGGCATTGGGCCGGCCCCGTGGCTTAGCGGTTAAGTGCACACATGCTACTGGTGGCCCGGGTTCGGATCCCGGGCTCACCGACGCACCGCTTCTCCGGCCGTGCTGAGGCCACGTCCCACATACAGCAACTAGAAGGATGTGCAACTATGACATACAACTATCTGCTGGGGCTTTGGGGGGAAAAAAAGGAGGAGGATTGGCAATAGATGTTAGCTCAGAGCCAGTCTTCCTCAGCAAAAAGAGGAGGATTAGCACGGATGTTAGCTCAGGGCTGATCTTCCTCACACACACACACAAAATACTTGGTATAATTCTTTCTAGTACTTTTTCTAGGCTTTAAAAATTATGGCTAAATCATACTGTGCATATACACAATTTTGTTGATGCCTGTGAGTGTGTATAAATGTCTAGAGGAGCAGAGGAGCACAGCAGTCAGAGGGAGGACTCTGGACCCGCTGTCCTGGGCTTGACCTTATTAGCTGTCTGACTCTGAGGCAGGCATGCCACCTCTTACCCCTGTTACCTTGTCTGTAAAATGAGAATAGCATTGGTATCTACCACATAGAGTTGTTTGAGGTGTAAACGAGCTAATGTTTATAAACACTAAAAATGGTGCCAGTACATACCTAAGTCACGTAATGTTTGATAAATAAATACCACCCTTCTTTTGTTTAACGTTGTCTCATAATCATTTCGCAGTGACATGAAGATGTTTTATGTAAACATCTATTGTCTGAATAAAATTCCATCACGTACTTTTAGTTTATTCAAATGCTCCCCTGGGCCGGCTCCGTGGCTTAGCGGTTAAGTGCGCGCGCTCCGCTGCTGGTGGCCGGGTTGGGACCCCGGGTGCGCACCGATGCACCGCTTCTCCGGCCATGCTGAGGCCGCATCCTACGTACAGCAACTAGAAGGATGTGAAACTATGATGTACAACTATCTACTGGGGCTTTGGGGGAAAATAAATAAATAAAATCATTAAAAAAAATGCTCCCCTAATGTTAGACGTTGTTTATTTCTAATGTTTCATTGTTTATGAATGGTGATCATCTTGTGCCAACATTTGGTCGACCTTTCCAGTTGGTTCCTTTGGATAGAGTCACAGAGGTGAAACTAGTGGGTTAAAGGATGTGAACTTTGTTTTTTTTTTTTAAATTTAATTTTAGATAGGAAACATACAAGTGGTAAAAAATTCAACCAGTACCCACGAGAGTACAGTGAGAAGGATGTCTTCCTGCATCTCCTGTCTCCCAGGCTCCCCCTCAGTGGCACTAAGGTTGGTTTCTTGTTTATGCTTCTGGAGATTATCAGTGTAAACAGCAGATATATGTATGTATAACCTGCATTTTTTTAAAAAAGTATATCAAATATTGGTATACTACAAGCACATCTTGCCCTTTTCACCTGATATGTCTTAGAGACGTTTCCCATCATTGCATTAAGAGCTTCCTCATTCATTTTAATAGCTGCATAGTATTTCTCATTATGGATAGACAATAATTTAACTAGGGATATGGGCATCTTAAAGATGTTTGATGCATATCAGTGAGTCATTTAGCAGAAGAGAGCTCTGGTTTACATCAGATAACCCCTGTAACCCCAGGTAATTAGTGAACCCAGGATTAAAATCCAGATAAGCTCAAAGCCATGCTCTCTCTGCAAAGACATACAAAGACCAGTTAACAGTGGTGGTCCCTGGAGAGGGGAACCAGTTGCTGGAGCTAATCCCTCCTCCCACCTCCCAGAGAAGATCTGACTGAAAATGAGCTGGGCTGGCTCGTGAGGTGAAAGGCCCTTGGTTTTTGAAATGTTTGGACATCAGCCAGACAATTGCATCCTCTAGGATCTTGCAACGTGGGGTGGAGGGACTGCGGCTGCATGATAACGAGCATGCTCTACCTAAAGACACTCATGTTCAAACACATTTATCCACCGTCCTGGGTAAATGTCAGATTGAGACCTCCAAGATAGCAAAGCGATCGTTGAAAGAGTAAACTCTGTGCATGCATGTAGCTGGACACGCCTCCATCTGAGCCCCAAGTGTCTCTTCCAAGGCCTGATTCTTGCAAATCCTCTCAGGGGTGGATTGGAGAGGAAGCAACACTGGTGAACGCCTTACCAAAGTGGCAGAGAGGGAGAGGGTGGCCCACAGAGGGCCTTCCCTTGGGGACAGAGGATGTCTTGATCCTATCCAGGGCCAGTTTCATGGGCATGAGACCTGCCCAGTCTCATGGGGCTGTGCATTTAGTAGAACCCTGTGCTTCCTTTAATGCTCTGCTGTTTTCATCTTGAAATTCTTAATAATTTTTCAACAAGGGGCACCATATTTTCATTTTGCATTGGGTCCTACAAATTGTATAGCCAAGCCTGTCCCTATAGATTACAGTAGAGTTGTGACGTGATCTTTTGCTGCGTTAACCCTACAAAGGCAAGACCCTGCATCTGCCTGGAAACCTGGACCTCTAGTGTTGAAGCAGAGATGTGGCTCAAGAGTGCGTTGCCTGGAGAAGAAGGGGGAAAAGACAGAAGGAGGTGGAAAAGAACTCTGGAGAGGTGAGGCCTTCCTGCCCTGACATCTCACCAACTTATTTCCCCACTACACAAGGATGAGATCCCCAGGGGAAAATGCAGTCGGCAGCCAGCACACACTGATGCACTTAGAGCCCAGGCCCCCCTGTGTTGTGGCCTGACCCCAAACTTGAAGGTGAAGGGACTGGGTGCCTGCTCTGGGCTGGACTCTGGGATGAGCACATTATATACATGTGCTATACAGACAATATTACATTTCCATCTTACCAAGGGCGAAACATGGGGTTAAATAATTGCCACAAAATCACAACAATCTAGAAGTATAACAAAGAAGGAAAAGGAATCACTTTTAATTCCATTATTTAGAGGTAACCACTGATAGCATTCAGTAATTTCTACATTGGGAGCCATCTCTGGAAAGATGCACAAAAAAGTCACAGCATTTATCTCTGGGAAGAAGTGGTGGAGACTGGTTTCACTTCTCCTTTTGGTACGTTTTGAATTTTGTGCCATGTACATGTAATATAAAAATGTATTATTTTATGTAAATAATAGTAAAGAGTAGGCTGTTTGGACTATATAAGAAATAAATTAGGACTCTAGTCATTTGGACTGTTTGGAGTATATAACATGATTTCTTAACAAATTAAGCTGATCCATAGTCATTTAAAATGTATTTATAAAACGTTGCTTTAACTCTACCTTCCCTGAAGCAAGCCTCCATTCTCCCGTGTTGTTCAATGCAGCCCTGGGAATCATCATAGAAATCAGCTTCCCACAGGCCCCTTGTCCCTATGCACTCACTTTGGAGTTAGAAAACCCCATATTCTAGTTTTGTGTCTACCACTTCTAGTTCTATGACCCTGAGTGAGTTACTTAACTTCTTCAAAGAAGAAGAGCCTTGCTTTCTTCCTAAGTAAAGTAAGGATACACAATTCCTTGTTCATTACTGCAAAATCCCAAAAGTTCTAAAAAGTGTTTTTTCCCTGAGTTTGGCATAAAAACTGGTTAGGTGATGAAATCTGACCTGAACTGATGTGAGGTCATTTATAGTTTTATTTATTGCACTTAATGTGACTGTTCAAACATTCACTACAGAAAAGTGACTGTGTGGTCTACATAGTGCTACCGGACCCCAGTGAGGGTATTATATCACATGTGTATGAGCTCCATAGCATCTTTACAAAGTCCAAGGAATTCTGACTTCCAAAACACATCTAGCCCAAGAGTAACAAGAAAGATAAGGTATAAAAAGTAGTAAAGCACGCAGCATTCTTCACAATAGCCAAGACATGGAAGCCACCCAAATGCCCATCAACAGATGAACAGATAAATAAGATGTGATATACATACACAATGGAATACTACTCAGCCATAAAAAAGACAAAATCGTCCCATTGGTGACAACATTGATGGACCTTGAGGGTTTTATGTTAAGCGAAATAAGTCAGACAGAGAAAGACAAACGCTGTGTGATTTCACTCATATGTGGAAGATAAACAAACAAACACATAGATAAGGAGAACAGATTAGTGGTTACCAGAGGAAAAGGGGGTAGGGGTAGGGCAAAAGGGATAAAGGGACACGTGTGTATGGTGACTGATAAAAACTAGACTATTGGTGGTGAACACGATGCAGCTATACAAAAACTGAAATATAATAATCTACACTTGAAATTTACACAATGTTAAAAGGCAATATGACCTCAATTTAAAAAAAAAAGTAGTAGAGCAAAGAAGATTGCTAATTGCTTACCTCATATCCATTCTTACCATCTTGCTTACTACAGAACTCTGACTTTATTGGGACTAGAAATGTGTTCGGCCAAAATATTCCACTTTCCAGGCTTCCTTGCAAATAGGAGTGGCCAAAAAGAGGTAATTGGAAGTGACTTTTCTCCTGGCCCTTTTTCTTACTGCCTGAATGTGGATGTGATGGCTGGAGCCATAAGATAGCTAACAGCTATCTTGAGTGTGTTTAAGCCACAGTAGTTAGATCTCTGTTAAAGGTAATACTAACTGAAGCAATGGCCTAGTAAAATGCCTGAAGACTTATAAGTGTTGTAAAAGTCCGTAAGAACACACACAAAAAGATATAGTACTCACGGAGATGTTCTTCAAGGACATGCCCAACAGGAAGGAATGAGCTGGCAACCCCTCAGATTCCATTACAGCCTGAGTCCTTGCCCTGGGAAAGAAGCACTCAGGAGTCTTATTAGTGCTCAGTTTTCCAACCAATGATGCCAGTTTCAGGGAGAGAAGGATGAGGCCTCTAGGGTGTGGGTATAGGAGCCTAGGAGGGACCTTGTCCTCCTGGAGGATGTGCAGAAAATGACCAGTCAGGGTGATGGGCTTTCACCTAACCTTGTTCCTGAACCCAGCAGGTGCTGAGAGAGCCAATCCTATAAGGTTGGAATGGGGTGGGGGTGGGGGGTTGTTGAGAGCCTTGGCTCTGAGAGGATCTGGGGAGGACTAGACATCTGGAGGGCTAGAGTCACAGGACTGAGCCCACGGCAGGCTATGGGACAGTGCGTGGTGGAGGGAAGCCTGCAAGAGCCTTCGATGGATTCACAAAGTGAACACTCACTGCTCCTAGAAAGGCTACAGAGGGGCCCACTGGGAAAGAGCAGGAAGGGTCTTGGGGGCTAGGACTGGGTAGAGGGGTCTAGAGGACCTGTTGCAGGGCTCTGAGGCCAGAGAGACCATGGAGATCTTGGGTCCCTGAGTTACTTAAATTGTTTTCTGGGGCCTAGAAGTCATTGGATTGTTAATTATGTGGTTTTCTCTGCAAAATTGCTGTGACTTCCATCAAATTACTTCTTGTTTGAATATCTATGTCATCACTTGTCACAAAAGACTTGTCCTCTTCCAAGGCATATTATAGAGCAATATTTTAGGATAATCTGTGAAGCTGGGAAAACCAGAGAGCAGTACTGTAGAAAGTGTCTTTGTTAATACAATCACAAAATATTTAAATGCCCCATAACTAGATGAAAAGGTACATTCAGAGACACCCCTCTTAACTCCAAATTCCACAATATCCTGCTAGAACTGACAACTATTTCTGCCTGAGGGTGAGTATCAAAGTTGAACTGTAAATGTGTAAGTCACATCTGTCAACTCCTCCGGGTTGTATAGAGCCTTCAGGTGCTGGGTCTGGAGCCTGAGCAAGTGTGTGCAGGTCTTCCTTTCTTCTCATCTTTGTGACTCCTTCCTCCATTCCTAGCCCTTCCCAGCTCCGTGGAGATCAAACCGCTCCCTAGACCATACAAAGCCATTGCTGGAAAAGCCACAGACACGCTGCAGCTCTTTGCTGACTGGGGCTGGGAGTGGTGCCAGGTCAGAGATTTCGGAAGGGAAACCTTCCAAATGCGGGATTAAGCTTCTGGAGCAGATGCTGCCTGTGGACTGCCAGCATTCAGAGAGCTGGGCGGGCGGCAGGCGGGGACTGTGATTTGGATAGCTCACAAAACTGTCCAACAAAGACGGATAGAGCCTGTGCCGATGGAGAGGCCGCGGAGGGGTCAGCGGTCAGGAGTCCCCGGGGGAGCCTGCTCAGTACCCCCAGACACCGGAACTGCAGTGAGCCATTTCAGACGGAAAGAAAGGGCACAGAGCAAGTGTCCTGTGGACACCTCCCCCACACCTCACCCACACAGTACTCCATGGATATTCCTCCCCCTTCCCGCTTTACACTCAGCCTCCCTATTTTGAAAATGGGAACCACTTAGTGCCTGAAATTTGCAGAGGAGTCAGGCTTTGAGAAATGGTAGAAATAAGGTTGGCACTGTATCCATAAACCACGATTCCGCACACAAAGCCCGGCTTCTGAGACACAGCTCATCTTACCGGATGCCAGCTGGAGGACATCTCTGTCCACTGGCATGTTACGATGCTTGAAGTCCTGCCACTGCTGGTTCAAAAACACTGGGTAGCTGAGAAAGGGCAAAGAAGAAGACAGAAAAGCGACAGGCCAGGAGGCCTGAAGAGATGTGGTAAAAGATACACTTTGCTGACTGCACTGATCTGCTTAAGGGCAACTTTGGGACAAAGACACGTTATCTCACAGTGTTGAGAAAAGAACACTGGGTTTGGAGTCAGGCAGACCCAGCTTTGAATCCTGGCTCTGACACCGGCTGGGTGACTTTGAGCTGGTTACTTGACTTTTCTGAGCCCCCATTTCCCATCACTAAGGCAGGCTAACGATTCCTGCCTCACAGGGTTGTTGTGAATGTGAACATGCTTTTTTACTGAGACATTGTGCACACATGTAATCTATTAGAAGCCGCAGCCCCGGTGTCATCCCTGACAATGCGTGTTAGCCAAGCAAATTCTCTCCGCTTTCGTTGTTCATCTCAGCCCAAGACCCCAGCTTGTTCTTGGGCGGTTCTTCAGAAGCTGTGGCGACATTCCTGCCAGCTGTTGAGAGGCTGGAGGCTTGGATTTCACTGAAGGCTTCAAAAGGTATTTGCATTTTGAGGCCAGTTTTCCTTTGTCATGTTTTTTCCATTTATTCTTGGCCTTTGGGAGAAGGTTTTCATCTTTCTAACTCCTCTGAAATTAATCTTTCTCTGGAAGTATTTCTTACCACCGAGGAAGATCGGGGCCTGCCCCCAGACAAATTTGCAAAGCGGGGCAGGACAGAGAAGGGAAGAAGAGGGAAAAGGTTGGAGTGAAGTCAGGAAGAGGAATCGGTGTGAGAGCCCCAAATAAAGTGCAGGGAGTCAGAGGTGATTGGAAGGGGGCCTTGAAACTGGAGGGTCACTCCCTGAGTAACTGCGGGAACCAGCAGTCCCTGTGGACATGCTTTCTCCCAGCGACTCCTGTCCCTGCCAGGGTGCAGAGCAGCCTGCCCCATGGAGCTGGGCAGGGGATGCCTATGTTGACTCTAAATTAATGTCACGTTTGCCCTCAGAGTCTTCTAGCTGCCCTTTCCATATGCCCCCCTGCTGCCTCTAGAGGCCCATGGATTTCTCACGGTAACTGCTGTCACTAAGCCCCATCTCACACACTGCCTATCACTACCCAGTGCAGGGCAGGCTTCCCGGGCGAGCCACCTGTGTAGTTGTACAAAGCCCTGTGCTCAGAAGGACCCTGCCTTGGTTTGATGCTCTTCTTCTGTCTCCATCTTGAAATACTTAATAATTTTAACTTTGAAATAGGTAAGCGTTTTATAAGTGAAATCTAATGGATCAATGGAGCATGCACGAGATAAGACGCCTGGTGGCAGCACACAGCAGGGAAGGCATCAGGAAAACACCAGTGGGCCTGGTGGCCCCGCGTGCACACGTGTGCCTGGGACAGTATGGGGCACCACTGGGCCCCAAGGTGGCTGAGCCAGACCTGGGTCCAGATTGGTGGCAGTGACAGTGGCAGCGGCAGCAGCAGCAACCACAGGAGAGAGGAAGGGATCTACAGGAAGGCAGTGCTGGGACCCTGGCAGGAGCCCTGCCTGTGGCCCTGGAGCCCAGCTTTGCAGTGTCTGGACAATAATGACTCTTGGGTCTGAGCTCCCAGACAGGGATTGCTGGCCCTTAGGCAGTAAACTTTGTCAGTAAATTGTTACAAAATAAAAGCATTTATATACAATAAGGCATATCAGGGAATTATTAAGATTCTTCAAGGAATTTAGAATCTTTAGTTTTGAAAATTTCTGCAAAATTGCAAAGCAAATATTCAACAGGCTTAGAAAGAGAAATTAGATTTAAAGATCATTGTAGACAATGGAAAGGAACACTATTTTCATATGACGCTTTGGATAAACCAATTATTAACAAGCAAGACGATATCAAAATTCATTTTTTCTTGTAAGTGAAGAATCAGCAAAAGAATGCATAAATAGTGTTTTAAATTATATACAAAAAATGAAGCCACTCTCAGTTTCTTGTAACTCCACAAGTTACAGAAAATGTCAGAGGAAACATTAACAGGCCATTGTGTAATTTTACACTTCAAATGAAATTCAGACTTGTGTGAAACTGATTTGTATGAAGAAGTAAATTTGCTCAGAAAAATTGTTCCATGAGAATCATCAGCTCTTGGGTCGGCCCCGTGTCATAGCGGTTAAGTGCCCGCGCTCCACTGCTGGCGGCCCAGGTTCGGACCCCGGGCGCGCACTGACGCACCGCTTCTCCGGCCACGCTGAGGCGGCGTCCCACATACAGCAACTAGAAGGCTGTACAACTACCTACTGGGGCTTTGGGGGAAAAAAATAAATAAATAAAAATTAAAAAAAAAATCATCAGCTCTAAATGCACTAAAATTTATATTTTGAAATCATTTATCAGAAACGTATTCCAATGTTGTCACAGCCCATAAAATACTCTTAACAGCTTCAGTCAGAATTGCATCAGCAGAAAACTCCTTCTCGAAATTAAAAATTATATTGGAGCCGGCCCAATGGTGCAAGCGGTTAAGTGCGCGCGTTCCGCTGCAGCGGCCCAGGGTTCGCTGGTTCAGATCCCGGGCGCGCACTGATGCACTGCTTGGAAAGCCATGCTGCGGCGGCATTCCATATAAAATGGAGGAATATGGGCACAGATGTTAGCCCAGGGCCAGTCTTCCTCAGCAAAAAAAGAGGAGGATTGGCAGATGTTAGCACAGGGCTAATCTCCTCACAAACAAAAAAAAAAGAAATTAAAAATTATTTACAATCTTGCATTTGCCAAGAGCAACTAACATCACTCTCAATTATATTTATTGAAAATAAAGTTGCTAGAATTATAAATTTTGATGGCCTAATAAATGAATTTGCAGAAAAGCAAGCCAGAAAACTCTTACGATCAATCAAGATCTAACATTAATAAAGTATTATTTATTGCATTATATAAAATATGACACCAAAAATACTTTTTTACAATTTGTGAGTTTATGTTGTTACTCATGTATCACTGTTACCCCATTACGTTTTATAGGTAATAAAACATTTCTAAAGGCAAAAGCTTTATATTCTAGTACCTTTAATGGCACTTCTTCCCTGCAATTTGAATAAAGGTCTCCTCCATTTTTATTTTGCACTGGGCCCCACAAATTATGTGGTCTGCCCTGTCTCAGTGTCTTGAAGGCTCTCTAGATTCCAGCGAAGCCCATAGACATATAAACTCTTATTTTTTGAGTTCTTCCAGACTCCAGAGCAGTGGTTCTAAACTGGAGGCGATTTTGTCCCTCCCCCAGGGGACATGTGGCAATATCTGGAGGCATTTTTTGTTGTCACAACTAGGGGGCTGCTACTGGCTTCTAGTGGGTGGGGGCCAGGGATGCTGCTAAACATCCTACAATGTGCAGGACAGCCCCCACAACAAGAAATTATCCGGTCCAAAATATCAGTAGTGCTGCAGAGAAAACTCTGATCTAGAGTCTCCAAGTGTGGTCTCTGGACTAGCAGAGCATCCTTGGTGGGTTGATTGAAAGGCAGACTCTCAGTCTCTACCCCAGACCCACCAAATCAGAATCTGCATTTTATGGGCCAGCCCCGTGGCTTAGTGGTTAAGTGCGCGCGCTCCGCTGCTGGCGACCCGGGTTCGGATCCCAGGCATGCACCGACGCACCGCTTCTCCGGCCATGCTGAGGCCGTGTCCCACATACAGCAACTAGAAGGATGTGCAGCTATAACATACAACTATCTACTGGGGCTTTGGGGGGAAAAAATAAATAAATAAAATCTTTAAAAAAAAAAAGAATCTGCATTTTAATAAGATTCCCAGGTGATCGGTGTGCACACAAAAGTTTGGGAGGCACTGAGGTAGGGATGTGAATCTCTAATGGTATATTTCAGACATGTGGGAGGGAGCCCTTCTCTGACCCTTCAGTGGTGCCATGTTAGGGACACCCCAAGACCACCCTGTTCCTGCCACTTTCCTCATGCTTCTTGCTCATCTCCCAAGGGCCCCCCAGGCAGTGACAGGCAGGCCCAGGTGCAGGGACACTGTGGCCGGTGTCTGGCGGCACCTCAGCCCTGGCACTCTGATGTTGAACTTGTAACCTCTGTCAAGCAAGTATGCAGAGCAAGACAGCAAGCTGGTCTCAGACCTGACAACTTCAGAGCTCTGGCCTGGCTCCAGCTGGTCCCAGGCCTCCCTCTGCGGCAGTGGGCCTGAGGACTCTGCCACATGCCTCCACCTACTAGGGACTGGTCCTCGGGCATGCCCCTGCTTTCAGAGCACAGCCTTTGAACACGCTGCTTCCTCAGCAATGCCCTTTTTCCCTTTAACTGCCTCGCCCTGAGCCTTCAAGTCTCACTCATCTGCCCCTCCTGGAGGCTTTCAGTTTTCCTCAGGGTCTGCATAGCTACCAGAGACGGGCCTGTGACCGTGGCCCAGGGTCTTCAAGGGAGGGAAAGTAAGTGAAGGGCAGGTGGAGGCTCCGTGGCTGTGGTCAGGGCTCCTGCCCGGACAAACAAATGCAGGCCCAGTGGTTACAAAGCTCTGAATTTCTCAAGAGAAGCAGGAAGTCTGGATTTTTTATGTGAAATCTTCTGATTTTCAAATGCTGGCAACTAAATAAAAAATTAAAACAAACCACAAGGCAGACCAAACCCCTCTGCAGGAGGCTAGGGCCTGAGATGGACGATTTGCTGTCGCTGGGCTATGTGAACACTTATCACGTTGTGTTGTGATTATCTGTGGACATCTTTGTCTCCCCACTCAGCCTAGCGGCAGCTTGAGAACAAGATCTGGAACAAAGCAGTCCTCAGCACATACTCAGTAGTGAGTGAATGAGTGAGTGAGTGAAGGCTGCTGCTATGTGTTGTAGGCTCTGGACATCCCGTGGGATTAAAGCCATGGTTCTTAACCGGCAGTGTCACCCCCTAGGGGTTGTTTGGACACCTGTGGGGGTGGTTTGGTTGTTATGATCATTGACGACACCATTGGCATTTAGTGAGTGGAGAGTCAGGGTGATAAAAATAATATCGTGCACTTATTTTGTGCTCACTGTGTGCCAGACACTGTTCCAAACACTTTATTGAAATGAACTCCTTTAATCTTTACAACAGCCTTACAAGGTGGATACTGCCATCATCCTCATTTCACAGATAGCGGGTGGGGTGGGGATGCTAGTGGGTCTGCAATGGACAGGGCAGCCCCGCACAGTGAGGCAACATCCTGTGTTCCACAGACTCTTGTATGCCCCCCTGAATGTTTATGTAGAAAAAAAAAAAGAAAACCTATTCATAACGATCAGAAATACGACTATCATATAAATTGTGGGAAGAGTGTGCTTCATTTTTTAGCACTTTGCCAAGAGCTCACCATTTCAGAAAAATCACACGGCAGCCAGCAACATTGCTCAAGGCGTCTGAGTCACTAAAACCACACAGCTATGTCTGTCTGCACTGATACTTGCCAGAGTCATGGTGATTCTAGGTGTGAGCATTGGATTGATTGATCGGTTGATTTTTTTTTTTAGTAAACTTCTCATTGAATAACTATGTACTTCAAAAAAGTGAACAAATCATAAGTATATACTGTTATGAACTTTTGCAAAATGAACACACCTGTGTAACCAGCATGCAGATCAAGAGACAGAACATTCTCAGCACCTTGGAAGTCCCCTCATACTCCTTTTTAGTCAAAATTCCTCCTGAAGGTAACTATCATCCTAACTTCTAACATCTTACATTAATTTTGCCTATCTTTGACCTTTATATAAATGGAATCATATAGTGTATACATTTTTGTGTCTGGCTGCTTTCAGTCAAAATCGTATTTGTGAGATTCATCCATGATGTTGTGTGAAATTGGAAGTTTGTTCCTTCTCATTGCTGCATAGTATTCCAGCATATGGACATACCACAAGGTATTTATCCATTCTACTGTAGGTGGACTTTTGGGTTGTTTCAGTTTTTGGCTATTGGGAATATGGTGCTGTGAACATTCTTTTGATAGATGTCTCTTGGTGAACATATGTATGAATTTATTTAATTGTTTTGTAATTACATGTATAGGCAGATTATTTTATCTGTGATTTTCATTTCAAGGTAAGTAAGGGGATATTACAAAATACTTGCTATCCAAAGGAGGCATAGGTTCTGAGAAAATAGTTGAGACCCTCTGGTTTGAAGCAGGTGCTTCTGTCCGTAGTCCATTTGTCTGTTCCAAAGGATTGTCCCTGCTGTCCTGTGCTTGGTGCTGGGGAGTGATTTGAGAATCGGGCCCTAAGGCTAGAGGGCAGAGGCCTGCATTCTCAATCCCACCACTAGAGGTCAGGCATTCACAAGAGACTGGGGACCCACTGTTTCAGGCAGGCTTCCTCTCAGGTTCCTGCCCCTTCTTCTCCCTTGGTAACTGGGGAATCCCACTCTCCCCGGGGGAATTAAAAAAAAGAAATCTTTGTAGCACACCTCAGTGGAGGCAGATGGAACTGATGCACTTTTAGGCATCAAATATTTTTCACCCATCTTCCCTGTTAAATGCAGAATCTCTAGGGTCTGGCTGCCTCCTAGGAGTACCCCAGTGCTCCCTGCCCTCACTCACTCTACTGGCTTCGCTGGTGAGCTTACCTAGCTGGGCGACTGGTGCTGGGTTCACTGTTCCTACATGGTGGCTTCTGCAGACACACGTCCTAGTAAATGTTTAACAACTTGTTCTGGGAGTGCAGGCTGATTTGCAGTGTTTGCTCATTTCCGTGGTGTTTCCGTACTTCTACCACGTCTGATTTCAAGCGTTCAATGAGATTTCATTGAACGCAGAGTTGGGAAGAGGTGCTAAGTAACATAATATTATATAGTATTTCCACCATACAGATGTAATCGATGTAAGTAAACTTGAAAGAGTAGATAAGAGTGCAATGTAGTAAAATAATTAGGAAGTGATAAGTTTGGGATACTTATCACTTTAAAATGATAATTTATTTAATTTTACATATATAATTTAATTTTTAATAAAGCCCGTGTTTAACAACCAGATCACAAAAATCTTGGAAACTTTACAGTTGGTTCTTGGGAGACAGTAGAGGCAGAGTCCCACCCACCACTGCAGGTAACCGGCTCTGGTCCACCTTTAAAAATCACGTTTGGGGCCGGCCCCATGGCTTAGCGGTTAAGTGCACGTGCTCCGCCCCTGGCGGCCCGGGGTTCAGATCCTGGGGGCGCACCAACGCACCACTTCTCCTGCCATGCTGAGGCCGTGTCCCACATACAGCAACTAGAAGGATGTGCAGCTATGACCTACAACTATGTGCTGGGGCTTTGGGGGAAAAAATAAATAAATAAAATTAAAAAAAAAATCACGTTTGTCTTTTGCAGTGTAAATTGCAGTGGTATTCCGTAAGAGGTAGGCAGGCCTGTCCCTGCTACTTAGTAACTGTGGCCTTGGTTTTATCTTTAACCTCTCTGTACCTCTGTTTCCTCATCTGCAAAATGAAGATAATAGTATTCATACCTATTTTTAGGCTACTGCAAAGATTAAATGAGATCACCTAGGTAAAGCTATTAGCACAGTGCCTGGCAGACAGTATGAGGTACTTAATAAATTGGAGCTTCTTGAGGGTTAATTAACATGCCTCAGGGGTAAAGCTGCACCTTGGGTTCTGTCATCAGCATCCTCAAAATCCTCTGAGTATAGCCAGAGTGTCTGGCTCCTGACCAGCCAAAAGGGGACTGACGCTAATGGGCCAGCCAACAGGCTCTTCAGAGAGGCAGTGGCTGCCAGAGTTTCACAGCCCCGCCTCTGCCTCCACCGCTAAGTCACGTGAACATGAACAGTCAGGGCAGCCTTGAGGAAGAAAGTCAGCAAGAAAATGTGGTGTCAAATGACCCAGAGCAGTGTGGGTGGGGTTCGTGGGCTGATTCTGTCTGGAAGGGCCTCAGGCCATCGCTGCCCCCAGTCCCTTCTTCTTCCCCGATGGCTGCCTCCCAGAGTCACTGCCCAGCCCTTGGGCAAAGGGTAGGGAGGAGAAGCAGCTGACCAGGCTGGCTGGCACCTGTGGAGGGAGGATCTGGGCAGTAACATCTGAAGACACAGCAGGTAGACACTCTCTGCTACCTTGACTTTTCTTTGAGTGTAAAATGGGGCTAATACTTTTACCCAGCCCACCTGGTCTGCATCAGGGATAAAAAATGTCATCAAAGGGGCTGGCCCGTGGTGTAGCGGTTAAGTGCGCGCTCCGCTGCTGGCGGCCAGGGTTCGGATCCCGGGCGCGCACCGATGCACCACTTGTCAGGCCATGCTGTGGTGGTGTCCCATATAAAGTAGAGGAAGATGAGCACAGATGTTAGCCCAGGGCCAGTCTTCCTCAGCAAAAAGAGGAGGATTGGCATGGATGTTAGCTCGGGGCTGATCTTCCTCACACACACAAAAAAATATTGTCATCAAAGAGTTGTCAGTGCTTCAGAAAAGCAGGAGGGGCTGGGTGGCCCTCTTCCACACACCTGCTGACTGGGCAGTGTCAGATGCACACCGCCTTGGGTGCACATTTTCTAGGGCTGGCGTCAGAGTTGGGGTTGGCAGGGGATCATAGTTGCTGTTCTGAGCCCTGACCTCTGCAAAGCCCCCTCTGATCAGTGGCCAACAGGGATTGGGCCACCAAGCCTGGCTCTCACAGGCTCCTGACACACTCTGAGGCGGGGTGCACTGGGTGACGGTGCAGGCCCACATATTCAGACAACCTGAGCTCAGGCCTGGCCCACCCATCTTGGACTTTGACTTTCTGAGGTGATGGTGGCTTGAAGACTTCCACCTCCCCTGGAGTCAAGCGAGTTTACTTCTTTACTTTTACAGGGCTTTGAAAGCTGCCCAAGGAGTCTTGAATTGAAACCAAAAAACTCATGCTAATTCCCATCTGAGGTCAGACAAGCCAGTAATCTGCCTCAATTTCCTTATAGGTAAAACTGAGGGATCAGAATGTCTCATTTTATGAGGGTGTTGTAAAGATAAAATGAGCTGGTGTGCAAGAAAGCACTTTTAAAATGATCAAGAGATATGTAAGGACAATTTGGTTATTATTTGCTATTTTTATTGGGGGTAGGAAGAGCTGCATGATTTATTTGAAAAAGTGTGACTTTGGAACAGACAAGAATGAATTCTGGGTTTGCAACATACATGCTATATGGTTTTTGATGTCACAAAAATCTCTCTGAGCCTGTTTCTTCATGTGTAAAATGGTGTTGATGATACTTAACTTGGAGGATTGTTGTCAAAATTAGTGGTTACATGTATAAAGTGCCTATTAAGTACCTGGCACACAGTAGGTGCTCAATAAATAGTAGCTGTCATTCCTGCTGTTATACATAATAGCGGTAGCAGCAGAGATACCATGTAGTAATTCTGAACCTTTACTCTTTACTTTCAGGGAGCCAAGCTCCTCTTTCCTGCTCTGTAAGTGGCAGAGGCACAGGCTCCGAGTTAGATTCCTGGGAGAGGGAGAAGGAGAACCAGGCTGTCTGACCCATACCACTGAGTGACTGACTCATCCCAGTTTGCCCAAGATTGTCCTAGTTTTAGCACC
Organism: Diceros bicornis minor; assembly: GCF_020826845.1. Taxonomy (NCBI): domain Eukaryota; kingdom Metazoa; phylum Chordata; class Mammalia; order Perissodactyla; family Rhinocerotidae; genus Diceros; species Diceros bicornis. The sequence goes on from NC_080763.1 coordinate 18,062,922, forward strand.
AGGAAGTCCCAAGTCCCTGGAACTCCCTTAGCCCCAGGCAAACTGCGATGATTGACTCCTCTGCTCACCACCAACCTAGGTCTAACCCTCAAGCCATTTTCCAGTGCCTAGACTTAAGAGTATGAAGATTTATACTGAAAATTTGGAAGGATCCAGGAATATTAGCTCAAAGAGCCAGCTTAAGTCCTTTTAGAAGCAAGCAGAGTCTAAATAAATAAGTGAAAACAAAAAATTAGCTCTGGTCTTAAAATTCATTATGTTAGGTGTAAGACAAAAAAAATAATTTGTGAAGATCACATATTGTATGATTCCATTTATATGAAATGTCCGGAATAGGTAAATCTATGGAGACAGAAAGCAGATTATCCGTTGCCTAGGGCATGGGGTGGGGAGGAAATGGGAAGTGACAGCAAATGGGCATAGAGTTTCTTTTTAGGATCATGAAAATGTTCTAAAATTGATTGTAGTAATGGTTGCACAACTATGTAAATATACTAAAAACCAATGAATTGTACACTTTAAATATACAATTATACATTTAAACTGAATAGTATGGTATGTGAATTGTACCTCAATAGAGCTGTTAAATTTTAAAAAATATTTTTAAAAATTTTAAACAATTTTTTAATAAAAAAGAATCAATGGTTCCTCCCATTTGAAAATCTCTAAATCTAAATTATTCTTAACCCTCATCTTGAGAGTTATCTCTTTAATGGCATAAAAATATTTAACCTAGGCCAGGGAATACCATTTCCATTTTGCAGATGAGACAAGCAAGGCCCATACGCAGAATCTAACAGGGGCTTTTGCTCAGTTCTGTAGAGGAGGCCAGTGGAACCTCAGGCGGGTGGGGAAAGCAGGGGGAGGAGAGGCCGAGGAGCCAACATTTACAAAGGGAGGAAAGACACTCATCTCTGATCCTGGCAATATAAAGCAGAAGGAATGCACACTAACCCAAGGCTCATCCAAAATGCCACAGAAGGCCAGAGGAGCAGCTCTGGAAAGCTTGCAAAGGGTAGGCGGGGAGGGCATTGCAGGCAGAGGGAACAATGTGGTCATGAGCTCTGAGATGTGAAAGCAGGTAGCTTGTCAGAGGTGCACAGGTGGTGTGGGGAGGCTGGAATGTGGGGTGTGTGGAGGTATGGGGAGGATTTGCGCCAGATTGTGGAGAGCACAGGACACAGTCCTTGCTCTGACTTTGATTTCCTTCTGTGGACACTAGGGGGTCCAGTGGAGGATTTTTAGGTAGTGAGTAACAGACCTGCAGAGGGTCTCAGAAGCCATTTTACAATGTGAGAGGTCACGGAGTGGGTTAGTGGCCAAACCGCTGTGCAAAGTCAGAGGCTCCGATGCCCAGCCTTACCCATCTTCCACTACACCAAGCTGCCTTCGAGGATGATCTGTCCTCTCTTCTTTTCATCTGTCTTCTCTAATCCCACCCCCCACCCCACAGTGCCCTGCCCCTTTTCCTTGCTTTCTTCCTCCTTGTCCCCTTTCTGGACTTTGGGTCTGTTGGGGTGTTCCTGAAGTTGGAGGCAGGGTCGTTGAGCTCTGTTGCAGACCCAGGCAGACCTAATGTTTGCTTTTCAACCCCCTAGTGGTCCCGGCAATGCAGCCCCAGTAGAGGGGGCAAATGAGTAGGAAGGGGAGGTGTCCATCTTCTCAGGTAAGTCTGGACCTAGGAAGGCAAGGAAGAAAGAAGGCAGAGCAAGGACAGTCTCTTGGAAAAGGTAGGAACAGCCACAGGTTCTGTGGGGCCGAGAGGGGAGGGTTCTCTTGGGTATGGGTGTGTGTGCATGGGGGGAGGGGCGCTCTGCTTGCCTTGTTGGCGCTATCTCAAGGACAAGCTCTGTTAATTCATAGCCCTTTCCCAGAGAATCTACTAGAACTAGGCTTGGTGAGAGGCCCTGAGGCGAGTATCTTTGTCCAAACAGCATTTGAGAATAGCGGCGTGCTTGACCTAGCTGCAGCAAAGGCCGAAGTCCATGGGTCCAAGCACAGACTATGGCACTGATTCTCAGCAGGAGCGCCTCAGCATTTATTGAGCACCTCTGAGACACGCACTGTCCAACGCCTTGGGGCACAACGATAAAAAGTCAGTCATCGCCATCAAGGGGCCACAAGCCCTGTAAACACGTAAACGGAGGACTTAGCTCCCAGGGCCACAGTGAGACATCACCAATAAAAGGTGTGGCCATACAGCGCACAAACTGCTCCATAGTCTATGCTGGAAAACAGCCCAGGAGGCAAGGCTCAGGATAGGACATAAAGTTAGGGGTGTGGCGGAGTTCTAGCCCCGACACTGCCAGTCCTGGCTCTGAACCTCAGTGTTCTCAACCTTGAGACTCGTTGTGTGCTTTAGTGCGCTGAGGAATCACTTCGGAGTGCTTGTTAAAACAGAGATTCCAGAGTCCGACTTTACTGAATCAGATGGGCTGAAGATGGGACTCTGAATCTGCATTTTTACACCCCCCCCCCCCCCCCCCCGCCCAGGACAATTCTGAGGCTGGTAGGCTACGCACCAGAGTTGCAGAAGTACTGCTTAATAGGGAGATAATGACCTGCCTCAGCCTCAGCCACAGGTCAGGCAAGCCATTCAAGAGCTAATAAGGCGACGCGCGTGAAAGCGCCTTGTAAACCTGAAAGCAAACCAATTCTTTGCACATAATAGTAATCCAACAATCCAAATAATATCCCCCAAATCCAAATAATAATAATAGTAAAAGAACTGGAGAGCACACTGCAAATGCGGCGCACTCGCAGTCGGTACCACGACCCAGTTCACTCCAGTGCAGGCGGCGCGACTGTCTCTTTAAGGCTCCCCCCGCCCCCTCCGCAACCCAGTCTCGCTTCCCGCGGGGCGCGCGGCCCGGCCGGCGGCGCGTGCGTGCTGGCAGCCGTCGACCGGCGGGGCCTCCCAGCGGGGCGGTCGCGGCGGCGCGACGCCGGCGCTTGTTGCGTGCGCGCCTGGCCCCGCCCCCTGCCCGCCCCTTCCCCTCCCCCTTCCGCGGGCCTCCCCCGCCCGCACGGTACAGCTGGGCCAGTGACGCGGGCGCCGCCGCTGCTACCGCCGCCGCGTTCCATTCTCCTCAGCCGGCGACAGCCTCGCCTCCTGCCTCCCGCTTCTTCCTCTCGCAGCGCCAGCCAGACGGGCACGCCGGGCCTCGCTTAGAACCCAGAGGGCTGCGGGCGCGCGCGGGCGGCGGAGCGGATCCCGGCGCCGCGGAAGCTGCGAGCGCCCCCCTCCCGGAGGTCGCCGCCCCGTTCCCCGAGTGAGTTGTCACCGCGGCCGGGGGCGGCGGGGGCGGGCATTGTGTCCCTGGCGCGCCCGGCCGGCTGTCAGGGCGCGGGGCCGGCGCGCACCGCCCGGGGGGACGCGGGGGAGCCCGGCGTCGGCTGCCCTCCGCGCTGACCCCGCTGTCACCCGGCCGCGAGCCCCGCGCTGGCGTGGGCCGGCCGGGCGCGGTGCCGGGAGGGCGGCCGGGGGAGGCGGGCGTGCGGGCGCGCGGGGCTTGTGCGAGGGCGGGAGGAGGACCGGACGGCCGGTTTGCGGCTGGGGCTTGGTGGCCGGGATCAGGGCGCGCCGTCCGGGCCTCGCCGGGCGTGCGGGTGCGCTCCCCGCCCGGGGGTTCAGGGTGGAGACCACACTTTGCGGGTCGCTGGAGAGGAGGTAGGCGGAGGCCCTCTTTCTGTATTACTGTTGTCATTGCTCTTTCCAACCGACTAAAGCTGCGGGTCCTGCGCCGGGCAGGGAGTATTGGCGACAGTGGATTTCCTGAGGAAGCCTTGGAGCCCGAGTGGGCGAGCACTGGAGCTTTCTGGAGCCCCCGCGCCTCGTCTGCTCTTTAATCTCGAAAACTTTTCTTGTTATCCGGGCTGAGACTCACCGAAACCACTTCCTGTTTATATATGTAGACTTTCTTTTTTACTTCTGGGTTTTAGAGACTCCAGATATTAGTGTAGGGCCGACCCTCCCGCAGGGTTGTGGCCGTGGGGCTGCAGCAGTGGAAAAAGTTACCTATAACGAAATTAGGAGGAGGAGGTGGTTTTGGGGACCGTAAGACCCAGGAGGAAAGAGGCGTCAAAGGGAAGCCTTCGGCTGGTTTGAGGGAAGTTCGCGTCTTGGCAAAAAGGCCTAATGCTGCTGTTCCCACAGAAGGTTCTCTCAGTGGAGGGCGGCATGCTGGGCTTCGTTGCTCTTGCTCACTGGGCTCCTGTGTGCTCTGTGCAGATGCAGTGAAACGACCCAGTTCAGTTAAATCATAGGCATTTACTCCCTTTCCAGATCTACAGAGATGGGAAGTGTGTCTTTCTATCCTTCACAGTGGTTAATTCTTCACAGTGGTTAATTCATTTGTTGCTCTTTAAATTCCTCTGGTTGAAGATAGATGTATGAATGATGCATACCCACACCTTTTCTGTTTTGGGAATTCCACACCCAAATTGTCATTATTTAGTGGAGGCTAATAGAGACATGTGCTTGGCATTCAGTTTTGAATTTTCAGGGCTTTGGTTTTTAGCTAGATGCATATTCAAGTCGGTGAGGGGCAAGGTATGTCTATCTCCCCCTCAATAAAGGTATTTAATAATGCAACAGTATTAGCAATAATAGGGAAAAGTTATTGAGGATTTACTGTTTACCAAGCTTTGTGCTAAGAACTTTACTTTCTTGATCTCATTTAATAAACAACAAACTTTTGAGGTAGATACTGTTATTATTCCCATTTTTCCAGTCAAGACCAAAGCCAAACAAATTCAGTTCAAGGTCACAAAGGTGGCTTGTGGTGGAGACCACACTCTTAACTACTAGAGTGTACTGTTAGTTTCTAGTTTGCTTGCTTTTTGGCAAAATTGAATCTGGAGGCTTTCCAGAACCTTTTCAGAGCACTTCTTCAGACTCTTTCTCAGATCAGGAGCATCTTTAACTCTTTCTCCAAGGTACTCATTTATGGTATGTATGCACAGCATTCATTTGTTCATTCATTCAGTACTCACAAGTATTTATGTGCTACAGAATGTATGCCAGATACTGTGCTAGGTATTGGGGATACTGTAGTGAGTAAGACAGAACTCAGCCATGCCATCATGTACTTCACAGTCTTTAAGTCAATTTATTTTGGTTTATGTTGTTCATTTTCATTGGTGGCCATTTGTTGCTTAAGTAACTTCTGCCCATTGAGTTAAAAGAGGACAGTACTGGTATGAGGCCTGATATATAGGACTTCCTGTCTACAGAGTGAATTTTTGAATACTGTAGTAGAAATGGCATGTGAAACAAATCCTCACCTACAGCTAAAAGGGGACCAGTCCCTGGGTACTCAGAGTAGGGCTGCCTACCCTCTGCCCTGCAGTGTTTAAACCCTGAGAGCAAAACCACTGTCAAATGGCAGAGTTCTGCTTGTTTGCTGAGGCCTGCCTTCTCAAAGCTCAGAATTTGGGCGGATAGAAAGAAAAGAAAGAAAGGTGGAATTAGGTGTTACAGATGCAGGCTGTCAGATGAAGAGACCTCAGCGCTTTGTCTGATTTCCTGGCAGGTCTGCATTGTGTGGCGATTGAACATGTGCTCTTATGTAATGGTGCATCTCCTGGCAGGGGATTTTCTCCTTTGCTGTTGCTAGGGCAGCAATTCCTACAGCTGCCCTGCCCCTCCATACAGATACCCATGCACCCTCCAAAGGTAATAATTCACCTGGCTTCTTGAAAGTAAGAACTTCTTTCAAGTTTATTGCTACTAAGCATTGTTTCACTCCCTCCATGCTTTCTCATCCCCCAGATAAAAACTTGCCTTTTGTTTCGAATCTTTCCTTGTGTTCTTTTTCCATATCTTTAGCTCTTCTGACAACCAGGATACTAATGGTATCTGTCTGTGGGCTTGGAGAATTACAGTATCTTTGAAAAAATTAGTGAGTCACATAATCTTTCTGGTTTGCATACCAAAACAAGTGAACTGGGGAGAATGTCTTTAGCAGAGCCGGTTGCCTGCAGAGAAGGAAGGCCAGGTAACACATGTGCTTGTCTTTCCCCTCTAGTTCCCCATTTACCAAGGACAGTTCATGGAGAGGCAGCAGCAGGGCTGTAATGCCCCCTTACAGGCCTGAAATCCCCCCTTATAGGCATGAATGTCAGCAGATCCACTGGGCCCGGTTGTCGTAATGGCCATGCATGAAGCATTTTACTGAGCTCCTGAATTGACGTGTGATCTCCTAGTTGAAGCTGACAAGCAGGGTTCATTTTTTCCTCTTCTATCTGCCTTGACAGTAGGGAAGTCTTGTTTAGGGGGCACTACTTCAAGCAGTAGGAGAAAGATGAGAAGGAATAAATAGAGGAACAAGCCCAGTGCCCCCCCCTGCCCCGCTTTTTTTTAAACTTTGAAAGCACATATTGCTCCAGTGCAGACATGAGCGTTGAGGGTTAGGACACTTGGGTTAAGGGTAAACTTTGGAACAAATGCGTATATGATAATAGAGATGCATTCCTTTGGTTTCTCCCCAAGATGGCTTCAGTCTAGGGGCCACACACATATCCCACCATAGTGAGACTTCATGTAGTGGAATGGTTTTTTAAAAATTAATATTCTTGGGGCCAGCCCCGTGCGTAGTAGTTAAGTGCGCGTGCTCCGCTGCTGGCAGCCCGGGTTCGGATCCCGGGTGCGCACCGATGCACCGCTTGTCAGGCCATGCTGTGGCAGCGTGCCACATAAAGTGGAGAAAGATGGGCACGGATGTTAGCTCAGGGCCAGTCTTCCCCAGCAAAAAAAGAGGAGGATTGGCATGGATGTTAGTTCAGGGCTGATCTTCCTCACACACAAAAAAAATAAATAAATAAAAATTAATATTCTTAAGTTATGTTGCCACATTGCAGGAAACTTGGAAACTAGAGCAGTGAGAAACAGTGCCTGTAATGTGGGAAGGGGTTGTTCCATATTGGTGGGAGTGAAGGATGCAGTGTGAGTTTGGGGCTGGGGGTTTTGTGATGGTATTTGATGCTGCTAACAGCTGTGGATCTGAGACCAGTGAAGCAATTTCAGGACAGTGTTGGGGTGACCGTCCTTAAGCATCAAGATCTGTTCACTCCCACCCTGGCTAGGATTCAAGGCAACAGCCGTTGTTCCCTTGGATGATTGCAAGTTCGTGAGCGTGTCTGTGTCAAGACCTTTATCTGTAAAAGTAGAGGTTCGGGGGACAGAGTGCCTCTTACAAGTCTTAGGTTTTAGCGGCAGAGCCTGTCAGGTGCCTGTGGATGTTTCCTTTTCTTTATGCTCACGTGTGTCTGTGACGGTGTCCTTTTTCTTCCCTTTTAGTCCTTTGGCCTAGAAACCAGCAGGGTTCCTCTATTTGCTCTCTCATCCTCTGGTTCTTACCTGAGTGTGGAAGTCTCCGCTCTGCTGGTAGACCTTGCAGTGGCATTGAGCTGGGTCACTTCAGCCGTGAAAGGCCACCTGTGCTGTTAGGGCTGGGGGACAGTTGAGTGTGTGTGAAGGTACTGGTATAGCAACAGCAGAAAATGCAGCTGTAGTGAGAACTACAGACTCTGGTGTTGCTGTGATATATTCTGCCTCCCTGGCTCTTACATCTTAAAAAAGGAAAATAGCCACCCTTGAAACATCTGAAGGCTGCTTGCCAAGAATCAGAAACAGGATATTATTGAAGCATTTTTCTCAAGCAGAAACAGATGTCGTTCCCTGTTACTGTCGCCAGTGTTAGTAGATCCTTAAAATTACCTGATAGCAGCGTGCTCTTAAATGTACTCCCCTCCTCCCCCACACACAAGTGTTATACTTTTGGGCAGGGCCCCATTGCTTGATTTGGGGGAAGTTAGCCTAGGATTCCTGATGACAGTAATAGGTTCTCAGTGGGTTTGCAGATTGCAGAGGTGGTGACTTACAATTCTTTATTACTCAGAAAAGGATCTTCTGTGGTGAGAAGTTACATGATTTGGGATTCTTTTCTCCTGTGGTTGGCGATTGGACACAAAACCTCAGAAAAGAGACATGAATAGGTGCTGTTTCCCAGCTCCCTTTCTTTCTTACCGTTCTTTCCTAAGGAGGGGGAACTTCTAATCTTTCCAAATCCAGCCTCCTGCCAGCAGTGACTTGCCCTCACCCACAGAAGTTTAAGATTAGACCGTGGAATTGCCCTGTGTGTAGACTCTCCTTGCTGAAATTTTGGCTAGACTAGCCTTCGGCTTCTGACAGAGCCAGTAAAATGAAACTGGCTTCTGGGAATGGTATAGGATCTGTTTATCCCATTTTTCCTTCTTTGGGTTGTTCTCAGTTGATCTCAATAAACTAAGGGGGTGGAAGTTTAAAAAAGGGAACTTGCACAAGAGAACAAAGTGGTTTTACTTATTTTGCATTTTAAATTGAGTCAAGGCAAACTCTCTGAGGAAAGACTGAGGGGGATTTTTAAATTTTTTTAAATTGTCACTACACTGGGACAAGATTATAGAAAGCTTGGAAAATAAAGGGGGAGAAAATCACCATGATTCTGCCATCCTAACACAAACATCATTTCCATGTATTCTATTTTTTCTATCTTTTAGTTGGTAATCCCTGTGCATTTAATTTTGTATTCTATTTTTTTCATTTAGCATTATACCATAAACATTTTCCTGATCACAGCACATAGCCTTTATAATTATTTTTAATGGCTTTATAATATTCCATCAAATCACCTATGATTTAAGTACTCTCTTTATACATGTAGTTTTTTTTTTTTTTGTGAGGAAGATCAGCCCTGAACTAACATCCATGCTAATCCTCTGCTTTTTGCTGAGGAAGACCGGCTTTGAGCTAACATCTATTGCCAATCCCCCCCCCCCCCCCCCGCAAAGCCTCAGTAGATAGTTGTATGTCATAGTTGCACATCCTTCCAGTTGCTGTATGTGGGATGCGGCCTGAGCATGGCCGGAGAAGCGGTGCATCAGTGTGCGCCCGGGATCCCAACCCAGGCCGCCAGTAGTGGAGTGCACGCACTTAACCGCTAAGCCATGGGGCCGGCCCTATACATGTAGATTTTTTGTAAGTTTGCTCAAGGGGATTTTTTTGGAAGGGTGATTTTATTTTGTCATATATATAGATATATTTTTAAAGCAGCTTTATTGAGACAATTTATATATTATAAAATTCACCCCTTTAAAGTGTACAGTTCAGTGGATTTTAGTATGTTTACAGAGTTGTATAATCATCACTGTAATCTGATTTTAGAATATTTTCATCACCCCAAAAAGAAACCCTGTTAGTAGTCACTCTCTATTCCTCTACAATGCCCCCAGCCCACGGCCACCACTAATCTACTCTCTCTATGTAGTTAACCTATTTGGACATTTCATATAAACAGAATCATACGATATATGGTCTTTAGCAGTTGACTTCTTTCACTTAGCGTAATGTTGCTGAGGTTTATCCATGTTGTAGCATGTATCTGCTTCACTCCACTTTATTGCTGAATAATCTGTTGTATAGACATACCACATTTTGTTTATTCATTCATCACCTGATGGACCTTTGGGTTGTTTCTGTTTTTTGGTTATTATGAATAATGTTGCTATGAACGTGGACGTATATTTTCATTTCTCAGGGAGAGAATTTAAAAGCTGCATCCATATTTCTACTTTGGAATTAACATTCTACTTGGTTATGCAGTTTGGGGAAGAACAGTGTTATAGCAAAATCTCTTGGTCCTGTAGTGTTGAGAATATTGCCCTCAATTAAGAAAAGATGTTACCAAAAAAAAAAAAAAAAGAATCATGTGTTGATGAAGTTTGAACTCTCCAGTAGGATTATTTCCAAATCTTTGGCACAGAACTTTAAACTGTAGTGAGAGTTGACAGATGCAGTAGTGCCTAAATTCAGTGCACATGTAGTGCTCCTTTAAAAAAAAAAAAAAAAAAGAGGCTTTTCAGTGTGAAGCCTCAGTTCTAAATCGTGCCATTGTATTTTATGGAGAGAACTTGACCATGAACCCCGTAGAGCCTTCTTTATCAAATGTAATTTATAGTTCTCAGAATCTTTTTCTTTCCTTGTGAAAAATTCCATGCCAGGGTTCTGTGCACTTGCTTGGAGGCTTCTGCTAGGCTGGGGAGTGGAATGCTTACTGAATCGAGAGCCCACCAGTGAGGTAGAGGGAGGGAGAGGGCTGTGAGTGTGGTTAAAATGTAGGTCTGAGAAAGAATGCTCTTGAGGACAGCTCTCACAGGGCTCTTGCTGGTGGACCTCAGTTGCACCCGAGGTTAAAAATATACATCATGCCAGACACAAAGAGGAACAGATGGTGCTGCTGGGAGTGTCATTTCCTCTACAGGATCTGCCCCTGGGTGGTTTTACATTATACCAGCCGTATTACTGAAATAATGCAATGCTTCCTTTTGCCCTTGTCCTAATTGGAACTACTAGCATTTGTGATCAGTAGCTGGTCTTGCTTTTCCTGCTCCTAGATCCCTACCAAAATCTCTTGAAAGTATGCATGTGCAGGCCACCTAATTTTTTTATCAGAGGGTCAAGATGGTTCCACCCCAGAGAAACATGTGGGACATAGGGCACATGCCCTTTGTCCAGCAAGCTGGACAAAAACCAGGAACCTGAATTATCTTTTCCTATCCCTGTATTAGGTTCCTGTACCTGGAACCAAACCCAAGGATCAGTCTTTCCAGAAAGTTCCCTCGTGTGTGTGTAAATGTGTGTGAATGCAGCCATAACATCCCTGCCACAATTCATTGCCAAAAGTTTGGATTTGGAGTGGGCCCCACTTGTTAATGCAAATTCTATTCCCAAGTCCTAGGAGTCTCAAAAGGCTGAGTGAGCTGAGATGATTCTTATCTGGAGATCGAATTCGTGACTGGAGTGTCCAGATGTTACCAAAACTCCTTGCATGGCAAACCAAGTATGTGACGAGAGAGACTCTGTAGGCTCATGAAATGCTAGAGTCGGAAGAATGGGACTTTGAGGATCATCTCATTCTACCTACTCACTTTACAGAAAGGAAAAATGGGAACTGGATGCTTAGAGCTGACTTCCTTGAATGGTGACAGGGCCAGGGGAGAAGCCAGGGCTCTTGATTCCTAGGCTAGTGCTTTTTCTACCCCGGTGTGATCAACTTCTCCTCTGGGCCTGTCCCAGGAAAGGGGATCTGGACCCCAGCAGGGTGTGTGGTTTATATTGTTAGGAGAAATTCATACCCCTTCTGTAATTGTGGTTTTGAGTCTAATAGTGAAATTACAGAGGAGAGTGAGTCTTTAAGGGAAGACCTGTTCTTAAAATGGGTGCCATTGTTTTCAGGCTGAGCTTACTTAACTATTTTATCTTTGTACTGTGCTTTTTTTTGCAATTCAAAAAATACCACTTGACTCTAGGCCAATGGGATGTGTTCTCTGAGTCTTTTTCTCCTTTGAGTCCCCCTCGCCCAGGTGGACAGTGGCAGGTGCTGGCAGCATCCCAGCTATAGTAGGACTGCTTGATAATTGGGAACACGCTGTCTGGGAGGGCTAATGCTCCCTCCCTCCCATCCCATTAGCAGACCAGAACCCTTCACAGCTGTGGTTCTGATTTCCTCAGGTTTATTTTATGTGGGATCCCAAATGCATCCAAATGCAGTGTGAACACACATCTCTAACTAGCCACGAAGGAAATAAGCATCCTGGGCTGAGGTCATATGTGCTCCCTTTCCCCATCCCAGAGAGTGAGCAAGCAGTTTTATGTTCAGTGGGTGCTGCTCTTTCAGTTGCCATGCTCAAGACATTTCCAGAGAATTAATGAGTGGTATGTTGACTGGTCCACACCTTTATCAATCCTTGATTCCCATCTGCCTCTAGGTAGAAACTCTGCCATGGGAAGGCCATCTATCTCTTCATTTCAGTTCTATGGGGATTTTGCTTGTTACACAGTAGGATGGCAAGAAAACAGGGTCTGGATTTCATTGAGTTTCATAAGAGTTCATTGGTCCATCTTGTTTTCTCTTTACATGCACCTTCAAGTCATAATAATTTGTGAGCTGATAATCTGGTTGGGCTGTGACGTCAGGCTGGTGGAAGGTAGGTAGATGATTGCTGCAGAAACCAAAAGGAAGTAAATCTAGTCATTTGTTTGGCAAGTATTTAGTGAATGCCTGTGGTTGGTGCTAGGTATACAGTTGTGAACAAAGAACAAAATGGACACAGTACTTGCCCTCATGGAGTTAACAGTCTGGGGGAATACCCATGGGTTATTTAATTTGAGAGTAGTTTTGGAGGAATTGGTTGTGTAAAGTAGGCTTTTGGCTTGACTACTCTGAAGGAGTGGCTCTGGCTTTTTCAGTGACACTTGTCCTCCAAACCTCCAATCATTGTGGAAGGGAGAAGGGCTTGAAAAATATCCTTGGAGAATTCCCCTGCTGTTCCTAGCAAGACAGCGAATTGCCTTTCTCTGCAGAGTGAGTTAGGTCTCGGAGTTTGGTCTGGTGTGAAGATTCCTGTTTTCCGCTTTAACTAATCAGTTTTTAATGTGGGAATGTTTTCTGACCCTAAAATATCTTTTTTTTTTTAATAGAGAAAAGTGCATATGGGTTCAACAGTGAGAAACTGGAAGAAAGGAAATAGACAGGATCAGTGACATGAATTCCATAGGGAATCTTTTTTCACCCATCTCCTCCAAGCCTCAATTTTAGATATGTGTTGATTGTGATATCTCTTTTCCTGATATATCTGTGGCGTTATAACCTACTGGGGGCAGTAAGGACCTAGTACAATACTGGCACAAATAAGGCTCCCAATAAATGTATATCCACGTATATTTTGCCTCTGTGGGTAGCCATCTCTCTGTAGGCCCAGGTTCCAGGCTGAGATTGGAAGTCTCTTGAGGTCAGTGACTGTCTCCTCTACTTCTTTGTAGTCAGCCCTAGATAATTGGTTGGTTGATAAGTGATTGACCAGGTGTAGAGAATTAAAATAAAAAGGGTGAGAAGGCAAGGTGGGAGGATGTGAAGAGAGGATATTGGAGGTGGTCCAAAATGTTTTAGCAGAGCCAGTCCAAAAAACCTACAGGGCCCCTTAAGAATTATGATCCGAGACCAGAGACTCACCCCTGCTAATTTTCAGGCGCAGGTCTTTGTTTCTAGAACTCTGTCATTCTTTCAAAAGCCTCAGGAGGCATCAGTCATGCCCTAAACCCAACTTGCACATGTGCATCTACAGTTCAGCCTTCTTTACTTCTCTCTCTCTATATATATTTAGCATCCACTGTGAATCCGGTTGTAGGCAAGTAGTTAACACAGGATGGCTTTTTTCTCTTCTCCACAATTGAGCTCCTTGAGGGGTTCTGTTACTTCTGGAATTATAGAATATAATTGTGTGGGTCATCTCTGAAGGTCTGTGTACGCTTTTGAAAAATCACATCTTTGAAAGAAGGGCTACTCTCTACAAATGTTGACTGCTTTTCTTGGGATATATGTGAGCAACAGTAGAATGAACAGATTTCAGAGCCTTTGGTGTTGGTAAAACTTTCTGTGAATAGCAACAAGGTAGATACTTTTCAAGCAACACATCTGAAGTCATTTATTAATCAAACAAGTGTTTATTGAATGCTCTTTCCCATATAATCATCTCCCCACAGGGCTTCTTTGCAGCACACGGTCTAACTTATTTTTTGAGTTGTTCTCCAGCATTTTGGTTAGTCTTTTCCCCTCATAGATTTCAAGCTCCTTGAGGATGGAAGGGCTGGTTTAAGTTTCCTCTGTATTTACTATGTAGGTGGCCATCCATCTTAATAGCAATAAAGATTTTTTCATTTTACAAAGTGCTTTCACATAGGACATCATATAATACTATGAGGAAGGTTTTAGTCCCATTTTACAAATGGGAAAACCAAGACCTTTGATAACTAGTAGACATTTAGCAGTGACTGTACTTGTAAATAGTGATGCTGAGTCAGCTGGGGCTCAAAGCTGAATCAAACATTGGTACCTGATGTTGGGAAATAGGAAACCTACTGGAATTGCAGACTTGATAAATTTTGACCTGCTCATGAAAAGCAATGAAACAACCCCTTAGGGGCCGGCCCGGTGTCGCAAGCGGTTAAGTGCGCGTGCTCCGCTTTGGAGGCCGGGGGTTCGCTGGTTCGGATCCCGGGCGCGCAACGACTCTCTGCTTGTCAAGCCATGCTGTGGCGGCGTCCCATATAAAGTAGAGGAAGATGGGCATGGATGTTAGCTCAGGGCTGATCATCCTCACACACACGCACACACAAAAACAACCCCTTGCCTTGTCTGCCAGCCCCGTCTCAGCACCGGTACCATCAAGGTCAATATATTTTTGTGTATTGAATGGGACAAAAATGTGCAAGTATACATAATTTGAAAGGGCAACTTTCATCTAAGGAAAAAGCGTTCCCATATAGTTTGAGGGGCTTTTATTTATTTTTTGGAGGAAGGTGGAGGCCATAGAGACAAAACCCTGGTATCTAGAAATCCATACGGTTTTCAGGTATTACAAGGTCCAGGGGCCTGTCCGGTGGCGCAAGCGGTTAAGTGCGTGTGCTCCGCTGCGGCGGCCCGGGGTTCGCCAGTTCGGATCCCGACGCACCGCTTGGCAAGCCATGCTGTGGCGGCATCCCACATAAAGTGGAGGAAGATGGGCATGGATGTTAGCCCAGGGCCAGTCTTCCTCAGCAAAAAGAGGAGGATTGGCAGACGTTAGCTCAGGGCCGATCCTCCTCACAAAAAAAACAAAAACAAAACAAAAAAAAAGAAACAAGGTCCAGTTGGGGATAAGCCAGAGCAGATTCTGAGTTCTTTGGGTTCTAAGGGCTCTGTGATGGGAATTTGGAGCAGCTTTGCAAACTTACCCTATGTTAGGCATTGTTGTAGTCTTCATTCTGTCTCACTGCAGGTGTGTGTTCTCAGTCTGGGCAGCCTCGGCGTGTCCAGGGCCTCCCTGAGATGCCCCCACGCTGTTTCCAAAGGGGCGCTGTCTATGCCTTAGAACTCATGAGGGCTCCCAAAAGAGCGTCCTTCCTTTTCCTGCTGAAACGAGAGCCCAGCATTTCCTGTAGACGAGGCTCCACCTCCTCTCCCCCCTGTCCTGCCCTTGTTTTCAGAGGCAGAAGATGAGTTGTGTGGCCAGTGAGGAGGTTAGATGTGAAGGTCATGCCTCACCCATGACAGCTTAGGTTTGAAAAAACATAAAGCAGTGCTAATGGTACTGGGGCAGGGTGTGCTTGGACAGCCCTCTTTTTTCCATTTAGTTAGGAAAGTGGAGGAGTAGGACTGGCTGTGGGCCAGGTGTAGTTTCCCCCTTTCCTATGGTGAATGAGAATGGACAATTGTTTGAAGAAGTGGTTACTTTGTGGGAGGCAGTGGAGGATAGCGGCCTTGGAATCAGACTGACCCTGCTTTCCGTCTCAGCTCAGCCACTTACCAGGTGTGTGACCTTGAGCAAATTTAACCTCTCTGATCTTGTTTTATCATTTGTAAAATGGAGATGATGATTTTAACACTACCTATCTCTAGAAAAATAGCTACCAAAACATTGAGGTGGGGAACTGGAGTGGGGAATTCTGGGGTGATGAAAGGTAACAGGAAATGATAGCTTCTTAAAAGTTTTGTGTCATTTGAATTTTTCGCTCTTGGCATGTATAACTTCAATAATTAAAATTATGTTTTAAAAGTACCCCTTCATTGGATTGTTATGAAAATAAAATAAAATGGGATATTTAAAACACTAGGTACAGTGTCTGACAACTAAAAGATACTCAAATGGTAGTTTATTTGGGGAAGAAGTGATATGAATTAGTAGTTGACCCTTGCTTTTGTAGCGTTAGGTTTGCTATCTGGTGTGTGTGGCTTTGGGTGAGTCTGTTAAACCCCAGCTTCTTCAACTGTAAATGGAGGTTTACAGTAGTGTTGCTACATTGAGGGGGTTTGGGGCTGACATGTGAAGTCATTATCCTGGTATCTGGTGGATAGTAAGTGGTCAGTAAATATTAACTGTTACCAGCTGTTACCCTCACAACTATGCTGGAAGCAAGGTGGGAGTTATGCCCGCTTCAGAGTTATAGGAAGTGAGACACAGAGTAATTTGGTGACTTGTCTTGAGGCCAGATGTTGAGTTAGCATCAGAAATAGGGCTGTCTGGTCTCCCTGGTATTTCAGCTCTTGCCCTGTCAGCCCGGGTAGCAAATCATGGAGGGGCTCACAGGTGGGCAGTCACGAAGCACTGGCCAGGGCTGCAGATGTGAAATGCACCACCGGTCTGGACGGACGGAATCATCTATGGTCATTTTGGTGGGGCTGAGCAAGGGGGAGAGACCAGCTTAGGACCCTGTTCTTTCTCCACTTTCTGAGGCAGGTGGACTGCATTCAGAACGACAAAAGGGTAGGGCTTGTTTTCTCTCTTTTGTTCCACATCCTCCTGGCTTGGCGCATGGTTGGCTCGTTACCACTACCCTTGTTGTGGGTGCAGTTCTCTGAACTCCTTCAGGTCCAGAAAATTCAGGTCTTGCTTTCTCCGTTAAACTGCCCTGCTGCTGGAGTCCACGCTGACAGCCTCACAGCCCCGAGTCTGCTCATCTTTCCCTCTTTCATCCTGGAAGGCCTGTGCAAGGACGGCCTCAGCTTCTCTAGGGGAAGGCCTCTCTCCACACAACTTAGGTACTGCCCATGACTTCCCACCTGCTCCAGAACTATCTGCCTGTTTGTGGGACTGAATGCTTGAATTAAAGCCAGACTTGGTGGGAAATAGGTTTTGAGCTTCACTGTGGGCTCCTTGTTGTGTATATTCACATTTTGAGAGGAAAAAAACTGAGTGATTTCTGCCCAGGATTGTTTCCAGAGAGTGAGAGATTCTTGTCCTCAAACTCAGTCCTGGGGCCAGAGCTGGTAATGCCCCCGCTTCTCCTCTTGGGTTTGTACAGTGCACTGCTCACCCTTGCCCTTTCGGGTCTCTTTTTACCAGACTTGACCGCATTTGCCTGCTCCCTTCTTCACAGGGGACGTGAAATACTTACCAATTGGTGAAAAATACAGGCAATGCAATATCAGAAGTTATACCAATTTAAGTTTGTCTAGTGGACTGGAAGGAGTATGCATATTTGTACAGACTCTTGCACTTGATAGTTTTTGTAGTGTTTTCTTGTATTTCAAATACACCCTTTTCCAAATTTGCATTTAGTGGTGGTTGCCAAACCTTGTAGTTTATTTTTCTTTGGAATATATCCTTGCTATAGGTATTGGGTTCACATTTTATAATTCTGCATTAGGATCTGAAGAGTATGAAGGGCCTGCTTTTGAGGCACTCACTTCTCAGTATTAAATACCAAGTCACTAAATACCAAGTCACTGCACCTCTAGACAAGTCTGCTCTCACTCCCAGCCTGATTTCTTTTCCTTATTTATGGCAGTCTGAAGGCCTCCAGTGAAGTGCATCAAAGTGCTTCTTGTTGGCTTTGCAAAATGATTCTCAGAGGATTTTTTTTTTTTTTGTGAGGAAGATCAGCCCTGAGCTAACATCCATGCTGAATCCTCCTCTTTTTTGCTGAGGAAGGCTGACTCTGAGCTAACATCTATTACCAATCCTCCTTTTTGTTTTTTTTTCCCTCCAAAGCCCCAGTAGGTAGTTGTATGTCATAGTTGCACATCCTTCTAGTTGCTGTATGTGGGACGCGGCCTCAGCATGGCCGGAGAAGCGGTGCGTCGGTGCGTGCCCGACCCCGGCCGAACCTGGGCGGCCAGTAGCGGAGCGCGTGCACTTAACCGCTAAGCCACGGGGCCGGCCCTCCTCAGAGGATCTTAAAGATCCTGTGGAAAGGGCCTTCTTACCCTTAGCTAATTGCAAAATAAGACTCTTCCATCACAGAAGCCACCCTCCTACCTGCTTTATAAAAGCCCGTCTAAAACACAAGTTGTTCAGGCTGTTTATCATGTTTCTGTAGTGTTTATATGGTTTTTGAAGATAGACTTGCTTAAATTAATTCTAGGTTTAAGGGTGATGACTGGAAGTTTTGGAGGAGATACTTATAGAAGAACCAAGCTCTGGGTTTATTTCAGGCCTAATCATGAATTTGCAGGAGCAGCTTCAGGGTGCCAGGGAGAGAGGAATGGCATGCTGCCTTGGAGCTGTCATCTAGGATGCCACCTTTTGGGAACCATGTTGTAGGCAGTCCCTGGCCTATGTGAAGTCGTGCCTGGCCCTTATCAGAAATGAACCAGATGGTGTTTCTAGTAAAACTGGCAGATGTTCTTGCTGTCAGAATTAATTAGAAATTTTTACATGTAAGTGTGGAATTATGGGAATCTTCCTTTTGGAGTTCTAGTCGCGTGTGGAAGTGCTACCCTTACCTTACAGAGGCCTTTATTTATCCCTTGCTTCTGGCCAGAAGTGACTCTCAGCTCTATGTCTTCCCATCCCCTCTGGTTACTGTCTCTTACCAAGTGGGTCATTTGTGGTGGGGAGGTATAAGGTGACCAGTCCTCTCTCTAGTGTAAATTGAAGGATGCTGATGGCACTATGTGCCCAAAATGTGCCTGCTATACAGATAACATTGGTGACTAAAATGTTTGTCATTCGAGTTGCTCCTTTGGGTTAAACATTTGGATGTAGCGGGTTTGGTACCTAGAAAGAGACTGTATCTGAGTCACAAAGCCCAGAAAAGAAAGAAGAGGAAAAATCCCATGGGGTGTGGGACAAGGCAGGAAGTATTGAATGCATGCTGTGTGCCAGGTGCTGTACCTAGGTGGGCTTATCTTCACTTTATAGATCAGAAAACCAAGCTCTAAAAAGTTAGGTGCTGTAATTTACTGTGTTGGAGCTAGAATCAAGGTTGGAGTGATTCCAAAGCCTGTGTTTTTTTCATGGCAGGTACAGAATATATGGATTAGGAAGCTGAGGTGGAGGCCAAGTGGTGAGAAGACAGAGAACAAATGCCTGGAGAGAGGAGGGCAGTGCCAGGTGGGAGCTGCATTGGAGGGGCTCTTGGGAGTGAATGGTCCTGGGTGAAGGGTGTGGAAAGGAGAGATCAGTTAGCAAAAATGAACTGAAGTGGAAAAAAAGAGAATAAAAGGTTGGGGTATTGTTTGGAGGGGCAAACACCATTGGATGGTGGCAGCTCTTCCCTGAAGGAAGTTCAGTGGGCTTTGTTTGGGGCCCAGAGGACCAGATAGCCTCTGTATTTAGGCAGGTGGCAGTTGGTCCCGCAGGAAGCCTTTTAATCCCTAGTATTTATAGACTGGCCTGTACTCTACTGAAAAGCAACTCCTTTCAGTTAGCAAAGGCAGCATTATCTGCCTTTGAAACACCGCATTTATAGATCCCCATTTAGCCCAGCGGGAGGGACTGGGTAATGCTCTGTTATATTATCCTGATTCCCTGCTGCCTCAGAGGTTGTGTAGGGACAGTTCTGCCATTTCTCTCTAAGTGACCTCTGGCTGCTCCCTGTCCCACAGATGCTCCTTTTCCTTTCAGGGATGAGTTGGAGTCGGGACTGGGAAAGGTAGCCCTCTTGTTTCTGTGTTCAGGGTAGCTGGGAATTCTCTAGAATGATGATTGATTTGTTCCCCAGCTCCTCGCCACAAGGCTGGGGTTGCTCTGTTACGGCATGGCCAACCTTACATTCAGTCCAATTCAACATTGATTTATTGATACCTGCTAGTATGAGTGTGTGGGGTGGTATCAGAGATGACTGAGACAGGTCTCAGACCTAGTGAGGGAGACTGATGAGTAAACAGCTCCGATGGGCTAATTCCTTTCCTTATAGCAGGAAGTGTCCATAAATTTCCAGTCTTGTCTAATTTAAATGGTTATTGTGAGGACTGAGTGTGGTAATAATGAATTGAGACTGCTTCGAAAAGTATAAAGCTTGAGATTCATGCAAAACTTTGTTAATATTACTAGGTGGAATCATAATAAAAGAGAACACTTACTGAGTGCTTTCTATATGCCAGGCACTGTTCTGAGAGCTTTCTGTGTGTTAGCTTATTTAATCTTCACAACGACTTTGAAGTAGGTTGCTTATATTATACCTGTTTTACAGTTGTGAGGATCGATGCCACAAGAGGCTAAAAAACACCTGCCTAGGATGGCACAGCTGGTAAGTAGCAGAGCCAGGCAGTCTGAATCTTGGCCACACGTTGTGTGGCCTCTGCCAAGACCCGGCAGAAGTCAGGGAACAGAGGGGGTCCCACCTCAAGAGGAGGCAGCAGCCAGGATTTACCCTCAGAGACCAGAAGGGAGCAGAGAAAGGTCAGGCTGGTGCCAAGAAAGCATCAGCATTTCTGTACAACTTAATTAAGTTACTGAAACCGTTTCTGAACTTGGAGCCATCTTTCTTGGATAGTAATATGATTGAAATAGAAAATTTAAGCCAAGGAGGAAGGACAAAATTGGTGAGCTCATATATACGGATGAACACTTATTGACTCTGACTAAAACACCGGCAAAAATCTTAAAGGGAGTGCATCTTTATTCAGTTTACAAATGAGTGCAAAGACCCAGGCAATGTGCTTTGTGTTGGGTCAACAGCTTTTTTAACATGCGGTGCTTATGACTAAATGTGATTATGTCTCATTAGCAGTTCAGGGGAATTAGCCATCAACATCTAATGACCTAGTTCCCAAATCTTGCATTGGCTTCAAAAATTTCCTAAAATTCCCCAAACAAGTGTTTCCCAAAGTGTGCTTTAGAATTACCTTACCCACCCTATACCTTGGAAATCAATTCTCTTATGGATGGGGCCCTGGCATCCGCACGTTAAATAAGCTTCCCTCTGCTCGGGTTCTGAAGTAGAACTGGGAAGCCAAGTATAAGCCCACCTCAAGATGGTGTGGAGCTGCAGGCAGCAGTGTGAACAATCTTCAAAGCTTCCTGTTTTCTTTTTATAATGAATGGGAGTTTTGCCTCCTATTCTATAATACATCCAGGATAATTTTAATATTTAAAATGAATTACATTATCTAACATGGAATAAAATTGAACCTCTACCAAGATTGTGTGCTTTGGGGTCAGACTGCTTAGTTTGTAATCTTGGCCTCATGAATTGCTATTGGTGTGACCTTGGGCAAGTTAACCTCTCTGTGTGCCTTATCTAAAAATGAGATGGTAATAGTACCTACCTTTTAAGGTTGTTGTGAGGATTAAATCAGATATTAGATGGAAAATGCTTAGATCCATGCACCATGAATAAGCAGTCTCAAGTGCCGTTTATTAATAATGATGCTGTTATTGTTATCCTGAGGTTTCATGTTACTGGGAGTATGACCACCCCAGTTACAGAATCCTGCAGGATGACAAAACATCCCTCTCCCCATTGACACAGCCAGGCCACAGGCTTATACAAGACCTTTACCATCCTTAGGAATCCTCAACAGAGCACCGGGAAAATGCTTTACGATAACAGATATTCTTAGGTCATATGTTAGTTTTAGTTCTGTGAGGCCCCTGTGTGGAGGATATAGGGTGATTGTTCTCAGGCAGTCAGAATCTGTCACAGTTGGGAGGGAAGTACTTGTTTAGAAAATGTCAGAGAATCCACCAGGTTCTTTTAACCAACAACTGTTGGTTCTCTGTTCAATCTGGGCTCTTTTTTCCCCTTATTCTTATTTAATGATTAGGAAAAAGGGCTAAGTTGCACTTTTCCTTTGTAAAAGTGCATATCTCAAATTTGTTTCCCCATTAACTAACTTGTTTTAAAAAAAATTTAAGAAATCACAAGTTATGCTTGTTTCTTGGAGAAAGATTAGGAAATACAGGTTACTCACAGTCATGGAGGGAGAAATCACCTGTGATTTCCCTTCCAGAGCTCACCACTGTTCACCTGTTATTGTGTTGCTTCTGTCTAGTCTAGGATGGCCGGAGATGGCAGAGTGGCTGGCGGGGGGTCAAAGTTCAGAGAGAGGGGCCGCATTTCTGGGACCAAGGCTGGCCCTCCTGTGGCTCATAGCCTTATACCAGGTAGCCCTATTTTGGGACAAGCACTTGGCAACACCCTTGTCCCCTAAGTGACCTCTCCCCTTCAGAGCAGTTACTGAGGAAGGCCGACTTCTTGTTTCCAGTGATGCTGCATACCTAAGCATTTTTGGCCTGATTCATGTTGATTCTGGTCTCCAGGTTTTTTGCTCATTTTTCAGGTGAGCCTGGTGGTGAGGGATCTTGGGCCTCTTTTTTTCTGTAGGAACTGGTACTGGCTCTTAGGGTGATACACTCTGGCTCATCTCTCCTCCCTCACAGATGCAGCTGGGGAGGCTCTGCCTAGGAGGAAAACTCATCACAAAGGAGAATACTGCCTCAAGGCTTTCTTAATGTAATGCTTCCTCCCCCTTTTCTCCTCTTCCCAGAATAAGAGCTGCCAGTAAAACTTTAGTACAGGACTGTTGAGATGTATTTATCACAGTAGTGATGGACAAAGGAATTGTCAGCTCCCCTTCTCCTTATCTTCTCATCGATCCCCTTCACCCCCTTGCAAATGGGAATTACAGGAAATTACAACTAGCATAAAAAACCGTGGGTAGATGGGAAGGATGGAATGTGTAACCTCCATTCCCGGAAACAGGCAGAATGGCCGAGCTGACTGACCTTAGCATTTGGCGTTCAGTGAGCCAAAGCATGGCCTGAAGATAATGTCACCATCTGGGAATTGAAACCTGAGTCTTCCTGCTCTCTGACTTCTGTGTCATCATGACGCCTCTCTTCTGAGCCCCTTCCTTCTAGTTAGTAACAAGCCCCTGCCATTTCTTTCTTCTGTTACCAAACCGGGTTCATTTTTGCCCATCACCTGGAAAGCCAAACACTGAGACGACGAGATTGTAGCCGAGATAGGGTTTTAATCACAAGGCAGCCAAGTGAGGAAGCAGGGGAATGAGTCTCAAATCCACCTCCCTGAAAATGGGGACTCAGCGATATTTATGGGGTAGGGGGCAAGGTGTGGAGACAGAGGATTGGAGGTGAGGAGAAGTGAGGTAATTGATGATCTGTGCAAGTGTAGTCAAACTTCATGCCTCTTCATAGTACACATGTTCACAAAATGGTGGCATTAGCATGATCTGAAGGTGGAGTTTTTAACCTCTTGACATCAAAGTGTCACTTATCAGGCATCTGTGTGGGCCCAGTTGATAGGTTGGTGGTCTCAACCCGCCTGAACTGGACAAGGGGGTCTTAATTCCTGAAAAACAGCTCAAACACCCATTACGATCGTGATGGTGACCCAGGCACCAGGGAGATGTTATCTGTAGGAACCTAGTGGGAGTCAGATAGCATACTGCCTGAGCAGCACAGTTAGCAATGGGTGGGTGAACAATGAAAAGCTATAATCAGTAATTGCAAAAAAGAAAAAGAAAAACTTTAGTCACTAGCTACTTGATCATCAGTGGCTGGTTACCAGTTTTACTTCTGTAGGTTTCTGTCACCACCACCCTGGCCAGATCTCATCATTCTGTCTGGACTCCTAGGTTGCTTTAGTCTCTCTTGCTAGATTCATCTCCATGAACATTGTTCTTATCTCAAGTGAGACTAGGTAAGAGTGAAGCCCTGTGTGTGCGGGAGGTAGTATTGCCATCCCCTCCCGTGGTGGCAGTACTCCTTGAGGGTGAGGACAGCGTGTTCCAGTGCCTCTCACATAGTAGGCCTTTAGTAAACGCTTGTTGAATTGGATTAGGTCGTGTTTCCTGCTCAAGGATGTTTATTGGCTCCCCACTACCTGCTGATCCAAAGCTGAATTTTTCTGCCTGTACAAACTAGCCTTCTGTAAGTATTCAGTTGAATACTTAATACTTTGTGGAATAACCAGAGTCTGCTATGTGGTAGATACTAGGGAAACCATAAAAGTTGTCCCTTACCCTGAAGGATCTCAAATGGAATTCTTTTTTCTGTTCTTCCCTGATTCTTGGCCTCTCTCCTCCTCCTTTCCTCACTCCCCCTCCTCCAATTTATCCTGCTTGCTTCAGCCTTTCAGCCCCAGAAATTTCCTGTTTCCCTCTCCGTACTTATTCAGCCCTTGAGGCTTTCAGGTCAGATCTCCCTTTCTTTCTAAGGCCCTCTTTGATTGTCTTAGTTCAGATTCATTTCTGTCTCTTTTTTTCATTATTTTGTCCATAACTCACAAGTAGCTGCTGCTTGTTCTTCCTTATTTTCTAGTTATTCGTACCTCACGCTCCTGCATTTTATTGCCCCCACATAGAATACTGAAATAGATATTCCTGCCTTATTATGTGCCTTGATTGTTTGCTATCTGGGTGTGCAGCCTCCCCAACTCCGTCGAAAGTTTCTAGTGGGCTGGGGCCTGTGCCTTGTGTGCATTTTGCAAGCTATATATAGACAGCTGTCAGGAAATGATGATACATGGGGTGGACAAAGGTGAACCACTGGAGGAGAAAGGTGATCGACAGTGCTTTGAGACTGTGGTTCCTAACAGGATTTTAGATGGCCTGAGCAGAGCGGGGGACTAGAGGCCAGACGACCATCCAGGAGATTTAGGACTCGAAAGCAAGACCTGAGAGAAAATGGAAGGGGCAGGAACGGCCAGGCTTGTCCCCCAAGAGTTTGTCCCATTCTGAGATTCTCTTGAAACTTTGGTTCACGTGGAAAATGTGTTCATCCTAGATGTTAACCAGGGTTCTTGGGGAATTGTAGTGAGGCCAGAAGCCTGTGTGATGAATCTTCCCAAAAGGAGGGTGTGAAGGGTGCCTGGCCGTAGGGAAGCTTATAGCATAAGGGAATAGAAAATTAGGGGCAACAGTGAGCAGACCCGTTGGGCTGAGGGTTTGGTTTATTTGTATTAGGGGCATTTGTATTGATTCCTTTGAGATGTTTGGGGATTTGAATGTTTTCTGCAAATACAAACATTTTCTTTCTTTGCTTTGTCACTGATCTGGTTTACAGGCTTATGTTGCATTTTTCCTTCTAATAATAGAATCTTGCATGAAATTAAAAGTAGTGTCTTCCTCTTCTGACGGGCAAAATTTTAAGCATCTTGCTGACTTTTCCCACATTCCCCTTTTGTTTCTCAGACCCACCGAGGACTGGGAAACAGGTTAGTAACATCTGTGGGCTGGGACCAGTTTCAGCCAGTTAAATTCCCTGTAATCCAGTTTAAATCTGTGGGGCTTATCTAAACTTACTGGAATTCTAGGTAGGAAGTGTGGTTGTAAAGGCAAAGCCATTTAAATGTAGCTTATATGAAAATAAAACCAGCTTGAATTTTCTTCTCGCAAACTTTCTCTGAAACATCTCTTAAATCTTTTATTTTTGGCAAATGGGTTTTGGGGTGGTAACCTCATTACTATTGTGTGGAGGGGTAAACCAAGCCAGTGAGTGATTTCCCAGAATCTTGAGCCTTTGAAAAATGCTATTCCATTTGGGAAATAGTAAGTACAGAAGTCAGGCTGCCTGTCTCAGATTTGTACCCTCTTCCCCTTCTGTTCTCAACTAGTCAATACTGTGGCCTCAGTCTGCCTGAAAACATAATGGCTTTGATTTGTTTAAATGTCTGCAGCAGTTTGGTACTGAAGTTTAGCCCTTTGATGATGGTGATATTGATGATGATGGTAACAGACACTCAGCAGCAGGTACACTGATTGGGTTGTGAGCTAGTTCTTTCTAAGGCTCCCAGGAAGAAAATCACTACCTCACTTTAGATGTGAAGGTCTTAGTGTTAAGTAGCGGAGGAAGCAGCCGTGGAGTGTAGAGAAATCATCTGCCCCCGAGGTTACACTCTCGAGAAGTACTTTGAAGGAAGTTGTGTGTTTTCCATTTGGAATGGGGTGTGGGGCTTTTGAGAAGGCTTTTACAATAGTATAATGGTTCCTCTGGAACTCATAGCAGGATTCTTTTTCCACCCTCTGCTGTCTTTACAGCTGCTTTTCCCCTAGGGGAACATTCATCTGTTTTAAAAAGCAGAGAGAGAAAACAAGAAGTTCTCTCAAACAGTGAGGTTTGGAAATCAGAACTGCATTTGCCTTTAAGGAGGGCAAGTTCTAAAGGGTGGTTGTTTGGGTGGAAGAGAAGGAAGTCTGGCTACAGTGTCCTCCGCTTTCAATGCACACCACATACACACACACACCAACTCCACCCAGAGGTTTTCTTATGGCAAATGTGAAGGAGTTTAGGGCACAAGGTGCCCATTATGGCCCCTTTGTTGCTTTTCAGCCCCTGAGTAGGTCAGTTTTTCTAGTAGGCCACTTTCTTGCCCTGAATAGCCATGTCTAGGGTCCTGGGCTGGTGTTGGCCCTGAAGGCCAGGACCAGCCTATGGTGATTGCACTTGAGTGTGGGGTCAGAGACAGCATCTGAGGGCATTTTGTACAGGACAGATTTCTGATCATTAGGATGTTTTCATTATACTGATGCTTTAAGGCCTTGGAGCTGAGGTTCACCAGGCATCTAGGTGAGGTTAGTAAATGGGCTTAACCCTAGTGCCCCTTAGCTTCTTTCTGCACAGTTTTAACCAGCTAGCTGGTTGTTGACATATATTTTTGTTTTGTTATGAGAAGAGGAATTCTGCTTTGCAGTTGAATAACTGTGCCTTCTATTTAGATCCTTAGAGGGTTACACTCAAAAAGCTAACGAGTGCTTTCTTCCACTCTGCACACACTCTGATCCTGAGTGGGTGGCAGGCTGGAGGCTGGGGGGTGGTGTTCTTCATAATGTGCTATTAAAGGTGGAATATTGAGGTGACAGTAAGGGCAGTTGTGCTCTGAAACTCTAATGACTTGGCCTCCTGGCTGATTGGCCCATCCCCCAAGGCTAGGCCTACAGGGAGGCCTTCAGCTAGGTTAGTGTGACCAGCCAGAGGAGGGGGTGGGCTTCCTGGGGAAGAGGGTGGGAGAGACTTAATTAAGCCTGCCTGGTTTGGCAGCAGCTCAGACTTGCCTCCTGTTTCTGTGTTGGCTGATAATTCCCTTCGGCTCTCAGAATAAGCCTTCTTCATTTTCACGGGGGACACATTTTTGCTAAAAAACACCCCCCCAAAACTACAGCCTCCCTTGAGTATTGCTGTGTGTGCCTTCTGCCTCCTTTCTGAAAGAGGCAGGTAGCCACTCCTGTTTTTTCATGAGCTGCTCCTGCCACGTTGGAGTTCCTAGAGACTAATGCTGCAGGACTTCCTAATCTGGCAAAGGCCTGGCCATGAGCCATTCCCCGGGTGCCTAGCATGGACAGAACACAGTTGAGAACAGTGCTGGGGCTGGCACACTGAGAGGGCTCAGGGATATGATTCTGATTGGGAGAGATTTGAGGGAATTTGGCTTAGTGAAGAGGTAGCAGAACTGAGTTCTGGTTCAGCCTCTAACAAGCCCTGTGTCCCTGGGCAAGTCATGGTCCCTCTCTAAGCCTCAGTTTCTCCCTCTTAAAATGGATAGATTGGACTTGACAAGATGACTCAAAGTTCCTTTAGGTGGTGGTGTGTTAGGATCCCAAGACAAACTCCCAAGTCTGCTCCTGGTGAAGGTGACCAGGGGCAGCAAAGGCTGGGACAGAACTACTTGCAGTTGCCTGTTCTGTTTTGCCTCCAGGCTTTTGTACATGCTGTTCCCTGTCCTTGGAATGCCCCACCCTCGCTTTACCCACCTCTTTCTGCTCTGCATGCGTGGCTAACACCTTCCTAAAGTCAGTGTCAGCTTAAACTGCTGTTTGCCCCATGCTGGGTGGGTGCGTCCCTCCCCCGTGCTGCCCTGGCGCCTGGGCTCAGCACTTACCCCACTCTGTTACTGTCTGTTTCCTTATTCTTACTGACACTACTGTGAGCTTCCTTAGGCCAGACTGTCTGCTGTCACCACTGTATCCCCAGTTGGCTGGTGCGGTCCCTGGAATGTGGTATATATACAGAGCAAATGAATGATTAAATGACCCCTCCTAGGCCAACATGCCCCAGTGCACTCTGGGAGCTATTCTGGGTTTCCTCCCACCCCCATCTCACCTAGGCATTCTTGCTGGTACAGGAGGACCTTGGATAATGCTGAGAGTTATTCTCGAGGTTGGTCTCATTGTGGCAAAGCTTTGGGTAGTGTTGCCACCCCGCCCCCAGGGTGCTCTTTGAAGTGTTGCTACCACCTGGGATGGGCTGAACTTTGCCCTGCTCCTCCCCATCTCCAGCCCTGGGGGAGGGGAGGCAGGCACGTGCAGATTGCTGTCTCTGCCAGCTGCCTGGGGCTAGGCCATCTGCTGCTTGTGGCAGTGGGTGGGGTGAGGGGTGCATAGCAGCCTAATCTCCTTCACGGCACTGACTGCCTGGCGGAGTCCAGCCTCCCTTCTGCCCACATTCTGTCCTCTGTTCAGCGTTCCCTTCACAGAGGTCTCGCTTTGTTCCAGCTGCTGCCCCCTACCACTCTGCTAGGAGAACCCTTGCTGTGTTTTTGTTTACTCTGTGTGTGTGCTTTGCCCTTTAGCCCATGCCCCCAAGCATCTTTATGTAATGTAAGATAGCAGCAGCAGCAAAAAAAAAAAATCTTTAGAAATGAAACTTTGTACCCCTGTTGGTTTCTGTTCAGATGCAAATAAGTCTCTTCTCCTCAGAGTTTGTACCTTTGGGTTACCACCCCTTTTTCCATCTCTCCTCCAGGGGAACCTTTGAACCGCAGGGGTGGGCTGAATCACTTACTTGGAAAAGCTCTAATTTTGCTTGTGCCTCAAGCCTTGCCTCTTTCTGGCCTTGTGTGGACATAGGAAAGAGGCAAGGAGAAAGCAACCTGTTCCCATCAGTCTTGGTGACTCTGGGTTTGGAGGTTCTGAACTGGTAGTGTGTGTACATATGCACAAGCTGTGCAAGGAGGTGGGATTAAGGGAGAATGTGGACAGCATCTTAAAAGTCATTTTTACCAAGTGAGGAGGTGGCAAAGCAGGGAATAGAAGGGCAGCATACTCTAAACTAGGAGTTGTCAAACGTTAAGGAGCATGTGAATAACCTGGGGAGTCATTTCAGTGCAGATTCTGATTCAGTAGATCAAGGATGAAGGCTGAGGGTCAGCATTTCTAATAAGCTCCCAGGTGATGCCATTGCTACTGTTCGATGACCCATACTTTGAATAGCAAAGTCTTAGCTTCCCTCCTCCACTTAACACTGATTAAAAAGATTGACCTGGGGAAGGCAGGAGAGTGGCTAGTAAGGACTTCCATATTTTAAACCTTAGGGCCTAGGCTGGCTTTTAAGCCAGTGTTTACAGAGCCCTTTCCTGGGTGCGTCATGCCTGAGCCCCTGGCTACTCTGGAGCTTCCCTTGGCCCATTTGGGTTTCCACAATGTAAGAACCTCTGTCCTTCAGAGAGTGGGTGTGCATACTCACAACTAGACTGGATCTTTCCCCTTTCTCTTTGGCTCATTGTAAATAGATACAGCTAAACCAAGCATTTCAAATGGAATTTTAGAGCTGAAAGAACTCTTTTTTTTTTTTAACAGTTTTATTTATTTATTTATTTTTGTGAGGAAGATCAGCCCTGAGCTAACATCCATGCTAATCCTCCTCTTTTTGCTGAGGAAGACCGGCTCTGAGCTAACATCTATTGCCAATCCCCCCCCCCCCCCCCCCCCCCGCAAAGCCTCAGTAGATAGTTGTATGTCATAGTTGCACATCCTTCTAGTTGCAGTTGCTGTATGTGGGACACGGCCTCAGCATGGCTGGAGAAGCGGTGTGTTGGTGCGTGCCTGGGATCCGAACCCAGGCCGCCAGTAGCGGAGCGCGCGCACTTAACTGCTAAGCCACGGGGCCGGCCCTGGAAGAACTCGTAAATCATCTTTTCCAATCTCTCTATTTTACTGAGGGGGAAATGGGCCCAGAAAAAATTTTGTGTCATGTCCAGAATCATACAGCTAGTGGCAGAGCTGGGGTAAAAACCTAGATGTCTGAACTGGTAAGCCTGGGTTAGGGACAACAAGAGGATCAAAAAGTTGTTTTGGGGACAAGAGGCTTTCCAGGGGTGTGAGGGAATTTTGCACTACATGCACAACTAAGGTAGATCTACTGGCATCTGCTGCAGCTCAGCATTGATTCACTTAGGCCAGGGTTCTCAACTGCAGCACTGTTGACCTTTTGGACCAAATAATTGTTTGTTATAGGGAGTTGTCCTGTGCATTGTGGGATGTTTAGCGGCATCCCTGGACTCTGCCCACTAGATCCCAGTAGCACCCCCCAGGTTATGACCACCAAAAATGCCTCCAGAGGTTGCCAGATATCCTGGCAGGGGTGGGGTGGGGTGAGGTGTAAAATTGCCCCCAGCTGAGAACCACTGGTTCAGGCAACCAGTATTTTGGGGAGGAGGGTCCCTCTTGGGCATATACACTGGGATACTGGGATTTTTTTGAGTGTCTGTTGGTCTCTAGAAGTTCAATTTGGGTCTTCTTTGTGTCTTCCATTTCTCTCCTCATTATGCTCATGCCTTCCTCTTCTCTCTTGAACACATGGAGCAGTATATT
This sequence comes from Diceros bicornis minor, assembly GCF_020826845.1. NCBI lineage: Eukaryota > Metazoa > Chordata > Mammalia > Perissodactyla > Rhinocerotidae > Diceros > Diceros bicornis. The sequence continues at coordinate 18,093,275 of NC_080763.1, forward strand.
TGTAATAGAGATTTTAACATCCTTGTCCACTAATTCTATCATCTGTGTTATTTTTAGGTTTGTTTCTATTGATTGATTATTCTCCTAGTTATAATCATGTTTTTCTGCCTCTTTGTGTGCCTGTTAATTTTTGACTTGAAGCTAGACGTAGCGAGTTTTATGTTGCTGGGTGCTGGAATTTTTTGTATTCCCTTAAATACTTTTGGGTTTTGTTCTCAGAAGCAGTTCAGTTACTTAGAATTGGTTTGATCCTTTCAAGGGTTGCTTTTCAGCTCTGTTAAGATGGGTCCAGAACAGCCTTTGGGCTAGGATGGTTCCACTGCTGAGGCCAAACCCTTCTGAACTTTCCATCAGATGCCCTGTGTATTAGGAGATTTTTCCACTTTAACTGGTGGGAACATGAACTATTTCTGGCTCTGTGTGAGCTCTGGGGGTTATGCCGCCTACTTCTTTCCATTGGTTCCTTCCCCAGCCTTGCTAGTTTCTTCACACATGTGCACAGATGGGTACTCAGCCAGAGACTCAAGAGGATCGCTCTGCAGATCTCTGAAGCTTTTTCTCTTTGCATCTCCCTCCTTTTGACTACTTTGCCCTGCAAATTCTAGGTGCCTTGGCCTCCGCAAATTCCCAACTCTGTCTCTCCAACTCAGTGAGATTGTTGAACTCGTTCATGTTATTTCTCCCTATTCTAACCTCCTTAGGAAGTTAGCTGGGGCACTAGTGAGGCTCACTGCATTTCTTTCCCTTTTCTCAAAGATCACTGCCCTGTGTTGCCTATTGTTGAATGTCTGAAAACCATTATTTCATATGTCTGGTTTTCTGGTTGTTTAAGGAGAGAGAGTAAATCTAGTTCCTGTTATTCCATCATGACTGGAGATAGAAGTTCCTCAGACCATCACCTCAGACCAATTTTTAACCCTGGATGTCTTTTTCCTCCTGTGTTCACTTGTTGAAAAATGGATCCATTGAAACAGATTATATTGATGATAATTTAACCGAGTTCAGGTCATGTCAATTTGCCAAGTATTTATTGAACACCTGCTAATGTCCGGAAGAATAGCATGGTTCAGTATCATGCTGTACATGGTATACTCTGTAACTTTGCCTGTATTTTAATGCTGTGCCTTTTAGCATAAGGCTGGGTGTCTGTTTCCAGGTGTTATCCTGGTAAGAACATGCACATATATACACACTTTGAGCCTCCTTCCTATACCTCCTGACCATGGTCCCATTTAACCTGGATAACTAATTGAACTAATAGGCACAAGTGATGAGCAAATAGCAGGTGCTCAGCTGCCTATCCACGAGTTAGGTCCAGACAGCCCTGTGAGGGGAGACGAGGAGCATTAAATCTCTATGTGCTGTGGCCCTTCCATCTTACGTAGTCCTGCTCTGTGCCAGATACTATATTAAACACTTCAATAATGTATGAATCATGGACTCTCTGCAATTCTGTGAAATAGGTATTGTTACCCCAGTTTTATATGTGACAAAACAGGCTCACAGCAGTAAAGCAGTATACCTAGGGCCTGTAAAAAGCAAGAGGCAGAATCAGGATTTGAATTCCTCTTTGTGTGACTCTACAACCCGCCTCGATTGATTCTGTAATTAACTGTTTCATTTCCCTCTTCTGGGTTCCAGTTTATTTCCCTGTTGTGTCTTTGACACTTTGGCTGTATATCTCCTATGTGCTTTCCCTTTCTACCTCATGTTGTAGTTATTTGTGTGTGTATCTTATCTCCCTCAGTAGTGTAAACTCCTTAAAGGCATGTGCTTTCCCTCATCTTTGTACCTTTTGTAGAATATGGTATATATAGGTGCCCAGTATACGTGTTGAATGAAGTCAGTGAGTTACTTAAGAAAGATACATATTAGGAATGAGTCCAGATGCTTTCTCTGGAGGGAAATATCAGATTCCCCCATTAATTTATGATGTTTCTTTCTCATCTACTGTGTTTATCATAATCCCTTTTAACATCTAGGATGTTACCTGGATTTTATGAAATTCTTCATTTGGTACCTCTGCCTGAACTTTGACTAATTTGAGATTACTTTTGGAGTCTCTATTTGGAGATTTAAGGAAAGATCCCTTGTTGTGAATTTTAATCAGATTCTTTTCTTCTTGAGTCCTGATTTAGAGCAATTGGAAGTATGATTGGAGTTAGACCTGGAGCATGTAGGCCTTGATGGACTCTATAGGGACTCTGTACAATTAGAGGGTCATGTAAGGGCATAGGTGGGGGCAGGGGTGTGGGACTAATCAAAGGGGAAGGAACAGCGGGCAAGTTCCTGCTTCTCGATTTTGCTTCTTGCCTCACAGTCCAACCTTAACAGCTTACAGGAAGTTTGGCTAATTTGTGAGGAAGAGGACAAGAAGAGTCATGGTTTGGTTATACATTAGGAGGCTTCTTGGAACTTACACAAGGTGGAGAACATTTGGAGCCAGAAGACAGTGTCTTGCTTCCTTGGGGCTGTTAAGCTTCAGTAGATGGAGGTGGAGAACGTGCTCCTAGAAACCTCAGGGGAAAATACTCAGATGACATTTGAGTAGAAAGGAGGGAAATGGCAGAAACTGGGACCGTATTTATGGAGAATCTTGAGGCCTGAGGGACACTAGGAAAGGTCCCTTCTCTAGCCCTGCCACTAGGTTGACTGTTTCTTCCCACTCATGAATCTTATGGAAAAGATAGCAGTTTCAGGGGAGGGGTGAAGGGGTAGAGAGGCTTTTTTGTTGTTGTTGAACACGAAGGAAACAGACAACTCTTTAGTATTCATCCCCAGCTTCTCCCTAGCTTTGGCCAATCATAGTGTGTGGGAGTATCAGTTCAGAGGGACTCTCTGTGCTGGACTCTGTGAGCTATCTGGACAGTTCAGGAAGCCTTAACTGAAATACTTGGGTTAACTGAGAAGGTACAATTTATAAGATACAAATTCCCTTGGGCTGGCCCCGTGGCTTAGCGCTTAAGTGCGCGCGCTCTGCTGCTGGCGGCCCAGGTTCGGATCCCGGGCACGCACAGATGCACCGCTTCTCCGGCCATACTGAGGCCGCATCCCACGTACAGCAACTAGAAGGATGTGCAGCTATGACATACAACTATCTACTGGGGCTTTGGGGGAAAAAATAAATAAATAAAATTAAAAAAAAAAAAAAAGAAATTCCCTCTAGCCATCATCCAGTCTGTCTTCTCCCTTCTTTTCCAACACCGCCCCCCAATAGTTTTGCCCTTATTGTGTCTACTTTCTCACTTTGAATTCACGTTAAAGTTAATATGATCTGCCCTCACCACTCTAATGAAACTGCTCTTGATGAGGTCACGAATGATCTCCTAGTGGCCAGATCCAGTGGGTGTTTTTTTAATCTTCATCTTACTGGACCTTTGCTGCATCTCTGACTCCTCCTATATGCTCCTTGAATCTCTCTGTCCCTGCCTTGACATCTGTGATACACAGGCTTCTGGTTTCCTTGCACTTTTTGGAGTGTCTTGCATGGGCTCTGCTTCCTCGCTATGCCCTTTTAAAAAGTTAGTGTTCTCCCCAGGATTCTGTCCTTGACGTTCTTCTCACTCAACTCTCTTTCCTTGGTGAGCTCATCTATTTTGCATGGTTTGAACGATCACTTACAGGCTGGTTAAGTCCAGGGCTGTATCCTAAGCTCACAGCACTCTGCAGTTTAATACTTATTTGTCATTTGCTTGCTAGACCTTTCTACCTGAGTATCCTTCAAGTACCTACAATTCAGCATGTCCAAGAGTAACCTGAACTAAATTCATTCCATTGTTTACCAAAATCTGCTTGTCCACCTGTGTTTTTTCTCCTGTGGTAGCTTCTGCCATTCACTCAGTCACTTAGGCCAAAAACCTAGGTGTCATTCTTTGTTGTTCTCACTTCTCCCATCCTATTAGTTTTTGGCACCTTCTACAGCATTTGGCACATCATGGACATTGAATAAAATAGAACATTTATTAATTTCATCTGAATTTAATTACAGGTTAGCACTTTGTCTTTGATAAAGCTGAACACCTCTGGTTACACTCTAACTTTTGGGAAGGGGATTCGGTTTTTGGCCACATTCAAATTATATTAAGGAGAAGGCACTTTTTTGTTTAAAACATTGTGCTTATTTGTTAGAGCTGCTCTCAGGAGCTGCTGACAGTTAAGGATGAGGTGGGTGAAGTAAGATTGTGCTGGCCCAGGAGGGGGTTGTGCTTGGTGCTCAAGGGGGTAGAGGCAGTGTGTTTGGGTGAACTTGCCACATGCTGTGGGTTTAATGCAAGTAATAAGTAAGACTTTTCCACTGGGCAGGGTAATATGGCCCTTTTTACTCACTGATGGATTTCCTAATTGTACCCTAGTGTTTCTAACATAAGCACTGAGGATGTGTTTGTGACTGTCTTGCTTTGTCAAGTTTATCTCCCTTCTTTTCCATCTGGCCCCCTAAAAAAAAAGTAAAAAGAAAAGGAGAAGGTGCCTTAAAGAATCACTGGATTTGGAGCCAGAGAAGCTCTTCAGGGAGCAGTCATCTAGCTCAACTCTTACATTTTCAGATGATGATGATGATAATAGTAATGACAGATGGTGATAACTATAATACCTACCATTTTTGACAACTCGCTAAGTACCAGGAACTATGCTAAGTGCTTTACATGCATTTCCCTATATAATACTTACAATAACCCTCTGAGGTAGCTATTATTAGTGCTATTTTATAGATAAGGAAACTGAGGTCCAGAAAGATTGGATAATTGCATTGGAAGTAAGAGTATGCTGAAGCAGCTATTGTGCATAAATGAAGCATTTTGTTTGCTCAAGGTCAAATTTTCCAGTTTGAGGCAGAACATGAGTGGAATTCACATCTCTGACCTTGAACTCAGTGAGCATATAATTTTGTTCTGACCTGAGAATTCATTCTCTGTGGTCATTTTTGTCTCATTTCTTGCTCAACCCCTTTTAACTTCAGTGAAATGAATGAAGTAAAGGAAAGGGTGGTTTAGAGTTGGGGTTTTTGGTGAGTTTTTTAAGTTTATTTTTAAATAGGCAGCCTTCCCAGACTGACTGGGAATGTAGCAGAAGGCCTGAGAACCAGGAAGTGACACAGACCTGTTTATACCATCCCACTTGGGTGCCTTTGGAAAGCTGTTCACAGAGATGATGGTAAAAAGTAAACATAACTGCATCAGCCACTTCTCTTGGGTTTGCTATTTTTGACCTGGAGGAGGTGTTTCCTGCACAGCTATGAGTGCTTTGTTTTTGTTTTTGTTTTTGTTTTTTATGAGGAAGATCAGCCCTGAGCTAACATCCCTGGCAGTCCTCCTCTTTTTGCTGAGAAAGACTGGCCCTGGGCTAACATCCGTACCCATCTTCCTCCAGTTTATATGGGACGCCGCCACAGCATGGCCTGATGAGTGGTGAGTCGGTGCGCACCCTGGGTCCGAACCCGGGCCACCGGCAGCGGAGCGCGCACTTAACCGCTACGCCACGGGGCTGGCCCCGCTGTGAGTACTTTGAAAACCAAAATCTAGCACCTAAACATTCCCTTGAATGAAGTTTTATAGATGGATATTTATTTCTTGTTACCAGACAGTAGCATTCAGTGAGTCTTGGCAAATGAAATTATCACTATTTTTTTTCTTTCTCTCTGCCTTCCTTTTGGTGCATTGTTCTTCCATTTCTTTTTCTTTCTTTATAATTAGCGCTGTGCATGCAAAACTGTCCTGAAAAGTGATTAAATATGTGCATGATCTTGAAGGTCCAAGCTCAAAGCTTTCTCTTTCACTTCCCCCCTACTCCCAATCAGAAGTCTTTTGTTCCTGTCTCCACTACGTTCTCATAGCACTTTTTTTTTAAAAACCTTTTTATTAGGCCCTAGTAATAATTTCACAGTGTTATATAAATAAACGTATAATTCCTCTCACGTAGATTGTGAATTCCTTGGAGTAGGAGCTATGCCCCACTTCATCTCTGTGATCACGCAAGCCTTGCACTTAAGACGGCCAGTAAATATTTATTGAATTGCAATATAGTCACTGCAAACACGGAACCCTAAGAAGCTGATTTAGCAAATCAGCTTCCCAGACTTTATTTGCCAAGTGGGTATTGAAGCCTGCTCCACTCAGCTCTAATGGGAACCAAGCAGAGGGATGTGATGATACATAGATGTATCTCTGAGGTATAGGAACCAATTACAGCCGCTTCTGCCAAGCATCTGTTTTGCTACCTGGCCAAAACTTGAGGATTTATACCCTTTTCCCCTCCTGTTTTATATCTGCTGCTACTTTGCCATCTTGTATTTCCTACACAAGTTATGTCTTGTAGGTTTGTCTTTTTTTCGCCTTCAGTGAATAAGTAAATATTGAACACTCTAGGGCACAGAAAGAGGCAGAGTTGGTGGTCCCTGCAGGAATTTAATACCTGCAGTAAATGCAGCACACAGCAGTTAAGTAACTATGAGTGTGGCCTTGGGGAGGGATATAATTGGTTGTTCCAATTGTGGTCCAGGTAGTGATGCTGTAGGTTCAGAAGATCCTTCCATGCTTGTGGGATGAATTGATGAATTTTTCCAGAGGAAATACAACTAAGCTTGATCTGATATTTGGAAAACAAAAGAGCTGGGAGCCCTTTGCAGTAGCAAAGCAGGAGAAGGAAAGACTTCTAGGCCCCCTGGGATTCCATTTATTTGTGAAAGGGGCCTAATGGCACCTAGTTAATGAGGTAATGAGTCTGCGCGTGTATATATACATATATATTCTATGTGTGTTTATATATAACACAGCCAGCCCTGGTAGTCTAGTGGTTAAACTCTGGCACTCTCACTGCCGTGGTCTGAGTTTGTTGCCCAGTCAAGGAACCTCCCCACCCATCTGTCGGTTGTCATACTGTGGCTGCTGCGTGTTGCTGTGATGCTAAAAGCTATACTACTAGTATTTCAAATACCAGCAGGGTCACCCATGGTGGGCAGGTTTCAGTGGAGCTTCCAGACTAAGATAGACTAGGAAGAAGGACTTGGCCACCCGCTTCTGAAAAAATTAGCCATGAAAACCCTATGAATGGCAGTGGAGCATTGTCTGATACAGCACCAGAAGGTTAGAGGAAGGTGCAAAAAGACTGTACAGGGTTCTACTCTGCTGTGCACAGGGTCACTAGGAGTCAGATCGACTTGATGGCACTAACAATGAAAATATATATAACACAGGTCAGCTCCGAGCCTTCCCTACAACATATTCAGGCTAGAAAACCTCCTAGGTACCCCTAGACACAGCATTATTTTAGTATAGTCACATATATAATTATTTATTTATTTATTTTTGTGAGGAGGACTAGCCCTGAGCTAACATCTGATGCCAATCCTCCCCTTTTTTCTCGAGGAAGATTGGCCCTGAGCTGACATCCGTGCCCATCTTCCTCCACTTTTTGTATGGGACGCCGCCACAGCCTCACAGCATGGCTTAATAAGCAGTGTGTCGGTGCACGCCGGGGATCTGAACCTGCGAACCCTGGGCCGCCGAAGTGGAGGGTGCGCACTTAACCACTTGCGCCACCAGGCCAGCCCCTATAATTATTTAATTTTAGGTGAGGGAATGCCAAGTTCCTCAAGTATTTTTAGAACTTCATGGGAGAGAACCTTGAAGGTTCACTCGTTTAACCTATTGGCTATTCTTTCGTCTACACTAACTTTGTGTTTTGAGCCTAGTCTCAGGGCATGTGTTTCCAGCCCAGCTGAACAGGGCCTTTTGGAGTCCAGCAGGTGCTCAGTCACAGCTTGTTAGAGCAGGAAGGGGCCATAGCCAACACTGATTTGAGTGCCCACTGTTCCAGACACTGTCCTGCGTCCTTCACGTTTATCTCATTTCCATCTCACAGCAACCCAATGAGGGGGGTATTGTTTATCCATTTTATAGATGAGAACTGAAAATAACTTGCCCTAGACCACCCAACTAATAATATCCAAGCAGATGAGAGGTTCTGGCCCAGTCTACCAGAACCTTTCCGCGATCCTAGCCTCCCTGAGAGATATTTAGTTGAACTCTTTCATTTTACTGATGAGGAAACAGAGGCATAGGGAGGCAAAGGGATTTGTCCTGGTTCAGCCCATCAGTCATTGGTGAAGCTGGGACTAGAGAAGAAGTGGTTTCCTGCCTTCAGGTTCAGAAACTTACACCCTGAGCCAAGTTCCTGCTCACAGGCACTCTGCCTTCTCCTTTTTTTCTGTCCAGTCTGCATCTGTCTTGTTTGTTCTCTTTTATCCTCTCTTGCATCTTTTCTCTTTCTCTCTAGGCCCCTACAGCTCTGCAATGATCCTTGTGTGTGTGGAGGCTGGGGTTTTTTTGTTAGACATTTGTTATTTTTGGAAAGCACTTTAGGAACACTATGTACGGATGGCCTATACAAATGTGCTGATGGATTGATTAAGCTCTAAATGGGGAAATGGAGTCTCCTGAGTTTGCTGCAGTGCAGAGGGAGATAGATGCTAGGATAGGTCTTGGGAGATGTAGGGGGAAAGGACTGCTCATGCAGAACAATGAGGATGGATTTAACATTTCTTCCTTCCAGTCAGAACTTTTGTTGGCTTATGTTTTCAGAGGAAATACTTGTGGGCCCCTCCTGTTCCCTAGAAGACATTCCAGACTCCTTAGAACTGAAAGGGCATTTGGGGATCATCCAGGCTCACCTCCTGAGGACCAGGAAGAATGATCGACTTGCCTGAGGCTAAACCACGGTTGGTTGGTGGAGCTGGAACTTAGGGCTGTCTCCCACATTTTAGGTCCATGCTGCAGTCATCCTGCTGTTAGGTTCTAGAAGAGAGATGTTGGAGACTGTTAAAGAGAAGGCTTAGGGATGAGGTGGTAGTGTGTCTGCTGTTGTTCCTGCTGTCTGAAGCCTGAGGACAGGGTAGGGGGAAAGTGATAACAAGAGGATGTGGTGAGCAGTTCTAGGGGAGCAAGACAAGGATACAAGGAATATCAAAGCAATTCAAAAAATTTTCTAACATGTCGTACTCTAGCTTAGGTGGCTTATGAGAAAAGCTGAGGGTTATTTCTCTGATTTGTGGGAGGTGACTTTTAACAAGAGTTTGATGTTTGTGTCTTTTGGGCTTTGGAGCTGGAGATTAAAAGGAAATGGATAAAGTAACATTCTGACTCTCAAACATCTCCAAGTCCAATAGAAGAATTTGGCCTATTGAAGCACTCACATTTTAGTGGCATAAAAGAAAGGGGAAGATACAGAGGTTAGCAAGATAGGAAGGAGCCATTTATCCACGAGGGTGGAGTGAGGGGGTAAACTCAAGACATCTAAAAGTAACTTCATTTCATCATTTTGGGAGGAAGAGTGGAAACCTTTAAGATCTGATCTTGTATTTTGTCCCTTTTGAGCCTCACTAGAGACTAGTGAGATATTCAAAGTGAGCAACAGCTCCATTTTACAGATGAGGAAACAAAAGCAGAGATGAGGTAAGTAGCTTCCCCAAGATCAGAGCCATGGCTTAAGGGCAGCGTTCTTCCTCTTGGAGGATCATTCTGGACAGGAAATGAGTGTTCATAACATCACATTCAGCAGAGCAGAGTCACCCAGCTGTTGATGTTCTGGGTTCACGGAAGTGGGAAAGGACAGATCCAGACCTTGAGGGACTGACATGGGGTCTCCCTTTACTACATGCTACTGGGGCAGCAGCACTCGTCCCAAGAAAAAATCAGAAGAATGAATGCAAATTTTCCATGACTCTTCCTCACCCTATGTTTTGGAGGGGAAAGCTGGCTGCTGGAGGAAGAGATGGGTTTTATGAAGAGAAGCTTGAGGGCTGTGGAGAATTCTGTGGCTGAGAGAGACCTTAGAACCTTTTTTAGATGTGGAAACTGAAGTCAGAGGGCTCCATGACCCACCAGCTAGTTGGTGGCAGAGGTGGGACTAACTCATAGCCCCAGGCCCTCTCCTCTCTTCTTACCTCTAAGTTTAAATCTATGCCTTGTGAGGATGGATGAGTGCTGGCTTTGAAAATGGGGCTTGACTCCAGGTTTCTCTTCAATGATACTTTTTTCCCAAATTGTTTTTTATTGTGGTAAAATACACATAAAATAAATTTACCATTTTAACCAATTTTAAGTGTACAGTTCAGTGGTATTAAGTACATTCATAATGTTGTGCAACCATCACCACCATCCATCTCCATAGCTCTTTTCATCTCACAGAACTGAAACTCTATACCCATTAAACACTAGCTCCCCATCCCTTCTTCTCCTAGCCCCTGACAACTACCATTCTACTTTCTGTCTCTACTTAATCATAATTTTTTTTAATTGGGGGAAGTAGTCACTAACATACTAAAGGAATACTGAAGTGAAATGGTTCTGTTTTTTTATTTTTTTAAGTTTTTACTTAATGTGTTTCTCTAGAGGTAATGAATACCTAGTTAATTTGTTCTGAAGTGTTTTTCTTTTCACTTGGTCTAAAGCCACAATTCAAGAATAGGTTTTATTTTGTTTTTTTAATTGTGTTTAAAGCAGATCCTTTCTTAAAATGATTAGATGTATAGTGCCACCCTTTCTCCACAGTAGCTAGGTTCTGTTGTGGACGATACTCTGGGATTGTGGGGATTTGCTTTTCTCTGTATTATTTCTGAAGCACTAACCCTTGGCCCAATCTTGCATGTAAACGCTCCATTGACTACCCTCCATTCACCTGTTCTCTTTTCTTTGCAAAGCCCCCATTTCCATCATCCCATCTGTTGTACACTTGATCAAGTGTTAGGCTTCCTGGTGGAATTGGTCCCTTGGCCCAGGTAGCTGCTTAAGCAGTAAGGCGAGGAGCCAGGAGTCTTGAAAACAAAACAAAACAGGAGCTCATATATGTGCCGCTTCTCCCCAGTTCCATACTAGCTCCTCCCCACAGCATTCATGAGTTTGGCAAACATTTGCTGCCTGCCTGTCAGGTGCCAGACCCTGTGCTGGCTGTTGAAGATTCCAAGTTGAGTAATTCACAGTCCCTGCCTTCAAGGAACTTGGAACCTAGCGAGGTGAGACAGATAAACAAGTAGATGTAATAACTTGCTAGAGTTGCTGTCATAGCAGGGTGTTCAAGGCTCTTTGGGGTATTAAGGGGGTTAGTTCTACTGGAAGTGGACATGGTGTGAAGTGTCAGAAAAGAATTCCTTCAGGAGATGACCCTTTGTGCTGAGCCTTGAAAGTGGCTCTTCCTGGCAGAGGGAGCAGTCAAGTTTATTTGAATGTCAGTTTGTTGAGGGAGGAGACAGGCAGTCTACAGGAAGGCCTTGCTACATTAATTTTATTTTATATTTTATCTGTTTGAATAGGTAATGCATGTACAAGGTACAACACTCAAGGAGATTAAAAGGGAATACCTACAGTGAAAAATGAGTTTCCTTTCCAGTTAACCACTCAGTTCCCCACTCTGAAGGCAATTGCTAGCTACCAGTGTCTTGTGCATCATTCCAGATAGAGATTTTCAGTGCATGCAGGTGTTTGTGTGTGTGTGTGTCCTTTAAAAATATACACAAATGGGGGCTGGCCCGGTGGCGTAGTGGTTAAGTTTGCGTGCTCCACTTTGGTGGCTGAGGGTTTGCAGGTTCAGATTCCGGGCGTGGATCTGCACACCGCTTATCAAGCCATGCCATGGCAGGCGTCCCACATACAAAATAGAGGAAGATGGGCACAGAGGTTAGCTCAGGGCTAATCTTCCTCAGCAAAAAGAGGAGGATTGGCAATGGTTGTTAGCTTAGAGCCAGTCTTCCTCACACACACACACACACACACACACAAATACACACGAATGATTTTCTTCACATACTAATTTTGGAAGTCATTCATTAGTACAGACTGAACTGCCTAGTTTTTTTTTTAAACCACTGCATAGTATTCTATTATATGGGTGTATGATGACTTTAGTCCCTCTTCAATCTTTTGCCAGTACAAATAATGCATTGAATATCCTGCATGTGTCATTGCACACGTGATTTCTGAGGACAGATTCTAGAAGTAGAATTGATAGATCAGAGAATATATGCATTTTTTTGACAGATATGTCAGATCACCCTCCCGAGAGCTCCACATTAATTATAAAATACTAAATTTAAGATTCTTTAGCACTCGGGTCCCCCCCCTGCTGCCCCCATCCTCTAAAATCCCTGCCAGAGTGAACTTTCCTCATGAATTTGGTTCTATAATCTCCCTGTGTATAATCCTGCAAGCTCCGTCTGGTTTTTAGGATAAAGTTTAAGCTCCTCAGCCCAGCCCCTGCCTCTAGCCTCTGCCAGGAGTGCTATGCTCTGATTGCTCTGATCCCCTTGTATTTGGTACCTCCTTCTTTTCCTTCTTTTTCACTAGACACATCCACTAGCAGTCAGCTTAGCATCATCTCCTCTTAGTCTTTCCTGATTACCTGCACTCATGCACAGAACACCCTGATTCAGGGTGAGCATCACCCTGATCCAGCCTCATTCATTCACTACAGAAATATTTGTTGTGCACGTGCTGTGATGTGGCACAAGCAGGTGTTATTCTCAATGGTCCATTGGTTGTTACCTTGAGGAGATGATGACTGCCTGGTAGGGTTTCCTGCTGTGGCTGCATCTAAAATGGCAGCACCAAAGGGCCTATTCCTAACTGGCTGGTGGCCCTGGGCATATCCTTTAACCTCTTTGGACCTTGGTTTTGGCATCTGTCAAATGAGGAGGTGAAGCTCGATGACCTCCAAGGTCCCCACAGCTCAGGTCTTATTAATAATTGCAATGGCAACAGCAGCCAGTGTTTACTGAGGGCTTACGAAGTGCCAGGCACTGTGCCAACCACTTTTTCTGATGATCCTAATCCTTACATCAACCCTATGAAGACAGTATGGGTACTGTCCTATTTTACAGATGGAGAAACTGAGGCAAAGAGAGTAATTTGGCCACAAGGTCATAATAGAGGAAACAGATTTAAATCCTAGCATTATGAGTCTACTGTTCTTAGCCACATAAATGTATACACATTCCACACATTTACACACACACAATTTGGTGTATTGTATTGGGTCATTCACCCTTAGACCTCTCCATGAACTGTCTCTATTCTACAGCTTTAGAGGCTCAAGTTGGAGTCTAGGTGAAAGCTGGGGACAGAAGACTGCTACAGTCACAACTATTTGGGGTAGTGGGTAAGGACCCAGTGGCTGGCTCTTTGCCTGAAGCCCTGGCTCATGCTCACTGAAGACCCTCATAGCTGCTTTTCTTTTGGACTGAGACAACTCATGTTGCTGTTTGCAGTAACTCTCTTTAGAAGGGGGGCATAGGCCTGAGTCAAGGCTTCAGACATAATTCAAGTCAGGTCTGGTTATTATCCCTGACAGAGTCTCTGGGGCATCCTTCATGAGAGTTGTAGATGGCAGGCTCCCTTATCTATTTACATAAAGCCTTATTAATGGAGAAGGAGGTGTGTATAGAATTAAAATAAAAAAGGAAATATAATCTTATAATTTGAAATACTTGTTATAAACCAGGATAAATGAAGTCAAGTGAGTTAACTAAAATATTATAGGCCCATATCGTAATGTATCATCAACCCGGCTGCTTCCCTGAAGGCATGTAGAAAAAAATCCTTAAAAGTCTTGACCCCTGATTTTTTTTTTAAGATACTGGTTCCTACTCTTCTAAAGTCTTTGTCTGAACTAGAGTGGGTGGTGAGGCTAATTAACAATTATAACTCGTCCTCTCCCCAATCATTGTCAGGTACAGCCAAGTGTGGCCTCTGGGATTACAGGTGTGCCTGTTAGCCTTGATTAATTAGTCCATTTTTGAGATTCATGGCTGTCGCGTCAGAGTCAGATCCTCAGGGGCTCATCCAGCCGCTGGTGGTTGAGCAGGCCAAGCTGGGGCCCTTGACTCCTGCTGCTGCATTCCTTCTCTAGGTGGTGTATTTCTCCCTTTAAGACACGTGTTCTCTGTGTTTTTTTTTTTTTTTTCCCCCTTTCGGTTAGTTGAACTTGCTCTGAGTCCAGGTGGCAAAGGCAAAGCCACACCCCGGTGTAGCAGCTCTGTGTCAACAGCTGCCTCTCTCCTCCTCTCTGCTAGAGCCTCGGAGGCAAGTGGTGGGCAGAGCCGGGGCAGTTTCTGAAAGCCCGGCTGTGCCCTACAGATCTCTAGGTAAGCCAGCGCTTGTCTCCTTGTCCTGTCGCAAGGATCTGGCTACCCAGTGCTGTTGCTGATGGCAACTTGCTGATGGCAACTTGCTGCAGGCCTCGGCATTTCCCTAGGGAGGAGTTGAAAAGCCACTTATGTGCGTATCTCTTCTGGCAGCAGAAATTCAGTTGCTAGAATTCTTTCAACTTGGTGTGTGATTATGCCTTGCTTACCAAAGTGCCTCTTTGTAACTAACTTATGGCTAAAGTTTTCACTTTACTTATGTTCTTGTTTTTTGTTTGCTTTTTATAGGTGAGTCTTCCCCTGGCTGACTTTAGACTTCTTACTTCTGGCTTTTAAATTTTTTCTTTTTAAAATAACTTTGACGGATAAAAGATGTGCCATGGCAGGATAGCACCAAAGAGCACCGCAGCGTTTGCCGTGGCCTCCGTGGGACATGGAGTGTTCCTTCCACTGGTGATCCTTAGCACCCTCCTTGGAGACGGATTTGCCTCAGGTGAGTTCCAGTCTACCTTCTGCATGTGGGAGGGAAAAGACTCAATACTGTTGTTTCTCCCGAAGGCTGGGTTAGGGGACTGTCTGTCTAGCGAGCAGTTGCAGGGAGAGCAGAGGGTGGGGGGGCTTTTGTGCTGTGGTATAGCAGGGAGCCAGTCCTGGGGATATGGCACCAAGGGGCCTAATGAGCCAGCCGGAGGAGGAGTGTGTAGGAACCTGCTGGTGATGACATTATCATCCCTCTCCCCCAAGCCGTAGTCATCAGGCAGGGCAGAGTGCAGGATTCAGGGCATGATGTACGGTAAGGGTGCAGGCTGTGGAATCAGACTGCCTGTGTTCAGAGCCCAGTCCTACTTGCTGGCTCTGTGACCCTGAGCAAGTCTCTACTTCTGTAAGTCTCAGTTTCCTCAGCTGTAGAATGAGATGATAATGGTACCTACTTCACAGGGTGGTGGTAAAGACTGACCAAGATAACACAATAAGCCCTTAATGATTGTTATTTAGCTCTTTATTGTTTATTTCTTGTCTTTCTATGCTTTTTCTTAGAATGAGTTCAGAGTTAAGGTATTGCAATTTAGCGAAAGCAGGATCTGGTTGCTGACATTACGAACTCTGTCGTCTTGGACAAGCCACTTACCATTCTGTGGCTCAGTTTCTCCATCTGTCAAATGAAGGGGTTGACCTGGATAACCTTTAAGGTCACATCTAGCTCCCTCAGTCTATACTTTCGTGATTCTAAGGACTTTATGGTTGAAGATGGTGAGCTGGTGAGCTGGTGAGCAGGGGCTAGAATGCAGCAGTTAGCCTTTTTGAGTTTGTATTGTCCTTGTTGCCTTCACTAATACTCTGAAGACGCTTTGAGGTTCTCTTCATGTGGTTCTAGACCTGATGTTCTTGTTAGAAAGGGCACATTTGGGTGTGTACCGTAGGCCTCTGGGTGATGCTACAGAACATGCCTGTATCTATAAGCTCTGGTAGGGGTCTCAGTCAATTATGATTGAGATCACCAGTAATGGTGCTCCTACCAGACTTTGGTAGATACATGTATATGGCAGTTTTCTTTGGACAGTGTTCCCTGGAGAGGGATCTCAGCTAGATTCTGGAAGGGGTCTTGGAGTGGGGGCAGTGTGGTATAGTGTGGCTCTTAGAGTCCCTGTAGCTCAGTGCTATCTCTTTTATTCCCTTTCTGTCAATTCCCACTACCTATTTACCCAAAATATATAGATAATGGTGCAATCTTAACTAATCTTATTTTTTTCTTCTGAATTGTTGGGAAAAACAATTACTGATTTTTTTTGTTTCCTCATAGCCTTCCCCACCCCATATACAGAGTTTATCTTCTTCACCCCATTCTGACACTTAACCCAAACTTTTCCCATAAGCCTGAGACCTTCTTGGCTGTGAGGATCCCCTGGCACAACCAAGGGGGCCACTAATGGTTGGTACCCCACAGTGTGGGCATCATGGTTTTATGAGGTTTCAAAGGAAAAGAAGGCTGGGCTACACCAATGTGCAACAAAATGAAGGGCCTACATTCATAGGACCACTCCAAAGCCAGAGGAAACTTCTAGAAGTGGTAGTCACAGAACCATAAAATGTAGAGATCTTGTCTTGTTCACCACTGTATCTCTAGAGCAGAAGTTGGCAAGCTCTGGTCCACAGGCCAGATCCTACCTGCTGTCTGCTTTTGTATGTATGGCCTGTGAGCTAAGAGTGATTTTTATATTTTTAAATGGTTGGGGAAAAATCAAAAGAATAATATTTCATGATATGTAAAAATTATGTAAAACTCACATTTCAGTGTCCATAAATAAAGTTTTATTGGAACATAGCAGTGTTCATTCGTGTATATATTGTCCATGGCTGCTTTTATGCTACACTGGCACAGCTGAGTAGTCGTGACATAGACTCTGTGGCCCCCAAAGCCTAAAATATTTAGACTTTAAAATAACTTGGCCCTTTGTAGAAGAGGTTTGCAACCCTACCCCCAGCCCACAGAACAAACAATAAGTATGCGCATGAATGGAATGACTGTCTGAGCAGGAAGGAAGGAAGGACTGGTCAGAGCTAGGATGTACTTGAGAGGTTGTACACTTGCCCGGGATCTTAGGGCCAGCTAATGTAGCACCAGGACCAGAACCTGGCCCAGTGCCCAATGCACTACCACAACTGCCTCTTCCAAGATTCCACTGGGGAAGCTGTCCCTGCATGTTACATGGCAGTACTAGGGCAGAGGGTCTGCCTTTGGTGTCTGAAGTCTTTAGCCTGTTTAGCTTCATTAAGCCATCCCCTCTACACCCACCCTCCTTTTTATGGGCATCACCCCTGCCTCCTCCCATTCCCCACCCCAGTTTCCAACTGCCCACACCTTCCCAACTTTTCCATCCAATGTCTGAAATCAATTATCAGGGACTGATGGTTCCAGACTGGCTGGATAAAGGGATTATTCTTCTCCAGTGTGGAAAAGTATGTCTGTAGTGTGGGCTCAGACCAGGATGGGAACGTTGTCTCTGTTGTTTTCTTTCCCTCGCCTATCTGCAAAGAACCCTCCCTCTCCTGCCATGCCCACCTCCTAAGTCTTTTCTACTCCCCATAAAACATGTGTACTGGCACAGAGCAGGGTGCAGGCAGGGGAAGGGGTTTCACCATTACTTAAACCCAGTGCACTAAGTTGCTGCCAATTTTTTTACCTGTCTCTGGAGTGGCTTCTGGGGTAAGGAGGTGCCCACTCCTTGGCCTGAAACCCAGAGCACACCTGTGCCTGTCATGAGCAGCATGCCAGGGAAGCTTGCCAAGAAATCAAGCTTTCGGATACTCTGAAGTTGAGGAAAGGCAGTTCAGTTCAGAGAAGGTCCCCTATTCCTCTTCCTGCATTTCTTACCTGCTCCTGTAGCTGCCCCAGAACACCCATTCCAGAAGCATTTTAAAATGAAATGCTTTGTAAAATACACGGCCTTGTTACCCAGTGGGCTCTGGTAGACCCTGAATACGCTTGTGTGTACATGCGCATTCGTGACTGTGAGAATCCCACTGGACCTAGGTAAGTGGACATCCTCTAGGGGGCAGTTTGTCTGCATAGTCTCTGGTCATAAACACCACAGTGTTGGTTGGAATCGCTCAGATTTAGAAGAAAAGAATCATGTATGAAGAGGCACTTGAGAGTTCTGGGGTAAAGTTATGTCATAGTCAGAGTTCAATTTTCCATCTTGGTTTCTCTTGTCTACATCTTGGGATTTGGAGTTATAACAGAGAAGGTGTTAGAGAGGGATTGGGTCCAGCTTCCTCCTTGGTCATTCCTTTCGCAGAGATGGGGAGAATTACTGCGAGTCTCCTTTCTAGGAGTGACAAAAGGAAGCATTTCTTACTTTCTATACTTGGTCACACCATGCAGGGAAAGACCAGAATTAAAAATAAGATCTGTGCTCCTACTATCCAACTTGCCTTTCTTTTTGTGCTGGAGAGGAATTAGGATCCCCACTGTGCAGCACCCCCTCCCAGATCTCACAACTCCTTCCCTTTACCTGTGATCTTAAGAAACTTGCTGTATGACCTTAGGCAAATCACTTGACCTCTTTGTGTCTCCTATAAAACAGAAAGAAGATCCTTAAGGATGTTAGGCTGGTGTTGTTTAGACTAATAAAAATGATCGGAAGGCACTTGGGATATAAAACCTGTGGTGTGATTCCCAAATAATAACAACAACAGAGTTGGTATGTGAACTGCTGTTGAGTCGTGCTGGGCAGGAGACTTTATGCAGATAACATCCTTTGCTTTCTTTGAACAATAAAACTGAAGGGTTGGGGATAAAGGATTGGGAGGAGGTGTCAAACTTGACCAGTTGAGGAAGGATTGATTACTTCAGAAATCCTCTTTGCCCTCCATGTTTTGTATTATTTGATGGTCTCAACCCAACTGGCTTGCTGATTCACATAAAAAGCTTTTGATTTTTATTCTCCCCTTTCCTAAACATATGAAAAAACTCAGTATATTACCTGTTTTCGATTTTTTTCCCCCCTTAAAATGTTGCCATGATACTTTAGGCCATGTTAAAACATCACACAAGTACCTAGAGCAATTTTAAAATAGCAGGGAAAGCAGCCATCTGCATTTCTATGCAGCAGAGCGAGAAAGCCAGGCAGTTAGTGTTCATTGAAGATGGAAAATGTTGAGAACCAGGCTCTCTGGGGGATGAGGTGGCTTAGGCCCTTAACATTGCTGTGGCAGAGAGATGTTGGCAGGTGGGCCTGGCTCACCTCAGCATCTCTGAAGGGACCTGGAGTCAGAGATAATGTACACTGAGTTGAGGGGAGAGGACAGGTAGGAAACTGATGTGTATAGAGCATCATTTATGTGTCAAGCTCTGTTATCATTCCATTTAAAGCTCTCAGAATGCCTGTGAGCTAGGTGGTCATGTAACCATTTTACAAATGAGAAACTGAGGCAGAGAGAGGTTAGATAACTTGCTCAGAGACAGACATTTATAGATGGTGAAGCTGGTTGGGATTTGTGCGCAGTCTGTCTGACTCTATTGCCCATGTTCTGCTGAGAACCATACTACCTGTGCTGAGTGACAGGCTTCTCAGAGAGCCGTTTCTTGTGTTGCCCTATTGGAGCACTCAGATCAACCTTCAGAGGATTTTTTTTTTTTTTTTAAATTTTTGGGGAGGAAGATCAGCCCTGTGCTAACATCTGCCAATCCTCTTCTTTTTTTGCTGAGGAAAACTGGCCCTGGGCTAAAATCCTTGCCCATCTTCCCCCACTGTATGTGGGACGCCGCCACAGCATGGCTTGCCAAGCAGTGCGTCGGTGCGTGCCCGGGATCCTAACCGGCGAACCCCAGGCCGCTGCAGTGGAGTGCACGCACTTAACCGCTTGTGCCACTGGGCCGGTCCCCAGAGGATTATTTTGACAGAGGAAGAAAGACACTGTTTTCTCTCCTGGATAAAGGATGCAGGAGTGATCTCTGGGTTACCAGGTTTCCCTCTGTGGTTGTTTCTGTTCTCATCTACAATGGTGCTTGGTTGTTTAGTTTTCAGTTTAGGCACAAGGTTTGCCAAGGCAGTTCTATTCTTGGAAAGGAACAATAGGGACCACAATAAATTGCTAAATGAGGATGTAGTTCCCAAAACATCCGCAGAGCATCTTCCTGTCAGCTGCAAACCCTCCTGATGAAGTGATGTAATCTGTCCATGGTATAATTACCTGTGACTATAAAAAGACTTGAGGATTGTGGTAGGAGGCTGGGTGGGTTGTTATAGGGCTTGTTGAACCATGGCGTCATGAAAGACATTGAGAAATTACCCTCTGCAGGCTAATTGTTGTGTCATGTTTAGAACATTGCAAACACATGGTATGAGCCTTGCACTGTAACTTTTGAACAAAAGGAACCAGGAGTCCACCAGAATGAACACCTAAGTGGGTCTCAGTTGGGTTACAGCCCTCATTAAACACAGATTCCACCTGCCAAGCAGAGATGCCCCACTACCCTGGCCTAACTTGCAAGCTTGGAGGTTAACCTTCTTAGCTGCACAATTCTCTTTGCAAAAGGAGGTCACGGGGTGCTAATAAAACAAATGAGGATTAGCACTCAAAGTCGTTAATTATTCTAGGTAAGTTTGTGGATGAACTCTTTTTACCACCTCTTCCCCACTGGGAGATTCCTTTCCTCCTCGTCACTCAGGAGCTTGAGCCTGCAGAGGGTGCGAGCAGCCCTCCCATACCAGGTGGCTGGTGCTGGTATGGCTGGCTGCCTGGGTTGTGACCAGATCAGGAGTGACCTTGGCCCGCTTTGTGTTTAGCTTTGGGGCCCAGAGGAACAGCAGCATTTAGAGACAGTCTCTCCATGGTGCAGGATGAATGAGGGGTACTGGCTGCTGACTTCTCCCAGCCCTGTCCACCTACCTCACCTTAAGCTAACCTAAAGCATGAAATCTGAATTCACTGGAAGATGAGGGTGAGATTATAACTATTAAAAAAGAGATTGTCCCTAGGATTTCTTCACTTAGCTGTCTCTTGTCAGGTGGAATAGGATTCAATTCATAAACACCTTAAAATAGCAGATACCACCTGTGGCTCTCAAGGAGTCACTGAGGTTACTAGGACACCTCGGTATAATATGTAACTATCATTGTGCTCCAACTCTGCCCCTTGTTTTTTTAGAGAAGCATGTAGTCTGATTAAAAGCATGGACTCTGGAGTCAGATTTCCTGTGTTTGAGTACTGGCCCTACCCTACCTACCTGTGTTACCTTGGATAACTTTCCTGACCTCACTGTGGATGTATCCCTAGAGTGGGGATGATAACAGTGCCTACTTTGTAAGATTGTTGTGAGGGTTAAATAAGATAGTATATGTAAAGCACATAGGACATGGCCTGCCATACAAAGAAGTAATTCCCAGGTTGGAAGATCAGATTCTAGCACCTATACAGCCTACACTTGTGATGCCACACCTGATTAGTTCAGACAGATTCAGGGTTGGAAGGTGCTCCTTATTTCTTCCTTATCTCTTGGATTCTGTTTGATTCAATTCAATACTTACTAAGTAGAGTTAGATACATACTGCATGAGTTATTCGTAATTCATATGTCCCTAATTCTCAGGTACCACATGTTGGCATCCCCCATATGAAGACAAGTAGAAAAAAGCAGTAATAGCCCTTTGCGATGTTGGTGCTGGGGGATCAGCTAGGTAACCACACAGTAAGCCATTCCTTTCGGTGATGCTGTCTTGGCATTTCAGAGCCAGGGTTTCTCAAAGCTGCTATTTGTTAGGAACTTTTGGAGTCATTTTTGAAACTTTTCAAATTTGAGAATGGCAAGGGTTTGTTTTTTTAAAGACAAATTTCATTTCATCAGCACTGTGATGTGATTGAAGGATTATATTTTGAAAGATTCCTAAACATATCTGGGAGAATACAACATTAGAATTAAAAAATAAGAACTCTCAATTAACAAGACAGGAAACAACATGTGTTGGAGAGGATGTGGAGAGAAGGGAACTCTCATACACTGCTGGTGGGAGTGCAAACTGGTCCAGCCACTATGGAAAACAGTATGGAGATTCCTCAAAAAATCAAGGATAGAACTACCATATGATCCAGCTATTCCACTGTTGGGTATTTATCCAAAGAACTTGAAAACACCAATTTGCAAAGGTACATGCACCCCTGTGTTCATTGCAGCGTTATTCACAATAGCCAAGACTTGGAAGCAACCTAAGTGCCCATCAAGGGACAAATGGATAAAGAAGCTGTGGTATATATACACAATGGAATACTACTCAGCCATAAGAAACGATGAAATCCAGCCATTTGTGACAACATGGATGGACATTGAGGGTATAATGCAAAATGAAATAAGGCAGAGGGAGAAGGTCAAATACCGTATGATTTTCTTCATTAAGTAGTAGATAATAACAACAATAAACAAACACATAGGGACAGAGATTGGACTGGTGGTTACCAGAGGGGAAGTGGGGAGGGAGGAGGGTGAAAGGGATAATTCGGTACATGTGTGTGGTGATGGGTTGTAATTAGTATTTTGGTGGTGAACATGATGTAATCTATGCAGAAATAGAAGTACAATGATGTACACCTGAAATTTTTACAATGTTATAAACCAATGTTACTGCAATAAACAAAAAATTAAAAAAATAAAAAAAATAAGAACTCTCTTGGGCCAGCCCGTGGCGTAGCAGTTAAGTGTGCGCACTCTGCTGCTGGCAGCCTGGGTTCGGATCCCGGGTGTGTACCAACACACCGCTTGTCAGGCCATGCTGTGGCGGCATCCCATGTAGAGTGGAGGAAGATGGGCACGGATGTTAGCTCAGGGCCAGTCTTCCTCAGCAAAAAGAGGAGGATTGGCATGGTTGTTAGCTCAGGGCTGATCTTCCTTGTGTGTACGTGCGTGCGCGCGCGCGCGCACACACACACAATAAATAAATATTAAAAAAAAAAAACCTCTCATCTTGTCTCTATTTGGTAGTCCTTTTGCTTCCTCCTACTTTTCTTAACTGTGCTACTTGACAGCATTTCTTCTTGTAAGAGCCTTTTCCTACTCAGATTCATTTGCTTCCCCAGAGAGGGAGATTTTTCCCTTGTTTAACTTCTTTGACTTGTTCGCTTTGCCAGTATCCAAATCTTTTTTTTTTTAATACAGTGTTTTTTTTTTTGAGGAAGATTGGCCCTGCGCTAACATCTGTTGCCAATCTTCCTCTTTTTTCTTTTTTCTCCCCGAAGCCCCAGTACACAATTGTGTATCATAGTTGTAGAGCTGTAGCTCTTCTATATGGGACGCCAACTCAGCATGGCTTGATGAGCGATGAGTAGGTCTGCACCCAGGATCCAAACCAGCGAACCCCGGGCTGCCGAAGCAGAACACACGAACTTAACCACTTCGCCACTGGGCCGGCCCCTCCAAATCTTTTAAAGTATAATTGTTTAATCATTAAAACATCTGAGATATAGTACAGAGACGAGAAACAAATTCTCTTCAAGATTTCTTCTTTGCAAAGCTTTTTTGTCGTCTTTTTTTTTTTTTTTGTGAGGAAGATCAGCCCTGAGCTAACATCCATGCTAATCCTCCTCTTTTTGCTGAGGAAGACTGGCTCTGAGCTAACATCTATTGCCAATCCTCCTCCTTTTTTTCCCCAAAGCCCCAGTAGATAGTTGTATGTCATAGTTGCACATCCTTCTAGTTGCTGTATGTGGGACGCGGCCTCAGCATGGCCGGAGAAGCGGTGTGTCGGTGCGCTCCCGGGATCCGAATCCGGGCTACTGCGGGCTGCCAGTAGCGGAGCGCGCACACTTAACCGCTAAGCCATGGGGCCGGCCCAGCTTTTTTGTCTTTTTAAATTCACAGGAGTATTCTAGGCATTTCAACCCAAGAGGGGAAATGTGTTTCAGGAAGTTATGGCCAAGTACAAGCAGGATTATAAAATAATTCTGTTGTAGCCTTTGTTATTCAGAATAACAAGCAACACTTTCTGAAACACAAAGGGCCTAGTGATCAGTTCTTCATGTGCAGTAGACACATGTCTACTTGGGAGAAGGCGGAACCTTTGTGTTTATTGTCACTGGCTTCAGTTCTGACAGTTTGGCCTTGTTGACTCTGGCAATGGTGGGAGGCACAAGAGAATGTCGTCGAGATTGTCACACACCAGATGAGGACTGAGTGGGCATGAGGAGCTGCCTGTCAGTATTTACTGATCACTGGTCTCGGCACAGCGAGGTGCAGGGGCAGACAGGAGAGAAGCCTGGGATGTTTCTGCTTCCCGGTTGATCTAATTACTTTGGAGGCCCAATTGCAAAGCACCCAGTGGTGTCTCGAGCCAGTGCAGCGCTCCTCAGGCTCCTGATAACCATGCATAGTTGCTCAAAATTGCTGACTTGGGCCATGAAGTTAGCTGGTGACTTCAGTAGGCTGTGTGGCTCTCTGCTTTATACCCCTCACACAGTAGACCCCTTCAGTCTTTGCTCTTACAGGTCTTCTCCTATACATGTGTCTCTCAGTCTTAGTTCTTGGTTTTGTAAGGGTTTGCACATAAGCTCTTGAAGGCAGGGACAGAGTTCTTTATGTGTTGCTCCTTTGCTATAACCAGGCCAGTGATCACCCTAGGTAGACCCAACAAGCACATCCTGGGGAAGGTACTGTGTTGGGGGGAGGTCACTCCCGGCAGGATTCTGCAGAATCATAGCCCTTCCTGTATGTGAGGACAGGCAGGACAAATTCATGGCCCTGTGAGTAACAGTAGCCATGGGGCCTCCTCACTGATTTATGGTTCCCCATAATATTTTGTCCTCAGCCTTCTGGCTAGTCAAGAAGCATATGAAGGGCTGGCCTTGTGGCTTAGCGGTTAAGTGCGCGCGCTCCCCTGCTGGCGGCCTGGGTTCAGATCCCGGTGCGCACCGCTTCTCTGGCCATGCTGAGGCCGCGTCCCACATACAGCAACTAGAAGGATGTGCAGCTATGACATACAACTATCTACTGGGGCTTTGGGGGGAAAAATAAATAAATAAAATCTTTAAAAAAAAAAAAAAAGCATATGAAAGTGTCTTCGTGCCTCAGGGGGTGCAGGTGGTGGGGCTTTTTTGAGGGGAAAGGAGTGGGACGAGGAAGCTTCCCAGAAGAGTTCATCGCTTGTGTGCTAATGGTTCAGATTGGGTGAGGATCTTTGAACCCAGTGTTGAGTCCCCTTAGGTGATGAGAAGGTAGGAAAAGTAGGCTTTCTTTACCTGTGGGGAGTGAAGGTCGTGTGGAGGAATGCATGTGAAAACCATGCCTGCTCTAAAACATGTCCTGACATTGGAGAGGTGCTGGGGAAGGGCAGCTTGAATGGGTTTGGCTTCCCTTCCTCCCTGACATCTGCCTCACCTCTGTCCTTCAAGTCAAGGCTAAGGGGATTCCTTTTTCCCTTTTCTGTGAACATTAGCACCTTCAAGCCTATTCGCACCCTCTTCTTCCAGTGGCTAGACTCCTGTGGCCATAATCCTGCTTCTTTTCTCCCTCCCATACTTCTCTTCATCCCTCAAGATCCAGTTCACAGTCACCTTCTCTGTGAGATACCACCCATCCTCTTACCACTAGAGTTACTAGGGTTTGAAGGAAGGAGAGTAGGCTTTGTGTGTATTTCTTGAATGGAATTAGCAGGAGCTCCTAGTCTTAGTCCTTTCTCTTGAGAGGATGTCAGAGGGGTTTTCCTATGAACAGGATTCCATTTCCTAGAATCTTTTTTTTTTTGTGTGAGGAAGATCAGCCCTGAGCTAACATCCATGCTAATCCTCTTCTTTTTGCTGACAAAGACCGGCTCTGAGCTAACATCTATTGCCAATCCTCCTCCTTTTTTTTTTCCCCCCCAAAGCCCCAGTAGATAGTTGTATGTCATAGTTGCACATCCTTCTAGTTGCTGTATGTGGGACGTGGACTCAGCATGGCTAGAGAAGCGGTACGTTTGTGCGCGTCCAGGATCTGAACCTGGGTCGCCAGTAGCGGAGCGCGCGCACTTAACCGCTAAGCCACGGGGTCGGCCCTCATTTCCTAGAATCTTGACTGTCTTTGATTTGAAGGGATTGGACAGTTTGTTAAGCTTTCTGGGAATTGCAACTTTGGGAAACTTGAACCCTTTGTTCTGCAGATCATGATACATAAACCCTATGGACTTGCTCCAAACCCTGGCTTCCGAGGGTTGCCAGGGTTGCTGTGGGACAGATTGGGTTTAGTATTTTCATAAGCAGCAGTAACTTGTTTAGCAAGTATGTGTTGACGTAAGGTGGGCAGGGAGGACAGCAGGAGATACGTAATGCCGTGGAAGGCTTTCTGGGACCAGGTCCTGGACTGGATCTTGATGGGAGTTATCACATGTAGTTTGGTCCTCACAGGAAGCCTGTGAGAGGAAGACAGCTGCAGCCAGGAGCAGTATTCTACACCAGGAGGAATGCAGAGCTGATGGTTCAGCACTCTGATTCATTCACAATTAGTTGTTGAGCTCCTGCTGGGTGCCAAGAATGTGCCAGCTACAATTCTGTATGATACATGTTATGGTCAGGGAAGTCATTGCACTACATTGGAATACACGTAGGAGGGGCTCCTGACTCAGATTGGGATGGGCTTGGAAGTCTTCTCTGAGGGAGCAAAGTCTACACTGAGACCTGAAGGCAAGTAGGAGCTAGTAAGTAGGGACAAGATGGCACAGTAAGGTTAAGAATGCAGTCTCTTGGGCCAGACAGGCTGGTTTGAGTTCTAGTTCTGCCACTAACATGTTGCATAATTTTGAGCAAGTTTCTCAGAGTCCATGTCCCTCAATTTTCATATGTGTGAAATTGGGATGATAACATACTTATAGGGTTGATGATAACATAACATATAGGGTTGTGGTGTTATCATCAATGTTGTCGTTATGCGCCTCGCCAGTGGCAGGTACAGCCAGCATGTTGGGGGCAGTCTGGACGGAGGAGAGGGAGAGAGTATACTGTCTGCTCTGCTCACCTTGACTCTTTCTTTGGAACTTGCCATGTCACTTCCGTTGAAACTTTGGAAGTCCAGTACACTCTGTCCCCCAAACTGGTTTGCCTCTCTCCCTGGTGGATGAATGAGTGGTCTCCTCTACTTTGGTGGAGTATATTTGGAAGCTGGGGCTTCAGAAAAGAAAAATAAATAGAGTCTAGCCTTAGCCTGAGAGTTCAGAGATTTGGGCTGAACATCACCAAAAGCACAGTTTGGGAGAAGCACCCAAAGGGGTGAGATGATGCTGGTGGAGGCAGGTGCCTTTTCCTAGCTGTTGTCAGAGTTGAGGAAAAGGAGGAAGGAGGAAGGGGGGTGAGGAATAAGCTTGGTGCTGGAGTGTCCTAAGGATCAAAGAGTTAAAGAAAAAACAAACACCAGTTAATGGATTAAGGGTTGGATGAGTCTAAACTGGGAAATAAGGAGGGCTGCAGGAGGATGCTGATTTTGGTACAAGTTGTGGAGAAGATTTGGAATGAGAAGATTTGGGATGAGAAGAATGGCAGTCAGGCTCCTATTTGCCCATGGGAACAGGAAGTGACTGGCTAAGTGAGGCTGCCCTTCCAGCCTGCCTGAGGGGAGGGGGTCACTCAGGACAGACCCTTCATCCTCTGCCTCAGCCCAGCCAGCCCATGGGAGGTGCGTGTGACAAGGACTCCTTGTTTCAGCCTGTCTGATGCACTGCACCGGGTCCCAGGTGGGTCTTATCACGTCAGGAATTCCACAGGGAGGCTGAAGGGTGTGGGAGGTTCCTAATTGATTGGGAAGGGACAAGAGTGGCGAAGCTGGCATCTGAGGCAGGCAGATGTATTCCAGGACTCATCGTCTTGTGTCGGGCTGGGGTAATTGGAGATGTTGGAGTGAGGACTGTCTGTGATTTGATGTGTTTGGGGGTGTTATGACTTCAGTAGAGATGTGTCTCGAGTTTCTTTAGAGTGATTTTCAGCAGAGGAACCCGTTCTCCGCACTGTTGTTCTCAGTACCCTGTTAGGCTGTTTAGAGGCTTTTTGGTCCCTTTCCCTGGCATTCAGAAATTCTGTTACCAGTAACAGCAGACCCTGGCCTTGCAGGAATAATTAAGATTGTGAATAATAGGATTAAGTGAGATAATATATGTAAGAGTGCTGAGTAAACAGTAAAAGTCAATTCCAATGGAAGAGATTATTATAATGCTCTTTTTTTAAGTCAGCATCTCTTTTCTGAATTGCTCAAAGCACTTAGTTAACACTAACTGGTTAATCCTTTATCCATCCCCGGCCAGGAGGCTGACATTTAATAGTCTGCTTTGTGTATAAGACCAAACTAAAGTTTCCAACAGAACCCCAAGTCTTGAGTTTGAAGCCCAAATCTATGGAGTCTTAAATCTAAAGCTTGGACCTCTGAATGTGATAATGCCTCATTCCTGGGAATAAAGAAGGTGAGAGGAGAGAGGGAGAGAGCTTTAAAAAAAAATTGTTTTTTCACAGACAACTGGTCATGTCAGACAAGGGTGCCATAGTCAGGATTTTGAGAGACCTGGAAATCTGACATCCATTTTCCTCTGACAAGTCACAGAGTCCCTATTGGGAGTGAGGGCCTGGTATAAGCTGGAGAAGCACAAGGCTAATCAGAATAGGTTTGAGGCAAAAAACAGGGAAGCAGAGAGGGATCTGGCGGATTTCTTAATTCTGTGCTGTTCAGACTATGGTTGGTGGTATCTAAGGTGCCAGATTCTGCACCACACTGCCAACTTCCTGGCACACACTAGTGGAAACGCTTGCCCCCCTGATATGTCCCAGAAAGTCTCAGGGGACCCACAGCAGGAGCTTGTTGTATTCTGCAGGTCCCATGGGGAAACCACATGGAGGTGGGTTCAGGAACCTTCCTGAGTGTCTGGCCCAGGCCAGTTTTCCTGCAGAGCAAGTACTGCAGCCTACATTTGGTGGGATGGCTTCTGGGCAGATCAACCTCATGTCAGCCTCCAGTGGGGGAGAGGCCTAGGCCTCTTGGCCCACCTTTGACCCTTCTGAATGGTGGTAAAGAGAGATTCTGTTTTGTCCACATTACTAGGTAAAGCCCTTCAGGGTCATTAGGCCCTTTCTCCCCAAGCCTTTGCTTTCCTGCTTCTGGTCACGGCTTAAGGGACAGTTTGAGTACTTTCTTGCACAAGGTCTTGAACCCTGGAACAGGAGAAGGATATGCTGAGTTAGGAAGCTCCTCCTTCCTCCACTGGCAGCTATGTGGCCTCCTAGGCTTGAAATTCTAGGGGTCATTCAGATGTGCTAGTTCAGAGTCACATGCTTGTGAGAGAACCAACATGCTGAACCTTATAGGTTATGTGCACTATTGGGTCTCAAATCTGAGCATGCATCAGAGTCCACTGGAGGGTCCAGATTACTGGGCCCCACCTTCGGAGTTTCTGATTTAGCAGGTCTAGGACGAGGCCTGAGAATTTGCATTTCTACTAACTTCTTACATGCTGCTGCTGCTGATCTGGGGACCACACTTTGAGAACCACTGATTTACAATTGGGGTGAACAGGCTCATCTGACCCTTTTTGGAGCAAATTTTGGTGAGGTGGGAACAGAGGGATGGAGAGGTCTTGAACCTGCTGGGGAGAGAGGTAGTTCAGAAATTGATGTTGCAGGTGGACCAGTCTAATTTGAAAACTGGGAAAAGGTTAAATGATTAAGGGAGAATACTGGCAGGTCTTTCTCTTACCTTCTCCCAACTGGCTCTGCTCTTTGCCAACTATCCTGCGGAGAGAGGAGCCAGACCTGGTAAGCCCCTGGCGTCTCCTGCCTCCACTTTCTTATTCTGCCTTGTTAGGCAGCAGTGAGCTCTGAAAGTCTGTATTTTGGGAAGTCTTTTCACAGCTTGACGTCTGTGGTATAAAGAGCAGGGCCCTGAGTTAGGGTTCCCGAGCATCAGCCCCAGCACCACCTCTAATGAGCAGTAACTGAAGGCCCCTCACTTTACTCAAAGGTGAAGTGAGGGTTGGACTAGCTCCCCAGGGCCCTTTGAGCTCTGATGTCTTGGATTCTTTAATGCCTCCTCTGATAGCTTCCTCCCCCAGGGTCAGGAACTTCTACTTGTTTTTTATTTTTTGTGTGTGTGAGAACTTCAGTTGATAAGCAGTACTGAATCAGAATCCCATCCAGAGACTGGCTTAGAGAAAGTGAAACCAGAGAAAAGTTTGGGAATTGGAATAACTTTTCTTTTTAGAGAGTCTCTGGCCTCTGCAGTTATGCTGCTTCCATAAAACCTGTGTCCAGAGAGGAATGACTTAGCATCCTTATTGGGTCCTGATCCCTTACACTAGGTCATCACACTTGACTGCAAGGTTTCAGGGGTTGTCTGAGTTCTAGTTTCCAGGGTGCTCAGGATTGTTATTCCACTTTCTCTACTGCCTGCCACAGTGCTCATGGTGGGTGTGTGTAAATATTTGCTGGGTGGATGGAATAGAGGGTTGTATCCATGTACATCTTTTCCTTTCCTTCAGTTTCTGTCTTCCTTCTTCTTAAGTTTGTATAATTGTCCTCCTTTGCCCTCCTCCCTTCCTTCTCCCCTCCTTCCCATTCTTCCTCCCTCTCCTTCCTTTGTAGTCATTTTAACTCCTCTGCACTCTGGCAGAGCTGGCCATCAATGTTTGTACCTTGAGTGTGTTAGGGGTTGGGGTGTGCCCGAAGAGATCACAAAAGACCCTACTTAAGCCGTCTGTGTGAGGGGCACACCCAGAGCTGCCCAGTCTTTTCCTTTTGCCTTCTCTCTTCTGCCCACGTTGTCTAGCTGTGAATTACAGAATGTTTTCACTCTCCTAGGGGAGTTTGCTGTTCTGCAGATTGAATTTGACCCTGTTTTCAGCCTTTATTTGCTGCTGTTTGTATTGGCAGGCTAAAGGACTCCTGGCTTGGAGAGAATTTGCACGTCCTGCCTCAAAACTATTGTCTGGCCCTGTCTTTCCAGCCTCTGTCTGAAGGGGCAAAAGGAAGATTTCCCAGCCTTGCTTAATTGTCACTTATCCCCTCTGATCCTGCCTGGGCAGCTTTTAGGCAACTCAAGCACTGACTAGCCCGAGGTATTCGTTGAAATGGAAAAATTGAGGTTGATTTAATTCATTTTAAGTGAAATCACCAGCCTTTTGATGATTCCATTAATTTCCTCCCTTTGGAACACCCTCCTGTTAGCAGTAATTGGAAGTCTGACTCTGTTTCTTGTTTCCCCCTGCTACCCTGCTTTAATCTGTGGCAGCTGGATACCGCACTCTGCTTTTTCATTTACTGGAAGAGCAGTTTGAAGCTGATTTTAATGACTGGCTTTGACAGTGCTTCCAGAAGCTGAGACTGCTGTTGTGCTTAGGTTCATACCCACTCGGGGACCTCGGTCTTGCTCACCTTGCTCCTGTAAAACTCTACTTAGTTCTTGGTGTGTGGGTGGGAAGGAGTCCCCAGGAGAAGGCTCGCTTGTCCCAGGCAGTCTATGCAAGCTTTTCATCACTCAACATTTATGGACTTCCTGGGGTGTGCCAGGCACTGTTCTAGTTATTGAGTGTTTCCCTGGCACCTCCTCCCTGCCCTGGTGGAAGTGCAGAGGCCTAGGTGGGTGAGGTTCCAGCAGGGTGGTGGCCACCCACAGACGCTGGGAACTGTAGTCTCTGAGGCTTGCTTTCTCTGTGTTTTTATAGTTTCAATGCCTATTTCAGTGCTTTCCCTTTCTTGGCTCTAAAGAGGAATAAAGAATATGAACCACCTCTTGAGATCAGAGAAATAATGGGCAGCAATAGCTGTAACGGCTTACCACTACTGGCAATTGACAAGATATAAGGCACTTTCTTCTATGTCTTGTCATATTGATGTCCTCACAATAAACTTACCACAGCCGGTAAAGGATAAAGCTGGGATTTGAATCCAAGGCCTCCCATTGCAAATCAAATACTTTTTGCACTACAATGTGTGTGTGTGTGTGTGTGTGTGTGTGTGTGTGTTTAACACTGACTTACCCATGCCATTGTCTTTGGCATTATTTCAACCGCTTAAGTGTTAAGAAGCTATTATGTGTGCACTGGGCCCTCTGCCAGGAACCGAGGGCCTCACAGTCTAATCAGGGGAAAAGATAAGAGTACATCTTTGTTCCCCTTGAGTGGTTCAGGTACTGAGTGCTATTAGAAAGAAGAGAATTAACCCTAACATCATCCAGGAAGGCTTCCAGAAGAGCTGAGACATACGCTGGGCCTGGTGGGAAGGCAGGATGCAAACCATAGGAGATCTGGGAAGGGGAGTTTGGTTGGTATTTTGCTGCCTGAGACTCTGGGATACAGAGAAGGTGGTGAGGTTTGGCTCCTTCATCAGACTTAGAAAACCAACACCCTCTGGGGTGATGCTCCTCTAACTTGACCGTGCTTTTAAAATCAGATTCCCACACCTCATGCCCACTAAGAACCATTCATTCAGTGGGTGCAGCCCAGCAATCTGTATTCTTTAAAAGTTTTTTAATAGTATGAAACAGTCTCCCAGCCCTTCAATTCTCCTTTCTGAAGCGAAGAAACCAAGGGTACAGGTTTCAATTGTTCCCTTCCAGAGGCGGAAGCTGTTTAACCAGCTGCCCCGTAGTTCTGTTGCAGGTGGTGAGGGTGGCCCACACTTTGAGAAACGCTGTACTCTAAGGGAGTGTTGGTGCCCCCCATCTTGCAGGAAGCATTAGGGATCAGGGACCTGGGTTTTGACAGCATAGAGGTCTCACTCCTAAGGACTAAGTGTTTAGGATAAACTAAGGAGGAATGGGAGGAGTGGATTTTAAATGATGTAAGGTAAATTGACTCTGATAGCAGCTGGGTCAGTCTGGCTGCTACCTTGACTTGAAGGCAGGTTGTGGGGCCATTGAGGCTGAGTACCCTTAAAACAAAGTCCATGCTCAGAGTTACTGCATGTTCCTCTGACGGTTACGAAAAGCATTTTTACCGATGCTGTTTGGTAGCTTAGCTTTCAGATGAGTGTGTTTTACGGGGAGGATGTGAGGGGCCAGTCACTGGGTGGGTAGAAACAGGTCTGCAATTCAGGGTTGGACACTGAGAGCCCTGGAAGAGGTAATCCCATGTTGTCCATAGGATCTGGCAGTGTTGGTGAATCTTAACGATTTCTGTCTGTATTTTGGGACCAAATGGGACCTAGAGAGGTTGTGAAGATTAGAAAAGTTACCAAGTTATCAAACACCCTGTTAAGAAATGACATGCCTTAGTTTTGGGGTGTTATAAATTACCTATAGTATAGTGAAAAGAATTAACACTTAATGCGCAATATGTTCCAGGCAATAGCCACTTTAAATCTAGTGCTCCGTTTTCAGTTTTTCAATGAAAATTTTCAAACATTAAAAAAATACAGACACTGATATCATCCCTGGGTACTTGCCATCCAGATTTACTATTTTGCCGTATTTTCTTCAGATCTTTTCGTTCTGAGGTAACCAGTATTCTAAATTAATGTGTATCCTTGCAACTATGTTTCTACGTTTTTACATACTTACATATGTATTTTATACATTACATGTACCTGTTTTGCGTACTGATACATGGATTCCTAAGCAATATAGAATTGTTTAATATGGTTCAAAATGTATATGATCTTCTGTAGCTGCCTTTTTTTACTCAACATTGTTTTTGAGATTTAGCCATGTTGATTTAGCCATGTTTGTTTTACTTACTGTGTAACATTCCATTGTGGTAATATACCAAAATATTTGTAACCATTCTCTCATTGATGCATATGTTAAGTGACTTCAGTTTTTCTTTTTCTTTTTCTTTCTTTCTTTCTTTTTTTTTTTTTTTTTGTGAGGAAGATCAGCCCTGAGCTAACATCCGTGCTAATCCTCCTCTTTTTGCTGAGGAAGACGGGCTCTGAGCTAACGTCTATTGCCAATCCTCTTCCTTTTTCTTCCCCAAAGCCCCAGTAGATAGTTGTATGTCATAGTTGCACATCCTTCTAGTTGCTGTATGTGGGACACGGCCTCAGCATGGCCGGACAAGCGGTGCATTGGTGCGTGCCCAGGATCCGAACCCGGGCCGCCAGTAGCGGAGCGCGCGCACTTAACCGCTAAGCCATGGGGCCGGCCCCTGACTTCAGTTTTTCACTGTTAGGAACAATACTGCAAGGAACATCCTTGTACATGTGTCCTAAGCACGAGTACAAGATTTCTCTGGCATATACACCTAGCAGTGGAGTTGCTGGGTTATTAGAAGTGCACTTCAACTTTCTACATATTGCCAGATATCTCTTCAAAGTAGTTGTATCAGTTTACACCACTAGTGATGTGTAAGAAAATTCTTAGTTCTCCACATGCTGTGCAATAGCTGTTATTGTTAGATAGTGATTTTTGCCAATCAGATGGACATAAAATGGAATCCGGATTCCATGTGGCTTTAATTTTGTATTTTCTTGATTATCTTCTCCCAATTTGTAGATTATTTTAACTTTCTCTATGGCAGTGGTTCTCAAGGGTCCTTGAGATCCTTTCAGATTAACAAGGTTGAAACTGTTTTCGTATTAATACTAAGATGCTATTTTCCTTTTTTGCACTCATTCTTTCATAGATTTATAGTGGATTTTCCAGGGCCTACATGACACGTGTTGACACAATTGCTCTGATGTGTATTGTTGTTATTTTTTTAATGAATTTATAAATGATAAAATTTTTTAGTTTTATTTTCAACTATGGTATATATTGATAGATGTAACACAGAGACAGCTCTTTGGGGATCCTCAGTAATTTTTAATAGCGTAAAGGGACCTGTGAACAAAGAGTTTGGGAACCACTGTTGCTTTATGATGTCAACTTTATTCATATTTTTTCCTTTCTGAAATGTGTTTTCTTTGACTTATTTAAGAAATTCTTTCCAAATTTCAAAAAGATAGGCTCTTACGTTTTCTTCTAGAAGTTTTAGAATGTATTTTTGTGGGTGAAATCTGCCATTTTCCAGGCCCTTCAGCCACTAGGAATGGTTTTTATAATTTTACGTCTTCTCAAAAACATTTAGGGGCCGGCCTGGTAGCGTAGTGGTTAAGTTTGCATGCTCTGCTTCAGCGGCCCGGGGTTCACCGGTTTGGATGCTGGGCGCGGACCTACGCACCACTCATCAAGCCATGCTGAGGTGGCATCCCACATAGAGCAACTAGAAGGTTGTACAACTATGACATACCACTATCTACTGGGGCTTTGGGGAGAAAAAAGGAAAAAAGGAGGAAGATTGGCAACAGATGTTAGCTCAGGGCCAGTCTTCCTCAAAAAAAAAAAAATTATATAGCCTGAAAAGAACGTTTTCCACATCTATCCTTATAATAGAATTTTTTTGAGTTCTTTTGGGGAGGGGTGGGAGGGGAGGGCAGAAGGATAGGGATTTAGTCACCTTCTCAAGACCCCCTTTGTTCCAGAGTCTCCTAGCGTTTTGCAGAATACAGCAGTCTCTCCTTGAGATGCTGTACACTCTCATTTTGGATCCTTGGGTTCATTAGTTCATTACAGCTTGCTGTCCAGAGGACCAGTGACAGGGATTCTGGAAGCACGTCCCCTCTCCAGAGTCCCCAGTTTCCACTAGACACTTGAGTTTCTCTTAGCATAGAACAGCAGAGCCCTTCTTCCCTGGTGTGTCTGTGCTGGGATGAGTGGGTGGGGGCAGTGGGTGGGCAGGCAGCCAGCGGGTTAACTGCAGTCAGGGGTATAAATGATGGCCCCCTCCGAGAAAAAAATACCACTGCTGACATCCAAGGCCTCGTCATCTTTCACTAGACTCTTGTTGGCTTCTCTGTCTCCAGTGTCTTCCCCACCTCCCTTCTCTCAAATCTGTCTTCCACTCTGCTGCCAGAGTGACTCTCAAAATCTCAGACATAGCACCATACTCCTCTCCTAAAACAAAAGAAAACAAACTCAGAGCTCACTATAAGGCTTATATTAAGGTCCATACTCCTTAGCAACATAACGGTCATCTCTGCTTTCGGCTTTCTCTCCAGTCACTTCCTTATCCTGTGCTGTGTCCTGGAACCTCATCAGGCATTTTATCATTTCCATAATTCACCATGGAATGTGCCCCCAGTGCCTCGCTTATGCTGTTCCCTCCATCTCAAATGTTGTTCCCCATTTGTCCCTGGGGGGAGAGCCCATTTAACTCTCAGACCCCGCAAAACTCAACAAGTATGAATTCTGAAAGGATGATTCCTTTTTCATCTGAGTTTCCCCACTGACTCAGCCTTTCTAATTAAAATGAAGACTCAGAGTTAATTTCACTTGTTGCTTTCTTAGGGGATAGCTGCTACATCTCCATCCCTTCCCCACAAGTTCCTTCCTCATAAATTCTATTTACAGGACTGGCCCCTGTCATTTTGCAGCCCAGTTCTTTGGTAGCTACAAGAGAAGGGGATTTGTTTTTTGTGGTTAAGGTGCTGATGTAGACATCCTAATAAATCGTCTTCTAGCATTTCTTGCCTGTAGAGAGTGAATGCACTGAGTAGACGGATGGAAACACTTAGTGCCACTTTCCCCATCACCAAATCAGTTATTGCTCATTTTGAAAAATAATAAATTGACATTTATTTTAAATTGAGGGCATATTTAAAAAGTGGTACATGAATTGCATGTATGCGTTAATGCTGCTGGCATTAAGGCCCTGCTCGGGGAAAGAATTCTGGAGGTGCTGTTTTTCCCATTTAGCCATACCCAGTCTCCTGCCTCTCCTTCAGCAGCCTAAAAAAGTAAAATTTCATGAATCCTGGAAATCTGTTAGACATGCAAATTAGGAAGGTTAACTTTTATTTTCTGAAAGGGCTTTAGAGCAGGAATCCACATGGGTATGGACAAAAGGAGCTCCTTCTGCTTGAAAGCCTGCAGGCCCAAGTGGCCTGCTGTAGGAGGGTGGGGATGGAGACCTGAGAAGGGGAAGGCCCTGCAAGGGGGGACTCAAGTCAGAGACTGTAAGATTGTAGGAACCTTCTTCACATTATTATTGGGTCTGTACAAGTTGACTTTCTTTGGCAGCTTGTTTATGGCCCTTTCATTAGTTCTTGAGAATGGTCACTAGGTAAGTGGGGAAAGTAAGACAGCAAAAGGGGAAGAGTTACTCCTTGCTCATGTTGCTGGTGAGGGCAAAGGTAGGATTTGATCTGGTGCACATTGCCTTCTAGTCCCTGCAAATAGGCTAGGTGAATATGAATTCTCAAGTTCAGGGGAAGGGGTTTATGCCAAGGAAGTGAGGTCTGCACACTCACAAATGCTGTGTTACCAGCTGTGGAAACATTAGGTCTTCATACAGATGTGGACCTGAGAGGTTTCCTTTGTGGGTGATGCTTTTCTTTCTTCTTGCTTGGAGAATACTGCTAATGTCGCTGTAATGTTTGATTAGTAGTAGTTTTAAAAGTGAAATATGAGGAGTAGTTAGATAAGCCTTGCAGATCAAGCAAAATGATATTTGTTTTCTCCTTCTACCCTAGTTTACCCATCCCCCAACCCCGACCCCCACACTCTGGACTATGTGAGAAAACAATCTTTATAATCAAACCAAATGTATGAAAAATACAAAATTACCACCCAAAATCTTTTTTATAAAAAGAGCGTGTATTGCAAAAGGATTTTACCATCCACCAAAGGAGTCACTATGCAATTGTTTCTAAATAGCGAGTGTTCCTGGTGTATGTGAAATACGATTGCATTCGCACCTACCATTTTAGGCTCACATCTGTTTTTTTTTTTTTTTTTTAAAGATTTATTTATTTTTTCCCCCACAAAGCCCCAGTAGATAGTTGTATGTCATAGCTGCACATCCTTCTAGTTGCTGCATGTGGGACGCGGCCTCAGCATGGCCGGAGAAGCGGTGCGTCGGTGCGCACCCGGGATCCGAACCCGGACCGCCAACAGCAGAGCGCGCGCACTTAACCGCTAAGCCATGGGGCCAGCCCTCACATCTATTGTTTAAGGCACGTAAGAGAAAGAGAAAGTGGGGGAGCTCCCAGTGGCACCTCGGGCCGTATCAAATGAAGGATTAGGTTGGGCCTCCAACTCTGAAAACTGTGCTGAGTTCTATACCTGGCCATAAGAATTTGCTTCCTTTTTTCCCCCTACAGCTCTCGTCTCTCCTGTTCCTGTACAACAGGCTCCTTTGCCAAGGATGAAGAGTCTGGATGTCAAATCCTTGCTCTCTGCCCTGGCAGAGAAGCCGTTTTGTTTTCCAAGAAGCCTTTTTGCACTAGGGAAATTTTTTCTTTCCTCTTATGGGAAGTTGCTTCATCATTTCCCAAAAATATACCACACCTCTTGTTTAAACAGGGTGCCCTTGAAGAGCTTTGGAGTCTGAAGAGGGGGTGAGGGTGTTGTGAAATCCTTTGTTCAACGCTTTGATGTGAACTGGAATGCTGGCTGTCTGCAGGCAGAAGTCTCCGAGTTTGCCAGGACTGGGTCCAGGAGTGGGGTGTAGGGAGGAGAAACTCTCTGGGAAGCAAGAGCTGAGATCTTTTTAAGTATTTAATCAGTCTGTGTTGTAAGAGGTATTAGCCCTTGTGGACACAGGCTCCATCAGGTATTTGTCCAGTGTCTTAAACGTGCCCAGGCTGGTGAAGGTGGGTTCTCTGCTCGTTTGAGGTGCTCGTGGTACCCTGGAGAGGCAGGACCAATTCACATGTAGCAGCGGTGAACAAAATGGTATGTAACTATCTGCTAGATTGTGTAGCCACGGGTGCTTTAGTTCAGAGGAAGGAAATTCTTGTAGAAGAGAGCACTAAGATCAGGCCCTTCACTATGGGTTGGATTTGGGTTGATGGAGGGAAAAGTGGAGGATATTGAGGGGAGGGGAAGAAGAAAGAGTTGAGAAGAGCAAGAAGGCTGATCTGAGGCCATGATCGTGGATGAGTGTGGCCAGTAGGGGTAGCCTAGTGGACTTGATGTTGGAGAAATGGGACAAGCCAAATTGTGGAGAGCCTTGTATATCCAGTGGAAGCATTTATTTATTTATTTTGTGTGAGGAAGATCAGCCCTGAGCTAACATCCGTGCTAATCCTCCTCTTTTTGGTGAGGAAGACTGGCTCTGAGCTAACATCTATTGCCAATCCTCCTCCTTTTTTTTTTTTTTCCCCAAAGCCCCAGTAGATAGTTGTATGTCATAGTTGCACATCCTTCTAGTTGCTGTATGTGGGACACAGCCTCAACATGGCCAGAGAAGCAGTGCGTCGGTGTGCGCCCCAGATCTGAACCCCGGCCGCCAATAGCGGAGCGCATGCTCTTAACCGCTAAGCCATGGGGTCGGCCCCACAGCGGAAGCATTTAGACTTATAGAAAGAAACTGGCAGCCTTTCGAAGATTCTGAGAAGAGGGCATCATTAGGAAAAATGTGTTTTAGGGGAAGATTAGCCTACCAGGGTAAATTGGAGTATGCCTCCAGGTGGGCAGTAGGAGGGAGCCCCAACTTCATCCATAGTTCTTGGAAGGAAGTCATGCTGTTGGGTACTGGGAGGGAGGAATGGCCTGCTAGAAAACTACTTCTGTCTTGCATGAGCATGGTCCCACAGTGCCTGTGGTGCTCTGCAGCATCTCCTGGCAGGGCATAGCAACTCAGGCCGTAAAGTTATTGCTGGCTGAGTAGGACCAGCTGTTGGGTGCCACCCTGAGTAAGCTTTGACCAGGCCCTGCTCAGAGTGGAGGTGATGTCTCCTTGTTGGTCCAGTGGGGCCAGGCATAATGTACAGCAGGTTCCAAGCCTCCAGCTGGTCATTTTAGAATGTGATTGGCCAGGGATTCTTGCTCAGGTCCAGGTGACATCAGTTACCTCATGCCTAATCAGTAGTACAAGAGTGCTGTTTCCAAAACCCTTGCCAATGCTGAGTGCTATTACCTTCCCCTGTGCCCTGCACCCTCTTATTATTTATTTATTTTTTTTGAGGAAGATCAGCCCTGAGCTAACATCCATATCAATCCTCCTCTTTTTGTATGGGATGCTGCCTCAGCATGGCTCAACAAGCAGTTCGCTGAGCCAGTGAACCCCGAACCGCCGCAGCGGAGTGCGAGCACCTAACCACTTGCACCACCGGACCAGCCCTGACTTAACAATTTTAAATAAGGAATTTGGGTAACTTTGGATTCTAAATAAAATCAAAGAGAACCAGTCAAAAGGTGCCCCCTCCCTTTTTTTTGGTGAGGAAGATTTGTTGCAAGCTAACATCTGTTGCCAATCTTCCTCTTTTTTTTGCTTGAGGAAGATTAGCCCTGACTTAACATCTGTGCCAATCTTCTATTTTTTTTTTGTACGTGAGTGGCTGTCTCAGCATGGCTGACGAGTAGTGTAGGTCCGTGCCTGGGATCTGAACCTGTGAACCTGGGCCACTGAAGTGGAGTGTGCCGAACCTAACCACTACACCCTAGGACCAGCCCCCCCAAAAAAGTACTCTTCTTAATAGAGTGCTATCTCATAGTTGCTTTTAGTGAAAAATGGAAATTGGAAAAATAAATTTTTGTTAAGAGAGATTGTATCAGTGGGGATGAACAAGCATAAACATGTTATGCTTATCTAAGGTCTGTTAATTCCAGTAGAAGGAGGGAAAAGTAAATGATTGCTAAGGGAGGTTCTACCCAGTTCCTTTAAGTCAGAAAATGACAGTTTTGATACCAGCTGCTGTGCCTGGACCGGCCTGCCACTCCCAGCTGACCCACTCCCAGCTCCCTGGCATAGACCCAGGGAATGGCCGGTGTATGCGTCGTGTTTGCAGCCCTGGGAAGCGAGCAGTTCCTCTTTGGGGATCAGACCAGGGCGTAGGCGAGGTGGAGGCTCCGCCGCCAGCCTTGGGTCTCTCCCCTGAGGGGTTTGGGGCCCTTGTGCAGGAGAGGTGCTGGGGAGGAACACTTAGCTTGGAGCCTTGTGTCTTCAGCTTTCACCTCATGTTACTGTGTTTAAAGACCAGTGCTTCCTTCCTCTTTTCTTGAAAGTTGTGAGCGCCCAAACACTCTGTTCTGGATTGCTGTTAGATAAACTGCTAAAACCATTCTGAGTGATCACTTTGTTACAGTTAAGTAACAGGAGGGTCTCTAAAACAGAGCTTGACTCTCATTGGCTCTGCCCACATTTGCAGAAGGCCCAGGGGTCTTTGTGTTTGTTTTTCTCTTGAGAGGTGAGGCTAGCTAGGAAGATGGAGGGGATGGATTGGGGAAGAAAGTACAGGCCCAGAGTTCAGAATCAGTTGCTCTGCAGCTTCTGTGCCGTTTTGGGGTGCATGGTTTCCTTTGGTTTTGCAGAAGGCCTGTGAGTACAAATGAAGTAGCCCCAGAGGACATTCCCCACTTGCACAGAGTATGCAAGGCGCATTGATTCAGTTTCCCATAGGCCAAGCTAATCCCGGTTGGGGAAGGAACTATTATTCTAATGTTATTTCACTGCAAGGTCTGACTGGAGGCAGCTGCAGCAACTCGAAGGATCCCTGATTGCACGTATTACAAGCCTTTTTCCATCAACAAGGCACAGAGGCCGGGGAAACCCAGGATGAGCTGTCATCCTGAGTAACAGGCCTGTGGCAGGTGCTGACTAGCTTGAGTTGGTGCAGTGCAAACCTGTGAGCCCTGGGTGCAGTCCTGGCTTCCTGATAAAAAGCAGGTGTGTGTCTGTTGCTGAGTGCCAGAGATCCTTCATCCTGGACACCTTCCTTATTTGTATCAGGGCCTACATATGAATATGTTTTCTTTGGGTTCACCAAAATGATTCTGGGCCTTTGGGGCTTGAGGAGTGAGAGGCAAGGAATTCAAATCTGATACTTAGGAGGTGGTTCTGAAGCAATGCCGAGCAGTCAGCTTTTAAACTTTTGTCTCAGGAACAACCTGTACTCTGGTATGTTGTAAATAGACGCCCCAATCACCTTTCTGTAATGAATTTGGACTTTTTTGCAGCAGCTGAGAAAGAACCTCTTGAGCGGTTGTGAGGTGTGGCTGTCTGCCAGCCTATAGCACACTCTGAGCAGCGTCGCGGCTCCGTCTGTGCGGCCACGTATGCTGGAGCAGTAACTTGAATTTTTTGGCCTTTATTTTGTAAGGGTGAGTTGAAAATTGAAAAATGACATTGCTGATGGTAGTTATAAAAGGGGTAGGTCTTCTAAAGTTGATATAATTGAGGAAACGATTTTGAAATTCAACGAGCATGCGAGAACTGAGAAATCATTAGTGTCGGTTGAATACTTGCTGACTATAAGTCAACAGCCCTGCTCAGTTGTGAAGACAAAAAAAACAGTTAAAGAATAATGTGTAAAATACCCAAATTATATTGTCCAAGATTATATCTAAAAGGTAGAGTATAATTAGGCATTTTACGATCTTGTTTGGCTTTCTGTGATCACAACTTCTTATAATATGTAAACCTATTGTTTGATCTTTGGGGGCCTTTTCAGAGAAGTAGGGGGACTACCTGTAATCAGGTTCTATTGTGACTAAGACTTATATAAAAACAAAACCCTCTTTCTAAGTGTGCAAGGCCCTTCCAGAGCTGTGAGTCTGTCCTTTGGAATACATTCCATATTGACCTACTCTCTTGATGTGTTAATGCCTTTGCCCCTGCATTGTACTCATTTGTATGCTAATTTCTGTCATCTTTTTTCCATTTACATACATTCAACCTATGATTTTAAGCTGTCAGATAGGCTTCTATTTAAAAGGCTAGAATGCTCAAACATTGCTAGCCTTCTCTAACTGGTAAAAGCCCCAAGTTTGGGGAGGTAAGAGAAAACCACCAAAATATAAACCAGCTTCTAGACTGTGAACTTTTTCATATTCTTCAGTCTCATTCCCTAACTTTGTGTGTATAGAGTTATTGTATGTGTGTGCTTTAAGGAGCTAAGTTTTTAAGGAAAAAATAACCAACATCCCACATCAGGGTACTGTTATAATAGAAAGAGAAAAGTCTTTTTAATTATAGCAGTATTGCAGGCTTGTCCCATGCCTGTCTGGCCACGGCATTGAGTTGACAAGCATACAGTGTCTTTCATACTTCCCATTACAACATGTTAATTAAGAGAATTCAGCTGTGGCACCAGCTGGGGCTGTCTGGCTTTGTGGAAGATTGCAATTAGATGCTTTATTTTCTATTTTCTTTTTCCCCTTTCAACTTTGGTGGAATGCCTTTGAGTAGGGGCTTTTAGTCTCAGCAGTATAAATACTTTAATGTGCCTAATTATGTAATCATACACTTATACTCCTCTGTGTGCACACACATCGTTTTATGGATTTTTATCCCTTTTTCTAGTACATGAAACA
Source organism: Diceros bicornis minor (assembly GCF_020826845.1). NCBI lineage: Eukaryota > Metazoa > Chordata > Mammalia > Perissodactyla > Rhinocerotidae > Diceros > Diceros bicornis. The sequence goes on from NC_080763.1 coordinate 18,136,125, forward strand.
TCTAGCCTGCTTTGTGGTTGGTACCGTGGAGCCAGACGACTCCGTGCACTGGGCAGAAGGAAGAGGAGGACCAGAGGCAGTTTGTGATTTTCCTCTGATTATAATCTGCCCCTCTGTCCCCTCTCCTCTTTGACCCTCTTATGGGCAAGTCCTTTATTTCTCAAATAATTAACATCTCGTTAGTCTCCTAGCCAAGTCAAGGTAATTTAAATAAAATTGGACCTTATAATACTTCATCTTTCCATTAATTTGCAAGTGCAGTCTTTCAAAGTGTGTAGTGTTATTTTTCCCAGTCCTCTGTTCTGGGCAGGCAGAGGGCATGAGTCTGGACATGAGAGCTCATGCTGAGGGCACAATGGAACCCATTGATTTCTGGCATTCAGCTTGTGCAAAGAGGTCCTGTGACCCCAGCTGTTAGAACCAGGACCTGGGAGCATCTGCTTTCTGAGATCCAGTCCTCCAGGGATAGGCCATCTGCTGTCGTGTGAGAGAACCCTGGGAAAGAAATTGACCACAAGATATCTTTGTATTCCTTTTTTCTGCTCCAGCTCTTTCCTGACCCCCTCACTTAGGCAGACTTAGGAAGCATGATGAATCTGCACTGGAAAACTCTCATGGTTTTCCCCTCTGTCCTTCCCTTGTCCCCACTCCACCACACCAGCACACCCAGCTCCATTGAAGAATAGTTTCCAGAGTAGGCAGGCAGATTTATATGGCTGGCTCCTTCAGCTGGATTATTACTATAGAGAAGACTTTCTTTTTATTATTAGTAACGCGACTTTGCATTTTAGGACTGGGAGGGTCCTTAAAATCTCATTTTATGGAAGAGGGACCCAAGATTTTTCATTCCTTATCTTTGTATTCAGGGCTCTCCTGTTCTGGCACCAGCCTGATTTTCTAACTTTCCAGCTATCTGCTGTTAAACCTGGAATCATTTGCTGCTTTCCATACACGTACCATCACTTCTTGCTTCTCTGCCTTTGCCTTGGCCCCATCTCCCCCTCGCATGTTCTTCCCACTCTCCTTTATTCCAACCACAATCTCGTGGTCACAGTCTTTTATCTCATGGTCACAATCCCACTTTCCCCTCAAGTCGGAGTTCTAATACCATTTCTTCCATCCTTTCTGATATCTTCCTCATTGGATTAACCCTTCTTCATAACCTCGTATTGTACCCCATATTGATTTTCTAACGTGTGTCTATTATGGTTACTTATTAAACAGTAAGCCCCCAGAGAGTAGGACCTGTATCTTTTTCATCATCACACCCTCCTTCCACCATTGCCTGCCACAGTGCTTTGGTACTTAGTAAAAACTTGTTGAAAGAATGAGTGGATAAATGTAATCCTTACGTGAACTCTGGGAGATACATAGAGTAGATATTACTCTTATTATAACCTGGTTGGGGCTCCTTATCTATATCCCCAGCGAATCTGAGGTCTCCTCAGGAACAGAACCATGTATTATTTGCTCTTGAATTTCTAGCACCAACCTGGCACATTGGTAGGGCCTCAATAGATTTTGGTTAAATTAATGAAGGAATTCCTATTAGGAAAGTGAAACCCAGAGAGAATAAGACTCAACACTGGTAAATTTTTTTTGCTCTCTTCTGGGTGAAAGTTATCAAACCCATTCTTTGGAAGACAAAAGATTAAAGGATATCTTTTGTTCACCATTGTGACATTTGGGTGTAGTTATCTAGTAGTACACAGAATGGGTGAGGCTGCAGTGGGCAGCTTCTTCTGACCAGGAATCTTATACTCGTCAGTTGAAGTGGCTTGCCAAAGTCAAAGGTCCAAAGACTAAGAGAGGCCAGGGCAGGCCACAGGAGCGTGGGCCTCAGCATGGCAGATAAAAGCATGGTTGAGGGGCTGGCCCGGGGGCATAGCAGTTAAGTTCATGCGCTCCGCTTCTGAGGCCCGGGGTTCACAAGTTCATATTCCAGGCGTGGACCTACACACTGCTTATCAAGCCATGCTGTGGTGGCATCCCATATAAAGTAGAGGAAGATGGGCACAGATGTTAGCCCAGGGCCAATCTTCCTCAGCAAAAAGAAGAGGATTGGCAACAGATGTTAGCTCAGGGCCAATCATCCTCAAAAAAAAAAAAAATTGGTTGAGACTACCCCTGACTCGGACCTGGTCTAGGCATAAGCTTCACTAATCTGGTTTGAGGTTGCTCTGTTTAATGATCAAGGAGTCCCAACAACATGTGGAGCCAGCTGATAAATGCGCAGGCTGACTTCAAAGGGGAGGCAAGTCTCAGACATGTAGGAAAGCACCTTGAGGGCCAGGTGCTCTGCTTTGGACCTTGCAGTGGGTTTGAGTGGATTCCTATTGTTTTTAAAGTTCTTTACAGAGGCTTAAATATGACTTCCTCAGAGGAAAGCATGTGGGAAGGATTCATAGGAGGTGAGAGGCTCTCTCCCTGTCTTCCCTGCTGCTTGGGAGGAGGAGGGGGATCTGCTAGGAGTACTCTGTGGCACATAACCCCTTGATCGACCTCCATGGCCCCGTCTGGTCCAGAACTTTAGAAAGGCCAAAATGTTGAAAGTAGGGAAGAATGAAAATAAACCCTGGGTGAGTTTGAGTCCTCACTGTCCTTGATCAGCTGATGATCGCACAGGGTGATAAGTTCCCTTTCTAGGAGGTGCAAAGGAAACCAGGAAGGCGTGACAAGCTGCTTTTCCTGTGGTGGCCCTGGGATACAGGGTGGTTTAAGATGAAAAGTTTCAAGAAGAGAATCCCATCCCCCACAAGATGGAGGAGGAAGAATATCCAGATCAGTGGACTTTGTAACTTTTGACTTCATCCGTGCTCATTTGTCACAGTGTTCCCTATACATGGTTCAGAGGTGATAAAGGCAGACCTGTAGCCCTGGCAGCTTCTTACCCCCCACCCCCACAAATAAACCCCCAAAACCTTTTGTTTTCCCTAGTCCCCATCTTGTGGTAGGTTAGGCCCGACACAAGCCCCCACCAGAATGTACAGGGCTCACTTTGTGGCATGCCTTAGACTCATGGTCTGGTAGTTACACCTTGCATGTCACAAGGAGACCCAATGACATCTTTCTTCAGAAAAGACCATTCAGACCTTTACCCCTCAATTACTGGTGAATGTTTTTCAAAGAACTATGGTGTTTTGCTGGTTTTAGGCCATCATGTCAGCTGATTTCTGCCACTGTCTGAGTTTACCGATGATTTCCTTTCATTCTTTGCAGTTGTGTAGGCCTCGGTGAGGAGCTGTGGCCTGTTGAGCACCTGGGAGAAGCAAAATGCTGCCTGACTCACTAGTATTACTGGCAGAGGCTGTTTATTTTGGGCTTTGTCAGAGATGCTCCAGTGACCATGTATGTTCTGGGCAGCTGGCAGAAAAGCAGCCCTCTATCTAATTCTAGGTCACATCCCTATTTTGCATCTAGTGACAACCTTCCTTTCATATATCCCTCTTGGAAGACTCGAATTCTTAGCTGAATATGCCTCCATACCTTCTCCCACTTGCAGCTTTGGTATCTGTGATCCTTAAATAGCTCCATTGTTAGTAGTGCTCAGAGATTAGTGCAGGAAGCTGTCTTGCCTTTTTCCCCTACTTCTCTGGAAAAATGTGGGCCCACTTGAGATATGAGCTGAGTCCTCTGGGCACAAGTAAACTCACCAGTCCACATTCTTCTCCAAACAGGAATTACTGCAACTGTTGTCAGATGTACCACACCCCCATGTTATACTTCTGTAGGTCTTGGGGTAGATTTTTCCAGTGACATCTGTAATCAAGGAGCTTCCCTATAACAGGGAGAAGGGCAAACCAGAGTTTGAATCCAAACTCTTAATACTTAGTAGCCTTGTAACCTCAGGCCATTACTAAATTTTTCAAAGCCTCAGTTTCTTCATCTGACCAAGTTGAGTATTATACCATCTTCCTCATAGGGCGGGAGAATTAAACAGGATGACAACTTTAAAGTGCCCGGTGCCTGGTGATAAATCTTAATTGTCTTCTTCTCTTCTACCCTGTTTGGCACCAGAGATCATTAAATTTGTTTTATATTTAAATTTGTGTTTCTTGAAGGCCTACTCTGTGTGTGCTTGGCACTGGACTTGGCGTTAGGAGTTACCATTACATCATAGAGTTGGAAATGAAACCACAACTCTGACCTGTGTACTCAAGAGTCCAACCCTGCTTTAAACTCTAAACCAGACTCGTAAGTTAATTATCACCCGCTCATCAATTACCCTTTTGAGGTTGGACAGTGCCTTAAGCAGCGGCCTGGGGCCTTCCTCTGGAGGACCAGACTGCATCCTCCTGGGGAATTCTGAGGGAAGAGCAAACACATGTGCAGCTTAGTTAGTTGATAGGGTGAAGGAGATGAGACAAGGAAGTAGCAATTGCTGGTGAGGAAAAAATAAACATCATCTGCTTTCTCTTAACTCTTTAACCCTTTAACTACCACTTTCAAAGGGAATACAGTAACATTTATTAATGCACATGGAATGGCCTGGCTCCCTAGCTCTGCTGTCATCCCACCACCGTGGGGGGGCCTTGGGCGGGGGACAACTGTGGGCTCTACTCTGTAGGTCACTGCACTGGGTGGGGGGCTATAGACACTGAGTGGCCCAGGCCTAGAGCAGTAGGATGAAGGAGAGTGGTCCTCTTGCCTGCCCTTCTTTTAGCAGTCATAACGGTGGGTGGGGAAGTGGGGGGCGCAGCCCCAGCTGGTATCCTGTTCCCTCCAGGTCCCTGAGCTGTGAGAACAAGAGGGGGTGAAAGGGTAATGGGCCATGTGGAGGCCATTTGTCAGTCAAGAGCAGCCCAGGAAGGTTGCTGAAGGTTGAGAAGGAAGTGGAGAAAGGGGCTGGTGTATTACCAAGCTGGAGCAAGGGGAGAGCAAGGAAAGATGCCCCAAAGCGCTCATCCTGCTCTCTTCTCTGCCTGTCCTCTCCAGCTATCTAGAAATTTCTGAAACAGTCCTTTCTGTTTTCTTTGCCAAAGCCTTTGCCCTACCCCATTCTGAAAACTAGAGGTCAGGGTTTAGTTTGCTATGTGAAAATGTAAAATACTTATCAGTGCCTGATACGTGCCAGGCATGATGCAAGACACTTTCAGGTACACGGTTTTATCAGTCCTCTCAACACTTCATGGAGGCGGGTATGGCTGTTAAGGAGTAAGGCTCAGAAGAGTTCAGCCAGTTGACAAGGTTGCAGAGTGGTCCCCTGAGTCAAACCCAGATTCATCTGTCTGATCTCAAGACCATGCTATGACCCCTTCTGGCTCTGTTCCTGTTAGGTAGGGAGTATATTTTCACAGAGACCGATTTAAAGAACATGAGATGTACCATGTGGAGGGATTCTCTTTGCTGTTGTCTGTTCTTGACTCAGATCAGAAACCATGTGGCCCTTTTAAGAACAAGACAGTGTCTTGAAATGTGGGCAAAATTTTGCAAGTCAAAAGTTCAGTTTTATACTAAGCGTCTACTTTCTGCCAGATTCTATGCCAAGAACTGTGGATATAAAAATGAGCAGAACAGGGGCCGGCCTGGTGGCGTAGTGGTTAGGTTCGTGCTCTCTGCTTTGGTGGCCCCGGGGTTTGCAGGTTCAGATCCCGGGTGCAGACCGACACACCACTCATCAAGCCATGCTGTGGCGGCATCCCACATACAAAGTAGAGGAAGACTGGCACAGATGTTAGCTCAGGGACCATCTTGCTCAAGCCAAAAAAAAAAAAATGAGCAGAACAAATGCTTGCCCCACAGCTTGGGTGGGTGGGTGGAGTTAGTGGAAAGGTAGGAGAAGGACTGACCTGTGAGAAAGTGACTGCAGAGACAACAATACGGTGATACTTCGTAGAGAGGAGTGACGGTGTTGTGGGAACAGAGGAGGAATAATAAAGCTACTGCTGATTTAACACTTAGTGTGTGACAGACCCAATACCAGGTACTTTACCTGTATAGTTGTGGTTAATCTGCACAGCGACCTGTGAGGATGACACCTTTAGTATCCTCATTTTACAGTGAGGGAACTGAGGAATAGGAAGATCTGCCCAACCCCACATACTGGGTAGCTGTCAGAGCAGTACACACCTAGGGGTTCTCATTCTAGGCCCATGCTGGTAAGCTCTCCTCTCTGCTGCTTCATTCTCCCTGGCAATTCTCTTTGGGATGGTTTCCTGGAACAGGCAACCTTGGAACTGAATCTTGAAAGATGGGTGGGGTTCCAGCTGACCTCCCGTGTTTTCAGGTCAGAGTTTCCAGGCAGAGGAGAGAAACAGCACTTGTTTAGGAATGACTAAGGACTTTGGTGTCTGCTTCCAGGTGACAAGAGTTTTCATGTTTGTGGCAGGGTGCAATAAAGAAATTGTTCCTCCTTCTTGTTGGTTCTGAAGCTGCTGGCTGGCATTTCTCCTCTTCTGTGAGGTGGAGGGAGTGAGGGACCCAGAACTAAAACAAGATGGACAGGCTCTGAAGCCAGATCCACTTGTGAGTTGCCAATCTCCTGGAGCAGGGCTTGGGCTGGGCCTCTCTTAGGAACATGGCGGTGGGGGCCTGAGAGGAGCGGTAGGGGCAGCCTAAGCCGTGGGTGGTTTCTCCCTCTGTTCACCCCTTCGTCCCCCAGCTCCAGGGCCACACCCTGGGAAAGGCCTGAACTACCACAGGCTGGCCCTCCCCCACCGTGTGGGAAGTTCTCATGAGAAAAGGGATCCTGGCTGGACAATGGGCTTCCTGTCTGACTGCTGGGAAGGCTTGTCTGAGAGGAGAGGAAGGTTGCAAATGGCATGAGAAATCATCTCTTCCCTCCCGCTGCAGCCCGTTTTAGACTTGTGATTATTTGAGTCGGGGGTCGGGAAGGCGGAAAGCCATGGACAGAAGCAGCCCTTGGGTATCTCTTGAGTAGTTGAACTCTTCCTGCCTGTTTCCCTGCTCCCACCACATGCTTGAGCCAGGAATCTGTCCCCACCGATGCAGGAGCTTCTGCACAGAGAGGATGCTTCTCCTCAAGCCCCCCACACCTTGTGCTCAATTCAAAACCACAGTGGCTGTAGGACTTTTATGAAAGAACCTCAAGTAGGTGGTGATGCCAGTCACCCACCCAACTTTAGACAAATTTGCCAGTCGGAAGAGACCTCAGAGAACATTTGGTTCAGTGCCTTCTTATACTGAAACTGAGGCCTAGAGGGACCACTGTCCACACACAGTGCCCAGACTGTCTTTGTTGCTGGGCTCCCCTCTCGCTGGCTCCTTTCCAGGATGTGGGTACAGGAGGAGAATTTAAACTCGGAGACCCTCTGTTACTGCCCAGTGCCGTGGAGTGGGAAGCCAGCCTTCCTGCGTTCACATCCTGACTCTGCCCCTTACCTGCTGGGTGACCGTGAGCAAGTTTCCTAACCTCTCTCGCTCAATTTGCTGCTCTGTGTAATGTTACAATAATATGTTTCTTACATGGTTTTTGTGAAGCTTAAATGAGTTACACGTGTAAAATACTTAGACCAGTGCTTGGCATATAGTAGATGGTCAGTAAGTATGAGCTGTTATTGCTGAGATTTTTAAAGTAGGCCTCAGAAGAAACCTTTTGGCTATAGTCAGATGTAATCATCCCCCTATCCTTTTGCATTTGTCTGGAATGCCCAGTCTCAACTTTCTTGGGAGGTTTTCTTGAGGAGAATCACCTCCCCTTTGAACCAGCCTGTTCACACTCTAGTACGACTTTTCCTTTCGCACAGAGTAGCTAGATGTTCCAAAAGCTCCACGCCTAGCATATCCGGGGATGAGGCACGGAATGGAAACTGGTGCCCTGCCCTCCTCAGCAGGCCCAGGTTAGCTTAGTGGTCAAGCCTGCTGCTTAGGAGCCAGAGTAAGTGCCTGTTGAATCCGACTTCATCATTTACAACTGTGTGATTTGGGGCAAATTACTCAGCTAAGCCTCATTGTTCCTGTCTTTAAAATGAGAAAACATAGTACCTGCTTCATGTAAAGAGAGCACTCAGAAGAGTGCCTGACACATGTAATACCCTATCTGTTTGCAGGAATTATTATTTTCCTTGTCTTATGTCCAAAAAAAAAAATGTGTGCGTTTGAACACCTTTTTTCTCTGTTTTCACCTTGCTTTTTCTCTGGCTCTCTCTGCTCCTAAGAAACCATTGACGGCTAGAAGTAGAAATTACACCTTCATATATCAAGAAAGGTTGTTGAGAGCAAGCACATAAACAGTGCTTTTTTAAACAACCTGAAGAGACTCTCAGTGCTATCTTCTTTCCATACCTGCTGTTTAACCTCCCTCTTGTGCCCTGTGGTGTGGTTCTAAACCCTTTCCACTCTTTCAGATCCCCAGACTCATCCTCTGACTCTCTCAGACATGACAGTTCTCCACTGAGCATCTGTGCTGTCCAATACAGTTGCCACTAGCCCCGTGCGGCTGTTGAGAACTTGAAATGTGGTCAGTCTGACTTGAGATGTGCTGTAAGTGTAAAGACTTACTATGAAAAAAGAATATAAAATATCTCATTAATAAATTTTTATATTGATTACGTGTTGAGATGTAGTTAATGTATTTTGCATATATTAGGTTAAATAAAATATATTATTAAAATTAATTTCACCTATTCCTTTTACTTTTTTAATGTGGCTACTAGACAATTTAAAATTACCTATGTGGCTGTGTTATATTTCTGTTGGACAGTGCTGTGCTAAATATGTGATTTCCATCCATTCCTTCCTTCCCTCCTTATTTTTTTGCTCCCATTTCACTTCTTTGCCCCAGGCTCTCACCTTTCTCTGGTTTCCTGCAATGCTTAGATGAATAAAATGTCTCTGCCCAGGACACCTCAGGCAAATAGAAAAGCTCACCTTTGAACACTTCCTTCTTTCATTGACATTAGAGTTGGCTGTATGCATGTCTGTGTCCTCTGGATTGTAAGCTTTTTGAGGGCGCCTCTGGATTGTAAGCTTTTTGAGGGCGTAGTCCTGTCACGTTTACTTTTATGGCCCTCCTAGACCATCTTGTGTGGAGAGGCGCGCTCTAATCGTTTGGAATTACCACCAAATAGGGACATTTACGATACTACCTCAACTGTGTCCCTGATAAATACAGCTGCCGTGTTGGTGTGCTGGGTTTGGGGGAACCTCTTTCTTCTCCGCGTAATTCCCAGGAAAGCTTTTCTCTGGCCATCTTTTCTTTCAGCACCTTTATTAAACACCTGTTTCTCTGTGCCCAGTTGTGTTCTCAATGTTAATGCTCTGATTTTAGTCTGAATTTACATTATTTCAAACCTGTGAGTGAACACTGACACAGTTTTGTAAGCCCTCAGTTGCTGCGTTCGGGAGTGTAGTGTTTTCTTGATAACTGACCTCAGCCAGAAACCTCTTTTGTTGAGTCTTTTTAAAATGCACAAGTTATTTAAATATGTTTACCCCTTCTCAAGCTGATCATCACACTCCCTGTTCCCGACACCTTGTTTTGAAGGGGCTCAAGTATCGTTCAGCTTGTTAAACTGAACACTTGGGCCCTGGGCCTTTCCTGGAGCTGTTTTGATTTGCTTATTATGGAATCTTATAAAAGCCTGTTTTGTTTTTATTTGCTTCTTCCTCCTAAAAGACTGGTCCCCAAAACTACAAAAGCAAAACAGCAAAGGGCCGATTGAGGGTTCTTATTGGTTTCTGCTGAGGGTTTTAGGGTGCGGTGACTCTGAGGAGGAAGTCTCAGCTCAGTCAGATCATTCTGCTTCTCTTCCGTCTGCACCCTCACCAGCTGGTTGGATGGTCTTTCACTGAGTGACTGCTGTGCGCCAGGCACTCTGCCGGGTCCCCTGAAAAATTACCTTACTGCTTTCTGTGCTCACTGGAGGCCTAAGTGGCTGTGAGAGATAATGGAAAGCAGAGAAGGAAGCTAAGGAGAATTAATTGATTTTTTCTTTTCTGTAAAATTTCTGTCTTCTAGCTTTCTCCTTCTCTTTTTAAAATCATGCAGCTTTGCCAAGTCAGATGAGTTCATTGTTTTCTTGGGGTTAAGAACAGAGCTTGAAATTCCCTTTGTGGACATGGGGTTGTCAGAGAGCGAGCCTGATGCACAGATTAAGTCAGCCTCTTGCCCAGAACGGTGGCTTCTGGAAGCTGTTGGATGATTTATTTGCTCTTCCTGATGTTCTTCCCTTTTTTGTTAACCCCAGGCATCACTGAGAGGGTCCACTCGAACACCTGCCCTTTGCCGAGACTCTCCCACTCTGCTCTTTGACTGGGCAAGAGGGCCATGTTTTTTTCTTGTAGTCTTGGTGTCTTAAAATGACTTTGCCTTTTTTTTTTCCTTTTCCTTCTAAGTGCTCCTTATTTCCTTCCTTGGACCTGGGACAGCCTCTTTGCCATGCTGAACTTTGATGTACTCTAACTAGTTTCCATTGCGTGACCTTCATAGATAAACATAAAAGAACTTTTGTACAGTTCATTTTACCATACTGTGCTATACTGTTGCCATACTCTAAAGGCTGTCCCTACCTCTGTCCATCTTATATCAAATTCTGCTCCTCTTCTAATGCTGCCCTTCTCAAGACCCTTCAAGTCTCCCCTTTTCCTTTCAATGTAGTATAAACACCTCCTGTTGCAGTCAAGGCCAGCTACAAGATGGTTTCATTGCTCTTCACATTATTATTTTGGAGAGGGGGAGGCAAATTTTCTTTGTTATACAACCCAGCTAACCGGAGCTACTTGATGTTCTCTGGGCTTAACCTGCACTTTTCTACTTCAGTGCATTTGCTCCAAACTACCAACTCCTTTCCTGATGAAATGAAGTCCTATTTGAAATAATTCCTTCAGGAGGCTTTCCTGGTCTCCCCCACACAAGATGTGATCTCCCCTTGTTTTGAGCTCCCTCTTTCGTGGCACTGATCACAGTCTTTGACTTGTATTAGAATAAGTCTGTGTATAGAATATCTTTGGAAGAATACAGAAGAAACCGGTGCCCTGCCTTTGGAGAGAGGAACTGAGTGACTAGGGGACAGGAGAAGGGCTTACTTTTCACTGTACACTGTTCTTACTTTTGGAGTTTTATACCATGTATATATATTTCCTGTGATTTTTTTTTCTGTAAAAGTGTTATTTACATCACAAAAACCCAATCAATAAAACAGAAGAAAATAGTGGAGAGATGTTTATAACCTCAGAGTAGAGAAAGTGCTGTTAAACAAGACACAAAACCCAGAAGCCATAAAGAAAATGACTTTTAAAACATATGTGTGTACTTATTTGTCATATCCCTATTTGGCTATAAGTTCCTGAAGTGCTTATCTTTTTATCCTTTTTCAGAGCATAGCACAGTGATCCCTACACCGTAATCAATAGATATTAGTTGAATTGAAATGAAAGTCACTTCTTTGTAGACCTCACTTTTTTTTTTTTTTTTTTTTTTTTTTTGGTGAGGAAGCTTAGGCCTGAGCTAACATCCCATGCCCATCCTCCTCTTTTTGTTGAGGAAAAGTGGCCCTGGGCTAATATCCATGCCCGTCTTCCTATATTTTATATGGGACACTGCCACAGCATGGTTTGACAAGTGGTGCATTGGTGTGCATCCGGGATCTGAACCTGCGAATCCCGGGCTGCCGAAGTGGAGCGCGCGCACTTAACTGCTACGCCGCTGGGCTGGCCCCGTAGACCTCACTTTTTTCGCTTATGGAATGAGCACTAGGTGACCTCTCCCGCTCAAAGATTCTATGAAGATGTGGGCTTTATGTGCAGAAATACCCAGCAAAGCAGGAGTGGCTTTAGAATCAGCAGCTCTTCCCCTGAGACCATTGTTCCCAGCCCATTGGATCTGTGAGTGGTTCCTGCTTGCTTTCAGGAGCTGCCCTGGGGTGCTCAGCATTAATTAAGCCGAGGAAGTGAACCGATTAGACACAGTCCAAGGAGAGCCAAGGGATCTGTTGCAGGCTTATTGCCCTGAACAAAAGAGGAGAAGTGTGAAGGGTAAAGTAGTTCACTGAGGTTTCTTTGGAAATCCAGGTGGTTAGCTCTTTGAACTGCTTGGCCAAAGTTTAAAAAGGCACCAGAAAGAGTGTGGTGCATCTCTGTCCCTCCTGTTCAAGACTTTGGGTGAAGTGGGTGGTGTGGGAAGAGTTTGGAGAAGGCGTGTCCTTAGAAGGGACTGAGGGGGCTTATTTGGGCTCATCTGTTAGTTTCAGAGAAGCTGCCTAGACCTCTCCTCTGGATCCCTGTGGCACCTACCCCAGCTTTGTTTTATTAACAGCTCTTTAAAAATGGAGTCTTTTCTCCCCTTCTCAGTGATAAGCAGCTTGAGAGCAGGGAGCCGTCCTCTCTCTTTTGACTTGGTGTCCACTCCCCAGTCTGGCAGGCAGTCAGCTTGCTGAATAGCAGTTTGTTAGGTTGAAGGGAAGTGGTATTTGGTGAGAGGCTGTAAGGGCACCTCTGCGTGAGAGAGCAGTGGGCGGTCCTGTGAATGGGAGAGCCCCTTATCTTGGACAGTCAGAGACTGCAGGTCTGTTAGAGGAAGTGAGAAAAAGAAACAGTTCTTATTCTCCTACTGATGCCCTTGTGATAGTCAGGATGGGGCAGGGTATTTGTCAGCAAAGTCAAATGTCCTTTGGAAACTTTTATCTTTCTTGCATTGGTAGGGCTTTTGGAAAGTTGCAGTTCATGGGTGCCTGGCCATCCTGCCAGTGTCTTCTCCCCCAGCCCACCCCTCCAAGCAGGGCTCCCTTAGTGCCCCTCCTATTTTACTCTCTCTCTGTCTTTGCAGTGTGTTCCCTGCCCCCGGAGCCAGAGAATGGTGGCTATATCTGCCATCCCCGGCCCTGCAGAGACCCGCTGAACGCGGGCAGCGTCATTGAGTACCTCTGTGCTGAAGGCTACGTGTTGAAGGGCGATTACAAATACCTGACGTGTAAGAATGGCGAATGGAAACCAGCCATGGAGATTAGCTGCCGTCTCAACGAGGGTCAGTTTGGCAGATGAGAAAGGGGTGCTGCTGGGATTCTGCTTTCTTTGAACTCACAGGAAGTGGTGCCTGTTTTCTCTGGGGCACCCTGTGCTGTGGGGCAGTGTAGCCCCTGTGATGCCCTGCAGCTTCCCTTCCTTTGAGATTTTGTGTCTTTGTGAAAGACGTTTGGAGTTGCCGGTGTGTGTCCCACTGCATTTCAGCTATCACCAAGGGGCTCGGTCGCTTTACTGAGGCATCTGTTCCGCCATGTAAACTCCCTTTGATGCTCAGAATCTCTTGTTTGCCTAGCCAAGTGCTGGTGACCTTTGACCGTGTTTGCTAGCGCATGAGCACAATGATAACACCTTCTGTAGTGTCTCTTTCATATTATTTTTCCTTGGGTGGAAATGGACTGTTTTGTTATGGAGCCACAGTCCAGCTGGACAGAAAACCTCTCCCCCTCCTGCCTCCTCCTGTGGTGCATGACAGGAAAATCCAGCTGCCTGCAGGAAAGCGTGTGTCATACACTCATCTTTGTGCTTCACACTCGGGCTTCAAGACCGTGACACCTCAGAGAAGGGTGGGGACCAGCCTGAGATTTACAACTAAAACTACAGGCTTGGAACAGAGGGTTATTACAGCCCAGTTCTTATAAATTTTTCTGCCACATGGGGACAGACAGGGGTGAGACTTAAGATGGTGGCATGCTGTGTCCATTTAAATGGTTGATGTCTACCAACCTGCTATTGAGGACAGGATCAGAAGTGGTTTATAAAGGTAACCTGATCTCTAGAGGTAAGTGGATTTATGTTAGATGGTCCTCAAAGGTCCAAAGTGAATGGAGTTTTAGATTCAGGAATAGGATAGGGAAATGGTCCCTTTGCTTGTGAATAAAAGCTGCTCTGCACTGTTACGTCCTAGAATGGCCCTGGCCATAGCATGTCTCTGCCTGGCACCCTGCAGGGGGGCCTTTGATGAGATCAGCTGTGGGGCTAACGTTTTATATGTCTGGGTACAAAATGCTTCTGATGATGGCTTGTTTCCGTAGACAAAGATGCCCACACGTCACTTGGCGTCCCCACACTCTCCATAGTGGCTTCCACTGCCAGCTCTGTGGCCCTCATTCTCCTCCTCGTGGTGCTGTTTGTGCTGCTCCAGCCAAAGCTGAAGTCTTTCCATCACAGCAGGTAAGCCCGGGGGCAGTGGGCAGCAGGCATCACTGTGGGGGCCAGCACCCCACCAGAGGGGTGCTGGTGGTGCCTCTGCAGCTGTGCTCAGGGAAAGGAGAGGGCCTGCCATGTAGTTAAACTTCTGGACGTGCCTGGCACTCTGCTTTTTGCTTTGCGTACATTCTCTTAATCCTCACAGGAACATTGTGATAAGGAAACCAAGGCTCAGAGAGGTTAAATCATTCACTCAAGGTCGTCCCTCTAGATGATGACAGAGCTGAGATTTAAACCCACATCTGTCCAATTCCAGAGCCATGTCATTTCCCCTGCATCAGTGGTTCTCAAAGTGAGGTTCCAGCAGCATCAACATCACCTGGGAACTTAGTAGGAATACAGGTTTTCAGGTCCCACCCCAGACCAAAAGAATGAGACACTCTGGGGCTGAAGCCGGCAACATAGTTTCACAAGCTTTCCAGGTGATCCTGATGCAGGTTCATGTTTGTGTGTCACTGCCCTGTCCCCCTGGTTCCCACTCCTGGCTGCACATAGAGGCACCTGTGGAGGGTTGAAAACACATACCAACACCTGGGCCTCCATTCCCAGACATTTATTTGGTTTGGGGTGGGAGCCTGGCATTAGAGTTTTTAAAAAGCTCCCCAGGTGGTTCTAATGTGCAGCGAGGATTGGCAGCAAGTGCGCTGTGTACCATACTAGAAGCAGAGGAAGTGGTTTTCCTGCCCACTTTTGTCACTTCATTTTTCCAGTTGAGTGCAGTAGCCACAAATCATCCCAGACTGGGTGAGTGAGGCCAAGGAGGCGGGTGGCGAAGAGTGAGGCGCTGGCCCTGAGTGGACCCCTTAGGATGGACTTCTCTCCCGGGTGTCATGGCCTCCGCAGTTGCTCGGATTGTCCTGGCATTTCCTCCTTCCCTCTGAGGAGGAGAGTTTATATTCATTCACAGCCCTTCATCTGTCACTCTCCTTGCTCACAGGCATGAGGGAACACACTAAAGTGCATTAAATACAATACTCCTGGTTTGGAATTTACCAGGCTAAGTTTACCCTCTGTGTACTATGTGTGATTGCTCTTCTTTTTATTTTGTTTTGTTTGGGGGAGGTGGTAGCAGCTATTTTTAAAAGTTATTAATTAGTAAAATAAAGAGGATTTGGAGAAGACTGTTTACTTGAAAGAATTGGCTATTTCCACATAAAGTCAAGCTAATCTGTTAGTCATTTCATCCAAATTAAGGAGTTTTTTCACCTTGTAGTTAACTAGTAAGTGTGTTAAAAGTAACTGCCTGATTTTGCCTGACTTGAGTGGGAGGGAGATTTGGTTTTCATTATAGACCCTGTTTAAATTTTGTACTATGTACATGTATTACTTTTTTTTTTTTTGTGAGGAGATCAGCCCTGTGCTAACATCTGCCAATCTTCCTCTTTTTTTGCCGAGGAAGACTGGCCCTGGGCTAACATCCGTGCCATCTTCCTCCACTTTATATGGGACGCCGCCACAGCATGGCTTGCCAAGCAGTGCATTGGTGCGCGCCTGGGATCCGAACCGGTGAACCCCGGGCCGCAGCAGAGCGCGTGTACTTAACCGCTTGCACCACCAGGCCGGCCCCTGTATTACTTTTTAAACAGAAAAATTTTTGAATAATATAAGTTAAACACGTGCCAGAATACACACTAGCTTTGATGCCACCTTGCCATCAAAATTTCGCTTCTTTCCAAAAACCTCAGAGCGCTTTTATGAGTGCCACCTCTGTCAGCCTCACAGTGTGTATGCCATTTGAATTGCGTAGCACAGATTTTATCTGCAAGTACAGATAAGGAAATTGGGAACTAGTCACAACAGTCTAGCAATAATAATATGGTCCAGCTATAGATCCTACGTGTCTCCTGTTGTGATGCACTGAGGAGGACGCAACATCACACATGAGGTTGTGGTATTCTAGGCCAAATGTAGTGTTCTAGGCAAAAAATGACCTGAATCTAATACCAAGGAAACAATTAGACAAATCCAGATTATGGGACATTCTAGGAGACAGCTGGCCTGGACTCGACAAAAAAATGTCATGAAAGAAAACTATAGTGGATTGTTCTAGATTAAAGGAGATGAAGGAGAAAGGACAACTAAATGCAGTGTCTGATACATAATTGGATCCTGGACGAAAACAACGACAACAGCTGAAATGGATATATTTTTGGGTAGTTGGGAAAATTTGTATTACAGTATTATACCAATGTTAAATTTCCAGGATGTCACAATGTTGTAGTTATATAGGAGAAGGAAGTTCCTGGGAGGTGTGTGCTAAATAATATCTTATTTAGGAAGAGATCAACTTACTTTCAAAATGGTTCAGAAAAAAAAGTGTGTGTGTATTACAAAAGTGATCCCAAAAAAGGTATTGCAGGGGGCCGGCCCCGTGGCGTAGCGGTTAAGTGCGCGCTCTGCTGCTGGCGGCCTGGGTTCGGATCCCGGACACGCACCGACGCACCGCTTGTCAGGTCATGCTGTGGCGGCGTCCCATATAAAGTAGAGGAAGATGGGCACGGATGTTAGCCCAGGGCCAGTCTTCCTCAGCAAAAAGAGGAGGATTGGCATAGATGTTAGTTCAGGGCTGATCTTCCTCACACACAAAAAAAGGGTATTTGCATGAATAAATCTCACAAACATAAGGTTGAGTAAAAAGACAGACACTCATACACATATACAGTCACATGTTTCTTGTACATTCCATTTATATAAAGATAAAAAATATGCAAAACTAAACTGTGGTGTTAGAGGATTCATGTTTAGGCACTAAAACTATTAAAATAAAAAGCAAAGGAATGATTTTCATGAAAGTTAGGGTAGTGGTTACTTTTGGTGGTGAGGAAATAAGAAGTGATAGGGACAGGTACAAGGGCTGTCTGCCGGCAGTGTTCTGTTTCTTGACCTAAGTAGAGTTATACACCTGTGTTACCTTTGGGATAAATCAGTGAGCTGTACATTTTTCTGTGTGTTTTTTCTAATATTTCTGTTATAATTCACATATAATTCTTACAAAGTTAAAAAAAATAAAAGGCAAGCAAAGTGGCTGAGTCAAAAGAACAAAATTTTTTAGATTTCAAGTCCAGTGTCCCATTTCAAGACCACAGTGCTGCTTTTTCCTCTCCTTTTTTTAAAACAGCTTTATGGAGATTTAATTCACATACCATGCATTGTACCCCTTTACAGTGTACAGGCAATGGTATGTTCACAGATATGAGCAACCATCATTATCTCATTTTCTTATCCAAGCTGTGCTGAATGGATGGCTTTATTTCAGGTCTCTAGGTTCCTAGCTTTTTGCAAAGGACCGAGGGCTAGGTGCCTTTGTACCCAGAGGTTAAGAACACAGTCTCTGGAAGCAGGTGGAACTTGATTCACATCCCAGCTTCCTCCCTTACCAGCTGTGGGACTGGACAAATTACTTAACTTCTCTGAGCCTCATCTGCTTTCTTGGTGAATCTCTACCTGCAAGGGTTCAGGGGAGGATTCAATGGGGTGTAGTGTATAAAGCACTTAGTGCTGTATCTAGCTCTAGTAAGTGCCCAAAAATGGTTGGTGGTGTTGGTATTATGGTATTTATTTGTGTATTTTAATTCTTCTTTGTCTTTTCCTCCTTTGGATGCAGGCGTGACCAG
The DNA here is from genome assembly GCF_020826845.1 of Diceros bicornis minor. Lineage (NCBI taxonomy): Eukaryota > Metazoa > Chordata > Mammalia > Perissodactyla > Rhinocerotidae > Diceros > Diceros bicornis. Next base: position 18,153,866 of record NC_080763.1, read on the forward strand.
GGAGTATCTGGAGACCAGGTCTCTATCGTGGTGGATGGAGTTCAGGTTGCGCTACCATCGTATGAAGAGGCTGTGTATGGCAGTTCTGGTCACTGTGTGCCGCCCGCCGACCCCAGAGTGCAGATTGTGCTGTCAGAAGGCTCTGGGCCCAGTGGGAGGAATGGGCCAAGGGAGCAACAGCTGCAGGACCAAGGGGCCTGCTCCTCTGCAGGTGGAGAGGAGGAGGCCCCGGGCCAGTCTGGACTATGTGAAGCCTGGGGCTCTCGGGGCTCAGAGACTGTGATGGTGCATCAGGCAACCACCTCCTCCTGGGTGGCCGGCTCAGGGAACAGCCGAGTGGCACACAAAGAAGCCCCAGATTCAGAGAACAGTGACATACAAAGCCTTTTATCCTTAACGTCGGAGGACTACACAGATGGTAGGTGGTCTGCACTGATCCTGAATTATTAGCTACTCAGGGTCCTTGCTGAGAGTGAGGAGGGAATGTGAGCCTCTCTAATAATTGGTGTATTTGGGGGCAAGGAAAGATAATACCTAGGGAATTAGCCTGCAAAATAGGATTTCACCCTCAGAGCTCCAGGTAGGGCTTTGGGCTCTGTATAGGGAGACTTTTCACTGTTGTTTGTGAATTTTTTTAGTTTGGAGTCTCTGAAACTCTCCATCGCCACAGGGCTGTGCTGAATTAAAGAAGAGACAGCTGGTTGGAGGTGGGAGTGGGGTCTGTCTTCTTATAATTTTTATGTTCCTGAAGGGACGGGAATGACAAGGAGCTGTGGGATCGTATTACAGAGAAAACTGGAGCCTGTCTCTCTTCCAGAGCATTCAGCTACTTCATTTTAAATGGGAGTATGCCAGGTCCTGTGCTGGCTGGTTTTCTTGCACTATCTCAGTTAAACCTCACAGTGATCCTGAGAAGTAGGTATTATTACCATCCCTATTTTATAGATGAGGAAACTGGGGCTCAAAGAGGGTAAGTCACTTGCCCATTGGTAAGTGGCTGAGCTGGAATTTAAAGCCAGACGGATCTGGCCCCAAAGCCTGTGTTTATGACCCCACGTTGCCATGCTGCATCTCAGATGGCTCCAGTTCCTTTGTGGCAAACCAGCCATACAATGAAATTGCCGCCTCCTGACACCTCTGCCTTTGCCAGAGCCTGGAGTGTTGAACGTTGGGATTGACACTGTCACTTTAAATAATATCTTTACATGAAATCCCAGTGTGGTTCAGGATGCAGACTAAATCTAGATGTTTCCCTTTTGACAATGAGGAGTTCCGCATTTACCAAGCCCCCCTAAATGAGCCTTTGAGAAAACTTGATGCTTCCTGGGAGTCCTGGGCGCAGTTAATGTCTAAGGTTTAGAATATCTGAAAGCAGAGAAGCTGGAAATTCTTGAATGCAGGTCATGTTTAGGAGTTTCCTGATTGTCAACAATATATTTTCTTTTTTCTTGGGATATAGAGCTGGGAAGGGGCCATTATTTTATTTTTTTTTGTGAGGAAGATCAGCCCTGAGCTAACATCCATGCTAATCCTCCTCTTTTTGCTGAGGAAGCCCAGCTCTGAGCTAACATCTATTGCCAATCCTCCTTTTTTTTTCCCTCCAAAGCCCCAGTAGATAGTTGTATGTCGTAGTTGCACATCCTTCTAGTTGCCTGCTGTATGTGGGACGCGGCCTCAGCATGGCCAGAGAAGCGGTGCGTCGGTGTGCGCCCAGGATCCGAACCCGGGCCGCCAGTAGCGGAGCGCGCGCACTTAACCGCTAAGCCACGAGGCCGGCCGGAAGGGGCCATTAAATAGTTGACCTAGGTTTAAAGGTGGAAGCCAGTGACCCCATGGGCAGCCAGCTGTACATATCGTGTGTCTATACATATTGACACATGTCTGAGTACAAATCTCAGCCCTTATCCTTCCTGAGGAGTCAAGATGGTGCCTGCTCTCTCCCTTTCCTCCTTGCTACCTGGCTTTGTTCCATGTATTGAACAAGCATTTTTGAGAGCCCATCTTGTGCCTGGTGCTGGATTAGTTTTCAGGGGGATAGAAAGAAACATGAAGCATGCTCTCTGCCTACATGGATTGTCAGTCAGTTGGGAACATGGGGCCTATACTCGAGAAATAACAGAACCAAGAATTGTAGGGTCCACGTCAGAATGAGTGGTTCAGAAAACAAACCACATAGGTTATCAAGTTTGTTGCAGGCTATGTCTGAGCCATCGGGGGTGACAGTACCGTAGGAAGTCAGGGCCTCGAGGCATCAGTCTAATAACCCTGTTGACATAGGAGGAGACTTGAGACCCAGAGAGGGGAAGTGATTTATTCAGTATTACACAGATGTCTTAAAGGAGAAGATGGGACTTAAGCAGAGCTCAGTAGCCTCGTAGGATGAGATTAAAGTTAGAAAGAGAAGCAACTAGACCAGCAGAGTTAAGGCAGAAAGGAGTGTTCAACTCCTTTGGTGGGACCAGAAGGGGTTTGAATACTTGACTGAACATTCAGATTTTATCACACAGGCAGAGGAAGAAATGAGCAAGGAAGGCCTAAAAGAGACGAGGGATTTAGACTACTGAGAGGTGTATGAATAGGGCATTTTATTTCTTTAAACCAGGGGCTGCATGGGGACCCCTGCAATGGAATCAGGTGTGCCGCAGAGAGACCCATGTGGGGTAACCACTGTGCTTTCCTTCTCTTCCTGCAGACATCCCACTGTTGAAGGAAGCATGAGGGCTGCCACTGGCCTCTCTCCTCTCTGCGATGGTCCTCTCTGCCCTTCCTCCCTGTCCCTGTGGGTTTGAGCACCCTGTACTCCAGCCACCCTACCTGGATACCTGAGCTGCCACCTGTGTATCTGTGTATTTCTGTATCTCTGAGGGCCTGCAGGCCCACCTCGCTGGAAACTCAAGGAAGATTCTTGCCATCTGCCTGCTGGACAGCTGGAGGAGCTGGCTTTTTGCCTGGCCCAGCCTTCCCATCTGTGTTGGGGACATATTTGAATGTGTTGGATTGAACCCTTCCTTTCCCTGAGGCCTCTGGGTCCCCTCCAGCCAGCTCTTTGGCAGCAGCCCCCACCAGCCCTCATGGGCCTGAGAGCCGCTGTGTTTACTTGTGCCTTCCCCAACCCTGTCCACTTTCCCTGCCACACAGGCTTGTTGCTGTCCTACAAGCCTTAGTGGCTGCACTGCTGCCCCTGCCACACAGAGGGCTGGGCCTGGGTCTGGCCTGTTTCTTTTGAGGGCTGGCACCGCTGTCTTACTTAGCAGGAGCAGATCCAAGAGTGGCTCTAAGTGGGGTAAGAGTGGGGGTCCCTGCACCTGCTCTTGGTTGACACCGGTGGCACACTTCCTTGGCTGAGAATAGAAGATGTGGAAAATCATGCCAAAGCCATCCCAGCACCCATCCCTGGCTCAGAGGTGCCTGCTCCTGGGCCTGCTGAGTTGAGTTTCCAGGAGGCATCCAGAAGATCCCGAGGAAGGGAAGGAAGGTGGTGGTTAATCATTGTCTTCCTAGTATGCAAGTTCTCACTTCCTACTTCCAGCATCAGCTTTCCTGGCCTCGGTTTTTTCTGTTTCCCTAGAGTATAAGGGGAAGTTGCATGCTGCCTCTCGGGTTTGATCCTGGGCAGCTCCGGCTTCCTTGCTGCCCACAGAGGCCTGAGGCGAATCCTCCCTGGGACGGAAGAGTTGATGAGATGCCACAGAATGCCTGTCTGGTCACTGGCAGTTGGGGCAAGTTGCCCCATTCTGGGTTCATGGTGACGGAAGGGAGCCTGAGAGGCGCAGACCGAGTTCCCAGGCAGCTGCAGGCAGCTCCAGCCCTGGTCGGGAGGGTCCTCCTCACCACAGTCATGTGCCTTAGTAACTGCCCAGGAAGTGTCCTGCTGCTTGCTGCGCTGCTGCTGTTCCTACTTCTGCCCGCCCCTGCCGCCCCTCCACATGTCTCAGCTGATGACGACTCCCTGGTCTTCCCTGGCACCCTGCACTCTGGGGGAGGGGCTGAGAGACCGTCCCCAAACGCCCCCACCTTGCTGGCCTGCGGTGCGTGAATGATTGTGAAGCAGCCTGGCTCCAGGGCCCTGGTGTTGAAGGAGTGGGCTCTGCACTCCAGATGATTCTGCTGGGGCCTCACCCCTCGCCATGCGTTGAATGCTGACAAGGGTGGGTGGCAGAGCTCAGCCAGGCTGCTGCCATCTTCAAAAGGTGTGGCATTAAGGACTGCTTGTTTTTGTTTTGTTTTTGAAGCACGGGCTGGGAAGCTTCAAAGCTGACCCCGTGTTGCGCGTCTGCTCCTCCCCCGAGCCTTTCTGTTTGGGGTGGTAAAAATAATAAAGAGCCTAGTATATTTTCAGTCCCTGACCTCACAGGGTAGCTCCAGCTGTGGGTGGCCTGGAAGATGAGGGGAGTGGCCTTCTCTCAGCCTCCTGCCTCGGCTCTCACACACGCACTTTACTACCCACTCATTCCCGGGCCTCCTGCCGCCACTTGTAGTCTTCCTTCCGCTCAGGGTTGGGGCAGTGCCTGCTGTGCCTGTTGGCCACTCCCATGTCTCTCCCCTGCCCCACTGGCGCCCTTGCATGCTGTGCCTGAAGCCCAGGCCAGTGTGGTTAGATGTGGAATAGGTTGGCCAAGGTGCTTAGAACTAGAATGCAGAGGAAGATGAAACGGACCAGGGGCTTGTCCTTGGCCTCAGAAGAGGCCATTTCCAGAGACGTGCCTGCCAGCAGTTGCTGGCACTGGGCGCATCTGGAGCGTGGGGTCTGCACTGCCTCCAGCTCCTCACCATGTGCAGGCTCTCCACCCACAGGGGCCCTGGTCTTCCTCTGAAGAAGAGAGCAGGGGCGAGTGGAGGGGGATCCAGAGTCTCGCTGCTGAGTCTGTAGCTTTCATTTCCCTATCTTCTAAAACCTGAACTCAAGAATAGTTTTAAAAATGGAAGATCTTATCCTTGCTTATGTCATTAGTCTGTCTTTTTTTCCCCTGAGATTGCACTTTTTGTTTTGGGTTTATTCAGCCACATAGGTGATGGCTTGGCCCTTGAAAAAATGAAAAGCCTTCCTCCTGAAGCCCACCATCAGCACCGTCCTGAGGATCACAAGCCCGGACTTGCTTACCTGGTAGGAAAGAAGCCAGGATAAATGGGAACCTCCCCTCACCCCACCCCGCTTGTCACAGGCTTTGATGAGGCCCACCTCCCGGTGGCCCTTGGGCCTGTGGGTGCAGGAACCAGGCCTCGGGGTGCTGTTAACATCCCTGCCGGCTGCTTCCTGTGGTTGGTTCTCTTTTCCCTGAAGCAGTTGCTTAGCCGTCAGCCATGTGCTGCTTTTTCTGGGGCTTCTGCGCTTTGTCGCTTGTGAGGGATGAGGGACTCCACAGCCGCCTTGAGGTGGGGCTTGGCTGAGAGAGAAGGGCCGGGGCAGGTGGCAGGCTGTCACGAAGGAGGCTGCGAGAGGAGCCTGGAGCAGGAAAAACTGCCCCCAGTCTGGCTTTCACGGGCTCACCTCTAGGGGAGTCCAGCAGAGGGCTTGTCTAGGAGAATGGTCAGCACCAAAGGACTTTTAAAAGTGTTTTTTTGCACACATGAGCTCACTCAGTGCAGGTGTTGTGTCCTGGCAACTTGCAGTCACATTCCAGCGACTTTCAAGGGCCAGCATATGGTGAAGATCACTTAAAATTGCCATCCCTTTCAATGCCTTAGTTTAGCAAGTAGACTCTGTCTTTTGCCATTTCTGAATTTTGTGTGCTGTGTTCCCATTTCATTGGGTGCGACCTGTGAAATGGGCTGAGTCCTGGCCATTTTGTGAGTTCTTTTGGTTTTTAAGGCATTTTAATGTACATTCTACTAACACTCCATTTACAAACAGAACTTAATCTAAGATTGTCTTCCCCATGCATCTTGGCGCCACCCCCCCCGCCCCCCCCCCGCCCAGCTTCAAAGTCCTGTGGAGAAGCTGTATGGTAAGACAGACAAAGGTAGACTTTTCCTGCTTCATGAGTAGTGGCACAGGGATTCATAGCACTCGGCCTTTCCCCTCCCAGACCCAGCTGAGCTCTCAGATCACTTGCTTCCCACATAACTGTGTCACTTCCATTACCAGGGAACACCCTTACATAGAGAGTGGAATATGCTGCAAACATTTCTACATCCTTGCCCTTTTTTTCCCTCCTTAAAGAGAATAAGGGCCCAGAAGGGACGTGGACATAGGCTTTACAGCTTAATTCCAGATGTGCTTGCTGAGGACAGTGAGGCTGGGAGCTTGTCTTGTGGGGCCTTCTGGGGCTCCTGGCTCTCAGCATAGGGACAGTCATTACTGATGTGCAGTGAGGGGCTCAGAGAGGATTTTGCTTGGCAGATGTGTGGACTGAGTGGTAGAGAAGCTGGTTACCCAGAAAGGCAGCAGGCTCATCTTTGCTGGGAAGCAACTCCTCTTAATCTCCGGTTGAAAACCTAGTCGAATTTTGAATGAAAACCCCGAGGTTGAGCTCTCTGCCGAGCAGCATAGCTAGCTGGAGGGGATGCAGGGGCTGAGCACTGGGATTGCCAAGCAGGGAGGAGAGATGGACGCGAGTTGTGTGGCAGCCCACATACCCTGCCCTGGCTGCTGCTGCTTGCACCACTATGGAATCCTCTGCAGAATGGTACTCATATATAATGGATTAAAACGACACATGCGTCATTGACTCTGTGCAGGATGTCACTCAATCAGTTTGGATTTGCTTTATTTTATTTTATATATATATTTTTTGGTATCCTGTACATTGCAGTGGGTGTGAAGATAGTATTTTAATATTTGTACAAAGTTTAATTTAATTTTAATTGTTCTATGTATATAACTGCATTTCTAAATAATAATAAAAATTTTCTTATGAAGGCAGTTGTGGGAGACGTGATCCTTCCAGAAAGTTTTTACAAAAACCCTAGACAAAAAAGAGTGTACTGTGTGGGTAGGAGCTCGTGAACGGATGAAGCACTAGCTTTGGGGAGAAGGGTGCCTGGCGAGAGGAGATGGGACAGGGAGGTGGACTGTGATACAGGGAAGAGAGACCACAAACAGTGGGCATATGTCACTTCTCTCTCTCAAGTGCTCTCAGTGTGCCAACCACTGTTCAAGCGGGGATTCAGCAGTGAGCAAGACCGTGTGTTTGGGGCCTGCGTGGAAATTCTAAGGTGCTGGGAAGGCGGACACTTAGAATAGTATGTAGTGGTGGTTATGACCAGAAAGTTACGATGGGGGACAGGCAGCAAACACCTTTTGGATGAAACGGCATGTAAGCTGAGATGTGAGGCCAGCACAGCGAGGCTGAGAGTCAGGACACTACATCTGTGTGAGCGCCGAGGCAGCAGAGATCGCGTGCAGTTTGAGAAATTCAAAGGAGTCTAGTGCTGTCTAGTCTAGAGTCAGGATGAGCCGAGGGAGGTGGGCAGAGGCTAGATTGTGAAGGGCCGCAGGAGCCACGCTGGGAGGTTTCACTTCATCCTAAGGCAACAGGAAGTACGTTAACAGTTTTACGAAACAGAGTAACTTTGTAAGCTCTGCTTTTTGTGTGTGAGGAAGATTCGCCCTAAGCAAACATCTGTGCCATTCTTCCTCTATTTTATATATGGGGTGCACCACAGCATAGCTGACGAGTAGTATAGGTCCTCACCCGGGATCCGAACCCACGAACCCAGGCTGCCGAAGCGAAGGGTGCCAAACTTAACCACTATGCCACAGGGCTTGCCCAAGCTCTGCTTATTTATTTTTTTGGAAGCGCTTTCCATCTCTTAAGAAGAATGACTTGAGGGGGATAGAACATACTGTACCTGGAGACCATGTGAGAAGTTGTTGGTGTTGGAAAGAAGGCAGTTTGAGCAGCTAAGTGAACAGCACCAGTATTCTCTGAGATGGGGAAATGATGGAGATCTAAAGATGAAAGCCAGGGTACATGGAGGCGAGAGGTCATTGCCAGGTAGGAGAGGCCTACAGTAGGCGAGCAGTTACAACAGGTGGAACGGTGTGAGTAGAGGGATAAAAGAATCAGGCCACCCTTAAACTTGCCCCGGGGTGGGTAACGGTCAGGATGTGTTTCTCTAATACACAGTGATGGGTGGGAAAACATTTTAGGGGCACCCATGTCAAACACCCAACCACCCAGTCTCGACCTCAGTAGCACCAGTCCTCAGTAGAGTTGACACAAATGTCTCTGCCATTAGTTGCAAGGAGGTGAAGGGAAGAGCACTTTGCCAACTCTTAAAAGTAACGGTGATGATAGCTGATACTTAGGAAGCACTTACTATGTCCCAGGCAGCCGTCTAACACTGTGTGTGTGTATAACCTCATGGAATCCACAGGGCAACTCCACAAGGCTGGTGCCGTCGTTGCGCAGGGCACCAGGGCACATAGGATGAACCTGAAGAGGTGAGTTAACTTGCCCAAGGCGGAGCCAGGATTGAATTCAGACCCAGATCTGCTGCTGGAGTGATCCCCTGCCCTGCCCGGTTCCTACCCCATCAGACACCGCTGCCTTCTGCCTTCCAGAGTCTCTGTTCTAACCAGTGAGCTTCACGTAGCAGAACAACTAATTGCAGGGCAGAGAAACAGCACGCTGTTCACCAGGATAATAAACTACCCTCCTCTCAAAGAATGAGAAGTGCCCAGCGTGGTGTGGGGCAGAGGTGTTTAAGCTAAGCAGAACATGGCAAGAAATAAGTTCACAAAGCAGCAGGAACTGTTCCTCTAGAGGAAAAAAATATAAAGAGGCGAGACTGCTTCTTTCAGTGATAGGTAAGCCCTTGTGGCTGGAAAACGGGCAGAAACATGTCACATCAGGTAAGGAATGCTGGGGCGGGGAGATGTGTCAACATGGGGTCAGCCATGGGGTTGTTGCCTTTCTCTTCATGACAGATGAGGGAGGACAAAGGTGAAAGAGCCCACAAAACCTGCACAGCTGCTGGGAGGGCTGTCTTTGAAGTGGTTGCCTCAGGTTAGGAGAGGTGAATGGGAGGAGAGAAAAGGAATTTCCTGCCCTGCTGCTGAACCCCCACCTCCCAGCTTGGAAAGCTGAGACTCCTAGACGACAAAAGTAGTAACAATCTCTCAGTGGGTCTTCCTCAGACTACTGAAAATTTTCTTTAAATATGCCAAAGTAATGCATATTCATTTCGGAAAATTTAGAAAGAAGATTAAAATCACTCATAATACTACCTCCTACTGATAATGTTCTTTTTTCTATGCCTATATATATTTTCCTCTTAAAGATCACTTTTTAATAGTATTTTGTTTTTTTTTAACTTTACAATCTCATAAAACATTCATCTACCTCATTTTTAACGGTTGTATAGTTTCTATCATATTGGTAATTTGAACTTTTAGGCTGCCCCCCCAAAATTTTTTTTTTTTGTGAGGAAGATCAGTCCTGAGCTAATGTCTGATGCCAATCCTCCTCTTTTTTGCTGAGGAAGATTGGCCCTGGGCTGGCATCCGTGCCCATCTTCCTCTACTTTATATAGGACGCTGCCACAGCATGGCTTGACAAGTGGTGCGTTGGTGCACACCCAGGATCCAAACCTGCGAACCCCGGGCCGCAGCAGCAGAGCGTGCACACTTAACCGCTTGTGCCTCTAGGCCAGCCCCCCCAAAATTTTTAAATTCTTATGACCAATGGTTTGATTGCATTTAAAATTATTTCCTTGGGATAAATGACTGGAAATGGAACGACTAGATCAAAAGAAATGCACATTTTAGTGGCTTTTGATATATCTCAAACTGCCCACCAAGAGAATTATCCAAATTCTACTCTCATTGGCAGTGTTCATTTTCCCACAACCTCTCCAGCATTGGGAACTAGCATTTAAAAAAAATACGCCAGTTGAGAGGAAGTGGTATTATTTTGATTCACATTTGTTTCATTATTCCTGAAGTTAAAATTTTAAAATATAGTTTGTTTACTCTTCATAACGAAGACATACTGAAAATTGTCCACATGCGATGTCCAAGGCATCCACGTTTGAGATGAAAAGTCAAAACTGTGGTTCCCCCTCTAAATTAAATAGTGCATAATATATATAAATAGATAGATAAACAGGGAATTTCATCTGAAATTCCTGGGGCGGGATTTCATCTGAAATTCCTGGGGCAAGGAATTAATCTGAACCCCGGGCAAGACATAACACATTCCCAAGACAAGCCTGGGTCACCCTTCTAAGCTCCCTGGTGGTGGAGGAGCACCACAGGGCTTGGGGACATCCCATGCCACGCTGAGAGGTGAACAGCTGTTTGGCATTTCAGATTTCCCATGATGCCCCAGTGCCCCCAGAAAAGGAACTTTCACAACATAGGAATGTCCTGAGCAGCCTGTCTGGGGCAGCTTGAGCTGTTCCTGAGCCTGGGGTAGCAGATGATTCTCAACTTGGCAGGGCACTGCAGAGGGTTTGGCAAGTGTGGACTTCCCCACAGTGGAGCTTCACTGGGGGAGCAAGTAGCCCAGCCTCCAGCAAAGGCAGCCTGATGGCAGGTTAAGCCTGCTGGCTGGGGCTGAACATCTGGGGTGATTTGGGGTGCATGAAGGAAGGACTAAGACAACACAAACACACCAAGCATGAGGGCTGCTGTGGCTTCTGGGGTGGTCTCTTGAAGCCCTTGAGCATCTGGGCTCCAAAGACTTAGGGACTTTTGGTGCTATAGCCTTTCCAGGCGATGGCCATTCCCACTCCTGCTCCAATCTTTTGTTCATTCATTCATTTCCTCATTCATCCAGCAAACTTTTTTTTTCTAGGATTTACTTTACACAAAGCCTGGTACTAGGTTCCAGGCGCACAACAGTGAATAAGACTCAGTCTTTGCCCTCAAAGAGTCTGCAGGCTAATCGGAGAGAAAGTGATTGAACAGCTCCCTAAAGCTTAAGGCAGTACTTGAAGAAAAAAATCAGTGGAGCACCAGCAAAGTGCCTGGCGAATGAAGAGGGAGGAGTTAATTGAGCAAAGATTCCTCAGGGAAAGTGCCATTTGCTTTGCATCATTAAGGATGAATTGTGTTTTAATACTATAGGTGGAGAAGTAAGTGAACAAGGAGCTGTGTAGCGGAAAGTGCAAAGAAGACGACTTTCAGGCTATAGAGACCTATAGGAGCAAAAGCGCCAGCACATAAAACTAAGAACCATCTGAAACTGTCATTTTTGCAGGTTAATGAAAAAGATCAGATATAGGCAATTTCAACCTGATACATAATTGTTTTAAGATCTGCCGAAATTAGAAATGTCTTTCTTCTCTGGGTGGACTAAACTTTAATTATTTTAATCACAAGAAAGAAACAAATTTCAAGATACCCATAGACAAGTGTCCAGAGACTTCCTGTTCCAGAGTCTATTCCCTACAAAAATAGAGCACTGAGCATAGCTGACTTGCTGGTCACAACCTGCCAGCTGCTGTCCCCTGCCTGCAGGGGGCGTCGTCAGAAATCATGTGAAGAGTTCCAGTCTCCAGTATGGGGCCAATTCACTTGCTCTTTGGGATGGACAACAGAAGGATGCCCACCGCTTGCCACCAAGTTTCCGCCAGCAACAGCCAGGCAGCCATTCCAATGTTAAGAGGAGTTTTTACCCTTTTCATTGTTTTCCTTAGGGCAGAAATTAAGGGACAGTGATTACATCCAATAACAACACTCTTTCCTTGTTAACTTTCTCTATTTTTCATTAGAAACTTTAAAAAATAATCAAGCTATCTTATAATAAGAGTAATACATGTTAAAACATCAGAAATAATATTTTCACCTATCAGATTGGCAAAAGAAAAACCTTAAAAATATTTAGTGGGAGTGTCAACTGGTACATTCTCTATGGGGGGCAATTTGGCAAAAACCATCAAATTACAATGCACTTCCTCTTCTCTTCTCCTACTGAACAATTCCGTTCTAAAGCCAGTAAGTGGGGACAGAGTTACAAAACCAGAAAGGGAAACAAAACAAACAGAATGAAGCCTACAATGGCAGATTGGAATTGTAGGTATTGGTGTGAACTCATGGTTTTCAATCTACACAGATAGATATAGGAATAAATATAAATGTAATTTGTGTATGCATGCACACACACCCAGAGATTCCCTAGCTCTTCCCCAGAGGGTTTGGGAGCAGTGACACCTCAGAAGCAGTGAGCACACCTAGAGTTCAGATCTTGGCTTTTAAATACTATTTTCCTCTAAAAAGAACCAGGGCTCCTTGGAGAAATGGCAGCTTCCAGAGCTGAGGCAGGAAGATTATAAGATGAGCCTGGAACATTTTATTGTATCAGAAAGCAAGAAAAGGTTCAAAGAATGATGGATATGTGCCCAAAGGACTCCCACTTGAAGGGGCTTCTACTGACCAAATCAGGAACAATTTGAGCATCAAAATAAATAGTGATGATAATGGATTAAAATCCATTCAACAAAATAGGAGATGTTGAGACCATATAGATAAACGGAAGCCTGGTAGACATTACTTTAATCAAGGGGGAGAAATTAAAATCATGCATCACCTGAACCCAGCATCACTTCCATAATATTCCCACCGAAATGCAATAAATCTAAACATGAGAAAAATAAGACGAATCCAAATTGAATGATATTTTACAACAGAATTGGCCTGTAATCTTAAAAATGTCAAGGTCATGAAAGTCAAGGAAAGACAGGAGTTTCTCCAGACTGAAGGAGACTAAAGACACACAAAGAGAAATGCAAGGTATGATTCTGATTCTTTTGCTATAAAAGATGTTAGTGGAACAATTGGCAAAATTTTAATGGAGTGTGAGGATTAGAAGGTAGTAATGTACCAATGTTAATTTCTTGATTTGTTGGTTACGTAGGAGAATGTCCTTGTTTGTAGGAAAAAGATGTTAAAGTATTTGGAGAGGATTGGGTAACATACTCTCAAATGGTTCAAGAAACTTTCTGTAAGTTTGTAATTGCTTCTAAATAAAATTATTTACTTAAATTTAAACATATTACAATGGACCCTTTGACTTGGAAATTCTACTTTCAGGAATTGTTCCTACAGATATCCTTGCTCGTATGCAAAATATCCTATGTGTACAAACTACTCATTGCAATTGTCTAATAAAGCCAAAATTTGAAAATAAGCCAAATAATCATCAACGGGCTGGTTAAATACATATGATACATCGAAACAAAATTGATACAGAAAAAAAAGAAAGAATAAAATAGCTCTGGACTAAGCTGCAGAATACATTGTTGTATGGAAAAAACCAGGTGCAGAACAGGGTGCTGGAATGCTATTATTTGCATACCAAAAAGAGATAAAAAGAAATGTGTCAATGTGCATGTTTTCTATGCACAGAGGATCACTCCAGATAGGCAGCGCTGGGTGCCTCTGGGGAGGGAGAATGACATGGGAGGAAGAATCATCTTCTACACCTTTTGAATTTTTGAATTTTGAAACAAGTGAATATATTACTTGCTCAATAAATTAAATTATTTCTAAAAAAGCAAAATGCATGCTACCTACACACAGAGGGAATATTCACAAGGAATTCTGCAAATTTATCTGATCTTTTCTCTTGTTACAAATTAGTAATCTGCCTCCTAGGAAGGGACACGCAGCTCCCCGCAGAGCCTTGGTCAAGAGCAGTAACAGTACTCATTGCCTGTTATTTCCATCTGCCTTCCCTGAGAAAATAATTATTTCTTGGAATCTTCGGTGTTACGAACTGAATTGTGTCCCCCCAAAAATGTATATGGTGAAGTCCTGACCCCAGTACCTCAGAATGTGACAATTTGGAGCTAGGTCTTTAAAGAGGTGATTAAGTTGAAATGAGATCATTAGGGGGGCCCCAATCCAAAATGACTGGTGTCCTTATAAAAAAAAGGGAATTTGGGCACACAAACATTCAGAGGGAAGACGACTGAAGACACAGGAAGAAGACAGTCATCCACAAGCCAAGGAGCAAGACCTGGAACAGATCCTTCCCTCAGGGCCCTCAGACGGAACCAACTCTGCTGACACATTGATCTTAGACTTCTAGCCCCCAGAACTGAGAATATAAATCTCTGTTGTTTAAGCTGCCCGGTCTGTGGCACTCGGTTTTTACCGCAGCCCTAGCAAACTAATACAGTCAGTCTCAAAATGGGTTATGACCAAGGCTCTCTCCCACAACAATGACATGTCCAGGGGCTGGACAGGAGTCCTGTGTGGAGGGAGCTAGTGAGGGAAGCAGCTAGAAAGGCAGCCAGCTGGAGCGGGACTTTGAACACTGTACTGAGGATGTGGATGTGATTCCATAGGCAAGTGGGAGCCACTGAAGGATTTTGCGGAGCAAAATGATGTGCCCTGAACCTAATATATTAGAAAGGAACTCGGTGGACAACGGTTTGGAGTGGAGACCCAACTAGGAGACCACTGTGAGCATCCTGGTGAGAGAGGAGGAAGAGCTGCCCTCGGATGATTAGAGCAGAAGGTAGGCTTGAGTTAGCTCGGAAGAAATGAGAGAATTGCTCACGTGTTTGGGAAGATCCTTCAGGTTAAGCTGAGCTCTGTGGTTTCTGTATGGAGAAGAGTAAGAGAAACAGACAAAAGGGTCAAGAAGACAGCACATCTCTATGGTGAGGAGACAAAGGGAAGGGCAGAGAAATGAAGGAAGGGCTTTGATGGGAAAGAGCTTGTGGGGAGCCCTGCAGAGGGTCTAGGAGTATGGGACTAAGGGACCCAGACCCAGGGAATGGTCCATCACACTGCATCAGGGGAGTTCGCTGGACCAAACCTGTTTTAGAGAATTGCTCCTGGCGTGAGAACAGAAGTGGTTGGCCTCCCACAGGAAGATGTAGGGGAACTTGAAGGACCCAGAACACAGTCCACCTGTGACGGCAGAATGCAGGAGGCAGTAATGTGACTATTTCTCCCCATAGCAACTTGACAGCTTGCAGAAGAGAGGATCCAATTTCCTCTCTGACAGAACAAAAGCCACTTATCTGGGAAGAACTTAAAGAAGCTGGATGTCTGATCCTCGTCTTGGATTTGCAATCTCAGCCCACGGGTGACTGCTGCACCGAGCCCCCTTAGCTGCCCGTGGAGCCCACGGAGCCAGGATGGCTCGGCCCGCTGGCGCCATCTAGTGGCGGATGAGGCGGTGGGCTTCCTCTGCTTCTCCCGTCTGCAGAGAGGGGAGGCTGAGGTTGGGGCCAGGCCGCGGGGATTGACGGGAAAGTGGGATCCAGCCTGCAGCCGAATTTTGGGCAGCTGCGGCCTCCTGGGGCGGTGGGGAGGAGATGTGACACAGAAGTTTATGAGCAATGAATCGTGGACTCTGTGTTAGTTTCTTAGGACTGCCACAACAAATTACCTCTAATTGGGTGGCATAAAGCAACAGAAATTTATTGTCTCACCGTTCTGGAGACTAGAAGTCCAAAACCAAGGTGTCAGCAGGGCCACTCTTCCTCTGGAGGCTCTAGGGGAGAGTCTTTCCTTGCCTCTTCTAGCTTCTGGTGGCTGCCAGCAAGCCTTGTCATTAGTCGGCTTGTAAATGCATCACTTCAGTCTCTGCCTGCATCGTCACCTGGCGTTCTTCCCTGTGTGTCTGTGTCCAAATTTCCCTCTACTTATGAGGACACTGCCCAATCCAGCATGACCTCATCTTAACTTGATTACATCTGCAAAGACCCTATTTCCAAATAAGGTCACATTCACAGGTACTGGGGGTTAGGACTTGAACATGTCTTTTTGGGGGACACAATTCAACCCACAACAGATTCCTTTCACCCAACAGATGATGGTCCCTGAGCATCTGCAGAGTGCGAGGCCTGTGCTGGGCTTGTGGAGCTGAATACGTAGACGCTGCTCTGTCCTTGAGGTTCTCACGTGGGGCTCTGTACGTATCCGGTCACTGATGTGTGGCCTGCTGGTTCACCCTCGATTCCTCAGCACCCGGCAGGGCAGGTCCAGAGACTCAGTCTTTCATTGAGGTAGGAAAGAAGGACGGAGGAAGGGCGGGAGAGAGGAAAGAAGGGTTGCAGGAATGGCGAGGAGGGGGATGACGCGGGGGAAAGGGGTGCAGAACAGTTGGCCAGAGCTTTGCCAAGCAAGCGACATTTAAGCTGGGTCTTGAAGCAGTGGGAGTTTGCCAGGCAGAGAAGAGACGAGCAAGGGGGAGGGGGCTCCTAGGCAGAGCGAAAAGTGTGAGCAGTGGGCTAGATGCATGAGAGAGGCTGTGATGTTGGGGAGCATGGGGGAGTTTGGTGTGGTTGGAAAAGAGGGTGTGTGGGTGGGGGCGTGCTGCCGAATGTGACAGACCTGGAGACTACGGCTCTATGATGAAAGGCTTTGAGGGCCATTCTCATGGGTTTAAATATTATCCCGTAGGTGGAGGGGCACCCACGAGGTTTTAAAGCATGCTCTAGGTGTCGTGGTTACCAGGGGTAGCGACTGTGCAGCAGGCAGAGACCATGAAAAAGGAGTCCAGAGGGCCTCCTAGATAGAAAGGAAAATATCCAGTCATAGAACTGCCCCCCCTTTCTGACAGCACCCAGTCCAGAATAAAACCATGCTGCCTTGAAACTTCCTGCAAAATACTTAACACAAGCCCGACTTCTAAACCAAGCCCCTGGTAGCATCTTCTTGCTGAGGTGTGCAATCTCCTTCACGGCAACAAGTACCAAGATCTGTGTGACTATGGATGTGTCCCTCATAGTTTGGCTGTGGGCATCAGTGTAGTTAAAGAAGTGCCCTTTGATTCCTAGTTTGCTGGGTGTTGTTAGTAATGAACCGCTGTTTAATTTTCTCAAATGCCTTTTCTGCGTCTAATTACGATAACGTGTTTTCCCTTTATCTGTTAATGTAATATATTATATTGAATATTGATAGATTTTATTGCTTCTAAACCATGCTTATATCTTTGCTAAACCCTACTTGGTTATGATAAGAGCACGTAGGCGTGAGTGCATGTGTGTTTTAAAATACACTGCTATTTCTTATTTTTGCTTCTGTGTTCATAAGTGAAAATGGTCTATAATTTTCTTTTCTTGGCCTTGTTTGCTATATATCATAGCTATACTAACCCCGTAAAACGACATAGGTAGTGTCCTTCTCTTTAATTTTCTGAAACAGTTTGTGGGATATAGAGTTTATTGGTTTCTTAACAATTGGATAAAACTGACCTATAAAACCATATGTGCCTGGTGTCTTTTGATGGGGGACACTTTCCATTACCAGTGCAATTTCCTGAGGGATTACTGATTTAGTTAGGTTTTCCATTTTATTGAGATAATTTTGGTGATTTTTTTGTATAAGATTATCTATTTTAATATATATCTTCCAAATTCATTGGTATAAAGTGGTTCAAGTTATTCTGTATTGATTTTTAAAATGTTATTATTTGTAATCATATCTTCTTTTATGTTTCTCAATTTCCAAAACTGTTTACTTGTGTGACTTTCTCTTTTTTCTTGATCAGTCTCACCAGAAGTTTGTTAGTTTTGTTTGTTTTAGTCAGGTTTATTAACATATAATTTATATACAGTAAAATTCACTCTAAATTTTAGTTTTTAGTTTTGACACGTACAATTATGTAACCACCACCACTGTCAGGATATAGACTTCTATCACCCCTCAAAGTTCCTTCGTATTCCTTTGTGGCGAACCCCTCCTCCACCCCAGCGCCTGGCAACCCCTGACCTGTTTTTTGTCTTTATAGTTTTGCTTTTTACAGAATGTCATATAAATAGAATCATACATTATGTAGCTTTTTGACTCTGGCTTCTTTTACTTGGCCTAATGCATTTGATTTTATCCATGTTATTACATGTATCAGTAAGTCTTTCCTTTTTATTGCCAAATAGTATCCCATCTCATGGATGTATCATTTGTTTATTCATTCACCAGTTGAAGGACACATGGGTTATTTCCATTTTTGACTACTGATGTTGAGCATCTTTTCATGTGCTTATTTGCCATCCATTTGTCTTCTTTGGTTAAATGTCTGTTCAAATCTTTTGCCCATTTGAAAAAGTTGGTTGTTAGGGGCCAGCCCGGTGGAGTAGTGGTTAAGTTCGCACACTCCGCTTCAGTGGCCTGGGGTTTGCGGGTTTGAATCCCGGTGCAGACCTACTCACCACTCATCAAGTCATACTGTGGCGGCATCCCACATACAAAATAGAGGAAGATTGGCACAGATGTTAACTCAGCAACAATCTTCCTCAGCAAAAAGAGGAGGATTGGCAATGGATGTTAGTCAGGGCCAATCTTCTGCACCAAAAAAAAAAAAAACAAAAACAAAAACCAAAAACAACAAAAAAACTTTGGTTGTTTGTTTTCTTATTAAGTTTTGAGAGTTCTTTTCTATTCTGGATACAAGTCATTTGTCAGATATGTATTTTGCAAATATTTGCTCCCTGTGTTTTGTTTTTTTTGTTTTTACTTTCTCAACAATGTCTTTCAAAGAGCAGGGGTTTCCAATTTAGATGAAGTTCATTAGTTTTTTAAATTAGCTTTTTCAAATAACTAGTTTTGGGGTTTGTCAATCTCTCCCTTTTTATTGCCTCATTAAAAAATTTCCTTCTTTGTTCTTACTTTAGGTTTATTCTATATTTCTTTGGCTCCATGAGTTGACTACAACTTATTTATTTTCATTTGTTTTTCAATAAATGCATTTAAGGCTACAAATTTCTCTCTAAATACCACTTTAGCTACGTCTTGCAAGATTTTATTAGTAGTACTTCCATTTTTCAGTTCTAAATAAGTGTAAGTTCCTCTTTAACCATGAGTTATTTGGAAGTAAATATTTAAGTTTTCAAATATAGATTAAAAATCTATTTCATATCATTGTGTTTAGAAGAGACAGTGATTAGAATAACAAATTATTTGAAATACATTGAGATTTTCTTTGTGATCTTATAACGGGTCAATATTCGTGATGTTCCTTTCACTTTCGAAATTATGTATGCTGTCTATTTTTTTGTGCAAGATTCTGTATTCATGCAAAATACTTAGAATGGTGCCTGGCACATAAGTTCTTAATAACATTTAGCTAATAGTATTATTATCTTCTATTTTGTATTTTTTCTGCATGATCTATCCATTTATGATAGAGGCTGTTAGAATCTCCCATTAGGCCTGGGGATTTGTCAATTTCTTCTTATAATTATGTCAGTTTTTGCTTTATACATGAAACTTGAGGCCATTTTATTACTTATCTATTACTTTATAACAGTTTACCTCCCCAACTAATGGCTTAAAACACAATGAACATTTGTAGTCTCACAGTTTCTAGGAGTCTGGGATTCAGAATTGGCTTAGCTTAGTGGTTCTGGTTGGGGGTCTCATGAGGTTGCAGTTGTGACCTGGGACCACTGTCCTCTGAAGGCATGCCAGGGCTGCAGGACATGCTTCCAGGCTCAGGGATGTGGTGGTCAGGTGGGTGCATCAGTTTCTCCCCATGTGGACCTCTCCTGGCCTGCTGGAGTGTCCACGTGATATGGCAGCTGGCTTTTCCCAAAGCAAGTGATTCAAGGGTGTGCAAGGCAGAAGCTGTGATGTCTTTTATAATGTAGCTTTGGGAGCCACATATCATCACTTCACCACAGTCTATTCATTAGAAGTGAGTTGCTAAGCTCAGTCCATATTCAAGGCGGGGAGTTAGGCTCCACCTTTCGAAAGAAAGAGGGTTAAAGACTTTGTGAACATATTTAAAAATGACCCAGCTATGTTATTCAATCTACCCAGATTCATTGTTGTCCTCTTTTCTTGTTGGAGTATTCCTTTATTATGTAATTTCCCTCTTCATCCCCTATTAATGTTTTTTTATACCATGTTTTATTCTATTTGACTATATTATGTTGCTAAGCCAGCTTTTGATCCTTTTATTTTCAAACTTTCTCTGTGGTTCTGCTGTCGGTCTCTCTCATAAGTAGCATTTTATTGAATTTGTAAGACTTTGATCTGATGTGATAAATTCTTTTAATATCTGAGTTTATTATGTTTATCTTTTTTATAATTATTAATACATTTGGACTTCTTTATACTATCTTATTTTGTGTTATCTCTTTATTATTCTTCCTTTTTACTTTTTCCTACCTTTTTTTGGATTGAGAATGTTATCAATTTTCTATAATCTCTGTTTTTCCCTTGACTAGTTGGGAAGCCATAAGATTGCATTTCCATTCTGTAAGAGGTCACCACACTTTTCCTAAAAAAAATTTTGAAGCTATTATTTCCATCCTCCCAAATATTTCACAGTCCTCTGCCTCTCCTGAGATTTTTAAAAACTATGTTTGTTATAGATTTCTAATTTTATTGTTTTGTTGTCAAAGAATATAGTCTGAATGGTAAGGATCCTTGGGAATTTGTACAGGCTTCATTTATGGTTTACTAGATTGTTTCAAATGTTGCATATCTCAAAAAGAATGTGTATACCTTTTTTCCCAGGTGCAGAGTGCTGTATATAGCTAATAGCTCAGTCTTATTAATTATATTGCTTGACCACAGAGGAACTACGATTGTTGACTTACCCATTTCTCCCTGAAGTTTTGTCAGTTGTTGCTTGCCCTATGCCAGGATGCTCTCCTGCAATGTTATAGACATGTGCCACAGTGATTTTTCAGCGTGTTTATTGAGTTTTAACGCCAAGCTCTGTTTTTTGCTCCTCTCGGATAGTTTTTTGCTCAGGCACACGGTCCTCTTTCAAATTAAAATGAAAACGTTGATGAAGGTTAGAAATAGGTTTAGGTTCATAAAGTGGTGGTCAGGCGCTGAAAATGGATTTGGTAATGAGGGACATCACCCGTTTCACAGCATTTGAACAGCTTTCAGACATCTGTGACTTGAAGTCAGCTCCAGTGAGAGAGACTGCGCGCAGTGCATCTTGTCCACCAGGTGGCGCACTAAGCATACAGTTCGGAGCTCATTTCTACCTGCCCTATTCAGCCTGGAAGAAAAGATCTCAGTGAGAAGTAAAAAGAATGGAGGATTTTTCAATAAAAGATAAGAGATCTAGATCCAATAATTTGTGTGTGTGTGTGTGTGTGTGTGTGTATGTATGTACCAGGACTAGGAACTTATAATAGAATGTGAGATCTGGCCTGGACCCTCTGAATCTCCTTTTTTTAGGGAAATTATCAATCCAGAGAATGAAACAAACCATTTGTTCATTCATCTAGTATTTCCTGGGTGTCACCAAGGACTTGCCAAGGTCACATTGCTCGTGAGTAGCAGAACTTGGTTGAGAACGGATTCTCTCAAGAGATAATGAAAAACTGAGAACACTCTCAGATTCTTTGTGTACTTTTGGAAAGTGACTTGGGCATTCATTTAAATATTAGTATATCTAATATTTTATAAATCCACAGCAGCTAAAACAAATAAGGAAGGCACACTGCGGTATGTGGTGGGGCGGGGTGCTGGAAGCCCCTGGACCCTGCTCCTTCTTCAAGGAAGAGCTGACAGGTGGAGCCTAAGAGATACAAACCATCAAATGTGCCACGTGAGCCTTCACTGGCTCCTGGATTGGGGGGGAGAAACAATTCTAGAAGGCATTTTTCAGACAACTGGGGAAATTTGAAATTTGAATATGACCTGGATATGAGATGATATAATGGCATTAATATTCAAGAAAATGTTTATTTTCTTGGGTGTGATAATGACGTTATGGTTATGTAGGAGAATGTCTTTATATTTGGGAGATACATGCTTAAGTGTTTAGGGTTGAATGTCATGATTATGCAACTTACTTTCAAATGGTTCTGCCAAAACACACACGCACACACACACACACAATCAATCAATCAATCAATCAAGCTAACGTGACAAATTGTTAACAATTGTTGACTCTAAGCGGAAGGAACACAGATGTTCTTTGTACTGTCCTTTCAACTCTACAGTGTACTTGAAATTTTTTATAGCTAAGAGTTGGATGGGGGTGCGTAGCTCTTCAAGAGATTCGAATACACAGCTCTGGTTGAGAACCACGTGCTGGGTCTTTACAGAGGGTGTCACTGCCTGCAGGTTAGAGAGAGAGATGGCGCCTCAATCCCTGTCCTGTGCGCAGGTCTGACAGGCAGAGCACCTTCCTGGAGTCTGGGTCTTCCCATGGTGCCCTTTGGGTCCTGAGTAGATAAGTGGGGGGTGACAGGTCCTTCAGAAAGGAGCTGAAGAGGCCAGTCCCAAAAAGCCATCTTGGAGTCTCTGTGACTTGCCCATAGCAGATGCTCAGTAAACTGGTATGTATCAATTGGCTCAATAAATGCTTATGGGTTTCACTGCCCATCAGATCATAAAACTGGAACTATGATGGCCTCTTTAATTATTGGTCCCCTCTACTACACTGGTGGGCTCCTTTGAGGACAGCCCTGGTCTGACAGCCCCCTGGGGAAGGAGCTGTGGCCACCTGCCAACACTGCCTTGGCAACCCCTCTCCCCCTTAGCTCCCTAGAAAAAGCCCCAGAATCCCATCCCTGAGATTAGGAGGGCCAAGGAAGTGGGCGAGGGAGCACTAAGGATGGAGAAATGCTTGATATACAGGAGGCACTCCATAAATATCTGCTGGGTGGTAACCAACCGTTTCCTGAGCACCCACTGTGTGCAGGCACTATGTGAATACTTTATAGCCCCTTCCGTCCTCACAACAACCCTAGAGACTAGGACTCACTATTCTGGTTTTACAGACAAAAGCGAGGAGAAAAGGATCCAAGGATAACATGGAAATTCTTCATGGAGCTGTGCAGAAAGGGAAAGAAACAGAGAGGGAGGGCAAGGGCGCAGGGGAAGGGCAGGGATGTCGGGAGAGAGTGGGACCAGCCCTCAATGGCAGAAGCACCTGAGGAGCAGGAAGAGGGGCAGAGGGCTGCCAAACACTGCCTGGAGGCGGAAGAGGGAGGAGCGGAGGATGCGAGGATGCCCGGGCCAAAGCAACTAGAGCAATTTGCTGGGCGTGGGGTTGTGATCTGGGACGAGCTGCTTAGGCCTGAACCCCGTGGCTCGTGTATGACAAAGCCCGCACCAGCCTGAAGCTGCAAGACCGGCCCTCGTCCCAACAGTGTCCCAACCAGTGACTTACAGAGCACTAGACAGGCCAGGGCAGCAGGAAGAGAGCGCACCATCTGTAAGGAATTCAAAAACAATAACAAAACCGACTTAAAGCCACTCTGCTTTTGAGTATCGCCATGTGCCAGCCATTCTGAGCCTCAGTGATGAACTACTCCTGCCTGTAAGGACTCACGGGTCTGAGTTCTAATCCATTGCTGCAGTTACCGTTGAGTTTTAGTAAAATAGCTGTCAGCTTCAAATTTGCTCTCTTTTATTGCTTATCTTCTAATGCACACTGTATGCAATCCGGAAGTCCCACAGCCGGCCCCACACGAGTGGACTCAGCCACTCAAGTTTGGATCAAGAATAAGTTCGTACGGCTTCAGCATGGTGTGGACTGGCGTTGGCGCAGCCTGTGTCTCCAGTTCCCCTGAGGTTCATGTTCCCGCATTTAAACAGTAGATTCCAAAGCAATGGTGATGGCCATGTGGTTGGAAAGACGAAGAAACAGAACTTGGGTGCTTTAATTCTGTCTCTCTCTTTGCCATCACATACGGAACCTTGTGGGTTCCACTCCTTTAGAAACATTTCTTCATGTGTTTTTTTCCCCCTTTTGTTAAAAAAAAAAACAACACTCCAAAAATGCCAGACATTAATGTCACTAAAAAGTGTTCAATCCGTTACTTCTTTCTGAAATGTATTATTTATATTTTATTTTAAATTTAACATGGGTGATTTTATCTTTCTGCTGCCGAGAAATGTGGTGTGTTACTTTAGTTGTTGAAACAAAAAAAACACCAAGTCATGTTTGTGCTATCAGTCCCCCCATTGTTGTTCATTTAGGACATTTCCAATTTGTTCCATGGAGCCACTTTGCACCATAATTATAAAGGTTTTATTGCCATGTTGAAAATGCTCATATTACAGCAGGCAACAAAAAGAAGGCACAAAATAGAAGATTTGATGTCTTTACAGGCTTGTAAAGATCTGTGCACATATGGTTGTAGGTTGGAGTGGAT
Organism: Diceros bicornis minor; assembly: GCF_020826845.1. Lineage (NCBI taxonomy): Eukaryota > Metazoa > Chordata > Mammalia > Perissodactyla > Rhinocerotidae > Diceros > Diceros bicornis. Next base: position 18,177,848 of record NC_080763.1, read on the forward strand.
GATGGAGAAATAAACATGTGGTTTTCTTAGAGGACTGGAATTGTGTATGGTTTTTTTCTCTATTATAAGCCATACATTGTTGCTATAATAATTTTGATAAGGAATAAAAAATGAAGCCAAAATATATATATATTTTGACATACAAAGTTTAGTACAAGAAAAACTTCACTGTCTGTGTTTCTTTTCTGGCCATTTTTGGTATTTGTTTCATTCCATGGTTCTTGATGAAAATAATTTTGTGGTCTAGAGGAGGATGGTGTTAAAAAATGATCTGCTCCTGTGGTCAGATGTGCTGGGTCTGCTGCTGTTGGCAGCCTGGGTTTCTCTTCTGTCAACTGGGAATAAGAATAGGGCTATGTGAGGCTTAAGTGATTTGCATTAATTAGTTGAAATAATTACTTTACATTTATTCAAACTTAAATACATTAAATTAAGAAAGCCTGACAAAGTAGAGGGGCACATCTCCTGTTTGGAAGCGTGAACCAGAGACTTTCCTCTGAGTGGCCCCCTGTGGCTGAAGCCACCTGCAGGAGTGTGGGAACAGGGATGGCTTTGTCTCTGGTGCTGGGGTGGGTGGTGGGGGAGATGCCTCCTGGTCTCCCTCTGGCCCTCCCTGCAGCTGTTGCAGCAAAGGTGCTGGTTTTTCTGCCACCTGGGACCTGGAGTCAACAGGAGAACCACTGTATCCTTTTGGCTTGGCAGCCAGAGTCGGAAAGGAAGGAGAAAGGTGACGAGCTTCAGAGAAGGGACATCTCAGGTTAGCCTCTGCCTTCTGGACAGAGGCAGGTCTGGGCGGGCGCGAGCTGCAGGAGGTGGCCAGGTAGGCTGGGCGGGGCCTCGGTGGTTCCCATCTGGTTGGTTTTGTTGGTTGCAGTGCCCTCTCGGCCAGGTCCAGGGTTCACTGGGCTTTTCTCCAGGGAATGGGATAGCACAGGGTTCTGCTCCCAGGACTTGTTGTCCGTACCGGTGCCATCTTCTTGGGGAGCTCTCCAGGCCTCTGCAAACGCCCCAAATATGCCTGCCTTCCCCTCCCTGAGGAAGGAGAAAGCCCATTTTACAGATAAGGAAACTGAGGAGGGCTTTATTATCTTCGGGATGGGAAGATACCCTCAACCAGCCAGCGGCCCCTTTCTTTGGCGCAAATACCTTCTTCTGGGGAAAATACAAACAGCACGGGCCTCACGGAATCATTATGAGCTGGAGTCTTGGTTTGAAGAGGCAGGACATGGTGTGTCAGTGGTTAGACTGTGAGGTCCTTAAGGAGGGGGACTGGCTGGGTCATCTCTGCCCCCCAGGTGTGCATAATGACTAGCTCATAGTTAGGAATTAATAGGTAATATTAACCACCACTATGTCACAAAATATTTCAGAGAATATTTCAACAAACCTCCATGTACCTATTCTTGTGCTTCAACCATTATCAATATTCTACCAATTTTGTAAAATTTTTTAAATGAGGGGTTGAAATTATATTTACTGACAGGAAAAGATGTTCCTGGTTTATGAAAAAAGGCAGTTCATACAGAATGAGTAGTCTGTGCAGCATGATCCTAATCATGTTGAAATGCATCTGTAGACCTTTGGAACTGCAGATGACCACGGAATAAATATGTCCAGCTGACCGATGCCCAGCACTGGGCATCCATGGCCTGTGCTGGTGGCTTATTTTTAAAAAGAGCTTGTCCTGTTTAGAGGGACAGGGTGAGGCAGCCTCCTGTCCTGTCAAGGAGGTGCACAGCTGTCTGTCACAGGCTTCAAAACATTTTGCAACCCACTCTGCACCCACCCAGGGTTGTGTTTCTGGTGTTGAAAAAACATCATAAGGAGAAAAACCTACCAGGCCTTCAGTAACACTGCACATTGAGTTCATAAATGATAAGCAGTCACTTAAGTCACGGTGTCAGAATCTATTTGACTAAGATGTTTGTGGTACGTGCTTGCTAAGTTAAAAAAAGAATTCTATACTGCCAACAGGTGATCCTAATTTTGATTTTGATGAAAGAACATAGGCCTTGGAAGAAGGCCTGGAAGGACGCCAACAAGGTAGCAGTGATGTCTGTGGGGTCTGCTTATGGTGATACTTTGGGTTCTTCTTCCTTATCTGTGTAGTCTACCTTTTTCCTACGAGATGCATCTAGAAAAATAAGAAATTTGTTTAAAAGTAATTAAAACACTGAAAATAAATAAATTTTTATTTTATTAATCCCAGAATCATTGCATTTGAAAGCAAGAAGTGCTCCCGGGTGCCACACTCAGAGAAAGAAGGTCCCGGAGCTGGAAGAACCTGTCTGGCGAAGACAGGATCTGAGAGAAGACACTGAACGCTTCTTTGTTTCCTCAGGTGTGAAAGAGAGTGGAGGTGGGGGATACAGGCGTGGGCCTTGTCCGGAGGAACACAACACCCAACAGAACCTAGGAGTCCTTTGGCATTGTGTGTGTGTGTGTGTTCACACAAGTGGCACTTTGGGCAAGTAGCCCTGATCTAGTGCAGCAGAGTTGAAACGCGTGGTTGGCTCCTGTTGAAATAAGGCTCTCTTCCCCGAAGATCCTTTAGGCAATTCGTACATGAAAAACAAGACAAAGTCTAGAAGTGAAGCCCTGACAGCAAAGAGAGAACTAATTCTCAGGAAAGGAGAATTAATGCTAGAAAGAGCACCCCTGGCTCTGGACGGTGCTAGAACACTGGGCATCCTAGCCCAGGACCCATGTGATGCTTCCTTAATGAGCAATCCCGTGCAGGCTCAGACTTAGATTAAAAACTGCCCAACTTTTAACTGGCGGCAGCCCATGCGGCAGTTGGAAAGGAATGGTTTTACAGGAAACCTGGATGGATGATACAAATGCTGACGCCAATCCTTACACTACTCAGAGCAACTGCCATTACCCAGCCATTATTATGCACCAGGCACTTTGCATGTATTTTCTCACTTAACCCTTGTTCCGACCATGAGCCATAGACACCGATTGTGTTATTTAACATCAACGACATATGGCTGAGAAACTCTGTTCTCTCAAATCGTAGACTATGAGAAACTTTGCTACTTGACATCTTTTCCATAAGAGTGGAACATCCCATTCTTGCCTGCAGGTTCTGAGCCATGTGGTTCACTACAACACATAGCAACTTCAATTTCCAACCAAGGCGCAGAGCTAGGAGAAAGGGTTTGGGGCTGCAACTTTCCACATTTAGCTTAATCTTGTCGTAAGGAAACAAGGTCCAGAGTTCACTTCCTAGCCCTGGTGGTAGTCAGACTTAAAGTTTCTAACAGAACCTAAACCAGTGTTTCTAAGGGACTATGGCCAGGGTCACAACCCCTCTCCTTCTGAATCATTCTTACTTTCTTACCAATGACACCCTCGTTCCTCCTGCCTCCTGGACAGAGATTTCTGATAAACTCAACTCCCAATCCATCCTCATTTCATGATGACTCTCAATCCAGAGCTGCTCTCCCTTCCCCTCATTCCTTCCCCGAATCATTCAGCATGAGCCCTAAACCCTATAAAAACCCCTCCTACTTCCTTTGGTTGAGATGCCCATGGTTCGCCATGGTCTGTGTGCTCTCTTATCACCCACCTTTTGTGAGTGTAGGTATGGCCCAGTGGATGTTAACCAATGGGTCCAACTCTATGAAGTAGGAACATTATTATCGCCATATTTAGAGATGAAAACCTGAGGTCAAGTAATGTGTCCAAATCACATAGCTATTAAATGGTAGAACCTGGTTCTGAAGCTACCTAAATTAGCGGCCACCATTCACTGAGCCTTTCTATATACAAGGCACATGCTTGAAGCCTCTGTGTCTGGAACACAGAGCAGGGCCTGGAGTCAGGGGTCTGATACCCCCTGTTGAGGCCAACACCCCAGGGGCAGCAGTACATTGAGCGGCTCTGTCGGTCATTGCCACTGGAGTAGGAAAGAGTTTGGTTGACAGGTTTCCATAGAGACGGCTGGGGAAGAATTGGCCACCTGCAACTTGGAAGTAGATGTGGACTAGCTAGAAAGGTGACCCAAAAACTGCAGTGTGCACGAGAATCACCTGGCGCTGTGGTTAAGATGAAGCTTTCCAATTCCCCCTTTAGTTAAAACAGCTCGTCGGACATATGGGTTATAAGCACATGTCGAAGTTTTGTTTCAAGCTTGCTGCCTGGGAGGAAGCTTTCTAAAAAAAAAAGGAATTCAAAGACTTCTTTCTTGGCAGAGACATTCTTGGCCTCAAAAGGAAATGATAAGAGTATTTAAATCTCTGCTGTCCAACACGCAGCCACAAGCCATCCATGGCTATTGAGCACTTAAATGTGGCAAGTCTGAATAGAGATGTGCTAAAGTGTAAAAAACACACCCAATTTCAGACTTAATATGGTAAAAATGTAAAATATCTCAGTAATCATTTTTATATTGATTGCATATTGAAATGATGTTTTGGATATATTGAGTTAAATAAAATATATTATTAAAATTGATTATACCTGTTTCATTTTACCTTTTAAAAAATGTGGCCACTGGAAAATTTAAAATTACATGTGCGACTTGTGTTTGTGGCTTGCATTATATTTTTATTGGACAGGGCTGGTTTAGATCATCAGTGTTAGACTGGAGACCAAAAAAAGAAAAAGGAAGAAGAACGTCTGGTTAAAGATGATCAGAAACCTCCTAGGACTGTTTAAAGGTCTGTGGCAGCTCCTCCTAAGACCACGGCAGGTTGGTAGTTCCCACAAAATGTTCTTAAGTCAGTTAAAATCTATCAGAAAATTGCTCAAGCATTTTATCAGGAACACAAAATTCTTCTGGGAAGGAACAGCTAGTCACACGGGACCACAGGGTTCCACTCCCACTTGGGTTTCTTTCTCCGTCCCCAGAGACTATGATTCCATGGGTCCGAGGAGGGCCCAGAAATCACATCGTTAACCAGACCCTCCAATGGATCTGACTCTGGTGGTTCTCAGAGTTTGAGAGCCATTAACTTAGACGGTGCTTATATAGGTTTGGTGACCCCACTAGAAGGAGGGCTTGGTGAAGTGCCAAGAGAGGGCACGAAATGGGCCTTTGAGAAAAGCCATCTGCTTCACAGAATGTCACCTGATGGGAAAGTAGGGGATAGGATTCAGGGTGAGGCCAGGGCTCCAGTCCTGGGGTGGATGGAATTGCCACAGCACTTCCAACCTTATTGTTCACCTACCCTTTAAAAGAACTTTGAAAATCTATGTACCTTTCCCCACATTTTTAAGCTGACATCTAAAAATTTTCCTCATCTATTTAAATAGTTGCAATGTGGGGCTGGCCTGGTGGCGCAGTGGTTAAGTGCGCGCGCTCCGCTGCAGCGGCCTGGGGTTCGCAGGTTCGGATCCCGGGCATGCACCAACACATCGCTTGTCAAGCCATGCTGTGGCAGTGTCCCATATAAAGTGGAGGAAGGTGGGCATGGATGTCAGCCCAGGGCCAATCTTCCTCAGCAAAAAAAAGAGGAGGATTGGCATTGGATGTTAGCTCAGGGCTGGTCTTCCTCACCAAAAAAAAAAAAATTTAGTGGCAATGCATTTTCAGCATTGACAGTTCAAAGTAAAATGATTGCATCACTCAAATAAATCCATTGGAATCTGCATACCATTGCAATTTGGTACCCATCATGATCCATTTTAATACAGTACACAGAAATCAGCTCTTCTAATAGGACAGAAAGTTATATCATTCTTTTTCTTCTGGAGCTCATTTCCATTCCACTTCCTCTGCAGAACTTTATCCCTGTATAATACATTTTTATACTTGAAAATGTTTTTAAGCACCCTTTCATATTTCTATGCATCAAAATTAGGTATGTAAGTAGAAATTTAAATTTTTTTGTGTGTGTGTGAGGAAGATCAGCCCTGAGCTAACATCCATGCTAATCCTCCTCTTTTTGCTGAGGAAGACTGGCTCTGAGCTAACATCTATTGCCAATCCTCCTCCTTTTTTCCCCCCAAAGCCCCAGTAGATAGTTGTGTGTCATAGCTGCACATCCTTCTAGTTGCTGTATGTGGGATGCGGCCTCAGCACGGCCGGAGAAGCGGTGCGTCGGTGCGCGCCCGGGATCCAAAGCTCGGGCCGCCAGTAGCGGAGCGCATGCACTTAACCGCTAAGCCACGGGGCCGGCCCCGAAATTTAAAATTTTTTAATTGCCCATGATCAAAACAACATAAACACCTTGCAAGTTTTGATAGTTATTCCATTTCAGAAGTAATTTTACTGGAAATACATCTCTTAATGATGTGGATAAGGCTATTTTTTCCATATAACTGTGGATGAATAATATTTATTGCAAGAAAAAGATATTTATATATTTAAGTGCTGAGAAATGTTGTTTATATAAACAAGTAGATGGGATGGATGGAGTTTTGGTAAAGCAATGGCACTCAATTTGTAAAATTTCTTCTGAGTTATATGTCAAAAATCTTTTTATGAATGATCAAAAATTATACTTAATAATGTATTAGTTATGTCCTCCTCTAATTTAGTTAAAAGCGAAGGATTGGAAACCATTTGATTTACAAGAGGATTTGTTATCCCATCATTAGTCACATTGGCTTTCTCCATACCGACTCAGTACTCGTAATTATCCCTTTGTTTGGTGCCTCAGAGACGCTCCTCTCACACTGGACAAAAGAAAGGTAACTTCTCACTCATCCCGAATCTTCATGGTGGGGGGACGGAGGTCGGGGAAGGACTATTCCTAGACTAAGAGGAGAGTTGACAACCAGATCCGCTTAGCAAAGAGTGCATCTAGAAGTGGAGGGTTGTTATGGACTGAATGTCGGCGTGCCCCCAAATTCATATGTTGAGATCCTAACTCCCAATGAGATGGTATTTGGAGGTGGGGCCTTGGGGAGGTGATTAGGTAATGGGATTAGTGCCCTTACAAGGGAGACCCCAGTGAGCTCCTTTGCCCCTTCATCCATGTGAGGACACAGAGAGAAGATGGTGGTCTATGAACCGGGAGGCGGGTCCTCATCAGACACCGAATCTCCTGGTGCCTTGATCTTAGATGTCCCAGTTTCCAGAACTGTGAGAAACAAATTTTTATCGTTTATAAGCCACCGGTTTATGGTATCCTGTTACAGCAGCCCGAACTGACTAAGACAAGGACCTAGAATAGCAGGTAGGTCCCTGAAAATGGAATTTAATTAATGCCCAGATGTCCCTTGGAAAGTCTTGGTGTGTCCGCCAGGGTTCACATACCCCAGCCCTTCACACACAGGCAAGCGGGGTGGAGCAGCTGCTGCCATTTAGAACTTGATGTGAAGGTGACCTTGAGCGGCCGGCGAGGAGGCGGAAGCTGCTCACCTGGTCAGGTGAGCCTCATAGCCCAGCACACCCAGAGCTGCTGGTGTCCCCACCATGGGAAAACGTCTGCTTGGCCTCATCCTCCCTCTTGTGTGACAATTTCTTTCCTTAACCTTCTCCGAGTATGTCCTGAAGTTTTGCTTCAGCACAGATCCAGTATTTCTTTCTTTGTCACAGTAGTAAAAGTTTGACCTCTTTGAGATAAATGGCTTGAGTTCAAAGGCTTACTTGTCATGTGACCTTTGGATGTTACTTTCTCTAAGCCTCAGTCTCCTTTTGTGAAAACTTGTTTTGTTTTGAAGTTTAAGTGATTCAATGTACACGAAGTTCTGAGCACAGTGTCAGGAACAGCAAGCACTCAATAAATGTGAGTTATTATTATTGGCAGTTGCTCTAAATTGGGCCTATTTGTTAAATCTTCCTGGGACAGGCAATGCTCATAAAATGCTCTGAGACTCAAGATAAATCACTGGACAGAATCTCCAGCCTGTTGTTACCATCATGTTCCTCTGCTCCTTGTTAGCCCCATTTTCCTGGAGAAGGTTGGGTCAGAGAGGCAGTGCGCCGAGCTGGGCTGTGGGCAGCCAGTGTCAGAGCCTCAGAGACTAAGCTGGGAACCTACAGTGTCTGAGCCCCTTAGCCTGCACTCAATTTCACTGTCAGCCTCTGCTTTCCAAGGCACACGACTCCGGTCTGTCCACCCCTCCCTTCCATACTGGAGTTCACCTTGACCTTGCAAAGAGCAAATGGGCTTTGAGTTTAGACACACTTAGGTTTGAACCCTGAGCCCCACTGTCACTATTAGTCATTGAGCCTGGAACTAGACCTCTCGGAATCTATTTCCTCTTCCATAAAACAGGCTTAGCAATATCCATCTTAGAGTCAGTGAGAAGGTCAAATAGATGTCTATGAAACACCTTGCACAGTACTTGGCACATAGTAGGCCTCCAATTATTCCTGAATGTTACGAGGTACAGTAGGTAATCATTAGGGTATCTTCCTACGTTGGACGCAGTGAGGAAAATAAGCATGACTCAAGCAGATAAGGCGGTTTCACACATCTCTGCCAAAGCAGAGCCTAGCGCAGGAAGACAGATAAGCAGGTTAGGCCTGCTCTGGTGGAAGGGTGAAGGGTGGTTGTAAGTTGGATCTAGGGCAGACTGGGCCATTTTGAAGTTGAGCTGCTCGTTTGTTCAGCATTCGGGGTGTCAGCCTAGGTTACAATGACCCTCTTTAACTTCATCCTTGTCTAGGAGGTTGGCTCTCTGACTGCCGTGTTTGTACTGTGTGACTCACGGCTTCGGGTTGGACCAGGATAGACACCTTGCCCAAACTGGGCTAATCAGATTTGGGACTAAGAAGTTCCACTCTCATTCTGGGATCTGCTTTTGGATGGAGGAGATATAAAAACTGGATAACACGGTGTGGCCATCTTCTGCCATATGGACCTGAGAGGCAGGGAAACCCAGGCTCCAGGGAGAGAGCAAATGAAATAAACAAACAAACAAAAAAAATAGAGAGGAGGGAGACTGTACATTCCTGAGTTCTTGACAGTTCCTGGTTCCTTGTTTCCTGACTCCCCCTCAGGCTGGGCACATTCTTGCCCTTGGATTTCATGAGATACTTCTGAGTCCTTAATGATAAACCCATCTTTTGTTGCTTGCACTGGATAATGTTGTGTGTTAAGCTATTTTGTGCTCAAGTTACAGAAGCCAGCTTGAGATGGCTTAGGCAAAAAGAGGAAACTGGTGGAAGGTGCTAGAGGAATCCCGTGAGATCCAGGAGGTGTGAACCAGTTTCAGGAGGTGCCAGCACTGGCTGAAGGCAGCTCTGGGTACTTCAGCCACAGACTGGGAAGCTGACATCCTCCTGGCCTGCTGCCATTAAGACACCTCAGTGATGGGTCTTTCAGTTCAAAACTCCAAATTCCTGGGGTAGAGAGAATCTCATTGATCCATGATGAGCAAATTAGTAACGGAGTAGGCTCAGGCAGCAGCAACAGAGCTGCTGAGAGAGTTGACCATGAAGACAGGCCGTGCCGTTCTCCAAGACCAAGGAGTGGGCACTCAGCAGCCAGCCCAAGTGATGTCCCAGGTGATGTACAGCCCAAGTGATGTACAAGCTGGTGTGTGCGGCTGCCTGCAACGGGCACAGGGAATCGTGCTTCTCGCTGAGAGGGATGCAAAGATTTATAAAACAGGGTCTCTGACATCAAAGAATTTATAATCTGCCCATAAATAATAATACTCCAAGGCAGCCTGTGACAACAGAGGAGATGTACAAGCCATGAAATGTGACGGGAATTTAGAGAAAGGCGAGATACTTTTGAGCTGTGGGGACAACAGCACAGATTCCAGGCCATGTCGAGGTTGGCCAATGACTTACTGAACAAAACACTAAAAATAGACTTAACATGCCTTCTAACGACAACCAGAAGGAGTATCTATTTACAATCAAGTGTTAAATGCAATAAAGCAAGAACGTGTTTCTGATGGACCAATCCAGAGCGTGTGAGCCACATTGACATGTGCGAATGCACCAAGTGAGGAGTAGACACACGCCGACTGTGCCAGGGTCCTGTCTGAATTCTAAGTTAATCATGTCCCTGAAACACTTGATCCTAGCCCAGATTGTAAGCCTTTGGTGAACTGGTCTCCCCGAACTCTTGTCCCCATAGTGTTCATGTTTGGGATCTTCTGGGCTCACGGCCCTTTCTCCACCGGTCACTGGAAGGCTCCTTTCAGGACAAACACATTCTTAATCTGTTCACAGAATACTCCCTCCACATCTTTGCCTCAACAAAAACCTGGGTGACTTCATCTATTTTTCTGGTCTCAACTGTCACATTTATGGGGATTCCTTTCAACTGGATCTTGAAAACTGCTCTGACTCATACCTGTCTCCTATGCTTCAAAACTTCGGTTCCTACTGCCTGATGGGACCTCCTCCCAGGACGTCCCAGGTACTTCCAACTGGTGAACCTAAGTAAACTCATGGGCATTACCCTTCCTCCTGTGTCCTCTATTACACCCATGCTACAGCCTAGAAGTGAAATCCAATTCTTTTATCTCCCTTACCCACCATGTCAAATCAACCACTAGGTTGTCACAATTTGCCTCCTTAATATTCTCCCATTTGTCCCCTCCCTTTACCACTCCCCATCAATCCCATGATTGACTTAATGCACAACTGTTGTTTCTGCCTCACCATCTGTGTTAGTTACCTACTGCTGTGTGACAAATTACCCCCACATTTAAGTCTAAAACAACAAATGCATATTATCTTCCATAGTTTCTGAGGGTTAGGAATCTGGGAGCAGCTTTGCTGGGTAATTCACTATGATTGGCGTCCTTATTAAAAAAGGGGAAATTTGGACACAAATTCAATGACAGACACGTGCAGAATGAAGATGACGTGAAGACTGCAGTGATGCACCTACAAGCCAGGAACATCAAGGACTTCAGACAAAAAACGCCAGAAACTAGGAGGAAAGGAAGGGATCCTCGTCTAGGGCTGTCGGAGGGAGCGTGGTCTGCTGACACCTTGATTTAGGACTTCTAGTCTCCAGATGAGCGACACAATAAATTCCTGTTGTTTTAACCCACCCAGTTTTTGATACTTTGTGATGACAGCCCAAGGAAACTAACACACCATGGTATGTCATTGTCGCTTGAGAAGAGCTGAAAGCACAGAATGGCTGCTGAGATAATGAACCTAACAATACAGGGCTGATTAGAGGTTGCCAACTATAGTTGGGACCCACCTGATTAGGTTCCAGTTAAATACTCAGATTCCTGAGCCTCCGATTCCTGACTCAGGCTCTCTGCTAAAATGGCACTGGGAATCCGCATTTGAAATAGTGCCCAAATGATTCTTTGAGTTAGAGGATAATAGAGAGTAGACGTAAAAGTGGGACAGAAACAGCAGCTAAAGCTAGAATTTAAGCTGAGTATGAATTCATAGCACAACCTGACATAAATAAGTGCTATGTTGCGGACCTATAAAGAATTTCTAAGTTTTGGCAACAAATTCTGAATTGATATTACCTTCTATCCCTGCCTATGAAAATATTCTCAGGAGCCCTTACGATGAGCTTCTTTGCTGCTTCTCTCTACAGATACTGTTTCTCCCTCAGTTCAGGCCGCATCAGAGATCCTCTGCCTAATCTAAGTTCTTTTGTTGTTTTTTTCGTGAGGAGATCAGCCCTGAGCTAACATCCATGATAATCCTCTTCTTTTTCTGCTGAGGAAGACCGGCCCTGAGCTAACATCTATTGCCAATCCTCCTCCTTTTTTTTCCCCCCTTTTTCTCCCCAAAGCTCCAGTAGATAGTTGTATGTCATGGTTGCACATCCTACTAGTTGCTGTATGTGGGACGCTGCCTCAGCATGGCCGGACAAGTGGTCCGACGGTGCGCACCCGGGATCCGAACCTGGGCCTCCAGTGGCAGAGCGCGCGCACTTAACCGCTAAGCCACGGGGCCGACCCCCTCTTCTAAGCTCTATTTCACTCCAACCTTCCCAGGCCTTGGTGGTCAGGACTCTGCAAATTCAGTAGAAGTGCTTCCCACTTCTGGGATTTCGCTGGCCACTCTAGTGCACAGACAGGTATCACGGGAAGGTCATGCTGCAGCTTTGTGAAAGGGCATTGATCGGAAAATCAGAAAGTGGATGTTCTGGGCAGACCAGATCGTTAGATTCTCTAAGCCTAAATTTCCTCATTTAAAAAATGTTATAATAACACCTACATGGAAGGGCTGGCATGAGGATTGACTGAGATAGTGTGTGTAATGTCCTTAACACAGCTCAGGAAACAGCAGCTGTCAGTATAAAGGGGGAGGGTAGGGACGATGTGCTTAGGCGCCCTGAATTTAAGTTTCTCTTGATGTTAGAATGGTTTGTGTCCCAAACCTGCTTCCCCATGACTGTCCCAGTCCGGGCTCCAGCCATAACCTGAGTGAGATGTGAGTCCTTGGGGGAGGGAAGATGGAGCCAGATGACAGATGGAGTTCATGGAGGACAGAACAGTGAGTTCCTAGATCCAGGTCAACACGCCTCTGATCCTCCCAGCTGAGTATTAGAATCACCTGCAGCCCTTACTAACAAATAGGGCTCCACCCCACACCAGTGAAATCAGAATGTCTGCCAGCAGGGACCCAGCAGCAGAATGTTACAGACACTTCCGGGTGATTTCAGAGCACAGCTGTGTTGAGAAAAACTGATCCAGGCACTCAAATTAAAGAAGTGGGTCCACAGGCACTTTAATTACTGTGCACGACTAAAGGACAACAACAAAACACCAGGATGTTGGAATAGAGAGAAGTCAGAGAGGTATGTAGGGGTGAATCTGAACAAAAACCGAACATTTTTAAAAACCATCAATTTTCAAGAGTGATTCCTTAAGGGTACTCTTTCAAAAAAATCTTTAGAGTTATTAGCTAGAAGCGAGGGAGCAACACTTTTTCTTAGTGTTGGGAGTTTCGGATATGAATTTTTAAGCATCTGGTGATATTTCGGACTGTTTCAGAAAAACAAAATTGCTGGTAAGAATGAATATTGTCCCCAGGCATGTAGTTGTGTCATGTTAAGTGGAAAAATAAATATAAATCTGGATATACACTTTTGATCATAAATACATTAAAACAAAGAAACATGGAAAAATACCCATGATTAAGTTTTATGAATAAAAAACCCTCATAATGCCAAATTCTATAAATGAGGATGATTCATATTTTGAAAATGCAATTGTGCTTACAGGAAAACACTAAAGGGAAATATAAAAAGCCAAATAGTTATCCTCCAGGGTTAGGGATAAGGATGGCCTTTTAAATTCTCATATCTATATTTTTTAAAATGATGATGTATTACTTTTGAATTGGAAAACATATATTAAACTCTCAGGGGTAAAAACATGAGAACGAAATACAGCAAAATATAATCAGAGGTTGATTTGGTGAGATGGATCATGAGTGTTCTCCTCTTTCAATTATTGTTCCTGTTGAACATTTTTGGAATAACGAGCATATATTTCTTATTATAATTGGAATAAAATAAACTATTTAAAAATCAAGATCAAATCCTTGTCTTCTTCTTTGATTTTATTATCTGACAAAGGGAGTTGGGTGGAGCATTCCCAGAGCAGTTTAAAGTTTAGGAATCAGCTCAGGGGTCATGAAAATGGCCAGATGGTAGATAGTTTAGGTATTGTGGTCCACACGGTCCCTATCATAACTATTCAGCCCCGCTTTTGTAGCAGGACAACCGAGGTAGACAATAAGTAAATGATCAGGAGTGGCTGTGTTCCAAAAAAACTTAATGGATACTGAGCTTTGAATTTCATATGATTTTCATACGCCGTGAAATATTACTCTTCTTTTGATTCCCCTCCCGCACCTATTAAAAACGTGAAACCATCCTCAGGCCCTACAAAAACAGGTGGCAGGCTGGATTAAGTCCACAGGCTGTAATTTGCTGACCCCTGAGTTAGATGAAATTAGGAACGTGATGAATGAAACATCCCACAGTTATGCCGAGAGTCCCCAACAGACATGGCCAATCAACTTTGTGTTTATTTTAATCCGTGATTTCTCTGCATTTTTCCTTTACTAAAGATTTGCTATTCAGATGTCTTAGGAAAAGGATGCCAAGCCATTTTGTTGAAACATTAATATAGGAACAGTACAACCCACCCCCCCAAATGCTAATGCAAATCCAGGTCTACAAATATTGAGTCTTTTCTGCTAGGCATTTCTGGGAAACAAAAACATGAATAACACATGTATATTACAAGTGAGTGATGAAGGAATTATACACAGAATATGTAGGATCACACAGGAGGGAGAGTAATTCTGCTCATGGAAGATGACTTTGTGTTTATTGGAGAAATTGGTAAGAATCCGGAAGGGAGATTTACTAGGCAGTTGTCATAGAAAAAACAAACATTGCAGAAGACAAGTGGTTTAAAACACAGACTAAGTCAAGGAACTACTAATGAAAAATTACCTTTGTGGAAATGACAGACTTAACAGTAAATAAATCAAGAGGAAAAGCTTTATAAAAAAATTAGTCCTGAAGAAAACCACACCACCACGGGCTGAAGACAGCAGCTTTTTCCATGGCATACAGCACCCTCATTCTTGTTTCTCACGCCCAGAAAACCTTTTCCAGATTACTTTCTCTTATTGCAGCAAAAATAACATTTAGTGAGTGTAACCACAAGCAGTTGCTTCATAGTCGACGCAAAATGTAGAAACTAACTGGAAGACCTATTTTTTTAATTATGCAAAAAGCTAACAAATGTAATTAAATAAGTACTGGTGCTTGGGACAATATGTGTATTATAAATTGCCAATGTTGATCAGGCTGGCAGCTAAAGATAAGTGTTTTCTTTTAATTTAGCTAATACATATTTTCTTTTAAATCCATCTTTCATTCCCTCACCATAAGGAGCTAAAGTTCACAAGTACACAGCGTGCTGTGTACACGCTGAAGCACTTTTTAATCATTAAAATGTATGAATGGACGAGCTCAGCCATACAAACCATCCAAGTTCTAGTCCAGAGTTCCTACCGGCCCCAGATAAGAGTAAGGTCCGGAAGTCCTGCTCTTTGTAGAACTACTTTATCACCGTGTAACTCCAGTGGCAAGCAGCAACCCTAGATTCCCGGCACCTCTCAAAAATGGAATGCCTTGGGTTCCACCTAAAAACACTCAAGAAAAGTCACCTTTTCACTATCGGTCTCTTTATGCCTAAATTTCTAAGCCTGCCAGCATTACTGGGAAAACGCGGAGGTAAGGAGGGGGAGGACTATGTTTCATACCCACTTTGAAAACACAGAGTTTCTGGAGAATGGTAGACTTCCACGTGTTACAGAAACCCGAACAGGGAGGGTTAACCAAACACCACTTGAACTTAAAAGTAGCTTGAAACTTCCTCCAGCCAGCGCAGTCCTAGAGTAGCGGAAATGCAGAAATCTGCGTCCTGGCCTCAGTTTAAGATGGCCTTCCAGCTGCAGTTCCAATTTCAATATTTCACCACGCAAAAACCTTCCATTTAAAAAATACTGCGGTCCCTTAGTCTTCTTACCATAACTAAACCACACGTCCGTGGTAGGGCTAAAATAGTCACTTGAGCATCAAGGAGCGCCCTCCAAAGCGCAACCTTAAATTGCAAGCAGCAAGGGGTCAGAGACGGCCAGATATTTTTGCAAAGCCTGAGTTTCTTTTACCAGTACACCTCGGAGTATCTCGAAAAAAATTTAGATGGAAAAGGGGTGTCATCTGTCTTAGGGTGATTTTGTGCGAGACAGAACGACGAAGCCAACCTCACGGCCTAGGAGAGGCGAACGTCTTCAACAGCTGTACCCTCAGCGCCGGCCACCTGGTGGCCGCGCCCACGCCCCGCCCCCGGCCCCGCCCCTCGCGGTGAGGGTGGCTCGGCGGTCACCGTCCAGAGTCCCGGGCCCCGCGGGAACTTTGTCCCCGGCTCCGGGGGGGAGGTCCAGGGGCGGTTCCGGAAGTGACGCAGGGGCGCGCCCTCCATTTTGTGGAACGCCCGAGCAGCTAAGTGCGTCAGTTGTGGGGAGACGTAGACGAGTTGGGTCCTGGTCTGCGGGGAGGCAGACGGCTCCGTCGCAGACTACGGACCTCTCTGGGTCTCTGCTGCCAAAGATCCTGTCCGGTAGGTGAGTGGTTCACTTTGAGGGCAAGGCTTCTCGGATCGAGGCTTCTTCATGGCCGCTCGGATGGCGAGTGGCCGGGGCTGCTCTCTTTGCGGAGGACGGCGTCCAATGAGCGCAGTTTACTCGAGGTGGGCGCTGGGGCACGTCTCCCTTGGGGTCTTGTTTGAGGGGAAGCTAAGGTGGAAGGGCGGTCGTGGTTATGGTCATTTTCACACCGAGGGGTTGGATGCCCCTCCCTGCCTCTCTACCTCATCACTGTCCGAACCCCCCCGAGTGGCGGGCCGAGATCTTTGCTCGGGGTGTGGCTAGGGCTTTCCGCGGGTGGGCACACGGACTCCGGAACCGTGGAGTCGGGGGAGGGGGAGGGAGAAGGGAGCTCGGTACGCGCGGCTCTCCCCACCGCTGGCTACGCCGCCGCCATTTTGTGGCTGCCCGGCGTCCGCCCGCTGCCGTCTGCGCAGGCGCGGCCGTGGCGTCGCGAGATTCCGGCTTTCCCCCGCTGTGACGCTCCCGGGAGGCGGCGACGCGCGCGCGGCCCGTCGCCATTGGGCTGGCCTGGCGGAGGGCGGGGCCGGCTCCGCCCGCACTTCTCGGCCTTTCCTAACTGCGGCAGATGGGAGGGGGCCAGAAGAGCCGGGGAGAGTGTGCGGCTGCGCAGTTCCGGAGGCGGCAGTGGGCGTTGCGGTTGCTGCGGTCTGGGCCCAGGGAAGGATCGTGTTGGGAGCCGAGTTTTAATTTTGTCTGCAAGGGACCTGGCCTAATAAGAGGCGCTCTTGGCAATCTTGTTTGTAACATCACCGGGTAAACATTTTATTTTATGCTGTTTATGTCTTTGACCCCCTTGACCAGGGATTCCTCGGATGTTCACTGGTATTATCTCAATTGAATTATTTTCGAACAGGACCTCCTAGCCGGACGTCATGAGTGGCTGTCGGGTGTTCATCGGGAGGCTAAATCCAGCGGCCAGGGAGAAGGACGTGGAACGATTCTTCAAGGGGTATGGACGGATAAGAGACATTGATCTGAAAAGAGGCTTTGGTTTTGTGGTAAGTGTTCAGATTGGCCGGATTATCTATTGTGGAATAGGTTAAGATTTTGATAAGCAGTGTTTTGGATCTTACTGGGTCCAGGTGGAGTAGCTTTAGAAAACGTTGTGAATCCTTAAGGTGGTGAAGTTTCCAAGGGGATGAAAGAACTTCACTGCTGGCTGGAGGGAAACCGCTGCTGGTCTCTTCTCCATCAGGCTTATCTATATGGCACTGTCATTAAGAGATGCTCCCATTGTGTCACATGTCTTTAGCTCTCTTATTATGTTGTAGAATACACTTTTATAGCCATGTTAACGCATTGTGTTTTTTTCATGCTTCTATTTAGGAATTTGAGGATCCCAGGGACGCGGATGATGCTGTGTATGAACTTGATGGAAAAGAACTTTGCAGTGAAAGGTGAGAGTCTTATTTTTAGTTTTATAACTAGTTAGCGCTGTGAAATAGAGCAGACTGGGTCAGCGGGGGTGTTTTCTTAAGTAGATCACTTATATAGCTTAGTGGATAATGAAGATTTTTCATTCCTTCCTGTAGGGTTACTATTGAACATGCTAGGGCTCGATCTCGAGGTGGAAGAGGTAGAGGACGCTACTCTGACCGTTTTAGTAGTCGAAGGCCTCGAAATGATAGACGGTATGTGGTGGATCATGGATGGCTGCTTTGAATGATCATTGCTGCAGAAGATGTATTTAATGTTCAAGAACCATTAGTAATAGGTGATTCTGGCATTTACTGTGTAATCGGTTTGGTTATTCCTGTGGTAGTCCACTGTTGAAAGTCTGTATAATGATTCATATAAAAACAATGTAGGAACTGTTGATGGAAGCCATTTGAATGACTTGTCATATCTGATTGCTTGAACTTGCCCACAGTTGAACACAATAAGTGCACCTCACTGCATTTCTTCCATTGTGAGTACTCATTTTCTTCCTCAGAAATGCTCCACCTGTAAGAACAGAAAATCGCCTTATAGTTGAGAATTTATCTTCAAGAGTCAGCTGGCAGGTTTGTTGAAATACAGTTTTGAGTTATTTTAATGTGGCTTTTTAAAAGTTAATGGGTAGCTAATTTTTATTAATATGTTTTGTTAAAAGTAGTTTTAAATTTAATTAAATTAATGGATTTAATTGTAATTTTAAAATTTTAATTAAACGTAACTGGGGGATATTTCAAATTTTAATATTAGTGATCAAATGTAAATGTTTTGAGGATATTTTTTCTTGTTTCTTAAAATCAATTTTAACCAAATATTAAACCCTTTATTTGCCAGCCTATCTGTGTCGTTGGCCTTATGACGAGGAGTGCCTGTGGGTTATCCTAATCGTTGTCTTGGTCACTCTTGGTTGGGCCTGGTTGACTTTGCCAGTCAGCTCCTACAGTGATCAATTGGCCACCTCTAGATCTGTGTTTGCCGGTCTAGACGTAATCGGTGCACTTACTTGAAGTGCCAGGTTGCAGCGATCCCAGAGCGTTGATAACGTGATCTGATTCCTAAGTTGAGAGCTGTCTTCTGTAACGCTTCCGAATAAGAGGTCCTGGTCGAAAAGAGTTGAAAGATACGAAATTAGGTGGTCGTTGGAATCCTGATCGCAGTAAAGTGGTCCTTGGTAACTGCACGAGAGTAGAACATGTCTGCATCGCCAGTAGTCTGCTTATAGGGAGGGCTGTGCGATTAAAGGCTTCCATCGATTGGGTAGTGTCCTTCAAGTGGGTGGCGAAGAGCCAGTCGGGCATATGTCATGAAGGTTTCTCCGACCGATTATTGGTTTGCTGCTTGACTAGCCTAGGGATATAATAATAAAGGTAAAGTAAACTTTTTTAATGACATATGGGGCACAAAATAACTGATGTCTTGTAAATGTTCTGTTTTTAAATATAAAATTTCTACTTTAGTCTTTACTTTAAAAATATGTACTGTTCCTTTTTGTTTGTTTTTGTTTTTTTTTCTTTTTTTTTTGTTTTTTTCCTTTTGTATTGAGCTCAGTATAGACTAATACTACTTTAATGTTAAAATTTGAATTTCCTCTAGCATTTTGCTTAAAAGCAATATGCTATTTTTTTCGTGCCCTGACATAGATAATTTTTGAATTCTGATAGAATACAAGTGTGGTAAATGCCATGTTTGTACTTTATCTAACATCTTCTCTTTCAGTAGTCTTGTTTTTATACCTTGTGGTTGTTTGTATGTCACGTTTCCTTTTCTCTCCTTAACACAATTGTCTTGTGTTAAGGATCTCAAAGATTTCATGAGACAAGCTGGGGAAGTAACCTTTGCTGATGCACATCGACCTAAATTAAATGAAGGGTGAGTATATACTGAAAATAAGAGACTTTCAAAACACCCCGGGATTTTTATTGTGCATGTTTCTGAGTACTTAAAATTTGGACAGGCTCAAGTGCAGTGGGTCTCAATCAGGGATGAGTTTGCTCTCCAGGCAACAATTGGCAATGTCTGGAGACGTTTTTGGTTGTCTTAACTGGTTGAGGGTGCCACTGGCATCTTGTGGGTAGAAGCCAGGGATGCTGCTGAGCATCCTACAATGCACAGGACAGCCCCCCCACAGCAGAGAAATATCTGGCTTAAAATGTCAGTGGTTTGCAGGTTGAGAAACCTTACTCTAATGCTGTGTTATCCATCAAGAGATAAGACTCTTAATACAGTGGTAGCAAAAGGAACAGAGAAAAGGTGTTTAGTCTAGACTGTAGTTTCTGGTACTATAAAATGTGTGTAACTTTACATATGGCTTTTATCTGTTGTAGGGTGGTTGAGTTTGCCTCTTACGGTGACTTAAAGAATGCTATTGAAAAACTTTCTGGAAAGGAAATAAATGGGAGAAAAATCAAATTAATTGAAGGCAGCAAAAGGCACAGGTATCTCTTGAATGTTTTCAAGTCCAAGTTTTATTTAATGGATTCGTAGGGCTTGCCACTTAACGTTTTTTTGTTTTTTGTTTTTCATTCCTAGTAGGTCACGAAGCAGGTCTCGTTCCCGGAGCAGGAGTTCCTCTAGGTCTCGTAGCCGATCCCGTTCCCGGAGTCGCAAGTCTTACAGTCGGTCCAGGAGCAGGAGCCGGAGCCGGAGCAAGTCCCGTTCTGTTAGTAGGTCTCCTGTGCCTGAGAAGAGCCAGAAACGTGGTTCTTCAAGTAGATCTAAGTCGCCAGCATCTGTGGATCGCCAGAGGTCCAGATCTCGGTCCCGGTCCAGGTCCAGATCAGTTGACAGTGGCAATTAAACTGTAAATAACTTGCCCTGGGGGCCTTTTTAAAAAAAAAACAAATTCCCAAACCATACTTGCTAAAAATTCTGGTAAGTATGTGCTTTTCTGTGGGGGTGGGGTTTGGAGGGGGGTTGGGTTGGGCTGGATATCTTTGTAGATGTGGACCACCAAGGGGTTGTTGAAAACTAATTGTATTAAATGTCTTTTGATAAGCCTTCTGCTCACATTTTTGTGGATGTCTGAAGTATATAGTTTGTGTATATTGACAGAGCTCTTTTATAACTAAAGCAAATTTAATTTTTTGTACTAGAAAAAATTTGAACATTTTAGTTCCTGGTTATTCAAATATGTTAATTCAGAATTAGTTTAATGCCTCAATTAAACTAATTAATAGCTTTGGACACTTAAAAGAGCTCTAAATTTGCTTGTACATAAAGGCTTAATTTGAGTTTTCCTTGTTAGGGTTAAGGGTGTCCTCCCACCCAGGCTTTAACAGCTGCCTAGCCAAGACGTAAAAGCAGCTGTTTGTTATTGATAATAAAAGATTACAAAACTGCTTTTGTCTGTTTGTCTGAAGGAAGTATCCTATTTACTCCTCTCTCCCTCCCCTTCTACATTCAACACATTTAAAATCCCTTGTAGAGACTTGGAGTTGTTTGGATGGTTGGGTTTTTTTTTTTCTTTCTTTCTTTAAGAATTTAAATAGTACTTCTGACCTTTCCAGGCTGGTCAGTAGATGGGCGGAGAAGTCAGTGAACTCTTCAAAACAAGGACAGCTAACAGTTGATGACAGTTTTCTTTGTATGTGATTTTCCCATGCTCTTTCTCTTGTAGTCAGGGGAAGGACAGTTTGGGAGGCAAACTGTAAACGTTAATGTTTCATGCCCATCTTGCAGATTGTAATATAATTTCGATGGTCAGAGGTAAACACAGAAAGCTTTTTTTTTAAATCCGTGTACACCAATGCTTTAAAGGGCTTTGATATGCTTTTTCCTTTAGTCCTGAGACATAGATGTGGCAGTATGTTAAGGGGAGAACAATTTAATAGTAAAAACTGGTTAAGGTTTTCATCCATCTTTATTAAATGTTAGAGCCCTCTACCTGCAGGTAATGAGCTCCATTGTTTCTTCTAGGAATTTTGGAGACTGGGTTTTTCTTAGTCCTCTGTTTGAGTGCTAGGCTCGATAAATATTTGGTAACAGTGAACAACACATAGTAGCCAGACCCATGGTTTTAAGTGCCTGGACTGCATATTCACTGAATTTCTAAAACTACTTATGTAATGCCACCATTTTACAGGAGGGAGTTCAGGGCCAAAGAGAAGAGCAAGTAAAGGGTGGACTGGTCTTAGAACCCAGCAAGAGCCTCCTACTTCCACAACCCCAAAACCATAACTTTTCAGCACGGACTCATCTGCCCTAGCTTTGCAGGTATTTTGGGGAAAGCTGAATTAGAAGCACTAGAAAGATTGACTTTGGCTTCCGCAAAGTGCGGGGATTGGGTAGTGGGAATCTCCATTTCGGGGTAGGTTTGAAAGGTTTTTGGTATATTTGCATGAAGGCCACTTTCCCCTGTATCCAAGACTGGAACTTAGGCTATAAAATTGTGAAGCTGATCCTTTGAATGTGAGGCTGATTCTAGGGAGGGCTTGTGTGGTATACTTGTTAATTTACGTGGATGGAGGGCACTGGCTTATTGTAAAATGGTGGAACCTGGGTTTTTTCTTTGTAGTACATCTGTGGAGGCTGTACAAGTCAGCCCTCAGTTGTTATCAAATGGAGAGGCAATTTGTTTTCCCTTAGGCTTTTGAATAAGGTAACTCAGGGTGGAATAGTGTATATTTTACCAGTTGACTTTTTTTTTTTCCTTCGTCTCTTTCCACTTGAGGTAAATATCAGTGGCTTACGACTTTAATATTACAGATATTTGTTATACAGTGAGGCAATAAAATAAGACGCTTTCTTTGAACAAATGGCAGAGGTGGCTGAGGGTGGATTTGAACCAAGTTAGCCTAAATTCCCAAATCGAGGACCCGGAAAGTCTTGTGAGGAGGATGGGGTGTAAGCCTAAAGAAAGTTTGAGGACCAGCCTTTGCAGAACATAGTGCAACTTTTGTGTTCTGTATATTCCTTTCATCTAGTTACGTAAGGAAAAGTTTGAGGGTAATATCGAGTACAGCCCTACCTTCCTTAAAAAGCTAGATAAGCCTGTTTTTATGTTACTTTGTTGTACTTAACTAAGTACATCTGCTGGATAGATAGAGAAAAGAGTTTAAACGGT
Organism: Diceros bicornis minor; assembly: GCF_020826845.1. Classification (NCBI taxonomy): domain Eukaryota; kingdom Metazoa; phylum Chordata; class Mammalia; order Perissodactyla; family Rhinocerotidae; genus Diceros; species Diceros bicornis. The sequence goes on from NC_080763.1 coordinate 18,200,386, forward strand.
TACATAAATATGGGTATAATACATAGAAATGATAGGTGGCAGACCTTTTCGCAACTCTGCATTTTTAATAGGGTGTTAGTGACCCAAATCGTTGATTCTTAAACTTGTTCTGCTATTGGGAGTCCTGGACATTTGCCAGAGTGATGCCCTAAAATTAACTTGTCTTGGTTTCAGTTGTACCTAATCGTATTAAATGATATGAAAACCACGAGTAAGTGGGCATGGTCAGCTGTTTACAGGTGTTAATATTGGTTGCTTGTTAATCTTTCACCTAATGCTTGTTTGCATATGAGTAATATGTAAAATGTTTAAATTTCACTGGAGAAAGTTTGAACTTTAAAAGAATTCTTTTTTTTTTTTTAAATTTTATTTATTTATCTCCCCCTCCCCCCCCCAGAGCCCCAGTAGATAGTTGTATGTCATAGCTGCACATCCTTCTAGTTGCTGTATGTGGGACGCGGCCTCAGCATGGCCGGAGAAGCGGTGCGTCGGTGCGCTCCCGGGATCCGAATCCGGGCCGCCAGCAGCACAGCGCGTGCACTTAACCACTAAGCCACGGGGCCGGCCCAAGAATTCTAATTTGAGTATTTTTCTTTGAATTGAGAAACCACTCATTTTGGCAATAGCTTGCAGTACTCTGAATTTTGAGGGAGCATAATGTGAAAACCACTGATACTTAATGAACTGGGGCTAGATTATTAGGTTAGTGAAACAATTCTGTTGATATTTGTGTTGTTTCCTGGCTTTTCCTTGTTAAAGTATTTTCCCCTTCTACTTTTGGGATTGCATTCTACAAAAATGTTGTCTTGTTTCATTACGACTGGGTTTTTGAGTTTGTCTTGTCTAATTGCCTTTGCGTGTTATCATGTCTGCTTTTGTATACTTGGTGTCATATTTGTGTTCTCAGGAGCTTTGATCTCAATAATGTCAAAAGGGAAGGAATGGGATCTGAATTTTTAAGAGTATAAAGGACATCTGAAGTCTACTAATCCTACAGCGCTCTGAGCATTTATTTCCTTTTTGTGTCACAAAACTTGGAACAATATTTGGGTAATTGATTTTAGGTTAAAAAAACCTATTTATTGACTAATTCAGAAATTGCCTTCTATATACTTGTCAGGAACTGTTCTAGAGATGCAGGGGCACAAAGATAGTTTTGGTTTTTGCTTTCATAGGGCTGTCAATGAACATGTGTGTCCTTTTGTTTTTTTTAAACAAGTATCAAAATTCGAAGCTTGGGATAGGTGAGGCATTTTGGGTAGACTCTCTTTGTCTTCCAGGCAAGGCTTGAGGATTCTGATAGTTCCGGCTGGAAATGCTGGGGAAAGACTCAGATAACTACTGGTGTTTCCTCTGCTCTCTGAAGTTCCCACACATCCCTTCTGAATTGCCTTCTGACCAGAATCCAGGCCACTGGACGAAGGCTAGGCTGGGCAAGGGGAGCGTTCCTCCTGTATGTGGGTGCCATTTCCCAGAGCTGCTGGAATGATTTCTTTAGTTGCGGCAGCTGTGTAGATCATTTTTGTTTTATCTGTGAAGTTGAAAAGGGTCAAGAGTGGGGAAAGAAAACAGTAGTTATTACAAAGCTTGTTCTACCTGAAAGACAAAAGAATATCAACTTACCTCTAGGGTGTGCTTGTGGTTTTGTTTTGTTTTTTCCTATATCTTTACCATCTGTTTTCCCAGGAGTTACTCTTAAAGTCTAAGGAAAGATTTGCTTTCACCTCAGCATTCCTAATGGTAACGCTAGTAACAAAAGGTCTAATATAGCAGAATATTGACTTTTCATCATCCCATCTCCAATTCTTTATACATGCACTACAGTAGGGGTGTTGAGTTTAAGCAAGATGTTGCAATTTGGGATCAAGGAGTGGGCAGGGAGGAAGAAACTGTAGGGAAGTCTTCCAAGCTGAGTTTCAAGGTTCCTCCTCCCCCCATTTTTTTGGTCTACGCCTTTTCCTGCCTACATGGATGTGGGCAAGAGCTGTGTAGATAGGAGTTAGGGTCCACCTTTCCTGTTCCCCCATCCCCCCATCTCTGTAGAAGGGTCCAGGGGTTAAAAGCACAAAATTTGTGACAGATTCTTCACCCTGACCACTGCTGCTTGGCCCCTTAACAGTCCATAAACTCCAAAGCGGTAAGTTGTTTTCACTTAGTTTTGCCACAGAGGTCTTCTGAGGTGCTTTGTGAGTGAAGTTATTTTTAGGTCTTGAGAGCCAAAGACCCATGATTAGAATGTGGCCCCTTGAGGACACTCCAGGCCTTTCTGGGACTGAAACTGCAAGCTTGGGCACCTGGTTGGTGGTTTCAGCAACTTCTTCCCTCTCTAGCGTTTATTTTTTTTTCTGTAAGAAGGTGGAGACTTCAAAGGACAAGAGGTTTCTTGAGTTGCTCGCAGATAAGCATCAGACTAGATCTTTTCCACGACTCCACTGTAGGTTTTTTTTTTTTATAATTTTATTTATTTATTTTTCCCCCAAAGCCCCAGTAGATAGTTGTATGTCATAGTTGCACGTCCTTCTAGTTGCTGTATGTGGGACGCGGCCTCAGCATGACCAGAGAAGCGGTGCATCGGTTCGCGCCTGGGATCCGAACCTGGGCCGCCAGCATCGGAGTGCGCGCACTTAACCGCTAAGCCACGGGGCCGGCCCTCCACTGTGGTTTTTAAAGCTTATAAAATGGTTCTGAAGTATGTCAGCTATTTATCGATTTCTTTGTGGTTGCATGATAACCAGGATGACACTTGAGCTAATTGTAAATCTGTATTTGCTTGTATAAGATACTGAATTCCCCCCAGGGGAAGTTGCATCTTTCCCTTAGGGTGTAAATCAGTCCCCATGGTCCTGCCTGGAAAAGGTCTTGAAAGGGGCCCTTAGTTAAGTTCCAGTCAGTTGAAGGATTTGATAGATTAAGAAGAATATACTGATGTTTAGAGTTAGAAAATACTGAAATATGTTACCAAGTAAGGTTGAGTTTCTTGGTTTGAAAAAACTGAAAGATTTGGGATTCAAGTCCCTTTGAGGAAGGGGCTCAGTGGGCTCCCTTGAGGTTTGATTACATTTTGAAGAGAATGAAATGCTCTGAGTGTCTTGGAAAAGGTACTCATTGGCTAGGAAGTTATTAATCCAGTAGTAATCAGATTAAAGTATAAATCATATTAAACTAGATTATTGAAGTGATAGTTACTATTTAATAAGATTATGCTTGGGTTTTCTTTACTGTGTAACCAGAATTGGAAGCCCCCTTTTTTGGATTCTGGGTTATTAGACTGCATGCTTTTATGTTTTCCCTTGTATAGGGGTGCCAGTGGTACTGGGGCTCTGAACTGGTTCCAGTGAGAACCTAGTCCTAAAGAACGCAGAAACTTCCTGAGCTCTTGTGAATAGGGGCCTTTCACACACTGTCTCACAACTGTCTAATGTCCACGATGGTTCTGTCTTATTTCCTTGTCTGGAGCCCGATGTGGTCTCCCCAGTTAAACAAAGCAGCCCCAAATCACCTCAATCCCATGAGGCAAACTCCATCCCCAGTTGATTCTACCGGCAGAAATGGAGTGCGTTAAAGAAGGAGCCTTGGCTCTTTGAGGTCCCTTCCTACTTCTTGGTGCTACCTGGTTCCTAGTGGCTTAGTCCTTGCCAGAAACTTGCTGGCAGGATCAGGTTCAATATGGGAGCAGAACTCAAAGGGGGATGATGCAATACTCACTCTTGGAAGGCTTGATTTTCTCATAGCACCAAAAGATGGCGATGAGGAGAAGCCCTTCTCCAAGCTGAAAAATCATGTAGAGGAGAGGAAAGAAGAAAAGGGGTCCGATGACGTCAAGGGGGAAGGTCACGTTGAGGATTGTGGAGCAGAGCTGAACGTTCTGGCATCCGGTCTCCATGCTGACAGTGCGTCTGCACCTGTGTAGGTTAAAAAAACCCAACTCCGTATGCCTTCACGGAAAGAGAGATGGTGCAGCCTCCCCAGCCCATCTCCTTCCTGCGAGATACTCTGAAGACCCACTGAAGAGTCCAACACAGGAAGAGGGAAGTGAGCCTTGTATGTAGAGTGCATGTGGTTTCAAGAAAAGTCAAGTTGACCCATGTCTTAAAATCACAGATCCAGCCTTGTGGAAGATGGTGACTAGGAGCTTCATGTCAGGGAGTTTTATGAGGATTTTTGAGTAGGTTGGAAATCGATGATTTGTCTACTTTTGTGAGATTATCAGATTAAAATTTGGAGAATGTCTGGCTGGTGAGAGTTGCAAGAGAGGTGTGACCCTGTATCATTTGTTGGCCTGTTATGTTGAGTTTACATATAGGACAATTACAGTTTCAACACAGAGTAGAAGACTGAAATGTCTGGGGTCCTTGTCCTGTTCCCAAGTTTCTAGCTCTGACATCTTTAACTCCAAAACACATGATGATTGGAAAAAAACCAAAAAACTTAATTCAACCCCGTTATCCATCTTTGTAACACATTCTCTTGGTTTTGCTTTACATTTTATGGGTTAAAGAATGAGATGTTTACATTTAATGAACACATGTTCAATTCACTGAATTGCAACTAGTGTATTAAAACAGTTATTATTCACTAAAAAACCCTTGAGAGCTGTCGCAGTACATTTGTTAAGAGGGAGACTACTGTGATGGCACTTGATGCCGTGGCCGTTTATTATTTGTATCACTCTGTTCGTGAAATTGGACATCAAGCGGTCGTTGGCAGCCTTTTGACTCTACTATATCACCATGTGTTACATTGTGTAGTAGTTTGTTCTTTATTAGCATGTTTTTTAAAATGGATAATTATTTTTAAATTGTATTTTTAAAACAATTCGGTGTTTTTTGGCAGGGTTGGGGAGCTAGGGTGCTGCTAATGTGTCGACTCCTGCATAGCATTTGTCTATGGCTGGAAAGAGGAAAAGTTCCTGAAATGTGGTGTTGCTCTGTATTGACAGGTCGCCTATGTTCCCACACCAGGCTCTCAAGTTGTCTGTTCCTCTAAAGTAGCAGCTGTGTTCGTGAACTGGGTTAGATTATAGCCAAGGTCCACAGCTACTTCAGTTCTGAGTGCCACTTACTACAGCTGGCACCCAACCGTGTTTTTGTTAAGACTAAAGCCTAGGCAGGAAAGGTATATTATCAACACTTGTCATGATGACATGGAGCTACCCCAGTGCCGTTAGCTACCAGGGAGTTGGGCAGGAGGTGGAATCTAGGCTCTGGAGGGAGCATTTTGCCAGGAGCTGCTGTTCTTTGGATGCCGTTGCCTTTGGTCTCTGGATGTATGTTTCTAACCCATTCAATACCTCCCCTCTCCGATATTTGTCACAGCCCAGAGTTCCTTCTTCACTTGATGCAGTTGAACATATTGGTAGGAAAGTGCCTTCCCCAGATCTCATATCTTGTCCTTTTCCTGAGAGACCAGGACAAGAATGAGTCCTGTGGGACAGTGGGCCTAAGGCAATACCTACCGTCCATTGAGGCAGAAGAGAGCAGAGAGCATGTAGCCCAGCAGGAACCCGATGAAAGGCATCAGGGAGGAGATGGCCAGCAAGTGGGGCATCATGACAAACAAGATGCTCTTGCCCACATTGATGGCCGAGAGTGCTGTGATGGCCACGCTTAACAGAAGCATGGTGATCATCCCTCCCTGTGGAGGAGGACAAAAAGAAGAGTCGTGGGGGGCAGGGAGAAGCAGAGGTGGGTGGGGAAGATTGGGTGGGCATTGGAGGTGGAAAACACTTGAATAAAAAAAATCTGTTTGAAGTGGAAGGCAATACAAAAGACTTGCATCTTTCATTGTTTTGGGATTTTTATCAGTAGCTAGGAAGCTTCTTGGAGAACAGAGACCTGAGTAACCTGATTATAGAGATTATCTCTGTTACTAGAGATTCAGCCAAGCACAGCTTTGCTTGCGTCTCTGGATAGCAGGTTTTCAGTGAAGTACTGTGGTTGTGAAGAAAGGAGACTGTTCAGTCCTCAAAGTGATCCTGTGAATTAAAAGTTCTCTTGCAGAGTCTATCTCTGGAGCCTGTGTACACAGTCTTACAACACTGCCATCACTCCAAAGATTTTGGAACTCATTAGAAGTTATTCTTAGAACCTGTCATACTGGTCTGAGATACCTCCGTTGCAAGTGGTAACTTACCCGTTTTAGGATGAATTTGGTGTTTGGAAATTGCCAAGAGTCATTTGAAGCGAGGCTGGTAAACAAAGCGGGTGATCAAGTCAGGTAATGTGGTTTTAGATCCCAAATGATGTATAACTGTAAAGGGATGAGCTTACTCGCTTGAGGGACCTGCAAGTTGGATATGAAGGAAGATCCCCAAAGGAGTTTCAAAATGTCTTGGGTAATAACGTCATCGTTGGAAACTGGGTCCATCCTTGCCAGGTAAGCAATGTGAAAGCAGCTTTCATTATGAACAATGGGATGTTTTCATTAAAAGTTTATTTTGTAGTTGTATCTTACTGTTTGAAATTTTCAGTAGGTAGATTTATGATGAAATTACAACCTTAAGATTTTTCAGCATGTAACAAGGATGCAGGCCTTCAAAGTGCACCTAAATTTTAGAGAACGACACACTCCAAACTGATAAAATATACGCACAAATTTAACGCTCTTTGTCCCTCTCATTTTCTGAGTAAAGGAATATATAGCGAACTTTTCTTGAACTTAGCACGTTATTTTGTAATGGTTATATGGGTTGGTTCACTTTCCAGTTCATTCAAGTGTGGTATTTTATATTTCCTAGTACCATTTTTAAATGTTGTGGTAAAATACATATAACACAGAAGTTGCCATTTTAACCATTTTTAAGTGAACAGTTCAGTGGCATTAATTACATTCACAAGTTGTCCTGGTAACATTTTAACATTTATATTGCTCAGACTTCAGCTGCACGGTTTTGCCTTTCTGTGTTTTTTAATCCATGTTGCATCTGACGTGATTATATGAAATGTCCCCGGGACCAGCTAGTGGTCCTGTCTCAGGCGAGGAAGGACTTGTACAGATCTCCTCAATTACCACCTTTTCCAAGTTTTATTGAAAGACTAAGTGGTGGGCCCCCCAGTTTGCCCGTGCATTTTTAATTGATTTCACCTTTTGGTTTTGTCCTCTACCCAATGACCGGCTTTTGCCCCCATCGAGAGAGTGTAATGGATAATGTGGGGGACATTGGGCCACAAGAATTGCCCACGAATCCAGAGGCCTTCTTTCTGTGTGTGGGCTCTCACTCTCATTCCCTCACTCTCCTCCCACTCTTGGGGGCTGTGGAGCGGTTATGAGCACAGATGGTGGTGTGACCCAGGTGTGAAAGCTGGCTCTGCCGGTCTCCGAGTGTGTCAACTTTGGCGAGTCATTCAATTTCTGTGGGTGAGATGGACAGCACAGGACCTGACGTGAGAACCACTCACTAAATTGTAGCTCCTGTCATTACTCAGAGATCAAGGAGAGGAACTGAACGTCCCAGAGTTTCCTGTCACTCTCAGTCCTGCCATCTGTGGAAATCTTACGTCCACAACCTCCTGCTGAGACAAAGGCCATAGGTAGTTGCTTCTTCATGGTCACTGTGTTTTGTACTGCCTGACTTCACTGCCCTGTCATAGCTGATTGAAGCCGTGAGGAGTGTCCATTCATGAGCGGCCAGTACATCAGCTTGTGGTGACCCAGGAGATGACCTGGCCTAAACTCTTCCCACAGAGGTGGCCCTACACAAGTTGGTGAATGACCGAACTGATCAGATCCTCTCATTTAAGGAGTTTGCAGAATTACAGAGAGGGAAGCAGGAGCAGAGGCAAGTGTTAAAAGACACAGCAGCTTGGAAGCAGCAGAAGCCACAAGCCGGCAGAAGCTATGAGGCAGCGAGTCGGGTCAGTTCATCAGGAGCAGCAGGGATGGGAAAAACATAGGTAGACTGGTTGAGTCCGTGTAATGATGGGATCTTTGTTAATGAGTGGTGGATGGCTTGTGGTAAAAGTGGCTCCTGGGGGCCGGCCCTGTGGCTTAGCGGTTAAGTGCGCGCGCTCCACTACTGGTGGCCCGGGTTTGGATCCCGGGCGCGTACTCATGCACCACTTGTCTGGCCGTGCTGAGGCTGCGTCCCACATACGGCAACTAGAAGGATGTGCAACTATGACATACAACTATTCTGCTGGGGCTTTGGGGAAGAAAAGGAGGAGGATTGGCAATAGATGTTAGCTCAGAGCCGGTCTTCCTCAGCAACAAGAGGAGCATTAGCACGGATGTTAGCTCAGGGCTGATCTTCCTCACAAAAAAAAAAATGGCTCCTGGACTGTGCCATGCTCAGATACATCAACCTTTTAACCTTGTATAACCCTTGCGTGGGTAAGTTCAAGTGTTACATGAATTGCTTTTCCAAATGGCATCCCTGAAATTGTATTTTGTATCCAAATGTGACCTCCCACTAGGGGCTGCGACTGATGCAGCAGAGTTTGAGCAGATATCTTCTGGCAGAGTTAATTATAGAAATTGGGTAATTTTGATTTGAAAGTCTCCAGGAGGGTTAAGTGTGCAAAGAGACTGGGACGGTTGCTCGTTTTTTAGCTTGTAACTCAGTAAATTTTATGAAACAGGGAGATGAAAGATGAGCATAGCCCTCAGCCATAAAAGCAAGGAAACCTCAGCTTTTGCACGTTGACCACACGCTTGTCTGCATCCTCAGGGTTTGGAAGTATTTGATAAATGGGGCTGTTGACCTTCTGGTTGTTCAACCCTGGGTTGAAAGTGGGTCTAAGGTACACCTGTGTTTTGTAGATCACCTTGTACGCGGTTCTTTGTTACAAGTCTTTCCAGCCAAGGCGTTTTAATGTTTTCTGGGGTCATTTGGACTCTTTTTGCTGTTGAATTGAGTAGTGGATGTGCAACACAACAGGAACAGGAGACTGATTAATAATCCTGGCACTGCCAAGAGCCTTCCCTGGGCTTCAGTTACTCTGTTTATAGAATGGGAATAAGGCAAGAGACTGAACTTTATCTTGAAAGCCTTTCCAGCTTTAAGATCTGAGTTCTGAAGAACATTTTTTTTTAAATTTATTTTTATTACTTTGTTTATTATTACTTTTTATTACTTTTTTTGGTGAGGAAGATTGGTCCTGAGCTAATGTCTGTTGCCAATCTTCCTCTTTTGGCTTGAGGAAGATGGTCCCTGAGCTAATATCTGTGCCAGTCTTCCTCTACTTTGTGGGACACCACCACAGCATGGCTTGATGAGCGGTATGTAGCTCCGTGCCCAGGATGCAAACCCGTGAACCCTGGGCCGCTGAAGCAGAGTGTGCAAACTTAATCACTAGGCCACTGCTCTGGCCCCCAAAAGAACACTTTTAATTAAAGTTATTTTAAGGTAAAAAGGAGGCATATGTTCTTATATCAGTGTGATTAGCAGTGTGAACTTGGTCCTTGGTTTTCTCACCTATAAAATGGGGAAGGGCAGAGTTGCATTAAATGATATCAAGGGTCACTTTACATTTTTATATTCTGTGAGTTTTTTTTATCCCTGTACCCGCCAAACTATCTTGAATAAATAAAATGGACACAAACACATTTCTGGTTGGTTGGTTGGTTTTCTGCTAATGTGGGGAAGATTCCAGGTGGAGGAAAGGGCATATGCAAAGAGAAAAGAGCTGAGACTGGAGAGGTCATTTGAGACCAAATCAAGAAAGGCCTGAGGAGCCACGTGAAGGAGTTGGAACTCTATTCTGGGGAGAGTAAGGAACCAGTGAGGGGCTTGAAGCAGTGGAGTGAAGTAACCGAGTTTGTACTTTGCATCTCCACCCTCAGGGTAAGACTGGGTCAGGGAGCCACGTTAGAAGGCTGTTTCAGTTGGCTAGTGAGAGAGGATCGCTGCCTGAATGAAGATAGTGGATGCAGAGATGGAGGAGAATGGGTGGACTCAAGCAACAGAAGGTAGAATTGAAAGTCACTGATAGGTGGGTGTGAGTGGGGGGAGAGAGGGACGTTGAGAATGACTTTCCAGTTTCTGACCGGCAGTTGGGCCCATCGAATGCCATTTGGTGAGATAATCCCAAGAGGAGGTGAGGAGAAGAGTAGCAGACTTGAGGAGGAGATGATTTTAGTTTCAGGCATACTGAGTTTTAGAGCTCTGAGATATTCAGGTGGGAAGATTTGGCAGTTAATAAGTGGATTCTAGAGTCAGAAGAGAGTTGAGGGCTGAAGAGGCTCTTCTGGAAATCGTCAGCTTGTAGATGGTCATTGAGGTGGACCAGATCTTGCAGAGGGGAGATCCAGGGCTTAGGGAAATCTGGCAAGAAAAGCAGAAAGCTTGGGCTGAACGCAGAGAAGTAAGCTTTATCAGAGGAACTCACAAAGCAGTGTGAAAAGAAGTTCCAGAAAGGTGGTAGGAAAGCAGGAGTGCTGTCACAAGCTGAGGGAGAAGGCTTCTGAGAAGGAGACAGTGGTCAGCCATACCAAAAGCTGCTAAAAGGTCAAGAATGAATTGAGAAATGTCCATTGGATTTGGCAAAGAAAGTGGAGCCAGGTGGTCATCAAGATGGTGAGTGGATGGGAGACCAAGGAGAGAAGAGTGGGATTCGAATACCGGAGACTAATTGAGGGCCTGGTCACTTGTGAGAGCAGCCCTGGTGGTGGTGTGGTGGAAGTGGCAGGTGTGCGAGAGGCCGTGGGTGTGGGGGAGGGGTGTTTCCCGAAGTGTAGCTAGGAAGGGGAGGAAAGAGGAGTGTTGGCTGGAATGGGAGGTGGAGTCCAGTGAGGGATTGTTTTGTTTCTTTAAAGATAGGAGAGATGTGAACCTGTATTAATGCTGATTGTGAAGAACAGATACAGAGACAATTAAGAAATGAGAGCTAGGGGTCCAGCCCTGTGGCCTAGTGGTTAGGTTTGGCACGCTCCAGTTTGGTGGCCTGGGTTTGGTTCCTGGGCGCAGACCTGCACCACTCATCAGCAGCCATGCTGTGGCAGCATCCCACATACGAAACAGAGGAAGATTGGCACAGATGTTCGCTCAGGGCAAATCTTCCTGAGCCAAAAAAAAAAAAAAAAGCTGGTGGATGGAGGCTGTGGGGGTGGAGGGCATAAACAATAAAAGGAGGTCTCCAAGAAGTAAAGGTGGAGGGAACAGAAGATACCATCCAGAGGTGAGGTGAGGTGATCAGCTGGGAACAGGAGGAGGAATGACTTTCATGTCTTCCAACAGGTGGGAAGGGGAGCTGTAGCCAGGCATTAGGATTGCGCCAGGATAAGGGCAAAGACCACCCTTGACAATAGTAGTGTGAAAATAAAAAAACCCTGAATACCTGACTTGCAGCTTCTTTGTCCCAGGCCCAAAGTTGCTGCCAAATCTTGGGCTTCCAAGCAGCATGCCCTGTAGACCAGCTCAAAGGCATGGCTCCAGGGGCAGAGACAAAACAGGCCCTCAGGATGTCAGGAGGCAGAGTCCTTCCTGAGGACCAGGATCGAGCCCTGGCCCTGGGGGATGAACAGGGAGCCAGAGGGGAGACTGCCAGGGACTGAGCTCCAAGGTCACAAAAGTTGGCAGAGGGACCGTAGCTGTACTCCAAGAGTCTGTGATTCTTCCAAGAGCAAGGCAGTGGCATGATGCCCCGTCTGTAACCACAGCACTTCCCCAAATCCTCTGGGGCCCTACTCCATTCTCCCTCCCACCACACCCCTGAAATGCGGGGAGTGCGTACACCACCTCTTCCCCTCCTTTCTTCTCTTCTGTCTTATCTGGTCAGCCAAGTTTACCCTTGTCCCCCGTCTGAACTCCTCTATTCAGGCTTCTCCCCAGCCTGACCCAAATCCAACCCTTTCTTCAGGGTCTGGGTGAGGCCTGTCCCCTCCTGGAAGCCTTCCTTGACCACCGGCCCTCACTAACCTCACCTCTTTGTCTTCTTTCAACACCTGATTGTACACCATGTTGGATCTTGCTTCTTGTGTTACTTCACTTTCTGCAAATATTAGACTCTCTGAGCACAGTGAATTCTCAGAGAGTGTAGCATAAAACTTAGCATCTGGTAGGTGCATAATACAAGTTTATATTATTAAGCTAATGATTATACCTTGTAGTTGTGTGGGATGTTTTCCTTTTTTTCTCTCAGCTTTTCAGAAATATTCTCACGTTAGAATCCCATGAAGTAGTGTACCAATAGCAGACCTTTTTTTTTTTTCTTAAACGAACAAGGAAACTGACACAGAAAAAGCCCAAATGACTTGCCTCAAGCCATACACTGAGAGGATGGTGGTGTTCTTGCTCCCTGCCCAGGCCCCCAGAGTCTTACCTTGACGATATAGCGTGCATAGTGTGGCCGTTTGGCATTGAGGAAGATCCCTATGGTGCAAGGAATGAGAACCAGGATCAGTGATATGACAATGCCTCCATAAGGTACCTTGTCCTTCAGGTCTCCTTCATAGATCCCCCTGGAGTAGACATACAGGAGGAGGGGCATCATGCCCAGGGCAAAGAAGGTGGAGCAGGTGGTCATCACGATGCTAGGAGGGAGACATAGGAAGAATGTAGAGAGCCCATTAACGCAGATTATTTTGTTGAGTAGCTGCTATGTGGCAGGCGCTGTGCTAAGCGCTGTATGTACACTGCTTCATTTCCTTTTCCCGGTGGCCTTAGGAGGTGAACATACTATCTCCTTTTTGCTGATGAGAAAGCTGAGGACTAGAAGAGTTGTGACTTGCCCAGGATCACACTGGTAGCAATGGCCAAGGCAGGATTCAAACCCAGGTCTGTCCAACTGCTTCAATCCCTGTGTGCTCGTTGTGGAAGGAGCCATTCTGATCTCCTCTGTCATAGAACTCTTTTTCTCCGAGCACTTGTATATGCACCACCCATTTTGAAGAAAGCTGACTATGTGATCCCATGGCTCTGACTACAGCCCATTGGATCATAGAATAGCTGCTGTCCCACAGTTGCTAAGTGCCTGCCTTACAGCCTAGGGGGTAGCTGGAAATAGTGGCTCTGTCCGACTGAGATAACAAGGAATAGCTACATAAAGAACATTTTCTTTCTTGGGGAGTTTGAAAATGAGACACAGTGACAGAACACTTGGTCTTTGGGAGTAGGTGGCATGGGAGGGATGGCAGAAGCCAAAAACCGTGCAAAGAAAAAGCAGTAAACAGAGGTCTTGGTTAGAAGGACTGTAAAAAGAAATAGCAGCAAAGCAGTAGAAACAGAATAATTGAAGGACCATAATGGTGCAGTAGTAGAGAAGGCAGCAATAGTGGCCCATTATTGAGTAACTGACAAGATAACCATCAGACCTGCTTTGTATCTTGAATATTCTATTCTGTTCTTGACTATTCTAGTCCCCAACATTGATATTTTGTTCTTTACTTTCTGGTTTATCCTTACATTATTTAAGAGAAATTGAGTGTGAGTCTCAGAGCCTGAATAATATCTCCTCCCGGCTCTAATTTATATCCCCATTGTCCTATTACCATTTCCATTTGGAATCTATTACATGTTAGTCCCAGCACCCTGTGTAGGGAGAAGTCCTCCAGAAAGACCAACTGAGAGAATGAACATTCTTGGATTTGTGGACAGTCACGTTACAATATATGGCTCTGGCTTCCATTCCAGTGGGAAGGTTAGGGGTGAGGGCTTGGCAAGACCTCAGGAAAACCACACTAAGTGTGTGTCCCTCCTGAAAGTCCTATCCTCTATCTACACTTCTTCATTGTTTCCACAGAGGTGAAATATGGTTTAAATGAACATCAAGTATGGCCTAGACCAAAAGGTCCAGAGTGTAGTCATTAAGCATAGCAATAGGTAGAGGTATCACCAGGGATAAGAAGCTGTCAGGGGTGAGGAGAGACCCTCAAAGAGTGTTGTGGACTAAATCATGGGAAAACCCTCCCACTATGAACACCTAAAACACTTACTGAGTTAGTAGGAAAGTAAGGGAGATTTCCAGGGACCAGAAACAAAGAATGCAAAGTAGTTAGTGGGCGAGCTGATGCTGAAGCTGCAGTGTGGAGGGGGTAGAGGGTGGAGCATTAGTCTTGGTAATCTGGAGGTTTTAATACTCAACGGAGGGACCAGAATTGAGGTCTTAGGCCTATGAAAAGAGGAGTGTTGAAATCAAGAAACCAAGAATAAAAGGATTATTGAAAAAGGAAAACATTTAATTATCTCAAGGGTCAAATATGAAATCATATTGGAAAAAAGAAAATATTTGGGGGCCGGCCCCGCGGCTTAGCGGTTAAGTGCGCACGCTCCGCTACTGGCGGCCCGGGGTTCGGATCCCAGGCGCGCACTGACGCACCGCTTCTCCTGCCATGTTGAGGCAGCGTCCCACATACAGCAACTAGAAGGATGTGCAACTATGACGTACAACTATCTACTGGGGCTTTGGGGGAAAAAAAGGAGGAGGATTGGCAATAGATGTTAGCTCAGAGCCGGTCTTCCTCAGCAAAAAAAGGAGGATTAGCATGGATGTTAGCTCAGGGCTGATCTTCCTCAAAAAAAAAAAAAGGAAAATATTTGGAAGAGAATAATAATACAACACATATTTTAATTTTTTTTCCCCCAGAGCCCCAGTAGATAGTTGTACGTCATAGTTGCACATCCTTCTAGTTGCTGTATGTGGGATGCGGCCTCAGCATGGCCGGAGAAGCGGTGCGTCGGTGTGCTCCCGGGATCCGAACCCGGGCCGCCAGTAGCAGAGTGCGTGCACCTAACCACTAAGCTACGGGGCTGGCCCGTCAACACATATTTTAAAACGTGGGAAGGTGACCTTGGATTAAGCAATGGTTTCTTAGATGTGACACCTAAAGCACAAGCAACCAAAGAGAAAACATAAATTTGAAGTCATCAAAATTAAAAACCTGTGTGCTCCAAAGGACACTATCAAAAAATTCTCCCATGTAATGGGAGAAAATATTTTCAAATCATATAAGGGTCTAGTATCCACAATATATAAAGAGCTCTTACAACTCAACAATTTAAAAAACCCCAATAACTCAATTTAAAAATGGGCAAAGGACTTGAATAGACATTTCTCTGAAGAAGATATACAAATGGCCAATAAGCACATGAAAAGATGCTCAATATCATTAGTCATAACAAAAATACAAATCAAAACTATAACGAGATACCACTTCGTACTCACTAGTATGGCTACAATAAAAATGATGGACAATAAGTCTTGGTGAGAATGTGGAGAAATTAGAATTCTCATATGTTGTTGATGGGAATGTAAAATGATACAACTGCTCTGGAAAACAGTTTGGCAGCTCCTCAGAAGTTTGAACATAGAGTCATCATATGACCCAGCAATTCTACTCCTAAAAATGTACCTAAGAGAATGGAAAACAATCAAGATATCTATCAACTAATGAATGGATAAGTCAAATATGGTATATCCATACAAATGAATATTATTCAGCCATAAAAAGCTATGAAGTACTATTACATGCTATCACATATGTGAGTCTTGAAAACATTATGCTAAGTGAAAGAAGCAGAAACGTAAAAGGGCACATATTATATAATTCTGTTTATGTGAAATCTAGACAGCAAGTAGATTAGTGGTTGCTGAGGGCTGGGGTGAGAGAGGAATGGGGAGTGACTGGTAATGGGTATAGGGTGTCTTTTTGGGATGATGAAAATGTTCTGGAATTAGATAGTGGTGATAGTTGTACAACCTTGTGAATATACTAAAACTACTGAATTATACACTTTAGAAAGGTGAATTATATCTCAAAAAATATTCATTAAAAACATCTGGGATTAATTAAGAGGATCAATTAAACCAAGAATAGGTTTTTCACAAAGTCCAATCAAATAGACACCCCTGGCAAGACTAATCAAGGAAAAGGAGAGAAGGCACAAATTGATAATATTAGGAATGAAAAAGAGTACATAATTACAGATACAATAAAGATTGAGAGTCATAGAAGAAACCAAGGGCAGTTTTATGCTTTAATTTTTCAGTTTAGATTGAATGGACAATTTCCTGGGAAATATAATCTACAAAAACTAACTCAAAATGAAGCTGAAAACCTGAAGCAACTTAGAATCACTAAAGATATTTATTTATTTATTTATTTATTTAAAAATGTAAAGAATCCTTGATTTATTTTTAAGATTTTATTTATTTATTTATTTTCCCACCAAAGCCCCAGTAGATAGTTGTATGTCATAGTTGCACATCCTTCTAGTTGCTGTATGTGGGACGCGGCCTCAGCATGGCCAGAGAAGCAGTGTGTTGGTGCACGCCCGGGATCCGAACCCGGGCCGCCAGCAGCGGAGCGTGCACACTTAACCACTAAGCCACCAGGCCGGCCCATAAAGATATTTAATAAATAGTTTAAAATCTACCCTCCAAACCCTGCACAATGTATATTGTTTTACAGTAGAGTTCTACTAATGTTCAAAGTATCGATAGTCCCAATATTATAAGAGAGAGAGACCACAAAAAGGGGAAACATGCCCCAATTTATCATATATGAATAGTATAATTTTAGAATCAAAGCTGGAAAAGGACATTATGAGAAAGGAAAATTAGAGGCTATTCTCTCTTATGAACATAGAAGCAAAAGTCATAAATAAAATATTAGCAAATGAATTTAGCAATACCTTTACCAAACAATACAATGAACTAGACAGCTTTACCCCCGCAATGTAAGAATGGTTTAACATTAGACAATCTACTGATATATATCACTATACTATCAAATTAAAGAAAAAAACGGTATGATTGTTTCATACATGCGGAAAAGGGTCATTAAACAAAATCCAATGTTTATGCATGATAAAAATTAGCACGCTAGCAACAGAATGGAAATTCCTTAACCTGAAAAGGTTATCTACCAAAAATCTACAGCAAACAGTAAACTTAATGGTGAAAAACTGGAAAGCTTCCTTTAACGAGAGGAATAAAGCCAGGATACCAGTTGTCATCACCTCTTTTGTAAATTATACTGTACATCGGTCTTTCCCAGCACAGCAAAACAAGAAATAGAAAAGGCATAGGAGTGGGAAAGGAAGAAACTAAACTTTCATTATATGCCAATGATAGGACTGTCCACAGAGGAAATCCAAGTGAATTTCCATTATAAGGAGTACATAAGAGAATCTATGAGGTTCTGAATACATTAGCAATATAAAAAAATCAGCTGGGTCCCGATATGCTGGGAAAAATAGTTAGCATATAAATTTTTTAAGAGGATACCATTTATACTATTCACAAAACTATAAAATATTTTGAAATAAACCTAAAAGAGATATGCAAGATCTTTATGAAACAAATTCTAAAACTTCATCAAAAGGTATAAAATAAAGCCTAAATTTAAAAAAAGTGATACCATTTTCGTGGATGGGAAGACTCAATATTATAAAATGGCCTCTAAATTTATCTATAAATTTAATGCAAGTTTAATCAAAATTCCAGAGATACTTTTTGTAGATTTGAGATCTAACCCCAAAATTCAAGTGAAGGAGAAAAGGGCCGAGAATAACTAATATAATTTTCAAGAACAAGGCAAGGGGACGTACTTTTCAGACATCAAGACTTATTATATCGTCATTGTAATTAAGAAAATGTATGGTGCAAGGTAGCCACATAGACAGACACAAACCCATGCACATGTGTGAAATTATGAGAGAGACGACAGTACAAATTACTGGAGAAAAATTCACTCAGCAGTACTGGGACTTTATTCTTATGGAAAAGATAAAATTAGATCACACCATACATAAAAATAAGTTACAGGTTGCTTGAAGATCTCTATGTAAAATGCAAAACTTTAAAACTTTTCAAAGAAAATATAGGGGAATATCCTCATGACATTGAGGGTAGTAAAAAATTTCTTAAAGAAACCCAAAAAACATAAACCGTTAAGGAAAAATATTGGTAAATTTGACTAAAGTAAAATATGCACTCTGTATTATAAGACATCATTATCAAAGTGTAAAGACAAGCCCCAAACTGTGAACACACCATCGCAACATATCTAAAGAACCACTTTACAAATTAACAAGAAAAACACAATAGTCCTACAGAAAAATAGGCAAATGACATAGTTCCAGAAGAGGATACCCACATGGCCAATAAACATATGAAAAGGCACTAGACCTCCCATGAAATCAAATTTAAAACCACCATGACCCATTTCACTCTCACCAGATGGCAAAAATTAAAAAGTCTGACAATTCCAAATACAGATGAATACATGGAGAACAGGGATCTTCATATACTGCTCGGGGAAGTGTGAAGTGGAACGACTTTGGAGACTTATTTGTTGAAGAAGCGTGAACCTCACGTCCCAGCAGTCTGCTTTTTTATCACACACACACTCACACGTGAGCACAGGGGGTCATGCACAAAACCATTCCCAGCAGCAAAATGTGAAATCCACATAAATGTCCGACAACAGGAGAATGGGTAATTACAAGTAACTACACCGCAGTTCAAATGCACGAAGTAGCTATTTTATTTATATGCCTATATCTCAGAAAAGCAAGTTGTCAAGTGATATAATCAGTATGATACTGTTCATATAAAATTTAAAAACTTTCAAATACAACAGTGGATCTTGTTTATGGATGTGTACATAAGTGGTAATAGTATAAAAGGGTCACGGTGGAAGAGCTGAACACCAAATTCTGGAAGGTACTCCCTTTGGGGTGGGTAGAGGCGGATGGGATTGAGGAGGGGCACAGGGGGCTTCAGTGCTAGCTATTGATTTCTTCTTAGGGGAAAAGCCACACATAACTTGCATGCTTGTTTTGATGTCTGGAGCGGAGGAGTCGTGCTTACTTTGGCTTGGCATGACAGGGGTTTTGGCATTTGCTCTGGGACTTGGTATGCCTTGTGCACGCGGGTGTGTGGGAACCACGCTCCCAGACCTCCAGGGACCTCCTCCACATGTGCAAGTGCTGGGCGCTGGATGGGACGCCCATCTCCTAACTTGCTGGCATTTGTGACTGTCGTGATCCTGAGTTGCCCCTGAGGGGCAGGGATGGGAGGTGGCTTGTTCAAACTCTAGCTTTGAGATCAGAACCTGTTCTGTAGTAACATGGCTGGATTAGCTGCCTCTCAGGGAAGAAGGGGACCAGGGGAAAGGAGCACGTTTGGTTTTCTGTTTATCCTTCCTGCTTAAGTTCTCAGAGCACTGCATACACCTGCTTTTGGACATCTGTATGCCCTGTTTGAGGGATGGGTTTTGAGTGCCTGTCAATAGCGGCACTGGAGGCAGAAGCGGAGGGAGCTGTGAGGGGACACATCAGAGTCTATGGTGAAGTGAGAAACTTCTGGGAACCCGAATGGCTTCTGTCTTATTCTGGTGGAGAGACCTGTGGGAGTCCTTGGATTGTGTCCAAGTCTGTTGTCCCCACAGCCATTGGCTCTAGTTTCTGCTGCGGGCCAGGTGGGGGGAGCAGATAAACTGGAGGGGCAGTGAAGGCGGTCAGAGGTGCACAGTTCCCTGTGGCGCTCTCTCCTCCGTCCCCAAGGAGCCAAGCTCGCTTCAACGTGGAGGGTATTTTCTCTGGCCCGTGGGTCACTTGCATTTTTTGGAGCTTGTCTACCGGCATCCTTGAGGAGGGAGCCGCCATGCCTGCAGCTTGAGGTTCATCTGGTGGCCCAGCCTCCAGGAAGGTGCCCGCCTGCCTGTGATGGCGGCTGCCCCCAGACTCGCTCCAGCTGAGGCAGAAAAACGGGAGGAGGGAGCCTGGGGCTGGCTCCAGACACGGCTTTCCCACAAATTCTGGGAAACCTCTGGCAAGTCCCCGGACTTTGGCTTCCTCGTGTGTAAAGTGGAATCGGTGCCTTCAGATTCCTCCCTGATCTAAATGCGAAACAGCATGGTGTCGTGTTTAAAGAGAGGTCTCAAACTGGTGGCTTTGAGCTGCATCTGGCCCTTCGACATCTATAGTTTGGCTTGCACAGTTTTAAAAAATTTTGAATGAATTGCCAATATTTAAAGATTTGGAGATTTCACTCAAAAAGGGAGATTCTACCTTCTCTTGAAAAGCGAGAAGCTGTGGCGGTGGTGGTCCCCGCTCCACAGAACACCGTGGCGGAGATGCACGGCACCTGCCCTGGTGAGGGGCCCACGCCTCCCAGGCTGGCAGTCAGCTGCGGTTGTTTACGTACGCGCCTGACCCTGAAGGTGCTTGAGTGAAAACACAGGCTTTGGAGCCCCCGGACCTTGGGCAAATATACTAACCTCTCTAATCCTCACCTCTAAAGTGGGGCTCTTTCCAGCGCCTTCTCACAGGGTGCTGATGAGGATCTCATGTGACGTGCGTGCTGCAGGGCCTGGCTGTTGTTTATTATCGGTATCATTACCGTTGTTATAACACACGTAACAAGTGGTCCCAGAGGAACTCCGATTGGAACTGGAAGTCTGGCAGCAGTAATGACAGAGGATGAGATTCACGCTCTGCCAGCGAGGTCTGAGGCACGGCTTAATGTGCATGGGAGGGTCGTCTGTGGGAAGGGGCTTTATGGCAGAAGGCGGCCGTCCCAGCAGAGCATTATCTCTGGCGGGGTCTAGGCAGAAGTGACAGTCCGCACGTGCGCAGACAAGGAGGCTGAGCAGGAGAGCGTGAGGGGTCGCGTTCCTGAGTCGCTGGAGGCTCAGGCGGTGGGGGCCCCGAGACTCAGAAGTGCAGCTGTTACGGAAGAGACCTTCTTGGCACCCTCTGGCTGAAGAGGCTGGGACACCAGGGCACTCACACTTAAAAACTCTGCCAGTGTCCCTTACACTGTCCCACCCTGCTCTGCTGCTTCTGTAGACTCACAAAGCCCTCGGAGTAACCCACCCCTTCCCCGACACCCAACTTTCTGCATTCCTTCTACAGCGGAATTAAGATATAGTTCGGGTTTCTGGGGACACAGAGGCTTCGATGACCTTGTCCACAGGCCAGATCCAGACCGAGGGCTTGCTCTGCAGCGGGAAGGGTTTGGATTAGATAGAGGGAAGCACTTCCTCGCAGTGAGGTGGTTGAACATTACATATGTTCCGGTGGGAGACTATACAAGCCAAGCCTCCTCTCTGTGCCTCTCTTCCCATCGACTACCTCAGAGAGGGTGGGATCAGAGGGATAGAGTCCAGAGTTTCTCAGCTGGCAGGTCCTGGTAAACCCCAAGTATCACTCATTTTTTCATTTAAAAATCGGCCCCAGAGGCCAGCCCCGTGGCTTAGCGGTTAAGTGCGCTCGCTCCACTACTGGCGACCTGGGTTCCGATCCCAGGTGCGCACCGACGCACCGCTTCTCCGGCCATGCTGAGGCCACGTCCCACACACAGCAACTAGAAGGACGTGCAACTATGACATACAACTATCTACTGGGGCTTTGGGGGGAAAAAAAGAAAAGGAGGAGGATTGGCAATAGATGTTAGCTCAGAGCCGGTCTTCCTCAGCAAAAAGAGGAGGGTTAGCATGGATGTTAGCTCAGGGCTGATCTTCCTCACACACACACACAAAAATCTGCCCCAGGCAACAAAAGACCCCGTATAGTTAAAGCAATCTTGGAACAGAAGAACAAGGCTGGAGGCATCACAATCCCTGACTTCAAAACATACTACAAAGTAATAGTAATTAAAACAGCATGGTACTGGTACAAAAACAGACTCACAGATCGATGGAACAGAATTGAAAGTCCAGAAATAAAACCTCATATCTATGGGCAGCTAATCTTTGACAAAGGAGCTAAGGACATACAGTGGAGAAAGGAAAGTCTCTTCCATAAATGTTGCTGGGAAAACTGGACAGCCACTTGCAAAAGAATAAAAGTAGACCGTCTTCTTTCACCATACACAAAAATTGACTCAAAATGGATCAAAGACCTGAAGGTGAGACCTGAAACTATAAAACTCCTGGAGGAAAATATAGGTAGTACACTACTTGTCATCAGCCATAAAGGGATCTTTTTGAATTCCATGTCTACTCAGACAAGGGAAACAAAAGAAAAAATAAACAAGTGGGACTTCATCAGATTAAAGAGCTTCAACAAGGGAAATGAAACCAGGATCAAAATGAGTAGAGAACCCCCCAGCTGGGAAAAAATATTTACAAACTGTATATCTGACAAGGGATTAATCTCCATTGTATATAAAGAACTCACACAACTGAATAACAAAAAAACAAACAACTCAATCCAAAAATGGGCAGAGGAAATGAACAGACACTTCTCCAAAGAAGATATACAGATGGCCAATAGGCACATGAAAAGATGCTCAACATCACTAGTCATCAGGGAAACGCAAATCAAAACCACACTAAGATACCATCTTATACCTGTTAGAATGTCTATAATCACCAAGACAAAAAGCAACAAATGCTGGAGAGGCTGTGGAGAAAGGGGAACACTAATCCACTGCTGGTGGGAATGCAAACTGGTGCAGCCTCTATGGAAAACAGTATGGAGAGTCCTCAAAAAATTAAAAATAGAAATACCTTATGATCCAGCTATCCCACTACTGGGTATCTACCCAATGCACCTGAAATCAACAATCCAAAGAGGCTTATGCACCCCTATGTTCATCGCAGCATTATACACTATAGCCAAGACATGGAAGCAACCCAAGTGTCCCTTGACTGATGATTGGATAAAGAAGATGTAGTATACATATACTGTGGAATACTACTCAGCCATAAAAAAGACAAAATCATCCCATTTGCAACAACATGGATGGACCTGGAGGGTATTATGTTAAGTGAAATAAGCCAGAAAGAGAAAGACAAACAGTGCATGATTTCACTCATATGTGGAAGATAAACCAACACAAGGGCAGAGAAAACTGTATTGTGGTTACCAGAGGCAATGGGGGTGAGGGGTGGGCACAAGGGGTGGAGGGATGCACTTATATGGTGACTGATAAACAATAATGTACAACAAAAATTTCACAATAAAGGGGCCGGCTGGGTGGCGCAGGTGGTTGGGTGCCCGCGCTCCGCTGCAGTGGCCCGGGGTTCGCTGGTTTGTATCCTGGGTGCGCACTGACACACCGCTTGGTGGGCCATGCTGTGGCGGCGTCTGATATAAAGTGGAGGAAGATTGGCACGGATGTTAGCCCAGGGCCAGTCTTCCTCAGCAATAAAAGAGGAGGATTGGCAGATGTTAGCACAGGGCTGATCTTCCTCACACACACACACAAAAAATTTCACAATAAAAAAAAAGAAAAAAAAAATCGGCCCCACGCCCACTTGGAATCACCAGGAAAGGGTTCCTTACTTGGCTGGTTTCCTTAGTAAAGTTCAGCTAGGGGCAGAGTGCTGACAGACATAGCAGATGGACTGTCTGAATCCTCTGCCCTACCTGGCATAGCATGGTGTCTCCACTGAGGACCGAGCCAGAGGACACTGAGCCTGAGACAGAGGCCTAGAGAAAGGCAAGAGCTTCTGCTGGTGCTGCTGGAACCAGCTGCTGCTGCTGGAAATGGAGCAGGTCTGAAACGGCCTCACTCTGGCAGGTGTGCCCAACCAGAGTCCCACCTGTTTGGAAGGACGGGCCCCTGCAGGAGGGAGGCTTCACTGATTTCTGCTGTAATCACTACCGGCTGGGCTGAGGTGATGCCCAGCATAACCTAGACAGGGGCTGGGAGACTCTTTGATCTGACTGTTGTGTATTTGCCTGGAAGTGTTTCTGCATCTGATGGGTGGATGGGGGATGTTAGGGGAAGATATCCCACATGGCAGGATGGTTGGGAGTATCTTTGGAAATTCTTGCCTGTTCTGCAGGAATTGGAGGGGCTCATTTGGTTCCAAGCCACCTTGATCTCCCTGGAGATGTTTGGGACCAATCTGCACCCCCTTTTAGATCTCTGGCCTCAGAGCAGACAACTTGCTCACCATTGTAGGCAGGCAGAATTCTCCAGAGGCCCCATTGGTTTAAATCAGTCTTCCTTCAAGACAATCCTTGTGCCCCACTTGAGACACTTCTGGGAGTAGGGGAGTCTCTAGCTTGGCCCCTTGGGCGTGATGCATAAACCAAGATGTACCCCAGCCCCTGCTCCCAGCCCAGCATAAGATCTTGACAATAAATGCCTGACACTCCCTGCCCTAGCATTCGCCGAGCCCCCACTCACTCCCTCTCCTGGCTTTAGCCTAGCTCTTCCCCTCAATTGTGACATCTCCAATCGTGTCCCCAGGCTCCCCCCTCCTCACCCGCAGGCCTACCTGAGGTTCATGTCCCCCTTTATGGCCAGACTGAAGATGTTGGACAGGTTCCCCCCCGGTGAGCAGCCACAAACCAGGATGGCCAACGCCTCAACGTTGTTCAGCCGGAAGACCTTGCCCAGTGCAAAGGCAGTGAGGGGCATGATGCCATACTGTGCCACCAGGGCGATGGCCAGCCCCTTAGGCTTCCAGAAGTGAGCCTTGATCTTGCTGAACTCCATGGTGCAGCCCAGCGAGAACATGACGATGAACAGCATGAGCACAAGGATGACGCTCAGCGCCAGGTCGGTGGGGCGCTTGCCGAAGTTGGGTGGCAGGGTGAAGTTGAGTGGGGCGGATGCATTGTGGGCCTCCATCCTCTTGGGTGGCAGCGGAAGGCCGAGGGATCCAGCACACGTCTTGCTCCTCTGCTGATTCCCTTCCCTGCCTGGTCCTTGCTGGATCCTTCTTCAATCACCTCCCAGGGTGGAGTGTTTCAGGACAAAATGTAGCTCTGGGCAAATAGAAGGATTATGCAACCGGCCTGCTATTTCTCTGGCTGGGGCCCCAGAGGGGAGAGAGCCCAGAGCCTTATCTGCCTGTCTGCCCTGTCTCTCCGGAACTCCACCACCTCTGCTGCCTTCCTGGGTGCCCTGCACACTCCTCTCTTACACATTGCTGCTTCCGGGGCAGGAGGGCTGAGTTCTCTCCTTCGATAGCCACTGAGCACGCCCACAGACATTCTGTTCCTGGGGACCAGTCCAGGTCCAGCCCTTCTTGTGCTCTGCTCAGTCCCTAATGCCTTAGTTTCTCATTCAGGGGAGGGTGCCCTCCCCATGCCCAGCGGTCGCCTTTATCTGCCCCCAAACCCACAGGAGTGAAAAGAGTTGAGTGTTACCTGAGTGAAGGTAGCATATCCCAAGGGGTTGTGGGACAGAGTAGGGGCAGGTGTGTCGCTGGCCTCCAGGAGGCCATGAATCTTCTCCTGGGAGATGAGAGGTGCCCGTGTCCTTCTGGCCTGTGTTGGGGAAACCCCTGTGCCACCCCCAAACCTGGATGGTACAGGTCCCAGGGTAGGGGCACACTCGCCAGCACTCTTACCTCCAGAGGGAAGAGCCTGTGGGATGGCTGAGGGCTCTCAGAAGGCTTTGGGGCTCTTTCTCCAAAAGGCAGCTCTGAGGGAACCCTGGCTGTGGAGGTTTGTTTGTGCCCAGACTCTCCAGCCAGCCGCCTGAGGAGCCCCATCGCTCTGGAAGCTTGCTGAGAAGGAAGCAGGAATGCACGGGCTTTTCTTTTCCGTTTCCTGACTGCTCTACTTTTGCTCTGCGCCTGTGCGTCTCAGACTGGGAGCCCGGCTCTGGCTGGAGCAGCAGAGAGAGAGGGACAGGCCCGCCTGGGGCAGGCACAGCCGTGGATGCATGGCCGTCCTGGGCCTCCCTCCGCCCGTCCCAGCGGCAGGAGTAGTACCTTCAGAGGTGGAACAAGGCAGCAGTCTTCAGAAACACAATCGTCTCGTGGCTGGGTTGGAACCCACGAGGTCTGGGTGGGGTCTCATAGTTTTATATTTGCTAAAACAGGAAATTGGGCTTTCTGTGTGGGACTCCAGAGGGCCAGTTCACTCCAAGGTGTGAACTGCTGTGGGGTAGGGGTGGGGACAGATTTCGGCTTGGTATGAGGAACCACCTGAAAATGAGCACTCTCCAATAATGGCCCCTGGGAGCCTTTGGAATCCTGCATAGATAAGGGTTGGGTGACAGGATCCACACACTGTGCATCATAAGATGCATGAGAAGGCAGCTTCCTGGATTCGTGCAGTGCACAGCCTGCAGGGCTGTATTCCATGGCCCTGAGTGACAACAACTTGAAACTTCTTTCCATCTGAGAGTCTCTGATGTCAATGATTTCCTGGTGCTTGAGTTGATCTGGTCTCAAGGGGAGAGCAGGCAGGGTGCTGGGCACTGGATACTGATGGGGGTGTGTGGAGCTTTGACCAAGTGTGCCTAGAAGGTCAGGGGCAGGCCCAAAGAAGGCTGCTTTCTCTTCCTGGAGCGAATCAGAAGAGGCTCCCTAACAGAGTTGCTAGGGGAGAATTATTATTTTTTTTTATTTTTATTTTTTGGTGAGGAAGATTGGCCCTGAGCTAACATCTGTGCCAATCTTCCTCTGTTTCGTATATGGGATGCTGCCACAGCATGGCTTGATGAGCGGTGCATAGGTCCGCACTGGGGATCCAAACTTGTGAACCCCAGGCCGCCAAAGCAGAGTGCGTGAACTTAACCACTACACCACCGGGCCGGCCCCTAGGGGAGAATTATTGATCATCAACCGAGTGCCAGGCACTGTGGGAGGAGAAAAAACTGTATAATCCATGTTTCTGCCTTCAGGGACCTTATGGTCCATGTGAGACCATAGGGGACCATGTGGTACACAATGCAAACAGAAGCACGTTGGGGTGAAGTCCATGCAGGCTGCCATGTACAGGCAGGCACAGTTGTGCAGGCTGTGTACTGTACAACACTAGAGACACTATCCACACAGACATCCTGTGCAACCATACTTGGGGCCCTGAAGCCAAAGGATGGCATTAATTTTTATACATCTGCCTGATGCCTAAGAGGGTGAGGAGTAATGGATCAGTATCTGTTAAAGATCAGGCTCATAGAGTGTATCTATTGATCAGATTGTGCACATAGAGCAGAGCTCCCATTAACAGACTTGTAAACTGGATACCAAGCCATTTTGTCTCCACCAACTCTCCCTCCTTGCCTCTTCTCAGAAACCCAAAGTCCTACCTCCTACTGTGGACTTTTCCCTTTGGGAAAACACACCTTCTTGTCTTGGCCATGCCTCCCTCCCCACTCTTCTCCTATCCACTCTGTTTGTTCCCAGCAATCTGCCTTTGTAGGGAATGGAAAAATCTCTTCTAGGAAGCGGTCAACCTCCATCCTTTTCTCCGTGTCTCCTCTGCACTTACTCTGATGCCATAAAATTTTGGGAGCTGGAGGATCTTTTGTGTTATATTAATGATAGCTGACAGTTACTGAGCACATATTATGTGACAGACAGTGTGATGTAAATTACATTTCTTGTTTAGTCCGCACAATAGCCTTATGCGGTAAATACGATTACTATTCTTATTTTACAGATCAGGAAAGTAAGGCTCAGAGAGGTTAAGCGATCTGCCCAATTTGCACAGCTATTGAGTGGTGGAATCGTCATTCACACCCAGGTCTGAGAGTGGGGGTATTGACACCCATCCTCACTCTGTGCCCCTCGCTGCTATGCTGTGTTGCTTTGTCGTGTTCCTAATTCCACCTCACCCTATCTCACTAGTTACCCTGCTTTTTGAGACCTGGAAGCTTTGACTGGAAAAGCCCTTGTGATTACATATTTTTTCCAAACTGGACTAGACTGTTTCTTTCACAGGCTGGATACACCAGGCAACACAACACTCAAACAATTTAATAGGAGTAGCGGTGGCCAAGTGAATTTACTTGAGCACTGTAGCTTCAGCTCTAGCAAAACTGGGCTATTTTCCCATATTCTGAAGTGTCATAAAAAGCCTTCAATCAGCCATTGCCCTTGACCCCAAAATTCTACTTGCAGAAAATTATCCTACACAAATACTTGTTTGAGTGCAAAAAGGTTCTATGTAAAGGGATTTTCACTGCAGCGTTGCTTGTAATAGTGAAATATTGGAAACAACCTTCGTGTCTATTAGTAGTGATTGGTTATGGTGCATTTAAAAGAATGTAGCCATTTAAAAAAATGTAATAGTAACTTATACTGTGCAAGTGGCTGTAGAAATTGGCATTTCCCTCTCTTTTCTCGCAAATCATTCAAAAGCAACAACAACAACAACCAAAAAAAAAAAAAAGGAGGGAAAACCCTACAGACAATATTTTTTGGTGAAACTAGAGGACAAATATAATTTGCAGACTCCAAAATATGTGGAAGGGCTGCCAAAGTGCCTGATATCAGGCAGAAATCACAAAAAAGAAAGTGAAGGGGAGAGGGGGCAGATGTGAGAACGCTCCAGAAATATACAAAAGTGGCACCCCTTCTTTGCAACAGCAGTTATGGGGGCTGGGGTGAGCCAGGCTGACGGCAGAGCCATTTTAGACCCCGAAATGTATAGGTTCATACAACCAACAGAAGTGCGTGTTCCACTTGCCTATTGCCGCATAACAAACTTAGTGACTTCATCATGATCCAACACCAACTGAGTATTATCTTTCACAATTCTGGGATGTGACAGGCTCAGCTCGTGGCTTTTGCCTGGAGTTCCTCATACAGTTGCCGTCAGATGGTGGCCGAGGATGAGTCGTTTGAAGTCTTCTACACTGACACATCTGGCTCCTCAGGTTGTCAGGCGTCTGTCTCTCCACGTGGCCTCTCCATGTGACCAGCTTGGGTTTCCTGAGGGCGTGGTGGTCTCAAGAAAGACAGACTTTTTACGCGGTAACTGACTTCCCCCAGAGTAATTGCTCCAAGTGGCCTGGACCAAAGCTCCCAAGGCATCTTATGCGCTAATTCTATTTGTCAAACAAGTTACTAAGACGTCCCAGATTCGAGGGATGGGAGGAGTAGATTCCACCTCTGAATGGGTAGAGTAGCAAAGAATTTGTGGCCATTTTTAATCCTCCACATGGGGCTACCCAAAGAATCACATGGGCGAGCAGCAGTCGTAGGAAGCAGCCTGTGTCCGTGGCTGATGGTGGTGGGGAAGCCAGCTAGCCTGGAAGGCTGCCCTGGCCCCCTCTGCGGGAGCCTCGTGCAAGCAACTAGCCCATTCGATGATGAGTAATACACAGCATCAAATTAAACCCACTAAAGTAAAAGAGGAAAAGAGTAGCAAAAGTTTCTAATAATTGAAAACACTCACCAGGAAAACATTGCCACAGAACGGACAAACCAAGTAAGAAAATAAATGCTTTTGAAATGCAAAGATAAACTCTGTGAAAGATATTATTGACTAAAACTGAGTAGAAGAGGAAAGGAAGGGAAGAAGAGAAAATGTGCTTATTTTTTCATTATTCATAGTAAGGAATTAATAGACGTTGGTTAAATAATAGAAAACTAGAGGTATTTTTTGAAGTTTTCACGATAAAAGCAAAAACTAGAGCAAAAACAAAAACCTTCTGAAATTTGAGAATTACTCACAGCCACGAAGACAAAAGATTACTTAGTGAAACCTTTTTAAAAACTACAAAAACAGAAAGTATAATATAATATTAATATGATAAAACTAAGACTAACCTATGTGACATATCAATAAATGTTGAAATAGGCTTACTCACCTATTAAAAGAAAAAAATATTCAGACTGCTCCCTAGGCAAAACCCAACTTTATACTGTAATCAAGGGCCAGTCCCGTGGCTTAGCAGTTATGTGCGTGCGCTCCGTTGCTGGCAGCCTGGGTTTGGATCCCGGGCGCGCACCGATGCACCGCTTCTCTGGCCACGCTGAGGCCGTGTCCCACATACAGCAACTAGAAGGATGTGCAGCTATGACGTACAACTATCTACTGGGGCTTTGGGGGGAAAATAAATAAATAAATAAAATTATACTGTAATCAAGCAAATGGCCCATCAGAGACAAAGTGTTTCCGGAGAGGTTGAAAATAAAAGTATGTTCAAAGGTATATAAGGCAAATACAAAGAAAAGAAAGCATAGGTCATAATCTTAATATTACATAAAACGAAGATGAAGAAAGGCACTTTATAGTGCTCAAAGATGTGATTGACAATGAAGACATAACAGTTATGAATATCTATGTACCAAATAACAAAGCACAATATTCATCAAGCTAAAATTACAGGAGATACGGGGAAAAAAAGACGAGCAAACAAATAGTAGGAGGCTTTAATTCACCTGTCTCAATCAGTGATAGATCATCTGGAAAAAATAAATTAGAATATAGACCAGAATAGTATATTTAGAGATGGAGATATAGTTTCACAATTTCTTATCCAAAACCTTCCATAATTTTTCAAAGTTTGGGAAGGTGATATAGTATATGTACTGTATATTATATGACATCCCAATTGGGGACTGAGGCAGTACTATAATCAAACAAATTGATATTTCTGCAATGAGTCCTGTGATGGGGTAAATAAAGACTATGAACAGCCTCACCCCGGTTCAGAATAGGGTTTGTTGTCAAAGGAATTACAAAAACACTTTTAGATTTCAGAACATTTTGGATTCGGAAATTGCAGAGTTGGAAAGGTGAATCTGCATTTGATTCCACATAGGGAAAATTTTTAACTTGTAACTGTCTGAGAAAGGAATGAAGTATCTTTGAAGTGCCTGTCACTAGGGCTGAGGCGGGTGGGAGGAGTTCAAGCAGAGATGACCATTTTTCGGGGGACTGAGTATCAGGTGGGGATCTGGGCAAGGAGATGAACAAGTTATTTTCTTGCCTGAGATTCTAGGGTTAGACTAGTTGGCAGAGGGGATAGGTTAGTGAAAGGAGGATGAACAGAAGAGGTTCACACGGTCCTAAGCATGGCCTGTTAGTTATAAGTCTGTTGATATTGAAGCAAAATAGTATCTGTTCAGTGTTCTAACATGTGGTTGGGAAATGTGTACACAAGCTTCTAAATCAGCAAAGATGGCAAGCACTACCTTTCATACACTCTCAGAGGATTGATCCCATTCCAAAATAAATATAAAATATGCTGGAAGGTGGGGTTTTGGAAGAACGGCTAGCTTGTCCTCGCACATTCTATGGCTGGAGACGGTGATAACGTTCCTGGAATACGCCCGAACTCTTTCTGTTACACAAAACACATTTGTAAATGTCTGAATTCGATGCTGGGGGCCTCAGCCGGTTTTCAGGTGGCCACAGTGAGACCGATAATAGGGAACTTGGCCCATCTGTGAGAGCTGATAGGTCAGGTCGATGCTGGCCAGAGGAGGCCGTGGTGGGTGGAGGTCATTAGGATTTTGATGGACCATGATTGTTTGACCTGATGATTATGAGATAGAACTGGGGGATGAGGAAGACTACTCCCAGTGTCTTACAACTTTTGCTGAAGAAGTCCTTTAATTATCCCCCTGGAATCACTCAGGCTGTGGTTACTGCCCCACTCTTGATTCTTCCTACATCCCTCAGCCTGGAAAATGGTGAGCCCGGAGGAGTGGAGGTCAGCGTCACCTCTGAAGCACTCCTTACCTGCCTGTAAACGTAAGCAAATATTCCGCGATCAGGAGAGAGCAAAGGGCATGGGAGACGAAACTCCCCAGGGCAGAGAGCCACAGGACTCCCAGGGTCGGGAGGACATTATCACATTGATTTTTTTTCAGCTTAAACAAAATTACACAAGTCACACAGGATGTTTTAGAGTAGACAGAAAATAAAGATAAGCGCAAAGAACAAAACAAAAATCTCACCACCCAACGTCAAGCACAGCTAATATTTGAGTCTGATGGTTTCCAACTGGGTTCCTGGAGGACCCAGGATTCTGTGGAGGTGATTCTAAGACTCTGCAAATGCTATTAGAATTTAATCCAAGAAGGATAAAAGATTTGGACCATATAAAAGTTGCGATAAGCAAATGTGCAGGTGAGCTTGGATGAGAAATAACCTCATGGAGACTCCCCCCCGCCCCCCCACAGGACTATGTGAGTCTCTCTCTTCCAGCCTTGAACCCACCCCTCCTGCTGTTCCTGGGCGTTTATTTGCACTTGTCATCAATGTGCCTCGGCCGGCAGGCTGGAGCCCTGCAGCCCCGCTGGTGTACCCGTGGGAAATCATACAGGAGCCCACACGAAGGCAGCTCACGGTGTGGTTCTGGGTTACGGACCCCGAAGGCTTAGAGCCTTCCCTTCCGCACACGTACCTCCACCTCAAAGGGAGGTCAGGGGCTGTGCAACAAGAACTGAATTTGTGACAGATCGTGGTGCCATTACATCATGTAATGGATCATTTCAGCGCTGGTCCTTTATTTTTATTATTGAGGTATGGTAAATATCTTTTGACAGAAATACCTTTTAATGAGTGGCAGGATAATAAGGCCAAATATTACCTTTCCCCTTCCCCAATCCCACACTATTCTGCATCCTGTGGCCCCTCCCCTGCCTGGCCGGTAAGTTCTGAGGCCTTTAGTGGAGAATATCAGAAATGAGGAGAGAAAGCAGCATGTGGAGACTCAGCTTGTTATTTGAAACTTAAAGCAGAGAAGAGTCTTGACTGCTTTCAAGACCAAGGTCTAAACAAGTTTCAGAAGATCTGGGAGGGGGAGGAAAGAGAATTAGAGAGGAAGCCAGAGAGAAATGAAGCCCCTCAGAAAGGGCTTGCACCCTGTCACCACAATCTTCCTCAGGGTCACGACCCCAGGTTGGGGACGGTCACTTGAGTAAATCTGAGGGCTCTGAGAGCAGAGAGGACCTGTGCTCCTTCCCAGATGGAGCCTGGGGGGAGTCCTGAGATCTAGAGTCCCCTGCTGTGGCCAGCAGCAGTCGTGTGGAGATGGCAGGATGGCGCATCTGGGCAGAGACGACCCATGCTGGTGAATCTCTCCTTTCTGAGACTCCTGAGGCCCAAAGGGCACGTGACCAGCTGGGTCTCAAGGGACTTCATGGCTCGGATAAGGGAAAGCAGGGTGCATGGACAGACAGTGATTGGGGAAGGAGTGTTCTGGGCAGAGGGAACAGCAAGTGGAGAGGGTCTGGGCTGCGGGTCTGTTTGGTAGGCTTGGAGGCAGCAAAAAGGATTGGCCAGTAAAGCAGCCAAGGGAGGGAGCGAGTAGTAGGTGATGAGGAAAGAGAAGAAGCCAAAGCCAGATTGTGCTAATGCTTGTCAGACGTGGAAGGGATCCTCGATTTTGTTCTCAGAGCGGTGGGAAATCACTGAAGGTCTTAAAAAGGGAAGTGACATGATGTGACTGCTCTGTGGAAAAAGGCCTTCCGGAGAGCAAGAGCGGAAGCAGGCGACTATTGCAATCATCCAGACTAGAGATGAAGGCTGCTTAGACTGTCGCTGGGCTGTCCGCTATGGAGGCCACTAGCCACATGCTGGCTGTAAGTACTTGAAATGTGGCTAGTCTAAATTGAGATGTGCTGTTAGTATGAAATACACCCTGAATTTCAAAAACTTACTACAAAAATAAGAAAATAAAATATCACTGATAATTTTTTAAAAATATTGATTACATGTTGACGTGATAATATTTTGATGATGTTGGGTTAAATAAAATACATTATTAAAGTTAATCTGACCTGCTTCAGTTTACTTTTTTTTTTCTTTTTGAGGAAGATCAGCCCTGAGCTAACATCCGTGCCAATCCTCTTTTTGCTGAGGAAGACTGGCCCTGAGCTAACATCTATTGCCGATCCTCCTCCTTTTTTTCCCTTTTCCCACCCAAAGCCCCAGTAGATAGTTGTATGTCATAGTTGCATATCCTTCTAGTTGCTGTATGTGGGACGCGGCCTCAGCATGGCGGGAGAAGCGGTGCGTCAGCGCGCACCTGGCATCCGAACTGGGGACGCCAGTAGCAGAGCGCACGCACTTAACTGCTAAGCCACGGGGCTGACCCCCATTTTACTTTTTAAGTCTGGCTTCTAGAAAATCTAAAATTACATATGTGGCTTGCATTTGTGGCTCACATTATATTTCTATGAGGCAGCACTGAACTGGAGCGTGAACTGGAGTGGTAAGAAATGATTGGATTCTGCGTCGATTCTGAAAGTAGGGCTGACGAAAAGGTGAGAGGTAAGAAGCGAGGGCTGAGCAGCCGGTTTATTGGTGGTGCCATTTACAGAGATGAGGGACACTGAGGAAGGAACAGGTTTGGGGAGGGGAAATTAACGAATAAATTTTGGAAATGTTGAGGGAGAGGTCTCTGTCACCCAAGGAGTTAAATATGAGGTTGGAATGTAGAGGAAAAGTCAGGACACATTTGGAAGTCATCAGTGTTTGGACGGGATTCTTAGCACTGGGACTGTAGGAGATGAACATAGGTTCAGGAGAAGAGCTCCGAGGTCAGAGCCCTGAGGCATCTCAGTGTTTAGAGTTAGGGAAAAGGAGGACAATCCAGCAAGGAAGACTGAGAATGATAGTGAGAGTGTGGTGTCAAAACTTCCTGAAGGCTCACCGCCTGGAACATCAGACATGAAATCAGGCTGCCTGCTGGAGGCTGGCTCCCAAGGGAAGGAAGCAGGGAAAGGCTGAACTCATTCCTTGGCTCCTTATCTCAAGCTCACCCTTCAGATCAGTCACAATACATCCTCAGGGGAGAGTGAATGAGGGGAGGCTGGGCCAGGAGAATTACACCAAAGCCAAGGGATGGAGATGCCCCCATACCTACCTTTTCCTTTCTCTCTGAGAATCCAAGGATTGGCCGAACTGAGTCAGTTTGACCCCACAACCAACAGGTCTCCTTGAATTGAGTTTCACCCTCAGCATAATCTTCCCAAAGCACGGCTCTTCCACAGCATGCACGCGCGCGCGCGTGCGCACGCGCACTCACACACACATACACCATTTAACAGCCCTCCATGTCCCACAGGATTAAAATCCGAACTCTTTAGCAAGATATCCAAGGCCTTCCATGATCTGATGACATTTGTGAATCCTCCCCATCCTGTAGGGGCTCAGCTCTCCTGGAGGGAGTATCTTCTTCCCCCTGAATGTTGTCCCATTTGTGTGTACTCAGTGAACCTGCTCAATCAAGATCTGGGGACCTCTCGGGACACTTTCTGTATATTCTTCAGGTCTTCATTTCCCTGCGTGGCTTCCTCCCAGATGGAAAGCTCCAGGGGGACAAGAGCAGAGACGGGTGTGGTGGACCAGCTGGGCAGCTCTGGGCCACTCAACTGTAGTGGTCAGTTTTCAGGTTTTGATCTCCCCAGAAGCCACCCCTGCCTGCTGTGGGCACAGGACCCAGGTTTACAAAACTAAATTGTGGGTGAAGGATGCAAAGGTAAGATGGGTTCCCGTCTGTGGGAGTAGTGTTTTCTCGGTGTTGGAGGTGGCAGACCAGCCCTGAGCCCTGCTGGTTCTGTTTATTCCAAGTCTGATCTGATCCTCCAGCCTCCTATGAATTCTGTGAGAACCCCTCTCTTCTTTCAACAACACCCCTTTTTTTAAAAACCAGCAAAGTTGGTGTCTGTTGTTTTCAACCAGAAACTCTGACTCATACAAGATGCAAAAACCTTGTTGGATTGGATTCCTCTTGGTGGTGAGGGGTAGGAGTGGAGAGATACAGTATACAGGGCCTTGGAAATCATTGTCAAGGTTCTCTTTCTTGATTTGGGCGATACATACTTAGGTATATATTTTATTTTATATGTATATATATATATATATGCATTACTTAGATGTAGAAAACATTTTATAATAAATATAAGCATTTGAAAAATCACTGGAATGAATTGGAAATCCAGTGCCAGTTAACTCAGGTTTCCACATGCAACTCTTTTCACATCCGGGGAAAGGTAAATTGGTCCTGCTTTCATTGATTTAACACTCTGGATCAGGAACAAAAAACAGTTCTTGGTAGCACCAAACTGGATCTAGTATTTTTGTGACCTGGAATGTAACCTGTTCAGTGCAACGCTGGGTCACACTATGAGCCCTGGCAGGGCTTTGAAGTCAGCTGACACTCTGAAATCAAATAATCATGGCATAGTGTTATCAGTAAGGCCTGATTTATTATCTACATTTTAAATCCTTAAGTTTGCCTCTAAAAAAGTTGCCCAATTAAGAAAATAGCAAAAGAATACAAGAAATACAGGAAAGTGGAAGCATTTTGCTGCCAAAGTCAGAAAAAGAATTTGTAAGCATTTTTGGGCATTGTTTTATATCTATATGCTTGTAAATGATCTCTTTCCTTGGTTAAGCGTGAATGGTTAGAGCTTTATGTGAGTACATGTAGGAAATTCCTTATTTGAACATAAGGAATTATATAATTCCTATTTTTATTACATGGAGCATCCCTACTCCAACTAGACATACGTTAGAACGGGTTTGAAGGGACCCCAAGTTATTATCAGCTGCCCAGGAACCCAAATATCTCCATCTGATTTTGGGAAGGAGTGCGGGTTAGTCCATCTTTACATTCCTTTTTTTTTTTTTTTGAGGAAGATTAGCCTTGAGCTAACATCTGTTGCTGATCCTCCTCTTTTTTCTGAGGAAGATTGGCTCTGGGCTAACATCCGTGCCCATCTTCCTCTACTTTATATGGGACACCGCCACAGCATGGCTTGAAAGGCGGTGCCCCGGTCTGCGCCCAGCATTCGAACCCTCAAACCTGCGACCCTTGGGCCGCCGAAGCGGAGCGCGCAAACTTA
This sequence comes from Diceros bicornis minor, assembly GCF_020826845.1. Taxonomy (NCBI): domain Eukaryota; kingdom Metazoa; phylum Chordata; class Mammalia; order Perissodactyla; family Rhinocerotidae; genus Diceros; species Diceros bicornis. Next base: position 18,236,779 of record NC_080763.1, read on the forward strand.
ACCGCTTCGCCACTGGGCCAGCCCCCATCTTTACATTTCTTGTTAAGTAAATGATTGCACAATGGCAATTGTATTACAATATATAAATGTATCAAATCAACATGTTGTACACCTTAAAGTTACATGATGTTACATGTCAATTATATCTCAGTAAAAAAAATGCTTTGTGTGGGGTACATCACATTCTGCGTTTACCAAAAAAAAAAAAAAAATCAAACCAATGTACAAAATCTCAGCCACCTTCACCAATTCTGCCACCAGATGGCAGCAAGTCACCTTTGATGGGCTTGCCCTACACCTAGGCACTGCTGGGGGATGAGGGCGGGGGAGTAAATAGAGGTGTGGGTAGAGGCCATGGAAAGGGTAGGGATGGCGTTTTGATATGGAGAATCCTTCATGGAAAAGGGGAATAACCTGCCAGAAGTATAACTCAGCTTTGCACAATTCACAGCTCTTACAGCGCGGTGTATAAACAACTTTCTTGTTAACATGATTTAAGACTATTTTTCTACACATCCATATTTCCTCTTGATCTTTCATCCACAGCAGTTCTAAATTATATAAGCTTCTCTTGCTTTCATGGCCTAAATTTTCTCTTCCAAACTCTGACACTTCTAATTGGTTCATAAAAAGACATTTAAGAATACGAAGTCTCTTCCTTCCCCATTTTAGGAGCACCTATAACATTTATTGAGGACCTACTTTGTGCCAGGCATTTTACATATCAAGTCCCTTTTAGTTCTCACACAGTCCTGTGAAATAATTACTATCAACCCCATTTTACAAATGAGAATCCTGAGGTGCAGGGAGAGAAAAAATTGGTCCCATAATAAGTCAGTGGCAGAGTGAGGGTCTGAACCCCGAATCTGTTGGCCTCCACACTCATGCCTGTATCATGGAGTTTCTCCACATCGACACTCTTAACACTTTGGGCTGGATAATTCTTTGTTGGGGGTGGGGCACAGGCCTTTACCCTGGTTGTTGCAGGAAGTTTAGCAGCATCGCTGGCCTCTACCCACTAGATGCCAGGAGCACCCCTCTCCTGCTTCTGACAACCAACAATGCCTGCATACCCTGCCAAATGACCCCTGGGAGGCAAAACCGTCACCACTTGAGAGCCAATGATGTATCGGAAGCTTTGGCTGGGCTTCTGGGTGCTGCAGACCAGTGCTGCCAGGAGACTGGCAGGCGTTGGCCTTTCAGGAGTCCTGCTCTGGCCCCCTTCCAGCAGCTGCCTTCCCTACAGGGTGGGGAGTCCAGGCGCCGAGGGGACATGCCTACCTGGAGAAACCCCACCTTTGTGAACCATATTCTGTTTTCCAGGGTCTACGTGGGCTTACTGCCAGTTGTCCTGGCTGATGGAGTGGGCACTCCTACCCCTGAGGGATGGCCCAGGGTGTCTACAGAGGCGGGAGGGAGGTGGAAGCAGCTGGACGTGCAAACTAGGTTGTTTGGACACTAATGTGCATGCAAGGCCCCTTCGATGGGGGATGCTGTTGGGAGTGGGAAGAGATGGATGGTGGGCTATGGGCAGGGTCCTCCATTTGTATTGTGACTCACCTGCAGATATTAGGAGGACCTGCTCCAGACCCCGGCTGCTGGTGTACCTGGTGGAAGATGTGGTCATAGGTCACACATTTTTTCACGTCAGTTTGAAGACCTCAGAATCGCCATATTTGCCGACATAGAAAGGCTCTTACGGCTCCAGGCTGTCTCCTGACTCACATTTTCTGTAGAGACATTTTCACTATATTTATTTCTCACTTGGTGGTCAATTCCCACAAAGAAACAGTTACCATTTTCTCCTGGAAAAGCAGAAAGAAGTCAAACCAGTGAAGGCACACAGAGAGGTGGGGCTCCTCCAGGCTCTGTGACCCGCAGAGGGGTCCTCACCCACAGCAGCCTCCTAGTGGGTAGAGTCAGCTCTGCAGAGGAGTCAAAATCAGGGCCCCCACCTTCCAAAAAAATGGAGCTATCTTTACTATTTTTACTTGAGGAATTCACATTGAAATGACCTCCAGGTATTACTTGGTCACAAGTAATATAGGTGTGAAAGTGTTTTAACATTTGGGATTACTTAAAGCACAAAGTCTATCCATAATCCCCATTAATGGATCTTTAAAATGTTGTTTTCAGTTATTTTTTTTTTTTACTGAGGTATAATTGACGTACAACATTTTATTAGTTTCAGGTGTACAACATAATGATTCTATATTTGTATATATTGTGAAATGATCACCACATTGTCTAGTTACATAGTGATGTACTTTTTCTTGTGATGAGAACTTTTAAGATTTACTCTCTTAACAATTTTCAAATATTCAATAGAATATTATTAACTATAGTCCCCATGCTGTACATTACATCCTCATGACGTTTATTTTGTAACTGAAAGTTTGTACCTTTTGACCTCCTGCCCACCACGCCCTGCCTCTGGCAACCACCAATCCATTCTCTGAATCTATGAGCTGTTTTCAGGTTTTTTTTTAACATTATAAATAAAACATGTCTGTAAGTGGCGGACTGGTTATTCACTTGTAGTACATCCACCTGCTGGAACCCAAGGCAACCGTTACAACCAGTTGCATGCTTAAAAAGATGAGCTAAGAGGGGCCGGCCCGGTGGCGCAAGCGGTTAAGTGCGCGTGCTCCGCTGCGGCGGCCCGGGGTTCGCTGGTTCGGATCCCGGGCGCGCACCGAAGTACTGCTTGGTAAGCCATGCTGTGGTGGCGTCCCATATAAAGTGGAGGAAGATGGGCACCGATGTTAGCCCAGGGCCGTCTTCCTCAGCCAAAAAAAAAGAGGAAGATTGGCGGATGTTAGCTCAGGGCTGATCTCCTCACAAAAAAAAAAAAAAAAAAGATGAGCTAAGATTCATTTCTTCACTTAACAAATATATTCTGAGCACATAGTATGTATTGGTGCCGGCTTAGGCACTAGATAATAAAAATACGTGTTTTAACTCGCAAAGATGTCCATAACAGAACATTGAATTAAAAAAACCAGCTCAGGGGCCGGCAGGCGGCACAGCAGTTAAGTTCACGCGCTCCGCTTCAGGGGCCTGGGGTTCGCAGGTTCAGATCCTGGGCGCACACAGACGCACCGCTTGTCAAGCCATGCTGTGGCGGCGTCCCATATAAAGTGGAGGAGGATGGGTACGGATGTTAGCCCAGGGCCAGTCTTCCTCAGCAAAAAAAAGAGGAGGATTGGCATTGGATGTTAGCTCAGGGCTGATCTTCCTCACACACACTCACACACAAAACGAAAAACCAGCTCACAGTGTATAATACAATCACATACATGCTATCATGTATTTATATAAATGTAATAGTAACCATTTACTGAATGCTGAGATCATTATGCTGGAAATATGAGGCTAAGCACCCAGACATGATAATTTCATTTAATCCTCACGTCTATGAGGTAGGCATTATCCTCATTTTACAAAAGGAATAGTTGAGGCTTTAGGAGGTTAAGAAACATGGCAAAGGTCATACACACAACCGTAAGCTGCAGAGTTGGGATCAACTCGGACCACAGAGCCCAAGATCTCTGCCACTTTGCTTTATGGCTTTTCCAAAAACGTTTACACTGATGTAAGACGATACGGTGAGACTGTCGAAAGAAGTAACCTGTGCTCTTTAGGATTATGGGCAAATTGCAGAGATTACACTTTCTAGTTTCTATATTTTTAAATGAATTATGTAGTAAGTTTTTCAAGTTCCAGAAAGAAATTTGGGATTTTGATTAAGATTGCCTTTAATTTATAGAATACTGCGGGTAGAATTACCATCTACATAATATTTAGATTCCTATTTAGGATTATGGCAAATCTTTCCATATGTATTCAAGTTATTTCTGCCCTGCCCTTAAATTAAGTGTGGTAATTTTAAATGCACAGATCTTGCACCTTCCTGTTCAATTTAATCCCAGGTGTTTCATAGTTTTGGTTGGTACTTTAAAATGGACTTGGCCTCCAGTGTCCTCTTCTAACTGGACATTTCTGTTCCATGTCAAAATAACCGATTCCTGGGTGTTAATTTCCTATTCAGTCACTGTATCAAACCATCTTAGTTTTTTATTTAGGTGAAATCCATATAACATAAAATTAACCATTTTAAAGCGAACAGTTTAGTGACATTTAGTTCACTTACACTATTGTGCAATCTCCACTTCTGTCTAGTTCCAAAATATTTAATTACCCCTTAATAAAACCCCGTGCTCATTAAGCTGTAATTCCCCATGAGCCATCTTATTGTTTTGAATTGATTTTTAGAAACCGGGGCTGTGAAACCCATGGATATCATCGGGCCACGGGGCATTGCCACCCGGTGGAGGTGGTTATGATGGCGCAGTGACGAGGCAGGCTGTGGATCTCCCTGTCTCCTAAATTGTGGGAAACTCCACAGACGTGGGATTTTTCCTTTGCAGAATCTCACTCAGATTTCAACCTTCCTGCTTGCAGCTAGCCCTCCCCACTTCCAAGACAAAGCTGAGGCCTTGCTGACTTGCTTCCTGGCTCCTTGCTTCTTCTCCTGTTGGGACTAACCCTTCTGATTCCCTGGAGTTTGCATGGAAAGCCCTGGACACGTGTTTTGGAATGAGCCAGGTAGGGAAATGAAATGGGTCTAAGGTTTCTCCAAGTCTTAGACACATCTGTACCCCCATTCTCAGCCTGCTTGAAAATAAATAGTTCAAGATATTCACACTGAAATGACCCTCAGACCTCCTTTGGCGGGTCACAAGCCTGGGTCCTCCTGCCAAGGATAATTGGTGCTTCCGCACGGCTGGAGCTGAGCTACGTGCGGGCAGGGCTGGCCAAGAAGCCCCGGGGGCCTGGGTGGAGGTGGAGGGGGGAGTGAGGGCAAATGCCCCAGAAAGTGGGTTTGATTTGTGATTATGGACACTCAGGGACATTTGCATAATATATGCATATTATGTGTACAAACTGAAATTAATTCTTAGGCAAATTTCCCACATTCTTTAAAAAAATTTGTATTTAATGACACGAGTAATACATGAAAACCTTCCCAATGTTTTTTACTGTTATTATAAATCTGTTTTCTATTCCATTTTCCATGTCTGTCACTGGGTCAAGGGTTGCTCTGCGTGTGTGTGTGTGTGTGTGTGTGTGTGTGTGTATGTATTGATTTGGGTGAGTGCCTGTGCTAGGCACTAAGGATATTAAAGACAATGTCTTCAATAACCTCCCATTAGGGAGGACTAGAAACCCAACTCCATTGGCCCTCCACCTCTATCCCATGTGGCTTCTTCTCTCTTTCTTCACGTGCAGCCACGGCTGGGGTTGTGGGACTGGATTAGTTATATCTAACAGAGATGAGATGTGGGGTGAAGTGGGCTCACAAATTTTCCTATTTTTTGCTGATTTAATAATTGTGGTGTTGGTTAATGTGTTCCTCTGTCCCCTGTGTTTTTATAAATTGGATCTGGGAAGTTAGATTTGAAGTTAGGTCCGTTTTAGGGATTTTTGTTGGTTTCTTTTTTGTTCTTTCTTTTGCAAGACTATCTCATAGGTGGTGATGTACACCTCCAGTGAGAGGTATATAAAGTCTGATTCTTTTTTTTTGTGATATTATCAGCCATTGACGATCTTTGCTAAGTAGATTCATGTATCCATTGAGAGTTGCAGAAGTGATTATATTCTAATTCTATCAATGTTTCTTTATTGATTAGCTAGAGTAATCTGATAAAGAGAACTTCCCTTAATCAACTAGTTAGTTACCTTAGGTATAAATGTTATAGGAAGGGTGGGATGAAAACCTTACTCTTTCCATTTCTTTACCAGTTTTGAAGATAATAAGTTGGTTGCCTAGCATCTTTCAAAGGTCACCAATGATTTTCTTAATATCATTATAAAATCATGAATTAAATACACTCGATGTGTCTTAATCCTACAGTTATTATCTTTATCAGTGGTCAAATTGTCCCATCTTTGGCCAGTGGGAATTTATTCAGGTTGGCCCCTGAGTCTCTTTGACACAATCTTGGTAGTCTTTGAGAGTTTCCTTGCTATCTGGTATCGTAAGATATTTCAGATTTTTCCTGTACATTTCCTGCCTCAGAACTGGAATCAGCCATTTCTCAAGAGTTCTGGCTCCTTTTAATGGGAATGATATTTAGAAACCACAATCTGTGTGCTTGGGTGCTCATTACCAATGAGTTGGTCATTATTGCTAGGCCCTTTGAGTGGACAGAGCTAGAAAACATGAGTGTGCATATGTATATATTTACAGATAAAATTAATATTTCAGACTTTTTTATACAACCTCATTAATCTTGCATCAGTGTCACCTTTTGACCACACCCCAAATTTTGGTTTTCAACACTACCAACAAATTACTTATTTGGTTTATTCCACATTACACACACACCAGTATTTAGAATATGAATGCCAACACACATACCAACATTATGAATACTGAAAACCATTTAAGAGGGTTTTTGTTTTGGTATACATTTTTTTTTTTGTCCTTAGGGTATATCCCACTAGGGATTTACAAATTTCTGTATTTTACAATCTCTTGGAATGGTTCTTCTCTGTGTGGTTATGCTTCCAACTGAATACATAGTTGGGTTTGTTTGTAACATTTAACTTTTGATTTTTAGGTATTACTCTATAAGCATATTTTTGTTTTTATATATTATATAAATTATAAATTATATAAATATATTGTATAATTGCAAAGTCAAATAATATAAACAAAGGTACAGTCAAAGGAGTCCATCTTATATCCCTATCCTTTCAGCTCCATTTCCTCTATCCCTCATAGGTAATCATTTAAAAAAATATTATCATTTATCCTTCCATTAAAAATGAATATACAAGTATATGCATTTATATTCTACTCTCATTTCAAGATATGGTGGCATACTAGGTTTACTTTTCTCCAATTCTCTTTTTTCCCCTTTAACACCATATCCTAGAGATTACTACATAATATTATAGAGATATTTTTATTCCTTTTTACAGCTGTATAGTGTTACATCATGTGGATATACCATAGTTTATTCAAGTAGTCCCTTGTTGATGAACATCTCCACCCCTACCCTTTTGTTATTACAGATAATGTTGCAACAAATAGACTTGCGCATATGTCTTTTCATATTTTTGCCAGACTATCTTTGAGATAGATTTCTAGAAGTGGTATTATTGGATCAAATGGTTAAATATACATGTAATTTTATTAAATATTGTCAAATTTCCCTGCATTGGAATTGTACCATTTTTCATTCTCACTAACATTGGATGAGAGTGCCCATTTCCGCATAGCCTCACCAACAGAGCAGGTTGTTGTGGCAGAGCGCAATTTTCAAATGTGGCTGCAACAATATCCCCATCTCATGTGCTCTTCTAAAACCCATTCCTTCCTTAAGAGATGAAGTCTAAGTCTCTTCCCTTCAAACTGTGTGGGTCTTTGTAACTACCATGGCCGACAGAGTATGGTGGAAATGATGCTATATGACTTCTAAGGCTGGTTCATAAAAATGCCATGAAATTCTATTGGTGTGTTTCTTCATATTTTTCCTTGCAAATGCTATAGTTTCTCCTTCGTTAAAGTGGTTGCTGTATTTTGATAACTTTATATTGTCATGGTGAATTATAGGCTTTATCATTATAAAATGCCCCTCTTTGTCTCTCTTAATGTCACACCTATTTTTTTTTTGGATTTATATATTCCTGGCATACTTTCATCCATTGAAAAATTGTCGACCTATCTGAATCTCTTTGTTTTAGGTGTGTCTCTTGTACATAGCATAGGTTTTCATTTTGCTTTCTTGGCTGATCTGAAAATGTTTTCCTTTTTTTCTTTTGGTGAGAAAGATTGGCCCTGAGCCAACATCTGCTGCCTATCTTCCTCTTTTTTTTTTTTTTTTTGGTGAGGAAGATCAGCCCTGAGCTAATGTCCGATGCTGATCCTCCTCTTTCTTTTTTTTTTTTTTTTGCCGAGGAAGATTGACCCTGAGCTAACATCTGTGCCCATCTTCCTCTACTTTATATGGGACGCCGCCACAGCATGGCTTGACAAGTGGTGCGACGGTGTGCGCCTGGGATCTGAACTCACGAACCCTGGGCCGCCGAAGTGGAGCGCGCACACTTAACCACTTGAGCCACCGGGCTGGCCCCCAATCTTCCTCTTTTACCTTGGGGAAGATTGTCCCTGAGCTAACATCTGTGCCAGTCATCCTCTATGTTTTGTACATGGGACGCCACCACAGCACGGTTGGATGAGCGGTGTTTAGGCCCAAACCTGCGAACCCTGGGCTGCCAAAACAGAGTGCGCGAACTTAACCACTATATTACCAGGCCGGCCTCAAAAACTTTTTCCTTTTAATAGGTGAGTTAAACATATTTACCCTATTGATATGATAAGTATGTTGGGCTCATTTCTGTCATATTATTATGGCGTACGTCGTATATCTCCTTTGTCTTTCTTATACCTTGTCATGTATCTTTCACTATGTGGACTTTTTCATTCTTTCTCTCAATATAGCTTTTAGTATTTAGGAAGCTTTTGGTTTTTGTTCTAATGGTTATCTTTATATTCATATCTTTATATAATGCCTGTAGTACCCTCTCTTCTTTTCTTTGGAGGTGGCCTATTGTCTTTTGATGCCATAATATGAACAATATTAAAATTAGGTAGTAATTTCTCCTCCCCATCTCCTCCTTTCCCACCAGTCTTTGAACTAATAGTCTCTTGTTCCCAGAAAACGCTTACAAGGCAATCAACATGCTCATTCTAGTTTTCATATACACTCTCCATTCTTGCCCCATTTTATGATAGCTATATTTACATTGTCAGAGCATATAAGCACCACATGCTCTCCTGTCTCACTTATAATCATCATTTGGTCTTAATTTTACAGGCAAATGTATATTTAATGCCCACGACCAGTGCTTATGTAGGTATCTTTCCAATCATTTTTTGTTTTCTGAAACTAATTTTCTAGTAGATTCCTCAGGAAGAGATCATGGAAAAAATATTCCTGAATTCTTGCATGTTATTAAAAGTTTACCTGTGGCCTTTATACTTGAAGGTCAGTTTGGCTGGATATAAAATCCACAGCCCACATTTTCTTTTCTCAAGTGTCTTATATGTTATTCCATCGTATTTTGGTGTAAAGCATTGCTGTCAAAGGTCTGATGACAATCGCACTTTCTTTCCCTTATAAGTGATTTGGTCTTCTTGCTTAGATGTTCAAACGGCCTTTTCTGTTACTACTTTTTTTAAGTGAATTGAGTATTTTTGGAGAAAGAGTTGAGTGAGGAGTCTGTTGCTTTTGCAAAGAGACAAAAAATATGGCGTTGTATTTTCTGACATCTGTTTCCTCTGTCCCACTCTCCTACTTTTGGGTGACATTTTCTATCTTTCGCTCCTACCGTCCAATCTTCTTCCATTTGGGTACTATTTCCGGCACCTTCTCCTTGGTGTGGGGCTTTTTCTGGAAAGGTGGTGTGGCGTATTGGTTTTGAGAGTCTGTAGGGTCCACACTGCTCGAGCACCATCAGTCACGTGTGTCGTGTGTCCTTCCCCGACCCGTGAATGGGACCCTGCAGCAGCCCCTCTGGGTTCCAGCTACTCCTCTTAGATTGGCTTGCTGCATTTTCCAGTGAATTTTGGGGTTCTCTTGTTCTCAGGACCTTCCTTCTCCTTCTGCTGAACCAGATGCCAATTCCAGGCAAGTCTCGTAGCTGTTGAAGGTTTGCCCCTCGGTTGTATACTCAGTGGTTGTGGGGATACCTTGTCACCTAATCCTGTCGTAGATGTTGTCTGTGGGCCTTGACTTTGCTGTCCTGGTTACTCCATCTGTGTTTGCGGGAGTGATAGGAGATTAAAAACTGTGCCACTGCCACCATTTTCTCAGAATCCTCTCTCTTATCCCCACTTTTTAATACTAAACTTTATTTTTTTTTTTTTTTTTTTTTTTTTTTTTTTTTTTTTTGTGAGGAGATCAGCCCTGAGCTAACATCTGCCAATCCTCCTCCTTTTTTTTTGCTGAGGAAGACGGCCCTGGGCTAACATCCGTGCCTATCTTCCTCCACTTTATATGGGACGCCGCCACAGCATGGCTTCCCAAGCAGTGCGTCGGTGCGCGCCCGGGATCCGAACCAGCGAACCCCGGGCCGCCGCAGCGGAGCGCGCGCACTTAACCGCTTGCGCCACCGGGCCGGCCCCACTAAACTTTATTTTTTAAGACAGTTTTAGATTTACAGAAATATTGTAAAGATAGTATAGAGAATTCCCATATACCCTGCATCCAGGTTTCTCTGTTATTAACGTCTTACATTAGCATGGTACATTCATTATAATTAATGAAACAATATCAATACATCATTATTACTTAAAGTCCATATTTTACTCAGATTTCCTCAGTTTTTACCTAATGTCCTTTTTCTGTCCCAGGATCCCACCTGGGATACCCCATTACCTTTAGTCATCATGCCTCCTTAGGCTTCCTTGGCTGTGACAGTTCCTCAGACTTTCCCCGTTTTTGAGGAGTACTGGTCAGGTGCTTTGTAGAATGGCTCTCAGCTGGGATTTGTCCGCTGTTTGTCTCATGAGTAGACTGGGTTTGTGGGTTCGGGAGGAAGACCACAGAGGTAAGTGCCCTTCTCTTCACATCACATCATAGGTTCCTGCTGCCTCTGTTTCCTCGCTCCTTCTGAGCCCTCTGCCCAGCTCAGAGAAACCAAGACATATTACACTTGAACAAGATCCCAGAGGTAAAGAGTGGCAGAGCCGGGAATCAAACCCTGATTCAGTCTGCCTTCTGTCAGAGCCTGTATTCTTCACCACTCTGCCACGCTGCTTCTGGGAACTGATGAATTAATTTAGCAAAAGCCCCACACCACCCTCTCTTCCTAGTCCTGCACTGTCTCCTCTCCCCAGAGCCCCGCTCACCAAGGGGTCAGACATCCCATTTTATCCTTGCTTTAAATGGAAGACGGCTACTCTTCCTCCGTCCAGGGGCCAGGACATTTCCCCCTTGCCCACCTCCCCTCATCAAGCTGCAAAGAGGCCCTGTGATGAATGGGAAGGGAAAGTGGAAGGGGCAGGAGGGGGATAGGAGGAGGAGGAGGAGGTGAGGAGGAGGTGGGAGGAGAAGGAAGGGGAGGGGGAAGGAAAGAAGGAGGAGGGGGAGGCAGAGTGGGATAGAGTGGGGGCCAGAGCAGCAGAGCCACAAACCTTAATTTAATCACAGGGCCCCATGCTCAATTTAACAGACACAAGGGCTCAGAATGGGGTCCCTGTGTGGCGGTGGGGCACTCAGCCTGCTGCAGTTCCTGGGAAAGCATTAATTGCGGAAGACAATGTGTAAACAGTGGGGATGAATGGAGTGTGCAGGTGTGAGCGGCTGGGGCCAGCCGGGGCTGTTTCACACGAGCTGCAGCTCCTTCACTGCTGACCTGCTCCCCAGAACCGGATTAGTGGCAACAGTTGGGAAACCGTTGAGGGTGTTGGAGTTTGGCATAGAGTAGGTGGCCGAGAGCAGAGGGAAAGTGGGGGAGGGACTGGAAGGGCAGAGGCCTTGGAGATGAATTGTGGAGGGTGCATGCATGTGTGTGTGTGTGTGTGTGTGTGCACACACTGCCTGTGTCTGGCCTACCCCAGGCCAAGTCACTCGCTCTGGACTTTACCAGCAGCTAAGGGCGTCAGGGCCTGTGCAGCCCAGGGGCTGGGCTTGGGTCTGCCATCCACTTAGGCAAAGAAAGCCAGCTGTAGGGAAGCTGGAGAGAGCTCCCCAAGGTCTTGACAAAAGGAGGGCAAGAGCTCTCCTGTGGGCCTTCTCCTCTCTCCCAGCAGAGCCAGAGATGTTCTTGCGTAAGGCCAGGCAGTGGGCCAGGCAGTGCTGAGGCCCCTGAGTGGCTGGGCCCCCCAAACCAGCACAGAGACACTCAGTCTGATGTGGGTGGGAGAGCGGTCTTGGTTGTGAGGAATTGGAGAGTTGCTGAGACGCAAGTCCAGAAAAGCCTGGATATTCAAACATCTTTCATCTGAGAATCCCAACACTCCTTTCCAAAGCTGTCTCCACTTGGCAAATGTCAACACCGAGGCCAAGAGTGTGCAGGATAGTGGCGGGTTCTCCTCCTGGCCACAGCTGGCCCCTGGAATCTGCCTGACCCACTTAGAGTAAGCACCGCTAGATTTTGGCCCACAATATCCTATAATAATGATAATGCTACTTATTATTACTATGGATTCCACTTATTGAGCTGTTAATATGAGCCAGGCGCTCTGCTACACACTGTATTTGTAGGAACCTCTGGGTCTGCTTCACATGCAGCTTCATATGTTTCTCTCCTCTTCCCAGTTTTGTTATGACTCTCTGGGGGCAAAGACAATGTCCCCCATTTCTTTTGTCTCTTCCACAATTCCTAGAACGAGCTGGGCCCTTGGGAATCCCAGGATTTCAGCCTTCATCCTCTAGGCAGTGGGGGTCCATGGCCTGTTTTAGGTAGCTGATTGTCAGCGGGTTTCAGATAATGCTGGCCACATTGTGATGACTCAGAGAATGGAGGAATGACTTGGAGGTAGAAGGGTTTGCAACAAACCAGGTGAGGAGTGAGGACAGGTGAGGCAGTGGAGCTGGGGAGGAGGAGGCAGTGTTAGAGACATCGAGGAGGTGCATTCCTGGGACTGGTGGGCTATGGGGTGAGACGGGCCAGGGCTCTGGTTTGAATGACTGGCAAGGGGGTGGCAGCAGCATCTGTGCTCCTGGCAGGAAATGCAGACTGAGGGGCAGGTTCATGGAAGAAGAAAAGGAGTTGGATTTGGAGTGACTTTCTTTCTGATGGTTACCGTGGACCAAGGTTGGTAATAGTGAGGAATTGAGAGGCAAAAAAAGAGTCCCACGGGAATTTCCCGACAGAGGGTCAGCATGCTGGGTCCTCATGTCTATTTTCAGCCAAGGGCCCTGGGCCAGGCTGAGTGCCCAGCAGAGAGTGCTCCTGCCTGGGAATGCCAAGCTCATTCCAAACACCTGCTGGGTGCCGGCCCAGGCAGGGTGAATTGGTTGTGCAAACTGGCGACAGGCTCAGAAAAGGAAAAAAAATCAAGCTGGCTCTAAAATATCTCATGCATAAGCCAAGGAAAACAACACACAGATGCAAATTGAGCTCAGGACTTTGAATCTGTGTTTTCTTCAGGTAGCCTGTTCAGTCCCTCCCCTTGCTTGTTTTTATTGCCTTTTTTAGAGAGAGAGAGAGGAATTATTTTTTTCTCCTGCAAGGCCAAGCACCTGAAATGAAGTTAAAAACGGAAGTGACTTTCCAACCAAAGGAAGGTCAACGGTAACCCAGGACTAAAAAACCGGGGGTGAGAAGCTGGATATTGAATGCTGTCAGTATTTTGGGGTCATTTTCCTATTTTAGTTGCTAAATAATGGTTTCCAGTACAGTGCTTCTGGAGCCAGAGCCTGAGACCAGATCCTAGCTCCATCACTTGCCAGCTGTGTGACTTTGGGAAAATTTACTGAAGCGCTCTCTGCCTCAGTTTTTCCACCTATAAAGTGGGGATGACCATACCTACTGCCTGGCACTATTGTGAGGACCACAGGAGTTCGTGGGTGTCTGGCGCATTGTAAGCACCACTAAACATTATTATGGCAACTGGGTTTTCCCAGCCTTTCCTGCTTCAGCCCAAGAAGGGCTCTTCTTGGGGAGCCCTCTGGATTTTCTACTCCTGTGGGGCTTGTACAGTCACATCAGTTTCTTGGGCCCTCAAGATGAAGTCCTAAAGAGAGGTCAGAACGGTCTGGCAATTCGTTGTTGCCCCTCTTTCATCTGAGATGCTTTAGCTCTGTGGGTCAGACTTGAACCGTGGTTCCTCCATGTTGAGATTTCTTGAATCAGATAAAAAAAAATTGATGGACAGATATAGAGTACTTAACTATTTTGGCAAGTAGGGATATTAAAAAAAGAATCGTCATCTTCATTTCATATAGAGACATTTTAGCACCAAGAGTGATGAAGGGGGCGTTGGACATTGATGAGTTTTGAACACCAAACATCCATTCAGCTGCTTCAGGTAACAGCCCCGGATTTTTTGATGCACCCGTCTCTCCCCCACAATCAGCCCTTGACTCAGAGCTGAAGCCTGTGACAGGTATAAGCCAATCAGGGCTTCTCGTTCCTCCAGCCCCAGCAATTGAGCCCTGTGGCTCAACCAGACGCAGTGAGGCACAAAGAGCCTTACTGGGATTCTGGCAAAGAAGCGGCTGCTCCTTTCTGCTGAGCTCTAACCTGAGTGGTGGAGATGGTGCCGCCATATTGCTATCACGTGGAGCCTGAAGCCAGCTTGGAGGCAGGCAGAGCCAAAAGATGAGAACGTTATTTGAGCTCCAAGTCCAGCCACGCCTGAAGCCTCTGACTTTTTCTTTAATATAATCTTTTTATTTTAGAATTGTTTTAGATTTACACAAAAATAATGAAAATAGTACAGAGAGTTCCCATAGACCCCATACCTAGTTTCTCCTATTATTAACATTTTACATTAGTATGGTACATTTGTCACAACTAATGGACTGATAGTGGCACATTATTGTTAAATAAAGTCCATATTTTATTCAGGCGTTCTTAATTTTCCTCTAATGCCCTTTTTCTGTTCTAGAAGCCCATCTAGGACACCACATCACATTTAGTTGTCATGTCTCCTTAGGCTCCTCTTGGCTGTGACAGTTTCTCAGACTTTCCTTGTTTTTGGTGACCTTGACATTGTTGAGGAATACTGGTCACGTTTTGTAAAATGTCTCTCAATTGGGATGCATCTGAGGTTTTTCTCATAATTAGACGGGGGTTATATGTTTTTCTTTTCTTTTATTTTATTTTGTGAGGAAGATCGGCCCTGAGCTAACATCTGCCAATCCTCTTTTTTTTTTTTTTTTTGCTGAGGAAGATTGGCCCTGAGCTAACATCCGTGCCCATCTTCCTCCACTTTATATGGGACACCACCACAGCATGGCTTGCCAAGTGGTGCATCGGTGTGCGCCTGGGATCCAAACCGGCAAACCTCGGGCCGCTGCAGCAGAGGGCGCACACTCAACCACTTGCACCACCGGGCCGGCCCCTGGGGTTATATGTTTTTAGAGGAAGACCACAGAAGCAAAGTGCCATTCTCATCACATCATATCAAGGGTACGTACTATCAACATGACTTATCACTGTTGATGTTGACCTTGATCACCTGGCTGAGGTAGGATTTGTCAGGTTTCTCCACTGTAAAGTTATTTTTATCGCCCTTTCCATACTGTACTTTTTGGAAGGAAGTCAATATGTGCAGCCCATGCTTAAGGAGTTGGGATTTATGTTCTTTCCCCTTAAGGATGGTGTATCTACATAAATTATTTGGAATTCTCATGCATGGGAGATTTGTGTCTTCTCTGCCATTTATTTATTAAATCATTTATTTATATAAGCATGTCACTTTTCAGTGACATGAGCTATCAATTCCTTTGTAGTCTCAGTTAGTTTAGATCAGGGTTTCTGTCACTTGTAACCAAAAGATTTTCAACAAATCTTAAAAGCAGAAAGAGTCTTTAGTTGCATTACTTGTTGAAAATTTCACATTGCCCATATTTTTCTTATGTCAATGCAGCTGAATGACAATTTTACACTGGAAGGCACAGATCCTCATTTGGGCTATGGCGACCCTTTCGCTGAGCACTGTCATAATAGCGGGAGGCTCGGGAGATCGCGGCTGCGTGTGGCTCAACTTCCAGCCTTGGGATCTTAGACAAGTCATGTAAGCTCTGAGTTAGAAAAGGGGCACAGAGATGAGGGGCATTAAGTGACATCACATCATGTGATGTGATCCGGAGGCCAAGACTGTGCCTCTCGCATCTGCTGAATCAGTTGCTGGGGAGTGTGAATGAAACGCCCAAACCAGGGCTGCCAGATAAAATACAGGACACCCAGTTAACTTTGAATTTGAGATGAGTAATGAAGATTTTTTAGCATAAGTATGTCCCAAATAGTCCATGGGGGTATACCTATACTAAAAAATTTATTCACTGTTTATCTGAAATTCGAAGTAAACTGGGTGTCCTGTATTTTTATTTGCTAAATCTGGCAACCCTACCCCATATGCCCTCCCATTTTAGGTTCCTCAGGACACGTACTCCAGGGAAGGTGACTCTGCAACTTTAGCTTCACTTATAAAGGAACTTGGCCATGTGGTCTCCTGGGAAGAGTAAGACTTTGTGGTCACACTCTCATGAGTTCAAATCTCTGCTCCACGACTTCGTGCACGTTGCTTAACCATTCTGAGCTCAGTTTCCATACTTCACTATGCATTGGTTGATAATTCATGGATGCCATTATAATACTTTCCAGGGTTTCTGTGTGGATGAAATGAGCTACGGGTCTGACAGCTAGTGAGTACTCAGTCCATAGTGGTTGCCACTGGTGTTACTCTTATCTGGACAAGTGAACAGAAAGTCCTGAGGGGGCAAGCATGGAGATTCTAGGTCACAGCAAGGCAACCTCCTCACTCCCAACCTGTTCCCTTTTCTGAGCCAGTGGGAATGCCAAATCCCAGAAGCAGAGGCTGGGGGGTGTGGACCAGGGCACAGGTGGTCTGTGAGGATCTCTCTGGGCCTGGGCTCTTTGCTGGAGCTAAGCATCTCCTCAGGGTCTGTCTTTCTGAAGCCTTGGGATCCTCCAGGTGGAGCTGGGCCTGAGGTTGAAGGCAGGAGGCTGTGTTGATAAGGCTTTGGAAGGGGCTAGTCCCGGGAGATGAAAGAGAAAACTAGCTCCTGGGGGAGGCTGACCTCATTCTTCACCAGCTGGGCAGGTGGGCACACAATAAAGATTGCTAAATTCGTTGACCACTTAGTATGTACCAGGCACTGTTCTATGTACTTTTATTGAGATATAATTAACATATAAAATTGTATTAATCCAAGGTATACAACATAATGATATATGTATACATGACAAAATGACGACCACAATAAGTTTAGTTAACATCTGTCACCTCATAGTTACAAATTTTTCTTCTTGTGATGAGAACTTTTAATATCTACTCTCAGCAACTTTCAAATACGCAATACAGTATTGTTAACTATAGTCTCCATGCTGTACATTACATCCCCAGGATTTATTCATTTTATAACTAGACGTTTGTACCTTTTGAACACCTTCACCCATCTTTCCCACCCATTTCACATATACTTGAGATCACACAATATTTGTCTTTCTCTGACTTCATTTAGCATAATACTTTCAAGGTCCATCCATGTTGTCACAAATGGCAGGATCTCCTTCTTTTTTATGGCTGAATATATATTGCATATATATATATACCACATTTTCTTTATCCATTCATCCATCTGTGGACACTTAGGTTGTTTCTATGTCTTGGCTATTGTAAATAATACTGCAATGAATATTGGGTGCATATATCTTTTCAAGATAGTGATTTTGTTTCCTTGTGCTATACCCAGAAGTGGAAATGCTGGGTCATAGAGCAGTTCTATTTTTAATTTTTTGAGGAATCTCCATACTGTTTTCCATAATGGCTACACCAATTTACACTCCCACCAACAGTGCACAGGGTTCCCTTTTCTCCACGTCCTTGCCAGCACTTATCTCTTGTCTTTTTGATAACAGCCATCCTAATAGATGTGAGGTGTTATGTACTTTTTATGTATTACTTCATTTAATCCTCACAATTCCCTCATTTTATTGGTGGAGAAACTGAGGAACAGAAGGGTTAAGAAACTTGCCTGAGGTCACACAGTTAGTAAATGGGATAGTCTGGCAGCCATGTCCTAGTAATATGCTCTGCTCTGTGGGCAGGGTTTGAGAGCTCTGAGAAGGCCCATTCCTCATATGCCCCTTGCAGTCCCCACCAGCCTGGTGGGGCCTGAAATTCATCTGGGGGGAATTCAGCCTCAGTTAACAAGGAGGGACTTAGAGGTGCCAGGCATCAATTAAGCATGTGTTCTCACAACAGCCCTCTGAGGTCGGGATGATTGTATCTTCATTGTGTAGCTGAGGACTTGAAGGTTTATACAACTTGCCTGAGGCCATAATTTACAGGGGCCATGATTCACTTGTGAATTTCCAACTTGCAGGTGCCTGGAGGTGTCAGGGAGGGGAGGAGGAGGCCAACGATGACCTTTCCCCTCCATGCCAGCCCTAGGAAGAGGTGGAAGTGCCTGCCTTATGCCTTTGATTTATAGGGGGGCAGGGGTTTAGTCCCAGCTGTCAACTTGGGGAGTCACTTGAGGATTCTATTAAAAAAAAAATCACCTGGTAATTTATAATAGTGGTGGTGGTGGGAACAACAAAAATCAAACTCCAAGCAAACACGAAAACAATTTAAACGTCCCACAACGGGGAACCAGTTAAATCAATTATGGTACAAGCCCTTGATGGTGTATTTTGCAACCGTTTAAAAATATTTTCAAAGACTATTAACATAGGAAGATGCTCCAGATAAAGTTAAAAGCAGGAGATAAAACTGTTTGCACAACATGATCCAGATTAAACAATGGTAATTTAATCTATGACTTGTTATACACAGAAAAAAACTAGAAGAAAATAATCTGGAATGCTGTTAGTGGTTATCTTCAGGCTGTGAAATTAAGAGCAATTTAAAATTTCTTAATTATACTATTATGTACTTGCCATGCATTTTACAAATCAGTTGGTTGACTCAGAACATTGGAGTTGAAAGGCATCAAGGTGGCATCCAAGCATGGCATTTCAAAGGTTGGGAAACTGAGGCCCAGGCCCGGGAAGGTGGTTCAGGCTGGCCGAGAAGCCAGGCCCGTTTGCCCCGCGGGCCCTGGGCCGGGAGTCGGGGGAAGCGCAGGTCTCCAACACGCGTGAGAGGGGCGCCCCCCACCAAGTGGCACAGCTAGAGCACAGAGGAGAGGAGAAGGGAGGGGTGAAGGTGGGTGGGGGCTGGGTGGAAGCGACGATGGGGGACCTTTCAAAAATGGAAACCAGATGAGGCGTTCAAAGGGGAGCACATTCTCCACGGCGCGCTCCTTTGTTGCGAGCGTGTGATGCGGCGGCAGCTGCTTGCCTCGCCCCCAGCCCACGGCGCGATGGGGCGGACACGGATAACTGCATTAGATGCACTCAGCTCTTTTCAATAAAACGCTCTTACTGGCGGCACAATAGGGCGAACGGGGCAGCAACCCCAGGCCGGGCCCGGGGCGCCCTGCCCTCCCCGCCGAGAGCGCAGAGCGCACTCATTTTTCAGGGCTCGGCTAATTGACGTTTGGCTGCTGTGTGGTTCAAAAGAAAAGGCCGAAGTCCTCAAGTCCGCTTCCACCGGAAATGAGGCGGCCCTCCCCTCCCCCCGTGGGTCGGTCTCTGGGGCGCAGCCCGGGACCACAGTGCAGCTGGGCTCAGGCGGCGAGGGGACACGCGCCCTGCAGAATCCTTTCCCGAGTGTTGCTTTGACTCAGAATACAAGGTATCCTGACTGTCTCTCCCAAAGGCCTTGGGCGCCAGCCTTCTAGCTTCCGTGGGAGAAATACTCCGGAAGCAGGCAGGTGACAGCTGCGAGTGTAAAAGAAAATTTCAGGGCTGGAAGGCTTCATTCGTGATTACCAAATGCCTCCTCCTTTTAGTGATTGTAATAAAGATAGCCCAGAACATTCTTTATAAGTTAAAAAGAAAAAAAAAAATGAGTATTTTTTTTGCCCCCTGCAATGCTTTATCTAGGAGTGAAGTATTTGCCATCCCTGTTTTACAGATGTGGAAACCAAGGTTTAGAGAGGTTGCTGGCTTGCTAATTGCACAGCTAGGAAATAGCAGAGCTGGAGTTTGAACTCAGGTCTGTTTGACTTGACAGCAGGGTTTCTCAACCTGAACACTATTGACATTTTGGCCTTGTACCTCTTTGCTGGTGGGGCTGTGCTGTGCACTGCGGGGTGTGGCGGCATCCCTGGCCACTACCTTCTCCATGCCAGTGGCACTCCCTTTCCATTTGTGGCAACAGAACATGTCTCCAGACGTTGCCAAATGTCCCCTGGGGGCAAATTCACCCCTGTTGAGGACCGTGGTTTTAAAGCAATGCTGGCATGCTGCGTGTGCTGGCGTGCTGGTTTTCATTGGGCTCAGTATTTCATCTTTTGGGGAAACCAATTTGGCCAGCAATGTGGGATTCTTTTCATAAAGGTCAGCCCTGTGGTTTGTAGAGGGTGTGGCAGAAGAAGAGCTGGCTGAATCAGACAAGGCCAAACTGTCTGGACCCCAGAAGCCAATGTTACATTGAGTGCTGGGGGCATTTTGAATTGGGTGTCTGTCTGTCTGTCTGTCGGGAGTGGCCCTCAGTGCCTTCAACTGCTGTCCCCATTTCTCTCTGCCAAGACTGTCCCACAGAGGGTGAGCCAAGCTCCCTCCCCCATTCGCTCTGCCAAAGAGCAGGAGTAGCCTTGGCCCCTAGAAGAGCTGAAGCATCGGTGCCAGCGAAGGCAGCGGGAGCCTCGTTGTGAAATAAGAGGCCCTTGTTGCAGGCAGCCAGGCGCACTGCCGGCCCACAGCGATGGGAAGGGGCTTGAACATTTTAGCTACAACTTGTGAGCGACCCTCCTTTACCTCCTTGTCCTGCTGTGGTCTGCTGCAGCTTTAGCTTACTGAATGGTCCCACTCCCCAGTCCCCAAAGCTATTCAGATCACTCAAAAGCCAACCCCAGGCTCAGGGGCCACAGTGAACTGAGGTCTGTTTCAGTACAGCCATCTCCTTCTCACACAGAGTTGATTGATAAGTGGCCTCCATCGTATTTGTTTTCCCAGTTGTGACCTTCCCACTCCCCAAATGGCTCTATTGACTTTTTACTGGAAATGCCCTTTACGGAAGGCACCTCTGGGAAGAGTGTCAGGTCCACAGGGAGGTCAGAGACACCAAGGCCTACGAGGCTTTACCCTTGTCTCCAGTACCCTCCTGGGCTGCAATTCATGGGTCGGGGGGCTCAGAGACTTGGGGATGGGTCTTACTTTTTTGATTGAGCCTTGTCAAGACAGCATAGAGGATAAAGGCTGGAGGAGTTAGAAGAATAGACATCTGGAGAGAAAGGAAATGGGAAATTTGGATAGTAAAGAGCAATCAACATTTCAGATAATGAAGGGTTAGGACTTTTGATCATTGTTGTTACTCTTTGTATCTGCCCTTCCCCTAATATGCCCCTAAGCATTTGGGGTAAGTGTAAAAACATAAGGTGCATATCTCTCTCTATCACACACACACACACACACACACACACACACACACACACATCCTTACTTCAGTTTGGCATAGGATACCCATCTTTTCTGTTTCCCTTCTTAGCCAATGATACATATTTGGTGGCTGCAACTTCCTTCTAAAAGGACCATGTTAAAAAGGGAAGACAGGAAAATAAGTGTCTCTCTCCAGCATATGTAGGCGCTTTCTTTGCTGTGCATGCCCCTCCCCTGGGTGGCTCACGCTGGCCCTCTTTTTGCTGAGATAATTTGCACTCTCCAACTTCATTAGTTGCAACCCCCTCCTGCCCTGGGACAAAAAATAGGGCCAAACTGTTCAAAAGAACACATGGAGACCCCATTAATGCAGCCCTAATTGTGCCAATTCAAATCCCTCAATAACTCTAATTAAAACCTGTCTTGTGGGGCGCTGAATGGCAACACAGCTGTCATTCTGAACAATCACAGAACAGAGCTATGAAAAAAAGGTCTCTATATGCAATTTTTGGTGGTGGTGGTTATGGAAAGGGTCAATGGAGAGGATTAAGACAGAGGTGTAGTCCGAGTGGGGAACCTTGAAAAAGTCTTCTATGTCAGCGCACAGTTTGAAATCTGAAGACCTTTAGCTTTTTCCCTCTAGCTCCCCCTCCTTTCCCTCCCCCCAGGCAGGAACACCTGCAAACTGACTGGAAGGGGCCATGACCACCAGACACATGGATACCACAAGTTGACTGAAACATGTGAAAGAAAAGGCAAAAAAACCCCAACCAACAAAACCGCACGCCAAAACCCGAGAAAGAGTTTTTTGTCTGCTTCCACCCTTGTCTTTTAGGATCCGGCTGCACTTCGCTGGGCACCATAAATAACTCTGCAATTACATTAATTGGTTGCATATTTGTTGACACTGAAGGCGAAGCCTTGAGTGGAGGAGGTGGATTTCAGCTGCAGTTGAACACTCTTCCCCTCTGCCGTCCCTCCATGTCTGATTTCCAACCACCCTGTTTAGTTTTTCTGGATGGAGGGAAGCGGTGGGCCCATTTCTGAATATGCTTTGACAACTCTCAATCAGACTCATGTCTCATCTGTTGGGTCTCCCTAGATCCGTTCATTGATCTACTGGGTTTAGAAGTTACATCACACTATGGGAGAACTTGAGAGACAGGTTCCTGGCAACACTTGATGGAGTTTAATTCCCTTTGAAGGCAGGGGGTGTGGTGAGCTTTTTGTCAGGCATATTGTTTGGATCAAATGAGAAAAGGCTAGACCTTTGTCTGAATCCCCAAACCCATCTTGGATTCTTCAAATGGCTTGGCCCGCCCTATGGAGTCTCTCCAATTCCATTCCTTGGGAAGTGACAGGATCTTAGTTACCTCGTTCGCTCTACCTCGGTCAGTGGGCAAGAACTGGAGAGCTCAGCTTGAAAACCAGCCCTCTGTTAGCCGGGAGGACTTCACAGAGCAGGGTGGAGGGCAAGTGGGCAGGTAGCAGAGACTGAGCCTCACCTGGCGGCTCAAAGGTGGCTGAGGACCAGAGGACTCATTTTCCCTCTGCCAGAGCTAAGATGGGAGGAATTCCTCTGGGGTCCTGGCCTAGGGCTGGAGGATGGGTGAGACTGCATGTGGCTTACTGAGGATGCTATCTTGGAAGTGGCCCTGCTGAGTGGTTGGAGCCATCTTTGGGAGGAAGGCCATGTCTGTCTTGCTCATCCCTGTATCCTCACAGCTCCCAGCATGAGCCCAGTACACAGGAGGCTCTCAGCTTCCTGTCAGGTGGGTGGATGAAGACCTGAAGTTCTGGTTTCCAGGTGCTCTGAGCTCTTGAGAAGGCAAGAGGTGCATCAGGCTGACGTCATACGGTTCCCTTCTACATGGTACGGTGGAAAGCGCAAAGGCTCGAGCCAGCAGACGGTAACTTGAATACACTCACCTTTCAGAGTCATTGTAGGGATAAATAAGCTTATGTAAGTAAACACAACAAAAGTTACTTTTTTTCCTCTCTCTGTGAAACCAGTGAGAAGAACTTTCTGAATCTAGGCCTCTGATTTCCTCTCTGCAAAAATAAGGATAATGTAGTCCTGCAAATTAGCAAAAGTGGAAACAGGGTTGAGAACATCAGGGGCAGGGCAAACCTCACCATTAGTTTTTTTTTTTTTTTAAATAGACTTTATTTTAGAATAGTTTTAGGTTTACAGAAACGTTGCAAAGATAGTACAAAGGGTTCCCATATCCCCCTCACCCATTTTACCTTATTGTTAACATCTTACTCGTACATTTGTCGCAAGTATTGAACCAACATTGATACATTGTTAACTAAACTCCATACTTTATTTGGATTTCACTACTTCGCCCAATGATTTTTAACATTTGATTGATCTTGCCTGTAGCAATCATTTCTGTGGTGTTCTAATGGCGATTTTCTAGTTCCCTCATTTTTTCTACATCTTTTTTTTTTTTTTGTGAGGAAGATCGACCCTGAGCTAACATCTGCCAATCCTCCTCTTTTTTAGCTGAGGAAGACTGGCCCTGGGCTAACATCCATGCCCATCTTCCTCCACTTTATGTGGGACGCCGCCACAGCACGGCTTGCCAAGCAGTGCGACGGTGCGCGCCTGGGATCCGAACTGGCGAACCCCGGTCCGCCACAGAGGAGTGCACGCACTTAACCACTTGCGCCATCGGGCCGGCCCCTACATCGTTTTTTTTTTTTTTAAAATTATGTACTAATTTATAAGCTCTTTTTTAAAAAATTTTTTCTTTTTATTGCGGTAACATTGGTTTATAACATTATATAAATTTCAGGTGTACATCATTATATTTCGATTTCTGTATAGATTACATCATGTTCACCATCTAAAGACTAATTACAGTCCATCACCATACAATGTGCTTAATCATCCCTTTCGCCCTCTTCCCTCCCCGCTTCCCCTCTGTAATGGAATACTACTCAGCCATAAGAAACGATGAAATCCAGCCGTTTGTGACAACATGGATGGACCATGAGGGTATTATGCTAAGCAAAATAAGTCAGAGGGAGAAAGCCAAATAACATTAGTTCTTTATATTTGCTGTTCCTTCTGCCTGGAGTACTCTTCTCCCAGATCTCTGCAGTGTTCAGTCCCTCACTGCTTCAGGTTTTCACTCAAATGTCACCTGTTCAGAGTGGTCTTCCTCCAGCACCCTATCCCAAATAGCAACCTTTTCTCCCTCTCACTCTCTATTGACCTCACCTGCTTTGTTTTTCCTTATGATGCTTATCTCTCCCTGACCTGTTACATTCTTATGGATTTGTTTATCTTTCTTCCCTTATTACATTCTGAGTTTTATGAGAATAGGAACTTGTTTGTATTGTTTATTGCTGTATCCATAGCACTTAGAACCCAGCCTGACACATAGTAGATGGTCAATTTGTATTTATTGAACGACTGGATGAGGGGATGGTGACACTTTCTGATCACCTAACAAGAAGAGAATACCTGGCTCTAAACATTTGTTGGGTCAAGCTACTTTGTGATAAATGCATTGTAGGAGGTGGCCCTTCTCTCTTTGGTTTCCAGCCTGGAGCTCCTTGAGTAGTGGTTAAGATCATGGCCTTAGGAGCCAGATAGGTTGGGATTCAAATCTTGGCTCCACCCCTCAACGGCAATGTGAACTTGGGATAAATTCGGCACCTCTGAGCCTCAGTTTCCTCATCCAAAGATAATAATAGTTGCTACCTTAAAGAACTGTGGGGTGATTGAGATAATGTTTGAAAAGTATTTTTGAAAAATCTTGGCACAAAATATGTATACAGCAAACGGTGTACCATTGTCATCCTGGTCATTGTCGTGTTCATTAGCTTGATGCTGAGACCCCCTGTCACTGAGAGTGGGGCTGATCTAAGGCCTGGCAATACCATGGAGGGAAGTGACAAGGGGAGTGTAGACGTTTATTTTGCAATACCCTCCCCCAACCACTCACACTTAAGGAGGGGGAGCCAAGCCTTGTTTTGCTGATTCTATTCATCAATTTTCTCATTTTTAAAACTTGCATTTGGTTGCCAATCACCTAGTCACGTAGATGCAGGAAGACCACAAATTCCTTACTGAGTTTATTAGCTAGAGCTTGGACAGCTGGTGCAGAAGGTCCCCAAATGGTATTTGGGTCATTATCACCTTGACAAGGAATCTGACGTCTCTTCCAACCAGAACAGGTTTCTGTCCAAGGCCGGAGTCAATGCTGTCCTTTCAAAGATGCCAAACAGTTGAGTCAGGAGCAGACAAATCTGAGTCGTATTTTTCAGTTTCGCCAGGAGGTTGTGAGTGGGCACACCCTCACTCTCTTACCAGCCGCCAAGAGCGGGTCTCAGGTGTGAGCAAAGGAGACTCCTGCTCCACGGGCTTGCAACCTGTTAGTCCATGTTTGGACCTAGCACGTCAGCCTTTCCTTATTACAATTATTTATAGATACGTATGTTTCTGTGCACAGGTGGAAACACGACACACACCCAAATCCTAGTCATTCCCTGCTTTTGGAGAGTTGGAAACAGTGTGGGCTTTGGAATGATCTAGACCTCAACTTCAAATTCTAGCTTTGCCACTTGGTAGCTTTGTTAGCTGGGTCGTCTCTTACCCTCCCTAGAAGCATAACTGGTAAAAAGTCCTAGATGGAAAGTCTGATGTAGTTCCACCTGTTTCGAACACCTTAAGCATATCCAAAGGAGCTCTCCTAATTCTCCCAGCAGGAGAAGTGGGGTTGGCTAAGCAGAAACTGGGTTCCTCGGTAGAGAAAGAGGAGAGAAGAGGGGGACACATACTTTGGAGCAGGGAAGGACCTATTAGATGTGGAGAGAGGTTGTGCAGGTGAAAGAGCAGTGGAGAATCATTCCCCAGAGCCAGATGCTCACATCCTCTGGCCCCGTCTGTGAGGCTGGGGTCTGGGGCCCAGCTGTGCCCGAGGGCACTGGGTGCTGCTCACCCCAAATAGCATGGCCCTTCGCAGTGCGTAGACCTCAGTGCGAGCTGTGACCTCGGCTCAGCTCACAGGTAGGGAGCGCTGAGCAGCGGCAGGTGGAAAGAGCTGAGGAAGACTCCATCTATGGAGACATTGGAGAGTCAGAGAGCTTTATTGATTAGGAGATCCTGCAGCAGTGGTCACCAAAGGGCGGCCCCAAGACAGTCCTGTGGATGGTGGGAAGAGAATAACAGAATTTCCATTTCTATTTGTAGTCTGTCTAAAAACAAGAAAAGCGCTTATTAATGTTTCACCACAGAGAGGCTGTATCCCCTCACTCAGCGCATACATCAGATGGGGTGTGCAATGCCTATGCAGGATGTGGGAGGGGAAGTCCCTGCATGGGTGGGTCCCCCATCCTCTCCTGTGCTTCCAGTGGGCAGTGTTGTGTTATACGATATTCGTGCCTGTTAAGAACTTACGGAGTATATTGTTTAGGTTAAACCTACCCTCACAAGGTAGATAGGCAGCCTAAAAAGATTCCTGTGAAAAACTGAGTTTTAAAGATAATATTAATAATATAATATTATATAATTATATCATAATATAACACTGTTTTGCAAGCAAGAAAACAATGACAATGGTGAAGCTGCCACTTTAATTTCTCTTCTGAGTTCTTTCAGTCACAATTCAAGGTAAAAACAATGATCTGGCAAAAACTCAGTGATGAAAACACATGGAAATTATCTTGAAGTCTACTTGGAATATGGATTTACAGCAACTCTCATTCGTGAAGACTCCTGTCCTAAATAAATATTTTGCCCTGAAATGTTAGTGAGTGATAAATTCAAGCCATCGTGGTTAGTAAAACATAAAAGTATCATTTACTGAATGTTTATTTTATCCTTTAACATTTTCTGTATGTGGTGTACATAATATATCGGTACAATGTGAGTAACAAGAATTATTTCTATAGTCTATTATAACTAGAAATACATATGGTGGGGATGAATGCTCAAAACGTTTTTACTGATAGAGGCATACAATAAAGAAAGTTTGGAGCCCATCCATCCAGACTGCCCTTCAGAGATGAAGTCGTTGAGGGCAGAGAAATAAAGCTGTGTGGTCAAGGGCTCGCTGTGAACTGTCCTGGGGCACCACCCGGGCGCTGGGACTCAGGTGACCACCTGTCCGGAGCTTTTCAGCTGTTTAGGATTTTGTTGTTGTTGGCGAGGATATGGCACCAGTCCGCTTACTATGCATCGTGGAAACAGCTTAGAGTGTTTTTTTCCCTCTGTCGTTTAGCTGTATCTGTAAAAAAAAAAATGGGGTGGCAGTGCCATTGCCCCAGTTGTGTCCGGGAACTGTTAGTCACCTCAAGAATGAGGGTCTTTAATGATAACACTTGCACACTAATTGTCGATATACTAATTATATTTAATTTATATCAGAGACTTTGAGTGCTGTTATCCTATAACTCTCTTAGTAGGTAATGTATATTCTAGAACCTAATAAAATTGAATGTCTTTAGACATATTCCATTCTCCAGGTATTTAGAAATATTCCATTCATCAGAGTTTTAAGTAATTGGACTGCTCTTCCCTCAGTTGGGGAAGAAAGAAAATTTTACTGGAGCTCAGAAAGTGCTGGGCACCGAGAGGAAGAGGCTGCTGGGAGTGAGCTGGAAGGAAAGTAAGAAAGGGAGCTACGGATGACAGAGTGGAGTAGAGAGAGCGGAGAGGCAGAGCAGTGAGTCTAGGAAGAGAGAGCTAAGCCCGGAAAAGGAGCGAGGAGGAGAGGCGGTGGGTGGAGGTGTGGGGCGGGGTCCCTGAGGAGGAAGGGACCTGGGCTCACCACACTCCCTGCTTTTATTAATCCAATTAAAGTGTTGAAAATCAGATCACATGTGGAGCTTTTAACATGAATTTTTCATTACTGCGGCGTTGCGGTGGGGTGCGGGAATGGGGAGGACGGGGGGAAGGGAGTGGGAAGCACCAGCAGCCGTGATGAGGGGATGGGAAGCCCTCCTGGTCCTCTCCAGGACACACACGCCTGTGTGACGCTGGACCAAGGCCTGTTTCTGTTCTGGGGCCCACCAGAAACTCGGGCCTCCTCCCTCAAAGACCTTTTGCCCTATTTTTATTTCCTTTAACCTCTGACAACCCCATTCTGTTGGTAAGGCCCTTGGCAGGTAGGGTCAGAAAGAGGGGTTCATTGAAGATCCTCTGCCATGGCCTCAGATAGGACACCCCTGTCATGTCCCCATGTCCCCCCTTGGCACTGCTGATGAGGACACTGTGTTCCAAAGGCAAAGGAGAAGGGAGTAAGATTCCAGCACCCAATACCACATCTTGAACCCCTATTTGCTTTGGAACTTGGTGTGAGAAAAATAGCTGAGGAACCCCAAGCACTCAAAAGGGTGCCCTTCTGATCCTGAGGAAACAGAGCACAGGGAAGAGAAAAGGTTTGCTCAGGTGGGAAGGGCAGCTCTCATGCCCAGCTCCTGTCCTTCATCAGCGCACCTTCCATACTTTATTCATTCAACTAAAAAATGCTCATGGAGCCAGACTTGATGCCTGGCACCGTGCTAGCTCTTGGGTCTCCAGCCCTGAGCTTCTGGCGTTCTGTTGGGTGAGACGGCCAATAACCAAGTGAGCAAACACACTTCTTGAGATTGTCCTAAGAGGGACAAAGACAATACCCAATCAGACATCTTACCTGGTCTTTAGTCTTGGTGCATAGCCTCTGGTTGGAGTGGGAGGCAAATGGTCCCAGGTCGCCCAGTTAGCTGGTGGAGCTGGGATGAAAACCCAAACTATGCCCCCTTTTGGTTTCCCTGCCACCCCTGGATTTCCCCCAAATTAATTTTGTTCTGTGGTAAATACATTTGGTTAAGTTAAAAAGAAGTTGATGGCTGGCCCCGTGGCTTAGCGGTTAAGTGCGCGTGCTCCGCTACTGGCGGCCCGGGTTTGGATCCCAGGCGCGCGCTGACGCACCGCTTCTCCAGCCATGCTGAGGCCGCATCTCACATACAGCAACTAGAAGGATGTGCAACTATGACATACAACTATCTACTGGGGCTGTGCGGAAAAAAAGGAGGAGGATTGGCAATAGATGTTAGCTCAGAGCCGGTCTTCCTCAGCAAAAAGAGGAGGATTAGCATGGGTGTTAGTTCAGAGCTGATCTTCCTCACAAAAAAAAAAAAAAAAAAAACTGGAGAGGGAGGCATGTTTGGCCACATCAGTGCTGTGTGCCGCTCCAGGGACTTGTTGTGACCCTCCCCTGTCTGATGGAGGGAGGACCAGAAGCTTGGCTGGGGTGAATGGGGATCCGGGTAGGCATGGAGGGCTCTCTCTGCAAACTCCTCTCTCCATGCTCAGCTCCCTTTCTGCACGGGCCCTCCCCTGAGCCTGGGGTTTAATCTTCGCCAGGCCTCTGCACGCTGGGCCTGCTGGTGTGTGGTCTTCCACACTGATGTGCCTCGGCAGCTGGAAATAGTGAGGAGGGAAGGGGGGACCTGGAGCATAAAACCCTGGCACTTCTCAAAACAAAATGAGTGACTCCAGCTTTTAATCAGTTGAGGACTGAGGCAGGAGAATTGTGTTTGGTTTTACACAGACAAAGCCCTTTCTAGGTCTCGGCTTTCAGAAGAATCTTCCACTGCCCGTTATGCAAATGGCCACGGCAGCCTGGGCAGGAGATGCTGGGCCTGGGATGAGGAGACCAGACCTTTGGGTCACAGGGTAGCGATTTGGCCTTTATCAATGGGACCCCTCTGTCTGCAGTAGACCCTGGTAGTGGTTACCTCCTCTCTCCTGCTCTCAGAAGCCAGAAGAACCACAGCTTTTGGGACAGTGGCTTGCATGGCCTTCAGCTCTGACAGGTGGGCTCCTTTAAAAGTGGGGCTGTACATTTAAGTTTTAAAAATTAATTTCTATGTGAATATGGTTAAGGGAGCTTGCTATTTATAGGAACTCAACTGTGAAAAAATTTGCAAAGCGAGAATCCTGTCCCATCCTCTGCTCCCCAGCTGCTGCCCTGTCCAGATTTTTAGATACCAGAATATTCTAGAATCTATAATCATTCTAAAGTGACTTAGTGTAAAGTACTGAAGGATGAGCTGGGCCTCTGGCCTAGGGTTGCTAGATTTAGCAATTAAAAATACAGGACACTGGTTGAATTTGAATGTCAGATTAAAAATGAATAAATTTTTAGTGTAAGTATGTCCTATGCAATAAAACAGGGTTATGCAGCATTTGGGAACTACTTATTCCAAATAATTATTTGTTGTGTATCTGACATTCAATTTTAACAGGGCCTGTATTTTTCTGGCAACCCTGCCCTGGCTCTCTACTACACGAGCCCCCTGCAGATCTTTTTCTCTCTCAGTCTCTTCTAGAGCCTCCTCTTTTCATCCTGGGGTGCTTTTGGACTTAGGTCCTGTCATCCCTCTACTTTTATGTCTAGTTATAATCCCCTCATGTCAGTCTGGGGTTTCTCTACTCATCTGCTCTCCCTGTTCAGTCCTATTTGTAGGCCCTGGGTTGGTCAAGATTCGGCCACTGGATCTGAGGACTAAAGCCAATGATGCCTACAAGTTAGTAACCCCCTACTATGCGCCAGACACTGTCAGCTGCTTTACCAGTGTTAATCCATTTAGCCCTCACAACAAAACTATAAGGAAGGCACTTTTTTTCTCTATCCTGGTAAAATATACATAAAATTTACCATTTTAACCATTTTTAGGTGCACAGTTCAATGGCATTAAGTATAGTCACATTGTTGTGCAACCATCACCACCATTTATCTCCAAACCCTTTTCATCTTTCCGTGTCCATTAAATAATACCTCCCCTCCTGTGTCTATGATTTTGACTACTCTAGGAACCTCATATAAATGGATTCATATAATATTTGTCATTTTGTGTCTGTCTTATTTCACTTAGCATAATGTCTTCAAAATTATCCATATGTCAGAATCTCCTTCCTTTTTGAGGCTGAATAATATTCCATTGTATGTATACACCATGTTTTGTTTATCCATTCATCTGTCAATGGACACTTGGGTTGTTTCCACCTTTTGGCTATTGTGAATAGTGCTGCTGTGAACATGGGTGTACAAATATCTGTTTGAGTCCCTGTTTTCAGTTCTTTTGGGTATATACCCAGAAGTGGAATTGCTGGGTCAGATGGTAATTCTGTTCAACTTTTAAGGAACTACCATACTGTTTTCCATAGCAGTTGCATCATTTTACATTCCCACCAGCAATACACAATGGTTCCAATTTCTCCATATCCTTGTCAACACTTATTTTCTGTTTCTGTTTTTTTTTTATTTTAAATAATAGCCATTCTAATGGGTGTGAACAAGGACGGCACTTTTAATTATTATTTCACAGATCAGAAAACTGAGGCTCAGAGGGGTGGAATGACTTGTCCATGGTTAGCCAGCAATTCATAGAGATGGAATTTGAATCAAGGTCTGTCTAATTCCCAAATTGGGACTCTTAACCATTCTGTTATATTTCCTGCCTCTAATACATGGGAGTTTTCCTGTCTTTGCCCAGATGTCTAATTGTGCAGAACATCTGGTAGAGGCACAGATGTAGGAGTGAATTATGTCCAAGGAGTTTTCACGTGTTCTTATTGAAATACACCTCTCACATGGGAAAACAGCAATCACAAATAATTTCTCCTTAATCTGAATTTCATCCTAGTAAATTTTAAAACAATTTGGCCACCCATAGTTCTTTACCTCAATGTCATCTGGCCATTTAAATGGCCTAAGTGATAAGTGTGATTGTGCATGGATTTTGACCTTATTGGGGAGGGTAGAAAAGCCAGAAAATAGAAGGTATGAGCTCCAACCTCAAGATGTTTGTGGTCTAATCGGCAGAGAGATGTGGCCATCTGAGAGGCATTGTCCAGCTGCACAGACACAGGACCACAGGAAGCAGTGGGCTGCTGGAGGGATGACCTTGAGAAGGGCTGAGGCCGATGGCAGTGCCCCTGTGGTCAGTCAGGAGTGTTCCTGGCTGAGGGCAGGCTGCCTCCTCTGCTGTATGTAAGCCTGGTGTGACTCCATGCAGTGCCCCGTAGAGGAGGAGGCTGTGGTCGGTGTTGTCCCACCTCTCAAACTCCAGCCCCTTCCTGAGTGCTGCTTTGTCCAGAGGCCACAGCCCTCGCATTGCACCATTAACTTTGAACCTAGGTTCTGTGGAGACTGCCTGTTCCTGCGTCTGGTGCTGGCTGAGACTTTAGACTGCCTCAGAGGAACAGCTCCATCTGGTCATCCAGTTCTTCTAACACAGGCTGGTGGCGAAGAACATGGGCTTTGGGGTCAGACAAGTTCAGGTCTGAAATAGACTCTGCCACTGAGGCCTGTGTAACTACAGGAAAGTGTCTTATCTTCTCTGAGATTCAGTGTCCTCATCTGAAATATGGGAATAATATCAGGGATAATAAGGTTGTCAGGAGGATGAAATGAGATATTTGTGAAGTGCTTGGTATATTGTAAATGCTCAATAAATAGTAGCCATTAAAATACATATATATATATAAAGCTTGTGGAAAAAACCCACTAGATTTATATTTATTTCTCCTTGTTGTTGGACAGTTTTGTCAATTTGGCTACATCATCATGGTCGACCTCTGTGGGAGGAGGAGGTCAGTTGACTTGTTGAAGAGGAGAGAAGATGGTCTAGGTAAGGATGGAGGCCAAATTCTGCAAGGTGTGTGCCTTGCACAGAGTGGGTGCTCGCTAAGTGTTTGATGAATAAGTGTTTCAGTTGGGATGGGGGTCCTGATGAGGAGCCGTGAGAGGGAAGGGCATGGACGTTTACGGGTTGGTATGTGGTGAGAAGGCAGAGGAGACTGGATTTGATCTTTCCTTTTTATATTTTAAGTAACATTTTCCCCTTATCAGAAATATAATGTATGTTCATTGTAGGAAAAAAACAACAGATAACTAGAGGTCCTTGAACAGGAGAATGGCATGATGGCGATAGTGTATGACAGCTTGTTTTCAGGAAACGCGTTGGAAGTTGGGAAAACCAGGTGGTGGAGTGTAGGGCCACGAACGTGCTGACTGCAAAACTGCGGGAAGGTGTGGCGGGGTTTGGAAGAGGTGGGCTGGGAGGGGTTTCGAGCCTGGAGGACCAGGTGTCTGGAGGTGCTGTGGGTGGTGGCTGGGGCATGGGGGTGAGGTGAGACTTTGCGGGTGGTGAGGAGATCATGCATGCTGTTTATGACAAGTGGGTGAGGCATTAGTTTGGGGTTAAAAGCATTAGTTTGAGAATCATTAAAACACTAGTCGGCACTGAGGCTGTGATAGTAAACAAGCTCCCACTGAAGGGACTGAATGTAGGGGGAGATGAGCAGAAGGCCTGGAATTAGTGACACTTCAGTTAAGGGAAATGTGGGAGGGAGTTAGAAGAGGAAATGAAGTGTGGGGGAATATAGTAGGCTTAATCATCCTCCCCACCCAAAGATGTCCACATCCTAATCTCTGAAACCTGTGAATATGTTTCTTTATATGGCAAGAAGGCCTTTGCAGATGTGATTAAATTAAATATCTTGAGATAGAGATATTATTTTGAATTATCCAGATGGGCTCAATGTAATCCCAAGGGGCCATATAAAAGGGAGGAAGGAGAGTCAGAGAGAGATTGGAAGATGCTGTGCTGCTGGCTTTCAAGATGGAGGATGGGGCCACAAAGCAAGGCGTGCAGGCGGCCTCCAGAGAAAGGGCAAGAAAACAGACCCTTTCCTAGAGCCTCCGGAAGGAATGCAGCCCGCTGACACCTTGATGTTAGCCCACTGAGACTGGTTTTGGACTTCTGACCTCTGTAACTGTAAGATAGTAACTTTGGGTTGTTTTAAGTCACTGTTTGTTGTAATTTGTTACAGTAGCAAGAGGAAACTCGTGCAGGGAGGGAACTGACATACTAAGCACCCAGGTGTGTGCGGGGGTTCTGCTGGGTCACCTGGTGTCTTAGTACAGTTTGGGGCATGGATAGCAGCCTGAGGCTGTGCTGCCCAAGCCCTCACCTGCTGGAAATAGATGCAGGACTCTAGGGCAGCTCTCCCCTCCTGCCCCACTGTACATCAGGCATCCCTTGACCCCCTTCACATGGGGGACAAGTCATGTCTGCCTCTATGCCTCTCCCTGGTTGACAGTGACCAAGCTGTCAGGGTGGCCAGGACCAACCTTGGTGAAGAGGGTAAGCTCTAGGTGCCCTCCTGGGTCCGGTCCCCAGAATGCTGCCCTCTATGGAGGTAAGGTGCTGCTCCCTATGCTGATGCCCAAGCCCTGCCCCCAGGTGGCTGACGGACAAGGCCGTGATGGTGCTTCTTCTGTGGCAGCCAGAGGGAAGAGATGCACTAGCTGAACTGGTGAAGGCATCCTCTCAGTGGAAGGCAGAGCTGGGGGTGCAGCGGAATTTTCTGATCTTGCTGCTGTTGCAGGTACTGAAATGCCTCACTGGACGGTGCCTTCTCCCCCTGCAGCCACACTCAATGGAGGGGGCCTGGCCCTTAGACCTGAGCCCCAGGGTCCCAGCTCTCCACTGTCCTGGTTCAGTCACCCAGCCACTCCCAGGGTGCAAACCCTCCAGGAGGGCTGTGAGGCAGAGAGGCCAGCCCTGCCACTGCCCACGCAGAACCGGATCCCTCTCCCTCCCCAGTGACCCAAGTTCCTCTAAAGGAGCAGAGCTGCTTACAGCACAGAAGAGGGCTTGTCACACTCTTTTTCCCAGGACACGGATGCCTGCAGACCCTTCATTTACATGACTAAGGGGACGACTTAGGTGACTCTTCCACAGCAAGGCCATCTGCTTTGAGGTGACCTTCTGCCTCTGCCTACACCCCAAGGTAGCTTGCTAAAGATGAAGAACACAGAGCATTCTCCTACAGCCCATTTATTACTCCCAGCAGCTTTGTGAAGACTTTATTATCCCTTTCTAAAGGCAGCCATTGGAGTCAGAGGGGCCTGAGTTGCAATCTAAGACCAGGCTATTCTGCTGCCCAAGGCTGTTTCTTAACTAAGATCAGACTGTCCATCTGCCACTCCCAGAGGCCCATTCCAACTTTTTTGTCAAATGGATAAAGCATTTCTGATGGTTTTAGACAGCTCTTTATTCTAATGACGTCTAAAAGCGTTATGTCTCCTAACTGGAGTCTACCATCATTAACTGGTCTCCTTGCTGTTTGGCCCACTTACATCAGCCCACTTTTCTCTGTTCCGGGTTGAGGGTATCCACGGTGAGGCCTCCAGGTAGAGCAAAAATACCCACCAATGATTTTGGGGCTGCAGCTGCTTTATCATGATAAAAGTTTCACCTCGTCTTGGTTTAGGTTCTCCCAATGGCAGATTCTGAGACTAGGAATTTCAGTGCAAGTGGTTTATTTGGACATGATCCAAGGAAGCTCAGTAAAGGAATGTGGGAATGCAACAGGGAAGGGAGAAATGCCAGCTAAGGGTTCATTGATGAGAGGCCACTGCTGTGGGCAACTGGGACTTAATCCTGTTGGGGACCCACTGAGAAAATGTGGAACACACCCAGAACTGTCTTGCTGGAGGGTGAGACAGTTGGGGAACTTACCCACTAATTCTGATTCCCCCTTGGTTGTGGGTTTCTCCTGGGAGTATTTCCTTCCGGGCACTTCCAGCCTGCCCTGTGCGTAGGATGGGCATGCTGGTAGGCAGGGGAAGCCCTCAGGCAGGAAGAAGAGGCAGGCACTGTGAAGTCAGGAAGCTGCTAGGGAACTGGGGGCTGAAGGGTTGCTGTTGGAGCAAGAAAAACATCTGCTTCAGGTCGTGTTAGTGGTGCCACATCTGCCAAATCCACTAGATTAGTTGTATGAACACCATTCAGGGTCCATTGGACCCAAGTTTAGTTGATTTCATTTTTTGCATTTTCTAACTTATGTAAAGATTGATATTTCTTGAATTTTATTCTTTCTTAAATATCTTCCAAAGTACAAAGATAAAATTTACTTATTTTTTAAAGATGGAATAAAACCCATTCTATCTTGCAATTATGATACGGGTGCATGGGAACCATTTTCTAAATGTAAGATACATTGTGAGATCCTAGTGATCTTATTTTTTCCTGTGTCTTGAAACATCTAGTTATTTTGTCATCCTAGGAATTATTTCATCATTACTCATCAATTATTCCTAACTATGCTGAGAAAGACTGAAATAATAAGAAAACTGAAGAATGATGGAATTACCTAGAAGGATGATGTAGTAGGGTTGTAAATCATTAGTGTTTTATCATCCTTCAGTTTTCTTAATTCATTGTCTAAAGTATCATATCATTTTTCAAGAAGATATAAAAGAAGACTGGAGACACCATCTTTGTGGTCTGCTTTTAGGTTTCATGGGATACAACTGAAATTCTGAATTTTTCATTTTCTACCTATAATGGCAAAGAGAAGAAAATTGATAGAGGAAGCGGTTTCATAATTATTACGTAAATCAGAAGGTGAATGCAAAAATGCAGTAGCACTCTAGAATGTAAGCAAATGATGATGGTGAAATTGATTATGTAAGAGAAATCTTAGTATACGGATCTTTAGATGATAATATTCTAGATGATTTTTCTCAAAGTCAATTATCAATGAATTAAGACTATGTTTTTTAATGACAAAAAGGAAATATGGTATTTTCATCCAGTTAGTCACTCAAGAAGATGAACTTAATTACACAATATTTATGACAAGAGCCTGAACCTCCCTATTTTGCTAAAAAAGACATAGGACAATATTCTTTAATCTTTTAGATTTTTGTCTACCAAAATTTACTTGCAGTGGTTTGTGAATGGACAAATGTTGAAGGCAGGTGTTTATGCAAAAAGGAAATGGATGATGGAGAAATGAACATATTAATTGGATTGAAGACTTTAAATTATGTTTATAAATCTGAAAATGAAAATGTTTGCAGTTGTGGAGCAAAGAAGATGACCGTACTCTCTTCCACAGGATTATGAGCCACCAAAGCTTTCAAAAGTACTGTGTTTTGATCAAATAATCAAATTAAAACCACATATGATAAACAAAGAGAAAACTAGAAGAATCATAAGACAGAACAACCAAACTGAATTGGCAGTCCAAAACAAATGGGACAAGAAACAAAGGAAATGCAAAAGAACCAGAAAATAAGTGACAAAACAGCAACATTCAACCCTCATATTTCAATAATTACCCTAAATGTAAATGGATTGAACTCTCCAATCAAAAGATACAGAGTGGCAGGATGGATTAAAAAGCAAGACCCAACAATATGCTGCCTTCAGGAAACACATCTTAGCACTAAAGACAAGCACAGGCTCAGAGTGAAAGGATGGAAGACAATACTCCAAGCTAATGGCAAACAAAAGAAAGCAGGTGTTGCCATACTCATATCAGACAAAGTAGACTTCAAGATAAAACAGGTTAAGAAAGACAAAGAAGGGAAATATATAATGATAAAAGGGACACTCCATCAAGAAGACATATCACTTATAAATATATATGCACCCAACATAGGAGCACCAATGTACATAAAACAACTATTAACAAACCTAAAAGGAGAAATCAACAACAACACAATAATAGTAGGGGATCTTAACACCCCACTTACAGCAATGGATAGATCATCCAGACAAAAAGTTAATAAAGAAATATTAGACTTAAATGAAAAACTGGACGAGATGGACCTAGTAGACATATACAGAGCACTCCACCCCAAAACAGCTGACTACACATTCTTCTCAAGCGCGCATGGAACATTCTCTAGGATAGACCATATGTTGGGAAACAAAGCAAGCCTCAATAAATTTAAGAAGATTGAAATCATAACAAGCATCTTTTCAGACCATAAGGCTATGAAACTGGAAATGAACCAGGAAAAAAAAACTGGGAAAGTGACAAAAATGTGGAGATTAAACAACATGCTACTGAACAACCAATGGATCATTGATGAAATTAAAGGAGAAATCAAAAACTATCTGGAAACAAACGAAAATGATAACATGCCATATCAAACCATATGGGACGCAGCAAAAGCGGTCCTGAGAGGGAAACTCATAGCGATACAAGCCCACCTTAACAAACAAGAAAAAGCCCTAATAGGCAACCTTAAATTACACCTAACAGAACTAGAAAAAGAAGAACAAACAAAGCCCAAAGCCAGCAGAAGGAGAGAAATAATAAAAATCAGAGCAGAAATAAATGATATTGAGACCAAAAAAACAGTAGAAAGGATTAATGAAACAAAGAGTTGGTTCTTCGAGAAGATAAACAAAATAGACAAACCCTTAGCCAGGCTAACTAAGAAAAAAAGAGAAAAGGCTCAAGTAAATAAAATTAGAAATGAAAGAGGAGAAATTACAACGAATACCATGGAAATACAGAGGATTATAAGAGAATACTATGAGAAATTATATGCCAACAAATTGGACAATCTAGAAGAAATGGATAAATTCTTAGACTTATACAACCTCCCAAAATTGAACCAAGAAGAAATGGAGAATCTGAATAGACCAATCACAAGTAAAGAGATTGAAATAGTAATCAAAAACCTCCCAAAAAATAAAAGTCCAGGACCAGATGGCTTCTCCAGTGAATTTTACCAAACATTCAAAGAAGATTTAATACCCATCCTCCTCAAACTATTCCAAAAAATAGAGGAAGATGGAACACTTCCTGAATCATTCTATGAGGCCAACATCACCCTGATACCGAAACCAGACAAAGACAATACAAAGAAAGAAAATTACAGGCCAATATCGCTGATGAACATTGATGCAAAAATCCTCAACAAAATATTGGCAAACCGAATACAACAATATATTAAAAAGATCATACACCATGATCAAGTGGGATTTATACCAGAGACGCAGGGATGGTTCAACATCCGCAAATCAATCAACGTGATACATCACATCAACAAAACAAAGAATAAAAACCACATGATCGTCTCAATAGACGCAGAGAAGGCATTTGACAAGATACAACATCCATTTATGATAAAAACTCTCAATAAAATGGGAATAGAAGGAAAGTACCTCAACATAATAAAGGCCATATATGACAAACCCACAGCTAACATCATACTCAACGGGGAAAGACTGAAAGCCATTCCTCTGAGAACAGGAACGAGGCAGGGCTGCCCACTCTCACCACTCCTGTTCAACATAGTACTGGAGGTTTTGGCCAGAGCAATTAGGCAAGAAAAAGGAATAAAAGGAATCCAAATAGGTAACGAAGAAGTGAAACTCTCACTATTTGCAGATGACATGATTGTATATATAGAAAACCCTAAAGAATCTGTTGGAAAACTGTTAGAAACAATCAACAACTACAGCAAAGTTGCAGGGTACAAAATCAATCTACAAAAATCAGTTGCATTTCTATATGCTAATAATGAACTAACAGAAAGAGAGCTCAAAAAGATAATACCATTTACAATTGCATCAAAAAGAATAAAATACCTAGGAATAAATCTTACCAAGGAGGTGAAGGACCTATACAATGAGAACTACAAGACATTATTGAGGGAAATCTACGATGACATAAAGAAATGGAAAGATATCCCATGCACGTGGATTGGAAGAATAAACATAGTTAAAATGTCTATATTACCTAAAGCAATCTACAGATTCAATGCAATCCCAATCAGAATCCCAATGACATTCTTCACAGAAATAGAAAAAAGAATACTAAAATTTATATGGGGCAACAAAAGACCCCGAATAGCTAAAGAAATCCTAAAGAAAAAGAACAAAGCAGGAGGCATCACAATTCCTGACTTCAAAACATACTACAAAGCAATAGTAATCAAAACAGCATGGTACTGGTACAAAAACAGACACACAGATCAATGGAACAGAATTGAAAGCCCAGAAATAAAACCACACATATACGGACAGCTAATTTTCGACAAAGGTGCTAAGGACATGCAATGGAGAAAGGAAAGTCTCTTCAATAAATGGTGTTGGGAAAACTGGACATCCACATGCAAAAGAATGAAAGTGGACCATGTGCTATCGCCATTCACAAAAATTAACTCAAAATGGATCAAAGACCTGAAGGTGAGACCTGAAACTATAAAACTCATAGAAGAAAATATAGGCAACACACTATTTGACATTGGGTTTAAAGGAATCTTTTCGGATGACATGCCTACCCAGACTAGGGAAACTAAAGAAAAAATAAACAAGTGGGACTTTATCAGACTAAAGAGCTTTTATAAGACAAATGAAATCAGAATCAAGATGAACAAACAACCAACCAGCTGGGAGAGAATATTTGCAAAACATACATCTGACAAGGGGTTGATCTCCATAATATATAAAGAACTCACACAATTGAACAACAAAAAAACAAACAACCCGATCAAAAAATGGGCAGAGGAAATGAACAGACACTTCTCCAAGGAAGATATACAGATGGCCAATAGGCACATGAAAAGATGCTCAACGTCACTAATCATCAGGGAAATGCAAATCAAAACAACACTAAGATACCACCTCACGCCCGTTAGAATGGCTATAATCACCAAGACAAAAAACAACAAATGTTGGAGAGGATGTGGAGAAACAGGAACCCTCATACACAGCTGGTGGGAATGCAAATTGGTGCAGCCTCTATGGAAAACGGTATGGAGATTCCTCAAAGAATTAAAAATAGAGATGCCCTATGATCCAGCCATCCCACTACTGGGAATCTATCCAACGCACCTGAAATCAACAATCCAAAGAGGCTTATGCACCCCTATGTTCATTGCAGCATTATTCACCATAGCCAAGAAGTGGAAGCAACCTAAGTGTCCCTCGACTGACGATTGGATTAAGAAAATGTGGTATATATATACAATGGAATACTACTCAGCCATAAAAAAAGACAAAATCGTCCCATTTGCAACAACATGGATGGGCCTGGAGCGTATTATGTTAAGTGAAATAAGCCAGAAAGAGAAAGACAAACACTGTATGATCTCACTCATATGTGGAATATAAACCAACACATGGACAGAGAAAACTGGACTGTGGTTACCCGGGAAGTGGGGGTGGGGGGTGGGCACAAGGGGTGAAGGGAGTCATATATGGGGTGATGGACAAACAAAAATGTACAACCCAAAATTTCACAATGTTAGAAACCATTAAAATATCAATAAAAATCAAAAAAAAAAAAAAAACAAACAAACAAACAAAAAAAAAAGTACTGTGTTTTGATGATGCAAATACAAACAGAAGAACAGTAAGGAAGGATAAGCGAGAACCAATTAGAGATACATATGAAATCTGGAATCAGTATGTACAAGATGAATATATTCCAGGTTCGGGATGTTTGATGAGTGGATGGTTTTCAGTCCAAGTTTGTTATCTATCTCAGGTATGTTACCTTCAAAACTAGGAAACTATGGAATTAAATTTTGGGTTTATTATATTCAAATTCTTGTTAACATTTCTAACAAACTTATTTTTCGCTGTCTGTGGTAGTCAGCCTCCAAGAGGGCTCCCACTGATCCCCACCTCCTAGAATCCACACTCTTCAGTAGTCCCCTCCCTCACTGTACCAGGGTTGGTCTGTGTGACCAACAGAACGTGGAGGATGTGATGGTCTGTCACTCATGAGATCAGGTTATAAAAGATGTGGCTTCCGTCTTGGGCTCTTTCTCCGATCACGTGCTCCAGGGAGAAGTCAGCCATCCTGTAGTGAGGACCCGGGTGGAGGAGAATGGAGGTGTCCAGCCAGCAGCCAGTGGGGAGCCGAGGCCTGCGGACAGCCATGGGAGCGAGCTTGGAAGTGGGTCCACCAGCCGCAGACAACTGCAACCCTGGCTGCTAGGTTGACTGTAGAACTGGCCACATAATTTATGGGGTCCAGTGGAAAATGAAAACGAGGGGGCTCCTTGTTTAAAAATTATGAAAAATTTCAAGACAGCAACAGCAGAGTATTAAGCCCAGTGTGGGACTTGTCACTTGCACAGGTTGCACGCCTACGAAGCTGGCCCTGAAGGCAACTCACGAGAGACCCTGAGGCAGAACCACCAGGCTAAGCCACTCCCAGATTCCTGACCCACAGAAACTGAGATAATGTTTGTTGTTTTAGGCTAAGTTTTGGAAGTAATTTGTTATATAGCAATAGATAACTAATACACTATCCCTTGATTCCTACTTTGGTAAATTATTTATAAAATGACTTAAAATATAAAAACATAAAATGAGCTAGATAGTAAATGATGATAACTATTTTTCCTGGGCTACTGAGACTTAAAGGGATAAGAAGATCCAGTTAGTTGCAAATTTAGTTCCATGTTCTCTCCTGCCTCAGTGCCTTTGCACACCCTATTTGACATGCCTAGAATGCTCCCCCCACCCCGGCCTGCCACATTCTCCAGCATAAACCTGACATCCTTCATCTCAAACGTTACTTCTTTAGGAAAGTTGACTCTCCAGACGGAGTTAGGCACCCTTTTTAACAACGCCTCAAACACCCTGTACATCTTTGCTGTACTGTGCACACTTGTATTTAGTGAATTAATTACTGATAATTAGTTGCTTAATGTCTGTCTTCCCACTAAACGGTAAGCTCCTGGAGGTCAGTCACCTTCTCTCTTTGTTCTCATGTATACCCAGTGTCCAGCGCAGTGCTTGGCACACAGCAGGGTTGCAATAGAATTTGTTTGATTGACTGGTTTGTCTCTGTGCCGATGGGTTGGGACCAAATGGTGATGATTTGCAAGGGAGTCTTAAACCACAGTGTGAAAGAGGTCCTTGTAACAGTGCCTTCTCTGGAGTACCCAAGCACGGTAGTTACGAGCCTGAAGACGTGGGAAAGGCTCCCTGTGTCATGGGCTCCAGTGTAGACAATACGGACCAGTAAAGCAGGCAAATAAAAGATAAAGCTGGTGAGTGGGGAAAATTCATACATATGGAAAGAGGAGCTAACTTTCATTAATACACAAAATACCGTGTGCTTCTGACTCTTAGGACTGATAGATTTAAGAGGAGGCCAATACTTTTGATGTGTGTGCAAAACATAAGGACCACCTTTATAAGGTTAACCTTTGTGGTTAGGCCTCAGTTCCTCATCTGCATAATGGGCCTAATGTACCACCTTCATAGGCCAGGCCTGAGGCTACGGGATCACGCAGGGAAAGTGCTTAGCAAAAAGGTCAGCTCTTAGTAGCATGAGGTGGATTGGGTCAACTTCTGATTCTGCCGCTTGATTCTGGCTATGACTCATGTAACCTCCCAAAGTCAGTTTCTTCATTAGTCAAATGGGGAAAATAATAGTACCTGCCTCATAGAGCAAATGCGCGAGTGTGTGTTAAGGTCTCTGTGTTTGGCACTGGCTAAGCCCTCACAGTGACTTCTACTGTTATTATCATTAAGTTTGAAGCCAGGTCCCAGAAAGTAACCAGGTGAAAAGAGAGATTCCCCTATAGGTGGAAGAGGGCGGGAAAGAAATAGAAACAGAACAATACAGACAATTGCCAAGAGTATTTTCACAACGATGTGTATTATTCCCGGTGATCATACTTGACTGCTGGTCTCTTTAGGGGGCTTCTCTCTCACCACCTGGGCACCACGTGGTTTGAGCTTCATCCCAGTATGTTTTCCATTCCTCTGACTGGAAGGTGCCTAAGAGAGGGAAATACTAGAAGTAGATTTTTGTGGCATCAAGAGTCTGGGTAGGGGCCGGCCCCGTGGCTTAGCGGTTAAGTGCGCGTGCTCCGCTCCTGGTGGCCCGGGTTTGGATCCCGGGCGCGCACCGACACACCGCTTTTCCGGCCATGCTGAGGCCGCGTCCCACATACAGCAACTAGAAGGATGTGCAGCTATGACATACAACTATCTACTGGGGCTTAGGGGAAAAAAAATAAATAAATAAAATTATTAAAAAAAAAAAAGAGTCTGGGGGGCCAGCCCGGTGGCGCAAGCGGTTAAGTGCGCGCGTTCCGCTGTGGCGGCCCGGAGTTCGCCGGTTCGGATCCTGGGCGCGCACCAACGCACCGCTTGTCAAGCCATGCTGTGGCGGCGTCCCATATAAAGTAGAGGAAGGTGGGCACGGATGTTAGCCCAGGGCCAGTCTTCCTCAGCAAAAAAGAGGAGGATTGGCATTGGATGTTAGCTCAGGGCTGGTCCTCCTCACAAAAAAAACAAAAAACAAAAAACAAACAAACAAAAAAAAGAGTCTGGGTAAAAATA
The DNA here is from genome assembly GCF_020826845.1 of Diceros bicornis minor. Lineage (NCBI taxonomy): Eukaryota > Metazoa > Chordata > Mammalia > Perissodactyla > Rhinocerotidae > Diceros > Diceros bicornis. The sequence continues at coordinate 18,281,113 of NC_080763.1, forward strand.
GAACTACCATGTGATCCAGCAATTCCACTTCTGGGTATTTATCGGAAGAAAATGAAAACACTAACTTAAAAAGTTATCTGCACCCCCATGTTCATTGGAGCACTGTTTACAATAGCCAAGATATGGAAACAACCTAAGTGTCCACCAATGGATGAATGGATAAAGAAAATGTGGTATGCACATACAATGAAATATTATTTAGCCATAAAAAAGAAGGAAATCTTGCCATTTGCAACAACATGGATGGACCTTGAGGGCACTATGCTAAGTGAAATAAGTCAGAGAAAGACAAATACTGTATGATCTCACTTATATGTGGAATCTAAAAAAACTGAACTCATAGAGGCAGAGAACAGATTCGTGGTTGCCAATGGTGGGGGATGAGGGGTGGGCAAAATGGGTGAAGGGCGTCAAAAGGTACAAACTTCCAGTTATAAGATGAATAAATCCTGGGAATGTAGAGTATAGCATGGTGACTACAGTTAATAATACTGTATTGTATGTTGAAAGTTGCTAAGAGAGCAGATATTAAAAGTTTTCAACACAAGAAAAAAAAATTTGTAACTAAGTGAGGTGACAGATGTTAAATAAACTTATTGTGGGGATCATTTCACAATATATACATATATCAAATCATTATGTTGTATACCTTAGACTAATACAATGTTATATGTTAATTATATACCCTCCCAAAAAAGTCTGGATGTCTGGACCTAAGGCCATTAATATTTTTGAGCATGAGGCAGCTGGACTTGCAGAGCTAGAGGGAAACCACAACTGAACACTCTGGACTCCATTGCATTATCCACGGTTCTATCGTTTGGCAACTCAAAGTATCATAATGATGATAGCCCCTACTGCTAGTTGTCCTCAGTATTTTATTCTTCCTTAGTAACAAAAACCCTGATTTTTAGCTGGACACCTGTGGCCACCTTGAGTTAAGACTACATTTCTTTCAGCTTTCTTTGTAACGAGATGTGGTCATATGACTAAGTTTTAGCCAATGGATAAAATGAAATGTGACTTCTGGGAGGTGTCCTTAAAGAGAGGGGAATGCTCTCCTTTTACCCTCTTCCTCCCTGCTGGCTGGAAAACAGATGTGATGGCTAGAGCTTGAGCAGCCATCTTGGACCACGAGGTAGAAGCTGCTTATTAAGAATGACAGAGTGATACTAGAAGGAGCCTGGGCTAGAGGTGGCTACCCTAGACTTTGAATGGAGTTTGTGTACAAAAGAGAGAAATAAGCTTCCAAATTGTTTAAATTACTCTAATTATTTTCATCATGTGTATTTTTTAGCTTTATTGAAGTGCAATTGACAAATAAGATTGTAAGATATTTAAGGTATACAGCACGATGATTTGATATATGCATACCTTGTGAATGGATTCCTCCATCGAGTTAATTAATACATCCATCACTTCACATATTTACCTTTTTTTTTTTTTTGGTGAATTGTCATGTATATTTAGAATTTAAGGACTGACCTTGGTGAGGTTAACTTCTGTGGGTCAACCTCATCTGCATAATGGAACTAATAATACCTGCTTCAGCCCAGTGCTAAGTGTTACCGCAAGTTAGTCATAAATCCAGAAACAGAGCCTGCGATTCTTGGTGTCCAGGCTTCTGAGCTCAGTAGTGTGTTTGAAAAGAACTATTCTGGGTCTTAGACACAACCCACCTTTTTCTGCTGGTAGCTGTTGTTACCAGCGAAGCAAACATAAATCAAGGTAGATTTATGTTATGGAAGCACTTTTCGCCAAAGCCCCATTCAAGATTGACCTTCTTTCTGAGACATTCACTGCCCGTTAGGTCTAGAGTGGGTCCCAATACTCTGAGTCCCCAAAACACAGTGCAGGCTTTGATCTTAAATATGGTCTCCAGGTATCTGTCTGTTCTGTCTTACATTAGATTGTAACCTCTCAGAGGGCAGTTTGCATCCAAAGATCCCTCATAATAATAGGCGTTGTGCTGGGCACAGAAGGAGATGCATCAAAGTGCCTGTTAAATGAATGCAAAGGTTCTGTTCTGAATATGAGACAAGGCCAGACTCCTTGGGATTATATGGAAACAGAGAGATATTTGAAACGGGCGTTCCTAGCTAGTACTAAATATTTGAGGCCCTCAGGCCTCAATATGGGATACAAAGTATTATTTTTCTTCTACTGAAATATCCCCTTACAAATAGAAGTCCCACAGGACAAGGAGTATGGCTGAAACTGGACAGACCAGATGCCAGGATAGCTAGATTTATTTTTGGACTGTAAGCCTGGCCTCCAGGGAAAGAAGGAACTTGTCAATTTCACTTTTTGCTTGGATCAGAAGATTGAGCCTGGCAGAGAAACGCTGTTTGGGACTAGTAGTTCTCTGGCATTTCTAACCTTTTCTGGGCTTGGGAGGAGTTGGGAGAAGAAAATGCATCATTTGAACGATGGCCACGGTTACGATAGGCCCCGCATGCCAACCAGAGGGAAAGAAAATACTTGCTGAGCAAAATAACTGGAAAGCAGTTGTTCATTTTTTTAAACTAAGCTACATGGTTGAAATCCAGAATAATGCAGACTTTTGGACCAGGGAGCACTTGGAAATAAGCTTTCTGGCTGGAAAGCAGCATGTGGTGTTATGGATGGAAAGGGCGATTGCAATGCCTTTCCCCCGGGCACTTGCTGCTGCCAGATCCTGGGGGGCCATCTCAAGACTATTTACTTACTCCAACAGATTTCTCAATAATTCCAGCCACAGAAAGAAGCTGACGAGCGTGATGGCATGCACGTGGCCAGGTGACAGAATCAGGACAAACCTGTTCCACTGCTGAGCCCGATGGTAACACTTCCATCCTGCCGAGCCCCTGGCGGGTGAACACTTAGGCGGGCACGTGGAAACTGATGTAAGTGCTGCCTGAGGCCCAGCGGTACTGGACAAGTGTCACAAGTCCAGCTGGGCAGCATGCCAGATCCCATGGGCTCTTTCCAGGAAGGGCTGACCCTTGCTGTTTCCACGCCCTTCCCTGAAGCTCAGTGAAGCTCAGAGTCTCAGCTCCCTTGCAGATGTTGAAGAAATGTCCAGTGAGTGCACAGGGAAGGTCAGACCCTATGGCATCTGAGATTGGACATGGCAGTCACCCCACGACAGAGGCAGAATTAGACTCTGAAGACCTGGGCTTGAGTCTTTGCTGTCATTTACCAGCCAAATGAGGCAGGCAGGTCACAACTGCATGGAGTGTCCATTTAGTTACCTGTAAAGCTGGATCTATCTATCTGCTTCATAGGACAATTTTGAGGATAAAATGAGATCAGTCCTGCCCTCTTCATATGCTGGATGGTGATATTTCTAACTTAACCATCCTAAGGGCTTTATATACTCCATCTCTTTTGATCCTGACAACAACTCATGAGATGGCTACTATTTTTATCCCCATTTTACAGAGGGGAAAACTGGACCCCAGACAAGTGAAGTGACTTGTGCAAGGTTATACCACTAGGTGGCAGACCCAGGATTTGAACCCATCCTGACTGGCTCCAGAGAGCATAAGTCTGACCACCGCACTATTTCCCAGCAGAGGAAGACAGGCAGTTCTCTTAGAGGTGTTCTTCATTTTTGTTTGGAGAACCACAAGTACTTTGTTATTGGTCCAGCATCCAGTCCCAGCTTTTTGATCTGAGGGTGCTGGGGACAGTTGAAGCCTTTCAAGCAGAGAGTGGTGCATTCAGGTTTGCTCTTTAGAAAGATGACAGGCTGCAGGGTGGAGGCTGGATGGGGCCTGCAAGGTGAGTGGGCAAAACAGAACGCAGGAGTTGGGTAGGAAGCTTGTGCACACAATCCAGGAGAGAAGCCATGAGGGAGCAGAGCTAAGCTTTGTCAGGACTCTCAGGCCCAGACAGGGAGGAGGAATTAAACACTGGCACTGCTTCCAATTCCGGTTAGACAAAAGTATCCCTCACCTTGAAGAAGTGGTCCATACCCATGGACGTAAACACTGAGGGCTGTGCTCCACATAAGAAGATAAAGCCTTGTTCTCTTAGGTTGAATGCAGCAGAGCACCTTGCTCCTTGAGGAGCTGGTGTGATGTGGCTCTGATCATTCCCAAGACGGCCCTCTGGGGACCACCCTGGGTGGAGTCCTCCAACATCCACTGGACCCTTTGCTGCACTGTCGTCTCCAAGTAGGTCGGGTACCCAAGGAGAGGTCTCCCCTCTCTCCTCTGACCCATCTCCGGGGTCTTTGCACCCACAGACTACCCCTCCCCATCGATGCTTTTTCCTCCTTCTCCCCCATCAGGAGATCAGGGCCACTCTGACCTCCTTCCCCAGGGATCCTGGGCCACAGAGAGGCTGCCCCTTGGCCCCGCAATTCGACGCAGGGAGACAGGATGCCTGCGTTCCAATCCCGGATCCACCACAGGGCCACAGGTGGGCGTGAACCCCATACCCACAGGGGCCTTTCCCATCAGGCAGATGCCCAGGGCTGCTCCACCTTGCCTCCTCCACACTTCTCCCGGGGCAGCCGCTGTAGGACCTGGGGTGTCACCTCCCGGAAGCTTCTTTGAAAAAAGTGAATGCACCCACTCCCAACTCCCAACGCCGGTTACAGCCAGCCCTGGCGAATTCCCAGTTGTTCTTGGTGTTGATGCAGCGGGGAAGCAGATTTCTCAGTGCCTCTGCGCCCTAGTACCCTCATCTGAAAAATGGGGCTAGGAGTATTTTCCCTGCTCATTTCACTGAGCTGTTGACAACTCACGTACTCGCGCTGAAAACTATATATGCTTAAGGTATTATTATTAGCTGGGTGGACATTCTGGTATGTTCAGGCTGCTGGAGCTCTCGTAGGCTTCCTCGGACAGAAGGGCCGAGAGAAGGTTCCTCTTTATCTCGGTCTCAACCGCAGCCCACTCCCGCTGAGCCACCGAGTGTCGCTCCCCCGTGGGGCTGACCGCGAGCTGCCCCTCTTTCCTCTCTCCCATTGGCTTTCACCTGCCGGAGGGTCGGCTGCTACGGGCCTCTCGGCCCGTCACTCAGGGCCCCGGGGCTCCGCCCCGCCCCTCCCGGGGGTTTATAACTGGAATTCCCATGGCCCGGGCTCTGGCATCCAACCTGCTGCCGCCGCGGCCCGGCCGACCGGAGCGAGCACCGCGCGCAGAGCACACGCTCGCGCTGCGCTCCCCTCCCCTCCCCTCCCGCGCGGTTCATGCCCGCGCGCTCCGCCCGCCCGCGCCCACCGCCGCTGCCGGCCGCCTGCCGCCGCGGGGGCCCCGAGCGAAGGAAGGCAGGGAGGCAGGCGCGGCTGTGCGCCCCGCGGAGCCCGCGACCCCTGCCCGCAGCCGGCTGCCCGGCCCGCCTGGCACCATGCTGCCCGCGCGCTGCGCCCGCCTGCTCACGCCCCACTTGCTGCTCGTGTTGGTGCAGCTGTCCCCGGCTTGCGGCCACCGCACCACGGGCCCCAGGGTAAGTGCGCCCCCAGCCGCGCGCCCACCTGCGGAGAGACACTGGGGTCGCGGGCCCTCCTTCCTCTGGGGCGGGAGGAGGGGGAAGGGAGGTGTCAGACCTTGTCCCCCCCCCCTCGCCTATTACCAGGCCCCTGCGGGCTTCCTATTGAAGTTGCTGAAATATATTTTCCCCCATTGTCTCCCGCTACCCCCCAGCCTTTCTTGTAGCACCGATTCTGCCTGCTCCCCGCTCCCAACTGTCACTGGTGGGTTTTCTTTCCTAATCTCTTCTCCCAGGGCATTTTGCCCCAAGACCCTTAGAGGTGCCTCCTGCGTCGGAGAGAAGCTCGCTCCACACTCAAGTAGGGCTGCCCTGTGGTCTTGCACTGCGCCCGGTCCCGGAGCGCTGGCATTCTTGGCAGACAGCGGGGGCAGCTCTGCCTCCAGAGTTTTAGGTTACCCGAGAGCCACACAAGGACCTTGTGTTGTTGTGTTAAAAAGCGATCGCTGCTCGTAAAACCCACGGCAGATAATTTTAATGCTCCCTCCTGCTGGGCACAGCCCTGGAGGAGGGGTAGAGGTCGGGGGGCCGTGGAGAGGTAGTGCAGACGAGCTGCGCAGCGTGCAAGAATCTCTTCCCCTGGGTTCGAGGCTGGGAGGGAGGTTGAGCTACTTGTTGAACCTTGGTCCGATTGGAGTTTCTGAACGATGTGAAACATGCCAATTCTGTGCACAGGACAGGCTGTCCAGGGCGTTGTAAAATCTCCTGAAATCCACAGCATTGTGTTCATTTCTGGTCTAGATTATTGCTCCCCCTACCCGGATTGGTCTAAGGAAGGATTCCACTGCCTTAAAAAATGTACTAGTAAACCACCTAGTGATTCATTTGACCAAACTTATTTAGACAATCTCTGGCCAAGAATTAGTTTATGTCAGGGCAGTGGTCTCTCAGGACAGCTGCTTGCTTAACCCGCGGCATGAGTCCCTATGAAAGTAGCTGGGATCTTTGTGAAAACAAGATTGGCTCCTTAACCAACTTGTACTTTCCTGGGTATCCTTGGGCCTAACCTCATTATCACCTGTTCAGATCGCAGGTTCTTTATTCATAGCTCTCGCTATATGGGAATCATCTTTATAGCTGTTGTGGGTGGTGGAAAGCCTTGCAAGGTTTGACGAGCCTTAACGACTGCCCAGATGCTGGCTGATTACATCCGAGCCCAGCTATCACTGTGAGATCAGATTTGCAGCCACTTAGGAAAGAAAAGTGTTTGTCCCCGTGTTGGGCCGGCCCTTGCTTTTATGACCAGATGTGCAACAGCAGCAGTTAAAGTTCGGCAGATTAGATCCAAGGTGTGTCGTAAATCCTCGACAACAGGCGTTCCCAAAGCTGGGGCAAGTAAGGGCTCCGGGAGTGACTTTTATGGATGCAGATGAGGATGCCTTTTAAATGAAGCTGCTTGGTTTGATATTAGGACTTGCAGCTCTTAAACTCCGAGGTCAGGAGAGCCATGGCATTCCCTCCAATAATTAGGAACAGTCAAGACAGAGATGCAGACCAGAGCACCCCAGCTGAAATCTGGATGCCCGCCCACACGAGGGGCCGGAGACAAATGGTGGGGGGCTTGTTTGCTGTTGGGCATGTCTAGCATCTCAAGCCATATGTCTCTCTTTCCCTGCCTCCTGAAATTGGAGCAAGCAACTTGTAGGGGAAAGTTAGGGACGTCAGGGGAAAACAGGGACATTGGTTAGGTTTCCCTCCCTTTAGTTTATTAATTTGATAGAAATGATGGAACATAAGCAGGAACTATAAATAGGGTTGTGTGTGTCCCAGCTGCATCTCCCTCCCCACACGCACACATACACACGTGTTTAAAAAGTACCAAGGGGAAGCCACTGTCTTGAGCGTGTGTTTACCTGGGTACATTTATAGGCAACACTAAGAACTGCCGTTTATGAACACTGGGCTAGGCACTTTCTGTGATCGTTTATGCTTATAAGAATAAGAAGGTGGGTCTGTTTAGTCCCATTTTGCAGGTGAGACTCAGGGAGGCTAAATGGCTTGCTTAAAACACTCATGGTGCATGTGCGGCTCTGAGAGCCAAATCCAGTTTATATGGATTTACAGGTTGTGTGCTTTCTGCACCACTAAGCAGCTGCAAGGAGTGTTTGTCCAACTAGCGATGCCGTTTCTAGTTCGTCCAACTAGGAAGAGATGGCTCAAAGAGAAAATACTGAACCCAGATGTATCATGCGAGTCTGTAAGAAAGCGTTATTAACAATATTTTTTGGTGTCTGTATCACTAAAGGCTGATGTCTTTGAGTTTCAACCTGTTCCCGAAGACTCCACTTCTTTTCTCTGGCTTCTCGGTGGCCTCAGAAGTGTGGCTCTGGTTGCGAGTGGCAGCGTCACAGGAGGAGCAGAAACATCTGGCTTGTTGCAGTATTCCCTTGGGCACCCCGGTGTCTCTTCTGTTAATCTTTTGAGTGACAGAGGCTTAAGGATTGGCATCTTTTCCAGCTGGCTTTCTAGGAAACCGAGAGCGTGCCCTTTCGGTTTAACTTTATCTGGCTCACTAATTGAGCTCCCCCGAGGCCGAGACCCCAATCCTTGCCCCCTTATTTGCTTCCTGCCTTCATAAAATTCCTGACATTTGTGTGACTCTGGAAACCAGCAGCGCTCAAATATCAGATTGGAGGCTATTATGTAGGGAGCACCTGATATTTTGGTCTCTCGGCTTTGAGCAGCCGCTTGGCTACCTGGGACGCTGGGCAGGATCCTTTTAATTACCGAGGAGGTAACCATTTCTTTAATCCTGCACAATTTACTGAAAATGTTTCAGGGGAGGATGGGATGGGGGAGGGGCTCTCCCGGGCTGGCGGAGTCTGGCCCATGGGCAGGCCAAGGCAACTGCCTGTCTTTTCTAATCCTTGTCTACCCTTGACGACTGAAAGCTGGGTGAGGGCAGGAACTGAGCCTATCTTGTCCATCTGTGGACCCCAGAGCTCAGCATAGGGCCAGGCACCTGGTGGGGATAGATTTTTTGGTGTTTGTATTAAAAATAAATAAATGCAGATAATGCATGTTTAACAGTGAGTGGTCCACGGTTTCCACTTTCTTGGTGCTTCAGCGTGCCTGGAGGCAGGAAATACATTTAAGGAGTTGAGAAATAGGAGAAAATGGGGATGTCAAGAAATCGGAGTAAGAACTTTGATTTCTTAATTGTTTTAGGTATATTCTTGATTTGTTCTCTCTCCTTTTGCTTTTTGGTTCATCCTTCAAAACCCAGCTTGAGCATCACTCTCGAGGAACTTTTCTGCAGCACCCCCTTTAGGTTGGAATCGATCGCTCTCAACTTTGAACAACTTCTGTATCTGGTTCACTTGTGTTCTAATTTGCTAATCCTTCTACAGTGAGCATCTTGAGATCAGGCCAGCATCTTCATCTTCTTAGCACTGACTCGTCCCTTTGGCACTTCGTATACGATCCTGTCTTGTTAAATGAACAAACTCACAACCCCTTGAGGGCAGAATAGAGATCTTATTTGTCAGTGTGCTGGTCACACTGCAAAGCATTCTGTAAATATTTATTGAAATGAATTGGACTGTACAGTGATGTCCAAGCTGGACCCCGTACTCTTGTTTAAACTTGAAATTGTTTACTTACAAACAATTTTTTTTCCCCATTTTTAGGCTTTTGTTCTTGGTTTAAAAATAAGTGTGTGTGGTGGTTATGGGAGGTTTGGGGGAAGAGAGACTGAGCAAGCAAACTTGGATGAGGGATAGGCTTCAGCTCCCCCTAATCCCCTTTTTATCTTCCATTTGCCAAATGTGATGCAGCTTCCAGACAGTTCCCTTCCATTTGACTAGCTTTTTTCAGTGTCTGGACCAGGGTGGGTCCTTGTGTCTGCAGTGGTGCCCTTCTTATTATCTGTGTGGCTGACAAGACCCTTCTTCGTCACATGGGGGATTTATCTGAGATGCTACCCAGATGTTAGGCCGAGAACTTGACTTAAGCATTTTGATAGAGCTGATGTGAAATGTAAAGAAACGAAATTGAGGAGGACAGGAAGAGGAAACAATCATCTTAGAAATTCTTGGAAATGCAGTCAAATGGAAAACCCTTTGATATTGTCTCATTATCTCCTAAAGCTGAACATTCACATTTCTTTTGGCCCAGAGATTCCACTACTAGGTACATACATGTGCCCAAGGGAAACTCACGTCTGGAAGGAGACACATGCAACCATGTTCCCCGTACCACAAACCTGGGAAGAGCTCAAATGCCCGTCAGTTGGAGCGCAGATGAGGATACTGTGATGTATTCACACAGTGGAGAATGACACTCAGTCAAAACAAATGAACAACAGCGACATGCAAAAACATGGATGAATATTGGTAATATGCTATTAAGCAAAAGAAATGCACCAAAAGATGCAGCATGACATCTTTTATAAACTTAAAAATAACTAAAATTAAAGACAAGAACGTTTAGGAATACATACAGCTGCAGTAAAACCATCTGAAAAGATATGAGGGACACAGGATCAGGGTGAAGTTGGGGTGAGGCAGGGGACAGATTGGCGGGGAAACCATATGGTTAGTGCAAATTAGGGTCAATAATTTCCTTTTTTTTGTGGGGGAAGGATGGGTTTGAAGGTATTTGTCCATTAGTAAAAATCTAATAGCTGATTAAATAAAAAATAAAAGTGGGCCCTGCATGGACCACTGTGGAGTGTGTTATGAACCAAAGATTATGATTAATTCAATTCTTTGCACCTGAAGTCAGACAAATAAAAATTCCCTGAGCAGGGACTCCTTTCTTGCCTCCTTCTGCTCCCTCCTCCCCCTTTCTAGATGTGCACGTGGCCCTACCTAAAATACCACACTGGGGAGTGATTATTGGTTTTTATTTCAATTCTTGGCCAGTTAGACCCAGAGCGGGCCCAAGCCCTGGCATACATGTGTACATCAGCTGGCTAAAGGGCTTGTTTGTAAAGCTGAGCCGGTGGTGGGCAATCTACCCCCTCCCTTGCTCAGAGGGATCAGCTCTGTATATCTGAGTCCTCAGCCCTGCAGAGTAGAAAAGTTCACAAGCTGATGCTTGGGTCAGAAGCCTTATTTGCCAGTGGGGGTGGGGGAGGCGTGTTCCTGGATTGATGCCTGTCTTCATTCCGACCTCCTCCCTCTCCCTGCTTTGAAGAGCCTGGGGGAGGGGGAGCGTGGCCCTGCTTAACAGGTACAGGGCACCCTTTCTCTCCCGACCACATAGAGATCTATTGTTTAGGCAGCCAAGTTGCTGGCATTGCTGGGGCGTGGGGGTGGGTTGCTGTCAGTGTGGAGGGCCCCCTCCTTCCGGGTTTGTCACTGCAGAGCTGTTTGGGAGAGGACAAGGGTTGAGTTGCGGATGAGAAATCGATCGGAGCTGCTTGTGAGGCCTGCCAAACAGGGTTAGCATTGTACATATGTGCTCTGCATGGATCCTGAGTCACCGAGGGGAGAAGAGCATTGGATCTCCGTGAAGACTCCCAACAGCCCCATAAAGACCTCTGAGCAACATCGGTCATTATAGCAATTAATTGGATTTCCCTTTGCATCTGACTGACATCATTCTAAACTCAATCTCTAGATCACAAAATAATCTTACCTTTGGCAGACATCTGAGCTCATTAGGTGAGGAGGTCTGTGTGCTTCCGGGACCTTGCCTCCGTTAATTTCAGCCTCCTTCTTTTGGAGCCAGAGTGGAGCAGTCTCTACAAAGCAGGAAAGGCTGCTCGGGAGAGCCCCTCCCACCGTCAGGGAGGACCAGGACTGAGTGAGGTTCCCTGAGATGACATGTCAGGTGCTTTGAAACCTGACAAATACTCTACAAGTGTGAGTGACTATGCCCCTCCCCCATACAAACTATTTCACTACAGCATTGATCTGATTCTATCAGATAAGGATTGAATGTGTTTTTTTTTTTTTTTTAAAGTATTGACAGAGGAGAAAAACTGGACCCTCTTCCCATATGGTTCATTTTTAGGACTAGATGAGCATTTTTAGGACAGTGCTGGGAGTTTTAAATATTTTTTGTGGATGTTTATTGTACATCTATTCTTGAAAAATTCTGCAAAGCCCCTGGAGAGAGAACACAAAAGTAGTAATAAGTAAGAGGGTGAGGTGGCGAGTGTTGTGAAAGGATGTGAATCACTCCTTAGGTACACGGTGCCACTGACCACTCAGAAACAATGACTCCAGTGACTTCCCTCGTCAGCCGTGCTGTCCAGTAGAACTTTCTGCCAGGGTGGAAATGTTCGCTATCTGTACCATCCCATATAAGACACATGTGGCTGTTGAAGTTTTAAATGTGGTTAGCACAGCTGAGGAACTGAATTTTTAATTTAATTTGATTTCAATTAATTTAAGTTTAAATGTTAATAGCCACATGTGGCTAGTGGCTATCATATTGGACAGGGTTGGTCTCTAGCCAACGTGCCCCGCCTTACTTCCCATTGGGTACCCCCATATGCCCGAGACTTTGGCCACATTGAACCACATTGCATTTCCTGGCCTCCTTCTTTCTCCATCTCTGCAAACTCCTGCCCATCATGTGCAAGACTCAAAAGGCACCTCAGGGTCCTCCCAGCTTTGCCCCAGGTGGAGTTCTCTCAGCCCTCTATGCTTTGCTTACTGCTGGGACACGTGAGTCCCCGTCGTCCCTGTATTCTAGCCAACAGTAGGAAGGAGGGTAGTGGGGCGGCATCCACACAGGCTTTGGAGGGAGACAGCCCCAGGTTTCAGTCTGGCTCTGCCACTGTGAGCCTGGGCTAGTAATTTCACCTCTTGGGTCCTCGATTCCCTGGTTTGTCCAGTGGAGGTCATAGCATCTACATTCCAGGGTGGTCGGGAGGATGAAGTGGGATGTCTGAGCTTCCTATCCCTATCCCAATTCCTATTGTAACAAATACCGAAACTTAGTGGCTTAAACTACACCAATTTCTGGAGGTCACAAGTCTGACACGGATCTCAATGGGTTAGAGATCAGCAGAGCTGAGTTCCTTTCCAGAGGCTCTAGGGGAGAATCCATTTTCTTGCCTTTTCCAGCTTCTAGAAACTGCCTGCATTCCTTTGCTTATAGCTGCCTTCCACCTTCAAGGCCAGCAACAGCTGGTCAAGTCTGTTTCATGCTGCCATCTTTCTGGTTCTGACTCCTTTGCTTCCCTCTTCCCCATTTAAGGACCCTTGTGATTGATTACATAGGACCCACCTGGAGAGTCCAGACTGTTCTCCTCATTTGAAGGTTAGCTGATTAGCAACCTTAATTCCACCAGCGACCTTAATTCCTCCTTGCTGTGTAACACAGCAGTATTAGGATTAGGACCTGGGCATCTTTGGGGGGCCATTATTCTGCCTACCACATTCATTAAGGGTCTAATACAGTGCCTGGCTCATAGAAGATGCTTGATAAGTGGGAGCCATTATTAAGACCTGCGTCTATTTAGTTTCTCTCCCTTCAGAGTGGGAGTCTCTTAATGGTGGAGTTGCTTAATTCTCTTTACGGACTCTGTCCTGCCCAAGAACAGGTGCTTAGTAAATATTTATTGAATAATAGAATTTTCAATACATATAGATCGTTTCTTTCCTTGTAAAGATATATTGAACAGCAAAAAGAAGTAAAATGCAAGCCAGAATATGTAATCCCCTTTGTGCAAAAAAACAAAAGTTTGTTGTTGTATAGGAAAATCGGGTGGATTATGTGTCTGTCATGCTGTTAATGGTGGTTATCATGGGAATGTTCCATTTCTATGAGATGTATCTTAGTAATTATTAAGATAATTTTGTTTACAATGAGCATCTTTTCATCTTAGAGGAAAGTAATAGAGATTAAAACATGCATGATTTAAAAAAAGCTCCAAACGTCTCTCAACTCAGCCTGATCCTCAAGTCACCCTTGGATTCCATCTACGTCTGACACAGTGGGCCTGTGCTCATGTTAGGCTGATTTTTAGGGTTAGTAACTGTTAATACTGGGCCTCCTATTCATTTCCAGCATGCTTTGAACTCAGTTTGCTTTAAAGGAGAGTTTTCAATTAATCTCAGCAGGACACAACTGTAAAAAATATATTTATTGCTGCTGGTGGGAATATAAATTAGTACAGTCACTTTGTAGAATTACAGTTGGAATTGCACACATGCTTTGACCTTGTAATTCCACTCTGGTATGTACCCTCGAGAAATGTGCTTAAATATATACAAGAGACATGTTTAAGGACATTTACCAGCATTTTTTAGTAGTAAAACTTTTTTTAGTAAAAAATTAGAAACAAGCTCAATGCCCAACAGGAGACTAGAAATAGAAATCGTGGTATAACCACATAATGGAGTACTACATAGTACTGAAAATGACAAATCTAAAGCTATACTAATTATTATGGATCAATTTCATAATTAAAATATGGAGTGAAAAAAGGCAAATTATAGAAGAATGCATATATTATGATGCTATTTATATACAGGTTGAAAGCATGCAGAAACTATATGTTGATTAGGAGTGCACACATATGTGAAAAATGTAGGAGAAAATTAAGGGCAATGCTAACTGAAGATCAGGTAGTGGTTACCGAGGGTGTGAGGGCAGGAGGGAGAGAAACACGTTGGAGGGGACAGAGAAGGCTTGCAGTGAATTGGTAATGTTCTATGTTTTTAAAGTGGGTAGTGAGTACAGGATTTTTTAAATTCCTTTTTGTATGTGTTACATAATACGTCATAAAGTTTTCCATAAAAGATAAAAATGCATTTGGATACATCGTAAGAAAGTTTTAAGAACAAATACTGCCTTCTGCTCCGTGCTGCTGATTATGCTTTTTCTTTCAGGGACGTTTGACCTCCCCTCTGTCTACCGCATTGCTGGCCACCTCCCCCCACCCGCCTGAGACCCTGAGGCCACGCCCCCTCCCTTGAACTCAGGTCCACGGGCAGGCGCGGCCTTGTTCTCTGCCTCTGCCAGACAGTGCTGTGTCCTTTCTGCTCAATCTGAGCCTCTGCTCTTCTCATGGTACTTGCTGTCCTTGGATGCTTAGGGATGAGATCAATCATTTTCTCAAATTTACTGGCCGTTAGTTTAGAGTTGCCAGAGTTGGCAAATAAAAATAGTAATATAGGATTGCCTAAATTGTATAAATTTGAATAATTTAATAACGTAAATTTGAATAATACAATGTAAAATAATGTAAATTGCATACATTTGAATTTAAATAAACAACAAATAATGTTTTATTATAAATATGGCCCAAATAAAAAATTATTTGTTATTTTTCTGAAATTCAAATTTAACTGGGTATCCTGCATTGTATCTGGCAATCCTACATTAGTTCCTTTTCTTTTGGGAATCATCTGTCCAGATTTTTTGCTAGTTTTTAAAAGAGGGTTGGTAGTTGTTTTTTTTTTTTCCCTACCTCACTGATTGACTTGGAAGAGTTTTTTTTTTTTTTAATACTAAGGATATTAATCTGTTTTTCTGTCATGTCTGGCAAATGCCTTCCATTACGAAAAGGCAGTGATTTCAATCTACTACATTTCACATCTTTATGTAGCTAATTTGTCATTATGGTTTCTGTCTTTGGTGTCAGGATGAGAATGGTCTTCCCCTACTAAGATTAACGAAATTAGGGTTAATACGTTTCTGAAGTCTTGAGTTGCACAAGCAGCAACAAAGACACCACACAGGTCACCCATTTAATGTTTGATGGGAGTTATACAGTATTTTCTGAGAGCTGTGCTTCTTACTGTAATTGTGTGGAAAGGGAACTTGTCTTGTTTCAGAAATTCCCAGTAACATTTGCAAATAAGTTGTGTCAACTGGAAGTATTCTGTCAAGGTAATTACTTGGGAATTTATATAAAAAGTGTTATTTTGGGTCAGCAGGCTATCCTAGAAATGACACTAGGACTTTGGCACAGAATTTAGACTCTCCTTCATTTTTTTTTTCCCACCATATTAGGGATTTTTTTTTTTTTCATGAGGAAGATTGGCCCTGAGCTGACATCTGTCCCCATCTTCCTCTATTTGGTATGTGGGATGCTACCACAGCATGGCCCAGTGAGTGGTGCGTATGTCCACACCTGGGATTTGAACCTGCAAACCCTTGGGCTGCTGAAGCAGAGCTGTGAACTCGACTACTACGCCACTGGGCCGGCCCAGTGATTTTTTTTTTTGTTGGTGTCATGATAGTTTATAACATTGTGAAATTTCAGTTGTACATTATTATTTGTCTGTCACCATATACTCCTTATGCCCCCCCCCACCCCCTTACCGCTCTGGTAACCACTAATCTGTTCTCTTTGTCCATGTATTTGTTTATCTTCGACATATGAGTGAAATCATACAGTGTTTATCTTTCTCTGTCTGGCTTATCTCACTTAACATAATACCCTCAAGTTCCATCCATGTTGTTGCAAATGGGACGATTTTGTCTTTTTTTTTTTTCTTTTTTTTGGTGAGGAAGATTGGCCATGAGCTAACATCTGTTGCCAATCCTCCTCTTTTTGCTGAGGAAGATTGGCCCTGGGCTAACATTCGTGCCCATCTTCCTCTACTTTATATGTGGGACGCCTGCCACAGCATGGCTTGATAAGTACTGCATAAGTCCGTGCCCGGCATACGAACCTGTGAACCCCGGGCTGCTGAAGCAGAGTGCGTGAACTTAACCACTACGCCACCGGGCCGGCCCCTGATTTTGTCTTTTTTTGTGGCTAAGTAATATTCCATTGTATATGTGTACCACATCTTCTTTATCCATTCATCAGTCCATGGGCACTTGGGTTGCTTCCACGTCTTGGCTATTGTGAATAATGCTGCAATGAACATAGGGGTGCATAAGTCTCTTTGAATTGTTGATTTAAAGTTCTTTGGATGAGTACCCAGTAGTAGAATAGCTGGGTCATATGGTATTTAAACTTTTAGTTTTTTGAGAAATCTCCATACTGTTTTCCATAGTGGCTGCACCAGTTTGCATTCCCACCAACAGTGTATGAAAGTTCCTTTTTCTCCACATCCTCTCCAACATTTGTTGTTTTTTGTCCTGGTGGTTATAGCCATTCTAACAGGTGTAAGATGATATCTCATCGTAGTTTTGATTTGCATTTCTCTGATGATTAGTGATGTTGAACATCTTTTCATGTGTCTGTTGGCCATCCATATATCTTCTTTGGAAAAATGTCTGTTCATTTCCTCTGCCCATTTTTTGACCCGGTTCCTTGTTTTTTTGTTGTTGAGTTGCATGAGTTCTTTATATATTTTGGAGGTTAACCCCTTGTTGGATATGTGATTTGCAAATATTTTCTCCCAGTTGGTGTGTTGTCTTTTTGTTCTGTTTGTAGTTTTTTTTGCCTTGAAGAAGCTGTTTGGTCTGATGAAGTCCCATTTGCTTATTTTTTCTTTTGTTTCTCTTGCCCAAGTAGACATGGTATTCAAAAAGATCCTTCTAAGACTGATGTCAAAGAATGTACTGCCTATATTTTCTTCTAGGAGTTTTATGGTTTCAGGTTTTACCTTCAAGTCTTTAATCCATTTTGAGTTAATTTTTGTGTATGGTGAAAGATAATGGTCTACCTTCATTCTTTTGCATGTGGCTGTCCAGTTTTCCTAGCACCATTTATTGAAGAAACTTTCCTTTCTCCATTATATGTTCTTAGCTCCTTTGTTGAAGATTAGCTGTCTGTATATGTGTGGTTTTATTTCTAGGCTTTCAATTCTGTTCCATTGATCTGTATGTCTGTTTTTTGTGCCAGTACCATGCTGTTTTGATTACTATCGCTTTGTAGTATATTTTGAAGTCAGGGATTGTGATGCCTCCAGCTTTGTTCTTTTTTCTCAGGAATGCTTTAGCCATTCGGGGTCTTTTGTTGCCCCATATGAATTTTAGGATTCTTTGTTCTATTTCCATGAAGAATGTCATTGGGAGTCTGATTGGGGTTGCATTGAATCTGTAGATTGCTTTAGGTAGTGTGGACATTTTAACTATGTTTATTCTTCCAATCCGTGTGCATGGGATATCTTTCCATTTCTTTATGTCATCATCGATTTCTTTCAATAATGTCTTATAGTTTTCATTGAATAGGTCTTTCATCTCCTTGGTTAAATTTATTCCTGGATATTTTAGGAATAAAAATATCTTTTTGTTGCAATTGTAAATGGGATTGTATTCTTGAGTTCTCTTTCTGTTAGTTCGTTATTTGAGTAAAGAAATGTAACTGATTTTTGTAAGTTGATTTTGTACCCTGCAACTTTGCTGTAACTGTTGATTGTTTGTAGTAGTTCACCGATGGATTCTTTACAGACTCTCCTTCATTTTTTTTTTTTTTTTGTGAGGAAGATCAGCCCTGAGCTAACATCCATGCTAATCCTCCTCTTTTTGCTGAGGAAGACTGGCTCTGAGCTAACATCTATTGCCAATCCTCCTCCTTTTTTTTCCCCAAAGCCCCAGTAGATAGTTGTATGTCATAGCTGCACATCCTTCTAGTTGCTGTATGTGGGACGCGGCCTCAGCATGGCCGGAGAAGCGGTGCGTCGGTGCGTGCCCGGGATCTGAACCAGGGCCACCAGTAGCGGAGTGCGCGCGCTTAACCGCTAATCCACGGGGCCGGCCCCTCTCCTTCATTTTTAAGTTCTTTCCATTCATTTTTTTTTTAAACTTTTTTTTTTATTTTAACCCCATCAAGGTCCATTTTATTCAACCAATTTATTTTCTTCTTCTTTTTTTTGTGAGGGAGACTGGCCCTGAGCTAACATCCGTGCCTATCTTCCTCCACCACATGTTGGATGGCGCCACAGCATGGCCTGACAAGCAGTGCGTTGGTACGCACCTGGTCCGAACCCAGGCTGCCAGCAGCGGAGCGCGCACACTTAACCGCCATGCCACGGGGCCGGCCCCCTTTCCATTCATTTTAAAAAACTTTTCTATTATGAAAACTTCCAAATATAGACAGAAAAGAGAGAATAGTATCAGGAATTCTCATGGAACCCTACCCACCTTCAACAATGAACAACTCCTGGCCAATCTTGTTTCTTCCACCTCTGCCCCTCTTCCCCTGTTCAGATTATCTTGAAGCAAGTCCAGACATTGTATCTTATCATCTGTAATTACGTTCATATATACATATATCTTAAAAAGAAGGACATTAAAAGAAACCTAAGCACAATACCATATCACAACCGAAGAATATTAACAATAATTCCTTAATATAATATGATATAATTCAATCAACATCCAAATCTCCCTGATTTTCTCTTGAATATGGCTTTCTGTTAGTTTGAATTAAGATCCGAGTAAGGTCCACGTATTAGCTTATCTGTATCTTAAATCTCTTTTCATCTACGAGTTTCCCCTCAGCCTCCTTTTTACTTTGTAATTTATTTGTTGAATAAACAGGTTGTTCTAGGATTTTCCACACTAGGTTTTGCTGATTGCGTTCCCCTAGTGTTGTGTTACATGCTCCTCTCTCCTTTATATTCCTTGTAAAATGATAGGTAGATCTAGAGGCTTGATCAGATACAGATTTGACATTTGTGTGGGCAAGTGTATTTCTTGGGGGTGGGTGTGGACTTCTCTCAGGAGGCACATAACGTCTGTGATGTTAGCACCAGTGATCATCATTTTGGGATCAATTAATTTATTAGGAGTTGTCACTCATTTTTAAACAAGTAACAAGTTATGCTGAGAAGGGCTCCTAACTTTTGTGTAGCATTGTCATCTTTCTTGTCTCTGGTGTTGCCGTGGAGGGGTGCAGAGGAAGGGGGCTTAGGTGCCAATGTTCTCCTCTCAGCAGTGGCCTCCTTATGGAGGCTGCGTGTGACTGCAGAGCTTCAAGAGGGAAGCTGCCCTGAGTTCTAGGTTGGTGGCCAAACCAAGGGGAGTCTCCTTGGCTCCTGGTGGAAGCAGTAAGGGCATGAGGGAGCTGGTTTTATTCTTTAGTGCTGATTGGGAGGCCTTTAAAGTGTACTTGTGGATCAGCTTTGTATGTGGTCTTTGCTATGTAGACATGAGTTGGGAATTTATGTTATAAGAAACCGATACCACATTTTGAACTGGCTTACCCAATGAAAGGGATTCACTGGCTCAGGTAATAGAAGGTACAGGTACAAGGTGGATTTCAGGCTTGGTTTGATTCAGCAACTTTAACGTGTCATCAAACACTCAGTGACTTTATGTCTCTCCTCTCTGCCTTTTGTGTTGTCTGTTTAATCCTAAGCCTAGCTTTTCATGGTGGTAGGATCGCTGCAGTGAATCCATGCTTCATAGCTAAACATCATACTTTCTAGAAGAGGGAGAGAAAATTGGCTTCCAGTAGCCCTTTCAGAAGAGGGACAACCTTCATTCCTAGATGCTCTCAGAAAACTTTGGTTCTTAGCTTATTGATCTAAATCAGATCAAATGCCCATTCTTTTAACCAATCCCTTTGGCCAGGGGAGTGCCATGCTGGAAGTGACTTAGGCCTAGATTCCTTAGATCAGCCACTGTGGCAGGGTAGGAGGTAGGATACCCTTTTCTGGAGTTGGGGGTCAGGTTATTCCTCCTCCCTCCTCCTGACCACAGGGCGGTACAAGGTGGGAGAGTGGAAGGGATGCTAGGGCAACAAGCGCAGTGTCCATTTTGGGGTTTGTAGACCAGCAGAGTGGTAGTGTGGCATGCGTGGTGACAAGTGTGCTGGACATTGATGGCCACAGCCCAGAGAGGGAGATCTCCTATCACTGTGCCATCAGTTCCTTCCTCTGTTAAAGGAAGAGGAAATGACTTCCAAGGTTACTACCAGGGCAGACATTCCAAGATTAGGAGCTGATAGGAAAAAGGGAACAT
Organism: Diceros bicornis minor; assembly: GCF_020826845.1. Classification (NCBI taxonomy): domain Eukaryota; kingdom Metazoa; phylum Chordata; class Mammalia; order Perissodactyla; family Rhinocerotidae; genus Diceros; species Diceros bicornis. The sequence continues at coordinate 18,301,366 of NC_080763.1, forward strand.
AGGAAAAACTTGGACACTTTCAGAGTAGAATTAATAGGCCGAATGAAGATGATTCCAGGAGGCCCCGCAATGAGATGAGCATGATCGCATAGTTCCGCAGTTGGAAGGAATCTCAGGGACGCCTTCCTTTTATGCACGAGGCAAGGACTGTCCCCAGTCCACACAGCCAACTAGTGGCAGAGCCAGAGCCAGAACCCAGATCTCCACCTCCATGGCTCTGTCTGTAACTTCTTCATTCACAGATGCCCTGGAGAACTTGGGAAAGTGACAACAGTCTAGCCAAGGGGAGGAAATAGCTTGAATTTTAGTAGAGGATTGTATTTCTGAGTTGTCTTTGGCCAGTTCACCAATTTACAGTGGTTGGAACATGTGGCCAAAAAACTCAGAACATGTGGAATCGTCAACATCCTTGCCTCCTGACTACTGGTGGTGTTATTATACCTTCCATTTCATGGGGTTCTGGTTTCTCAGCCCCTAAGTGAGCAGGATTCCTTCCTGGTTTCTGCAAATGCTAAAGGTTTCAGTTAGCAAATATGCAGTAGAGCAGATAGAACAAATAGCCAGTGATATAGTTTGAAGAAGTCAAGGTAGACCGTGGTGTAAGACTCTTCATGTTTGTTGATAGCAGTCGGTGTGGACATACACAGAGTCAAGTGGAACATAGTCTGGAGCATAGGGAGCATGGTTTTTTTTTTTTTTTTTTTGTGAGGAAGATCAGCCCTGTGCTAACATCTGCCAATCCTCCTCTTTTTTGCTGAGGAAGACTGGCCCTGGGCTAACATCCATACCCATCTTCCTCTACTTTATATGGGACGCCGCCACAGCACGGCTTGCCAAGCAATGCGTCGGTGCGCGCCCGGGATCCGAACCGGCGAACCCCAGGCCGCCACGGCGGAGCACACGCACTTAACTGCTTGCGCCACCGGGCTGGCCCCCAGGGAGCATGTTTTACGGTTGGCACAATATTTTCCTGGGAGGCCTTTTAAAATCAATACCCAGTTTGAGGGTTGATGTGGAAACCCGTTGCATTTGTTGAAGATCATCCAAAAGTGTCCAAGGTCCTCCTTCTGTGGACGCTGTCTCCCTGCCCTGCTGGCGGTGACTTCAGAAAGCCTTAGGGCAGATTCACAGCTGCCCCGGCCCAGGCAGCCTGAAGTCCGGGGCTGAATAGAGGACAAGATGCATCATTTCCATCCATCTTGTCTTCTCCTTGGCTTTGAGGATCACCTACCCTCTCCTGGTGGTGGGTTATTATACTTTCTTTTGCCATCAAGGTAGAGGCTTAGAAAAAGACTGGGCCCACATCTATTGCCAATTCTCAGTTTGTACCTTTTCTTTCCTTAAAGCCTCATCTACCTTGAGAATGAAATACACTGCCCATCTCATTACTGGATGACAGGAGAACTTTGAGCTGTTACCATTCCACTAGCTGCCCACCTTCTGCCCATCCAAAAGACAGTGTAGCACAGTGTTTTGGGCCCAAAGAGACCTGGTTTTATGTCCTGGCTCTGCTGCTCTCTAGCTCTGTGTTCTTGGGCAAATTAACTAAGCTCTAAGCTTCAGCTGCCTGTCTGTAAACTGAAGATTTTATTTACCTTATGGGTCATTGTGGAGCTTAAAGAAAATAATGGCCAGATGCTCAGTAAATGTTAACTATTGATTAAAATAACAGATGTAACAAGAAAATATGAGCGATTCAGATAAGAACCTAAAATTGTTTTGTTTTCCTTAGTTTTCCCCTTGGAATTAAAGCTGAAAAGGCCATCAATATATGGAAGATTTCTAATCTGTGGTTCTACTGCCTTTTGTTTAAAATGAAGCTAGTTTTTGTGTGATAAATCAGATCCCCCCCTTTCCTAACCTGATACAGGTCAGGAAATTGGAGGAGGAAGATGCTCTTGGGCGTGCTCTTTCTCCGCATGCCACGTGGGCGCGTCTTCTCCTTCAGGCACTGTACTCTCTCCTGCCTGAAGTCTTCTTTCATTTTCTCTTTTCCCTGGCTGGTAGGTTGTTTTCCTGAGTTGAGCATCTGAAGGAAGCTCGAGTATACCTGATCACCTTCTCTTTTTGCTCCCAGACTGTGAGAAGCAGTTTTGCTATTAGGAGGTAACTGAGAGGTTCTGCTGATGGGCCCTCCTCCTAACTTCTGGGCTCAGGGGTCAGGCTGGTGACTCCCCAACATGTTCCCAGATCTGCTCCGCAGGCAAATTCCACAGAGCTAGAGGAGCAGTGCCTGGTTTTTCTAGTATTCTTCCTTCATTCACCCCATGGCGAGCCTTCCCTTGTCTGGGGTTGGAAAACCACTCACAGCAGGCTTGTGGGTGGGCCCACACCCGATTCTCAGGGCTGCTTTTAGAACAGCAGCTCAGAGAGGAAAAGTCCCGGCTGTTAGCAGGACTTCCTGGAAGGGTATTTCCGATATGGCGGCTTGTGCCAACCACGCCCAAGTGTAACTACCTTGTAATAACCAAATATTCCTGATTCCTCCCTCTTGTCTCTTGTATCATTGCTGTCATTCATCTCCCTTACACATAAGCTGTAATCATTGAATACATTTTTGCTATGATTATTTCGAACAAACTGTTATATCTGTTAGGTCAATTAAGAATAAGAAAAATAGAAGTTTTTATTCCTTTTCCAATGTTCTTCCTTTCTTTATGTAGATCCGAGTTTTTGACCTATATCTTTCTCCTTCTCCTTGAAGAATTTCTTTTAACATTTCTTATAAGGTACGTCTATTGGCAACAAATTCCCTCCATTTTTGTTTGCCTGAGAAAGTCTTTATTTCTCCTTCACTTTTTTTTTTTGGCTGAGGAAGATTCTCCCTGAGTTAACATCTGTGCCAATCTTCCTCTATTTTGTATGTGGGTCACCGCCCCAGCATAGCTATGAGTGGCGCATGTCCGCACCTGGGAACCTGACCTGAGCCCCTGAAGTGGAGTGCACAGAACTTAACCACTGTGCCACTGGGGCTGGCTCCTCTCCTTCACTTTTGAAGGATAATTTTGCAGGATACAGAGTTCTATGTTGATGGATTTTTCTCTATCAACATTTTAAATATTTTACTCCACTTTCTTCTTGCTTGCATTGTTTCTAAGGAGAACCTCAGTGTAATTCTTATTTTTGCTTCTTTATTGATGAGGTGTTTTTCCCTCTGGCTTCTTTCAAGATTTATTCTTTATCTTTGATTTTCTGTAGTTTGAATATGATATACCTAAGTAAAGTGTTTTGGGCACTTATCCTGCCTGGTGTTCTCTGAACTTGCTGGATCTGTGGTTTGGAGTCTGACATTAATTTGGGGAAATTCTCGGGCATTATTGCTTCAGATATTTCTTCTGTTCCTTTTTCCCTTTCTTCTCCTTCTGGTATTCCCATTTCGTGTATGTTACACCTTTTGTAGTTGTCCCACAGTTCTTGGATATATATTCTGGTTTTTTTTTTTTTTTTTCAGTCTTTTTTCTCTTTGCTTTCCAGTTTTGGAAGTTTCTATTGGTATATCCTCAAGCTTGGAGATTCTTTCCACAGCTGTGTCCAGTCTACTAATGAGCCCATCAAAAGCATTCTTCATTTCTGTCACAGTGTTTTTGATCTCGAGCATTTCTTTTGGATTCTGTCTTAGAATTTCTATCTCTCTGCTCACATTACCCAACTGTACTTGTATTTTATCTACTTTTTCCATTAGAGCTCTTAGCATATTAATCATAGTTTACAAAAAAAAACCTGTTCTGGTAATTCGAACGTCTCTGCCGTATCTGAATCTGGTTCTGATAGTTGCCCTGTCTCTTCGAATTATATATTTTTTGCATTTTAGTAAGCCTTGTAATTTTTTATTGAAAGTCAGATGTGATGTACGGAGTAGAAGGAACTGCAGTAAGCAGACCTTTAGTAAAGCAGTGGAAAGGTGTAGGAGGAAGCATCTAGTCTTATGATTAGGTCTCAGTCCTTTAGTGAGCCTGGGCCTCTGGACTGTGAACTTCTCAAGTACTTATCAGTGTTTTCCTCCCCTTAGGTGGGACAGGATGGCTGGAGGGGGCTGGAGTTGGATATTTCCCTTCTCCCAGGTTGGGTAGGCTCTGATAAAACCCCAATAAGTTAGGCTCTGGTAAAATTATTTCTCCTGAGGGCAGCCTTGTTAAGAACAGAATGCTCTGGCTATTTCAGAATGGCTACTTTCTCCTCCCCCTGCTGGGAGCATGAGGGGGCTTTTCTTTGATATTCACTGTGAGACCCTGGTATATATTCCCACCTATCCCCAACACCCCAAGGTTCTTCCTTTGTGTTAGTTATGAAAAACTTGGTAACCAGGTATTCCCCAGTGCTAAAGCAAGTGGGTTGTGCATCACAGTGAAGATTGCTTGCACAAATCTACACTCATCATGGCTGATTGGGCTCACGACCACATACCACAATGGTCTAGTCCAGCTCATGGAAACTTTAGTCATGCCAGCCTGTAACCAGATGTCTTTAGCAAAATCTTGGCCTCTTTCCTGAGGAGCTGAGACCCAGCAGTTAAGAATCTTGTTGGATCCTGTAGATGTGTATTTCTCACAGAGTGTATTTCCTAAAGTAGAGTCTGTAGTTCACCTGAGACGCTACGGAGTCCAGGAATCTGCATTTCTAAAAAGTGCTGCAGGTGATTCTCATGCACACTCTAGTTTGAGATGTCTTTAGGCTAAAATTGTAGAAGGAAATAAAATCTATCAGGCAAGGCCTGGAACCCATGGCCTGTGCAACCTGTGACTTAAAAGAACGTAAACGAATCCAAATTCCATTTGTTTTTGCTGATAGCTACTTACATATATCAAGACAAGCTCCCTTGCAAGCAAGAGAGCCTCTTGAAGTCTCTGGCCTCTGCTCTCCCAGATGTTATGTTCATGCTTGAGGGTAGAGGAGAGTCTTGTTTTTGGGTTGGAGCCATTCCTGTACTGACATGAAATTGAGAGTCTTAGCTGGGCAGCTGCAGTTCTAAAAGCGTGATGTCCAATTCTGTGAAAGACCAAGTCTTAAGGGCCACGTGCAACTGCTATACCATGTGATGAAATTTAAAATGAAGATTTCTTTTCCCAGCCCCTTGTCCCATGCTCAGGAGATGTCCAGGAAGATGAAAAGAAGTGCTACCATGTAAATTAGTACATTGGAGTCCAAAAGGTTCCAAAAAGATGGACTGGTTGGGTTGCTCCATTGCCATCTCTCTCGCCTACTTGGGGGCTTTGGATCTGAGCACAGCTCTAGTTAGGGAGGGGCATTTTGATTCATATTCTTGTTCACTTGTTCACTTATGAATTGGCCTTTGACACGGCTGTGGGAAGCAAGGAGGAAACTGTTTGCATCTGATCCAGAAAAACCACAAAGTTAATAGACAAAGCATTCTGATTCCTATTAGGGAAGGGGGTCTTTGGGAGCAATGTGACAAATGTCCAAGAAAGGACATCTTTTGCTAGACAGAAGAATTGTGCAAGTGCTTCTTGAAAAGGCTTTATCCTATGTCTTTGTTTTTCAAATGCACAACAAGCTATTCAGTGGTACACATACCACCCCACTGGGAAACTGGGACTTGTCAGCTGGCAAAGTTACATGATGCATTGGAAGAGAGAAGTTCAGTGCATTCCATGGTGGTTCTTTGCCTGTTACGCTCTTGAGGAGCCTATTGTACTAAACATCTGTTGTTTTGGTCTGCCTAGTATCTGTTCTGTCTTTTCTGGTAATAGAATTTCTACTTTCTTTTGGGGAAAACCCCTCCCTCACTCTCAGACCCCATAACTTAAGTGGACTGATCCCACTTCCCAGTTGCAGGGTGAATGTGTAATCTGGGCTTGGTCAATCAGTGTGTTCTCTCTCCTGGGTCAGGGATGGTCATGTGGTCCAAGCTGGGTCAATGAATTCAATTCTGGGACTTTTTGTTGCAACTATAGGGGAAGAGAAGCTCTGGGGTTGGGACACTGTGACGATGTAGGCCTCTAGTGGTTGGTGATCACTTGGTCACTATGAATGAAAAGCTTGCCTGAGAATAAAGCCAACAGAGAGCAAAACAAAGCTAAGAGAGGAAAGCGACAGTTTTCTGATAATGTATTGTGAGCATCTGGATGCAGCTATGCTTAAAGCTCCCTTGTATCTCCCATTTATATGTGCCAGTAACTTCCTGTAGTAGATTTAATATGACAACAGTTTCTTTGTGGCTCCTTCCATTAAGAGGTGGAGTCTGTTTCCCCACCTCTTGAATCTGGGCTGGCCTGTGAATTGCTTTGACTCATAGAATGTGGTGGGAGCTACACTGTTGAGTTCTGGAGACTGGGCCTCAAGGGACCTTGCAGCTTCTGCCTTCACCTTCTTGGACCTCTGCAGTGAGGCCACCATGTAAGAAAGTTAGTCTAACCTACTGGAGGATGAGAGGCCGTGTGCAGGAGAACTGAAGTGCCCCAGCCAACTGCTAACACCAATTGCCCAACATGTCAGTGAGGCCATTTTGGACCTTACAGCCTAATTGACCCTTCAACTGAAGGCAGCTGCATGAGTGAGCCCCGGTGAACTGCTCAGTCAGAGGAACTGCTCAGTCAACCCACAGAATCATAAATTGTTATTTTAAGCCACTAAGTTTTGGAGTGGTTTGGTATATATCAGTAATAGCTGATACACTCCTTTTTTGGCTTAAGTGAGTTTGCTTTTATTTTCTGTCATTTACAAGGGAGACTGATTTGCAGTAGTTCTGACTGATACACTTATGGAATAAACTAAGCCTTACCAGAAATGTACCTTTGAGGAACTTCTTCCTCCTCTGCCACTGAGGCAGTGGAATCAGCTGCCTCCATCTAGATCTTCACTTGTAGGTGTGCACTTGTGAACTCACTTGCTGGAATCCATTTCCTGCTCATGTTTTTGTAACTGATCTGAATGATAATGCCACTGTCCCTGAAAGGGTGGGTTTCTCCCGCACATGCACCTGAGAGGAGACCATTGAACAACTCTTTACTGGTCACTTATGTGATTTGACACTTGACATTCCTCTGCCTCATTGGAGAAAGTTCTCTCCAAGGCGACTTCTTGAAGTTGGTAGTTCTTTTTTACAGGCTTTCATATTTGACTTCTTGGGTTCCTGATCTGTCCTTAAAATGCCTAGAAGGTGTGAAGCATCAGTTATTTGAGACTAAGGAAGGTAGTAGAGGCTGTGAAATAGCGCAGGCCCTGGAGTTGCGCATATGTGGGCTCAAAGGCTGGCTCTGCCACCTGCTAGCTCACGGCCTTGTGCACATCACTTAATCTGTCTGAAATTTGGTTTCCTTATAGGTACAATGGGAGATAATAATACCTACTTCAGGGGGCTGTGGTGCCCATTCCATGAGGGAAGGCATGGGGAGGGCCTGCATGCAGTGTTGGCAGTCCAGATTTGGCAGTGACCTTCAACATTGTTCCTCTGGTCAAAGGCAGGGTATCACAGAACATCATTTTTTTTATCCCCTTATCTCATTTTTAGCATTGGAAGGGATGATGTATTGTTTGGTTTGGAATCCAGATTGTAATGGGTTACCTATGATACGGAGGCATATGCTTTTCTGATAGCATAACTGTTTATTTCCTCTCAAATGTGACTCATATAATCATGCTGATCAGAATGGTGATAACGTAAACAAATTATAACATGATGTGATAATGTTGTATGTAATAAAAATATGACGATAGTGGGAGGGGTTGCTGTGGCAACACTTAGGACAGAGTGGCTAATATTCTTCTGGGAGCAGAGTCAAAGAAGTCCCACTTGATTTAGGTATTTAGCACTGAGTAGGAGTTTCCAAGGCAGGGGATCAGAGAGAAATTTCCAGGCAGAAGAAGCAGCATGTACAAAGGCATGGAGGTATGAGAGAGAATGGTATGTTCTAGAGACCGCAAGAAGTTCAGTATGCTGTGATGTAGGGTGATTGAGGGGAGAGAGGGAGTGAGGTTGGAAAAGGAGGTAACAGCCAACCATGAGGGACAATGCATGTATACGCTAAGAAATTGGACTTGCTGCTGTAGATAGTGGGGCATCTTTGAAGAATTTTAAGCCAGGGAGTGACATATTAATGCTTTAGAAAGACTGGGCAGTGAGGAGTTTGGAGGGGTGCAAGAATGGAAGCTGGGGGACCAGTTATGAACTAATTATAAAATTCCATCTAGAGATGATGAGGATCTGAGTTAAGGTGGTTGTGATGATAGTAGGCGAGACGAAGGCCTAGAACTATCAAGAAGGCAGCATTGCCAGGAGTTGGTGGCCAATTGGATGTGGAAGGGTTGAGGGTGGACGACAGGGAGAAATCGAGGATGCCTATTTGTTTTCTCACTTAGATGATTTCAGATATTAGCTGGTGCCACAAATCACATTGGAGAGTACAGGAAAAGAAGCAGACTCGATGAGGGGCAAAGAAGGACTGTTTTCAACTTGTTGAATTTGAGGCACCTTGAGAAATCCAGATGAAACTATCAGGACACGTTCTAGATCAGGTGTAGACTGAGGAGCCACCAATGTGTAGAAGAGAGTTAAAGCCATAGGTATGGATAAAGTTGTGCAGGGAGAATGTGTGATCAAATTCTGGAGAAATTGGGCATAGGAAGAGGATTGTAGCAGACTGCATTTTCCAAAGATGACTGTAACAATATCCTCCACCCCACATGCCCTTCTTACTGTGTGACAGTGACATTCCTCCTAGAGAGAGGGAGGGTCTATGTCCCTTTCCTTTGGACAGGCTTGTGACTCCGTGGAGGCCATGCTACGTGACTTCCAAGGCTAGGTAGTAAAAGAAGATGCAGCTTCCACTGGTTCTCTTAGGACATTCACAGTTGGAGCTCTGAGCCACCATGTAAGAATCTGAGGTTGCTGTGTTTTGAGGAACTCAGACTACAAGGAGAAGCCACATGTAGGTGTTTTGGCCAACAGCCTTGCTGAGGTCCCAGCTGACAAACAGCATCACTTCCAGACGTGTGAGTGAAGACACCACAGAGGATCCCTGCCCCGAGCTGTGCATTCACCCATAGCCTTCGAGTCCCTCATGAAGCAGAGGAAAGCCATCCCCACTGTGCTCTTTCTGAATTCCCGACCCACAGAATCTGTGAGCATGACAAAATTGTTGCTTTAAGTTTCTAAGTTTTAGGCTGTTATCGACTGAATGTTTGTTCCCCCAAACTCATATGTTGAAATCCTAACCCCCAATGTGATGGTATTAGGAGGTGGGAGCCTTTGAGGGGTGATTAGGGCATGAGGGTGGAGCCCTCATGAATGGGATTAGTGCCCTTATAAAAGAAGCCCCAGTGAGCTCTCTCACCCCTTCTGCCATGTGAGGACATAGTGAGAAGATGCCATCTATGAACCAGGAAGCAGATCCTCACCAGACACCGAATCTGCTGGCACCTTAATTTTGGACCTGCCAGCCTCCAGAACTGTGAGAAATAGAGGTTTGTTGTTTAAGCCACCCACGGTATTTTTGGTATATGGTATGGTGTGGTGTTTTTGTTATAGCAGCCCAAACTGACAATGACATGGGACAGCTTGCTAACAGTAATAGATAATTAGATGACCAGAACACGGACAGCAAGGAACAGATGAGAAAAGTTGGAAGCTAACTGAGAGAGAGGGAAGCCTGGAAGAGGCCCAGATGGCTAACACCTAGGAGGTGTCCAATGGGTTTGGCCACTAGGAAACCATTAGCACCTTCAGCAGGAGCAATTTCAGTGCATCATGAAGGCTGAAGTCAGAGGGCTGGGAAGGAGGAAAGTGGACGTGGAGCGCAGGCCACTTTTTCAATAAGCTTGGCCATAAAACGTGGGACAGGAATGGTGAGAATTAGATGGAGATACAGGGTCAAAGAATTTTCTTTAAAAGATGGTAGAGAGAGATTTGAGAGGAGAAAGAGGTTGGAGATGCAGAAAGAAAGAAAAATTATTGGAGGAAGGTCTTGAAGGAAATGGGAGGAGTTAGATGAAAACAAGCACACTTATGAAGAAATGGTCTTGAACAACCACGGGTGAAGAGAGAAGGAGGTTTAATGGGGGGTGGTGGAGATAATTTCTGAGGCTGGGAACCATAACTGCTTTTACTTCTGGTGGCCGCCATCGTGCACTTTATGGAACAGACATTGCCTTGGAATTTAGGGATTGACAACCAAAGGAAGCAGTGCTATTCCATTTAATGTCTTATCATTGAGGAATTGTATTATTGTTTTGACAGCAAACCTTAGTTAACTTCGCAGTCTATTTATAAAAGATGAAATCTACCACAGAGAATCTTAGATATCTTTTTGCTTCGACTACGGTTAAGAAATTCTGTCTATAACATCATTGCTGATTATCTATTTTCTTGTTTAAGTCCATAAGTGATTGCTTTTGTCATTAAATGCAATCCTACCTTTCTGAGACTTCTACCAATTGGTCCTAGTTCCCCCTTCAGAGATACACCAAAGAGTAGACATTCAGATCCCATTTTATCTTGTAATTAACCAAGGGGAGAGATAATGAAAGTAAGGACCCAGAACTTAAGGTGGCTCTGCTATTTTTGGCTGTAAGGGCAGTGTGCCTCTAATTCAGTAAAAAGGAGAATGGATTAGACACAAACAGAAGAAAAGAATTAAGAACGAACCTGAAGAGAAAGTAGATGAGTAAGTCATGGCACAGATCTATGGCACAATCTATAAAAATGGTGTTGTGTTTTTGACATGGATAAGTTCACGACGGATTTAGTGTGGAAGAAAAAGGAGGTTAAAACATTATGTGGTGAACACAATGTAATCTACACAGAAATCGAAATATAATGACGTACACCCGAAATTTATATAGTGTTGTAAACCAATGTTACCACAATAAAACAAACAAAAACCTCAAACCTCATGTCTTGTATTGTAGAGTCCCATTTTGTAAATGATAAATATGCATAGAAGAAAGTACACATTAAAATGTTGATGGTTTCCTCTGGGTGGTGGGATAAGGGAGATTTTCATTTTCCTTGTTTAAAAGGAGCATGCCTTTCTCGTGTGTATAAATACAATTAGTGAAAGTGAAGCAAGCACTGAGTCTGCATGTCTGTTCATTTCAAATGTGAAAGTTGACCCATAGTATCACACAGTTATCTATAGGCAAGAAGGCAAGTCGTGGCTTTCACCCCCTTGAGTGAGGCCATGTTGCACCTTCGTGATGGCTGCTGCTCAGAGGGTGGGGGGAACCAGGATAGACTCTGGCTACAGGACAGCCTGTGTTTAAAGGCAGAAAAGGAAAGAACACAGTTAGACCCCTGAGAATCTGCTAGCCATGACTGGGAGGCCCTGGGCCTCAGCTTCCTTTCTGCCCTCTTCTCATCGGGCCTCTGTTGTGTTTCTTTGAAAAATATGTATATCTTGGACGCTTCTCTAACTCTGAAGGTGCCTTGGGTTCTGCGGATGCCGCGCTGGCCTTCCGGTGCCCTCCAGCGTTCTTCCTGTTAGTGTTGGAGGCTGGAAGAGGAGGCTGTCCTGGTCAATTGTCGTAACCTCCTCAGGTACAGTTAGGACTTGGGGCGGGCTGGGCTCGAAACAGTGCAGGGGAGTTGTTTTTCTGTTTTCTTTCTCCTTCCCTCCCCTTTTCCTGTTCATCCTAAGTTTGGTGTGTGTGTGTGTGAGAGATATGTGTGTGTGCCTTTATTTATTTATTTTTTGGAGACTTTTATTTGGGAGAATTCTACTCCCCGGATTGTTTCTTTGAAATGTCCGTCTGCTCTTCTTCTCTGTCCCCAGCACTTTGTACTCACATCTGCTAAAGCCCCCTATGGTGATGGATTGGTTTGTTCAGTGTACGTTTATCTTTTTGCCCCACTAGACTGTGGGCTGCTTTAGGACAAGAACCCCATATTATCAACTACATCAAGAACTCAGAAGACAGAAACCTGTCTTCAGTCTCTATGTTCCCAGAGCCCCACACTGTATTAAGTGCTGGCTAACCATCTATTGGTAATGACATCAACCAGCATTTTGTCATAAATCTGTGAGTTTCCTGTGTCTCTGAATCATAGTACATATTTACTCTATATTGTATGCTGTATAATTTTACTTTAACTAGTGTGTGAGATATTGCCTTATGATCTGAACATGTAATAAACTACATCCGATAGCAGGGTTTGGCCAAGCTCTTCCCTGTTTGTGGTAAACTCCTCTCAGCAAATTCACCTCCTCTGATGGACTTCACTTTGACTCTAGAGACTGACACATGGAATGCAGACTTACAAAGTTCCCACTGCGGTGTCTGGGCAGTGGAAAGTTTGGCTGGGGAGGGAGACAGCTTTTAGTTCAGAATGTAGCATTAGGGGAACATTTCTGGCAAGGATTTATGTAAAAGCTTTTCAAAGTTTTGACTGTATCTTTAGTGAATGTTCAGTCTCTTATTTTTGTGAAGAGCTATTTTCCATTGGAAAACAATTTTGGGGTATAAGTTATACTGTATAAAAAGTTTCCAGAGAATGTCAGGGTATTTTCCAAGAGAACCCTAGGAGGTAAGAGCAGTTAAAACACTTTTTAAAAAGTCTGTATTCTGATGGACATTGGCCATTTAATTTGTTTTTCTTTGAATCTTGGTCCAAAAAGAATTCCAAACGAGTGTGAATGAGGATTGGGGGAGTGAAGAGCAGAGATTTATTGGTCTAACACTCCCTAGGAAGGGACCCCACTTGATTATTAGTCAAGGTGACACAATTGGAGACCAAATTTCTTTTCTTCACTCACATATCAGTCCCTCCTTTGAACCAGGTTCCCTGGCTTGGAGCAGATGGTTTCCTTCTGGTCTCTGATCATTTGCCTCTGTTTCAGTTGATGTGGGGTGACTCCAGATAGAGGAGATTTCCTAGGGGAAGAAAGACTTAACTGTTATGATCATGTTTTATGAGTCAAGTTCCATGTTAGGTGTTTTACAAAGATTCCCATTTATTTCAATTAACAGTCCTGGAAAAGGGACCAATTATTATCCCCACTTATAAATGAGCAGACCAAGGTACAGAGAATTTAAGAAAAATGTTCAGGGTCCCTAGAAAAGAGTGGATTTGAATCCAAGTCTGTTTAGTTACAAAGTCCTTGTGTTTTCCAATACACCATGCTGCGTTAATAGCACATTAGAAAAGGATTCTGGTTACCCAGCACAGGTGGGTACAAAGAAATGGTTGGGAAGAAACCTTTCTGTGAAGGTTTTTACTATATTTCGAGCATCTAGGGTGGAGTTTGTGATGGCCAGGCGGGAGGCTTGAAGCTGGCAAAGCCACTCTGGCACCTTCTGCCCACAAGACAGGCTCTGTTTATTTCATGCCAGCTAATGTGGAGGGTGCCTTAAATGATTTATGTTTGAAGGATTTTTTTTTTTTGGTTGACAAAAATACCCCTATGCAATAAGCCTTGGATACTCCATTTTTAATAAACCTGGCTTAGTAACTGTGTAAGGTCAAGAGAGACAGACTGTGTTTATGCTGAGGAGGTGTCAAGTTGCATGCGCCCCTGGTCAGAATCCCTCCTGAACAGATAGATTTTCCATGGCCTGACTCTCAGGGATTAATCCTGGGCATTCGAAGCTTTATGGTGCAATGTCCTCCAGGAGGTCATCAGGGGTAACCATGAGGAAGCCTGAAGAGGACTTTGGTGGGAGTGGGTCTGTTGTCTATATTATTACCAGGCAGTTTCCAAGGACTGAGACAGTTATGAGCTATAGATTTAAGACTGACACATTGAACTGTGTCCAGACTCCATGTTACCCTGGGCAGATCCTCAAGTCCTGGGAGTTGGGCAGCTGCAAAGGCCAGTAGCAGGGAGTCACTATGGAACTTGTTGCTAATGTTTATGCAGTGGCCTGTGTGGAGCTGCATACAATCTGTCTGTTGTTCTGCATTTGAGGGGTGCCAGTTAGTGGCTGGTGTTAAAATGTATCCAGGATTTGGATGGAGAATCCTCTCTGCCTACCACTGCATTAGATTCTGGAGAATGTCCAGACAGTGCCTGGGGGTAGGGGGGCTGGTGTAGATGCTGAGGCTGAGTCCAAAGTGAATACCCCAAGAAAGCCATGTGCCCCAGGACTGTTTTCCAGAAGAGCACTCATTTAAACTTTTTTAAAATCTATTTTTCGATTTACATAGAGTAAATGAAACGCTCTTTTTGGTGTACAGTTCTATAAGTTTTGGAAAATGCACAGAGTTGTGTAACCACCACAATAAAGATACAGAGCAGTTCTATCACCCCTAAAAATTCTCTCCTGTTGCTCTTTTCATCAATCTCTCCTACCTTAACTCCTGATAACCACTGATCTGTTTTCCGTCCCTATAGTTTTGCATTTTCCAGAATGTCATATAAATGGAATTATGTAGTCTTTTGAGCCTGACTCCCTTCATGTGTTATAGTGCATTTGTGATTCATCCATGTTATTACAGGTATCAATAGTTTGTTCTTTTTTATTGCTCAGTACCTATCACGGTTTGTTTGTCCATTCATTAGCTGAAGGATATTTGGGTTGTTTCCAGGTTTTTGGCAATTATAAATAAAGCTACTAGAAATATCCATGTACGGGTTTTTGTATGAACATAAGTTTTCATTTCTAGGAGTGGGATTGCTGGGTCATATGGTAAGTGTAAGTCTAACTTTATGAGAAACTTTTTTCCAGAGTGGCTGATTCATTTTGTATTCCCATCATCACCATATAAGGGTTCTAATTGCTCTGCATCCTTGCCAACACTTGGTATTGTCATTATTTTTTATTTATTTATATTTACTTTTAGCATTCTAATAGGTCTGTGGCATCTCACTGTGGTTTTAACTTGCATTTCTGTTTAAATGTTTTGGACATTGTTTCCAAATGAGGTTGCTGGTACAGTCACAATTTTCAGGATTGAAAGAAGTAAATAGCACAATTATGTTAAATTGTATTTTTGTATGTGGAAAGAAACCATTCATTTGTCAAGTGTATATATTTAAAATTTAGCAGAATTTTGGTAACCTTGATTTGGTGTATCTTTATATTTTAACGTACTCTGAGCCTGGAGCATTTAGGAATGGTATCCGAGTGCAGTGAACAGATCCTCGACTATAGCTGAGGCTTAATTATATCTGGGTTTATTCTCTCATGTAAAGGGCTTCCAGATGTTGACTGTTCAGAGCTGGTGGTGGTTCCACAAAATCATCAGGGACCCAGGTTCTTCTATCTTTCTGTGCCATCATCCTTAGATGGGGCTTCTTTCTCAAGGTCACAAGATGGTTTCTAGAGCTCTAACTATAACATTACCTTCCAGGCGGGAGAGAGGGAACGGGAGAAGGTTCTTTCAGCTTTTTCTCAGGGTAGATGAGCATGCGTGTCTTCGCTTTCCTGGTTGCATTCCTGCTCAGGCTCCAGTGGGTCTTTATCCTTCAGTTTGTATGACTACTTTCTGCCTGGGAGAAATATCCAGGCTTTCACTTAGGGCCTATTTATTTTTGGATTAATCATGATTTGAACAGGTCTGTTACTTTAAGTTCACTTGAAAATTGGGAGAATCAAACTAGAAAGTTGGAGGAGGGATGGCTAAAGGCTGGCGTGTGGAGATGCTGATCACTGACAGTTTGACAATGAAGGAAGAGGCAGAAAAAACCCAGATGTTAGCCTGAGGCCGTCTGGTATAGGGGCAGGCAGCTCCGTGTGGCTTCAATGCCTCTGGCATTTGATTGTGTAATTCCACCTCTAGGCTTGCTGGGTAAAAAAATAATTTTTGTCCCTCTTTCCTTTCTATTAGACTGTATTCTCCTGAGGGCAGGAACATGGTAGATTTTCCACCTATATCCAGGGTTCTATGTACCTTTACATGTGAACTATGTATTCCTTGCCGACTTTCGAGGAAGACCAAATAAAGTGAAATATAATTGGATGCTTTGGGGAACCTTAGAGTTAGGCCAGCCAGTTAAAATCAGGGCACCTATTTGCTTTGAATTTTGGATAAGCAATGATTTTTTTTTAGTGTAAGTATGTCCCAAATAGTGCATGGAATATACTTACACTAAAAATATATTCACTGTTTATCTGAAATTTAGATTAACTAGGCATTCTTTATTTTTTTTTTGCTGAATCTAGCAACCCTACTTGGAGTGCGTGGGTGTCAGGAGAAGGCCCTGGTTACCTGATATAGCTGGTGGGGTAGAGTTGATTTTAATGAAACACACTCAGTCTTGGTGCAATGGTAGAAAATTTGTTGATCTAATTTTGCTCTGAGTGTGGCACTTCTGATGATCTTCTGAAGCAAGAGAAAATGTTTCCCTTTTCATAGCTGCTAATAAGCTAACTCGATACAGCAGCCCTGAGAGAAACCCTGGCTAGGGTTTCGTGAGACTTAGGGAAGACATGAGGTTTATGTTCTCTTATCTCCTTGGCTCATCTCTTGCCTGTTTAGAGAAATTTTTAAAAAAGAGTTGTTCGTCTTTTTCTTGAATATCTATTTATGCATTTGAACCTAGAGGTAGAATGGAAAAGCTCACATTCACTACAGAGTCAGGAATAAGTTCCTCATGATGTGAGGACAGTAGGCCAATGGTGACATTCAGGGCTTTCTCTGAACCAGTGGTTCTCAAAGTGTGGTCCCTGGACCAGCAGCATCAGCAGCACCTGGGAACTTGTTAGAAATGTAAAGTTGGGCCCCACTCCAGACCCGTTGAATCAGAAACTCTTAGTGTTGGGCCCAGCTATCTGTTTCTAACAAGTCTAGAGGTGATTCTCATACATAGCAGAGTTTGAGAACCACTGCTCTCAGTCAGTCCTTTTTCTGTAAAGGACCAGACAGTAAATATTTTAGGCTTGTGGCCCATAGGGTCTCTACTACTCAACTCTGCCATTGTAGTGCAAAAGTAGCCACAGAAAATATGTGAAATAATGGATGTGGCTGTGTTATAAAGTAAATAAACCTTTACATTCACGAAAACAGGGAGCTGGGTCAGATGTGTCCCTCCTGAGAGGTTTGCTGACCCCTGCAAAAACCAAGGCACTTTCAGAGGAGTCAGACTTGCTTGTTACTTGCCTGTTCTATTCATTGATAGATGTGAAACGCTCCTAAGCAGCCAAATGATCAGAGGGAAGAAATAGAACAGCTGCCTGGGTCTGGTGAAGTAGCTGCTGTCGTCAGAGAAGGCTCCTCTCAAGGAGCCCAGTGACCAGAGTGTCTTTGTCCAACTGGGATGCTCGTTAATGAGACCGTTCTCATTGTGCTTACTGGGAATTTGTTCCTGTTTGTCCCAATTGGCATTCCTGTTCTATTTCTCTAGTCCATTCACTCTCCTTTGTTCTAGAAGACTAGTTCACACATTCTCTCCTCAGCCCCCAGCGCGTCTTCCTCCCTCCTCACTTTCAGCTGATGGCCTTGCTTCCTTTTTTCATTGAGAAAATAGAGGCAAGAGGAGAGAACTTCCGTAGGGGGCCATCTCTGAACCTACCCATTTCTGTCCCTACATGTTCCATCTGTCCTCCTGTCACTGCGGAGGAACTGCCCTTGCATCTCTCAAGGCAAACCCTCCACTTTCGCACTAGGTCTCATCTTCTTGCATCTGCTCGAAGACATCACTTTCACACTGTCTTCTCTGTCACTATTTCCCCTCCTCTCTACTGGATCACGTCCTCAGTGTCAAACCTGCCGTAATTTCTCCCCTGTCACCTTCTTGCCACCAACCCCTTTCTCTGCTGCCCTTCGCAGCAAAACTCTCTGAAAGGGTTGCCTTGTACATGCTTTCCCCAATTCCTTCCCTCTGTCTTCTCCTGAGCTCACACCTGTCTGGCTTTCGTCTCCGCCACTTCCCTGAAGCAACTTGTCAACGTCATATTGACCTCCACGCTGGGTAATTCCGTGGTCAGTGTTCAGTCCCCATCTTACTAGGCTTTCAGCAGCCCTTGACACGCTCGTTCACTGCCTCCTTCATGACACGCTCCCCTCACTTTCTGGGACATCACTCTGTCAGTTCTCGTCCTGCCTTCCTGGATGCTCCCAATCCATCTCATCTCCTGGTTCCTCCTCGTCTCTCCCACCTCTAAATGTTGGAGCTCGTCAGGGCTTAGCCCTGAGGAACTCCTCTCTATCTATACTCATTCCTTTGCTGGTCTCATGTGATTTTATGGTTTAAATAGCATCTGTATGCAGAGCTATCTCAAATCTGTGTCTCTAGTCTGGACATATCCATATGTCCAACTTCCTACTCCACATCTCCACGTGGATGTCTAATAAGCATCTGAAACTAACAATGACCAAAGCCAAACTCCATGTTTTTCCCACTAGCTCTACCAAACCCGTTTACCGTGTAGTATTCCCTGATTCAGTGACAATGCCATCTTTACACTTGTCACAAAACCTTTGGAGTCATCCTTCACCTTTCTGTTTCTCTCACATCCCAAGTCATATCCATCAGTACATCTTATTGAGTCTACTTTCGAAATGTATCCAGAATCCACCCACTTCTTACCCCCTCTGCTACTATACCCTGGTCCAAGCCATTGTTACCTCTTAACAGGATTACTTTTTTATTTTTTTTCAATTGTATTTATTTATTTATTTTTTTGTGAGGAAGATCAGCCCTGTGCTAACATCTGCCAATCCTCCTCTTTTTTTTTTTTGCTGAGGAAGACTGGCCCTGGGCTAACATCCGTGCCCATCTTCCTCCACTTTATATGGGACGTCACCACCACATGGCTTGCCAAGCGGTGCGTCGGTGCGCGCCCTGGATCCGAACCAGCAAACCCTGGGCCGCCACAGCGGAGCGTGCGCACTTAACCGCTTGTGCCATCGGGCTGGCCTCCAAGATTACTTTTTAATAGCTGCCATACTGGTCTCCTTTCTTCAGCCTTTGTGCCTTTACACTGTGTTATCAACACAGCAGCAGAGTGAGCCTTCTATAACAAGCATCAGATCAGTCACTGCTCTGCTTCCCATCTTACAGTGGCTTCCAAGGCCCCACGTGGTTTGCTCCTCTGCTGCCTCTCTGATCTGACCTGATGCAGCCCCCTTTGCTCCAACTGTTCTGGCCTCCTTGCTGTTCCCTGAGCATTCCAGGTACATTCCATCCTCAGGGCCTTTGCATTTGCTGTTCCCTCTGTATGGAATGTTCTCTCCCCAGAAAACTGCATGGCTCACTCATTCACTTCCGTCAGGCCTCTGCTCAAATGTCACCTTCTCAGAGACTCTTCCCTGACCAACCTGCGGATAAGAACCGTCATCTCCCCAACCTCCTTACACCCTTTACCCTTGCTTTGTTTTTCTCCCTGGCACACATCCCACCTGCTACGTTATATATTTACTTGTTTATTAGCTGTGTCTTTCCACTAGAATGAAAGCTCTGTGAGACCCCAGTGCCCAGAACAGTGCCTGAGACCCAGGACATGCTGGAAGCATGCTGAATGAATGAGCTCTCACTTCTCAGACTGAGTTAAAATGCATTATAATAGGGTGGTGGTCTTCAAACTTTTAAAGAGCAGGATAATTAATTTTCCAAACAAATTTAGAAGGAATCTCAATTTGTAGGACAGATATCAATGATATTTGATCAGTTTGAATTGATTTCATTGCTAATTGTTTTTGCTGTCGTTTTGTAAAGTATTGAGAAAGTCCTGATTTGCTTTGAAATGGCAGAATACTCTTGAGTTGAACTGACCCAGATTTTGAAGGAAGGTTAGTAAGATATTTTTATTTCAGGAGGCCGGCCCTGTGGCTTAGTGGTTAAGTGCGTGCATTCCGCTACTGGTGGCCCTGACTCGGATCTCGGGTGCGCACCGACGCACTGCTTGTCCTGCCATGCTGAGGCTGCGTCCCACATACAGCAACTAGAAGGATGTGCAACTATGACATACAACTATCTACTGGGGCTTTGGGGAGAAAAAGGGGAAAAAAAAGGAGGAGTATTGGCAATAGATGTTAGCTCAGGGCCGGTCTTCCTCAGCAAAGAGGGGAGGATTAGCATGGTTGTTAGCTCAGGGCTGATCTTCCTCACACACACACACAAAAAGATATTTTTATTCCAAAGTTGAATTACTAACAGTATTTAACAATTGTTCATTCATTATCTCTCTCTCTCTCTCTCTCACACACGTGCGCACGCATGCACGCACGCACACACACACACACACACACACACACACCAGTCAGGGAAGTATCCAGATTTATAATAAGGTCTCAAACTGTCAATAATGGGCTGTTATTATGATAAGATGCGTTACACATTCATGGGTTCTTAAACAATTGACCGAAACACTTTGATGAGAATACTTGCTGAGCATATGTGCCTCAGCATTTGACTGTAGTGCACATGTGCTGTTGTAGTGAACTTTACTTGCTTCTAGAATTTCTCTTGAACAGACGTGTGCAGCCTGAATTTAGAAAAACAAAGCAAAACAGATAGAGCAACAGCTTCTTATTCAACGAATGACATATGTAGAAAACATTTAAATAAAAAGACAGATATGGCCCGGGAGAAATTTCGTTACTGAGTGTTGTGCGAAAACCTTGGGAGCACAAGACAATGTGTTAGCAGTCTGCAGCGTGTTAAAATTTGGACTGTAACACTCAGTTGTTCACTTAAAAAATGGTGTTAAGGGCTGGCCCGGTGGCGTAGTGGTTGAGTGTCTTTTCCAAGGGCCATTAGGGATAATTCCAAGGACAGCGTCTAAGCATACAGTAGACACTCAACTAATGAATGTTAGATGTTGAATGAATGCAGCAGAAGTCAGAAGGGGAGGCAACATGTGATGTTTTCTTTAAAAGCAAAACACTGCCTGTATGGTGTGGTTTTGCCCATGAACCCTAGGGTCGGACTGGCTGGATTCCATTCCTGGCTCCATCACTTACCAGCTGGCGAGCTTGGCCAAGTAACAGAACTTCCTTGTGCCTCAGTTGCTTCATCTTTAAAATCTGTAAAAAGTACCCATCTCACAGGACTGTTTTGAGGGTTAAATGAATTAGCATGTTAAACACCTAGAACAATGCCTAGCAATAAAACAAAATTTGCCATTATTATTATTATTATTATTCTGAAAGATGGCACTTTTCATAGCTGCCCAGCTGGCAAAGACCACAGGATACTGAGCTGAGAACAAAACTTCTCTCTCCCTTCTGAACTGTAGCCTTTTGAGGTGTTTTCGGGTAATTCTCAGGATGTCAAACACACCCCAGGCAAATGATACAGAGATAAGGACACATCCCCTTTCTGCTAAGGTGGATAATCAAGGGGGTGGTGATTGTGGGTGTCTCTGATTCCTGCTTCTCTAGGGTTTGAACCGTATGTTTTCTTTGCTGCTGCCTCTGGGGGGCACACATGCTTGGGGTGGGGTGGAGAAGTGCCGACTTAGGGTTATTTTTTGTAGAAGCGGGTAGAATTTTCTTTCTCGTGGGGCTGGTTTCCCGTTGGGAAACCCTGTTGCTGCCTCATACAGCCAGGTCAGGCCCATGGGAAGAGCTGGACTGAGCAACCCTCTCCTATTCTGGGACAGAGAGGATGCTCGGAAGGTGTTGCCCATGGGGGTGAAGAATGACGCCCAGGCTCCTGGTGCAGCCCTCCCAGCCCCTTTCTCTAATTTGGACTCTACCCCTCCAGCCTTGTGTCTCCCTCAACCAGCTTGTGTTCCAGCTAAGAAGGAAGTTACTCTACTTCCCACACATACGTTGAACCTTTTGCCTTGTGTACTTTAAAAAATAATAACAATTATTAGTTTAACCACAGCAATTATTACTGCTAATATTTGCCGAGACCTAGAAGGTGCCAGGCAGATGCAGTATTGTAACATACCTGTGATTATTTAAATTTTACGGACATGCAGAGGCAACTGGGGTATTAAACTTGACCTGAGCCCAGGATCACTTGGCTTGTGAAGGTAAACCTCAAGCTCTGACCATGACTTCAGATCTCACATTGTCAACTCACCGTTGTCGGAGCTGCAGTGGGAAGAGCGTGGAATCCTGCTTTGTTCACTCTCCTGGCTTTGACGAAGTCAGTGGAAGTCTGCCAGGGGTAGATTTTTCAAAAATGTTTTTAGTATACAATTATTCAACATAAATTTGAAGAAGGATTGTCTAATACAGAAGTAACATAACCGTCTGTACTAAATCATCCCATTAAGACAAACACCGCGCGCGCACACGTGCGCGCACACACACGCTCCCCTGGAGTAGGGAACAGAGGCACACATCCTACCTTAATGCCAGGGTGGGCACCTGCCGTATCCCTCATCTCCTGGGAGGTGTGGGGGCTCTCTCCCTGGGGGTTGCTGAGGCTGTTGGCATGGATTGGATTCAGCTAAGTGCTCTCAACAGCGAGGCCCAGAGCCTCCAGCGGGAACCGTATCTGCAGGCAGAGGACAAAGTGCGCCCCTGCAGTGGCGACAAGTGCCGGTGGGCTGTGAAAGGTCCGGAGCCCTTATATTCTGTCCTGGGAAACTCTTTTCCTGATTGATTTCTCCAGAGCTTTGCTTTGATTGACTCCTTACTAATGAATGAACCCTAATGTGCTGATCCTGATCCTGATCCATAGTGTGATGTGATTAGTGCCCATGCTGGCTCTGTTCTTGCCACTCACCTGGCTGTAGCTTTTATGGATCTGCAAATTAGGCAGGTCCAGATGAGCCGCAGGGTCCCTCACTGGGAGCAGGCATAATATCAGCGTTATTACTGATAAAGGACTGTTGCCAGAACTGGGACTTAGAGTTGTAATTCATAGGCTCATACATCGCAACGGCTTCCTGCCATATTCAAACTATGTTTTTGCTCCACCTCAAATGCCATTACCCTTCCTCCCAACCCTATTCTAACATCCATCCAGCACATTCGTACTGAGCTTCTGCTGCATGCCAGACACAGCCCCAGGTGAGGGTACGATGATGAGAGCCAAACAGACACAGCCACTGTCATGGAGTTGACGTCTAGTGGGAGAGGAGATCAAATGATCACAGAAAAAAAAAATACAGCTTCAGTGTGGTGAGAGCTACAAAGGAGAGCTGCTTGGCCCTGGGGCTTTGACCCCATCTGGAAGGCCAGAGGGGCAGAGAGGGCTTCCCCGAGGATGTCATGTTCCAGCTGAGGTTTGGAGGAGGATGAGGCCTCGCTCAGTGAAGAGGGGAGGTAGGTGCTGTAGGCGGAGGGCACAGCACAGGGAAAGGCTTGGTGGCTGGAGGTGGCCTGCTGAAATTCTACCCGTTCTTTAAGGCAGTTCACAATCACTGTTCAGATGGGGAGCCCTGCTCTGTGCTCCTTAGCACTGAGTTTCTTAGGATGTTTGATACACCCTGGCTCCTGTGAGACCCTCAATTCCTGGGGGTGAGGGCCCACACTTGGTTGCCCAGAACGGGCCATGAACTACCCTCTTTCACACCAACTTCCTGCCTCAGGGCTGGCCAGATCCTCATGAGCTCTGCCTCCCACCTGAGTCACAGCCTGGGGAGGCCAAGGGCAGGGAGGGGGGAGGCAGGCTGACTCTGCAGCCTCAGCTCTGCAGACTTCTGCCTTGGTCATTTCTTGAGCAAGGTCTTACAAGCTGTTGAGAGGAGGAGTGGCCGGCCTGCGCAGCCCCTCATGTCTCACGGTATGCCTGGACCTTCCCAGGGCCGGCCTTTAGGACAGGAGGCTCACAGCCTGCACCTTTTTTCATTTCCACTTACTCACTGCAGAGTTTAGAGTGATGAATTCTTCTCTGTTCTGGGCCAAGTTTCCCAGTGGAGCGGAAGGAGACATCAATTCATTCAACAAACATTTATTGCACACCCCTGATGTGTCATGTACCGAGTCTGGGCTTTGGATCCTGGGGCCTCAGAGGTGAACAGGCTCTGTCCCCTTGGGGGCTCCCAGCCTGGTGACAATGCCAGCCCCTTTCTGCTCTCTGAACTAGTCTGCAAGGGGGGTGAATGAAATCCCATATCTGTCCAGGGCTTTGTATTCTGAGGAGGGAGACGACTGACATAAACCTCAGGAGAATCTTATTAGTTTTCTATTTCCAACAAAGGAGCATTCCCAGGGCCTGAGCTGGGGCCCTAACTTGGGTGGTCTCTCTGCATCGTCCAGCTGAAGAACGAGCCGGTGCTTCTCACGTATTTCTTTCCTTTTATGAAATGGCACAGAGGGTCTTCAAGCCTCCAGTGCTTTGCAGTGACAACCAGAAACAGTAGGCTAGGCATCAAGATAGGGAAAGCTGGGGGCCGAGGGAAGGAGGCCTCCTCTTTACCCCAGGACCCCTGAAGTGCTCTGGGTGAATTCGATTGGCTGTGCTCATTGGGTGCCCTACCTGGGCACACTGCTCCTATCTGCCCCAACCCCCTCCCTCTCTGGACCCAGCGATCTGTTGCAGAATTGGGCAGTGCCCCAGCTTAGAGCCACTGGGCTTCATACTCCATCAGCTCTTTGAAGAGGCAGCTCAATTGTCATGACGCAGAGTGCCAGCTTTAGAGTGGGGCAGCCTGGGTATTGGCTGTGTCATCCTGGGCTAGTGACGTAGCCTCCGGAGATTTCTCCTTGGTGAGATATAAGTGCAAGTACCACAAGCTGTGTGGGTAGACTGAAACATGCACTTAATGTCCTTTGCACAGTGCCTGGCATAAAGTCAGTGAGCTCAATAAACAGTGGTGGATGTTGTTACCTGCTTCTTTTACCCTTCCGGTCGTGCTTCAGGCTGTACAATTTCTGTGCATCATTATATGCTCAGGCACAGTGCATGCTGCTGCTTGAAATGCTGGAATGTGGCCCAGGGTTAGCTCCACCCCTCCTGCTACGGGAACTGGCTTTCCTGGGGAAAGTCATGGCTCAGGTTGACCTCCTGCTGTTGTCCTTGACTATTGCTGTCAGGTGTAGTGTGTTCTCAACACCCTTGACGCTCAAAGTGGGGTCCATTGGCCAGCATCATTGGCATTGCCTAGAGGCTTATTAGAAATGTAGCATCCCGGCCCCCCTCCAGACCCACTGAATGAGAATCTGCATGTTAATAAGATCCCCGGGTGATTCATATGCACCTTCAAGTTTGAGAAGCCTGCTTGGCATCATACCAGCTCATGAGGATAGAGCCCTCACTCTGTTTTTGGTGTGATGGGGAGAGGGTACTTATAGGCAGAGGAGGAGAGGGGAGTGAGCAGATGAGATAACTGAAAACCGACAGAACTTGACCTGTGACTTTCTGCCTCCCATCAGCTGTCACACTGAACCTTGTTCAACTGTTGACTCTCTCCTCTCCTAGGTGAACTCCTGGGGGCATGGTCTGTGCTGTATGTATCATACACCCTTCACTCCAGCTCACCGCCTGGCTCACAGTGGGACTCAGTAAATGTTTGAGTAAATGCAGCAAAACCATTTCCATGTTAATATGAGTTTCCTCTCATTGGTTCTGGAAGCCAGTCTCAGATAGGGGTTGGGACGGTGGAAATGCCTGGGGTGACTTGGTGTGGACTGGAAGGAGTGAGAGACTCACTGGCTCTCCTTTATCTCACTGGATTTTTCTTCTTGGTTTCCTTTGATGGCTCTCCCGCTTGCCCCCCTCAGTGTGGGATTGCCTCATGCCTTGGTCCTAGGCCCTCTATCTCCAGCTATGCTCTTCCCCACATGATGTCATCGAGCCCCATGGCTTCAAATCTGTGCTCTGGTGACTCTCACATTTGTATCTTTAGCCCTTACCTCCAGACTCCTGTGACAGCTGCCTGTTGGACATCTTCATTTAAGTGTTGTCTTAGTTGGGTTCCCTGGTTCAGACAGAGCCTGACACAGGGATTCTGGTGCATGGGATTTATTGAGGGCGTGCTCTCAGGGGAAAGAGAGTGAGGAAAGCAGAATAGGGCAGGGGAAAAGGCTAAGCCAGGATGTGGTGCCACTCCCTTATATGTGGAATCTAAAAAAGTCAAACTCCTAGGACCAGAGAGTAGAATGGTGGTTACTAGGGGTTGTGGGTGTAGGGGAAATGGGGAGCTGTTTGGCAAAGGGTACAGTTATAAGAGTAACAAGTTCTGGGGATCTCATGTACGGCATGGTGGCTATAGTTAATGTATTGTACAAGCATACCTCAAGTTTGGTTCCAGACCACTGCAATAAAGCGTATACTACAGTAAAGCAAGTCACATGAATTTTTTGTTTCCAGTGCATATAAAAGTTATATTTGGGGCCGGCCCGGTGGCACAAGCGGTTAAGTGCGCGCACTCCCCTGCGGCGGCCCGGGGTTCACCGGTTCGGATCCCGGGCGCGCACTGACGCACTGCTTGGGAAGCCATGCTGTGGCGGCGTCCCGTATAAAGTGGAGGATGGTGGGCACGGATGTTAGCTCAGGGCCAGTCTTCCTCAGCAAAAAAAGAGGAGGATTAGCAGATGTTAGCACAGGGCTGATCTCCTCACCAAAAAAAAAAAAAAAAAAAAGTTATATTTACACTATACTGTTGTCTATTAAGTATGAAATTACATTATGTCTAAAAAAACAATGTACATACCTTAATTAAAAAATACTTTATTGCTAAAAAATGCTAAACATCATCTGAGCCTTCAGCGACTTGTAATCTTTTTGCTGGTGGAGGGTCTTGCTGGATGTGATGGCTGCTGACTGGTCAGGGTGGTGGTTGCTGAAGGCTGGGGTGGTTGTGGCAATGCCTTAAAATAAGACAACAATGAAGTTAGCTGCATCTGTTGACTCTTCCTTTCACAAACGATTTCTCTGTAGCATGTGATGCTGTTTGATAGCATTTTACCCACAGTAGAACCTCTTTCCATATTGGAGTCAGTCCTCTCAAACCCTGCTGCTGCTTTATCAACTAAGTTTATGTCATAGTCTAAATCCTTTGTTGTCATTTCAACAATCTTCCCAGCATCTTCACCAGGAGTACACACCATCTCAAGAAACCATTTTCTTTTCTCATGCATAAGAAGCAACTCCTCATCCGTTAAAGTTTTATTGTCAGACTGCAGTAATTCAGTCACATCTTCAGGCTCCACTTCTAATTCTAGTTCTCTTGCTATTTCTACCACATCTGCACTTACTTCCTCCACTGAAGTCTTGAACCCCTCAAATTCATCCATGAGGGTTGGAACTGACTTCTTCCAAACTCCTGTTAATGTTGATATTTTGACCTCTTCCTATGAATCACAATTTTTTCTTTTTTTTTGCTGAAGAAGATTCACCTTGAGCTAACATCTGTTGCCAATCTTCTTCTTTTTTTGCTTGAGGAAGACTAGCCCTGAGCTAACATCTGTGCCAATCCTCCTCTATTTTGTATGTGCATTGCCACCACAGCATGGCTGACGAGTGCTGTAGGTCTGTGCCCAGGATCTGAACCCATGAACCTGGGATGCTGAAGTGGAGTATACCGAACTTAACCACTATGCCATAGGGCTGGCCCGACAAATGTTCTTAATGGCATCGAGAATGGTGAATCCTCTCAGAAGGTTTTTAAATTTACTTTGCCAGATTCATCAGAGGAATCACCGTCTATGGCAGCTATAGCCTTATGAAATGTATTTCTTAAATAATAAGACTTGAAAGTCAAAATTACTCCTTGCTCCATGGGCTTCAGAGTGGATGTTGTGTGAGAAGGCATGAAAACAACATTACACTCATTGTATGTATCCATCAGAGCTGTTGGTTGACCAGATGCATTGTCAGTGAGCAGTAATATTTTGAAAGGAATCTTTTTTTCTGAGCAGTCAGTCTCAACAGTGGGCTTAAAATATTCAGTAAACTATGATGTAAACAGATGTGCTGTCATCCAGGATTTGTTGTGCTCTTTGGTATAGAGCACAGACAGAGTAGACTTAGCATAATTCTTAAGGGCCCTCGGAATTTTGGCATGATAACTGAACATTGGCTTCAACTTAAAGTCATCAGCTGCATTAGCCCCTAACAAGAGACTCAGCCTGTGCTTTGAAGCTTTGAAGCCAGGCATTGACTTCTCCTCTCTAGCTATGAAAGTCCTAGGTGGCATCTTCTTCCAATATAAGGGTGTTTCATCTACACTGAAAATCTGTTGTTCAGTGTAGCCACCTTCGTCAATTATCTCAGCTAGATCTTCTGGATAACTTGCTGCAGCTTCTACATCAGCACTTGCTGCTTCACCTTGCACTTTTATGTTACGGAGACAGCTTCTTTCCTTAAACCTCGTGAACTGACCTCTGCTGGCTTCAAACTTTTCTTCTGCTGCTTCCTCACCTCTCTCAGCCTTCATAGAACTGAAGAGAGTTAGGACCTTGCTCTGGATTAGGCTTTGACTTAAGGGACTGTTGTGGCTGGTTTGATCTTCCATCCAGACCACTAAAACTTTCTCCACATCAGCAATAAGGCTGTTTCGCTTTCTTATCATTTGCGTGTTCACTGGAGTAGCACTTTTAATTTCCTTCCAGAACTTTTCCTTTGCATTCATAACTTAGCTAACTGGTGCAAGAGGCCTAGCTTTTGGCCTGTCTTGGCTTTGGACATGGCTTCCTCACTAAGTTTAATCATTTCTAGCTTTGATTCAAAGTGAGAGACATGCAACTTTTCCTTTCACTTGAACACTTAGCGGCCGTTGTGGGATTATTAATTGGCCTAATTTCAATATTGTTGTGTCTTATGGAATAGAGAGGCCCAAGGAGAGGGAGAGAGACAGAGCAATGGCTGGTCGGTGGAGCAGTCAGAACACACACGTTTATTGATTAAGTTCGCTGTCTTATATGGACGCAGTTCATGGTGCCCCAAAACAATGACAATAGTAACATCAAAGATCACTGATCAGAGATCCCCATAACAAGTGTAATAATAATGAAAAAGTTTGAAATATTGTGAGAATTACCAAAATGTGACACAGAGACAGAAGTGAGCAATTGCTGTTGGAAAAATGGCACTGATAGATTTCCTTGATGTAGGGTTGCCACAAACCTTCAATTTGTAAAAAACGCAGTATCTGCGAAATGCAATAAAATGAGGTATGCCTGTATACTTGAGAGTTGCTAAGAGAGTAGATCTTAAGTATTCTCACCACACACAAAAAAGGTAACTATGTGAGGTGATGGATATGTTAATTAGCTTGATTGCAGTAATCCTTTCACAATGTGTATATATATCTCTCTCTCAAAACATCATGTTGTACACCTTAAATATATACAATTTTTATTTCTCAGTCATACTTCAATGAAGCATAAAAAAAAAAAAATATGTGGTGCCAGGTAATGTCTAGCCTTTGCTTGATCTACTGATTGGGGGTGGGGGGGGGCACGTAACCTCCTTCGTGTCCCCTGGTGAGCGGCTGCCTTCATCAAGGCAGTTCTGTAGAGATCTGCAGTACTGTCCGCAACTGGTGGGTGGATGCATCAGGCTGAATGGAGGGTCCGGGTGGGGTGCCAACAGCAACTACCTGTGATGTTCAGTAAGCCTCTGTAATGTAATAAGCCTCCAACTGCTCTTCCCTTGCAAACTTAGTTCTCCCCAGACTTTCCTATCTCAGTAAATGGCACCGCCACTCACCATTTCCTTAGGCCAGAAATCTAGAGGTCACTCTTGATCCTTTTTTTCCCCTCAACCACCCACATCGGGTCCATCAGCAAATCCTGTTGAGTTTCCCTCCGAACTCTATGCCGTCTGCATTGACTTCTCTCTCTTCACTTACACCACCCTACTGCAAACTGCTACCCCCGTCACTTGGGCCTGGCTAGCCTCAGTAACCTCAAAATTGATCTCCCTGCTTCTTTTCTTATCCTTCTTCACACAGCAGTTGCGGTGAATCTTTTTTTAAAAAGACTTTCTTTTTTAGAGCAGTTTTAGGTTTGCAGCAAAATTAAAAGGAAGATACAGAGATTTCCCTTTTAGCCTCTGCTCCTACACGTGCACAGCCTCCCCTGCTATCACCATCCCCCTCCAGAGTGGTGCGTTTGTTACGACTGATAAACCTACATTGATACATCATAATCAAAGTCCTAAGGGCTCACTCTTGGTGGTGTATATTCTGTGGGTTTGGACAAATGTATAATGACTTGTATCCATCTTTATGGTATCATGTAGAGTATTTTCACTGCCCTAAAAGTCCTCTGTGCTCTGCCTGTTCATCCCCCCTCCACCCCGCCCCACACTGGCAACCGCTGATCTTTTTACAGTCTCTATAGTTTTGCCTTTTCCAGAATTTCATATAGTTGGAATCATACGTATGTAGCCTTTTCAGATTGGCTTCTTTCACTTAATAATATGCATTAAAGTTTCCTCCATGTTTTTTCATGCCTTGATAGCTCATTTCTTTTTCATGCTAAATAATATTCTGTTGTCTGGATGCACCACAGTTTATTTATTCATTCACCTACTGAAGGACATCTTGGTTGCTTCCAAATTTTGGCAATTATGAATAAAGCTGCTATAAACATTTGTGTGCAGGTTTTTGTGTGGACATAAGTTTTCATCTCATTTGGGTAAATACCAAGGAGTGCAGTTGGCAGATTGTATGTTAGGAGTATGTTTAATTTTGTAAGAAATGGCCAAATTGTCTTCTAAAGTGGCTGTGCCATTTTGCATTCCCACCAACAGTGAATAAGAGTTCCTATTGCTCCACATCCTCGTCAGCATTTGATGTTATCAGTGTTCCAAGTTTAGGCCATTCTAATAGATATGTAGTGGCATCTCATTGTTGTTTTAATTTTCATTTCCCTGATGACATATGATGTGGAGATCTTTTCATGTCCTTATTCGCCATCTGTATATCTGTTTTGTTTATTTATTTATTTTTTTTGGTGAGGAAGATTGGCCCTGAGCTAACATCCATGCCAATCTTCCTCTATTTTGTACATGGGATGCCGCCACAGCATGGCTTGGTGAGTGGTGTGTAGGTCCGTGCCCTGGATCCAAACCCATGAACCCCGGGCTGCTGAAGCAGAACACACGAACTTAACCACTGCGCCACTGGGCTGGCCCCTGTATATCTTCTTTGGTGAGATAAATGTTAAGATCTTTGGTCTACTTTTTAATCAGTTGTTTTGTTTTCTTCTTAGGGGTGAATTAAAAGAAAAATGTGTATCAAATCACATCATCCCCTTGTGTAAAACCCGTCAATGCCTTCTCAGAGCACTTAGGATGAAATGTGATCTCCTCACCCTGGCCTGTGTTGAGTCCTATGTCATCTGACCTCTGCCCCCTCTGCCCCTCCCCCATCCTCTCTCACCTCCTGCATGAGGCAGGATGTGGACAGGTAGGTAAGGTAGGAGGCGGCTCTCATGTTTGTGCATCGTTTCTCCTCCACTAGACTGGGAGGCTCTTGAGGGGAGGGGCCATGATCTACCCTGGATTTTGTGTGGGCAGCACATTCTTGACATTCAAGTCTATGCTCAAATGTCGCCACCCCCTCTAGTCTTTCCTCGACCACGTGATTTAGTCACTTGCTGTGCCATCACCCTGTTTATTTTCTTCAGGACACAAATTACTGTCTGAAATACTGTGTCCATTTATTCTGTATATGTCTGTCTGTCCCAACCGCCTAAGACATAAAGCCCATGAGGGCAGGGCCTCATGTGTCTTGCTTGCTGATGTATGGTGCTGGGCACGCGGTAGGCTCAAATATTTGTTGACTGAATGACTGAACATTGGGACAAGTGAATGAAGAGACAGAAGGGCTGCTGGATCTCTGGAATCTTCAGGGGCCCATTTCAGGTCAGGCAGCTTTATCCAGAAAGTTCATTGTAGGTTAGAAGTTGTTCTTTTTCCAACTTTCTTCTTATCAAAATAAGCAGAGCAGGAAATGAAACCCAGTTTCCTGCTTATACCTCAGACCACCAGGAAAGGCAGATGAATCTGGAAAAATCCGCGCCCACACTGAAGTGGTGTCCTGGCTTTTCCCAACTGAAGACACACCTCCCTGGGGACTTGCTCAGCTGCTCACGAGGGGCTGGTCTCAGGAACCGTCTGGCACTGAGGTCTACGGAGCTGGTTAATATCACAGCCTTTTCCACTGTTTTCCATATCCTGACTTGGTATTACCCAAAGCCTGACAAAGTCTGGAAGTTGCATGTCCAGGGAACAAATACAAATGAACTACGTTCTCCAGATGCCTTCTTGTTTGAAGAACAAGAAGTGGATTTTCCTCATGGGAGAGGCTTAGGGCGGTAATGAAGTTTAGCCACTCAGGCCTCTGAACTGTGTTCTGAGGAGAAGTTTTGGAAGGAGAAGGCTCAGTACCAAGACCAATCATTTGGTTGGATCTTAGTGTTTGATTCTGTGCCTGGGTGGACCGAGCCATCCTGCCTGCTTGAAGCTTCAGGTCAGGCCGTGGGGCAGGACAGGCTGCTGGTCCTGATAGCTTGGAGAGCGTGGGGAAGGGAAGTGAAAATGGGGCTGGAGGGGCCACACGATGGATGCCGGAGAGATTTGGATTCCTTCTCTAGTCGTATCTCCCTCCCGTGGCCCCCAGTCCTGGAGGCTCTGCGGAGGATCAGAGGGGAGGCAGCTGGACCTCGTTCTGTCCTGCAGCCAGCACCTCTGACCAACCCTGTCAGGTTGCTCCCAGCCAGCTTCCTCTCGTCACACTTCCTGCTCCTCACTGGGGCTCAGGCGGCGACCACGCTCGTCTTGCTCACCATTGTCGCTCCTTGAGCAGAATGGTACGTAGGCACCAAATCACCATTCTTGGATGTTGAATGGTGAAACATATGTCGGAGTCAGAAGATCTCATTGAGAGCTGTGTTCTAGCACTTCTTTACATGGTAACCTTGAGGAAGTTGCTTGACCTTTCCGAACCTCAGTTAATCTCTGCCCTTGCTGTGAGAACCTGATTGTGGTTATGATGACAACAACAATGGCTAACATTTGCTGAGAACCATTTGTGCCAGGCATGATTCTACATTCTTTACATGTCTTCACTTGCATGGCACTTTACTTACAACATCCTTATGTGGTGGTTCTATTATCATGCCCATTTTACAGATGTGGGAACTAGGCACAGATAAGTTAACGCGTCAGCTAGTGATTGAACCCACGCATTTATTTCACGTGACCAATTGCAATAATATATGCAAAACGTGCTTTGTAAAGTGCTGACCAACTTCTGGTTGTTTCAGTATTACACAGCCAAGGAGGCTTCAGAAGGTCCAGGCCTCGGGTTTGGAGGTCATTGACATCTGAGCGTATGGTGTGTGTGTGCAGGGATCCACAAATGCTGGACAGGAAGGGCTTTGCTTGAGAATGTGAAGGGGTAGGCAGGATAGGGAGCTGGGCTCAGTGAAATGGTGAGAAGAAACCTCTTACCCATGTCAGAAAACCTCAGAGGAGTGCAGGATTGCTTGGGGCGAGGCCACTTCTCCAGCCATTGCTCTGGTTTTTTGGAGGGAGGCTGGAAGGGCCTGGTCCTCCTTCCCTGCTCACATCTGAACCAAGCACTTGGCAGGACTGCTCACCCAGCAGGACTTCCAAGCCACCCTGGCCAGGGGTAATGGAGCAGAGTTCCCCTCTGTCCTGTAATGTGAAGCTAAGAGGGAGCCCTTGAGGAAACTAGAAGGGGAATAAACAGAAGGCAGGGGTCAATGTGGAGAAGAGAAGGAGACTGGGAATTGGGCAAAGAGGGCAAGGAGGGCGCTGGACTTGAGGCAGTGGGATTCCTGCCAAAGAGAAGGGATGCCTTGAATAAATCCGGGAAGCTTCAGCCCTGGGGCCCGGATTGGAGAAGGGGCTTGCCCAAGGCCAGGCCTGGAGGAGGATGTGTATCTGTGAGTGTGTGCGGCTGACACCCAGGTTGGGAAGCAGGAGGTCGGGCTGACCTCGCACTGGCCTCCTCCTCCAGGAAGCAGGTGGGCTTCCTTGGCTGTGCCATGCCCGTGTGCAGCTCTGATTTATTTCGAGATTTTCCTTGTCTGTATCGGAGATGGTTTTTCTTGGCAAATTACAACTTTTTCAGAAAGCAAACATGCAGTCTCCTTGTAGCCTGGGTTGTTGTAATCCCCTGTTCGTTTATGTAGCCTCTGTGTGTTTGAGGCCAGAGCCGGCCGGGGGTGAAGGTCCAGCCCAGCCCACACAGCTTTGTAGCTGGATTTGCAAACTCCAGCATGGCTCTGGCTCTGGATCCTCTGATCCTGGTGCAGGTAGTGTGGCTGTGTGCCTTGGGTTTCCTCTGTGCTCTACTTTGGGGGGCACTCTTCGGTGGGTCTTTTTTCTGGTGCCTGGGACCTTTATTTCAGAGTGCAAGTGAAATAAGAACCTGCCTCACATAACAATTTTGGAGAAAATCTAGATTAATCCATTTTGGCTAATTGATGTGCCCATCTGGGTAGAGTTACTGATATTACGTATTTTTCCAAGGCCAGGTAGTTAAATCATGGATATATATGCTTCCTAGGCTTATTTTTGTTCTTATTTTCCATCTTTATCATAAACTCACCAAGGATGGGTCAGGAAAACATATCTCAAACCCCCAAGCGATAGGTGGAGTGGGTGCTGGGATATTTGACGAGGACAGACACCCTTCTGGAGAGGAAATGACCATCTGGAAATCTCTACACTAGAGGGCCCAGATCTCTCAGGAAGGTCTCTTCGAGGGACTAGAGCCTCCCCAGGAGAGAGAAGCTCACAAGTTGCACAGGAAGAGACCGTGAGGCCAGCATCTGCCACATCCGAGGTTCCTGGCTGACCCGTTAGAGGAGGAAGAGGAAGGAGCCAGCTGGAGCCATCCCCTGTGCTCGCATCTTTCTCTTCCACTCCCTACTCCCTCTGCCTCCCCCGGCCAATTTTGGTCTGAGAGCTGTGGAGTGGTCCTAATAAACGTAGCTACCATTCATGGAGTGTTAACAGTGTGCCAGGCATTGTGCTAAGTGCTTTATGCATCATTTCACTAGTCCTCATGACAAGTCCATGGAATGGGCATTATTCTTACTTTGCAATTGAAGAAGTTGGGGCTTAGAGAGGTTAAGTGACTGTCCCAAGGTCACACAGCAAGGAAGTGGTGGACCTGGGATTTGAAATCCTGGTCTGTCTGATGATAAAGGCTACGCTCTTAAATATTGCGCTACACTAGCCACAGAAATGCCTGAGAAACTGAGTGCCTTCCAGGATGTTGAGGGTGAGTGTTTTAGAGAGATGTTCTGGAAGCCGTTTGAGAGTTGAGTCTGGGACACAAAGGTACTGAATCTTGGAGGCTTCTTTAGGACTCTGAGCCCCTAGAGAGGGAGGGAGAGAGGACGTGATCTCCAGGGGACAAGTACGAGTCAGTCAAGGGCTTCTTGGGTCCGGATCAAACCCAAGTGGGACTTCTTAGCAGTAACTGGGCGTTTGGCCAGACTCCATGGGCCTTGTTTCTCGGTGGGGACGTGGAAGGAGGCAGGGCCAGGGGTGTTGGGCTGGCAAAGGAGGAGAGAAGCCTTCTTACAAGGAAACCTCTTTGTGGTGTCTGGGCCAAGCTGAGGATAGTCTCTTTTCTGGAGGTTCAAGTAGGGTCTGGTCTGGAACTCGACAAGGACCTGCTCAGCTAGTGGTTCTCTCTAAGGAGGTGGGGGTACCGGCCAGGGGGTGTCACAGCCCCTGAGAGAGCAGTCTGACCCTCAAGTCCACCTCAGAGACTGGCTGCAACATCCACACATGCTTCTGCTGCCTTGTTTCTGGAACATTCCTGGCTCTGTTCCATCCTCTGCCTCCCACCTCCCCTCATCCACTGGTGACTGACACCCCTGACAGTGCCCTTCCCACCTCTGCACGTCTCCAGCCAGGTCACTGAGTGGCTGCACGGTTGCTCCTATGAGTCAGCTGCTGGGCCACCTCACTCAGGAGGTCCGTGTGGCACTTGGCTTGTGCCAAAGACATTTCTGAGGGTAGACAGATGTGTGCTTGGGCGAAGGTGGGGGATACTTGTCGGGTCCCACAAGTCCTCTTTTGTGGGACGTTAGTTTAAATCACTGGAACCAGACTGTGGTTTTGGGGAAGATGTCTTTTTCCCTTTGGCAGCCGACAGGGTGCAGAGTGGCACCACCCAGCCACTTCCAAACACTTCTGGGTAGGAGCCAGCAGCCAGGTCCCTGGGCTGGAGTTTGGAGGGCCGGACGTTTGAGGAGGGGCCCCCAGGACACTGGAGAATGGGTCAGGGAGCCGGAGTTGCTGGCCTCCGGGGTTGGGCCTTGGGCAAGCTCCCTCTCAAGGAGGACCCAGAGAGACCATCCGAGGAGGAGCCTGGTTGGCGAGAGAGCCCTTCTGGAGCTTCTCCCTGACAAGGACACTCATCCTCCAGTGCCTGAAGCAGCTCTTGGCCTGGAGCAGGGGATGCAGGAGGTGACCTAATTACACTGCATTTACTGAAGTAGGCTGGAGCCAGAAGATGGTGACAGCTGTTTCCAGAATCTTCCTCTATATTGATTCTTTCTTTCCATCCCCACTGCCACCGGGTAGCCCAGGCGCCTGTCAACACCTCATGTCTGGATTTCCACCAGTGCCTCTTAATGGTCCATTTTGCATTTATTCTCCTTCCGCTTCAGTCTCTTCTACCCACTGTGGCCAGAACAACCAGCTGAAAACACCAGTTTTATGAAATGACTTTCCTACCTTGGCCCGAAGGGCTGGCGGACCCCACCTCATCTTTACACAGATATTCTGCTGCAGCCAAATTGGGCTCTGTGTGCCCCGCACGTGCACGGTCATTTTGCTCAAGGTGCTCTCCCTTCCTCAAATCCTATTTACCCTTCAGGGAGCAGCGCGTGTCCACACCCTCTGTGCAGCCTCCTCAGCTACTTCAACGCCTCCTTCTCCAAGACCCTAGAACCCTGCTTGCTCTCACTGCTTTGACAGTTAGGTGATGATGCGGGCAGTGCAGGGCTCCTTCTTATTTGTCGATCTTTTCTCCTCAACCAGAGCATTGACTTCTGGAAGGAAAGAGCCAGATTATGTTCTTTTGTAGCCCAGAGTAGCCCTGGGTCAGGCCTCTAACGGGCACTTGAGAAATAATGGTTGAGTTGATCAACAGGAGATAAATTTAAATTATAGCATGAGGGATTTAGATTAGGCATAAGGAAGGATTTCTAGAGAGCAGTTACATGTTTAGAAAGGACGGCCAAGGAAGGTTGTAGCAGTATCAGGTCTTGTAACATCCATGAAAAATAAGAGAAAGTTCTCCTGAGATATGCTGTCAGGGTGTGTGGTGGTGGTGGGGGCGGGGGGGGGCAGTCAAGGTTTACATAGAGTGAGGTGGAGGAGGAAAGATGGAAATGGCCAACCTCTAGCTTTAGCCTCCAGTTTACAGACTCCTGATTTTTGGCTGGAATCTGCCTTTCTACATCTGATCTTGTCTTTGGCTCAGGGCTTTCTCCACTTTCCCTCCTGTTACCCAGCCATAGTTGGGCCACATGGATTTAAGGGGTGGGAAGAGAAGGGAAGCAGGAGGCACGCAGGGAAGATGGGGGCATCAACCTTGTTAGGGCCAAAGCCGTGGAGCCATTCGCCTGTTCTGGGAGCCCCAACTGAAGAGTGGCTTTGCCATCCTGTTACCTGAAACCTGAGCTGTTCATCAACCGGAACACAGTTGGTTGTACGTTGCTAGTGTGCTCAAAGGAATGGAAACACCTTTGGTCACCACGATCCCTGTGTTTCCCCCAAACACAAGTCAGCCAGCTAGGGGTGGGGGGTGCTATGGTTTGCCAGAGACGTGTGGAACCACGGGCTCAGCTCCTGAACAGGCATAGCTTCCTGAAGGGCCTATTTAAGGAGGAGGTAGGACATTGGTTTTATGGTCAACGTGGATGTATATTGCAGTAGAAGACAAGCTTGCAAAGCTAGAATTCACCCGAGACACAGGCATGACCTTCCTCTGCTGTTTTGGGTGCTTCTGTGGAGAACGCTGCCAGACTTGCTGCCACGCTGCCCTCGGCCCCCATGCCTCCTTCTGTCTCCCTGGGTTGGGGTGGGGGCCCTTAGTGAAAGGAGTGGCGGAAGTGAGAAACAAAGACAGTCACAAAGGAGCCAGGAGGACAGGGGCAGTGGGAGCCACAGGGACCTTTCAGTGCCTGTTGGAGCTTTAGATGTAGCATGGTTCATATAGGTGCAGCCCTCTTCTCCCTGTTCTCAGTGGCCAGATCACGTGCATTCAGCGGCCCTCTGCTCTGTTCATTCAAGGGCAGCTCTGTGGGCCTGGGGACCCGCCTTTGTGCTTTGGGAACCCCCGTGCTGGAAGATGGAGAGATGCTGGCAGGGCAGTGCCCGCTGTCTCCTAGGGACCACAGGAGTTGTGGTGGGAGGCAGGGCGGCAGCAAAGGTGCTCTGTGAGGGCTGAACGTTTTTGGGGGATGGGGATACCAGTTCTCCTACTGTCACCTTCTGTCACTCCACGAGGAGTTCTGAGCAATTCTAAGATAAAATGTGCAAGACTAGACAAACCTAGGGCAGCAGTTTTCAGACTGCTTGAAGGCATGGAACTCTTACATTAAATCATATTTTTTAGTATGAATAGGACAACACACATATTATGATGTGCAAAGCAGACCTTTAAAATTGATATGATTCTCTGAGTTTCACCTATAGAACAACGCAGGCAAAAAAGGGTAAAGATTTGTTATAAAATGCGTCTTTAAGATCAAGTTTTTATCTTAGTCTTTTACTTCAAGCTGCTGACACTTATTAGAAAGAATGAGGTCTAAAATAAGGTGTTTAGGGTAATAGCTTTTGCTTATTATGAGATTCAGGTGGCAATGTGGGGTTGTAATAACATTATTCTCCCATTTGAAAAAATTAATTGTTGCCATCTCCATAAAACAAATAAGAGACATTTTAGACTATAGTTAGTAACAGTTGCACTATTTTTTAATTTGTAACATTTTAGAACTTAAATGTTTTCTACTTTTTTGCCATGGTTCTTGATGATACTGCTGTGAGTTATAAATCACTGTCATGTGAAATTAGAAAGAAATGCATTCGTGCAAACATAAAATACAAAGAAAACTGGCTATTTCACAAAATATCCAAAGTTTAACTTTGCAAACCAGTCCCCAAGATCTTCAGTGAGAATGTATGGAACTACAGAACACAGTTTGAAAACCCCTGATTTACTGGATAACAGAAGTAATAATATAGTAATATCTAAGATTTATCAAGAACTTTTAATGTGCCAACCTGCTCTTTTATCCTCAGATCAACCTTTGATAGTCGAACTGCTGTATTTCCTTGTCTTAACAGACGAGGAAACTGAGAATCATAGACGTAAGTATCTTAACTGAGGTCCACAGGCTAGAGACTGGATCTCAGGTCTGTCTACTCAAAGTCTATGCTTTCAACACCTGCGTTTTCTCCCCAGTACAGAACCTTCCCAAACAGCACTTCCTTTGCTGTGTCTTGTGAAAGGCTCAGATCTGGTTTCTGTTAAAAATGTCACA
The DNA here is from genome assembly GCF_020826845.1 of Diceros bicornis minor. Taxonomy (NCBI): domain Eukaryota; kingdom Metazoa; phylum Chordata; class Mammalia; order Perissodactyla; family Rhinocerotidae; genus Diceros; species Diceros bicornis. The sequence goes on from NC_080763.1 coordinate 18,340,601, forward strand.
GCTGGCTGACAGCGGGGTATTGAGTTGATCTGGTATCCATCTTCTCCCCAACTCATAAATGAGGACAGCCCCTTTGCCCCACATCAGAAATAGAATGGCATTGACTCTGAACTTTGTCCCTGATATTTTCACCTTAGCACTTTAGAGAACAGCTCCCCAAGGGAGAGATAGAGCCCCCAATATTCACCAGGGGAGGTGGGAAGATGAGGTGGAGCTGGACCATAGGGGCAGGAAGTGTCAGGTCCTGGGAAAATTGCTGCTGGGGGCCAGGTGCTGTGGCCTGTGAAGGATCCAGAATCTTTGCTTAGTCTTACCTTCCCCACTGCCCTCCTGTCTCATCTTTTTTAAAGAAGATGGGCGAGAGGAGGTGAGAATGTGGTGGTTGGGTTTTAGAAGTCTACATTTTCTTTACTCAGTTGTGCAAGGGTATAACCACGTCAGAATGAATTTTTTAAATTGCTGAGCCTTTGTATAGTCCAAGGCATGGTCAGGTAACTCTTGTGAGTCCTCACACGGTTCTTTGGTCCTTGTTGGCTGTGATGGAGTCACGGGTCTGGGTTTTGATTCTGACTGTGTGGCCTTGAGCAATTGCTTAACTGCTTTGAGCCCCAGTTTTCTCATCTGTGAAGTGGGATGCAAAATATTACCTCTTGAGTTGTCAGGATTGATTAAATAATTTATGTAAGATGGCCTGCCCTGTGCCAGGCGCATAGAAGTCATACAATAAATGAGAATTCCCCCCACCCCCAATTTATTTCTGCTGTGGCCTCTTACCTTCCAAGTCTCTCTTAGAGGGCTTTAAGATTTTAGCTGTGCAATTTGGTGTTTTATAATCTAGGCTAGAAAAATATGCTCTTCTTTCTTGAAACTTCTGCACTAAAATATAGTGTTTTTAGGCAGTTTTCTGGTGGATACTGAGACTCCAACAGATTTAGATCTGGCATAGAGAATCTGTTTAAAGCAAAGAAGCTTCTACTTTAAGCATCTTCTTTGGAAATGCTTTAATATGCATGAGGACTTGGAAGGATACACACTATTGAGGTAAAAAGGGGCAATTTGGAAATTGTCTTTTTCTGCTTTCCCTAGAAGGAATAGTTTCTTATACAAGACCAAGTGCTCCAGCACATTACCCTTCGCCCTGTCCTCTTGGAGGCTGGGCTGGGAGGTGGTCAGCCCTGGATCTTGACACAGCCTGACTACTCTGATTAGCTTGAGCAACGTGGGGATTTGGTCTGGAGGCCTTGTTAATCCCTCTTCCAGTGAATTTTCTGGGTTCTACTTAGAGTCGATCTTGGGGCTGGCATGGTGGCCAAGCAGTGAAGTGTGCGCGCTCCGCTGCGGCAGCCTGGGGTTCGCCTGTTCGGATCCTGGGTGCGCACCCACGCACTGCTTGGCAAGCCATGCTGTGGCAGCGTCCCATATGAAGTGGAGGAAGATGGGCACGGATGTTAGCCCAGGGCCAGTCTTCCTCAGCAAAAAAAAAAAAAAAAAGAGGAGGATTGGCAGATGTTAGCACAGGGCTGATCTCCTCAAAAAAAAAAGAAAAAAAAACAGAGTCGATCTGTTTTTCTGGATCAGCCAGAAATGGCATTGTCTTCTATGGAGGGCACCTGTGTTGTGATTCAGATCAAGAAAACCCTTCCCCAAGGAGCTCGCTACATGTGGTGGACGTTCTGCTTTGGCTTACCCCTACTCTGAAGTCTGTGCCTGGGACCCAACTCTAGCTTGGTGGTACCAAGGACTTAGAAGGACATCCTCCATATGTGAAATATGAACAGCAGGATTGTAGAGAGTCAGCACAGCCATGGAGGTGGGGACTTTGTCAGTGTTTCCCCACTGTGTGCACAGCGCTCAAGCCCAACCCTGGCCCATAGAGGAGTCAATAAATATTTATCCAGTGAATGATTGTGGCAAGTTGTGGAGCCAGGATACAAAACTACCTTGCAGGTTTTGACTTATTTTGCAAAGAAGGAAATGTAAGGATATCTTTGTTCTAAAGGCATCTATCAGGAATGAGGAGATTGCAGACGGCCCTCTGCTTTCCTCCCATACCTGAAGCTAGAGCTGCTTGTCCTCCAATGCCTTTTTAGCCATGTGATTTTCACTCCTCCCCATGCCCCCAGATGACAACATATTCACCACCTGTTACCACCCTGTAGTCTGAAGGCTGATGCAGGGTCGTGTGTGCCTTTGAAAGGTTTTGAGTGCTGCTGGCAACCCCATCACAACACTGCTCTGGACTGGGAGATTAGAGTTCTTCCCCACTGGTGAGATTCAGAGTGCCTTCCACAGAGAAGGCTGGAGATTTCCTGGTTGTGCCATCCCAACGGAAGAGGGAGACGATGTGGTGACGAGGCTGTTGCCTGGATAGATGCTGTGAGGGATCATCTGGGCCCAGAAGGCACTGCATGGAAAGGATGCTGAGTTGTTCTATGCCAACTTTATGAGAACTGTGCGTGGGATGCAGAAGAGAAGGAAACCTGATCAGACTCCAGGAGATAAAGAAGCCAAGAAGAAGACACCCCCTCGCCCCCCGCACTTCAAGCGAGGGCAAGCTTCTGCCCCTCCCGGGCTCGTGTGGGCCGCTGGCTCTCAGGCTTTGACATTCCTGAGGGCACACCAGAGCTTAGGGTAGAGCTTTAAGGGCTACTTTGCTTAAGAGGCAGGTCTGAGTCAATCTACTTAGAGTTTTGTGTGTGCCTCACCCTCATCTTCTTTAAAACAAGTGTATTGTAGGAAATTTGGAAAATAAAGAAAAGTGCAAAGGAAAAAACAAACTCGTCTATATTCCCACCGTTTAGACATAGCCACTGTTAACCTTTTGGTGTATTTCTTTCTATCTTTTGTCCTCTGTCTCTCTTTGGAGTGGGAGGTGTCTATGTGTACATGTATGTATGATATGGGTGTATATGTGTATATACACATCTATCTATCTACACACACACATATATTTGATATTCTATTTTGGTTTTATTTAACTTCACAATGTGAGCATTTCCTTGGCCAATAAAAAGTCTTGAGAGCCCCTTTGGAGCCTGGATTAAAAGTCTTTAGTGCTGAGTCTTCACGGACAATGTACTTCCTGTCAGAAAGCCCGGGAAGTGCCATTCCTAGGGAGCGTGCAGGCTTGCTTGGCATGCCCCGTGGCCCTCCCGAGCAGATTCAGCCCACCCTCTGCCGTCCTGTTTGCACAGGATTACTTATCAGACAACGGCTGCTAAGTGCAGGGGTAAGCGTCTTCTCAATCAGTTGCTTACTCCAGTGTCTGAGGGAAATCTGAATTTAAGGGACTGAAAGAAAAAGATCCTCAAAAGTCAAATACAAGTTTTTGTCGTTCAAAGAAAGACTTTCTCTGTACCCGGCACCTACAAGTGTTGGAAAAGGGAAGAACCATTCTTTCTCTCCCTCAGGAGTGGGCTTGTTTGGGTTTTCCACGAATCTTCCATTCCTGCTGTAGAATTTGACATGGTTCTATTTACTTTTCCTTGGCCCAGTTTGGATCAACAGGATTTCTCTCCTGCCCAGAACAGCCTCACACTTGTGTGGAGTAAGACATGAGCCTGGGCTCTGGACAGCAGTGATTAATCCTTGTCTGAGCGACACAGTGGGGATTTTCAGCCCAAGATGGTCTGACAGCACCAGGTTTTATGTGGCACATGGCAGTCCCACATGGGCCAAACTATTTCTTCTTCTCTGTTGTCTATGAGCGACTGTAAAGTCATTGTGTGTGTGTGTGTGTGTGTGTGTGTGTGTGTGTATGCATGTATGTATATGCTTGTGTGTTTGGTGATCTGAAGCCTGGCACCACTGTGACAGGATCTCAGCATGGCAGTGGAACTAGCGATAAAAGGAAACACACAGTGTAAGCACACATAGCCCCAACATAATTCGATGACACAGCAAGACTGGGATTTGCTCTTCCGTTTGTTTTAGTCTGCACTTGCTCAGCTTCATCCCCAGGGCTTAGTGCTGTAAGGGAGTGGATTTCCTCAAGTGCTCTGGATAAAGCATTTCTTCCTCTGTTATCTCCCTTGTCAATATAAATCGCTCCCCATGTAAGTGGATATGAAGATGAGCCCACGTATACATGCCGTAGTATCTTGCCCGAAGGAAATGGGCATTAAAATGACATTTTCTGGGGTGATAATCCCATGACATTGAAAGTATACCAGTTTCTCCATTTAGTTATGATGGAGCCATGAGATGATTCCCAGGGGCTGGGAGGGTGGAATATTCCTGCCTTTTCTTTGTGTGGAAGTCTTTTTTCTTGGGTGGGCTGTGGTGAGGCCGTTTTGGGCCCCGTTGTGTTGATAAGGGGAGTAGTAAGTGGTCAGAGCTGGAGAGCTCACTGCAAAATATGTGAGTGGATGAATATCTTCCAAGATCAGAAAACTTAACAGCAGCAGCACCGAGAATCTCAAGTTGCTGGCTTGTAAGAGTTACAGGGGGCCCTCCAGCAAGATGAGAATGGAAACTCAGCCAAGATGAGAGTCTGTCTTTCGGGTTAAGGGGCTCAGGCCTGAAGGGGGCTTTTGGGCCTCTCCGCCACCCAGGATGCTGTGGGCTTTGGTGGGAAGGGTGGGGCAGGAAGCACGGAGGGTCGGGGCTCACCTGGCACAACTGGCCCACTGTAGGAGGGACCATGAGTGTCTGATCATGACTTCTCTGGGTGCTGTGAGGTTCACTAACTAAGGTTTCCATTCACCTCCTCTGCAGAACGTATTGTGGTGTTGAAGGACTTACTTCTGACTGTGCAGAGCAGATCCACAAGGAGAGGAAAGCAGAGACTTCCAGAGCGATTGTTCTTGCAAGTAACTTAGCCAGCAGCTATCTCCTTCAATGTTCTTGACCCTAGATTCTTGAACAAGAGCTGGTGATTGTGCTCCACAAAAGAGTACTTCCTAAGGGCTCTTCTGAGTGTGTGTGCACACACACACGTGTGTCCGTACAGTGGACGCACTCGTGCCTCAGCTCATGGACAGGTTTGGTTGACCAGCCCTTTCCTTTGGGGACTATCCAACTCCCTCTCCCTCAAACTCTCCACTCTAGTCTGGGCCAAGTATTATTAGCTTTATTTCAGCCACATAATGAGTTACTGAGGCATTTTGTTGACCAGCGTGGGAGCCTGACAACCATATCCAGGGTCACTGTTCTGGAAAATCGATCTCTGGATCCTCAGTTGGCCTTTGCACATTCTTCCCGAGTTCAGGGCTGCTTGTTTAGACTCATGCAGCCAGCTAAGCAGACCTGCACTCCCATTAGTGTCTGTTCTTATAACTGGTATTTTCAATCCTCTTCTGTCTATGGTTCCAAAATGGTGCCACTTCTACCTTTACTCCCAAATTACAATGACCCCAAGACCCTCATCTACCCAAACAGCAATCCCCTTTAGTTCCTTATTTGGGGTGCTTTAAATATTTCCACAAACTAGTCATAATTTTCCCCTTTGCCCAAAAGGAACCTCATTGCTGGCAGTGCCGGTGATGAGAACACCCGAGTCTGTGCCAATGGAACTATCTCCAACTGCTGCCAAAACTGTTGATTCAGTTGCCAGAGCAGGGCTAGGGTTTCTTGCAGAGGTGGGGGAAAGGACCTGCCTCATTTCTGTGTCTCTTTGTCACCTAGCCCTTGAAATAGCTCTGTGTGTGCCTAGAATCTCTCAGAGTGATCCGGAATCTCTTGAACGCCCTTTTCAGAATCTACATCTCCTACTGTTCCCAGAATCTCACCAAGTCTCTGTGAAAACAATTCTGTTTTTGGGACCTTGTCCTTCTAGCTGGAGGGGTTCAGTCACCACCCCAGCACTCAGCTGGTCGGGACCAACTCCAGTCATCCCCCCCACAGTCATTAGCCCCAATCTTGACCAATCTCCTTGCTCATTCCCCTGGTTATAAAACAAATGTCACAAATCACTGGGCATAAAATACTGCTAGTGATGGTGGGGGAAAGTTTGGTGGGGCAGGGCCAGGATGTGCAGGAGTAGTGTCTAGGCCCCATTGCCACTAGCCAGGATGCTCAGTGATGTGTTAGTTCCATTCTTGGGAATACCCAGTGAAAACTTGGAGCATGTCTCTGGGCAGAGCCTGGGGGAGTGTTCAGGATAACCTTGTAAGGAGCCACTAGCCTTGTGGAATAAATTGCTCTTGCTAGGTAGAGAGATAATGTTAAGTTAGCAAACCGTTACTACCAGCCGTGTGTGTCATTGAGATGAAGGGCTGGGCACTTAGAACCAAGCAGATATGTAAGAACACCTTCCCTGTTCTCTTTGCTTTGCACCCCAAGTCTGAGTTCTCTTGTGATCCACCATCTCTTGGATGCACCCCGAATACAAGACCACTTTGTTGCTCCTTGTTAATACCATCAACTTAACCTTTATTTTTTTCCAGTGCTCGTGGGCTGAGAGAATTGAAAAACTCTAGGTCCTGGGTCCTGGAGAGTGCTCTGTTTATTTTATTTGGAATGAGAGGAGTTTTTATTTATGTTGGTGGCAGAATTTGAGGGATGGCAGGGGGGATGGGCAAGTGACTTTCTCCATGCCCTTGCTCCATGGGTTCTATTGGCTAGTACTTAGTGACTGGGGTGCAAGCAGGAAACGAAAATGAATGCTTTCTACCTCTGATTGAAAGTCTTGACTCCCTGTTGGTGATCAAGGAGGGCTAAAACCTGAAAGGTTTTTAAGTTGAAGGACTCATTCATTCAAAAGAATATTTTTATCTCTACTTGTTCTGCATTTCTCTTTCTTCCTTGCCCACGTGCGTGCTTGTGGCATCCCACCTTTCCCTTCCTAGCCTCGCGGAAGCCCTGCGGGGCTGTGATGGAGCGCACAGACCGTCTCCCAGGGGGCAGCAATCCCTCTCCCTGAGGACAGCTCTGAGGTTCCCGGTTCTCTTATCTCATCCAGTTAGCTCACCAGGCCGCTTCCTTGGCCCAAAAATGCCCGTCCTCCATTCCTCCTGCTGCTATATTCGCTATAGTAACCTCCTCATTGGTCTCTCTGTTGTCTTTCATACCCTTGCCAGAGATTGCTAAAGCTCAGGTCTGATCTTATCTTTACTTCCTTCACTGGCTTCCAATTCTTTTCTTTTTTTAAAAAAAAAAGACAGGTGGGAGTTTTCAAGACTCTCTGTGATCTCACCTCTAACCTAGCCCCAGAGCCTTATTTCTCCAATAAATGGTCATTTCTATACCACCTTTCGAAATGAGTGCTTCTTTACTTTTGTGTACCTGTTGCTGTTGCTTAGGATGCCCTTCAGACTTCCCTTCCTGCTTGTGGAAATCCTTTACAGCCCAGTTTATGGCCCCTTCTCTGAGAAATCCTCCGGGGTCCTTCCGGTCTGCGTTAACCTCTCACTCCAACCTCACAGAACGTGGGGTCAGCTGCCCTGTCCCCAGCACTCAGCAGAACCCTGGGACATAATAGGTGCTCAGTAATTCTGTGCTGAATGGATGCCTCTTTTTTCTTTCTTTTCTCCTCTCCTGTCTTCTCTCCTCTCTCTTTTTTAAAAAGTTAGCCATCTTACATCTTGGACTTCTTGGCATCCTATTTTCAAATATTCTATCCTTTTGTCTGTTTGTGGCTTCACTTCCTGGTTACTGGTTTCGAAAATGCAGTCCCTGTGGAGTTAGCTGTGCACATGTCAGTCTTTGCAACTAGATCCAGCTCTTGGGGGCAGAGCCTTTGTTCTTGTTTATTTTCATAACCCCCAATGCACCTAGCATGATGCCTGGTAATGGAAGGGGGTGGGCAGAGAAATCTCCAGAAATCTGTTTGAGTGCCTATGGGAGGTCTGATGTGCCCTTCAAAACAAGCATTCCTTGAAATGATTTTTCCTTAGTTTCATGCTTTTCTCTTTTTTATTTATTGAGATATGATTTACTTGCAGTAAAATTCACCCTTTTTAGGCGTACACTTTTATGAATTTTAACAAATTTATATAGTTGTATAACCACTGCCATCATCAATATATAGAATAACTCCACCACCTCCGTTGTCTCATGCATCTCCCCCTACCTCCAGTCCCTGATCTGATGTCTATCCATATAGTTTTGCCTTTTCCAGGATGTCATATAAATGGAATCATACAGTATGTAGCTTTTTGAGTCTGGCTCCTTTCCCTTAGAAAAATGCTCCATATTTTGGAGATTTGTTGACCTGGATCCTAACCCACACTTTAACTGCACCCATCTTCCGAATAGGCTAATGTGGGGCATGGACTGGGGGTGTGGACAGGGTCTGGGGGAGTTGGATGCTCTGCCTGTGCAGCCTTGTTAGCATCTCTTTCGACCCAGGGTCCTGGCTGCTTTGTCAAACCCACCGACCCTCTCTCCCCTCCTCTCCCCCACAATGGCACCTGGTGTAAGACAACCTTCTCCCCTGGGTCCTGACCCATCATCCTCATGGCTGTGGGGGGCATGGCGGAGGAGGGGAGGTGGGTGGATAGGCTGGGGTGGCCACTAAATTCCTCCCTTCAGGAGGGGGCTGGGGGTGGGGTGACGAAGGTCAGGCCTCTCCTGGCTAAAACAACAGAAGTGGTTCCAGCTGCCGAACAGCTGGAGGGGGACGTCTGCTTTCCCTCAGCAGCGTGAAAAGCCCTTTAATCGGGGCGTGCTGTTGTCAGGCCCCGCAGTGGAGGTGTGTAGAAGAAGAGCAGACCCCGTAGCTGCCAACCTCCCCTTCCCTTTGACCTCCCTTATCTCCCCTCCTCCATCTTCGCGAGCCCCACTCTGAAGCGGCCCTGATCCTGGCCCTCCTTTGCACCTGTGTAAATGCAGTGGTTGTGGGGTCAGGGCAGGGTGAGAGTGAGCTGGCAGGAATAAGGATGTGGATTCTCAATGCAGATGATGGATTAGATAGTGGACGGGTGAGTGATGTTTTAATGCGGAACCGCGCTTCGCTCCCAAAGACGCGGGCCCCAGCGGAAAAGGGCAAAGTCCAGTTTTGCAGATGGCGAAGCAAGTGACAAGAGGTGGACAGTCCCTGGTTGGAGAGTAAGAGGCTGAGCCGCAGCCAGACGTCTGGAATGTGGCTCTCTACTTTTTGTTCCAGGCACTGGCTCCAGGAGCGGCTTTTTTCTCCTTTCAATAGCAGATTTACCTCCCAGAAATGCTTTTTAGTGCCTGAGTTCTAAAAACTTGAGCTGGACTTTGACTTCTAAACATGACAGGAAAAACATCCTCCCTGAGGAAAGCTCTCTTTGCATGCAAAGCCCTTCTTCTCTGCTGTCTACCAGAGGGGCCACTGCCAGAGACTCTGAACAACAGAGCCCCCTCTGCCCCTCGGCCAGCCTTTGGGACACAGCACTCTGTATCTTGCACTGAAGGAGGCAATGTGGTACAGTAGAAAGAGTCTGGACTTAAGGGCATGCTCTCCCACTTACTACCTTGGCCTGGCCGAGCCTCGGTTTTCTCCTTGTTAGTTCAATCAATCAATATTTATTTATTTATTTCGGTGAGGAAGACTGGCCCTGAGCTAACATCTGTGCAAATCTTCCACGATTTTGTATGTGGGTCACTGCCACAGCATGGCTTGATGAGTGGTGTAGGTCTGTGCCCAGGATCTGAACCTGTGAACCCTGGCACACCAAACTTAACCACCACACCACCAGGCCGGCCCCAATAAATATTGATTGAGCACCCACGTTGGGCAAAGCCCCTGCTGGGCACTGGGGATCCAGCGGTGTGGCACCCAGCAGATCTTGTTCCTGCCCGCAGGGAGCTTACAGCCTACTGTGGAGGGTGGGCAAGAAACACATAATTAAACAGCTAGTCATTTAATTACACTTGGAGCACAAGCCACAGTAGAAAGTAGAGATTATACGGAGGCTCTTATCACAGGGGTCTTGACCAACTTGGGAAGTCAAATGCTCCAAGGCAGCAGCATTTGCGCTGAGATGGGACACATGAAGAGGAGTTATGAGGGGGAAGCACAGTCCAGGGAGAAGGGCCACACACGCCAAGTCCTGAGGCAGGAGGGAACAGCACAGTGGGGCTCATATTTCTACCCAGCTTGGGGCCGGACATTAGGGGCCTTTGCTGTCCCTGTTACCTACCCAGCAGGCACACAGGTAGGGACCATTCCCCTTCCCATTGCTTCCCAATAGGCTTTTGCAGATTGGGCTGGGAAGTTTACCATTATTTACAACCTTAATTCTGTAGGAAAAATGAATTCAGAGTGTCAAAAATGTGACTTATCAACGAATCCATTTTATCATTTGGCTGTTGCTCATGCTCAAGTGCATGCATGTGATAGCTGCCAGAAAAACCAGATTGCTAATCACGTTGGCTGTTAAATTATACTCATTTCAGGCCCAGCAACCCAGGCATCTCAGATTACTCCTGACTTATGGGGGACATGACTTATCTGCAGAGTGGTGGCAAGGCTTCCTGGAGGGCTGTGTGAGGAGATTCTCAGGCAAAGGCCAGCCTCCTTGGGAATGAATTCCATGGTCACTTAGCAGTGATACCTGCTGTGGGTATATGGGTTCTGTCTCAGCCACTCTGGGACATTCTCTTCAATGACTTAGGGATTTTTTTTTCCTTTCCTTTAATTCAAGGGAAGAATCCTGTGTTTAATGTGGGGCTTTCCTTATCTAATAGATGTCCCTTAAAAGGAAAAAAAAGAACAAACAGCTTCCATTACTCTGTGCTTTTGAGAGCTTTAACCTTTTGGTGGTGGTTGGACACAGAATATCTCTTTTCACGGTAAATGATAGAAAAAGGAGCTTCTTATCCAGGATATATTTTAGGTAAGGTTTGATATTTACCCATCCATTCTTCAAACATGTATTGAACAACTGCTTTAGATCAAGCACTGTGTTAGACCCTGTGTATATAAAGGGGAACAAGACCTCGTCTTTTATAGACATGTAAACACATAAATCCTAGTGCAGCATGTTGAGGGTTTTGATAGAAGTATGAACACAGTGTAGCAGGAGCTCTGGAAGCTAATGGTGGGGTTTACAGCATGAAAGCTTTTGCTTTTTAGGGTGATAACCTCAGTGGCAGGATGGAAAGGATGGAATGTGCACTTCAATGGGGGAAAAGGTTGGTGGCAGAGTCAAACATCTAGGCAAGAGTCCAAGGCCTGAATGAAGTCATCATGGTTAGGAGAGGAAAGCCTGCTGGAGAGAGAGGCCCAGCCAGCCCCCAAGCCAGCCTTTCCAGCCCCTCCCACTGAGGCACCAGTGAGTGAAGTCAGAGTGGATGTTCCAGCCCCAGCCAAGCTCCTAACTGAATGCAGCCAAATGTGTTGCCTCAGCTGACACCATGTGGAGCAGAAGAAGCTCCCAGCTGAGCCCAGCCAACCCACAGAATTGAGAGCAATGATTAATTGTTTGAAGCCACTACATTTGGGGAGTGGTTCATTTCGCAGCAATAGATAAGTGAAGCAAAAGTGCTAAAAGTGAGTATTGAAGCTCTGTTATGCATAAATTTATTAAAGAAAAACCTTAAATGAGTTGAGCTTGGCCTGTGATTTTTGAGTCTGATATCGTAAAGGGGAACACCACTTGCTGCTCCAAACTGTGGACTTCAAGCTTCCAAACCCAGTGGATAGGCCATTGCCCTGGTTGGTCAGTATGGCCCCTGCCCCTCTTCTACACCTGGGAAAAATATAGAGATATGCATGTTGCCAGAAAAATGCCTATTTAGAATTTTAGATACTGGTTAAATCAGCATGGAACAGGTAGAAGTTAAGACTGTGAAACCAACTCATGTTATAATGAATCAGACATCTCCCACATGGAACCTTAGGCTGCCTCTGTTGTTCTCTATATTGTCATGGAAACTTGGCAGCCAGTCAAACTTAACACAGCTTGCGGTTTTGGAGGGTCTCCCTGAGCCGAGGCTGTGGCAGGGTTTGCCTTCTACTCTGCTGAGACTGAAGGGCAAGGATCAGCGTGTGTACATTTCAGATAGAAGGGATTGTTGGTCTAACATTGATTTCATTACCCCCGTCTCGTCTTTGGTGAAATAGCCCCCATTGGCAGCTTACTTTTCCAATAGGAAGGATGGATTTTTTTGTGAGCAGAACACAAAATGTCCTGAGCTTCCTTTGGAATCATTCACTCCCCAAGGGGAGGTGGTGGGAGTAGGAGATAGTTGCAAATGCACAATTGTTCCGGCCCCTTTTGTTTGGTTTCTGTATTACGCAATCATATTTAATATAATTATTTTGTTTTTGTTGTCTTTTGGTTAGGAAGAAGGAAGGGAATGTATGTGAGGATTTTTATGAAAATACTATTTCTTCCCTAGAGGGAAATAGCTCAGCGTTTGCCTAGTTGGGAAGACAGCTTGCCGCTGCCCAACACTCAAAATTTCCACCAACCATGGTTGCTCTTGAACCCACAACGGACTTCTGTGGCCTGAGGGTTCAAGTCCCAGCGGGGTGACTCAGATTCTGACTTCTGTCTGTGTGCCCCGAGAACTGACACAGGCCCCAGGCTGGTGCTGGGGGCTTCTAGCCTGTACCCCCTATCTCCTGCAGAAGAGAGGAAGAAGCCACCTTTGACTTCAGGTGGACTGTGATCAACTCCTGGAATGTCCTGCTGTTGACCACAAGGAATGAATTGATTTCATGTCCAGTTTCAAAATGCAAAAATTATCCCCAGGATCTGCTTCTTTTCTCCCATTAGTCCAATCCATCTTAGCTTGGGTCAACTAGGAGAAACTCCAGTGAGGATGGGCCTCTCTCCTCTCCTCTCAAGCTGTGCTCTTGAATATGGTAGCCACTAGCCACATGTGGCTATGCAAATTTAAGTTAACTAAAATGAAACGCAACTGAAAATTTAGTTCTTCGGTTGCATTAGCTACATTTTAGTGCTTAATAGTCACATGTGGCTGTGGGTACTGTATTGGACAACACAGATATAGAACATGCCCATCATTGCGGAAAGTTCTGTTGGACTGTGTGGCTTTGTAGCATTGCAGAGTCCCTAAGATTGACCCGCTCTTGGTCCTGCAGTCTTCTTTTCACTTGCTGTATGGCTAGTCTCTGCTTGCTTATCGTCTCCAACCTGGAGTGGAGGCTCAGGCTCGTTGAGGACTGTGTTGGTTGTGGTCTGCTTCCCAGGCCTCCTGCAGTGCTGGCCTCATCGTAGTGCTTGCTTTTTGAGTAGATGAACAGACTGCTGAACAAGCAGTGTTTGGAGGTTTGGGTGATCCTTTTAGGACATAGCCATACTATTTTATAGAGGTCATTGCATTTTTTGCTTTTGAAAACAATCACAAACACACACAGCTCCTAAAACAGATGAAAATGAGACCCACCGATGATTGAAGATGGTCTTAGCAATGGCCTCGGTCTGTCTCAGACCTTGGACTTGGCCTCAGGGACCAGTCCTTTCTAGATGGGAACACTTTGGGAGCTCTTCTGAAGCTGGGAAGGATCTCCATGCTTTGGGGTGTGTGTGGCTTCTTCTGAAGCTCTTTAACCTGTTGTGCAGCTTAACCTAGTTAAGCTGGTCTCTGGCGCAGCTGTCCAGCTGCCGTGGTGACTCTGTGGGCCCAGAGCAAGCCATTTCCAAACCAAATTTATGGCCTGTGGTTCAACGCCACGGTGACACCTGCGGCTCTCCTCTCCTGTGAGCTGGGGAGGAGACAACAGGGCGACCTTCTTGAGTTTGAAAAGAAACTTTGTCTATCTTGATCCCTGTTTTTTAAGATCAACAAGAACCCTATGAGGAGCTTCTCACAGTAGGCTTAAAGTGCCTGGAGGGCAGGGCTGTCTTATCTGGATCTTTAGCAGTTTGTGTCTGCACACAGTAGGCTCTTGGTAAACAGATTCTGACTTCATGAATCCAGTTTTGCAATTGGGTCAGTTTCTGTTTGTAGCATTACTCTGTAATAATGAAAGGCAGTATGGGATAGCGGTTAGAAGCCTGGCTTTGGAGCCTGGGTGTCAATCCCAGCAGTGACACGTACATGCTGTTTAATCTTGGAGAAGTCGCCTAACTTCTCTGGGCTTTTGTTTCCTCATCTGTAAAAAGAGGATCGTAACATACCCTGCCTCGTAGGGTTATTGTGAAGATTAAATTAGTTAACATATTGTAAGTGATATATAGTTATCCGCTCTTATTATTCTTCAGACTTGAGGTCTGGCTAACAAATTCCTCTGTGACCAAGGATGAGTTCCTTGGTTTTCCCAGGTGTTGGAAGATCCGGATAGTTCTGTTCTTATGTGATCATGAGAACAGAGGGCATGCTGTTCCTTGGCTCCTACTGATTCGCATGGCAAAATAACCTAACAAAGTGGGTTTTAAAAGCAGAGTTTTACCTCAGGTAAGTAGCACACCCATCCGTGGAGAAGGAGAGAGTGGTATGACAAAGCAGGGCCTCCACCTGCCCTCGGACAGCCTTGAGGCCACTGGTTGGCCTGGAAGCTTGAGCTCAAGGATGCTGTTCCCACCCTCTGGGCGGGCGTCTGCTGCTCCCCAGGCAGAATTACAGAGCCAGGTCTGGCTGCATTTGTAGGCTGCAAACAGATTAGGAATGGATCTGAGCCATCCAGAGGCAAGAAGAGCGACTTCTGAGGCCAGTTTTGCTGGTTGCAAACACCTGTGCCCTGTGCCCATCCAGGAACCTGTAGCCAGGTCTTCCCAAGCCTGCCTCATTCAGCTGGACCTTTTGTTCCTAAGTTTTCCCTGGTGCATGGTCAGTTGTAGGCTGGGAGGGCTGTAGTGGCAGAGGAGCCTGGGGTGGAGATGGAAGGAGGAGAGACTCACCTCTCAGTCTCAGAGATAACTTAAGTTCTGAGGTAGAGCTGAGGCAGAGAGCTGTGGACCACCTCTGCCCACTGTGTAGTGCAGGAGGGAGGGGAAGCTCAGAGTGTGGGAGTGGGAGAGTGGCCCAGTGACCCCCTGGGGTGGCAGGAGCCCAGGAGGCCAGGCCTGTCCCATCGCACTGGCTGGTTTTGAGGTAGTGCCATGTGGGAAATGCCACTACAGGGATGCATTCATCCCACAAATAATCAAGTACCCTGGCATCGCACTAGATGCTGGGGCTGTATTCACAGGCAAAATAGACTTTATCCTTGTCTCATGGAGCTCAGAGTTGGGGCTTCCATTGTTAATCAAATCACACAAATCAATGCATTGTCACAAAGCGTGTTAAGAGCCAGGAAGGAGAAGTGACGTAGGAGAGGTTATTACAGGGGGGCCCATCCCACCTGTGAGAGTCAGGGAACACGTCCTAGAAGAGATGACGTGAGCCGAAATCAGAAGTAGGGGTGGGAGGGAAGGGAGAAGGAGCAGTGTGTGCAAAGGCCTGGAGGTAGGAGCCAGTGTAGTTCCTCTGGGAAATGGGAAGCAGGCCAGTGTGCCCGCACAGTGGTGAGTGAGGCGGGGACAGAGCTGTAGGAGCTGAGGCCAGAGAGGGGACCTCGAGTCGGATTCTGCCAGGTCTCGGAGACCGTGAACCTCCCAAGGGCAGTGGGACATCTCTCAAGGGTGTTAAGCAGGGGCAACCTGAGGGGAGATGAGGCCCGGGATCCCGTGCAGGGATGAGGTGTGGATGACACTGCCCCCGCCTGGATGCAGTGGCTTCCTCTGGATATGACTCTATATTCTTGATTTTTGTCATGGAACACTGGACTCCATAATGAGACACTCTCAGAACATTTCCCTTTGGGCTTTGGTCGTCAGACTTGGGGTGAACCTGTGAGTGTGGGAGCCCAGAGGATGTCAAGCGAGGCCAAGTTGTGCTGTCCATCCTGACGAGGCCCGTGTGATGGTTTCAGCCTCCTCTGCTCCCTCCCTGTGCGGAACAGCCAGCACCCAGGCGTGAGGTCATGGTAGTTGGGGGGGCTGGTTTTACAGCTGAGAGGCAGTCTGTGTATTAATGAACAGGCTTGGACTCTCTTGGAATTTGTCCACTATGGGCTGTGTGTTTCCAGCGTTCCCTTAAGGGAGTGGTACTGTCTCTGGACCTCCCTTGGCTGTTCTGGAAAAGAGTCAATAAGTTCTTATCTATTTGCTTCACGTAAAGGGTCTGCAGATACATCTGAAACAGGGGTTGTATTCACACCTTCCCTAAACCTCTCTGAGCTTGGTGTGATCATTCAGTTAACTCTAGCATCACCGACGGCCAGCTGTGTGCGCATGACATTGCTGTGTGTCGTTGTGGGATATTCAGCCCCTCAAACCGTACTGACGAAGAGCCTTCAGTGTGCAGAGCTCTGCTATGTGAGGGTGGATAAGAGTGGACCCGGCTCTCAAGGCTCATGTGGGTTATTAAACACAAGCTCATGGATTGTATGACCCAATTATTATTTTCCAGCTGTCTTCTATAGTTGTTAACAGAGGTTCCCTGATAAAGGGGTTCATGGTCAAATAAGTTTGGGAGATGCATCATCATATATGCCCCTTGATCTGGTTCTCTATTGCTGTGTAACAAACTAGCATAAAACTTAATGGCTTAAAATAACTATTACTATCTCTCATAGTTCTGTGGGTTGACTGGGCTCAGCTGGGCAGTCCTCACTTGGATCTCTCATGCAGTTGCTTCTTTTCATCTCTGTTAGTTGCAATCAGATGATAGCTGAGGCTAGACTCTTCTGAAGGCTTCTTCACTCACACGTCTCTGTGCCTGAGTTGGTTGAGCATTTCTCTCTCCATGTGGTTTTGCCACATGTTAGCTTAGGCTTCCTCATAGCTTGGTGGTCTCAGGGTTGTTCGTCTTCTTACATGGCAGCTGGTTTCCCGCGGAGTGAGTGTTGCAAGAGGCCTGGGAGGAAGCTGCAAGGCTTCATATGACCTTGCTCAGAAGTCCCAAAACATCACTGCCACAGCATTTATTGGTCAAGCCAGTTACTGAGGCTGGTCCTGATTCAAGGGGAGGGAATTAGACCCCACAACTCAATGGCAAGAGTAGTAAATAATTTACAGCTATCTATCTTTAATTTACTATACCTCTTGGAGATTCACAATACATAGGAATGTAGCAAAGGTGTTTTAGAAGTCCTGCAGTACAGAAACCTGTTTAACTCAGCATTTCCCAATGCGATTGTTATTTTTTTAAATCAGGAAATCCTTTTCTCATAGAAAATTACTTAACTTGTATTCTGCCGGAGAGGAGTGGGCAGAAACTGAAGGGTGATAGATTTGGGGCTCAATACTGCTTTCTAATAAATAAAATTTTCCAAAGATGAAATGTACAGTTTGCTAGTGAATTCCTGATTTGGGGAAGTACCCAAATAGAGGTCGCATGACCATCTGCATGGATGGAGAGGCCAAATGTCCCACTGGTGAAAGCTTTGATTTAATGTCTGACTGATCTAGGTTCAGATTCACCACTGATAGCTATGTGACACTGGGTAAGCTACCTCTCTCTAGGTGTCAGTTTCCTTATCTATGAAAGAAATAGTTCCTATTTCATAGGGTTGTTGTGAGGATTAATGAGATCCTGCATGTGAATTACTTAGCACGTGATGCCTCCCTTGGTTAGACTTTGAGGCTGCCCAGTTCCCTTCCACTTCTAGGGTTTAATAACTTTGGGTTTATTCTGGACTTGCTCCCCAAGGCAAACCAGTATTGTAAGTCATGGACTCACCTCTACTTTTCTTGTGAAAGTAACCTCTATAACCTTTCACTTTTTTCCAACTTAGTTTCTCATAAGTGACCGTGACCCTCAGTGCAACCTCCACTGCTCCAGGACTCAACCCAAACCCATCTGTGCCTCTGACGGCAGGTCCTACGAGTCCATGTGTGAGTACCAGCGAGCCAAGTGCAGAGACCCGACTCTGGGTGTGGTACATCGAGGTAGATGCAAAGGTGAGTGTGTGCCCCTCCGCCCAGCCAGGGAAACACGTCTGCGCACCCAGCTCCCTGCACAGCGCACTCCTACGGCAGGAGCTTGGAATGAGTCTGTTCATTTTGTTTGCTACTATCCCTCCACCCCTTCCACCAGGGAATATGGGAGGGAGGACTGGTCTACCTGGAGAACTGAGCACTTTTCTGTCTTTTAGACACTGCCCCCAGGCTAGGGCTTGGAGAGATGTGCTGCTATCTGGCTAATGCTATTTATTTTTATTTTTTTTCGTAAATGGAGATGATTAAAATGGCAAGATGTTATTACTGGCTCCTGAATAGGGATTCCAAATTGTTGGCCAACAGATGTATTTGGTTTGGTCTGCTTACATGTTTAAAAATATTAAAAACATTTGAGACAGCATTTAAAAATTGGGAGATTCAACATAAAAATCTGGATTTTTGTACTCTTTGTAAAAAATTGGAAGCTTTGGTAATATTAGGTCTGTGTTCCCTCCCACAAGGCAACACATGACTAGAGCTGAACAGCACCTACCTCCTTTAAAAGGGAGGCTGTTCTCCAGTTTGCCGCCGTCCTCAGCACTCCCTATGGTGTTTCCAAGCTGAATGCCATTGTTTGCACACTCAGCTTGCTTCTCTAATTTGTATTACTTTCCTACACCCTATAGATATTTCAGTCTGTGGCCCCTGGCCTGCTTAGAGCCATTATAGGAATTGTGGGAGGCTGAGCAGGCTGCCCTAGACCCTCTGATTTTCCAAAGAAAGTGCTTGCAATTCTTAACTATAAAACATCTTTGAGACTTTGAATTTGCACATATTTAAATAAACCCAGTGCAAAATAATAAAAGTGGAACATTTTTTTTTTCCTTGGGAGGGGCTGGGGATACTTGGTCTCGAGAAAAAAATAAACAGAACCTGGTATAAATGCAATCCCCCTACTTTTCTAAGAATAACATTAAGAGGAAGATGAGACCTAGCTGTGCTCACTGGCCACTGCCCTTGTGTCATTAGAAAACCCAGTTGGTTGTGTGTGGGCTCACCCACAGGCGGAGTGGTTTTCTCTCAGCATTCCTAGAGCCAGGCAGCCATTTTGTCCCATGGCTCCAGCGTGGAATCCAAGTGAAGTATGAAATATGCTCGTTTCTCTCCTCTTTTAGACGCTGGCCAGAGCAAGTGTCGCCTGGAACGGGCTCAGGCCCTAGAGCAAGCCAAAAAGCCCCAGGAGGCGGTGTTCGTCCCGGAGTGCAGCGAGGATGGCTCCTTTACCCAGGTGAGGCCTTGGCCAAGTCTCTCAGGCTGTTTCCTGGACTGAGGCCAAGGGGAGGTGCCTGAGAGCAGGAGGGCTGCTCAGTGCCTTCGTTTTCTGGGGAGCAGCTGAGGGCTCTTTGACACCCCTCTGTGCTACCTTCTGGTGCCTGCGTTCTCCTCCCAGGCCCTCCACGCCAGCTGGCGGTGGGTCCTGAAAAGGCGCATGGAAGTCTGAGCCAGGAAATGGACATTGCTTGGTCCCGGTCCTCCCTGCTGGCTGTCTCCATTTTTCTCTTCTGTCAAATGTGGGCTGATTATTTTTTCTTATCCCTGCCAGTTTCCATGGGCAACCCCAGTATTCCCTTCACTGTTGTTTATTGCTGCCCCTCTGTGCTTTCCTTCTTCCTAACCCCAGTCCTCAAACGAAGCAGTGCTCCCTTGAGTACAAGTATACCATGGTTCCTGGAGTGTGTGTGTGTTTGTGTGCGTGCACACGTGTGCATGCATGTGTGTGCGTGCACTCAGATTTTAAAATTTCTTTTCAGGCATTCCCACCTCTCATCCTGTATGGTCTTCTGGTTAGTGCTTTGTGGAAAAGTAATGCTGGCTATGTTGATGTTGGCACAGACTATTTCTAAAACACGGGCAGCACGGGACAATCGGGTACTCCTGCATGAAGCTTTTAGGCTGGAGATGGGGACGTAGCCTGGAGGGGAGAGAGGTGGCTGGATGAAGGCCCACCTGGATGAAAATGGGGAAGGTCATTGGACAAGGGTGAGTCAGCCGCATGGTTGGGGATGGTCCCGGGGCCTGTGACTGCTTTGTGGAACAGAACAGCATTTGGGGGAGTCCCCCTGCTGTCGAGCTGGAAGAAGAGGCTGCAGAGGTTTATAAGCCTCCCTGAAATTCTGAATCAATGGGGCAAAGGGTGTAGGCTGGCCTTTGGTCCGATGGGTTTCAGGTTTCATTTCTGTGCCGGGCCTAGGGGATTGTGAATTTCAGACTGACTTCCCCGTTGGGTGGAATTGTGGAAGGGTGGTGGGGTAGGGCTTGGGCATTATATTTTTAAAAGTTCCCAGCTGATTCAAATGTTCAGCCAGGATTGAGAGCCACTGGGTTAAACTGACGTTGGCTGCCGACCCTGTGAGAGGTGCTTTTATTCATTTTCTCATTTAAGCCTCACTACAAGCCTGTGAGGTAGGTGTTATCCCCGTTCACAGTGGGCCGAGAAGTGGCAGAGCTGGGATTAAAACTCAGATCCCTCTAGTTCCAGTGCCTTCCACAGTCCTCCATACTCTGCTATTCTCTGAATTGGCAGCTTTAAAGGAAGCTCTGAGGTGTGGGCTGGAAGAAGGCAGTGTAGTGCTGTGGTTAGCACACCCATCCTGGAGCCAGATTGCCTGGCATGAATCTCAGCCCCACCACCTCAGGCAAGTCACTGAGCTTCTCTGGGTCACAATAGCCTTATGTGAAAAATGGAAATGATTATCTCCATTATTATCTTATTTAATAATTAGGTTGAACATATTATTATGTTACTGTTATTATTACTATTATTAATGAGTATTACTATAGCTTACCTCATAAGGTTGTGATGAGGATTAAATGAGTTCACACGTAAAACACTTGGAACACATAAATGCTGTATAAATATCTGTCATTATCATCATCATTATCCCCGTCTCTGCTCTAGTTCTGCTACCAAATCTGCCCAAGATGTTATGGATGATGTCACTTAAGGAAAATAAAACCTTTTCTTGAACCTCCTCAAGTTTGAAAATTGATGAGCTCCCTCATCAATTTTTTCTTTATTATTTATTCTAGTGAAAAGAATGCAGACGATCTTGGTATATGTATTTGAAGCTGCCCTGTGAAGAATGCACGTGTGGGGGAGAAAATCAGATCTCTCTCAGCTGTGTTTGCGGCTGAGATGGGGGTAAAGGTAATAGGAAGGAGGCAAAATTTTTTTCCCCTTTCTCTAGGCTTGTGTAATCCTGAGTGTGTTATGAGAACAGTTGACCCCTGCCCTCCTGGTTCTGAAGTGTGTGCTGCCTCGTGACAGACAGCTGCTGGCCAGCTTTTGTTTTGGTGGGGCCAGGCTGGGCCAGGTGGTGTTTGCCAGGGAGAGGAACTTCCAGATTAGTCCGGGCAGATCGCTAAGTGAGAGGGGCCCTGGAGTTCAGCAGAGGTGGAGTAGACAGTGAAGAACCCCTCATTTGTTTGACACACTAAGCACTGCCATGTGTCTGCAGGCTTGAGGCTGGCTCACCCCGGTGGGCAGCCAGACAGCCAGACAGCTGGCCCGTCGCTGTTACAGTGATTGAAATGGATGTGCTTTTCGCCTTGATCAAAGACACTGCAATAACTCCACAAAATGAGGCTGCCTCTTTGAGTGTGCTTCAGTTGCCTTGACAGGCTGCCAAAAGGCTATGAGACAAACATCCCAACCTCTGCTATCCTTTAGCTGGACTTTTTTAAAGACCAAAACCTAGACGCCAGCTACGTTGCTTTAATATTCTTTAGAATATCCATATTCACGCATCCTGGTGTTATTAGCGTATTTTAGCCCTGTGAATTATTACACAGCAACACTCTCTTGAAGTTTATGAAGGGAGTGAGGGGACCCTAATGGGACTGGATTTGTCTGGCATGGGACACAGCTTGGGACCACGTGACTGGGCTGGCTTTAATGGAGTTCATGTGGGATGCAGTGGTCTCTGCTCTCTTCTTTGTTTTCCCTTATCCTCTTTTCTCCCTACTCCCCCGCCCCAACTCACACAGCAGAGTGGAACACATTAGATCACAGATTTTTAAAAACCTTGATACCTAGTCCACAGCCCTGACCATTAAATCGAATTCTAGGAGTGGGACCCAGACATTGTATTATTTCAAGCTCCCCGGGTGATGCTGGTATTTGGTCCGAGTTGCGAATGACCCACTGCTGTAAGGGCTTCATCGCTCTTGTTCTTGATTGCATCATTGGAATGTGAGTTAGGCCCTTTGGGAACCTGTTGAGTAAGGTCGGGAGTCACAGCTTTGTCCTTTGCTGTGGTCTTATCTGTTTTCTCTTCTGGGTATTGGAAACATAATTCCTGACATCGGTTCTACCAAGTCCTGTGCCAAGCAGTTGTCTGGTGCCCAAGTTGATTAACTGAAATGGCAGCCATAGTGGAAGGGTGTTTCATTACCACCACCAGGAAATGTTGGCTAGAGTTTGTCAAGCTTGTGCATCACTGAATACTCATGATGGTAGTTCTTTATTAAGTGTTACTTGGTGCTAGGCACTGAGTTTTACACCCATTAATCTTCAATAGAACCTTTTGAGGTAGCTATTAATGTGCTTATTTGTAACAGAGAACTGAGTTTCAGAGCGGTTGAATAACTGGTTCAAGGTCACTAAGCTAGAAGGGATTTGTACCCAGGCCTGCCTCATTTCAAGATCTGTGCTCTTACCTTTTTTATGCTACAAAAGTGGCCTTGATGCATATATAATTCATTTTCATCACCATTGTTATTCCAGAGGTCCCCTCTCTGATGCTGTTGACCAATCAATCAAGCAAACATTAAAAAAAATCCTTTTGATTATGGAAATTTTCAAATATACAAAAAAGTAGAAATAATACTGTAATGAACTCTGTGTATCCATCACCCAGCTTCAACAATGATTAACAGGTGGCTGATTCTGTTTCATCTCTACCCCGTTTTCATCTCCCATTCCAAACTGGATTGCTTCAAAGCAAATCCCAGACACGGTATTTTTTCATCTCAGACATTTTGGAGCTCTGCTGTCTTCTGGGCTGTGCGCTTTTGCTATGGAGGATTCAAGAAATGTCATGACCTGTGCCTTCAAGGAGCTTACATGCAGAAAAGATATGAAAACTTACAATGAAGTAGCCAGTATACAAGACCATACATGTACAACTGGTTATATTTCAAATGCCTATTTATATTGGTAATGACAAAGGGCTAATAGTATGTAAAGAACTCTTACAAACCAGAAAGAAAAAGATCCTAGTAGAAAAGAGGGCAGGAGATATCAATAAGCAGGTCACACAATAATAACAAATGGCCAATAAGTGAATATGAATGATGTCATGTTCCTTAGTAATTAAAGAAATACAAATAAAAAGAATGATGTGTCATTTTGCTTACCAAATTGGTAAAAATTGGAAAAAAGATGGTAATATTCAGTCTTGGGTGAAGGGAAAAGGTGACCTTCTCGCACTGCAGTTGGGAAAGTAAATTGGCAGTGATTTTTTATGGGATAATTTTGCAATATGGGTCAGAAGTCCTTAATTATGCCCACATCTTGAGCCTGAAATTCTACTTCTAGGAATTTATTCTAATGAAATAATTAAAAATGTGCAAACATTTAGCCACAAGGATTTCCATCTAAGTTCTGCTTATAGTAGTAAAAATTTGGAAACAACCTTAATATCCAATAATTGAGAATTGCTTAAATTATGACATAGCCACACTATGCAGCGAGTAAAAGGATGTATTATAGAAGCTTATTTTACATATGTGTGTATGTATGTATGTTAGGGACTTAATCAAATAATTAGAAAGAGAAATATTTTCATTTTTTTCTGAACAGAAATGGTATCCCACACTTTATAAAAAAATTCTGACAATATAGAAGTACATAAGGTGGAAAGGTAAAGGCAGTGAATTCAGCCCCCTGAAATAGCAACGATTAAGTCTGTAACCCTCTAGATATTTTTTCTTTGTGTGTATTTATCATTATTTAGGACAAAAATGGTCTAATATCATTTATTGTTTTATAACATTGTCTTTAATTATAATGTGAACTTATTTCCAGGTTAATTACATATAACTCTATCTCATTTTTTAAATGGCTGCAGTGTATTCCATTGTATGAATGTACCATGAATCCTTGAAATTTATGGATTAAATTTCTGGAAGTCGAATATTGGGTCTAAAGAACACGTACTTTTTAAGGCATTTGATGCCTACTACCAAATTGCTTTCCATGAGGTTGAGCAACAGTGTGGTTGATTAGTGGTGGCTACCAAATACATTCCCATTTTTTGTGTAGATGGATTATAGTTCTAATAATATTGTAGAAAATAAAACACCATTCATAATGTTACTTCTATGTGAAAAAATGTGTTATGTTTCCCATCTTTGAGCTCCGTGTTCCAGGAACGGTCTGCCTTGATATAGCTCTGTCTGGCACCAACGCTCTTCCCATTTTTACTCGTTCTAATCACTCTTCTCCCCACCAATGCACACATATACATCCTTTTTTATTTCCTGAGGTCATTTTTTTGCATATCGGGGCCTGGGGAGTTGTAATTTCTTCTTGATGAGGCTTTGTTTTGAAGTTGGAAGCACAGAGAAAAAGTTCTGTGGCTGTTTGGCAAAGATAGCGGGCTCCCCTTGTCAGCGTTTCTATAGTTCTTACTGTTATATTTTCCCAAACCTAGGGAACTACATCTTATTTCCCAGGTGCCTGGGCTTGAGCTATGAAGCAGGTCTTGAGGCTCCTTTTTAGGTCCTGCCCGCCCCCTCAGTGGAGAACTGTGCTTCCTGAAGTCACTGCGGGCCTGAGCTGTGTGAGTAGCTTGTCCTGGAAACACCTGGTTTACCATCTGGGCCTCCCTGTTCCAGGTTCCCAGCAAGTACGGAAGGTGATGATGCTTTGCATGAACCATGAGCTTTGTTAGCTCAGCTGATTAAACATTGATGCGCCAGAGTGCTGAGCATCCTCATAGGGTGGAAAGAATTTATCCTATCTTTGATGAGCCTAGAGGTCTAAAAAGAGTCCAGAGGCTATATGTTTTTGTCTGAATGTAGAACTGTCTTACCTGGAGCGACAGTGTTGGTCTCTCCTCAGATGGCGCAGAGGGCTCTCTAGGTAAAGTACCAAGACCTTGGCTGCATCATAAGTTGGAGCATTCTGAGCTTCTCCAGCCATAAATGGCTCCTTTGGATGCCCCCAGACAAAGCCAGTTCTGTATGTGCTAGTGGATGATGCCCTGCTTAGGCTCCCTCAGCCTGCTTTGGCATGTGTAATACCAACTTTTTTTTTAAAGCAATCAGAGTGTTAAAAATTCAAGCCCATCCTTTATGTATAGATGGCATAATGGTAAATAGACCCACTGTTGGGCAACCTGTTGCTTTTCTTTTTCCTTTTTTATAAATGCTTAATAAACATATTATTAGGTTTTCAAATTTTTGTTTTGAAAATTATGAAATTTTGAAATGAATGAAAACTATGAAATTTGAAAATTATGTTTTTAAATTTCAAAAATTATAATCTGAACATCTACTGTGCCCAGGGCACCTTACTACTTGTTTTACATGTGTTTTTCATTGAATTGCTTTTGTTCCAAACACCAGATATTGCGTATGATAATTTATATGAAAATACCCACTATTTAGCACATAAGTGCAGCTCTGCAAATGTTAGCTTCCTTTCTCTTTAGGTTTCAGTTTGCTCAACTGTAAAATGGCAGAGCTGGTTAAGCTATTCCAGAGGTTGGCAAACCGTGGCCTGTGGGCTGGCCACACCTGGTTTTGTTCTTTAAAATAACAGCTTTATTGAGATATAATTCACATTTCATAAAATTTATCCTTTTAACTGTACAATCCAGTGGTTTTTAATATTCACAGGGTTGTGCAACCATCACCACTATCTGACGCCAGCACATTTTCATCACCCAAGAGCAAATCCTGTAGCCATTGGCAGTCATGTGAAAGTAAACTTTTAATTTTGTAAATGATGGCAGGGACAGGGCCTGGTCCTTCCATGTGCAGGAAAGGCTGGTCTAGCAAGTGACTCAGCTAATGTCTCACACGTGGTGGGAGCTGCCATTCGCTTCTTTTCAATGAGAGAACTGGCACACCCTGGGTCTCCCATCAGATGCAGAGGAGTGCAAGAAGCTGATGGTGGATGGAGCATGCTTTATGCTCCAACACTGTAACCATTGTGTTCTGTGGGGACTTGCCTACCCCAGTCACTTCTCGGTCCTACTCTTCCATGCCTGAATGGCCTCTGAGCATCCTCTCGCAGATTGGCTGGCATCGTTTGCTTTGGAGCAAGTGTGCAGGGTCTGAGTGCTCCCAGCTGAGCATCTGAGCTCCGCATAGCCCTTGGTGAGTCTGTCTCTACAGATTGTCTATTGTGGAAGTGAAAGGAGCAAGCTCTGGGTGGTATCTGCAGCTGTTCTTCTGCAAGAGGGTATACTTGGGAGGGAGGGAAGGACAGAGGCCAGCTTCTCTGGCCTTCCTGCTGCCCTTGGGAAAGGGGAGGCTCAGTGAAGGGGGACTTCAGTCACCCTCTCTGTTCTTCTTTTCTTTTTCAGATAATGACACCACTTACTTACACAGCACTTACTATGGGCCGGGCTGTTTTATAAGTCCATGACACATTTAAATTATTCATTCCTCACTATGACCTATGAGGTAGACACTATTATATTCTCATGTTATAGTTGAGGAAACTGAACCACAGAGAAGCTGAGTAGCTTGCCCAGGGTCACACAGCTTGCAAGCAGTAGAGTCAGGATTCAAACCCAAGCAGCCTGGCTCCAGAGTTCTTGGTCCTAACCACTTCTCTATACTGCCTCTCTAAAGCACGTTGCCATCTTTTCAAGTGATGTTGCCAAACTAGAGCATATCCGGGGGGTGCCTCAGGTGAGTAAGGTCAGGAAATTATGTCACAGAGGAATATTCAAGGGATCCAGAGATGTTTGGTTTGGAGACGGGAAGAACCAAACATGAGGGGAAAGAGATGCCCAAAGGGATACATGAGAGCCATCTTCAGACCTTTGTCTGTGGATGACTATAGATCTTTACTGGATAGTAAAATATCTAGTGACTCAGATTCTGACTCAAAATATGGAAGAACTTTTTACAAGTAGAGCAAGCCACAGATGGAATGTCTGACTCAGAGGGAACTTAACTTTCCATCCCGGGAAGTAGGCAGGTGGGGACTGAATGGTCATCAGCAGGAGTGCCTGGGAGTGGGGGTGGGGAGGCCATGCTACTGCCCTGGGAGGGAGGTTAAATTGAGGACTCTGCTAGTACCCACCACAATTTTTAGGATTTTATGAGACAGTAGCTAATGTTCAATTGGGTGGGTAGGCACACAGTAGGCCCACAGCAAATACTTATTTAGGAGACTTTCAGGCAAAGCCATTAATACACACACATTTTAGGGCTATTGCCATACCACTTTGGGTGCGTAGAACATGCTAGGAGGTAGCATGGTCAGTCAACTGAACTTTCCTGTAAAATTAAAGAGATCAAGATTTTTTCCATGTCAAAGGAGGGAAAGGTAATAGGAACGCAGGAGGGGGTATGAAGGCAGGAAAGTAGTGAAGTCAGATATGGGAAGCAAGAAAGAGCTTCTACTCCTACAGGCCACCTGGTCCCCTCACTGGCCAGATTTTCATGGCTCTGATCTGAGTGAAGCTCCTACACATGAGGAGCTTTCTTGCTGGGGAGCACTTTTTAAAACATAAAAACATATTTGATATTTTAGCCCCCAAAATGGAAATAAAAGTGAATGAACAAGAGGTGCCATATTTGCTGTTCACAAAACCATTCCAGGCACCAAACAGTGGGGCAGAAGTCAAGAAGATAAAGTGCCTTGGGCCCCTGAAGCCCTAACACTCAGGTTTTCAAAATATCTTTATGTGTGTGTTGGGGGGATGGTGCTCATACTTTTTGGAAAATACAAAAAAAATGCTCTTCATCGTATGCTTGCAAGAGTGGTCTTAACATTGACAATTGGGTACTAGTTTATAAATTTTCACCTTACTCTTTGGCAGGGAAAGTTCAATTCAGAGCAGGGTTGTAGAATCACAGAACTTTTGAGTCAAAGGGGCCCTCAGAGATATCTGGTTCATCTTTTCCTTCCTCTCCCTGCCCACCCCAATCCAGAGCTCAGGTTCCACTTACAATCTCTCACCAAGCAGTCAGTCATCTACCTTCTGCTTGATTGCCACCCAAGACAGAAAGCTTACTACTGCCAATGACAACATACACAATGCATTTGGGACAACTTAGTTGGAAAGTCCTTCTCTACATTAACTTGAGAGCTGTAATTTCCAGCAGATGACCCCCATTCTAGCTACGGAACTTAACAGAATCCACAGAATTTCCACTTTCCACAGAAAGATTTGAAAACAGGCACTGTTATGTCCTTGTGAAATCCTCTCTCTTAGCCAACAAATATTTCTTTTTGCCCTGGCAAAAGTCCCTAGTTCTATCATCCACTTCCATATCACAGAGATTTGTGTCTCTTTTTCCTCCTGACCTCTTCCTTTAGAATTCGGTTTGCCAAGGCCCCTCTTATAGAACGTCCTTCCCCAAACTGGACACAGTATTTCAGATGTGGTCACGAGCAGCCTGGGGAAGAGTGGAACTGTTTCTTGTTCTAAACGCACCACTTCTAACTAATATCATGCTGGCAGCCACGTTGCACCATCAACTCATAAAAATATGGTCAACAAAGACTCCTGTATTTAGGAGGATTTGAAATTGAAGGATTACCTTCCTTCCCTTCCTCCCCTCCATTAAATTCTGGAGGATGAGGTAAATATTCTAAAAGGAAAATCTCTCATTCCCCAACAAACAGTCCTCCCTAGACCTGGCATAGAGCAGGAGACAGTGACTACAGCCAACAAGAATAGCAGTGCTTTGAAGCTATAGCCTACATCCTCCCTGTAAAAGAGAACAAAATCAGCTTGTGCTGAGCACGTGCTCTACACCTGACACTGTTTTAGATGTTTTATATATCTTGTCTCATTTTGTCTTCTCAGTAACCTTCAAGGTGGGTGACATTAGCCTTATTTCATAGATAGGCTCAGAGAGGTTAAGTGACTTTGTGAAAGTCACACAGCTTGTGGCAGAGATTGGTATTTAAACCCATGTCATTTTGACTCCAAAGCCATGTTTTTTCCTTTTGCATCTTTTTTCTTCTCAGCCAAACCTGACTAAAGATGAGGGGGAAATTTGTGGGATAACGTTTTCCAAACTGAGGAGAAAACAGCTCATGCTAGCCAGACCAAAGGGATTACACCATCCCTTCCTCCTCCCCCCTCTTGTCACTGAAATCAAACTCTTCCATGTGTGAAATCACCCAGAAGATTTAATGCTGCAATCACTAGATCCCTGAATTAAAAGACAACATGTCATCAAAACAACTAGAATATAAAAACTCTGGAAAGAAGTATGATCACAAGGCCCCTTCTTCCCAAATTCCCACCTAGAAAAGTACTTGTTTCTTGAGTATTTCATGATAAATGCCAGAAAGGGTGGAGTGGGGAAAAACAGTGGTTCTTGAAGTGTGGTTCCTGGACTGGCAGCAATAGCATTGCCTGGGAACCTGTTAGAAATGCAGATTCTCCCGTTGACCCCCAGACCGAATGAGTCCAGAAACGCTGTGAATGGGGCCCAGAAATCTGTTTCCGTGAGCCTTCCAGACGAATCTAATGCACACCCAATAAACAATGTTCTCCTGCAGCTTCTGATAGAGATGTTCTAGGGGACAACCTAAGATGTGGCAACCTCAGATGGCCCAGAGACTCCGTCTCCCAGCCAGGGCCCCATGGAAAAACACAGCTTCTCCGAAGTCCTGTAGAGAATGCAGCAAAAGGAAAATGGGACAGCAGAAAATACTGCCCTGGAAGAAAGTTATCAGTTGGACCAAGAGCAAGATGCTGAACTTTCCGTGTGCATTAGCTTAATCCAAGGAACCTGCGAACTGATTTGGAGCAACTGGCAGATTAAAAAGAAGAAACAGTCTCATACTCCCACTGCCAAAAGAGAGTTAGACGATGCCTTCCGCTTGTAGTTTAACTTTTTCCCACTAGGAAGTGTTCATGTGCGTGATAGTAATCATTTCTTTACAAGTTTGGTAGTCGCTACTAAGAATGCTGAGTCAAGCCTGTCCCTTTGCATACAGTTCACATTTTCTATTTTACGAAAGAGGCACAGAGAAATGGGGGGAATGAAGCCACGGGGCGAGAAGGGGCTGTACCTTGGAGGGGATCCCAGTTGTCAGTGAAGGTCTGAGGCAGTTCAAGATGGATTTCTTATCAGATAGAGAGCTTGAGAAAGAGTTACAAAAAAAGGTTGGCTGGAGGGAAATTATTTCAAGAGTAGTGAACCAAATGAGAGTCTGATGCCTGGACCATAAGAAAGTCGGACTGGAAAAGCAAAGAAATACAGCAAGGCCCTGCATGTCATTGTACTGCCTTTTTTTTTAAAGCATGTTTCAGAGAACACTAGTACCGTGAAAGGCTCCCCACACAAAACTAAGGGAGGGTCCTGCAGTTAAATAAGTTTAGGAATCGCTGCAAATGATATCTTCTTCTTAGTGCTAAATCATGAATTGCCTTAAGGCTCTGAGAAGTTCTGCAGTCCAGAAATCTTCTCATTTTATTTAACTCAATATTTCAAAGTTATTTGGCTAGAGAAGTCCCATCCCCCATAATTCCTAGTCACACGCCCTAGAATAGCAGCTGTGCTCTTCCTCGGATCCGAGTGACAGAAGTAAGGCGGTAGGAACAGCAGCTTCACGTTGCAGGAGAAAAGAGGAGAGAGTGCCGTACGCAGGGGCGACTGGTCTCCTAGGCGAGCAGGGGCCCTGGGCAGGAAGGAGAGCACAAGCCCAACACAGAGAAGCTGCTCTGGGTGAGGTCTGACCCCTGTCAGAGGAGACCCTCAAGAACAGCCAGGAGAGCAGTCTGGCTGGGGACACGGTGGAGGCCCCCATGCTGTGCCTGAACTACTCCAGAAATGACTTCTTACACTGGAAAAGACTCTCTTCCAGCTGCCTCCTTGATTAGAATATTTATGCCATCTTCGCCTCCTCCCCCAGAAGAGTTCCCTTTGCTGGAAAATTACAAGCACAAAGAGACTATCAGTTCCCTTAGACACAGCCCTAGGAAACATGCCTTTCCCTGTCTCCCTTCCAGCTCTGGGGACTTCCATCTGCCAGGACTAGGTACTGGCGATCATGCTACCTCTCTGTCTCTGGGCCTTGGTTTCTTCATTTGTAGAATGTTTGGGTTAGGCTGGGGATCTCTAAGGTTTTTTTCCAGCTCTGTCAGTTCCTAAATTTTGTGAGTGCTTGGAGATGGGGTTTCAAATTCCTCTGCTGTTATGACCTAGCTGTGACATTTGAACAAGTAACCTCTGCTCCCTGTGCCTCTCCTGTAAAGGACGTGTACACAGGGCGACTTTGAGGCCCAGATGAGATAATAGGCATAGGTCAGTGGTGGTGATTG
Source organism: Diceros bicornis minor (assembly GCF_020826845.1). Taxonomy (NCBI): domain Eukaryota; kingdom Metazoa; phylum Chordata; class Mammalia; order Perissodactyla; family Rhinocerotidae; genus Diceros; species Diceros bicornis. Next base: position 18,371,877 of record NC_080763.1, read on the forward strand.
ACAAGCTCTTGTAAAGGTAGAAGGTGGTGTTTTCCATTTTGGACCTGGCACCCGAGGGTGACAGTTGTCTGTGTGCGTGGTCCATTTGTCTCCTTGGTTTTTCTTGGTACTTTCCTCCCATTCAGACTCTGATCTGTTTATCCTGTGAGCTGGTATTTGCTCTGCTCTTCTCTGCTCATCAGTCACTCAACTCCATTTGTTGGGAGTGCTAGCCTCCCACATTCTTCCACATGTTCAGGAGTTGGGATAATGTTGAAGATTAAAATAGATTCAGGCTTAAAATAATTTCAAATTTGTCTTAATTTGGACAGAGGTTGACCTGAAATATACCACTGGGCTGTTTACGCAAAGGGCTTCTTGCCAAAAATACTTAAGTATATAAGTCAGAGATGAAACTCACTTACCTAAGGACACACTGTTTTAAAGTACTTTTAGGATACCAGTTATGTTCAGCAATGTTGTTGAACAGAGAGTAACCTCACTTAGGGTGATGTACAAACACTTTTTGTCTCTTAAGTAAGACCCATCAGTTGTCATTTCAGCCTTCCTAGGATGTTCCAGAGTGAGATAGGAGCAAATTCCATGGTCTGTATCTATATCTTTAGGGCCGGAGCAACCTTGAGTTTTGAGAACCACACAGTGAGATCCTAGAAATGGCTAATTACCTTGTCAATTCCTCTTGGCCCGTGCTTTTCCCATAGATCAAGTCGGAGAGTTGATTAGTTTGAGGCTAGGGGGTCGTGGTGGTGGAGGTAGAACAAAGGAGACAAATTTGCAAGGGAGGTAGCTAAACTAGGTAGAATTTGCATCTTGATCATGTATATATAAACTATCAATTCTATAGAATTTACATTCCTGATTGCTTTTCTGCAAGAAGCTTTCCTTCTCTCCTCTGAGTGGTAGAACTGTTTCTATATGAAAATGAACTGCCCCTTCCTCCACTCAAACTTTTTCAAACTTTTTGCTGAGTTCAGACTGCCCGCTCCCCTGGGACTGGTCAGACTAGGATGTTCTTTGTTTCCCATCGGAGAATCTGGCTGTATCCTTTTTGAGTGTACAGATAGTTTGCTGAAGAATAATACAATGATAATAAAAATAAATAGCTAAGCTTAACTGGGCCCTTACCATGTGTGCTAAGTGCTTTATTTACATTGTCTAATTTAATCCTCCCAACAACCGAGTGATGTAGGTGTCATCATCATCCCTTTTTAAAGAGACATGGACAGTCTGAAGCTTGGTTTGATTAAGAACCTTCCCAAGGCACAGAGGGTTGGAAGTTAAGTGGCTAACGTGAGTGGTGGAGATGGTCAACCTAGGGAAGGCGGGCTAAATTCTGACCCCATGACTACTACTTTCTGTCTCCATGTAACTTCTTTTTCTTCAAGAAGACATCTTGAAAACTTTGCAAGACAACTTACAAACAACCCCTCGATTGAGAATCATGGGCTGATTCACTTGGGGCTCCATTAGCACAGGGAAGGGACCTTGCTGGGCCCCTCCTGCAGTTCTCATGGTCCGAGACCCCGCTCAGGTCCTCTGGGTCTTCTTTTGCTCACCGAGGCCCCCTCCCCTGCAGCACACCTGGAGTAGGTGTGCCCATTGCTGTGGCCTCAGGGGACCGTGGCAACAATTCCTCATTCAATTTCAGTTTTGTAGGACTTGGAAGCAGCTCCCAGCCTGAGGATTTTGTAACTTGGAGTCTGTTCCTTGGAGCCTGGTGTGAGGAAAATGCTGAGGGCCCTGGGGAGAAAGGGGCTGTGTTTGGGCCTGTGGGCCCGGCTGGGGGCTGGGAGGCAGTGTCCATGTGCTCGCAGGGATACAATGGGCGCACTCAGTGAGCATGTGGCCCTTGGGACCCGCTGAGCCCGGAGGTCAGATTATATCCCCTGAAACAAAGCTTTGGGCTTAGCCTCTTGCTCACGCATGTAGTTCTGTCCCCAGTCGCTGTGGCTGGGACCTCTGCCTGCCTGGGAGGAGGGGGCTTTCCATGCAGCCATTCTTGTGGCCTGCTTGACCGCAGCACCTGGCTCCAGCAGGCAGCACTGGGCCAGAGGCCCAGCCTCGGGTGCCGGACTTGGGGGGTACCATCCTCATGGAGAGGGAGGCCGGCCTTGGCCATGGGAGCCAAGGGGCCTGGGAGTGAGTCAGCGTGGCCACCCAGTCCAGGGACAGGTGTCCCCAGAGGTGTTTATTGGCCAAGGAGGAGAGAGCAGCCGGCCAGCCTCCATTAAAATGCTGCCCCTGGTGAGGAGTCATCTCTAGGAACTATCCCTGCAGGGCTGAGAGAATCTGAAGGAGTGAACTCCCAGGTTCCAGCAGTGCTTCCCACCCAAGCCTCCGGGGGTTACTAGGGGAGCTCTGCCTGTGAGGAGTCCAGCTTGCCAGGTGTTTCTGACCCAGCTGCGAGCAATCATTGCCCCAGGCACCCTGTATCTGGCCATCACCCCATGCCAGGCAGTGGACTCAGACTGTCTGTTTTCCTCGCCGGAGCCCTCCAGCTTTGGCGTTGTTATCCCCTTTTTAGAGATGGGGCTCAAAGAGCTAAGTAACGTGCCTAGTTGGTAACTGGCTAGACCAGGATTCAAACCTAGGTCTGTCTGGGTTTCTTTCCATTCCACTGTTAGGCCTCCTCAGAAGCTAGCACTGACCCAACCCAAGATATTGGCCTTGGGTGAGCCTCTGGGGCAGCAACCATGGCCATGGGGTTGATGGATTGTCTCCACGAGGTGAAGTGGGAGTGTGTTATGGTACTGGGGTAAAGGCATTGAATAGAGTTCCTTGCATGGACAGTGAGGTAAATGCCTCATTTATACATAGTCATCATACTGGTAGGAACAAGATGCCCTCCATGTTGTTCTTGTCCTGATCTCTGTGGGTTGGTCCCTATGAAATGGCTAGTCTTGGCGAAAACTACCGTGTTTCGTATCCACACAAGAGCAGGAGCCTTTCTGTAGTTTTTCTGCCTTACTGATAACTTCTGGATTTCACCCAGGCTGTCAGATCTCTCTTTTACATCTGTACCCCTTGTATATCTCACCACTCAATTTGTATGCTATTACTGTCTATCCTCCATTCCAATATGTCCTTGATCCCAAGAGGCACATTTTTTCACACTTTAATATCTGTGCACTTGACACATATCTTATAATTGAGGTCTATATTTAATGTGGTGGGGTTGTTTAATGTTACATTTTTAGAATTGATGGAGACTAAGAACTAAGGAAATATGATAATTCATGCATTTATGCAACTCATCAAACACTACAATAAATTTCAGGCATTATGCTATGGAATATAGAAGTAACCAGTATGCAGTCCTTTGTCTTAAGGAGGTCACAGTCTAGAGGAGGAGATAGATTAGACAGATCAACCATTATAGCTCGTTCTGATAAGGGCTCTGAATTTGAGGAACCAGGGTGTGTGGAGTGTCAGAGGAAAGAGGGTGAGGAGGCGAGGAGTTTGGGACTGCTTTGCAGAGAAGGTGTATCGTGGAGAGGGTGGGAATACAAAGAGATTAGGAGTGGCTTGGGGGTGGATGGGTTGAGGGATGGTATTCTGGACAGATTGAATAGTTGGAGCAAAGGTTCAGAATCATGAGATACTAGGATGTGTTTGTGAACTTCAAAGGGTTCATTGTGGCTGGAATGGAGGGTGTGTGTGGAGACATGGGTGTAAAATGAGGTTGTGGGGATAGGCAGATCATGGAGGACCTTGAGTCCTGTGCAGACTTGCTCATTTGGTCCTCCAGGATCGTGAGCTTATTCTCCATCCTGAGTCTGGCAAATCATTGAGGGGTTTTAAGCAGGGGAGTGATGCCCCAATTTGTGTTGAGTAACTCCGTGTAGAAAGTGGGTGGGAAGAGGTTGGTGGAATGGGGCAGGAGGAGGTGGATAGAGTGACAGCTATTAGAAGAGAAAGAAGAGTTACCTTGAATGAAGCAAAAAGCTTCATTTTCATTTACTGTTCCCAGACACGGTGGACCTGATCTTGGAGGCTTGAGGAAGATCACATAGTGGTGCAGCAGGGCATCTAGAACTGGAACCTGCAGGCACAAGTGACCTTGTCCTTAACCCCATCACGTGTGCCCTTGTCTCGGGAGAGCCACCTGATCAATAGGCAGGCTGACTATATGAACGGATGCTGTAAAGAGCTAGACAAAGAAGAAAAGCTTACTCCTTGTCTCTGCTTGTTAAAGAGGGTCATATCAATCTACAATAGTGACATTCCAACTTGTACTTGCCAAATTAGTTCAAATTAGTTCAGAACTTTTGACAATTGGATGGAAGTGTATGCCAATGCATGGGGAAAAAATGTGAGGGTATTGGTGAGAACCATTGCAGGAAAAACACAAAAGATGTATCTAAGTAGGCTATAAGGTATTCAGCATTAAAAGTCATAAGAAAGAAGTAGATAAATTGCTGTGGTTGTGCATGGAAGTCACACAGAAAACACATCATCAATGCTGTTGACTGACTGGCCCACCCGCTAGAGACCCTTTGGGGACAGATGCTGGGGTGAGAGGTGGAAGGAGCTCCTCCACCACACTGGGGATGCTTTGAAAGTGGGGGGGCATGACTATTGATATTGTGACCCTAGACTTATGCTTCTCTTCCCCTTCCCACTTCCCTGAACAGGTGCAGTGCCATACTTACACAGGGTACTGCTGGTGTGTCACCCCAGATGGGAAGCCCATCAGTGGCTCTTCAGTGCAGAATAAAACTCCTGTATGTTCAGGTACCGTAGGGAGGGGTGGGAAGAAAGAAGAGGGTTGGAGAGAGACCTCTTGGCTGGTCTCCTACATCTTGTGGAGGAACCTTTGAAAGACGGGTGGCGGTTATGAGTCCTTTTTCAGGTCAGGGAGGATTCCACTCAAACACGCTTACTATGTAGTCGGTTGTCAGGGTCAGAATATGCCTGTGTATATATTTATTTATTTTGAGTTTAGATTTCTGGTTCAATGATCTTTTCCCAAGCGTTGACTGTCACCCCTAGAGCATGGCATGTAAGTTTTTAGCTGTGTGCTCTGGTTGCTAGTGGCCCTGGGAGCACTTAATTGAGACAAATTTCAAGACCGCATGGGAGTTCAACACCAAAGGCTGTGATGATCAATTAGTGATGTCTGTCATGGGCCCAGGAGAGGTGAGTGGGGGCCTATGTGCAATGTGTTTGCCACCCTTGAACAATGTAATGTAGAGAAATGGAAAACTTTCAAAATGGTGGCCCATAAATCTGGCTGTCATTGGCAGTGCCTGGGGAATTAAAAAGAACTCAGGTGTCAAGACTCCTCCTTGTACATTCTGATTCCGTAGGTCTGGAGTGAGACGTGGAGTCCACATGTTTGTGAAGCTTCTCAAGTGGTTCTGATGATTAGACAAGTTAGGGGACCACTGCTTCATGGTGACCCACTGGGCTAGTCCATGGCAAAAATGAAGTCCTTTCTATTTCTGACTTTATAATTATAGAGAAATTTTGCTCTTGGGTCAACTTCTTGGGATTGTGGATTATGGATTTACCCAAGCCCCACACTTTCCACTTCCATTCAGATGGTAAGGGACTTGGGAGTCACCCCCTTAATTCACTATGCAGCTCAGCCCTCATTCAAAAAAGCCGATCCCACCTACCAGCTGCATCCTATTTCTCCATATCTGGGTGTATGAGGTTTTATTTATTTACTCATTTTTAATTTTTAAGTGCAAGAAAAGTATAAAACATTATTCTAAAACTTATGGGAAATTCCAAAGGCTAGTACTCCTGCTATCCTAATGTTTTTCTTTCTTTTACAAAATTTATTCCTTTTTTCTACCTGCCCTGCTATATAAAGGGAAAAATAAGTGGAGAGGGCTGTAAGTATCTACATTAGGAAACCAAGATTTGCAGGCCAAAAAGGAAAGTTTACTTTATCTGTGGTCTACATGGAAACTGGAAACTTTAATTGGGGTTGGTGTGAGGAGGGGCAGGAATGAGCCCTCCTTACAAATGACCTGAAAAGTTTCATTTAAAGCAAACAAATGCACTAGAAACAAGTCATGCCAGGTAATAGAATTGAATTCTCACAAAACTAGTATATGAATAAGGGGTATGATATAGACTGAGAAAATATGGATTCTTTCTTTTCTTTTGTTGGTGGGACCTCCACAGATGCCCTTCTGGATGAGCTGGCCTTGCCCTGCGTGTGTGGGTTTGGGCTTCATGGAGAAGACAGGTGCCTTAGGGTCAGGACCATAGGATGGGTGCCCATGGCATCCCAGCATATGCAGGGCAAAGTGTTTGGTCCAACACACGCACTACCCCCTCCTTGAGGAACAGGCTGCATCTAGAAAATTGTTTCCATGCCTCAGACTATTTTGGCCCATTCAGTACAATTGGGCCAACAATTTTCTACTTAATGCAGATGGAAAATCACCGATTTCCTGCCCTAACCAGCAAGGGATGTCAATTCATTGCATTTGCAGTAAGAGGGGGTTTCTCTTCGGTTGGCCCTACTGAGTAGATATGGCTCAGAACATGGAGTTGGTGGGAAGTAGGGGAGATGGGTAGTGGAGGTGAGGGGCACTTCTTGGAATGTTCAACAAGGGAGTTATGTGGATGTGGAATTTTGTAGAAATCTGGTGAAGACTATTGCCTGGAACCTGGAAATCATGGTTCTTCTCAACAGTGCTGTGCTATCAGTGACATTGATGTTAAACAAACCCCACTCGACATGTATGTATGTACTAACTTTGTATATAACGTCCCTAGATGTGTATGCAATATATATACACAGAGCCATATGCTCACAATATCAGGCTTTGCCAACTCTTTGAAAGAAACCAAGCTCAATGCATTCTGAACATCTCTGTTTTTGTTTCCCTTCCCACCCAAGGTTCAGTCACCGACAAGCCCCTGAGCCAGGGTAACTCAGGAAGGAAAGGTGAGTAGAGTTTTACGCTTTATCTAAATGTTTGCTTCTAAAGCCAGTCCACGCAGGAGTTCTTAGACAAGATGGAAGGAGCCTGGGGTGAGAGTTACAATGCCCTGCGGGAAATCTCCATTTGTATTCTGTTTTTCCTCCCCAAAGCACCAGAGGTAAGTAAGGCTCAGACAGTGGTGAGGACCTCGCTCCCAGAATTTCTGAGGGAGGTGAGCGAGTGCAGTGCACAGAGCAGACAGGAACCCTGAAAATCTTGGTTCTTGGGAGTTTCAGTCAATCAGCTACCAATGTCGCCAGCATTAAACCAAAAAGGATTATGAAAGTAGGCGTGCCCAAGTCTGCCCTGGCTGTCTTATGTGGAAACCCATTTGAACATTTTTTTCCTCACTGATTCTCCTTAATAATTGTTCTAGCACATCCAGATTCTCTTCACTAAGACTAGGATGGCTTCATAGGCTTGTGACCTGTGCAGTTGTTGTCTTGAAACTCTTAATTTTTGCCTTTGAACTTGTATTTTGTAAGTCAAGTCTGATGGGACGGTGAAGCATGAGCAGAAGAAACATGTGCAATATGCGTCTCCACTGCCCATCCTTGTTGCCCCATTTGCATATAGCTTTTGTGATGCATGCTATGGGGCTTCCATAGTATGCTAAAAATTTTAATTTTTCTTTACCTAAAACAACATTATAGAAAATTGAAAAACACTGTGACAAGTCAAGAGAGAGACTATGGAAGAGAAAATAAAACTTTATATTTTAGTGCCCCTAATGGCGCTTTTTTCCTATTTTTTGAACAAAGGGCTTTGTATTTTCATTTTGCACTGGGCCCTACAAATTACGTAGCAATTAAAGCATTTGTCTGAATGCTGTTTAGTGGAGCAGCCAACGTGAGGTCCCTGGATATGCTGACCATCATTTCCAGGATGAAAGACAGTTTGAGGCTTAAGATTCACTGCTACTTACCTCCAGGACGACATACACACAGAGAGCTGGTAGTTGCATGGAAAACAAGTATCAATTTCACTGCACATGTAAGTACTCCAGAACCCCCATTTTGGGCTCTCAGGTAAAACCCAGGCAGGAAACCTTGGCTAAGTTTGAGGCTTCCCACCTGAATCTGGGTCTTCGGAACTTCATGCTCACGAGTTTACGTGGAGAGTTGGGCCTGCTGGGGATCTGTGTGAGGTGCACAGGCTTGTCCTACCCACGCAGTCTCAGGGAGACCAAGGCATAGCCCTGGACCCTGCTTCCATGGGACAGGAAGAGGAGGCAAACTCACCCTGCCTGAATGCAGGAGATGAGAGCCCGGAGAACCTGCTGCCCCTAAATGCAGGTGCTCCAAGAAGACGTGGAAGTGGAGCATGGTGATACCACCACCTGCTAGAAAACATGGACCAATGGACCAGACGAGCTGCTCCCCTTCTGTGGGCAGGAATGAGTAAATGGATAAAAAGAAGGGAGCAAGTGCCTTTCCAGGTCCTTCCCAGAACAAAAGATGGTTCCCTTCTAGATGGGAAAGTGGGAGAGGGGCCTGAACGATTCTTTTTGCAACGACCTGAAATCATCAACACTGTGAATGGCGTGTATATATCTACAGTTTATGGGGGTTGGAAAAGGGAGCTGCCTGCAGTTTTGCTTGTTGCAACTTCAGGAACATCACCTTTATTCCTGGGCATGACGTCTTGATGGTAGAAAAAAAAAATTGGCAGTCGTGCAAAACTGACCACCTAGATTTCAAAGGGAACTGAGTGCCATGATGCTGAATAAACCATCCGCACCAAGAAAGGCCAACCATAGGATTTTGGTTCTTAAATGACACAGAGAAGTACTTTCCAGGTTGATGAGGCTCTGCACTCTACGGATGACAATAAGAAACAGACCTATGGTCACTCTTGGGCTCTCAGGGATCCAGCTAGAAGAGGGCAGGGGAATCTGATTCCTCCGGGGGTGGTGCAGGGAACAGGGGGGTAGAGTGTGAAGCCTCATCTCAGAGATAAGTCACTTGGTTTCCCGCTCTTTGCTCCTCTACCTCGAATGGGTTCCTCCTTCCCAGATGGTTCTGCGGAGGCTTCCTCTTTGGTGCAAAGGCCTGGGGAGGATGCTAGGGCCCACTTGCTCCTGGAAACTTGACTTCTGCCCAGTGGGTTCTCTTTCCTTCTGCTCTGGAGGATCAACATAGGAGCTGATCTCTTTGTCTGCTGTGGGCAGTGCAGTGAAAAGCAGGTTTAGTTCAACCACCTGTAGGAAGGGCCTGAAGCCACACCTGTCTGGGAAGCTGGGGTTTGAATGGGGACAGGGTGCAAGAGGGCATTCATAATATCCTGTGTCAGCCCGCCGAGGTCCCTCTTTCAGCTGCCACTTAAGAATGGAATGTGCTCCAGAGGGCAGCAGGTGGGAAGACACAAAGGCCCCTTGTCTGAGCCTGTGCCCACATGTGGGGTCTCCTAGAAGGCATCTCCCTAGAGCTGGAGCTCGCAGCCTAGACCTGCCGCTGAGAGATGCTAGGACTGCACCCTTGTGCAGGGTGAGGGGTATGGCGAGAAAGGAGGCAAGGCCAGGGGTCTGGTGTGTGAGTGGTGGGGGGCGGCAGGGGAGGAGCAGACCCAACCTTTTCTTTTCCCATTCTCTTGCCTTTTTGAACATACTCCATGGACAGGACTTGGAGGGATCGGTTCTCTCTGCCTGGAGGGAATGAAAAGGCGTATTGTGAGAGAGGAGGAGTCTGGTTGCCAGCCAGGAATTCGTCCTCCGAAGGAGAGGAGAAAGGCAGAGCAAAAGGAGGCTGGGGGAGAAGGCCCAGAGAGATAGCAGGAGGAAGGGAGGAGGGAGAGAGGCCAGGAGGTAGTGGTAGCAGGTCACAGCCGTCTGGCCCAGGACGGGAGGCCTGGGTTGCTGCGGCTCCTGGGTCCACAGGTGTGGGGCCCGAGGGGAGACGTGGGCGAAGGAGGGCGGGAAGTGCTGTTATCTTACCCAGATGCATGTCCTCCGGGAGGGGAGGAGGGTCAGAACTTCAGACTATTTACTTAATCCCTTGGAATGTCCTTTCCTCGCTCTGTTCTTTGGGCCCCTTGTGTTTCACGGACTCCTTTATGGGCACATGTGTGGTAATTAACACGTGCAGTGTAGGTCCCAGGCCATGTGTTTGAGTTTCAAATATCCATTGATCTGGGGTGCTCCCATCCTGGCTGCCCCTCCCTTTCTTCTCCTTTGGGCCTCCTCGCCCTTGAAGGGAGATGGAAGGGGGGTGTGTGTGTGTTTGGGGGTGGGGGGGCACACGTGTATCCGCATGAGTTTTATTGATGCGACAGAGCAGCGTCTTAGGCTCTGACAATCTGCTGCTAAACAGTCAGAGGCTGCAGAAGCTGAGATAGAGATGAATTTTTGGTTTCAAGTGAAGTAGTCCAAAGGAAAGTGGCTGGGAAGCAAAATGTGTTTAGAGACCATGAATTTACCTGGAGCGCCTTTTCCTGGCCCACCAAGGCTTGTGGATTTTCCTGAGGTGCCTCTTTTCGGGGTCTTCATGCTAATGAATGTGGAAATTTGGGGAGCCTCCAGGATAACCGAGCACAAAGTCGGGGACTGATCCTGGGCGGCATTAATTGTGAGGTGCAGGAGGGAAGTTCTCAGCGTCCGGTGGGGTGAGTGGGGGTGCAGCATGATTAAATAAGAGAACAGGAGAGCACTTGTAAAATGATTTGTGGCAGTTCCCTGGGAGCTTTTTTTCCTGAGTGGCCCGGACCTTAGAGATCCCAGGGTGATGCTTTGATAAATGGCAAGTGAAAGTTCAGGGTCATCAGGAATTTTCTGCAGTTTGCTTTTCTCCTACTTGCAAGAGGTCTGGGAGTTAGCTGGTTAAGAAAGTAAGAGAAAAATAAAAACATTAGCAGGCTCTGCTTACATTTTCTGCATGGGCTTCTGTAGTTGTCAAGCCAGTCTTGGAGAGGGGCAGAACTTCCAAAACCCAACCTACCTTTCCTTTGCAGACTTTCTTTATCTCCTACTGGCTGCTCCACAGTATGTGCTCCAAGTAACGAGTGAGCCACACTTATTTCTCCAAGGTCTCTCTGTGTCTCTATTTTTAGAATTTCTCATGGACCCTGGTCTATAGGTTGGTGCCAACTTGGAGACCTTCTCACTCAAGTGATGGATTAAACAGCACCCTCTTTCAGGGCTAAGGGATGTGCTTAGGGTAGGGGTGATGGATGGCAGGCATCCCAGATGAAGGGGACTGTGTGGCTTCCAGCCTCAGCCCTCTTGGGGGTTAGCACACCTGAAGGAGGTTGGCTTCGTTGCCCCAAGCCGGAATGAGGTGTGCAAGGCTGCTGTCTCAGATCATTCTATGCCTGGAAGGTCATTTCTGCTCACATGACTTTAACCTCTTCCCAGCTGCCTCTTTTTTCTCCTCCAGCACTGAAGGGGAGGCTGGATCAGTAGTTGATCTGTCAGCATTGCCATCAGATGGCAAAAGTCTGGTTATTTACTGGCCTGGGCTGGATTTGAATGGAGATGGGCAGCTGATGACCTCTGTGAGTTGGCCTCTGCTCACATTGGTTTTCCCTATGGAGAAGCATTCATTCTGATGCTGTGCCTGCTGAAACAGAACTGTGCTTAAGCAGTTCCAAGCGCATGAGAGGCAGCTCTTTTGCTCTCTGCACTGCATGGTGCTGCTGCTCTCTGGTGCTCTGAGCCACCCTGACCAAGCCCGGCATCTCAGTAGACCAGCTTTGAGGGTTCAGTTGCAGAAGAGGTGTGCATGAGTGTGCTTGAGTGCTCATGCATGCACCATGTCTCCCTCCTTCCCCCAGTTAACTGCTCCCCCAGCTTGGCTCCATCTACTCAACCCCCTGCCCTCCATCTCAGACCCTAATCTAGGGTCTCTGAAAGAACGTTTATGCAGGGAGGATACCAAACTAAGAGTTTGAATCCCTACCATATCTCCATTTCCAAGGACCAGAGAGGAAATGGGGTTTAGGGATCTGGAAAAGCCTCCTGGTCATGGATTCTTAGGAGTCCCTGGTGTTATTAGTAACCACTGGTGTTTCATACTTGGTTCTTTTATTCAACAAATATTTGTTGAGAACTTACTAAGTGCCAGGCTCATTATAGTCATCGAGGATCTGGCAATGAGTAGACAATAACACCCCTGGGCTCCCCTCCTGGAGTTCACATTCTAATGTTTCTTAGCCTCTTATTATGGAGGTTATCTTCAGGTGGAGGTAAGCCTCCCAGGGGAGCACAGACTGATAGCTGCTGGGAAGCTGTCACTTCTTCAGGGGAGGGAAGGCAGGTGGCTTCTCCAGACAGCCCCGCTGGTAGCTCCCATGGCCCGAGCTTGTAAAGAAAGACCCTTGGACGAGGCTGCCTGGGCTGAGCATGGTCCACCGGCAAGTTTGTGATGCCTCTGCCTGGTTCCTTTGTGGGGCCCCTGAAGTCCAGGCGAGACAGCTCAGAGCTTGGCAGGCCACTGCGAATGTGTTCATTTGCTCACTGTTCCTTGATTGAGTGAGTTCAGTTCCAGGTGTGGCAAAGCAACCTGGAGGGAGGCAGGGATTTCAGCATGTGGGTGGAAAGGCCTCAGGGCCACATCTGAACCCCCCTTCTCCAGCTCTGAGCACCGTGTAGCTCCTGTGGTAAAGGCTGAGAAATTGTTGCTCTCAGGTCGCATTGTACCGATTCTGTGCTTGCTGAAAGAAATCTGTGACATTCAAGGGCTGCTTATTCTAACATCTATTTGGAAAGGCCATGGAAGTAGAATAGTTAAAACAATTTTTAAAAAGAAAAATAAAGTGAGAGGTATCACTTTATTTGCTTTCTTTTAGGCAAAGAGATCTTTAATGTTTTACTCCCCCCCGACCCTTTATGAATTTTCAATCCAAAGCTTCCCTTTATTCCTCTGAACAAATACTGTTACTCCCTCTTTTAAAAAAATGTTTATTTCATTTTCTTTTTTTTTTAAATTATTTTTTTTTGGTGAGGAAGATTGGCCCTGAGCTATCTGTGCCAGCATTCCTCTATTTTGTATGTGGGTCGCCACTACAGCATGGCTTGATGAGTGATGTAGGTCTGCACCCGGGATCTGAACCTCTAAACCCAGGCTGCCAAAGTGGAGTGGGCTGAACTAAACCATTACACCCCTGGGCTGGGCCCAGTGATTGATTTTTTTTAGAGCAATTTTAGGTTCACAACAAAATTAAGAGGAAGTTACAGAGACTTCCCATATACCTCCTGCCCCCACACATGCACAGCCTCCCCGTTCATCAACATCTCACCAGAGTGGTACATTTGTTACAATTAGTGAATCTACACTAACACATCATTATCACCCAAAGTCCATAGTTTACGTTAGGGTTCACTTTTGGTGGTGTACATTCTATGGGAATGGACAAATGTATAATGACGTGTCCACCATTATGGTATCATACAGTATATTTTCACTGTCCTAAAAATCCTCTGTGCTCTGCCTATTTATCCCTTCCTACAGCCCCCCACCCCCACCAACCCCTGGCAACCACTGATCTTTTTACTGTCTCCACAATTTTGCCTTTTTCAGAATGTCACAGAGTTGAAATCAGAATACTCTGATTTTAAGACTTATAATGCTACAGTAATCAAGACAGTGTGGCTTTGGCCAAGGGATAGACATGTACATCAGTGGAACAGAATAGAGAACCCAGAAGTAGGCCTACATAACATGGTAAACTGATTTTTGACAAAGGTGCAAAAGCAATTCAGTGGAGGAAGGACAGTCCTTTCAACAAATGGTGTTGTAGCAAGTGGACATCCATAGGAAAAAACAAAAACCCAAAAACCCTCAACCTAAACCTTACACCTTAAATACAAAATTAATTCAAAATGGATCTTGGACTTAAATGTAAAATGTAAAGCTATTAAAACTTTTAGAAGAAAACATAGGTGAAAATCTTCAGAACTATAGCTAGGTGAACCTAGAGCTTTGGTGTCTAGAACACCAAACACATGTAAAAAGTAAAAAAAATTGATAAGTTGGACTTAATCAAAATTAAAAACTTGCTCTGCGAAAGATCCTGTTAAGAGAATGAGAAAACTATAGACTGAGAGAAAAATACTTACAAACCACATATCTGACATAGGACTTATATCTAGAACATATAGAGAACTCTCAAAAACTCAACAGTTGAAAAACAATTCAATTTAAAAATGGACAAAATACACGAATGGACATTTCACCAAATCAATATGCAGAGGGCAAATAAACACACAAAAAGATGTTGAACATCCTTGGTCATAAAGAAATGCAAGTTAAGACCATGATAAGATATCACTACACACCTATTAGAAGAGCTAAAATAAAAAATAGTGACAATACCAAATGCTGGTGAGGCTGCAGAGAAACTGGATCTTTCATACATTTTTGGTAAGAATGTAAAACGATACAGCCACTCTGGAAAATATTTTGGAACTTTCTTGAAAAACTAAACCACTTAGGGCCAGCGCCGGTGGCCTAGTGGTTAAGTTCGGCATGCTCTGCTTCAGCAGCCCAGGTTCGGATCCCGGGCGCAGACCTACACCACTCATCTGTTAGCGTCCATGCTGTGGTGGCAGCTAACATAAAAAGAAAAAAAGAAGAGGATTGGCAATGCATGTTAGCTCAGGGCAAATATTCCTCAGCAAAAAAAAAAAAAAAAAAACCCAAAAAACTAAACCACTAAATATATGCTTACTAGCCATTGCACTCCCAAGCATTTATTCCAGAGAAATGAAAACTTATGTCCACACAAAAACCTGTACGTGGATGATCACAGCAGCTTTACCTGTAATAGCCAAAGATGGAAACAACTCAAATGTGCTTCAGTGGGTGAAACAAACTGTGGTGCATCCATCCCATTGAATACTACTCAGCAATAAAAAGGAACAAACTGTTGATATGTGCGACAACTTGGATGGATCTCAAGGGCATTATGCAAAGTGAAAAAAGCCAACCTCAAAGGCCGTATACTGCATGATTCCATTTATATAGCATTCTAGAAATGATAAAATTATAGAGATGGAGAAAGGATTAGTGGTTGCCAGGGGTGAAGGATGGGGTGGAGGAGGGAAAGTGTGATTATAGAGGGATAGCATGAGGGAGATCTTTGTGGTGGTAGAATAATTCTGTATTTTGATTGTAGTGGTGGTTACATGAATCTGCACATGGATAAAATTGCATAGAACTCCCCCCCACGCACACACAGATGAGTACATGTAAAACTGGCGGAATGTGAATAAGGTCCGTGGATTATGCCAATATCAGTTTCCTGATTTTAATATTGTATGATAATGATGTTACCTAAATAATTATAGGTTCCCTATACAATTATGTTAACTATAAGGATGTTACTATTGGGGGAAACTGTATGAAGGGTACATGGGACCTCTCTGTACTATTTTTGCAACGTCCTGTGAATCTGTAATCATCTCAAAATAAAGAGTTAAAAACAATTAGTACAGGGGCCGGCCTGGTGGCATAGTCGTTAAATTCGTGTGCTCCGTTTTGGCTGCCTGGGGTTCGCAGGTTCAGATCCTAGGCACAGACCTATGCACCGCTTATCAAGCCATGCTGTGGTGGCATCCCACATATAATGTAGACGAAGTTGGGCACAGATGTTAGTCCAGCAAAAAGAGGAGGATTGGCAGCGGATGTTAGCTCAGGGCTGATCTTCCTCACCAAGAAAAAAAAAAAATTAGCGTGGTCTTCTATGTGAACCCAGCCCTGAAGTGACTCTGCTGCTGCTGGTGCCTCTTCCTTCTCCTCCTTCCCCTTCTCCTTCCCCTCCTCCTCCTCCTCTCCTTCCTCCTCCCCATATTCCTCCTCCTCCTCCCCCACCTCTTCCTCCTCCCTTTCCTCCATCTCCTCATCCTCCTCCTCCTCTCCCCTTCCCCCTCCCCCCTCCCCACTTCGCCTCCTCCCCTCTTCCCTCTCCTCCTCCTCCTCTTCTTCCATCTCTGGTCTGCCTTTTTCACCAGCCTCGTATTTTTGCTCTTATTCAGGGGAATGTGGAGCTTGCGGATGTGGGGAACTGCTTGCAAAAAACGGCTTTAAGCTTGTTTTCACTTCTTTTGGGAGGGAGTGTGCAGGTGGGTAGACGGAATGTAAAACGCTGATCTCTTGTCCTGAAAAGGACCTGATGTGCCCAGACAAGTTCTGTTCTCAAAAGTCGGAATTGGGACAGCTCACAGTACGTCTCTGAGCCTTGTTGATCATGGGACATGTATCTCAGGAAATAGTGAGGTTGACTAACATTCCATCCTCCTCCTGGTGTGGTTTGGGCCAGGTTCTTAAGGGACTTTTGCAAACAGTCTCCCTATGATGCCCGGAATAAGTCATCTTGATTTCCACACTGGGTCCCTGAGGCACATGCTGGGGGGGATGGTGGCTCTGGAATAAATGTGGTCCCTTCAAAAGCAAGAACCTTCCAGCAGTTCTACCAGGCTGAAGTTTATCTCCATGTCTTTGTACAAGATGGCCAATGGCAGCCTAAATGAGTACAAGAGGGAGGGTGACCAGTGACAGACGTGGTTTTGGCAGAGCCCAAGAATCAAAGAGGACTTGGGATCACTGAGAGACCTTCCGAATCTCAGGATGGGGGTGGTGGTTTCTTTTTTCCTCATTCTCCAAGGCTCCTCAGTCTCGGAGACCCCAAGAGAGGCCGTTAATACAGATTCCTCCTCTGGCTCTTTTGACACATTTGCTTTTGAAGGACCTGGAAGAGAAAGCTCTTTGTATGTGGTCAGAATAAACTCATTGTACACCCAAACAATTAACTCCTCAATGGACTTGCCAGCCCCTTGAAAGGCCCGGCCCTGCTTCCCTGGACTTCTTGGGCTCTATTCAGTCCCTTAAGCACACCAATGTTTTTGGGGTTTTGTTTTGTTTTGTTTGTTATTCTGAAAAGTCTTTCCCTGAGAATAGTCAGAGCGGATCAACATTGTCCTCAGCCCAGCATTTATCTCCACTCGCCAGCGAATGTCAATCAGGAATCAAAAAGCCAAACAGAGGCGGCTTTGAATGGTGTCATCGGGGGTCGAAGTGACTTCCAGCTGTCTGTGCGTGGGCCAGGCCTTCTCGCAGGGCAAGGAATTGTGCTGTCACACAAACCCACTGTCTGTATAGGCTCGCAGAGCCGGTGCGGGGGCTGCGACTTTCTGGGGCTGCACCTGCAAGGACGAGGCATGGTTGGGGGTTAGGGAATCTTGGAAGGCCAGATGCCATGGCTCTGGGGCTGGGCAGTTTCCAAAGCTGCTCAATGCCTCTGGGGCCTTGAGCAAATCACGTTCTTGCACAGAGACTCAATCTGTTTTTATCTGCCTGGCGACTTCCTCTGCCCTGGCCTGTGGTGAGAATAGATGAGGAAAGCCACTTGCCAGAAACTGTGAGTGTTGCAAATGTGCTATTACTGTTGTTATTGTTGATCTTGACATCATCCTTGAGAAATTCTCTCAGATTTGCTATATTTATTTTTTTTAAGCTTTCCAAATTTACTTTTTTTTCCCGGTAAGAAAGATGATAATCTTTGAAATGGCTTTATTCAGTGTTCTATCATCTTCTCCTTGGTCTAAAAGAGTATTATGGTATTAAAGAGAAATGAAATCTTACTATTTGAGGTCCAAAAGAATCACCAAGGATAAACACCAGGTATCAAATCATCATGTGCATGTATGTTAACTGAGATTCAGATGTATTTTTCTTTAAAATATATGGAAGTCTTCAACCCAAATTAAGGATCACTCAAATAATCTAACTGCTGTGCCTGATGATTTATCTGTGACAGCTTTGACACTACCCCCTCTTTTGTTTTAACAGCTTTATTGAAGTATAGTTGCATACCATAAAATTTACCCACTGTAAATGTACAATTCAACGAATTTAGTACAGTTATTGAGTTGTGCAACCATTACCAGAGAATGTTTCCGTCAGCCCAAAAAGAAACCTTGTACCCATTTACAGTTATACCCCACTCCCTCCTCTAGTCCTTGCAACCGTGGATCTGCTTTCTGTCTCTACAGATTTGCTTTACTAGGCTTTTCATATAAATGGAATGATACAATACATAGTATTTGCACAGGCGTCTTTCATTTAGTATAATGTTTTTGAGGTTCATCTATCTTGTCATAGGTTTTAGTAATTTTCCTTTTAATTGCTGAATAATATTCCATTATATGGGTGTATCACAGTTTGTTTATCTATTCACCAGTTGACAAACGCTTGGGTTGTTTCCAGTTTGAGGCTATTGTGAATAATGCTGCTATGAATATTTGTGTACATGTCTTTGGGTGGACATGTTTTTCTTTTTCTTGGATAGATTCCCAGGAGGGGAATTTCTGGTTTATGTTTATTTCTAAGTTTATGTTTAACTTTTTAAAGACATTGCCAAACTCTTTTCCAAAGTGGCTACCCAATTTTGCATTCCCACCAGCAATGAACAAGGGTTTCCATTTCCCCACATCCTTGTCAACGCTTGGTATTTTCTATTTTTAAAGTTTTAGCCATTCTAGGAGGTGTGTAGTGGTATCTCTTTGTGGTTCTAATTTGCATTTTCCTAGCAATTAATGATGTTGAGCATCTTTTTATGTATTTATTACCCATCCATGCATCTTCTTTGGTGAGACGTCTTTCAAAATATTTTGCCCGTTTTAAAATCAGGTTGTTTGTCTTCTTACTGAGTTGTAAAGTTTACTTAATTTTTTAATTTAAAACTTTGATAGGATTTTAATTTTCAAATCCAATTTTAAAAGTAAGCAGTTAGATAAGACGGTTTAGCACTCATGGTATTATATCTCTTTAAGAGGCCTTTCAAGTTTTTTACACCTACACAGCGGTTCTGAGGCCGGGGAGGCAGGCAGCCTTCATTTTTAGAAGAGAAGATATTACTACCAAGAGAAGAAAAGTGAGGGGTTCAAGTTATGCAGCTTATTGGATGTAAAAGTGGGATCTGGAGTGTGACCCCACTGGAGACTGGGAGGCTGGGGGCACATGTGGAAGCTTTTCTCTTTCCCCAGGGCCCTGTGTGGGGCCTGGTACTGCCCCAAGGCTTGCCAGGAAGCAGAACTGATGTGGACCTTGGACGCAGGCCTCGGACCTGTGTTTGGTAGAAGGGCGCGCTTGTTTGCTGGATTGGAAGCCAGGTGCCCAGGTGCCCGGAGATGATGGTCAGAGGGTCCTGTTGGCTTTGGCTTGGCTTCCATCCTCTGGGCATGCTGGATTTCACAGGTGGCTCTCCTGGCAGCAGGGCACCTTGTCTTTTCTCACTTCATAAAGATTGACATCTGGGGCCTCCATTCTGGCAGTGCAGCTGTATCTCTTCACCCTCGGTGACCCTACCCTGCAGGAAGATTCACTCCCTGCACGTGGCTTCATGCTCTGTGGGCTTCTGGGCCTGCATCTGGGCAATCGTGGAGGTCCTCGACCTGCAGAAGTGCAAAACTTCCCCGGGAGACTGGAAACCCTCCTTGCTCTCCTTGAGCAACGGACTGTCTTTGCAACCGCTGGAGCAGATGGGCCATCCCAGACTCTCATCTGGATGATGGGAGAAATAAACAGAAGGTTTTCTGTTATCTTGCTCCAGAGAGAGATGGAGCTCTTGGAATATGGGGGGATTTTAATTGAATATTAAAATATTGCATAAGCCCTTTTGCACTTGGCTTCTCACCGTTGTCCCTCTGGGAATGTTTGATTTCTCACTTTTTCTTTGTTACCATTAAGACTCCTAAAATGAAGCCACCCTGTGTGGAGAGGCTGAGCACACTGTGCTGGGCTATTTAGACTGAACTCTGCATCCGGCAGGAGCAACCAAATGTACATTGCAGCTGCCAAAAGACTTTATTCAGTGGTTCGTTGAATTCAACGGAAAGAGGTGTTAATAGAGTCAGGGGAAGTGATGCTATTAAAAAAATGACATTGTGTAGCTCTGTTCCGTGTTTATTCTCACTCAATGACTTCCAGCTCAAACTTAGAGTCTGGCGTCAAAACGTGCCTGTTTGGGGCTCCAGTTTGAGGCGAATAAGATAGCCAGCATGGTTACTCTTCTCTTCCTACTACGTCTCATTCCTTGGGGTGATTGTCAGGTAGTTCGGGATGGCCTTGGCCCCTGTGGGAGTTGGGTCTTGGTGTCAGCCCAGGAGAATAATAGCAGGGTCAGGTGTCAACAGCTGTCAGATTGCTGGTCTCAGCCTCCAGCAGGGGCTAGGGTCTCCATAGCTCTCGCATCTTAAGATCCCAAGGGTGAGGTGTTGGCACAAAAAAGGGATCAGGACTCTGTGTTCTTTCTCCCTCCCCCGATAAGATGTGGGGAAGTCGGCCAAAGGTTCTGGGAGCTCCGAATGGTGGAGGGTTGTTATTATTGATGATCTGACTGGCGTCGCAGAGACTATCCGAGAACTCGCATTCTTCATAAATAGTTAATGCTTGGAGAATATAGCCTTCAGTTCTAAAAGACCTCTAGAGGTCTTGGGAAGAGAGGGGTGGTGTAATCATCAAACTGTCTCAGACCACAGAGCTCTCCTTCCCTCTCTTGCTGAGGGAGAAAACAGAAATCTCTAAACTATGCATTCTCATTGGGGGCAAAGATACCTGCTCCCAGCTTTCACCAGTGAGGCAAAAATTGGTTCTTGGGGGGCAAAAGAACCCTTGCTCTTTTTACATATAAAGCACAGATATACATACAGTACATAAAGAGATATACAGTGTATCTGTGTTATTACAGTTTCATTAGGAAGGTGATTAGGAAAACAAAGTCTAAAAATGCCCTTAGGTGGGCAATAATGAAAAAAAAGTTGAGAAACACTGCTCTGAACTAAGGTTTCATTTTAGTGAAGATAACTAAGTCCTGGAAGATAGATAAAGTCTGCACTCACTCCTGACCTGCAGAGGTTCTTGCTCTGCAGAGACAGCTGCCAACACTACTAGGACAATAAGTGTTAGGACTTTGTTATTGGGAACTCCCTGCTCCCATCAGCTATGTTGGAAATTTCAAAACAAATCCAGGGTGCAATTTCCCACGTTCCCTTTCGTTTCGTTTGCCTCCACCTCTCACAGGGAATTGGGGTGCATCCTGTTTCACAGTTACAAGTATTCTAAGGATTCCTGATTCTCTTCAGCCCCGCGTGCTGAGGAGAGAATGGTCCTTCCTGCCTCCTCATTATTTGTAAATTAGGATGGAGAAATAGCTAGGAAGTTGGGAGGGAATAGCACCACATTCTTTTGTGTTCCTTTAGCTCTTCAATGAGGGCCACTGGAAAGGTACTGGGCTGGTACCTTTCACAAGAGGGCAGGAAGGAGCTGGAGATGCCAGAATTTCATGTCACAAGTGTGCTGACCTTGTCCCAACAAGCCAGGCCAAAACTCAGTGCCTCTGGGGAAGATGGCTCTCCCACCTTTCCTGTGGGGAGGAACAAGGGCTGACAGACCCATGCTGGTGCACCCAAATTTGTGAGAAAGTATCCTCCAAAGCCATGACAATATAGCTCCCTTCCGTGGGATGGCGAGCACACACCTGAATTTGTCTTACTGTTGGTGTTTCTCTATGGTTCTCTTTCCTTCTTGTTCTTTCTTCTTCCTTTTCTTTCTCTTTGGTCTTTTCACTGGGACTTGGCCGGGCCATGTGCAAACCCCAACCATTCAACAGTGCTGGAGAGTAGATAGTATTTACCTCAATAATGGTAGTCTCTTTTCGATTCTTTTTAACGCTCAATTCAGATGACGGGTCTAAGCCGACACCCACGATGGAGACTCAGCCGGTGTTCGACGGAGATGGTAAGCTCTTGTATCACTTCCGACTCGAATTCCACCATCTGTGTTCAGATTTGGGGAAAGTCTTTCCTTCGGATGTTTGTTTAACCTTTATTATTATATATTTTTCTTTTTTAATTTCAATTTTACCCAGTTTAAGCTGGGTTGTTTTAACCTTTTAAAAAATGCAAACCCTCCCAGGAACTGGTACACTCTCCACTTCTGGAAAGGCCCTCTGTTCTTGACAGACTTCCTGCCTGGCTGCTGGTGTCCAACAATAACATGGCTTGAACAGATCCTTGGAGCTGCCAAGACCAAGGGGCCATGGCTGAGAGACACAGTCAGGCCGGCAGTGTCCCTTTAGTAAATGAACCAGCACTTCTAAGTTCCTACTCTGTGCCCAGCTCTGTGCTAGGCTTCTGGAAGTCAAAGGAGAAATAGACGAGATGAAGCCTTTGCTCTCAAGACAGTGGCAACTATTGGAGAGCTTTGTGTGTTAAATTATATGGTCTCAGTTTTTATTGTGGTAGACATTTATGGAAAAAAGAGATCACAATGGCCTGGGAAAAGATTCTGTGAATAGATGGGACTTGGGCTGGATCTTGAAAGTGGGGGGAGGAGCCAGGCAGGGGACTGGCATGAACAAAGGAAGGAGTATGGTGGGGATGGGGTCTGGTGAGGAAAGTAGCAGGAAAGAGACTGGTAATAGAGCTGGTTGGCCAAGTTTTAGAGACGTTGAGAGTTGAGTCAGACATTTGGGAGAGGAGAAATTCTAGGTCAAGAGACATAGTGGTGGCTGGTGGCAAAATAGAGACGGGATGTCCCTGGAGGTGTGAGGAGTAGACAAGAGGAGCTTAGAGTGTAAAAGGCTGGCCTCGATTTGTGTTTGAGTTTCTCAGGGCCTACATTCTTCAGTGTGCTTTGCTAAGTACTCCAGGTTCCCGTGAGGAGGAGCAGGAAGCTTGGCAGAGTGAGGTTTCTAGAAAGTCTGACAACAAGATTCGGCTCTCAGTGTAATATATAGCAACTCGTTAGCAGCTTTCAGCCTAGTGTATCCAGGCCTGGGTCATAAGACTGGACAGTGAGACAGAGGAATAAAAATAAATTATGCCACTGGTTGGTACTGTGGCTAGGGATGTCCCCAGCACAGGCTTGGCTCGAGAGAGAAGGATTGAAATGTGAGATATGTTTTGCAACTGGTCATTTAGTGGAACATATGTGTGCTTATGCCTAGAAATTCAAACATTTCTATGATCCACAAGGGTCCTGGATCATTGGCAACTCTGGGACCCTGGGGGATCGGGTGGAGAATGGAGACCATGTCAGCTTGGGAGACCTCCCCAACCGCCCGCCGAAGATCCTGTCACTCTACAGCCTGTTGAGGGTCATCTGGATTCCCACACCACCTGTCCACGGTGTGACCCAAGCCCTGGAGAGCCTGGGGGCACCCCGGAGCACTCTGGATGGAGGAATTCAGCCTCTGTTCAATGAGAAACCACTGGAAAGGGAATTGAAGCACACATTAGACCCATTACTTTCTTTCCCACGTGGGGCAGAGTCTCAGCAAGTTGAAATCTGTTGTGGCTCAGCCGTTTCCTCCAAAATGGTCTCTGTGGTTTGTTTGGCGTTCGTTTGTTGATTTATCCCCTTTAAATCTTCTTCCAAGGAAGCAGCTGAGAGAGACTTGGCTTGGCCCATGTTCCTCACCTCCTGGGATAATATTTTTATTCCTGGATGGAGTGGCTCAGCGCCTCTGGACTCTGACCACTCTGCCTCCCGGCACAGGAGGCCCCAGTTGGCTCCTATGAGCTAATGGGGAGAGGAGCTTCTGTTGTGCGGAAGCGAGAGGGCTTTGGGACAAAGTGGATATGGAACGAGGGAGATAGGTCAAGCCTCGAATGCCTCAGATGTTTAAAAAAGCTATTAAGTAATCTGGAGGTTACACTCCAAGTTAATACTCTCTTTCCCCAGACTTCATATTCTCTCTCCTTTTTTTTTTTTTTTTCAGAAATCACAGCTCCCACTCTCTGGATTAAGCACTTGGTAATCAAGGACTCCAAACTGAACAACACCAATGTAAGAAATTCAGGTAAATAATCTGCCTTGGATTATATACATACCAGGTCCGTCCGTGGTTGCCCCATGGTCGCTCCATCACTACGTGCTGTGTGGGCTTGGGTGAGTCATTTAACCTGTCTGATCTTCAATGTCTACAGCTGTAAAATGACATTAGATGAGGTAATCCCTTCCAACTTTAATTTTCTTCAGTTGTTATCTCAGGAATATCTTAACGCCTTTAGGTAAAAAACTTTTGACTGTATGTTTTAATATTTTAATTGACTTCTACATGCCATGCCGAAGAGTTTGAAAGAAGAATGGCTGGACATACAGAAGTTGGACTTCAAGCCTCAAGAGACTTGGTTCTATGTGGTTTTTTTGTGTGTATGTGTGAGGAAGATCAGCCCTGAGCTAACATCCATGCTAATCCTCCTCTTTTTGCTGAGGAAGACCGGCTCTGAGCTAATATCTATTGCCTATCCCCCTCCTTTTTTTTTTTTCCCCAAAGCCCCAGTAGATAGTTGTATGTCATAGTTGCACATCCTTCTATTTGGTGTATTTGGGTCGCTGCCTCAGCATGGCTGGACAAGCGGTGCGTCAGCGCGCGCCCGGGATCCGAACCCGGGCCGCCAGTAGCGGAGCGCGCGCAGTTCACCGCTAAGCCACGGGGCTGGCCCCGGTTCTATGTGTTTTTAAGGCTCTAAATAGCTGCTTATACTCGTGTCTTTTCTGGTCTGATCTTTTGAGGGTCTTGCTAGTGGTCAGGTTTTGGTACTGGCTGAACCCCTTGTAGAAAGGTGATAAGTTTTGAAGACTGATCAGATTTGTAGGACTTATTTGTAACATTCATTTACCATCAATGAAGACCAAAATCAATAAAGTCCATATACCATCAGTAAGGACCAGATGTCCATCGACAGGAAAATACATGAACAACCCAATCTTTACCTCTATCAGGAGGGCATCATTCTTCTTTCAGCCTGAGACTTCATTGTGAGAAGTGCCACTCAGCGTAATTTATGCCTGGCTGTTGAATTTAGCCATATCATCTTTTCCTTATAGATAGCAAGGTCTACAAACAAAAGATATATCCCTGTCAAGGGGCAGGCACTTTTACATGACCGTCAATCAACAAGTATGCCATCCTTGGCCCCCTTCAGGTTTATCTGTATGCCAGTTCTGTGGTAAAGGTGGTGGTGTGGGCACTAGAGTGTGTGGGATGATTTGGACCACGAGGTGAATCCATACAGCATTGGTTGATTTTCTCTGTGACTTGGGCTGGTCAGTACCTTTGCATATGTTTGGTTCCCTGTTTGAGTAAAGCTGGAGGAGGTGTGGGACGGTGGGGTGGGAAGGAGACCATGTGAACTCCCATGGGCCAGAGTCTTTTTCAGACCAGTTGTGTGGTTGAAGCCCAGGCTTTGGAATCCGTGAAACCTGGCTTTACTTTCTGGCTCTAACACTTAGTGAGGGACTAGATCAAGTCAAATTATCCCCCTGAGCCTCAGTTCTCATCTGGGATCATGATTTTTTCCTCAAAGGACTGTGGTTAAAGTTAACTGAGTTAATGTCTGTATGCTACTTAACCAATGCCTGGCTAAGTGATAAATAGTAAGTACATGATAAAGTCTAAGTGCGTATATTTATTATCATCATCATTATTGGTAGGAAAAAATGGCAATGTTATTGATACTGCTTATAGTGAGAAATCTTCAATCAGGAAAGACTTTGTGATTGTCACCCTAAGCAAAAGTATCTATCAGGAGACTTCTTCTTAAGACCTTCCTCCTTTCCCCCATCACTGTTAGGCAAATATGTTAAGTCAAATAGAAGTTGTTTTGGTGCCTGTGGTACCTGGAAGTGACATCTACAAATGGTCTCCCCATTTTCTGAACCTCTAGCAGGTCTGCAGAGCCCTAGTATGAGGCTTAATTCTCATTCTGTAACCAAGTGGTAGATGTGAGGGTGAGCCTCTCTCTGAAATTATACAGCATCTTTTGCCTGCAACATTCATTAGACATTTAGCAATTGCTTCCATGAATTGCTTTTTTTCCATCTACCAGTGGTTAATTTCTCTACCTAGGTTATAAACTCTGTGAGGGGAAGGGCTTTATTGCCTGTCTATTATATCTATTGTAGAACCTAGCTCAATGTGTTTGCTTTGGGGAAGGATAGAGGAGAAAAGATCATCATCAGCAGCAAAATCAGAATCATCACTGTCGTCATAGCTAGTTCGTGTCAGGTCCTGTATAACTTTACATGTGTTATCTCATTTGAGCTTCACTGTAACCGTATGAGTATTGTTATCGTCTCCATCCTACAGACAAAGAGTCGGAGGCTGAGAGAGAGGAGGTAACTTGTCCTGGGTCACAGCTAGTAAGTGGTGGTGCTATAGAAAACTACATATCCTTGGGAAGAGAGTGCCTGTCTTCTTGAGCTGTAGTCTCTTGAGTGTGGTGAAGTGGCCATGTCAAGTGGTTCATAATGTTTGCTTCCACTTCATTTCTTCTGCTTTCCATTCCTACTTCCCCTATATAGTTTCCAATTGGATTAGTATGGGGTCATGTTGAGAAATGGTTTCCAGGCAGGTACAACCACCTTCCTTTTGTTGGAGTGACCCGGCCACCTTTAATTTTATTTATTTATTTATTTATTTTCCCCAAAGCCCCAGTAGATAGTTGTATGTCATAGCTGCACATCCTTCTAGTTGCTGTATGTGGGACGCGGCATCAGCAAGGCCGGAGAGCGGTGCGTCGGTGCGCGCCTGGGATCCGAACCCGGGCCGCCAGCAGCGGAGCGCACGCACTTCACCGCTAAGCCACGGGGCCGGCCCCTGGCCACCTTTATTTTTCCCTGGTTGGCTCTGGTTATGTCTGTGAGGATAGTGTGTAGGACAGGATAGTTGGGGGGGACCTAAAGTTTCCCTAGGAGAAACTGAGACCAGCGGTAATTATCAGACATTGATGCCTTAGAAATTTCCTTGTAAACTGGGGACTTTCTCACTTGACACCATCATGATCAAGTGGTAATACTGAGTGCCTGTCCATCTTTTTGATGTCATTGTGTGTAAGAGACATGGTATCACAAAGGCATATAGCAGGGGTTGGCAAATGGCCACCTGCCTGTTTTTGCAAATAAAGTTTTATTGGAACACAGTCACACCTCTTTATTTACGTATTGTCTAGGCTGTTTTTGTTCTGCAACAGGAGAGTTGAATAGTTGTGACAGAGACCATCACATTTAAATATTTTAAAAATATTTACTGTCTGACTCTTTAAAGAAAAAAGTTTGCTGGCCCCTGGCATCTAGGATTGAAGTAGAAGCATTTGGATGGGATGGAGGTGTCTCTCTGAAATTTGTCTGGTCCCTCTCATAGACCACACAGAAGTCGGGGATGTGCCTCCTGAGATGTTTCCTACTGTGCCCAGGGAAGCCTGCATCAGCACAGGGACTCTTCAGGCAGCTCACATAGCTCTTCGTCATCTCACGTTACACGTTAGCCTTTGTCAAGCTTTAACATTCTGTTCTGACGCGTGCTCTCACAAATGGGTGACCAAGGAAGCATCCTGAGGTTTGGCTTTCGTAAGCAGTGGGTAGGTAATCCTTTGTATATATAAGAGAGAAACCTTGTAATGGCAAGAGCATGGACTTTGGTATGAGACTAACCTATAGACCTGGCTTCCAATGCTAGCTTCTCACCGAGAGGCTGGGTGACCTTGAGAAAATTAATTAACTACGCTGAGCCTTGATTTCCTTATATGTAAAATAAAGTTATTAGTGCCTTGCAGGATTTTTCTAAGGATGCAACAGTATATATATATATATATATATATATATATATATATATAAAATGCCTAGCACATAGTAGGTGCACCATAAATGCCTAAAAAAATCCCACAATGGCGACTCTTGATGGAACATCTTTATGTCCTGTGCTGGCCACTTTTCACATTATCTCATTTGGTTTGATGAGAAGTTAGATACACTTTAATGATAACTCATGTCTGGGCAGTTGACTCGTATGGACTGGAGCCTCTGGGTCAAGCCCCAGAGATAGTTTCCCATTAGAGTTTGCTGGAAGATTCTGGGTTCAGGTGAGCTCCAGTCCCCATCTCTGGGGAGGTTGAAGTAGGACTTGGAGAAGCCCGTCTGGGTGAGAGCTCTTCTTCACAGCTTTCTCTCAGAGGCACAAAGGCCATCCCAGTTTCTTTTACACCCCAAACATCCTTCTTTCACACACAGACCCTGTGACGCCAGGTTTGTTTTCTGGCCTGGGGACTGTTGATGTTGGAAAGGTTCCACTGGGCAGCTGAAGTTTTGCAATAACATGACACATATGCCTGCAGACTTATCCTGTCTCCTTCTCTCCTCCTGGAGGTTTTGTTTTTAAGACTTTGTCATGTGTTCACCGTGGTCAGTGTCGCCTTTTGAGTACTTGGCGGCTTCAGCGTTGACAGCTCTACGTCTTTGGACTTCTTCTCTGTGATTCTCGCCTCTGTTGCCACAGGAGTTCTTCGTGCACTCAGAAAGACATTGTACCTGGCCAGCTAACACCCTGGAACTTGAGAGCAAGCATCTTCTCGTACATGATGTTGGCCAGCGACTCTGTTCTGCTTTTATAAGCAAATAGGAACCATTGCTGAGTTTTTTGTTTTGGGGGCTAGCTACCAAGGCATTTCTTAGTATAGCGAGAATTAAAAAAATTTTTAATCATCTACATTTTATAGAAGAGAGTAAAGCGATTAAAGAAATGACAAAAACTAGGCTTTGTCTCATTCTTCATCCCGTTTCTCACTGCTTCTAATTTTGCTATATGTGGACACTTTCCTACAGCTGGGATTTATAAAAGTCTTTTTTTTCCTGTGTGACAAAACTCTGTGCTTTCTCCTCGGAAAATACTATCTCTCAGGAAATATGGTTGTGAGCCTTAACTCTTCTCTTTGTGCAGCGTGGCAACGCCCTCGAGGCACGTAGGCCCTTCCGTCTGCCCTGGCGTGGTTAACTCTTGGAGCCTCTAGTGGGATCATTTGACTTCCTTCCTCCTTCCCTGTCTCTTTCTTTCCTTTATCTCCATCTTTTCTAGTTAACTTCTTTCATAATCTGATCTGACACTTCAAGAAGGCCCTAGAACCTGGCCCTGTGTGTTAAATCCAAAAGGACTGTGCCTTTCCTCCCTTGTCTTTTTGCCTGGCAGACCTGCCTTCTGTGCCTCAGTCAATGCAGCAGCTCATGGTAACTATGCTCCCTGGAGCCAGAGCCGTGAACGGGGACGCAAGGTGGAAATGCATTTCTTATAAGTTCTGCCATGAAAATGGCCCCTGTCTCCTCGTACATGAGAGTGTTTGCCCAGTTCACCATCCATGTCACAGGTAAGCCGTTCATAGCATCCCTGCCCTTACCTGCCATCGTCAGAGCGGTGCTTCTTTAGGCCTGCTTTGGGCCCCTTGGCTGCATTATGGATTGCTGTTCCCTCACTGGGGACGCTCCTGCTGGGATAGCTGCTGCCATGATTGGGATTTGGGGTCACTGAGGCAACTGCTCCTCCTGGCTGGATCCCCACCCCCTAAACCCGCCTGCCCAGAAACCACGGGGTGATGTAATGACCTGAGGTCTGGAAAAATAAACAGCTCTCAGGGAAACCAGCGGTAGCCGTTGTAAGCAAATACCCCACAGCCACCTGGAACCTCACACTGACGTGATTGGGAGGAAGAATGAGTAATCCACTAACGTTAGCAGCCGCGGACGGGTCTGGGCTTGTGTGCATTTAAAATATCTATATAAAAACAAACTCTTGATGTTTATTTCTATAACTGGCCTTTTGGATGTCTGCCCATCTATCTCTTGCAGGTGTCTTGGTCAATCATGGCCAGTAGAATGGAGCTGGGGATGGGGACCAGTGGTCATCCCTATGGCTTTCTCCCTGGCAACAAAAGCCTTTCTCAAGTTTTCACTTTGCAGAGAGGAGCCATAAACACGTTTGGAGGCCCCAGAGAGCCTAGCCCTGCAGTTCATTTTTACCCTGTTTTAAAATTAGCTTTCCTGGTTGCCTGGCTCCTTCACCCCACGTTGTCTGCTTGGAACACAGAGGTGTAGTGGTGGGGTGGGACGGGTGTGGGTGTACGATCCAGCCTCTGGAACTTGCTCAGCCTGCAAAGGTTTTGTTTCTGTAGGTGAGTTTGTATGCTTTTTGGTGTTGATAGCAAAACCATGTGTCCCAATGTTTACCTTTTGGCCTTTGCTGCTAAAAAACTGAAATCAAAGATCCTACCCAAGTATTATAATTAGCTCCTTCTAATTTGCTAGAAGTCAGCTACAGTCTCTGCTTTGGTCTGAGGGTCCTCAGTCTGTGTTTATTTGTAAAATGGCTTTGAAAGTAGGAGGGTATGTATCTTATAAACACACTCACACATGCAATGTTAGTGTTTGGGGGAATGCAAAGTGAAGTTATGATACTTCATTTGACAAATTTAAAAAATCTCTCTTCTGTTTCCCCTTGGCCTGTGCCCCCTCCTTCCTTCTCACCTGAATTTTTATTTATTATCTCTTGTCCTTAAAGAACAGAGCTTGTCAGATCAAGGTTAATGAAATTACTGAGAAAAACTAGAAAGAAGACAGCTTGCCTCTTCTCGGTACTTGTCGTTGCAAAACCACTCTGAAGCATTTCATACTCTTCTTGGTGGAAGGGTCATATGAGCTCACTTAATGGTGTGAGTCAATAGAGATGGAGCCTTTCCTAAAATTTGAGTGGATGTGAGTCAGTGATGCTTTGGGGGAAAAGTTAAAAAAAAGATGCTGATGCTATCTTGGGACAATCCATCTTAGAAGAAATGTCTTCAGTAGAATTTATATCTTGTTTTCCTCCACTCCTCGGTTTCTGTCTGTGTGGGAAGGAAGAGGTCATTGCTTCAGACAATGGTGCACTGTGCATGGCCATTTTAGGTTCCACAGAGAGAAATTATTTAGACAGGCTGGTTAGATTGTAATGTCCCCTTACACCTCCTCACCTGGGGCACTTCATCCCAGCCACGTGCCCTGTTTATAGAGCCCACTGCAAACACTCCTGTGAGTAGGAGCTCTCAGCCAGTGTGGGGGACGTGGGATGCATGATGTTAGTTTTGTTCTGGAGGTGGGGCCTCTGAGCCACAGCACGTTGAGCCACACAGCAGCGTTACTGTGAGGGGGACACGAGGTGCGAGGGAGAACCTGAAGGCCCCCAGCGGCCTTGACCTTGCCTCAGCACCTTCCTCGTGCTTAGGTTCCCCTGGGGCATGGGAAGCTGGTTTGGATCAGGCCCCTGAGCCGTGGGGAAGTGCACCTGATCCTGTTAGTTGTAGGACTGTGGGCTGTGAGAGTGATATCATCTAGTACCACTGCTTCATTTTAAATGAGATAAAGGAGCCCAGACTAGTTAAGGGCCTTGTCCCGGGTCACAGGCCCAGCAACAACTTTGTGTACCAAAGCCTCTATGTGATGCTAAGGGGGCCAAGGGAAGAAATACAAGAAACATCTAAGGAAGGAGTTGACTGTCGGGCAGTGGTGTGGCAATGGGAGGTGGCAGTGGTGTGGTCCACCCCAGTGGGGAAGAATGTTCTATCACTGATATTGTTTTGAGTTGCTGGCATGGTGATCATAAAAAGCAGACTGTTTCTTAGTTATATTACGTTTTTTTTAATTTACCTTCAGTGTGTCCCTTTATTGCCTCCACCTGGAGCAGACTGCTCCCACTACTCCTGCAGGCCAGTTGGGGAGACTGGTCATTCACAAGGGTGGGTCAGGAAGCCTGGGTTCACTCCACATTTGCTGAGGACACTGCTGCCTTAGACCAGCTAAGACCTTAGACCCTTGCTATGGCTCCTGGGTAAATGCTTCAAGTATGCTGTTGCACTGACTCCTTACAATGACCCTATGAGGCATGTGCTCTTGTTACCCCACTGTTGCAGGTAAGGGACCTGGGACTTAGAGAGCTGCAGTGAACTGCCCAAGGTCATAGAGCTAACAAGTGGCAGAGGCTGATCCTGCTGCCCCCAAAGCCCGTGCTCTTGACCACCATGCTATACTGCCTCTCTTCCAACTGTTGCTGACTGCCATGACACAGTGACAGAACCTTCCACATGCCAGGCCCTGGGGTGGAGTGTGCAGGAGCAGGATGCTAGGCCCTTACTCGTGCTTTTAGCCTTGCCAAGGAAGCCCAGTATTCCCCCTACCCCCGACTCCTGTTCCTGGAATAGCTGATGGCCCTGAGTTCCCTCTGGCGTTTGGGAACAGCCATCCCTCTGAGCTTTTATCCCATCCTCACTTCTCCTTCTGGGCCGGAGCTGAAGAGCCTCTCTTCTCTTTGCAGTTAGTTCATGAAGGTGTACCCTCCTGCAGAGAAGTGGCCCAAGGTTCCTTCATAGGTTAGGATTGGGTGATATTACAATTTTTACTTCATTTGGCCTCCTACTCTGTGGGGAAAGGGCCTTTAGATTAAATGAGATGGGGAAACCCACTCCAGTGGAAGAGGTGACTGTGTTAAATTTGTGCGTATTCTTTCTCTCTTCTCCCCACCCCCACCTCTACTTGACACACACCTGAGCACAATGTCAGGGGTTGACTCTGTTCCGTTTGTCTGAGTCTGCTTCTTCCCTCGCTGGCAGGGCCTCTCCTCTGGGCCTGTCCTTTTCTAGGCCTATTGTTTGCCCTCTGTTCTGAAGGGAGCCCTGAGTGATGGTTCTGTGGGTTCCCCTCCTCTTCAGGGGGCTCTTGGAGTCCCTGGATGACTCTGAGACTCAGGAATTGGTGATGGCCAAGCAGCAGCTCGGTGCTGGGTGTGATGGAAAGACTATAGTGGAAAGGCAGAGCCAGCCAGAAAATGGTGCTTGGAAAAATGGTCCTCTGGGGGCCACTTGGCTCCTCCTGTGAAAAAATGCAAAGTCCACAAGTAAGAAAAATAACCTCTTCACATAGTTGGCTTGAAACCATAGGTGCTAAAACTCTGTGTGGCTAAATAAACACAAAGGGCCTGCTTAGTGATGTACCATAAATCACTCTGAGAGATTATGGACTCCAGCAGCACCTCCTCTGCTGGAGACCACATCCCCATCCCATGCCGGCCCTTCAAGAACAAGAGAGTCACTGCCTTCAAACCTGCTCCTACTTGTCCCTGCTTTTGTTCCTGCAGTCCCTTGCGTGGCCAGATTCTCTGCAGCCGTCCCAACAGCACACACTCACACGCTCACACACTCACACGTTCACACACTCACACGCTCACACACTCACACACTCACACACTCACATGCCAGCCCAGAGACTCCTGAGGCAGGAGCCACTTGATTTCTTACGCCTCTGGAATTTCATGTTGTGACTTAGGGAAGGTTGTTTTTAACACACAGTTTGTTATTCTGGGTTATCGTTCAGCATTTCATTCATTTTTGATAAGAGGCTAGAGGGGTGTGAGGTATTTGAAAGGATTTCAGGGTAATTGTAGGCGACACAACTCTAGTGTTTTCCTTAATTTTCTTGGCCTGGTGGGATGATTCCTTTTGCAAGGAAACATAAATAAGCTCCTCTCATTTTTCAGGCGGGTAACCTTTTATGGACTTTTCCCTTAAGAAAATCCAGTACTTGATAGTCTGAGGGTTGAATGTAGCATTTCCCAGGATGAGTCAAAGGGCCAGATATTCTGTTTTCAGCCTCTGCGGTCTCATCCCCACCGTTTGGCATTTGCCCAGCAGTGGGTGGTCCCATCTCTGAAGCGTCAGGCTAGAACAGAATTCTGTGGCTGGATGGCATAGCAGGGATTCAAGCAATAGAGGGATTCTTACACTAAATACTCTTTATGGATCCTTTAAACCTGAAACATTATGGTTTTCCTAGGAAGAAGGAGCTGGGGGCCAGGGATGGGTGAGGTGAAGGATCAGGAAGGATGTGACAGAGTCCTCAACTCTCACTCTAGTCAAATCATGGTACCAAGAGTACAGGGTGCATGGCAGGAACAGATCCCCAGTCTTAGACTCAGCAGAGGGAGACTTCAGTCTAGGTTGGGGCCCTCAGAGACAGCTTCAGGGATGGAGGAATGTCTGGAAGGAGGGTAGGTTAAAATCTTGTGGCTAGTTCTTTCTTCTTGCTACGTCTTACAAAACTTTTCTGACCTCTCCAGAGCCTGACGTGGTGCCTGCACACACCCTGTACCAGCCTGTTTGAGAAACGGTCCACGAAGGCCTCTGACCTCCTCTGCATCCTCTCTGTGAGCCCTAACCTCGCATGTTACTCAGGATCCTGCGTTAGGTCTGACACTCTAGGAGCACCTTCCTCTCTTAGGACATTGTCTCCTGCCCTGTCAGCTTCCCAATCCTGTTTTCTCTAGTATAAGCAACTCTCAGTCAGAACGGTCTGAGCAGCTGCCTGTAATTACCGACTGAGCCTCCACTAGGAGGATTGCTTCTGGTTCTTTCTCAGGGAAGACTGCATCATTCATCGAGGCATCTTCCTAATACATGTTTCTATGGCCCGTGACTCTTCTGTGTTCTTCTGTGTATGATTTTCTATAAGATGGGGCTTTTTTCTTGCTCTCGTTTTTCATATGGACCTTGGTTAATGTTATGTGTCAACTTGACTAGGCTACAGTGCCCAGTTTGGACAAACGCTAGTCTAGATGTTACTGTGAAGGTATTTTTCAGATATGATTAACATTTACAATCAGTTGACTTTAAGTAAAACAGATGGCCCTCAATAGTGTGGGTGGGCCTCATCCAATTAGTTGAAGGCCTTAAGGACAAAAACTGAGATTTCCTGAGGAAGAAGGAATTCTGCCTCCAGACTGTAACATGGAAATCCTGCCTGAGTTTCCAGCATGCTGGCCTGGCCTATTGATTTTGGACTCAAGACTGCACCATCATTCTTACTTGAATTTCCAGCCAGTCGGCTTGCCCTACAGATTTCACTCTTGCCAGCCCCTGTGATTGTGTGAGCCCATTCCTTAAAATAGATCTCCATCTCTCTCTCTCTCTCTGTATCTTCTATTGCTTCTATTTCTCTGGAGAACCCTGACTGTGATACTCACTTTCTCTGACTACTGCCTTCTCTCTCCGCCATCTCCCCCTCTGCCTCCATCACCAAGAAGTTCCTCTGCTCTTTCTCCAAAGAGTTCACGATGGGACCAGCTCCCCAGTACCTGCTGACTTGGGGGTTGGGTTACCCTGCATCTCCACTCTTCGGTCTGCTCCTTCCTTCAGCAGCTCCACCTCTGAAAGGCAGCATCAGAAAGACAGACCAGCCCAAGGACCTGAAACTTGAATCTTCTAGTGTTTATATTTGTTGGCCATTTTTGCTTAAAAAAAAAAAAAAGTAAATAAGAAAAAAGAAAAAGATGATAAAGGAGAAAAGATTCCCAGGACAAAAGGATAAACTCTGGGCTAAAATCAAGATTGGGGATTAGCTGAGGATTTAGGCTGTCCATGCTCTTCTTTGCTCCTAATTACCACAAGTAACTGAGAGGCATGGGCCAGCCAGAGCAGACAGAGCTGTTCTGCATGCTTATCCCGTCTTGGCTGGACACGTAAGAACCCGTGCCCTGGGCCTGCAGACGGGGTTTATGTTCGTCTGGTTCAGCCTAGTCTTTGTCTCTCCTGTCCCCCTCCCTGCCCACCCCTGCCCCACTTTAGTCCTGCTTTGCTCTGGCGCTACGTATAACTGACGGTAGAGAGGGCTCTGTGTTTTCTGGTGGCAAAGGCCTGACCGTGTTCTCATTTCTTCCACAGCATACTTTCCTGTTGTGTTTCTTCTCTTAGGCAGCCAGGGGTTTGTGAGTGAAACTTAAACCATCCATTGCCAGGTGGGGAGTGACCTGGCCCTCATTTCTTCTCTGCACCATCCCAGGATAGGATTATAGGGGTGGGTGTGTGTGAATGTGTAAGAATGTGTGGTCAGGTATTCCCAGAAAGGCTTGATTCTTCCCTCTCCTCTGCTGTTTATGTCTTTCAAGTATTTACAGATGGTTCTGGTCCATTCTAATAGTTATTGGGCCAGATCTTCTAACCTTGTCATCTTCCCTGAATTTTCTTAAGCAGAGATTGAATGTTTTAGAACAGTGAGTGTCCACCTCTGGGGAGCTCCCTCTCTGAACCAATGGTCATGGAGAGACCCTTGAAATAACCCTCCCGTCTTGCATTCTGGAAGGTGACTTCTTGGTATCTGGGAAAACTGATGGTTGTGAATTTTAAGATTCATTTGGGAGGTGACTGAGAAGGGCAGAGGGTTACAATGGCCTTAAGGATGGGGCTGGCTTCTGGGTCCTCAGATGCCCCTTGGGACGTATTGATTAGTATTTGCATGCCTTCTGGAGAAGCACTGAAGGAATAATTGATCAATTGATTGATTGATTGGCTGAAGGGCCTAAGAGGGCTACAAAAATACTTATGAGTTGAGCAAGTCTAGGTATTTTAGTTATATATTGCTGTGTAAAAAACTACCCCAAAACTTAATGGCTTACAACGAAAATAACCTATTCTTTGTAATGTTTCTGTGGATTGGATGGGTGGTTCCTTGACTAGTTCCACCTGAACTCCCTCCTGGACTCATCCAGCTGTAGAGTCAGCTGGGCTGGAATGTCCAAGAAGACCTCACTCACACCTCTGGCCATTAGTACTGGCTGTGGGCTGAGCTGCTTCGGTTTTCCTCCATGTGGCCTTTCATCCTCCAGTGGGCTGGGCTGGCTTCCTTACCTAGTGGACTCGGAGTGGCTTCCAAGAAAGTGAAAATGGAACCTGCAAGGCCTCTTTAGGTCTAGATCTGGAGGTCACACACTGTCACCTCTGCCCTTTCCACTGGGCAAAGCCAATCAGAGTCAATGTGGAGAGGTCTACACGGGGCATGAATACAGGGAGGTGCAATTCACTGGGACCTTTTTGTAACAACCTACCACACTGAGTAAAAGAAAAATATAGGTTAGAATAAAAATCAGATTAGCACATGGCAGTGAGAGACGATACTGAAGAAAGAGGAAGCACATAGCCTAGGAGCAGACCGCCTGGGCCGGAATCCCCGCTCTGCCACTTCCTACTTGTATGACCTTGAGGAAATCACACAGCCAGTCCTTGTTCCTGGGTCCTCCTCTCTCGGTGAGGATAATAATAACACCTAGCTTAGAGGCCTGTGATGAGTTCAAAGTGAATTAATACAAGTGAAGCGCCCAGTAGCAAGCTTGGTACGTGGTAAACTCTCAAATAGGTGTTAGCTAATGTTCATTTTACCCTTCTGTAATGGGGGGTAGGGTACAAATTTGGCTTTGAGTTTTCCAGTTCCGAGGCGAAGAGGGAGAAATACTCGGGTACAAGATTTGTAGTGTGCATAAACTGATAAAAATCGTTGGTTCAAAATAAGCTGTGCTGTGTCGAATGAGCAAGTACGTGTTTTTACACTCTTGATTTGGAAGGCAGCAGATTTGGGGTAGTCTGCAAAGCAGCTGACCTGGAAGAACGTCACACTGTAAAAATAAATGTATTTTTCCCCAAGAGCAAGTGCTTAGAGGGAGTAACCTCTGTCTAGAGTTGAACAAGACAGGCTTGACTGTCAGGAGCCTTTGACTGGGGTCCCAGCCCTCCTCTCTCTGGCCTGAGTGCCTTGGGAAAATTCATGAACCTCTCCAAGCTCATCTTCCTTGGCTACAATATGGGCATAATAATGATGCCCACCTCATACGGACGAAGCAATCAGGCAAGTAAAGCCGTTAGTCTGTCGCCTGGCACACAGTACTCAATGAATATTTGCTTTGACTATTATTAGTAGAAAGAGGATTTTAAGGGAGATTTTCTCTCTGTTGGAAGACAAACTCTTTGTGTACTTTTCACAAATGGTTAGTGCTGTTATTATAAATCATTCATGTCTCTCTTAGAGGGGCACCTGGACTTGTAGGGACTGTCATAAAGTAATAAACAAATAAACAAACAAATAAATAAAAAAGTAATAAACCCCGCGTTTAGCCTTTTTTCTAATTCCATGCTACCCTCCATTTTTCCAAATTAGCGAGCTTCATCATTTGTATGGTTTTTATTCTCCATAGAGCTTCGTGCAGCCTCTGTGGAAGCTGGCTGTAAACATTTCAGAACATCCTTCAAGGACTTCCAGAAGTCTGACAGCCCCCAAACCATGGGTTCCCACCTCTCCTTAGATGGTTCTCCTCCACAGTTCTGCAGTTTCAGGATCCCCGGTGGTATGAAGTCAGGTTCATCATTTGCTCTGCCTCTGGGGAAGCTTCCTCCCCCATCTCTTTGCCTCTCGCTTTTGGTCTGTTTTATGGCTTCAGAATGTTGGCCTGGAGGATCTTAATTTAAAACCTCTGTCAGAGGTTGTTACATGAACGTGGTGCCAGTAAAAAAACTGTTTTCCTTTGGTTTTGCTGCTCTGTCGCCTTTTCCATGGCATGAAATACGAGGTAGGAAAATGAGGCTACCAAATTGGGGCTTGGGGAGCTGTTGAAAAACTCTTGCCTAATCCCCTGGAAGGTGCCATGGCTCCATCACAGCCAGGGGCTCAAGTCCAAATTCTGGGTCTTTAAGCCCAGTTTCACCAAGGCCCCTCTCTCGCCAATCAGCTTATGTCTCTTTCCTAAACTGCCTGTAGGGGCTATTTTGGTAGTAGTTATAATCCAGTTCAGAATCCCTAGTTTAATGTCTGTCAACCGTTTTAAACTCCTGTTCCTCTAGCCAAGGAGATTCTGTTTAGCTTTGCTGTGTCTGCATTATAAAAACAATAGTATTTTTTTTTCATTTTCCAAATTCAAAATTATATTTTAATAGTGAATATGCTATGCCTACCCATCTCCTGACCCTCAGATATTTTTATGCCCCTAAGGAATATCCCCTTCCCCCTGTGATGGGAATCACTGGGCTCTTGCTTTTCAGCATTCCTCCTAGGAGGAGACACAGAATCCTTTCCCATCATCTGACGTCTCTCTGAGACAGCGTGGCACTGCTTTGTGTCTCTGTGTACACCTGCAATGTGTTTAAACATCTGCACGGTTCATACGTGTATCATTAATAGAGCCATTATTTCGAAGGGCTTGGCTCCTTTACAGTTGAGTTTGTGTAATTTTGATCATTTGTGCTGTTGTTCAATGAGCAGCTTGTGTCTGCAGGTTGCTGATTCCTGGCTCTGAGAATGGTACGTTTGTAACACACTGTGAAAATTTCATGGGATGCCCAAGCCTGTGTTCCTGTCATCTTCTTTAGGAGGAAAGTTGTGGAATAATGTTCATGAAAAAATAAAGTAATAATAAAGTAAATAAATAGATAAATAAGTAGATAAAAAAGTAAGAGTACAGATTTATGATACGATCCCGTTTATTGTAGAAAAAACCCAAGTAGGTGTGTGCATGTGTATTTGTGTGTGTGTATGTGCGTAACAAAAGGGCCCAGGGGAGTAGTATTTAACTTTGGTGGGATTATGTGTTTTTCAAAATTTCCTTTATGACAAGAAAAGAAACCCAATATTATTTATTTTTAATAAATGAAAAACAACACACAACAACAAAAAAACAGGAAAGGAGAGTCAGGCAGGTAGACTGGTTGACTGGCTAGGATTTTCAGGTCCAGGGCCCTGTAGGTCTGAGGCCCCCTGGGCTGGCCGTCCCTGGCACAGAGCACCACACACCACCTCAGCCTGGGCCTGGCTCCGGGGAAACCGGGTTTGGCTGTTCAGACGTGTTCACACATTTCCTGAGGCTGCTGAGTGCAGACACCTTCCTGTGGGCCTGTATCTCTTCTATTGAATGAAAACAGTGTTGTGTAATGGGCTCAAGTCCATTCAACCTACTTTGTCTGGCCCTGTTGCAGGGTGGGAAGGAGCAGGATTGGACCTTGTTCCTGCTTCTCTTGGAACCTGAGCATCACTCCCCCTGAGGCTGGCGGTCTGTGGCTCTGTCCTGCTGTGTCTGCGCTTGGGAGAGTGTCCACACACAGGCATTCCTGCATCAGCTTGTCAGCTTGCAGGGCAGTCAGGCTCCTGCACCCGCCTCTCTCAGAGAATTTCAGGAAATTTCACCCCCAAGGCAAACCACTGCTCTGATAAGGAGCGGCCCTAGAGTCCCTGGCTGGCGTGTTGCTGAGGTGGAACATACTGGGTGTGAATGCTGATGAATCCTGGCAGCGGAGAGGGCTGCCGGGAGCTTCCGGGCTTCCAGTCCCTCACCAAGGGCGGTGTAGGAGACATAGCTCTCTGCGGTGATTCACCAGCCAAGCCTTCAGTTCCTTGGGGCCAGGCTGGGTCCTTGCATGGAAGGCAGCAATGATAAGTCACAAGAGTGATAGTCACCCCAGGCTGCATCTTCTCTTACAGAGAAAGTCCACTCGTGTGACCAAGAGAGGCAGAGTGCCCTGGAAGAGGCACAGCAGAATCCCCGGGAGGGCATCGTCATCCCGGAGTGCGCCCCTGGGGGGCTCTATAAGCCAGTGCAGTGCCACCAGTCCACTGGCTACTGCTGGTGTGTGCTGGTGGACACGGGGCGCCCACTGCCTGGGACCTCCACACGGTAAGCCCCCCAGAGCCTGTCCTGCGCCTCAGGTGGACCCTGGGGCAAGGAGCAGCTTCCTGTTAGGCTGGTACCTCGCATCTCCCGGCCTTACTGTCCTGGCCTGGTGCGCGTCCAGGCACTAGGAGAGCAATGTTTTCATTCACGGGCAGATGAGGTTCTGCTAGAAAGACCTGGATCCTGGATTCTGGTATTTCATTCCTAGCTGGAGAAGTAGGTAACCTCTTGAACCTTGGCTCACTGGTGAGAAGGTGATCG
Organism: Diceros bicornis minor; assembly: GCF_020826845.1. Classification (NCBI taxonomy): domain Eukaryota; kingdom Metazoa; phylum Chordata; class Mammalia; order Perissodactyla; family Rhinocerotidae; genus Diceros; species Diceros bicornis. Next base: position 18,412,349 of record NC_080763.1, read on the forward strand.
TCCTGCCTGAGTCACCAGGTTCTTTGGATCAAAAAGATCCTGTGTGCAGACGTAAGGTGACGTCGTTACACTGGAGTGATTAATATGACATGCCTGCACGTCTCATTGGGAGCATTGTAGCTGCTGGACAGCGCAGGAGATATTTTGCTGTCAGCATTGGAAGCTCTAGGCTTAGTGACAACACAGATCATTGCTGGCAGCAGTGGCTGCAGTCAGCTCAGTTCCCAGTCCCTCCTCACCTCCTGTATCTGTCTCTTCCCAGCTACGTGACGCCCAGTTGTGAGAGCGACGCCAGGGCCAAGAGTGCGGAGGTGGATGACCCCTTCAAGGACAGGGAGCTGCCAGGTGGGAGACAGCGCTGCCGCTTGCTGGGCCTTCACCTCCTTCTGTTCCTCCACCCCCTCCTCATGCAGAAGCAGCTCCCTCCGCTGGGTCTGTTTCCCCATCTGCAAGATGGAGCAGAGATGCTAGGCAGGGGCATTGCAAGAGTGTGGAGCCAGGAGCCTTGGGATCTGCATCCAGTCTGGGATTTGTCTCTAATTGGTCCTGTGCCCTTGAGCACATTGTTTCTCTCCATGCTCTTACCTTTTATCTTTAAAATGTAATCATTGGTTAAAATCCTATCCGAACAATTCTACAGTTCTTTCTCTACCTGAGGGTGATTGGGCCAATGTTCTGGGGGCTGGGAACCCTTTCTCCCAGGGCTACGAAAAGGAGATAGCTTATGGAGAGGGGCTGCCCTGAGGGGTGTGGCAGTGTCTGTCGCCTATCCTGCAGAGTGCTTTTGCAATCAGCCCTGGTGGCCCAGGACTGTCACGGAGGTGACACAAGACACACAGGTAGGGGGCCCAGGACCTTTAAATGGCTGCTGTGCTGGGTTCCCTTAAGGATTTATAGTGTTCTCTGCCAGTGAGTTACAAGAAGATTACCAAATATCGGTGGCTTGGAACATAATAGTCTTAATCAGTACAAACTCGGATCGATGCTGGTGGGAGCTGGGCCCACCTTCCCTTTCCCCATCAAGACTCCAAAGTGAGAGCTAAAGACAGAGGCTCCTGAAAGTCAGAGGGTTTCCAAGCAAGGTTTGTAGAAATCACCCTGTCACAGAATGGAGTCATGGCGCCAGGGTATCTCCTTCTAGTCATCCCCTTAACAAATGTGAATTGAGATTTAACTATATGCCAGGCATTGGGTATAATCTAGTGATCAGAATTGACATGAGGCTTACATAGTGGGGGAGACAGCATGCAAATACGTGAATACAGACATATAAACAGTGGTGACAGGTGCTCTGAAGGGAAAGAGCTATGAGAAGGACAGGGAGAATCTACTCCAGAGTCTGTGGCTTCTCTGAGAAGGTAGCGATTCACCAGAGGGCTGGAGGATTTGGGGAGAGAAGGGAATGAAATAGTTGCTGCAGAAAGGAGAATGGTGGGTAGTGAGGGCCCATTTGGTGCTGGCGATCATGAATTTGTCCAGTTGTGTTGTGGCGTTTACACCAGCGATACTGAGCCTCATGAGTGTAGACTAGGAAAAGGTGTATCAGTGGGAAGGTTCATCTGTGCTTGGGGCTTTGCTGGAAGAGTGCGATGGAGGAAAAGAGAAGCAAAGGATTTGAGGGTATTTATAAGGGAGATTTGATCGTTATAATCTAAGTTGGATAAGGAAGGAAGTGGAAGAAGACGGAGGTTCTTGGATGGATAAACTGGTGGGTCCACTTGAGTCAACTTTGACCACTGGGGGTTCTCTCTGTCCCATGTGCCCCTGCAGCACCTGGTCCTTCCCTCTAGAGCAGCGTTTTCACTCTCTAGGAGGAGGGCCTGGTCGTACTATACCACAACTAGCTTGAGTTCCCCAGTAGACTGTGAACTCATGAGGATAAGGACCCTAACATTTACCATAGTGCTGAGCCAATACTCGGCAAAATTCGTGGAATGGGAGAAAATGGAAAGCATTGTTATCCATTTGGTCTGATGGTCCCTCGTGGGCTGTGGGTGGAGCAACTGTGGAGGTTTATGAGAACTACCTGAGCAGTAAACAGTTCCCAAAGTGGACTTGGTTGGACGAAGAGGACTTGGAGAGGTTTGGGAACTGGTAGTTGAGGAAGCGTTTACTTGATTATTTACCTGGCACCTGCCTTCAAATCTCCCTTATTTTTCAGGCTGCCCAGAAGAGAAGAAAATGGAATTTATCACCAGCCTGCTGGATGCCCTCACCACTGACATGGTACAGGCCATTAACTCAGCAGCACCCACTGGAGGCGGGAGGTGAGCATGTGCGCAGGACTCAGGCCCAGCGGGGAATGTGGGACCCCTGACTTTTCAGATGCTGTGGGAGGCTGGGAGAGCGGGGAGCGGTCAGGTAGGGCAAGGCTGGAAGTTGATCCTTTTCCTGAAACCCTGTAGCTATGGCTTTGTCCTACCTTCCGCCAAAAATCTCCCTGCCCCTCTCCCCTCCATCTTCTTTGGGAGTTGCTTGTCTCTAGCTTGTAGTTACCTGATTTCAGGCAAGTCCAGGGGTGTCTGGAGACTTCCAGCACTTCAGTCTCAGAAGTGGATGCGTTGGAGTGAGAGTCCTGAATGGCAGGAAGGGGGATGGGCACATGATGGGGACAGGGAGGGCAGGGAGGTAGTAGAGAGCACTTGTTTTCCTTCTCTTCCGACAAGGCAGGAGCCATGTGCCGTTTTGGCTTCCTGAGAATCCCACGGGGCTCTGGGCAGTGGGCTTGGACACTCCCATAGCCAAGTTCAACTTAGTTCAGGGGCTCATATACTGGCTGAGGTAGTCCTGACATGAGGCCATGCTCCCCAGTGACCAGCATCAACAGCAGTCACTTCTGTGGCCTGTTAGGCCAGTTGTTTGGAGCATGCAGGCCTGCATCCATCCATCCATTTGCTCAGCACCTCTTGAACACGCACAGTATGCCAAGCACTGGGCTGAGGACTGGGAATCCAGGGATATGAGGCATGTTCTTGCCTTCAAAGAATGCAGCCTAGGGGGGATACTAGGCTGCAGACAGATACTTACACACTGTATGCTAGGTGCTAGAACAGAGATAGAAAAAGAGAGAAGGGTTTGCTAACTCAGTCTGGAGGAGTGAGAGAAGGCTGCCTGGAGAAGGTGATAACTGAACTGAGTTTTGAAGGCTAGGTAAGACTTAGCCAGTAAGAGAAGGAAAGCCATTCCAGGAAAAAGGAAAGAATATTATGACTTCGAGAAAGTGCATGTCCATAGTTCAATGGCTGGGCTGGGCTGCGTGGGGTGGATGAGGAGGAGGAGGAGATAAGAGTGGTAATAGATGAGACAGAAGAGGCAGGCAGGAACCAGGTCCCAAAGGGCCTGTGAGATGTGCTTCTCATTATGAAGCCAGGCGGGAGGCACAGCAGGGGCACTGTGGTCGGGGGTGTTCAGGCTCCTACAGCAGCGGAGGAAGTACCATGTGGTTGGCGGGGATGAGCAGCCTGCCTCTGAGCTTCTGTGGCTCACCAAGGAGGGGGCTGGTCCCCTGCATCTGCCTGGAGGAAGAGCTGACATCAACAAGGCGAAGAGTGCCACCACGATGACAGGCCCAGGCTCCCAGGCCTGTAGAAGGGCCCAAGCATGGCCGCCCCGGGGGTGCTCAGCAGGACCACAGGGTGTGTATCCAGGGTAGGGAACCAGGACTCCAAGCACAGCTACCAGTGGTTCTGTGTCCTGAGGTGGAAGAGGCAGCCATCCTGAAAACCCAATTTTACGTTGCATCCAAGTGCGTGCGGTGGCTGCCTCGTGGTTGCCACTCTTGGAAACTGCTTGTCCGGGCACCTGCTCTCAGCACCCCCATGGTCCTGTGAGCCCTGAGGCTGGCTTCTGGCCCTGGCTCTGTTTTTGCTCACCTGTGGGTGGGGGCCAGGCCTCCCCGAGGAGGAGCATAGCACTATGTCTGAGGAGATGGAGACAGGGTCTGACAGGCCGCAGACGGGAGCTGCTCGGAGACGCCCGTGGTGCTCCTACATAGAGAGGGCTGTGTCCCTATCTCCAAGAAGTGGGGGGGATTTTGAAATATTCAGTATGATGTGCCTTTATGTTGTTTATACTTAGAATAAAAAAAATTCCTGTTTCATGCAAAAATGGATATGAGAAATTTATGTTTATTAGAAGAGAGGGGAAAAAGGAAAAGAGGAGGGGACGTGGGCTTAAAAATTCCAGGTCTGGGTGCTTCCTGCCCACAACTGCCCGAGGGCTGCTGGCTCTGACCACTGGCTCAGGGGCCTGCCTGGCGCTTCAGTCCTCAGGAGACAAGACTTCCAGCTCCGTCCCATGTGCTTGCACGGGAGCCCAGCCCTCGAGCACCGGGGGGCCACCACTCCAGGCAGGCCGAGGGCGCCAACCCGGCTGAGTCCTGCCAGCAGGTAATGGGCCACTGGGCCGAGAGCACAGGTGGGCCCCGCTGCCCGGGGCAGTCAGATAGACACCTTGCCCTTGAATCGCAGGCTGATGGGATTTTCACAGAAAATAAAAACTAAGAAGTTTTTAATACCAGTGTGTCCTTAGGGAAGGGATTTTTTCTTCCAAAAAAATCCTCTCTTTTAGGTATAATGTAGAGTTGGGAGAAGTTTAAAAAAATATTCTTTCCTAAACATGTTTTTCATTTTAAGCTCATGTTAGCTTGACTGTGGTTGGTTTTAATGAGAATGAAAGGTTTGAACTGCATTTGGTAGTTGTGTTACCCTGAGGCTGGACTTGTAATCATAAGACAGACAAAATGAACCAAGACATAGGTTAGAAATCAAGGAAGGGGGTGGGAGGAAGCAGGAAGAGAGAGAAGCAGCTATACAGGGAGGTAGTTGGCCAGGGTTACTAGTTTTACTGGGTTTAAAGCCCTCCCAGATCTTCCCATTGTATTTAGAGTAAGCCCTACCTCTCAGCTGGCCCTGCAGGATGGTCTTGCTAGCCTCTGGCCCTCCTCTCTGATTCCTCCCTCTCCCATCATTATGTTCCAGCTGCTAGTTCTCCTCAGCTCCTCAAACAGGCAAAGCTCTTGCCTGTCCCAGGGCCTCCATGCCAGCTGCTCCTTCAGCCTGGAGCTATAGGGCCCTGGTGACAAAGAAGCACCATGATTCCCCCATCTGCCTGTGACTGGCCTCTGCTTGACCATGTAAATGTCACCTTCTCAGACACCATGCACTCCAAAGGAGCTTCGCAGTCACCCTCCATCACGACACCTCTTTAGTTCTCAGCCTGATTTATTTCTTGTCTGTCTCACCCTACCCAGTGAAAATTTAAGTTCCCTGAGAAAAGGAGTATTTTCTGCCTTCTTCCTTGCTGTGTTCCCCGAACTCAGACTAGAGTGGCACACAGTGGGTGCTCAATAAGTATTTGTTAAATGAATAAAAAGCTAGAAGGATGAGTGGATGGATGGGTAGATCCCTGGCTGATACAGAGAGGGATGTCACGATAAAGTGTCTTTATCTTGACACACATCAGAGGGTCCACCAACTACTGCAAGACTAAATATGAGGCCAAATCCAGCTGTCAAGTTCACCATGGTGCTTCTTTGTCACCCGGGCCCTACAGCTCCCTGGCTGGACCCGAGGGACTTGGGGCACCATGTGGACAGACCCTGGCCAGTCACTCCTTCTCTACGATGGAAGAGTGAAGGCACAGGGCAGCTAGGGGTTGGACAGCCCATCTGGAGCAGAGCTGATGAAGAGAGTTAGGGAATCCGGGCTTCCTGGGTTTGGGCCTTGGCTCTGAATTCAGGCAGAGTTGGAGTTGCAGGCACGAGGTCAAGGAAGCCACAGCTGATCTTTCCTGCATCCCCTCAGGGTCTGGCAATTAAGGCTGGACGTCAGCTGAGGCCAGTGAGAAATAGTCCCACTCAGGGACACGGGGAAGAAAGGACAGGGAGGATGTCTGGGCAGTGCAGAAAAGGATGTCTTCCCCCGACCTACCACCTGTCAGGCATGGATTTTGGCTTTGCACAAACTCTTATATCTCCACTCTCCTCTGGTATAAGCTCTGTGCCGAGTTCTGGGGACATACGGGGACAAGGACATGGTTTCTGGTCTGGAAGAAGAGATATATAATCCTGTGATCGCACTATAAAATCAGTGTGATGATAGAGGCAGATGAAGTGCTGCAGGGACTCAGGGGATGGAGGGCATGTGAGGGAAGGCTGTGCATAGGAGGTGACATTTGAGCGACATCTTTGCTTACGAATGGGAAAATGCCCTGACCTAGAAGGACCAGAGGTGAGGACATCTCAGCAGAGGATCCCTAGGAGTAGTGAGGTGTGAACGAGGTAGGGCCTGTGGAAAGAATTGTAAGAAGTACGGTTTAAATTAGGGAATTAGGCTGTGGACAGGCAAAAGATGAGGCTGTGGAGTTGGGCAAAGCCCAGATCATGCTGGGCCTTGTGATTCATGCCAAAGAGGGCAGCAGGAAGCCACATGATTAGATGGGCATTTTTGAAGAATCATCCTGATGGCCTTACGGAAGCTGGATGGGAGGGGAACAAGACGGGGCAGGAAGGTTACAGCAGTCGCCAGGGTGAAAGGTGAGGAGAGATGGACTAAAGCTACAGGGGAAGGATGGTTTATTGAAGCCTTAGTCATGAAATCAATAGGATTGGAAGACTTGTTAGATGCAGGGAGGGGAAGAGAGGGAGATGCCTACTTCCTTTTCTGGCCATCTAGCCTGATTTAGAGGGGAAAAGCAGTGTGACCCAAATCTAAAACATTGGGCAAGTAGAATGGAGTGTCTGTGGAAACATCTGTGGCTAGTGCATGGGAGGGGATGGCCTGCAAGTATCATTGGATAGTAGCCATTCTCAATGAAGGTTTGTCGGATGATTGGATTACCTCTTGGTCCTTCCCACCAGGGCTCCAGGAGGCAGAGCTGCCCCATAGATCAGCCCTCCCATGGCACCCATTAGCATTTATCAGTCCCAAGGGAAGAGTTCTGAGACCCTTGCTGGCAGAGTCTTCTCATTTTCTACCTGGCACTAGAGAAAGTCAACTTTGAGGGGAGGTGGGATGGACTGTGTGAGCCTCCTGGCCCCTGACATGGTCCCCCAAGGAGAGACTGTCTGTATTGTGGCTTCCTCCTTCCTGCCCAGTGTGGTTACTTGTTGATGGCCTTGCATGGACGAGGCTGGAATGTGGCTGACTTGGCATTTCCCAGCCCCACCCGCCTGCACAGCTGGTGGGGCCTGGACCCAACTCCAGATGGGGCTCAGTTGGTCTGCTTGGCTTGGCTAGTACTTCCAGGCCTTCCCACCTCACCTTCTTTAAAACTGCTTGGGACAGCAAAACTGGGCCCAAGGTCTTGGCCAAAGCAAGTTTCCTTGTGGTAAATGGGGCTGGCTTTCCAACTGTGCATTGCAGCCAAGCCCGGCAGAGCTGAAGCTGCAGAAGCAAAACTGAAAGTGCTGTAGGAGAAGGGCGGCACCTGCCACCTCTTGATGTGGGAGAAGACTCAGGGGCCAGTCCAGGGAGGGACCTGGCTCTAGTGGGTTTCCTCATCGCTGGAGGCAGGAGTCAATAGGACAGCCACCAAAACAGCCCAGAGGCAGGACAGACACGGCATTTTACTGAACCATGGTCTTCCAGAATCTGGAATTTGGTATCATTTGGGTGTGACTTTTCATACCATATCCAAGGAAACTTGGATGCTCTACTCACCCAATGAGCCCTTTTAGTAGAAGTGGAACTTTACCTGTAGGGAGGCCCATCGCATGGACCAGCCAATCTCTGTCAGGTGGTCTTAAGGACCCACTGCACCCTCTCATGTAGGGTCCCCAGTCCTTGCCTGATGAGCAGCTTTGAATGCCAGCAGCCCTCATCTCCAGTGGGGGTTCGTGGGAGAGAGAGGTTTGAAGTTTGATGCCAGTGTAAACCTAGACCTGGGAGTGCAAGTTGCCAATGTTTTTAAAGGATACTTCTAGAAAGCTGCAAGAGCTGGAGGGATCAGTGGGGTATGGCTTTGAGATTGGGGTAAATTGTGGGGAGTCTAACTCTGATGGAAAGGACTCCAGCAAAGACTGCTTGAGAGGTTCCTTAGAACTCTGGGGTCAGCCCTCCTGCCTTACCCCGTCCAGTGCTCCCCTGGGAAAATCTTAGGTTTTCCTTAGTTAACAGAGGCCTCTTGTGTCTGCTTTGACACATGGCCACTGCTGGTTTGGCTAAACCAGGACTCCTGATAGATCTCAGTCTTAACTAGACCTTGTGTGAAGCTCGGTAGGTCTGAGACTTAAGGTGGTTGCCAAGCCAGAAACCTGATTTACAGAGTTTTAAACCAGATGCCTTCAGGAGTTTCTTTTTTCTATTATGTTTCGTTGGAAATATGGAAACTACTCCCAAACCCCTCCCTTTACTGTCTTTTGTCTTAACTCCATCTTCTTCTAGAAGGTTCATGCTTAAATATTCTTCTGTGGCCGTGGCTGGAGTCTTCTTCTCTCTAGATCACGGGTTCTTCACCTGTGTCCGTGGACCCTGGATGAGGTTTAGGGAATCCATTAAACCCCTAAAATCTGCAGAGTTCTATGTGGATGTGCATTTTTCCAGAGAGAGGGACTATAGCTTGTTTAGGTTCTCAGAAGGGTCCATGATCTCCCAAAGCTAAGAAATTCTTGCTTTAAAGGCACTTGGAGCTTGGCCTAGACAAAGTGTTGGGTTCCAAAGTAGGCCCGTAGCACTGCCAACTTCACATGTAGAACTGTGCTCTGTTATTGGGGTGTGGGTTTCTGGAGGTCAAAGGAGTTCAGAGCAGAGAACCTCACACTAGCTGGGGAGAAGGGAGGGAAGAAGCAGGACCCTCAGGCTCCACAGGGCGGGCTGTGGATTGTGGCAGTGTTATAAGGAGCCAGAGGCACTGCTTGGAGGGGTCTTGGAGGACCTCTCCTGGGGAAGTGTCCTTGGAGCCTCCAGGTTAGGAGGAGGAGGATGGAAGGCCAGCAATCAGTAGTCGTGGCTGCTCTGGGCTGTGAGGTCCTGCTGGGAGTGAGGAGGGCAGGAGAATGGTTGTCTGGACAAGAGAGACAGGACAGGAAGGGAGAGTCAGAAGAAAGGGAGAGGAAAGGGAGTAGGAGCCAAATGGCAGTCCCTCTCTGGCATGGGAGGAAACTCTTAGAGGCCAGAAAGTGGGGAGAAGAGCTGCTTTGTGCTTCGAACCAGCACTAAGGAAGGTGCAGGGAGCTCCCTCAATGGAGTTGCTGAGAACTGGACAGGCGGGAGCCCCAGGAACACATGTTGGAGGCAGCGAGCCTTCCCTGGCAAGGCATGTGGATGGGATGACCTCATCCCTTCCCGTCTCAGCGACTGAGGCTTTATTATTCCAGCGTCTAGGTAGACATTACGCTATGCTGAGCCTAAAGGTTAAACGAGGAGCTGCCTTCCCCTGGGACTCCCATGGTCCCCTGGCGGAGGGGCCTCCCTGGCCGCCTTAAAAAGCCTCTGGTGGGAATAGCTGGAGCACCTCTCTTGGGGCTCCTCCTGGCTCTCCTCCACAGCCTGGGTCCTCCCTCGCATTCAGGGGAAGGCAGAGGCAGAAGAGCACTCCTACAGGGAGCTGGCCACCCTTCCTCCTGCGCCTTGAGCATCCTGATAGAGATTGTCTGCTGCCACCTGGTATACCTCGCAGAGCAGGCTTGAGAGTGAATGACGCAGCTAACGTAGAGGAAATACCATGTACTAGCAGAGACAAAAAGCTAAGCTCCGCAGTGAATGGCTCCATGCTTGTCACAAAGACCTCCCCAGCCCAGTTTGCATGGCAGACTAAGCAGATTCCCAAAGAGCCAGAGGCAGCCAGTCCCTCACACCTTCCCCGGGTACTCCCTGCGGTAAAGCTGTCAGGATGAGGTCCCACTGGCAGATCTACTAATTGTGCTCTCTTGGAAACAGTCCTGGGTGCCGCAGGGGGCCTGCCCAAGACTGCAATCCACTTAATTAGGAATGGGTGTTTAGCCCAGGGATGCCTGGCTTTTTTTGGTAATGCAACTCCTTTTTTCCTAAACAATAAAGTCATTTGGGGGTGGGAAAGGGAGGGAGTTTGCTGGCTTCTTCATAAGGGAGGGGTCAGGAATGGTCCCCACCCTTCTGGAAAACTTGGCAAACCCCAGAGAAGAACCCCAAGACATTGGCAAGTGCCTTGAATATTTTTCTTGCCAGGTACAGCTCCAGAATGTGCCGGCAGCCCCTGAACCCCTGGTGTAGGATCCCTGTGGAACAGTGAGCCACTCTGCCCCGACTTCTGACCCATGGTGCTCATGTGGTTGGTCTCAGTGCCCTGCAGGCTAGGTATATGAATGTATGAAACTTCCAACCTCAGTCTTATTCCCCCTACCAAGGGAAGGTACCCAGGAATTTGAACACAGAAGCCTGGACCACGTTAGCTCAGTGCCAAGCCCCGGGAGCAGGAGCCACGGCATTCCTGTGGCTCTGTTCTGGTCAGACCCCAGTCACCCCCTCTGGACTAGACCCATCATTGGCTGTAAATGTTTTGAATATTAGCTAGCTCCCTGAATCCTTTTTGGGAAAAGATGTGGTAAGTAAATGAGTGAGTAAATAAGTAAATAAAATGGATGGGTAGGCCATGTGTACAGTTGCACGTGTAGACATTGTCACTGTATGGTCACCACATACACATGGGCTGTGTTAGACGTGGTCATTACAATGCATCTCGACACCAGGAAGCTCTCTTGGTTACTGTAGTCCAGTGCTTCTCAGCAGAATCCCGGGGTTCTAGTTAACATGTGGCTTCCTGGGCCCATCCCAGACCTCCTGACTTAAAACCTCTGTGTAGAGAGCTCACTCCTTGTAGGTCTGAGACTTGCCAGCTTTAGAACCTCTGTTTGTCCCAATTTCCCAGTTGACCCAATTGCCTTTTTCTCTCAATCCTACTGCACTGGGTACCCGAGAGTGACGGACCATGGGAACATCACTCTTTACATTGATTTGTCACTGCCTGGTTTCACGTTTTTGGCTGTGTCTCACTGAGACAGTGAGCAGCTTGAGACCAGGGGCTATGTCTCCCACTTTGGAAGCCCTCCCAGGACCTGACCTGGTGCTGGGTGTGGCGTGGGCTCAGAGTACCCTTTCCCATAGTCACGTTCACTTGAGTGTACATGTTCATGTGTGAGGAGCAGCTTGTCTGGCAGTGAACACGAGGCCAGGAGGACAATTTGGATCCTAGTTGTGGTTTTCTCAAGTGAATTAAATACAGCCAGTATGTCTTGAGCACCTGTCTTGTACAAGAACATTCCTGGCTATGGTAGAGGGTGAGGCAGGTTCATGTAGTAAGGGTGACCCACTGGGGGACCCCAGAGAAATGAATCATTCAGTCTTGAGGCTCAAGTTGGAGAGGGTGGCTTGATTCTGTTGCAGGCTGAGTGGGTCTGGGAGGTCTTTGGCTTGGAGGAGCCATTTCTACCTGGCTGCCGGCAGCCCTGCATGAGTACCCTGGCATCTGTAAAGGAGTGAATCGTGGTGGGGCTGATGGTTCCTCCAGGATCCTGAGCAGTGTTCTCTGGGGTGGGGGTGTCTGCCTGTGGCCCAGGTTCTCGGAGCCAGACCCCAGCCACACCCTGGAGGAGCGAGTGGTGCACTGGTACTTCAGCCAGCTGGACAGCAACAGCAGCAGTGACATTAACAAGCGAGAGATGAAGCCTTTCAAGCGCTACGTGAAGAAGAAAGCCAAGCCCAAGAAATGTGCCCGGCGTTTCACCGACTACTGTGACCTGAACAAGGACAAGGTCATCTCACTGCCCGAGCTGAAGGGCTGCCTGGGTGTTAGCAAAGAAGGTGAGTGCTCGCCCCTGTGCTCCTGCCCTTCCAGTGCTTGCCCCACCCGGGCACAGGGACTGAGGGCTCCCCCAGCAGATGAGATCCCAGGTACTCATTTATTCAAGTATTTACTGGGAGTGTGCTATGCTTCATGCTGGCTGCCTGACACAGAGGAGGAATTTACAGATAAGGTCCCTTTAATATCTGCCTATTCAGGAGACAGATATTAAAGTATTTGCATACATTGTGATAAGTGCTATGAGAGTGTATGAGGATAGCCCAGGCTGCAGTGACAAGTAGACCCACACGTGTATTGGCTCAACACAGAGGAATTTTTTTTTCTTGCCCATGTGATAATTCAGCATGGGTGTGTGTGTGTGTGTGTGTGTGTGTGTGTGTGTGTGTGTTTGTGTGTGTAGGGAAAGAAGTAGGAATGGGGATTGCTCCATGCACTCACTCTGAGATCCAGGCTGAGAATCACTCTGCCATCTTCATTATGTGGCTTCCAAGGTCACCCTGGGGGTCATCTCCAACCCCAGCCAGCCAGATGGAGTAAAGCATGGAGCAGTGCATGAGGGGGGGGGGGTTCTATGGGCCAGTCCTGGAAGTGACACACATTACCTCTCATATTTCACTGGCTGGAACTCAGTCACCAGACCACACCCAACAGTAAGGAAGGCTGGGCACCCAGGAAGAGGGGGAGAGCATGGATTCTGGTGAACACCTAATCGTCTCCATCACAGTGGAGCAAGCGCAGAGTATTGTAGGAGCATATGGAGGGCATCTAAATCAGCTCAGGGCAGACAGCCTTGGAAAACTTCGTGAAGGATGTGATGTCAGCAAACCATGGCCCGTGGGCCCAATCTAGTCCATGGCCTGTTTTTGTTTGGCCTGTGAGCTAAGAATGGTTTTTGTATTTTTAAAAGGATGTAGTTTTCAAAAAAGAAGAATATATGACAGAAACTGTACATGGCCCACAAAGCCTAAAATATTTACTTTCTAGTCCTTTACAGGTAAGTTTGCCAACCTGTGGTCTAAACCCATACCTGAGGAATGGTGTGGCAGAGGCAGGGTTTGAACAATGACATTGCGCTGTGTCCTGTGGGAACACAGACATCCTCACAGCCAGGAGGGCCCAGAGTGATGGGGTCACTCACCCAGGGTCACATGCCCAAGAAGATGGCCAAGAGAGAGGTCAGGGGAGGGAAGAGTGTTCTAAGCTGAGGCAAATGAGGAGGGAAGATGTAGACGTGAGGAAACAGTTTTAGAGGAACTAGATGATGTTAGTGTGATTTAGAGGAACTGCCAAATCTGAAGCTGGCAGGAGAGGGGAGGTGGCAGGAGGTGAGGTGAAAGATTTTGGACTTTATAAGGGCAGTGGAAAGCTGTTGAAGAGGTTCAGTGAAAGAAAGAATAGGATCAGTTTTGCTTATAAAAATTATTCTGGCCACAGTGTGCGAAATGGATTGGAGATGAGTAAAGCAGAGTCCCCAGGCATAGTCCAGGCAGGATATGATGGAAGCCCAAGTTCTGAAAAACACAGTGGAGGTAAAAAGAGGTAGGTGGATTTGAGATGCATAGAAAGTAAAACTGCAGGACTTGGTGGTTGAGTGGAGATAGGGATGAAGGTTGGTTTGGGCAACTGGAGGGTGGGCAGCCACTGAGATGGCAACATGGAAGGAAGAGCAGAGTAGGTGTAGGGGGATGGAGGAAGATGACGGGTATGGTTGGACATGTCAAGTTGGATGCACCCGAAAGATGAGAGAGTCTGTGGGCTGGTGAAGGCTCTGGGATGAAGGTACCGCTTTGTGTGATGCTGGCATTTGAAATGGAATGGAATAATCCTATCTGAATTCTAATTTTAAATGGGAGTTTTGGACAAGCTGAGTTTGCCTAGGGAGAAGACATAAGGGCTTCTCCTTGTTCTAACCCTTGATTGACAGTGTAAACCCAAAGGGTAGCATGGGAAGTGGCTGAGTTACCACCAGGTACCCAGTCTCAGGCTGTGCCCCCTCCATCACTGGGTTCTGGTCCTGATTCTGGGGTATGTGACCCTGGGTGAGTGACCCCATCACTCTGGGCACTCCTGTCTGATGATGCTTCTCTGTGTTCCCATAGGTCACGGTGCAATGTCATGGTTCAAACCCTGCCTCTGCCACAGACTAGCTCTTCCACTCAACCATTCTGGGTTTCAGTTTCTTCATCCGTAAAATGGGAATAACCATAGTATCTACCTTATAGGGCTATTGTGCTGATTAAATGGGACAGTGAGTGAAAGTACCTATCATAGTGCCTGAGACATTGAAAGAACTCAATAGAAGTTCAATATTACTATTCTTCTTCATAAGATTATTGCCTCTGTCAGTAGCACTTATCAGACTCTATTGCAACTTACTTTTCTGATTCTCCCTTGAAGCCAGGACTGTGTCTTCTCAATTCTAACCTCTAGCACAGTATCTGGCACCTAGGATCCATTAGATCCTTGTCAAATGATTGAATGTATAGATGAGGGGGTTGCCCCTTGTGGTGACATCACACTTTGACAAACTTGGAATCTGTGCTCATTTCTCAGCACAGGTAGAGGGCCAATATTGGAAAGAGACCACCCAGGCCTACCCCAGCGCTTCTGGGCTCAGTGGGGATGGAATCATAGAGGTCTGTAGTGACTCTGCCCTCGGTCCCCTTCCTGTGCTGGTAGCTCTGGTCTACACAGCACACTGTGGGCAAGGGGAGGCTCAGTGTGGTGATCTTGGGTCCACAGAGCTCAGGGAGGCTTCCTAGCCTTCCTCTGAAGACTTGCCAGGCACCAGGTGTCTGCTCATCCCGGCTGATGCACAGGACCTGAAGGAAGCATCCAGCTCTGCCACTTACCAGCTCTGTAATCTTTGTCAAGTTACCTAGGCTCTCTGAGCCTCAGTTTCTTCATCTGCAAAATGGAGATGATAGTATCCACCTCACAGATTTGGTGTGAAGATTTAACAAGATGGTGTGTGTGAAGAACTTAGCCCAGTACCTGGTTCATGGTGAAAGTACAAAAGAAGTTAGTAGTAGTAGAGGAACACACCCGCGGACTCAGGCGGCTTCCCTCAGTCCCTCTACTCTGGGGAGCGGCAGAGAAGCCACTTGGGTAGGTGGTTTGTAGGGAATGGAGTCCAGGCGTTGGTCATCTGGTATCATGCGGTGCCCTCTGGTGGGCTGAGAGGGGCTTGCATGCCAGATAGGGGGATGGGAGCCGGTAGGGGGAGGATATGGAATTTGGACGTGTATGTAGCTTTGGGTCTGAGGGATGGAATTTTTTGGAAATGCCTCATGAACACAGGTATTTTTACCAACCAGCTCCTCCCTGGTGAGCTGAATTTTCTGCACAGCATGAAAAGGCCAGACATTCTGAGGGCTGAGCCTCTTTCTTAACTAGTCCTTACCAGTTTATAAAGCACTTTCCTCTGGATTATTGTCACCATCCTGTGAGGCAGGCAGGCTGGAGAATGGTTCCTCCATTTAAAAAAAAATGCCAGCTCTTCCTTTGAAATGCCCGAGAATGCCGCCTACCCTGGGTTCAGGCTTTCCCTCCCCCCTGCCTTCCTTGGTGGTTAAAAGCATGGTTCTGGCAGCAGATAGCTGGGTCTGAGTTTGCTTCACCACATAAAAGTTATGCCATCTCCAAGCTTCAGTTTCATTATCATAAGATGGGGATAATCTTATCCTTTTATAATTATCATACACAGTTGCTATGAGGATTAAGTGACGTGACTTAGGGAAAGGGATCAGAGCAGTGGCCTTCATGATTGAGAGCTGGTTACCACTGCTGTACATGTACACTCCGAGTCTCGGTATGGTGGGCAGGCCGGCGGTCGGCCCTTTTCATGTGTGTAGATCTTTCCGCTCACCACTGAGAGAGGCAGCTGCTGATGGAGCAGGTGAAGGATGGAATTTGGAGCCAGGCACCCTGGCTCTGCCACTTCCCACCTGCCTTCCTTGCGCCTGTCACTGTCTTTCCCAGTTTGTTTCCTCATCCATAAAATTGGGTATACCAATATCTACCCTGTGCCGCACCACCACCTTGTGTTCTGTCTCTCTTTCTCAGGTCTTAAGGGATGTTAGCATAACTGGGGGGACGTTGAGCTGTGGGTTCACGTGACCAATGGGTGGGTGTGGATTCCCGCGGCACTTTCTATTCCTTGAAGCCCTTTCTCCACCTCCACGAATTCAGCCAATCCTCAAAGCAATCCTGTGAGAGAGGCAGAGCAGAAGCAGCACAGCTGTGGTCCTGATTCCTGTTCTATAGACCAACCCAGAGGGGTTCAGGGGCTTGCACAAAGTCACACAGCCTCCAGGGGTCATGCGGAGCTGGCCTAGCTCTTGGTGTGCTTGCCTCTCAGCTCCCCGCTTCTCGTTTAGGAGACCTGGGCCCTGCAGAAGCTTCCAAAATTGATCAGCACGCTGTAGGGCAGAGTGTGTTAGCAGAACAAGCCCTGGACCTTGGTTAAGTCACTCAACTGCTCTGAGCCTTGGTTTCCAGATTTCTTAAGTGAAGGGGCTGGACCAGATGATTGCTAAAATTCCTTCCACCTCCGCCATTCTGTGACTTGGAGAAGCAGGACCCACGAAGGTTATGCAAATTCCATCAGCCCTTCTCAGCTAATAGCTGAGGGGATTCCAAAGAGGCACCCTGGGGGCCGGCCCCATGGCATAGCGGTTAAGTGCTTGTGCTCCACTGCTGGTGGCCCGGGTTCGGATCCCGGGCGCGCACCAACGCACCACTTGTCAAGCCATGCTGTGGCGGCGTCCCATATAAAGTAGAGGAACACGGGCATGGATGTTAGCCCAGGGCCAGTCTTTCTCAGCAAAAAAGAGGAGGATTGACATGGATGTTAGCTCAGGGCTGGTCTTCCTCACACACAAAAAACCAAAAAACAAAAAGGCACCCTGGTGGGGACCTGGCCTTATTGAAAACGGACTTCGCTTAAAGGTGTTGGCCAGCAATGGGTTCACCCAAGCAGAACAGGGCCACTGACGCACACAGACCAGGAAGCATGGCCACACAACCTCTGGCTCTTTCCCAAGCCCACTCTTCATTCTGGGGGTTAGAAAGGATAGGGACCCAGGTATAGAAGAAGCTCTCCCAGTTCTCTGGGTCAAGGCCACTCGAGTGTCAAATGTTCCTATTTGTTGCAGGTGGCAGTCTTGGCAGCGTCCCCCCGGGGAAAACAGTCACAAACCCATTCAGTACGTTCCCTGCTTTCTGGGGTCCCCTTGATGGGTCCCCTAATGCAGCTTTGGTAGTGCAGCAGGAGTGAGGGATTGGCCAAGATACTTGGGATCCCATTTTTCAATTTTTTTGCTAAGGACACAAGAGAAAGATTGGTTAGTGCTACAAGGATCCTGCCATCCTCACCTATAAACAAGCACCTGCCACTTCCGCCCCAGCCCCAGGGAGAAAGGCTGGCATCGAGGAATATGGTTTGTACAGAGTGCACACCCCTGACTATGCTTACGAGGCAAAGCCTAGCTCTCTCTGGAATGCCAAACTTGTTTCAGTTGCTATTGTGATGGCTCGTGGTGGCAAAGGATGGGCTGGTAAAACATGGGCCTATCTGCAATTCTAGGCTACCTGTGTCCCACCCAGTCCCGTATCTAACAGCAGGTGGAAAAGGCTGCTCTTGTGAGGAAATTGATACATGTAGTTGGATTTCTCATAAACCCAACTCTAACTTCCTCTTGCTTATCCCTCCTCTTCTCAGTAGGACGCCTCATCTAAGGAGCAGAAAAGCAAAGGGCAGGTGGAGAGACCAGGGAGGCAAGATGGATCACCAGACACCTAACCCTTGACGTTGCCCACGGCCCAGCCACATCCCATGTAACATAAGTGGTGCCTACCATGTTTGCACTTTTAATAACTCGCATTTGTGTGTTTTCTTTTTGGTTTCATTTTAAAACACCATTATCTAATACCACAGTGGGAAAAGGAAAGGGAAGAAAGACTGGTTATTCTCTCTCTTATTGTAAGTTTTTGGATCTGCTACTGACAACTTTTAGGTTTTTTGGGGGGGAGGGTGTTGTTGGGACTGAGAAGAAAGAGATTTATATACTGTATATAAATATATATGTAAATTGTATAGTTCTTTTGTACAGGCGTTGGCATTGCTGTTTGTTAATTCCCCTCCCTCTCCCTGCTGGGGGTTGTGGGGGTTCTGGGCACACAGCCCAGCTTTCTAGAACCCAGGACTCTGTCCCCAGCCCACCTGGATTCCGTTTGGAGACTGACCCCTGTGTGCGTATAGATGAGAGCCCTGTGATTATATTGCAGACTCCATCTGTTCTTTTCTGGTGAGAGGAGGGAACCGCCTCATGCCATAGCTGTCAAGGTTGGCAAGTCACTTGGCGGTTGGCCTTCTTAAGGGAGATTGGGTTGGGGAAGAGATGAGAGTTGCCCCTGGAGGGAGGGCAATAGCCAGCATGGACACCAGTTCTCCCATGCCTGTGTGTTCCTGCTATCCAGACCCCCAGGTGGCCCAGAACCTCTGGCACCAGCATCCCAGTGACCCACTGAGCACATTATCCTCAGAAGATTTACATTAGGTCAGTTGAAACATTTTCACCCATGTTTAGCATCGACTCTGTGTAAAGAATGAGAGGGGAGGCAAAGAAGAAAAAGACACTCAGTGGGGCGCTTTATTTAGCAGATGTTTAATATTTAAGCAGTGGAGGGAAGAGGACAGAAAGCCTGCACTGGTGAGGGCGGTGCCAGTAGGAAGCCTTCTCTTCCTGCAAACCCACAAATGAGGCTTCCGGAGACAGCTCTCTCAGCACAGCCTGGGCAGGGGGGGTTTCACCTCCATTTGCCTGTGTCTCGCCCTGCCGTCCTCAGTGGTCAGCACGAGCCTGAGGGAGGAGCTGGGTTGATCACCTTGTTGGTAACTAAATGGTTTTATTTTTTTTAACCCAATACTGAGGTTCTTCCTGTTCCCTCAGATGTTCTTAAGGGCTTCCAGGCTTGCGGCCAATCCCAGAAGCAAAACTGCTCTTGGACCTCCCACTTCTGCCTCCCCTAGAAGTGCAGGGATAATAACCAGCTCTGGGGAGATCCAGGCTGAGCTTTTCACGGTTTTACTGGGGTTCCAGTGTGGGCAGCCCAGCCTTTGGGTCAGACACGCGGCTTCCTCTGCCCAGGTGACCATGCGCCTTCAGACAGCCTTCAGACAGACAGCAACAAGTGACACTTAGCGCCTCTTCCCGTGATCAGCCGTGGGACAGCGAGGGAGGGCGGGGAACCCCGGACTGGTGTCCTTATCAGATTGCTCTTGGAAATGTGACCTTTACTCGTATCCTGTCCCAGAATTCCCATAAGTGCATCCACTTTGGCAGACTGTGTATCCCGTTTCGGGTCTGGGAGGCATTGGCTCACACAAGGCCCTGCTCGGGGGAGTACCCCAGTGCGGAGGAGCCTGGCCTTCTCAGGGCATGGTCTGAAGGTTCTTGCTCTCCTGGTGAAAGTCCTAGAGGTTGTTTCAGGGTGACTGGTGGCCCCATCCCAACATGGTAAGATGGAAAAGGAGCCCTCACCCATTAGCCTAGACCAGAAAACTCAGCACACTGGAGCTGGATGGACCTTCCAGGAGACCCCAGCCCCTTCTCTGGCCTGGAGTAAGCATGTAAACACACAGAAGGCACCTCCTTGTAGAAATTCAGAATCTCCCCCAGATGTCTTCTCTATCACGTATGTGTAGGCTGTGTTGTGTGGTTTTCCTTTGTGAGGAGGGAAAGAGACTATTTGTAGCTTGTTTTATAAAAAATAAAAATGAATAAACCTTGGTGGCTGTTGCCTCTTTCTTTGGGTGGCTTCCTCTGATGGAAAGGCTTCATTTCCTAAAAGGAAGTGTTTTCCCTGGCCTAGGTGCCCTTCACTCTGATTCTGGGAAGTCCAAGTTGCTGGACCAGAAGGGAACCCAGAAGTGGCCATGAGGTGGCACCATGCTTTGCTGTGAGGACATTGATGGGTCCCGTTGGTCCTCGCCTACAATGTTTGAGCCCTCTTTGTACTTCTCCCTCTTCTCTCCACCCATACAGCTGCCCCTCCACCCCCAAACCATCATTGGAATGTAGGGAATGTTGCTGGCAGCGCTTTGGGAGCAGGGCCGGGGGGAAGCCCATTCCATGGCCTCAGTCTGGTGGGAGTGGGGACTTTGGCTATAATCCACATCACCAGACCCTAGGCTGGGATGCAGCTGTAGAGAAGAGGCCAACCCCAATGGGGTTCATGCTATATGTGCCCCAGTTTTGTAGGGTACACATTTAGGTCGAGGCTGCTGGTCTGGTTCAAAGAGCTGGAGGACTTCAGCTGGGGACTGGTGGCAGAGATGGGGGCTGTAGATTTTTCCAGTGTTACTAGCATCTTTTCCTTTTGCCCCCTCTCTCCACACACAGCTGCCCCTGGAAATGGCCTCCTTGGCACCCTCTGAGAACCTCCTCCTGATTCCTTTTGCCACACTCTGCCTCCTTGTCCTTTGTAGGTAAACAGAAGATCATCCTCTTGAAAAGTTCTCCCCCAGCCCTTTCCCCAGCAGAGCTTTCCTGGGAAAGGGTCTAAGCCCTTGAATGTGGTCACACAGGTCCCTCCTCCTCTAGGGCTGACACTGTGTCCATGGTGTCTACAGGCCCTGTCATATTTAATACCACAGCCCAGTGAGACAAGTGTCATTGTCCCCATTTCACGAGTGTGGGTTCAGTCTCAGGAGTTCACTGACTCACTGGGTACTACCCAGCTGGAAACAGCAGAGCCAGGAGTGACCCTCAGATTTTCTGAGTGCAGGCTGGGAGCTCCGCCCACTCCCGGCTGCCTTCCTTGAGGGGCTAGAACGGCAACCTTCTCTTCCTGTCCAGGTCAGACCCAGGGTGGTTGCATTCAGCTGAGAGTGCATTTTCTTCTCTGAGCAATTTAGGGTCTGATTAAAAGTCACTAATTTGCAGAGGCCTATCATAGGCTTCCAGGATTTGGGGAAGAGAAATAAGGGAGGCATTTGCCCACGTAGAACCTCATCGGGAGACTTGGGGTTGACTTAGCCTCCAGTAGAGAGAGCAGCTTGGTGTGGGAAGGGGGCAGGTCTGGGCTCACATTTGACTGCAGGGCCATCCTACAGCCCCATTCTGCCGTCCTTTGCTTTCTTCAAGGACAAGAGAACCATTACCAGTAGCAGTCAAGAAAAAGTGAAAAATCCAGCCTGTCTCTTCCTTCACCGAGAGTCTCCTGAGTCATGCTTAGCCTCTGTAGGGAGAGGAAGACTGTGGATATTTTTAGTTGGTATGTTGAAAGATGACCAGGGCCAGGGATCTTGTTAGGGTCCTATGATGCCATCAAAGGAGGGGCCTCTAGGCTGGTACTCACCGCTGGTGCCCAAGGGGATCTGGGTGGATGGGAAGCTGGCAGCACCAATCCCCTTGTAGAAAAAACCCAGAGATAGCCAGGCTGGTCATCTGGCCACTTACTGCCAAGTTACTGAATGACCCACAAGGACATAGGTGTGCTGACCAAGGAGGCTGACCTTCCCAGGCACCCTAATCTTCTGGTCTGTGGCATTTGGCTTTTTTCCATTGCACAGGTGGGGAGAGGCAAAACTTGACCTTTTTCATGCAGTGCCACTAAATCAAGCCCTCAACCCTAGGGCCTGGATCACTACTCCCCTTTGTGTGACTTTCATGAATTGATATGGGGAAGGTCATGACTGTGGTTGTATGGCTGCCTACTAAATGCCTATGCTAGGTACGGGACACAGGTATCTCTTGTCAGCTCTAGGCAAGCACTCTGGCCAATTCTTTCTACTCTTCTGTGTCCCCCAGCCAACACCTCATCAATGTAGCTTCAGCCCTCCCCTGTCTGCACCGCCTCTTTTTCCTATAACAAGGTGTCCTCTTTGACAAGGTGAAGGTCCCTTCACCTGATGTCTTCCTAGCCAAAGCTTTGACTCTAGCTAATGGTCCACGATCCTGAATGTGGTACCTTCAGACCAGGGCAACGCTGATCATTCACACACTTGATGGTGGAAGGGCACTGAATACTTGGATGTGGTCTCCCCACAAGATGATGGGCACATTGCTAAAGTATTCGTGAGAATCAGTCAGGAGAGACCTACACTCCCCCAATCAGAGTGGCTTAAATCACAAAGGTGCTCTCACTCCTACAACATAGCCACCATATATCAGCCGGGGGCGCTTCTCTTCATTGTTCACTCAGGGACCCAGGCTGAGGGAGGCTCCATCCTCTGTGACTGTGGAGGCCAAAAAAAAAAAAAAAAAGGGGGAACATGGTAAATTACACCCTGGTTCTTAAGGCTTCCATTGGGAAGTGACATCTGTCACTTTGCTCACATTCAATGACTAAAGCAAATCACATGGTCTCACCTAACTCAAAGGCAGCTGGGAAGTGCCCAGAAGTAGAATCAGAAATACTTGGTGAATAACTCTGGTGACTATCACAATGTAGATTATCTCTGTGTTTTCTTTTCTATACTAATTAAAAATCCACGATTTTTACATTGTCCAAGAGCCAAAAGACTTGCTTTTCATAGTTTAAATGGTGCATTTTGTGTACATTGCTTCTGACAGATCTATCACATTTATGACAATGACCATTTTCCCCAGTAAAGCAGAAGGTGAAAGCACTTTACCTCCTGTGAGTTCCCAGCTTCCCACCTGGAAGCTACATCTCAGGTAACTGAGGTCCCCTGGTGCTTGAGAACTTGGAGAGGGGAGGGGAGTCCCAGGTAACTTTGGGTGAAAACAGTTGGTTGAGGAATCTCAGTGCACTCAGGTACAAATGTGAAACTTCTCTGCAAACACTGCTTTTGGCTGTGCTCTGCTGCATCTTCCTTCCACTGTGTAGTAGGTCCCTTATGACAACTTGGGTGGTTCCCATAACTTCCTGGTTACTTCACTTCTTTACAAGCTCAGTTCAGTCCAATTACAAAACTTCAATCTCCAGCTTGATTTAGATCCTCCTCCCTTCCTGCCCTGGCGCCATCTTGAGCTGGCATCCTGACTGCTCGGAGGAGAGCAGGGGACTATGGTCAGGCTCTGAGGCAGTTCTTCCTCAACTTTATCATGACTCAGCTCCTCTGAGGTGATAGGGTGGGGAGGAGGTCTCCTCACAGACAACAGTTGTAGCCCTCTCTGTTCATTGTGGCAGCTTCTCAGACTAGCGCTGGCTTGCCCAATGCGTGGTAGGTGCCCAAATGCAGGCTCTCGTGTGGGGCCCATGTCGGGTCCTAGGGCTGGCCTCCCCACTGCACAGGGCCTTTACGTGGGAAGTCCCGCTCTGCCTTGACCCCTTCCACACTTCCCCACACCAATATACCCCACATCCACTTTGTTCTAAGGACCCTGCCTTTCATTTTGTACCTGTAATATGGTTCACACTTGACTCCCTTCTAGGCTGTCCTTCACCCATGGGAAACTCACACATCTGTGCCATACCAAATGGCGAGGTGCATGTTGATCCTCAATGCCTCTTCTCTTGGCTCTGCATCTCTCTCCCTTCTCTCCTCCCTTGCTTCACTAGGTAGAGCAGGCTGATCTGCAAGTACGCTACCTTGCAGATGTCCCACTGGGAAATGAGATGGCAGGCCTGCAGCTGGCCTAAATCCCTAGGAGCAATTCTCTCAGAGGCTCCTGCTTTTTCAGCTTCAAGGAGGAGGAGAGGAAGCAATCCAGTGATTCTTGGCTCTCTCTCTCCTCTCTCTTCCCCAGCCTTCTTTTATAGATTGGAATGGGGAGGGGTGGCTGGTTGCAGAGCTATTTCAAGTATCCTACTATCTTTGGGAGGGGGTCAAGCTTCAACTGTTATTCTTTAGGCTATGGGATACCTAGCATCTCTTTTTTCTTAGTTTTGGTCCCTAATCACCAAGTCTGGGGAAATAGAAAATATCCCCTCTCAAAGTCCTGTTATGGTGGGTTTAGTGATAGATGCAGGAGAAATTGATCCTGGAAGGAATCCCCCCCACCCATCATGGAGGATGAAGGAGCCCCACTGTGTCCTGGGCACACAGCAGCTCCAACCCCAGGCCCAGGAACCATCAGGTTCCTGCCATCAGAACTGTAATGGGCCTGCTGCCCTAGACAACTCTGTCCTGGGGCCCCAGACTTCTGTCTACCCCAGGGCCAGGTAGGACCCCTGGGACCCACTCGTCTCCACTCCTCACACGGGCCTCCGTGCTGTATAAATACATCTTCTCAATTCCCATGAGTGACCTATTTCCTTTACTCTTTAACCCCTTGCAATGCTGGTGATGGAAGGAGTTGAGTCTTTTTAAGGGGAGTGGTTTTAGAGATGTCACATGTAGCTGCAAATGGAAACCCCAATCTTTTCACTTCTCCCATCCTCCCTACTGCCCAGTGTTTAACAATTCTTTCCTACGGGCATACCTCCTCCCTGTTAAAGATGCGAACTCTGCTTTTTGAAGGGTCACTCTTGAGACCTAGGTAAAGCTATGCTGGGCTGAGCTGATTCCAGAAAGTTTTATCTGATCCCCTTGAACATAGGTCCATTCAAAATCCTTGATTTTGTGGGATAGGCCTGGTGGAGACTAGGACCCTGCAAAGCCCAGAGACCAGAGCAGGACTACTGGCTTGGGGCAGGAGGGTCAGGAGAGCTTTGCAGCATTCTTCTTGTGGAGTGGGGTGGGGAGTCAGCAGGAGATGGTCAGGAGGACCTCTGGGCAGCAGCAAGGGCACAGCAGAGGTGAGAGTAGGGGGTCTGTGTGGACCTAGCCACTTGGTGGTGTTAGTTTCCCACATGTTTCAGAAAGAGTACTGGATTTAGAAGATCAGCTTCTTATCCTGGTTCAGCTGTTGAACTAACTTTAGCTTTGGGTAACTTTACCTTTCACAGACATAGATTCTTTCTCTCCAGGCTCTTTGCTCTACTGCACACAGGTAAGCAGATCTTGCATTGAAGGAGGTTTGTGTGTTTCAGGGGAGGGAGACACACAGAGAGGGAACGGGGTCCAGGCATGAGTCAACAGAGGTCAACAGAGTGAAGAGGGGCCAGTACAGAACAGGGAGATGCAGCAAATACAGCTTTAGGCAGTGGGACAGGTATGAGAAAGCCTCCTTGGAGGGGATCCACATCATGGGGCTGTGATTAGCAGTAAAGGAAGAAAAAAATGAGATGAGATGCGTATGTTTTAGAGAGGAAATAAGATAAAGAGATGTGCAGGGGAAGGGAGAAGAAAGACAAGAAGTAATCAAAGACATGGCCAAGAGCCCTGAGAAAGGGTCATTTCTGATGGAGAAAAGTCATAATGGGCTGGCTCCAGGGGAAATAACATGGCTGGAGGAGGGGGAGGGTGGGCAGAAGAATGAAAGACATGGGGGGGGGGCTGCTGGGAGGAATGAGACACCTCAAACTGGAAAAACAAACTAGAAATAGGCTGAGGTGTCTCTGCTAGGCTGTTGGTGGTTGAGGTTTTCATATTTGTGACTAGAAAGATTTGCAGGACAGCGTGTGTGGGCTATTTTCAGTTCAGAAGAGACACTCAGGAGAATGGCGACTGCACTTGAAGCCAGCTGCTGAGACTGTCCCAGTCTCAGTCTCCAGCCCAGGTCTCTGCTGAGTCTAGACTCCTGGAAACTTCCGCTTGGGTCTTCCACAAGCCCTGAAAAACTCAATATGCCTAAAACTGGACACGCCATCTCCACCCACCTTTCATCAGTGCTGGGCACACCAGCCAGGCACTCCCCCCAGCCTGGAAGCCTGGAGCCCTCCTTGCCTCCTCCTTCCAACGTCCTTCCCTTCCTGTCCATCCAGTCAGTCACCATGTCACTAAATTCCCCCTCTAATTCTCTCTCCCCTGTGCCCTCGTCTCCATGCCTGCTGCCACCATTCCATCTGCTTCCTACAATAGTCCATAGTTGTAAATGTCCTCCACTCTCCACTCCATCCACTCTCTGCCTCAACCATCTTCCACAATGCAGACAGCTCAGCCCAAGCTAACTTAAAGGCAAATCAGATCATGTTACTCTCCTGCTTAAAATCCCTCAGTGGGGGGACACTGGATTGTATCCCCCCAATTTCATATGTTGAAGCCCTAACTCCCAGTGTGACTGTATTTGGAGATGGGCCCTTTAAAGAGGTAATTAAGGTTAAATGAGGTCATAAGGGTGGGGCCCTGATCCACTAGAACTGGTATCCTTATAAGAAGAGGAAGAGACAACAGAAATCTCTCTTTGTGCACAGAGAGGAGGCCATTTGAGGACACAGTGAAAAGGTGGCCATCTGCAAGCCAGGAAGAGAGGCCAAACCAGAAACCAGCCCTAACGGCACC
This sequence comes from Diceros bicornis minor, assembly GCF_020826845.1. Classification (NCBI taxonomy): domain Eukaryota; kingdom Metazoa; phylum Chordata; class Mammalia; order Perissodactyla; family Rhinocerotidae; genus Diceros; species Diceros bicornis. The sequence continues at coordinate 18,438,423 of NC_080763.1, forward strand.
TTGATCTTCAACTTCCAGCCTCCAGAACTGCGAGAAAATAAATTTCTGTTGTTTAAGCCACCCAGTCTGTGTTATTATGGCAGCCTGAGCAGACTAATAAAATAGCTTTTGGGATAAATACAGTTGCCTTGGTTTATTTAGCCTACAAAGCTGAACTTCTTGATCTGGTCCTGATCTTCAACCGTTCCTCCCACACACACTTTCCTGCAAAATATACACATCTTGTTGTGATATTGACACGCTGTCCTGATGTACATCAGTTAAACCCTGCTATTTGCACATTCAGTACACTCTTCAAGTCATATAAATCACACCACTCTGTGCCACATGCTCTTTAGTGCCTTCACATTTCATGGTTCCTCCTGGAACAACAATATCAATAATCACAAATCTACTAGGGAGTGTGATGCATAAATTACATCAGTTATATATTTTAGTCCCCCCAAAACTCTAAAGTAGATAATATTACCTTAATTATGTAATTGAGTGAAAAATACAAGACTTTAGGACCTTAGGTGACAAGTCAAGATCACTCTACGAGTAATATGAGAGCAGGACTTGAACCTAGGTCTCCACAAATTAAGCTACCTCTGCTCTCAATCATGTCATCATACAGCATTGCTAAACCACCTGGAATATATGCGCGCTACCTGCCTTCCTCGTAGAGCTAATCCTGCCTGGTCCTTCAAAACTTGGCTCAAACATTGCTTGTCCCCATCTGACTCTCACACGCTTTCTCCTGAATTCTCCCAAACCACCCTGTTCTTACCTCAGTTACAGCCCTGCACTTTCAGGAGGAATGTGGTGAAAACTGGAGTCTATTTTAGGGACTTTTCTTAATTTATTGTTGAGGGAACAGTCAACTAAAATCTTTGAGTTGGTGAAAAGATTTTCCTTTTGTTTGATTTTTTTTAAAGGAACCAAGATTAAAACAAACAAACCACTCGGGCCGGCCCCATGGCTTAGCGGTTAAGTGTGTGCGCTCCGCTACTGGCGGCCAGGGTTTGGATCCCGGGTGCGCACCAACGCACCTCTTGTCCGCCATGCAGAGACCGCGTCCCACATACAGCAACTAGAAGGATGTGCAACTATGACATACAACTATCTACCGGGGCTTTGGGGGAAAAAAAAAGGAGGAGGATTTGCAATAGATGTTAGCTCAGAGCCGGTCTTCCTCAGCAAAAAGAGGAGGATTAGCATGGATGTTAGCTCAGGGCTGATCTTCTTCACAAAAAAAAAAAAAAAACCCCACAATAACAATAATTATTCTTCTGGCTAATGTTTCAAACTCTACCCAAGCATAACTTCCTTTTAGAAAGACTCCCCAACTTCTTTGTTCATGATATGCTGCCTTAAAATCTAATGCTGCTGCTTCAGGCTCTAACAGCTTGCCCATATGTCCATCCTAGCATGTATCCCTACCCATATTATAATCGTTAATTCTCACGTCTGTTCCTTCTACTAGGCTGGAGCCACCACCTTAAGATTAGAATACCTTGCAAACTTGAATGAGGGCAGTGATAGTAAAACATTTAAAGGATGTATGAGATATACTGAGATGTTTATATGGAAAGAATTATGCGATTAGCACATTTAAAGACAAAATTGGATATACAAGTAGAAAGACGCTGGAGCTGTGTTTACAGGGCAGTATTGACATCTGCATGTTTGAGCGTTCAAGGAGATGTATATGACTTGAGAAAGCGGTGGTAGAACATAATGGTTGGAACGGGGGATCTCACGCTTGAGCGTGCATCAGATTTGCTTGGAGGGCTTGTCAAACACAGCTTGCTGGGACCTATCTCCAGTGGTCTGGAGTCTGGGGTGGGGTCTGAGCATTTGCACTTCTAATAATTCCCAGGTGATGCGATATTGCTCATCTGAGGACTATACTTCAAGAATCGTTGGTTTACAGTTTGGCTTCTAGTTCAGATTAATCCAAGTATACATTCTGGTTTTGCTAAGAAGTAGTTGTGTGATTCTGGCCAAACCACTTGCCCACTCTGAATCTCAGTTTCTTCATCTGTAAAATGGGGATATGACCCCTTCACAGGATGGCCATGGTGCTTCAGTGAAGTCATGAGGGTAGAGCACTCAGCAGAGTGTCCGGTACAAAGCTGGGCTCACTGTTCGTCCTCCTTTTCCTTTGCTTCATCAATGAACTTTAGTGCTGGGAGGAGCCCAGAAAGTCAATGCTGTAATGTTTATATATGAAAATTTCAAAACCTCAATAAGTTAAGTGGCCTTGCCCAGATCAGACACCTAGCTTGTGGTAGAGCCAGAATTAGAATCCACTTGTTTCAATCCTTAATTTAGTATTCTTGATAACACTTGATTTGATACCTCTAAAGAAGGATCTGACATATGTGAATGGAAAAGTCCATTAAATGTGGAAGAAAGAGAGTGTCTACTGTGATGTTGATTATTGCATCGTCAGCATCTAAAAAATGAGATGTTTAGGGAAAGAGATAATGAAATAAACTTGCCAAGACAGTGAAATGAGTTGGCGATAGCATGACAAGATACACATGCCTCTGCAAAAAGTTGTAATGAGGACATATTATGGGGAGATAACTCTTTGAGGAGAAGCTAAACTTAGTATCCCTTAGTGAAGGGAAGACTTAGTATCAGTAGCAAAAGCCATGTGGAATAGCAAGCCAGGAGGGACAGTGGAGAAAGCACCGACCATGGGAGTCCCCATCTGGCTTTGTTATGAACTAGCTGTGTGTCCTTGAGCAGTTAGCTTCACCTCTCTGGGCCTCCTCAGTGTCTTCACCTGTGAATGCTTACTGTATGTCAGGAACTCCGCGAAGTCTGTTATCTCATGAAATCATTGCAACAACTCTACATGGTATGCCAGGAATTATTCTGCCTGACTCCCCAGATGTTGTCTTCCCCCTTCTCCACCTGCTGTCTGCTCTGCCATGGGTGGCTGACTTGTATGAACTACATCAGTGGAGCTCCTGTGCCCTCTGGGTAACAGGAGTCCCAACAGGAGATGGGAGGTTGGGGGGGCGTTAATTCCCTGGTTCTTCCCCTGAGGTTGCCTTGGGCTGGTTGTGTTTTTTAACTGAAATTGCTCCTCTCAAAGAGGCTTATTTACATGACTCTCTCTCCTCAATTCCAAAACCCTCTCCTCCTCTGCAACTTGGGCCAAGAGGTGATAACAGCTTCATTACTGCTAGCACTGGATTTCCAACACTCTGTCCACACCTTTGGATTATCCCAATTTGAATGTACAATTTGTTTCTATTGGGATTCTGACTGATACAGAACTGATGCTGGAAGTGGTCCCAGGAAACAAACTCGTAAAATGGGACTCTGGGTTTGGGTAGGTCATGTATTTGTGCAGCCGAAGAATAACTTCCTTGATGAGGGCAAGTGGGACACAGGTAGTTCATGGTAGATGGTGGCATCGTGATTACCCAAATTATCACTGAAGGTGGCACAGAATAAAGCAGAGGGCAAGGTGTTGGGAGATCAAGTGGTTCTAGTGCTTAGAACAGTGATTATAAAAATTGTGGAGCCACCTGATTCTTTGTATGGCCTCAGAGATCACACACGGGGAAAAAGACAAATTAAAAGTTGTGAATATGCACATGGACAACTAGAAGTCCTTCCAGGAAACTTTAAAGGAGTCCCTCTCTCCTGTAGCCACTGTGAGGATATGGACCAAACCCAAGATGCAGCATCAATTAAATGCTCAACACCATCAGGTCTCTTAAGGACACAGATGGGGAAGTAATGAAACTAAGTGACATGCAACTTGAACTACTCATGTAGAACCAGGTGCCTTACCCAAGAATATAAAAGTGGACTTACAAAGCAGCATTCTATTGTAAAATGAAAGTGATAGATATGGAATCCAGGCTAGTCAGGTCAAGAAGGCATCAGTAAGCTGCAAAAACAGGTGGCTTTAGATGCCCATGGTAACTGTACCTACAGCTTTGCTGCCTCTCCTTCAACCACACTATGGCTTCACGGATAATTTCCTGTGACAGTTAATCAATGAGGAAAAAGCATGAACCTAACACAGAGATGGATCTGCACACTGTGCCAGCACCAACCAGAAGTGGACAGCGCCATGCTACAGCTCCACTGGGGTGGCCTTCAAAGACTGGATGGAAATCCTCCCGGGGGAAGGACTTCAGAAAGTACCTCTGATTGTCCACTTTGGCCTGAATTATGGTTATACATTGAATCATGCGCAGTGGATAAAGAGTGACTGGCTCATTGAGGCTTTGAAAGGAAGCTACTTGGTGACAAGGAAGTTTGGGCAGGATATGTATGTGTGGACTTCATGAATGAAGCCCACGGTGTGAAGATATTAGTGTCCTACATAAATGCGTACCTGACAGCAATCATGATGGTGGAGGTTTTCAATAATCAGATGATGACTCATGCTGTAGATATTAGTTGGCTTCTTTCTCAATCTGCTCTGATGATTATTCAATGGATCCAAGTATTGAAGGGTCCTGGTAACAGGGATGGAGGCTGTGCTTGAGCTCAATAATATGGGTCCCCACATCTGGCTCATCTGGCTTCTGCCACTGGTGAGTGGACAATCTGCTAACAGCAGAGGCAACTGATGAGTCTTTAATATGGTACTTCCTCCCAGGAAGATCAGCTATCATTTGGTATTAGGTTGATTACACTGGATGATTTCCATCATGGAGAAGGTAGCAGTTATTCTTCACACAGGATGGACACAAATTCAGGGTGTGGATTTGACCATAGTGTTTCTGCTAACATCTCCATGCATGGACTTCAGAGTGCCTTACCCATTGCCATGGTATCTTTTATAGCATGGCCTCTGATCAGAGGCACTAGTCTTAGCACATTTCCTATCACTCAAAGACTGCTGGTTTGAGATAATATTGGAATGACCTGTTGTAGTCCCAATTACAGCACCAGTTAGGAGATAAAACCTTGTGAGGTTGGGATGCTATCCTATTGAATGTAGTGTATGCTTTAAATTGGGACCAGTACATAGTACTACCTGCCCCTAGACAGGATGCATAGGTCTGGGGACCAAGGGATGGAGATGGGGTGATCCCTCTCATTATTATTCCTGATAATCTTCTTGAAGAATTTTGCTTTCTGTCCCTACAACCTTGAACTTAGTATGTTTGGAGGTCCTAATGCCTAAGGGAGAAATGTTTCCACTAGGGAGCAGTTATGGTTCTGATGACTTGGAAGCTGAGCCTGACTTCTAGCCATTTTGAGTTCTTTGTGCCAACAAAGCAACAGACAGAGAAGGAGATCTCTGAACTGGGTGGGGTGATTATCCTAACTAATGAGGGGGAATTGAGTTCCTGCTACACAATGAGAGTAAGGAGGACTGTGTTTGGAACCTGGGGAGTCATTGGGGGTGCCTTTTCATACTCCCTTGCCTGAAAGTACTGATCAATGAAAAACTGGAGCAACACATCAAGAATTCCAATTTTGTGGGAATTTCGGTCACCCCACCACTTGCAGAATCTCATCAAGCTGAGGTGCTGGCTGAGAGTAATGGGACATGGAATGGTTGGTAAAAGATGACAGCATGACATAGTAGAAGGTGCATGTTTGGAGACTACCATTTACTAGTAGTAGTGGCACTGTAGTAAGCCTCACTGTGTAAGACGGTCATAATATTTTAGAGTGATCAATCATCCCAGATTCCCAGGACTGAGGGGTTTCTTGGGACATGGGAATTTCAGTGCTAAAACCAGGAAAGTCCTGGTGAAGCCAAGACAAGTCATCCTATTTATGCTCCTCACTTTTTTCATCAATGCTATGAAAGTAAACAATGCTTGTCTTACATACCCCACAGGTGCATGTGAAAATAATGAGTGGTTACTTTGAAATCTGATAGATGTAGGTAGTTAAGTCCAGCTCTGCCACTTACTTGTGGGATGACCTTGGACAGACTATGTAGCTTCTCCCAAGGCGTCACCTCCTCCTGCAAGCCCACAGGTATTTCTGTCCACCATGACCCACCTTACTTATTAGCATGGAAGACTCTATATGGCCTGTTGCCTCTTCCTGTGTCACTCTTTCTTTGATACCAAACATTTCTGCCTGACTTGTCCACTGTGCCAAGGGGCTTGCCTGACTTGAGGGTCCTGGTGCCTATTGGCCATCCCTCCAAGTCTTAACCTCCGTGCCCCATGCAGGCCCAAGGGCTAGAGGCCTGCTCTTATGACAGATGCAAGACTGTGAAGAGCTTTTCTCCACTTCCGTGGAGCCTGCCTGGCCCAATATATAGAGGGATGGCATGTTGATGTGGTGGCCTGAGGCCATCCATCTACCCCCCTGGGACACTTCCAGGCCTCTCGAACATTTCAGACTCTGATGGCACAAGTCTGATGATAAGGGATTTCACCACAAACCATCATTGTGAAGTGAAAGGAACATTCCCAGGGTCTCCTAGGTACAGGGCACTATGGTGGTTGCCTTGCAAAATGCTTCATTTAACCTTTGCAAATTCAAACTGTATATTGGAATTGGAGAAACTGAGGCTCAGGGAGGTTAAAGTGACTTGTTTAAAATCCCACAAAAGCCAGCTGGGTAGCGCAAGTGGTTAAGCGCGTGTGCTCTGCTGCGGCGGCCCGGGGTTCGCAGATTCTGGTCCGGGCATGCACCGACGCACCACTTGTCAAGCCATACTGTGGCGGCGTCCCATTTAAAGTAGAGGAAGATGGGCATGGATGTTAGCCCAGGGCCAGTCTTCCTCAGCAAAAAAAAAAAGAGGAGAATTGGCAGCTGTTAGCTCAGGGCCAATCATCCTTACAAAAAAATAAAAAATAAAAAATAAAATCCCACAAAAGGTAAAAATGGTAGAACTGGGATTCAAACCCCACAGAATACTGGAGGTTAGCACCAACATGTGAAAGGCCAAAATGCTGAACTGAAGTCCATTCAGCTGCCCCTAGAGGAAGCTCCTTCCTCAGTGAGGATGGAGACAAAGGGGAGGAGAGGAGACCGAAGGAGGATGAGAGGACCAGTGGCTGGCTGACTTCTGCCTTCCCTCCCGGGCCCTGGCTGCCTCTGAGGGGCTTTCTCACCGGCTAGATCAGGCTCCTGGGAGTTTCATTCTTTGCTCTAGTGTTGTCAGGGGAGGCCATGACATTCTGGAAAAAGCTTAGATTTGGAATCAGAAGACTTGTGTTTGTGTCCAGTGTCTTACTATCTGTGTACTCCTGAGCTATTGTCTAACCTCTCGGAACTTCATTGATCAAATGAGAATAAGATCTGCCTCTGTGGTTCTTGTCCGACTCATACCCATGTATATGAAAGGTTTTTGTAAACCATAAAACTCCACGTAGACATGGATCAGATTGCTCTTGGCCAATGATATTAAAAATATCTATCTTTAGTCACAGAAGGGTTGTGGCAGAGGCAGACATTCATTAAAGATTCATCCTTTTGTGGGATAGAGTGGTCACTGGAAAGTGGCTGCCCAGCCAGGACTATATTTCCCAGTCTCCTTTGCATTTGGTTGGGTTAAAGCGACTACCTTTTACTGATGGAATATGAGCAGAAGTGATGGGTATCACTTCAAAGTAGGCAGTTAGAAGTGTGTGTGCCTTCTCTAATTTTCTTCCCATCTGCTGCTGGATGAAGAGGACGCCAAGGCCTCAGAGAGTGGCAAAATCACAAAATGGAAGTGAACTGAGTTCCTGAATCACCATGTGGAAGAAAGCCACCTACTGACCAGGAATATCCTCACTGGATTATTATATGAGTGAGAAATAAGCTTTCATTTTGCTAAGCCACTGAAATATTGGGGTTTATTTATTACAGCAGCTAACATTACTCTAAGTAATAAATGAGTCAGGGGATGGAATGTTGTTGCTCAGCCAGTAAAAAGTGCTGACAATGAACATGTGCACAGTGGCTGGCAATGTCTTTTTCACGCTGACTAATACACAGGCCATAGGGCCAAGGAATTGCAGAAGGGCATCTGCAATGCTGTCAGATAAGGGTGACAGGCACTTTGATTCCACACACACACACACGTCACTTTTGTATATATATTCTAGAATCCCAGTGTTAGGGCTAGAAGTAATGGGCTTCAGAGGCCGTCTATTAAAACCTTATTTGTAGTTCAGGAAACTGACCCAGAGAGGAGATGGACTGGCTCAAGGCCACAGAGCTAGTCAGTGGCATCTAGACTAGAACCCGGGTCTTCAGATTCCCAGGCTCCTCTTCTCAGTCCTCTTCCCCATTCTCTGTAGTTCTCCCTAGCTTCTCTCTTGACAAAGCCCAATATCTGGATAACCCAGAAATGACTCAAAAAGGGGAGAGATGGGTATAAATGGATTTCATGATTTTGCCTCTACTGTTTAATTGGCTAAAGGGCACTTTTCATTTTCAATTTAGTGGCTGGCAAAAAATTGAAGGAGCTTTTTAGCCAAACCCTTCTCCCTGTCTGCTTTTTTGAGTTGTTCTGTGTCTTTTTGAACTCTATACTCTAGCCATGCCAACCCTTGTTATTCCGTGACTACGTCATAGCCCATTTCACTGCTGTGTGTTCGAGAGTGCTGTTTCTTTGTGTCCATCCTTCAATGCCAAGCCCTGTTATTTATTCTTTATTCTTTACTTATTTTTTCTTCCTTCAGAATCCTACCTAAGTGTTGCATTCTCTGTGAAGTCTTTCCCAATTCTTCTAGGCTGAGTTAGTGTTTCTTTCCATTGCATTCCCATGGTGGTCTGTTTATGCCACTCTCAGAGCACTCATGGCATAGAACTGTAATTTTTATTTGAACCTTGGTGGTTCATATGCTTCGTAAGCTTCTTCCCATCATTTAGCTTTTGGAAAGGGCAACAGTCCATACAATGTGGTCACCATTCTCCCCTTACCCGAGTTGTTTTCACCAGAAGGGGACACCTGACACAAAGTAACCAATTCACAGGCACCCCAAACCCCATGACACAGCCTTCTACAAAGGATTCTGCCTTTTGGGAATAGCCCACTGGGGATGGGGAATTGGCCACATTCTCTCCGTTAAGAATTTGCACTCAGAGAAAAAAGAGGGACATCCCAGATAGACAGTTGTGGGAACGGAGCTGTGAGGTCATGATATAGTGCCACGGCTGGTGGCTGTGCTGGGCTGTGTGCAAGATAAGCAAAGCAGAGGAAGCACCTTGGGAGGGTGAGGAAGCGGATAGGCCAGACAGGGAGAAAGACTGGGGTGACCATGTGGTTTTGGGGAGGTGGAGAGTAGTCTCAGTTCCTGAGGGTTTTCAGGCTCCTCTGGCCTCCTGCCTTGGGTTCCATGAGAGCCCCCCACCAGGCCTTTGCAGTATGGCACCCCTCCACTTCTAGTTTAATGGGTTTCTGTTTCTTATAACCAAAGGAGCCTTGGCTAAAAGAAGTTTTGCCTTCCCCTCTGGACTGTGAGTTTCCTGAGGTCAGGAACTATATCTTACTCTTCCTTGTATCACCAGAATTTAGCTCAATGTATAGAAGGTGTTCAAAATACATTTGTTGAATGAATGATGAGTAAATGAATGAATGAATATGCTTATTGGTAATAAATGCAGGGCACTGTTTGCCTGGCTGGAATCCTGTGCCTTTCTAATACAAAAAGCTCCTTTGCTTTAATCATCACAGCTCGACTGCTTATATCCTCCAGCGTCTTAAAGTGGAGATTTTGACAGGTGGCATTTTCCTGAAGTATTTTGGCTTTAAAAAATACTGGGTCTGGCACATTGGCATCTGAGGAGATGACAGATGTAAATAGGAGATACAAATAGGAGACGACACCTTCACCTCAACCACATCTGCTCCAGAAGAAACCCAGGTGGCCCCCTGGACCTTTTCTTGAAGAAACATGGGGAGAAACAAGCTTTATTTAGAGAGATATAAGTATAGCTTTTATTTTTTTTTAAACCAACCCAACATTTCCACTGGCAACTGTCAACACAGCTTATGACATGAGCACTGTTTCTTTTTTAGTAATTTTTTTCTTAAAAAACGTGTTTAAAATTAAACAGGTGTTTTTTAATTTCTTTTTTCCCCCTTAAAAAATGTATTTATGTCAATGCAGAAAGCCTAAAGATCTGTGGGCAGTTTCGTGGTGATTTCGTATGTGTTTATTTGTGTGTGTGTGTTTTAAAGTCAGGTCCTTTCAAAAGTTGTTGAGAAAATGCGTGTAGGGCATGGCAATCTCTTTTTCTATAAACCTAGGCTCCATGGGATTATGGCAACGAAGATTCCTCTTGCCTGGGGCAAGAAATAGCCCACAGTCAGGAGAAAGAGCTTCATAAGATCTAAAAACAAGCAGGAATGTGGAAGAGATGAGGAATTCCAGTTCCTATCTTGTGAAAAAGCTTTCAAAGTGACCTGAGGGCTCAGGAGAGGTGGAAGGAGCCCCTTGTTTTCTTATAAACCTCTAAGTTTTTGCATTACCTCAAGAAATAGAGTCAGACCCCTTAGTCTGATGCCTTAGAAAGTGAGGGGGTGGTGAAGCCGACATTTCTCAGAAGCACTGACATTTTAAATATAATCTTTCCCCTTAAAGATCTCACTAGGTGGGCATCTCTTCTCTCCTGCCTCAGATACAAAGCCAAAGACACTCAAGAAGGCATATCTCTCTTTTGTTTCCCCAGCTGTCTTTTGTCATCACATACGATTCTTATTTTTGTCCCATAGTTCCTGCTTGGTGGGTCTTCCTGCTGAAGGATAAACATATAGACACTGACACATGAGACAGACAGAACTTGAAAGTCTTGGGCAGGGAAGAGAACAATGACTTTTTGTGTAAATTTGATTTTGACATAAGCATATAAAGCTCCTCCCACTCTAGCCACAACCCCTCGCTCTTTAGTGCCCTGCGTGGGTGTGCAAACTTACTTCCACCCAAATGCCATCAGCCCTCTCAAGAATTCAGAGAAAAAACGGAAATGAGGGACAAGACCTCAATGGAGCCAAGAGACAGCTGTTACTCAATGAGAGTCAGCAGGTGTGTGTCTGAAAATTTATGCCTCTACCCATCGGCTCAGACCTTGAGTTCCTTCCCAGCACCTTTGTCACTAACTTCAGAAAGAAAAGACAAAACAAACAAAAAAACAATGAGCAAAACCTGATGGAGAAATGAAAGCAACCGCAATAATGACTACAAGGAAAAGAGAACCCCAAACCGGGCACATGGCTATGACTCATTTTCACGCTTCGCCAACTGAGAGAACGGTGATGTATTGAATTGGACAGACAGGAGAAACCCTGCCCCCAAAGAAAGTAGAAGCAAAGGAATAATCAGAAGAAGGTGGAATAGCAGATGGTGAACGGGTCTGACCTTTGCTATGGGTCAGGGACATGGGTGGGAAGATGGGGTGGAGGTGGGTTTGTTGCTGTTGTTGGTTTGTATTGAATTAAATACTTTGTAAAGTGGGTGTTTCCTCCATTCTGATGGATTGATTAAGACTCTGCCCTTTCAGTTCACTGCCAGGGCCTAGGTCGGGTGAAGATCCTGGGGCTCGGGTCCTGATGCTGCCTCTCCAGGGCTGCTCATCTCGGAGAGGTCACTGGTGGGGAGGTGCCCTTCTCTTAGGAGAAGTTCTAGGCCTGCTCTGCTGGAGGCCTCGTCCTGTGGCTCAGAACCCCTTGATGTAGCAGTAGGCCTCCAGCGTGGCAAAGAGTATGTAGAGGAGCCACAGGCTCACAAAGAGCCAAGTCGTGGCAAGCTTGCAGCCACGAGGGCCACCAAGCTCCCCGCCTAGGTGGGGCCGCCGGCGGTACAGGAGCACACTGATGCAGACAAACGCAAAGATGGTGAAGAGGGTGACTGAGAAGGCCAGCGTGCCGGCTGACACGTGGAACTCCTGTCCCTGCAGGGCCCAGTAGATGGCGGCCACGGACCAGGCCAGGCCAATGCCCAGGAAGACATTGACGGCGTTGCTCCCCGTGACGTTGCCAATGGAGGCGTCTGCGTACACGTCCTGGATGGCCGCAGCTTTGCTGGCAAACGTATCTGGAAAAGGGCAGAGACAAATGGGAGCTGGCGGGAGGCTGAGGTGTGGAGGGCCCACCTTTGAGTATGTCCAAAAGGCAGCTGGGGCCAGCTGGCTGAGCCCAGGAATGAGAGACAGGGGTTTGGAGGCCACCCCTAGCTCTGCCATTAACAAGCTGTGTGGCCTTGGACAAGTCACCTCACTTCTCTGGGGTTCCCATTCCTCATCTGCTGGATTCCTTCGGGTCTTTCTGGTCCTGGTCTTTACTGAGTGGGTTCATTGTTCCCTTTGACTACTTTTTCAGTAAGGGGAGTTTGCTATCCCATAATATCTTCCCAGGGAACCTTGACATCCCGGGAAGCTGCTTACAGTAGATGCCTGATTGTAACTGTCACAGGAGGCACTTACTCACTTAACATAGTTATTGCACGATGCCTGCAGGCTCAGCACTGTGCTATGGGCTGGATTTAGGGAGACAGAGGAAACCCTGGCGAACCATGACGAGGATGTGCAGGGTGAGCTTCGGACTCCAGCAGCACGGAGCTCTGCCTCTGCAGTTAGTATGTGGAGCACAGGGCCTGGCAGGCTGTTTGACTTTAGCTGTTGGCACGGATTGTAGGCACTGAAAGGACTGTCGGGGACAACTAGCCCAACGTTTTATTTCACAGGTAACGAAAATAAGGGTCAAGGAATCTGCCCAAGGTCATGCGGGAAGTTAGGGAGATTTGACCCTACAACTCTCATATAAGGCCCTTTCCGTTCCATCGCCCTCCATCCAAAGAGCTTCAGCCAAATCAGCTGAGTGGACCACAGCATAACCTTCTTCAAGACCCTAATGCTGCCAGCTGTTCCCTGGACCAATCGCAAGGACTTGGAAGTGCCCCAAGCTCTCTCCCTGTCTGGCTCATCCTGGCTTGCCTCCTTGTTGCCAATTTGCTCAGATCTCCCAGAGAAAACGTCTTGCCTATGACCTTGCTTTATTTTGCTTCCGATCCTCTGCAATTTCTTCCCACATCTGTTTCTTTTCGCCATATCTGCTCCTTCCCCTCTGGTAGTTCCAGGCCCTTGAGGCCTGGAGCACAGAGATCACAGGGCATCTCCTCTAACCAGATCATCCCTGGATCATCTAATTTCCTACCACCTGATCATTTCCATGATCCAAACCTCTTGCATCACCAATGGATAAATAATCTCACTGGTCTGTGCCAGGGTTTTGGGAAGAGGTTTTCCAAGAGTGTGATGTAGATTTAGTTACTCTCCAGCAGGATATGTTTTCTTGGTCCAGCCAGCAGAGTCCTGTCTGATGAGATTCAGCCTAACCCTCTTGTAGGAGGATGCTGTCTCTTTCTTTCTACAGCAATGGGGAGGCCAGCTCCTCAGTGGGAGTTCAGGGCTCGGACACCCTGGAAACCCCAATGAACTAAGTAAGGAACCTGAGCTAATGCAGCCCCTTTCTGCCTGCTAACTTCTACTTGTCATTTTGGCCCTGCTTACATTTATCTTCCCTGGGAAGCCATCCATGACCCAGCCCAGGTCCCTGTTTTATACTTGCATGGCACCTGTACTTTTTCTTCATAAAACTTATAGAGATGATTTTAATTATAGTGGTTGAGTGTAGTCTCCATCACTAGATTATAAACTCTACGTGGAGAGGGAAGCATGTCTGTCTTGCCTCCCACTTTAGCCCCAGCAATTAGCATAAGACTGTATCAGGCTCAGTAAATACTTGTCTAATGAATGAATAAGTGCATGCCTGTTCCTGTTCGTCTCTGGGTGTTTATCAGGAAAAAAAAGAATATGTAATTCATCATATGAAAGGACAAGAACTCGCTAAGCTTCCTTCGCCTGTCCCGCCGGGAGACACTTTGTACTCACAGGTGTCCTTCTAAGCAGAGGCGGCCAAGAATGCGTGGGGGCATTTCTATTGTGACTTCTTCAAGCAGGCTAATCTTCAGCCTCTCAGAGACTGCCAGAGGGAAATGGAAGGAGAACAATATCTATATTCTTTGAATTACCGTGTTTGTGGCCTATTCACATAACATGGAGGATAAGAAATTGGGCCACTTACTTGGGAAGGTAACTTAACCTCTGTGGGCCTCAGTTTCCTCTTCTGTCAAGTGGGGATAAATAACTGTCCCTATTGAATAAGATTTTGGTGAGCAATTATAGGGTTAAAAGATGTAAATTGCTTAGCATACATGGGGCCTGACAAATCAAAAGTGCTCAAGAAATGTTGGCTATCATTATTAATACTATCATTACTCTCTCTGACTTTTGTGTACCTTAGGAGCAGGGGATCTGTTAAGCTCAGATCTGAGATGGTAAGGAAGACAATGAGGCAAAGTTGTAGGGGTCACTTGAACCTGGTAATATCCTCTTTGCAAACCCAAGCACCCTTCACTCTCACCTGGCACAGAGGTGCCAAATGCCACGAAAACAACAGCTGTGACTGAGTCCTTGAGGCCAATGGTGCATCCAAAGTGGGAGGCCAGGTCCCCAATTATGGCTGTGAGCATGCCGATGATGAGAATGGAGACGACGAAGCAGGCCCAGCCATGGCAGTACTCTGTGGGGGGCACGCAGGCAAACAGCACCTTCCAGAAGACCGTCAGGAAGTGCATGACGTAGTCAAAGCAGGATGGCAGCCTCTCCTCGCCTGACTCATCCTCATCCTCATCCCCTGCTGGAGGCAAGAGAAACACGCCTGGGAAAGGGCAGCAAGGTCAGATCCCCATTCATGAGGAAGTCAAGTCCAAACCACATCATGAACCTCATCAGCTGGAAGGAGGTTCCAGATCCCTCCTGGGCAGCTGGTGGGGGCCAGGGCATGGGCACCAGAAAACAGTTGGGAAATGGGAACCGAGTTGGGGTGCCCCATTGGTCAATTTGAATGCAGGGTTCCCAGGGAGAGTGGGAGAGAGAGGACAGGGGAATACAGAAGAGAAGAAAGAGGTTAAGAGATAGAGTGGGAGAAGACAAGAGGGACAGGCAGTGGAGGAGAAAGAGAGGAGGGTGGATTTGGTTGCCTAGGTGAAGAAAAGCGAAATCAGCGTGTGCCCACTCTTCACTGGATGCCAATGGGGCTCCTCTCTAATTCTGCAATAACTTCGTGGTTCTGGTCATTATCTGTCTCAGAGGGACGGCTGTCATTCCAGATCATGCGGACACACCACAGAGCCAGTGCCATACTCCAAATATCCCATGGGACAGAGCAGGGATGGGCCTCGTTTGTCCTTGCCAGGAAAGGTGGGCAGAGTTGCCTGTTCAGCAGTCCAGGAGGAGAGGATGTGCTGAGGCATGCTGGCGCCTTGTCAAGGGCAACCTCTGTAATGTTTTCATACCACCCGTGGAAGCTGTGTTTTGAAAGAGCAGGAGTCAGGACCCTTGGGTTCCACTGCAGCTTTGCCATGAAGAGAATCTGAACCTGGGGTAAATCACCTCCTGTTTCTGAACCTCAGTTTCCTCATTTGAAAAGAGGGGGTGGTGGTTAGATTATGTGGCCTACATTCCATTTATTTTCTCTTTGGGGGCAAAGTAAGGTCATCAGAGAGTGAACTGGGAGTATCTGAAGCAGGCGATGTGAAAAGTGGGGCAGCGGAGGTAGCAGCTCTCTCTTCCTGGCTGTACTTTAGCTGTGGCTCTGGGGCCCTGGGGATATGACCCCGTGGGTTGCTATGACAACAAAACCTCATGAAAAGAGACAAGGCCAGTAGTGCTTGGGCAGGCCATACAAGGAGGCCTCAGTGGTACTGAGAGGCAAGATTGGTGATGGTGGTGGGAGCATTTCCCATCCCCATTCCAACACGTCTGCAGGCTTCTGGGACACTGGCTCTGCTGTGAGTCA
Organism: Diceros bicornis minor; assembly: GCF_020826845.1. Taxonomy (NCBI): domain Eukaryota; kingdom Metazoa; phylum Chordata; class Mammalia; order Perissodactyla; family Rhinocerotidae; genus Diceros; species Diceros bicornis. The sequence goes on from NC_080763.1 coordinate 18,454,207, forward strand.
CCACTGAGGGAACCTGTCAGTAAATGGTGCAGGAGAGGTTTGGAATCATCTGGGGCAGAGGTTTGTCAGAGTCAATGCAAAGATTTTACAAACTCTGGACCCCCACATCTCTAAGTCAGAATAGTCCCTCATTTTACAGAAAAGGAGGACTAAGTTAATAAGAGGAAGGAATGATGGAAACCAGAATTTATTGAGTTCATGTTTGGTACCAGATTCTGTGCCTTTCTACTTACTTTGCTGAGAAAGGTAGCAATAGTTCTCTTTTGGGATGAGGAAATCAAGGCGCAGAGAGCATAACCTGTCCCAGTCCACACAGCGGAACCAGGATTTGAAACCAGAGATAGCCAGGCTTTTTCAGTTACCCTGTGATTCTTTTCCAAAGTGACCCAGTGAAACAGGCAAACATCTAGGACTAGAGCTGGGAAGACTGGACACAGAGGCCCTCCCAGAAATTGGCAGGCTGTTGATGTGGTTCTGTTTTTCCTTCTCTGGTGTTGTCTGCTTCTCCCAGCAAGGGCTGTGCCCATCTTGAGACCCTCTTACCTGCACTGACAGTGATGGCCTCCATGAACTGGTCCCTCCAGGAATGCGTTCCCACAACCAACGCCAGGTTTGTCTTCTTGATCAATTTGTCCACTGTACTCTGTCAGGGAGATAAAAACTTGGAATCATGAGGTTAGAATGCTCAGAACCATTGAGGAGTCTGGTGTTTCAAGAGAATGAAAGGAGCCCTGCATTTCAGTGGGCTCCATGTGGGTTCTAAAAGTTACGCATGGAATGGTCTTGGGTGATATCTTCTGGGACAATTCTTCCATTTCCCTTTTCTTTGGCTGTGACTACTGACATTGGATATTTAGAGTAATACAATAGAGAAAAATGGTAACGATGTCAATAAACCTTGCCCTGGAGGAGTAAATTTTAGTATCTTTGTTTTAAAAATACAGTTAAACAACAGTGATGATACATCCAGGGGCTTTATAGCCCATTTAGTCCATATAATATGTTATGTTCCTCACAATATTCCTAGGATACAAATGGCCAGAACTATTCATTCCATGTTACGAATGGGGAAACTGAGGCTGGGGTGGGTAAGTGATTCGTTCAGTTTCAACTTCACACATTCAGTGGTGAAATTGGAACAAAACTCCATGTCTTCTACCTCCCACCCCATCACTCTGTCATCCAATTAGATCTCACTTATGGCCTGACCTTGAACTCATAGGACTCTTCAATGATGACCTCTAGTTTGGGGTGTTCACCCAATACTGGCTTTCCCATTTCTGCTATTCTCTTGGCCTCCTCTTCCTCCACAGTCAGCTTCCTGTCTGTCATCTCTGCAACAAAACAAAATCAGACTAGTTTTAGCACATTCACCATTCCCTAGAAGTCTAAAGCTCAGAGTATTAGGCATGTGAGGCGGGCACATAGCTCTTGAGACTGCAGATTTTGTGTATTTTTTAGTGCCTCTTTCAACAAAGTGCTGAACATTTTATGGCCATCAGACCACGAGAGGGTTTCTTGCAGGCCTGGTATAAGCATTCCTTTTTCCAATTTATACCTGGGTGAGCAACCTGACCCAAAGACCTTCTGAGAAATAGCATCAAGCGAAGTCCCCAAGTCATTTGGTGAGATACTAGAGAGTTGAGAACAAAAGCCAAATCTCTTGATCTTTAACCATTCTGAACTGTTGGGCCTGTTTGTTCAACTACTTCATGAAAGAGTTCTTGGGGGCCAGAAGCACATTTTAATCCAAAGGGAATGTCTACTGGTTCACATTAACATCTGTTTCTAACACTGTTTGGACTATCCTCTCTATAAAGGAGAAAGGAGGGATGTTTCCAGGAATATCTACATTTCATACAAGTGACTATTATCGTTACAATGAGAAACTTGGGAGATTTCCCCCCAAAATTCATGATTTTCCAATGAAAGTTCCCCAGGATTTCTACAGGAAATAGGCACATTTCTTCTGGAACACAAATACTTGTTCAAAAACAAAACAAAAGAAAGCTCTTCCTTTACTTTCTTTTGAGGCATTCCCTGTGTCTCTCAGCGTCTTGCCTTATGTATCAGTAGTCTCTTCTCACGTTGAACAGTTAGAAATTTTTTCCAATTCAGCTGGTGAGTCCATTTTAAGACTACTTCACCATGAAGACATGTTTTCTGGATTAGAGTGAAATAGAGATTGAATCTTTTTATTCTCCTTTGATTAGAAAATTGCTCTCGGCAGCCTGTTTCTTTCAGAGCTCATTTAAACATCTTTCCATCCAAGTCCACATTCTTACATGCAATTAATTCTTTTATTTGCATCCTTAATTGCTTTCATTCCACACAGTGAATCTCCTAGGGGAATCCTCTAGTCCTTGGATAAGCTCAAGGACAAAATTGGCCAGAGGCCAAGAAAGTCTTCTTTTCTCTCTATCTTGGGAACTGGTGAAGCATGCGGAGGAGTGAGACTTGAGCTCTTGAGGTTGCAAGGAAAGGAATTCACTGGAAGGCTGTAAGCCAAAGGTGTAAGTTACCAAGAAGAGAACCTATTTTATAGAAGGATTTTCTTAGTTGGCCTGAATGAAGATGGTAAGAGAGTGTGCGGAGGATTCCTGAGCTGGCTGTTTTACTCAGTGCTTCTGGCATTAAATACAGAAGACAATCCCAAAATGCTTGGGAGCTGTCCATGGTGCTGTCCTCCTGCTAGCGTTAGTGATCACTTTTGGAAACAATGATTTCTCAAGGATCAAGGTCCTTCCGTATATTTCTACGTAAGCAGATACCCTCTAGCAGCCTGACTTCAATTTAATCCATTGATTCTGTCTCTTATTAACTAATTCTGAAGGTACATCTGGGTACATCCAGGGTTCTAGCTATGAAGTCAGCGATCCTAGAAGCCAGACTGCAAGCCACTCTGAGAAAAACTCTTTGGAAAAAGACATATAGATTCCTTAAAAGCATGGGTACGCTTTTCCTCTACTTGTAAGTTTTGGCACCATCTCACAATGCCCATCCAACAGTGACAGTATTATTCCACTCTTGCCTCCCTAATTCCTCCATGTCATACCCTACATGTGCCACAAGAACTTTATACCAATATAATGAACTCTCCAGTGACATATAAATGTACCTGTCTAACCCCTTTTCTAGCTATCAATCTAGCACTATATCCATCTAGAAGGATATTGATCTACCTACTGACCTGTTCACCCCTGTAGTGACAGTCAGTTTTTCCACCTAGCCTTCTGCAAAAATCTCTTTGACAAATAACCAATCTTCTACCTTTGGATCTCCCTCAGCACCTGAGAGATACTCCATATATATATATATATCTGTTAATTGATCAATTCACTTGCCTTTAAATCAACTCTGACTTAGTGTCTTGGTTTGGTAGCTATTCCTGCCTTTTTCTATTTTTGTAATGATCATTCCTTTATATTCAAATTAAGTTAATTTCTTGAGAGAGTGATAAGTCTCAAACCTAAAAGACTATAATGATTTTGACCACTTGTTTACGTAACTCCTCAGAATTTCAAGGGAAGAGAATAAATGACAGGTGATCTTGATATTCAGACTGACTAAACAAACTCTTAGATTTAGGAAAAGGAGGATAGAGGGGGAAGACAGACAGAGAGAGAGAGAGAGAGTGAATATGAATAGGATGGAAGATTGAACAAATATTGGATGAACAAAGAGCTTGAGAGGCCAGACAGGAATAGATTGCTGTGAATACTCTACAGACATCCTCAGAAAGAAGTGGCGCGATGCAGCCAGTGCTCTCATTCCCAGGTCCCTGAGCTTGGTGGTGTAGCTTAGAATGAATATATTTTCTCTCCGTCTTTCACCACCAGGCATTGTTAATCATGTTTGCCTGCCCACCTAGGAAAATTCAAACAAGAATTTGGGATTTCCTGTGAATTTAAAATCTAACCAAGGGCTCTTAAATTAAATGTTTACAAATTGAAATATCTAGGAAATGACACCTTCTTTTCCTCTTTTAGCTTCTATTGGTATTTGTGCAAATATGTTAAAAGTATAAAGAAGCTTAAATTAAATCACAATCTTTCTTGTGTGTTTATATGTGTGGTTGGTGGGGGTGGAGGCAAGAGTTGGAACAAAGAAGCCCAAATACCTTCTAAGGCAAGAGGATGAGTGAAGTGGAAAAGGAATGCCCAATACTGTGACATCAATACCCGGAGAGAATAGTGGAAATATATGGGGTTGGAAGTAGTCCTTATTCTACTGGTATAAAGAGGAAGCAAGAGACCAAGGAAGCTGGAATAATTTTGTTTGCAGAAAGGGAAAATGTAGAGGTTTACCTACATTTTTTTGTTTAAGGGTTCAAGGAGGCAAATATCCTTATTGTGTACACTGCCCCTTCTCAAACCCAGGGTGCAGCCTATAGGTGACTTTGAATACCAATGAATTCTATAAGATGCTTTGCTTCTTAAATGACATTAAGATTTTTATATGTTCAAAGAGCTGATGAAATGTAAAATGTTCTTTTAAAATATATTGAGATGTCTTATATAGCTCATTCTGCCTGCACCAAGAATTATAGTATTGCTGGATCTGATGGAAATGTTTTCCTATCTGCTCACAAATTTGGACATTGTTTATGATTGGATTCCACTGATTCAAACACACTCTCAAAGTAGGTGTATGTTCTGTAACAGGATCTAGATTTTGCATGAGAATCTCTCCACAATAAATTCCCTAAAATTTCTATTTTCAGCCAGATAATAGCCCTCACCCTCTATAACATCCTAATTCTTCCTGTTGTTCATGGCACATGTGACTTCAAGGGTCAATGACAAATGAAACAAACTTCTAGCAATTTAGATCTCAGCTGTGATGAGATGGAAGATCTCCAGGAGCAGTAAAATTCCAGATTCTTTAAAAATTGCTTTTCATGTTCTCGTAGCAGCTCCTGATTATTTTCCCCTGGATCCCTTGAGATCAAAGTAATTTCTTTCAAATCCCATCATGATCCTATTAGGAGACTCAGCTCTGACTCTCATCCGCTCTTGCCCCACAACATGAGATACAAACGAATTAAGATGCAGGAGAAGATGCACCATCACTTTGGTAAGCTTCAATTCTCTTCCTGGTCCCAGAGAAAAACAGCTATGCCCCTACCCACATCCACTGGCAGAAATGGTGCTCAAGGAATTGTCTACTTCCTTACGATTACTTCAATTACAATTGGGGAAATAAATCTCCCAGTCCTTGGGAGAACTTGTAAGGTTAACTCATGCCCATGATTCCTATTAATAAATCAAAAGACATTGGTCTTAAACTAAATAATGGCACTAGCAAGACACCTCTTACCTGGAGACAACAGGAGTGCTGTTTGCAAATGGATATCAGACAAGCGGAAGAAAGAAAAGGAAAGAGCATTAAGGTCCCATCTTGAAAGTGTTCCTGGGCTTTGTGGTTGCTGGTAGCATAAGGAAAGCAGTGAGCTTAGTAGGTGAGAGCTCTGCAGCCACATGCAAAAGGCAGCATTTGGAGCATGCACAGCAGCAGCAAGAGGTGTGAGCTGCTGGAGAGGCTGCTGAGCACCAGAGCCCTGCAGTTAAATGAGAGCTTTCCCCACACCTTCCCTGCAACTCTGAGGGCTAGGGATAGAGGAACAAGGATGGGGGAACCAAGTGGGTGGAGCAGAGACAGAGTCGGTTATTCGTCAACTTCTAAGGGATCAGGTTCTCACATCCATTCTATAAAGGAGTGAGAATCCAGTTACATTGAAAACTGTATGGGTTGCAACCCTGCCAAAGTAGCTGGCTTATCAGTGGACAATATGACCCTGGGGCTTGAATAGGAGCTGAGGGCACTGACTAATGGTGTACAAGAGTGGAGCAGTGCCCAGTTCTACGACCTTCATCCCTAACCTCATAATCAGATCATGCTCAGCTTCCTGGTGCCCACAACATTTCCATGGCCACAAATGGCTTCCTAGCTGCCATGTAGGCCAGAACTTTGAGTTTCCCTAAAAGAATGACCTAGTGAAATGGTAAGTCCTGCAGAATGTCTTCTTTGGAATGGTTTATCTTTTTATAGATACAGCCTGGAGGTCGGGGCCATGGACTCCTACCATTTTGTATTACCTGTGCCTAGCAAAGTCATGGCAACTAGTAGGTGTTTGATAAAGGTTTGTTGTCCTGTTTTGGCAATTGTATTTTTCATAGATCCTGTGGTGCTGCATCTCTGGATGGTGGTCTTTTCGTTCCAGAAAGGAAAGGCTAAATCAGCGTCCAGATATTCTGGAGAGACTGTCATATTGAAAGCTATACACAGATGGAAGAGAAATACAAGGTCCTGCGTGGACTGGGAAGCTGAGTTAAAGATGTACCCAGCACAAGTTGTCCCTAGCCCCCTAAATTTGTACTTGTGCTTAACTCTTTTAGACTTCAAGGTCCAAAAATTAAAAATTCTTGTGACACACACATTTTCATCTTGATGGTGTCTTAGTATAGCCCCTCGCTCCCTGGCTCTTGTCAAATAAAAGTCTGGGAACAACCTGTCACATACCCCTGGTGTAACAGGTGACTGAGGGAAGTTGTTGAGGAAAGAGCGTGTCTGGCGGAGTGTCTGTGAACTATTTCTTCTCGAATCCCTAGGAATGCAACTCAGGCCTGTGATCCATCATTCCTCATTCACAGCCCCTGAAGACACATGTGAATCCAGAATCTTTATGGTATATATGCAGGGTGAACAGCAGTTGACTTTTTTTGGTTTCTCCCATGCGGAATTCCAAGGAGTAATGGATCAATGGATCTCTTCACTACACTGAGATAGAGAGATAGATAGATAGAGAGATAGCAAGGCAGCTTGTTCATTCTGCTCCTTCTATGGATCTGCGTGGAAAAGTCCCCATCCCTGGCCCCCAAGTTCCAGTGGAGACCAGAGACTGGAACACATCAGCATACCCAGCTAGGCCAGACAAGGGGCAGCTCTTCCAAAAAGGTCCCTGCTGCCCTGCTTTTCACTCAGACATCCCTTCCAACACCAGAATCATCCCTAGTGCAGCGAGAGGGCTTGTAGTCAGCTGAAATCGCACCATTCTCTGGTCATTGTCTACATGGATCTGAGACTTTCCACTTAGCAGTTATAAATGGGTCAGTGAGATCCAGGTAGGCCAACTTTGAGTGACACAATACCTCCAGGGGTTTTTCCTGCTGCTGATGATGAGAGAAGCTGGAGCTGAACTTTCCCCTGTATTGATCTGCAGGATCAGGTCAGAGTCATCTATCCCTGCTCACACACCCCAGGGACAAGTAGGAAACAGCACAGCTCTGTGACTAATTGGAAGATCTGGGCAGCTTGTCAGGGTGAGCCCACGGATGTGATAAGGGGAGGCACAAACAGGCCCCATTGTTGCGGGAAAGTGCTTTCCCTACCCACCTGAGGCTTCCAGTCCAGGCCCAGGCCTGGCAGCCTTGACTCTGCCACTCAGCATTGCTTTCTGAAGTCCACTTCTAGACTCCAGTGCTTACTCTACTCCAGGGCAACCATGTTTCCTATTCATCCTCCCTTTTCCCTCCCCCAGCATGTCCAGAGCTTTCAATCTCACCTCTGAAGTCTGCTTTGTTTGCCAAGAATAGAATCTCTTATTTCAAATCCAGTCCTTTATTTATTTATTTTTTTTGGTAATGCAATTGTCATTTTGACCATGCAGAGCCTATGCTGTTCTGAATGCCTAAGACTCTCCCATGCAGCAGTGATAATGAAAAGCAATTTCCACTGCACTGTTTCTCACTCCAAGAGCAGCAGGGAATTCTGGAAATCAGGATAGGTTTTCATTTGATTCTGAGCCTAGACAATCAAGTTTTATGACCTTTCACCTTATGGTTTGATGCCAAAATATGGGAAGATCTGAAGAAACTGGAAATTACCCTATAGACAATAAAACAGGAAGCTAGGAAATGGACACATTTCCTGTTGGCACCTTCCATCTTGGCATCTTGGTAGTGGGAAGATCTGGGGGCATATCATACCGATAGCTTGATGAAATCCTGGTTTTCTCACCTACCGCCTCCACCAGGGCTTTACTAACATCTTCTAGGACAGAGAATTTAGTGCAGAAAAAAGAGGTCCTCAAATGCGGAGTAGTCATAGATGTTTGTGTTTGGCCAAGTCTCTTGAAGAGCACAAGGTTTACCTTAGGTCACTCACTGTCCTGCTGTTGATAGGGGTTTGTTGGGGATGCAGAAAAGAGAGCCTCTTTTCTGGTGGAATCAAGTCATGGATGGACTTCCAGCCCATTCTTCTTGTCTGGAGCCACTGCCTTCCTTCCAGCTACCTTGTATGACCCTTTGTGCTGCTTTCACCTGCACCTAAGTAGCTGGGGCTGTGGAAACTGATGAAGCTGGTTTACAATGGCCTTAGGTGTTCTCTGCATCCAACCACTCATGAAGATGTGGAGTAAATTCACAAGGGAGTTGGGAATGAGGTAGGGCAGGTATTGAGACCATTTCTGAGAATATTCTTGGTGGCAGGAACACAATCTAGGAAGCAATGGAACCAGAGACTTTTTCTTTCTCCCAGCATTCTGTGGCAGTCAGGCTCACGGCAGTATCTTAGTAGTTGGACAAGGAGAGGATGAGTAATGGAAGATGGAGAGGGCTTCTGCCTCTAGAACACCAGGTGTGTCCAAACCAGTGTGGTCACAGAACTGGTCATCTCTGCAGAGAAAGTTCCCAGGAGGTAATGAGAACTGATCAATCACACGGGTCTGAGAAGAAGACCTATAGATGAGACTTTGGGAGTGTACTTGCTGAATCTCTTGGATCTGTCCTTGGGTGAAAGGCTTTATGTTGCTTGTTGTCATATGAATATGAAGTAGTTGCAGAATAATCACCACTTTTTGACAAACAGATGCTCTCACTGTTCTATCCTCCATGAGGCTCTCAGCAGCATAACTCTCCTGAAAGGGATTGCGAATATTCTCCTCTTGGTATTTCCCAAGAGCACATTACCATTCCCACATACATTCTTCCAACACTTTCAAAGTAGTGGCTTCCAATTATTTTCTTCAAGGGGAGCAATCTTTCCTTACATCTACCTTGGTTGCAACATAATCAGTCCCTTAGGAATGGAAGCCCGGCAGGTATTCCTAGGTGCATGTCCTGAGGAAAGGAGGAAATGAGGCCACTTCTCTGATGTGGGATGAGGGTTATCTTGAGATCTGGGTGATAGGCTCATTTGCGGATGCAAAGCAAAGGCAGGCTTCTGTGAACTGTTCAACACCTGTTTCTCAGGGATCAACACCAACTACACCACTTAAGAGTCCCTTCTCCAGTTGGAACACCCATAAGTCACTACTCATGCCCCATGTCAGTCCTTTTCCAGGACCCTCTGGCTAGGTAGGTTTCCATACCTGGATTACTTTCTTCCTTTTGCAGACTCTTAATTTTCTGCTTTAGTGATTGCATTATCCTAAAGTAGTCTGAATAAAGTACTCTACCTTGGAACAGAGGTAGAATGGGATGGGGCGGGATGCCAAGGAGAGGAAGAATAGCTCAGGATTCCAGGCTGCATGACTACCTCAGAAGCCAGCTCTCTCTCAGAGAGCTCTTAGAAGCTGTGGCCTCTGACAATTGGTAAGCCTTTCCGTGCCACGGTCTACCCAACTGCGAATAGCCAGATAAAACACTTACCTTCATGAAGGGCAGAGGGGACTATGGGCCACTCTGCAAGTGTATAACCTGCCAAGCACTCAAGGGAGCTTGGGGAGGGCAGCAGAAAATTGTCAAAGCATCATTGCAACATGGGCCCCAGCCCCCATCCCAGACCCTCCCCATTCAATCCAGGCTAGAGAGTGTAGGGTGGGAAGGGAGGAAGGCAGGGACAGGCACATGCATGCATCGCATCACATTCCTTTCTTTTTCTTCTCCTCCCCACCCACCAAGGAGTTTCCACATTCACAGGTTACGGTGTATCTGTGCAGGGGCTGTGGGGGAGAGTGCAGGGGACAGTGGTAACTGGCTAGTTGGAGCACAGGGTGGAAGGAAATCATTAGGGTAATGAGGAGTCGAGGCTGCAGCACCCAGGGCGTGGGAAAGGAGGACTTGTAATAAGCTAAGGCTAAGAAGGCAGAGATGATACCGAAACAGGGTGAGATCAAGACTACAGGAGGGAAAAGAGTAAAAAAATCTGCTGGTCAAAAGGAGGAGGAAGAGGGAAGAAAAGGAGGGAGAAAAAATATAGTTGCTTTTTGTTGTTGTTGCTTTTCAGTTTGTTTACATTTTTCTTTCTTTTTGTTGTTTTATTTTGTTTGTTTGTTTTTTAAAGAATCTCACACCTGATATTCCACGTTCCATCCATTTCGGTTCACCAAGGGCAATGAAGAAATTCTCTTGCCTTTCGTATTCCTCCTCATCTACTATTTTAACCCTTACGGTTTTCCTGTAGGGACAACAAGAGAGACAGTGTGTCGACGGGGTCGGTAGACTGGTTGGTTACTTGGAGCACAGCCTTTAAAATCACTCCCCATCACTCTTGGCACATGCAGCGCAGTCCCGCCATGGTGGCTTTTGGCAGGACTATGGTGGATTGTATTGTTCTTATACAAAAAATGGTCTTAGCTTTTCTGGTCTCCTTGGTCATAGTTGTCCTTATGGGTGAGAAGGAAAGGGAGCCAGGAGGCAAGGAAAAGTGGGCAAAGGAAGGGATCCAGGAGGACAGGAGGGGACTGGGAAGGAGGAAGGGGGGTGATGGTGGGGAGGAGTCATTTTAGATCCTGCAATGGTTAGTAGGAAGTGAGTTGGGCAGCACATTCCAATGGGTGTCACATGGTAACAGTGGCATTTCTTTGGGCAGTCGGTAAACTACTGGCCCATTGGGAATGACCAGGGCCCTTCTGTAATAGGAAACATGTCAACGGTACCTAGCTAGGGGCTTGGTTCCCTTACTTGTGTCTATACCCACTTCTTATGTGAGCCTCATAAAGAAAATTTTAAAAGGAAAGTATTTATGAGGAAGAGAAACGAGAGAGAGAGAGAGAAAGCAAGAAAGGCAGTATTCTATTCTCTTTCTCATTCTTTATCTCACAGGGCTTCAGTGGCGGGAACTAAAATAAATATGTATTAACCATGATGTGATACAGGACTCCTTTAATATCCATAGGTGATGCACTTGTGGGAAAGTGTGAAGAAAATGATATATATCATCAAATTCTAAATCACCTTTGGACTTCTATCCTATAGGAATGTCGCGTCCCAAGGCTGGCTTCCTTAAACGCTGATCATCAAGGGGCTGGGAGACAAGGTGATAGGGGTTTCTGTTCATTTCTGGGTATCTCAACAAAGTCTAGCGTCTTTTAAAAACAAGTCAGCCAGGGAAGCAAAGTTTCCTTGAAAACTGCTCCCCTCTAAAGCCTGGCGTGGGGCTGGCCGAGGCCCGTCGGCAGCGGAGAAGTCGCTGCGTGGGCCTGGGTCTCCTTGTGTCGCTGCTCCTGGTGCTTCATGGAACCACAGCGGGCTCAGTGGGCCCCAATAGTGAGCCCTGATTGTTAGTTTTCTACTTTTTTTTTTTTTTTGGCCTGGGGCCTAAATGCTCTCTAAAGGTCAAAGAGGTGCTAACGAGCAATAGCTAAAACGTCTCATCAGAGCCTCTGATGTTCTTGTTCCATTCTGCAGACAGGCTCAGCTTCGCTGTCTATAAAGTGGTGGACTGATCTGAGGTGGTTTGTTGGGCGCAGGACTTGCTGTGAATTCGTGTTGTGTGTGCATGTGTTTTACAAGTACATTTTTGTTCACCTTTCTGGCACTTTTTTGGACACCTTTTCACACCTTGCTCAGTGGACGAAAGACAAAACTTACTGATTGTCAAGAAGCATTTTCTGGGAATTTCTCTCTAGGCCCTAGACCGCGGGGCTATCTAAGAGATATGAGCCTGGCCTGTTTTTCCACTGCAAGGACTCTGCCGTGGAATGGGAATGGGGTGCTCTGTGACTATGGGCATGGCCCGGAGGGATATGGTTGACAGCTCAGCCAGGGAAGGAACATTGCCCCAAATACTGGCAGCTCCCTGCTCCACAGTATGCGCTATCCATAGAGGATGTTCAGACTTCCCTATTGGAGGCCTGGAGTGTATGGGGTCATTTAGGTTGAAGGCAAAGGCCCCAACCACTCTGAGAAGTCTCGTGACTTTTTAAGGAAGCTTCCACTCAGGTCAGAATCCTCTCTCCCACTATTCTAACTTGTTGCCTCCACACCTAGATGCTCTTCATAGAAACAGGTGGGCACCTAGACCTGGAACTCAAATCTGTACTTTCAGCTCAATCAAGGTCAGGGAGAGAAACACACCTTAACAGCGTGTATATGGCAGATAAGATGGCTCCTAAGGCCTGCTTTAGGGAATAGGATGGACTTTAAATAGAACCCAAATCCAAATACATTGATGCTCAACGTCCAGGGACTGTAAGCTTAGCCCTGAGAACAGCTGCCCTGTAGATATCTATGCTGAGAGCCTGGCCAGTCTCCCAGTACTGCCCTCCTGCCTGGTGCTCTGCTACTTGGTCTTTTTCTTTTCTGTATACTAAGCCATTAAGGAGAAGCAAAGAGTCTCATATACGATACTCTCAGCACTCTGGCTGGCTCTTTCTCTCATTCTCTCTCTCTCCCTGTCTCTCTGTTTTTCCCCATATCCATTTCCCCATCCCTTAATAAACAAAAATTACCATTGGCTCTTGAGCATCCCTCTTACAGATACCATGTGACAGGCTGGCAGGTGTTAGGACAGAGCTGGGTGCAGAGAGAGGAGAGAAGAGAGGGAGAGGTGAAAAGAGATGAAAAGAGAACAAGAAAGAAAACAAGAGAAAGTGAACCAGAGAGGTAGAAGAAGGGGAGGAGAAGGAGACAAATGGATTGGAGAAAAGAAGAAAGAGAAGAGGAGAGAAGAATGTTAACGTTAGTGTGGAGGACAGGGTACTACACCTTTCTGAAAACTCATATCCACCATGCGGGGGCCCATCATCTCAATGAAGAAATTCTTGTTTTTCTCATACGCCTCATCATCAATTACCTTGATGTGAATTGTTTTGCTGTGGATGGAAAAATAAGTATCATAAGCAAGGTGCAGAGTGGGGGGTGGGGCAAGCCAGCCAGGAGAAGAAACAGGGTGAGAAGGAAGCAGTGAAAAGATCCAAAAAGGTCAAAGTTTGCCCCAACACCACAGGGCATGGAGGATAGTGGCTGCCCTGGGCCCCTTCTAGCCACAAGGGGCTCCTCCTAGGCTTCGTGTGGCTTCATGGCACGATCACACTCGAAGACTGGAAGGAGCTCAGGCTTTACAGTCAAAGGTTCTGGGGTCTAATCCTGGATATGCCATGTGACCTTGGACAAATAATTTAACTGATACACAAATGGGTTAAATGATGCTCACACCACCCCAGGGCAGTTGTGAGAGCAATGAAATAATATACCTCTAACAGCTCAGGCTTTTTGGTCCTCCCATAATGTTTGGTTCCTTATCCCTCTTGCTTTTGGGACAAGGGAGAATTTTTTGACTATTGAAATCAAAAAAAAATAAGCCTGTCAGCTGATGTTGATCTGAAAGGTTTATTTCACAGAAAGGACAGAAAGTTGGGGTTGGGGGGACAAGGTGGCCTGTGGGAGTCTTGCCTGGAAACAGCAGAACTTCTCTCTTTCTCTGTGGCAGTGACTGTCACAGGGAAGCCAGGAGGGCCTTTTGGCTCAAGACACACATTCTGGTAATGCACAGCAGGCATCAAAACTACCAACCCTCTCTCCAAAGGTGCTCTGTCACAGGGTTACACTGACCAGATCACATTAACTCCGGGGTGCTCTGAATTACGACTAGTTTATAAATCTTACAATGATCATGTGACCAGCACAATTATATTGTCTTTTATGTTAAAGGATGTTATTTTTTAAATTTAAACATTGAAAAATATAAACCAATTTTAGTGACCCTGTTTTGCTTTCTTCATTTTTTTAAGTATTACTAGGAGCTTTAAAAATGGAGGTGGACCTGGGCCTCTCCCAGCCTTTGCCTAATGAGGGGGACATTTCCAGACCAGACCCCAGTCAAGATACTTAAGCCCTTCCCAGAGGGTGTGAGACGTTGCTGGAAGGGGGTGGGCATGGAGCCGAGTCTCGCCTCAGTGGTGAGAAAGAAGGCATCCACGCAGAAGCCCTGCTTGGCTGCCTGCAGGCGTGCACCCTGTCAGACTCAGGTGCCCCAGGGCCTTTGTTGAGGAGACTCAGACCTTCAGCTCTTCCCTTTATCATTTTATAAAGTAGGAATATCTGTAATATTCTCCCAAGTCACTGGTAGAGCTTTGGGTGTCTACAGAGCTTCCTCTGTCCACACTGTCGATTCTATAGAATCAGATGTGGGTCCATCGCTCCTGAAGTGAATGTAATAGTTACTGATACTCTCCGGCCCCTCCCACCCTACTGCTTCAAAAACAAAGACTCTAAACCCTCATCACCTGCCACAGCCACCCCAGTCACAGAAAAACCTGGCTAGCCACCACAGAAAGAGGGAGTGTTCAACCTCTGAAAGGCCACAACACGTCAGCCTGCCTTCCTCCAGAGTGGCAGCATGGGCATTGGAGACTGAGGACCTGGGATCAAAGCCAGCTCCCACCTCCCACTAGCTGGGTGACTTCGGGAAATTTGCTAAGCTCTCCTAGTCTCATTTGTAAAGTGGAATAATAATACCAACTTCATAGCGTTCTTAAATGAGATAATGTATGCCAAGCACTTGGCAGGGTGCATGTTCCCTAGTTTAATAGTGTTTAATAAATAGCAACCATTATTACTGAGAGTAATATGACCCCAGTTTGGTGGTTTGAGAGTAACATAAGGGATTCTTATAATCTCCAGTCATTAAGTCAGAAAATGAAGGGAAATCAGTAACTAGAACTGGTGACCCAAGAGGTGGTACCGGCTTGAAATAGAAGTCAGGTCAAGAAAGGATTGGATGTAACAGGATGATAGACCCCAAATGGGTTATTAGAAGGGCTTGGGGGCTGGCCTGGTGGCATAGTGGTTAAGTTCACACACTCTGCTTTGGCGGCCTGGGGTTCGTAGGTACGAATCCCAGGTGTGGACCTACACATCGCTTATCAAGCAATGCTGTGGCAGGCATCCCACATATAAAGTAGAGGAAGATGGGCACGGGTGTTAGCCCAGGACTGATCTTCCTCAGCAAAAAGAGGAGGATTGGTAACGGATGTTAGCTCAGGGCTAATCTTCCTCACAAAAAAAAAAAAAAAAAGAAGCGCTTGGAATGTTTAGGGTGGTAGCATGAAGAGCAACTCTCACAGTCTCCCCAAATCTGGCCTTGTGTCTCTGCCAGTGACAAGCTCTGGGTTGGACAGACCACATGTCATAAAACACAGCGTGACTTGTGCTTGTTGTGATTTTCAGTGAACAGATAAGCAGAATAAGAGAAGCCATTGACAACTTAGCTGAAGAGGAAAATGAGGACAGACATTCAGTAGCGGCAAGAGGAATTTAGGTCAGCTAGCGGAGCCAATAGTCGGAGGGCATAATCAGTGGAGCAGGCAGGGCATACGATCCCCTCACTGAGATCGTTCACGGGGAAGGCACCACATCTGTTCGGACTTAAGGTGTCACCTTGCCTGGAGGCTAGAGAAATCCCTTCCAGCTCTTGAAAACTGAGAAAGTTCCCAGTTCTGCTCAAGCCACAAACGAGGGCACAAGTACATTTAAATTTAGTAAGAATCACCAGCCTGCTCTTGAGTTCTCTTTCCAAACTTGTTCTTCCCCATTTCAGCCAATGGCACTGTAATCTATCAAATTGTTCAAGCCCCAAACCTGGGATTACCCCTGATTCCTTCCTTTCCTTCATCCCTCTTCCTCCCCTCCCCACCTCCAACCCCAATACATTTAATTCACCACCATCTTTCCCTCTGCTGTCAAGACCTAGATCAAGACACCATTACCTCTCCCTTGGACTTTGCAATAGCCTCCTAAGAGATTTTCCTGCTCCTGTCTTTGCCTTCTTCCTTCAATCCCTTCCTTGCACAACAACCAGGTTATTCATTAAAGGTGCAACCTAGGTCCTATCATACTTCCTATGATTGGAATAAATACAAAGTCCTTACCGTGGCCCATAGGGTCTTACGTGATCCCACTGCTGCCAACTCTCTGACTTCATTCATAACCTTCTCCCCTTGCTCGTGAGTCCCAGACACACTCGTCTTTCTGTTCCTCAAATCAAGTCCTTTCCCACTTAGGGTATCAGCCCTGCTGTTCCATGCACCTGGGTCCACACTTATCCTCATCCTTTGGGTCTCCACATAAAATCACCACCTCGGAAAGGCCTCCCATGGCCATGTTATCTCCCTGGGTCTCTTCCCTCCCCACCATCTCCACCTCTCCACCATGGGTCACTTTCCATCACGTCCCATCTGCTTGTTCCCTTCAGGGCACTAATCACAGCCTGAAGTGAGCTGGTTAGTTCATTGACTCACTTGTTCATAGTCTGCCCACACTAGAGTGTAAGCTCCATGAGGACAAGACCCTGTGTCTCTTATTTGCCACTTAGTCCTAGTGCCTGTCGTGGAGGAGGCCCTCCATCATGACTTGCCGAGTAACTAATGGTGAATTTCTAACACACTTGAGGCTCCATGAAATGAATCTACTCTGCCTTTTCACAGTAAAAATATAACTCATTAGGGACAAAAAAATATTTTGAAGGCGATTTTGATGGAAAGCCTGAGGATTCCCAGTGGGACAAAGAGGCCAGAAGCCCAGTGTCATTGAATTACATCCTCAGCTTACTTAATCTACTCTATTTGTCCAGTCTATGGGAGAGCTCTCCAACAACAAGCTGGGATCTAATTCATGGGTTTAGGCTAGGGTTTTTGAACCCTACGTTTCTCCTATGCCCAATACCTCCTTCCGGCCCAGTGGCAGTTACTGAATGGTCATGGGGTCAGCTTATCCTGAGCAGATGCTCCTAGAGCCAGTGACGCTCTCAGAGGCTCCAGGGCCTGCACCTGCCTCTCTTCTGAACCTTCTACAGAGGGAGGTGCCAAAGCATGCAGCATTCCCAGCTAAGACCTGGCTGTGCCGCTTGGAAAAGATGCTCCCAGGAGATTGTCCACCAACAGCCCGGAAAGGATTAGGAAACACATTTCTGGGCTGCCTGGCTGGCCTCTCAGAACATTCCTTTGCACTGAGGACACCCAATTCCATACTAGGCCTCTGGTCCTCAGGATACTGCAAAAGGAAAGGTGCTCTTTGACCGTGAGTTCCTTTAGGGTGAAAAGGAAGGAAGCAGCATTTATTTGTCAAATGGATGAATACTATATTAGAGGAGGACCCCGTGAATTTCACTTTATACAAGGAAGGAACCTAAGATAATATATACATTTACATTGTATTCCGCGCCATGAGAAGAACTTGCTTAGTTCATCCTATTTCAGCCACGTAACAGAGGCGTATTACTTCCACTTTAAAGATGAGAAAACAGATGCTCAGAGAGGTTAAGTAACTTGTCCAGAGTCACATAGCTAGTAAGCAGCAGAGCTGGGATTTTAGCATATGTCCCCTATTATTCCTATAGTTTGTTTCGTACAATTCTGGGTACCATTCCCAAACTGTGGCCACGATGAGGAATCACAGAATTCTCCCATTTAAATTCAGGCAGCACAGGCAGGTAATAAGTGGATCAGCCTCTGCATTGTGTGGTGAGTAGGTGGCTTCCTAACCTTTTGGCCCTCTCTTGCTAGAAATAATCTCTGACTCAGAGACCTCTTCCCTCTGGATTCCTACTAAACGACTCTTCACCATATCAAGAAGGGTTTCTTTTCATCATTTCTAAATTCATCCCAGCTGCTCACAGAGCTTCCTCGACCTGGGGCCGCAGGACAGAGCTGGCGGCCAAGCTGGTAGCCTTTCTGTAGGAGCTTTCAGAAGCCTCACATCTCTGAGAGCCCTCCTTTTAGTCTTCTTTATCTCCCTACTTGGGTGCCAGCAGCCCCCATCTCTTCCCCTAGCAGGTTTCTGGCTCTGAGCAAGGAGCAGAAAAGCCCCTCCTGCCTCCCAACCACAGCCTGACAGCCCAGCTCTGGCAGTCCCCCTCCGACCCCCCCACTAAGGCTGGGGGAAAGGCTCCTTGTCTCATGAGAAGGCTTAGGATGCCCTACCCAATTTTTCTTGAAAATAGGTGTGTCACAGGGTCCCTGAAAACAGCGATTCTCAGATTTTAATGTGCATATGAATCCCTCAGGGGATCTTATTAAAGTGCAGATTCTGATTCAGCAGGTCTGGGGGTGGCTCAGATTCAGCATTTCTAACAGGCTCTCAGGTTGTGCCCATGCTGCTGATCCAGGGCTCTAGACTCCTTGGAGGTCTCTCTGACTCTATTGAAAACTTAGAGAAAAAGAGGCAGCTGCTCAATGCTCGTGCCAGTCAGGCAGGGGGCGGCTGGAAGCAACGTCTAGTGTTAGCCCAAGGCTGGAGTCATTAGGTCCGTTCTGACACTACATCTTGAGACACTGGAGTGCACCAGACTAGGGTGACTAGGTTGATGAAAAGTCTAGAAACCGTGTTTCAAATTAATTTACTAATTTAGTGCTTACTTTGTGCCAGGCACTGTTCTGTTCTGATGCTTTACCTATATTAAGTAATTTAATCTTTACAACAAACCCATGAGGTGGGTACACGCCAAGCCAGGTGCTATTCTCTCTGCATATATCATCTCATTTCATCTTCACCATAACCTGTGAGGTAGGTGCTATTTTTAGCTCCATTTTATAGATGAGGAACCAGAGACCCAGGAAAGTTAAGTGCCTTGCCCAAGGTCATAGTTAAATGAGCGGCAGAGCTGGGATTGAATTTAGACAGTGTTGCTCTAAAGACTGCGCTTCTAACTAGGATCTGATATGTGGATCCAGAGGAGAGGTGTCTCCTGGGGAAGATGGCACCCACTCTAGATGGTTCTGGGACTGTCACAAGTGCTGTTTCCAAAGGACTGGGGCCATTGGCAGGCAGGCAGACTTCAATTCTACAACATACCACTACATCAGCGAGATGAACTGGCTTATAAGGGAATGATAGCCCCATTCCTGGTGGTGTTAAAAAGTAGGATGATGATGATGTGTAAAAAAGGCTGTGGAAAGGATTCCTGCATGCTACAGGAGGTCAAGTAGATGACCTAGGTCTACACCCAGTGGTATGCTGGTAAACCAGCTCTCTAGGAAAAAAAAGGAACCCTGATTTGGGGTGTATGGCTTCAGTGGTGTAAATACTCCCACTCTAGTCAATTTCAAGCTACTAATAGTTTTAACAACCAGCTTGCAAAATTCCTAAACATTTAACAATCAGCTCTTGTGAACTGGTAAGAGCCAGTTCCAGCACAGATTTCAGATTCTACCAAAATGTTTCAGAGAGGTTATGACGAGAAAAAGTAATTCTGATTGATTCACAAATTAGTTTACTACTTGCTAGCATTTGCTGAAAATGGGTAACTATCTGATAAAGTAAGGTATGAATATGCCCATTCAAACAAGCCTTTGGGGAAAAAAGGCTCAATGATTTGGCTTTTATTTTTTTTATTTTTTTAAAGATTTTATTTATTTATTTATTTTCCTCCCAAAGCCCCAGTAGATAGTTGCATGTCATAGCTGCACATCCTTCTAGTTGCTGTACGTGGGACGTGGCCTCAGCATGGCCGGAGAAGCAGTGCGTCTGTGCGCGCCCGGGATCCGAACCCGGGCCGCCAGCAGCGGAGCGCGCTCACTTAACCACTAAGCCACAGGGCCGGCCCTGATTTGGCTTTTAAAAGGAATATGGGTGGGCAAGGAGGCTGTGGTTGGTTGAATTTCTAAAATGTCCCACCAAAGATATGCTGACCTAACCCCTGGAGCCTGTGAATGTGATGATATATCTCCCCCATAGTGTTATATGACATGATATCTTATATGGCAAAGTTGACCTTCAAATACGGAGATTATCCAGGTGGGCCTGATCTAATCACAAGGGCCCTTAAAAGCAGAGAGCTTTTTCTGGCTGAAGGAGAAAGGGAAGCCAGAGAGATTCATGCCTGAATCTCTTTGAAGCATGAGAAGAACTCAACACACTGTTTCTGGTTTGAAGATGGAGGGTATCATGTGAGCAGGAATGTAGGGAGCCTCCAGGAGAAGAGTGGCCCCTGGATGACAGATGGCAAGGAACAGGGCCCTCAGACCTAAGGCCACGAGAGACTGGATTCTGCCAACAACCTGAATGAGCTCAGAAGAAGACACTTCCCCCGAGCCTCCAGATAAGAGCCCAGCAGGCCAACACCTTGGTTTTAGCCTGGTGAGACTCGGAGAACCCAGCCACACAATGCCTAGACTTCAGAGCTACAGAACTATGAGATAATAAACGGGTATTGTGTTAAGTCTCTAAGTTTATGACAATTTGTTACACAGCAATAGATAACTAATATGGGCAGGCAGGCAGACTTCAATTCTACAACAAATTCTTATTTATTTTATGAAGTCAGGAACTGAGCCAGATGATCTCTTGGAACTGTCTTGCAGTATCTATTTTGTAATCAGAATACTTTGTCCTGATTGTAGGGCCACTGCTAGACTATACAGCACCTTTGTGCCAAGTTGAGAAAAGATACAGCCCTGGAGATACACAGCTTGGCAAGGACAGGGTGCCTTCCTCTGGGTTGCATAGCAACACGTCAGATGGTGGGGCTTGGCGTGGAGAGCCCTGGCTGGCTTTTTAGCCTCCACTCAGGGGTCTTTATATAGTGCACAACCTGCACAACTGTAAGCAGCAGCCCTGTTTGTCAGACTCTTGCCTGATTCACTATTCCACACACAGCCTGAACCAACAGGAATATGGGACAGGCTGAGGCAGAGAGATGGATTTCACTGAAGAACTTTCTGCAGCTTGGGGGAGGTGGTCCGGTGGGTGGGAGAATGAACAGGCAGGGAGGTACAAAGTGGGAGGATGTGTTTGGATGTGTATGGAGGAGCATGCACATGATCTTTGCTCCTTTGGCATCTATTCCAGATCCTTCTGATGAGCGCTCTGCTGCTTGCAGCTTCTCCATACTATGACTAGCTGCACTGATCAGAGAAAATCCACAAGGATGTGGCTTCCCCTAGGCAAAATATAGGAACATTTTGTCTCCACTGACAATTAAGACCTGACTGCTGGTCATGTCCATGGGCGCACACCCACATGTTTGAGGACTTGATGCTCATTCTGTTCATTCTGGAATGTCTGGGCTCATAACTGGGCACTGTAGCTCATGATTGACTCCTTTGCTCTCCTAAATATCCACTTCCCCAATGCCTGAAGAGCTTCTTACCTGTGGCTAAAGGGAAAAGGGCAACTGAGGTGACTGTATGACTACAGACCTCGGTTTCAGGTTATAGTCAGAGGGAAGGTGATGCCCAAAACCCCAAAGGGGCTACTCTATTTCCCAAGGGTCAGGGCAAAGTGAAGGAATTTTTTAATTTCTTAGAAAAGCAGTCTTCTAAACCAGCACCCTTCCTTTTGAAGGCTGTCATGCCTTGCAGGGCAGCTCTACGGGATAGAAAAGATTTTAAATCACAAATATTTATACTCTCCACCCTTTCAAAGAGGATCCATCCATCCATCCACCCATTGATCCACCTATCCACCCATCGATCCATCCATCTACCCACTCATTATTTATCAGAAGCATGTTCCTGCTCTCATGGAGCTTCTAGTCTCGTGGTGTGAACATGTACAGACAGCATCCCTTTTGCTTGTGTGGAATTTCCATAGGGTAGGGGGTAATATTAAGCTCTAGGAAATTTAGTGTCTCTATGGAGGGAATCAACTTACTCACATTCCTCATGCAGCTCAAATCAGTGTGGTTTGAGTATCCCACAAACCTCAAGGAGGCTCCTAAGCTTGACTATTTCTCATGGCCACCATGCGAAGATAAAAGTATGTGTATGTGTGTGTGCTTACACACATAGGAAAATTAATGTGCTCATCCATTGTCTAACTACAATTTCTTTGCTAGGACAAGAGTGCTCTCATCTCTTGAAGCTATGATAAAGATTTCTCTCCCTCTTTGCTGCCGTATGTGGGGAGAACTTCATATTTCTGATTGTGTGTATACGCATGTGAGCAGGGGTGTGATGGGGTGGGGTGAGGGTTAGGAACATTTCACTATACATTAGAGGAAGAATCTGGCCTTCTTGAAAGTGGTCTCTGTAAGGGCCTTGCCCAGTTATTCTCAAAGTGGAATTAAATTTCCAATCCCCATAGCAGTGGACCTGTGCAGGTTTCAGCTCTATATGTGACTCAGTTATTTACAGCCCTATCTGGGCCCCAAGTTTGCCCTGTCTCACCCCAAAGGAGTGGGGTCTGGGAAAGGGAGGACATCTCACAGCTCCAATTCTGTCCTCTTCCAAGCCAAGAGGGGATGTAGAAAAAAACACAAATGTTCTGGGAATAAACGGTTACTGTGCCCTGAAGCTGATAAATCCCCTTCTTGGAAAGGCAGTGAGAATAATCTATAAAATCATTTTATTTAACAGTGTGTCTACTCCCAGCACTGAAGAGAACAAATAGCTGGTTATCTGATTCATGGCTTTGGAAATGTTGGGTCTCTCTGTCTTGCTTTCCCTCTCTGCCGGGGATCTCATTTTTTAAAAATGATTTTGATCCAAGCAGAAAGGAGAGATGTTTGTACTATCTCGACATGAAATTTCAGGTCTAAGAAAAACCTGCTAATAATTAGGAAGAGAGAGGAGCTGGCTCCTAAGGACCTGAGTCAAGCACAGTCAAAGCTCCTGCCTTCCATCTTAATTTCCTGTCCACTGGAGCACTTACAAAGTGTATATTTCTGGTGGATAATTTCTAGAGATCCCAATGAATAGCAAGTCCAGAAAAGACTACTGTCCCTGTGCTAGGCGAAGAAAATCCTTCAACTGGAGACTTAACTACATGGAAGATTAGCTGATTCTATAGACATGTTCTTGACTGAATCAGTCATGGACTAAACTGAGGCAGAGCTGCAGCATTGCACAACTGCAGTGGGCTCCATTCACACAGAAGTCAATGGGAATGCTGCCCCTGGAGTTGTGCAGTGCAGTGGCCCCGGATGAGAGAGAGTGTATGGGTTGCATGTCAGTCATCGTCGCCATTTTGGGTGTATTGTGTTGTGGGTTCCAAAGGGGTTGTCAGAAATGTCCACCTGTGAGACTTCTCAATGATTTGTTTTCTGGTTCAGGGTTGTTCCTTTCTTCTACAGACAGATGGCAAATTCTTGTTTGGCACCATGTAGAGACAAATGGGGCCCAGGCTGGCAAGGGTTGGAGCCAGAGGGCCTGAGTCCCAGCCCTGGCTCAGCTGCAGGAGTGCTGAGCACTGCATACTCTGCTCTGCTGTGAGAATCTAGCCTCCTGCTACTTTCACGGATCTCACTGATCTTGGCAGGAACATAGCAGGCAAACTTCTTGGGGAACAGAGTCTAAAAGCAGAAGCTGAGATTTTCACAAGGGTGAGGGGAACAGAAATCCTGTTTGCTTTGTGTTTAAAGGTTCTGCTGATGGTCAATGGAAGAGGTTGATATAGAATAGAGAAGAATAGATCCAGGGCCAGGATCAGGGTGAGGCAAGCGAGGCACAGGTGCAAAATGTAAGGGGGCACCAAACAATGCAGTAATCAAGAGAAGTAATATTTTAATGCAATAGTTTTAAAAATCAGAATTAATGTAAAAAATCCATGACAAACAAAATATCAAAATTTTAAGTACAGACAGGACCCAACCTTGCAGTTGCATGACTCACCTCGCCCTGATCCTAATCCACTCTTGTGGTCACTTGGTGCCTTGTGGAATAATGGGGAGAATGTTAGACGAGCAGGCAAAGGACCTGAGTCTGAGTTCCCCTGCTGCCTTCTCCTAAGCCATTGACCCTCTCTGAGCCTGTACAAGGAGAACAAGAGGCTTTATTTCTCACTTGGGACTTTTGTGGGTAATGATATGAGCAAAAGCCCGTAACCCTTGTTTTTGGAAATTGCAGGTCTCACTCAGCTGAGTGTGTGTTTGTGTGTGTAATATAAGTAGGGCTCCTACTCCCCCTCCGGAGCTAACTCTTTAAGACTTTCAGGAAGCCAGCCAACTTTCTAAGCCTTTCAGAGTCCATCCCTTCACCACTGCCCTCCCCTTCACCTGCCCCTCCTCACCAGAGGAAGCACCCACCCTCTAGAAGACTCAGCTGCCCAAGGTCTGTGACAGGCCAGATCTCGGCCGTGCTCCCTATTTTTAGATAAGAGGGAGGGAATGGGGGAGTGTGGAATGTCTTCTCTGAGGACATTGCCTTTGAACTGTGCGCTGGACAGATGGTGGCCAGTTCTCTGTGGCCCCAGCTTCTGCCTCCCTGCCCTTTTCAGGCGGGGGCCACCTCTCCTCTCTGCCACACCGCCCTACTCAAAGCAGGGGAACTTTGCAATAGCCGCCTAACCTGGCTCCCTGCTTCCATTCCTCTGACTCTCTTACGGTCTGTCCTCCTCTCAATAGCCAGAGTGCTTTTTAAAATTGTTTAAAGAAAATCATAATAGGTCATTCCCCTACTTAAACCCTCAGTAGGTTCCCATCGCACTTAGAATAAAATTAAAACTGCATCATCTAGCCCAGGAGTTCTGAAAATTCAGCATACTCGAATCTTCGTGTGGGCCTGATCAGACAGAACGCTGGGCCCTGCCCCCAGGGTCTCCCATTCAGGGGGTCTGGGTGGGCCCTGAAAACTTGCATTTCCAACAGGTTCCCAAGTGACGCCGATGCTGCTGGCTCCAGAATCGTCCTGAGAACCTGATCAAGCCGGCAAAGCTCAGCCTTGCCTGCCCCAACTCATCTTCTACCACTCTCCCTCCGCCTCCTCTGCCCCTGCTGTCTTTATTTGCCTTCTTTCTGTTTTCTCAAATGCGTCCACCTCATTTCTGCTTCAGGGCCTTTGCATTAGCTGCTTCCTCTGCCTGGAACTTCCCTCCTCCAGATATTCTTATCCCCAGGTCCTTTGTAAATGCCTCTGCTTGCAGGTTACTTCCTTGTCCGCCCAATCTGATTGGCTCTCCAGCTACTCCACACCAAATCACCCTGTTTCATTTTCAACTTGTTTATTTATTTGGTTATCTGGGTACCATCTGTTTTCCCCACCAGAATACAAGCTCCACGAGAGCAGAAACCATGACTGTCTCATTTACCAGCGCTTGAACAGTCTCTGGCACATGGACGGTACCCAATACATGTTTGTTCAATGAATGAATGAGTGATTAATGAATACTACTAAGTGATGGAGCCAGAATTTGAGCTGGGAACTGACGGCAGAGCCTACACTTAACACTCAATATGTGATTATACTGGTAGGAGTGCTGGGGCAGACCCATGCCAGTCTCCCTGACTCCATTCTTGCCCATATAACTCTCTTCAGAGCATTGTTATTGGGTTACTCTCTCTTTTGTTGCTGGGAAAGATTCTCCCTGAGCTAAGATCTGTTGCCAATCTTCCTCTCTCTCTCTTTTTTTTTTCCCTTCTCCAAAGCCCCAGGACATAGTTGTATATTCTAGTTGTAGGTCTTGTCTGTCAGTAGCCACAACAACAGCATGGCTACTGACAGACGAGTGGTGTGGTTCTGCGCCCAGGGACCAAACCCAGGCCGCCGAAGCAGAGTGTGCCGAACTTCAACTGCTAGGCCATCAGGGCCGGCTCTTGGGCTACTGCTATGAAAAGACCACTTTAATTGCTCCCTTTCCCAAACAAGTCTAACCTTCTTTGGCCTTCAAAGGAGTCACTTTGGCTAGAACCTGGCTCTGCAGTCACTCACTTATTCAGTGATGACTTCAGTGAAGTGTGTGCTCCATTGTTCCTTCCTATGACTGAGGCCATGGAAATAATTATCCATTCCCCCAGTTAGTGGTCAAGAGCATGGGCCCTAGGGTCAGAGATATCTGGGTTCAGTACCTAAGCGTTTTAAGACTTTTGGAAAATTACTTAATTTCTCTGAGCCTCAGTTTCCTTACCTGAAGATGGGTGCAATAATAAAACCTACCTCATAGGGTTTTGAGAGGATTAAATGAGACCATGCAAGTAAAACTCGTAGCATAGTAACTGACATATAATAAGCAGTCATACACAGAAAGACAAATACTGTATGATCTCACTTATATGTGGAAAAAAAAGAAAACCCAAACTCATAGGTACTGCAGAGAACAGATTACTGGTTGCCTGAGATGGAGGGTGGGGAGTGGGGGAAATGGGTAAAGGGCATCAAAAGGTACAAATTTCCAGTTATAAAATAAATAAGTCCTGGGATGTAATGTACAGCATGATGAGTATAGTTAATAATACTGTATTACATATTTGAAAGACACTGAGAAAGTAGATCTTAAAAGTTTTCATCATAAGAAAAAAAATTTTTAACAGTGTGGTGATGAAGGTTAACTAGACTTATTCTGGTGATCATTCTGCAATATATACAAATCTCGAATCATTGTGTTGTACACCTGAAACTAATATAATGTTATATGTCAATTGTATCTCAATAAAAAATATGTAAACATTAAAAAAATAAGCAGTCTTAAATGTCACTTAATTTGACCATGGTCTGTTGTTTAAGTTATAACTGGAACAACCAATAAAAGAATTATTCTTTCCCTCATTTCTGGGATAGGATGAGAAGAGGGTGAGATAGTTGGGAGTTTGACAAGTGCTCGTTTGGGACCAGGCAGGGTATTTTCTGAACTCATGGTCTGGTCTGAGGAAGAATTACAGGCAAAAGGGTATGGTATCCCTCAACATCATTCCTCATTTTCATATCACCGCATACTGACCTTAGCCAGTCTTAGGAAGTCTATTTGGAAATGGGGATCATCTTTCCCCTGCACCTGCTGCCCCAGTGTTAGCTGCGTGCCTTCCAGAGGGTGACCTTCCCTATTATCCAGCATGCTCTTTATTCTCTCCTGGGGCAGGAGCTCAGAGGGCGGTTGCAGAGGCAGTTCATTTGCATATTTTAATCCCATTGGTTATGCTTAAAGGGTCC
This sequence comes from Diceros bicornis minor, assembly GCF_020826845.1. Classification (NCBI taxonomy): domain Eukaryota; kingdom Metazoa; phylum Chordata; class Mammalia; order Perissodactyla; family Rhinocerotidae; genus Diceros; species Diceros bicornis. Next base: position 18,481,226 of record NC_080763.1, read on the forward strand.
TATTTGATCTCCATCAAGGTGTGTGTGGAAGAAGCAAAGGTACCAATTTGTCCTACTGAAGGCTCCTCAACCCTGCATGAGAAGTTCTCCAAATGGAGGAAGCATTTGAATTCACTTTCTTCTAGCCAGATCCTGGCTGTTCCTCTTGACAGATAAGCCCCCCATCTACACTCTTCTTTTCCCAGAGATGCAAGAATCTGATTTTGTAGTCCCAATCAGTGCCAATTTCTCAAGCTCCTTTCCCACCCTGCCCCACTTCAATGACTTCTCCAGAGCTGTGCTCCCTCACTCAGTTGGCCAGGCTGGGCGAGGCGGTGAAGAGTCAGCCTCCCTTTCATAGCACATCTGCCCTTCCTCCGATTGCCCCCTCTCAACCCTGCTCAGGGCCAGAAGGTTTGCAGTCAGTACTCACTTCAAGTACCACATTTGCATCTTCCTAGTGGTGGACAGAAAATGAGCTTGGGAAAGCCTGGGTTCACAGAGAGGCAAGGACCAGCTGACCGGAGCAGCCCAGAATACCTCTGGAACCCTCAGATAAAAACATGTTTGTTTATACTGCACATCTGTGGGCTCTTGCCTTTCTGATGACATTCAGGGTACGCAACAGTCAGGCAGGGTCGTTCACCTGAAACAGAAGGTGGTGACACTCCGGGGTGATAAAAGAAAAAATAACGACAGTGACACTAATAGAATACATTTAAAATTCTATGCCTACCTGGAAGGGCTTTAATCTATGATTTCAAAGCACATTCCCAGATCTTGCCCATTCATCTGTACCACGTCCCTGGGAAGGAGCTGGCAGGTAGGTAGCAGAGCACTATAAATAGAGTACTGTATCATTATCTCTGATGCAAACACTATGTATTTAGACAGTATTTCTCTGAAGAGCTAAAGGGCTCCACACCCATTCTATTATCTAATGCTAACTCATTCATAGAGCAGCCCCTATATTTGCTGCCATGCAGGTAGTTTGGAGAAGCTTTGGATCCACAGAAATTCACAACTGTAATGCCTACGCCCTCCCCTCCTGCTCCTGCTTAATTCACAGACACTTCCCAGCGCTGCTCCTGCTAACCCTGAGGAGCCAATAGCATAGCTGACTTGCCTTGTCCACAAACCACACACTCAGTTTCATGCCAGGGATACCAAGGGCTGTAGGAAGAAGACCTAATACATTTCCTTACTGTCAGATTTCATCTGGGTCTAGTTTGTCGAGTTTTGAAAGCCTCCGTTGTATGGCTACCAAATGGACTTCACGATTATTATGAAGACACAGGGCAGGGAGCGGGTCTGCGGGGTACACTGATCACCCAGGCCCATGGTCAAAGCTAAGCTACCAGTACAGCCTCTCTGTTCACCTTGAAAAACATCTCCCTTAAAATTGACCGAGCGGATTTTCTTCAGCTGTAAGAGCTTCTGTATTTCCCTTCCACTGCTACCATCAGGCAGGTGATGTTCTTCTGTTACATACTTACTGTCCATGTCACAGTTCTAAAGAATCAATCAGGTGTGTAACTATTTCCTTCCTTGTCTCCCCCAGTGTCCTAAGCATTGGGAGGGCTGGGGCTGTATTTGTTTTCATCATCTCCGTATCTCCAGAGTTGAGCATGTCAGATGCGTAATAAAAATATTTGCTGAACCAATGAACGAGGGAATGAGTGAAGGTATGAATCACACAGTGAGCATTCTCTGGTTTAGGGCTTCTAATCATGCCCTTTTTTGCAGGGGTTTATGTTCTATATTAGGGCATCATAACAGCCTCCACTCCCACTCCATATCATTATCACCCTGGGAAATGCAGTCTTGCCAACAGTCCCCCTCATTCTCCCTGGCCCTTGAGGAACACACAGGGGCTGCTTAGGTAGAAGCCATATATTTTCCCTCTCCTCCCTGTCCCCCACCCCACTAGGCCTAGTCTCATCCAATAATTTAGTGGAGCTCTGGCCTCAGCTTGTTTATATGACCTTCTCAAAAAGCCCAGTGTCCCCAGAAAACTCTCTGGCCTGCACATGCACATGTGGTATGGTGGGAAAAGCACATCAACTCTGGGGTCCCAGAGACTTGAGTTAAAATCTTAGCTCTAATGCTTACAGCTGTGTGACCTTGGCCAAGTTCCTAAGCTCTTCGAGCTTCTGTCTTTAGTAGTACCATGGAGATGATAACATCCACATCAGTGGTGTGGGGGTTAAATGAGGAGACACAGGCAGCAGGCTCCATAAATGACTGTTCCCCCGACCTTCCCTTCTATCCTTGACCTTTCCTTGACTCATCCTCCCTCCTGGCTGCTGCTCATCCTTTGGGTGCTTCTAGCTGTCACCCCTTGGTCTTAGGCTCCATGCTGGAAGTGTTGAGACTCAGGCTATATTTAGATGCCTTAGCTCCTTTATTTTTTACACCACTGTGTTGCTATGGTGATGGCGGGGCGGAACGGGGGGAGGACAGCCTGAAAGTAGGATGGAGCTCAGCAATGAAGATTGGTGGATCTGCCTGGAGACTGTCCCCAGTGAGCTGGTGCTTTCCAAGGACCCTTACCTGTGCATTCCATGAGGAGATGCCACCGGGAGATAGGAGGAGGTGCTACCTAGAAAAGGCTCCTAAGAAAAGAGGAGATAAAGAGGATGGACTGCTAAAAATTGCTCCCTCCGCTGGCCCAGCCGCAGCCTTAGCTCCTAGAGCCTTCCTCAAATGGTTTCTCTCTCAATTGAGACAGGAGACAGCAAATGAGGTTGGGTGGAGGAACAGCATCAGTGATGTTGGAGTTTGGAAGATGCTCAGACCAGACTCCTTCCCAGGAAGAAAGTCCCTTTTCTTGCCGCTGAACGTGGGGAAACTCTTGCCCCACTCAGCTCTGAGGGCTTGGAGGAAGAAACAGCAGAGTCCAGTAGAGCCACATCACGGCCCAGGCTTGTCGTGGATTCAGTCCACAGTCAAAACCAAAGTCACACAAGGGTAGAAAGGAAAAGAAGCCTCCTTTATTCATGCACAGAACTGCATATACTCACTGGATTTGAATGTGGGCATGGCAGGCTCCAAACTGATGATAAAAAATTGCACTGTAGAATGACCCAGTGTTCCTAAAGCTGTTACTCACACGTCATTTCATTGTATCCTCAAAACGGTGAAGCACGATTATCTTTACAAGAGGAAATGGCACAGAGAGGTCGGCAACTTGCCCAACGTCACACAGCTGGTAAATGGCAGAGCAGGGATTTGAACCCAGGCCACCTGGACTCCAAATCCAGTGTCCTTTCCAATAGACCAATGGCTACCAAAACAATTTTTTAAAGCTGAAGAAAATGTTTGTGAAGAAGGAAGCCTACCGTGAACTATAACCAAGCACAGCAGATAAAGCAGAGGAGCTGCAGTTGAAGTGGAGGTCCCTCTTGGACAACCTCTCCTCCCAACCTCACCTGCAGGGAGAGAGAGTTCTAGGCAGCCCTTCTCAAAGAGTGGTCATGGAAGCACCCATATTAGCAACCTCTGGGGTAATCAGAGTGCTGATTCCCAGGTACCAATCCCAGATTCTGGGTCAGTAGATCTGGGGTGGTGCCTAGGAAATTGCATTTGGACAAACACCCCAGGAGATTCTGATAAATACTAATCTAAGGAGGTAAACTAGCAACTTTTGAGTCAGAAAATTGGGAGATGGGACATAATTGCATCACCTCTTTCTCTTTTCCTATCTGATTCCTCAAGTTCATTTGTTGCAGCCTAAGGTCGGGCGTGCCAAAACAATTGGGCTGGACTGTTTTTTGTTTTCCAACTGCTCTCTGGGCCTCAGCCAGTTGCTAAGCCCTGGGGTCTAGTCTATGGACTGGTCATCAGGGTCCAGATGAGGTCAGCCATTGTCTGACCTTGGTGGGGTCATCATTGTGCCCAACAGAGCAGATGTACATTCAAGGAAGCTCTGGGTGGGGGTAGGGAGGAAGGGTACTGTACTCAACAGCACACAAGGGATGTTTATCAGGTGAAAAGTCCCAAAGGAGAATGTGAAATTTGGACTGAAAATATATTTATTGGCCAAGCACAAAGTCTGGAAAAATATACAGGGACATGAATGCTTGATTTCTCGCTCATTGAAGGACTGAGAGAACTATACGACAAAGGAACGAGGTTCTGATGATGCTGTTGAAGGGAGCAGTGAGGGTTGGACTAAGATTTTTAGCTCCCCTATGTTATGAAGACCATATGATGCCCTCCTCCCCTGCAAGTAATAGCTTCCTCGGGGCCAGACACCATGCTTTACAAATATAACTCATTTACTCCTTCCCAGAACACTATGAGGTACTATTAGCATTTCTAGCTTGCAGGTGAGGAGACTGAGGCTTTTAGAAGTTAAGTCATTTTACCCAAGGTTACCCAGCTAGTAAGTGATAAAACCAGGCTTTGATCCCAGTGGTCTGATGCCAAGGCCTGTGCAGACTCTGACCCAAAACTAAGCCATAAAGTAAGTGTAAGAAGTCCAATTAATACCCTCAATGTCCATCCATAGGGTATTATGCAAAGTGAAATAAGTCAGAGGGAGAAGGTCAAATACCGTATGATTTCCTTCATTAAGTAGTAGATATAACAACAATAAACAAACACATGGAGACAGAGATTGGATTGGTGGTTACCAGAGGGGACGGGGGGAGGGAGGAGGGTGAAAGGGATAATTCGGCAAATGTGTGTGGTGATGGGTTGTAATTGGTATTTGAGTGGTGAACATGATGTAATCTATGCAGAAATAGAAGTATAACGATGTACACCTGAAATTTATACAATGTTATAAACCAATGTTACTGCAATAAACAAACAAACAAAAAAGTCCAATTAAGTTCCCATGATGAGATATTCTTTTTTAAATCTCAAATTATTTCCATTTTTTTCTAATTTTTTAGGGGATGACTCTACTTAGCTGATGCTTTTGGGTAATCTAGCACTGGGTAAGTGAAGGAATGTCTCCAAGAGGAATTTTTCCCCCAATTTTCTCCCTTGCTGCATCTTGCCTTTTCAGCAGACTGCATTTTTTAAATTATCTTTTAAAATAATTTATTTACAAAAAAACCCCAACAACAAAAGACTGTAACACATTTATTATGTAAGTCCTGCCTCTAAGGCAGAGCTGAAGTCCCATCTCCTCCAGAAATCTTCCCCAATGACTCAGCCTATAGGGCCTCTCCCTCCTCCAAACTTGGTCCCATTTCCAGTTTGTAGCAACCACTTAGCACCTAGAACCCACAACCTCTGTCTTCTCTCATTCTTACTGTTCTGTGAGCCCCGTGGGGGCATGGCCATGTTGTCCACCTCTCTGTTTCTCCAGCACTTGGCAGAGTGGGGTTAACTTGAGCCATTGAGCATTCGTACAGGAGCAGGAGGTTGACCCAAAAGGAAACTGAACTTGAAGGAGGCCAAGGAACCGTGTGCACAGAGAGAGGTGACAACAGGCAGCATGAATTCACCAGCTTCCTGTGCAATTTCAATATAGGTGGAAATGCTCTTGAACACATTCCTTCCTTTCCCATTTGTATGATTCCCTCGGATTATAATCTGTTCTACTTATTATTTGTCTTGGGGTCAAGGAGGGATAAGTAGGGAGGGAGAGGGGACAGGGGCAGGAAGGAGATATGACCTAGCCATAACTCATGATGTGAGCTCATGGTCCAAAGGAAGTTTGCTGATTCTGGTTCTAAAGCTTTCATAAATTCAGATTTGACATGACTAGTTCCTACTGTTCCATTTTGACCTGGCTCCTCTCCCCAGCATTGCCCTCAGATTCTGGCCACATAAGTAGAGTAATTGGTTTTCTAAGAATCCATCCCTCAAGCGTGGAGCCCTCTGATTGAATTTCTTCTCTTTAGACAGCACTTTACCGTTTATGAAATGCTTTCCCATGCATGACCATCAAGAGTTTCCCAACTATCTTGTGGGGTGGGCATGGCAGTTATCAGGGACCCCATTTCATTTATTGCTGAGAATAGAATTAATGGGTTAGTTTTGGGGTATCCTGGTCTATTTCCTCTCTCCCAAAGGAAAACAAAACCTATTGGAAAGGCAGCTGGCATATGTTTTAAGTTTTGGAGAAGGAAGGGAAAGAGAGGGGCCAAAATTAACTACAGCACCAGTCAGCAGACAATTGACCATGTTTCATGTTCCCAGTTGCCTAGTAACAACTTCTAATACCTGAAGGGTAGGGAGTGCCAATAATCCTCTGCATCTGCACTGGGCACTTCTGTTTACAGAGTTATTTCATTTTATCCTCACGATAGCCCATGTAGTTACAATCACTCCCATTTGAGGAGTGTGGCAGTTGAGGGCTGGAGGAGTTATGGGATCTGCCCGAGGTCACACAGCTGGTAAATAGCTCCCCATTTACACCCCCTCGTTATAGTAAATGGTACTGCTCAGCTCAGGCCAGGAATCTTTTCAATACTTTCTTCTTCCTCCCTGCCTATGAGCTTTACCCAGTCCACACCTAGGCATTCTGAAGGTCACAAAAGCAGTGTAGGAAGATGGTCCATTTCAACAGACCAGGTATATGACAATATAGGAGACAAGAGCAGAGATCCTGCAGTCAGACTGACTAAGTTTGAGTCACAGCTCTGCCACTGATAGTTGGATAATGTTGGGAAAATCACCTCTTTAAGCCTCAATTTTCTCATCTGTAAAAGGATGACATGAGGATTAAGTGAGATATCCTCCTGCAAATTGCTTAACACAAAATGTTTAATATACACTCAGTGCTATGATTGTTAACAACACTGTCATTAATCACTGAATCTATTTAAATTAAATGATCCTGAACAAGATGGTGCCATCTTGGTTATTTTCCAAGATGGAGGTGGTATCTCACAGGCTTAGGCATCTTCTCTATTTCATAAACTTCCCTATCCTGTTTCCTAAAAGTGGCTGTAAAGTTGCTTTTTTAGCAAACCCTCCATTAAGAGTAGTTTCAATGCTTGTTGTTATCAACTTTCTGGGGCCTGAGGATAGAAATCCTGTGGGTGGGTGGTTATCTTATCTTTTCACCCTGCTGGTCATTATTCAGCCAAGCTTAACACGTTTCTGCCTTTTCATTTTTTCCTCACACTCTGTCTAGTCAAGTTTCTCAAGAAGCAAACTTGTCATTGAAGCGATCAGACAGAACACTTAGCATTTTCCTCACACGCAAAGTACTTTTCCATCTTTCTCCAGTCTGCTTAGTCTCCAGAGGGAATGTGGCTCCAGGATCGTGCCATTGAAAGAGGAGAACATGGAATATTTTCTGGAATTGCTGGATGCTTAATGGGGACTCAGAAAATATTCACTGAGGAAGAGGAGAAATGGAGTCGGGGAGAGAAATGAAGGACATACCTCAGGTCAGAAAACTGGATTGCAAGGTCTAAAGAGCCCTAGGTCTCCAGATTTCTAGAATTCTGTTTCCCAAATGGCACTGGAAATCTTTGATGTGAGAGAAAAAAGCAGTGGAGGTGTCAAGAACAACAACAGAGGAAGAAGATGCCTGGGAAGTGTTTACATGCTGTTTGTAAGGTGGGTGATGGAAGGGGGGATAGGGCTAGATCAACTATGTAGTAGGGGAGAGGCGGGAAAAGGTGAGTACTTCCTGGCGTCCAGAGATTCAATTCCATTTATAAACGGTTATTGAGCATCTATGGGTAAAGTATATGATAGGAGTTAGGAGCTGAAGGAGTTACAAACATGAGCAAGACATTGTTTTTACCTCTGGTATGACACAGATTACAAATGCTGAGAAAGAGTGCCTAGAAGCCCTTATAGCCAAATTCATGGCTTACAGATTCCTGTCTGTAAGCAATTTCTCCTGAGCTCTAGTACTGGGAAGGGGAGCAGGTTGGCATCCCATTTTCCACGCACACAAAGTGAACACAGAACACACACACAAAATCATATCGTAGTGATAATAATAATAATATTAAAACACATACAAGCAGATTGTAATTTCTCTTTCCTTCCACACATTCTCCCTGGGTTCTTTTGGTGTTGACGCTGAAGGTGAAATATTGACCAGATTTCTCCTGGATAACAATGTTTGTAGTTTGTGTTGGTGACTATTGAGTGTGATGCCCCTGAGGCCCTTCTCTCACCTTTAAACTGCCCACCTGCATCGACTCACATTGACTGAATCCCCACAATATGCCCAGTACTGTGCTTGGCACTTAGTAAACATCAGGTGTTGTAACAGGATGCTATGCTACACAGAGATGAATAAAACTGTGTCCCTACTCTTCAAGAATTCACAATCCGGGGCCGGCCCAGTGGCGTAGTGGTTAAGGTCCCGCACTCTGCTTCAGTGGCCCGGGGTTCACAGGTTCGGATCCTGGGCACAGACCTAGGCACAGCTTATCAAGCCATGCTGTGGCAGGCGTCCTACATATAAAGTAGAGGAAGATAGTCACGGATGTTAGTCCAGGGCCAGTCTGCCTCAGCAAAAAGAGGAGGATCGGCAACAGATGTTAGCTCAGGGGTAATCTTCCTTCACCGAAAAAAAAAAAAAAAAAAGAATTCACAGTCCAATGGAGAGGACAGACATGTAAGCAGATATTTACACTGCAAGCTCAGTGTGATTTATGAAACTGGGAACGACCTCAAAGACTTTAAGTTCCTATCTGTCCTAAGCCGCCCATCATTTAATGATGATAACAGCTAATACTTACATATCATTTAATATATTCTAGGCACTGTTTCAAGTACTTTATATGTATTAACTCATCAAATCTCCACAATATTATTTTATTTATTATCCTCTTTTAGAGATGATAAAACTGAGGCACAGGGAGCTTAAGTCATCTGCCTAAGGTCACACAGCTAATAAATGACAGAGATAGAATTTGAACTGAGGTAGTTTAGCTGCATCATCCATGCCCTTAACCACCACACTATACAGCCCTTCAAAGGCGATAATAAAAATTGCTTTTCGTGAGACAGGAGGAGATTGTGGCCTCTGTCATCCACTGTCACCTTCGGGTCTCTCTGGTTTCTTTACAACCATCATTTATCGAGTGTTCCTTACGTGCCAGACACTGTGCTGAGTGCTTTCAACACATCTCATTTAACCCTCATCACAACTGGAGGAGGCAGGTGCTAGCAGTACACCTCGTTATGGACTGAATGTCTGTGTCCCCCCAAAATTCTGGAGTTTCAAGAACAGTAGAATAAGATTCTCCAGTTCCCTCGGCCTAAGACCAGCCAGGCCAAGCCCTCCACTCTGGGAATGTGTCTGTGTCCACCTTTTGCTGAGACCGAATCAGATTCCACAAACCAGACCACCTACGACATGGAGCCAGTGCTGAGTTAGGAGTGCTGGAGGGAAGGAGATGGGGTACCAGCAGATGAGCCGCTTGCAGTTCCAAAGGTCCTGACTGACTGGAGCCTGGGGGCCGCTGATGATGTCACCCTCCACGGGTACCACTATCCAAAGCACAGGCCTCACCGTCTTTGGTGATTATCCAAGAAAACAGAAATTCTCCAGGATCTCTAGCCATCTAACAAGTTGTAAATATCATCACACAACCCAAAGGGAAAAATAATTCAGGAAGATTCCTATCTCCAGATGTCCTGGCCAAAGTCCAGGCTACAGTATTATTAGGATAACCATCATAAAAATGAGCAAAGGAAGACAGTTTAATGTGAAGAATAAAGAACAGGCAGACAGGCAGATGGCGCACTGAAGGAGTCCTGCCTTCCTAAGAAGGCTCTTGAGTTGCTGTGCAACTTCCATCCATCTCCTTAAACTTCCTGGAACATTGGCCACTGATGCACATTATCTCTCTGTCGATGGCCCAGCAGTCACATAAACACTGTCCTTCAACGGCCACAGGGGCTTTCATCCAACAGGTTCATATACTTGCCACTGGATCCCATTTATCTTCACTTTTTTTTTTATTGCTTTGCTATAAAAAAAGAGTCTTGAGGACTACAATCTCCTCTTTTTCCTGTCTTAAGCAGTTACTCTATCAAATAGTCAATTCCATTTTCTGGATGTACAGAAAAACCATTTGAGCTGCAGTCATAATTTCAGCTCTTAGGCAAATCAAACAAATTCAGAACAATTGTTACAGGAGCTAAAAGGAAAAAAACAATCAGCGCCATCTCTTATTTGGTTTTGCTTCACGGAATTTGAGCTCCATGTACTGTCTGTCATTCCTTCTTGATAAAAGAAACACATGGGCCAGAACTTTGCAGACCATATAATTTCCAAGTAGGAAATTAACCAACCAGCCTTCTGAACATTCATGGTGCATCTACATATGCAAGGAAATATACTAGAAATTGACAAATTATAAGTTGGATTCTCTGTCCATCAAGAGATTGCAATATACGTGCCTAATAAGTAGGATTTGATAGAAATAGAACAGGTGCTACAGGAAGTGTGCAGCCAGTGGAGAGAATGATCACTTGGTAGGTATTAAAAGGTTCTTGGGAAACCAGCCCAGTGGCATAGTGGTTAAGTTCGTGTGCTCTGCTTCGGCAGCCAGGATTTGCAGGTTCAGATCCTGGGCATGGACCTACATACCGCTCCTGAAGGCATGCTGTGGTGGCATCCCACATACAAAAAATAGAGGAAGATTGGCAGAGGTGTTAGCTCAGGGACAATCTTCCTCAAGCAAAAACAGGAAGATTGGCAACAGATGTTAGCTCAGTGCCAATCTTCCTCACCAAAAAATAAAAATAAAAAATGTTCTTGGAAGAGCTGGGATTGAGATGGTCATTAAGAATACATGAGATTCGGGTAGGTGAGGTGAAAAAGAGGGAAGAAGAAGGTTACGAACAATGCAGCATTGAAAGAAGAAAGCACAAAGTGCACTCAGCAGACCACGAGTAGATCCATGTGGCCAGAGCAAAAGGGTTGTGGGGGAAAGTCAGTAATGACATATACATCTGGTTGGTTATGTTCTGAGAACTAACAATGCTCCTTATCTAGATAGGAGTCCCTTGGGAATAGAATCCATCCAGGCAGATTTTCTGGGGAAGCCAGTGCCCACCACCTCCTATGGATATTGCTGTTGCTTTCCCAAGGTTTGGCTGAGAAGCACAATACCTCAGAGCTGCATCAGCCAGGGATAATTCTGTCCTCCCTGCTGCCCTCAGCAAGCTATAAACCCTTTTCCTGCTGCTTCCTGCCACTGTCTACTAACATCTGAGTCACTTGGCTCAAGATTGAAGATTTTGCTACCCGGCTCGCAATCTTCCTGCCAGCATCCTGGGTGATGTTAGCTGGGCCCAAGAGGACTAATTTAAAATCCTTGCCCCTCGATACCTTTACCTCATGACCTTCACTACTGTTAATGACCTTCACCACTTCAACCATCCACTCTCAAGGCTACATCCTGAGCCTTATCATCACCTAGAACTGCTCTACCTCTGAAATACGTAACAGATTCACACATCCCAAAGTTGAACTTATCATCTTATCAAAGCTGTTTCTCTTCCTTTAATCCTCATGGCAGTGGGTCTACCACTATCCATTCAGTCCTGCCTCCTGGCTTGCTTTCTGGCCCATCCCTACTTCCAATCAGGCATCATCAGATCCTGTTGCTTCTACCTACTTACAGCTCATGAATACAATTTCTTCTTTCCATTCTCCTCTTAAAACTCTTATCCATTGGCCACCATCACCTCTGGCCCAAATTCCAGTAACAGTCTCCTAACTCAACTCCCTGACCTGATTCATACCCACTCAATTTCATTCTCCCAACACAGCTGTAGCCATCTGTTCAAGTTGCAAATCTCATTCGGCCCTTCTTTCCCTTTTTAATGGTTCTTTACTGTCCTCCAAACTTCTTAGCATGCTATGACAGGCCTTTTTCTGGAATGCTGTTATTTGAGCTCTTTCTTGCCCACTTCCCACACATCCTCCAGATCTCAGACATCGCCTTCTCTGAGAAGCTTTTCCCAATATCCCTGGACTGGATTGGTGTCTCTCATGTCCTCCCACGGCACTGTGTGCTTGTCTCTGTGATGACACTCATCACACTCAATTGAAATTGCTTGTTTACAAGACCCTCTTCTGCACCAAGCATAGTTTCCAGAGTGTAGCAGGAGCGCATAAATGCTTGTGAAATGAACAAACGAATGAAGGAATGAAAAAGGGATGTTTGAGAAAAACATTTTTTTTTTTTTTTTTTTTTTTGTGAGGAGATCGGCCCTGAGCTAACATCCGCCAATCCTCCTCTTTCTTTGCTGAGGAAGACGGCCCTGGGCTCACATCGGTGCCTATCTTCCTCCACTTTATATGGGACACCGCCACAGCATGGCTTACCAAGCAGTGCGTCGGTGCGCGCCCGGGACCCGAACCAGCGAACCCCGGGCCGCCGCAGCGGAGCGCGCGCACTTAACCGCTTGCGCCACCGGGCCGGCCCCTGAGAAAAACATTTTGAATGCAGAAATTGGAGATAAGGCAAAGTAAAAGATAAATTTAAGGTTTCGTATTGGGTGAAGGAGGTGGGGATGATGGAGCAATGGACAGAAAGAGAGGCTTCCAGAAGAGGAGAAGGAGTTGTTTTGGTGAATGAAAATGATGCTTTCAATTTGGGCATGCTGACTGGGAGATTATGCCTAGACATAAAAGAACGGAGCCCAGGAGACACAGATCTGGGATTTATTCACAAAGAAAAGATCTTTTGAAGCCATGAGCATAGATGATGTCTTCAATACAGAATTTACAGAGAGAAGAGCAGAGGACTGAGGCTTCTACATGTAGGAAGTCTTACCAATTATCCAGATAATTCAGGTCTAAGTGAGATTTTTTTTCTTAATTTTCTGAATAGTTGTCTCCATTGTTTTTGATTTTGAAGATCTGCTCTGTGTTTTTTTTATTCTCCTCTTAACTACTCTTTCTTTTTTTTTGAGCGTATTTTGCTAACTCCAGCTGTTAATTACCTCATCACACAATCGGGCCATTGTGACTTCTGTTGGCTGTTTTTATACAGCATGATGCTTATTTTTTAATTGGCTTCTACTGTGTTCCCCCAAAAGACAATTTCTTTGATCAACACATTGGCAGGCTATTGATGCATCCACGATTTACCAGAAATATTCTTGCTTGCTCTCCTTCCTGCCTCCTCTAAGTTGATTTTCCATAAGAAATTCTGTGTTCTGAATTTTCTTCTCCTCCATTTCAAGTGAATATTTGAGATTCTTTAAACATATCACATAATATGGGCACATCCTTATGCCTAACTGCGAATTTCAGAAGCTCAATCTTGTTAGTGGATGAAAATACAGTGCATTGGCACTTCACAAGGGCTACATTTTACCCCTAGATGCCAAAATCAGCCAACATTTTTGTAATTGAAGTATAATGATTTTATTTAGTGAAATCACAATTATTTCTCAGAGTTAAAAATATAAATACAAGGGCACTTCATGAATCTGATAATGTTCTTTCCTGCCAAAAGTAGAATCTTTAGTCTTTTGGAAGAACTTGTATACAGTGGTCCTTATTCTAAATAAATTGAATATACTAAATTTCTGATTCTTATAGAATTACTACAATATGCTTTGATGAATTTGTACAGCTGCAAGTAGACCGGCTGTTGAAGTGGGAAACTGCATCCCAGTTGTGTGAGCTGCCCTGGTCACATCTGGAAGTCTCTGAGTGTAGCAAACACTCCCTTTGTTCTAGGGAATATTTCTCAGCCTTTTGGGGGGTCATGAACTGCTTTGATAATTCAGATGCTTTTTACCAGAAAAATATACACACTCACATGCAATATTTTGTATATCATTTCAGGGGGATCACAAGACCCTAGGAAAAATCAGTCATTGATTCTCTTTACAGGTGCCTGGGCTCCAGGTTAATAACTCCTAGGTTAAGGGCCAAAGATCAATTGTTGATGGGAAAGGGATTCAGTAACCTCTGAATGTGCAGAAAACAGCTGCAGTGGAAATGTGAAGTGCTGGGCAGTAGCTACGCCTCCCAGCGGGAGACGCAAGGCTTGTGTACAATCATGCCCAGCTTGGCATTGAGTGGGCTGCCATCTTTCCTTCTGCAGGATATCAAATTTTCTACTCATTCTATTATGAGATTTTATTTTATGGCAGTAGAGCTCTGATTTTATGATGGAAGTCAGCACAAAATAGCTCCTTTATTTTAAATAAAAATTTGCCTTGCAGTCATTTCAGCTAAAACAAACCCACTTTACAGCAAGAGGGAGGAGAGGGTAGGAGGAGGCTCCTGTGTTAAAAGAGCTGTTCCCTTTGCCTCTCCTCCCTTCCTTCCCACAAAACCCTAGCTCCTCACTTTCCCTAATATCTTCCACTCCCTTGACTTCTACTCGCCTTTCTTGATCTCATTTCATTTTCTTGAAGCTGGTGCCTGAAAATCCTGTATCAGTTCCAATCTTTCGAACATCTGGTATTTATCTCATTCCATATTGCTTCGCACATATCTGATTTCTGAGTTGTACACTATTCCCTCGAATCCTAAGGGGCAGCTTGGTGCTTTTGATCATTTGAGTCACCATCTCCAATGTTCCTTTTTAACTTGAGGTGACATAATCTCTCTCCTTCAATATTTTTTTCAAAGTTAACTGACTTTTAATTTTTGAAAATCATATTTAAAAGTGCGACCTGAAGGATACGCCAACTTAGTAACCACTAATTACAAGCTGCTCTGTGATCTATGTTGCCCATCTCACCAGCATTCTCATGATTACATTTACTAAGATTTTATATCCATAGGGAGGCTCATTAGTTACTGGGACAATTTGAGATTTTTATCTCTTCCCAAAGGAAAATCCTTTAAAACACCTTCATGTTACAGACACAGTTTTCAAGCCAACATTTCTCACCATGTTACACGCTATCCAATAACTCTCACCCTGTATATTTTGTTCAGGTTGTTCTTTGACTCTATTCTAAACAAATCCTTTCAGGGTTCTTGAGATCCTAACTCCACAAATATTGTTGAAGAACTTTAATTCTTCTACCCTTCACATCAGGCCTCATCCCCCTCCTTTTGTGTCCGAGCCTCCAACAACACTGAGCTACTTGCCTTTCCCAGGTGCTCACACACTTCTGGATCTTTGCTAATGTGGTTAATTCTGTCTGGAATGCCCTCCCTCCCTTGTACACCTGGATGATTCCCAGTTACCGAGTGTCCCTCAGTGACCCTGTAACACATTCCTGATGCCCCTCCTTACCCCAACCCAGACCCACATGGCTGCCCCTCCTCTGGGTCTCAGGGTTCTTGTGTCATAGAATTTATGGCACTGTGTTATAGCTGCTGACTTACTTGCCCATGCCTACACCCCCCACTATACTGAAAGCTCCTAAGGTCAGGGGCTGGGTCTTGTTTATCACCTGAGCGTCACCTCCCTTCCTCTACGCCTCTGCTTTGGGTATGTTCATTTCTCTGAGTCTAACCACGTGGTTGGAATGGGAACTGCATCTTCTTACATATCCTACCTCCCCGCAGGGTGAATGGTCTAAGCGGTCTCTGACACAAGAGGGACAGTTGGTCTCCAATGTTTAAGCTAAAGACGTGAGCCTGACAGCTGCTTGCAGCCATGTCCTCAGCCCAGCGGAGGGAACCAGTCTGAGAGACGAAAGATGGCAGGAAAGAAGAAGAAAGACTCCTGGACGCATCTGACTTCCCGGTTGTGGGCATCCCTGGGACTGTCCTGATGCTTTTTTCATGTGATCCAACGAATCCCCCTTTCCCCAAAGTGAATGCAAGTTGGGTTTCTTGCCAAAGGTAGGCAAAGTAATATTGACTGCCCTCTTCATGTCTCTACCTCCAGTGACTGACTCAGGGTTTGGCATTCAAAAGGGGATCCACATAAACTTAGTCATTGTTAGTAGAAAGCCTGAAATCCTGTTTGTTACAATGTGGAATCAGGGACTGAGGTGAGAGGGAGCACACGTCACACTATGGTAGGTGTATGAGGGTCACACATTAGAGCTGTATGGTGAAATGGTGACTCCACACACATCGTGAGCATCTATTTGGATCTGAGTTTGTTCTGTTGGTATTTGATCAACCATCCTGCAGGAGTGTTGGCTAATTATTTCTTATCTAACCAAGAATAATTAGCTCTTCTAGGGTACAGCCCTGAGAGACAAAACGAGGGAGATTGCAGCATGCATACACACTCAATGCCTCTATGCCTGCTCAGTTGGCTTTCTATTTGTGTGATGCACAGACCAGTGGGTATGGGAGAGAAGACAGCTGAGACGGACACTGTTTACCAGCTGTGTGGCTCTGGAAAAGCAGCTTAACTTCTCTGGGCCCTGCTTTGCCCACTTGCCAAGTGGAGGGACTTGCCTCACGTACCTCAGAGGACTACTGAAAGAATGAGACGAGAAAACACATACGGCGGCACGTTATTGTTGTCAAATCCTTTCTAGGGGAATCATGTTAGGCCCTTTTCTAAACACAGAGCCCACTGCAGGGCTGACAGGTCTCTTTGATAAACACATGGCCTAAGGCAGGTTCACTGCTTCAAGAGGTGGCCCCATGCACCTTCGTTAAGGAGCTGAGGTGAGCCCTACCACTTTAACATTCGCTTTCCTTCTTTCCTTTCCTCCTGGCTCAATTGTCAAATAAAACTTCTGGACACTTCCCACTCTGCCACTGCTCAGAAAGCCTCTCAGCTCAGCCTTTGGCCATGAAAACGAATCCTGAGTCTCCTGCCTACCTGCTCCATCCCTTGGAAGGCACCTTCAGGTACCTGCCCTAGCTAATGAGTTGGGCTGAACCTCAGTGAAGCCTGAAGACTGTCCCTTCACAGGTTCCCGCAAGCCTATGCAATGTCCGGGAGGCCTCTGTAGAACACAACCAGCCCTGTCTAAAACCAGGTGATGACAGCTGGTCAGAAGGTGTGGGCCAGCATGGGCAAGCTGCCTGGGGGCCCCATCCACCTCTGACTCTGCTTTCTTTCTCACTGACTTGTGCATAAGTAGCTTCCAGTAGGTTCCTGGTCTGCTTGACTGGAAAGTGACATCTCTGATACCCATTCCATGGCTTCCCCTCTAGTGGGAGGCAATGGTAGAAAGACAGAGATAAGGAGATGGAGACCTGGATTCTAATCCCAGCCCTGTCACCACTGTGGGAACTAGCACATGGAACACAACCTTGCTAGGTCACATTCCCAGTCTGTAAAATGGGGATAATAGAGCCTGTATTATATTACAAGGATGGTCAATAGTCACATAGCTGCCCAGTATACAGTAGGTGCCCAGTAACTGTTGTTTCCTTTCCCATTCCTCAATTATAAAACAGTCCCCATCATTGGGATATCTTATATCTCTGGCAGAAACTTGCATGCAAACCTGAATCCACAAATAAAAATATTTCAAAAATAAATTTTTTGGGGGGAAAAAATCCATCTTCTTGTCTCCTCAACCTGCTGCTGAGACCCGAATTCTAGGTTCTGTATTCCCCCAGCAACAAGGGAGGGCACAGCATGAGCTCCGCTTCTTCCTTCTTCCGGGGATGGGGAGGTGGGAAGGAGGGAGCAGGGCTCACTTTGTCAGCCTGGCTCAGGATAACGACAGACTCTCGCCCCTGTTGTTGGTGGGAGGAGCTCCAGGCCGGGGACAGCTCAGCAAAGCCCCAGGGGCTGGCGGTGTGTGACAGCAACAAAAATAATTCCCATCTGCAGGGGCTGCTTATGTTTTCAGAGCTCTTTCTCTTCTTTTATCTGTTTTTCCTCCCTACAATATCCACGTGAGATGGGCATTATCGTCCCATCTGACAGATGAGGAAATGAAGCAGAGAGTGGAGTACTGCAAGTGGCTCTTAGGAATTAAGACAGGGCTGTGTTTGCATCCTGGCTCAGCTGTGTGACCTTGAACCAGCGGCTGACCCTCTGGGCCCCAATTTGCTCATCTGTAATGTGGGTCTGACAGCACCCATTTCACAGGGTTGTTGTGAGCTTTATGAGGGTTGTCACATAATAGAAAGAACGTCAGCTTTGGAGACCTGCATTCAAATCCAGGAGCACCAGGTGTTAGCTCCATGAGGACACCACATAACAGATTAGCACAGAGCTGCTCCTAGGACCCAGGTGTCCTCACTCAGAGCCTGAGCTCTTCCAGAACCTCACTTTGGATGCTTTTTTTCCTGGATCTTTTGAACTGAGTGTATCCTGAGAGGGCCCCAGGACCCCCTGGCCAGCCAGTGCTGTGTAGAGGGCTGTGGGACAAAGCAGAGAAACCACACTTCCCAACGGGATCAGACACCATGTCCGGTGGACCTAGTACTGACACAGAGGCCAGAGCTCTGGATGTGCAGCCAGGCTCATTCTGTGCCTCAGTTTCTCCATCTGTGAAAAGGACACGACTTACTTCTGCCTTGATCTTCTAAACTGTCCCTTGGACCATGGCAACAGCTTTCTGCCTGGCCTCCTTTTTGCTCGCAGGCTTGGCAGCTGTGTCTTTTTCTCCATTTCCCTGCCCTTCAGCTGGGCCCCTGACCCAAGCTTTCTCCCTGGATGTGGAGTTTTAAGAATCCTATGGCTGCCTGAAGTGAGGCTACGTAAACTCAGAAGTGTTGATGTAGGGTTTTCCCATGAGTGTGATGAAGCAGTGAAAGATCGTCTGAAGAGATGGAGAGAAATGAGGCAGAGACGTGGAGAGAGCAGGTAATAAACCACTGGCTTCCAGAGGAAAAGACAGGAAGGCACTGGCAACTTCCCAGTTCCTATTTTCAGCACCTCAGAAGGCCTGTTTGCTCTAACTTGAGTTCTGCAAAATACCCTTATATCTTATGCATTCAACTTTTTTTTTTTTTAACGTAAGCTAGCTTTAGTGGATTCCTGCTTGTTGTAACCAAAAGAGAGCGACAAGGATAATATATGCGTGCTCTTCCTACCTTGCTCTTGGATGGGCTACATCGCCGATGAAATCATAGTTACTGGTTGTTCCTGGTGGTGCCCAGTTGTCACAGAACCTGGGCAAGACCTTGGATTTTAGAGGCTATTGCTGAACACAAGCCATTGACCATGAACAATCCAGCCAGTGTAGCTCCAGGACACCTCCTCTCTGCTTTATCGCACAGGAAGAGGGCAGCTGATCCATCTCAGACTTTTCCTTGGACGTTTCCAAGTGGGACGCAGTGTAGAGCGGTGACTAAGAGCACAGGCTCTGGAGCTACACTGCCCAGTTTTGCATCATGGTTCCAACCCCTTAGCTGTATGACCTTGGGAAAATGACTGTATCTCTCTGTGCCTCAGTTTACTCATCTGTAAAATGGAGGGTATCTATGGTACTTAGCTCATAGGGATATTGTAATGGTTGAGGTGTACAGTATAGTAAATAAATCCTCAATACATGTCCCCTGTGGTTTTCATGTCCTAACCAGAACAGAGAAAGCACTTAGGGGAGAGGCTGTGGCAGGAGGGGCTGGGAATGGATTTTGGTTTCATCTTCTCCACTTTGGTTTTGTGAGGGATGAGGAAGGATGCTGGTAACATCAGAGAAAACTAAGGCCTCGAAGAGGGACAGGTTGAAAAAGAAATCATTGAAGAGACGGGCAGGCAAAGACGGGAAGCAGGTTGCCAAGCTCAAGGAAGGCCCTCAGAGTTACCCTTCCGGGAAGCAACTGGAGAGAAAAGTGGGAAATGAAATGCTGTCCTGAGAATATGAAGCTGGGACACAGTCCTACCAGCAATGTTGGGAGCAACGAGGCTCAAGAAAGACAAGGCAGGGGCCAGCCCAGCGGCGCAAGCGGTTCAGTGTGCACGTGCCGCCGCAGCGGTCTGGGGTTCGCCGGTTCGGATCCCGGGCACGCACTGACACACTGCCTGTCGAGCCATGCTGTGGCTGCATCCCATATAAAGTGGAGGAAGATGGGCACAGATGTTAGCTCAGGGCCAGTCTTCCTCAGCAAAAAGAGGAGGATTGGCAGATGTTAGCTCAGGGCTGATCTTCCTCACAAAAAAAAAAAAAAAAAAGGCAAGGCAAGAAAAACCAGTTGGAAATGTGGGAAGAACAGCAGTGCAGGAAAGTCAGAATGAAGCTCGTGAAAATCTTGATCGTACATATTTTTATGAATTTGGATACCGCCCTCAGAAAACCTTTGAAAAAAACCACCTCTTTGAGGATGAATGAAATCCCAGTAGCACGTCTGCAGACTACTTTCAGCTCATCAATACAAGTTACTATAAATGGTTCTGTGCACAGAAAGTTGTTTAAAATATATGACAGGCCAACGACATGTTACTGACTTAGGACTGCAGATTCTCAAATTGGGTTGCTTGGGTACAAAACCTGGCTCAGCACTAATTAGCTGATGACCTTGAGTAAGTTTCTCAACTTCTCTGTGCCTCAGTTTCCCTGTCTGTGGAATGGAGATGGTGAGTGTCTAGTCCACAGAATTAAGGAAAGGAAAAATGAGTTAACACAGGTACAAGGCCTAAGACACCATGTGGCCACAGTAAGGGCTCAAAGAACACTAGCTATTATCTCTGCCTGTGGTTTTTATCTCTTTGTGTGGTGTTATACATGGACATGCACATGCACAAGTATGGCGTATGTCTGTGCACATGCGCGCGCGCGCGCACACACACACACATACATTCTAATAACTCCAGTGCAAACAACCAACCCAGTTATCAAGAGCTGTCTCAGGTGCAGGAGTGGTGTGAGGGCATAGTCTGGCTGAAGAGCAGAAGTGAAAGTTCTGAGAACCTCAGCCGCCAAGGGACAGGCTTGGTATCAGGTTCCAGCACCAATGACACTGTATGCCCGTTCTGACCCCAAATCCTGTCTTCGGATGTAAACCTCCAATGTGTTAAGACACCACCTCTCCCCCGCTATCACTCCGTGGCCATCGAGGGCCCAGCCCTCTATTCCTTCCCTGCCCTCTCTGCCCACAAGGAGGGGAGACCCATGAGAAGCGATGTCAGTCAGTCACAATCCCTGGTTTAACTGACACCCTGGCTGGGGCCAACTGAGTTCATGGAAAGGGAGATCAGAGGCTCCCCTGACTATGACCAGGACAGTTGTCATGGCAAGTGTCCACAGGCTTCCAGTAGGATGGAGCTAGCTGGGAGCAGCAGCCCCAGCCACCCAAGAGGAGTATTTCACCTTCCTCCTTTTGGTGAAACCCTCTCCTCCTGAGGTTTTCTTTCCTTTCCTGTCACAATCTCTTTTTTTTAAATCTTCTCTCTGTCCATACTGTGCCCCCTCCGTCCCCCAATCCCTATCTCATTACGCAACTGCATGGGCTAAAAATACTTCTGGTAGCCGTGATCAAACCCAAACCGAGCAAGATGCAGATTTAATGAGGCTTCCATGGAAACAAGGTTCCTTTTGCCAGGCAGAAGAATATGTCTGCGCCAGGGAAAGGGGGTGGGCAGGGAAGCTTGTGGTGAGGAGACAGATGTTGGTTAGACGGGGGCAGCAGGGAGTCACAGGAAGCTTCTTGGCCCAGCAGCCTTTTCTGGAAGAGGTTCAGCCCACAGCTGGGACTGAACCTAGTAGAGACGGTCAGCTGTCCTGGGCAGCAGCATTCTAAGAGCTACACTGTGTGAGCTCAGCAAAGGGAAGCTTGACTTCTTCTGGGCGGGAGATAAATATTTACCACGGGACTCCCTTAAACAGTCAAACACTTGGCAGCTGAAAAAAAAATAAATTAAAACATAAAAATAAAAACCTGCTGACTCCAGAGTTCCTGATAGTGTTCTGATTATAAGCAAGAGTGTGCAGAGGAGAAAGGTTGAGAAGGGTCAGGTAGTCTGAAGACAATTTTGGCCCTGCAGGCTTCCTTTTCCGGAGAGGAGGCATTTCCCTCCAGCCTGTGGTTCTCTGGCTGCTGGAGGCATGAGGTTCCTGAAAGAATCTCAAAGGGAAAGCTGAACCTTCCATGGCACAGCTGCCAAGTGGCTGAATGACCCCTGGCTTTATCTCACCAGAGTAGGGACAGCATCTACTGCAATCCTGTTACCTCTCCCAGGCCCTTAGTATTTTCTCCCTATTCTCCCCTGGAAACAGTGAGTTTTCACATCCTGAGAAGCAGTGTGTGTACTGACTAAAATCAGGGGTCAGTAAACTATGGTCCGCGGGCCAAATCTGGGCCAAATTTGGCCTATGACCTGTTTTCGCGTGGCTTGTGATTTCAAAATGGCTTTTACTTTTTTAAAGGTTCTAAAAGGAAGAAAGATGAGTATGTGACAGAGACCACATATTCCCTGCAAAGACTAACATATTTACTATCTGCACTTTACAGAAATAGTTTGCTCACCTGTGGTTACAAGCAAAGACTACAGACGCAGACAAACAGATTTAGGTTCAAATCCCAGCTCTTCCACAGATTAACTCAATGAATTTATGGAATTTACTTTATCTCTTTGTGTCTCAGTTTTCCCAGCTGTAAAATCAGGCTAACAGTACCTATCTCATAGAGAATGAAGGTACAAGCTTAGCACAGTGTTGGTCACGTATACGCTCTATAAATGGTAGTGAGCACTACCTTTGGGAAGGATGGGAAAGTATGCTTGAAGTATGGCAAAAAAAAATGACCTAGATTCTTTTCTAGGATTACCCCAATTGCAAATATTCTGCCCCTTCGTTTGGACGAAGCATCAGACACACATCCTCATGATTGGTTCAGTATTAGAATTCTAAGAGTTCTAAGGCGTTCCATGGGTGCGAGGATCCTGGGCCAAAAGGAGTTTGACAAAAGCTCTGATGATGAACACCAAGGCCAGAATTTGCTGCTCACCCAAATCACTACCTTACAGCCTTGCGCTCTAAGTCTGGTCCCATTCGCTATGCACAAGATCTACCAAAGCTGTCATCATAGTAAGAACCCAGTGATGACTTACCTATGGTCTTCAGGATTGTGGAACAGCAGAAAAGTGGCAAAGAACACGCAGTGAGAAATCAGACAATCTTTACTAGTACAAAACTGGTCTGGCCTACCTTTCTCTGCTCTTTACCTTTCCTAAAAGATTGAATAGATAAATGAGCCCAAAAGCCCTGAAGAGACATTAACATTGCATTCAATCATCCCTTGGAGTAAATAACTGAGCTGCTAAGCCAAAGTGGTGCTGAGAAGGTAGTGCTGATGAGGTCAAAGTTAGACCTGGATTAGCCATTCAGCTTTGTGTGGTCAAAAACTCAGATGGTGTTCCCAGCCAGTTGGCCTGTGAATAGCCATGCTGGTCACAGAAAGGAGCTAGACGGAGAGTGTAAAGCTCAGCACATTCACTTCTACCTGGGGACAACAGCACACAAACGACTACAGGCTTTCTGGATGGATGGTTGATTTTTGGTAGTCTTTATTGGCTTTAAAAAAAAAAAAAAAAAGAGGGGCCGGCCCCGTGGCTTAGCGGTTAAGTGCGTGCGCTCTGCCACTGGCAGCCCGGGTTCGGATCCCAGGCGTGCACCGACGCACCGCTTCTCCGGCCATGCTGAGGCCGCGTCCCACATACAGCAACTAGAAGGATGCGCAACTATGACGTACAACTATCTACTGGGGCTTTGGGGAAAAAAAAAGGAGGAGGATTGGCAATAGATGTTAGCTCAGAGCCGGTCTTCCTCAGCAAAAAGAGGAGGATTGGCATGGATGTTAGCTCAGGGCTGACCTTCTTCACAAAAAAAAAAAAAAAAAAAAGATGCATTAGCATATTTGAGATATATTTTTGCAACAAAAAAGCCCAGGCAACTTTAAATTGTAATTGATAGCAAAGAGCCCCACATGGCCAAGATGGAAATGGGGACACTGCTTAGCATGGGAACTGATAGGAGCAAAATGACTGTAAACTACGTAGAGTTTCCTCTGTGCTCACTGATATTTTTTAAAGGCCTAAAAAGCCAACATGATTCCAGTCTGAAAAACTAAAAACCTGTTTCAAAAAGAGGATTATGTTTGTACACAATTTTCCCTATAAAGTTAGAAAGAATCCAAGATAATGAGAGACCAAGGGGTCTTATGGAAAGAATTCCTGATTAGATGCCAGGAGACTGTTCTAGCCATGTTTCTTCCTACAGTAGTATGAGCTTTGATATATCACCTGGCTTTTCCGTGTCTCAAAATCTTTATCTGATAATAGTCACAAACCTTCCTTACAGGGTTTTGCGAGGCTCAGAGGAGATATGCAAGAAATCCCTCTTCAAAAAGTCAAAAAGACTATACAAATGTAAGATATTATGTTTATTATTAAGGACAAAATGAGTAGAAGATCTAAAAGACAGAAGTGGATTCATTTATTTAAGTATATATTAAGTACCTACTGGGTACCAGACACTAACAAATACTGAGGATGTGGGATAAATAGAAGAGACGGGATCTCTGTGCTGATGCATTGTGTATTCTAGAGGGGCAGACAGACATCAAACAAATAACCACATAATTACAATTTTAATAAGTGCTTTGAAGGAAAAACACAGGGTGAAACAAGAGCATATAACAAGGGAGATAACCTAGACTGGCTGGGTCAGGAATGACATTTCAGTTGAAACCTGCAGATGAGTAGCAGTGAACAAGGCAAGGAGAGGGTGCAGCATTTTTAAGGTGGAAGGAAAGACATGTGAGAAGACCGTGGGGTAGAAGTTCAAGGAAAGTGAACACACTGACAAGAGGGTAGTGTATGGGGGGAAAAGATGGTACAATAAGAAACTAGAGAAATAGGCAGAGTCCATGTCATGTAGGGCCTTGAAGTTGATATTATATATCACAAACGTATCCCAAGAGCAATGGAAATCTACCGAAAGGGTTTTGGGCAGGAAGTGAGAGGACCCAATCTATATTTTAAAGAAGATTCAGGTTGAACTTGTGCCTCTGGCCATGACAGAGTAACTGGTACTAGACTTGACCTCCCATTGAAAACAACCATAAAACTGAAAAAAATATTTGAAGAAACTGTCTTCAGGTGTTGAATAACAAGCAGTATACACTGTGATCCTCGACAGAAAAAAAACACATGATTCAAGTGCCATGATCACTCTGTGGTTGTCCAGTCTTCCTTCCTGGAGACACTTTCTTGTTGTGGAACAGGAAGATGGAGCCCAAACAGAGAGGTAGTTTAGCTGAGCTGCGGAGGCAGAGATTAGGGTTCTGGGTTGCTGAGGTGGCTGAAATTTTCAAGGTAGAGTCCCTGAGAAGAGGAAGCTGTATAGAAGGAGGTCCCAGAAGTCTTCATGGAGGTTCCCTGCAGATCTTTGGCTGAGAGTTGGGCTGCACAGTGCAGGCAAGATTCCACAAGGCTCAGAAGAGATGTCTTTCTGTAGGCCTGAGAGCTGAATGATGAAAACAGAGATCAGGCCATGCTGAGAAACACTGCAGTTCCAGCTTAACTGGAGTGGTGAGACCTCACTGCACACCTCAGGCATTAGGAATAAGCATGGCAGAAGTAAGGACCATACCATAGAGCAAGGGCCGTGCCCAAGGGCTAAGTTTAAAACTAAAAGAGGTCCATCTTAACAAAGAATAAGACCAAGCTTGACAGGAACAGAAGTTACTGAAATGTAACTACTTTCTGAACAAAACTCAAAAACCCTTCAATGAAGATGATATTATTGAAACTGTTTACAGTATTTCATCCCAATGTCTAGCATACAGTAAATGTTTGCTAGACATGTGAAGAAACAGGAAAACATAATCAATAGATAAGAGAAAAAACACTCAATAGAAAATGACCCCAAGATAAGCCAGATGTTGAAATAAGCTGACAAGGACTTTAAAACAGCTATTACAAATATGTTTAAGAACTTAAAGGAAAATGTATCATAATGAATGAACAGATGAAGAATCTTAGCAGAGAAATGGAAACTATAAAAAAGAACCTAATAGAAATTATAGATCTGGATGGCCTTAATATCAGATTGGAAAGGGCCTAAGAAAGGATAAGTGAACTTTAAGATAGATCAAGATTAACTGCCCAATCTGAAGAATAGAAAGGAAAAAATTGAAAAAGAAAGAAAGCGCAGAACCTCAGTGACCTGTGGGACATCAAGCAGTATAACCTGTGTGTAACTAGAGTCCCAGGAAGAAAGATAGAGACTAGGAAAGGAAAAACAGAAAATAATGGTTTAAAGTTTTTCAAAGTTGCTAAAAAAATTAACTTACAAAGCCTCAGGACTCAGTGAACACCAAGTAGGATGAATACAAAAACCAACACTACTTAGGCACGTCATATTCAAAGCGTTGATAACCACAGATAAAGAGAAAAATCTTGAAAGTAGCCAAAGAAAAATGACACATTATATACAGGGAAATGGTAAATAATGGATAACTTCTTTTCATAAACAACAAAGACAAGAAGACAATGAAGCCCGAGAGAAAGGAAAAAAAACCTTCAACCTAGATTTCTATGTCCAAAGAAAATATATTTCAAAAGTGAAGGCAAAATAAAGACATTTTAAGATAAATGAAAACAGAATATGTTGCCAGCAGTCTTGAACCGGAAATGCTAATGGAAGTTTTTGAGACTGAAAGAAATAACACCAGATGGAGATAGGTCTACAGGTAGGAATGAAAAACAGTAGAAACAATAAACATGTAGGTAAGGACAAAATACTATATATTTTTTTCTACTCATAAAGTTTTTATAACTCACATGAGGGTTTAAAGCAAAAGTTATAACACTCTATTGTGGGTTTTATAATGTATGTAGCTATACTATATATGACAACAATAGCACAAAGAATGCAAAGGTATAAAGGGGCATAGACTGCTACAAAGTTCTTATATTTTATGTAAAGTCATATAAATTAAGTCTAAGTTGACCTTGCATATTGTTATTCCTGGAGCAACCAATAAAAAACAATGCAAAGAATTATAGCTGGAAAACCAACAGAAGAATTAAAATAAAATACTAAAAAAAATCTTAGCTTAAAAGAAGGGAATAAACGAAAAACAACAAAAAAAGACAGGAGATAAGACAAATAACAAAATGGTAGACTTAAATCTAACTACATTAATAAGCATATTAAATGAAAAGGCAGAAATTGTCAGATAGGAGTAAAAATATTCAACACACATAAACTATACACTGTCTACAAAACATACACTTTAAATATAAAGACAGAGGGGCTGGCCCCATGGCGTAGTGGTTAAGTCTGGTGCGCTCTGCTTCAGCGGCCCAGTTTCACAGGTTTGGATCCTGGGTATGGGCCTATGCCACTCATCAAGCCACGTTGTGGTGGTGACCCACATACAAAGTGGAGGAAGCTTGGCACAGATGTTAGCTCAGGGCTAGTCTTCCTCAAGCAAAAAAAAAAAAGGAGGGGAAGATTGGCAACAGATGTTAGCTCACAGCAAATCTTCATCAAAAATAAATAAATAAATAAATACAATATAAAGACAGAAATAGGTTTAAAGTAAAATAATAGAAAAATATAAACTATGCAAATAGTAAGCATAAGAAAGATAAAGTGGCCATGTTAATATCAGGCAAAAACTTCAAGATAAGGAACATTACCAGAGATAAAGAAAGACATTTCATAAATGATAAAGGAGTCAATTCATCAGGAAGATACAACAATCGTAAACATATATGTGTCTAATAACAGAGTTTCAAATTACATGAAACAAAACTGACAACACTAAGAAGAGAAATGGCCAAATCCACAATCATAGATGTAAGACTTGCCTTAGTAATTCATGAAACAATTAAACAAAATTTAGTAAGAACATGTGATCTAAACAACACTATCAATCACCTCATTGTCATTTATAGAATTCTACACCCAACAACTACAGAATTCACTTTCTTTTCAAGTGAAATATTCACCAAGATAAACCATCTTCTAGGCCAGAAACCAATTCTCCATAAATTTCAAAAGGCTGAAACTTTTTAGAGTATGTACTCTCACCACAGCAGAATTAAATTAGAAATCAATAATAATAAGATACATATGAAAGCCCCCAAATAGTTGGAAATTAACAGCATACTTCTAAATAGCCCATTGGTCAAAGAAGAAATCCTAAGGAAAATTAGAATATGTTGAATTTAGTGATAATGAAAACACAGTATCAAAATTTGTGAGATATAGCTAAAGCAATACCTAAAGGGAAATTTATAAGTTTAAATGCACTTATTAGGAAACAAGAAAGGTTCAAAATCAACAATATAAGCTTCCATCTCAAGAAGCTAGAAAAGCATGAACAAATAAAACCCAAAGTAAGTAGAAGGAAGAAAATAAGGATAAGACTAGAAATCAGTATAATGTAAAAGAGACAAACAACAGGAAAAATAAACAAAGCCAAAAGGTAGTTCTTTAAAAAGATTAATAAAATTGATAAACCTAGCAAGAATTCTTGAAAAAAATGAGGGGACATCACTACAGATCCTACAGACATTCAAAGGATAATATAGGAATATTAGGAACAATTTTATGCTAATAAATTTAACAACTTAGAGGACATGGAAAAGTTCCTTGAAAACCATAATTCATCAAAATTGTCACAAGATGATACAGAAAATATAGGTACTATGTATTAGAGAAATTGCATTCTTTATCAAAACCTTCCCACAAGGAAACTTTAAGTCCAAATGGTTTCACTGTATATTTTATTGACCATCTAAGGAAGAACTAATTCAAATGCTACACAAATCCTTTCAGAAAATAAAGGAGAGAGTACCTCTCAACTCATTTTGTAAGGCCTGCATAACCTTGATACCCTAAACTCTTGCAAAAAATTTATAAGAAAACTGCAGACCAATATCCATCATGAAAATAGACACAAAAAAATCCTTAATTAAATATTATTAGACTGACTCCATCAGCATATAAAAGGGATAATACATCAATGACCAAGTACAATTTATGCCAGTAATGTACTGGCATAAAAAATTCTTCTGGATTGAATTTGGCCTTGCTGCCTAGACTGCCAATATTATGGTGTTTATCCTTTTTGGGAGAGAACTCAAAAGACCAGATTATTTCTTTAATCTGTTTCTCTAACCAGGTGTGGGAACTCAGCCTACCTCAAGATCTTGAGCTGTCAGGGCTGATTGATTTACATTTGAAAACTTGTCAATGTAATTAAACCATATTACAGCTTTAAAAAGCAAAACCATATTGTCATCTCAATAGATATAAGAGAAAAAATTGAGAAAATTCAAAACCCATTTGTGGTAAAAAAAAAAAAAATCAGAAAATAGAAATAAAGGAGAAATTCTTCAATTTAATAAAAAGGTATCTATGAAAAACTTATAAAAGATATCATATTGAGGAAGATTGGGAACAAAGTAAGGCTGTCCATTCTTACAACTCCTATTCAACATTATACTGGAAGTTCTAACCAGTGCAATAAAACAAGAAAAAAGAAATAAAAGGCATAAAGATAGGAAAGATGTAAAACTATTTGTAGACATGATTGTCTATATAAAAAACCCTAAGAAAAATATAAAGCAACTATTAGTTGCTAATAAGTGAGTTTAGCAAGGTCATAGGACACAAGACCAATACACAAAACTCAATTATATATCTATACACCAGCAGCAAATAATTGGAAAATAGAATTTCATTAAATATTTAAAAATTTCATTTAACATAGCATCAAAAACAAAAAATACTTTGAAATAAATTTAAGAAAATATATGTAAGACATCTACACTGAAAACTATAAAATATTCCTCAAGGAAATTAAAGATTCAAACATATAGAGAGATACATCACATTCATGGATTGGAAACCTCAATATTGTTAAGATTTCAATTCTCCCCAAATTGACCTATACATTCAACACCACATTTCCAATTATAATCACAACCAATTTTTTAGGTGATAAGGTGATAAGGTGATTCTAACATGTATATGGAGATTCAAAAGACCTAGTCATCTTTGAACAAGAAGAACAAAGTTGGGGAAATCATGCTACTTCCTAAAATGCCACAGTAATTAAGTCAATGTGGTAGTGACCATTGGATAGACAGATCAATGTAACAGAATAATAAGTTTCTAGTTTCCACTGAGTATAAATTGGTAAGAGATTATATCTAAAATTTTTCTAAGAAAATTAGGTTACCTGGACTACAAGAAGAAAACCTCTAATGCCTGTGAACAGTTAGTACTCTGTGAAATAATTGTGACTCACTACTACATAGAAAGAACACTGAAAGAGATATATTAATGTTATAGATATGACAGTCACTATTCCCACTCTTAATGCACATGCATTTTATTTCATATCTGACTAAATAAAATTTATTTTGCAACTCCTTTGTGCTAATACTCTCACCTGCATTTTTAATTTTCTTTTGTGAAGTGAAGAAATATTCTTGAAAAAATGGACTATATTCAATATCTGTAAATTGAACACAAGTTTTATTGTAGCAGAAATCTTAGTATTTAGAGGTGCCTTTACAAAACGAAGAATCATCTTTATAATACGAATAATCATCCCATACACTGTTGATTTGGAAAGTTCACATATTAACTCTGTTTTAGTAATTTTATGATTATGATGGTGGCCAGGTTGCTGCTGATTGTAATAAGAATGGTGATGACCTTTATAGGAAGGAGGCTAAAGTGCCTAGAAGAGTGCCAGGATGGGATTGTGACATCACTAGGGCAAACTGGGACTGTTATAATGATGGAAGATCTCAGAATTGGGCCCATGTTCAATTAGACTTGACTGGATTAAATTCTTTATTCTATATCTCTTTTTATATCTTTGTTATAGTTGCACATGGTGTCTCTACTTGTGTCTGCTTCTCTACCAGACTGTGAAGATTTGGGACACAGTCGCTATGTTACTTGACTTTGTATCCCCAATGCCAAAGGACCTGACCTATGGGAACCCAAAGGAAAGAAGCTCTCCAATAGGGCAGGAAGAATTTTCAGAGATATTGAGGTTACAGCTGGGTCACAAAAGATGAGAGAAAACTCCCGTACCGGAGAAGAACATTCCTGGCAAAAGGACCAGACTGAACAAAGATGACAAGTTCAGGATCCCACAAGTAGCTTAGTTTGGAGGAGCAAGAGTAACAGAGAATAGGTAGGAGCTGAGGCTGGAAAGGTAGGTTAGGACCAGGTGTTCTCACATCATCAGAATATGATTTAATCTGATTGTTTCATATCTCTTCCTATGGAAAACCAAATAACCTCATCCTGATGACCGAGAAGGGACAGCCCTTGGTGAGCAACTTCCTGCTCACTCCCCAGACTAAAGGTGGTATAGAAATGGGAAAGAAGATCTCTAATCAGCCACAGTGAAGCCAGGTCCCTTATACATTCACTGTGGCTGATAAATTCTATCAGAATCCTTGAATAGACTAGCACGTTTCACACTTGGGATGTAATAAATGTTGCCAGCAGCCACTGAGTGCTTGTACACATGCATCTATACATCAGATATTATCAGCAAGGGCACCCAAGGCATTTTCAGTCTCAGAGTGAGGTGACATTTGGCTTGCCCTGTGCGCAAAGCCTTGGGACAGTTCCAGTAGAAGTCAGCCTCTTGATTTGTAGAGATACTGCAATAGATTAATTCATGCCAATGCTGTTCAGTGGAGTCCTAACATTATCACAGCAGCTCAAAGGGCCACAGCACATCCTTTATTATATAAGCTTATTTATACAATAGAGATGAAAGATGGAGAAGTCTGCAAATTCAAGACAGAAGTCTTCATTTCTGCACATTTACTTATCCCAGAAACAACTCCAACAGGAGCTCCCTGCAATCCTTTCAAATTTGGGGCTGGGGTGGAAAAGGATTAAAGAGAGATTGAGGTGCCATCGCAGACAAATTTTGCCACCCAGATAATTTCCCTTGTCCTTCTTCTCTATTTTTCTTTCCAAAGACCTCCTTTCATTACTCAGGTCAGGTCTTAAAATTCCTCTCTCTCCTGCCTCTGATAAATGTTTGGCATCAATGAGTGTGTTTGCCCTTAGCCTTTCTTCTCTTGGACGTGCTTACAGCGACTTCCTAAAGGGTTGCTTTCCACCTCCTCATGTCCACTGCTATGTAGGCACTCTGATGGCAAGGGCTCTGCCCGTCTGCTTCATCGTCATATCCCCAGAGCCTGCAACAGCCTGGCACATAGCAGGGGCTCAATAAAAATTCACTGAACAACTGGATGAGCAGCCCGAGTTATTTCTGAGATGCTCTTCCAAGTTCTTACCAGCCACTGAATGGACGCAGGGAAGACAGGCTCCTCTGTGTGACCCAGCAGAAGGTTGTGGATTAGGGAAAAGGACTCAGCACCTCTTCCTCGTTTTATCCTTACAATATCCCCGTCACAACAGGTTGCCTTCCCTGCTGCCTCGTCTCCTCCGAGACTCAGGTACTCCTCTAGATAGACTGCTGGGCTCCTCCCAGAGAAAAATGCCCCCTTTATGAATCAGAGCTCTGTCCACACAGTGTTTGGCAGGAGGACCCACTCTGAATTAGAACGGCTGCCACTCATGGTGATATAGTCCAAGTATACAAGCGTTTATTTAAGAAGCTGCTATCCTTAGATAAATTAGCTTTTAAATAGCAATCATATTATTTTAGAATGCAAAACTACCTTATAATTTCCCACAGTTTCCTACTGAATTAAGAAGAGAATCTAAACTACTTATGGTGGCCTATGAGGCCCTGCCTGGCTCTGTCCCTTAACCATTGTCCTGCCACACTGCCCTTCCTCCCCCTTCATTTCTTTTCCACCGCAGGGCCTTTGCATGTGACATTTCCTGTCTAGATTGCTCTTTCTTCAATATCTGCCTGTTTAACTTCTACACCTTAAATGCTGCTTTTAAGGGGTCTTCTCAATATAAAGTGTTGAGTAGCTCAATATAAAGCTACCTTCACCTTAGCACCCCTTATTTTCTTTACAGCACTTTTCACAAATTGTAATTTATATATTTACTTATCACTTAAACTAGTTTTTCTCAGTGGGCTGAAAATTCCTCAAGGGGAGGGATTTTGTTTTTATGACCACTGCACTCTCATTACCTAGCACAGTTACTGGCACATAGATGATTCTTAATAAGTATTTTTTAATAAAGGAATATAAAGAATTGACCCCACCTGTCCCTCTCCCCTCCTTCTTCTCAACGCAGACCACTGTAATGAACCTGACACAGAATTAAAGAGCTCACTACGTCTTGTGACAGTTCCAGTGTTAGGCTGCTCCAAGTGTTATAAAGTTGTTTTTACATCAAGTCAACAATGCCCTTCCTCTAAAGCCCACTGATTAGTGTTAGTTTTACAATGTGGGGACACATTGACTAAGTGACCTCTTGATCTTCCATGGGTCAGATTTTCAAGTACTAGATTTTCAAGCTGCTGTGACAACCCACAAATACTACATTCATCCTATGGATGAATGTTCCAACTACAACAAGGAAATTTAGCCCGAGTGACAAACTTGTATGTTAAAATGGGGATAATCATTCTTAACAGACGAATATTTTGAGGATTAAGAGCCACGCTTAATCTGAAAGCGTTCTGCAAACTGTCAAGTGTGATACAACGGTAAACCATTATTACTATTGTTTTTTATCATAAGTAGTTCACAACAGAGAACGAAAGATATGCCCAGTGTGGAAATAATCATAATAGGAGGCAGAATATGATGGGAAACAAGAGCACTATAAGGAGGAGCCCAAAGACAGTGACATATTAGCTAGCAGTTTACCTTTTCTGATCTGTTTCTGCATTTGTCAAAGGAATGATAAATATTTACTCTGCCCAGCTATAAGGTTTTTATGGGCTCAGTTGAGAAAGTGCATGTGAAAACATTTTGGAAACTGCGAAACACTATTCAAACATAAGATAAAGTGACAGTGGTGATGATGGCAGTGATGATCTGGGATAAATTTTACCGTGTGTCCTGCATTTTGATGGGTGGTGCTAGATGGTGCAGGGGTGGGGTGGGATGGGGCCATTACAATGGAAGGTGGGTCACTCAGAGCCAAGACACAGAGGCTGGAAAGCACCAGCAGTGTCAGGGAATCCCGAGGCAGACAGCAAGCACAGGAAAACAGGGGGAGATATATGAGATCACACAGTGGGGGGATTTGGAGGCCAGCTTGAGTCTTCTGCCACAGAAGAATGTTTTTTATAGTAGGATGGAGTCATGCTCCCTCCAACTCAGGCCTCAAGCCGTACTTTGGAAATTTTTTTCTGTCAGTATTTAAGTTGGCAGTGGCTCAGAGAGGAACCTGAGTCATAAGGACTAGTCAGTAACCCACCGCAATGGTCCAGATGAAACGTAATGAAAGCCTCATTGGTGGTATTAAGAATGGGAAAAAAAAGCAACTTTTTAGAGATAGTATGGGGCTGGAATCCAGAGGATTCACCCACTGATTAGGTTTGAGGAGGAATAAAGATGAGATGATAGACTCAAAAATGACGTCAAAGTGACCAAGACAGTAGTGGTGCCATGGACAAAAGGAGAGGGGTTGAGGGGGAAGAAGGAGGAGGGAGAGCCCTAAGATGGTGGCTCACAGCTTACTCAGGAGAGTGGCAAGGTGGATGAAGATGCCATGTGCAGAGAGAAAGAGTTTAGTTCAACAGAATGAGTAGTCTGTTGGACATCAAGACAGAGGTGCCTTGCGGGCAGCTGGAGAAGAGTCTGGAGATTAGTGAGGAGGTCTGAACTGAGGATAGGAAATTGTGAGCCATCAGCACGGAGGGGTTAAATGAAATTACAGGAGTAGTGATATTATCCATGGATAGCTTGTAGAATGAGGAGAGAAAGTGGCCAAAGAAAGTGGGTAGAGGAAGAAGAGCCAGAAAAAGATATTAAGAAGGAACAGTTGGAGAGATAGGAGGAAAATCAGGGTCCAAGCAGGTTGAAAGTTTTAAGAAGAGTGTGGTCAACAGTAATAGATGCTGCGGAGAGCAAGCAAACCATGTTAACTACACAGAAAAAAATACATATATGTGTATGTGTGTGGGTGAAATGCACGTTGCAAAAACTCAAAAAATTTTAAGTATGAGACTATGGGTGATGCTTTAAAACTAATATTTGCAATGTCTTTAATGTTAATAGAGATAAGACCATTGGATTTGTTGATTTGGAAAGTCCCTGGTGGCTTCACGTTAGGGGGTGAGGGCAGTGGTCTGTTGATAAGAGTTTGCTGAAGTGGAAAGAGTGACTATTAACAACTCAGTAAAGAAATCTGAAGGTCAAGGGGAAGATCAAGTAGTGGTCTGAGGAGTGTGTTTGTTGGTTGGTTTGGCTTTATTAAGAGAGATCTAGGCCTGCTTGTAGAAAGGCCCTGAGAATGGGGAGAGAGGGAAGCACTGGAGAGGGAGAGATTGAGATGCACAGCCGGGGAGAAGGGCTGATGGAGTAAGGTCCCTGAGGTTGCCAGGGAAGGTTGAGGTCAAGAGCATATGTGGAGAGTCTTCTTGGCAAGCAAGAGGTGCACACCTTCCCTCAGACACAGGAGGCATAGAAGGGTTCTGAGGTGAGGAGAGAAGATAAGAGTGCTCTCATCAATGTCTCAGAGTAAATCATCTATTGAGAGAGAGAGGCAAGTGGGTGGGTTTGGACCCCTTGAGAAAGGTGAGAAAGGTTTGGAACGGCCATTGAGAGGATGGGATAGGCAGCCAACAAGAAAGGAGTGAAAGGCTTGTTACACAGCCGTGGTAGTCTGGGTAGGGCTAGGGAACAAGATTTGCAGTGAGACCATCAGCAAGTTTCACAACTCCCTGTCATCTCAAAGCCTGGAAGTGGGAATGAAGGAAATGGGCAGTGGACAACCCAAGGCTGAGGGTTTCTGGCTCTTCCCATTTGTTCTGAGGTGGCCCCCAGACACCTCTCCATTCTGGTTGTATTAGTTTCCCAGGGCTGCCGTAATAAAGTACCACACACTGTGTGGCTTGAAACAACAGAAATTTATTGTCTCACAGTCCTGGAGGCTAGAGTTTGAAATCAAGGTGCCAGGAAGGCCATGCTCCCTCTGAAGGCTCTAGGGAAGGACACTTCCTGACTCTTCCCAGCTTCTAGTGGTTGCCGACAGTCCTTGGTGTTTCCTGGCTTATAGATGCATCACTCCAACCTCTGCTTCTGTCATCACATGACCTTCCCCCCTGTCTGTCTGTGTGTCTGTGTCTCTCCCCCTCTTCTTATAAGGACATAAGTCATATTGGATTTAGGGCCCCCTTTACTCCAGTATGATCTCATGTTAACATATTACATCTGCAAAGACCCTATTTCTAACTAAGGTTACATTGTGAGGTGGACATGAGCTTTTGGGGAACACTGTTCAACTAAGTATACTGGTCTTTGTGCCCAGTGGAGACTCAAGCATGGAGACAGTCTTGAAATATAGTGTCTAGAACTGAACTCATAATGCCATGACTGGCCTGACTAGTGCACAGGGGAGAAGGCATATCACATTTGCCAACTGCAATTACTTCTTCTTTTTATGTTCCTTTATTTATAAAGTCATTTGTATTCCAGAAAGGGCTGTTATTTAGCCATTCTTACCTCAATGTTAATCCCTTAACACCGAGAAAATGATCCTGCTAAAGGGAAAGGCAGATTAAAAATGAGGCAAATTACTAAATTGCTAGCACTATAACCACAGTCTAAATCAACATGCACAGACAGAGCCAGGACTGCTTAAAATTGGCTCAGAAATCCACGTCTGTGTGAAGGGAAGCAACATATTTTAAAGCATTCCATTAGGTCACTTGTCTATCTTGTTCAGTTACAGCAAGTTCAAGGTCAAATCAAAATTCAATAGCTTGACCTGACTGTGGCAGAGGGGACACCTTTTTGTTTCTGATGTTGCTAAGTGTTGGTGAAATTTTCTTCTCTGAAGATTTGACAATAAGCCTCATGAACTCCCGGCACTGGAATAACTCAAGCTCTGCCCTTCCTAGATGGCATTCACAAGCCAGGGAAATCTTTTACCTTCTTCCCTAAGATAGTTTGTAAAATAAAGCCCTAGGTTCTTGGATACTTAGGACAGGTTGTTGATACAACCTTTGTTGTATCAACAAAGGTAACTTGGGTGGAGGAAAGAATTTAAATAGGAAGAACCTAACCCTTTGTGGACCACATGACATTTCACAGTTCTGGGGCTCTAGCACTGTTGACATCGAGG
Organism: Diceros bicornis minor; assembly: GCF_020826845.1. NCBI lineage: Eukaryota > Metazoa > Chordata > Mammalia > Perissodactyla > Rhinocerotidae > Diceros > Diceros bicornis. The sequence continues at coordinate 18,518,171 of NC_080763.1, forward strand.
ATCATCTAGGATTTTAGAGTTGGAAGGGACATGAGGATCATTTCGTTCAACCTTCTCATTTTACAGATGAGGAAACTGATAGGGGAAGTTACTAGCTCAAGGACACATTAAGGGCTTTAGCTGAGCTGGAAATAGACTCAGGTCTCTTGACTCTCAGCCTAGTCATATTTCCACTACATGCAACAGCATTCGAAAGAAAAACGTAGGTGCAAGAAAATGAACCCGGCTCTCACAAAGATCTGCTGTGATTTAATTGGCATTCTCCAATCTCACCCTGAAAATTCAGGTTCAGAAACGCAACGGCTAAAATTTGGGGAGATTTATCGGCTTAAAAAAGCATTGTCTGAACATCTCTTCTCCCTGCCCCCATCCCTACCATCCTTTGGCAATTCCATTAAAAATAGCTTTGACTTGAAATTGGCCTGGAGATCATCATTGACTCTGCAATTATATAAGCCCTCAACTGAATGCACTATCATACCAAGCAAAACCCGGATGACTACGGTGGGGCTGTGCTGCCTGAGAGGAGAGCCAAATCCTTGCTGGGATCTGCAGATGAGCTGAGGAGAGCTCAGACCTGCAGATTCCTCACCTGGGCGGGAGTGCATGTGCGTATGCATGTGTGTGTGTGCGCGCGCGTTGATGAGGGGATACCTCCAAAGAGTCTGAGAGCTGGCTCTTGCTTATCTCAGCCTCTTGCTATGTGTCGTGGGGAGGCAGGGCCTATATGAAGTGGACTTTGCAGACTCCACGTGGGGCTGATGAACGAGTGTCTGGTTCCCTGCGAGATATGACCAGAATTCCCTGCACAGAGATAACGTGATGAATATAGAGTCACAGATTCTGAAAACGCTTGTGCTCTAAGGACACTCAAAGATCTTCTCATCTGTAGACCTCTGCCCTTTTTTTTTCAGATGAAGAACCCGAGACCCCATGACATAAAGTGACATACAGGAAACAACCAGCAAGACAGAGGCAGCGTCAGGCCTCGACACCAAGGCACTTAACCCTGCGGCCAATCTGCTTTCCTTATACTGAGCTTCAGGTTGTATAATCTTATGTTTCCCCACTCCTCTACCTCCAAAATTTGAGAAAGGAGCCCCTTCCCCTGATAAGTGCTAAAAAAGTAATCTTTTGCAGGGTAATCCAGATATCGGCCTTTTCACTGCTCACTACTTGCCGGGGTAGAGAGCTGGTTAAAAGGAGGGATTCTTTTGGTTTGAATCCCAGTGCCTCAGTTTTCCCAACTGCAAAACAGGTGCAATAATGGCTCTTCCTTTACAAAGTTCTTCAAAGGAGTAAATGGATTAATTCACATGAAGCACTTGGCACAATTCCTGGCACACAGAAGTACTGATCAATTCAAGCTGATATTACTACTAAGCCTGTACCCGGGGAGAAGGGAGACTGGAAGAACAGCAATTAGGGCCTTCAGCAGGAGGAGGGATAGGGTGTAATGATGGAATATGAAAATGACACGTGGTGGCAAGTGAAGAGTAAGTGTGACCTGATTGCCGTGCACATGGCTGGTGGCCAAAGCAGCTTGAGTATTTCACTCCTGGCTCTTTCACTTAGCAACTCTGTGAACTGTCACCAACCCTCTCTGGGCCTCAGATATGCAAAATAAGGGAGCTGCCCCAGGTGATGTCCAAAGCACATTTCAGCTCTAACACCAGAGAATTTTGTAAAAATTTCCCTTCTTGTGGTTAAAAGGGAAAAAGCAGAAGTCCTATGCCACCTGAAAAAGCATTTCTCAGATGCGCCTTCCCTCCAATCTTTTAAAAGCGTATATCAGACACCTTCCAATGTCAGGCCAAAGATTCTCAGAAGAATTCCTAGACTTGTGTTCATTTTGCATCAAGGGATGATGGGAGGAAAGGAAAGTAGGGCCCACCCAAAAGGAGCGTAGTGCTGAAATGTCGGAGAGGGGATAATAGAATCTGGAATTTTGACATAGGCTGGGTGGTGGCAGCTGGGGGATTATAAATATGGTATTTGGGTCTTCTAGCCCCTCCTGAAAGGAGAAGAAAACGAGATGCTCAAATGAGAGGTCAGGAGTGGAACCAGATGTCACACGCATTTGGTGCATACCAACTAAATGGTGAGCATTGAGAATGCTGTGTGTGTGTGTGTGAGTGTGTGTGTGTGTGTGTGTGTGTGTGTGTGTGTGTGTGTGTACAGGGTGGCTGGAAAGGAGCTGTGGAGCCCAGCAGGAAGCACAGATGGAGAACATGGATATTAGGAAGCGTGGTGCTTCCCAGATGCAGTGGAAGCTGGCTATGAGCGCTGTTGTGGCTCATCTTTCCTTGAAGACCAGCTGGCCCAGGCCTTTACAGATGGACAGACACATCATCCACCTCATTCCTGATTCTCAGGTACACTGGTGAGTCTGTGGTCTACAGGGGCTGGAAGGTAAAAGAAAGCTGTGGTATGACTTTATCTGTGGCTCTCAAAACCTCTCACAAAAGGGACACTCCAGCCATCCTTACTGGCAGGCCTGGTTCTTCCCCATTGCAGAGAGGAAGATAGCACTTCCTGTAAGATCCAGAAGGGGCACCAGATGAACTTCTGCCTTTAAAAACAAATCCAGGAGAAAGAAAATGCCTTGGGTTGGGTTCTCCTTATGGAATTTTTAGCAATGGCACGACTATACCACCAGCATACTGGTAGATGTATTTCATCTGAGCAGAATCATCAACAAAATCCGAGTACGATTCTCAGACTTTTCAACATGAATAAACCAATTTGGTTTGGTGACTTCTCCTTAGCAGCAAAATGAGATTTCTCACCACAGAGCTTCAGACACATAGCTTGATTTAACATAAAAAATGACCCCTCCTCCAGGGGATTCCTGCCCAGCAGTCTCTAGCCTACTTCTGAGATTGATTCTCTATCCCAACTCTAGTGGCTGCTCAGGTGTGCCACCAGATTCCTCAGGACTGGAGAGCCCCTTCCTCCAGCTGCTGGGTCCCCCACTAGAGTGCCCTGTGTACAGAGAGCTCACTCACTGTGATCAGAGATCATGCCCCTCCTAGGGTGGGATGGGGAGCCTGACCTGACCTCTTGCCCCAATTCAAGACGTCTCTGAAGGGCCCCTCACGCTCCGGAGGTCCCCATGGACCAGGATCTGCTGAAGTCTGTGTGTGACTGGCATCACAGTCCAACCTTTCCTCCACCCATTTGCGCTCCCTTCACTTCCTCAAGTTTGGAGCCTTAGAACTGTCCACATTAAACTTCCTTCATGCAAATCTCCATCGCAGAGTCTGATTTCGGGGAAACCTGACCTGCAACACCAACTATCAACTCCCTTAGGTTGTTCTTAACTAGACAAAGACTAGGTCTCCTACAGGTATGCATGAATCAGGGTTTTCTTTATTTTCTGATTCATTGACTTCCAGGGCTTTGCTGATCCTGGAGGTACTGCTCCTCCTGGGGCTAGGCAATTTCTAGAGATAGTAAAGGACTCCCCTGCAAATGAGCCGTTCATATACAAACCAACCTATCCAAAACCCGTACCCTCACCCACCTCCTTTATCAGGCTCTCACACTCTGGGCCACTATCCACCCGCTCCAACCACCCCAGGACTAGGCACCAGAGAGCTAGAGACAGTCCCTATTCCCTAGAGCCCACTGAAATTATTCAAACTAGCCAATCCTAAGCCTACTTACTCTGCCTTGACAATTTCTTCCTACAGAAACCACAATAAAGGCTCTTGCCCATGTTTTTCCTCCACCACATTACCAATCCCGGTGTAGCCCCACACGGCAGGCCAAGCCTCCCATCTCTAGGGATCTGTGAATATAAAAACTTCTTCCTCCATGACAGTCATTTCTACATCTGTGTGTCTTACTATACCTGATTAAAACAAATCCTGTGTACATTTTATAGCAAAGTATTAAAGAGAAGCTTCTCCAAGCCAACAAAATGTCCAAGTCCCTGCATATACATCCTGCCCTTTAAGACAGAGGAGCCATGGGGAAGACATCAGTGTTGGTCATTCCCCAGCAAGCTGCCTGCTGCTCCTTAGGCCAGGCTACAACAGGCAGATTCCAAATGTTCCACATTTCCTACCCTGTTTCCACTCACACTCTGCCTTCTCACATTCTTATCTTATTCTGGAACAAAGCACGGACAAGAACCATTTACTCCAGAGGAACCTACCCAAATACGCTCTTGGGTCTTCTGAAGCTACTCTTGAATCTTCTTTGCCTAGAACTCAGTCTTCTCAGCTCTGGCCACCGGTAAGTTCTAAACTGGAGTCTTTATTTCTGCTCCCTGGTTTCTTCTGGGATCATCCTTCTTCTAGAGGCACAATCCATTCCCAGGAAGGGATGCCTGTGCTCATGTGCACATATATCCCCATATAATGGAAATCCTTTTGGTCGTGCTCTTTCTGTTCCTTGGCAACCTGTCTAACATGTCACCAAAAAAAAGCCTCCAAAAGACATTATAAGAGGCCTGTGGAGCTTCTCCTACCCCCAAGTTGGGAATCTCAAGAGGAATCTGGGTTAGGGCTTAGGATGCTGTGGGTGGGAGCATCAAGAGGACGTAGGTAGAAAGGACACGTGCAAGTGTATACATACACACACACACAGAACTGGTATCCTCTGTACACAGTGAAATATAGCTTTGTTGTATAAAGCCACTCAAAGATTGTCCTTTCCTTAAATATCTGGACCTAGAATGAGTTTGGAGCTCACTCTATTACCACATGAAATCTCTAAGGAGAAGTAATGCTGGGTAATTCATCTATCTCGAGCCCTTCAAGAGTGTGTCAATGCAGGGATCCTACACACACTGCTCATTGAAGTCCCGTGGCTTCATTTTTTCATTTAAGTGCAAGTATTTTTTGTTGGGAATGATTTGTTTCCATGTGACATATTTTGCTTTCAGGAAATCAGCATTTTGGGCACAGAAGCAGTGTTTTTCCCCCCACTCTAGTGACAAGAGCACTAGATAAAAAGTCCTGTTTTCAAGGATACTCCTAAATCACTCTGAGGTCTTCGGGGAGAAAACATTCCTTTCTTCTGTATTTTGATTTCTTTATTAGAGAAATGGGAATGATTTGACCAGTTTTCCCCTACATGGACACTGTGAGGCTTCATGTTTCAATAGGGAATTAGCAAACCTTTGGAAGGGCCTCACTATGGTCAAGCAACCATGGGGATCCCATTGCTATGGATTGAATTGTGTTCCCCCTCAAAATTCACATGTTGAAGCCCTAACCCCTAATGCGATGGTATTAGGAAGTGGAGGGTGATTAGGTTTAGATGATGTCATAAGGGCAGAGCCCCCATGATAGGATTAGTGTCTCTATAAGAAGAGGCAGTGACACCAGAGCTGTCTCTCTCCACCATGTGAGGATATAGGGAGAAGGTGGCTGTCTGCAACTCTAGAAGCAGATCCTCTCCAGACACCAAATCTGGCGGCACCTTGATCTTGGACTTCTCAGCGTCCAGGAATGTGAGAAATAAATGTCTATTGTTTAAGCACCCATTCTATGGTATTTTGTTATAGTAGCCCAAGTTAACTAAGACACACACATCTGATCTGTTCATCCCAAGCATCATATGATGTCTCAGCTGGCAGGCTACCTCAATCTCAGATCTCATCCAGTTTAACATTCTTACATTAAAGAAGATAAAACCAAGGTGCATAGGGGAAACATAAATTGCTGAAGACTGTACAGGCTGATGTAGTTTCTCAGGTCAGAAGCTAAAAAGAGTGGAATGTAGCAGTTATGAGCTTGAGGTCTGAGTTGCAGCCTGAATTTTGAATTTGCCACCAACTACTTATGTAACCTTGCATTAGTTACATGACATCTCCACAAGCAATTTTTTCATCTGTACATTGAGGATGATAATAACCTTGTAGGATTGTTGTGAAGATTAAATGAAATAATACGTAGCACATTGCCTGGCAAATAATGTGTTGTATAAATGCTAGCTACGTGTGGTGGAGACCAATAAAGATCCAGGCTCCCCTTTCATAGCGCAGAGTTGTTGCTGGGATGTGGCTGACCAGTCAGAAGCCACATTGCTCAGTCCCCCTTGCATCTAGGTTGGGCCACATGACTGAGTGATCCCCAGAGGAGTGTAAGTAGAAGTGATGTGTGAGTGATGTGTGCCACTGCTGGGCCAGGTGGTTAGGTCACAGGTACAAAGTTTGCCCTCTCTATTGGTTGGAATATGGCAGAGCAACTCTGCAGCCCCAATGGAACCACAGATGGAGGCCTGTATCCCTGCTAATGGCTCAGAGGAGAACTGCCAGTCCAGGATGTTAGACTTTGCATGAGTAAAAAATAAACTTTTATTGTGCAAGCCAATAAATTTGGGGGATTTGGGGGGGGTTGTTACAGCAGCTAGCATGAAGTACCCTAACATGCTAGTGCTATTATTACTAACATAGGATGTATACTGAGAAAATGAGGGGGAAAATTAGAGTATTTAACCAGCATTACTCTTAGCTACAACTTCTGGGTTTGAAGGTGGGAAAGGTGCGTATTTGCAACACGCCTACTTACACTAATCCTTACATTTGAAGGCCTACATTATCCTGCTATTAAACAGCAGAGGGCAAAGAGGCGGAGTCCAGGCTGGCTCTGTCCTCCCTAGAGGCTGACATAGCTTTCCTGATGAATGGTAAGAGGATTCTAAATGATTTTAGCTTTGACAGCATGCTCCTGTAAAATTCCTTGCAGGAATGGTAAAAGAATTAGAAACGGCACACGAAGGGTGGCAGCAGAGGGGTTGAGACAGCCGGGCTTGGTCTTCCCTCCACCTTTAGCTTGCGTTACAACCTTGGCCAAGCCACATAATGTCTTGAGCCTTAGTTTCCTCATCTATAAAATGAGGGACTGAAGGATCTCAAAGTATCCTTTCAGCTCTAATGATTTGGGATTTTTACAGGTTCATCCATTCAACAAACATTTATTGAGCACTGTGCTGGGTGCTGGAGGTACAAAGGTCTTTATGGTATGGTCTTTGGCCTCAAGATGCTCACAGTCTAGAGGGGATTTGCCTGTCCTGGAGTCAGGCATGATAGAGGAGGTCTTTGTGCACCGTTCTCTGCCTACATGGCCACTTCTAGGCTTCGTTTACCTTAACGTAAAATAGAAGAGGAAGGGGGTAAGGAGTACTTCACAAGGCAAGTCCCTTAAGGAAGGTGTTCATTCTGGAACAGCCCAGAATCTGCAACACGGCAACAATTCAGAAAAGTCTCTTTTTCTCCCCTAGCAACTCAAAAACACTGCATTTTAGACCCCAAAAGGATCCTACTATCTCATACTCCCTCATTTTACAAGTGAAACTAAGGCCTGGAGAGATTAAATAGCTCATCTGAGGTCACTTACCTGAATATGAGATCAAGTCCAGGCTTTCTATGCCAGGCATCTTGAGTCATGGCCTTGGAAAGGAAAGGAAATTTGAAAAAGCAACCTCACTCTACACACCATGGAGGGGCCAGGTGAGTGTCTCCCAGTGCAATGCCACCCAGATGCCTTACTTGGAAAACCTCTGGATTTCTTTAGTAGACACTATTGAAGTAGCTGGGAGCCTCTTGGTGTCTCCCCTACAGATTCTGATGAGTCTTGCTGCAATCAAGTCTAACATCCACAGCTCTGATCTGTAATTGCTGAGAAAAGTCTGGACCAGTTGCCTCCTTAAGCCTTTCAGCCTCAGTTTCCACCTATTATACCTCTTTCAATTTTGTTTAAAACTCCATAACTGCAAAACTAGTCACACAGCCAAATAAGGGTAGGGGATGGAGAACGGAATGTGGAGAAGAGCCAACAGCCACCTTCTAGTTGAAAAGATTCAACCTTCTGAGGAAAACAAAAAGCCCCTTCCTCTGTTGCCATGGGAACGGCTCAGCAATGCTACGGATGCTCTGCAGGAGGCTGCCTTGCAGCAGAGCTGGGGAGAAGGCTTTCTTTCCAAAGAGGGAGGAAGGCTGTTTGTGAAAAAGCAACCCTGTCAGCTCTTCTGATTCCTGCAGGGGCTAGGAGTGGTTCTCCAGCCTCTGGCCCTAAGGCATCTTTTTTTTCATAGCATTGCCCAACTGGCAAGAAAAGGGGCTATGGCTGAAGGCTCACGCCAGATGATTATGGAGTAGGGTGCTCTGCTTAAAGACTCAAACTCACTGAGGAGGAGAGGTGTCCTCATCTCCACTGGTACAGCTGTATCTCTGTCCCACCAGGACAGGATGACTGGGCACCCCTTGTCTGAAGAAGCCAGAGAGAACCAGAAAGAGAGCCACATCAGAGAAGACTGGGGGCGAGGGCCAGTATGTGAATGGAGACAGTGAGCAGCCACAAGTCTCCTCTATGTGACTTTGGGATCCTTTATGGCCCCCCTCCCACACCACACACTCACACAAAGATTGACGATGATTATTGTCTCCTGACTCATTTCTTCTATTGCTCTGTTTCACAGAAGACTCATTTCTCAGCCCACTCCCAGCAGTTTCTGATTCAGACACACCCCAGAGGGCCACATCCTTCACGCATCCCTCATGAAGGGCTCTCATTTTACTGGGCCAAGGACAGTGGGAGGGCTTTGATGGCACAGCATTGAAAGCATGAGCTCTGATGTCAGACAGGCCTGGCTCTGTGACCTCAGTCAGGATACTAAGCCTCTGGGTCTCAGTTTCCTCATCTGTAAAATGGATAGTCACACTATCTACCTCACAGGATTACTGAGAGTATTATATGATATATTGCATGGATAGCATTTAGCCAAGAACCTGCAGCATGATGCATATTTAATGAACGTAGGCTTAGCAAAAAGAAAAAAAATGTTTAGACTAAATGACCTTTACAGTTTTCCCAATTGTAGGAGTCTGTGATTTCTATCCCCACTTCTTGAAAAAGATGTATTGTGACTATCTTCCACAGTTAGGATTACTCCAGCTATTTTTTAAAATGTCTTATTCACTCTCTTCTTATTCTCCTTTATAAATAATTGTTTATGCTAAAAACAAAGAACATGGAAGAAAGAAATACAATAGAATGTGAACAATGTGTTTGGTGGCAGGAGACCATGTAGTTTTTTTCTTTTATAATAGAAATGAGTATTTAAAATAAATATTTAAAGAAATATCAAATAAAATATTTTAAAAAGTAGTATTATTCAACAATCTATGTGATCTCCACTCTCTTTTTGAAATCTATTTAAGAGGTCTTAAACATTGGCTAACTTTAATTATCTTTTCCAGAGAGAATATTTTCAAGTCTCCATCTCCAGGCCTGGCCTTCCTCCCAGACTCTGGTCCCCCTGGGCCAGCATACATCCATGTGGGTGAACCAGAAGAATCCATAACTAATCAATTGCTCATGGTTTATTACTGTTTACAAAGCCCTGTCACACTAATCTTATTTAATCCTAATAAAACAACTCTGTGATATGACCATTAATATCCTCACCCCCATTTTAAAGAAGAAACAACTGAGGCAAATTAAAAGGCTTACCTACTCCATTTCTACTTCAGTCAGTAGATACAAGGTGGAACAAGGAATTTCAACCCAGGTATACCGACACCATTTCAGAACAGATTTCCCCAAAGAAGAAATGTCTGGACACCCCAAGTTGATTATCTCTCCACTAAATCTAGTGACTCCCCTGGCTTCTCTCTTTTCAGTAATGGCCTCACCATTTCCTCACTCATCTGGTCCCCAAGCCTGGCGGTCATCTAACTTCTCTCATTCTCTTCTCTACACTCTATCAATCATGAAATCCTGCCAACTCTTCTCTTTCAACATCTCTCAAATTGTCTCTTTTTTTCTCAATTTCCACTGTGACCCCTCATGTTCAGGCCCTTGTTGCCTCATATATATCCTGATGACCCAACTATGCAATAGCCTTTCAGCTGGTCTCACTAACTCCAATCTCTTTGACCTTCGCAGTAACCAGGTTAGACTTATTTACAGTCTCTTGTCCAAAATCCTCAATAGCTCTTGATTGCCTACAAAATAAAGTTCAAAATCACTGCTTGACAGACAAGAACCTTGCCTTTATTCTTACTATTCTCCTACTTGGTAATTCAACTCTAGCCATATATGTATGACTTGTCCAAGAACAGTAAATGGATTTCTTCCCAGGTGCCAAGAGATCAAAGGGTGATGTCCGCCTAAAGCTCTGGGTTGGAAGGCTTATGAGACCATATTTGGGTCAGAGAAAAAGGGTGCCAAAGTCAATTAGCGATGTCTTCCATTGTCAAAATGATGGGAAGAGGGGTAGAAGAAGGTGGCACTTCGTTCTTATCTCTTGGCTTTCTATTAGTATGAAGCTCATCTAGGCCATGACCTTGCCTTTCTTCCCCAATCTAATTTCCCTACAGCCACTTAACACAGTGCCTTGCACACAGTAAAAACTCAGTATCTATTTTAGAATTGATCCATAAATTTTTCCAAACTCATTTTGAGCTACAATAAAGCAGAGGCCCCATAGCATAGAGTAATGGCTCTCAACCCTAGGGAGCTTTTATAAAAATACTGATGATTGGGTCTCATCTGCATAGGTTCTGATTTAATTAGTCTGGGAAGGATCCAGCACTAGTAGTTTTTTAAAGCTCCCCAAGGTTGAGAACCATTGGTTTAAGGAAAGGGCAGTGGATCTCAGAAATCCTAGTTTAGCTGTGTGATCATGAACAAATCACTGTACTTCACTGGGTACCCATTTCACCTCTTGGAAAATAAAGTGGTTTTACTGCATTATATCTAAGGTGCATACAAATTCTAACAATTCTCTCTTCCATTTCCTAAAGAGTTTCTCTACCAGCAAAGTCCAGCTCTTATATTGGGGGATCTAAACACCTTCATCAGATGCTCCCAGAATTAGAAGAAATGGAAAGTCTAATGTATATCCTTTTCTTTTTTTCCCCTTTTTTCCATCCTGCTCTAGCTATTGGAAACACTGCTTCTTAAACCAATCAATCAATCAATCAATTGATGATGATAAGGAGTAACTTGGGGGTCATCAAGCCCCACCCACTCTTAGATAAGCACAATTGACATTTTCTCATATTTGTGAAATGCGCTTTAAGAAAAGTTTCTAAACTTTTCTCGCAACTGGATTGTTGCCTCTAAGGCTCCTCCCGTGTAGAAAATTTGGAGCTGCCTAAAATCAAGGGCTTAATGAATCCTATTGTTATTTAGAACTATGCAAAGGGCTGTGTGGATAATATAAAGAAACAAAATTTTATCCTGAGGAACTTAGACTATAACTGAGGAAAGAAAATTAACACACACACAACACACATACACAAAACAACTTAGAACTAAATACAGGGCCCTGACAGTAAAAGTGTTTGGGTAGCACCGAGGGAAGGGAAAGATCCCTGTTCCTCCCACCATTTCCAGCTGGTCTCTTTGACCTTAGAGTGCTGGTACCATCCTGAACCTACTATCAAGTTTATTCACACCATGACCAATTCCTAGCCATGAGGAGGGGCTCCCAGGATGCCTTCTAATTCCTGAGCACAACAGGAAGTAGCAAGAAACATCTTCCACCCTTCCTATCTTCTCTGCCATCTATTCCCCTAGTAATGGCTCCCAAATTCATTCCCAAGTAATTTACATGCAAATTAGACTTGAAGGAGGCAGAAAGGATTGAGGGGGAAGGAGAGTAAATTGTATTCCAGATACCTACAATTGAGAACCAAATGTTCTGTTCCTTGAAAACAAAGTCTAGATGGTGCCGAGACTAGGTCCACAGAGGACGTGGTGAATGTGGACTTGGGAAAGAACAGACGTCGGGGCACTATGTGCTTAGCAAGTGGACTTCTGATCCTGCCCAGGTATCCTAGTGCTTTACTGAGAGGTCTTCAGACCAGTGTTCTTTGGCCATCTCCCAAGAGTTAACTCTCAACTCTAATTGTTTCTCTTCCTATGAGTGTGATCAGTAGTAGCGGAGGGCTGCTGATTGTGATGGTGATGAGTTAAGCTGAGTCCTGCCTACATGGGACCAGCAGGAGAAAATGTCTTCCCTGTGCTAGGCTTTCTTTGCTTACTTCTGCCTCAGAATGGCCTTCTATGATAGCAGCCATTTTACTACATTCTCTCCAAACATGGCTTCACAGAACATGGACCATCTTGCCCAACCTCTGATTTTACAGATGAGGAAATCAGACTCTTCTAGAGAAGAGATTTGCCCATGGTCACCCACTAGGCGGTGTTAGCATTATGACACTGAGGGCTTATGCTCAGGTCTGAAGGGTACCATGAGGAGAAAGGACACCACCGAGTTAGCCTTTGTCCTCAACTTTTCATTCTAAAATCTCCCCTTCGGTGATCTCATCTACCCCAGTGTCTTCAATCTTACCTCCACCCTCATGACCCTCTAATCTGTGTCCCTCGTCCTGAATCTATCTTGAATGCCAGGTCCATATTTCCATTTGTCTAAAACATTTTCACATGGGTGTCCCATTACTGTCTCAAAAACAACATGCCTCAAATGGAATTCTTCATTGACCCCTAAATACCTTACAAACTTGCTCCCCACTTTCAGATTCTCTATCTTATTTAAGGGTAATCCTATCCATCTGTCATGACGGACTGAAACTGGGCAGTCATCTTTGACCTTACCTCTGATTTTCCCTCCATAGTGCCACTCAGTCTCCAAATCTACTGGTTTTCATCATAGAATGCCTTCGTACCCATCTATTACTGTCCATTTCAATGGACACAACCCAGGATCCCATGATCCTTCACCTGCATTACCGTGATAGTTCCTTAATCGGTGGCCCTCTTTCTAGATTCTCCCCATCTACCCTTTATCTGTCCTCCATTTTGTTGCCGGACTAACTCTTCAAGAACACAGATGTATCACATCATTGTCTTAGTCAAAGTGAGCTTTTATGTGTGTTTTACTGCCTAGAGAGTATGTCCAAACCCTTCAGCCTATTGTCAAGGCTCTCTACCATTCTGTCCTACTCAGAAGTTCTTTCATTCTACACCCTGCTCCAGCCACATTTCACTACTCACTCCTTCCTTAATAGGCCCTGCAATTCCTCCTCTTGACCAGAAATGTCTTTCCTTCCATATTACCTTGACAAAAGCCTCCTTCTTCTTTAAGATTCACTGCTTTAATGAAGCCACCTTCCATCCCACACATTCTCTCAGCGTGGTGCCTTTTAATGGTTTAAAGTTAAATTGATGACATGCTGGCTATTAAGACTATGATACAAAGATGTTAGAAGAAACAGTCAAAAGCAAAACCATGAAAAATCTGGAGAAGGAGGTTATAGGGTGGCTTCTTTTAACATGTTTTCTTTCTCCCAATCAATGGGCCAGGCCTCAGGCTGTTAAAATCCCTCTACTATGCCATTGTACCTTGTACCTCCCCTTTAACTCTTACCATCTGTCTTTCATGATAGGTGCTGGTATAACAGTTTTCCTTCTCTACCAGTTTAAAAGCTCATGCAGGGCACCAAGGGAGTCTGAAGCTAGGGTTCCTTGACATTTGTCAATGTTGTCACCAGCTACTTAGCCTCTGTTGGCTAAGTCAGGTGGTGGTGATAGTAGGAGGTGGCTGCACGTATGAAGTGGGTCCCCTTATTGCCTTGGGTTCTGGACCTGAATATAATTCCCCTCTACACTCAAACCCATCTCGGATCAGATCCTTCTCAAGCTTAGAAAGGCCATACTCGATGCCTGTGAATAGAGGAAGGGAGTTCAACAGAGCATGGGGTGAACCCAAATAACCTTATTTATACTCCTTGGGAAGCGCCTACAGAAAACATGGTATTCTGGAATCTGACCATTCCTATCTGGATTCCTAGACATAAAGGAGGGATAAATAATGCTGAGAACACTTCCCCTAAAGGCTACCATTACAGAGTAACTACTATCCCTGTGAGTCAGGTGCCTGTGCTAAGAGCTTTATATACATCATCTCACTTAATCCTCCCAGGAATCCTATGTGGTGTTATTATTACTATCCTTGCTTTACAGAGAAGAAAACCAAAGTTCAGAGCAATTTGAGTTTTGTGAGTCACAAGACAGAGCATTTGGTAAGCTTCATGAATGTTTAAATGCATTTATTGAGCATTTTACTCCATCTACTGTGCTAGGCATTGTGGGAGATACTAGGCTAAATCAGATATGTTTCCTGACCCAAGAAGTTCATGGGCAGCAGAGGAGACAGTTAAGTACTCAAGTAAACCTGACTTTGTTAGGGAGAGGGAGAGGTTGGCACCGAGTCAGTGGTCTTAGAGAAAAGAACTGGGGCCAGCAGCCTTGCAAGATAAACCAGACTTCAAAAGACAGAGGAGAGCATACACTTTCTGGGAAACTAAACTGTAAACTCCTTGAGGGTGGAATCAAATCTTTTAAGCATCATTCAATTCAAGAGATATTTAGCAAGTGTCTCCCATGTACCTCCCAGGGTCGTATGTGTGTGAGGAGGGGGTGGGGTGTAAAGGTAAATGAGACAAAGCTGTTGTCCTCAGACCTCTGGGCAAACTTCTGTCTGACTCACTAGCAGTATTTCCTCCTCTAGCTGCCCACGGACTCTCCTCACTCTCTTTCCCTCAATGAATACTTGACCGACTTGTTTATTTCACTGTCCGTTGCTTCACTGGGGTCAGACAACACAGAACAGCATCAGGGGCTGGAATTCTGAGACCTGAAAGACCACGAGAAAGAACTTCACACCCTAAAGCATTTGAAGGTCATTTCTGAGCCTGTCTATGCACATATTTCAGAGGAGATTTAAGAACCCTCCTTAATGATACTCAACTCACCTGAAGTTCCCCCGCCGAGCCACGTGTTCCCATCCTAATGGAGGTGCAAGTGCTGATGGCTGGGAAGGCAGAGGTGCTGGGTTCTGTTTGCTTTAGTCCTGTGTATGCGCATTTGTGTGCACGTGTGACCTCCTGCCCGTGTGTGATAGCACATGAGGTATAAGTGGTACCTCTCAGGATCACCGTCCCCGGTGGGGGACCCAGCTCTGGTTTCCTGCAGTCCTCTGCAAGGGCGATGCCTCTATCCAGGAAACCCCTCCAAGCCCGGGTAACTGACCCGAATGGCAAGGCAAGTCCTCTGGGAATCCCCAGGGGCTTGTCTGAGAAGAGCTAGGAACATTCGTAATAACGAAGGCAGAAAAAAATAACAACAGTCCGTCTTGGCGCCCTGGCTGTAAATGGCTCATTTACTCTGGCAAGAGGAATGGAGTTTTAATGACACGTTGTAATGCTGCACAGCAGGCTTGGTTGTGTGCTGTAAATTATTTTGAAAGAGGCACTACGCCTTAATAAAAAGAGGACTGCTCTCTGCTGCAGAGTCTGGACTCAGCGGTGGAATGAGGGTGACTGGAGTCCCCTCATCCTCACTTCCACGCCCCCCCCAATGCTTCCCTGCTGCATCTCCAGGCCTGCTCTTTCCCGCTTCCTGGGCTGTGAAGACAAGGTAGTGCATTTCACAGGTGGGTTTCTTAGCAGTTCATTTTCTCTCCTGGGAGCGCAAAGGGATAAAGTTGAATTTCACAAGACCCAGAGCCAGAGGTCACAAGGGTTCAAAGGGCATCTGCTAATTTGCCCTGTTGAGAGCTTCCTGGTCTCTCTTCCACACAGGTTCACTTTCACAGAGGAGGAAGGAGCTCAGAGAACTGTGTTGGAAAGATTTAGAGGCATGGCAGGAGACCTCCAAACTCACACTGTCAACATCTTTTAACAAAGTAACATCCTTAACAGCCCTCAGGGATAAGAGGCAGATGCCATGGAAGCACTGTGGCAGAGCTGGTGCTCACTCAACACCCACACCCTTCACTAAATTTCCCAGCCTCCCTTGCAGTTGGATTGGGCCATGTGACCAGTTGGGGCCAATAGACTAAAACTGAAAGCGAAACATGTCATTTCAAGATCAAGGCAGTTAAGAGCCTGGGTGGCTCCTCTCTCTCTACCTGTCCATGATGATCTTGGAGGCCATCCGTTCCAGATGGAGTAGCCATGAGGTGAAGGAGGGCAATGTGTCCTACGTTGGGCTTTGTATTCTAGTGAACAAGAAATAAATTGTAGCGTATTAAGCTAGTGAGATCTCAAGATTTCTTTGTTACTGCAGTACACTCAAGCCTATCCTGGCCAATGTAACCACCATCTCTAAGGCTCGTACTCAGCATTGTGTTTCCTGGCACTGGGCACTGCATCCCCTGTTCTGCTGCCATGCATTAGCCCTGTCTGCCTTGAGGCCCGACTGTGCCACAGTGTCAGTGCAATCAAACAGGCCTGCCTTCCTTTCTGGCTCTGCCACTTACTAGGCAATCTCAGACAGGTCTTCTCGCCTTTCTGAGTCTCGGTTTCTCCATCTGTAAACCAAGAACATCTATTTTGTCAGGCTATTGTGACAAGAAAAGCAATCTTAGTAAAACCCCTAAGGCAGTTCTTGACAAATAATAGGTGCTCAAAAAATATCAATTCTTACTTTTTCTTTCCCTTTCTTCCTTCTCAAGATGCAATGTGGCTCTGAATGAAGTGAGGCTAATTGGCCCATGAGAACGCAGCCTGCAGAATTGGTCTCATCAGCACTTAATGCTATCTAAATATTTGAACAGCCATGTGTGTCACTTACTGGATATGTATCCTTGGGTAAGCTACATAATCTCTCTGTACCTCAGTTTCCTCATCTGCAACATGGGGGAGTAAAGGGACCTCACTCATCTGATTGTTCTGAGGATTAAACAAATTATATTAACTATGTAACAAGCTCATTACAGTGCCTGGCACATGTACCCACTACATATAAAGGTTATCTTCTAATATTATTATGATTATTATCATTATCATTATTATTCTCTGCCCCTTGACTAATCTTACTTTGAAAAAGCTGTCTCCCAGGAGGGTCTCATCTGCATATACTCAAATTTAAGAAAACCTAAGATCCAGAAATGTTACTCACATAGACTGAAAAACAGGTGACATATTTTCCCACACCCTAACGTGTTTTAAAGCACTCTTCATCTCTCGGCTCGCTCTCAAGATTGCACAGTCCACTCTTCTCCCATGTTTTGGTTAATCAGAGGGAGACAATAAAGGTCAGGTGAGGAGAGAGGAAAAGGAAACTATGTCCAGATATCTGAGTTAAAGATTTGCTCAGCACTTGTTGCATCCACTCATTTATCCTCCAAACATTTATTTAGTGCCTGCTGTGTTCTAGGCATTGGGTCAGGCACCCAAGGTGAATGAGTCATTGTCCCCACACTCTGACAGACACATGAACAGATAGTTATAAAGTAGTGTAAGTAGGAGGATGGAGCTTTGTACAAAGTATTCTAGGGAAGACCAAGAAAGGATACCCAAAGTGGTTGGTCAAGTGGGGTGTGTGTGTGTGTGTGTCTATGTGTGTGTGTGTATGAAGACTTCCCAGATGAGGTGACCTACAGCTGAGTTTTATAGGGTAGGTAGGAGTTTCTCGGCAAGAAAAGGGAGGAGGGCATTCAAGGCAAATGGATTAGCACAAAGGCACAGAGACAAGAAAGAGGCGGGTTATGGACAGGGAACCAGAGGCTGTGGTGTGCTGCTAAAGCATAAAGCATGAAGCAGAGTGAGGAGAGATGAGGTTGGCAAGCTAGACACAGACCAGGTCACAGACAGCCTTGTTCTTCAGGATGAGGAGCTTCTGTCTTGTTCCGTCAGTGATGGATTTTCAGAAGAATTTCAGGAACACAGTTTACTGACCATGTGGAGAATGGACATGGAGGCTCAAGACACAGAGACTACTTAGGAAGCTACTCCAATATAAAAGGACGGAGATGATGAAGGCCTGATGTAGGCGTAGTGATATGTAGATGGAAAGAAGGGGATGGATTATTGGAGGCCATCCTGAGACATGTCTGTGAGGGAAAGTTGTTAGGAAGAAGGACGTAGGGTTTGATTGGATGCAGAGCAAAGCAGTGGCGGCTTGGAGAATCTCAGGTTACTTGCTTCAGTGACAAGGTGAAGGAAGATGCTACCAATTGAGGAAGAAGCAGTTCTATGGGGAACATAACTGTGAGGAATGCCTGTGTGACATTCTGGTAGAGATGTCCAGCAGGCAATGGGATATACGGCTAAAGATACGGATTTGAGTCTTCTCAGGACAGCAGTTGTGAACAAAACCCGAGTAGAGGAAATAGATCAAGGAGACCGTACAGCAAGGAAGCAAAGGTGAGACCCTGAGGAACACCAATATTTATAGGGTATGATGGAGAAAAAGCTACCAATGAAAGAAACAGAGACAGAATGAGAAGAGCCAGGAGAATGCTCTGCTCTGGAGTGCACGGGAGTAAAGAGCTTCAGGAAGGCCAAGATCAACAGTATCAAATGCAGCAGAGAAGCCTTGGACGATCTCAGAGAAGTCAGACTACCAAGGTCCAAGGAGTGAAGGGAAAGAGAGACATAGAGACAGTGAGACAGTTGAGAAGTCTGGATGGGATTTGAGGTGGGAGAGGGAAGGCACTGAAATGATGTAGGAGAGGAGGCAGAGGGTGGAGCTTCTGCAATGGTTTGGAGTCAGAGAGGGCTTAGTTAGACTCTCAGCTTCCATACAACTGTGTGGCCTGGAGTAGATAATTTATCCTCCAAGCCTGTTTCTTCATCAGTAAAGTGAATATAATAAAAGCTAGACCACAAGGTATACAGTAGGTGCTCAATAAATGGGAACTGGAGGAGGACACAGAGTCATAGGAGAGGTTTTCTAAAAGAAAGGTAGAACAGAAGCGATAGGGACAGATAGGACAAATTCAGACAGTGGCGCTAATAACCTTGTGTTGTGTAATTCAAGAGCTGGTGATTTCTCTTGCTGAAACTGGGAGAAATTATGAGTTTCCTAGATCATTGCACTTGATGAAGGGAATATTGTCGGTTACACACTGTGACAGAGACCGTAATTGTTTAGGAATGCACTGTGTCAGTGTGCAAATCAGGTTAAAGTTCAGGGACAGGAGAAAGTAAAGATTACAGTGATCGTTCAGACGTGGTAAGTACAGTGAGAGAACAAATGAAGAAATGGAAACAAGATGGCAGATGAAACAAGGTCACAGGGAAGGAAGAAGAGGGTGTGGTCAAGGGCTGTCTTTAAATATGAGGATGGACATCCCCTGGCATTAAACCTCATGGGAAAGTTCCCAAGTGAGCAAATTCTCATCTGGAGAGAAAAGAGTGATCAGCCATCACCCAGGTTGCCCGTTCGTCAGGCGGAGGAAGAGCCGGAGTCCAGAATGGCTGATGCACAGAAGTTACACACATAGTTAACAGCAGGGCTGGAGCTAGAACCTGGATCCCTTGGCTCTTTCCATAGCATCTGTTTGGTTGAAATGAATTAAGAATGAAACAATTAGCTTGTCTTGTTTTGGTGAATTCTCCTTTTGGTTATCACTTCTTGCTGGTTTGAAATAGGAAAAAGGAAACCGAACTAAGAAATGAAAACCCTCCGTCAGAGAAAGTAGCAAATTCAGGAAATGCTGCAGCCTTCGTTGTTATATTTAGGGGCTCAACCCCTTGCACTATATACTATTTGAGTTTATTAGTGAGAATCCTAGTATGTTAGTGCTAAAAAAAAAAAAAAAAGTTATGGAAGAGTCGACTCATTCTACAGATGAAGAAATCAGTTTGCCAAGCACACAGGGAATCTGCCGCGAAGCTGAGACTAGAATTGAGGTGTTCAGACTTCCAGCCACAGGAACGCTGTTATGTGTGTGCAGTGTGGCCAAGCAAGTGGAACTCTGGCAGCTTTGACTTGGTGCTCTAAGAAGCTCAGAAGGTAAATACGGAGGAAACAGGACTCCCTTTGTCCCCCTCTCCAGTTGCATCTCAGGGCAGCCTTTTGAGGCAATGATCCTGGCAATGTGGTGTTCAGAGAGGGGTATCTAGATGGACCAGATAAACTTAGCTCTTTTCTTTGCTGCTGAATACCTGGCTTCTGTGAGCAAACATGCATTGTTTGTCAGTCCCAAAGGGAGGTGAGATGAGACAATGGATGCAGGTGCTCAGGAACTCACAGCTATCCTTGGTCATCTGGGGATTCACCACACAACAGAATGAGACCTTCAAATCGCTTTCGTGCGGCCAGCCAGCAATTCATCTCTTTCTGCTGCCTGCCCCTGGCAACACCCTCAGCCTCTCTGCTTATCACTAACTGCTGTCTTCTGATTCTAATTTACTGCCAGGTTTGACACTCAATAAAAGCCAAGAAAACACGAGTTAGGAAATCCTTCCTTCCTCCAGCTGCAGCCCCCTCCTCCCATCTCCCAAACCAAACAGATGTTTCTTGAAGTTATACAAGGGAGAGGGGAGCTTTCCTCCCCACTAGTGTGGCAATAAAACCAAAGCAAGGTTGGCTTGGTACCTTTAATGGAATGGCCTTTGCCATTTGTTCAAGCCAAGAAAAAATAAGGACTTGCAGGAAAAGAGAAAAGAAGCAATAAAATAGGATGTAAGTGATGCTTAAAACTCTCTTGTGCTCCCAGCTCAGGCAGAATAACCTCCATTCAACAGGCTCGACAAGTGGTCCTCATGCCAGGCTCTGAGGTGGTCTGTCCAAAGATGGTATGGTGGCCTGTGGCCACCCCTTCCTCCACTGTCACCCAGAAAAAGCTACAACAGGACAAGGGACCCCTTCTGGCTAGGCAAATGACCTAATATGCTCTTGGGGGGTAATGTCTTATTCAGAGCAAGGTGTATTGAGGCTGGAGAGGAGCTGACACTGAGCAGGTCTTTTGGCCAAGTCCATGCATGGGAGAGAGAACCCAAGATGGGGCAACAGCACATCAAATGGTGGGAACCAGTGGGGTCACACTATGCCAGGTACCAAAGCCAGGATGCCACTCTTGATGGTGATCATCCCCACTGGCCAAATTCAGCTGATCTGACAGGAATTCAAATAAAAAAGAGAAATGGAGATACAAGCTTAAGGGGATGCTGTGATGAAAACCCACCTCTGATAGAAGCAAAATTCCCAATAGAAGAGCTATTTCTAGGAATAGAAGATGGGGTATCAAAAATGATCAAGTCACGAGAAAGCCATGGTGATGGTGGGTCAAACTCAGGGAACAGTTTCTTTTAAAAGCCTAGCTTTTAGGCCACTTTTTAATCCAAGCCCTGTTCCTCGGCTTTATGTACTTCTTTTACTGTCCCCCTGCCAAGCCACCCCCCTGTCTTACTTTCTTCCAGCTGGACCCTATGAAGGGAACTTGCTACGCCCTAATCCCACTTTGCTGGCGTTTTTAGCTATTTGCTTTTGGGTCCTGGTCCTGCTCCAGGACTGAGATGGAATTAATAAAGCACACACACCAGCAGCCAGTCTAAGGAAAAACTATGGAGCCGGGACACTCTCTTGGACCTTCATTGCTCTTTCTTTCCTGAACACGTTCTGTCCGGCGTCTTAGTTGCTGCTCTGTCTCATCTCCCAATCAACAGCTGCTGTTGGGAAAGGTCTCTGGCTGACTGTGTTTCCTCTCCCAGGGATGCTTGCATTTTAACAGGGGATTGAACTTTCTGACAAAAGAAGCCTTTTTTATTCATGATATTTCAGACAAAAGCAAGATGGTGGTGATTGGGAGTGGGTGGGTCTTTCTAATTTTCATCCCTGCATTTTTCCCATTCCTTGATTCCCCATCCAAACCACTTCCAGCCCCCAAACTTGGTCCTCTCCAAGTTTGTCTGAACAAGATAAATGGTATAATCATCCTCTCATAATTAAAGTAAAAATCCTGGACTCCATCCCCAAGTCCTTCCTTTTCCTTATCCCACATCCATTCCATAGGCATGTCTTATCATTATTCCTATTCTTCAATATCTAAACTCCATTCACTTTCTCCCACCTCCACTGCTATCACCTTGGTCCACGTCACCACCACATCTCACCTGGAGCAGCCCCTACAAGTCATTTACTAGTCACCAACTTCTGTCCTCACCACCCTTCCACCACCACCACCAGTCCATCCTCACACAGCAGCCTTTAAAACATACACCACATCATGCCATCCACCTGCTTAAGACCACTCAGCACTTGCATGTAGAATTCAAACTCCTTACCATGGTGTTATGAGTTGAATTGTGTCCCACTAAAATTTATATGTTGAAGTCCTAACCTCCCAGTACCTCAGAATGTGACCTTATTTGGAAATAGGGTTGCTGCAGATGTAATTAGTCAGGTTAAGATGAGGCCATAGTGGAGTAGGATGGACCCCTAATTCAATATGACTGGTGTCCTTATAAGAAGACAGCCACGTGAAGACACAGACACACAGGGAGAATGCCATGTGATGTGAAGGCAGGTTGGAGTGACGCAGCTGCAGGTCAAGGGATGCCAAAGATGCCATCAGCCCACTGGAAGCCAGGAAGAGGCAAAGAAGGATTCCTCTACAGTGAGATCATGGCTCTGCTGACACCTTCATTTCAGACTGCAAGCCTCCACAATTGTGGGACAATAAATTCTGGTTGTTCAAAGCCACGCAGTTGTGGTTCTTTATTACAGCAGCCCTAGGAACTAATACACGTGTCTTCTAAGAACCTGCATGATGAGGTCTCTGCCTACCTCACTGAACTCCTTTTATGCCATCTCACCCTTACTCCAGCCACACTGGTTTTCCTTCAAATTCTAGAACAAAGTAAGCCCATATCGCCTTTAAGGCCTTTGCTTGTACTAGTCTTTTTCCATAGAATATTATACTTCCAACTTTTCATATAATTGGCATCTTATTATCTTTCTGGTTTTGCTTTAAATGTCACCACTTCAAAAAAGACTTTCCAGACCATTCTCCCTACATAGATTCAAAGCCTCCTGCTTCTTTCCTTTACAGCACCCATCTCAACCTAAAATTGTTTAATTTTTTAAGCTATTTGCTTACTTTACTCTCCCACAAGAATATAAGCTGCATAAGGGCATGGACCATTAAAATGGGATTGCTGTTCTAGGCTGAGCTCACAGTCACTGTCTTGAAAGAGTTTGTTCACTAACACATCCTTAGCATTTCGCACAGTGCTTGGCACATGGAAGGTACTCGATGAATATGTTTTGAATGAGTGAATGCTACTTTAAGGCATATCCTGTTATATCTCCTTTCTGGAAGGAAGGGGCACTCACTATGAAGCACGGTGTGCTAATCAAGATGGATGATAGCACGCCTTTGTTGGAATCAGAAACAGAATTAGAAATCAAGCCTCTAAGACTTAAAACTCTTGCTTTTTCTACTGGCTCATGCTGAGACTATCAGGAAAACCTATCAAATTTTTATAAATCAAGTCATATTTTAAAAGTAGTGAGGTAGCTGGCCACTTAAAAGGAATCCTGAGGTAAACCAATTTGTAAAATGAGCCACAATCTCCTAACTCATAATTTGTGAAAATTCAGGCTTTGTAGTTATTGAGGTAGTAGGTATCAAGGTGCAATCATGATTCTTGCCTCTGAAAACACAATGATGCTTATTTGTACCACCCGCTCAGAGGTGGATGAATTTTCCATATAAACTCCTTGCCTTCACCCCTTTTTCAGGGTTGGATGCCAAGTACAATGATCTGCTCCACAAAACAACCCACCAGTCTGTGTGATTTGAGAGCTTGTGGTGACATATTTTTTTGCCAATTTGGAAATCTCCCAGCACCTTGTTAATTTGACTCTCGGGGAGAAATGGGATCTTCAGTTCACCTCTGTGGGGAGAATGATGGATGACTTAGCATGGCCTGTGCTTTAAGCCAGTCTCCTCGTTCTCTGTGCTGGACAATGATTCACTTCCACAGTGCCTCAATCCATCACGCCTCTCAATCCCCTCACACACCTTTGCTGTTGCTCTTCAGGGAGGGGAAATGGATGGCAGATGTTCCCTGAGATCTTGCTTTCAGGAGAGGAGAAGCAGCAGGGTAGGGGGTGACCCTTTTCACACTGCCAGCAGCTGCAGCTCCTGCCCTAGAGAGGGTGGGTGGCTGGGAGAGCTTCCTTAAGGCCTGTGTGACTGTGGAGCAATCAGCCCCAGGACTGGCAGAGAATAGCCTGTAATTTCTCAAATAAAGGGAACGGCTGCTGAGAAAGGGGCTTTCAATCTCTAGAACATAAGCCCCACAGGGCAGGGATTTTTACCTGCTTTATTCACTGCTGCACCTTCAGTACCTAGACTAGTAGAAACTCAGACATCTCTGTTGACTGAAGGAAAGAGTGAATGAATGATCATGCATGCTTCCCACAGCCATATAAAGCAGTTTAAACATGGCGGACCCCTCTTTGTGGTTTCGTCCTGCTCTGTGCTCATAGCTCTGCCCACTGGACAACCATCTAGATCAAGCAGACTGAATCCTGGTTCAAAACTCTCCCATCACTGCACCGACCATAAGCTCCCAGAAGGTGGGGACTTGGAGCTCTGCTCACAACAACCATCTCTTTCCTTGGTCCCCATACTTGAAATTATCCAACCACGTGCCCTGATTTGGAGTTCAGAAAAGATGGTCTCTGTGGCCTGGTGCAGTGCTTTGCACAGAGCAGGCTCTAACAAACACATGTGGAATGAGCGTGTCCAGACACCAGGGTGGGATAAGGACACAGGGCAGAAAGCAGCACAGTCTCAGTGCTCTGTTTATCTTGCTATGTGGGGACAAACAAATGGTCTTAGCCACCTCAGAGAGTAAGCAAAGACGAAAATAATACAGAAGCTTCCCATTGGCTCCCACTTGGAAAACACCTGCCCAGTGCCAGGCTCTGTGCTAATATGGACTACATATTTCACAGGATGTTGGATGGAACTTTTCCTGCTGTCCCAACATTGGCAATTGGAAAGCAGAGCTGAAGCAAAGAGGCCTTAAGTCTCCCCAGTCTTAAAGGGAGTAGCCAATGGTTGAGGCCAGATGCCTCCCTCAGGACTTCGCAAAAGGCAACTGAACTGGCTCTGCCCACCCCGTCTCCAAACCGTCCCCTCCCCCAACCATCCCTCCAGCAACCCCCTTCCCGTCTATAAAACAGAGCAGGAAGGAAGGAGTTGTTGACTAGTGGGGAGATTTTTGGCTCCTCCCTCTTCTTTCATGAAGGAAAGAAGTGCTTCCTCTCACCTTCGGCAAGCCTAGTGAAGGGGGCACCAAGAAAATTGTTCAGAAATATTAGGGGTACCTCCAAGAAGGGGACACTGGTATTTCATCCCCAGATAGTAATTTGCATGCCTTCTTTGGTGCTGTCATTAAAGCGAGCAGAGCAGAGCATTGAGAGAGTTCTTTTTTTTTTTTTTTTTAATTTTTTTGTGAGGAAGATTAGCTCTGAGCTAACATCCGTTGCCAATACTCTCTTTTTGCTGAGGAAGATTGGCCCTGGGCTAACATCCATGCCCATCTTCCTCTACCTTTTTTTTTTTTTTTTTTGTGAGGAAGATCAGCCCTGACCTAACATCCGTGCTAATCCTCCTCTTTTTGCTGAGGAAGACTGGCTCTGAGCTAACATCTATTGCCAATCCTCCTCCTTTTGTCCCCCAAAGCCCCAGTAGATAGTTGTATGTCACAGTTGCACATCCTTCTAGTTGCTGTATGTGGGATGCCGCCTCAGCATGGCCAGAGAAGTGGTGCGTCGGTGCGCGCCGGGGATCTGAACCCGGGCCGCCAGTAGCGGAGCACGCGCACTTAACCGCTAAGCCACGGGGCCGGCCCCCTTCTTCTACTTTATGTGGGATGCTGCCACAGCATGGATTGACAAGTGGTGAGTCGGTCCGCACCTGGGATCCAAACCTGCGAACCCCAGGCCGCCAAAGCAGAGCACAGGAACTTAACCACTACGCCACAGGGCCAGCCTCTGAGGGAGTTCTGAAGAGAGCTAGTGTGAGATCCCAAGAGTTTAGGGGCATATGAGAACACAGGGGTTCATGCTGCTTCTTGCCCAGCAGGAGGCCTGCTGGACCCATGGAGCCAGCCAGATGAGGAGGGACAGTAGTGTAATGTCCTAATGTCCTTCCTCTTCCTCCAGTTATCTCTGGGCCTCAGAGGGTGTGAAAGAGGAACTCAGAGGCTTCCATGGCTCCACAAAGCAGAACATAAAGGCTAGAGGGTGGGGAGGAGCTGTGAGGCTGCCCAGGCAGCTGCTGGATCAAGCAAGGTGATCTCCCACAGGAGAGAGGTTGGAAGAATGGGCCTGGACTGAGGGAATCATAATTGCCCCTCTTGTAGAGACTCCACAGGGACTGCGGGGCTGTGGTGAAGCTGAATTCCACCCCCAAAGAACCAACATGCCAACAGAGAGTGGAAGCCCCAGTGAGGGTCAACCCCAGACATTTCTCATATGCCCCCTCCCTGACCCGAGACATCAGAGGTGTTGGAGCCTAGCGGGGGCCAGGTGGAGGTGTCCCAGAGGCAGATCACACATCCCCAGTGTCACTCCAACGACCACGGTGGGGGGAGGAATCAAGTAGTGGGTCACGCTTGGAGTCCCCATTGAGTCATGAACCTGGCTAACATCGGAGGAAGGAGTTTCAAATTAGATTCGAGATTGGTGCTTTAAACCAGATGGATAGAGCAATTGTAACAACAGAAGTTGCCAGGAAATTGTGGATTCTGTCCAAGATGTCAATCAGGTATGAGCTTAAGGGACATACCCTAGAAAGGGAGGGCAATTCCACATAAGGCTTTTGGAGATAATGAGTGGAGAAAAATAAAACTGTCCCGTGTTACACTTTCTGAGTTCAGACTGCCTAACGTACTAGTTAACACACACGTTATATCACTGCATAGTGACAGCAGCCGTATAAGGTGTGATATACAAACCTCATTGAAAGGAGAGGAAACTGAGGGTTAAGAAGGTAAAATAACTGCCAAAGTCACACAGAAGTAGGTATCAGCGCTCTTAACTTTTGCAGAACATCGCCTTCCCCATTCCTCCCTGTGGACTGAGCTCCAGATGTGTTCATAGGCAGATGCTATGCGGGACTTAGAGCATGGATTAGGGGCAAGACAGCAAGGGATTTGTGTCATGGTGCTACCATCTCACAGCTTGGGATTCTGGGCAAATGATTTAGTGAGTCTGTGCCTCACTTTCCTCCTCTATAAAATGGGCACAGTACCTACTATTTTGCATAGGGCCTGGCAGGTAATGTAGGTATACATTACTTACTAATTCCTTCAGCCCTTTTCTTGAAAGCCCAGCTCAAGTGCACCCTCCCCCTTGATCTCTGATAGCATCAGTAAGATCTTCTCTCTGAACCCTCTATCTGCAGCACCAGGCACTTCCCACAAACTGCTTTGCATATGTTCAGGCTCCTTTCCATCTGATTACATCTCTCCCTAATTAGACCACGAGCTACTTAAGGGTGGGACCAAATTCACCTTTCTCTGTATGCTCTACAGCATCTAGTCACACACACAGCAGGGGCTCTGTTAAATCCATGCTTCTGCTGAAATACTACTCTGCTAAACAGCTGGGAAAACCTGAGCCCTAAGGAGAAGAAAGAGGATGATGATGATGATGATAATGACAATAACAACTGATTTATTGAGCTCTTACTCTGTATCAGGCATAGAACTAGGTGCTTTAAGTGTATTCTCTCATGGACTCCTTCCATTAACCCTGGCTAAGAGGGTTTGTTTGTTGCTGGGTTAGCGGGTTGGCTTTAACTAACACTTATCAAGAGCTTCCCATATGCACAAACACTGTTCAAAGTGTATTCAACATGTATCATCCCATTTTAGACTTTGCCACAAAGTCAGATAGATTCTAGTATGCCCATTTTATAGGTAGAAAAAGAGAGGCACAGACAGGTTAAATAGATTGCTCAAAGTCACGTAGCTAGAAAATAAAAGATCCAAGATTCGAATTCTTGAAAGTTGTCTCCACAGCACAGTCTTAACACCTGTGCCCCAGTGCTAACAGGTTAGGTGACTTGCCAAAGTATATGGAGCTAAGAAACGACAGTCTGGAGATTTGAACCCTCTGGCTCTAGAGCTCAGTCAGGCCCAATGTTTGGTAGCAGAAACAGGACTCCAAAGCACCTGTTCATAGATGTAGCATTTGTTTGTTTCAGTCTGTGGACCTCTTCAACAGGACAAAAGAGTTCATGGGGCCCTCTTCTAACCCTGGTATTCATCAACAGAACACACTCTCCTCAGGATTAGTGGGAAGAATGGTGAGGCTTTGGATGACACAACAAGGAAATACTCCCTAGTTTCAATGGATCATCAATCAATTAATGGATACCACCAGAAGTTAAAAGCTATAATTTTAGGACTATTACCATCCCAGAAAGTCATCCCTGATACCCTCCTCTTACAGCCCCAAGGACTCTGTACCTTTCTCAGATCAGTTCTCTCTCTTTCTCCCTGGCTGACCTCACAGTGTGACTTTCTTTCATCGTGTAATCCATTGTTCTCTCTGAAAAGGGTGCCCACCTATCTACTACTCCCAGGGTTTGTAGATCCATCTCAATGTCCCCGATAGCCTCTCTCTCACCAATGACAAGAGTCCT